>NW_027556098.1:367642391-370042391 GCF_003287225.1 Phascolarctos cinereus | reverse complement strand
CTCTACTACCCCCTTGTCAGCCCACCCTCAACACTCTCTTCATCTTCCCTCTTCCATTTCTATTGTCATCCCTGGGAAATCTCCATCCCCCATCTGGCTTCTGCCCTTTAGCCCTATCCCTATCCTCTGGTTGCACACATTGCCTCTTGGACCGCCAATAGACTTAGTTCCCCTTTCTCTTCATTTCTGCTTTAGTCCCCACCTAGTGGTTCTTTTCTGCCAGCTAGGGGGTGCAGTGAGTAGAGTGCTGGGCTTAAAGAGTCATCTCTAGGAGGACTCCTCTTCCTGAGTTCAAATCTGACCTCAGATACTTACTAGCTATGTGAACCTGGGCAAGTCACTTAACCCTGTTTGCCTCAGTTTCCTCATTTGTAAAAAGAGCTGGAGAAGGAAATAGCAAACTACTCCAGTATTTTTGCCAAGAAAACCCCAAATGGGGTCATAAAGTGTCGGACATTGGGGCAGCTAGGTGGCTCAGTGGATAGAGCACTGGCCCTGAAGTCAGGAGGACCTGAGTTCAAATCCGGCCTTGGACCAAACACTTGACACTTACTAGCTGTGTGACGCTGGGTAAGTCACTTAATCCCAAATGCCTAAAAAAAAAAAAAGAGTCAGATATGAGTGAAACAACTCAATATCATCATCATCATCATCATCATCAACATCTCACCAGCATCATTGTTCCTTTCCCTATCCTGGTTTCTTGTATACTGTTTATTCATTTTATTAACTTCACCTGTCATTCTGGCCCCATTCACTTGGCTCCTGGTTCTCTGGGAGGCAGTTCTTTTCATTGGTGAAACCCTGGACTGGGAGTCAGGACACCTAGCTTCTAGTCTAGGCTCTGCTACTGCCATACTCTGTTACTCTGGGCAAGTCACATACCTCTGAGGCCCAGATGTCTCCTTTAAAAAGAGGTAACTGTGGGGCAGAGCCAAGATGATGGAGTAAAAGCAGGGACTCACTAGAGCTCTCCCCCAAACTCCTCCAAATACCTGTAAAAATGACTAAACAAATTCTAGAGCAGCAGAACCCACAAAAAGACAGAGTGAAACAAATTTCCAGCCCTAGACAACCTGGAAGGTGGACAGAAAAAGTCTGTTGCACCAGGCTGAGAGAGGAGTGCAGTTCAGTGCAAGCTGCATGAAGACAGACTGGCTCCCAGCAAACATGGAGCAGGCCTCAGGAGACTGAATCAATGGTGTCTGCGGTGGTTTCCAGACTTCTCAACCCATAAACGCCAAAGACAACTTAGCAGGTCAGTAGAAAAGGTCTGCAGGATGAGGGTGAGAAAGGAGTGTAGTCCAGCCCCTGCCCCAGCACAGCCCTGGCACAGCCCAGCTCTGGGGTGGTGGCAGTGGAGGCAGCAGTGGCAGCTTCTGGAGCTCTCAGCCCACATACAGTAAGAGTATTGAACAACTGATCAGAAGGAGATTGCAGGGATCTCTTTGCTGGCCCTAAGGCAGGATTCTGTTGCTTTGCCCATGCTTGGATCTGAGTTGTAGCCCTGGGTGGCAGTCCTGGGATGAGGAGGAGCACGGCATAGCAGGGATTGTGGCAGCAGTGAAGAAGGAGCCCTCCTCACAGTCCCAGGGCAGAAAAGAGTGTTTGTGGTCACACAGACCACAGCACAGCCCAGGAGAGGAGTAAACACCTCTTCTTAGATCATGTCACCTGAGAAGAACTGAAACTGACAGGTCCCTAGAAGTATCTCTGAAAACAGCTGCACAAAATCCCTGAAGCTTAGGACAGGACACCCTCCACATTGGAAGCAGAGCCATACCTCAACAAAGAGTTAAAAAGGCAGGTAATTAGCTGGGAAAATGAGCAAACAATGGAAAAAAACCTCGACTATAGAAACCTGCTTTAGTGACAAGGAAGATCAAAACTGAAGAAGACAACAAAGTTAAAGCTCCTATATACAAAGCCTCCAAGAAAAATATGAAGAGGTTTCAGGCCATGGAAGGGCTCAAAAAGGATTTTGAAAATCAAGTAAGAGAAGCAGAAGAAAAATTGGGAAGAGAAATGAGAGTGATGCAAGAAAATCATGAAAAAAAGTGAACAGCTTGCTAAAGGAGACCCTCCCCCCAAAATTGAAGAAAATAACACCTTAAAAACTAGACTAGACCAAATGGCAAAAGAGGTCCAAAGAGTCAATGAGGAGAAGAATGACTTACAAAGCAGAGTTGGTCAAATGGAAAAGGAGGTCCAAAAGCTTACTGAAGAAAATAATTCCTTAAAAATTAGAATGGAGCAAATGGAAGCTAATGACTGTATGAGAAATCAAGAAATTACAAAACAAAACCAAAAGAATGAAAAAATAGAAGACTGAAATATCTCATTGGAAAAACAACTGACCTGGTAAATAGATCCAGGAGAGATAATTTTAAAATTATTGGACTACCTGAAAGCCATGATCAAAAAATGAGCCTTAAAGTTTCATCAGAGGGCAAAATAGAAATTGAAAGAATCTGCTGATCACTTCCTGAAAGAGATCCCAAAAGGAAAACTCCTAGGAATATTATAGCCAAATTCCAGAGTTCCCAGGTCAAGGAGAAAGCATTGCAAGCACACGGAAAGAAACAATTCGAGTATTGCGGAAACACAAGCAGGAAACACAAGATTTAGCTGCTCCTACATTAAGGGATCAGAGGGCTTGGAATATAATATTTCGGAGGGCAAAGGAGATAGGATTATAACTAAGAAACACTTACCCAGCAAAACTGAGTATAATCAATGAGGGGGAAAATTGGCATTCAATGATGTAGAGGAATTTAATGCATTCTTGAGAAAAAACTAGGGGGAAATAGAAAAATTGACTTTCAAATACAAGACTCAAGAGAAGCATGAAAAGGTAAACAGGAAAGAGAAATCATAAGAGATTTATTGAAGTTGAACTGTTTACATTCCTACATGGAAAGATGATATTTGTAACTCATGAGACCTTTCTTGGTATTAGGGTAGTTGGAGAGGAAATACACACACACACACACACACACACACACACACACACACATAGGGCACAGGGTGAGTTCAATATGAAGGAATGATATCTAAAAAATGAAATTAAGGGGATGACAGGAATGTACTGGGTGAAGGAGAAAGAGAGAGGTAAAATACGGTAAATTATCTCACATAAAAAAAATAAGAAAAAGCTTTTATAGCAGAGGAGAAGAGGGGGGGAGGCGAAAGGGAATGAGTGAATCTTACTCTCATTGGATTTGGCTTAAGGAAGGAATAACATACACACTCAGTTGGGTATGGAAATCTATCTTACCCTACAGGAAAACAGGGGGAAAGAGGATAAGAGAAGGGGGATGATAGAAGGCAGGGCAGATTGGGGAGGGGGTAATCAGAAGCAAAAACTTCTGAGGAGGGACAGGGTTAAAAGAGAGAATAGAATAAATGGGGAGTGGGATAGGATGGAGGGAAATATAGTTAGTTTTTCACAACGTGACTATTATGGAAATGTTTTGCATGACTACACATATATAATGTATATAGAATTGCTTGCCTCCTCAATGAGGGTTGGTAGGGAGGGAGGAAGGGAGAGAATTTGGAACTCAGAGTTTTGAAAACAAATGTTAAAAATTGTTTTTACATGCAACTGGGAAATAACATAGACAGGCAATGGAGTATAGAAATCTATCCTGCCCTACAGGAAAATAGAAGGGGAAGGAGATAAGAGAAGGGGAGGGAGTGATAGAAGGGAGGGCAAATTGGGGGAAGAGGTATTCAGAATGCATGCTTCTTGGGGTAGTGGGAGGGGAGAGATGGGGAGAAAATTTGGAACTCAAAATCATATGGAATTGAATGTTGAAAACTAAAAATAAATTGATTAAAAAAATAAAAAGAGGCAATTGTACTTCAGGATCTCTAAGGTCCCTGTCAGCTTCAGCTTTTTATAATTCTATGGCTGGACAATTGAAAGCCCTTTCTAGTCCTGGCATTTTATGGTCTATAGCTCCTCTCACTTTTGACATTCTATGAAGTCATATAATATTCTGTGTTCTAAGGTCCACCCCAACTCTGACATTCTGGGTCCCTAAGGGTCCTCACAGCTCTGACATTTTGTGTGTTCTAAGGACCCTCCCAGCCCTGACACTATGTTCTAAGGGTCCTCCCAGCCCTGACACCCTGTGTTCTAAGGGCCCTCCCAGCTCTGACATCCTGTGTTCCAAGGACCCTCCCAGCTCTGACAGTCCATGTTTTAAGGGCCATACCAATTAGTCATTCAACAAACATTTAATATCTTTCTGTGTGCCAGTCACTGTGCTAAGTTCTGGGACTAAAAAGGAAGAGAAGAGCCTTATGTCCTTCCCCTCATAGAGCTCACATTCCAATGGAGGCGGGGGTGGGGGTGGGGTGGGGACTGGACGATATTCGAACAAGCACACAGGAGCCACTGCCCTGCTCTGCCGTTTTGTGTTCCAAAGCCCCTTCCAGCCCCAGCCTTCTGGATATCTAGCTTTTTCTTCCACGTTTTCCTCCTTCCTCCTTCTTGCCGGTTTTCGTATGTAACTCCGGAGCTGGGTTGGGCTGGGGAAAGAGGGAGGGGAGCAGGGGCTCTAACCTTTTGGGGCTTTGCTTGGTCCTTTTATCGTAGGTAAGCATTCATCTCACTTCCACGCTCCCTGTTTGTGTCATTTGCATTTTAATTGGTGGGTCCCAGAGCAAATTACACAGAGAGAGCTTTTGATCCTACCGCCCCCTTGAACCCCGCTGGTGCTGCTGCGATAAATCTCCCTGGCCCCGACTGAGGCCAGTGAGCGCAGCTGCTGACAGGTGCCGGATGCTCTCGGGGGAAAACGTTTCATCAATTATCATAATTGACATCTATAGCAGACAGCAGACTTAACAAATAGCCAAATGTGTTGCCAGGAGGAGGGGGGGTGGGGCCCAAGTGGGACATACTTGTGGCGATTTCTCCTTGGGGGTCTTGGTGAAGCTGAGCTCTGGTTGTAATTCGTCCTTGGCCAACCGGTGGGAAGACTGACGTGTGAAATATCAGCAAGGGCAGAGCCTGGACTAGGAAAGCCCGAAAACCTGTTTGGGCTTATAGGTCTAGCTTTAACCTATGGCCCAAGCTGGACTGTGTCACCTCCAATGAGTTACTCCCCGTCTTCACTCATCAGCCTCAAAAGTCTGTACTTGGAGACAATGGGGTTCTGGGTTCAGAACGGTCCTGCTGCTGACACGTCCCAGTTGTCTGATCACCGCCAAGCCTTTTAACCTCTCTGACCCTCAGTTTTCTCATCTGGAAACTGAGAATAATAATACCTTTAGTACCTACCTATCAGGAGCATCAAATGAAATAATATGTGTAAAGTGCTTTGCAAACCCTAAAGCTTCTATAAATATGCCAGCTGTTGTTAGGATGCTATAGCATCCTGTCCATTATATTCTGCATTGATATTAATTCATTATTCTCTTTCAGCATAATACAATTTCTTGGTTTATATTATTAAATTAACTTTTTTTTAATGTTGCTTCAGTTGAGATTGTGACTACTGCCCCTGCTTTTCTGAGTTCAGCTGAAATATAATAGATTCATAGTTCTTTATTTTAACTCTGTATGAATCTTTACATTTCAAATGTGATTCTGATAACACATTGTTGTATTCTATTTTCGAATCTATTCTACTGTTTCCCTCCCCCCCGTTTTGTGGATACATTTACTCATTCACATTAATACATTTGATCATTAATTGAGTACTTTCTCCATCCTGTTCCTTTGTACTGTATTTTTTCTTCTCTATCTCTCCTAATGGGGCTCATAATAATAACAGTGCTGGCCAGGGAAGGAGTGTCTCCTCGCATCACTGGGTCCAGATTCCAAGGGCGACAGCCCCAGCTATACTTAACGGTTTCTGTGGTCTTACAGTAAGTGGCCCCTGTCCACCATAATTACTATTTTGCCAGAACTCAAATTCAGCCTCATACAGCAGTCATCCTGGTCTCCATTCACCTCAGGGCACATGTTTCTGGACCTCCTGCTCTTTAGAGCATTTCAGCCACCTGCGGTCCTCCGTTGTTCTGGGAGGGCAGCCGGAGATTCCTCCACAGTCAAGGCATCTGCCCCCAGGAGGAACACTTTTACCTTCTGACCCTAGAGACATTCACCTAAAACTTGACCTTCAAGCATATCTGCATCTGATCAGATAAGCTAGCTGCTGTGTGCCACACAGTGTTGTAAACAGAGCGCGAGCTCAGAGTTCTGTAAATCAGAGCAACCTCAGCTATTACTATCACATCAATAACTATGGACCTCGCCCTTCACTCAACTCCACTGCCCAGGGAGGCCTTGGAGTTATGGTCAAGGCTTACAGGGTTAAGTCTCTAGATCTCATTAACTTTAGTTCACTGGGTTTTTCTTTTAAGTTCAAACCTTTATCAAGTGCCTGATAATGTTAGTTGGAGTGTCTAGATAGGCAGTTGATAAAACACTGGGCTTGGAGTCAGGACGACTCATCTTACTCAGACACTTACTAGCTGTGTGACTCTGGGCAAGTCATTTAACCCTGTTTGCCGCAGTTTCCTCAGCTGTAAAATGAGCTGGAGAAGGAAATGACAAACTACTCCAAGATCTTTGCGAAGAAAACCTCAAATGGGGTCACAAAGAGTCGGATATGACTGAAGTGACTGGACAATAACCACAATGATAGCCAGCATTTATATAGCGATCTACTATCTATCATCTGTCTGCTTGTCTATCTATCTCACCTTTAACTTCCCTTCCTACTCTAAATCTATAGCCCAGGGATACTTAAGAAATACAATATAATTTGAAGGAGAAAGCATTTGCAATTGGAGTGATCAGGGAAGACTTTGCTATAGAGGCTGGTACTGAGCAAAAATGTTGGTACTTCAAGGAACAGAAATATTCTGGGAGGCACAAATGTGGAGGGAGTGCCTTTTCTACCTGGCGACAGCTCCATGGAGGTGGGAGATGGGATGTTGAGTTCTGAGGACAGCTAGCAGTTCAGTTTGGCTGGAATTAGTAGTTTCTGTAGATAAGCAATTTGAAATTGGTCTGGAAAGGCAGGTGGGATGGAGATTGTGGGGGCTGTTGGACCCCTGGAGGAGGAGTCTATCTTTTGTTCTGGAGATGATAGGGCCCCTGGTGGGAGTGTCAATGATTTGATGGGAGAGAGAAGCCTGTGGTAAGGTGCTAAGTTTACATGGACAGGTGTAGGGGCTGGGGAGGCAGAGGTCTCACAGCCAGGTAGACCTGGATTTGAGTTCTACCTGGGACATGTACTAGACTCTTTGTAGCTCACTTAACTGCTCAAGGTTGCAGAAAATTCTCTAAGATTGTGAAGTACTGATGTTCATTGATAGAGAGAATTTTTTCATTGGGAATTCCCATGTGCCAGTGACATCACAGATTCAATCTCAAACCACAATTACTATTATTACTGCTAGAGACTTCTTACTCTGCTGTCCAGTGGGGATTCTGGTTGGAAAGGGAAAGTGCCAGGAAAACCAGTCTCAGAATCATAGAATTTCAGAATCAGAAAGTGCCCCAGTAATCATCTAGTTCAGTTTGTATCTGAAATAGAATTAATTTTCTCTACAGCACCCCTGACAAGGGGTCATGCACTTTCTGCTTGAGGACCTCTGGTAAGGGTCACTCACTATAGCCACAAGTAGCTCATCCCTCTTTTGGGTAGCTCAAAGTGTTGAATTATCCACACCTGTCATAAAGTCTAAAACTACCTTTTTGTAAGCCCCACCATTGCTTCTGGGATCAGAGAGAGCAAGTCTAATCCTCCTTCCACTGTGAGAGAGGGGAGGGAAAGAGGGAGAGAGGGGGGGAGAGAGAGAGAGAGACAGACAGACAGACCGAGACAGAGACATAGAGAGAGAGACACAGAGAGAGACACACACACAGAGACAGAGACAGAAAGGGAGAGGGACAGAGAGAGAGAGAGAGAGACAGAGAGAGAGAGAGAGAGGGAGAGAGAGAGAATCATACCTTGCAAATGTTTTCAGAATTGGTTTGGAAATGGAGAAGGTCTTGACCACTGGACACTGGATGTAGCATTTCTTTACAACTGTTCATTGACATAAGGTAATAAATAGGAACTTTCATTCTTCCTCTTCATGTAATATATCTCCTAGAAAGTTTTGGGGGGCAGAGCATATATGAATTCCAAAGCAAATTTCCCAAATGCCTTTGTAAGAAGCATGAATGTCACTGGGTGCCCAGAACCTTCGATGTGAAAGTGGAAGACAGAGCAAGGGGGAGTTTATCACCATGGACACGACATTCTCTGGAACTAGGGAAAGGTCCTAGAGCAGTCATTCTTGTACCCAAGTGGGCAGAGCAGGGATGAGCTATGCCTCGGCCTGCCTCTGTGTCTGGAAAAGAAGTTCCCTGTCCCACCAATTGCAACCAGCAAATGTGAGCTACTGTCTGAGCGAGGCTAATCCAGGTGAGCTCATGAGAGGAGCAGGAGGGAGAGGTTGGCAGGGGCTGTTAGAATAATGAGTGGGAACCTCAGCACCCAGCTGGGGAAGATTGCATGAGTGACTGCTATCTCCCCTTCCCTGAGCCAGCAGGAGTCAAGAGAATTGTTTTAAGCACTTCAGCTGTTGTTTCTTTCACACTGAAATGAGGATCAGAGAAAATGAGGTACCTACTGCCTTGTAGGAAGTGGAGAGAATTGAGATGATTGCTGTTTTGTTATGGAGCAGCTGGACCTAGAATCAGGAAGACAAGTTAAAATCTGGCCTCAGACTCATACTAGCTTTGTGATCCTGTGAACAAGTCATTTAACTTCTGTATGTCTCAGTTTCCTCATCTGTAAAATGAGGATACTAGCACCTACCTCCCAGGGTTATTGTGAGGACCAAATGAGATCAAATTTGTAATTTACTTTGTGAATCTCAAAGTGCCATATAAATCCTAGCTATTATTATTATTATTATTATTAATTCAATTAAACTATGAAAATAACAGTTCTTTGTAAAGTGGCTATTGATTGGCAGCACAAAGAGAGGGAAAAGAGTAGGGGTATGAATTAGGAGATTTAGTTAGAGGACACACATACCTCTAGACAAGCTCTTTGACTTTTTGGTCTCAAGGACCCTTTAACACTTAAAAATTATTGAAGACCCCATCAAAGAGCTTTTGTTTATGCCGGGTATATCTATTGATATTTACCATATTAGAAATTAAGACATCTCAGTATACTATGAAAATAGTTTTGACCTTGTGGACTCCATCCCTGAATGACACTTTGAGAATCTCTGCTCTAGAAAGAAAATTGATTGAATGTGTAACTAGCGGGTGAGGATTCCAGTGGAGACTTACTGGGCAGCTCTGCTTATGTCCACAGCATCCCCTGGTGATTATACTATCATGGGGCAGTAAGTGAGGAAGAGGAGCATGAAAAGAGAGAGATGGAGCTTCCAGTGATTTAATAGCTAAAATACAAAATCCTTAGTCTGACCCTTGGGGTCTCCCATCATCCACACCCTAGTGCCTTCCCCTATTCCATCAATCCTATTTCTTATATAGATTTTCCACTCTGCCCAACTGAATGTATGGTCTATAATGTATGTTTTCCCTTTTCTTCTGTTCCTCACCAGCCCATGTAATAATCTTTTTCTTTCCAAGTATGGATCCAGAGCCTGCCTCTTTCTGGAAGCCCTCCCAAATTAACCCTTGACTTAAGTTTCTCTAATTTTGACATAGCTTTCTCCCTCTCCACCTCCCCCTGCCCCCCAACACTA
This sequence comes from Phascolarctos cinereus, assembly GCF_003287225.1. Classification (NCBI taxonomy): domain Eukaryota; kingdom Metazoa; phylum Chordata; class Mammalia; order Diprotodontia; family Phascolarctidae; genus Phascolarctos; species Phascolarctos cinereus. The sequence goes on along the minus strand of NW_027556098.1, from coordinate 370,032,650 downwards.
ATAGACTTAGTTTGTCCTACTACTGGTGTTCATGTCTTTAGTGGAAAGGCTCAGGGCTTGGATGCAAGAGACTCAGGGTTTGATCTTTGTCTGCAAAGGGGGACAATACTCTTGGTAACACCTATCTCACAGGTCATCAGTAGGAAAGTGCTTTGGAAAGTTTTATTAGAAAAATGTCAGAGCTGGGATAGTACTTTGAACATAGAATATCAGAAATGGGAGGATTGTTAGAACACAGAATGTCAAATCTGGGAGGGCTTAGAACACAGAATGCTAGAGCTGGGAGAGTCCTTAGAACACAGGATATCAGAGCTAGAAGTAACTGTAGAATATAGGTCCTTAACCTTTATTTTTTTTTAAGTCCTGGACCCCTTGGACAGTATGGTGAGGCCCATGGAACCCCTTTCAGAATAACATTTTAAAATGCATAAATTACATAAATAGGATTCTAATGGGAGCCAATTATACTGCAACACAATGATTAAAATCATATATACATATATATGTATATATATATGTATATATATATGATTTTTTTTAACCTCCATGGGCCCTTGACCAAGGATCTTCACTTGACAGGTCTAGTTCTGCACCTTCCCCCACCCTTATTTTTATTGATGATGAAACAGGAGGAAAGGGAGAGAGAGAGAGAGAAGAGAGAGAGAGAGAGAGAGAGAGAGAGAGAGAGAGAGAGAGAGAGAGAGCGCGCGCACACACTGTGTGACTGAGCAAGTCACTGAACCTCTGTTTGCCTTAGTTTCCTCAATTATAAAATGAGATTATCAATACCACCCACCTCACAGGGCTGCTTGTCAAATAAAGCCAATTTTAAAATGCCTGGCACCTGGTAGGTATAAATGCTTATTCCTTCTTTCCCTTCCTTAATCTGTTTCTAAATGAGCAGGTAAGAAAGTTTGATTCTGAGGCTTTGTTGGGAGGGCTCTGAAGGGACGCTGCAGTGCCCCAGTGAGCTGCCAGAAGAATCAGAGGAGGACTTCTATGGGAATAGCACTTATCCACTTGCTGTGCGTAACCTCATAACTACCTGCCTGCCAAGTAGGTAATATAGACATGTTTATCCCCATTCCACTGATAAGAACAATGAGGTCCAGGGAAGTCAAACTACTTTTCCATAATTACACAGCAAATGTATGACAAAGCCAGGATTCAAAGCCTAGTCTCCTGACTCTGCATCCAGACCTTTTCCCACCTTACCACGGACCTCTAAGATCTCTTTCTAATGCCAGTCTGTGATCCTAAGATCCAAACCGTGAAGCTGGGGGATATTCGAGGGCTCCATTGCCTTCAATGACTGTTAATCAATAAGCAAACATTTCTCGTGGAGACTAAATCAATAAAATGTCTTTTACACATGCATTACTGTTACTTAAATGTACGTAGCAGCTGTTGTGACTAATTTCATTGAAGGACATTACAGAATCCATAGTAGTTTTTTTTTTTTACCCTCCCTTGTATTCTCTCTATTGATGGAGACTGGCCGGAGAACTCCTAAAATATTCCTCAAGTGATACCTGCTACCCTAAAGTCTTTCCTGACCCTCCCTCCTCTCCCAGATGCTTTTCCTATCCCCAAATGACCTTGTATCTAGTTATTCATGCATATATTGTCTCCTAGCTGGACTATAAGCACCTTGATTTTTGTTTTTGTCTTCAGTGCCCAACTTATAGCTGCTTTTCCTTCTCCTTCTCCTCTTCTTCTTCCTTCTCCTCCACCTCTTCCTTCTTCTTTGCCTCCTCCTCCTCCTCTTCCTCTTCTTCTTCCTTCTCCTCCACCTCTTCCTTCTTCTCTTTCTTCTTCTCCTCCTTCCTCCTTCACTTCCTTCCGATCTCACCCAGACTACTAGAAGTTCATGTACCACTCATAGGCTTAATCACACTGTGGATGAACAAGGGAGCTTTGACCTTTGGCCTCTGCTTTCTGACTGATGTCTTGGGCAGTCTGGTGGATCTCTGCTCCTGAGGACTCACCATATTGGTGTTAGACTTAGAGCAGATGCCCAGTCCACTTAGACCGCTATAGCTTAGAATTCCAGAGCTCAAGCAATCAGCCAACAGCAGCCTCCCCCCAGTGGCAAGGATAATCACCATCCATCTGGCTGCTTAGTGGGCTCTTAGTAAATATTTACTGATTCATAGATTGATTAGTGGTAGAAGGAATGAAATGCTTTATAAGATCCTTGAAGATAAGAATTGTCTCACTTTTGTCTTCGAATCCACAGCCTCTAGCACATCTGCCACTTAGTAGGGACTTAACATATGCTTGCTCATCTATCAAAAGGGAACTCTCAAAACTTGAAAGAAAACACTTAGAGAATCACAGAACTTCAGAGCTGGAAGGGACCTCAGAGGTCTTCCATTGCAACATGTATGGGAATATGTATCTTCTTAATCAGAGCCATAATGAGGAATTTTTGTGCCTAGGGCAAGCACCACCAGCAAAGCCTAGCATGGTTGAAAGAGGCACTCTTGGAAGTGGTGGTAGACACCTCCTCCTGGGGAGGGCAGGCCCTCTCTCTTTTTTTCCCCCTCTTTCTCTCTCTCCCTTTCCCTGTCTCTCTCATTTTCTCTCCCTCTTTCTCTTTCTGTCTCTGTCTCTCTGACCAATCTTCTTGTCCACTAGATCCTTCTGCCCATCCCTGCGGCTTCATGCCAGAGGAAAATGTGGCCCGTTGGAAGGGCCTCTATGCCTCTCTGGGGCCAGTTTTCGGGAAGTGGGAGAAATAACAGCAGCAACAGCAAGAAGAAGGATTAGCATTGATACGAAGGCTCTCCAAGGTTAGTTACCAGGCAGGGTAGGGGCTATTATTATCTCCAGTTTCAGGCCTGGATTTGCAGAGCTAAAAGGCATTTGAAGCAGGATGTGAACCCTAGTCTTAATGACTCCCAAGTCCAGCATTCTATTCCCTGTACCACAAAGCTACCTACAACTTTGAAGTCTGTTTCTGCTTCCACTCAGCCCCTCTCCCTATATCAAACTGCTTGTCTGCCGTGTTCCTCCTTCTCCCTGGGATGCTTTGAGGTGGGCCCTGAAAGGCCAATGCTATTGGCGCTGAGGATTCTGGCCCAGGGCCAGGCCCCATTCTGGTTCATCAACCATGGCCTCTGCCTTCCTCTCCCCACCCCATTGGCTGGAGTCCAAAACCATTCCCTCAGCTTGAGGTGGAGTCTGCTCCTACCCCCACTCTCCCCATTTTGTCCTTGACTTTGCCCAGGGCATCTCTCTCTGCCAGATCTTGCCTCCCCTCTTTGACAGCACAAGTGACGTAGACGGCCTTTTAACCTCCTCCGATGCTTGGGCAAAAGCACAGTTGCTGTGGGTATCTCATTACGGCTCTGTCCTCGACAGCATACCCAACAAGTCCTCATTCAGACTTGGCCTTGGCATTGTTGTTGTTTTTGTTGCTTTGTTGTGTCTGACTCTTCACGACTCCATTTAGGGTTTCTTGGCAGAGATACCAGAGCAGTTTTCCACGTCCTTCTCCAGAATGTCTTTTGAAGATACTGAGGCAAACAGGGTTAAGTGACTTGCCCAGGGTCACATAGCTAGTGGGGGCCTGAGTCTATACTTGAACTCAGGAAGATGAGTCTTCCTGACTCCAGGCCTAGCTCTCCATGCACTATGGCACCATCTGGCTGCCCCTGCCTTGATTTAAAATGCCTCCAAAGATGGGGAACTTGGTCTCTCCAGAAGCAGCCCAGTTCACTTTGAGAGAACTCTATGTGAGGAAGTTTTGCCTTCCATCTAACCAAACTCTATCTTTAACTTTTACCCTCTGCTCCTGGTTCCACCCTCAGGACTCTAAATACAACCGAGACTCATGATAGAAAATGCTATCCACACCCAGAGAAAGAACTATGGAATCTGAATGCAATTGGAAACATAATATCTGTTCTCCTTTTCCTTTGTTGTTTTGTTTTATTGCTTCATTCTCATGGTTCCTCCCATTAGTTCTAATTGTTCTTTACATCATGACTCATGAGAAAATATGCTTAATATGAATGTATAAGTAGAGCCTACATCAGATTGTATGCCATCTTGGAGGATGGAAGACATGGGAAGAGGAGAAAATTTAAAACTCAGAATCTTATGGAAGTGAATGTCGAAAACTAAAAGTCAATACATTAATTAAGAAAAAAAAGAAAAAAAGAACTGTGCTAATCCCTCTTCTGTAAGAGGGCCTTTGAGTCCCTTGGAAGACAACTGTCACATGCTCTCTCCTCTGCAAGGCTCTTCTGCTCCTGGTTAGACATCTTCAATTCCCTCAGCCTATTTTCATATTGAGCAAATTCAAAGCCCTTTCCGTTCTGGTTGCTCTCCTACGAACATGGGCCATGATGGGCCATCAATGCCTTTCCTGATGTATGACATCCAGAACTGGACACAAGTCTCCCGATATAGGTTCGCCAGGGCAGAGGACAGTGGGGCATTGGCTGAATTCTTGAACCTGGATGCTTCTTGTAATGTGGTTTAAGCCTGGCTGCTGCGTTACACTCTTGACTGAGCGTGTATTTCTAAGATATTTTCCTCATTTTTCAGACATGCTTCTGCCTAGCCATGCCTCTCCCATCTTATATTTGTAAAGCTGATTTTTTTGAACCCCAGTATAAGGCTTTACATTTGTCTTCATTATATTTCATTTTATTTAATCTGGCTCAATGTCCTATGCTGCCCAGAGAGATTTGAATACTGGCTCTGACACTATTAGTGGCTTTGTTAGGATATGAAACACCTCTCTGGACCATGGCATTGGATTTGCTGTGGTTCATTCTAGAGAACATCACTAGGATCGATGGGAAGAAGTTATGAGGGAGAGAGGGAGGCAGTTTGGGGATCAGTAAAAGGAGCAATTTTCTGATAATTAAGGCTACCCACAAATGGATCTGGCTGCCTCTATCATAGAAGGGATGGGTGGAGAAACCTGCATTGTCCTGTGAAGTTTGGATTCAGTCAAAGGGATGCACTTGAGGACCTAGAGGGCCACACGTGGCCTCAAGGCCACAAGTTCCCCACCCCTGCTGGAGGGGTTCAGATTAGCAGCTGGACAAGCCCTTGTCAGGGATGTTTTCCCAAGCAGTGAGTTGGGCCAGCTGCTCAAGTTTCCTTTCAACTTTGGGAGTCCATAATTCTCTGATAAGGGCTCTCCACCCTTTCCCTCTTGTTCTGGAAGGTGGGACAAAGAGAGAAGGAAAGCTTAGGTCAGCTGCTCTCTCAAACAATGGAGATTTGATTAAACTTGTCAGTAAACAGTGAGTGTTTTATCCCCAGGGTTTAGTGGAATTTCCCTGGGAAATGTCACTTGGCATCTAGGCAGGGCTGAGTGTAAATTATGCATGTGTTCCTCAATCATTATTCCTCCTATCCCTTCAGCCACAGATGTCAGCAGATTCTCACAGGCCCAGGCCAGAGGTGGAGGAAGGGAAGTGTGCTGACTTGACAAACAGGCAGCTTCAACATCTAGGGGCATTCAGGCAGATGCTGCTGGCCTCTGTATTGTCTTCATTCTGTTTTTCTTTGACCTGACCATTCAGCACAGCTAGGAAGTAGAATCAAAGAATGCTGAGTGGGAAGGAAGTTTTAGAACCTAGAATATCAAATCTGGGATGGGGCTTTAGAACATAGAGTGTCAGAATTAGGAGTGACCTTAAAACACAAAATGTCAGAACTGAGGGACCATAGAACATAGAATGTTTGGGCTGGAAGAGACCTTAGAACATAAGATGTCAGAGCTAGAAGGACTTATGGAATGTTAGCGCATAGAATGTCAGAACTGGAAGGGACCTTAGAACATGGAATACTTGGGTTGGAAGAACCCTTAGAACGTTGCATTTTGGAGTGGGAAGGGACCTTAGGACATTAACTATCAGAGCTGGAAGGGCTTACCTGAATGTTGGAGCACAGAATATCACAACTTGGAAGGACCATAGAATATGGGATATTTGGTCTGAGAAGATCCTTTGAGCATAAAAAGCTGAGCTGGAAGGGACCTTGGAACATACTTTGTCGGAGCTGTTCAATAAGTCTGTGAGAAATGGACTAGCTTAGCCCCCGCTACCTTATTCTATCTCTTTTGGAGAACTTTCTTGAAGTATTAATTTCTTGGCTAATCCTACACAGTGGCCCCAGGGAACATGAGATGGAAAGACAAATGGAGAGGGTGTATGTATCCTTTCAAACCCGAAGACTTAGTGGGAAGGCCTCAAACAGAACGCCAGTGGCAGTGGAGAGAGGAGGCAAATGGGACTGATTAACCATTAACTAGCTCAAAGTGGACCACTAGATTCATTTGAACTGTCCAAGAAGGAAGTAGAGTCCACTGAAAAACCTTTTGGGCAAGGCTAGGGAATATGCCCCTGAAATAGACAGTTTCAAAAGGAAGGAAGGAAATATGTATTAGAGGTGTGGTTTTGAGTTATAATCATTTTTGGGTGGGAGTAGAGACTCTAGATGTGCCCATTGTCAGAGAGCAGGCCCCCTGTGTAAGGAGACGAGAACTATTTGCTGAAAAATGGAGAAGCCAAGGAGCCTACTAAAAGCCACTGGGCTTCAGGAGGCAGAAAGCCATGGAGGAAAGCAATCCCGGCCTTTGCATTGTAACCACTACCTTCTGAGAGTAGAGGGGAGCAGGGAGGAAAGAACCTTGATCTTCTCTTACCCTTTGCTGGAGCCTCAATTAAGGCATTACTGAAAATCATAACGATTGTAGAGAGAGGTCTTTTGGGGGAGGATGTGCATATTCCCTAAGGAAGTTTTGATCATCAAACAGGGACTCAGATAGAAGTTCTTCCTATATCCATAATTTTACAAATGAAATGGTTATGCTTTGAGCCTTGTGAGCCTGAGGGCTTAGAAGGGGAACCGGTGGTTTAACTTTGGGTGAGGGACAGATAATGATGTTCCCAGGTTCCATCTGGGTGGTGGCAATGAATTAGAGAACTGAGGGGCTCTTAAAGTGTAGCTAGACTTTTTGTGTCAAGAAGCAGTTATCCTTTAAAAGAATCCTCTCAGGAACATAGAATCTCAGAGTAGGAAGAAACCACAGAGCACATCTGATACAATCCACAGTTGAATGGGAAGCCCCTCTACAAGATTCCTGATAAGGAGTCATTCTGCCAGTGTGAGGGAATCCATTACATCCCAAGGCATCCCATCTCTCTATTAGATACCTCTGATTATTAGTAATTTTTCTTTATACTCATGCCAAAATTCATGCTTCTGTTCCTTCTGCCCCATTGCTCCTAGCACTGATTTCTGGGGTCAAGGAGATCAAACTGAATCCTTCTTATACCTGATAGCCATTAAAATACTCAGAGATCTTAATGTACACCGTCAGAGCAAGAAAGGATCATATGACAGAATATTAGTAGTGGAAGAGGTTTTTTTTCTGTAAGTTGTTATAGCTGGAAGGAATTTTAAACTATTATATGTTAAAGACCATTTTATGGAGAAGAATAAGGGAATAAGCATTTTTAAAGTACCTACTATGTGCCAGGCACTGTGCTATGCACTTTACAAATATCTCATTTAATCGTCACAATGACCCTGTGAGGCAGGTGTTTTATTACCCCATCACACAGTTGAAGAAACTAAGGCAAACAGAAATTGAGTGACTTGTCCAGGGTCCCAGTAAGTATCTAAGGATGGATTTGAATTCGTCTTCCTGACTCTAGGCCTGGTATTCTATCCACTGTGCCACATAGCTGCCCTTCATCCCAATTATACAGTTGGGAAAACAGACAAACAGAAGTTTAGAGACTTGCCCAGCTAGTACGTGTCTGAGGCCAGATTTGAACTCAGAGTTTCTGACTTCAGGCCCAGAGCTCTATCCACTGTGTCACCTAGCCGATTAGGTAACTGAAGCCCAGAGAGAGGGAATCATTTGTTCACCGTCGTGCAGCTGGTAAATGGAGTAGGCACTGGAATCAGACTCCTGACTCGCAGCCTAGTTGTCCTTCCAGTAGGTCACAAACCTCTCCCATAGGATTGAGCAAAACAATCAGAATTGTCCAAGTTACTCATCAGGTGATGGGAAATGAAGTCTCTGTATGAAGAGAAATTAAGGCTAGAGCACTCTAGCAGAGGGGGAAATTGGCACATCAGTCACCAGATATTTCCCGGCTATAGTCTAATCAACAGAGCCTGGTTGCTTTTAGATTACGCTAACACACTAACACAGGGCCTGGGCTGTGGCAACATTTTCTTTGTAACCTTGGTGGAGAAGAAAAGGCCACATGATATAGTGTATAGAGAAATGGCTTCAGGGTCAAGGAGCCTGGGTTCAAGTCTTGACTCTGACACACACTAGTTGCATGATTCTGGGTAAATAATTTAACTTCTCAATGTCCTAGCAATCCTAGAAGGCTAAAAGTTTGTGGAGTCGGTGCTGGTGTTCATGAATAGAGGGACTTTCCTTATTAAGACCTCCCTATGTCAATAACAGATAGTTAAAAGAAAATTAGTGATGAAAGAATTTATTAAGGAAATGTAGCAGGGGACTACAAATCTCCCTCTATTCCTCTATTTTTCCCTCCCTGGGAGAAGCTAGCTCCATCTCCACTCACTTCTCTAGTGGCACCAGTTATGGTATGCATATAGGAGATACAGTGGATGGGGAACTAGACCTGGAATTGGGAATATCCTGGGTTCAAATCTGGCCTCAGACACTTACTAGCTGTGTGATCCTAGGCAAGTTACCTAATTTCTGTTTTCTCACTGTAAAGGAGAGATAATAATAGACCTACTCCCAGGGCTGTTGTGAAGATCAAATGAGATAATATTTGTAAAAATGTACTTAGCACATTGCCTGGCATGTAGTAAGGGCTACGCTTGTTTTGCAAAATGGTTCTGGATAATTTTAATATCCCAGCCCAACAGTCTTAGCAAGAATGAGGGATAAATGAAAAAAAAAAGGTATAGGGAAATTGCCCTTCAGCTCCTGGGCCCATTAAGATAAGCTACTGCAAAGGGGGTACATGCCATGCTGGAGAAAAAAAAAAGAGGCAAATGGTAAGAAAGTACTATAAGCCAATATGGAGATGGAGAGAGAGAATTACTTGTAAGGTAGAAGGAGAATGTTTTTCCTTGTAGTCCTAGAGACACTTCTGGTGAGTGAGGTCTGGGACGGTGGATATCTTGTTAGAAGAGGGCTTATGAATAAAGGAGGTATATTTTGGAGCTATAAACACACCTCAAGGGTGATAGAGAGCTGATCTCCCAGGAAGGGGCATAAGCTCCCTCGGCTGGAGCCGGAGGAAAATGGTAGAGCTACAGAAAACTGACTACAATATAAGCCCCTGCTGGGAGTTGAAGAGAGTAATAGGAAGTGATGAAATATTCTTTTTCAAAGAAAGAGAGAATGGAGCCACAGACAGAGCTACCAACTTCTTAGAACTGAGGAGAGTTTCAAGAAGGTGGTCTGCAGAGGCTAGAGTGGGACTGGAGAAGAAATGTCTACCACCTGGTAGGAGTTGATGGGAGTTGTGGGGAATAGTTATGGGAAACAGAGACCAAGGATGTTTCTGAGGGAGTAGGAGGTGAAAGCTACAGGGCAATGGTATGCAGGTCACCAGATGGGCTGTGGAGGGGAGCACTGATGGAAGCAATCTTCTCCTTCTTTTTGGACTGAGCAGTACTGAGCATCGCTGATATCATCCAAGTCTCTTGGGAGGAGGGTTGATCATTAGTGAGCATACTTGCTTTAGATTCAAGTCTTACCTTTCGCCATTAACTTGTAAATAAATATGCCCATGTTTTGAGCCTTATGAGTCTATATGATTGTAAGGGAAACCTTGGGGAGGGGTCACTTGGGTGTCAGGCATTGAAATTCCCAAATTATCGAGTGGGGGCAACAAACCAGAGAAGTGATGTAAATGCACTTGGCTCATTCAGTCTAAAAGGAGGCTCTGATATAAGTTATGTAAATAGATGCAGAGTTACAACAAAAATGAATGTCTGCTTTTCAAGCCTTTAGAAACACGTGTGTTGTTTGTCCTTTGTTTTTAAAGAGGACCAGTGACATCACAGAATGATATCTTGACATGTGCATAAATTGGATTGAAGTGAAGCAGAGTTGCACAAGGTAGTGAGACTCACTCTTTCTTCCAGAGATATCCAAGTCCAGTGGCAAGGCAAAAATTAGGATGACTGGTGATGGCCTGGGATAGACTGGGATACGCTGGATGATGTGGGCATTTTCAATGACTGACCAAGCTCCAGAGGTGCTAATCCTCCCTGGACACCCCAGAAACCCGAGGAATACATTTACAAATAAAATAAAGTAGATTGGGACTGTGATTTCATTGGTATAAGGAACTTCCCAAAGAGCAACCTCCCTCTACCAAAACAGGTTAGTACCGTCTCTGAAATTTATAGTCTTAGAGGGTGGCCCAGAAAAGAACTGAGGGGCTGTGACTTGCCCAGGGGCAGACAGCTAGTGTGTATCAGAGGTGGAATTTGAATCATCTAGATGGCTGCCTCTCACAAACTATATGTTTATTGCAAATAAAATTTTCATTCGTTTATTAAAGCAGATTCTCCATGGATTTGCTAATTTGGGCAAAGATTATGCATGATTCATCTTTGTCTCCCTCTTGGCACAAGGCCTTGAGTATAAGAAGAACTCAACAGTTTGCTGAATGAATGAATGAGGAACCAAATATTTATACTTGGTCATTTTGTTAGTGCACATGATGTCAACTATTTACATCTAAAATCAATAACCTGATCCAATAAACAGTTATTGAGGCCTGTGTGTAGTGCATAAAAGTAAATAAAATAACTGGGCTCTACCTTTAAGGAGTTCAAGTGCAGTTGGGGACTGTGATGCTTTTTTGACTAAGAGAGTTATGGATCAAAAGGCTAGCCCTCCAGTGATTAGCTAGCTCCTTAGAGGCACCATTGTCTACTCTGAAAGATGCCGTTGGTAAAAATTGGTGCTATTTAGGGCAATCTAGGCCCAACAGATAGACTTCTTTCAGGCCCAGATAACTGAAAAAAGGCAGGATGTAACACATGTTCTTCTCTTAAACTATACGTATATGGAGACAACTATGGTGTAAAGCAGAGGTGTCAAATGTGTTCTTCAGGCAGCTGACAAAGTGGGGCTAGGACTAGATTAAAATGTAATTGGGGAATGTCTAATAAAATGAATAAAAATATAACCACAATGTAAATTTGTGGCTTTTCTAAGTCAATATTCTGTCCACAAATATCTGTTTCCATCTGAGTTTGAGACCACTGGTGTAGTGGATAGAAAGTTCTCATAGCCTGGAAGGTGATGTATAATGGCTGTGTGATCCTGTTGGTTATTTCCAACTTCTTCTGTGTATATCTTGTTCGCATAAAATTATTTGCATGTTGTCTCCCCAATTAGATTGTGAGCGCCTTGAGAGCAGAGATTGCCTTTTAACCTTTCTTTGGATCCCCAGTACTTAGTATAGCATCTGGCACACAGTAGGTGCTGAATAAGTGTTTATTGACTGACTGATTGATAACCTTTCAGTGCTCTAGGCAACCTTCTTAGACTATAAGTTGCAAAGAAGGTGGTAACCTGCATTGGTGGATGGAGTTTCCTCATCTGGGTATTCCCTATATCCTGTCATCACAGGTCCAGTCCTTATCTCTTATGCCTATTGATTAGCTTCTACTTTCTTGGTGTAAGTTATCAAAATTACGGTTTAATGAGGGATGCATTGCTATTAGAGATGGATGAGAGTCATGGAACACTCCAGTCTTTTAAAATTGAAGTTGCAGATCCCCCAAGGGATGACAGAGAGGCATATGGTGGTTGTGAGGAGGCTGCAACACATTATAAAAGAAGAAATCTGGAGGAGATGTGGCATCCCATGTAATCAGAAATATGTATGGCCGGCAAAAGGTGGTCTAGACATATATTGACAGTCAGAAGTAACAGACGGACCATCTGAATGTTGCATTGGCACCCGTGCAATGTCAAGAGATCGAGAAGTCCCCTAGCAGGTTGAATGATTCCCCCTGTCATGGATGTATAAGAGGGCACAAGCAAGACTGAAAAGGATAGACCTGGGTTCCATAGAAAGAGCCCCCACATTGATGAGAATATTGGGGTACATTTGAAAAGCAGAGAGCATGCGACCATCGAACTTGTGTGGGCCTCAGTTTCCTCCTCTGTAGGATGGGGATAACAATACATTCACCCCCTACCTCACAGCTTTGTTGAGGAAAGCTTCTCTATGAACTTTCAAGTGCTGTATCAATGTGAGCTATTATTATGATCCCTCTGTGTTGTCTAAATATTTACTTTCCTTTATTCCTAAAGTATCTTTCTTTCACTTCCTGGGATGTTACTGAACCATTTTCCAGCTCCTAGATCTCTATTCTAAATTGGGTTATCATAAAGTACATGTGAGGGCAATCTTATTCTGTATAGAAAGTATAGTATGTAGGGCTAGGAAGAGGGGAGTCTCCCTGCACTCTGACCACATCTGGAGTGCTATTCTCAAGTCTGTGTGCTACATTTTAGGCAGGTTGTTGCTAAACTGGAGAGCATCCAGGGGAGAGCAATCAGGACAGTGAAGGACCTTGAGATCCTGCCATAGAAGGATCAGCTTTAGAAAACAGTAGGGGTGGGATGGCTGTTTTAATTATCTGAAGGGATATCATATAGAAAAGGGATTAGTCTTATTCTGCTTAACCTTTAAAGGAAAACCTAGGAGCCATATGTGGAAGTGGCAGAGAGACAGATTTAGGTCCTGTACGAAGAAAACAACTTCCCAAGAAATGGAGCTGTCCAAAGGTGGAATGAACTGCCCCAGAACTAGGGAGGGACGTTCTGCTTGGGTCCAGAAGGCAGAGCTAAGAAGAGTTAGTAAAGGCTGCAGGGGCAGATTTTAGTTCCATGCAAGTTCTTAACCAGGCAATGAGCATTTATAAAGCACCTACTATGTAGCAAGCACTGTACTAAGTTCTGGAGATACAAAGAAAGGCAAAAAACAGTCTCTAACATCAAGGAGAGCACAGTCTAATGGAAGAGACAAGAGGCAAACAATTATATGCAAATAAACTATAGACAGGTTAAACAGGAGATAATGAACAGGAGAATGAAGGAAGTTTGGGGAAAGCTCCCTGTAGAAGACAGAGTTTTTAGCGGGACTTGAAGGAAGCCAGAAAAACCAGGAGGTAGTGATGACGGGGGAGATCATGCGGGAACAGCCACTGAAAATGTTGGGGGTTGAGAGATGGAGTGTCTTGTTCCAGGAACATTAAGGAAGCCAGTGTCCCTGGAACAAAGAGTATGTGTTGGGGGAGGAAGGAGTATGAAGACTGGAAAGATATGTGTTGGGGAACAGGTGTTCTAATCTGAGTGAGACTCAGATTAGACAGAAAATATTGGGTCTTATATTGGAAAGAAAAAATAGCAAAAGGAGTTTAGCCATAGCAGGAGAAGGATATTCCACAAGGATAGGCATCCAGGACACTTTGAGTTAATTCATTTGAGCAAAGCTGCCTTGCCTGAGTTACCCATCTTGACCCCACCAGCTAATCAGAGAGGGAGCCTGGGGCACCTAAAGGCTATTTTGTGCTCAGGAAGTGACATGAGCCAACTGAGTCTTTAGTCCCTGAGTCAGTAAAATCTGGAGGAAGATCTCAATGCTTTTCAAAGAAAAAAACCAGCCAAACTTGCACTGGGTAGTAGGTGGGAGGGGGTCCATGAATTTATTAAAATATTATAATCATTATTTTTCAATATAATTGAACAGTGTATTTTATTTTGTACATTTAAAACTATTATTCTGAGGACTCCATAGATATCAGCAGACTGCCAAAGGGGTTCATGTCACAAAAAAAAAGAATTCTTGATATAGGAGAAATCCCTATATAATATCCAAAGTTGTGCAAAAGTGCAATAGGCCTGCCTCATATAGTGGTGAGTTCCCAGTCACAGAAGTTCCCTATCGTCTTTGGGCAGAAGGTGGATAACCAATTGCCAAGGATCTGATAGAAGAAATTCCTTTTCTGATATGGGTTGGATGGGGTTCTTTCTAGCCTTAGGATTCTGCAACATATAGGATTATCAAGGGAGGAAACACCTACTTAACATCTTGTTACTCTCTAAACATAAACTGTACAGATCACCTTTGGAGGCCTTGTTTAGAATCCGGAGTCCTATTCTCTACTCAAAGACTTTCTCTTTCCAGAGACACACAGAAGGTATTTGCATCTACAAGTGGCTTCTAACTTATCCATTGACTCATAAGCCCTCTACCCAGGTGAAGAATTTCTCTGCTTTACAAGCCAGGTTTTTCAAAGGGGCCAGACCATTTGTCTTCTGAACATTCTAAAGCCATCAAACAAAACAGAACGTGTTTTTGAAAAGGTTATATAGACTCCTTCACATACACCTGTGAAGAATCCTTGTTCTCCACCCTCTTCCCCCCACAGCCAGTCAAAATTTTAAAATCCCACTTCACTCTTTTGGTTTAAAGATTTGTTCCCTGTAAAGATGGAAGTAAGGTGGTGCAGCAGATAGAGCACCGGCCCTGGATTTAGGAGGACCTGAGTTCAAATCTGGCCTCACACACATAACACTTACTAGCTATGTGACCCTGGGCAAGTCAACCCCAATTGCCTCACCAAAAAAAAAAAAGATAGAAGTAGGCTTGAGCGCATGAGATTCTAAGCAATGAAGACTTGGAGGCAGGAAGGCCTGAATTTCAATCCTCTCTCTGACCATAATAGCAGTGTGATCATAGGCAAGTCACCTGATCTCTTTCAGACTCAGTTTCATCATCTGTAAAATAATTCATGGGGGTAACAGTAGTAAATAATAATAAACAAATAGTAAAATAATCACAAAAATCCTATGATACTATTACCTGCTTCACAAGATTTTTGTGATATCAAATTAGATAATATATGTGAAATGCTTGGCAAAGTTTAAGGTGCTTTTGTAAATATTAATTATTATTATTAGACTTTGATGATACAAGCAGTATCTAGAACAAAGGAAGTCATTGTCTTCATGGCCAATGGTCAGTTAGACCCAACTTGGAATGTGGTATAAGAAAAATGATGATGGAGTGGACTGAAGCCCCTAGAAAGGTGGCCAGAATGGCGGGGGGGGGGCCTGGAAATTGTGACACGTGGAGATAAGTTGAATCCACAGTAGAAAAGGAAAACCATGTCATATGAATAGAAGCAAAATCATCAGAAAACGGCATTTTGGGAAGTGGTGGTGGAGTGGACATGATACACTTGTCTTCAAGTACTGGAAAGAGGAAGAACTAGTTATCACTAGTGGAAGTTACAGAGAGGCAGATTTTGGCTTTTTAATAGAAATCTTCCTAATAACCAGAGCTGTACAAAAATGGAATGGGATGCCTCTTAAGGCAGTGAATTCTTTGTCACTGGGAGACGTGAGTATCTTCAAATGGCAGTTGAATGCTCACTTCTCAGAGATGTTGCCAAGTATGAGCTGGATTAGGTTGTCTCCGCCATTCCTCTCTACTCTGCCATTCTCAGGCTAGACCCACCAAGCCAGGCCAGGAAGAACCAAGTACTATTTTCACCAGTGGTCCAGCTGTCCAAACATTGCCACTCTTGCTCACTCCCAGTCGTAGAATGTTCTGGTGTCATGGGGGTAATTGCCACACATTTCTGGCATGAATACAAAAATCCAGTCTCAGATCTTTCTCCATTTCTTTCTCTGACTGCGGTGTGTTTTCTCTTTCTCCCCCCTCCTTTTCCTCTGCCTTTTGTCAAAACACTGGCTTTGATTTCCGCTAAGTGTAATCTAATCTGATGTCTGATTGACAGCAGCCAAATAGAGACAGGCGGCTAGGCAGAAAGGTGCCTGGGAGAATATGTATATTGTGGAGAAAAATAAATATCAGTGCAGATGTGGTCAAAGGCCCACATACCACAAGGGTGTTTGATTGGATGAAAGGTCTCACCCTGATTCCCTGCTCACTGTGTTGTAGCTGAGGTCACAAGGGAGGGTGAATGAATTCAATTCTATTCAAGTCAACATATATTTATTGTTACTATCTGCAAGGTGCTGTCCTAGGTGCTGAGGATAGAAAAACCAATATGAAAGCAGACCCTGCCTTCCAGAAGCTTACTCTTACTCCACCCTGGAGAAAGCAGCAAGAACACAGATAAGTAATTAATTGACCAGCAAGGATTTTTAAAGTGCCTACTATATACCACGCACTGTGCTAAGTACTAGATATATAAAATAAAAAATGAAACAAGGAACTCATATTCTTTTAAAAAATGTTTTTACTGGTATATTCAGGGGGAAGCTAGGTGGCACCATAGTGCATAGAGCATGGGGCTTGGAATGAGGAAGATTCATCTTCATGAGTTCAACTCTGGCCTCAGACACTTACTAGCTGTGTGACCCTGGGCAAGTCACTTAACCCTGTTTGCCTCATCATTTTAAACAGTGCAGTAATTTTGTATACATTATTGTAACACAACTGGTTTCAACATTCCTCAATCAATGGGCATCTGCTTTGCTTCTAGCACCTTGATACCACAAAAAGTGAGGAACTTATAATAATGGGGACAATATGTGTGTGTGTGTGTGTGTGTGTATGTGTATGTATGTGTGTGTGTAATGGGGTGACCCTTGATAGTTCACTTATCTGCAAACATATGCCTACTTGCCTTGGAGTTTTAAGAGAAGTAGTTACCAAGTTTAATTTGTCTAGAGATCTGAGATGGCAGTTGCTCATTTGCATGTGACAAGCTGTTAAATATTGGATTGAATGAAGAATGAAATCTGCTTCAATGATTTAAATATGAACAATTGAAGAACTTTGAGGTTAGTAACTGAGGAAACATAGATACTACCATTCTTTCATAATTTTGAGACAAATGTCTCATACTCAATTATAGACAGAAGATGAGAATTTGGTTACCAACCATATACTAAAATATGGTCATTCATAGAGAAGATATAGCTTCTGAACAAATAAATACAGGTCAGCAGAGAAGAGCTGAGTGAGGTCAGAGAGATAGTTTTTTCTCTCTACATTGTCACTTGTTGGTAGGCAGACTGGTTGGCTATAGAGAGGCTAGAGTGCTCTCTACTGTCACCTGCTGCTGAGAAGAATAAGAAAGAGTAGAAAGATCATAATCTTCTCTATCATGATTTGCTGCTGAGAAAAATAGAGAGAAAGAGAGAAGAAAATAAATAAGAAGAAAAACTAGAAGATAAGACAATTAATATTTACCTGGATTGCCAAGTGTTGCTGCAGAGAAATGGAGAAGGAGAATCCTGCAAAGGAACAGAGTTGGACAGGCTTTTGTCAACTTTAGGATAAGGTAGTTGGTTTTCCTTAAAGACCAAAATAATGCTTGGGCTGAAAGCATCATTTTAGCCTGAATCTGGAAGCGATGGATATTACAGCTGCTGTTGAGAAGTAGGTCCAGCTGGGTAGAAGAATAGATTGGAGGCAGAAAATCAGAGTCCAGTAGATGGACTATTCCATCTGAGATGTCATATCCAGTGAGGTGCTAGTCAAACACAGTGTAGATCAGATCTGCTTAGCAGTAGAAGCATCTGTTTAACACAGAAGATACATCGATCAAGAAACTTTTATGGACAGTTCACAAGACATAATCAGAACACTGTGGTCTACTGGTCCAGAGTTGTGAGTTGCCCTGATTATATGTATTCCCTATATGAATGCTTTCCTACCCCAGAACTTTAGATGTGTACTCACTTTCCCTACAGATGCTATGTGTAATAGTGCTAGAGAATAATTGAGGTCTATAGGTTGAATGCTATACAAATATATATATATGTATATAAATATGTATGTATATATGACTCATATTTCAGTAAATATTTTGGTTAAGATTAAGCATTAATGGCTAATTTGTTAATGAAAAATACACTGATGGGGAATTTGTAAGCCATAGTTTTAGTAGGAATAGTCACCCACAAGGGTTACCCCTAGGACACCAACAGTTTTGGTGGTAACCATGTGCTATCACTCTGACCTAAAGAAATGGATGTTGGCAAAGTGAGTGAGCCAACCTCATATCAGGGCATGACAGCCTGAGGACAATAGGGTGTTAGTGCTCATATCTGAACTACATAAGGATAACCAGGAGTTCAAGCCTAGTGTATTTGCATCAAGACTTTACACATCGGTGGAGAGAATGATTACTCAAACTGTGTGCCAGTGTGAGCAGAAGAGTTGGTGAAAGCTCGAGACAGGAGAGACCTTCCTTGGTTCTCAGAGAAGGATATGTGTGGTCTTCAGAGAGAAATTCAAAGAGAAAGAAGAGGCCTTGGAGGGTAGACACATGGGGAAAGCTGGCCCCCAAACATATGTCCGATTTTCAGCTTTCCTTTTTAGAGGCTCACCCTTTTGGGGAGATTGGGGGGTGTGTGTCTCTTGGTTGAGCTGAGATTTCTCACTCCCAATGAAAGAATACATTTACTTTGTATATTGTCTGGTATATTCCAATCTGTATAGCTTCTCTGATTTCTGTTTGCTATCTGCTTGGATAGGTGAATTTATTTATCATTTATTAATTGTGAAGGTCTTCTGTGTAATAAGCATTTGGTGGGAAGGAATCAAATGGAACCAAGCCTTTGAGTATAAACTGAATACCCTTTCATCTGTAAGAAATAGTGGGAAGTAACTTGAACCTAAGAATGAAATAATTTACCATGACTAACAATATTTAGGTGGGTAGATATAATTCTCATCCAGTACCTCCGTCCTGAGAACTATCAGCCTAGTGACTACAATCTCCTGCTACCCTCCAGGCAGGAATAAAAGACCCCTTTGGAGAAGGTTGAGTGAGATTTCAGAGATACCTATGCATGGCTACATTTATACCTAGGCAGCGCAGGCACTTTATTTAAGTGTTTCTAGAATACACAAAGAAAATATAAAGTATTTTTTTTTTTGGAGCAAGCACTGATACCTGAGAAGATCAGAAAGGAGGATGGCACCTGAATTGAGTCTCATGGGGAATTAGGGATTTCAGAAGGCAAAAGTGAGGAGTGAGAGATTTTCATGTGTGGAGGACAACCTGTGCAAACATATGGAGCTGGAATATGATAGATTGTATCGGGGCAGGGGGACATTAAGTAGTATGGAAAGAAATAGAGAATATAAAGGGAGTGTAATGTGAAATGGATTAGAATTATATCATGAAGTGTTTGTAAAAAATGTTTTTTCAGTTACATGTAAAAACAACTTTTAACATTTGTTTTTTAAAATCTTAAGTTCCAAATTCTCTCCCCGTTTCCCTCCCCTCCCCCTATCATTGAGAAGACAACCAATTTGATGTAGTTTATACATGTGTAGTCATGCAAAATATACTTTCGTATTAGTCATGTTATTAAAGAAAACACTGATTAAAAACACACAAAAAATAAAGAAGTAAAAAACAGTATGCTTTGATCTGCATTCAGATTCTGTCAGTTCTTTCTCTGGAGGTGGATAGCATTTTTCATCGTAAGTTACTTGGAATTGTCTCAGATCATTGTATTGCTGCAACTAGCTAAATAATGCACAGTTGATCATTGTACAATATTGTTATTATTGTGTACACTGTTCTCCTGGTTCTACTCAATTCACTTCACATAAGTTCATGTAAATATTTCCATGTTTTTCTGAAAGCATCTTACTTATCATTTCTTATAGCACAATAGTATTCCATCGCAATCATATGCCACACCTTGTTCAGTCATTCCTCAATTGATGAGCATCCCCTCAATTTCCAATTCTTTACCACCACAAAAAGAGTTGCTATAAATATTTTTGTACATTTAGGTCTTTTCCTTTTTCTAAAAAATCTCTTTGGGATGTAGACTTAGTAGTGGTATTGCTGGGTCAAAGGGTATGCACAGTTTTATAACCCTTTGGGCATAGTTCCAAATTGTTCTCCAGAATGGTTGGATTAGTTTACAACTCCACCAACACTGCATTAGTATCCCAGTTTTCCCATGTCCCCTCCTACATTGTCATTTTCCATTTTTGTCACAGTAGCCAATCTGATAGGTATGAGGTGGTATGTTAGAGTTGTTTTAATTTGGATTTCTCTAATCAATAGTGATTTAGAGCATTCTTTCATATGGATATGGACAATTTTGATTTCTTTTTTTGAAAACTTCCTATTCATATCTTTTGACCATTTATCAGTTGGGGAATAATTTGTTTTTATCATAAATTTGACTCGGTTCTCTATATATTTGACAGATGAAGCATTTGTCAGTGAAGCTTGCTGTAAAATTCCCCTGCCCCTTTCTGATTTCCTTTTAATCTTAGCTGCATTGGCTTTGTTTGTGCAAAATTTTTAAATCTGATGTAAGCAAAATTATCCCTTTTATGTTCCATAATACTTTTTATCTCTTGTTTGATCATAAATTCTTCCTTTATCCATAAAGCTGACAAGTAAAATATTCCATGCTCTCCCCTAATTTGCTCATGGTATCACCCTTTGTGTCTAAATCATGTAACCATTTTGACCTTGTCTTGATATACAGTGTGAGATGTTCCAGTTTTTTCAGCAGTTTTTGTCAAATAGTGAGTTCTTGTCCCAAAACTCTGGATCTTCACACTTATAAAACACAAGATTATCATGGTAATTTCCTACTGTGCATTGTGCACCCAATCCATTTCAGTGACCCATCTCTCTTAGCCAATACCAGATTATTTTGATGATTACCACTTTATAATATGTTTAAGGTCTAGTACTGCTAGGCTACCTTCCTTCACATTTTTTTTTTATTAATTCCCTTGACATTCTTGAACTTTTGTTCCTCTAGATGAATTGTGTTATTTTTTGTAGCTCTATAAAATAATTTTTAGTAGTTGGGTATGGTGTTGAATAAGTAAATTAATTTAGGTAGAATTGTCATTTTTATTATATTGGTTTGGCCAACTAATGGACAATTAATATTTTTTCTGATTGTTCAGATCTGATTTTATTAGTGTGTACTTGTATTTGTATTTTGTAATTGCATTCATATACTTCCTGGGTACATCTTGGCAGGTATACTCCCAAATATTTTATAATGGTTATAGTTATTATAAATGGAACTTCTCTTTCTATTTTTTACTGCTCTGTTGGTAACATATAGAAATGCTGATGATTGATGTGTATTTATTTTATATCCTACAACTTTGTTAAAGTTGTTAATTATTTCAACTAGTTTTTTAGTTGATTCCTTAGAACTCTCCAAGTATAGCATCATATCATCTGCAAAGAGTGATAGTTTTGTTTCCTCATTGCCTATTCTAATTCCTTCAATTTCTTTTTCTTCTCTTATTGTTACAGCTAGCATTTGTAGTATAATATTGAGTAATAGTGGTGATAATCTCCTTCCTTGCTTTACCCTTGATCTTATTGGGAAGGCTTCTAACTTATCCTCACTACTTATAATGTTTGTGGATGGTTTTAGTTAAATGCTACTTATCAGTTTAAGGAAAACATTTATTACTATGTTTTCTAGTGTTTTTTTTTTTAAATAGGAATGGGTGTTATATTTTGTCAAGAGCTTTTTTTGCGTCTATTGAGATAATCATATGATTTTTGTTGGTTTTGTTATTGATATGGTCAATTATGCTGATATTTTTCATGAAGTGCTTTAAAAGTCATTCTGAGGAGCTGGTAGTTTATCTTATAGTCAATAGGGAGTCGTGGACAGCTCTTGAAAGCGTACTAATACAGAGAGAGTTGTGGCTTAGGAATATTTATTAGCATCTGCATAGAGCAGAAGGTCCCAAATTTATTTGGCCTACTGCCCCCTGTTAAAAAAAATAACTCAGTGCCTCCCTCTAAATCTACTTTCTTTAATCCTTTAATTTTAAAAAAAATTTACATCATTTGAAAATATAAATTTTTAAAAAAATTATGCATCTCAAATTTATTAATTTGTCATTAATTTATGTTTTTTCCTGTATTGAAATTTTGATGATGCAATATTGCATCATGTAACCATATAGTATCGTATTGTAAACAAGTCGTCATACTCACATATTCCTGCCTATGCATGCTGGACTTTCCAACAATGCTTATTAAGACCTCTTGGCAGACTTGATCACTGATTGGTTATAACTTGCATTTTGTGTGTTTATCTGGAAAATAATGTAATTGCTATGACTTTAATTCTGTTACACAACAGATGGAACATGTACAAACGGGTTTTCAAAATTTTCTTCTCTTATTTTCTTATGCTTCCACCAACCCTTATTTTTATTTAATACTCTCTAATTACACCCAAGGCTACTACTACCCCCACCTTAGATTTTCCTAGCACCCCCTAGGGGGTGGTATCACCCACTTTGAGACCTGCAGTAGAATCTGGACTAGAGAGAGGAGAAGTTAGAAGCAGGGAAACAAATTAAGGAACTATTGAGATAGTCCAGGCATGATAAGGGACTGGATTAGGATGGAAAAAAGTGAATAGATGTGAGATGTTTTGTGAAAGTAGAATTGACAAGACTTGCAAAGTGGTTGGATATGAAGGGTGAGGGAGAGAGAAGAATGGAAGATGGTTCAGAGTGTAAAACTATAAGGATAACTGGAAGAACAGTGATGATGCCTTTGATGGAAATAGAGAAGTTAAGAAGAGAGGCATATCAAAGGGGAAAGCTAATAAATTCCATTTTTGAAATGTTTCATTTGAGATGCTTATGGGAAATCTAGGTAATGTCCAGTAGGCTTTCAGTAACATGGGACTGATGCTCAAGAGAGATATGAGGACCAGGCATACTCTATAGAGCTGATAATTGAACCCATGGGAACTGATGAGATCACTAAGAATATAACAAGAAGAGGTGTTAGAAAGCTTTCAGGGCAGACCAAGGAGATGCACTATTTGGGGTAGATGCATCTTCCTGAATATAATAGTAATACTAACACATTTTAACTTCATAGCACTTTACTATTTTCAAAAGGCTTTCACATCCATGATATTCTTTGAAACTTACAACTGCACTGAAAGGTGGGTGGAGTTCCTGCAATGGGATAACCGGGGGGGGGGGTGTCAGGACTGACCAAGACTGTGGGAGCTTATAGGTATCAGAGATCAGAATGGGTAGAAAATAAAGACTACAGGAAAAGTCAGGAAAAATAGGCATTAAAGTGTGGCTAGTTGGAAGAAACCAGAACTGCAGGGACATCAGGAATCCAGTACTCAAGGCAAGAAAAAACATCTGACATTTATATAGAGTTTTAAAGTTTGCAAAGTGATTTATATGTCATCTCCTTTGACTCTTACAACAACCCTGTGAGATAAGTGCTATTATTTTGTCTATTTTCGATATGAAGAAACTGAGGTTGAGAGAGGTTAGGTGATTTACCCAGGATCACACAGCTAATAAGCATCTGAGGCTAGATTTGAACTAGTGGCTACCATGCACTGAGAGGCAGAGGGTCAGCATTGGCTAGGCAATCCATTGGCAGCAGCAGCTCTGCATCCTTACCACTGACAACTAATTCTAATACTTATCTCATACTAATAAAGAGCATTAAGGTTTATTGACCGAAAAAATTTTCATACCTCACTGTGGTGTGGATGCAGGATTCTTGTTTCTTCCGTTAAAAAAAATTCTGAACATAGCAAATATCAATTAAAATGAGCATTCCCACATACATAGAACAGAAAGGGCTGTGTGTGAAATTGTGAATCTGTTATTGAAAGCTTGCTTTTCTTTTTAAGTATATGATAAATTCAAATGTAACTTTCAAAGCTGTCCTGCTTATCTGTGATTCCTTCTGGTCTTTTCTGTGCATTTCAAAAAATGTGTTTCAATGACCGTTTTTTCTTTTCTTTTTCTTTCTTTCTTTTTTTTTTGGCAACCCTATCTCTAGCTACACTCTCTACCCCTCTCCCCAATTTAGAAAAGAGAAAAAGAAATGGAACCTTTTTCAAAAGTTTTTTTTCCCCAAACAAAAGCTTTAAATAAAACTAAATATGCACAATCCAGCAAAACAAACTTCCACATTAGCTGTTTCTGAATATTTGTGTCTTATCCTCCCACTTAAATCCATCACTTCTCTTTCTGGAAGTGGGTAGCATGCTGATGCTTCATCATCAGTCCTCTGGAATTCTGCCCAGAACCACCATTAAAAAAAATGCCTAGGCCAGCCCTCTCCATGGTTCTGCCCTGACCCTCCGGACTTTTCTGTCTTATGTGTTGTCTTCTCTCATTACAATGTATATGCCCCATGAGGGTAGCAACTATCTTTCTATTTGCTTAGATTTGTATTTTTGTTAATTAACACAGTATCTGGCACGTAGCAAGCATTTAATAAATGCTTCATCTGTCTACCTACCTGTCTATCTATCCATCCATCCTTCATTTATTTACCTTTCATAGTTGGTCATTGCATTGATCAGCATTCTTAAATCTTTCAAAGTTGTTTTCTTTACAATGTTGTTATTGAAAAAAATTGTTCCCTTGGTTCTCTTCACTTTACTGTACACTGCCTCATGCAATTCCTAACCATAGTTGATCCTCAGGGCTCTTTCTGGGCCCTCTTTTCTTCTGCCTCTATACTATGTCACTTGGTGATCTCATCAGCTCCATGGATTTAATTACCATCTTTATGCTACTGATTCTCAAATCTATCTATGTTGCCCTGGTATCTCTGTTGACCTCCAACCTCACATCTCCAATTGCTTTTCAGACATCTTTACTTGGATGCCCACCAGACATCTTAAATTTGATATGTCCAAAACAAAACTCATGATCTTTCCCCCTAAACTCTCACCATCCTCACAGTCCCTTAGGCTCATAACCTAGGAGTAATTCTGGATTCCTCATTATCTCTCATTCATGCTGCCCCTATATCCAAGATGTTGGCAAGGCCTGTCCATTTCACCTTTGCAACATCTCCTGAATATACTTCCTCCTCTCCTCTGATATACTCTGGTACAGGTCCTCATCACCTCACATCTTGATAACTACAATAACCTGCTGGTGGGTCTTCTGCCTCAAGTCTCTCCCCACTCCAATCTATCCTTCATTCAACCACCAAAGTGATTTTCCTAAATCATAGGTCCAACTATGTCACTCCTTTACTCAATAAACTCCAGTGGCTCCCTATTGCCTCCAGGATCAAATACAAATCCTCTGCTTGACATTCAAAGACCTTCATAACCCAGCCCCTTCCTACCTTTCCAGTCTTACACCTTATTCTCCAACATGTACTCTTTAATCCAGTGACATGGGCCTCCTGGTTGTTCCATGAAAAAGGCATTCCATCTTTTGACTCCAGGCTTTCTTTCTTGCTGTCCCCCATGCCTGGAATGTTCTCCTTCCTCTGCTCTGACTACTTAACTCCCTAGCTTCCTTTAAGTCCCAACCAAAATCCCACCTGCAGGAAATCTTCCTCAACCCTTCTTAATTCCAGTGCCTTCCCTCTGTTAATTCTTTCCTATTTATCCTGCCTATAGCTTGCTTTGTATACATTTATTTGAATGTATTAGATTGTAAGCTTCTTGAGGGCAGGCACTGTCTTTTGCCTTTTTTTCTAATATCCCCAGAGCTTAGCACAGTGCATATATAGTAGGAGCTTAATAAATGTTTATTGAGTTGAACTGAAATGTGAATCTTTCCAAGTTTCTCTGAAACTTTCTCTTTCATAATTTCTTATGGTATAATAATATTCCCATACCATGAAATGCTACATTCCTATACCATAATTTGTTTAGCCATTCCTGAATAGGTTAGTTTCCAGGTTTTGACTACTATGAAAAGAGCTGCTATAAATATTTTTGTACATATGAGTTTCTTTTCTCTTTCTTTGTTTCCTTTAGCATATATAGTTCTAGTAGAAGTATCTCTGAGTTAATGAGTATTAATAGCTTAGTAACTTTCGCGTCATAGTTCCAAATTACTTTCCAGAATGAATGACAAATTCAGAGCTCCCCCAACAGGGCATTAGTTTGACCATTTCCCCTCAGCCCTTCCAACAATGACCATTTTCCTTTTGTATCATCTTTGTCAATCTTATGGGCAGGAAGGTAGAACCTGAGAATTGTTTTAATTTTCGTTTATCTCATTATCGGTGATCTGGAACATTTTTGTTTTTCATATTTGTTGATAGCTTGTTTGAATGTCTTCCTTTGAGAACTGTCCTGTTAATGTCCTTTGACAATTTTTTTTTTTATGGAATGGTTCTCATTCTTATAAATTTGAATAAATTCCTATATATCTTGGATATGAAAACTTTATCTGAAAAATTTGCTATAAAGATTTTTTTCCCCAGTTAACTGGTTCCCACCTAATTTTAGCTGAGGTCATATAGCTGTACTTCCTTCACCTAGAAGATAAAAAGAAAAAAGGAAAGAGGAGGCCTTTTTTTTTCCTCAGGAGGCCATATGTTCTTGGAGGAGAAGAAGGCCTTAAGGCTCTTCCCCTCTCAGATGGTTTGTTACCATTTATCACGAGCAAAAGAGTCACCAAACTCCCTCAGATACTAATGAAAATATATGTGGAATTGAGATGAATTAGATTAAATTGAAATCTGTATAGGGTCAGCTGCAGGTCTTTGATTTGTCTTCTCTGCTTCTTTATGGGTATACTTATAAAAAGATACCCATTTTGGACTTTGGGGATATGAAGAGGTCTACTTTCCATGAGGAATTGTGAACCAGTTTTGTGACATGGAAGCTTCCCAGGTAAATGTGATCCCAGCCATTGAGGGGTAGTATCCATTTTTTTGTTCTGTGCTCTGATTTGGTCCATATCTGGATTTTTGTGTTTTCAGTTTAGGGCACCCACCCCATGTTTGTAACACATGCGGTAGAGGGTGACCAATATGATAGACCAGGCCATAGACAGCCTGGTTGAAGAAAGTAGGGATATTTAGTTTGGAAAGAAGTTAGGGAGAACATGATAGGGGTCTTCATTATTTGAAGGCTTATGTGGAAGAAGAATTAAATGCATATTTTGCTTGGCCTCAGAAGGCAGAGCCAGAAGCAATGGGTGGGAGGTTATAGAGAATCAGTTTTTGGCTTGATGTAAAGAAACATTTCCTTACACTTAGAATTTGGAAAGTAGAATGGGTCTCCTCAGGAGTAGTGCATTCTCCATCACTAGAGGAAGAGAGTCTAGAAGACCACTTCTTCACTACCTTGTAGTGGGTATTCTCGGTTGGCTAGATGGTCACCCTCTACTGCATATTGTGCCCTCAGCTAGTGGGTGACTAGATAGCTTCTGAGATCCTTCCAATTCTGAGATTCTGTGCTTCTGTAATTCTGGGTCACTGCTAACAAGTAACTAATATCAGTCTCTTGGAGAGAGAAAGGCTCCTGTTTGTGGTTAGGGATTTGGCTTAATTGTATCTACTCAAGAAGTAGCAAAACTGACTGTAGTTTGTTGAGTTAATCATTGAATGAACAGCGTCTGAAGTCCTTCAGACACTTTCTGTGGAAGTTCTAGGGTCTGGTTTGAATTTGGAATCAAAGGTTAAAACCAGAAGGGGTATTAAAACATATAATGGTAGAGCTGGGAAAGCTCTTAGGACATAAAATGTTAAACAGAATACTAGAGTGTAAAGAAACCTTAGAACACAGAATTTCACAGCTGAAAGAGGTTTTCAAGGACAGAATGTTAATGGAACAGATGAGGGAAAAGAGAATCAGAATAATGGAACTCAATAACCCAGTGTTTGATAAACTGGACAATATGAATTACTTAGGAAGGAACTCCTTATTTGGTTAAAAAAAACTCCTCGGAAAATTTGAAAAGAGTCTGGCAGAAATTAGACTTAGAGAGACTAACATCTTATGTCATATTCTACATGCGACCTTAATATTAAAGGTCATACAATAAAAAATTAGAAGAGAAACAGATCATATACCTCTCACAGCTATGGTTGGGAGATATATTCATAGCCAAAGAAGAGACAGAAGTGATTAGAAAAGTTAAAACGGTAACTTTGATTACATTAGACTGAAAAGCTTCTGTACAAACAAAATGAATGCACCTGGGATAAGAAGGGCAGTGTGGTTGAATGGTGAAAAAAATCTTTGCATAAAATTTCTCTGATAAGAGTTTGGTATGTAAGATAAATATGTGTATGTGTATATATGTATATATGTGTATGCATACACAAGCATATACATACATATACACATTTATGTGAGTAGGATCAAAAGCCATTCCCCAATAGATAAGTGGTCAAAGAACAGGAATAAACTAATTCTCAGAATAGCAAACTATTAACAACAATATGTAAGAATGTTTCAAATCACTAATAATAAGAGAAATGTAAATCAAAATGAACTTGAGATTTTAACTCATATTCGTTCAATTGGCAAAAGTTTATAAAAGATGAGAATAGTCAACGTTGGAAGGCTGTCAGAAGACAGACACACTAGTGCATTGTTGGTGGAGCTATGAATTGGCACATTTTGTAAAAACAATTTGGAATTATACAAATAAAATGGTTAAAATGTCCATGCCCTTTGATTCAAAGAGTTCATTACTTTCCTTATACTCCAAGGAGGCTATTGATAAGAAGCAAGTTCCCACATGTACTGTAATATTTATAGCAATACTTTTTGTGATAGCAATGAGTTAGAAACAAAGTAGGTGCCCTTTGGTTGGGGAATGGCTAAACAAATTGTGGTATATAATTGTAATGGAATATTACTATGCTGTAATAAACAACAAATATCAGAGACAAATGGAACGATTTACATCAACTGATCCAGAATAACAATAATTAATAATAGCTAACATTTATATAGCACTTAGAATGTGCCAGACACTATGCTAAGCACTTTAGAGTTATTGTGTCATTTAATCCTCATGACAACTGTGAGAGGTAGATGCCATTATTATCCTCATTTTACAGATGAAGAAACCGAGGCAAACAAAACTTAAATGACTTGCCCAAGGTCACACAGATATTAAGTGTCTTAGGCTGTTTTTGAAGTTAGATCTTCCTGACTGCAGGCCTGGAGAGCCATCCACTGTGCTGCCTACTTGCCTCTAGAATGAAGGAAACAGAGCCAAGAAAACAATATACACAATGGCTACACCAATGTCAACATTGATGACACCCCTAGCCCACCCAACATAGGGACAAGGTTTATGGGTGTAACACATTGCACATATTTTCAGACTTTTTTTACATGTTGATTAATTTGTTTGATTTTTTTCTTTACTTTTTCTTTTAAATTTAATTTGTTATATGGGATGGCTCTCTAGGAGAGGGGAAGAGAAGAAATATTGCGGTAAATCTGGGGATTAACCCCCCAAGATACCAATAAAATTTATTTTAAAAACCACAAAAAATGTTAGATTTGGAAGAGATCTTTGAAGAAATCATGTCAGATGGGGGGGAGGTGAGAGCTTAGAACAGAAAATATTAAATCTGAACAGAGCAATCTTTTTCATTTCACATGTGAAGAAGTGACCTGCTCCAAGCCACATAGTAATTTGGAGTCACTGCTGGACGTGGATGCTAGGTCTCTTGATTTGCAGCCAGTGTGCTCACTCCTGCACCTCACGATCCCTTTCCCTCCTCCCCCCCAAACCCCAGGGTTCTCAATCAGTCATTTTTACTTTCCATGCTTGTTTTTAGCATCCCAAGCCTGCTTTTAGTGCTTTCACAGTCATCTGATTCTCATTTTGGCTCTTAGTATTCTGGATTGTTCTTAATAGTCTTATTTGATCATTTTACTGCCATTTATTTCTAGTGCTAAGCAATGGAAAGGTTGCTTTTTATTGTTAACAGTTCAGTTTTTATTGTTTTTCAGGTGAAATCTGTATAACCTGGGCTGACTAATGCTGATACTCCTTAGCTGCAAACTGTCCCCCATCCCTGAATCCTTTCACTCTGGGGGCAACATCTTTTGTACTTTGCCCCTAAGAATGAACCAAAAATCAGGGAGAAAGAGAGAGTGAGAGAAAGAGAGAGAGAGAGAGAGAGAGAGAGAGAGAGAGAGAGAGAGAGAGAGAGAGAGAGACACACACACACACACACACACATACGCACATGCACACGCACACACGCACACAGATAGCAACAGAGAGAGAGTGAGAGAGAGAGATGCCTACTTACCGTTTCCCATTTATGTCATTTAGTTTTTTCCCCTGGGGAGGATGTTTGTACCAATTGTTTTTACTCTATCACTTTAGTGAATACTCCTTTCTAAAAGCTAATTAGGTCTAGCTGACTAATTGAAATCAACTGATAACTATGGTGGAGGCAAACACACTGGCGGTAGCTTGTGAATTTGTACAACTGTTCCCCATGATATCCTCTCTCACTTTTGCCTCCTAGAATCCCCAGATTCCTTCAAGGCTCTGCTCAAGCATCACCTCTCCCTGACACCCTCAGCTGTTTAGGGAATGAACTCCCCTACTTCCCCAAATTATTTTGCATCACACACACACACACACACACACACACACACATTTGAATTTTTTAGTCTATCTACTCATCCCTGGCCTCTCCTCCCACACCAGTAGAATATAAATTCCTTGAGGGCAGGGACTACCTTCCTTTCTTTTTTCTTCCCCCAAGTATGGAAGTTAGTTTATTCCCACATAGAAAGGGGAATGCTAAGCAATAATTGTAGAACAGAATCCAGCAACTTTTCACTCCTATTACAATCATAAGAGAGGCTAACACTCAAGCCTTGTCAACATGAACATCTTTTTTTCCAGGTTGCTAATTAGCCAGTTCTCAGGTCACTTCTGCTAAACCCAGTCTGATCAGACATCAAGCAGGATCTTTCCAGAGCCTCCCTCTTTGATGTGAATGTTTTTTTTTGTTACACGCCCAATCCTGCCACTGCTGCTGTAAACCAACCACTCCAGTGGAAAGTTGCTCTTATTGCCTTTCCAGACCTTCTGACAGTCACAAGGTAGGTGCTAGAGAAAAAGAAACACAAAAGGAAAGATGAGGAAGACAGGGTCCTCTGGTACAAGCTCACACCTAACGTGGGAAGCAGGTGCCCAGAAGGTCTTGGCCCTACCATTATGCTGGGTACCATCCTTCTTCCATCCCACTTCCCCAAGCTCAAATCACATCTTGTTTTCTTGAAAATTGCCTTCAGAGACTATGGTCATTAAAAAAAAAACTTTGTATTTCCAGTGCCTGGCATACAGTAGGTACTTGATAAATGCCCTTGAAATGCATTTGTATAGCATTTTGTGGTTTGTAAAGAGCTTTGAGCTCACAATAATCTTGTGAGGTAGGTACTATTATGATCACCTTTTTATTGAAGAAACCAAGATTGAGCAAGATAAAGTGACTTGTGAAGGTCACATTGCTAGTAAGTGTGTTAGGGAGAGTAATATGTAATAACCCTGGAAAGATCATCTGTGTTGGATTGAGAAATGCTTTAAATTCCAAATAGGGTAGTTTGTATTTGATCGTCTATCTTTTTGGGAGGGGGAGAGACCTGTGCTTTAGGAAGATCACTTTGGCAGATGGGTAGAAGATGGACTGGAGAAGGGAGGGAGTAGAGGCTGGCAGACCAATAAGGAAGCCATTGCAATACTTGAGGAGAGAGGTAATGAGGTCTTAAACTAGGGTGGGGGTCATGTGAGTAAAGAAAAGGGCACAGACATTAGAGATGGCATGGAAGCAGAATAGACAAGGGGACAATTGGTGAGATAGATATGTGGGGTGAGGGAGAGTGGAAGAGTCAAGGATAAAACCAAACTTGTGATCCTGGGTGACTCTCATGCTGATGGCACCCATGGCATAACTAGGGAAGTTTGGAAGAGGGGCGTGGTTTGGGGCAGCTGGAACCAGCTTGTACTGCTTCTCGAGAGCCAATTGTTAAATTTTCGGTGTGAGCATTTATACACCATAGAACCTGGCAAACATGGCAAATCAAGGCTTGATTTATTGCCTAGATGTAAGAAGATGATGTAGAAAATGTTAATAATGCATATTAAACTTAAAAGTGTGTCATGTTTACTTTCCATTCTTACCTCCTCAGCCACATCTAGTTGTTAAATATTTAACAACATGCTCCTTATTTTGATGAAACAATAGTAAATTCTGTTTTGAACATGTGTTTGAGATAGCATTCAAGTTGTCCAATAGGTGGTTGTTGAGACAGGACTGAAGCTCAGGAGAGAGACTAAGCCTGGATATATTGATCACAGGTTAATTGATATAGAGCTGGGTAAAACCTAAGAGTTCATTTAGTCCAAAGGTTCTTAATTTTTTTTTTTGTATCCTGGGATCCCTTGGATAGCCTGGAGGAACCTGTGGGTCCCTTCTTAGAATAATGTTTTTAAATGCATAAAATAATTGGTTAAGGTTATAAAGGAAACCCATTATTTTGGAATACATTGAAATACAAAATATTTTTTAAAAGTTCATGGACCTAAGTTAAAAATCTCTCATCTAATTTTAGCACCTCATTTTACAGATGATGCTATGGGGCTCAGCAACATTAGATACTTACTAGCTGTGTGACCCTGGGTAAGTCACTTCACTCTGTCTGCCTCAGTTTCCTCATCTGCAAATTGAGCTGGAGAAGGAAATGGCAAATCACTCCTGTATTTTTGCCAAGAAAACCTCAAACGGGGTCATGAAAAGTTGGACATAACTGAAATGACTGAAGAAAAAATATAATGGGAAAAAAGCTAGTAAATGTCTAAAATTATGCAGATCCTTAGCAACTGAGGTGGAAATTGAACCAAGTCCCTCGATACCAGAACCACTGTTCTTTTTACTATTTATGCAGTCTATAGTCACATTTCCATAAAGATGATCTTTGAATCCAAGGGAGTTGATGAGGGCACCAAGAGAAAGTGTAGGAAAGAAGAGAAGGAAGTCCAAGAAGAGCCCACCAGTAGTTTTTGTAAAGATGTGTAATTTCCTTACTGGGGGCATGCTTGCCATACTACAGATTGCTGCCTCTGTGCTGAGGTAGATAAGTTTCTGGGTCCACAATATTCATCTCCTACTGTGGCTAACCCTCTGGAGATGAGTGTCACTATGATCACCATGACTTCCAGAAACTGGATCTGTGAATTTATCCTTTTGACATGCATGCTCAGTTTGAAGTACTTTCCCTTAGACTTTGTATTTGCCTGTGGGAAAGTACGACAGATTTTTATTTTTGGAGGGATATTTGTACTAATTATTTTTACTCTACCACTTTCATGGATATTCCTTTCTAAAAGCTAATTAAGTCTAGCTGAGTAATTGAAATCAATTGATAACCCGTGGTGGAGGGGAAACATACTGATGGCAGCTTGTGAATTACAGCAGTCAATCGATCAATGAACCGATACACATTTATTAAGAACGGTCTATGTATTAGGCACTGTGCTAAGGGCTGATGATACAAAGAAAGGCAAAAGATAACCCCTGTCCTCAAGGAGCTCACAATCTACTGGGGGAAAACAACACATAAAAATAAGCTGGAAAGGATAGGGGAAACATTCAAGTATGTCCTGAGGAGTGCAGCCGTGAGAAATGAAAATGTGGCCAGCCTGGGGACCATCCTCAAAAGAAAGATCGAGGAGGAGCTCTCCATCCATTCACCCTCCACCTTCTACAATCAGAGGGAGGGAATGGACACAGAGTAGGGCGTACTGATGTGATCCGGCAAGAAGATTGGGTTCCTGGGGATCACAAGGAAGCCCAAAGGTGTATAGCTGGGTAGAAAAAGCATTAGAAAACTCCCTAGTTTCTCAGGGTCCCTTAGAAATCTGAGGGGAAATGTAACTATCCTTGCTATCAGGACTCAACTTGCTAATATGAGTTGGATTTGGGAGGCAACATAAGCTTTTCTCCAGACAGATTTCAATCAAAAAGTTTGGAGCATATGCTAGCAATATTAAACTTATCTGTGTGTTTTTAAAAAAATATTCTAGAGGCAGCTAGGTGGTGCAGTGGATAGAGCACCAGCCCTGGAGTCAGGAGGACCTGAGTTCAAATCTAACCTTGGACACTTACTAGCTGTGTCGCCCTGGGCAAGTCACTTAACCCCATTTGCCTAAAAAAAAATAAAATAAAAAAAATATTCTACCCCAGTAGAATATAAGCTTCTTGAAGTCAGGGACAATTTCTTTTGCGTCTCTACAGCCCCAATGCCTAAAACGTTGAATGGCCTACACATAGTAGGTTGCTGTTGTTACTTGTTCTTTGTTCTCAAAAAGGACCATGACATCAGAGAGGTGATGCCGTGACATGCAAGTGACTTGGATTACAGTGAGGAAGGCTGTGCAAAGGTACCAGCCTCACTTTCTCCTCCGGAGCCATCTGGGTCCAGTGGCCAGATAGAGATCAGCAACACTGGAGAGGGTACATAGCGGGTGTCTAAAAAAGGAAGCACTGCTAATTGCTTTCTATACTATGCGAAGAGGAGAGACATTTCCTGCCTTGCTTAGATAATCACTTGCAAACCAGGCAACTAGGTGGGCAGTGGCTCTTCATTCCTTCAAGGGAGAAACAATTGAGATTAAGTACATTTTGAAAAAAAGGAATTGCCACCAAACCCTCAAACTGGAAGCTATCACCTCCAGTTATTCTAGAGTAGCTGAAGGAGGTCACAGATGAGTCACCTGGTGTGCTGATGAGCCTGTACCTGCACACTTATTGAATTCCAATCTCAGCTTGGCATAATGTATGTGGAGGAATTTCTGCTAAGTTCTGCCTCCCAGGCTCCACAATCTGTCCTCATTTACAACCGGTTCTAATCCCTGCAATTTCCATGGTACTAGTAATTATGCTAAAAAAAAAATCAAACCTGGAACTTAGGCTTGTTATGTCTTTTCAGTGACATTATATATAAGAATATTCCACATAATGTTGCCCCAACCAATATGGTTTCAAAATTATGCTTTTAATACAGTCTAAATAAGCCCCATCATAAAGTTATCAAAACAATGCTCTAATGCCTTTCTGGTAATGATCCAATTATAACATTACTCCAATGGAACAGTGAGTCAGATGCCTCATGGTGGTATGCATGGAATCTGCCATCTTGAAGGGTCTGCACCTCTGAGTATGATCCCTGGGTCATGAGCTCTAGCACTTCCTTGCAGGTTCTGGCAATGAGCTATATATTTGCCATTCCACCAGGCAAGCCTCGATCAGTTCAGAGAGGCTTGGTTGGGGAGGGGGGGAGTGTGTGTGTGCTGGTCACCAGATGATTTTTTTTTCCAGCCATAACAATTCAAGAGGTCAATGAAGTACTGCCTTCAGTTCCCTAGTGCTTCTGTGAGTGACCTCATTGAGGAAGCTACCCTTGGGTGATTCAACTCTACATTGTCCTCCTCTCTTGAATCTCTAGCCCCCTTGTCATATCACTGATTATGTCCAGCCAAGCCTCAGCTTTGAATCACTCCCACCATTCACCAACTTTGCTCCTACATATGTGCTGCTGAATAAAGTATGGGGAAAAACATGCAACTATTCTGTTTGGGTCCACTACAAATGTATGCTACACAACCTCTACTGGGCCCTCACTGCTGCTTGGCCATCCTTCTGTAACTCCCTTATCAGCTCACTCCACAGTGGCTCTTTTGAACATTTTTGTCCCTCCACAGACCTCCCATGGCTCCCCCTCTGGCTTCTCCACTCTTATCTGAGAACCTTGACTCATATTTTACAGAAAAAAAATGAAGCCACTAGCCATGAGCTTCCTTATTTCATCTTCCTCATCTATCACTCAGATGCCTTCTCCCACATTCTCCTCTTCCATCCCTGTCTCACATGATGAGGTTGTCTTA
The DNA here is from genome assembly GCF_003287225.1 of Phascolarctos cinereus. Lineage (NCBI taxonomy): Eukaryota > Metazoa > Chordata > Mammalia > Diprotodontia > Phascolarctidae > Phascolarctos > Phascolarctos cinereus. The sequence goes on along the minus strand of NW_027556098.1, from coordinate 369,996,948 downwards.
CTCCTTACCAAGGCTATCCCGTCTCCTCGGAAAGATTGCCCCCCTCTGTCATCTCCATTCTATCACTTATTTTCAATTTCCCCCTGTCTACTGGCAGTTCCATTTTGCCTACCAACATCTCCCCCATCCTCAAAACCTCTCATCTTCCATTTGAACCTTCCATCTGTGCTATTATCGTGTCTCTTTTCTGCCCTCTGTGGCTAAACTGAAAAAGGCTAAATACAATAGGTGCCCCACTTTATCTCCTCTCATTCTCTTTTTATACCCTTATAATCAAACTTCAGACTGCATCATTCCACCAAAACTGCTCTTTCCAAAGTTACCAGTGATCTCTTAATGACCAAATTCAAGGCTCTTTTCTCATCCCTAATTCCCCTTGACCTCTCTGCAGTCTTGGCACCATGGATCACCCTCTTCTCCTTGATACTCTCTTCTCTCCTGGTTCTCCTCCTACCTATCTGACCACCTTTTCTCTGTCTCCTTTGCCCTCCAACAATGGCTGTCTGACAGGGCTGTCCTGGGCCCTCTTCTCTTCTCCCTCCATAGTACTTTACTTGGTGATCTTGTCAGTTCCCATGGATTTAATTACTTTCTCTATGTTAGTGATTCTCAAATCTGTCTTTCCTGCCCCAACCTCTCTGCTGACCTCCAATCTCACATCTCCAACTGCCTTTCAGATATCAAACTGTATATCTACTAGACATCTTAAACTCAATATGTCTAAAATGGAACTCATTATCTTTCCCCCCAAACCCTCTCTCTCTCCTATTACTGTACAGGGCAACATCATCCTCCCAGTCCCTCAGGCATCACTGTCTCTCACTGCTCTCTCCCCCCTCCCCCATATCCAAGATATTGCCAATGCTTGTCAACCGTTGCACCACGTCTTAAATATGCTTTTTCCTCTCTTCTGACACCGCCACCCATCTAGCACAGACCCTCATCACCTCCCACCTGGACTCTTGCAATAACCTGCTGGGTGTGGAGTTTGCTTGCCTCAGGTCTCTTCCCCCTCCAATCCATCCTCCATTTAGCTACTAAAACAATTTTCCTAAACCAGAGTTCTGATCATTACTGCCCCCTCTATTTAATAAACGTCAGTGTCTCCCTATCACCTCCAGGCTGGATCAAACACAAAATCCTCTGTTTGATGTTCACAACCCTTCATAACCTAGTCCCCACTACCTTTCCAGTCTTCTTGCACTTTACTCTCCAACTTGTATTCTGTGATCCAGTGACATTGGCCTCCTTGCTGTTCCACAAACAAGACCCTCCATCTTTTAGCTCTAGGCATTTTCTCTGACTATCCCCCCCCCCAGGTTGCACTTCCTCTTTATCTTCACTTTCCTAGCTTCCTTTGAGTTCCAACTAAAATCCCACCTTTTACAGGAAGCCTTCCCTAACCCTTCTTAATTTTAGAGCCTTCCCTATGTTAATTATTTCCTATTTATCCTGCCAAAGCTTGCTTTGTATATATTTGCTTGCATCTTGTCCCCTCCCCTCATTGGACTGTAAGCTCCTTGAGGGCAGGGACTGTCTTTTGCCACTTCTTATATCCCTAGCACTTAACAGAGTGCCTGGCACAGGGTAGGCACTTAAAAATGTTTATTAACTGACTGAATTTAATCTCCTTGAGGGAAAGAACTGTTTTTCATTTCCGTTTTTTTTTTATCTTCAGCATAGTGCAGAGCCTGGCAATGTGTCAATTTGTCAGTCACCTAGCATTTATTAAGCACCTACTATGTACCAGGCACTGTGCTAAATGCTAGGGATACAAAGAAAGGCAAAGAACAGCCCCTTCACTTAAGGAGTTCACGGGATGATGGGGGAGACCACATGCATATAACCATGTAGAAACAAGATATAGACAGAATTAAATGGGGTTTCTTTTGGAGGAAAGGTACTAAGATTAAGGCCTGGGGAAGGTCTCTTGCAGAATGTGGGACTTCAGCTGAGCCAGCAAAAACACTTGGAGTCCAGAGATCGAATGTAGTACATAAGGAACTAAAAGGAGCCCATTGTCACTGGATGAAAGAGTACATGGAGGGCAGTAAAGTGTAAGAAGACAGGAAGGGTAAGAGGGGGCTAGGTTATGTGGGGCTTTGAATGGCAGAGAATTTAATATTTAATCTTGGAGGTGATAGAAAGCCATTGCAGCTCATTGAAAAGGAGCAGGGGTTGACATGATGTGAAACTAAGATCAATTTGACAGCTGAGTGGAGGATGGGACATAGCTGCTTAATAAATGCTTGCTGAATTAATGACCCAACTTCTTGTTTTACAGAGAAGTTTGAGGCCATCTGTGATGAACTTCCTCAGCTTCCTCTCTTCTGTCCTCAGACTCTTTCAACATCATATCCTATCTAGGTTTTTCTTTAGTCACAAAAGAAGAATCCCTGTTATTTCCTTTTTTTGGGAGACAATTAGGATTAAGTGACTTGTCCAGGGTCACACAGCTAGTAAGTATCTGAGGCTGGATTAGAACTCAGGTCCTCCTGACTCTGATGTTCCATCTACTGCACCGCTTAGCTGGTCCCAACCTTGTTATTCCTAAGGCTAGCCCTTCTTCATGTTCCCTAAACTTAGGATTCCATTTTCCCATTTCCATACCTTTGCACATGCTATTGTACATACCCAGAATACAGTCCCACCTTTCAAAATCCTTAGCTGTCATCAAAGGTCACTTCAAATGCCACTTCCTCCTGATCATCTTGGTTGTTAATGGCCTCTATCTTGTCTTTACCTCTCTGTGTATGTAAGAGCATAGATTTGTAACTGGAAGGAACATTCACCCAATTCTCTCACTTTACCAATGAGAAAGCTGAAGTCTACAGAAATTAGTGACCTACCCAAAGTCACATAGGAAGTCGATGGCAGAGATGGAATTCAAATCCAGATCTTCTGGGATTGTGGGTGAGCATCATTCATAAGGGAAGTCAGTGTGATTCAATTGTAAGAACCCTGGCTCTGGAGTCTGAGACTATGAGTTCAAAATCTGCCACCTATATTTACCACTTATGTGACCTTGGGCAAATCACCTAATATCCCTGGGCCTCAGTTTCTTCATATATAAAATAAAAGGGTTGGACTGGATGGCCTTTCTCATCCTTTTTTAACTCTAGATTTATCATTCTGTATAGCTTTATATAAAGGTCAGCCAGAAGCACTGACCAGACCCAGGGGATGGAGGACTCCCAATGCAATTTGCAGAGTCCAAAACCACTTACAAAGCCAATCTAATTTGAAGCAGTCTAAATCCACAGACAATCTCCCCAGTTTCCGGAAATCCCCACCTCCTTGCTTTTCCTGGACCTCGCCTGTCCATGCCCAGTGACAGCTGCTTTGATTAGCCCTGGCAGTAACTGCTTTGCTGCTGCCTCCAATTTAGAGTCAAAACAATCAAGGGAAAGAGGTAATTTCTCTCCCTCTTCCCTGCTCCTTCTCTCCTCCCCCCCTTCAGCGCTGGTGGCTCAGCTCCCCGGCTCCTGCCCAGGGCCCACTTTCAGTGTATATGTATATGCGGAGGGGATGTCGGAGAGTCCGAGTCCCAAATTAAACATGATATATTCCCTGGAGGAGAGATGAGAGGTTATTGATCTTAGCTGGGGGAAAAGATGTGATTTTGCATGCAGAGCTCCTCATGGCTGCACTGATGGAGAGGGCCCAAATGCAGCAGCAGGATGGCTCTGGTGGCCAGAGGGAGCTCTGGAGGGGGCGTCCTTGTGGCCTGCTCAGTCCCAGGACCAGCGGGTCAAGCAGCCAGGTGCTGCAGCGACCAGGAGAGAGCAAGTGTTCTTCCTCTGGAGTTACCCCTTAGTCTATCCTGTTCAGTATGATTGGAACTATCCAATTTGGGTGAGGGAATCTTGGAGGAATCCTCGATTGGTCCTTAGAGACCAATAAGTTCAACCCTCTCATCAGCTGAGAAGCCCTTAAGCCCTGGGTGCACCACCCCATTTCAGACCCTCATTACCTCTCTCCTGGACTCTTTCAAAAGCCTTCAAACTGGACTCCCTGCCTCTAGTCTCTTGTCTCCCCAATCTTTCTTCTATTCAACCTCCAAAGAGAAATTCCTAAAGCACAGGTCTGCCCATGCCACTGTCCTGCTCATTATGCCCCAGTGGCTCTCTATTGCCTCAGAAGTCAAATACAAATGACTCGTGTTGGCATTTAAGGCCCTTCACAATCTGGCTTCAATCTACCTTTCCAGCCTTATTATTCTTGTTCTCCTTCATTCAGCCAAACTAGCCTTCTTGTCATTTCTCACACAGGACATTCAATATCCCATATCTGTGCCTTTGCATTGACTATCCCTCAAATGTGGCATGGACCCCCTCCTTGCCTCTACCTCTTAGCATTACTAGTTTACTGCAATGGCTGAGGATTCACCTGATGAGTCTGTTAGCTGAAGACCAGCCTAGCTCAGATTGGAAAAGTTCATGTCCTAGTAGGCTAAAGCAGATTGAATTTTTGTAGCCACAGTAGCTCCACAAGACCACTTCCCCAAATTATAGTAGGGTTAACAATAAACCCCAAGGATCCTTAAGGTTGATGGTCAAGTGGTGCAGTGGATAGATTGCTGGGCCTAGAATCAGCATTTGAGTTCACATCCAGCCTTCCACACTGGCTGTGTGACCCTGGGCAAGTTACTTACCTTTTTCTGGTTTCGGTTTCCTCATCTGTGAAATGAGGCTTATAACATAACCTACCTCCTGAGGTTGTTGGGGAGAGAGTGTGATACTATTTGTAAAGCACTTTGCAACCTTAAAGCCCTACAGAAATGCTATTTTTTGCTACAGAAATGCTATTGTTATTAGTTATTGTTAAGATGATCCAAGTGTTAGCATAATAACTCTGTGAACATTATACCTTGTGATTACAAATTATTTCATATCCATTGTTTCAGAGAGATGCAGTGTGGTACAGTGGAAAGATCACTGATTCTGGAGATGGAGGACCTAGGTTCAACTTTTGCCTCTCATGCTTACGACCTTCGGAAAGTCATTTAACTTAGTAAGACTTCATAACTATATATTTCAAGTAAGAGAATTTGGTTCAAATCCTGCTTCAGATAACCACTCCTTGTGTAACCTTGGGCAAATCATTTAATTTTTCTGAGTCTCATTTTCCTTATCTTTATAACAAAAGGGTTGGATTGAGTGGACTCTAAGGTCCCTCCCAGCTCTAGATATATGAACTCATGATGATTTGATCGCTTGCAATGACCCCATAACAGGTAAAAATATTTTTTAATTGGACTGGAATGTTCATTTCATTGGTATAGAGAACACTTAATGAAGATTCCTCAGCTTCTGATCAGTATTGGCACTTGACCCGTAGCCTAATGTCTTGGAGCAATGGTTCTCTACTTGATTTGGCTCATGGCACAGCATTGTTCTTTGCTGAGCTCTATCCCAGCCCACCTAGCAGAAAATTGGCTAGCAAACCCTTTGAGAACTCCTGTCTTAGAGAGTTGTCTGAAGGTAGGGACATGTGAAGTGATTTGCCCAAGGTCACATAGCCAAGAGGCATCAGAGGTGAGGCTTGAACCCAGGTCTTCCTGGTGCTGAGAACAGTGTTCTAGCTGTATTGCAAAGAAAGGAAACAAGTTTCAGTCATCTGAACTGGTTTGCTCAGAGTCACACAGGAGTTTGGCTTCTAATCAGACACAGGGACCTCTGAACCTACCATCCTGGGGACATTGGACAGCTCCCATTACTTGAAGGGATGTGAAAGAGAAGCATGATGGGACTTGTTCTGCTTGGCCCCAGAGGGCAGAATAAGGAGTAACAGGTTTAAGTTGTAGAGACAGATGGAAAGTCGATGTCCAGCAAAACTCCCAGATCATTTGAGCTATGCCAAAGTAGCATGAGCTGCCCCAGGAGATTGCCCTCATTCAGTGGAGGCCTTCAGTGAGAGGCTGGATAATTACTTGTGGTTTATGTTGCCAAAACCCTTTTTGTTTAGAGTTAGGTTAAACTAGCTCCCTTTCAACTCTTGAGATTTTGTGATTCTATAGTCTAGTCTAGTTTTTGCTATACTACGGATTCAATACCTCTTGGCTGGAGGAGACTGGGGAGTCAGACAAAGCTCTACTGTTAACAGCTGGAGGATCATGCCTCTCCTGCAAAAAATATACTCTTCCTTCCTTCCTTCCTTCCTTCCTTCCTTCCTTCCTTCCTTCCTTCCTTCCTTCCTTCCTTCCTTCCTTCTTTCTCTCTTTCTTTCTCTCTCTCTTTCTTTCTCTCTTTCTTTCTTTCTCTCTCTCTCTCTCTCTTTCTTTCTTTCTTTCTTTCTTTCTTTCTCTCTCTTTCTCTCTCTCTTTCTTTCTTTCTCTCTCTTTCTTTCTTTCTCTCTTTCTCTCTCTCTTTCTCTCTTTCTCTCTGTCTTTCTGTCTTTCTCTCTCTCTTTCTCTCTTTCTTTCTTTCTTTCTTTCTTTCTTTCTTTCTTTCTTTCTTTCTTTCTTTCTTTCTTTCTTTTCTTCTTCTCTTCCTTCCTTCCTTCAATGTTTCTCTCTCTCTCTCTCTCTCTCTCTCTCTCTCTCTCTCTCTCACACACACACAACACACACACACACACACACACACAACACACACACACCCACACCCACACCCGTACACAAACCCAGAGTTCAAGGGTGCCAACTCTGTTACTTGGGGTAGGGGAGTTATTTACTGCCTGTGGAAACCATGTACTAGGTGCCATGGGGGCTACAAGAGGAGTAGACTAAGGAGGGGCTTGAAGTGGAGAGATAGTGACACTCTAGCCAGCTTGGGAGGAGAGGTTGGGGAAGTAGTAGGAGGCCTGTGGCTGGGAGCCAAGATGCAGGGGATTTGAGGTCAAAGGACCTGAATCTGAATCCCATATCAGACATTTACTGCCTAGGTGATCTTGTGGCAAGTCTTTTAACTTCTTGAGGCTCCTCCCACCTGTAAAACAAAGGATGTGGGATGAGATGACTTCCAAGTTCTATGCCAGGTCTAATTCTATGAACTGATGGGTTACTATGCATCCTTCCCACAGCCCAAGCCAGTAACCAATAAAAATCTGTGGCTCTGGCTGGTTCTCTGGTCTGTGCCTTGTCCTATTCACTGGGAGGTAGGACACCACTGAGAAAGATATGGCAGTCTCTTGAACAGAAAGGCTGAGCAGAATGGGAGATGCAGAAAACTCTGGGCAAGAAGTGCTGGAAGACGTGTCTCCTATTCCTTCATGAGAGACAGGATTGCCTCCAAGGACTTTGCCTCTGCTCTGGTTTAGCTCCCAGGGACAGAGTTTTGTTTTGGTATTTTCCACTGGGGGGAGCATTCTCAGGTGAAGTATCTGTCTGTGTCTTCCTAGGGTCTGGGGAAGGGAGCTGAGAAGCTGGCCTTAGACAGTAATATTGGAGAGGGAGTGCCTCTAGTGAGCCTGACAAAAGACCAAACAATGGCATCTTATTCCATCTTGTCCTATTCCACTCCACATACTCCCATCCCATCCCATGAACTGCTACAAGTATGTGTTAGGCACCTACTATTTCGAAGGCATCAAGCTAGGTGCTAGGAATACAAAGACAAAAAAGACTGAGACTGTCCCTGCCTTCTGGGAGGTTACATTTTACAGGAGGGGGATGCTGCATCATTTGCACAGAGAAGTGAATACAAGGACATTTGTGTGGAGAGCACTAACAGAATGGGTAGTGGATGGTTCAGGTAAATCTTCCCATAGAAAATGGCACATGAGCTGAATTCTGAAGGAAGCCAGGCATCCCAAAAAATAGAAGTGAGGAAGAAAGTCATTTCAGGCAAGACAGCCTGTGCAAGGTCTTGGAGGTGGGAAATGGAATGATGAGTTCAGGGAAGATCCAGTAGGTGGGTTTGGCTGGAATATGGAATGCATACAAAGGGAGACAATATGAAATAAGTCTGGAAAGGGAGTCTGGAATCAGATTACAAAAAAAGTTTAAATATAGAAGGGTTTAAATACAAAGACCATCTACTAATGGTTTCTATTTTGTCCAGAGACAATAGAAAGCCACTAAAAATTCTGGAGCAAGGGAGTGCCATGGTCATTCCTATGCTTAAGGAAGATTGTCCTGGCAGCTATATGAAGGAAGGATTGAAGAAACGAAGGGTTCCATATATCTTGTCTGAGGTAGACAGTTTGAGACACCCAATACAGCAGCTTTGAGGTTTCATTGCCATGATAAAGACAAATCCTCCAGATGAGCTTACCTCTTGTTGTAAAGCAAAATATTCACAGATGAAACCAACAATATGGAAATATGGGTATTCAAGTGTATGGTACAAGCGATACTATACAACGGATAGATCAGAGTGGGTGGAGCGGTCAAGGAGGGCTTCATAGAGAAGGTGGGATAGAAACGGGATGCTCAAGGATGGGCAAAATTTTCACAAGAAAGGATGCAAGAGCACATTCCACATTGATAGGGTGGGGCAAATACTTGTGAATGAATGAAAATAGCCTGTTATAAATTGGCACATGTGCCCACTTGGGAAAATAGCATCCTAGAATATTTCTTTGAGAGGTAGAGATTTGATGGTTGTGTTGATGACAGATGCAAGGAGAATAGCTAACTGGGGCCTCTGGGGAAACTGTGCTTATAGCCTTACCCAGTCAAAATGCTAGAATGAGAAGCAATCATAAGAAAGGAAGGCAGGCCTGCAATGACGAGCCCTGAAAGAACACACCTAAAATTGGTAACCTCTTTGCTCCTAGCACCATCTTTGGAAGTCATTAATTCTAATTGCTGTGAGGCTCCACCCATATTGACTGTATCTTAGGCTTCCTCTTTGTACCATGCCTTCCCACAGAGTTCCATTCATAAGTAATTACTAGCATTGCTCTGACAGGGACCCTTATGTACCACAATCATATATTGTAAGGCAATTTTAACCTCTCTCAGCCTCAGTTTCCTCATCAGTAAAATGGAGATAAAAATATATTGAGGAAAAAGTATGATACAATGAAAAGAGGACCAGAGTTGGAATCCCGGATTTACCACTTACTACCAGTGTATTCTCAGGCCAGTCACATGCCCCTCTCTGGTACTCAAGTTTTGTCCTATGCAAAGTGTGGAGGTTGGAGTAGATGACCTCTGAGGCCCCCACAATACTGTGAGCTTGGAGTCCTTTGGATGCTTCCTGGGCCTCCTTATTTCCTTCTGACATTATAACAAAATTGGAAGTGCTGGATCAAGTAAACGGCTTAGTATCAGAGCTGAGCAGAGGTTACTCTCATCATAACTTGCTTACTGGGGGCCTTGACAAGAGTCACGATCTAGGGTTTTAACTCGAGAGATCTAGTCAGTGTCGTAGGATTGCCTGGCCCAAGAATTCATCAAGCTTTCAGTCAGTAAGTATATACAAGGGGCCCCACACAGAGGCTGATCTTTAATTCTTCCTTCAAACTTCCAATTGGCTCTGGGGGTGAAACTCAGTGGCCCTTCCTGCCTGCACTTGCACTCAGAAATCACTACCCACTCTGAAGTCACCACTTTGGTTCTCTCAAAAACAGTAGTAACATATCTCCCACAACTACCTACAGAGCCTTGGGCTGCCCAAAACTTATTTTTAGTTAGTATTTTATAATGTAATTTAATTTTCCATTAACAAGCATTTATTTTCTCTCTCCCCATGGGGAAAAAAGAAAAAAAATATGTGTAAGTAAAACAAATTTCCACATTGTCCATGTCCAAAAATATATGTCTCTCTGCACCCTGAGTCCATTACCTCTCTAGGGATGTGGGTAACACGTTTATCATCTGTCCTTTGGATACACAGTTGGTCATTGCTTTGATGAGAGTTCTTAAATCTTTCAAAGTTACTTGTCTTTACAATGTTGTTTTTATTGTATTATGCTCGCTTCACTTTGTGCCAATGCATGTTAAGTCTTCCTAGTTTTTGCAGAAACTGTCTCCATCATTTCTTACAGCACAATAATGTGCCATTACATTCCTGTGCCACAATGTGTTCACCCAGTCCCCAGTTGGTGAGCATCCCCTTAATTTTCAGTTCTTTGCTATGACGAAAAGAGCTGCTGTAGATGTTTTTATGTATGTGGGACCTTTCCCTCTTTAAACTCTTTGGGGTATAAGGCTGGTCTCAAATAGTCTGCCTTGTGAGAAGGTCAATCAAGGATTGTTATTCAATCATGTCTGATTCTTTGTGACCCCATTTGGGGTTTTCTTGGCAAAGATGCTTGCCAATTCCTTCTCCAACTCATTTTACAGATGATAAAACTGAGGCAAACAAGGTTAAGTGATTTGCTCAGGGTCACACGGCTAGTAAATGTCTGAGGTCAGATGTGAACACATCTTCCTGACTTCAGGCCCAGCCTAGCTGCCCTCAAGCAACGATAGCAAACAGGTATTTAAAAACTTCAGGCTGGCCCCAGGCCTCTCGACTCTGACACAAGAAGGAAGAGCCGTTTCCCTACAGGTCACATTTCCAAAGATAGAGGCTCCAGGGAGGAGCTAGGCAGCCTGGAGATGGTGGCAGCAGAAAAGATAGTGTTTTTGCTTCTTTACTCAAGGGGTCCATATAGCTTTCACAAGCTGTTCAGGGTCCTTCCCATTCTGTCCTCTGTAGGAGCAGATTTTCTCCAGGCAGACAGTGTCAAGGTCCCCTTCCAGCCTTGATTCAAACATAGCCAGCCCTGGAGAGAGTTCCCAGTAGGTAGGAGAGGGCTGGCTGCCCTGCCCAGTGTGATTAGAGAAGAGAAGTAGCTGAGTCTGCTAATAAATAGGTGTGTGTGGCCTCATCAATTAGCTCCAGTTCATTTGCTGTCAGCAGCCATGGGAGCAAGGAAGAGTTAGGGGAAAGGTGGAGGGAGTGAGGAAAAAATGATTTTTAGATTAGCTCCCAATCCATATTTTTAAAGGAAGAAAAGGGAGCTAAACAGACGTGAAATTAAATCAAATGAGTTCCTGGACGGCTTAATGAGTTTTCCCCCCGATCCTTCGGCTCATTCCACATGTCCCTGGGGACAGCAGGAAAAGCTAATAACCATCTGGGATAACACACTGATTGCATCAACTACTGGAAAGCGGTGCTTGGTGGAACCTGTTAGTTCAGAAATGTGTCCCACCTTTCTAAAAACAACTCCCTGCCACCCTCCCCCTCCTCCACAAGCTATTCCTGGGAGTGAAGAAGGGAGAGAGAGGAGAGATGGAATAATTATAGCTTTGGAGGGAGAGATGCGGAGGTATTTGAGGAAGGTTGAATGCTGGGGTCCTAGCTCCTCTGCCTTGGCAGGACAGGTTATGTAGCTGATAACAGAAAGAACACTGGCTTTGGAGTCAAAGCATACGTGTTCAAATCTTACCTCTACTACTTCCTCCTTATGTGACCTCAGATGAGACATTTAACCTCACTGGTCCTTGGTTCCCTCATCTGTCAAATGAGGGAGGGTGGACCAGATGGCCTCGGAGGTCTCTTCCAGCTCAAGAGCTATGATGCTATGATGAGTAACTTGCTGGAAGGGCAGTTATTTTAGGGGAGCTCAGAAGGTCTGTGGTTGGGTTCTCACTCTGTCTGTCCAAGAGTTTGACTTTGAGTTGGCCTAGAAGTTCTAAGAATGACATCCTCGATTCAGCAGGTAGGTGGGTGAGTGGAGCAGAAAAGTTTGCCTCCCAGTTCCATGCCATCCCTCCTCAGCCCTCAGTAGTTCTTCACTTTTAGCCATAGAATCAGAAGGAATCCTAGGGATCAACTATGCATCCAATATGAATTTGACCACCAATTCACTGTACAATATCACTGACAAATGGCCATCTGGGCATCATTTTGCAGTGAAATAAGTCTTAGATTTGAAGTTAGAGGACCTAGATTTGAATCCTAGCTCTTCCATTTACTATCTGTGTGACTTTGGACAAATCACTTAGTGGCCCTAGGCTCCATTTTCCTCTTCTATAAAATAAGGAGGTTGAATTAGCTGAAAGGTCCCCCACCATGGCTAGATTTTGGGAAGTCTATGAACTTGGATGGGAAAATAATGACATTTTATTTCAGTATAATTAGCTCCCTTCCTAATCCTATGTACCTTATTTCACGCATTTAAAAACCTTACTCTGAGAAGGGGTCAATAGACCTCACTAGACACTGACCAAAGGCACCAGGACACAAAAATAGTTAAGCACTCCTTGCCTACAGGATTCCCAAGGCCATTTCCAGCTCCATATCTATGAACCTAGGGTCCAGGCTCTACTTGAGACATTGTGGCATAATGGAAGGAGCACTGGACTTGGGGATCAAAAGACCTGTGCTGAAGTCCCAGCTCAAACAACTTTATTAACTGATCTTGGGAAGCTACTTAACCTCTTCCAGACTCAGTTTCATTGTAAAAAATAGGGCTAACAATGTTTGGACGATATGTCTTACCTGATGGTTGCAATGAAAATGTTTGCTAAAACCTTAAAGCATGGTAGCTGCTGTTACTATCACTATCTCTAAGGGTAGGGAGTTCACTACTTGTTACAGCCCAATCCATTGCTGGACAGCTCTGATACTTAGAAAACTTTTCCTTACATAATAACTAGCTGTTTATATAGTAATTTAAAGTTTTCAAGATGCTTTGCAAATATTACCTCATTTGATCTTCACAACAACTCTAGGAGGTAGGTGCTATTGTTATCCTCATCTTACAGATGAGGAAACTGAGGCTGACATGGGTTGTGACTTGCCCAGGGTCACACATCTTTCTCTCTACAACTTTTACCCATTGTTCCTAATTCTCTTCTTGTTGTTCAAGTAAAACAAATATAATCGTCCCTCATCCAAATAACAACTCTTCAAATACTTTGAAGACTATGAATCACTTAATCTTTGTCTCAGTTTCTTCAACTGTAAAATGGCGATAGGTAGCTGGATGGTGCAATGGATAGAGTGCTGGGCCTGGAGTCAGGAAAGCTCGTTTTCCTAAGCGCAAATCCTCAGACGCTAGCGGTGTGACCCTGGGCAAGTCAACTTCACCCTGTTTGCCTCAGTTTCCTCATCTGTAAAGTGAGCTGGAGAGGGAAATGACAAACTATTCCAGTATCTTTGCCAAGAAAACCCCAAACGGGGTCACAAAGAGTTGGACACAATTGAAATGACTGAACAGTAGCAAGTATCATGGCACACCCACCTCCCCGTAAGTCTTCTTTTCTCCAGGATGAACATTCCTACTTATTTCAACGAATCTTCATAGTTGCAACTCCCTTCCATCCAAGTTGTCATCATCTGGATGTGTTCCATGCTATCATGTCGATTTCCATACTAGGAATAAAGAGGGCAAGGAATAGAACATTGGTCAGGAAAGCCTGAGTTTGAATCCTGTCTCAAACACTTCCTCTCTATGTGACCCTGGGCAAATTACCTAATCTTTCTCAGTTTCCTCATCTGTAAAATGAGGATAATAACAGCACCTACCTTCCAGGGTTGTTGTGAGGATCAGATGAGATAGCACACGTAAAATGCTTTGGAAACATTAAAGAATTTTATAAATGCTAGCTATTATTATTGTTATTGTTATTGTTATTATTAAAATATGGTACCCAGAACTCAATACAGTATTCTAGATATAGACTGATCATGGCAGGCTGTAATGAACTATCGTCGCCCTCATTGTGGACACTATGCTTCTGTTGACCCCACAGACTATATCAGGGACCTTAACTGTCAAATAACCACTCACCTTGCTGAGATTGCAGTCTTTAAAATACCTAGATCTGGGGGCACTAGGTGGCACAGTGGAGAGAGTGCTAGGCCTGGAGTCAGGGATTCCTGAGTTCAAATCTGGCCTGAGACACTTACTAACTGTGTGACCCTAGGCAAGTCACTTAATCCTTATTGCCTTAAAACCATAACAATAAACCTAGAACTATTTTTTAAAGCACAAATGGCTTTCTAGTCATATTTCCTCCATCTTGCATATATGCTGTTGATTTTTTGGAATCTATGGGCAAGACTTTACATTTATCTCTCTTAATCTTTGTCTTATTGGATTTAATCTATTATTTTAGCTGGTCAGATTAAAGGGTTTTTTTTTATCCTGACTATTAACTATCATTCCCAACTCTGTGACATCAGAAACTTTAAGAAACATGCCATCTATGCCTTTATCCAAGTTACTGATAAAATATGTTGAAGAGAGAAGTGGTCAAGGAAAAATTCCTGGGACATTGCACTACAGAACTATACGTTCTGTAATTTCTCCTTTCCTGATATCTCCTTTGCTGTCTTTTAGCCCTGGCAATGGATGCCTGGGTTGGACACACAGCGGGTATGCCCAATAAACTCAATAGACTTTTTGATTCATTGGTGATTAAAAACAAAACAAATTAGAACACAACTCCAGGATTCTTCCAGGCATGGCACAGCTTTCCTAAATGGCTGTTAGAAAGCTCCCTCCTGATGGAAAGCTGTGTTGTAGTGAAGTGGTTTCACCTGAATAGAAATGGGGCCACCAAACCATGCACAAGGATCCCTGTGGGCTTATGTTGACTTAGTCTTAAAATGAAACATTATCTATATTTTTTATATTTTCATTTGTTTAAAAATATTTCCCAATTATATTTTAATCTGGTTTGGACGGCACCTGGGAGTATTGTGGGCCTTGGGCTATGTGTTTGACATCTCTGCTGTAGTGGAAAGAACAGTGAATTTGGAACACAGAAGAACTGTGTTAATAAGTCCAATTCTTCCTTTCACCCACTATGAGGCCTTGGAAAATCCATTTAATCTCCTTCGCTCTGAGTTTCTTCATCTGTAAACCTGGCAGATTAAATTCAATTCCATAAACATTCATTGTAAAAAGAGAGATTGGACTAAATGAACTCTGAGCTCCCTTCTTGCTCCAGGATCCTATGATCTTACTAAACACCTACTATGTTCTATGTACTGTGACTTTACAAAGATAAATCTCAAAACAGTCCCAACCTTCAAGGAGCTTATATTCTAGAGGGGGAAACCATATGTACACAAATAAGTAAATACAAAGTGATGTCTGAAGATGGGTTAGAGAACTGGGAGAATCAGGAAAGGCTTTGTATATCCGGTAGACCCTGAAATGAGCCTTGAAGGAAGCTGAGGGGAGCAGAATGGATAATAATGCCTGTTCAGAGGGTTTGGGTGGTTGGGAGGATCCAATGAGATAATGTGAAGTCCTTTCCTGATTGTAAATTTCTAAGATTTCCTCTACCACTTGCACTGATATGACCTTCTTTAAGACTTCAGGGACCAGCTGGGGTCTGTTTTCCAAGCTCAGTAAACTGCTTGGTGGCCTCTTGCCTCCAGAAGGGAGCTTAATCCATGCTATGTGAGCATTAGAACTTGCCCTCTTTCAAATGGTGAATTAGCAGAAGAGCTAGGAAGATTCAGAAGCCATCCCCCTTTCGCTGATTAAGTCTCTAGGGCCCTCAGGTTTCTTTTTGTCAGTATCAGCTTGGAATGTGCACTGTGGGTTCTGCTGGCTTTGAAAATGTGACCCAGACGACTTTTCAATCTGTTTTCCTCTCCCTCGCCAGTGACCTAATATTCTGCTATCTTTCCCCCTAGTCTAAACAATACAGCTACACTGCATCCTATTAAGAGAGAATCAAAGGCATGGTTAAATAATTTCTAAGCAGCTGGTTATGGACCCCAGAGGCAGGCTCTTGCTGACCTAGTGATTTTCTTGGTAGTTGCCCCTTCTGCCTCTCCTCTCTCTCTTTCAGGGACCCAAGTGCCCACTAAGGGGTGATTCTGGGAAGTGATTGAGAGCTCTAAGGATTCAGCAGAAGGTCAGTGAGGCATCACTATTAGAGGATCCTTAAAGAAAGAGCTCTTTGGGGAAAGCCGCTTAAGTGAGAAGTTAGCCGGCAGATCCAAAGTCATTCATGTGCATCCTTCTCTTGGCAAAAGACAATGATTGTTCCTGGACACTTCTACCGCCACCTTCACCTCTACTCTTTCCCTTGCACTCACTTGTTAGTACTGCATCAATCCACAAGCATCCTTATATTTGGCAGAAAGTATTCTGGATTTGGTATCAGAGGTCCTGGATTCAAATCCTGACTCTGCTACTTCCTTCTTGTGTGGCCTTAGAGAAATCACTTCTCTCTGGGACTCTTCTTCTGGAAAATGAGGCAATTGGATACATGATATTTATGGTCCCTTGTAGCCAAATACATGATTCTACTTATCTTTTTATATGTTATATTCCTCCAGCAGACTGTAAGCTCTTTGAGAGCAGGGACTGTTTTATTTTTGTCTCTGAATTCTCATCATCTAAAACAGTGCCTAGCACATTGTAGGCACTTAGTAAGTGTGGACTTGATCAGAAATAAATTCCAGAGAACTGTTATGGTGACTTGATGCATATGACTTCTAAGGAGCAGGGATGAACATGGCATTGGATGGGAGAGGCAGCTTTGTCATTTACCTATTGCTACATGTGGGATATACGTGACGAATCTGGAAATTATTCCTTGCTCTCTCATTGATCTATGTAGTCAGAGAGGAGGAGGACCTTTCTTGGTAGAGAAATTGGGATAGGACAAGGATACATGTATATATTCTGTGAGCATTTATTATGTGCCTACTATGTGCCAAGCATTGTGCTAGGTAATGGGAATTTATTTGGAACAATTTGTGATTACAACCCAATACATTGTCTCATTTGATTCTTCTAATAACAGTACAGGGTCCCCATTTAACAGGCAAGGAAACTGGGCTCCAAAGAAAAAAAATTGCCCACAGTCACAAAGGTAGTCAGTGGCAGAGCTTAGAATTGAAATGAGGTCTTCTGACTCCAAACTCAGTGCTGTTGTCATTACAGCATACTGTGTGATGCTGCTGCTGCTGCTGCTGGTGGTGGTGGTGATGATGATGATGGTGATGATGATGATGATGATGATGATGATGGTGGGTGGTGGTGGTGGTGGTGGTGATGATGATGATGATGATGGTGATGTGGTGGTGGTGATGATGATAATGATGATGGTGATGATGATGATGATGATGGTGATGGTGGTGGTGATGATGATGATGATGGTGATGATGATGATGATGATGGTGGTGGTGGTGGTGGTGATGATGATGGTGACAATGATGATGATGATGGGTGGTAGTGGTGGTGATGATGATGATGGTGATGATGGTGGTGGTGGTGGTGATGATGATGATGATGATGATGATGATGATGATGATGGTGGGTGGTGGTGGTGGTGGTGATGATGATGATGATGATGATGATGATGATGGTGATGGTGGTGGTGGTGGTGGTGATGATGATGATGATGATGGTGATGATGATGATGGTGGGTGGTGGTGGTGGTGATGATGATGATGGTGATGATGGTGGTGGTGGTGGTGGTGATGATGATGATGGGTGGTGGTGGTGGTGATGATGATGATGATGGTGACAATGATGATGATGCTGGGTGGTGGTGATGATGATGATGGTGACAATGATGATGATGCTGGGTGGTGGTGATGATGATGATGGTGAAGACGATGATGATGATGGTGATGATGATGATGGTGATGATGATGATGGTGATACCGATGATGATAATAATAATGGTGATGGTGATGATGATAACTAGTATTTACATAGCAATTTAAAGTTTATAAAGCATTTTACACATGTTATCTTATTTGAACCTCACAATAACCCTGTGAGGTAGCTGTTATTATTATCTTCCTTTAACAGATGAGGAAACAGACTGAGATATGTGACTTGCCTGGGATCACACAGTTGGTAAGTGTCTGAAGGAAGATTCAATCTCAAGTCTTCCAGATACCAGTGTTTCATCTAATTACCTGATAATGAAGATGTGTTAGGTGACAGCTTAAGGTGTCACTTTCTTGCCCAATGGACATTTATATTTCTCTTTTTTTGGCTAGGCAGTGGGGTTAAGTGACTTGCCCAGGGTCACATAGCTAGTAAATGTCAAGTATCTGAGGCCACATTTGAACTCAGGTCTTCCTGACTCCAGGGCCGGTGCTCTATTCACTGTACCACCTAGCTGTCCCTGGATATTTATATTTACAAAAAATACTTCATGTTAGAGAAATAGGCAAGGCTGTAAACTCCAGTCCTGGGCACTTGGCCTAAAAGTGTTCAGAGATGCCTAAAGCTGCATGTGGATGATGAAAAGAATTTATTTCACAATTGCTTTCTTCAGGAATTTGGGCTCCTTCCCACCTAAATGAAGTCTAAGTAGGAGAGTGACCTGAGGAGGTATCACATCTAGACCTTGGAAAGCGAGTGAGTACTTGAAGGCTTGGTAAGTCAACCTCTTAAATGTTGCCAAGCCCTTGTTAAGAATACTACAGATTCACAGACCTTCAGATTTGGAAAAGACTTCAGAAGTCACCTTATCAAAACCACATCAGAGTAGGAATGCCTTCTGCAACATTCTCCGCAAATAGTTGTCTAGGGTCCTCTGAAGACTCTCGGTGATCAGAACTTACTACTTCTCAAAGCATCCACTTCTCAAAGCATTCCGCTTTTGGACACCTCTAACACGTAACATTTTTTCTCTATATTGTGCTGATATCTGTTCTCCTACAACTTTTACCATTGCTCTAAATTCTGCCTTCTGGGACCACAGAGAACAAATTGACTTTCTCTTCAACATGGTTGCTTTTCAAATACTTGAAGAAAGTTATCATGTCTCTTCTAAGTGGTCTCTTTTCTAGCCTAAATAGCCCCAGCTGACTGGGGATCTCTTAAGATCATGTTTGTTTAATCCATTTGAAATATTTCATGGTTTCCAGTTTTCTCACCACTCTGATTGTTTTTTTCTACAATATGCTCTAGTTCATCAATAAAACATGGTGTCCAATACTCCAGATGTGGTCTGACCAGGGCATTGGTGTCTTGTGGTGCCAAGATCATGGGCAAAGAAAACAACAAAGAAAACAACCAATGTCACAAGGTAACTAAAGGCTATATCCTTGGCAATACATTTTTAGCTTCCTTCTCTCTTCACCTGTATCAGAGTAAGTAGTCAGGGAATTCTTACAATAAGAGTCTGGGGACCCTGCTGTCTGTTACTTAAGAGACATCTTCATGATCAGAGGGATAGGGATGAGAGGGATCTGTCTGGATGACCCTTGGCTTGTTGAGAAAACAACTATGCTTGTCTACTCTAACTTAGGAAGCAGAATCATGGTGTGCACAGAGTGGGACAAGTGAGATTCAAAGCCAGAAGGGGTCAAATATCCATGGTCCAAGCTGATCTGGGGTCAGGAAATTGGGAGAGCAGAGTACTATTTAACTCAATACCTTGTCAGTACTTTTATTATGAATTTCCCCGTTCTGAAGTAGCCGGCATGATGACTTTGTCTGCTGCCTTTCCCACCAGACTGTATACTCTTTGTCTTGCTCATTTTTGTATCTTAAGTGCCCTGACATAGGGCCTTGCATATTCTAAGTCATTAATTAATACTTTTTAAAAATAGATTTTATTGATGCCTTTTGTTTCCACATATCATAGTCATTTCAATGTTCCACCCCTGCCAGATTGACCCCTCCCCTGTGAAAAAGAAAATCAATTAAGGGGGAAAAAAAATCTAATTTAGCAATTGCATCAGTCAATATGTTTAGCATTGTGTCCTAGAAGTCCCCTACTCTTCTGAAATAGGGGAACAGGTTTGTTTCATCATCTAGTCTTTGGGGCCTTGGCTGATTTATTCATTTCTCAGAATATAGCTTCCTTTTTATAGTCTTTTTATTTCACAATTTTGTAGCAATTGCATATTTTTTCTTGGTTCTGTATCAGTTCATGCAAATCTTTCTATGGTTCTCAGAATTTATTTACTCTTTCTTCTTCTTCCTTCCTTCCTTCGTTCCTTCCTTCCTTCCTTCCTTCCTTCCTTCCTTCCTTCCTTCCTCCTCCCTTCCTTCCTCCCTCCTCCCTTCCTTCCTCCCTCCTCCTCCCTCCCTCCTCCCTCCCTCTTCCTTCCTTCCTTCCTTCCTTCCTTCTTCCTTCCTTCCTTCCTTCCTTCTTCTTCCTTCCTTCCTTCCTTCCTTCCTTCCTTCCTTCCTTCCTTCTTTCCTTCCTTCCTTCTTTCCTTACTGTTAAGCGACTTGCCCAAGGTCACAAAGCTAGTAAGTGTCTGAGGCCAGATTTGAACTCAGGTCTTCCTGACTCCAA
Organism: Phascolarctos cinereus; assembly: GCF_003287225.1. Taxonomy (NCBI): domain Eukaryota; kingdom Metazoa; phylum Chordata; class Mammalia; order Diprotodontia; family Phascolarctidae; genus Phascolarctos; species Phascolarctos cinereus. Next base: position 369,976,820 of record NW_027556098.1, on the reverse strand, counting down.
GGCTGGTGCTCTATCCGCTGAGCCACCTAGATGTCCCTTTTCATATTTCTTTCTGAAAAATAAAATTCAGTTATATTCATGGACCATTTCTCCCCTCACCCCCATTGCTCATTTGGAGGGCAACCACTTTGTTTCCAGTTTTTTTTTTTTTTGTTGTTGTTGCCACAAGGAACAACACCATGCTCATTCTGGTATTTTGGACCTTTGTTTCTGGTTTTGACCTCTTTGGGATAGATATATAATAGTGGAATCACTGGGTCCTAGGAGAGTGCAGAAAGTCCAATACTTGGTGATGCTTGAGAAAGATGAATCTACTGGTAGGAAGAGTTGGGGAGATCTTGATGTCCCTATGGTACTCTAGTGATAGACAGACCGATCAATTGAAACATTTATTAGTTGCTGGGTTTGGGGAATTTTCACTTTTCTTGCATAAGTGTCTTTAGAATGATTGATAATTAATGAATGAAGGAGATTGACAAAGTTGTGGTTCAATGACAATTAGCTCTCAGTGTCAAGAAGCAGTGCTGTAGTTGTTCCAGGGTCAGGGCCAATGGCAGTGCTCTGCAAATGGTCACGTTGTTTTGAAGTTGAGGTTGGTTTCTCTATGGGAAGCATGAGAATTTAATGGATGGTGAGGCACAGGGCCAGAAAACATTGTTTGGCATGGATGAGTTGCCCTGCTGTTGAAGGGACTCTACAAGAATGTTGTTACTAGCCCATGTTGTCCAAGATTCTTCTGGTTTGGGAGGGAGGGGGATGTATTTGGGGGTGGATGGGAGCTCTCCTGACCCCCCACATTGTGACCCTCCTTACATATTTAGGAGCCTTATTGTCTAATGCTTTCTCTGATGGGGTCTCAGGAGGGGCAAGAAATTCAAGAGATGGGAGCAAAACATGGGAGTGATGCTTGAGAAAGATGACTCTGGGGGGCAGGAGAGAGTTTGGGAAGACTTAATGTCCAAGATCCCATTATTCCTAAGACACACTGATGATAGAGAGATAGAGAGATAAATCAGTTACTGACCACTTATTATGTGCCAGGTACTGTGCTAAACACCGAGGATACAAATATAAGCAGACATGTTAGTGCCTGCCCCCAGGGAGCTTACATTCTAGCAGGAGGAAGACAGCAGGGAAAGGAGAGCTGCAAAGGAGGGAGTTAGTGGAGGAAGACTGTTTGTGAGGAAGTGGAGGGGCAGACTGAAGAGGAAGTTGAGTTGGGAGTGAAGTGAGAATGGCTGAGGCTGCTCATAAAATGTCAGACTGGACTAGAAACTCTCCACACAGGAGGGGGAGTGGGCCTCAGGATGAAGGCATCTCCAGGGTGGGAAGGCTACTAATAAGGAGGTGGAAAAAAAGTCTGAAGAAGGAGTCCAGTTAGGAGAAGGAAGGAAGAGCAAGGCAGGATTATGCTATAGTTCATTGACATGGACAATGCTGCTGATTGTCATGCAAAGCTTAATATTAATCCTTTTCCCTGAGGTGAGGGAGACCTCGGTAGGGGTAAAGCAGGGCCCTGCTTGGTCTCCATCAGGGTAGTTTCTCTGTGATTGGGAGTTAAGAATGGCTTGGGGTATGACTGATTGGAGACAAAACATAGATGATAAGGGCGCAGGAAATAGTCATTCTCTCTTTCCTGGAATCCTGGCATCTTTGTTAAATTGATTCCTGAGGTTCCATTCTCAGGACAAGGAGATATAGCAGTAGAGCCAGTGGCTGAGGGGCAGGCTGAATTCTGAGCCCAGTCACTGCCTTGCTGAGTAGGAATCAGCAGGTCACGCTAATAGGCCTGACTCTGCAGCGGCTTCTGAAGCAGCTTTAGGGTGAGGCTAAGTACAGAATCAGAGGCAGAATTCATGAGCCACCTGGGAGTTAAATCTTGAGTGGAAGGAGGCATTAGTTACAACAAAGGTAACCTCCCTGGGACCTGTGTTGTTGTCAGGATAAGTGGAGTGGTTTCCTCCTCTTCACCTCTGCTCCAAGTAGCAATGTCAGCTGTGAGGGGATGATTTGTAACACCTGGGGCCTCAAAAGAGTCAGCACCTTGGCCAGAGGTGAGTTCTGAGGTTTGGATGTTTCAGTTTCATGGCCAGCAACCTACCTAGTGCTGATGCTGGGACAAGGAGAATAAAGCAGTTTTAGGTCTCTAGGTCAACAAGCTGAGAATTCTGGGTCAAGATGTTAGATAGTAAGGCAAGGTTTGTTGACAAAGTTCAGAATTAAGTCAGTTGTTAAAAATACTGGTAGACCAAATTTCTTTTCATGGAGCCTTTCATAGCATCTCAGAGCTGAAGGCTCCAACCTGGATGGAAATAGCAATGTCCTCTGCAACATCCCCAGTCAATGGTCACTTTGTGACTCCTCTAGTGAAGGATAATCCACTTTTCTTCAAAGCATTCCATTCCACTTTTCCTCATACTGTGTAATCCTTGATAATTCACCTAACTTCTTAGCGATCATCCACTGAGGCCAGAAGAAAACTGGAGTGTTCAGACTTCCATGCAGATGGGTATACTCAGGCTCCAGCATCTTCTTTTTCTACTCTAGGTCCTCCTCATCCCCTTGACTTGTGCTGCCTAAGCTGAATGTCCTCATTGTCTTCAGAGCTTGCCTCCCAGGGCACTGAGAAGTTCAAGGGGAGTGGGAGAGTTCAGTTCTGTCATCTTTTTTGGACTGGTCCCCATCTTTTTCTCAGCTGCTCCATTTCTTGTTCTGTATTTTCTTTGGACCTTGCCACCATGCCTCAGCTTCCTTTTTTCTCCATTCTTTCATGCCCCTTCTCCCATTGATGAGTTCTTTTCAGAACCTCCATTTTGAGGAGAGTCCTAGAGCAGCTGTCCTTCATTTTAGGGACTTCACTATCACATGCCCTCATGCACCTAACTCACTCTTTTTCAGCTTCCTTTTATGTGTCCTTCATTATAATGTAAGGTTCTTGAGGACTGATCCTTTTTTTTTTTACAAGGCAGTTAGGGTTAAGTGACTTGCCCAGAGTCACACAGCTAGTAAGTGTTATGTGTCTGAGGCTGGATTTGAACTCAGGTCCTCCTGACTCCAGGGCTGGTGCTCTATCCATAGATACTTCCTTTTGCTTGTACTTATACTGCCCTTTCTTGGCACAGTACCTAAAACAAAGGGAACATCTAATAAATGCTTGGTGACTTGACCCTTGACTTTGCTTAAACCTTACCTCCTTCCCCTGAAGTCATCCCCTGAAGATTTCTCCACCAAAATCCAATCATTTCCTTAGCCTACATCCCCTCCATATTTATGGACTCAATCTGGATTAGGCTGATTCATCATACTTGTTTGCATCCTACCCTGTGGCTGGGCCAATGCAATCCAAACATCTGGATGTGAATGGAAAAATACATTTGATTTTTCTGGATGTTTCCAAATACTCAGATGTTGGGCAGGCAAATCATAAGGATTTGTTTTTGACTAAATTTTCCAATTTTCTTCCAGATGTTTGACATTGTATCTACACAGTCTGGAGAAATGCTTCTCAGTAATTTTGCTTTCAATTTGAATCTGTCCTTAGCTGGCTCCTCTCTCTGTACTCTCTTCCTTGGCAATCTCATTCAATCCCACTGCTTCCATGAAGATGACTCCAAGTCCTGATCTCTCATCTGAGCTTCAGACCTTCATCTCCAGATGCCTTCATTGATGGCCACTGATGAAGCACTCTCAGTAGGCTGGTAATGGCAGAAGAAAACTTACAAGGAGTTGAAGTAATAAAGTAGTGGAGGCATGAGGTGTAGCTAATTTTTAAAAGAAATTTGGTCATAAAAAAGAGGACAAGGAGCAGCTAGGTGACACAGTGGCTAAAGCACTGGCCCTGGAGTCAGGAGGACCTGAGTTCAAATCTAGTCTCAGAAACTTACTAGCTGTGTGATCCCTGGGCAAGTCACTTAATCCCAATTGCCTCCAATAAACAAATAAGCAAATAAATAAACAAACAAATAAGTAAGCAAGTAAGTAAATGAATGAATGAATAAATAAATAAATAAATAGATGAAGAAAGAAAGAAAGAAAGAAAGGAAGGAAGAAAGGAAGAAAAAGAAGACAAAACGAACAATAGTAGAATGAGTTACAAGAATCAAGGTAAGAAACCTGGGCATGGATTATAGGATTGTAGATTTAGAGCTTTGGAAAAAAACCTTAGAGGTCATCAAATCCAAACTCCTTGTTTTACAGATGAGGAAACTGAGGTCCAGAGAAGTTAAATGCCTTCCTTGGGTCACATGATTTTTGGGGTGAGCTCAGCTTTTCCCCACTCCAAGTTCAGCATGTTATCCACCATACCAGAATAACAGCAGATAAGTGGTAGGGAATGCATGGAATGATTGAAGATATTAGGGAGAAGGGAATGCTGCTGAGGTGAGGTCTTTGAGGAGGTAGGAGAGAATGAGCTCCAGTGTTGAGTTAAAGTATGAATGAATGCCTCTGTGGCTGAATGGAAGAAAGAGAAAGGAGGGGATGATACTAAACAATATGGAGGAATTGAGTTTCATGGGCTTTGGATTTGGGATTCGGGGTTAGGCCATTGTTTATTTACTTTTCTCTGAGGATTGTAGAACTGAAAGGGAACCAAGGAGCAGCACTTGGTAAGGATATTGACAGGGTAACTTTTATGTAAGCTCTTGTTCAACAGTATAGCTCTGGGGTACACTCTGCCTCTATTCCATCCTGTACAGAAGCCAGGGAAGAGGTGAGAGCTGCATTCTGGGATAATGAAAGGAAGGGGTGACAGGAGTAGGTTGGCTTGATTCAAACTTCCTGATCTAGCCTCTGCTCCAGATCTAAAGTCATTGCTTTGAAAAACCATAGAATTCTTCATGATCCCTCAACAGTGGGGATTTTCCACAGGCTGTTCCCCATGCCTGGAATGCTTCTCCCATCTCATCTCCATCTCTGATTCCCTGATTTCCTTCAAAGTTCAGCTTAGTCGCTGCCTCCTGCCCCACCCCCACCCCACCCCACCCCATCCTCCAGTCGTTAGTTCTTCCTCCCTTTTGAAATTAGATTATATTTATTTACGTGTTTACTTGTTGCTTCTTATATAATATTAGCTTTTCGAGGGCAGGGGCTGTTTTATTTTCTGTCTTTGTACCTCTAAAACTTGAGCCAGTGTCTGGCGCTGGCATTTTAAAAAGTCCTTGTTAAATTGAATCAAACTGAATTCCTGGGACGGAACAAAGGAGGAAAGGAGGGTCAGGAAGGACAGGAGGGGTGAGGATTGGGCCCTTGGTTCTTTGGCAAAAGGAAGACAGACTTCTGTGAGTTTCCTGGGATAGGACGTTCCCCTGTCTTGGAGCTCTGCTTCTGGAGAAGAAGCAAGTGCTGTGATCAGTTGGAATCTCTTGGGACAGATGATCCTGACATCAGGCAGTGCCATTTACTGATTGTTAGTACTTTCTGCATCTTGCAATTTGTAGTACTATTGAGAGCACTTTCTACATCTTAAAATTACTTTTTTGTACTTATCTACCTTTGATGTGTAGCTCTATAGAGCACAAGCTCCCTGAGGGAAGGGATTGCTTCTTTCCTAGTTAAAAAACAAACAAAAAAATTGGTTCCTCGGAGCTCTGTGTGAGTGTGGGAGTGGGGGTGGGCATAATGGTTAGAGAGCTGACCTAGGAGTCAGGAAAACCTGGGTTGAAGTCTCATCTCTGACACAAACAGGCTGTGAGATCCTGGGCAGGTTAACGTCTCAGTGCCCCAACTCAGCTCTCTAAGATGATACGTTAGGGAGCAGAGAGCAGCGGTGACGATCTGCATTGGTAGAGAGTATTTCCTCACTGGGAGTTCTCTACACCACCGACAAAAATAAAAACAATCAAAACAACCCCACTCAACAACAATGCAATGTCATAAGGACAAGACTGGGGAGGCATGGCTAGATTGTAGCTGGTCTGGAAAAGGTATTGACGTTTAGAGGGTGGCTAGCTCAGTGTAAGTCAGTGGTGCCTTGTATGTAGTAAATGCTTAATAAATCCTTGTTGAACTGAACTGTAGAATATCATTTCCTAAGAAACATAGTCATCTTTGTGCAATCCAAGTCTGCACTGATCTCCCTCTTCTCTGTTCTCGTGTTGTATTTAAGGTCTGAGCCACGAAGACTCTGGCTGGACCAGAAATGTTCCTTGCATTTAATTTCCCACGCCACTCATTTGTCACTTACTACATCCTGTCTTGTGACACTGGGATTGTTATTTCACTCTTGTGTCATGCTATCTTGGAATGTCACAGCTCAACGGGACCTTTGGGGTCATCTAGTCCAACTCTCTCATTCAGGGAAGAAGAAATGGGGGAAGGGGCCCAGAGAAGGGAGGTGATTTGCTCCCCATCACACAGCAACTCCATGGTAGTGGGGAAACTTTTGACTCTTCAGTCTAGAGGCTTTTCTAATATACTTCACTACTTAGTGTCTTTTCTTCTGTCTCCCTCACAGTGCCCAGAGCAGGGCTAGCTGTCCAACAAATACTTTGAATTTTATTGTTTGAAGATAACAGTAGGATCTTAGGGAAATATACCTGCGTGTTTCTCCTTTTTCCTGCTTATAGGGCTGTTTTTATTATTCTCTGAGTGACTGCCGAACCCTCCTCCAAATCTTTTGGAAGTGTGAGGTCCTAGGATGGAGGGAGGACTGGCTACATGCAAAGCAGCCTGTGAGTCTGTGTTTACCCTATCCACACCTCCCTAGCTCCTACGATCCCACATTACTCCACAAAGGTGTTGTTGTTCGTCGGTTTTTGAAGAGGACCAGTGACATCACAGGATGATGGCTTGCCTTGCAGGTGAATTGGATTGAAGTGAGGCAGAGCTGCCCGAAGTCATCAGCCTCACTCTCTCTTCCTGAGTCAAAAAGGCCAGAGGCAGGACAAAGTTAGAATGACCTGGCAATGGCCCAGGATGCAGTGGATTGTCTTGGTGTCTCATAGCTTGTTTTGGCAGCCTTCAGGGACAGTGGAATGAATTGTTCTCATCTGTCCAATCCGCTGGGGGGGCCTCTTCACATACTTGGGGTAGACATCCTTCTAACTCACCGATTAGTTTGAGACCCCTCAGTTACCCTCAACCTGTTTTAGCCTGTCTTCTGAGAAGGTTTTATCATGTGGCTACTGCCCATGCTACAGCTTCTTGGAGCTGGGTGACAGGTGGACATCAAAAGTGGGTGAGCTGGAAAGGGCTCAAGCAAGTCCTCACCCCAGAGGTGCTAGTCCTCTCTGATCACTCCATACAACCCTCCTTAAAGGTAGAGCCTGGGGAAAGGAGGTGGTAAGGTAATGGACTGATCCCAATTGGCCTCCTTGCCTAAAGTCTCCACCTTTTCAGTGAACCCTTTAGAGAACTGAAAGTTTAAGTGCCTTGCCCAGAGTCATCTGGCTAATATATGTCAGAGGCAGGATCTGAACCTAGGTCTTCCTGACTCTGAAGTCAGCTCTCTCACCTCTCTACTGTTCCTCTCTTTTCATTTTATTGACTCCCAAACCTCTCTGTATATTTTGCCCTTAGCTAGTTCTGCTCTCTGGGGCCAAACAGAGCAAGCCTAATTCTCCCCCCACTTCATAGACCTTTCAATACTTGAAATCAACCATCAGAACCCCCCTTCTATACACTTCACATTTTCTTCTTCAGGCGAAGTACCCCAATTCTTTCATTCAATTGTGACACCCCTCCAAAGGTATTCTATGCTCTGAACACATTCCTTCTCCATTTTCACCATCAACTGCTTCATCCTATATCCTATCCCTTCATTACCCTCCTTTCCACTCCTTGAGAAAGGATTGATCAAAGAAAATGATTCTTGATCATGTATTTGACCTGCAAATGCAGCACCTCTTCCAGGGAATGGAATGCTTGAAGATCTACTTGTTTTCAGAAGCTCTTTATTGCAGTGATAATTAATTATTAATATAATTACTGAAGTATTGCTTCTATTGAGTGAAGAACTCTTCTTTGTACAGACTGTGATAGGCAGTAGAAAGGATTGCCTATGGAATATACCCATCAGTATACACACACACATACATACACACACACACACACACACACACACACACACACACACACACACACTGTCGTATCTAAATATTTAGAGAATGGAAGCTTTGGGCTTTGGGCCAGTGAACCAGAAGCAGTTGGGGAGAATTAGGTGTCTCAGAAACAAAGGGTGTGTATTTGAGTAAATGGGAAATAAGATTAGAGAAGTAGGGTGGGGCCAGATTAAGGGATCTGAAAGTCTGACTGTCTGACATTATAAAACTTGCTTTACTTAGCTCATGGAGTGGTTGAGAGGATCGAATGAAATAATACGTCTATGTTGTGGTTGTTCAGCCAATCCACTTCTGTCCAACTCTTCCTGACCCCATGGATCACACCCCATGGACGTTTCCTTCTCCAGTGGATTAAGGCAAATGGAGGTTAAGTGACTTGCCCAGGGTCACACAGCTAGTGAGTGACTGATGCTGAATTTGAACACAGGTCTTCCTGATTCCGAGCGTGGCACTTTTTCCACTGAGCCATCTAGCTGCCTCCTATTTGGGGTGCATGGAGTATTCAGGAGGACTAGTTCCTGGGGTGTAAGGGCTTGCTGAACCCTTTTCAGGGCTGCTCATCCACTTTTGGTGTCCACCTGTCACCCAACTCCAAGAAACTGTTGCATATACTGTGGCCACACCCCAGTAAAACCATCTCAGCAAACTGGTTAAACCAGGATGACGATAACTGATAGGCCTCAGATCTGCCTGTGAGTTGGAGGGATGTCTACCCCAAGCATGTGAAGACTTCCCCTGGCAGAATGGGTAAATGAGAAGAATTGGTTCCAACCACTGTGAAAGTGACTGAAGCAGAAGCTGTGGAGCACTTAGAGCTTGGTCAGGTATCTGAGACATCCATGACTGAAGTAGATGGAGTGAGCATGCAGTAAGAGGAAGAAGTGGCAGACACCCTGTGTATTCCAGTAATATCCTTGTGATGTCAAGAGAGAATGCAGAGCCCTCCCCTCTATCATATTGACTAGGCATCCTTCCTCCTCCTGGAAGTACCAAGAGGAATGAGTAGAAGTTACAAAGAAACAAAGTTAGGCTTGAAGGAAACAAAGCAAAACAACAAAGGTGTTGTGAATCCCCAGGGTAATTTAATATATTACTCATAATATTTTCCCATTATTTACTGATAAAAACTTTTAGCTTGAACCTTGGACCGTGTTGAGAAACCACAAGTGGTGAGAGAACCATTAAATGGGAACCATTATCTGAGTTGTCTAGAACATCAAGAATTTAGATGAGTTGTCTACAATCTCACAGTCAATATGTGATAGAATTGAGATTGGCATCTAGGCTTTCTTGTGTTAATTCTCCATCCATTACAGTTATCCTTCCACATCATGGGGATTAGGGGCATGGTGCCCCCCATTATCTGGAAAATCTGTGTAAAACTTTTTGACCCTCCCTTCATCCCAGAGAAGAAGTCTGAATTATTATGCTACTAAAAGATAAAATATATTGGTATTACATAGTACTATGCATATTTTTATGCATTTCTGAGTTTCTAAACTTTTTTCTGTGTCATCTGCTGGCTTTCATGTTGTCTTCAGCTTCCACAAAGTCCCAAATAATTCCCATTTAATTTCTTATTCTGACCTGTGATGTATCAAAACCATGATGGGGAAAGTTGTGATGTGGAAGGGATAACTCTCATTCTGCCTCTTGAAATAATAAATGTTATAATGATTAGTAATACTTATTATTTATTTTACATGTTTATATTATTTATTATTTATTATTATAATAAATTGCTTACTTATATAGGGCTTTAGGATTTCCAAAGCACTTTTTTCACAATGACCAATAGGGATAGATGTTTCAAGGATTCACACCATCCCCACCCCTCACACCTTTTAAGGTTGAGGAAGTGACTTGTTCAACATCACTCAGGTAGTAAGAGTCACAGCTGGGACTCCAAAGCAAGTCTTTTGACCCCAAGACCAGTCCTTCTCCTCCCCACTTCCTCATGCTTCCTTTAGGAAATTAATGGATTTTTAGGCACCATAGAAAGCCCAGTAGGGTACATGATTTGGAGCAGGGAGAACTTCTAGACCTTTCTAATATCGTAGAGCTTCCTTCATGGAATATTAGAATTGGAAGGGGCCATTTATTCCAATCTCCCACCCAATGCTGGAACTCTCTCTAAGGCCTCCCTCAAAGAGGTCAGCTAAACTTGTAGAACTCACTCTACCTGCCTGTTTTGGCTCATTTATCAAAGGCATATGAAGTCCTCCCACTTTTATTGGGGTAAATGTAAAGTTGGACTCAGAAAACAAATACAAGTTGGGGGAAGTGAGTATTGGCATCAGTTAGTCTGAAAAAGACCTGAGGGTCACTAAGAGCTCAATCTGGATCTGCAGTATGATTTGACATTCAAGAAAGCTCCATTGATCTTATAAGTGATAAAACTTTTAGGAATCAGGAGGTGATGGTTCCATTGTATTCTGCTCTGATGTGTCTCTCTCCTCAAGCTCCCACCCCAACTCAGTTATGGGTCATCGATTAGCTGGAGAGCATCCATAGGAGGGCAACCGGGAGGGTGACAGGCTTCACGGTTATGCAATATGAGGATGTATTGAAGGACCTGGGAATGTCTAGTCTGAAGAAGAGAAGATTTAGGGGGTACATGAGTACCAACTACTATGGCAGCTTATGGGTCAGGAAGACCTGAGTTCAAATCTGATCTCAGACACTAGTTCAACCTCTTTTTGCCTCAGTTTCCTCATCTGTAAGATGGGGATAATAATAGCACCTACCTCAAATGGTTGTTGTGAGGATCAAACGAGACAATATTTGTAGGAAGCATTTGGTACAGTGCCTCTCACACAGTAGATGCTATATGAATGCTTATTCCTTACTTTTTTCCAGTATTTGAAGGATTATCAGGTAGAAAAGGGGTTAGATTTGTTCTTGTTGGCTCCACAGGGAAGAACTAGAAGCAATGAGTAGAAGTCCAAAGAGGAAGATTTCAGCTTGATATGAGGAAAACACTTTCTAACAAGCAATCATCCCTAAGTGGAATGGGTAGCCTAGGTAAGTGGGAGGGAGGGAGTTACTCATCTTTGTAGCCCTTCCAACGAAAGCCAGATGACCGCTTGTTGGGGATATTATAGAGGGCATTTCTGTTCAATACTGGTCAGACTAGCTGGCCTGTGAATTTTCCAACTGTTCTGAGGTTCTATGTGAGGTTTGGTGGAAGGAGGCTTTGGAGGCTGGTGCTGAATCTTATGCAGCCTGTCCCAAACCCATCAGTCCATTCCCTAGCCATCCTCCTGCCATATTTCTGGACTTGGCACTCCAGCTCCCATCTTGGGATACTGGTCTTCTGATGAGTGAGAGCTCACCATAACTACTCCTCTCTCCCTCCTTCTATTTCTAGTTCTGGAAATAAAAACCAAATCAAGGCTACCATTCCTTGACAGGATATGGCAGTTCATCCCTCTATGGCCCTACTCATTGTCCCTGGGACCAAAACAAAACTCTTTTCCCTGGACACTGCTACCCTCTACACTTTTGTGGGCAGGGACTATCTTGCATTTGTAGTTGTAATCTTCCTGGTCAGTACAGTGCTTGGCACATTTTAAGTGCCTATTCACAACCTTCATTGTTGGAGGGGATGTCCACGTTGATGAGATCATGCATCTACTGGAAGAGAAAAAATTAGGAATTTTATTAGATTATTAATTAATGAATGAATTCTAAATATTAATTAATTCTAGAAATTAGAAAATAATTAGGGATGACAATGGAACCTGTGAAGCTCCAGCAAAGTGAGATGCTGGTGAGTGGTCTGGGATAGTAGAGATGGGGTCATTTTAATCTGCCTCTTTTCTCCCTGCCTGGGCAATGAATGTTGTATTTAGCAGTTATTGAAAAACTGCCCAGTTTGGGAAACTTTCTGAAGGCTCCAAGCAGGTGGTGCCAAGGCCAGATCTCAGCCTCATGTTCTTGGATGAGCCCCAGAGCCAGCCCTTGCACTCAGGTCCCATCCCTCAGCCCACCTCTCTGCCGCAGCTTGCAGTATGTGCACCTGTCAGAATGGCACAATGCCCACTGGTGATATTGCTTACCAGTTTGCAATGAGGAGGAGAAATTAGTTGGATGTCATTTAAGAAGAAAACTCATAGGCAGAAAGCAGAAGGGAAGGCTGTCCATCACACTTTCCCAGCACTGAGAGAAGTAAGGGAAAGGGGGCAGGGAATATCAGACTACCCAAAATATAGTCTTGGGCTCTGCTGCTAATGAGCCGTGTGACCTTGGTTAAGTCCTTTCTCTGAGCTTGGGTTTTCTCATCTATAAAATGAAGGGATTAGTCTAAATGGCTTCTAAAGTCTCTTCCCCCTCTGACATTCTATGACTCAGATCTCTTTGAATTTCTCCTTTCTTATTCTCTTTCCAAAGCCTTGATCAAGGGGCAGCTAGGTGGTGCAGAGAATAGAGCACTGGCCCTGAAGTCAGGAAGACCTGAGTCCAAATCCGGCTTCAGACCAAACACTTGACACTTACTAGCTGTGTGACTCTGGGCAAGTCACTTAACTCCAATCGCCTAAAATAAATAAATAAATGAACAAACAAACAAACAACTAACTAACTAAATAAATAAAAAACAAAGCCTTGATCAGCAACAATAATAGAATTTAGAACTGGAAGAGACCTTGACCCTAGGGATCAGCAAGTCCAATCCCTTCATTTTATAGATGGGGAAACTGAGGCTAAAAGAAGCTAAGTAACTTTGGAGAGAATGTGTGTGAGTAAAAAAAGTCCTGAACATACAGTTATGGGACCTGAGTTCAAATCCTGACTGTCACTTCCTACCTGTCTCACCCTGAGCAAGTTATAATTGCCTTGGGCCTCAGTTTCCTTATCTGTAAAAGCTGAGGTGCTAGGACCATCTGACCTCTAAGGTGCCTTACAGCTCAAAATCTACGCTGCTTTGATTTATCCAAAGCTGCACAGGTAATACATAGCAGAGTGGGGATTTGAAACAAGGTCCTCTGACTTTGCATGCAGTGGTAGGTGGTGTAGTGGATGAAGTGATGGGCCTGGATTTGGGAAGACCTGAATTCAAATCTAGTCTCAGAGTTTACTTAGCTGTACGACCCTGGATAAGTCATTGAACCTTTTCCTGCCTTAGTTTTCTCATCTATAAAATGGGGATAATAATAGCACCTCCCTTCCAGGACTGTTAGGAGGATGAAACGAGATAATATTTGTAAAATGTTTTGCAAACTTCTAAGTGCTATATGAATGCTAGCTAGCTCTTTTTTTTTTTACCATCATCATCATCATCTGGATATGTTGACGATGAGGTGAATGTTGGTTGAGATATTAGAGAACAACTAATAGAAAATTAACCAGAGCCTAGAGCTGGAAGCATTTCTAAAGAACGCTCATCTTGGCCCCTCCATTGTATAGAAGGGAAGGGGCTCTACAATGCCACATAGTAAGTTAGTAGCAGGATCAGAAAGGCAGCTAGGTGGCACCATAGTGCACAGAGCGCTGGGCCTGGAATCAGGAAGACTCAGCTTCCTGAATTCAAATCCAGCCTGTGACACTTACTAGCTGTGTGACCCTGGGCAAGTCACTTAACCCTGTTTACCTCAGTTTCGTCCTCTGTAAAATGAGCTAGAAATGGCAAGCCACTCTAGTGTCTCTACCAAGAAAACTCTAAATGGGGTCACAGAGAGTTAGACATGGTTGAAAATCCTGAATAACAACAACAGTAGAGTCAGGCCTAGAACCTGACGCCCAGGCCGGGGCTCTTCTGAACACCAAATACAAGAAGCTCCCAGGCTATTAGGAGCATCAGATCATGACCACAGAGGGAGGTCAGAAGTCATCAACCAGCCCACTCATTTTATAAATCAGGAAGCTGAGGCCCAGAGAGGTCAAGTGTCTTGCCTTGGGTCACACAGCAGAGCCAGGATTCAAACCCAGATCCTCTGATGCCACATCCCTCAGGCTTGCCATTTTCCCAGTCCTCTGATTCCCTGTGCCCCTAAGGTGGCCCAGGATGTCTTCCTGTCTCCTCTCTCTATGATATCAGGGGCCCTATATGGAGGCCTGCTGCAGGAGTGGTGGAAGGGAAAAGATATTAATGAGAAGACTTCCTCGGGTCACCTGCGCAGATGCACTTCGGTAACGATTTAGCCTGTTCCTACAATTTATCCTTTTTTCTCTCCTCCTTGTAATGTTGATTTAGCTTATGGCTTTATGGTTAATCATTTTGCAGTAAATCTTGTTTTTAATCTCCCTATGGCCCACCAGGGATCATTCTTTTTATTAGGAGATAAATAGAGAAGGGAACCTTTTGCCAAATAGTGATCAGGCTCTGGACACCTTCCACTGGGGAAAGGAAAGGAAATTACCGGGCCCTGGGGAAGCCTCCCGGCCCTGGAGATTGACAGAGTAATGAGAACAATTAGAAGAGAGGGGGTGGGTTGGCATCAGTTTTATTAAATACATTTATGGCTAATAAGAGCCTCATGGGCTGTCGGAGCAAGCCCAGGCCTGGGAATAAGAAGATCTGGGTTTGAACCTTTAGCTCTTTGATTTGTAGCTCAGTTTCCTCATCTGTGAAATGGGCAGTTGGATTAACTGATCTTCAAGACCTTCTTCCAAGTGGTTGGCACAGAGGATAGAGTGCTGGGCCTGCAGTCAAGAAGACCTGAGTTCTAATTCAAACTTAGACGTTTCCCTAGCTTTGCAAACCTTCAAGTGCTATGTAAATACTAGCTGTTATTATTTCTAATGATCCAATAAACATTATTTCTAATGATCCAATAAACATCATTATTTCTAATGATCCAATAAACATCTTTTATAATTGCTTACTTGAGGGTTTATAAAACACTTTGCTCCTGACCACAGCTGCAAGGTAGATGATGCAAGCATCTGCACTTTATAGAGGAGGAAACTGAGGTCCAGAGAAATTAAATGAGTGGCTGATGGTCAGTGGTAGAGCCTGGGCTAGAATCCAGGTCCAGTACTCCTTCCATTATGCCAGAGAGTGTCTTTGTTTTAATGCTGTTCCTGTTTTTTTAAATAATATTTATTTATTCATTTAATTATTCAATTAATTTCATTTCATTTTATTCATTCATACATTCATTCATCTATCTATCTATCTTTCTATTTATTAATTTATTTAGGAAAAGGAGCTAAGTGGGAAAGAATGCTCAAATTAGGAGTCAGAAGACCTGGAATTTAGTTTTAGCACCATCTACATCACTTAACTCAGTATGTGACCTTGAGGAAGTAACTTTGCCTAATGAAGGGGATTCAGACTAGATCATCTCCAAGGTCTAGATCCTTTGCTTTCTAGAATATCGTATCCTAAGCTTTTCACTCCTTCATACTTCTTATCGTTTTTGTTGTTGTTGAATTGTTCAGTCATGTCTGACCCTTTGTGACCCTATTTGGGGTTTTCTTGGCAAAGATACTGCACTAGTTGGACATTTCCTTCTCTAGCTCATTTTACAGATGAAGAAAATGAGGCAAACAGGGTTAAGTGACTTGCCCAGGGTCACACAGCTAGTAAGTATCAGAGGCTGGATTTGAACTCAGGAAGATGAGTCTTCCTGACTCTAGACCCAGCATTCTATGCATCATGGTGCCTAGCTGCCCTAATCAGAAGACAGATCGGCCAGCAATTCCACACTATGGAGGAGCGGAGGGAGAAGCTACATGGGGAGACTTAGAATCACATTAGGAACTGGAAGGGACCTGACTCACCCAGATAGAGGCTGGAAGGGCCTCTAGACCCACCTAAGACAATGGTGCTGGGTTTGGGATTTCAAGGAACAAAGACAGACCCACACCTACCTTGTGCTAAATGCACAGTTTATGAAAGAAATACAAACTGATTTTGTGAGCATGCACATTCATATGAGAAGGATGCCAGATTCCCTGCCATCTCAGGTCCCTGTTCTGGCCTCTTTGTCTAGATTCAGTTTCATTCCCCAATCAGCTTGGTCCTGGCTTGTTCTGGGTAGCCCACAAGTGTTAGGGATTGTGTGGTTTTACCCCAAAGGAGACCAAGGGAGCTGGATGCCACATTCTAGGGCAAGCAAAGCCTGGTCATCTTTGCTTGTGGCAGACATGAATTGGTTCGAAAAAGCTAAGCTTGGGAATTAGTAGACTTCTTCTGAAGTGAGGGGCTTCATTCTTGAAGGTCTATCAGTCCCTTTAGCTGTCTCTCTGCATTGGCCTCTTACTTTGGGTGAAGGGGCCTAATTTAATGGGCCTGCATGAGGAGGATCTAGCAGTGGGAGGACTGCTGGTGATTGTAGATGACTCCTCACATCATTGGAGGCAGTTAGGTAGCACAGTGGCTAGAGCACTGGTCCTGGACTTAGGAAGACCTGAGTTCAAGTATGGCCTTAGACTCTTACTAGCTGTGTGACTTTGGGCAAGTCACTTGACCATTGTCAGCCTCAGTGTACCCAACTGTAAACTGAGGATAATATCATTTGCCTCCCAGAGAGGTTGTGAGGATCAAATGAGTTAATATTCGTAAAAGTGCTTAACACGGTATTTGGCACTGAATAAATGCTTATTTATTCTCCCTTTTCTTCAATAGCAAAGTAGGATTCCAAGTGGACTGAATTGTGTGTGGTGTGTCCCTCATTCTCAAAGAGGACCTGTGACATCAGGGAGATGATGCCATGACTTGCAAGTGAATTGGATTGTAGTGAGGCAGGACTGTGCAAAGTCACCAGCCTCACTTTCTCCTCCAGAGACATCTGGGTCCAGTGGCAAGATATAGATCAGGACAACTGGAGAGGGCCCAGCATACTGAATAGAGGTGAGGCAGGAGAGTATGTTCTCAGTCACGGATGGCATGCTCATCAAATCTACAGGTGATGCAAAGCTTGGAGGACTAGACAACATATGGAATGAAAGAGCCTTGATCCAAAGAGATCCTGCCAAGCTCAGGCTTTGGGCTGAGCTAATTAAGATGAAATTGAATAAGGGTAAATCTAAAGTCTTACTACTGGGTTCAAAATCTCATCTTAACAAGTATAGGATAGGGAGGTATGGTTAGCCAGTGGTTTGAATGAAAATAATATTGGAGTTTTAATGGACTGCAAGATTAGTAGGAGTCAGCAATATGATGTGACAGACAAAAAAAACTAATGGGATCTTGGGACATGTTAGGAGAGGCATCAATAGTTGGAATGAGGAGGGGAAGTTCTCTGTCCTCGACCCTACTCAGACCTCTCCTAGAGGGTTGGGTTCAGCTTTTGGTGCAGGACCTTCAAGAGGTGGAGAGCCTGCAGAGGAGGGCAAAGAAGATGGCAAAAGGGATTAAGACCATGTCATAGGAGGAGCAGGTGGAGGATATGGGAGGCACACGACAGTTATCTTCAAGTATTCTGAATTATTGTCACATGGAAGGGGAATAAGACTTATTCCCTTTGGTCCCAGAGGGCAGGACTGGGAACCACTGGTGGAAGTGGCAAAGGTGCCAATTAAAACTTAGTATCAGGACAATGGCAAACCACTTCCTAACAGTGAGAGTTGTCCGAAAGTGAAATGGGCTGTCTCTGGCGGTGGTGGGCTTGCACTCCTTGGAGGTCTTCACGCGGAGACTTGATATCGTGGGGCTTCCTTTTCAGGAGAGGGTTAGATCAGCCAGCCTCTAAGAGCCTTTCCAATTTTGAAACCGTGAGATTCTGAGATTGTCACACAACGTGCTGAAGCAGATCTGGAGGAGTCCTGGGTTCCTGTTCTCATGCCTGTATGTCCCTGGGGAGTGAACTTGATGAGACCGGGGGGGACTTATATTCCACCTGGGAGAGAGTGTTTGGTGAGGGGTCCTTCATTTTTTGTCTTTGAGAAGGAACAGTCAGTAACTATATTAGATAGACAGAGGGAGATAGATAGATGGATAAAAGATGGATAGATAGACAAACAGTAATGTAGATAGGTCAATGGACAGCTAGATGGATGAATGGATGAATAATAGGTGGATAGATAAATGTATGGATGTATGTATAGATAGATAAAATGTGTAGAAGACGGATGGTTGTATAGATGAATAAATAGGAAGATACATTTATTAAATGCTTATTATATGCCAGGCACTGTGCTAAGCATTGAGGATATGAAATCAGGAAAACAAGGCCATCTCTACTCACAAGAGGTTTGCATTCTAATGGGGGAAGGCAACCCATAGAAGGGAGTTCCAAAGCAAGGAGATGAAATAGAGCAGAGAGGGAGCTGGGAAGAAAGGGAGTGTTACGGCTGGGATGTCAGATGCTGTGGTGAATCAGATGATATTACCAAGTGCAGCCATGATGAACGTGTGCTCTCCCACTCCGCTGCTTGATACTTAAGTGTCATGTGGCCAGTAGGGCATTTCCAGTCTCCTAGGACCCTTGTTGCTGTCTTCCTTGGGCTTGTGTGCATGTCCCTGTTGGTAGTAGTTTCAAAGGCAATGCCGACTAGATGGTAATCCTCAGGCAGGGCCAGCTGCATGACCTCTAAGTTGTGTTCACTCTGCTTTTCAACAGGGAACTGTCACCAGTGGGGTTAGCTGAACTATTATGGGGAACCTGCATGTTATACAAGATCCATTCACTTCTTTGTTCATTGATAAATGTACCAGACTTTCCTGAGCATTTGCAGGTGCATAAGATTTGCAAGACCTTCCTTGTGAATCCTTTGCTGCAGTCAGGCTGGTGTCCTTCCTGTCTTCTGTGCTGGCTTTGCTCAGCCCTGCCTCCACACCTTTGTTCAGTCATTTCTTCCTTCTGCAAAACTGTCCCAGAAAGGCAGCCTGCTGAGATGGATGCTGTGCTACCCTTGGAGTACAGAAGACAAGGGTTGGGTTCAAATCCTGCCTGTGGGGATTCTTACTAGCTATGTTACCTCCTTGAGACTCAGATTACGCTTCTCTACTAAATTATAGACTGATTTTGATCTGTGGTGGTCAAGGAGGGTACTTATAGCAATCAGTCAACAAACATTAATTAAGTGCTTATCATGCCCAGCTACTAAGGAACTAAGCACTGGGGATAGAAAGAAAGATACTAAGTCCTTGCCTTTAGGGTGCTTATAATTATTCTAATGGGAGAAGACAAGACAGAAATAACTAGGTATCTAGAAGATATATACAGAGTAGATGGAAGGCAATCTCAGAGAAGAAGGTGCTAACAGCTGGGAGGACTGGGAAGTTCTTCTGCAGAAGGTGGGATTTTGGCTGAGTCTTGAAAGAGCTAAGAGGTGGAGGTGAGGAAGGAGAGGGTTCCAGGTACGGGGACAGCTGGTACAAAGTCTCAGAGCTGGGAGATGGAGTATCTTGTTCAAAGAACAGCCAATGCTGTTGGCTTGTAGAGTGTGTGGAAGAGAATAAAATATGAGAAGACTGGAAAGGTAGAAAAAGGCTAGGCCAAAGAACCTTGATATAGTGATATCGACTCTCTGTTTACCCAAATTTAAATCCCTGAAGGTGTAACGCAAGTCCTACCTGCTCCATGAAGCCTTAACCTTTTAGAATCATAGAGTTACTGTGTTCAGTTATGCTTGGCTTCGTGTCCCCATTTGGGGTTTTCTTGGCAGAGATACTAGAGTGGTTTGCCGCTTCCTTCTCCAGCTCATTTTACAGATGAGAAAATGGAGGCAAACAAGGTTAAATGACTTGCCCAGGGTCACACAGCTAGTACGTGTCTGAGGTCAGATCTGAACTCAGGAAGATGAGTCTTCCTGATTCCAAACCCAGTGCTCCATCTGCTTTGACACCTAGCTGCCCGAGCACCTCATTTTACAGATGAATATAGTGGTTCCCACAGAAAGGAAATGGCTTATTTCAGGTCTAACAGCTAATAAATGCCAGAGCCAGGACTTGAATATAAATGTTTTGATTCCTAATCCTATACTTTTTTCACTACAGGAGATTATAGGTTTGGTAGGGGTTGGGGGCATGATGTTCAGTGGGGTCAGGACATGATATGGAAAATGGAGAAAATATTAACTGTAAGGATCATAGAATCACAGATTTAGAGCTGGAAGAGAGCTCAGAGGTCACCGATACCAATGCCATCATTTTACAGATGAGAAAACTGAGGCCCAGAGAAGCCAAATGATTAACCTGCCTCTCAACTCATCTTTGACTCTACTCTTCATCTGCTTCTCTGCCTGGTTCCAGCTCCAGGGAACAAGATGTCCCTTCTAGGTTCACTTCTAATCTCAAGCCTTGATTGACACCACCTCTCTCCCTCCCTTTCTCCCTTCTTCCTTTCCTCCCTCCCTTCCAACTTCGTCTCTCCCACCCTCTTTCCCTCCTCTACTCCTTTCCTTCTGGTCTTCCACCCTCCTTCCTTCCCATACTCCTTCCTTTCCTCTCTTCCTCCCTCCCCTCTTCCTTTCCTCCTTCCCTCTCCTCTTTCCTCCCCCTCTCTTCCTTTCTCCTTTCCTCCTTCCCTTCCTCACCCTCCTCATTCCTCTGATTGGAATACCGGAGGGTGGAGTACCAAACTCCTCTGGATGCCTTCCTTCGGAAAGCACAGAAACTGGACTGTCAGCTCACTCCCCTCTGCATCTGCCGCTCTGCCTGGTTTCAGCTCCAGAGAACAAGAACCCACCAGTGTCCTGCCACTTCTTGCCTCCCTTCCTGTGTTGTCTCCCCCCATGAGACTGTAAGCTCCTTGAAGGAAGGGACTATTTTTCTTTTTATCAGTTATATCCTCAGTGCTTAGCACAGTGCCTGAAACATAGTAGGTGCTTAATAAATGTTTATTGGATTGGATTATCTCTTCCACCTCCAATCCTGTCTCACTGACCTTCTCCTTGCACCATTTGTCAGTGGCCTTCCCACCCTGAAGATCCTTCCACTCCTCCTGTCATTGGTGAGTTCCTTCTAGAAGCCCCTAGTAAGAAAGTATCCAGGTCAACCATTCTCACTCCTTTTTATACTCCCCCAGCTCTAACCCTACCTTTTCTGACCCCTTCAGTTCCCTTTTATGTATTGTTCAGTCTGTTTTAATTGTGTCCAAATCTTTGTGACCCCATTTGGGGTTTTCTTGGCAGAGATACTGGAGTGGTTTGCATTTTTTTTTCTCTAGCTCATTTTATAGATGAGGAAACGGAGGCAAATAAGGTTAAGTGACTTGCCCAGAGTCATATAGCTAGCAAATGTCTGAGGTTGGATTTGAACTCAGGTCTTCCTCCTTGAGGGCAGGCATTGTCATTCTTTTGGCTTATGTTTGTATGCTATGCACTCAGTACAATGTCTGACACATAGTAATTACTTAAGACATTCTTATTAAGTTATTGTTGACTCTCCTATGGTCACATAGCTAGTAAGTACCCATCTGTGAGATTCAAACCCAGTTCTTCCCAGTACTCTGTTTCCATTACACCACTTAGCCCTACTACACCACAGCCACATTACCTCAGGCAAAAGGGCTAGGATCACAGAAAGGAACCAGGTAATGAGATTCTCCTTTCGAGAAGTCCAGGGGAAAAGGAGGGAGAGTGAGGCTGAGAAGTGTTGGAACCAGATGGAGTGGGCAGAGGTCACGGAGATGATTAATGTGATGGCGAAATGCGCAATAGAGCGCAGTATACTTCCCTTCCCCATCTGGCAGGCTTTCATGGGTCTTCCAAGTGTGGCCAGCATGCCTGCAGCGGACAGTACATCAGCCAGCTAACTCCAGCTTGGGTAGCTCATGCCAGCCGGAAGGATGCCCCAGCCGCAGGGCAGAGAAAGGAGAACGATCCTAGTGGGGAAACTCAGAAAAAGAGTTCCTCCATGGTGGGATCATAGTATTAGAGCTGGCAAGCACCTAAGTTGTCCTTGCTTTACAAATGGGGAAACTGAGGCCCAGAAAAGTTAAGGTCCTTGCCCAAGGTCATTGCGTTCCCTAGCAGAGCTAGGATTCAAATCCATATCCCCTGACTTCAAATTTATGTCTCTCTCCCCACTTCACGGTGCTGCCTCACTGGCCAAGAAGCTATTTGTGCCTGGTGTGTGCGGGTTCATTTAGGCCTTTGAGTGCCCTACATGAGGCTGGACATGCTCCCTATCTCCCCCGTGAAATCATTTGGGCTTCTCTTCCCATTTCCTATGCCTCCCTCCCCCTGGCTCAGTCATGCACACTCCACCTTCTCCAAACACCAGCAGTTTGGGAGGCCAGAGTCTATTTCTATTAATTAGCACTTTGTTTCCTGCTGTGGATGCCCCCGGGCGCATTTACAAAGCATTAAACACCCAATTAAATGCCCGTCTTTTGACCGGCGTGGTCTGTCTCTGTGGCCCTGTACGGTGAGACCTTCCATGGGGTGCTGGAGGTTGACAGATGCCTGGGTTACTGCGATCATCTCCTAGCTTGTCTGCTCGCCTCTAGGCTCTTCCTTAGCTCTCACCAAGCCGTTCTTCCTCTCAAACAACGCTATGTGTACGGCGCAAAGAGCTTTGCAGATATTACCTTGTTTGATGCTCACAACACCCTCGGAGGGAGGGGCTATAACATAATTATGCCCATTTCACAGATGAAGAAACTAAGGCTGAGGGAGGTTGGGTGACTTCTCCACAGTCATGCAGCTGGGGTCTAAGGAAAGACTTGAACTCAGGTTTGCCTGACTTTTGATTTAGTGCTCTAACCATTGAACCACCTAGATGACTCGAAGGCTGCCAGAGTGATCTTCTTAACTGGCTCTGAAACTTAATAGCTGTGTGATTGTGGGTAGGTCACTTAATGCCTCCAGCTCTCAGTTTCCTCATCTGTCAATAGCAACAATGATACCTGTGCTACCTACCTCAGAGGGAAAGCGCATTGTAAACCTCAAAGCTCCAAAGGAATAAGAGAAATTAACTTGTGTGCTATACTGAAATCACCACATGCATTGAATTGTTCCTCTGCTCAAGAACACACAATGATTCCCTACCGCCCATGAGAATAAGTCTGTAGGACTCAGTCTGTCTATCAAGGCTTTGCCTGGTTTGGTCCTATCTTTTATCTCTCCCTTCTCCCCAGCTGAGTCCTTCACTCTTGGTAGGTGACTTTTCTTTCCCTTCCACATTCCTCCTCTCCCACTTCTCCATGCCTCTGTTTAGATGCTCTTTTCTTCGCCTCTTCCCCAATACTCCTTCTCCAAATTCTGCTCAGAACCTGAGCTTGCTGTTTTGACATGTGGGGAGTGAAGGACATCTGGATGGAGCAGCGGGAAAAATGCCCTCAAAATGACTTCACAATTTATGGTGTGGAAATAATTTCTAAAAATCTGAACTTGTACTTTCATCAGTGGGGGAAACTCCCAGGGCAGAACCTCCCCCCCCAACCCCTGCCCCCCACTGATGAAGATCAGAAACTTGTCTATACCTTCTAGTCATTGAAAGTTTCCTAGAGGCACTTAGAGGTTAATGACTTGCCCAACGGTCACTTGGCTCCTATGTGTCAGTGGTGAGACTTGAACTCAGATCTATGCCAAGGCTGGATCTGTACCTACCGAAAAACTCAGTCTCTCATAATATAGTGGAGAGAGAGCATTGGCTCCAGGTGAGAGGGCCTGTATCATGTCTTGCTTCTGATCCTAATTATCTGAGTGACCTTGGGAAAGTCAATTAATCTTTTTGAACAGTAATTTTCTCATCTATAAAACGAGGGGTTTGAATTAGATGATCTCTAAGTCCCCTCCAGATCTAATGATATAAGCCTGTGAATATCAAAGAATTAAGGCAACTGCAGCTGAGTGATATGTTTTTTCACTTCTTACTGGTGTCTCACAGATTGGTATGATGAGGTGATGGATGGATGGATGGATGGATACATAGATGGGTGCATAGATTGATGGATATATAGATGGACAGTGGATGGATAGATAGATGGATAGATAGGTGGATGGGTGAATAGATAGATGGATGGATAGATAGGTAGATAGACTGATAGAAGGATAGATGGATAAATATATGGGCAATGGATAGATAGATAAATAGATAAATGGCTAGATGAATAGATTGATAAATGGATATATGAGTGGATATATAGATGAGCAGATAGACTGATAGAGGGATAGATGGACTGATAGATGAATGTATAGATAGATGGATTCATAAATGGAAGGGTAGGTAGATAGGTGGATAAATGAATTAATAGATGGATAATGGATAGATGAATGGCTAGATAGATGTGTAGATTGATATAGATAGATGAGTAGGTACATAGATTGATAGATGGGTAGATAGATTGATAAATGGAGAGATGGATAGATGGACAATGGATAGATAGGTGGATGTATAGATAGATGTATAGGTGGACAGATAGATGGATAGATAAAGCATTTATTTATTAAGCACTTGGTGTGTGCCAGCCACCATGCTAAGTGCTAGGAATACAAATATAAGCAAAAAGAAAGATGGTGCCTGCCTTCAAGGAACTTACATTCAAATGGGGAAAAAATGCCTGAAAGGGAACTGAAAAGGCATGTGTGTGTGTTGAGGGTGGGGAGGGGGAGGCTGGAGGAGGACAGAAGACACACCCTCAGGCCAAAGTGAAGGAGGAGTCTGAGCAGTCATGAGCTGAGAGGGGTTAGAAGAAAGCAAGGCTGGCAGGAAGATACTGGGGAGGAATTGAACATTCAGAGGAGGGGGCTGGAGGAATGCCACTGTGGCCAGAGAAGCAGTTCTGGGAAGAGGTGGGATGATTTTATTTGTTTCTATGTAGCTGAGGGGGTGTGTATGTTACACGTTTCCATCCTCTTAATGCCAGTGACATGGAACAAAGCCCTGTTTGCCCTGCACTGGTATTACTTTAATTAGACCCACCGTTCAAGTTCTAACTTCTAGTCCCACTTCCCCCAGGGAGCCTTCCATCATGACTTCTTTGCATCCACAGAGATCCCTTCCTTTTGATAGAAAGACATTTCTATCATTTGATAGAAAGAGCTAGACAACGTGACTTCACATTTGCTTTGGGCCAGTGCTAAGTTCTGTCTAACTCCGGGCTTTTGTTTGCTCCTCTGAGAAATGAGAGGGTTGGACGGTTGACCTGGGAGTTCATTTCCAGCTCTAAACGTTCTATGATTCTGTCAACTCCAGTTGCATTTACCGAACAAACCATACAATTTAGCACTTAATTACAGGGATAGGATATCTTCAGCTGTTTTCTTGTTGTTACATTTATGCCTTGTGTCCCCCAACCAGGCTGTAATTTTCTCTAAGGTGAGATTTCTTTTTTCTCTGTTTCCTGACAGCACCTGGCTCAGAACTTAGGCACATAATGGCTGTTTGGTAAACATTTATTGTTGACTGAGTAATTGTGCTTTTAGTCAGATCTGTTCCAATGCAACGTTAATTCAATAAGCATTTGGTTATTATTTTTTTTTATTTTTAAAAGTTTTATTGATGTCTTTCATTCTTACAGCCATTTTGGATATTTTCCTCCCTACCCTTCCACTCCTTCTCTTGCAACAAAGTAAAACAATTAAGTTACATGGCAACTATAGCTGATGACAGTGCATTCTCTACCCATAGTCCCTCACCTTCTCCAAGGATGGCAATGAGATGCTTCCTTTTTTTTTCCCCCCAGCTAAGATTAGTCAATACAATTAAAATCAGGGCAGCTTTCAACAAGCATTTATTATACCCCTCTTATATGCAGGGCACTTTGCTTAGTTCCTGGGAAAGAAAGACCAAACCCCAGAAAGATTAAAGACCTCTAACATTCTCAGGATCTTCCATTCACCCAGGGAATGTATCATGTAAACAGATAATTTGAAAAAGAGGGAGAGGACACTCACTATCAAAGTCCAAGTTCAGAGCTTGCAAACCCCCGAGAATTCAGCTATGGCTACACACAAAACCAAGGAAGGATTCCGTTCCACATAGAAAAGAAAACAGTAGTCCTTTTCAGAGAACCTCCACGGCTTATGCTTTGGCTTTTCTTCTGTCCTCAGTGCTGAGCAGAGAGCCTGGTACACAGTAAGCATTTAATAAGTGTTTGCTGACTGACTGACTGACTGACTGCATCGGTCCTGCATGACCTTGGAAAGTTGCTTCTCCTATGCCTTCTTCTTCTGTGAACCCTCAGGCTATTTCTTGCTCCCTGCAGGGAGGCATCACAAAAACTTCTAAATTCATCTCCATTAAAAAATGACATCCTTGATGTGGCCCAGGGAAGAATGTGTCAGGAGCTCCAGCAAAGGAGCAGGGGGGAAGGAGTCCTGTGACCAGGAGGGGTCAATGAGGCTGCTGTCCATTGTCCAGGTCGACTCCTAATCTACAAGGGCAGAGCCAGGGACACTGAGGGTGGCTTATTTAACCTTAGTCTCATCATCTGTGAAATGGAGTGGACAGTCTCTGAAATCTCTTGAAGATCAAAATCACATGATCACTAAATAAATTAATTAATAAAAAAAATACCGGTAGAAAAAAAAACTGAACAATTTGGCCAACTCCAAAAAGATCCTAATATTTATTATATGTTGAGAGTAGAACCAGTTGGTAGGATCCAACCAAAACTATATTGACCACTATA
Source organism: Phascolarctos cinereus (assembly GCF_003287225.1). Taxonomy (NCBI): domain Eukaryota; kingdom Metazoa; phylum Chordata; class Mammalia; order Diprotodontia; family Phascolarctidae; genus Phascolarctos; species Phascolarctos cinereus. The sequence goes on along the minus strand of NW_027556098.1, from coordinate 369,950,290 downwards.
AGGGACTGAGAATAAAGGAGTTATATAAATACAAAAAAAAAAATCATATGATCACAATGCCTGACATTTTTCATATCATTTTAAGGCTTACAAAGCACTTTTACATGTATTTTCTCACTACGGTCTTACAACAACCCTATGAAGTAGGTGCTACAGGCAAAATTACCTCCATTTTGCAAATGGGGAAACTGAGGCTCAAAGAATTTAAATGACTTGCCCAGGGTTACACAGCTATTGAATGTTTGGTGAAATTTGAACCCAGGACTTCCTGACTCCAGGCTCAGCAGTCTATCTACTATGCCAAGCTGGCTCTCTGTGAATCTCTCTGTCTGCCTCCTTTGGAGGCCAGTCCTTGGCCTTTTCTGTCACTGTGTCTTCTGAGGTGAATACTTGTCCCCTGAGGGCTCATGGAGTTATTCCAAAGAGGTCTAGGAGTGTATATGCAGATCTATAAGTAAGCAAAGAAACCTGCAGACTGAATATCACAGAAATAAATATCTCCATATTTCAGATTTGTATAATGCTATTGTGATCAATAAAACACAAATAAATTAAAAGTGTAACAGAATTCATAGCAATTTATGGGCATTTAATATCTTCTTAATCATTGGATACCAATAGTTATGTTGGGGTACACAAATATGTTGGATGTTCGAAAGAGGTGATTATTGTCAAAAAAGATTGGAAACCCATATTCTAAGTTCTCTTCCAGCACTGACATTCTGTGCCCTAAGGGCCCTTCCAGCTCTGACATTCCATGTTCTAATGCCCCTCCAGCTCTGACATTTTGGGTTCTAAGGGCCCTCTCAGCTCTGACATTCTGAGTTCTAAGGCCCCTCCCAGCTCTGACATACTGTGTTCTAAGGGCCCTTTGATTCTGACATTCTGTGTTATAAAGGCCCTCCCAGCTCTGACATTCTATGTTCTAAGGCCCTTCCCAGCTCTGACATACTGTGTTATAAGGGTTCTCCCAGCTCTGACTTTCTAGGATCCAAGGTCCCTCCCAGGCCTTCTAAGGTACCTCCCAGCTCTGCTAGTCTGTATTCTAAATTCTCTTCCAGCTCTGTTGGAGCTGGAAATGTCATAACCTCCATTATTACATTTTGTGTTCCAATGCCCTTCTCAGCTCTAACATTCTTTGTTCTAAGATCCCTCCTAGCTTTGACATTTTACCTTTAATATATTTTCAGCTCTAACATTCTATGTTCCAATGATCTTTCTTGCTCTGACAATCTGTGTTCCCAAGCCACTTCCAGCCTTACTGTAAATGTTCAAAACCATTTCATGAAGGGTGCTAGTCATGCTCATTTCACTCCCTTCTTGGCTCCATCCTGCCCTTACCCCAGGCTGGTGCTCTCCCCCTCTTTCTGGCTTCCCTTTAGGTGTGCCTTCTCTTATTAGAATATAAGCTCCTTGAGGTCAGGGCTGGGCTGGCTTGCTTGCTTGTATCTGTATCCTATGTGTTAGTACAGTGTCTGGCACAGACTAAGTGCTTAACGTGTATTGTGTTTGTATTAATTATATTGTTTTCTATTCTGCTATTCCAAGGCCTCTCTTAGTTCCAACATTTTGTATTCTAAAGCCTCTCTCAGCTCACAGTCTGCTCTTAGATTCCTTCCAGTTTGATCATTTTGTTATTCTCTGATTACATGAAAAGTTAAAAGTTGGAAAATGGCACCAGGACAATATGAAGACCTTGTAATACCTTCTGTCTTGACCTGCTCCTGGGGTAGCTGGGAGATTTCCTGTTATTAACAAGGAAGATGCTCCTGTCCGCCACCCCATATATCAGCTGGGGGAAAGTAAAAGCTGGAGGTCTGTCCCAATTCCAGCAAACTTCCTTGGAGGAAGGGTGGTGACACAGCCATCTTTCACTTTTAAGCTAAATATATATATCTCAGGAAATGCCCTTTGGCCAAGGTGTTTTTTTTTTTTGTCTGTAGCATAAAGAGCCTGGTGAATTGAGCTTTAATCTTTTCTCCTATCCAGGGGTGGGGAACCAGCAACCTCGAGGCCACATGTGGCCCTCTAGGTCCTCAAGTGTGGCCCTTTGACTGAATCTAAACGTCACAGAACAAATCCCCTTAATAAAATAATAGGACTGATATCCCTTGGAGATTTCAAAGCCTCACAGGGCATCCTTGGAAATACAGCCAGACCTGTGATCTAACCCAAGGGGTGGGGTGAACAGTGTTTAATGAGAACAAATAACATCTTCCTGGGGTGGGGCGGTTTGGCTACTGAATGGAAAGGGAAGGAAGTGGGTTAGAGGGGGAGAGGGTGAATATGCCCCATTCCCAGAAGGCTTAGGAGAGAATGTTTTCTACTGGTTTCTCGCACACATAATGTAGAGGGGAGAGAATAGTAGGGGCTGGAGGCCCTGAATAATCTATCTGAGTGATCTGGCTAGAAAAGGAAAGTGGGTGGGAGACAGCTAGGTGGTGCAGTGGATAGAGCACTGGCCCTGGAATCAGGAGGGCCTGAGTTCAAATCCTGTCTCAGACACTTGACAACTCACTGTGTGACCCTGGGCAAGTCACTTAACCTTATTGCCTAGCCAGGGGTGGGGGTGGGGAGAAAAGGAAGGGCATTTTAGGTACTATCTCATCCCACTCTCATTTTACAGAGAAGGTAATTGAGTTCAGAGAAGAATAGGCTTGACTCAAAGATGTAGCTAGTCAATAAATCCACTCTGGGAGATTTTCCCACATTCTTGCTGAGAGAAAGCATCATGAGGAAGTGAAAAAAAAGTACTAGACAGAGAATTAGGGGACCTCAATTCAAAATGTTGAAATATGAGTATTAAAATAAATGTAGTTTAATTTTTTTAAAAAGGAAATGTGGGTTCAAATCCTATCACTGATGCTTACTGGCTGTGTGGCCCTGGGCAAGTCACAGAACTTCTCAATGTATCAGACAGTTCTTTAAGACAATAAGTTGCCAGCCAAGGTTCTGAGCTTCATTGTTAGAAACATCTAGGCATTCTGCATACCATTAAATCACAGATTTGAGGCTCCGTGTGATGGCCCATGTCCTCAATCCCTACTACTGGGGACTGAAGCTAGTGAATATAATAAGCTTTGGAGTTCTGATCTGCAGTAGGGATAAAGGTGATTGACTGTAGTAAGTCTAGCACCTGGGTGCAGGTCACCATTAGGCTGCTTCAGGAGGGGCAGACTAGTTCAGGTAAGAAGTGGAGTGAGTCAAAGCTTTTGTACCTATCAGGATTGGGATTGGGTCCAAGGATGGCCACTGCACTTCCAGCCTGGGTGAGATAAGGAGATATAGTTTCATTTAAAAAAAAGGGGGAGGAGGGGAAGAAGAAAGGGAAAAAATGAAAGTAAAGGAAGGGAAGGAGAAGAAAATGAAAGACAGGGAAAGAAAAGAAGGCAAAGGAAAGGAAGAAATCACAGATTTGGCTTCTAGCCAAATGACAGAAGATGATATTTGTGCTTCCTACCTCTCAGGGTTGTGAGGAAAGTGCTTTGAAAGCCTTAAAACAACAGCTAAACACAAGTTGGTATTATTACTTAAGAAAACTGGACTAGAAGATGGGAGACAGGACTTGTGGTATCACCTCCAACATCAACTGGATATGCTGCCTGGGCAAATTACTACATCTCTCCTAGTCTCAGTATCCTCACTATAAAACAAAGGTGATGATGGACAATAATGCCTGGTCTACCTGGTGCAGGAGGTCCTTGAACTAAAAAAAAGAAAAAAAAAGATGACTCATTATAATCGGTTTACTATGTAATCTTATGGTATTTTATTTTATGCATTTGAAAACGTTATTCAGAGAAGTGGTCTGGAGGCTTCACTAGGCTGCCAAAGGAACACAAAAATGGTTAAGGACCTAAAAGTTTTAGAGGGATGAGATGTTAGGGGGATAAAATGAAATAATGTATGTGAACAAAATTATAAAGTAATGATGATAACTGATAGCGAAACACTTCATATATTGAGATGAATGAAAAGCCCGAGACAGAGTTTCTGGGTAATTATCAATTTATTAATTAGGCTAGCAAATAATCAACAAATTGATGGTCAGTGATCTCTTTCATAACCAAAGACAAAGATCATGGAGGTCATTAAATACTTAAATACCTTTGGAAAAGTGGGTGCCCCTGACAAGTGGAGATCAACCCTGATTGGTGAATAATTAGCCAGGGGATGGACATATTAATGAGGAAGTGGGCTAAAAGTTTTTGGCTTCTCTTGCTGAGAACGTGATTTGATCATGAGACTCAGCCCACCTGCACTCTGGACAAAAGAATCTGTCTACACCCAGACCACTCTCACCTCCCCATCTCTACCCACACTGCTCAAGTTGAACAAAGGGGTGGTCTCCAGAGTGAGCCTAATGCTTTTTAGGGCTGGAATTCACCTACACTTTAATCAGAAATAAGCTCTCCTAGTTAGGTGGGGTCCCACCCAAGATTGAGGAGAATGTTCTAGGAGGATTATAGCCAATGTCATCATTAGTCCTGTCATCAAAGACTGACTGACCTACAAGGATTGGTCCCTGGATGAGGAAATAGAGAGGAAAAAACCTTAATACTAATTTGGTTATTAATATAGAAAAAATAACCTGTCAATATGCTATCTCATTTGAGCTTCACAATAACCATATAAGGTAGGTGCTTTCATGTTCCCATTTTACAGATGAGGAAATTGAGGCTGTGGTGAGAGGTTAAGCGGACCCAGGGCCACAAAGCTAGTAAGTATCTGAATAGATGAACTTTGCCTTCAGTACCTTCTAGTCTCCTCTCTTGATGATGCCCATAAACTCATACACTTGCTAAAACTGGAAGGGACCTGAGATCTAGTTCAGCTTAATCAATCATTTAGTTAACTAGTATGTATGAAGCACCTACGATGGACCAAACACCATGCCAAGTGCTGGGAATACAAAGAAAGGCAAAAAAAAGTGCCCTGAGAGGCTAAATAGCTTGGGCAAGGTCCCACAGCTAGCAAACTGCACAGCCGGACTCTGTTGCCTGACTGTTCTGTCTCCCAGTTCACCACGGATTCCATTCTACTCTTCTCCATGCCTAATGTCTACACCAGCTCTTTTTTCCTCTATTCCTCTCTTCTTCCTCCTTCCCTCTTTCCTGATCTGTTTTCAACATAGATTCCAAAGTTCCTGCTCCGTAAACAGCGCTAAGTCTCACCATTGGCTTGCTTTCATCATTTCTTTGGCCATCCTGGTCCTTACCCATGCTTAAAATAGCCAGATGGGAAACTGATGCACACACAGCAAAGAGAACACAAGGCTTTTCTCCAAGGCCTTGGACACCAGGTGTGGGATCGACCATTTTATGCATTAGGTTTTAGGTTGTTTAACCACACAAACACTTCCCCATTATGGAAAATAAGAGACTACCACAGCCCTGGCTGAAATCTTTTCAATACCACTTTAAACCATAGAGATTCTAGGGTGGGGGACACAATGGTACATCAATCAATATTTTATTTTTAAAAATGTATTCTGAAAAGGCCTTAAAATGCCTTGATCAAGAAATTGCAAGGGGCCTGTTTGGTGCTGAATGGAAGAAAACACTTTGAATTTTCTCAGAAGGAAAATGTTGTTGTCTCTCCACCAGAAAATCGGCACCCTAGAGCACTGTCTCTTGCCAAAGCTGCGAGTGTTTCACAGAGTGACAAAAAATCCATCCTGTGGAAGTCACTGCTTAGCCTTCCAAGCTCACGTCCAGGGTAACAGATAAGAAACTGTTCCTAATGGAAAGGGCCTTGGAATGCATAATGTCAGAGGGAGGGGAGCCTTAGAACACAGAATATCAAAGCTGGGGAGGGCTCTGAGAACACAGAATGTCAGAGCTGGGAGGGCCCTTAGAGCACAGAATGTCAGAAATGGGGAGGGCTCTGAGAAAACAGAATGCCAGAGCTGGGAGGAGCCTTAGGACACAGAATATCAGAGCTGGGGAGGGCCCTGAGAACACAGAATGTCAGAGCTGGGAGGGGCCTTAGGAGAGGGAAGGTTAGTGTCAGAAAGGACCTCAAAGGAAAGAATGTAAGTTAGAACATAAAATATCAGAGAGCAAGGGATGTCAGAACAAAAAGTTGTGAGAGACAATGCACTGATTAATCCTTCTCCAATAAAGAGCAGAGTCTTATACAAATAGACTTGAGTTCTGGGTGATAGATCTAAGTGCATTAGAGAGGAGCCCAGGACAGAACATTTGGCAATACCTTCTGAGCCCTCTGCCTTCTGTAGATCATGTCAATATTAAATGTCATGGCATCCTGACACTTTCTGCAGACTTCTCATACTGAGGTGGTGGCCCTGTCAGTAGATCATGAGGTTGAGACCTACCTGCAAGAGACCAGGGAGGGTCCTTTATTTTTTTTTCCAGTAATTTTAAAAATTTTAAACTTAAATACAAAATAAGAAAAGAAAAAAGAAACAAACAAATACTAAATAAGAAAAGAAAAAAAACATTGCCATGTGTCCAGCAGAACACAAGAGAGGATTTGAAATAAAAAGCTACACATTTCCATTTCTAGAAAACCTATGTAATAAATACTATACATCGTGTTCAGAGCTGTCCATCTTTTCTTTGCTTCCTTGTAGGTTTTATTTTGTTCTCTGTTGTGTACTTTTTACTTTGTTCTTTTACCCCCCCTTTCCTCTCCCCCTCCCCCAAGAAAGCTACACACACACACACACACACACACACACACACACACATGCATACACATTCATAAATATTCACATATACAAATATACACACATATATACATAGAAGTCTATAATCATACTCACATATACACATAAGACCATACCATACTTGTTTGTTCTCTGTTTCTCTGAAGGTGGATAATGTCTTGCTTCATAGGTCCAAGTCTTTCCATATTTTTTAAGTTCACCAACTCATCATTTCCTACACCACAGCAATATTCCGACTTTATACTGTCTAGTTATTTTAAATAGTCTAAAACAGTATTGATTAATATGGCTGAAATATAGTATAGTATCCCTATTTTTCTCTTTTGATTAAATCTATTTTAGCTTTAACTTTGTCTGAGATCATGATTACTACCCTTGCTTTTTTTTTCCTAATAAATTCTACTCCTGATCTTTATTTTATGTTTGTGTGTATCTCTTATTTCCTATCCCTCCTGACTCCTCTATTTTACTTCTACGTGCTACCTTGCCCTACTATCATTTAACCTCTCTCCCTCCAAGGATCCTTCCCTTATCCTCTCCCCCAGCCCCCTTTCCCCTTGCCCTCTTATTTCTATCTGAATTTAGAAGACTTTTATAGCCTTCCAAATATATATGTTGTTCCCTTTTTATCCCATTCCCATTAATCTAGACACCCTTTTATACCACCTCCCTCATCCTATTACATCATCCTCTTACTTCTTTATAAATTTAGAAAGACTTTTATTCCCTTCTAAATGTATATATTGTTCTTTCTTTAACCCAGATCTGATGTGAGTAGGGTTCCCTGTAAAAATCCCTCACCCACCCCCATTCCCTTAGCCTTTTATTTCTTTCTGAATTTAGAAGATTTTTATACTCGTGTGTGTGTGTGTGTGTGTGTGTTGTGTGTGTGTGTGTGTGTGTGTGTGTATTGTTCCCTCTTTAACCCATTACCTAGGAGAGTAGGATTCCAGAACTACCAGCCCTCCTCCCCCATCTAATTCCTCTGTGTCAGTTCTTCCTCTCACACCTCATTTGTATAACATAATTACTCTTTTTACTTTTCCTAGACGGTATCACTTTTTAGAATCGAATCATACTCAGCTCCACGCCATTCTTTCTTTTGAACTACCCAATTACTAATTACAATCTTAGAGATACAGTTTACATTTCCTCATATAAAATGTAAACAGTTTGTCCTTGAGTTCCTTGTAATTAGTCTTTGATGTTTACTTTCTATTTCTCTTAGATCTTGTATGTTAAATTTTCTATTAAGTTCAGGTCTTTTTACAATAAAATTCTGAAAGTCTGGCAATTCATTGAATATCCATTTTTTTTTTTTCATTTAAGATGATGCTTAATTTTGGTGGGTATAATACTTTTGCCCAGTTCTTTTACTCTTAGATAGATAGTGTTCCAAGGCCTAGGGTCTTTTAGTGTGGCCACTGCTAGGTCTTGTGTGATTCTAATTGTGGCTCCACCATATTTGAATTTTTTTTTCTTGTTTCTCATTATATTTTCTCTTTAATCTGGAGGTTTGGGAGTTTAACTATGACATTCCTCTAGGTTTTCCTCATAGGAGCTCTTTCAGGTGATGATCGATGTATTTTTTCTGTTTCTACTTTCCCCTCTTGTTCTAACCCTTCAGTATGATTTTCTTTAATTATTTCTTGTATTATTTTATCAAGATTCTTTTTTTGATCATAGCTTTCAGGTAGTCCAATTATTCTTACATTTTCTCTTCTTGATCTGTTCTCCAGATCAGTTATTTTTCTTATGAGATATTTCACATTCTCTTCTACTATTTTATCCTTTGTATTTGGTTTGATTATTTCTTGGTCTCATAATTTCACTGGCTTCCCCTTGCCCAATTCTAATTTTCAGGGAGTCATTTTCTCCCTTAAGATTTTGCATCATCTTTTCTAGTTGATTAACTTTCTTTTCATAATCTTCTTGTTTTTCTTGGATTCTTATTTTTTAAAAAAGTTTTCCTCAATCTCTCTCATTTGATTTTTAAAGTCTTTTTAAAATTTTTTTATGAATTCTTTTGGGGCAGGTGACCATCTGGTGTTACTCTTTGGGGTAGGGGAGGGATTTTTTGCTTCAGTATCCTCTGATGATGAACTCTGGTCTTCTCTATTCCCATGGTAACTTTCTATGGTTGAGTTCTTTCTCCTTTGCCTGCATTTTTTAATAGCAACTTCTTGTTGTCACCTCTAGTCTTGGGGCATGGGGGATGGTGCCTTTGACCTCAGGTCCTCCTTCAGTTCTCCCCTCAGACCTGGAAGGAAAACCAAGAACTTGGCCCTCCTGTAAGTGTCCACAGCCAGTGGTGTCCCTGACCCACGGCTTCTGTACTCACTGCAAGTACTCTGGTTCGTACTTGTTCCTTTTCTCCTAGGGAAGCTTCTTGGCAGCACAGCTGGGCCTGGCGTCCTTTATCAGCAGAGGTTCCCTCAATCTTCCCCCAATCAGACACCCGACTCCCTACACTGTCTGGGAGATGAAAATTCCTGTGGCTGGGGCCGAGGCTACCTACCAACTTCGCTACATATTTCAGCAGAACCAGCTTCACAGGGACCAAACCTCAGTCCTGGGATTTTTTTCCATTCTCCTCCAATTGTCCTAGGAGGACTACTGTTCTGCCCCAACTTAGTATTTATTTTTACCACTCTACATTTGCCCTGAGGTGCTATTTTGTCTTGTTTGTGGGGAAAATCTGGAGAGCTTGGAATTTTCTGACCTACTCTGCCATCTTCCCAGAATCCTGTCTTTTAAGGGTCCTTTAGTGCTGAGGTTCTGACCAGCCTGGGTGGGGCTGAGTGGAAAGGCCTGCACCTAATCAATACCTTTGGACAGATAGCTGTGAAGGCAATTGTAGACAAAGGACTCTCTTGGTTTTTTTTTTTTGTGTGTGTGTCCATTATAAGCCCTAGAGTGCTCTGCTGATTTAACCCTTTAATCCTAGCTAGATCCTGAAATTGTTGTAGAGATTCCTGAGACATGGTCTCCGACTGTGGGATTCCATCCTACTTCCCTTTCCCCTGACTTTTCTTTGCTTCCATGCCAACCCATACTTGTTTTCCCTTGAGAGCTGAGCTCTCATGATTTGAACCAGTCATGATGAGATGATCACCCTTGGCCAACACCCAGATTGGCAGTCTTGGGACAACAGGTTATTTTAGAAAAAAAAAATTCAATTTATGGTTTAGTTCACATCTTGGTATTAACATTTATTAATGTCATATCAACACTTAACGCCTTTCATCTTCAAAGAGATTTACTCCCACAATGGAATGCAGGCATTTATAAAGTTTTTGAAGTCATGGTAACACTGTAAAAAAAATAAAGTGCAGAGGCTTGATCGAATATGAAAGTTTTTAAAGGCAGATGGTGATAAAGTGAGGTCTTTACTGATTTTTGGCCAATGAACCATGTTTGAGGCTGGGGGAGGGATGTGATAAAATAATAATAATTATCGTTAAAAGATGAAACCAGGAGATAATGTGATAGCTTATACTTCTTTTGCTCAGCCTCACAGGCCAAAACTATAACCAATGGTGAAGTTGTAAGGAAGCAGCTTTTGTTTTGATATAGAACAGAACTTCCTAATAATTAAGACCAGAATGGTCTGTCTTTTGAAGGGAGTGAGCTTCATGTCATGGGAAGTATTCATGAAAAAGTTGGGTAATCACTGGCCATTGGGAAGTAGAGGGAGTTTCTGCTTGGATAGAGAATGGACTAAGGTGATCTTTGAGAGCTAGTTTAAAGTTGAGATTCTGTGGTTCTCTTTGAGTCCTAAGATTGGGGGTGAAGGGTATGAATCTTGTAATAAGGCATTTGCTCTCGTAATAAAACATTTCCCTTCCCTGGTGCTTCTGGGTGACATGAAAGGAATGCATATTCTTCCTATGGAGGCAACATATGTGCTATCTTTTTACACTATAATATGAATGTAGCATACTGTGAAGATGGCAGCATAGGCCAGTGGATAGAGAGAGCTGATCTTGGAGTTAGGGTGACCTGGGTTCAAGCCCAACCTCTAAAACATACTGGCTATGTAACCCTGGGCAAATCACTTGGCCTTCAGAACCTCCAGAGAACTCTGATACTCACTGATGGAGGAAGTTTCTTCACCTGGAAACTCTTATTGTAAAGAAAGAAATCACAAGTCCTAACCAAAGAAATGGAAAAAGGTGAAGAAGGAAAGGATTCAGTGTGAGATGAGAGTGTAATATATAGATAAATTAAGAGGAAGGAAATATGTTCACACATGACACCTTAAACTAGTCAATAATTTAACAAAAGTATGCAGAACTTAACTCCTCTTGTGGACTAGCTTAGGTAATACTAGCAAATATTTGTGGGACCCTTGAATGTTTCCACAAGAAGGCTGATGAGTTTCTCTGGAATTTGAGTCAGTTTCTGTGAAATCTTATCAAAGAATACTAGAGTGAGGTTTCATGGAACCCCAACGAGCTTTTCCGTGGAATGCTAGTGAAATTCCATAGGATCTTGAAGGAAGAAAGGTATTCTGTGAGATGGAAATGGGGAAGAAGTGAAGATATGGAGCCAGTAGATGGAATGTTGTATGTGAGGAACAAAGACAAGGCCAGTTTGTGGGGATGGAAGATTGTGGGGGTGGGGGTGAGGGGATTAATGTTCAATGAGCCTGGGAAGATGGGTTGGGGCCAAGTTGTTTAAAAAATGAACAGAGGAGTCCACCCAAATACCCTTCCTATACAGGCTATGGTTTTCATGCCTGGCTTTCCCTTACATTCCCCTATGTATCACATGCCTCATAGTGATAGAATTTACCTGTCTTAACTTGCTGGGCAACCTATGAATAGCTGGAGGGGCATACTGGTAGAACCTTGGTCATTGCCAGTTTCCCTGATGCCTAGAGGATCAGGTCTGACTTTTCCCCCAATCCACTATCTAGAGACCTCTCCAGATAGTGCCAGATAGGATGAATTGCCCCTTTCTCATCCATTGACTGGTGAGGCCCCTGACCGATTGGCTAGGATTATTTTCCTAAGTTTGTAGCTGACCAATGTGGCACGCTGTCTTTTGTCGTTCTGGGCTCATCCTCACCCCAAACTACGCCCACTAAGTCCTTTCTCACCCCTGCTAATTATGGAAGGGTAAAGGAAATTCAATAGGTATGGGATTTTAGACTCATGGAGGTGAAAGGGCCACTTCTAGTACCAAGCAGACCAGCAGCTTTATGGGCTGGAGAAGATGAAAACAGGCTCAGAAAGCTGGAGTGGGAGGGTCCTCAGGGGTCATCTAGTCCCACCCCCAAATTTTATAGAGGAGAAGACTGAGGTCCAGAGAAAGGAAAGGACTTGTCCAGGGCCACACAGGAAATAAATAGGAACTTGGGAAGAAATCTCAGGGATTGAGGCGAAAGGTTCAGTGCTCCAAGTTGAATGCTTTTCCTATCACATTTCACTGCCTCTCAAGGATGTAGGAACCATTGCATCCCATGCATTCTCTGGAGTCAGTAGAGGCTGACTTCTAATAATAATCATAACTAACATTTTGTGTAGCACTTTAAGTCTTACAAAGCTCTTATTGTACATTGCTCCTCAAAACAACCCAATGAGGTTGTTATTGTTATTGTTCAGTTGTTTTTCAGTTGTGTCTGACTCTTGGTGAACCCCATTTGGGGTTTTCTTGGAAAAGATACTGGAGTGGTTTGCCATTTCCTTCTCCAGCTCATTTTATAGATGAGGAAACTGAGGCAAACAGGGTTAAGTGACTTGTCCAGGGTCGTACAGCTAGGAAGTTTCCGAGGCCACATTTGAACTCAGGAAGATGAGTCTTCTTGCCTCCAGGCCTGACAGTCTCTCCACTGTGCCGCCTACCTGCCCAGGTTGTTATTATAGGTATTTTTTATTATTATTATTATTATTATTATTATTATTATTATTATTATTCCCTCCTTTTCATTGTAAGGAAATTGAGGCTCAGAGAGGGTTAGGTGACTTGCCCAAGGTCAGCCAGTTCGTAAATGTCCTCCCACCACTATCACCGCTACTATCATCACTACCCCCAGTGTAGGAGACCTATAGGTGGAGAAGGTGGGCTGCTGGTAATATATATTCTCTGTTTTCATGCCTCAGCCTAGCTGGAAAGAGAGGGGAGACTAAGTTCCTGCATATGGTTAGCAGCTACCTAGAGAACAGTCACCCCCAAGGACTGTCTTTTAAACAGGGCTGGAAAGTTATAGTGTCATAGATTTGGAGCTGGCAAATACCTTAGAGAAAAAGTCCAAACACCAAATTTTATAGATGAGGAAATTGAACCCTAGAGAGATTAAATGATGATAATAAATACTAATAATAGTAATAATAATTGCTAGCATTTATATAACGCTTTTAGGTTTGCAAAGAACTTTGCATGTATTATCTCATTTGATTCCCACAACAACACTGAGAGGTAGGTGTTATTATTTACAAATGAGGAAACTGAGGCAGGCAGCTATTAAGTGATTTGTCTAGTGTTAGACAGCTAGTAAGTGTCTGAAATAGGATTTGAAGCCAGGGCTTTCCGGCTCCCAAGTCCACATTCCAATCTGTTACACCATGGTGCCCCTTTGTGATTTTTTTTTAACATGTGGATAATACTTTGAAAAAGCTTTGCCATTTATCTAGCTTTCCTCCCCAAACTAGCCATTAAGCAACGTACAGACAACAGCTGGGTAATTGACTGAATATTTTCAGTCTCTGTTCAGATGTTTGGTGTCACACTGATTTAGCCTCTGTGCTGGGTTGGTGAACAGCTGCTGGAGCTCTGTGCTGCCAGGGAATCCCCTCATCAGAGATTGCCCCAATCCCTCCCCATTGTTCTGGGCTCCAAGTTGCATTCACGTTCAGGGCAGTTTGCAGGGGTTCAGGAATAGCTCATGCTCTGGCAGAGTGGACAGGAGCCTGCTGATTTGGTATGACTGTTATGCTTGGAAGCTGGTTGTAATAACAACTGTCATTTATATATTGCTTGAACATTTTCAAAGCATTTTATACATGCCATCCTAGTGGAGCCACCTTGTGAAGTAAGTTTTACAGGTGTTATTTTCCCTGGAGTGTGTGTGTGTGTGTGTGTGTGTGTGTGTGTGTGTGCGCGTGTGTGTGTGTATAGACTTGGAGTATTTCCATAGAGCTGAGCATGTGCGTTGTGTGCACTGCATCCATGGGGAGGGTGATGTACTCTGACCCCTTGTGAAAGAGCATGTACAATATGTCCCTTCCTATGGAAACTTAGCGCACAGTGCCTACTGTATAGAAGGTGCTTAGTAAGTGGATATTGACTGATTGACTTATGGAGCCAAAGTCCACATGCTCAAGGCTCCAAGAGAAATGTTCAAATTAATCCCTAATTTTGACACATATAGGTGGGGAAACTGAGGCTCAGGGAGCTTAAGTGATCTGTCCCTGGGCAATAATGAGATTTGAAACCAGTCTTCACAACTCCTGACCCAGCATTCTCTAACCGCTGTATCACATTGCCTTTAATAAAAAATTCAGCCACATTGACTTCACTCTCAGAAACAAGGTCAAGTTAGTTTGGTGGGAGGAAGAGCTCAGACTGGAAGATGACTATCCAGACAGAAGCTAAGGCCTTAGCACTTGTAGGGGACAGGAGCAAGCAGAGGATGGATCTCGATGGAGGCAGGTGATCTGGACTGTGTCCAGAGGGTGATGGGATGGTGAGGAGACTCAAAACTATGTTACATGATGATGAGCTAGTGGGATTGGCGTTGGTTAGCCATGGGGCAGCTAGGTGGTGTAGTGGATAGGGTGCCAGGCCTGGAGTTAGGAAGACTCATCTTCTTGAGTTCCAATTATCAGCTATGTGACCCTGGGCAAGTCACTTCACCCTGTTTGCCTCAGTTTCCTCATCCGTAAAATGAGCTGGAGAAGATAATGGCAAACCACTGCAGCATCTTTGCCAAGAAAACTTCAAATAAGTCATGAAGATTTGGACATGACTGAACAACAAAAAGCCAAGAAAAAAAGGTTTTTTTTTTGGGGGGAAACATGTTTTTCTGTCTTTGAATATTTGAAAGTTTATCTTTTGGAAGAAGGATTAGACTTGTTTTGGGAGGGTCTCTGTGTTAAAATTATATCTTGCTGTGGTTCCCCTGAGCACCCCCTCTCTCCGTTCTGGTCAGTGTAGTAAGTTATAGCAGTAGAAAGAGGCAATAACAACAAATAAGATTGCAAAGTAGAACCTGGAAGTCATATACAAACCATCCCCCCAAATCAAAGGAGCATAATTTACGAATTGTATCATGTATTATCCAAAATTCCCATCTTGGTAATATGTGCTGAATCAGCAGAAACCATGTAGGCACTGCTGTCGAGGTTCTGGTTCTATGACATGTAAATTCCAGACAAGTTCCAGACGCCACGGGTCCAAAGCAGCAGACCATCAAAAGGTACCATAACCTTGAGATGCCACAGATGTGTTAACCTGGAAGTTTTACCATAACCTTTGAGATGATTTGGATCTGTTAATGAATCCAAATGACCATTTAGATAATGGGCCCCCAAGGTGCCACAGATAGGATTTGGTCTATTCCCCACCAAAATCCTATGAAAATGAGACCTTAAACTCCTGCCTCCATCAGCTCCACCATCATCCTTCCATCCCCATCGGGTCTATGCTGCCAAGTGCTACCAACTCTGATCCATATTTACACGAGTAAAACTCTCTGCGCCTCTCCCATCCCCAGCCTCTTCCCGACATCGCCGGTCTTCACCACCTCATCCCCTGTTCCCAACACTGTTTTCTGCCTCTGTATCCCTTCTCACTTTTCTGCCTCATCTCTATTTTCTGTGCCGTTTGCCCTCATGCCCTTTCTAGTTGTTAAAGTATGATTGCTGATTGCTTCCCACCACCAACTGTTGTCATTCCAGGTGGATACCCAAAGAACCCAAAGTGCCTCCCCCTTTTAATAATTTCATAAATTAATTATCAATTTAGCCTGCCTTGGGGCATACATAGTAGCTCCACTCCTTTGGAGATCTTCAATTCAATTTAAGAAGCATTTATCACATGCCTTGTATATCTCAGGCACTGGGGATACAAAGACAAAAAGAAACAATCCCTGTCCTCAGGGAGCTTACATTCTACTGGGGAGGGTAGGCTGGATAAGTCACTGGTTGGATATGCTGCAGAGGGGACCTGATGCCCTCTGAGGCCCCTTCATCTCTCTTAGATTCTTTGATCCATTTCCACCCTGGAGGAAGCAAAAAGAAGGGAAAAGAATGGAAAGTGAACTGTGTTTGGCCTCTAGGGGCTTGGGTTTGAATCTTTACTCTGCCACATGGTACTTGTGTGATTTCACCTCTACAGCCCTCAGTTTCCTCATCTATAAAATGAAGGGAGTGTGGGGTGAGCGAGGTAATTTGTAAGGCCTCTTCTAGCTAGAAATCTATGATTCAGTGAAAGCTGCAGTCAGGAAATCCTGCCCCTGGTCAGAGTCAAGCACTGGAGAGTTGAATCCTCTACCTCCTTAATTACTTCTTTCGTTGCAGGCCAGCTCATTTGCTTTCTGGGGCAGATCTTTCTGGGATGTTGTCTCCCACTGTTTTATGTCATCCTGCTTGGCTGGGGTCAGGAGAAAGCTGATGAATAAGAAGTGAGCTGCTGCTTTGGAGTTGGAGGAGGAGAAGGGGGGGATAGGGCCCATCTGTAGTTGCTGCAAGATTTTGAGCCTTGTGAAGCGTCCTGGTGTTCTAGGGCTTCCTATTGCTTCCTGCTCCCCCCAGTATTCCTTTATGGCCCAGTCCTAGTGCTTAATCCTTCCTGCCTAATCATGCCCGGGGTCAGGCTCCAACACCAGCCATCTAAACACCAGCATGAACTTAGATTCTTAGAATTGAGAAAATAGAATGTCAGAGCTAAGAGAGGCCTTTAGAACACACGATGTCAGGGGTGGGAGGAGCCTCAGAACACAGAATGTCAGGGTTGGGAGGGGCCTTAGAACACAAAATGTCAGAGCTGGGAGGGGCCTTAGAACACAGAATGTCAGAGCTGGGAGGGGCCTTAGAACACAGAATATCAGATCTAGAAGGGCCCTTAGAACACAGAATGTCAGAGCTGGGGGAGGCTTAGAACACAGAATGTCAGAGCTGGAAGGGGCCTTAGAACACAAAATGTCAGAGCTGGAAGGGGCCTTAGAACACAGAATACCAGAGCTGGGAGGGCCCTCAGAACAGAGAATGTCAGAGCTGGAAGGGCCCTTAGAACATAGAATGTCAGAGCTGGAAGGGGCCTTAGAACACAGAATGTCAGATCTAGAAGGGTCCTCGGAACACAGAATGTAGGAGCTGGAAGAGGCCTTAGAACATAGAAAGTCAGAGCTGAGAAGGACTTTAGAATATAGAATGTCAGAACTGAAAAACAATTTAGAATGTGAGAGCTACAAGAGACCTTAGGATACAGCATCTCAGAGCTGATCAGGGCCTTGGAATATAGAACATCAGAGGAGGAAGAGAATTTGGAACATAGAACATTAGAGCCAGAAGGAACTTTGAGATCATCTAGTCTGACTCCCTCTTTATACAAATGGGAAATAGTCATAAAGATATGACTTGAAGTTACTTGCCCAGGGTCACATGGTGAGTTAGTGATGGTGTTGCTTCTCTTGGGTCCCGGTCCCAGTCTCTCTTTCCATTGCACCCCCTGCCCAGGGACTGGGAGCCTCCAGCCCTCTCCTCATTTTTCTTGTTCTTGGGTGACGTCATCCAGCATCTAGAGAAATGTCCATTCTGAGCTCCTTCCTATTGTAGCCAGCACACATATGTTGCATGGACTGTCACAACCACATACAACAATTTTTATTGATGGCAAAGGAAGGGCCATTTCATCAGCAGGAGCAAAGGTTGTGAACAAATATTTTAGGACAGCTCTTTGTGTAAATACATCTGGCCCCAAGAGCAGAAGAAATGAAAAAGAAATCTTGGGTAATGCAGATGAATTCCCGACAAGTTTTCTTCTTTATGGAGGGCACATGCATAGAATGCCGAGTGAGTCTTTGGTGGCCAGATTTGAGGGGAATTAATTTCTCCACTCCTGGGCTTACATTTCAGGCTTTTGTGAAGCAAGCCAGGAGACAGTTATACAGAGCAGAGGTGGGCATAGGAGAGGGATTGAGGCATGTGTCAGCTCCGAGGGATCTTTCTCCAGTCCTTCATGCTCTCCTGTGCTTCCAAAGGGGACATCAGAGAAGGCCAGCTGGGGAACTCTTGAGTACCCATCTTTCTGGATTAATTAGAGGTGTGAATCAGGTAGGTGACTCTGAGGAGCCATACTGAGTTTGGGGTGTGAAGGAGGTACAGGTGGGGCAGAGATTTAATTCAACTCAGTTCAAGAAGTTCAAGATCATGGAATGTCAGAGCTGGAAGGGACCTCAAAGATCTAGCTCAGTACAGCTGCCTTCCTTTTACAGATGAGGAAACTGAGGCACAGAGAAGGAAAATGAGTCACTTGTGGTCATGTGTCTATTCTCCTACCAGCCCCATTCCTCTATAGAAGGATATCCATTAATGTGAAGCATCGTCTCTTCCCTCCATCACTATTACTATTAGAGATGGGAGTAGTAGTGGTATTTAAAACCATCTCTTCAGGTACAAACCTGGCCAGACTACTTTGCTGCCTATTCTTATTTTTTTTTTTGTAAATTTTTAAAAATTTTACACTTAAATACAAAATGAGAAAAGGAAAAAAATGCCATGTACATAGCAGATCATAGGACAGAATTCAATATAAAACAATAAATTTCCATTTCAAGAAAAGCTATACATTAAATACTATACATTGTTTTCCCAGTTGCCCAACTTTGCTTCCTTGCTGGTTTTCTTTTATTCTCTGCTGTGCACTTTGTACTTTATTTTTCCCCTCTCCTCCAAAGAAGGCTATCCCTCCGCAATCAGTGCCTCAGGTACTGAGCTAGGCAAAAACAGACTCTCCCACAAAGAGTGGTTTGGAGCAATTGCTTTGGAAGTAAAACTCCCATTGGTTCCAGGTGTCACAAGCACTCTCTTATGCTATCCACACATATAGAGCATCCACTCTGTATTATCTTCCTAGGGCTTGGGACATGGTTAGTGCTTATTCAATACTTTTTCATGCACTTCTTAATTTCTTGCAGGGGCAATGAGGTGGCACAGTATATAGAATGCTGGGCCTGGAGTAAGGAAGATGAGTTCAAATCCAGCATTATACTTACTAGCTCTGTGAACTTGGGTCACTTAACCACTGTGTGCTTCAGTTTTCTCAACTGTAAAAGAAAGTTAATAATAGCACCTACCTCCTAGGGTTGTTGTGAGGCTCAAACGAGATAAAAATTGTAAAGCACTTAGCACAGTGCCTGGCATATAGTAGGTACTTAACAAATGTTTATTTCCTTCCTTACTTCCAAGGATATTGTACGGCAAATAGGATGGCATAGGAGGAAAAGGCACTGGGCTAGGAAATATGAAGACCTGGGTCCTAATCTCAGCTTTCTGACAATGATGACTTGCTGTTTGACTTTGGACAAAACTCTTCTTCTCTCTGGACATTCATTTCCCTAGCTGTAAACTTATTAGATTGGACTAGATGACTTCTTTTGACTTTGTTTTATTGTTTCTTGATATCTCATGAAGTCATTAGCTTACACTTGCCCAATTCTAATTTTTAAGGAATTATTTCCTTCAGTAAATCTTTGTGCCTCTTTTTCCATTTGGCCAATTCTGCTTTTTAAAGAATTCTTTTCTTCAGTATATTTTTGTGCTTCTTTTACCATTAGGTCAATTCTGTATTTTAAGGTGTTATTTTCTTCAGTTTTTTTCTGCCTCTTACTGCCTTACTTACTCCTATTAGCTCTCTTTTCATAATTTTATTCTTATTTCTTTTCCCAATTTTTCCTCTCTTACTCTTATCTCTTTCTTTAACTTTTTCAGGAATTCTTGTTAGGCTTATGTCCAATTAGCATTTTTCTTTGTCACTTTGCTTGTAGATGTTTTCAATTGTTTCCTTCTGAATTTCCGTCTTGGTCTTCCTTGCCACAGTAGTAGCTTTTTGTGGTCAAATTCTTCCTCTTCTTCTTCTCCCTCTTCTTCTTCTTCTTCTTCTTCTTCTTCTTCATTGTTGTTTGCTCATTTTCCCAGCCTATTTTTTGACTTTGAACTTTATGTTAAAATTGGGTTCTGCTCACCTAGGGGTGGGGAGGCACTGTCCCAAGCTTCAGGCTTTTTTGTGTTTCTATTTTCAGAGCTAGTTTTGGGGGACTGCAAGTTTTTGGGTGGTGTGATCCAGGGAGAGGTGTGATTACTGTTCTCTTGGTCTGTGCTCTGGTCTTTACCCAGGAAGGGCTCCCCTGCAGCCATAAGTGCTAATGCTCCTCTTGGCCCTGAAACTGGGACCAGGGCCCTTGCTTCCTTGTGAGTGACCATATGTGCTCTTCTCTCCCCTGGAACTGTGACCCAGAACTGTGTATGGGCAATAGAGTTAGCACCCAGCAGCAGCTACAACCAGTATCAGCAAAGGGTCCCTTGTAGCGGCTTTCTGACCAGTTGTCTAGCCCCCCTTTATATCTATGGGCAGAGAGCTCCTGAAGCTGCCTCTACTGTTGCCTCCAAGGCCCACAGCGCATGTCGGGTGCTACTGCCCAACTCTGGGTGGGCCTCCACCCTGGTGTCCACAGGCCTTTTCTGCTGACCTCCTAAACTCTCTGAGGCTATAAAAATATCTCACTCTCACTCTGACCTCTTGTTGATTCTGCCACTCCAAATTCAATGTGAGGCATTATTTTAAAGTTATTTGGAGGGGAATGTCAGGAAAGTTCCTCTGGGTGCTGCCTGTACTCTGCCATTTTGGCTTTGTCCCCTAGACAGGATGACCTCCAAAGTTGTTTCTAGCTCTGCATTTTATATTTTGAAGTCCCACTGAGCCAGAGCTTCTTTGCGTCATGGCCCCCTCAGGTAGTCTGGTGAAGGCTACAGAGATCCCTCCTCTGAATTTTGTTTTTAAATGCATAAATAAAACCCATAGGATTACAAAGGAAACCAATTTATACAGGCTGTCCCCAAAATCTCAGTACAGTTTTAATTTCTAATAATACAATCATCAAAATATTTAATTTTTTTAAAAAAATTCTCAGATCACAGATTAAGAACCCCTGTTCTACGATTAGATACTCTGCGTTCTAAGACCTCTTCCAGCTCTGACGTCGCTGTCATGTTTTATGTTTTAAGGTGCCTCCCAGTTCTAACATTCGGGTCCCAGGGCTGCTTCCAGCTCTGACATTTGATGACTGGGAGTGCACAGTGAGTACAGCTTTCATTTCTCTGGTAGTAAGCCTCTCAGTACTAAGGCCCTTTTTGTTCAGATACTTGCATTACCCGACTCATCAAGCAGTTCAGCAAAATGTAGCCAATTTTGTTCTCTTACCATCTGATCGGCCCCTCTATCCGTGCAGCCTCGCCAAAGTCATGTGTCACTGGGGACTCAGTATTTTCGAGTGCAATTTCTCTGGCAGGAAAACTGCAGCCAATCAATCCTATTCAGTGGCAGGAGTGGCGGGGACATCAGCGTAAGTGCAGCCCATCTCAGAATCATGTTCACTGTGCCCCTTGACTGTCAGCACTTAGACGAGAGGGAGGACGCTGCTGATAGTGACTGTGGAAAGACAAAACAGGGATCCATAGATGCAGAAAATATTCAAGCTGGAAGGGACCTGGAGACTAGATAGTTCAACCTTTTCATTTTACAGTAGGGGAAACTGAGGACTAGAGGGGGGAAGTAACTTGTCCCAGGCCAAAGTCGACAGGGCTAAGATATCGGTGTCTTTGGGGGAGAATAAGGGATGATGGCTCAAAGGAAAAAACATGATGTAATGATTTCCTTCCCTTATATCTTTTCATTTGTTCAGGTCCAGGATTTTAAATTTTCTCTCTGGGCCCTCCTGAATCCAGAGAGCAACTTTCAAAAATTTACCAAGCATTTTAAAAATGTCTTCTATTTATAGGACATTGTGCTTACAGAAATGAGCAGACAAACAAAAATTAAAACATTGCCTTCAAGGAGCTTATATTGTACTGGGGCAAAAAAAAATACAAGCACAAATTATAGGATCTTAGATTTAAGGCTTAAAGGTCATCTACTCCAACCCCCTCTCTTTGCAGATGAGGAAATTGAGGCCTAGAGAGGTGAAATGATTTGCCCAAGGTTGCCCAGGAAGCAGGGTCGGAATTTGAACTGGGGACCTCTGGCTTGGAATCCAGAGCCCTCTCTACTGTATCACTCTAATAAAGGTCCCCCAAGTCTCAGGAAGAAGAGAGACAGAAGGGAGAGAGCTTGCTAATCCAAGCACACTGTCGATCTCAATACGGGGGTCCTTACAGAACATCTTCTCTAAGATTCCCTGAGCCCAAGGGGTGGGCACTTCTGCCTCCCCAATTAACTCATCTCTAATGGGGCTATCATTCCAAGAATCTCCACATTTGGAGTAAGTGTTTTTCAATTGGATGTTAAACATCACATTTATCAAAAACTGCTTATCAGCTATGTGCCCAAGATTTAAGCTTCAGGTAAGACGTTAAACCTCCAAGGTCCCAATATTGATTCTGCCATATTATCCTCTTCCCTCACGGAGTGCAGCTGGAGACTGCAGAGCGCTCAAGTTTTTCAAAGTGATTTCCATAATGTTATCTCATTTGGCCTTCATGAGAACCAGCAGAGGGAGGTGCTATTGTTACTTCTGTTTCATAGATCGGGAGACCAAAGCTGGGTGAGGTTAAGTAATTTGCCCAGAGTTACACTGCTAATAAGTGTCTGCTGAAGGCTTTGAACTCAGGGCAGACCCCAAGTCTAGTATGCTATCGCCATAGCACCTATCTGCCCTAACAGAGAAACCAAAAATTAGAGAGCTGACATGACTTAAAGTCACACAGTCCCAACTAAAATTCTTCCTCTTGCAGGAAGTGAATGCCTTCCTGTTAATTACGTCCTATTTATCTTGCATTTAGTTTGCTTTGTATATTTTTTTGCATGTTGTCTCCCCCTTTAGATTGGAAGCTCTCTGAGGGCAGGGCCAGTCTTTTGCCTCTTTTTGCATCCCCAATGCTTAGCACAGTGCCTGCCACATAGGAGGCACTTAATAGTTACTGATTGACTAAGTTGGCGTGCTTCTCCTTCTCCCCATCCTCATAATGCTCGTCAAGGCTAATACATCATTGGTTCATATACCCGCTCCCTAACCTTCCTCACGGTCCTCCATCTATGTACGTGCTTCTCCTAATCTGGTTTTCATGTCCTCAGCATCCTTCCTCTTCCCCTCAATATGTGTTGTCCCCTCCTCCTGTCTGGCATAGCCTGACTCCTTCACTTCTCTTTGTTTCTCAGCGGGGGGGAACCTGCAGCTTCAGGGCCACACGTGGCCCTTTAGCTCCTCACATGTGGCCCTTTGACTGAATCCAAACATCAAAGGGCTGCATTTGAGGGCCTAGAGGGCCACACATGGCCTTGAGGCCAAATGTTCCCCACCCCTAGAGCGTCTTCCTTCCTACGGCACTTTCTGAAAATTCAACAGCTACAGGTCCTTAAGCCTTCCTTCCCTGATTTCCCCTCCCCTCGACCCTCAGGAACATCGGCCCCAAGATGCCCTCAGTTCTTTGCAGCCCCACCCTGGGTGCCCTGGCCACCAGAGCATCTCCATCACTGGTGATTTGTTCTGCTTGGGCTCAGAGACAGAATTTAGTCCAATAGGTAGACAGTGGCAATGAGGTGAATTTTAACTGGCTATAAAGAAAACCTTACTAACAATTAGAACCATTCACAAATGAACTGGGAGGCCTCAGGAGAGAGTGGGTTCCTAGCTTACAGCCAAGTCTGGGTGACTACTTGTCTGATGTGTTACAGAGGGTATTTTCATTCAGGTAGGGGTTGGAGTGGAAGGCCCCAGAGGTCCCTTCTGACTGACATTCTGGTATTCTATTTCTGTTCCTGGATCTCAGGCAGCCTGTCAGGCTCTGGAGGCTCTGTCAGCAGGCTCCTCACTCCCAACCTTGTCCTGGAAAAGCCAGATCATCTTTTTTGTCCCTTAGGGTATCCGTGTTGTTCTCCATGGGCCATCCATTGGCCATCCTGAAGGCCTGGCACTGGCTGCTGGGTGGTGGGTCTTTAAGATTCAAGGAAGAAAATAAGAGTTCACCAAGCATTCCCATTAAGACCAGTTTTCTTCTCTGCTATGGTTGTTTCCCCACCAGGGAAAAGTGGATTGGAAAGACAGTGCTAATGTAATTTGCCAGTCTGAATAGAGATCAGACAGTAAAGAATGGTAATGAAGCCATGGGAACAAATCATTCACATCCTCTGCAACACAGGCCTCTTTACATCATGATTGCTTTCCCCACATTTGGAACTGATTAAGGCAGAATGATAGCAGTTAATTATCTTTTCTTTCTTGCTTGCAAAAGGCGTGCTTCCC
Source organism: Phascolarctos cinereus (assembly GCF_003287225.1). Lineage (NCBI taxonomy): Eukaryota > Metazoa > Chordata > Mammalia > Diprotodontia > Phascolarctidae > Phascolarctos > Phascolarctos cinereus. The sequence goes on along the minus strand of NW_027556098.1, from coordinate 369,926,138 downwards.
TGGCTGGGCTGCAGGCACTGCGGGTGTTTGTAAATGGCCAAATTAAATTAAGGAAAGGGAAGATCAAGAACATTTGGGGCTCTCTGAGTAACCTGGGGAGAGAACAGAGACAGTGTGGCTCTGACATCAGTTTACATGGCGAGCGTGGCCATTTGTGCAATGGAACTGGCAGTCATTGCTTGAGAACCTACAATGGCGTACAGAGCTGATGTCGGAGGCAGGAAAACCTGTATTCAAGTCTTATCTCTGATATGCTGTGTGACCCTGGACAAGTCCCTTTGCAGTGTCCCCTGCAAATTCTCTGAGACCAAATAGGTGCCTATCTACACTGAAGGAAGGAGTTTTTTCACTGGGAGTTCCCTATACTAGGGCAATCACAAATCCAGTTTAAAAAAAATGAGTAAGAGGCAGATTTGTGTAGTGGGTGGTATGCTGGGCTGGGAATCAGAAGATCTGGGTTCCAATCCAACCTCTGACTTGTAATTGTTGTGTAAGTGTGGGGAAAACTATTTACCCTCTGTATATCTTAGGCAATACCCTAGGACTTATCTACTGAGTCATAAATAGATTTTGATTAGCTTTTATGTAGAGAGATCTCCTGCTGGAAGTTCCCTAAAATGATGATGAGGAAATAGATCCCTCTTCTATTTGTTTATATGCAAGGCACATTGACCTCAGAGCATTTCTCAAAGAATACGGGGCATGTGCTCATCAATGTTACACAGGAGGGTTGTTCTTTCTTGTGTAGAGAGTGTGTTGGTTTATATACAGAGAAGTGTGCGTATTGGTGTAACTTGGTGAACACGTTTGTTAAGACTACATGGTCAGTACGTGTTGTTGTGCAGTCATTTCAGTCATGTCTGACCCTTTGTAACCCCTTGTTGAGTTTTCTTGGGGGAGATGCTGGTATGGTTTGCCATTTCCTTCTCCAGCTCATTTTACAGACGAGGAAACTGAGGCAAATGGGGTTAAGTGACTTGTCCAAGGGTCACATAGCTAGTAAGTGTCTGAGGCTAGATTTGAAATCAGGAAGATGAGTCTTCCTGACTCAAAGCCCTGGTGCTCCCTCCACTGCACCACCTACTACAGTAAATAATAAGTACAAAATAGTAAATAAGCTTAGTGCTATGTTAACTGCTGTTACATGGGGAATGTGTTCCTTTGTGCTTTTAAGGAGTCTGGTCACAGAGCCTCAGAACTGGGCAGTTGGAAGGGACCTCAATGGTCCTGTCACCCAATCTCTACACAAAATGAACCCCCACCATACTATACTTGACAAGTGATCGTCCACCCTCTGCTTGCAGGGGGAGCTTATCTCCTCCTGAAGAAGCCCCATTTCTCTTTGGGACAGATCCAATTATCAGAAAGGTTTCTCCACCATCAAGCCTTAATTTCTTTCTTTGCCACTGCTCTACCTGTAGCTTGCTTCTGCTGGCTGGGGCCAAAAAGACCAAGACTAATCCCTTCTGCACAGGGCATCCCAACACACAGTTATCATGTTCTGCTCCCTGCTCTGTGGCTAAATGTTCCCAGTTCCTTCACTTCACCCCCATGTGGCAGGGACTCAAGGTTCTTCGCCATCCAGGTTGGTCTCTGCTGGTTGTTTCTGAGCTGTCTTCCTAATCTGGAAAGCCCAGGTTTAAAACAGTATCCCAGATGAGGTCTGACGGGGGCATAATACAGTGGGTCTTTAATGTGTTATAGACTCTGGTACTTTCTGAATAGAAAGACAGACAGAGATACAAAGAAGTAGTTTGGGAGCCGCTAAAGGAGAAGGCTTGCTCCTGGATTTCAGGAGTGTGGAAAGGGTTGTCTGGGGCTAGTGAAGACCTCAGCATTCTCCTGGCACTTTGCACCCAGATACGGTATGTTGCTTTGGGTTCTGGAGCCATGCATCTAGTGATATCATTATCTGGGGAGCAATGAGGAGACAGATTGGCAGAATTCTAAGCTTCTCCAAATCAATTAAGTATTTATGAAGGGCCTGTTACGTATCAGGTGCTGTGCTTGGGTACTGGGGATACAAAGACAGAAATTAAGTGGTCCCTGTGTGTGTACATAAGAATATACTCGATACGGTCAAAATAAAGAAATACGAGGGAATGGCATGAGCAGGGAAGGGAGGAATCAGGCAGGGCATCATGTGGGTGTCATGACGAGGGCATTGAAGGAAATAAGGGGTGTAGCGTCCAGGTGTTGGTTGGGGAAAGGTGATACAAAAGCATGGAGATGGGCTGGACTGCAGAGGGTGGGAAAGGGAGTGATGGATTCTAAGTCTGGAAAGGGAAGTATGGGATGTATATCCCACAGGGAGCCCGGGGATGTAGAGCCCATAAAGGGATCTGTGTATGTATAACAAGTTTGGGGTCAAATTGTGAAGGACATTAGAAATGGGTCAGAGGGTGTTCTTTTTGATCTTAGAGGCCATCAGAGTTTATTGGGTATGGGATGATGTGGTCAGACCTACACTTTAGGAAAATCTGCTTTGGTAGTTGTGTGGAGAGTGGATACAGACTTGAGGCAGGTGTCCATTCTGAGAAAGAGACTGTCTCAGGTGGGGGGAGAAGAAGAAGCCAACTGGCCCAGTGTCTGGAAGGCTCTTGGGCAAGTCTGTGGCACTGTACCGGGGGGACCATATTCATGAGCATACACAGGGAGCCCACACACTGGTGTCCTGTGGGGAGTGTTTGCTTACCAGTGTGCAAAGGGTCTGTTTATTCAGATGCTGCCTGGTGAGTGTGCCCATTAGAGCCCTGTGCATTTGGGGAGTGTACTCATTAGCGTTTTTACATTAATGGCAAATGGTGAGTGTGTTCATTAGCATCTGCAGGCCCATGCTCATTGATCTGTAAAGGATTGTGCTTCTCATTGAGAAAACAAAAAGCACAGAACCCACAACCCTGGCTACTTTGTTTTCCTCTGTTCCCAGAGAATGAGGGAGCCCAAGCCTGCTTGGGATTCCAAGGGAGAAGGAGGGGGCATCTGTTATCCCCGAAGGCTCCCCATGACCTGGACTTCAGATCCAAAGAGCTGAGGGACCACTTTGCCTGGCTCAGAAAGCAATTTGTAAGCAACAAAAGGATGCATTAGAGAGAGAGAGAGCTGAGCAGGCTGAGCAGGTGGGGCTTGGGGCTGAGAAAAGAAAGGAAAAGAAGGCACAGTGAATGGAGAGCAATTTCCAAAGCAAACAGCGGCTCTGCAGAGAAATTGTGCCTTGGTCTAGCGGCCACTGGTGTCCATTCAAGAGAAGAAATGATTAGAGATGCAGGCGGGCTTTAGCTGGGCCTGGCGAGGGAGCTGCCCAGAGCAGGAAGCTGGAGGCCGACAAGAATCTCCTACACGATCAGCCTCCGGTTTCTTTTCCACTCTTGGAGCAGAGTTAAGGAGGTTGTAGAAAATCACACAGGAGTGGTCAAGGCAGAATCCCTTAACCAAAGTTCCTTCCAACTTTGGGACTCTTTGATGCCTTCATAGCCTCTTAGATCCTCAAATTTAGGGCTGGTGGTATTTTGTAAGGTCATTTAGTCCATCCCCCTGCCTGAGGTAGGCCCGGGGTGTTCCTAGCCTTGGCCACTCCCTGCACTTTTTATCCAGCCCTTTTCTCCTCTGCTCTCCTCCCTCCTCTCCCTAGTACCTAGGACAGTGCTATGAACAGAATTGGTGCTTAATAAATGCTTGTTGAATTAAATGGATTGGAAGGGCCTGTTTCTCCCTGGCCACCCACACCTTCTTGTCACACTGAGATATTGCTTTTATGGGATGAGCTTATTCTGTAAAAATGGATTTTTTTTAACAGATATGAAAATTGGCAATTGGCCCTGGGAGTTTCACAGAAAATAATATTCTATTCTATGTGATTAATGATGAGAGCAAACACATGACAGTATCTCCCCCCTCACCCCGCCACTAATGCATAAGGATCCCCATACTTCATACAAATACCAATCACCAGCAGACACCCGGTCTTCTTCCCTGCCTCTAGCTGGAGAGGCTTTGCTATGTAGGTGGGGGGCTCAACGGACTTTTTGGGGGCCTTTCCTGATCCCTTGCCTCTCCCTTCCCCTTCCCCCTCCTCAATGCTTTCCCCTGTGAGTTTGCCTCCCATCTACACTCATCCATCTTGTATGCAACATGGACAATATGGGAATTTGTTTTGCTTAACTCTGCATCTTTTTACAAGGGTATTATTTGTCTTTTTTTCTTTTTCTCTCCAACTGGGGGGTGGGGTTGGGTGGGAAGAAAAGAAAACAAATACGTCTTAATTAAAAGATAAAATGGAAAAAAAACCTTGCACGAGCCTAGTTATTTACATGCCATCTCCCCCTGTAGAATTCGAGTTCCTGGAGGGCATGGGTGGTGGTTTCTGCCTTTCTCTGTCATCCCATCACTTAGCAAGGTGCTTCATGAACATTTGTTGGCTGCCCAACAGACAGCTACGTTCAACTTTTGTCCCATGACCTTGGGCAGACCAATTATCCTCTTTGAGATTTAGGTTCCATATCTACAGAATGTGAAAGAATGAATATAAAAGAAGAATTATAAAAAGAATTCTTCAGGTAGGAAAGATAATGGAGACTATTACCCCCATTTTACGGCTGTGAAAACTGAATCTCAAAGAGAAGTGGAAAATAATATATGTTTGTGTATGTGGATACATACACATACAAATGTATACACATACAAATATACATACATATACATATATACACAACACACCTATACTACACATATATACATGCACATATATGTATATGCATATGTAAATATGTGCATATGTAAAACCCATGTCACTGGCTACTAGAACTAGGCAGGACTTGAGTGATTATTTGTTTTTCTCATTTGCCAGAGGAGGAAATGAGGGCCCCAGAGCTTCCCCAGCCCATGGGAAGTTAGAAGGAGAGCTAGAACTTGAACCCAAGACTCTTTCTTGGCTCTCGGTTTGATGTTCTGCCCAGACTGATGACCAGTGGGAAGCCTAGACAGATAGAGGAAAAGGGCTCCACCAAGCAACAACAGTAGTGCTAGGAATGAGCATGTCCAGTCCTTTAAGGTTTGCAAAACACTTCACACGGACGTGTTCTCTCATTTGCTCTTTGAAAAACAGACTCTGTGAGGCAGGTGCTGTTACTATCCTCATTTTTACAAATTGGGAAACTGAAGCTGAGAAAAGTCAAATGACTCAACCAGGGTCACCCAGGTAGGGAGTGTCTGAGGCAGGATTTGAACTCAGGTATATTCTGACGTCAAGTTCAGGGCCCTCCCTGTTGTGCCACAATGCCAAATGAAAGGAGTCTGACTAAGAAGGTTGCTATCCTTCACGTGTGAATGCATGAGGCCACTCACCTTTCTGGAGCAGCTTCTTATTGTTTCAAGGCCAGCTTGTAAATTTAAATATTTTTGCATCATTGTTAAGTGGTTCAGTTGTGTCCAGCTCTTTGTGATGCTGTGGACCATTGCATGCCAATGCCATCCATAGTGTTTTCTTGGCAAAGATGCTGGAGTGATTTGCCATTTCTTTCTCTAGTGGATTAAGGCAAATGGAGGTTAAGAGACTTGCCCAAGGTTGCATGGATAGTAAGAGTCTGAGGCTGGATTTGAACTCAGGTTTTCCTGACTCCAGGCCCAGCGCTTGCACTGAGTCAGCTAGCTGCCAAATTTAAGTGTTCTTTTATTGTAAAACTGATGAAACGTTTACTAGCCCTGTGACCTCAAACAAGTCTCCTATGCTTCTGTGAGCTTGTTTCTTCATTTGTAAAATGGCAAAATAGCACCACCATCCCTGCCCTTCCTGCTTTAGGGTTGGTGTCAGGACCTAACGAGGTAATATATACATATATAGTTATGTATACATAATTATAGAACATGTTAACATTATTATGCATTCTATTTTACCCCATGTGTGAGTCATATATTTTTTATTAACTTATAATCATTAGTATTATATGATAGTTTATATTTATATTATTATATATAATAATGTATTATATATGTAAATATAGTAATAATAGCAGGCATTCCTCTAAATCTAGCAAAGCCTTTACTCCTTGGAGCCTCACTGTGGCCCTGTGAGGTAGGTGTTATATGGATAATTCCCATTTTAGAGTCAGATGAGGAAATTGAGGCTTGCCATATAACTAGTATGAATCAGAGGCAGAATTTGAACTCAGGTCTTGCTGACTCCACACTGCTTCTTAGCTAAAGTACTTTGTAAAAGAACTTTGTAATCATAGGCTCATGGATATTAAGTCCTGTTCCCAGTGAAAGTTTCAGGGCCACGTGCCAATTTCCACATGGACAAAAAAAAAAATCCATTTCTTTGGAATGAGCTCAGTCCCAATCCAGCCCATCCAAGCCATATTTCAGTGTGACGAGAAGGTGTGAGTGGCCAGGGAGGAGAAGGCCATAGACTGCAGCCCTTTCGCCTCTTAATAAATGGGCTTTGTGAGTTGCTGTGGCTGACATCAGCTGGTGATCCTGCCCAGGTGAGGAGCTCCTCAGCATTTCACAGGGCTGGACCTTGGTTAGCTGACACATAATCTCATACTGGGCCTTTCCAGGCTGGTACCATCTGTTCCCAAATCAGATGATCTCAGAATATAGACTGGGAAGGGACTTTAGAGGTCATTGAACCAAAACCTCTCATTTTACAGGCAAAGAAACTGAGGTTTAGAGAAATAAAGTGATTTGCTCAAGGCCATGCAAGCAGAAGTCAGTGGCAGAGATGGTTTGAGCCTAGGTCTTTTGATCGCAGATTTGAAGGCAATTAAAAATCTGAAATGTACTCCCCAAATAAAGATCAATAATAAATCCCAGAAGCTACAGTCAATTCTGAAAGATTGGTGATGGGAGTGTCAATCTCACACATTGTCACTGAAGCTGTAGGTCTGATTGACAGACATGCAGACTCTCACACAGTGAAGTTTTTCTTGTCTGTGTCTGCTATTTCAGATGTGCTGTCTGCATTTGGTGAAGAAGGCCATTCCCTCCTTCCAGGTTAAAGTCCTAGTTTCCCCTGGGGGGATTCCTTTAGGATATTGGCTTCTGTACAGTGGTAAGCTTGTTGGCACTTAAATCCCCAGACTTTCCTCCTGGGGGGGGGTCCTCCATCCTCTCACAATTTATAGTCTCAGAAAGTTTCCTGAGGCATAGAGAGGTTAACATTTTGGGTGAGAGTTAGAGGCAGGTCTTCAACCTAGGCAAACTTCCTGACCCCAACTCTACCCTGGTATCCACTCTACTGTATTCTTTGGATATTTCAAGAATTGCTTCAGAATACTCCTTGCTCATCCACATTCTCCCTTTAATAATTCCTTCACTCTGTCGAGTGAAGACTATTGTCTTTCCTCCTTCAGAGTTCACTCAATTAAAATTTTCTGCCCAACTGAAATTATGGTAGCTTTGTGTAGTTTAAAATTGTCCATCCTACAATAAAAGAAACTGAGGCAAGATGGGACTTTATTTAAGGGTCCATGCTCCCATCTAATGAAGTGGACCTCAGATCTTCCTCCTGATCTGAGATGCCCCTGCTCCTCAGGACCTTGTTTTTGTAGGTTGTGATACCCAAATATGCAAAAGAGGCATGGTAAAATACAGAATCTCATTGGTTGATGGGCCTTGCTCTTGAAGGCCAAAAATGACACATGTTGGGCAAAACATGAGTCATCTCCACTGACTAAGTGGTCATAAGATGGATAACTGCACATGTTGGACAAGAGAGAGTGATCTGGAGGGATGAAAATAAATTGGGGCACTTTCCATGTGATTGAATCACCTCTGACATGCTAGGCTTAGTCACCATGACAAGGAGAAATAAGGGTGGGGGCCTCTAGCTAGCTTCCTATGACTAAGCAAGTGAACTTGCAATCTTCAGTTCACAACTCTGGGGCCTAATATACAGAACTTATAATCACCACCCCTATGAAATAATATCAAACCTATTAATACTAATTGGAATAGAGTCAGAGGTCTTAATGAATCATATCTCACAGCTATGGTAGCCCCTTGGTCATCTCCCCTCATTTCTTAAGGACTTCAGCCTCTGGTTTGACACTTTCCTCTCTTCCTCAACTTCTGCCTTTTATTCTAGGGCAGTTTGGGGTTAATATCCATGAAAATACTCCCTCAAGCTCCATAACTTCCCATTTTCTCACCCTCCTTACATCCCATGACCCACTCCTTCACTCTACCTCAGCCACAGATAGGTAGGGTCACATACTGGACCTTACTGACCATAACCTAGATGAGTGGCCTAATTAGAAACTCAGAGATTCCCCTACTTGACCACAGATCTCCTATCATTGGTTTTACCCCTCCCACACCTGTTCTTTGCCCTCATCAAGATCTCCTTTCCTTCTCCTCTCTAAGTGCTTTCTCTGCCTTAATTTTCCTTCCTTTTCAGTCTCAACCCAACAGTTAGCCTTTTCAACTTCTCAGTTCTTGAATCCCTTGTCCAGATACAACTTATCTCTTGCCAAACTTCCGTCCAGGATTATTCTCACTACCTCTCTCCTTCTCTCCTTCGTACAATTAAAGTAGCTGGAGGAATTCCTACAACCATGATGCCCGGATACATTACAAATTCCTGTTTTTCAAGCTCAACTCATTGGCAAGGCTGTCCTTTTATTCCGCCCCTGTTGAGTCTTTATCACTCTCTCTACAAAAGATGTTTTAAACCATCTATTATAAAGTGCTTTAAGGTTTGCAAAATACTTTATAAATATCTTCATTTATCCTCAGCAACCCTGGGAGGTGGGTGCTGTTATCAAACCTTATTTTACAGGTGGAAAAACTGAGGTAGAAAGTGCCCAGGATCACACAGTTAGTCAATATCTAAGGCTGTGATTTGAGCTCAGGTCTTTCTAACTCTAGGTCTGGCACCCTACTCACAGGGCCACCAAACTTCTTAAAAACAATTGCTTCCTTGGATTGATATGAAGATACATGCAGAATACTTTGCAAACCTTGAAGTGCTAGGTAAAAGTTAACTCTCATCATCATCATCATTATTATATCATCTTCCTGGGCCTCAGTTTCCTTAGATGATTGTCTGGGCAAAGATAGAGCTCCATCCATCAAAGCTTGATTAGAGCTATGAACAGGCAGCTAGGTGTCAGAGTGGATAGAACCCTCAGCTTGGAGTCAGAAAGATCTGAGTTCAAATCCAGCCTCAGATACTTACTAGTTGTGTGACCCCAGGCAAGTCACTTAACCCCTGTCAGCCTCAGTTTTCCCATCTGTAAAATGGAAATAGTAACAGCGCTTACCTCCCAGGGTTGCTATGAGAAACAAATGAGGTAAATATATTAAGGCATCAGGGGCAGCTAGGTGGCACAGTGGATAGAGCTCTGGCCTTGGAGTCAGGAGAACCTGAGTTCAAATCCGGCCTCAGACACATGACACTTACTAGCTGTGTGACTCTGGGCAAGTCACTTAATTCCAATTGTCTCACTAAAAAGCAATATTATATATATATATATATATATATATATACATATATATATATATATGTATGATACAAATATTGCTTCTTGTTATTATTATTATACCTTTTCCTTAGGCCTCAGTTTCTTCATCTGTAAAATGAGAGTGCTAGGCTAGCTGATCCTTAAAGACCTTTCCAGCTCTAAATTTATGATTCCCTGTGAGAGATTGTTGGGGAAATCAGATTTTTTTAAAAGATTGCTTGATGGAAGGGTAGGATTTCACCATATTCTCCTCTTTATTGGAGTCTCTCTTGTTCATTCTTCCATCTAGTAGCAAAACTATAAAGGGCCATGAATCTAGGAAATTCATGAACTCCTAGAAAGTTATAGCTCTTTTTCTTTCCTTCAAGAAAAAAAAAGGATTCATTTGCTGTGTGTGAAATGGCTTGGTGTGTGTGTAAACCTAACCCATTTTATGGGACCATTATGGTGCAGGTTGGAATTCTATTGCCATATATCTGCCTGTAATTACATGCTCTTAACTGGTGCTCAAACCTTCTGTTTTGAGCAGTAAACCCAGGAAGATGCTGTCAGGGTCTGCCTGGTCCCTGACCCCATCCTCTCCCTTCTTCCCTGGCTGTTGCCTCTGCCCTAGGCTCCCTCTCTGCCTTACCTCTTGGACAAACTGGGGAAGCTGGCTGGTGTAAGCCTGCAGAGAAACCATTTTATGTGTCTCTCTCGCTGTGTTTTTAAAGCCTTTTTATGCTTTGTTTAAATGTGTTTTTTAAAATGTTATGTTCTGGAAAGGGATATGGTCCCTTTAACAGAGGTCAGGCTATAAAAGGTTGTTGGGGAGTTGAAGTCAGTGGTTAATGAGGAATCTTAGGTATTGGATAGAAAGGCTCCAGCTTCCAAGGACTTGGGCCTCCTTTCTGTTCCTTCAGATGTGAAGGCCCCAGATTCTTCTCTGTCTTGGGTTCCTGGAGTGACCAGCAAATGGAACTACATGCTCTGGCATCCAAAAATATGCCAGAGGCCAGAAGTAGGTGATGGACCCTGGAGCCAACTTTTAACGACAAAATTCATTTGGGATAGAGGGGAAGAGACCATGAACAGAGGGTCCTGGGAGAAGAGGACCCAAGACAATGTTCTGGGGGGATGAGGAAGGAGATAGAGACCTGAGGGCACCATGGGGAGTCCACTGCTTGGAAGGTTGTCATGTGGGTGCCTTGGGGAGTGGAGCTGGGAGGAAGAAGTTCACTGGGAGTGGGGTGGGAGGGGCAAAGCACACTACCTGGTAGCCTCCGATTTTAAGCCATTATTCCTGCTAATCAGAAGCTGAACTCAATGGTTTTTGAGATGTTAACTCAAAAGAATCAGTACTTTGTTAATGCCCTCTGTGTTTCTATGCCCTGACAAAGAGCTGTGGCTACCCCACCTTAGTTATGGCTCCTTCCTAGAAAGTCAGAATGGGGGTTCCTCTGCATATGGCTTCTCCACAGTCTCAAACAGAAGTATATAGAGCAGTGGCTTCCATAGCAAGGGCTAGGAACCCCTGGTAGGGGGAGGGTCAAGTAGGGTGGTCCGTGTTGCAGTAATTGCAAAGTCCTAGAAATCTATATTTGCCCAAAGCACGGTCCTTTTGCACACTGAACAAGTGACGTCTGGCACGTAAATGTTTTGCTACATTTTCAAATATATGTAGATGTTGTTGTGATTCATTAAGTAGAAATTCATTAAGAATATTAGAGCATTTGTGAAAACTTTTGGTCATTGTGAGTTTTCTTAACTAATGGCTACTAAAAACAGTGGGTAAGTCTGTGAAATATTTGGACCCAGGAGACCCAGCTTAAGTCCCACATTCCAAAGGAAGTCTTTCCCAGTTCTCTTTAAGCTTAGTGCTTTCCCTCTGAGGTTTTCTCCATTTACCCTGGTGTTGTCTTGTTCGTACACAGTTGTTTGCGTGTTTTCTCTCCCATTAGCTTCCTGAAAACAGGGAATATCTTTTGCTTTTCTTCTATATCCCCAGGGATACAAAACATGGTGGGCTGGCTTACAGTTGGTGCATAATAAATGCTCGCTCCCACTGCATCCCGGGCTATCTCCAGTCATCCTGATCCGTATCTGGCCGCTGGACCCAGATGGTTCTGGAGGAGAGAGAGGCTGGTGACTTTGCATAGTCCTTCCTCACTTAAATCCAATTCACTTGCATGTTATGGCATCACCTTCACGATGTCATGGTCCTTTTCAAGAACGAAGGACAAACAATAACAATAATAAATGCTCATCGACTCGACTTATAGTGCTAAGCCCAAGACTGGTTCATGGGATCCAAGAATCAGAGAAGCTTTGTTCTGGAAGGGAGATAAGGGGTTAAATAGCCTACCCCATCTATAGGTAGGAATCCCTCTACATCATCCCTGACAAATCTCTCCTTCCCATCCCCTCCCCTCAGCCTCCCTTAGAACACTTCCAGCGACCTTCTAATGAGAGGCAGTTTGGCGCAGTGGAGAGAGCCAGGGTCTTACAAATCAGGGAAGCAGGATTCAAATCACATTCTCTGTTACTCCCTGTGTCACCCTAGGCAAATTCCCTCATCTCTCTGGGACTCAGTATCCCCATCTGTAAAGAGAGAAATTTGGACTAGACGTCCTCTAAGGTCTAAATCTAGAATCCCCTCCTACTTTTGGGCAGCTCTAAGTGTTAGGAAGTCTTCCCTCATATTGAGATAAAAATCTTTTCTGTCTGTAATTTCCACCTATTGTTTCGACTTTTGTCTCTGGAGCCAAAGAAAACAATTGTAAATCCTCTCCCACATGAAGGTGCTTTGAATATTTGAAGATAGGAACCATGGGTCCCCTAAATTTTCCCTTCTCTAGGCTAAACAACCTAGGTCATTTGATCAAAACCTTAAGGGTGTGGTTTTTTTCAATCCCTTTGTCGTTCTGGTTATCCTTCAAAGGGACCATAAAGTTGTTCTCATCTGCACACATAGGTGTTCTTCCTACAGTTATCCTTTCCACAAAGTGACTTTCCCTATTATGGTTTCAATATATTGCAGGTTGGCACAAGAAATTAAATGGGAATTTTTGCAGATGCTGCAGACAACACAGAATAGGTTTAGAAACTCAGAAATGCATCATTTCCCTGGCCCCTTCCTGCTGTCCACAAACAGATAGAAACTAAAAGTTCTTTGCTTAGGGGATCCTGTTCTCTTAGGTATAGGTAAACAGGACGCACTCCATAAGCTCACTCCCTCGTGGGCTGCTCCTGAAGGAGGCACATGGATGCAGCCGGTGGGATAGTAGGATGTTAGAACTCTCTGGTATGTGTAGAGAATTCTCTTATTCATTTGTGCATTCGTTCATTAGTGGTAGAAGTCAACAGGCCAATGAGTCAAGAAGCATTTATTAAGCACTTACTATATGCCAGGCACTGCGCTAAACATTGAGAATAAGCAAAGAAAGAAAGACATTTCCTGCTTCCAAAGGCTTACATTCTAATGGGGGTTGTTGTGGTGAGATTTAATTAATTAATTTAAGACAGGGGTGGGTTTCAGCCTCAGTGGGCTAGCTCAGCGCTGAGCACACTATGGCACAGTTTGGTCATGATGGGGCTGATGCAGACACAGATCCTCATTTGTTACACAAACGTGTCTATTTTCATAGCTTTGTAAAAAAAGATGCCAGGTATACTCCCAGGTACTTTTGGTAGGTTTTCCTCAAAACTGTTTATAGGAATTCTTTTGGGGTGTGCTGCATTACATGGGGCTCTCCACAGCAGTGTGCAGAGTCAAACTGCAGGAAGGAATATTTTAAAGTGTCATCTAGTTCCATGACAGCAGCCTGGTTCCCACAATGGTAGCAGTAATTTGGTGCACTGAAAATGGTTAAGAAAATGGTCACCACATTCAGATTGTGACACCAGTTGTACTCCTCCATCACAAGTTGGTGAACACGGGAAAGCCACGTGAGGCAGTTGGCCCTGGTTGAATGTTTCAGAAATGTCCTTTCCAAATATGCAACCAGCCTCTCCTGGAGAAATGCCTCATCCACCACGACCATCAGGATCTGACCATAACAGGTCACACAGTGGTCCCTCTTGTGGAACTTCTGGCAGATGATCCAGCAATCGGATGTGATCCAGTATATACATGGATACCATGGCCATAATGGAGGCAAAGTATCTGTCCATCTACTAAAGCTGTGGTTGGGAGATAATCAAGGAGATCAGTAAAGTATTTCCAAACACTGGCATTGTCATACTTCCTCAGGCATTCGTCATAAAAGCCATACACTTGTGTAACTGGTCGGCTCTCAAGATTTTCCCTCAGTATCGTGTTCCGCTCTGGGTATCCCACTTTTAATGATACAAGAGTCGCAGTCTCCACTGAGTAACAGACTCTGTCAGCATAGTACCCCGCAAAAAGATGGCTTGTGTCTGGCGACTTTCCACCAGTCCTAAAGAGTTCCATCAGATCCTGGAACTGGCGGTGGCCATCCCCGCAGACAGTGAACCTCTGGTACGTTGGATGCCTTTGTGAGGATCGCCTCAGCCTTCTCGCAGAGCATGAGCACTTAGTTCTCACTCAGCTGCTCCAACTACCGGTCCAGCTCCTTTGGGAACACCTGGTCCTCCATGAAGGCTGTGGTGGCAGCGGAGGGCAGAGGGAGCTCGTGCTGGTCCCGCCCCCCTCCAGCAAGCCCCGCCCCCACCCCGCCCTCAGGGGAGATTTAAGTAGGCAGAGCTGCGCTGTCCATCAGCCTCACTCTCTCCTCCAGAGCAAGACATAGAGGTCAAGATGACTGGCTATCGATTACACTTTGCAAGATGGCTTTCCCCCCTAATGGGGGCATGTAAGGCACATAAAAGGAAGCTGAAACAGAGACAAGGGGAGAGGAAGAGAAGGTACTCTAGTTGGGCTTGGTAGAGAAAGTCCAGAGTGAGGATTGGAGCCCAAATAGGAATGAAGACATGGCTGGCCTGGGCTTCCTCCTTAAAATGGAGGTTCTGGGAGGAACCAGTCAATCAGAGGGGGAGGCCGCAGGGGCAAATAGCATTTCCATTGTGAGGAGTCCAGGGGTGGAATAAACTTCCAGGGTGAGGATGCTGCTATAGCTCCACGTTGTTGTTCATCCTTCGTTTTCAAGGAGGACCAATGACATCACGGGGTCATCACCCTTAATGGTCATCATCTTGACTCATGTCTGAATCGGATTTAAGTGAGGCAGAGCTGTGCAAAGTCATTGGCCTCATTCTCTCTTCCAGAATCATCCAAGTCTAGTGGCAGGGCAAAAGTCAGGATGACGGGTGATGGCCTGGCATGCAGTGGATAACCTTGGTGTCTTCATGTCTAGCTAAGTGCTCCACAGTGCCACCCTTATGTCTGTTGGAACGAATTGTTGTAATCTGCCCATTTTGCTGATGGAAGTCTTCACATGCTTGGAATAGACACCCCTCTACTTCACCAGTGGGTTTGAGGTCTCTTGGCTTGGTAGAGAAAGTCTGCTTGGTCCCAGAGGAAAGAGTCAAGAACAAAGACTGGGAGTTGAAAGGAAACTAATTTGGGCTTGAAATATGGGGAAACTTGCTTAACAAGTTATTATCCAAAAGTGCAATGGGCTGCCGTGGGTGCTGGCAGCCTATTCCTCAATGAGGGTCTTCAGGTAAAGAACCAGTCACTTTTTTGTCCTTTGTTCTGCAGCATGAGCTCTCTTTTTTTGTGTATAAGTAGGGAGAAATGGCTGCTGAGGTCCCTTGCACCTCCTGGGATTCCTTTTTCAAAATCAAAATTCCAACAGGTGTGAGCCTCAGTGTAGCATGTCAGAGTCAGCAAGCCGGCATGAGGCAAGCATGGCCTGAATGTAACCTCAGAGTCTGGGAAACAACAGAACAAGGGGATCCCACAGGCTGAGGATCAAAGCCTAGTATCTGCCAGGCAGGAAAGCACTGCCTGAGTTCCCAAGCGACAGGGGCAGGGCCAATGGGAAGCCCTATGGAGCAGGGTCAGGAGAAACAAGTGGGAGGAGAAGGTTTGTGCACAGAATCTGCTCTGGGATTCTCTTGTGGCCCAGTGCCTCCCTGCATCTCTGGTAGCACAAACAGAGCCTTCCCCCCAGTCCACCAAGGGCTTGAGGGGCAGGCTGAGGCAACAGATGCTGAGATCTTAACAGAGAGGCCTCTAGAAGGGTGTGGAGGTCACTGTCACTAGACTGCAGAATACATGGAGGGGAGAAAAGTGTAGGATGAATGGAAAAATGGGAAGGGACCAAGCTTTAAAAGCCAAGGAGGATTTTATATTTGATCCTGGAGGTGATAGGGAGCTCCTGGAGTTTATGGAATAGGAGAGTGACATGGTCAGGCTTGTGCTTGAGGAAGATCAATGATGGCTGGGTAGAAGATGGACTAGAGTGGGGAGATCAACCAGCAAGCTATTGAGATAGTCCTGATGTGAAGTGATGGGGGCCTGCATTGGGATGATGTTAGTGTTAGAGGAGAAAAAGGGATACATACAGGGGATGTGATGAAGACAGAATCACTTTTGTTGTTCAGTCATATCCAACTCTTTGTGACTCCATTTGGGATTTTCGTGGCAAAGATGCTGGACCGGTTTGCTATTTCCTTCTCCAGCTCATTTTTACAGATGAGGAAACTGAGGCAAATGGCGTGAAATGACTTTGCCCAGGGTCACATGGCTAGTAAATATCTGAGGCCAGATTTGAACTCATGAATTTGAGTATTCCTGACTCTAGATCCGGTGCTCTATCCACTGCACCATCTAGCCTCCCTGGAATCCGTAGGGCTTGGCAACATGATTGACTATGGGGAAAAGAGAGAGGAATTGAAGATTATGCATAGACTGGGAAACCAGCCTGGCAGGATGATGATCCTCTCCATAGTAATAGGGAAGTTTAGAAGAGAGGAGATTTGAGAAGAAAGAGAATGAGTTTAGTTTTGGACATGTTGAGGTGAAGATGTTTATGTCTCATCCAGGTTGAGGTGTCCAACAGGCAGTTGAAAATGGGAGAGTGGAGGTCAGGAAGAATTTTGGGGCTAAATAGATCTGAGAATCATCCACTTTAAGATGCTAATTGAATCCATGGGTGCTGATGAGATCATGAACTGAAATAGTAGAGAGAGAAAGAGAAGAGAGCACAGGACAGAAGCTTGGAGGACACCTAAAGTTAGTGGGCATGACATTGATGAAGACCAGCAAAGGATAGTGAGGCAGGCAGGAGGGAAAATAGGAGAGAACAGTGTCTTAAAGCCCAGAGAGACAGTAGAATATAAAGAAGAGGGTGATTGACAATGTGCAAAGGCTAGAGAGAGTTCAAGAGGGAGGTTGATGAATAGGTCTCTGGTAACTTGGGAGCTGAAGTTGAATGATGAGGTCAGAAATCAGACTACAGAGAATTAAGAGAGTGAGAGGAAAGGATGTGCAAGGAACAGATGCAGACAACTATCTCAAGGAGTCAAGCTACAAAAGGCAGGAGATAGAACAGTCAGATCGAGTGAAGGTTTTTAAGAACAGGGGAGAGATGGATGCTTTTGTAGGCAGCTGGGAATCAGCCAGTCATCTGTAGGCAGCTGGGAATCAGCCAGTCAACAGGGAGAGACTGAGGATTAATGGGATAGCGAGGATGTGCCTCAGTTTTCCCATCTGTAAAAGGAGTGTCTTTCTAGCTCTTGTTTTCTTTGTTTTAAAGTCAATTGTATATTGGACATTCCAGTAGGAAACAACGTAGAATAAAGAATATTGACTTTGGAGTCCCAGGTGAGGACCTGGATTCAAAATCCCACCTCCGACGTCTACTTGAGTGATTTTGGGCAGTCACTTAGCTTCTCTGGGCCTCAGTTTCCTTGTCTATAAAATGAGAGGTGTTGGGATAGAGGACCTCTGAGGTGCCCTCTGTGTTCTAAGGTCCCGTCTATTAGTGACAGTGTGTGTTCTAAGGCTTTCCCCCTCTTCCTGTTCTCCTTCCACTTTCCATTATGATGGTGATATATTCTGGCTCTTACGTAGTCAATTTTCTTCTCCCTAGTCCAGGTGGGGAAAGTAAGGAAAGGAATGGAAGGGAAGAAGAGAGGGAGAGAAGGAGAAAGAGGGAGCAGGGGAAGGCTTTCAGCATGGTATTGCTTTTAATCTGGTTTGTATTCAGAGGCTATAATGCTGAGGCAAGGAAGTGAGGTGATAGGGAAGGGAAGAGAGGGAGGAGTGGGGGAGAGATAGAAGATGGGGAGTAAGGAGAGGGCACATAACACTTAACACCAATTCTCTTCTCTTCTTTCTGTCTCTCTCTGTCTCCTCTCTCTCTCTCTCCTTTCTCACTTTCTTCTTTCTTTTTCTTTCTCACTCCTTCCTTCCTTCCTTCCTTCTTTCCTTTCTTTTCTTCTTCTTCTTCCCTTTCTTTCTCCCTCTCTCCTTTACTCTCTCTCCCTCCTTCCCCTCTCCTCCTCCCTCCATCTTTCCTTCTCTTCTCTTCTTCTCTTCTCTTCTCTTCTCTTCTTTCTCTCTCTCTCTCTCTTCTCTCTTTCTCTTCTCTTCTCTCTTCTCTTCTCTTCTCTTCTCTTCTCTTTCTCTTTCTCTTCTTCTCTTCTCTTCTCTCTCTTCTT
The DNA here is from genome assembly GCF_003287225.1 of Phascolarctos cinereus. Classification (NCBI taxonomy): domain Eukaryota; kingdom Metazoa; phylum Chordata; class Mammalia; order Diprotodontia; family Phascolarctidae; genus Phascolarctos; species Phascolarctos cinereus. Next base: position 369,908,103 of record NW_027556098.1, on the reverse strand, counting down.
TCTTCTCTTCTCTTTCTCTTCCTCTCTCTTCTCTTCTCTTCCTTCCCTTCCCTTCCTTCTCCCTTCCCTTCCCTTCCCTTCCCTTCCCTTCCCTTCCTTCCTTCCCTTCCCTTCCCTTCCTTCCCTTCCCTTCCCTTCCTTCCCTTCCTTCCCTTCCCTTCCTTCCCTTCCCTTCCTTCCCTTCCTTCCTTCCCTTCCCTTCCCTTCCCTTCCTTCCTTCCTTCCTTCCCTTCCCTTCCTTCCCTTCCTTCCTTCCTTCTTCTCTTCTCTTCTCCCCTCTTCTCTTCTCTCTTTGTCTCCACCTACCTCCCCTGCTCTCCCCCTCCCCCCTCCCTCCCTTCCTCATCTCCCCCCTTTCTCCCCACCTCCTTTCTCAGCTAGTCTCCATTGGGTTTAGTTGCAGAACCCTGAAGGTGACTCATCTTCCCCCTCCCCCCTCTCTCCCCTCAGGCACAAGGCTTTGGAACAAGGGAAACTGAAGGAGGAAATGTTCTCTGTGCCTGACCTGGGGGGGTGATGGCATCTTCTCTTTTCAAAGCAGAGGACTGATTCTTTCTAATAACTGGACTCCCAGAGGGCTGGAGTTCAGTGCCCACAGTCTAACTCATGAGCAGATGCGAAGGCATGTGGCAGCCTCGTTCCCGTTAAATTGGTCAGAGTGTGTATATGTGTGTGAGTGTTGTGTGTACATGTGCATGTATGCATGCATGTGTGCACACTCATGTGTATGTGCATGTATGTATTGTATGTGTGTGCATATGTATGTGCATGCATGTGTGCACATAAGCACACGTGCATGCTTTCCCGTTCAGTTCTGGGGAAAGAGGGACCATGCAAAGTTTGTCTTTAGTCCCACCAATCTTCTTCCTTCAGCCTTCTTCCCTTGCAGACTTCCTTCTAGGCACAGGGCCCTATCACGGGGTGAGATTGTACCATAGGCCTGTTGCTAATCAGGTTCAGAAGCTGAGCCCAGATCTAAATAGAGAGGGTGCTGGACTTGGAGTCAAAATGATGTGAGTTCAAATCCTATTTCAGACACTTGCCAGCTGTGTGAACCTAGGCAAATAGTTTAGTGTTTCTGGGTCTTAGTTTTATAATCTGTAAAACAGAAAAAACCCCCCACCTATCTCCCAGGGTGGTTATGAGAATCAACTGAGATATTATAGGTAAAGTGCTCAGTAAACCTTAAAGCCTATAGAAGTACTATTAGTACCCTCAAAGGGAAGGGGCTACTTCCATTGCTGTCCTATGTGCCACTCCTTACAATCCTGGTGCATGTAGCCCCTTCTATGTCCCTCTGTTTCTGCCCCTAGTCCAAGCCTGGCCTTTAGGCCAACACTCCCCCTGGATTCTCTGGGCCTGTGGGCCCAGCTGCCTTCATCTCAGTGTTCGTGAGAATCACAGATTTTCAGAGCTGAGGAAGGAAGGAGCCTCTTGTAGCTTCACCTCTTCCTGAACTCAAATTTCCTCTATGTCATCTCTGAAAAATGGTCATGCAGCCTTTATTTGATAGTTTACGGCTAGAGAAACCATCTCCCAAATGAGCCTGTTCCACCAGATTTTGAACAGCTAGGTGCACAGTGGATAGAGCCTTGGGCCTGGAGTCAGGAAGACCCTCATTCAAATTTGGCCTTTGATGCTTCCCAACTATGTGATCCTGGACAGGTCACTTAACTTCTGTTTGACTAAGTTTCTTCATCTGTAAAATGGGGGTAATAATAGCACCTACTTCCCAGGTTGTTGTGAGGATCAAAGGAGATAAAAACTGTCAAGCACTTAGTACAGTGACTGGTACATGGTCAGTGCTATAGAAATGTTAGTTATTAACTGGGAATTTTTTCCTCACATCAATTTTAATTCTGCCTTTCTACAACTCCTATCCATTGCTTCTTCTGGAGCTAAGCAGAATATGAGTGAATGGAAAAGCAAATTACTGGGCTAACGTGGGATACAAATACAAAAGTAGAGTCCTTGCCCTCAAGGAGTTTATATTCTAATAGGAGTAGAGTGCTTACCTAAGGGAATGGTTGACCAGCAGCTAAATTTGGTCCTAAAAGTCATTGGAGTGGTCAGTGGGGCTATTGGGGAATAAACTGACAGGCCCTATTCAGGCACAAGGACAGAGTTGATTTGATCGATGTTCCTTCATTTTAGATTAGAATGAGGAGTGGGGCAAGAGGTTGGTGAATAGGTTGAGAAGGAGCTGGCCTGAGAGGAGGAAGTGGAGCACAACACAGATGAGAGAGACTTCCTCAAAACAGTGGTCCGGGAAAGGCAGTCATTTGTCATTCAGGAGAATGGGCCTGTGTGGCCATATATTGTTGTTATTCAGTTATTTCAGCTGTGTCCAACTCTTTGTGGCCCCATCTGGGGTTTTCTTGGCAAAGAGACTGGGGTGGTTGGCCATTTCCTTCTCCAGCTCATTTTACAGATGAGGTAACTGAGGCAAACTGGGGGAAGTGACTTACCCAGGGTCACACAGCCATTTAAATCTATTTGTCCAGTCCTAACTTCTCTGCTGACCTTCAGTCTCACATCACCAATTGCCCATTGGACATCTCAAACTTGATTTACTATAAATATCTTAAATTCAACATGTCCCAAACGGAACTCATTATCCTCCTATCTCCTTCCTTCCCCAAATCTCCCCCTTTCCCTATCTTCCCTATTACCGTCAAGAGTACCACCATTTTCCCAGTCATTTGGGTTCACAACCTAGGTGTCATCCTTGACTCATCACCATTTCTCAACACCCAGATCCAATCTATTGCCAAGTCCTATACAGTCTACCTTCATAACATGTCTTGTACATGCCTCCTCTCTCCCCTCTGACACTCTCACCACTCTGGTGCAGGCCTCCATCGCTTCATTCCTGGACTATTGCAATAGCCTGTTTATGGGTCTGCTGGCTTCAGGTCCCTCACACTCCAGTCCATCTTCTGTTCATCTGCCAAAGTGATCTCCTAAGTAAAAGTCCTGACTATGTCACCCTGCCCCTGCCCCTTGACTTAATAAACTCCAATGGCTCCCTATCACTTCCTGGAACAAGTATAGAGTCTTTGTTTGGCATTCAAAGCTCTTCATAATCAGACCCCTCTTATCCCCACATACACTGTGAGCCAGTGACACTGGCCTTGCTGTTCCTTGCACATGATGCTACTGACTCTGGGCATTTTCAGTAGTAGTCACCTGGAATGTTCTCCTTCTTCATCTATACCTTTTGGCTTCCTTCAAGTTCTTATGCAAATTTCACCTCCTACAGGAAGCTTTTTTTGATCTCTTTTAATTCTAGTGCCTTCCAATTTATGAATAAACAAGAGATAGAGAGGATCATAGGAAATACAATGGATAATTTTGATTACATGAAATTAAAAAGGTTTTGTACAAACAAAACCAGTGCAGCCAAAACTAGAAGGAAAGCAGGAAAGTGAAGGAAAATTTATAGCAAATTTCTCTCATAAAGGCCTCTGTTCTCAAATATGTAGGGAATTGAGTCAAATTTATAAAAAATACAAGCAATTCCCCCAATTGATAGTCAATGGATATGAACAGGCAGTTTTCAGAAGAAAAAAATCAAAGCTATCTGTAGTTACATGAAATTAATGTACTAAATCACTGTTGATTAGAGAAATACAAATTAAAACAACTCCAAGGTACCACCTCACATAGGTAACATGACAGAAAAGGAAAATTACAAATGTTGGAGGGGATATGGAAAACAGGTGCACTAATGCACTGTTGGTGAAGTTGTAAGCTAGTCCAAGCATTCTGGAGGGCACTTGGGAACTATGCCCAAAGGGCTATAAAACTGTGTATAACCTTTAACCCAACAATACCACTACTAGGTCTATGTGCCAAAGAGACCAAAAAAAGAAAGAAAAGGATACATATGTACAATAATATTTATAGCAGCCCATCTTGTAGTGGCAAAGAATTAGAAATGGAAGGGATGCCTATCAATTGGGGGATGACTGAACAAGTTGTGGCATATGACTGTGATGGAGTACTTTTGTGCTATAAGAAATGATGAGGGAGGTGGTTTCAGAAAAAATATGGGAGGATCTATATGAATTGATTCAGAGTGAATTGAGCAGAACCAGGAGAACATGGTACATGGTAATAGTAATATTGCAAGGATGGTGTAACTGTGAAAGACTTAGCTACTCAGATCAATACAATGATTCCAAGAGAATTCCAAAGGACTCATGATGAAAAATGCTATTCACCTTCAGAGGGAGAACCAATGAACTTTGAGTGCAAGTTGAAGTATAATTTTCTCACTTTATTTTTCTTTCCTTTTTTGTCACAATATGACTAATGTGGAAATATGTTTTGCATGATTTCACATATATAATTGATATCATATTGCTTTGCCTTCTCAGTGGGTGGGGAAATGACTGGAGGGAAAGAATTTGAAACTGAAAATTAAAAAAAAACCCTGTTAAAATAAATAAATAATACATCAAAAACAAAAACAAAATTCTATGCCTTCCTTTCATTGATTATTTCCTATCTCTCCTGTACGTGGTTTGTACATAGCTGTTTGTATGCTGTCTCTCCCATTAGACTGAGCTCTTTGAAATCAGGGACCGAGTTTTGCCTTTCTTTGGATCCCTAATTCTTAGTACAATGCTTGGCACATAGTAGGGGCATAATGAGTGTTTAATGACTGACACTTCCCTCTTAAAGTGACCTGTGATCTCCTAACTGCCAAATCTAATGGTCTTTTTTCAATCTTCATCCTTCTTGATGGTTTTACGGCATTTAATATTGTCAATTACCTTCTCCTCCTGGATACTCTCATCGTTAGGTTTTTTTTTTAATTACCAAAGACAAATCTAATGACGCCACCCCCCCCCACCTCAATAAACTCTATTGACTTCCTACTACTTCTAGGATCAAATATAAACCCCTCTGGCATTTAGAGCCCTCAAAAACTTGGACATTTCCAGTCTTCTTACACATTACTTGCCTTCGCACACTCTATGATCTAGTCATACTAATCTACTTTCTATTCTTCATACACTACTCTCTGTAAAGGATGTGTTTACTATTTCTGCCTTTTTACATTTGTTTGTAATATTTTTATGCCCTAATACAGGGTCAGGTTTTGTAAAAGTTCCACATGGTGCTGAGAAATACATATTTTCCTTAGTAGTCCCATTTAGAAAATACTATAAATCTTTCAGCTCTAGTTTGACCAATACTTTGTTCAAATCTGTATTTTCCTTTTTGTTTATATAAGTTTTCCCTTTTTAGGCAATTGAGGTTAAGTGACTTTCCCAGGGTCACACAGCTAGTAAGTGTCAATTATTTAGTCTGAGGCTGGCTTTGAACTCAGGTCCTCCTGAGGTCAGGGCTGGTGCTCTATCCACTGTGCTACCTAGCTGCCCTCTTTGTTTATATTTCTGTTAGACTCATCAAACATTGAGAGAGGGACATTGAAATCTCCTGCTACTTTTGAATTATTGTCTATGTATTTTTGTAGTTAATTTCTTTTTTCTTTTTATAAATTTAGATGCTAAGGACTTTGGAGCATGTAAGTTTAATGTCATGTATTTGTTGCCTATGATTCCTTTCAATATAATGTAGTTTCCTTGTGTATCCTTTTTTATGTGTTGAATGTTTGCCTTTACTTTGTTTGATAAAATTTCAACTCTTGCTTTTTAGGTACACTTGATACATTGTAAACTTCCCTCCCCCCCATTTTGATTCTGACTTTGTTTTTTTTTAAATATGTGTGAGGGTTGTTTTTTTTGTAAACCACAGATTACAAGGTTTTGTTTTTATATCTTGTCTGTCACTCTTTTATTTTATTGCATTATTTAGTTCATTCACATTTAAGGTTATGAGAGTTAGGTTTATATTTTCCTCCATTTGTCTTTAAAAATTTTTTTTAAATTAGAATTTTTTTCTCTTTTCCTCTATAAACTCAGTACTTTGTCTTTCTAGTCATTTTAACTTAATTTACTTTACAACAAACATATTCTGATTGGCTTTTTTCTCTTACTCTCAAATCTTTTCTCTCTTCTCCCATCTTGTTTGCTATTTTTCCCAATTTTTGAAGTTTTGCTTAACATATTTGTTTCTTTGGCTTTCTTCCTTTTATCCAAATATTTAACTCTGCCTCTGCTTTTTTCTCAGTTAAATAGTCAAATAAAAGATTCATTTTCTCTTCCTTCAAATTGTTTTGTTCATTAGTGTTTTAAATTTCATTTTCTATGCCTTTCTCTAAAAGGATTTTTTCCCATTTCTTTCATTATTTATCTCCCCTTTGTCTATTCTAGCTTTTTTTTTTTTAATACATGGTCCTTGTGCTTATTTGGTCTTTCTTGAGTGTCTGTATTCCTCATAAAATTAGAGCTTCTAAGGAACCAATTTTGGGTTCTCTCTTCTAAGCAGTTTTTATGCATTGCCCTGTGGATCTTGCTCCTTAGTTCCCCTTTTCTGTTATGCCTCACTCTTACAAATAATTTCTACAGTTGACAGAGAGGCTTGTCTCATGGTAAGAAATTGCCTCGTGTTTATTATTGATCTTTGCCATCTCCTTGGTCTTTTATCTCCTCTTCCCCCATTTGCCATGAAATCTCCTCCTTGGATCCATGCCTTCCCACTATCTTGGATGTCAGTTGCCCCCGGGAATTTGGATTTCCCTCCTCCTGATTTAGGATGAATAGTACCTCTAAGTATCAAACTCCTGCAGACTATGCAGACCATGCAGACCCAATTGTAAGGCTCCCATCTTCCTTTATATAATACCTCTCTTATTTAGGGCAGCATTCATCAGTGGTATCACCTTCCATCCCTGAAACAAGATTTCCCCCTTTTCTTTCCCCGTTTTGATTGCTCTCTTTGCCCCCTCACTCTTTCTTCTCGGAGCTCTCTCCCTGACAGAGACCACAGGAGTCAGCTTCACTTCATTGTCAACCTTTGACTTGATTAGGGCACATCGTAGATTTCCCTCTGTCTTCTTCCTCCCCTCTTCCTTTTTATGTGCCCTCCCATTCTATAATCTGGTCCCACCAAAATATTGATTTGCTTGTAGGCTCCTTGTTGAGATGTTTAATCCATGATGTTTCAGGCCTATTTCTCCACCATCACTTCTATTTATCTTCTGCTTTCAGCTTTGTCTCCTTGTGTACTTTTAGAGAGATGGCTCTTAATCAGGCTCTCTGTTGTTATTTTTGGTGGTGGTGCTCTTGGAGGCTGTGTTTCTTTACCTTTCTTGCATTTCTGTTGTTTGGATCTTCTCACACAATTCTCGACTCCCGTCTCCCATAGTTTTTGCTGGCTGTCTCTCACATCAACAACCCTCTCCCTTCTCTATGCTTCCTCATAGAGGAAGTCTTCCTTCCTTCCTTCCTTCCATACTCAGCTCAAGTGTACGGGAGAGGCCTTTCCCTATCTTCCTCTGCCCCCCACCCCAGCTCCCAGAACCTTCTCCTCCAAGATCACCTTCCATTGATTCAGAATACAGTTGGCTTTAGAGTCTGCAGACCTGGCTTTGATTGTAGTTATGGTACTTGCTAGCTATGTGACTTTTGGGAGTCACTTTCTCTCAGAAGGCCTCAGTTTCCTCTTCTGTAAAATAAGGCGGTTGGGCTCCATGACCTCTAAGGCCCTTTCCAGTTCTAAATTCTAGGGCCCTATGATAGCAGTTAGTACACAGGAGGATGGGGGCCTCTGATAGGGTGTACACACAGAATTCAGGGATGATGTTTCTTAAAACCCACCCCTGAGATGTTTGCAAATGCCCAGCTGATGAGTCCAGAGCTCTTCTCAAATCTCAGCAGCGTTTCTCTGCATCCATGATTACGGGTGTTACAAATCAAATCAAGGAGATGGTGGACCCCCAAATTACATCAGGGAACCAAAAGTGGTGCTAATGTGAGATAAGGTATTGTGGCATGTACTTGGGAATGAAGTCATGACAGAGGTGGCGGTGGTCTGCAGGGAGGGTGGAGGAAGAGAAGCTCGAGCCAGACTTTGGCGGTGTCAACCAGGCCCTGACCAGCTGGCAGGAGTCTCCATCTGGCTCAGTGGTTCTGTTGCTCACTGAAGTGGCTCAGCAAATGGTTTATCAGCCGGTCAGTCTCCTGGGAGTCTGGCCAGTGTGACTCAGCTCCCTAGTGCCTGACCATCAGAGGCACCGCAGGCAAGCTTAGAGCTGAGGACTAGAGACATCAGACTCAGCTGACTACAAGGCCACATAACTTTGTAGGCCCAGCCCAAGCAGCTTCTGTGCTCCATGTCTTTGCCACTATCTTTTTCTGTCTCTGTATTTCTTTTGGTCTTATTCTTTCTACCTGCTTTGCTTTTTCCTCCTCCCTCTTCTCCCCACTTTCCCTCCTTCCCTTGCTCCTCTTTCTTTCCCTTCCTCATCCTCTTCTCTCTCTTTCCCCCTCCATCTCTCCTTCCCTCCCTCCTTCTTACTTCTCCCCCTCCCTCCGTCCCTCCCTCCCTCCCTCCCTTCCTTCCTTCCTTCCTTCCTTCCTTCCTTCCTTCCTTCCTTCCTTCCTTCCTTCTCTTCCTCCTTGATTTCTCCTTTTTCTTCCTTTCTCTATCCTCTCTTGCTCTTTCCTTCACTTTTTCCTCCTCTCTCCCTTCTCTTTCTCTGCTTCTGAAGAGGCATTATGGTGGATGGAGTAGGTGAAATCTAGGTTCAGATCTTATTTTTGTCTCTTACTTGCAATATGATTATGGGCAAATCATTTAACCTCTCTGAATATCAGTTTCCTCATCTCCAAGATGGGGATGATAATACTTGCATTTCATAGGGTCATCGTGAGGATCAAATGAGATACTGTTTATAAATCTTAAAGCACAATATAAATGTCATCTATGATTCTCCCTCCCTTGGCCGCCCTCTCCACAACTGTCTGAGCTTCATTATGTCCCACCTCATGACCGCCATGGAAGGACGGCTTTCTCAGGGCTGCCATTCCCCTGCTCAATGTGGGCAGGCATGCTACTGCACCTCCTTCTCAGCACTGCTCCACTGGGATGTTAGGGGGGATGTGGCCAACAAGATAGGACCGTGTAGCTCTGCAGGAATGTGCTTTCTGCCTTCAGAGATAAGGGCTTTGTTGAAGTCTAAGCTATCTGTTATTCTGCTGATAATGGGAGACAGGTTGAGATTACAATTCCTGCTTTGTTGTCGGCCTTTAGGGCTGGATGGGATGGAGACAGTGCCTAGAAGTGCCCACCTGCAGGTCACTCTTACAATCCTAGAATGCTGGAGCCCAAAAGGATCTTTGAAATCATCCAATCGGGTCCCTCAGTTCACAGAGGAAGAAACTGAGACTCGAGGTGGGAAAATGATTTTTCCAAGGTCAACAAGTGAGTCAATGGCATAGCCAGGACTAAAATCCAGGATTCTTAATTCTAGTGCCTTCCTTCTGTTAATTATTTTCCATTTATCCTGTTCATAGCTTGCTTAGTATCTATTTGCATATTTTCTTCCCCTTTAGATTGTAAGCTCCTGGAGGGCAGGGACTGTCTTTTGCCTCTTTTTGCATCTCCAGTGGCTTAGCACAGTGCCGGGCACATAGAAAATGTTCAGTGTTTATTGATTGGTAGATAGATTTCCACTGCACCAGCTTGCCTTTCTTGATGTGGGACAGGAGGGGAGACAGGACACATATGGGAATGAATTATTAGCCCCAGGGAGGCCCACAGTTAATATTCAGATCGGACCCAGATTTCTTGAGGCCACCTGGAGCTCTGATTCCTTTGTCCAAAGAGAAGTAATAGCCTGAGCATCTTCCCTAGGAAACTCCACGCCTCATCCTCCTGTCAGCTAAATAGGAAGAATTGTCACAGGAAAGTGTTGGATTAGGGCCTGGAGAACCCCAGTTCAAATCCTGGACTTGCCACTTTCTCCTCACGTGGCCTTGGGCAAATCATTTCACTTGATTTAGTTAGATGACAAGCGTTGATGAAGCACTAACTCTGACCTAGGCACTCTGTGAAGCTTCAGACTGGATGACGTCCAAGTCTGATTATGTCATTCCTCCCTCCTTCCCCCGTTCAATCAACTGCTATGGCTCCCTATTACTTCTGGAATAAAATAGAACATCTTCTGTTGGGCTTTTAAAGCCCTTCATAACCTGGCTTCTTCCTACCATCCCATTTTCTCCCCATTTTCTCCTTTGTTACCCCCCTCCATATACTCTGCAATCCGGTGACACTGGCTTCCATGCTGTTCTCTCCTTCCTTGCTCCTTGCATTTTCCCTGGCCATATCCCAGGCCTGGAATACTCTCTCCATCTCCGCCTCCTGGCTTCCTCAGCTTCCTTCAAGTCCCATCAAAATACCATCTTCCCCAAGAAGCCTTTTATGGACTTTGTTAATGCTAATGCTTCCCTTTAAGAAGGGGGAAGATTTACCCAGAATATATCTTATTTGCACAGAGTTGTTTACATATTATCTCTCCCATTAGACTTAAGTTCCTTGAGGTCAGGGACTGTTTCTTTGCTTTTCGTTGTAGTTTCAGAATTTATCATGGTGCCTGGCACACAGTAGGTGCTTAATGAATACATGTTGATTGACTAATAAGATGTGCTATATCTTATTATACTATAATTACATTATATAAAGAAAACTATGCGGAGTCTAGTTTCAAGCTCTCACAACCTATGTTACAATGGGCAAGTCATTCCTTTTTTTTTTTCTGTGTACAATAAGGGAGATGGATGAGGTCCCTTCTAGCTCTGAATCCTATTAATGATTCTGTGAATGGTCATAGAGCTTCTCATTATAGTTTAGTGTGTGTGTGTGTGTGTGTGTGCTGTTTGTGTTTTGGGGGAGGGGAACACACCAGGAACCAGGTCCCAGTCGTCCGGGTCCCAATCTCAGCTTTCACTCCCTCCATCCTCCCGGTAAGCCCGGAGTGCATCACCACAGCATCCTGGCTTCTTGCTCCCTCCCTCTCTCCCACACTCACTCTCTCCCTCTCTTGCCAATCCCAAGCATACAACTGCTGCAAACCTTCTCAATGCAAACACCTCTCCTACTCACTTCCTCGTCTCACGCGAACACACACACACACAACATGCTCTCTCTGCAGTCTCCTTCTGCACTGCTGACTCCCAGCTCCCAGTCCCATCTCTGCAGCCCCCGGAGGCAGCTTCCTGGAGCTTCTAAGCAACCCCTGTGCAAGTGTAAACATTGCCACCCCTGTAGGGGCTCCCAGGCCCCGTAGGAGACTCAAGTAGGAAGGGAATCTTCTTTGACAAGGCACATCTGTACCTCACTTTCCCCCTCTCAGTCAAGTGGCAGCCTGAATCCCTGATGAATGTGAAGAATAACAGAAACTTGGAAAACATTTCAAAGTGCGCAAAGTGCTTTCAGACTAGGACTTCAGCTGGTTCTACCAGTAGTTTTGTGGAAGTAGATATTACAGATAATTATCAACATTTGTCAGTTGGAGAAACAGGTTCAGGAAGATTAAATGGATGGACCATAGTTATACGATAAGTATGTATATCTGCACGTGTGCATATATGTGCATGTATATATACATATATACCTATATAGGCTTGTATATACATATGTAGTACATATGTGTAAATGTATATACCTATACACCATACATACATACATACATATATACATACTTTGTTGCTCTTCAGTCATTCAGTTGTGTTCTACTCTCAGTGACTTTGTGAACCATGGCACACCAATGTTGTCCATGGGGTTTCTTGGCAAGGATGCTGGAATGGTTTGCCGTTTTCTTCTCCAATGGATTAAGGCAAGCAGAATTAAGTGGCTTGCCCAGGGTCACACAGTTTGCCTGCGTTTGAAATGAAATTTGAACTCAAGTCTTCCTGACTCCTGGCCCATTGCTTTATCCACTGAGCCATCTAGCTGCCTCCACATACATCTACATCTACATGCATGTACATATACATGTATACACACATACATAAGTGTTAGGGAGGTTACTGCCAACAACAGTCACAAACCTATTAACCTCCTCAGGGCATATAACACCTGAAATGTAACATTCATCCAGAATAATTAAAAGTCTGCATTGTATTGACATGAATACATATATGTATATATGTGTTTATGTGTATGTATACACACACACACACAGAGTTCAGTTGTATCTGACTCTTTCTAATCCCATTGGGTGTTTTCTTGGCAGAGATACTGAAAGAATTTGTCATTTCCTTCTCCAGCTCTTTTTTTTTTTACAGATGAGAAACTGAGGCAAACAGGTTTAAGAGACTTGCTAGGTCTTCTTGATTTGAGGCCCAGTGTTCTATCCATTGGGTCACCTAGCTGCCCTGGGAGTGACTCACTGACAGCCAATTGGGAAATTGGGGAAGGGGAAATGGTCTGTGAACCTGATGGTCAGTTAGGAGACCACCAGCAGGTGAAGGTTCTCCTAAACTTTTGGTCAGACTGGAAACAGATTTGGAAAAAGAAACAAAGGCTCCAGTTTGGGCCTTAAGACCCAGGACAGTCAAAAGCACGTTGGCCTGTCCCTTTTCCAACCTCTGTTCCAGCAGCCTGGGGTGGGGGTGGAGAGGTGGTGTTAAGGCTTTTCAACCTGGAGCTGCCTGGACAAGAGGGCTCTGTAGGTTGAGTTTGCTAAATCATATTCTTCTAAAAAAAGGGAAACAGCTTGGGTGTTCAGTGTTGATGCAGAGACTTTGGTACTTGTCTAGGTGACATTGTTCATTTTCCCTGCAGGGTGTTAAGAAGGCTACCTCAGGGACCCAGGCTGCTCATCGGCATAATAATAGGGTCTGGCACATTCAACAGGGCCTTTCCCTAAAGGCGCTGCAGACTTGCTGGTTTGCTACCCAATTATCATCCTGCAGCGGTTCAGTAAAAGAAAAAGTTCAAAATGGCCAACTCCAGGCTCTTGGAGACACTAATCTACATTATTAGGCCCGATATTTGTTTTTACTACTTGGAAGTCAACTACTTCGTGATTTAGCAACTGCACTTACTTCTAGAGGTGATTTGTGGAGAGGTGGGCCGAGGACAGATAGGAACCAAGAGACCCTGGATTCAAGACCCCAGGCTGTGGCTAATTAGATGTTACAGTCGGTCAGTTGTTGAATATCACTCCAGCCAGCTTCTTCCCTTCTCTGAGTCTCAATTTCTAGAAAATGATGGGATCGGATGAAATGACTTTTAAGGACTCTCCCAGCTCTGACATTCTGTGTTCTAAGGGCCCTCCCAGCTCTGACATTCTGTGTTCCAAGGGCCCTCCCAGCTCTGACATTTTGTGTTCTAAGGCCCTTACTAGCTCTGACCTTCTTTGTTCTAAGGGCCCTTCCAGCACTGACCTTCTTTGTTCTAAGGGCCCTTCTAGCTCTGAACTTCTATGTTCTAAGGGCCTTCCCAGCCCTGACATTCTGTGTCTTAAGGTACAGCTCCCTCATTCCATGCTCCCAGATCCCTTCTGTCAGCTGTGCAGTCATACTTAGGTGCGTCAAAGAGAATGTACTCCAGATACAAGAAATGTGGCTAATCCAATTGGGAGGAATGAGGTGGTAATTACAAATAGAGTTTATAATCCGAACCCCAGCAGCACAAGGTAGCTGGTAATTAGTCTGGCCTCAAGGTCAAAGAATTTCCTTTCTGACTTTGTCCCAGGCTACTCAGGACAGTGACAGGCATACACAGTGTATTCAGTGCTTGCTTGTTGATTTAAATTGAATGATTAAATAGAAGTCATATCAACTGAGTGACATAGAGGCATAAAAAGGGGAAGTTGGTTTAGGTTCATCATGTCCTGTAGCCCATGGTGGCATGGGAACTCTGATCCTATCAGGTAAGGTTCTGTTGCTCTGGCTCCATGGCTGTTGGAGACTCAGGGATGTCTCAGGTTTGTGGGTCCCTGGGAGACTAGGCTTCGGGAGCTGTACTGTCTGAGGCTGTGGGGAGCGGTGCAGTGGATGCTGGAGAATAATTCATTACTGGGCAAATGCTAGTGATGAAAGAATGTCCCTTTGGCAACATCTTGCACAAGACATTTCCCGGGCAGAGGGGGTCAAGTGTGATCAAGGACACCAGCCCTCCTGGCCCCTTTTCAGCTCCCCCCAAATTCCATCCTTCTCCTTTATGCCTCGTTGTTCCCACATGAGATAGTTTTCCGGTTCTTCTCTAGTGCATAAGAATTGTTGAACGTAATTGGTTTTCACGGGGGAGGTTTTCACACAGAGATTTCTTTTGCCTTCTCTGATAATTCAAGGATCTGTTATTAGGGCTAGAGATGGAGATGGCAAACACTCAGCCTAGGCTGCGCAGAACACTTCCAGTGTGTCCAGGTGAGATTAAAATGTAATTGGAAAATATGTAACAAAATCAATATTTGACAAAAATAAACAAAATATTTAAGAAAACAAATAAATTAATAAATATTTAACAAAAATAAACAAAATATTTAAGAAAAGAAATAACAAAGTAAATAAATATTAAACAAAATCACACACTAAACAAACATTTAACAAAATACAATATGACACAGATAATGTTCAGCTGATGGTACAGTAGATAGAGAGCTGGTCCTAGAGTAAGGAAGACCTGAGTTCAAATTTAGCCTCATACACTCACTAGCTGTGTGACCCTGGTTAAGTCACTTAACTTCTGTTTGCCTCAGTTTCCTCATCTTTAAAATGAGAATAATAATAGCACCTGCCTCCCAGGGTTGTTGGGAGGATCAAAAGAGATGACATACATAAAGTGCCTGGCACATCGTAGGTGCCATATAAATGTTTATTGCTTTCCCTTCCCACCTTCACACATCCCATTTCTAGTCAAACTAGCCTTCTTGTTGCTTCCCATATGTCACATTTTAAATTTCCCACCTCTTTGTCTTTGTCCATGCTGTTCCCTCCACACCAGGCACATGTTCCCTCTCATAAGAGGCCTTTCTTGCTTCCCTTAGTTAATGGTGCTGCCCCAACCTAACAATTAAATTGTGCTCTTTTTTACTTATCTTTTTGCTCCCAGGAGAATGGAAGCTCCTTGAAGCTAGAAATTATTTTATTTTTGTCTTTTGATCCCCAGCATTTACCACAGTGCCTGGCACACAGTAGGCACTTGAAAAATGCTTGTTAAGTTACTTTCATTCAAAGTATCTGTGAGGAAACTGAGGCCCAAACAGAAGTAACTTGCATCGGGTTGCATCCAAGGTTATTGATTGGCACTTACATCTCATGGTAACGATTCCTGTGTCTATAATAATTTCTAGAACACTTCACATCTTATCGATAGGCCTGTGATCACTATTCCCATTTTACAGAAGGGGAAACTGAGGACCAGGGGCCTAGAGCGACTCTTCCAAGGTCACACAGTGTCAGTGACAGGGCCAAGACTGGCACCTATGGCCCCTGGCACCCGGGCCAGAGCTCTTTCCACTGCTGTTCCCTGAGGAGAGGACGAAATATAACAGGAGGGAGATGCTGCTGCTGATCTTTTTTTTTTTTTGTTCTTTCTATTTCTTAAATGGTGAAGGAAAATGAGAGCAAAAAGGGAGAGGTGGCATAAAACATCCCTGGCAGCTTGGCCGCCCTGGGTTATGGGAAAGGGGAATCGCCTTTATGTGGTAATAAAGACTTTTATTAGAGATCTACATTAGCCAATGACAGAACAATTAGGACTTGAGCTTAATGGAAGCCTCGATTCCACTGAAACGGCCTCAGTGAACCGGCTGGCTGAGGTGCCGTTCAGCCCACCAGGTCTGTTGGTCTTACTATCAAGTTCTGGCTGAGGCCAGGGTCTTCTGCTCTTTTCATTCATTTTTTTAAAAACAAGAATTTGTAAAACATCAAATATGTGCCAACTAACAGGTGTGGCTCAGTGGCTCAGCAGAGAGAGCACTGCCCTTGGAATCAGGAAGACTCCCCTTAGCGAGTTCAAATCTGTCCTCAGACACTTAACGAGTTGTATGACCCTGGGCAAGTCACTTCACCCTGTTTACCTCAGTCTTCTCATCTGTAAAATGATGTGGAAAAGGAAATGGCAGAACACTCCAATATCGCTACCAAGAAAACCCCAAATGGGGTCACGAAGAGTTGGACATGACTGAAAATTACTGAACAACAGTAAGAACAATAAATATGTGCCAGGCATGTGATACCTCCTAGAGGTCCAGCAGGGAAAAATAAAGCATTCTCTGCCTTCAAGAAGTTTACATTTTGGAGAAGGTGGGAAATGAGTTAGATGGGAAAATATCACTATATCTATTTATCTATCTCGATATGTTTAGATATATATCTATATCTATATCTATAATCTGTATAGATATATCTATTTCTATATGTTTATACCTATCTATATAGATGTCTATCTTTCTATATGCACATGTGAGTATACATACATATATATTCATATGGATGCATATATGGATATATACACATACAGAAATATACACGTATATATACTCACATATATGTATACACACATATAGTGACATTTTCCCCACCTGACTGTCTCCCTCCCCTCCCCAGAATGCAAGCATCTTAAAGGAAGGGAATGTTCCATTTTTATACATGAACACACACACACACGTGCATGTATGTACACCCACACACATGTATAGGTATACATGTATGTATGCCTACGCATACGTGTACATGTGTATACGCACACAAGGTAAGGAAGGAAATACAAAGTATTTTAAGGGGGGATCACTGCATGACGCGGATGGTTTTCACCTTCCATTCTCTTCCTTTGCCCCTTATCTCCACTGTGGCATCTTGTTCTAGGTAAGTACCCTATACTCCAAACCCAGCAAAGCTCAGACTCTGTCTCCACCTGAATAACCCACCCATCACCTACTGTTGAAATCATTCCCATTCTTCATCGACTGAGACTATGAGACAACAAAATGTGGCGGCCAGAAGGCTGAATCTGGAGTCAAAAGACTTGGGTTTGGTACTTATTTCCAGCATGGCCTTGAAATACATTGCTTAGACTCTCCGGGCCTCAGTTTCTCTATCTGCAAAATGAGGGGGTTCAATGAAATGATTTGTGAGGTCCCTTCCAGTCTAAGTCTATGATCCTAAGTTCTCCCTTCTCTGTGGAGCCTCCTCTGCTCATATGGCCACAGTAATCTCTCCTACCTTTGGACTCCTTTAATAAATATATACTACATATTCAGTTGGATCGTAGATGTGTAAGTCCCTCAGAGGTCACTTTGCATTTTATAGATGAAGAAAACCTCCCTGAATTTCAGAGAGAAGAAAGGATATGCTCAAAGTTATAACACAAATAAATGACTAGAACCAGGTCTCCTTCTGTCTCCCATCCCAGGTTTTGTTCACCAACCCATACTATTGCAAAGAATGATGCTTTAGCATCCTCCTATGGGAATCAGCCTGAGACCTGAGCTCAAATGGAGCATCAGACACTGACCCTGGACTAGTCACTGCCTGCAGAGGGCAGCCAGCACCTCCCTAGGACTTATCTGCGAAGTCATAGACAAGTCCCATTTGTTAGTGGAGGAAGTTTCTACCCTGCAGATTCTGTTAATGGGTAAAACCTCAGATCCCTTCTGTATGAGACTAATGCGAAAGACAATAAGATTGGCTTTCTAGGCTGTATTGAAAACAGAACTGGGGTTGTTACATCTGGAGAAGAAAAGGCTCAGTGGAGACAGCAGAGAGCCCTCTTCAAATAGTTGAAAGGTTGTCCCATGGAAGGAGGGATCAGATTAGTTCTGGATGGCGTCAGAGGGCAGAACTAGGAGCAGTGAGTGGAAATTGCAGCAATAAAGATTTGAGTTTGAATGGAAAAAGTAACAACACCAAACTTCCTAAGAGTGGAGTAGACAGGGCAGTGAACATTGATTCAGGAAGACCTGGGTTCAAATCTTACCTCAAACACTTTCCAGCTGTGTGATCTACTACAAATCACTTGCCTTCTCTGTGTCTCAGTTTCCTTATCTATTAAAGGAGGGGGGTTGGACTCTGGAACCCCTGAGATCCCTTCCACATCTAGATGGATGATACTATGAATCAGAGCCACAGAAAAGGAGAAGGGCATACCTTAGGGGAGAGTGAATTCCACTCCCCTGGAGGTCTTCAAGCAAAGGTTGCTGGAGAGGATGTTCTTTGCCTTTGAGGTGCCTTTGAACTCTGATATTCCATGATTCTCTTGAAGAAATTACAAATCATGAAAGGGAGATCACAGAGGAACTAGGTCTGTTGCTGGGTTGAGGAGGGGGGGAATGATATTGAATCAAGAAGGGAATGCAGAACACTATTCACCTCTAATTCTTTTTTTCCTTCCCTTCCCTGCCCTCCCTCCCTCCCCTCCCCTCCCCTCCCCTCCCCTCCCCTCCCCTTCTTTCTTTCTTTCTTTCTTTCTTTCTTTCTTCTTTCTTTCTTTCTTTCTTTCTTTCTTTCTTTCTTTCTTTCTTTCTTTCTTTCTTTCTTTCTTTCTTTCTTTCTTTCTTTCTTTCTTTCTTTCTTCTTCCTTCCTTCCTTCCTTCCTTCTTCCTTCCTTCCTTCCTTCCTTTCCTTTTCTTTCTTTCTTTCCTTCCTTCCTTCCTTCCTTCCTTCCTTCCTTCCTTCCTTCCTTCCTTCCTTCCTTCCTTCCTTCTTTCTTCTTTCTTTCTTTCTTTCTTTCTTTCTTCTTTCTTTCTTTCTTTCTTTCTTTTCTTTCTTTCTTTCTTTCTTTCTTTCTTTCTTTCCTTCCTTCCTTCCTTCCTTCCTTCCTTCCTTCCTTCCTTCTCCTTCCTTCCTTCTTCCTTCCTTCCTTCTTCTTTCTTTCTTTCTTTCTTTCTTTCTTTCTTTCTTTTTTTTTTCTTCTTTCTTTCTTTCTTTCTTTCTTTCTTTCTTTTCTTTCTTTCTTTCCTTCCTTCTTTCTTTCCTTCCTTCCTTCTTTCTTTCTTCCTTAGCAAGGAGACTAATCCTCCAACTGGGAAGGAGAGAAGGTTAATGGAATTAAAACCAAAGATAATGAAAAAATAGTAAGAGACCACCTCAGTGCTCTCAATGAATTCAAATCAACAGGCCAATATGAAGCTCATTCCAGTGTACTAAAAAGCAAAACAACAACAATAACCCTGAACAACTCACAAGGTGGCAAAGGTGACTGCAGAGTCAGTGATGTTTGAACAAACGGAGATGGTGGGGAAAAAATCTGGAAATGAGAGAGGGGCAACAAGGCTAGGGATGTTTAAATGTGGTCTGGATTTCCAAAAAATGGAAGAAAGTGCAGCCTTCAAACTCTAAAACAGTGAGCTTGACTTTGATATCTGACAAAACTCTAGAGTATATTTTTAAAAATAGATTTTATTTATATCTTTTGTTTTTACAGAACCTAGATTTCCTTCTTCCTTCCCACTCCCAGAGAGTCATCCTTTAGAACAAATAACATTAAAAAAAGAAAGAAAGAAAACTGTCATGATATAAGACTGTTCCATAATCATGGACGCCCACATCTATAAAGGGGTTGGGGGAGGTATCTTTTCATATCTCTTCTTTGAAGTCAAGCTTGTTCTTTGTAATTTTGCAGCATTCATTTCCAGTAATCTTAGGCTGGTTACTCTTTCCAATTATGTAGTTTTAATCATTGTGTATATTGTTTTGCAGTCCCTATTTCACTTTGCATCAGTTCATATAAGTTTTTCCATGTTTCTGTGAAGCCAGAATACATTATTAAATGGATGGACTGGGAACATCTAGAAACAGAAGCAGTGATCACCAAGGGCCAGCAAGGTTTCCTGAAGAATAGGTCTCACCTGGTTAACGTTATTTCCTTTTTCTGACAAGGTTTACTGGTCTGGAAGATCAGGGGAATGTTGTAGACCTAGTAGAAGTGATTTCAGCAGGGTGTTTGACAAAGTGTCTTATGCTGACTTTGTAGACAAGATGGAAATGTGCAGGCCAAATGAGAGGACAATGAAGTAGATACTGAACTAACTTAAGTGACTGGGAATGAAGAGTAATGGATTTATATCAACCCGGAGGACAGCTTCTAGTGGAGTATTCTGGGATCTGCCTGTTGCCCTGTGCAGTTCCTGATTTTATCAATGACATAGATAAATTGACCCTTCCCACTTCACCCCAAAGGTTAAAGTTGGTTGAGAGGGGAAGCTAATAGTTTGGAAAGCAAAATCAACATTGAGAAAGATTTTGACAAACTACAGTAATGAGTTGAATTTAATAATCATAATGAATATGTAGATTATCTCATTTGATCCTTAAACAACTATGGGAAGTAGGGGCTATCATCACAACTGTTGGACGGATGAGGAAACTGAGGCTAAGAGAGGTTAAGTGATTTGCCTAGGATTACACAGCTAGTAAGGGTTTGAGGCTGGATTTGAATTCAGGTTTTCCAAACTCTGGATGGCTAGGTGGTGCAGTGGATAGAGTGCTAGGCCTAGAGTCAGGAAGACTCATCTTCCTGAATTCAAATCTGGCCTCAGACACTTACTAGTTGTGTGACCCTGGACAAGTCATTTAACCCTGTTTGCCTCAGTTTTCTCATCTGTAAAATGAACTGGAGAAGGAAATGGTAAACCACTCCAGTATTTCTACCAAGAAAACCCCAAACAGGGTCACAAAGAGTTGGACATGACTGAAAAATGATTGAACACCACAGCAACTTCCTGACTCTAAGCCCAGCACTCTCCACTATTTCTACTTAGCTTCTGATAAAATATAACATAGGGATAAGTACAAAGCTTGACAGTTAGGCTAAACCAAGTCAAATGCAAATCGAGAATGTGAGAGGCAGCTAGGTGGCACTTCAGTGCAGACAGCACTGACCCTGGAGTCAGGAGAGCCTTCATGTCTGGCCTCAGACACTTACTAGCTGTGGGATCTTGGGCAAGTCACCTAACCCCAATTGCCTCTAAAATATAAAACAAAACTGGAGGTCTTAGTAGACTGCAAGATTGCTATGAGTCATCAGTGTGATGTAGCAGTCAAAAAACCCTGACAAGATCGTAGGTTGCATGAAGGGAATGAACCAAGGAACCTCATTGTTCTATTGTACTATGCCCTGGGTGAATTATACCCGGAATAATGTGCTTTAGGAAGGAATATGTCAAATATGGACTGGTTCTAAAGTAGGGCAATCTGGATGATGAGAAGCTTGGAGACTGGGTTGCATGAGGAATGAGTGAAGAACTGGGAATGTTTAGTCTAGAGAAAAAAACCTTTTATGGGGACACTTCTTTCAAATATTTACCTATCACGAGAGAGAATTTGATCACAGATTTAATGCCAGATGGTACCCATTTTATAGATGAGGAAACTGAAGTCTCAAAATTTAAAATATACTGTCCAAAGTGACTCATGGTTAAGTGGCCCAATTGAGATTTGATCCTGAGTCCTTTGTCTCCAAGCCCAGTCTGCTTTCTTCTGCTCCACGTTTGTTCCACTTGGAGTCAAAGGATAAAACCCTGAGCAGTGGATGGGTGTTGCAAGGAAGATGAATTCGGTTTGGTGTCATGGACAGTTTTCTAATGGTTAAGACTGTTCAGAAGTGGAATGAGCTACCTCATGAGGGAGTGAGCGCTGCTCTCCTAGACCTCTTAAGTAGATATGCAAGGTGATCACTTTTCAGGGATGATGTAGAGGTTATTAAGCTAGCTGACCTCCAAGATACCATCTGACACAGAGAGTCTGTGATGCCAGGGCCTTGTGGTCATGGGTCATGTTCTCATTACCATGGCTGATTAGAGTCAGAGCCTTCAGAAGAGAGACGTCAATCTGGGAAAGGAGCAGTTAGTGAAGAGGAGGGTGTCTGAGAAAGACCTAGGTAATCTTTAAAGTCTTTTTCTCAGATCTAAGCATATGATGTTCATGGGATTTGGACCTGGGTTTCTGGGCAGGGTAATAATGAAGTATACCTGCAGACATGGTAATCTGATCAAAACAACTTCAATTTAGGGCTGGTAAAAAAGAGAACTGGGCTTCAGTTTCCTCAATTGCAAAATGATGAGGTTGGCTTTTCAGGTCCTTTGTGGCAATAGGTTTGTGATCCTATGATTCTCTGGGGCCAATTACAATTACTCAGCAATTGGCTTGTCTTTAATGTTCTTGTAATTTAGACCACTGTAATCATTGTGCATAGCAGAAGTATGATCCGAACCAGCTTAAAATGTAATTAGGAAATATTAAACAAAATACACAAAAATAAAATAGAGTCTAGATAATGTTCATGTGGTTTTATAAGTCAATATTTGGGCCGTAGGGATCCTTATATACAGTTTCATGCCCTGTTTCTATTTAAGTTTGATACCACTAGTGTGGGGGTTCTCCTGGTTCTGTTTACTTGCACCTGAATCAGTTCATAGAAGTTCTTCCCATTTTTCTCTGAACTTTTCCCTTTTTTTGTTTATTACAGTAAAATAAATTCTGCTATATTTGCATTTGTTGTTGTTCAGTTGTGTCCGAGTCTTTGTGAGTTTTCTTGGCAAAGATACTAGAGTGGTTTGCCTTTGCCTTCTCTCTCTCATTTTGCAGATGAGGAAACTGAGGCAAACAGGGTTAAGTGACTTGCCCGGGGTCACAAAGCCAGTAAGTGTTGGAGGCTGGATTTGGGGATGAGTCTTCCTGATTCAAGCCCAGGGCTCTATCCACTTTACTACCTAGCTGCCTTATATCCATATACCACAATTCATTTAGCTGTTCCCCATTTGAAGGGTACCAGCATTGTTGTTTTTGCCACTGAAAAAGTGCTGTGAATTTTTTTGTCATTTGTAGGGACTGTGGGGGAATATGCCCAGTAGTGGAAATTCTGAGTCAAATAAATTGAACAGTGTGGTGAATTTTCTTGCATAATTCCAAATAGTTTTCCAGAATGGCAGGATCAATTTGCAGTTCCACCAATAAAGTACTATTGTTTCTACTTTCTCACAGTTTCTCCAACACTGACTATTTCCTTGTCAATTTGCTGCATGTGAGGTAAAAGTATGGCATTTTAAAAATGTCTATTTCTCTTCTTATATTAGTGATTTGGAATCATCTTCCATATAGTTGTTGATAGCTTTTAATTCTCTTAAAACTGTTCATATCCTTTTTCCTCATCCACTGGGGAATGATTCTTGGTTTTATATATTTGTGCTACTTCCCACATATCTTAGGTATCTGAGTTTAACAGAAATATTTGACACAAAGATTTTTCCAATTAACACTTTTCTAGCTTGATTGACTTCATTCATGCAAGAGCTTTCTAATTTTCTGTATTTGAAATAGTTACTTTTTTCTGTTATGGTCTCTTCTATCCCCACTTTGCAATTTTTAAAGCTACATATAAATGAGTTTATTATTATTATTATTATATTGGAAAGAGCACATAGATCTTGGAGATAAAGTCATGTGCTTGAGTTCCAGTTCAGATAACAACTGTCAACCTCAGATTATTTAACCTCTCTAAACCTCAGTGTCCTTATTTGTCAAAATGAAATACAATAGATTTGCACTATCTGCCCCATAGGATTGTTGTGAAGAAAGCCCTTTGTAGGCCTTACAGCACAATATCCACATGAGTTATGATTATCACTATTACTACTATATGGGAAAAATGGGTGACGGATTTAGGCAGCGGATCACAAAATCATCTCAGAAGCATATCAAAGTGATTGAGATGTCAGCTCTCTGGTTATCTGAGAATTATCTCTTTGAACCAAAAGCAAAGTCGCTGATAACTTCTTAATTTGCCTTAATATAATTTCATTCTTCAAAGTTAGATGAAGTGATAAGCACGTGACACAGGTCCGACCATGTGTCTCTCCCCTACCCATGAAGTTTTCATGGCTCCCTACTTCAATTAGCATAAAATACACACTTGTCTCTCTGGCATTTAAAGTCCTCCCCAATATGAGTCCAACCAAGCTTTCTGGACAGACTCTTTATTACTGCCCTCCCATCCCATACTCTACAAACCAGACAAAATGGTCTATTTGCTGTTGCCCGTATACCACATTCCGTTGCGCAACTCACTCCTTTTGAACTTTCTCCTGTTCCCAGAATGTTCTCCCTCCTTCTGTCCTTCTCATCGAATCTCCAGCTCCCTTCAAAGCTCAGCCCAAATGCTTCCATCTACAAGAGGTCTTTCTTGATTCTTTCAACTGTGAGTGTCTTTCTACCCCCAAATTCTTAGGTTCTCACTGGCCTCGACACATGTTGTTTCCTCCAGTGGAGTATGAAGTCCTTAAAGAGCAGTGATGGATTTGCTTCCATCTTAGCAACTAGAAGAGTCCTTGACACATAGTAGGTGCTTAAATGCATGTTGAATTGAATGAGAGAAATTTCTATTGAAGAATCACTGTTGACTAACATAGAACTGGTTGCTGAAGTAGAAATGATGGGAACTTTGGGAGGCAGTGACCATGACTTCTTGGAATTTATGATAGAGAAAGAGAGAAAAGCCTAGCAGAGTGTGATGCTCACCATTCACTTTGGAAGAGTGGATTTCAAAGAATATTAGAGAAAGGATATATAGATATGTCATAGTGTGTTCCAAATACTCAACCTAAATATAAAAAAAAAAGTCACACACAGAGGAAAATGGAAGGATACATCTTTCAATCAATCAGTCAATAAATAATTTATTAAGCACCTACTATGTACCAGGCACTACTCTAAGCTCTGTGGGGTTACAAAAAGAGGAAAAAGACAGTCCATGCCCTCAAAGAGGTCACAATCTAATTGGGTTGGTGGTGGAGAACAACATGCAACCAAATATATACAAAGTAAGTTATATACAGGAAAAATAGGAAACAACTAACAAAGGGAAGGCACTGGAATTGATGGATCGTTGAAGGCTTCCAGTAGATGGTGAAATTTTAGTTGAGACTTGAAAGAAACCAGAGAAACCAGCAGACAGAGCAAAGGAGGGAGAGAGTTTCAAGCATGGGAGATAGTGATCCAAGGATGAGGCTTGGCTGGGCATTATCAGAGATATAAGTGGGTTAAGGATTCAAGAGAGAAAGACAGTGCAAAGTTGAATTGGTTCACCAAGGAGTCAAGATGGGGAGAAGAGGAGAGAGTGGTTATTGCAAGGGAGATGGCCTAGGAAACAATTAAGAGTTCAAGGGATTGGAGGCCTCATGGGGATATTAAGAGAAAGCAGAAGGAGAGGTGAAAAGCTAGTCTTTCACAACTATGGCTAGGAGAAGAAAACTTAACTAAGAAAGGGATAGAGGAGATCGTGACAGATAAATGAGACAATTTCAATTACATGAAATTGAAAAGCTTTTACATGAACACAATCAACTCAGGCTAGGATAAGGATGGAAACCGTTGTTTAGGAAAAAAAAATCTTTGGGTGAAATATCTCTGAGGTCTGACATCTATGATCCATGTATAAGGAATTGATACAATAAGTAAGACAAAGAGCCATTCTATAACAGGAAAGTATTCCAAGGATATGACCAAGCAGTTTTTAAAAGAAGAGCTTCAAATCATGAACAACCATATGAAAGATTGCTCTAAATCTCTAATAATATGAGAAATGCAAATGAAAACATCTCTGAGGTTTAACCTCACACCCAGAAAATTGGCAAAGATGACAAAATATAGGAATAGTTAATGGAGAGGCTGCAGGAAGACAGGCACAATAATGCAAGGTTGGTGGAGCTCAAATAGATCTAATCATTCTGGGGAGCAATTTGGAATTGTGTAAGTGACGCTGAATAAATCCAGAAGAACAAGGAAAACAATGTACTCATTGACTTAAACAGTGTAAAAGGACAAGAATGATAAGGTGAAGAGGAGCTCTGTGTAATTAGGATGCCCAGTCTTGGCCCTGGAGAATCGATGACAAAGAATGCTACACTCCCCCCACCATTTTGTGCCTCCCAACTTGGTCCCTTCCTATCTTTTTCTTTCTTCTCACATTTTACTCCCTTCCATGTTTTCTGTGACTCAGTGACACTGCAATCCTGGCTGTTCTTTGCACATGGCACACATATGATACTGGCTGTCCCCCATGGCTTCCCCCATCCCCTTGCTCCCAGCTTTTCTGGCTTCCTTTGAGTTCCACCTTCTGCAAGAAGCCTTTCCCAGTCCTCTATCTTAATTTCTTTTTTCTGAGACTACCCCTAACTTTTCCTCTCTAGATCTTGTTTGTACCATAGTTATTTGCATATTGTCTCCCTCATTAGATTGTAAGCTCCTTGAGGGCAGGGACTGCCTTTTGCCTTTCTTTGTATTCCCAGTGCTTAGTACAGTGCCTGGCATATAAAAGGACCTTCATAAATACTTATGGACTCATTGATTTGAGAAGTGGGGGACTATGGGTATGGAATGTTACAGATACTGTCAGACAGTGAATATGTTAGTTGGTTTGCTTAACTATTTTCTTGCCATTTTTTTTTTTCAAGAGAGGGCTCATTCAGTTTCATAGCCTATTTCCATTTACTGAAGCCATTTCATTTCCTGCCTGCCCCTACTGATTTGCTCCTTCCCATCTAGAACAGCAACCTTTTCACTGGACCTGAGATCTGGACCTCCACACTGGTCATCCAGAATCCAGGTCCCAGTTCTTAAGGATAAATTAACCCACTCATCTTTGGGGGCTTATGACTTAGGGCCCGTATCAATTGATTGGCGATCAAGTATGCGAATTAGTCTTCTTAGCCTGCCATAGCTATTTGCTGGCTGTAGACATCAGGCTATACTTAGTTTCCCATCCTCTCCCGTGAAACCCAGGTCTCTGAAGCCAACCTGGGAGTGACCAGTTGTGCAGTTTTTTAGATGAAAAAAATAGCCTAGTCACCAGAAACACTGCAGTAGAGGTAGCTGGCATCCTTTGGTGCTGGCCTTCCAGACGCTACTGATGACCTATGAGGACGAGGTGCTTCCATCTTTTGATTAATTATTAAGTTCAAACTGCACTGAAGAATTGGAGAATACCAACACAGAGGTCCTGAAGTACTCCTAGGTTCAGGAAGTGAAGAAGAGATCTTCAGGCTTAGAATTAACCATGTTGAAATCAGTTCCTTGAAGAAAACCCATTGTTTTCCAGATGTTGATTGCAGCTGCTGGTCATTGGGTGGAACCCAAACATGGAGAATTTTAACCTAAATAAACTAGGCCTTCAGACTGATGGCAAAAGGTCTGTCTTGGTCCATGAATTCTAGAACATAAACAAAAGAGAGATCTATGTCATCAGGGATGTGTATGGAAAAATTCCTACTCCAATCACAATCCCTGCTGGGCAGAACCTTGCCCATAGACTTTTTTTTTTTAAATGAAAATTGTATTCCAAGCTAGACTATGAAAACTTCCACACAGTTGTCTTTAATCATCCAATGATCAGAACAGAAAATAGGAGCCATTTCCAAATACCGAAAAGGAAAACGTGAAGACTTGGCCAACCACCTTTACTCCTGGAAGGTCCATCCCAGCTTTAAATTTATGATCCCACAGTATGTTCCAGCTCTCCAACTCTCAGATTCTTTTCATCTTCTGGTGCTCACTTGAGATTGAGCCCTCTCCTGAAGGTGCCACTTCTCTTAGTACCCTCTGCAAGGCTGGCTGCTCCTTCTTTTTCATCCCCTGATGTCTGAGTCAAGAGGAGGAGCTGGTATTTGTGAGTCAGCACAAGCTGGCACCAGTGTGCTCCTGGGTATCCTGGTTATTCCCTTTTGGCACAGTCAGACTGTTACTCTATCACTATCCTTCTCTCCTCTTCTCCTTCCAAGCTCACTCTACTCTACCAGAGTCATATTGCTATCATCTATGGACTTCCAGGTCAGTCTGCCTCTTTCCCAGTAATAATAGCCAGCAATTGCAGAATGCTTTGAGGTTGGCAGAGTGCTTTGCAAATATTCTAATCTTATTCTCACAACAATTGTAGGAGGTTGGTGCTATTATCACTACTATTTGACAGATGAGAAAATTGGAGTTAAAAGGAGCTGGAAAACTTGCCCAGGGTCATAAGATTCAAACTTAGGTCTTTCTGATCCTGGATCTAGCACTCTAAGCACTGTTCCACTCAGCTGCCAAATATAAATTCAGTGCATGGTTCAGTGTTTGCTCCATTTCCTCTTCTCTTTGAACACCTTACCCTCCCAGTTCCTTACCCTCCCCTACTCCCACTACCTCTGTCTCCAATCTACTGCAGCCATGTACTCTCTTTGCCTCCAGCTTCACTAAAGAGGTGGATTCCTAGTTATAGCTCTGGTGACACGGTCCTATAAGAATAACATCAATGATATGGAAGTTTAGAACAAAAGAATTCTCAGAAAGAGTGCAGAAAATAATAAAAAGAGCCTCCCCCTTCTTTCCTTCTTTGAAGATGTATTCGGATGTGACCAACAAGATGGCAGGCTAGACATTGTTTCTGGTTCATACTAATTCTCAAAAACCACCCCAAAAGGGGAATTATGCACCAGATGTAGAGCAATTATAGCTTAATCCACAGGACAGGAAAGCAAGGAACTGGATTTTTAAAGTAACCCTAATTGCATTTCTAACACTCTTAATTCTTAATGCATTTACCTCTCCCTCAGCTGACCACCTGGGCCTTCCTGGGTTCTGACATGGATACACAAACCAAGAGCTAGGTGGCACCATAGTGCATAGAGTGGTGGGGCTGGATTCAGGAAGACCTGAGCTCAGATCTGGCCTCAGACACTTGCTGGAGCTTCAACTCCATCAGCTGCAGTTTCTTTATCTACAAAGATGAGAGGGTTATATATAGTAGAATCTGGGGTCCCTTCCAGCTCTAAGTCTACGATCCGTGCTGTGAGCCTGGGGCACACACAAGGATCTACCTCCTGATGCAGGACTTTGCCATCCTACCCCACCTCCTGCTCATCTTGGGACCTATTGAAACAAGAAGCAGACATTGGCTCTGCCCAGCTAGGAGTGTATGTGGGGATGGAGAACCAGGCTGTCTTCTGCCTTGGAAGGCTCCTAGCTTATAGAATCTTAAGACTATTTAGTTTCAGTCCAGAACACCCTTCCCACCCTTGTCCAACCCTGTAAAAAGTGACCAGAGTCAGGCCAGAGAAGGAAAAGTTAAGAGCCAGGGGAGGACATGGGGCTGGGGGCCAATGTGAGGGGTCACACAGGGTCTAAAGGAAAATAGACTGAAATTCATCTGGAGCCAGTCCTGTCTTCCCAGAGGCTACTTTGGGCGGTGAAAAATAACTCCTTTATTGTGAGAGAAGGTTGAGGCAGCTTTGCAGTCCATATGTGGGGGTATCCCCATCATTAAACGGGGAGGAGTCCAAAAGTGAGTGACAGAGGAATATAAAGAAAAAAGACTGAAACACCAAAGATTTCAAGAGGAAGAAAATTCAATTTAAAATCTAGAGCAAATATTATGAGACATAAGTAATTGCAACAAGACTTGATGAAACAGAATTCTATGGAATCCTGAGAGACCATGGAACAATTCCATTTTCCAGAATGATTCAAAAGAGAAAGGAAAATAATAAAAGCAGTTGGAAGGTACAAATATCAGAGCTTAGAGCCACCATGACACAAATAATTATCAGAATAGAAAAATGTGAATCTACAGTGCCCAGAGTCTCCAAAGAGGCATAAGAGAGAATAACAGATTTGAAATAAAAAAATACTGAAGGACAATCTGGAAGAAGAGAAACTTGAGGCAATATACTAAAAGAACACATGATTTCTATACAAGTGAAAGCTATTGACCTCAAAGACAGGAAACACCATAACAAATTAAACCTCTGTGTTTCAAACTCCAAGACACACAGTAGTTAAATTTAACAATTCCAGAGCCAAATGACAAATTCTGCAAGCAACCAGGAGAAAGACTTTCAAATATGAAGGAGAGGAAATTCAATTGACATAATACCATTCTGTACCTACTAGAAACTGGAAAAAGTAATGGAACAAAACATTCAGAAAAGCAAAAGAGCTCAAGATACAACCCCCAATGACATACTCTGCAAATATAAGCCTAATTGTCAATGAAAAAAGATGGACATTCAATAAAAGAGAGGTAAAAAATCAGAGCAGAATATTTGATTTGTAAATGCCCTCAAGCAAATGAAACATAAGAAAGGTAAATAAGCATAAGAATCAAGGAAAGACTAATTAGTGAAATAAATGACCCTAACTTTAGAGATTTCTTTCTTAAGAGAAAGAGAAAGACTAACCTAAGGTTAAAAAAACCCTTGCTATTTTTTGGCCAATATCAAAAAATAGAGGGGATCATTGCTCTGGATGGACCAATTTGTATCTATGACAAGTAGCATGCGCAATTTCTTAAGTCTAATTTTGCTTGTTTTCTCTGCCAGAGAATAATCTTTAGACTATTAGGGAGGCAATCTGGTACAGTCAAAAGAACATTGGCTCTGGACTCAAAGGACCTGGGTTTGAATCCTGCCTCTGATAGTAATTAACTGTGTAACCTCGACTAAGCCACTTAAACCTCTGTGGGCCTCAGTTTCTTCAATTGAAAAATGAACAGGTTAGACTAAATGGACTTGGAGGTCCCTTCCAACTCTCAAAAATAGATTGTGATCATATCAAAGAACCCATGTGATTAACAGGAAATTAAAGTCTGAGAGTAGATGACAGGAGAGCACGTTGAGGCCTCAATGATCTCAACTCATTAGAGCTAGATGAAAAACATCTCAGGATGCCAAAAAAGAACTGGTTACTGGGAGTCTACAAATACTGTCAGTGATCTTTAGAAAACTGTGGAGAATTGGTGAGGTGCTAGTAGACTGGAGATGGACCAACGCAGGCACTATTCTCAAAACAAGGGAAGAAGGCAGACCTGGATTCAGCAAGGCATATGGCGAAGTTTTGTATGGTAGTCTTGTAGACAAGATGGCCAGGCATAGGTTGCATAATTGTATAATTAGACAGATTTGGAAATGGTTGAATGGCTGATTGGACCCAAAGAGCAGTGATTAATGTGTCAAGGTCCACCCGGAGGGACATCAATAAATTGGTGCAAATCCAGAGGAATATAACAGAGGTGATGAGGTAAATGGATCGCAGGTCACACAAGGATTTATTGAAGGAATTGTGGATGTTTAGTGAGGAGAACAGAAGACTCAGGGGAAGGGGTGATAGCAGTTTCAAGTAATTTAACTATTGTCATGTGGAAGAGGATTAGTTTTGTTTTTCTCAACCTCAGTGGGCAGAACTTGGAGCAACAGGAAAAATGTGCAGAGAAACATATTTCAGCTCACTGTAAGGAAAAAAGGAAAAAACAAACTTCTGAACAATTTCAAAGTGTAATGGGCAGCCTGTGAAAAAAGGGAGATCCCCATTGCTGGAGTTCTTCAAGCAGAGGCTGGGTGATTCTTTCTGGGAATGTCCTATTTAGGTTTAGCTAAGTTGGTACAGTGGACAGAGTGCTAGGCTTGGAGGCAGGAAGACCTGAGTTCAAATACTGCCTCACAGACTTATTAGAAGTGTGACCCTAAGCACAACTCCTAGTATCAGCTTACTCATCTGCAAAATGGGAATAATAATAGTACCTACATCAAAGGGTTATTGTGAGGATCAAAAGAGACAAAATGAAAAGTTCTTTGTAAATCTTAAAGTTCTATATACATATGATGATGATGATGGTGTGGCTTTTGAATTCCTTTCAGCTCTGAGATTCTATGACCTCATGACTCTACGTAGCTTGGGGTTTCAGAGACAAGTTAGCCAGACTTGGCCCCTCTTCCCTGGGGAAGAAGCTAGGTGGACAAAAAACCCTGAAAAGACTAGCAAAATGATGGATGCCTCTAGAAGCCAAAAGGATAGAGACGTATGTGTGTGTGTGTGTGTGTGTGTGTGTGTGTGTGTGAGAGAGAGAGAGAGAGAGAGAGAGAGAGAGAGAGAGAGAGAGAGAGAGAGAGTATGTGTTTGTGGTCACTAGGGTATAGCTTGTTCAGGATCACAAATTTAGAACCAGAGGGAAACTTACAAGCCATCAATTCCAACTCCTTCATTTTACATGAGATTAAGAGAATTGTTTAAGGTCACACGGGTTGTACGTGGTCAGCTTTGCTTACCCAATATAAAGTGAGTAACTTGTGTATTCCTGAGTAAAAAAGAATTTTGTTGTTGCTGAGTGGTTTTAGTTGTGTCTGACTCTCTATGATCTCATTTGGGATTTTCTTGGTAGAGATACCAGAGTGGTTTGCTATTTCCTTCTCTAGCTCATTTTATAGATGAGGAAACTGAGGCAAACAGAGTTAAGTGATTTGCCCAGGGTCACATAGCTAGCCAGTGTCTGAGGTTGGATTTGAACTCAGATCTTCCTGACTCCAAGCTCAGTGCTATATCCACTTCATCACCTAGCTGCCCTTGCATTTATATAATGCTTTACACAGAGCTTTACAATGTATTGTCTCACTTTATTCTCACAACAACTTTGTGAGACACGTGCAATTATTATCCCTGTTTCATAGACGATAAAACTGAAACAGAGATTTACCTAGGGTCACATAGCTAGGAAGTATCTGAGGCCTGAACTCAGGTCCTCTTGATGCCAGGTCCAGGGCTCTATCTACTGTACTACCTAGCTCTCTGTCTCCTGTGTAATTATTAGCTATCTAATGGTAATAACAATTAGAGCCTCAATCACTAAAAGACTGTTGCCTTAATCAAACCGAGACCTGGAAAAGACCTTAGCTTAAAAAGACCAAGTTTCCCCGACTGCATTTTAGACCATCTTCAGTCGTCCTTATCTATATCTAGCCACTAGACCCAGATGGCTCTGGAGGAGAAAGTGAGACTGGTGACTTTGCACAGCCCTCTCTCACTTAAATCCAATTCACTTGCAAGTCCTGGCATCACCTTCCTGATGTCCTGGTCCTCTTTGAGAGTGAAGGACAAACAACAACAATAGCTAGCATTTCTTTAGCACTTTAAGGTTTATAAAGCACTTCACGTATGCTATTTCATTTGAGCCTCACAATAAAACTTTCAGTTAAGAAATTAGAAAAAAACAACAATGTTCTGGGTTCTGTTTCTGGACTGTGAACAGGATTCCTTTGAATCTAAAACCGGCCTGTATGTCCATATAGTCAAGGAGGTTTCCTTAAGAAGTGAAACTGGAACTGGATCTTGAAGGCCCAGGATAGGACCTGGATAGATACAGACAGATGAAGGGAGGGCATTCTTCATAGAGGGAGAGCGTAAGTAAGTTCCTGGATGCTGGAGAGACCCTGCCATGGAACCAAAGGCATCTGTTTGGAACCAAGGATCCATTTTGAGAGGAAGGAGAGAAGGTTCATAGGATCCTGTAGTGCCACAGACTTAGAAGTGAGAGAGACCTCAAAGATGGCCAGAGCATGGAGGGTCTTGATTGTCCACTTGGAAAGTCTATATTGGATACTAGAGGAAACAGGGACCCTTTGCACAAGAGAGAGTAGCATTCTAAAGCACAGCTTAGAGAGGATGAATTTAGCCTGGACTTTGTGAGATAGATGCCTGAGACCTCTGGAATAGAAGAATTTTCACAGGGCTTTGAGGATATTCAAGACACATCTGAATTGTCAGGACTCTCTCAGAGTCTCCTGTCAGGAGGCCAGGCTGACACTTGGACTCTGCAGACAAATATCATCTAAGAATGACACAGTAAGTGCCAGTCTGGGTCCCTCCCTCTCTTCCTCCGGGAAGAGCTCAACTGTAAATGGAGACAATCCATTTTCTGTGGCATGAAATGAGAAGAGAACAGGAGAGGAAAGGAGGGGAAAAGGCTTTTATAATGGTATTGGGAACTTGCAGGTTCTGCATTCAGCCCCACTATAGACCTTAATGTGAGGAGCTTTGGAAGCCTCCTCTACCACAGATATCTCCATTAGGAATCTCCCCCATTGCCTCAAATGCCATCACTGGTGAGTCATTCAATGTGGGTTATATTGCATTGCAAAAGAGAAGTCTAGATTGGGTAATGTTCAAGCCCCCAAAGTTACTTGTTAATGATAGAATTTCAGGCAGAAATTTCTTAAAGTCCATCAGCTCATTCTCCTCCCTTTGTTCAAATCTGGGCCCTGATCATTGGTTGTTTGCAATTTCTGTCCAAGATACGTGTGTGTATTGGTGGGTGAGTTCTATAGACTGTCCATCCAACCACGTGTCATAGTCCGGAGAATGGGTAGTCTTCATTTTCTATGTTTTTCCTATGTGCAGTCTGAGTGAGATTAAAATGTAATTAAGAAAGTTTTCTAGACAAAAATACAGCAAAACATAGATAATGTTACATTCTAAAGCTAAGTCAATATATGGCCTGAAGGGATCCTTATTTGAGTTTGAAATCATTGATGTAGTGTATAGAGGGCTGTCCTCAGAGTCAGGAAGACCCAGGTTCAAGTGCTGCCTTTGACATACTGGCTGTGTAAAACTGCAACCAAGTCATTTAATCTTTTAGGCTTCTAGGCAATTTTAAAGAATATATTTTGCAGAGAAGGTGCTAATCTGCTTTGGTCAGCACCTTGGAGAGAGTTTCCATGCCAATGTAATCCTAGCTCTGGACCCGTCTCTACCATCTATAGCAAAGGATCTTAAATTATGGTCCATGATTTAGTCTAGTATTTCAAGAAAGCTGGTTTTCTTTATAGTTTCACATATTTTATTCATTTTCAAACATGATTCTGAGAAGGGATCCATAGGCTTTGGTTAAGAATCCCTGGTCCACAGGCAAGCCATCCTTGATTTAGAACTCCATATTGGACATAAAAAACATTGCAAGAGAAATGTATGACTGGGGGAAAGGAAGAAGATGGACCAGAAAGGAATGATGAATAGACCAGACACTGTCAAAGGATGTAGAGGATCATCCTCAGTCCATTGGGTGAACTTTTGTGGAAGGCATTAGTACCCATGGGGACAAGTGCTGCCCAAGATGGGACACCAGCATGGCTGGATAATGGGGTTTATATTGATGAGATCACAGATCCATCGAGGTACCAAGTGAAGCAGTAGACAGTGAAAGAGAAAGATATTGGGCCTCTGCCCATCTCTCTCTTCCCAATCATGCTGCCTCCTCTACTAGGAAAGGCCATTTTCAGGGGGAAGCTCTCCCCATAGTTCACCTCCTCTACTTCCTCCTAATTTCTCTCCTTCCCCTTTATGCCCTCTCTTCTCTCCACCCCTCTTTTCCAAATAGTACCTCCCTCTGGTCCCTGGGACATTTATTTATGATTTTGCTTCCAGCTAGTGATTTATCATGCTGAGTGCCCACCTCTGGCAAACTCTCACTTGTCTCCCTTTTGTTATTCGCCTCCCCCTGGAAATCAGGCCAAAGCTGCTTTTATTTGGAAGATTTGCTAACACGGCAATTACTCACTGTCGGGGCAGCTGACACCACCCATCACTTTTGGGTTTCTTCACTCTGTGCATAAATAAGTGAGGAATGTCTTCATCTGGCTCAGGGGCCTGGGCTCCAGATCCTTTCAAAAGCCAAGGGAAAGAGAGATCTTAGTCCCGAAGGAAAGCTTTTAACTGGTACTTGGCCCAACATCACGTTGGCTTTCTTCTTTTATGACCTTTCTGCTCTGGCCTCTAACTGTCAAAGGCCAATCCAGTAGCATCAGGTCTTCAGGGTCCTCCAATTCCTGTAGCTTCAAAGTGGATGCTCTTTCCTTCCTTGATGGCCCTCAAGCACGAAGTTGGATTTCTCAAAATAAACCAATGATACCACTTTGTAAAGGAGGAAGAATGTTGTATTTAAGATCATGAGATCTGGGTTTAAGTTCAGGGCCTCCCACTACAGAGCTTGGGTAATGTGTTCCTCATCTTTAGGCCTCAGTTTCCACATCTATTTACAGTGAGAATGTCTGAGTCCTTCAGTATTAAGTCAGAACCACTGACCAGAAGCAGGCAGTGCAGATCTGCACATGTTCCATGGGGCACGATCCCCCTTAAATTCATCCCTTAACAAATATTTGCTGCCCTCAGCTAACATAAGGGGTTCATTGGGCACATTTAGAAAGTTCTGTGGGATCTTGGAGAGGCTTAAACATTGCCCTTTCATGTCCTCTGTTAAGGTTTTGCATGAAAGAGTCCCCAAAAGGTCCATAGGGCACAGTTGTTAATGGTCCACAATATGCCATGTGAAGATTTCTAGCAATCCATTCAGCATGGTTCTTATACAGTCCCAAATTTAACAGTCTTAAGGGAGGGACTAGGCCTATAACAGCTGGTAGGTCTGGGGATTATAATCCCCCTCCCTCATAAAATTATGCAAATTTGATAAGCAAAGATTATTTTACAAAGTCTTTTTAAGGTTACTTTCTGTTTAGTACTTCTAAGGTCCCAATCCAAACAAAGAGTGAAAAAGAAGAAAAAACCACCTTCAAAATCTGGATAAAACTTGTGTTGTTGTTCAGTCATTTCTAATTCTTTGTGACCCCATGGACCATGGCACACCAGGTCCTTCTATACTCCATTATCTTCCCAAAGTTTATCCAAGCTTATGTTCATTTCTTCCATGATACTATCTATCCATCTCATCCTTGGCTGTCCCCTTTTCCTTTTGCCTTCGATCTTTCCCAATATCAGGGTCTTCTCCAATGAGTCCCACCTTCTCACTATGTGGCAAAAGTATTTAAGCTTCAGCTTCGGTATTTGACCTTCCAGTGAATAGTTTGAATTAATTTCTTTAAGTATTGACTGATTTGATCTCTTTGCTGTCCAAGGGACTCTTAAAAATCGTTGAGCTGTGCAAGCCCCTTCGCCATGATAAGGAAGTGATCAAGGAGGGGCTGAACAAAACTAATGAAAGTGAAAAATAAAGAAAAGGAAAGTGAGAAATAGTCCTTCACCCCTCAGAAGGGAATTCTAGTCTCCAATAAGCTCTCAGAATATGTGGGATTGGCTGTCTCCACTGGGATTAAAGACCTGGCACCCATTGACAGTTACCCCTTTACTCTCAGGTGAGACATCAGACTGTCTTGGGTACAAATTATTTTGCATCTCTATAGCTCATGGGACTGCTTATCCATTTCCACAATGGATTCTCTGCCACTGTACAAGGTGACACAGCTGGAATTCTGAATTTACTGGGCAATAGGATGAACAGACTTAGTTTGGTGAGCAAACAAACTCAGAAAAGCCTTGAATACATGTGGGGCTCCCCAAAAAGAATTAAGTAATTGGGGTTGATTAGAAAGACCCTCTCAGATCCTGGATGAGATCAACAGTTTAGTAAGGACAACTGGTACTGTCTCTGGGGTCTGGGGCTCTTGTTCTGTCTGTCTTCATTAAGAAAACCCTTCTGAGCTGTGGACCCATGCACACTGGCCAGGTCCAAACCTGAGGGAGCTTGGCCTACAAAAAGAGAGGTTGGGCTCTTCTGGCTCATTCTCTTTTTGACTCTTTATATTCTGACACTAGAGTCCTAAGGATAATTACTTAAAACTTCAATGTTAGGGGACTGGATTCAATGATCTCTAGGAAACCTTCCAGCTTTAATACTCTATGTTCTAATGAACTGTCCAGTTCTGACACTGCAATTTTACAAGTCCCCTAGCATTCTATATTCCAAGAACTCTTGTAGCATTGACATTCTATCCTCTAAAGACCCCTCAAAATTTAGCATTTCTGTCTAAAGTGTCTCCTAGTCCTGACCTCCTGCATTCTAAGGGCTCTCCCAGCTCTGACGTCCTATGTCCTGAGGTGTCTTTCAACTTTGACCTTCTGTGTTCTAAGGCCCCTTTCAGCTCTGACTGTTCTAAGGGCCCTCCCAGTTCTGACATTCTATGTTCTAAGGTCTTTTGCAGCTCTGCTATTCTATGTTTTGAGGTGTTTTCTAGCTCTGACATTCTATGGCCCTAAGATAGTAAATTAAAACAAAATTTCAGAATTCAGAACAGTTTAATTGTAGAGCAAGGGAAATAGCCCTGTTGCCATATCACCAGGCTCATATGATAGGGCAGCCTTATGAAAGGTAAGACAGTCTTGGGCTGCCTTAAGAGAGCACTACCCTTGGGGAACATGGAGGAAACAATCCCTACTCTACCATGATCAGGCCACATTTGGATCATAATATTTTGGTCTGGGCATCACATTTTAAGAAAGATATTGATAAGCTAGAGGCTATTCCTGGGAGAGTAATTGGGTTGGTGAAAGATCTAGATTCTGTTCTATATGTAAATTATATGAAGTTACTGTGGATTTTTTTTTGCTTGGAGAAAAGAAGACTTCAGGGGGACATGATAAGTGTCTTCAAGTATACTTAAAAGGCTGTTATATAGAAGAGAGATCAAATTTCTTCTGTTTTGACACAAAAAGGTTCAATTAGAAGCAATGGAATGATGTTCAAAACTGCAAATTTAGGCCTATCTCAAAGGCAGATAGGTTGCTCCCTCACCAGAGGTCTTTAAGTAGAACCTGGATGAATTCTTGTCCGATGTGTTATAGTGGAGATTCCCTTTGGCTTTGGTTGGACAAGATCACAGAATTACAGAATTTGATATTTAGAAAGGGTATCAGTGGCAATCTGGTCCAACTCCCAAATTCTGTGATTCTGGGACTAGCCAGGGCTGATTGTTCCAGCTGGCATATGTTTGCCCCATTAGCAGTATTCTGCTCATCTTGAATGTCATGGCTCACTTGTCCTGCACTCCACATACAGTCATGCTGCCATGTCCACAGGTGGCTTCCATGCATACTGAAGGAAGGGGAATTGTTTCATCAAAGACTTCTGATTGAGAGCTGTTTTCAGGCTGCCGATCAGTGACTATTGATACCTTCCTCTGCTTACCAAATATTTGACTCTCCCCAGAGTTCTGGAGAGAGACAGACACACAGATGCTTTAGTGTATCCCCATTTCCTCTGAGGGAAGATCATATACTATGGTCCAGCCAAAATGATCTTTCTGTTCCGCACAGAATTCTACCTTTTATCTTTGTATCATCTTCTGTACCTGGAATGTACTCTCCCTGCACCTGTGCCTTACTAAATCTTTTACTTCAATACTCAACTCAAGGACCACCTTTCACACAGTCTTTCCTGAAGCAGACCTAACCTCCTTCCTTAAATACCTGAGTTGAACTACCTTGTATTTATCTCAAATTTATTCTGTTTGTACTTGTATATGTGTATGTCTGTCTCCTGTCAGTAAAATATTTTCCTTTAAGGTGGAGACTGTTTAGTCCTTTGAATCTGTATCTCCAGTGCTTAGCACAGAGCTTGGCACATAGTAGGTGCTTAAATGCTAGTTGATTGATTAAGAGGGTGTTTCAGTTTCTCCAAAATGAGAATTGTACTATGTGAACTATTCCGACGATGGCAGCATTGTCAGCCTAGCCGATGGAAGTCAGTATCCAGAATGGAATCCAGGAATCCTGAAGACTAATCCAGGGCTCTCACCCACAAGCCCTACTCTGGGAGGTCTCTCTGAGCCAGTGATAGATAACACCCGAAGTGACTGGACTGAGCATTAGATGTGCCTATTGAAACCCTCAGACCCCAGGCAGGAGCAGCTAGCCAGTCAATGGATTCAGCAGGTAAAGTGCATGGAATGTTAGCCATTGCTTGCTTGGTATTGTGCAGAAAGAGGAACTGATGGTTCCTGGAGTGAGTCAAGACCCCCTTTCCCAGGGTGGACAGTAGGCAGGGAAGACCCTATTGTTTGTGTAGCAAGTTGGCTAACTGGGATGCTGACTGTAATTAAGAAGGGCTGCCCAGCTGAGTCATCAGGGGATTGAGAGCAAAGAGGGAAGGCTGATAATGGTAGAATTATGTTTTGAAGAAGAGGGTAAGGAGACTTAGTCAAGAAGGTTGAAGGTAGAGGTAAGTCTGAGCTGGGGAGGGGTCTAGTCAAGGTGTCAAAGATGAGATTCAGTCCCTAGATTCTAGTGGGCTGGTTCATTTTAGACACAAACTGGAGTTGTAAGTCAGTCAGTAAACATTTATTAATCACCTACTATAGACACAAAGTGGAGTTGTAAGTCAGTCAGTAAACATTTATTAATCACTTACTATAGACACAAAGTGGAGCTGTAAGTCAGTCAGTAAACATTTATTCATCACCTACTATGTGTCAGACACTGGATATATAAAGTAAAAAGTAGTCTCTTTTCCCAAGAAACTCACAATGGTTTGCATACTATACTGTCTGCCCAGATATACATACTGTTGGACAAGCTCTATAGGGTGTCCTAATATGGGCAACAGATATTTTTCAACCAGTTGGTCTTTTCTGTGTGGATGGCCACATCCCCTCCAAATATGGCCTGATCATGGTAGAGTAGAATAGGGATTGTTTCCTCCATGTTCCCCAAGGCTAGTGCTCCCTTAAGGCAGCCCGAGACTGTCTTACTTTTCATAAGGCTGCCCTATCATATGAGCCTGGTGATATGGAAGCAAGGCTAGTCCCCTTGCTCTATAATTAAACTGTTCTGAGTTCTGAACCCTTCCAAGGATTGATGCCACCAGCACGTTGGAAAAGATTCTGGGTTTGAAGTCAGAGGACCTGTGTTCATTCCTGTCTCTGCTACTCACTGCTGGTATTATCATGGACAAATCACTTCATCTCTCCAAGTCTCAGTTTCATTTTCTAGAAAATGAAGGGATTAGAGTAGATGACCTTTTGGGTCCCTTCTAGCTTTAAATTGATGACTTTATGATCTTAGGTAGTTAGACTTTTATTGTTATTTGATTATACAGATGAAGAAAATGAGGCACAGAGAAGTCCAGTGAAAGTCTCAAGGTCACCCAGTTCATAAGCATTCCCTGCAGTAGAATGTAAGCTCCTTGACAGCAAGAGTTGTTTTTTGTTTTGTCTTGTAACCCTAGTCCCTGGTACATAGTAGATGCTTCATAAATAGAGGTTGCTAGATGGTTTAGTGGGTAGAGTGGCTGGATCTGGAGTTGAGGAGACCTTCAAAACTAGCTGCTGACTAGCTAGCTCAGACCAACATTATTATCTTTGTGACTCTGGGTAAATCACTTAATCTCATCTGCCTCCATTTCTTCATCTGTAAAATGGGGGTAATAATAACACCTCCCTCCTAGAGTAGATGTGAGGAGCTTTGGGGTCCATATTTGCAAATAAGGTGCAGGATGTAATAACACCACCTACCTTAGAGTTGTGTTGTAAGGATTCAGTAAGAACAAGAATAAAATGCTCAGCCAACCAGAATCCACTCCATAAATGCCAGTCATTGTTGCCACCATTGTTATTGTTACTCTTATCTTCCAGCTCTATCGATGCCAGTTATCATCATCATCATAATCATCATCATCATCATTATCATCAACATCATTAAATGCCTGTTGGTATAAATGAATGGATAAAACATCTGTTAAGCAATTAATATGGGCAAAGTAAGGAGCTAAGGGTTGAGGATAGAAATAGAAAAGCAGGTCAGTCTCTACTCTCCAGAAACTCTCATTTCAATGGGAGAAACAACTTGGAAATGTCATATAGTGATAAATAAGTGGAAAGAGCAGGGATCACGTGAAACGTGTAATGACAATGACCCTGAGAAGAATTGAGGAAATGCACCTCCCTTCCTTCACTGAAAGTAGGAGTGTGGAGGAGATACAGTCTATGTGTTTCTTTTGCTGGACTGTTTTTTTCCTCTTTCCTTTATTATTGCCATTATTATTTACAAGCAGCTTCTCCCTGGGTAGAGACAGGGAGGGACATATATGAAAATTAACAGGATATAAAACCAAAAGTTTTCAATAGATACCATTGACAAAATGAAATGCTTGTCAATTAGATTGTCAGAGCTAAGAGACAAACCCAACTGTGTCTGCTGGCTCCGAGCCCAGTATTCTTTCTTCCCACTGCCTCTTTTCCGACCAACTCAGAATTATTGTCCCCATTTTACAGAGAAGCAAATTGAGCAGTTCAGCAATGCAGATTTCCACAGCAGGTTGTGGTTGTGAATTCTTCACTGGCTGCAGCCTTTCCCAGGCAAAGCCCTGTGCTGACTATTTCTCATCAAAAACATTTTCTGGGAACTGAAATGAGGTCTGAGCCTGGGAGAGTTTCTGGTCTCTTTGTTTTAGGAAATTAAAACAACCACTAGGACCTGATAGTATTATAGATAGACTAGACCTATCAGAGCCCCAGCCCCAGTGGGAGCCCAGTTCTGAATCATGAGTGAGACTTGGTGGATGTAGGAAGAACAATCCTTCAACTCCTCCTTGTGGACTCAGAGACAAACACATGCCAAGGCTATTACCTGCCAAGCTGTCCCCTCCCAGGACCCAGAATTTGGGCTCAGAAGTCTTGGGTTTGAGTCTCAGGCCTACCACTTATCAGCTATGGGACTATGAGAAGATCACTTCCTTTTTCTGGTTCCCTGTTTCCTTACCTGTAAAATGGGGTGAGGGGTAGCTAGGTGGTACAGTGGATGGAGTACTGGGCTTGGAATCAGGAAGACATCCTCATGAGTTCAAATCCAGCCTTGGACACTTACTAGCTGTATGACCCTGGGCAAGTCACTCAACCTTCTTTACCTCAGTTTCTTCATTTGTTAAAGGAGCTGGAGAGGGAAATGGTAAACTGATCCAGTATCTTTGCCAAGAAAACCGCAAATTGGGTCTTGAAGAGTCAGACATGACTGTAATGATTGAACAACAAAATGGGGTGATGATTCTCACACTACAGCCCTCTCAGTGCAAACTGTTAAGTATGATTGAGATGTGAACTAATTTTTGCACCAGACTCTGCCCCAGATCTGCGTGGGGAGAGGAATTACCAATGAGGGGGGCAAAACTGGCTTTCTACCTCCCTGATGAGCAGCTGTGCTGATTGGGTGACTATGTTGCTGCTTAGAGGGTTTTTGTTTTCATCAGAGCTATGATTTCATTGTTACAGGGAATTCCCAGAGAGGAAACTCTGTCTGCCAGTGCAATTCTACACCTGCTCCACAATATAGAGATTTGCCTAGAGGCATTGAGAGATTAAATTACTTCCTAGG
This sequence comes from Phascolarctos cinereus, assembly GCF_003287225.1. Lineage (NCBI taxonomy): Eukaryota > Metazoa > Chordata > Mammalia > Diprotodontia > Phascolarctidae > Phascolarctos > Phascolarctos cinereus. The sequence goes on along the minus strand of NW_027556098.1, from coordinate 369,865,294 downwards.
GTCCCAAAGTCAGTATGAATCAGAGACCAGACTTAAATTCAGGTCTTGGTTTTGAGGTCAGTTCTTTATCCAACCTGCTGCTTAAAAGTTTTCTTGCTTTGGAGCAATTATTATCAGAGACCTTATCCTCAGTTTCCTTATCTATAGATTGAGGGGGTTGGACTAGATGACTTCCAAGTGTTTAAGACCTGTACTGCACTGCTTAGGGTAGCTAGATGGCACAATAGATAGAGTGCCTGCCCGAGAGTCAGGAAGACTCATCTTCCTGAGTTCTGATACAGCCTCAGACACTTTACTAGCTGTGTGACCCTGGGCTGTCTGCCTCAGTTTCCTCATCTGTAAAATGGGCTGGAGAAGGAAATGGCAAACCACTCCAGTATCTTTGCCAAGAAAATCCCAAACAGAGTCATAAAGAGTTGGACAGGACTGAACATAATTGAATAACAAAACCACATTGTTTATGACTTGTTTCCAGACTTCTGCTTTTCCTTCTCTCCATCAGTTGCTTCCCCCTAACCCCATACATTCTTTCCCCATTAGAATATAAGCTCCTTGAGGAAAAGAATTGCCTTGCTTACTTGTGTTTGTATAATGTTCTATAAATCTATCTATTAATGTTCTATAAAATCTATCAATCTATCTATCGTCATCATCATCCTATCTGCCTACTAGACTGTAGGCCCTCTGAAGGCAGTCAAGGACCCTCTTTTATATAACTTCTGTACCTAACAGAGGGTTCTCTCTATGACAACCCTTCCCCTACTTTTTCAAAGCATTTCTGTGACATCGTTTGTATAGGGAACCCCCAGGGAAGAAATTCCCCTCATTAACCCAGATCTATAGCTCCTCTGTAATTTAATATTAGAGTTGACTGGGCTAAGGGACTTTAGGTTAAAAGTTAAAGGCCTCACAGCTCTTGTCAGGGGTGCGACTCAAAGCTAGGCCTTCATGACTTCAAGGCAAGCTCTCTCTATACTACCACACACGGCTTTATTCATTGGTATTTTGATACCACATCTTCCCAATAAATATCTGAATTTGGATGGAATTATCCTGGGCTTCTTTCTGGGCCTTGGCTTCCATATCTGCAAATAAGGTACAGAATATAATAATACCACCTGCCTTAGAGTTGTGTTGTAAGGATTCAATAAGAACAAGAATTAGATGCTCAGCCAATCAGAATCCACTCCATAAACGCCAGTCACTGTTGCCACCATTGCTATTGTTACTCTTATCTTCCAGTCCAGCAGTTCTGGAATTCCAGGGCAGACTTTGGTCCCAGCACTGTAACCTTTGGAACATCCACCGTCCTAGGGTGAAGGTCAAGTGAATCTGTCTCTAACGCTCTAGCTGCTTTCTCCACTACCTTGGACTCCGCAGCTCTGGGCTACTGTCTACCTGATTAATGAGTAATTTTCCTCATCCTTCCTCTTCTGGAAGAAGAATGGGAAAGTCAGAAGAGGTAAAAATAGACTCTGGAACAGAAATAGCCATGGCAGAGAGGCAGATGCCTCCAACTGAAAGGCTAAAGTTGTCACACATAGAACCTAGAATCATAGAACAGAGAATGTCAGAGCTGGGAGGGCCCTTAGAATATGGAATGTCAAAGCTAGGAGGGACTTTAGAACATAGAACGTTTGAAGATAATAATGTCAGAGTTGGCAAGGGTGGGGGGGATAGGGAGGTCTTAAGAGCAGAAAATGTTTGAACATAGAATCATAACTTGTTAAAAGGTGAAAGGTGCCTTAAATCCTAGTTTAACCCCCTTGTTTTACACCTGAGGAGATTGGAGTGCAGGGAGGGCATGAGTCTTCCCTAAGGTCACAGAATCAGTTAGCGTGGCAGATCATGAGGGTTTTCTCACAGCCATTTGATTAGAAAGATGAGGCAGAGCCACTGAAGTGTTGTAAAAATTACCCGCTGTGTGCACATAAGATAAATTTTTTCTGTCATTTAGACCCGTGATTTTTTCTTTCTTTCTTTTTTTATTTCCAGAATTACCCAGGAGAGGTTGGGGAGTATTAGACATAGGGTAAGTTGAACTTTGAAAGTTCAGTAATTTGAGGTTATTCAGGGAGAAACAAAACTAACCAGCTTTTCAAGTGGAAAGATTTTTTTAAAAAGTCTTTATAGAGCTCAATTACAGATACAGACAGGTTTGGCGTCCTTAGGTTATGGTAGAAGGCAACCTAATGTAAAGGAAGGAGTATTGTCCTTCGGGATGGAGATCTGGGTTCTAGTCCTGGCTCTGTGTGAACTCAGGCGAATCCTATTTCTTTTGTGGGCCTCATTTTCCTCCCTTGTAAAATGAGTGGCCTGGGGACTTAGATCAGAAATGCAGCATCTCAGAGCTGAGAAGGACCTGGGTCGTGTCAGAGTTTAAATGGTCTCTGCACTCCTAGAGCTGGTAAGGTGATGAAACAAACACAGATAATTATAATCACAATTTTCCATGATGCCTTGCACTGGAGGGTTGGAAGAGAATGATGAACAATGTCAAGAGCTGTGGAGAGGTCAAGGGGTAAAGAATGGAAAAAATGGTTATTGGATTTGGAGATGAGGAGTTCATTGGTCATCTCTTAAACAGAAGGTGCAGTATAGTAGTCAGGACAGAAGCCTGATTGTAGTTAGTTGACAAGCATTTATTAAGTACCTACTATGTGCTGGACATTATACCAGACATTCGACTAATCAAAGGCAGAACAGTCTCTGGCCTTCAGGAGCTCATGTTATGATGGGCAGAGATAACATGCAAACAACTACATACACTATATATGCACATGTACATAAATGAATATATGTATATATTTATATAATAGATAGCATTTATATAGAGATTAAGGTTTATAAATTTCCTTACAAATATTATCTCATTTTATCCTCACAACAACTCTGGGGGGCAAATGTTACTTTTATCTCCTTTTTAATAGGTGAGGAAATTGAGGGAATGACTTGCACAGAGTCACACCTTCCAAGGTGAGGCTTTGGAACTCAAGTCTTTTTGACTTGATCTGGAATCAAGAAGACTTGAGTGGACAGTAATCTCAGAGAGAAGGCACTGGCAGTGTGGAGGACTGGAAAGGTTTCCTGTGACAGGTATGCTTTGAGCAGTCTTGGAGGAAGCCAGGGAATACCAGCATTTAAGTAGAAAATGAAAGGGGGCAGCTAGGTGGCACAGTGGATAGAGCACCAGCCCTGAAGTCAGGAGGACCGGAGTTCAAATCCAGCCTCAGACTAAACACTTGACACTAGCTGTGTGACCCTGGGCAAGTCACTTAACCCCAATTGCCTACAAATAAAAAAAAATTAAAAAAAAGAAAAGAAAATAGAAGGGGAAGAAGAAGAAGAGAGAGAGTTGTTGACAACTCATTTTAGGTTTATCAGTGAAGGAAAACTGAGCTCGAATGGAGATGTCTCAGAGGAGCAGAAGGTGCAAGGGTATTTTTATTTAGATTTGGAGGGACCAGAAAATGCCTGCAGGTTAACGGGGAGGTGCCAGTGCAGAGGGTCCAAGAGAGAGGGGATGATTATGGAGCAAGGCTCTAGAACAGGTGAGGGGGCATGGGATTAAGGCAGCAGGCAGAGGTACTCAATCTGGTGAGGCTTAGGAAAACCTCTTCTGTGGTTTTAGGGAAGGAGTAGAGAGCAGGTGATGGATGATGCTGAGAAGGTTTGAGGAATAGGAGGTGGTAGAGAGAGAAGATGGATTTTTGTTCATTAAAAAATTAAATTGAAATAAAAACAACAATAACAAAAATAATTTTATAGTCAAAGTAAGTGTCCTAAGACATGACTGGGTCTGGGAGTAGAGGCAAATAAAATTAAATTGGAAGGGATATACTGAGATAGTGGGGGATTGGCTAAGGGACTGGACGCCATGGAGGCCAGGGAGAAGGTATAGTGTGAATAAGAGTATAGCATGAGTAGGAGAGGTGGAAAGATAGGAAGCCGTGACTACAGAGTAGAATTTTCCAGTTCTTGGAGGTGGAAAAACACTGAGAGATTTTGAGATCTAAGGCGTGACCACATATTTCATTGTGTGGCTGAAGTGGGCTGGAATAGGACCTGGTCACTGGCATTCATGAGGTGAAGAAGTTGTGTGGTTAGGTTGTTGGGGTGTGGGTGACGGCAGGAGGGCCTTTTGTATGAATGTTGAAATGTTTGAGGTCGATACCAAAGGAGAAGATGAAAAAGGAGTGGCCCTCACTGAAGAGAGGGGCCAGGTACATAGTTTCCATTTATAAAGGCTAAACTTGTTTGAGGTCACATAGCTAGTTAAGGCGGAGTAAGGAGCAGGGGCAGAATGTTCTAATACTCCAGGTTCTGAGGTTCCTCTCACCTGTATGTTCTGAGGAGCCTTCCAGCTGTGACATTCCATCCTGTTTCATTCTGCTTAGGACTTTTCCCCTTCTGTGCCTCTGCACCCCCAGGATAGACGATTTGGACATCTGCTCTCTCTGCTTCTTGGGTGCTCTTGGTCTGGCCCTTCTACACCTGCTCAGCCTGATCCCCTGGTCCAAACAATCTGTTTCAACTCAGTGCCCCCGGGCACCAGGTCTTAGTGCTGTTTAAACACAACCTGTTCATTCCTACAGCTGAGCTTTGCCTCATGCTGTTTCTCTCTCTTAGAATAATATTGGCTGGCATTTACATAGCACTTTAAAATTTGCAAAGCACTTTAAAATTGTGAAAAAAAAATCTAAGCTCTCATTCAGGCTTTACAACAACCCTGTGAGGTAGATGCTACTTCAATTTACAGGTGAGAAAACAGAGATTAAGTGACTTGTCCATGGTCCTGAAGCAGAGATGGAATTTGACTTAGGTCTTGGGATCCATTATCTTCTGACTCCTCTTTGGAATGAATGTTCTCTATCTTCCCCTCCCCTTCTCCACATCTTTCACACCCTTAGAAATCGGGAGGGACTGGAAGGAACCTTTTAGAAGAGGGAACAGGTGCCACACAACTATTTCAGTAGCTAAACTAGGTTTCCAAATTACATCTTTCTGATTCCAGCTCCATTGTTCTTTCCACCTCACTCACCCAAAGGTCAACTCCTCCTCGTTCAGCCCTCCTGGAAAGCCTTCCTTGACTCTTCTCACCTTCTGTCTGGAAGCTCATATTTCTCGGACCTGAAGAATGGAAGAGACATGCATGACCCATTAAAAATTTCCTTTTTGCCTCCATAATATCTTTCCCACCTGTCCCCTTCTCTTCACTCACACAGCCACCACCCTTGATCAGGGCATCATCACCTCTCCTCTGAACTATTACAAGAACCTCCTAATTGATCTCCTTAAATCCAATATTTGTTTCATCCAATCCAATCTCCACATGGTTGCCAAAGTGATATTCCTAAAGCACAGGCATGACAATGTTAACAACCTTGGGAAGTAGGTACTATCATGATTGACATTTTACAATTGAGGAAGATGAGGTAGAGGAAGGAAAGCAACCCTTTGCCAAGGGTTACAGCTAGTAAGGACCTGAGAGCAAATTTGAACTTAAGTCTTCTTGATTCCACTTGCATCTTTGAACTGTTAATAATAGCATGGATGAAGAGTCTGATTGTAGTTACAGTTAATTTTGGGTATGAGTTTAGAAAATGAAGAGCAGGAGAATGTGTGTGGAGTCTGTATATTCAAATGAAATTAGGGTGTGAGTAGGAGAGGTATTTGTAAGGAATATGTATTGGGGGTGGTTGGAGAGACTGAAGTAGTAGGAGTGTGCTTTGACAGCTGAAGTTAAGAATGAGTGAGTGTGAGGGTGGCATAGGGGTCCTTTCCTGGGAGCATTGTAATATGTACCTTGGCATAGGGCTTATGACCTGGTTGCTGGTATCTCCTACACAATATACGCTGAGAACATTAATGAAAGGAGGCATGATCAAATTCTGCCTTCAGGTGACCTGAATTGTGTTCCTAACAGTTTCTATTTCATTAGGGGAGTTCCCCTCCAGGGCCCTTGCCATGGTGATACCCAAACTAGTTTCTACCTTCTCAACCTTCAACAGCACTTAATGCTTGTCCTGGGCTAGACTTCAAATCAGGAAGGCCTGGGTTCAAATCCACCCTCTGACACTTAGCTATGTGATCATGGGAATATCACATGATCATGGGAATATCACTTCATCAGCCTGAGCCTTAGTTTCTTTACCTGTAACATGGGATAATAATATTTGTGGTAAAGCCTACCTCACAGGACTTTTGTGAGGCTCATATGAGATGCATTAAAAGCAACTTTTTTTTCCAACTTTTAAGTCTTATTTAATATTAGGTATAAACTATGTGCTTGCTTTGGCTGGCTCCTTGGCTTCCCCAGTTTCAGCTCACAATTTACCTTCTGCAAGTCCCTCTACAACTAGTGTCTTTCCTCTGAGATTACCTCCAATTTATCCTGAATATATCTTGTATGTATGTATGTTTGCAAGTTGTCTTCCCCAGTATTGTGCTTAAATGTTTATCGACTGACTCACCCATTAGACTGTGAGCTCCTTGAGCATGGGAACCCTATTTTTGCCTTTGTTTTTTTGTATCCCCAATGCTTAGCACAGTGCCTGGCATATAGGGAGGACATAATAATGCTCATAGACTCGATGTCTCTGTTGTCATTGTGCAATCTTCCACACACATGTAGATTTCTAGAGATCTTAAAAATAATCTAGTCTAAGCTTCACTTTACAAAGGAGGAAACTGAGGCACAGTGATGGGAAGTGACTTTCCCAGGGTCACACAGTAAGTAAATGGCTGACCTAGGACTAGAGACTAGATGTCCAGCTTCCCTAGCTGGTTTTTTTTTTCATTGCTTCTCTATTTGTACTGCCTCCCACATTTCCTTGGTTTGATGGATTCTCTCCTCCCTTTTTCTGCCTTTGTCTATCTCTTTCTCACCTTTCACCTTGGTTGCTGGTACAATTTCTCTGTGTTTCAGCCAAAGGGGTAATAATCATTGGATGTGATATAAGTAATAAGGAAATTGCTGTACATGCCATTTAGGTCCTGGGGAGCTGGGAATAGAAGGGCTCAGGTTGTAGACAAGTACATTAATCTTGCCGCCTTTCCTGGAATGAAACCTCAGAGATGGTAACCTGTTCTTTATTGCTAGTCCAACAGGCTGGCTGCTCCACTTGAGCAGAACTCAGCTTCTTCCCTGAAACATGTCTCCAAAGGCCTCCGAGCTTTTTTCTGCTTTTCATTCTTTGGTGCTTTACAAATAGCATCTCATTTGGCACTCACAACAACTCTGGGAAATAGGTGCTATTATTGTTCCTATTTTGCAGTTGAGGAAACTGAGGCAGACAGTGGTTAAGTGACCTGTCCAGGATCATATAGCTAGGAAGTGTTCTGAGGCAGGAATTGAACTCAAGTCTCCTTGATTCCAGGCTCCATGCTCTATCTGCTGCACCACCCAGCTGCAAAAAGGCTCAGAGGAATGTGGTTGTTGTTGTTCAGTCATTTCAGTCATGTCTGATTCTTTGTGACCCCATTTGGGGTTTTCTTGGCAGAGATGCTGGAGTGCTTTGCCATTTCCTTCTCCAGATCATTTTACAGATGAAAAAACTGAGGCAAACAGAAGTTAAGTGACTTGCCCAGAGTAACCCAGCTAGTAAGTGTCTGAAGTTGGTTTCGAACTGACAAAAACGAGTCTTCCTCATTCCAAGCCTGGAGCTCTATGCACTATGGCGCCACCTAGCTGCCCATAGAAATGTGAGCAATCTCTGTCTTAAACTCACTTCTGACCCTTCCCTCTGTGACACTCCCCTCTCTCTAATGTCCTCTCTGGACCTCTCTGACTTTTCCCTTTAGACCTAGAAAAGAAAGTCATAGGATCATAGGATTTAGAGCCCAAAAGAACCTGCCCTGCCTCTGACACTGCCTGTGTGAGCTTGGGCAGGTAATCAATGACCATTTATCAAGCACCTACTAAATGGACTTTACCCTCTTTTTTTTTTCCTGTAGAATTTCTTTTTTCTCTGTAGAATCTGGAGGGTGGAGTAGAAGGCCTCTGAGGGCCCTTCCAGCTCTAAGCCTATAATCCAGTGACACTATGAGCCTCAGAGACTGAATGACTTACATTACCACCATCATCGTCAACTACTGTTTATGTATCTCGGAGATACCTGCTTTTGAATATATTGTCTCTCGAATTAGAGCATAAGCTCCTTGGGGTCAGGGATTGTTTTACGTTTTTTCTTTGTATCCCCAGAAATTAGCATGGTGTCTGGCATACAGTTAGTGCTTAATAAATGCTTGTTGATTGATTCATAATAAGAATAATTATAGCTAGTCTTTTTATAACACTTTAAGGTTTATCAAGGACATTACAAATACTATATTATCTGATATTCACAACAACCCTATGAGATAGGGGTCATTATTATCTTCATTTGATAAATGAGGAAACTGAGTTTGAGGGAGTTTAAGAGACTTACCTAGGGTCATATAGCCAGTAAGTAACTAAGGCAGAATTTGAACTGATAAGTTTCTGATTCCAAGTCCAGCACTCTAACATTACATCACCTAATTGTCTACAGATGACTTAGATGACATAGTCAGGTAAGAAGAGTCTGAGGCAGGATTTGAATCCAGGTCTTTCTTACCTCAAGTACAGAAGGTCAGCAGTGCAGCTGAGATTGGAGCCCTGGCCCTCTGGCTTTGGGTCCAGTGCTTTATCTGAGCCCTGTCCTCAAGGCTTGCTCCCTCCCTCTTCCCCTCTGATGATTGTGTGTGGGTTGCAGCCAGCCTGGGAAGCTCAGCTGTTTGTTCCTTTCAACTGCGTTGGGGACACAGGCATGTGACCAGAATGAATTGTATCCTCCTCCCAAAGAACTGACACAATATTTTGACAGTTGCCTCATGCGTCTGTGCTGGGTGATTGTCAGCTCTGAGGGCAGCCCAGATTCACATGGAGGGTCTCTTGAAACTCCTGGGAAATCAAGTTGGGGGGAGCCTAGAGACTTCAAAGCACTGAAGGTTGGGTGCTTCTGAAGGAGGATCCATCTGCCCTGGGGAGCATTGGGCCTGGCTCTCAGGGCTGGGGGTGGAGCTCTTGAGAATGAGGGGTGAAGGGGGTGGTTAAAGGGGCTACTCTGGCAAGATGATGACAGGTCCTGGCTTAGCCAGGCTGGAACTTGACCAAGCCTCCAGGAATGACCTGACCCCTGGACATCATTCCCATCTTCTTCCCCATCATGAATAGGGAGTGTGTTGTGTGACCCACTACATCTAGGCTGACCCCACCCGTGCTTCACTTTACTCCTCAGTCATCTTCCAACCAGCCACTCTGGAATCCAAGTTCTCCCTCTCCCCAGTCAAAAGAAAATCAAGGCAGTCCCCTCTCTTAGGGAGATCACATTCATTAGGGGAGATAACACATTTGGAAGAGCCTAGCCACAGGGAATATAGATATAAAAGGCTGATGGTCTTTAGGGTGCAGCAGCAGGTCAAATAGCAATGCCCAGGGATCTAGAGGGCATACTGGTAGGGCAGACATAAAGTACCCTTGATCTTAAGGAGTAACAGCAAAGCAGATGGCAATGTCCAGTGGTCTGGAGGACATGGTGGAAGGGCAAATAGGAAAGCCTCCGTGATCTTAAGAAGCAATGTCAAGGCAGATGGCAAAGCCTAGCAGTCCATCATTTTACCAGAAGGATGGTAGCTGGCAACTTCATGTTAACCTAAGCAATTATAGTGATTATGTCTCTGACTGATAGTTGTGGGATCCAGCAGGGATGGGCATGAGAAAGCCAACATTTAGCTATAAGGGGGAATCCAGTGCCTGATGTGAACTGGATACCAGTATCTAGGCTGGGGGAGGGGAAAGAATCCCCTTGTCATGTGCCCCTGATCCAGGGACCTGCTGCAGGTTGGGGAGGGGAAGATCTAGGGGGCCTTACCTGCTTGAGGTCTAAGCTGCCAGTGGGGATCTGGAACCATCTGGGCCATCCTTCCCCCCTTGTTTGGCCTGGGGTACCTCATTTCCCAAAGGCCGCATGGTCCGGAAGGGAAGCTCAGAGGCTTCACTGTAAAGGACAGAAACTCCAATGACCACAGGCAACCTCCATTTTCAGTCCCCAACAGCTAGGCCCTTTGGCTCCAAGTCACTAGGGATATTATGAACCACGGTCGCCAGAAACCATTCTAGGCTCATCAATCTTAAAGTTCTGGTCTCTGAGGCCTTAATTTTACAGATGAGGAAACAGTCCCAGAGACATAAAACAACTTGCTTAAGATTGAACTGGAAGTAAGTAGCAGAAGGAGGATCTGAACCTAGGTCTTTGGATTCCAAATCTAGGGCTCTTGTCACTCCACCAAACAGCAGGGTTGTTTGCTAAGGACATCACCAGAATAAATCCATTCTTCCCCCTCTTCCAGTGTGCCAGGAGCACTCAAAAACCTCTCTAGCCTTGAGGATGCTTTGCATGGTCCATTCCAGGACACAAATGGGGCAGACCAGGAAGGATGTAGTAATGGATGGACTGATGTTCTATTGGGAAGGGGGAGGCATCATTTCCTCCTGTGCCGAGTCTGGGTTGGTTAGATCCTCATTCTGACTCTTCTCCCTACAACTCTTCCCCACCAAACAATAAAAATAAAATAAAACTAATTTGGTCTTCTTATTTTACAGAAGAGAAAGACTGAGGCTCAGACAGAAGCAGCTTGCTTAAGCTCACACCTCAAGGGAGTGGCAAAATCAGGAATAAAAACCACATCTCCTGACATCCAATTTATTTCTCTTTCCATGGTAACATGCCGCCTTCTCTACCATGATCATCTCCTGTGTCCACCCATTCATTCATTCATTCATTTAATCCGTATTGAATAAGCATTTATTATTAAGCAACTATTATGTTCAAAGCACTGTGCTAGGTAGGCACTGGGGATACAAACCAAAACCAACCAAACAAAAGAAATAGTTCCCGTATAGGAGACTCCCATAACAGAGCACTTGAGCTGAGCCTCGGAGAAAGCTAGGAATTCTGAGAGGTGGAGATAGGGAGAGAATACTTTTCAGCTCTGGGGACAGTCTGTACAAAGAGATGAAAATTGAAGATGGAATACCATGGGAGGGGAAAGATTGGAACATTGAGTGTGTGAAGGGAAGTAAGGTGACATGACTTTAGAAAGACAGGCTGGAGCCCTACTGTGAAGGGCTTTAAATGTCAAAGAGAAGAATGTGCATTTTATCCACAAGGGATAAATACAATTAGGAACTACTGAAGCTTCTTAAGTCAGAGAGTGACATATTTAGACCTATGCTTTAGGAAAAGCCCTTTGACAGTTGAGTAGGGGATGAACTGGAGAGGAGAGAGGGGGGATTCAGGGAAACCAATTAAGAGTTATCCCCACTCAAGAAGGGATGAGGATCTCAACCAGCATGGTGGTTACGTCAGTGGAGAGAAAGTAACGGGAGCAATGTTGACGAGTTAGAATCAATAAAATTTGGGAACTGATTGTATATGAGGGAGAGGTAAGAGTTGAGGGATGGCTGTAAGCTGGCAAACCAGGTTGATTGGAAGGATGGTGATGTTCCCTGGTTTAGTTAGGAGGTAGAAATATGAAGATTCCCTAAGAAGTATTCTGGGAATGAGGGCAGCTAGGTGGCATAGTGGATAGAGCAGTGAGCCCAGAGTTAGGAAGACCTGAGTTCAAATCCAGCCTCAGACATTTACTAGGTGTGTGACTCTGGGCAAGTCACTTCACCTTATTTGCCTCAGTTTCCTCATCTGTAAAATGAGCTGGAAAAGGAAATGGCAAACCACTTCAGTTTCCTTGCTAAGAAAATTTCAAATGGGGGTTATGAAGAGTCAGACATGATGGAACAACTAAGCAACAGAAATTTTGAAAATAATCATTCACCTTTATGTGGGATCATGACCCAAAGATGGGAACCAATGGACTGGTGGAACCAAAGTTCTTCCTGACATAGTATTCTGTGATTCTAGAATGTTTTAGACCAATCATGAGTCATTCATTTTGGTGCAGCTTCTCATAAAGCCCTGAACGTGGTAACCACTGGATAATGTCTGTTGATTTGCTTTGACGTCTTGAGCACCTACTGTGGTTCAGCTCTTGCTGGGCACTGTGGAGGAGACAAAAGGAGAAGAATTTGTCTCTGAAACTTAGGGAACTTAGAGTCAGGTTAGAGAGGAGGGGGGAGGGAAGAGTTACTTAAGGGCCATTATTACATTTGCTCCTCCCCCAAATCCTGTGAGATATTAAAGGAACAGTGATCATATGTATTTTACAGATAAGGAAACTGATTCATGGAAATGAAATGACATATTCAAGATCACAGAACCAGGCCCCTTGAACTAGGGTCTGCTGACTCTCAGTTCGGGGATCATTAGATTGTATTATATATTTTATATACTTTATACTGTACTCTTTGGTGTCCCTCCTAAATCCTGCTCTAGTTTAGCCATCACCCCAACTTTGTGAACTTCTTGAATTATGTGTAGTCAGCTGGACCACAACTGTCCCAGCCCTTGGCTAACCCCTAGTCTGGACATGCTGAGAACTAATGGCATAGACTAGACAATCCCTAGGCAGTGGGGACTAGAGCAGCACATCACTAAACATGCTCATAGAGCTGCCTTTGTGGAAGAAACCTGTAGATCTATTGATGGATGGGTCATTGAGTTAACTCCCACTCCATCCCCCATTTTGCAGATGAGAAAACTGAGGCCCAGGGAGGTTGTGATGTGTCTAGGGTCACAGTGAAGTGTCAGAGGCAAAATCAGAACCAAGGTCATGCTGGACACCAAGTTCAGCTTCCTTCCTTTATGTCATGGTGCACCTGCTGTTTACAAAACACTGTACTAGGCACTGGGGGAGATGAAAAAAGCTTAGATAAGATACAGCCCCTGGTGTAACAGTGTAAACCATCTGGTAAGGGAATGGGACACCAGTGCTATAACTCAAAGTAATAAGTGATAAAACAGGGGTTTGACTAGAGTACTATATGATGTCTGGAGGTGGGGGGGGGACAGGACATAGAGCAGAAATCATTACTAATTGAGGGAATCAAGGATGGTTTCTTGGGGGGGGGCGGATTTTTAGAGAATCAGGAAATATTCTGTATTTCTATATATGCTTTCGCCTCCCAGAATTCCTGTTGGTTCAGTCATTTCAATTGTGAAAGACTCTTTGGGACCCCATTTGGGGTTTTCTTGACAAAGACACTGGAGTGGTTTGCCATTTCCTCCTCCAGCTCATTTGACAGATGAGGAAACTGAGGCACACAGGGTTAAGTGACATGCCAAGGGTCACACAACTAGTAAATGTTTGAGGTGGGATTTGAGCTCATGTCTTCCTGATTCCAGTCTCAGCTCTCTATCTCCTGCATCTCTTAGCTACCCACCCAGTGAGGTAGGGGCTGTTATTATCACTATTCTCATTTTACAGATGAGGAAACTGGGAGACAGAGCTAAGATCACACAGCTATTACAGACTGTGAGGAAGGATGTGAACTCAGGTCTTCCTGACTCTAGGTCCAGCACCCCACCTAGCCACTGCACCACCTAGCTGTCTTCCCTTAGGAAACAATAGGGATGCATTGTCAAGCTTTGAGCAGAAAAACTTCATGACCTGTTCTATGAATTAGGAAGAGAAGTCTAGCAGCAAATGTGAAGGATGCTTTGGGGGAAAGAGAGAAGGACAGTGAGAAGTGCTGACAGGAAGCTGTTTCAATAGTACAGGTGGGTGGTGATGAGCACCTGTACCAGGGTGGGTGCAGAGAGAACAGGGAGGAGGGGGCAGACACGAGATGGATGGCAGAGGTGGAATTGACAGGCACCAGTAATGGGATAAGAACAGGAAGAGTGAGGGGCGTCAAAGAGAACTCCAAGGTTTTGAACACAAGAGCCTGTGGGGACGGATGGTGGTGCCATCAACAGAAATCATGAAGTTGGAGGAAGAGTGGGTTTAAGGGAAAGATGAGAGATAATAAGCTGAGGTTAGGATTCCTTGAGTTAGTAGCACAGTGGGATGGATATCCAGGCAGAGATGTCCTGGGAGTAGCTGGAGATGAAGGTCTAGAGCTCCGGAGAGGGTCAGGACCGGAGATGAGGATTCAAACTAGAGGCTACCGTCTCTACAGATGGGAGCAGCGAGGTGGCGCCATAATGCCCAGAGGACGGGACCTGGAGTCAGGAAGACTTATTGTCCAGAGTTCAAATCTGGCCTCAGACACTTACTAGCTGTGTGATCCTGGCCAAGTCACTTCACTCTGTCTCAGTTTACTCATCTGTAAAATGAACTGGAGAAGGCAATGGCAAATCACTCTAGTATCTTTGCCAAGAAACTCCAAATGAAGTCATGAAGAGTCGGATGTGACTGAAATGGTTCAACAACAACAAATTTCTACAGATTCTCCTTTATTGTACAAAGCAGGAGAGTCCCCAGAAAGTCATGGTGGAAGCAGTGGGAACAGCAGATTAATGAGTTAGTGGATATTTTAGGTTTACAGAGGCATCTGCCTGTACAAAGAAACCTCATGGTGAAATCTTAGTACGTCATGGTAGGTGGTACATAGAGCCCTGGACCTGGAGTCATGAAGACCTGAGTTCAAATCTGACCTCAGCCACTGTCTAGCTGTCTAGGGAAAATCACTTGACCTCTGCTTGCCTCAGTTTCTTCACTTGCAAAATGCGGATCATTATAGCACCTACCTTCCTGGGTTCTTGTGAGGATCAAATGAAATAGTAATTATAAAGTGCTTAGCACAGTGCCTGGCACAGAGCAGGTGCTTTATCACTTGTTCTTTCTTCGTGGTGGACAGAGCACTGCGTTGGGACCCAGGGTCCCCAGGTCGTAAGTCCAGTTCTGATACCTAGCGGCTAGCTTAGGCCAGTCACGTCACTACATCAAGGCTCAGTTTCTTCATTTGTACAATAAAGGAGTGGGATTGGCTAGCCTCTGCTGTCCTTTACAGAGGGCCAGGCAGCATATTTCCTCCGGTGCTGGTTAGAGGAATAGATGGAATCCCCATCCCATCAGATGGCAGGAGCCCTAAGGGAAGGCCTCTGATTGAGGGAAGGACTGTGATCGGGGCGCCCAGAGCTCCAGGAGTCATCTCCATGATACACCAGTGCATTACAAAAATCCCGTTATCAACCTCCCAGGCCTGAAGATTAGCCTGGCTTCAGCTCAGTATTTTGGATATAATATTAGCAATCACATAATGCAAATCTATGCAAACACATGTACATAGCCATACATCTACAAGACACGAAGGAAAGGAGAGGATTTCCATAATCATTGCAAGATCCCACAAGGATCATTACAACGTGGTGAAATTACCTCAAATCCTGAAGCTAATGAGCCCCCGGCCTGGGTCCCAAGAGAGGCCCGTGGGACTGAGGCCAGGCTAGCAGAGCCCTGGTCTATGGAAACCTCTTTTGGAAACAGGCCCCTCTCTGGCTAAAATTCCCTTTGCCCCCACTTAGATCGTGCCCCTGGACTTGTCGAGGCTCCCCCAGGTCACTGGACAAATGACACTCTTCCCCACTTTTGTTTCCACTCAGACTCTCTATTTTGTGATTTAATACTTGTCAGGACCTATGGTGATCCGAGAGGTTCCTAAAGATTAGTTCTCAGGCTTCCCGCTGTCTTACCTCAAGTCAGTACCTGTAGACTCAGAGGCTCCCACATCCAGCAGGAAGAAAATACCCAGGCAGAACTCTTACTTCCCTTTGACACTCAGGGCCTCAAAAACATGTGGGCTGCCATGTTTCCAAACAGAGGTTAGGTTCTAGGACCATATTGTGAGGGCCCTTCCAGCTCTGACATCCTGTGTTCTAAGGCACCTCCCAGACCTGACATTCTCTGTTCTGAGGCCCCTCCCAGACCTGACATTCTATCTTCTAAGGCTCCTCCTAGCTCTGAAATTCTGTTCCAAGGCCCCTCCCAGCTCTGACATCCTGTGATTTAAAGCTTCTCCAAGGTCCAGCATTATGTTATGAAATCACTACGGGCTCTAATGTTCCATGTTCTTAGCTCCCTCCAAGCTCTGACATTAGGCATTATCAAGTCTCTTCTAGCTCTGACCTTCTGTTTTAAGGGGTTTACTCTTGCTCCAACATCCTGTGATTCTAAGAGATTGCTTAACAAATCAGCCATCAGAGACATCAATGAGATGATTCCTGTACTGAGAGGAAGGGTGGGCTCAGGGCTCCTCTGCAGCTCTTTGGAGTCTCTGTGGAACCATTTTTGTTCACCAGGCAGGGAGAAGGCTTACTAGAGGGCAGAGGAGAATTCCAGGTGCCAGCAGGGGAGATTCTGTGTCAGTATGTCAGGCTCTTTCTGCTGATAATTGTAATTGATGAAAACGACAATCATTCTAACGTAATAATATCACTAATGCTCTCTCTCCTCTGATGCCTCTTCACAGAATATAGGTGGTTCTGGCTTCTGTAAAACAGAAGCTCTAGCTGGCCCTGCCCTATGGCAGAGGCTTCTTTTGGGACCTAGGCACAGATCTTTTTTCCTGATGACTGCCAAGGGCTAAGTTGAAGATATTCCAGGGTGATAGACTTTTGGCCACAGAAACTCTCAAGGACCATCTATTAAGACAGAAAAGGCTTGGGGTCTGCATTGAAGGGCATACAAATTCTCAAGATCATAGAGAGGTGGCATGGTGTGATGAATACAGTGTTGGTCTTGGCATCATCAGGAAGATCTGGGTTCAAATCCTGCTTTAGACATTTAAATTGTGTGATCTCAAGGAAGTCACTTAACTTGTCTTGGCCTCATCCATGGAAAAAGGGGGTCAGATCTGATAGCCTTTCAGTTCAAGTCTATGAACCTATGATACAGAGCTGAAAGACCTCAGAGGCCATCTAATCCATACCCTTCATTTTTTCTTTTTTTTTTTTGGCTAGGCAATGGGGTTAAGTGACTTGCCCAGGGTCATACAGCTAGTAAGTGTTATGTGTCTGAGGCTGGATTTGAACTCAGGTCCTCCTGAATCCAGGGCCAGTGCTCTATCCACTGTGCCACCTAGCTGCCCCCATACCTTCATTTTATAAAGGAAATTGAGGTGGGGAGCAGTGACTCATCTAAGGTCTGTGATATATAAAAAGTTTGAGAGACATAGTTTCTGAGTAATTAGTATTTTAATAATACTAGCATATTATTAATAAAGGATGATCATTTGGCTGTCTCTCTTAGACCAAAGACCAATCATGGAACCCATTCAACACTTATATGCCCTTGGAAGAGTGGGTGCTCAGGGGTGGAAATCAATTCTGATTGGTTAACAGTTAATGAAGAAGGAATATTATAATGAGAGGTGGACCTATTCTGATCAGAGTCTGGGGTACATAACTGATCACTCAGTCTTGGTCAAAGAGACTTATCTATATTCATATCACCCTATCTGACAAAAGAGAGATTCCATATTTTCCCAGACCTGTCTGAGTAAAACATAATGGGCCAGAATCCATCAATTCACCTAAACTAATTTTTTTTAACCTTTTGAACAGTATCAGCCTTGAATTTCAAAGGTTTCCTGAATAATTGACAGGAACTGATTTCTGAATGAGGAAGTAGAAAAGGGGGAAAACTTTGGTCCTAATACAATAATTAGTTATTAATACAATAGAGAAATAGTCATTTCTCTCAGGTTGCACAGGTTTAGTAAATATCAGGGCAGAGATTTGAACCCAGGTCCTCTGAATCCAAAGCCAATGATGTACCCATTGCCAATGAAATCTTGACGCATTGAAGTGTGATAATAATAACAATACCCGGGCAGGTACATCAAGGTTTATTATCTCTGTTTCACAGGTGAGGAAATGGAAGCTTAGGGAGTGAAAGTACCTGCTCAAATTCATAGAGTTGTTTAGTGGCTAGAACCTGAAACCAGATCTCTCAACCCTTAGTCCAGTGCTCTTTCTGTGATCTAGGAGACAGAGACATTCACCTGCTGCTGCTGGTTCAAATGAGAAGCTAAACAAGTTCTAAGCAAAAAGAAGTCACGAGCTCCCTGTCACTAGAGGTCTTCAAGAAGAGGCCAGATAGCCACTAGTCAGAGATGTGGTAGAGAGATCAATGGAATTTAGATTTAGAATGATATTTTTCCTTAGAAATAAGGAAAGTAGAGCCCAGAGAGCTAAATGATTTGCCAGGATTTGAACTCAGGTACTCAGGACAGCTAGGTGGCTCAGTGGATAGAATACTGGGCTTGGGATCAGGAACACTCATCTTCATGAGTTCAAAGCTGGCCTCAGATGTTTACTAACTGTGTGACCCTGGCCAAGTCACTTCACGCTGTTTGTCTCAGTGTAAAATGAGCTGAAGAAGGAAAAGGCAAACTGGTATCTTTGCCAAGAAAACCCCAAATAGGGTCACAAAGAGTTGCAAATAATTGATATAACAACACTGACTCCAGATCTAATATTATTTTCAGGGCCTTCCAAGGTCCCTTCTAGTTCTGAGTCTGTGATTTTGTCTATTATTGGGTTCTTCCTCTAATCATCAAATGTTTCCATGGGTTTCACCATGAGGCATTGAATGTTGCGTGCAGTAGACACTCAGTAAAGACATCTTGAATAGAAGAACCAGGGGACAGCTAGGTGGTGCAATGAACAGAGCACCAGCCCTGGATTTAGGAGGACCTGAGTTCAAATCTGGCCTCAGACATATAACACTTACTAGCTGTGTGACCCTGGGCAAGTCACTTAACCCCATTGCCTAACCCCCCCCCAAAAAAAGCATGAAAGAACCAATGAATGAAACCATGATTGCCTTGCCTCAACCTGAAGTGCTATTGGCCCGTCTGCTGGTAGTGACTGAATGATAGGGTGGAATTCTTGATTGACTCAATTCATTCATTCATTCACTCATTCATTCAATTCTCATTTCAATGGTAAATTTGCATTGAATGGCTGAATGAATTCATTTATTCATTTAAAACTTACTGTGTACAAAGACCCAGGATCCATGTTATGAAACATATGGAGTGTCCAAGTCCCTCTCCTCATAGAGCTCCTAGCTATGGTGGGAATACAAGTTAATATAATACAAAGAAAAATGACCTAGTGGAAAGAGCCATGCATTTAGAGGATGCCACTTCAAATTCAACCTTTGACACTACCTGTGTGACCTTGTGTCAGTCATCTCACTTCTCTGGGTCTCAGTTTCCTTATCTGTAAAATAAGGGGGTTGAACTAAATGACCTCTAAGCTCCCATAGGATCACAGAAATTGAAAGGGATCTCAACAACTGCCTGGTCCAGCCCAGGTACACTATATGGAAGGAATCCTTTCTATGACGTGCCTCCCAAGTGGTGATTCAAGCTTTTGTTTGAGGATCTCCAAGGAGGGAAAACTCATCGCCTCTGTAGACAATCCCTTCCAGCTCTAAAGCTATAACCCTAAACCCCAATGAGGTCAGGGCTTCATGAGTGGAGGAAGGCAATGGAAATTCAGAGAAGGGAGAGATTACTAATGGCTGGGGTATCTGAGGAAGTGTTCTTGGAGGAGGTGGGTCCAGAGTGGGCCCCAGGGAGATTCTCAACTGACTGAGATAGGGAAAGTAGAGATGGGATATGGGAAAGCCTAGGGTGTGTCAGAGGGATGATAAGAACTGTCAACCCAGAGGGGAGGTCCCATAGAGGGGAAAAGAGAGAGCCCTGTGGAAGTGGAAGCCCAGACTGTCTAATGGAGCCTTACCACCATTCCAGATGGCCAATGGTTGGGAGAAGCTGGAGGGCCTAGGGCGGGGGGGGGGGAACCTGTGGCCTTGAGGCCATATGTGGTCCTCTAGGTCCTCAAGTGTGGCCTTTTGACTGAATCCAAACTTCACAGAAGAAATCCCCTTAAAATAAAAGGATTTGTTCTGTAAAACTTGGACTCAGTCGAAAGGTCACACCCAAGGACCTAGAAGGCCACATGTGGCCTCCAGGCTGAACGTTCCCCACCCCTGGCCTAAGGGGAAGCCCCTCACTTCCTCACCTCAACCCCTGTGCTCAGTGAATATTCTCCTGGCTGGGAGAGGAAGGCCCAGGACATCTAGCAGGGCCAATGGAATATTTTCTCAGTGAAGTTGGGAGGGGGAGGGGAGAGAGAAGGGATGAAGTCTGGAAGCCTAAGGGGAGGGTTTTACATTAACCTTTAAATCACAGGCTAAGTTAGATGTGCATCCCTGCTACTAATGGGATGCCAGGCACTGGAGAAAGCTCAGCCAATTAGAGGGCTTGGCTCCTACCCACTGCCAGAAAGCAGCTGTTCCCCTCTGCCCTGACTCCAGCCAGCCCAGGAGAGCAGAAACTCAGCCTTGGCAGAGGAGTGTGTGTGTATGTGTGTGCTGGAAGGGGTTATTGGAAGGGAGGGGTGATGGGAAATGGACTCAGAAGAGAATTATAGCTGAAGTTCTTCTGGCCTCAGGGAAGTGCTGGGTTTATTTTTCTCATTAAAAAAACCCAAAAAACAAAAAACAAAAACCCAAACTAAAAAACACAACAGAAAAGCGGCCAAGTTCCAAATGTCCACCCAGCCTCAGCTTGCAGACCCCTAGTGATCAGGGATCTGGGCTTCCCTAGCTCATTCCCCTCTTGCTTGGCTCTACCAATTAGCAGGTTCTTTCCCCCTTGACACCAGGCTTAAATCTGCTCCTCTGTGATTTCTCATCTGTTGCTCCTAGTTCTACCCTCTGGGGCCAAGCAGAGAAAAATGGGTGGCTTCTTTTCCATTTGTCTACCCCTCACAACTATTACATGTCCTTCTCTGGGCTAAACATGCCCACTTCCTTCAAGTGATCTCATTTGGCATGAACTAAAGGCTCTTCACCACCCTTGCTGGTGATGCCATGGTGCCTGGCACATAGTGGGCACTTGATAAATGCTTTGTTGACTTAACTTGGCTGCCCTCCATGTGGAATTCTCCACTTTCTCAATAGAGACAGGAGCTCTTCACCAGTGGAGGTCCCCAAATTCTCTACAGCTTATAGTTACATGTAGTTGCCTGGGAGTCCTGAGAGGTTAAGCACCTTGCCTAGCATCACACAGCCAGGATGTGCCAGGGGAAGGAACTGAACCCAGGTCTTCCTGGCTTGAAGACCAGCTCTCTATCTGCTGCAACATCTGTCTCTCTGTGATACCTTCCCTCTAACATGACCTTCTGTCTGCTCTGCATATATTGTATATAAATAATTGTTTGCTTATTGTCTCCTCCATTAGACTAGGAGTTCCTTGGGAATAGGTTCTTTTTTTCCCTTTTCTTTTCTCTTCTCTTCTTTCCTACCCTCTTATTTTCTTTTCTTTTCCAGAACAAGTCACTTAACTACTCTCAGCTTCAATTTCTTCATCTGTAAAGTGTGTGGGTGAGTAGAGGTAGGACTAAATGACCTTCCTTCCTTCCCTCTTCCTTCCTGTCTTCTTTCTTTCCTTCCTTCCTTTCTTTTCTTTTCCTTCCTTCCTTCCTTCCTTCCTTCCTTCCTTCCTTCCTTCCTTCCTTCCTTCCTTCCTTCCTTCCATAAAGGTTGAGAATTCCTAAGTGAGACAGACAACATGCAACATTTCCCAGTGTTCCTCTAGCTTCAGGTAGCTCTCCAGATGCTGGTAATAGACTATTGGTGTGCTGGAGATTCAGCCCCTGGGCATATTTGTGATGGAGTGTGGAGTGGTTATTGAATGAATAGAAGGAGGTGTGATATTGCTTCCAGGATAAAATATAAACTTCTTTCTGTTTGGCATTTAAAGGCTTTCATAGTCTGGCTCCAACCCATCTTTCCAAACTTACTTTTCATTACTCCTCTTCACACACTCTACCATCTGGTCAATCTGGTCTGTTTGCTTTCCCAGATACATGACAGTCCATCTCCCACATCTGTCTCTTTGCTCCCTCATATCTGGAATGCTCTCCTTCCTCACATATGCTTCTTGGAATCCAGGGCCCAGATCAAATCCACCTTCTAAAGAAGTTTCTGATTCTTTCAGTTGCTAGTTACCCCGCTCCCCCTCCAATTAATTAGTGAGCCAATCAATAAGCATTTATTAAGCACCTACTGTGTTAGTGGATGTGCAAAGTCCTTGGGATAAAACAAAGACAAAATCAACGTTCCTGTTCTCAAGAATTTCATAGTCTAAGGTAAGAGACAACATGACAAACAAGATAGATAGTTATAGATCTATAGAAAGATATAGAAGTATATTATGTACGAACAATACATATACAAGAAAAAGTAGACATAATGGACAGAAGGAAGGCACTAACACTAAAAGAGGTCAGGAAAGGCTTTTTGTAGAAGATGGGATTTTAGCTGAGGTTTGAAGAAAGCCAGGAGGCAAAGATAAGAAGGGAGAGAATTCCAAGCAGGGGCACTAGGGAGATAGAGTATCTTGTGTAAGGAATAGCAAAGCATCTAGTGTCACTGGGCTGTCATAGGTTATGTGGGTGGGGGGGGGTTGGAGAGGGAGGAGTTAAGGTATAAGAAGAATGAAAAGGTAGGGGAAGGTTATGAAGGGCTTTGAGTGACAAACAAAATATAACAATATATAATATATATATATTATATCCATATTATTATATATATATTAATCATATATATATAATATTATATATTATATATGATATACAATAAAATATATATACATATATAATAGATTATATATAATCCATATTATATTATATATCATATATAATATTATATATTATATATGATATACAATATTATTATACATTATATATCATATATAATATTATATATGATATATATGTATATATATATATGATATATATGTGTGTATATATATGTGTGTATATATATATATGATATATATGTGTGTATATATATGTGTGTATATATATGTGTGTATATATATATATATATATATATATATATATATATATATATATATATATATATATATATATATATTGTCAGGGAGACTAGCCAGTAGGCTATTGCAATAGTCTATGAGTGAGGTGATGACTGTTTTCACCAGGTGATGGTTGTGTGAATGGAAAAGCGTGTATAAAAGAGATGTAAAGGTAAAATCAATGAGACTTGGTGACAGATTGGATAGGCAGGGCAAGAGAGAATGAAGAATCAGGGATGACACTTAAGTTTTGATATTGGTTGGCCGGAAAGATAATGGTGCCCTCAATAATAATAGGGAAGTTTGGAAAAGTGAAGGATCAGAGGGTGGAAGAAAGATAAGGAGTTCAGGGTTGTATATGCCGAGTTTAAGACGTCTATGGGACAACCAGTTTAAGATGTCCAACGGGCAGTTGGACATGTGAGACTAGAAGTCGGCAGTGAGGTTAGGGTTGGATAAGTAGCCTTGAGAATCATCAGCAGTGTTGATAATTGAATATGTTGGAGCTGATGAGACCATCAAGTGAAATAATATGACTTAAGAGAAAAGGATCCAGGACAGAGTCCTTGGGGACAATCGCCATTAATGGGTATGACCTAGATGGAATTCCATTAATGGAGACTGAAAAGGAGTGATCAGATACTGAGGAGGGGAATGAAGATAGTGAGGTGTGATGGAAACTAGAAAGAAGAGAGTACCAAGGAGAAGAGGGTGATCAACACTATCAAAGGCTGCAGAAAGGTCGAGAAGGAGGAAGATTAAGAAAAGGTCAGTAGATTGGTGATTAAGAGATTACTGGTGTCTTTGGAGAGAGCAATTTCAGCTGAATGTTAAGGTCTGCAAGGCAGACTAGAGAGAATTCAGAGAGAGTGTGAGGATGATAGAGGGGAAATCTGCTGGAGAATATGGCATGCACTTGTGCATGGAAAGGGCTTTGCTTTGGCAAAGAGGAGAGCCACCTTTTCAGGTGAGACAGGGGAGAAGGAGAAGATAGTTGAAGAAGACATCTGAATGATGTGGAGAAGACGGAACTATTGCCAAACAGCTTCCAGTTTTCAGTGAAATATGAGGCGAGGTTCTTGGGTGAGAGGGCAAGGGGACGGGAGCTGAGGGAACTTTGAGGAGGGTTGGAAAGGTTTGGAAGAGCCATTGGGGCGAGTGGGATAGTGAGTCAAATAGGGAAGTGTCAAAGGACTGCCCACGCCTAAACTTTGGTGTAACCTTTGATTCTTTACTCTCCCTCCCCCCATATATCCAGTCAGTAATACTTTATTTCTATACAACATCTCTGGCATCTACCCTCTTGTCTCTACTTACACAACCACCACACTGGCCCAGACTCAGTCTTTTCCTGGCCTCTTGCAGTACCCTTCCAATTGGCTTCCCTCATCCAAGTCTCTTACCATTCCAATCCATCTTGCACACAGCTACCAGAGTGCTTTTCTTAAAGCACAGGTCTAGCTGCTCTTTTTTTTCCCCAATCCATAAAATTCTGTCCTTATTTATTACCTCTAGCATCAAACATCAAATCCTTTGTGTGGCTTTGAAAGCCCCTCACAGCCTGGCTTCTTTCTGTCTTTCCAGGACTCTTACCTCTTATTCTTCTCCACTAATTCTATGGTTCCACCAGACTGGTTTACTTGGTGTTCCTCACACACAATACTCCATCGCTGTGATTTTGCATTGGCTGTTACCCATACTTGGAATGTTCTCCAACCACATCTCTTTTCTTTGATACTCAGTTCAAGTGGCACGTCCTGCAGGAGAGCCTTCCCAGTATCATTGCCTCTCTCTCTTCTCCCCCAGTGCTAGCCTTCTCATCTAAGAGTAAACTTCTACCTGCTCTAGTATATAGTTTGTTTTTATGGGGTAACTGGTTGGTTGGTGAATGGAGTGTTCAAGGAGGGTTGGCATCTCTGGCATGAGAGCTGCCTAGCCCTTTTCAAAGCTGCTCACCCACCTTTGTCATCCACCTTTCATCCAACTCTTACCTGTGGCTCTAAGAAACTGTAGCATGTGTAGCAGCCACATTCCAGTAAAACCCATCTCTGCAGAAGGGATAAACCAGGTTGAGGGTAATTGACAGGTCTCAGACCTGTCAGTGAGTTAGGGGGATGTCTACCCAAGTATGTGAAAACTTCCCCTGGTGGAATGGGTGGATGAGAACAATTCATTCCAGTGGCCATGTAGGTGGCTGAAGCAGGCACTATGGAGAGCTTAGAGCTTAGAGCTTGGTCGGATGCCAAGGTCATCCACTGCATCTCAAACCATCTCCAGTCATCCTGACTTTTGTCCTGCTGCTGGACTTCAATGACTCTGGAAGAGAGAGTGAGGCTGACAACTTCGTGAAACTCTGCCTCACTTATATCCTATTCACTCAGAAGTCAAGACATCACCCCATGATGTCATTGGTTCTCTTATAAAATGAAGGATGAACAAACAAGGTGGCTGGTTGGAAAACTATTGCCTTGGAGGTGGCTGGTGCCCATATGTCTGAGTACTTCTGTCTGGGTCCAGCACTACTGGTTCAGGGCCTAGCCTGCCCCATGGTCTTCTCACTGAAAGAAAACACAAAGGTTGGATCAAAGACTGCTTGCATCTCCATGAAGCCCCTGCACTCTCAATCTATAACAATGCTTATGTTGTCTTTAGAATAAAAACCATGTTGGACTCTCTGGATTTTGGTCAATTCTATACAAGGGCCATCATGGAAGGCTCATCAAACTTTCCCGAATCTCAAGAAGCAGGGTGCTCCCTTCACAATAATCTTCCCTTGGTCTTACAGATACAAATGACCCATGCCTTGACAAGATGAGGCAGACCATGGAGTAGACAGGACTGTGATGCTGTAGCACAGAGATCAGGACTGAGCATGCTTGATAACCCCCTGGCAAATGGACTGTGAAAACCTCCACTCTGCTTCTTTCCCCTGGACCCCACTGACCCTGACTTGGAAAACTTTCCAATACTATCTATGAGAAGATTCTTCCTAGATGTTCATCCTAGCCTAGATTCCCATTCCAATAACCCCTCTGATTTGGACACAAGTGGATTCAGTTCTGAATCAGATCATCTCTCAGATTTAATTTCTAGCATTCTTGCTGTAACTGGAGTCAGGAAGACCTGGGTTCAAATACGAACTCAGACATTTATTAGCTATATGGCTCTAGGCCAAGTCACTTGGCCTCTGTCTGCCTCAGTTTCTACATCTTTAAAATGAGGAAATCATAGTGGTGCCTCCCTCCCAAGGTTGTTATGAGGATCAAATGAGATAATTATGAAATGCTTAGCACAGTGGCTGGTATATAGTAAGTACTACATAAGTGTTAGTCATTATGGGTAGAGACTGTTTAATTTCCCCTTTTTTTGTTCCAGCATATATCACAGTGCCAGGAATAGAGTAAGCTCTTAATACATGTTTGCTGATGGATTAATTGAAATACTGTGTTATTCTGGGCCTTGAGTGATGATAATTCTGGGAGAACCTGGCAATCAATTCATCAATTAACAAGCATGAATGAAGAGGTTTCTATGTACCAGATTCTGCAGACAAAGAGGGGAAGGGGAAACAGTCCCCGAATTCAAGAAGGCTCTATTCTGTCAGGGGAGACGACGTGGGCTAAGAGGTTTCTAATGATCCTGGTGTCCAGGAGAAGTTGGCCATCCTTCCTCCTTACCTGGAGTCTCATGTGGGCACTGGAACTGAACAGGAAGCTTTGTGGTAGGATGGAGGGGGTATAAGATAGGTACACTGTTGAGGGCCGGGCATTTCTGGTGTGGTGGTCTTGAGGGGGATTGGATTTAATGACTTTGAAGTTCTCATCCAGCTCTAAATTTATAATCTTATGATTCTTCTTCTGTTTTATTTGAGATTCAGACTCAGTAATCACCATAAGGACAACTAGGATCGTCAGTAGCTGATGACCCTTCAACATGAACAATTTTGCTTCTAGGAGATATAATGGAGCGACTGGGATTGGCTACTGAGGCTGCTGCTGCAGCCTGAAATTTGAGCTGATGGGGACAAGACATCTGGAGACCAACCTGTGGAGGAAAATCAGATTCTGGAGTGGAAATCCATACTTGAGTGTGGGGGAGGGGGTGGAGAATCCCAAGTCCTGAGCCTGGTGACTATTGAGAATCCCATTAGCTGGTGAGCATAAGGAAGAGATGATTGATTTCTCCCACTACTCTTCATTGATTTCTCATTTTATAGTCTGTGACCTGGAACTGGAGTCAGCCACACGTACATGACTCTTTTCTTATTCCTCATCTGTGAGTTGTGAATCCCCCCAAACACACCTAAAGGTCCTGCAGGTGTGCAGGCAGAGGAAGTTTGAGACATGGCTGGGGGC
Organism: Phascolarctos cinereus; assembly: GCF_003287225.1. NCBI lineage: Eukaryota > Metazoa > Chordata > Mammalia > Diprotodontia > Phascolarctidae > Phascolarctos > Phascolarctos cinereus. Next base: position 369,838,120 of record NW_027556098.1, on the reverse strand, counting down.
AAATGGCCTCCTATGGGAGCACTTCATCCATTTCTTTCTGCTTTTGGTGTGGTCAGTAAATGATATGGTCACAATAGATCGAACACCAGAATCCTATGAATGTGGAGGGTTGTGACCAGAGGAAAAAAAAAAAGTCCGGATGTGGCTAGCATCCTAGCATCATTGATTGAGAGTTAGAAGGGACCTTCTAGTTCATTTGGAAAGATCAGCAAGTTGAGGCTTAAGAGAGGCTTACACAGATAGTAAGCATGATTATATAGATAGTAAGGCTAGATTTGAATCCAGCTCCTCTGACTCCATAGCCAGAGCTAGTTCCACTCTAGCATGCTGCCTTCTCTTCCTTGATTTGGTAATATTTGATATTCAATAAAACTGGACCTGGGAAGTGGGACTGTTCAGCACCTCTGAGAAAAGAAAGCTTCATCAGTGGGGGAAATAGTCAAGACTTCTTTGGGAAGCCTCTCTAGTGGCCCTAGAGAATAATACCATCTCTTAGGGAGGCCATCTGAAACATGCACCAGAGGAATTGAAGTGAATCCCTGGCTGGTGACTGGTGGTGATCATCACCTACTGGGCAATTGAGATATCGCACTCCCTCACTGAAGAGCTGATATAATAACATGCTGTCAGTCTATAGCCTTTAAGAAGGATAGTACCCAAAACAATTTGGACTGCTCATTCTGTAGACCGCCACATGTATTGTAATAGAAGATAAATGCCTATTCCTAGCATCTACCAATGTGTCTGGTACATAAAATTCTTGTTGAATTTCTTGATATGGCATGAAGATTTGGTCATGAGTACTTTAAGGGTGCCATCTCTGTCTCAGTAGAATATAAGCTCCTCAAAGGCAAGGATTATCAGACTTTCATCAATGTATCCTTAGCACTAGTATCTGGTACCTAGCTCCTAGTAGGCATTAAAACACTTATTGAATTGAATTTCACTGTAAGAGTCATATCCCACTGGGTGGCCCTTCTCTCTTCTCCCTAGGGTCCCACACTCCACCAAAGATCTAGGAGTGAAGATGGCCCCCTCCCAAGTTGTCTAGTCTACCTGAAAGACTCATCCTCGACATTTCAATATAGCTTTGATTCAAATGCATCTCTGGGCATGTCAAGAATGTCAAAATGTTAGGATCTTCTGATGAGAAGTGATAAATGGAACCAAAAGAATTAAATATAGACCTAATGAGGCAAGTGGGTTCAGGGAGATGTAGCTATGGTTACAGAAGTTTATGATTTTCTTCCCCTACACTAACCCCAGAGTCAGGCTGATATTTAGGATGGCATTAGAAAACTTTCTTAGAGGACCTCACGGTGACTCTTGCCTCTCTAGCTCTGTGCCATTCAGGACAGGGCTCACCTGCCAGCCTGGGTCTACCTTCTAGCTCCACATAATGCCTTTTGAAGCAGGGCTGCATCCTCAGCAAGCCCAGGATCATCAGCCGTTGTCTTGGAGGGAAAGCCCTGTGGACCTGTGATCCGGTGACTGCTTCTATAGGTGCTGCAGCCTTGCCTTCCCAGCCATTACAGACCAGGAAAAGAGAGCTGCTGTCAACAACGATTTTGACGATGTTATGTGGTTCAATGTCATAAAGGAAGGTGTTTTAATCAGTAGAAATGACATTAAAAAAACAGGCATGACATGCTGCGCCCTAAGGATCAGGAGATTTTTCCATCTGGCTTGCAGCTGAAACTTTCCATTTGTGTCCTCATTAGAGTGTGAACTCCTTGGGAGCAGGGATTGTCTGCTTTCTGTTTATATCCCCAGTGCCAAGCACAGTGCTTTGCATGTAGTAAGTGATTACCAAATGCTTTTTCATTCATCACTCACTCATTCATTCATTCATTCACTCATTCATGCAATACCAGCAGCCAGTGATTGAGATATAAAGAAGGTAGGAAAGTAAAGAGCATTTTCCCTGGAATGAAGGCTCACCTTAAAGGCCACCTGCTCCCTATTGCAGTTCCTATTAATTCTCTCTGACATCTAGTCTTAGCCTACTTAGACTCATGGTGCCTGTTTGGTCCTCTCTGCCTTCATTGACCTCCCTGGATGTAGCCTCTTCCCTGCCTGGACTTGACAGTGTCTGCTGACATTCTCTGCATCTGCCTGTGTGTCCTCCTGGACCCAGATCTCTCTCATTACCAGTCTGAGACCTGTGCTGGACTCTGCCTGCCTAGGGGGACACCTGGGCTTGGCTGTTCCTGGCTGGTGCAGGCATATGGCTGCCTCTGCTCCAGGGAAGCCGGGCCAGTGCTCCTGGGTAGAATCTGTGGGGCCCAGGGCACAAAAGGTATCTAGGTCATGTAGTGGTTGTTGTGCTGGACCTGGCATCAGGAAGGCCTGAGTCCAAATTCTGCTTCAGACACTTCTCATTTATAAAATGGGGTTAATAATAGCACCTACCTACACGAGGCTGTGATGAGATAAAATATGTAAAGTACTTTGAAAATCTTATAGCTGCTGTATAAATGCTAGATATTATTAAAGGAGTTAGGCTAATTCTTTGAGTAAATTTGTATTTGCATTTGTGTAGATTCCTATTCCATTGTGAAGGGGAATGGAAGGCAGATGTATTGACAATGGTGTTGAATGGAGCAGGGACGAGTTGATGGAGGAGTCTGTGGACTGAGACGGAGGGGAGCAGATGGGGGAATCTCAGAGCCAGAAATGAACACGGATACTGTTTGGGAGGGTGGGGGGAAAGGTTACCAAGAAAACAACAACCACAGACCGACTTTCTCATCTCAATAAAGTTTATATGAGAAAGATCTGCACGTGCACTGAGGCTACCCTTGATGAAAATATGAGAAGGAAACAGGCAAGCGTAGGTAGACAATTTTTCACAGCAGATCACATCTTCACAGTCTCACAATTGACTTTGAGGTGTCCAGAATACACAATTGTGCTGTGTTTATTGTTTGTTGATTATAAAAAAAAAAGCATTTGACTAGGTAGTGCCAATAGCTTGGAGACTTTGGGTTTTCTCTTCTCCAACAAGGTGTTTCCTATGGTCCTTCAGAATTCTTCTAACGATGTAATCACAAAGCTAACTTTTTTAAAAAAAATTATTGATGGATTTTGTTTTCTGTCATTTCTGGATGTATCTTTCCCACCTCACTAACTGCAAACTCTGGAAATAAATGCTCCCTTGTAACAAAGAAAACAGTTAATAAGACCAACTGATTCAGTGACCACATCTGACAACGTATACAACCTTATTCCTCCATGTCCCCTGCCATAAGGAGGGAGCTTTTTTATTTTATAAATTTTTATTAATATTTTATATTTATTACACCACTGTAGTAATTCCAAGTATCCCTCTTCCTCCTTCTCCCAGAGAACAATCTCATATGACGAATAGTACATTTTAGAGAGAAAACTGATTGATACATTGAAAAAGTCTGAAAACACTTACAATATGTAATATTTGTGGCCCTTTCATCTCCCCCAGTGGGTGGGCTGAGGGTATCTTTTCATATCTTCTCATTTGAGTCCTGTTTGACCTTTATCATTTAGATATATTTACTTTTGGTTTTTGGTTTGCTTTTCTTCCCATTTACACTGCTGTGGTTACTGTTTTCTTGGCTCTGCTGACTTCACTTTGCATCAGTTCACATAGATCTTTCTAAGCTTCTTTGTATTCATCGTTCACATAATTCCCTACAGCACAATAATATTCCAATAGCTTGCACAATCTGTTTAGCCATTTTCTAATTGATAGGCATCTACTTTGTTTCCAATTCTTGGCTATCACAAAAAGTGATACTATAAATATTTTGGAATATGTGGGGACTTTTTCTTATAGATGGCTTCTTCGGTGCATAAGTCTGATAACAGAGTTTCTGGTTTAAAAGATATGAATGACTTAATCACTTTATTTGCATTATTAAAAATTGCTTTTCAAAATGGTTGTATCATTTCACAGCTCCACCAACAATGTATCAGTTCCTGTCATTCCATAACCCCTCCAACATTGTTGCCATTTTTGGGGTAATTTTTGTTTATTTGCAGAGTGTGAGGTGAAACCTCAAGATTATTTTGATTTGTATTTCTCTTCTTATTAGTGATTTGAAGCATTCTTTTATGCAGTTGTAAATACTTTGCTATTCTTTTGAGAACTGTTTGTTCATAGCCTTTGACCATATATTTATTGGAGAATGGTTATGTCTTATATATGTTTATTAATTGTTTATATGTTTGGATACTAAACTCTTATCAGAAAAATTTGATACAAAGATTCCCCCCCCCATTTGACCTCCTTCTTTCTTGTCCTAAATGTATTAATGTTGTCTGTGCAGAAGCTTTTTAGTAATCAAAGTTATCTACTTTCTCTTTTGTAATTGCCCCTCTCTCTGGTGAAGAATACATTTGCTATGTATAGCTTTGAGAGTTACATGATGTGTTTATCTTCTAATTTTTTATAGTATCATCTTTAATATTAAGGTTGTGTATCCATTTAGTACATACTGTGAAATATGGTGTGAGGTGGAGAGGAGACATGTTGTATTATCTCTATTCTCTAAGGACCATGACTAGTTACAGTTTGGCTTTCTTTCAGTAGTTTTTAAAAATAATTATAAGATTGAATTAATTATACATACTTTCTTTTAGTTCTTTTGTCCCATGCCAGTTAATACAAATTATCCCATGTATCTATGAATTCCTCACAGTCATCATTTTTTATAGCAAAATAATGTTCCATTCATTCAGTTACCACGGTTTCTTTAGCCAGTCCATAATTGATGGGCTCCCACTTTGCTTCAAATTGCTTGCAACCACAAAATATTTTGTGAATATTTTGATATATATTGGATCTTTCTTTCTTGGGGAGAACTTTGTTTGTTAAACCTCTGACTATTAACATCAAGAAAGATTTAAAATGGAGAGATGGCTCACCAAAGGCCTTTCCCATGGTGTGGGTTTCAAGGAGAAGAACATCTCATAAATGGGGACATTCTCTAGATGCTTCTGTTTGTGGACAACATTGAGCTGATTCCAACGAACCTCAGAATACTGTAGGGCCTTCCCCATGAGATATGCCAGTACTTAGGGGAGATAGGCCTAGCAGTCTACACAGGACAAGCTAAGTGGATGAAGAACACTTATTTTCAAGATTATGACACACATTTGGATGGACAGTTCTTAGATGTGCTTGTCCATCTCTATATCCATCTATCTTGTATTGGCATCCCACATAGACAATGGACTGGACCCAGAATTGAATAGGGAGAAAAGTAGGCTGGATTAGATGTAAGAAAATACATAGTATTTTCAATGATTATGTGTTGAGATAAAATGAATGAATTAAACAGTATCTTTGGAGTGCTCATGATGTGATAAATACTATGCTAAGCTCATGCTTTCACTAGCTCAATATTAATAGTCTCTTGCCGATGCTACATGGCTTCAGAAATTGATAAGTACTGCTGGGGGTGAGCCTGACATGAGCCAGCACCCTGTTCGGGTTGGGGCAAAGTGAGGCTCCCGTAAGTCATTGACTGGTTAACAAAAGGAGGCTTACTTAGCCTTTACATAGAAAAGATATACAACAAGATACAAAAGCACTTAGCCTGGGGAGGTACAATGCCACCCCCTCTCCCCTTGTTGGCAGAGCAGGGTATTGGGACTAATATGTTCTTGGGATATCAACAGAATCTGAAGGACACCAATGCTATATGGGTGGGCACTCAGGTGGCCAGGAAACCATGTTACTATGGCCAGAGGCTACAAGGAAGCTTCATCTGGGCTTTGCCTCATTCCATTGTCATATTTTAGGGAAAAACTGGGCTGATACATATTGCTGGGAACAAAGGGGAAGGTGAAACCCTGGTCACATATGAATACATAATTACCATAAAGATTTTATATACAAAGGAGTTGAATGGGGAAGTTTTCTTATCCCTTTGCTGAGGACTTTACAGGAATGTGAGTCTTTGTAGGGGTTCTGACTGTATTTTTCTGTGAAGGATATGGGTGCATTTACTTGACCTAGTCTGGACTCAGTGTAGATTGATTGGGTTTGCATTGATTGGCTCAGACAAGCTACCTCTTTGCCTGCCTGATGAAATCCTAACTGTTTCCTAACAAGAACTGCCTTGTTCAAATGTCACCTCTTTCATAAAGTCTTCCTCGATCTCTCAATCATTAATGATCCTTCCCTTGCTATGGACCTCACGTAGCACTAAGTTTGAAACTCTCCTGAAGCATTTTGCGCAATCATAGACATGTAACATCAAAGTCCTAGAGCTGAAAGGGATCTCAGAGATCATCTAATCCAATCCCCTATTTTACAGTTGAGGAAACTGAGGCCTGGAGATGTTAAGTCCCTTGTCCAAGGTCACACAGGGGGCAAGCCTCAGAGACAGGATTTGAACCCATGTCCTCTAACTTCTAGCAGGGGCTGTCTGGAGCACTGAATAGAGTAGGCCTTGGAGCCTGGAAGACCTGGCAGGGTTCAAGTTCTGACTTTGATACCTTCTGACAGTGGAAAGTCCTTCTATCAGAGTTCTAGCCAGCTCTCTAAGACTGTAGACTGCAGAGAAGTTGCTGGCCTACATTGGTAGAGGGAGTTTCCCCATCTGGGAATCCCATATATCAAATGAAATCACAGATCCAATAACAATTCCAATCTTCTAACTCTAGAGCCGATGCCCCTTCCATGTATCATAGCCTCCTAGGAGACTGTGCATGTCATAAAACTGAAGACTGAGGTTTATTTAATATTTATGTCTTCCATCCAACTCAGATGGAAGGAGCAGCATGAAAAAAGGCAGAGAGGGGGCTGATTGTTCAGTTGATACATCCTAGGGGTTAGTGACTGGCTCAGTTTGGTTGGATGGTAGGGTATATAGAGGATATCCATATGAGCTAAATCTGGAAAGGTAGGGCTTCATCTCATGGAAGGCCTTGGATGCCAGACAAAGGAGACTGAATTTTACTAAGTAAGCATTAATTAAGCTGCTAAAGGATCTGAAGCAAAGCAGGGGCATGTTCCTGGGCTCAGTTGGCGTCCAGCCCAATCTTCACCTTCTTCATCTCCAATTCCTGTTTCTTGACAGCTAAGGATAAAGTCTGTCTGCTTGGAGAGGGCAGAATTAGTAGCAGTGAATGGTAGTTGTAAAGTGATGAATTTGGGCTTCATATAGGAAAAACGTCTAAACAATGAAAGATATTCCAAAGGGGAATGGGCTGTCTGGGTTCCTCTTCATTGGAGGTCTTCAAGAAGATTTGGACGACCACTTGTAAGATATACTGTAGCAGAAATTTTTTAAAAAGTATGGATTGGGGGAAGGGCAGCTAGGTGGCACAGTAGATAGAGCACCGGCCCTGAATTCAGGAGGACCTGAGTTCAAATCCTGCCTCAGACCAACACTTGACACTTATTAGCTGTGTGACCCCGGGTAAGTCACTTAACCCCAATTGCCTTAAAAAAAGAAGTATGGATTGGCTTCTAGAGAGCAATTTAGAACTATGCCCAAAGGATAATCAAAGTGTGCATACCCTTTGATCCAGCCATACTAACACTAGGTCTGTATCACAAAGAGATCAAAGAAAAGGGTGAGGAACCCACATGTACAGAAATATTCACAGCAGCTCTTTTTGTGGTGGCAAAGAATTGGAAATTGAGGGGATGCCCATCCATTGGGGAATGGCTGAACAAGTTGTGGTATATGAATGTAATGGAATACTACTGTGCTATAAGAAATGATGAGCAGGCAGACTTCAGAAAAACCTGGAAAGTCTTATATGGACTGATGCTGAGTGAAGTGAGCAGAATGAGGAGAACATTGTACACAGTAACAGCCACATTGTGCGATGACCAACTTTGATAGACTTGGTTCTTCTCAGCAATGATATGATCCCAGACAATTCCAAAAGACTCATGATGGAAAATGCTATCCACATCCAGAGAAAGAACTAGGGAGTCTGAATGCAGATCGAAGCATACTATTTTCACTTTATTTTTTTATGTTTTTTTTCCTTTTTGTTATCTTCCTTCTTTCACAACATGACTAATGTGGAAAAAAAATAGAAGCATGGATTGGACCAAATAACTGCTGAGGTCCCATCCAACTCTGAAAGTCTGTGTTCAGATCATGCTGGCAATTAAACGGATTCATTGTGGATTTAGTTCTTGCTCTTATTTTACCCCTTTAAATCATCTTACCCTTTTCAGAGGATAGAGTAAAAACAGCAGGGCTGAGGATAAGTCCAGATCCTGAGGATCGAGGGTGGAGAGAACCTGTCCTAAAGCATAGTTGCCCTCTGACACTAACCTGGGTGGTGCTAATGGCCACCTTGGGGCAGAAGTACACATGTGGTCTGTGAGGAGGAGGAGGAGGATATCCTGGCAGGCTGGGTTCCTAGACTTGAAGTCCCTGGGGAGGCAATGGCAAGGACGCTCATGCTCAATCCCATGCTAGTTGTTGAGAGGGGAAGTGCACGGTCTGAGTGGTGGGAGTTCGTGAACCCTAGCTTCTGGGGGAGCTGGACTAGATAGAGTAGATGGCCTCCAAGATTCCTTCTAACTCTAAAATTCTGTGATTCTGACTGCTGAGTTTCTGGACATCAGCCTCTTGAATTGAGGAAGGGGAAGGTTCCTCAACAACATGATCCAGGAATCTGCCATTTTGGCAAGATAAATGAGGTTTCTTTTGTAGTAGTACCAGCCTTAAGATTGACTTGCTAGAAGCTCCAAGTTGGGCAGTTGCAGAAGCCAGCCTTTGAGATAGAAAAATGGAATTTCTAGGAAGTGCTAATGTCTTGGAGGGAAGGGGCAGATGATACAGGAGCCCCTCAATTTGGGAGGAGCTGCAATAAAGTTGAGTCATAATATGGAGAGCAAAACATTTGGACTTTGAGTCAGGAAGACCTGAGTTTAAATCCAGCTTCAGGCACTTACTAGCTTGGCAAGTCCCTAACCTTTGTTTGGCTCAGTCTTCTCAACTGTAAAATGAGGATAATAATAGCACCTACCTTGCATGATTGTTATGATTATCAAATGAAATATTTATAAAGCTCTTAGCACAGTGCCTGTAGATGTCATGTAAATACTTCCTTCCCTTCCCTTCCCAGTGGTTACCTATCTGGTAGCCCCAAGCATGTTCCCCTTCTGAGGATGTCTAAACCCTCAGGATGGTACACCATTGCTGGAGGCCTCTGAATTTCTAAGAATGAAGAAAGACTCAAAGAACATCTGGGGTGGGATTGGGGGTAGGAGGCTCCTAGTCTGCCTGTCTATCAGCTCCAAATGTGTTTCTGCTTCCAAGAGGAGTCCAAGTCCTTAGGATAGTGTCATAAAGCAAGATGCCAACATGGGTCTCTGGGGTAAAAAACAAAAACCAACCAAATAAAAAGACTCACCAGAATGTTTGGGTATTACTTCTGTTGTAATACCAAGTTGTTGTTTTTTCTCCCCTCCGCAGGGAATCCACACAGCAGGGTGGGACTATGAGTATTGAGGACATTAAGACCCCTGGGGACTCACTGGAGAGGTAGGAGAAATGTACTGATTACTTGTAGGCTACTGCAAATCTTTTCTGTGGTTTAGACTTATTCTGTTGGGTGAAATAAAGCCTATCCTGAGCCTGCAATGTGCATTGTTAACCATCAGGTCTTGCATAGGAGCCCGGGATACTAGGAGAGCTAGGCATTGAGTACTATTCTGAGATTTCCCAGAGGCCCTGCTGAGTGGGGTAATACAAGCCAAAGAGAGATGTGATTTGGTGGGGAGGAAGGGGGTGAGATGAAACTGAGATTGAACCTGGTCTGTGTAAACCCAGCACATAAGATGCTGGGTCTTAAGGTTACATCTAGAAATGCAGAAGTGGGGAGATGGCATGGTAGTTACTGATTTTTTTTTATCATTTTCTTATAGCTTTATCCTCAACAAATCAAAATTGCAGCTGACCCAAAGGGCAATGGAGATACACATGGTGGTTGTAAATAGGCTTCAGCATATTGCCGGTGATGACTTGCACATAGGAAGTGTTGTAAAAATATTATCCAAAGAATGCTGGATTGGAAAAGGAGGTTGGCCAATTGTGGGTCAAGATCAAGGTATGATGAAGTGAGTATAATCAGAAGACTGTACACTCTAACAGCAAGACTCTGAATGTCTTAGGAACATGGATCAACCCAATGAACAACCATAATGCCAAAGGATTCTGGATGAAACATGTTACCCACCTCCAGATAAAGAGCTGATGGATTCAAAGTACAGACTAAAGCATATTTTCTTTTGCTCTTTTTTTTTTTGTTACATGGCTAATGTGGAAATTTGTTTTGTTGTGACAGTGTGCATTTACAACAGGTTCTGTTTTTCTTGACATTTTAATAGGTAGAGGAGGGAGAGAATTTGGAACTAAAAAAGAATAAAAAGAATCTTGGTTCTAAAATATAAAATAAAAAAAATTAAATGAAATTGTAAAAAAATCAGGGGATGGCAGATGGACGAAGCGCTCTTGTTGCGTGTTGAAAGGCTTGCAAAGGCCAACCTCCAGTGTTTTGAGTGGCTCCTCCTGTGAGGAGGATTTGTGGGAAGATGTGCCTGAGATTTGCATGGGATGGGAAGGTGTGGATCGGTGGTGATCTGGGCTGGTGGAGCAGTGAAGATTGACGCTCAGTTGGGCATGGGGATGGAAAGCATCTCAGAGGCAGCAGACATGTTGGCAGTCAGAGCAGAGGAAAGCTTACCTGCCAGTGTTGTTGCATGGGACTGAGGAGAGGAAAGGAAAATAGGAAGTCTGGAACAGGGGACAGAGGCTTTTCAGAGCCACATCTAGACTTCATTGCTTTTGACCACTGGGTGGGCCTTGTCTTCTTCTTTGGAATACAGGAAACAAGCATTTTTTGCTACTTTGTTTCTTCCTACATGCCAGGCATTGTGCTAAGCACTGGGGATAAATAAAAGCAAAAAGAAAGATGGTTCCCTGCCTTCCAGAAGCTTAAATTCTAATGGGGGGAGACGATATACAAAAGGGAACTGAAAGAGGAGAGGGAGGAGGATGAAGACACCCAGGGAGCTTGATGTTGAAGTCCAGAAAATCAGGAACAGGGCCAGGAGGGTATTGAAGGAAGGCTGGCCTGTGTCCCTACACAAAATAGTGGCTCAAGAGGAATTCTCCAATGGGAAAAGGTGGGGTGGCCTTGCAGAGGGATACTCCAGGGTAAGCGGGCTTTTTGGGTGTTACGACGTTATAGGGTGAGGAGACTCCAGGGACTGATGGAAGTTCCAGGATGAGACAGTAGTAGAGGAGGTATTCTTTTGAGGTCCAAAAGGCCCAGAAAGGGCCTGGAGAGGGGAATAATTTGGTTACATATATATTGAGATTGGAATCAGGAGATACTTCAGAAAAGCACTCTCAGACATGAATCCAGTTCATGTATTTGGAGGCCATTTTTCATTAGGTTTGCCATCCTTTGTAACCTGACCAGGTCAGGCCAGGTTCTCAGTTTCCTTGATTTCTCAGATTTCCTCTAACACTGACTAAAGGGGTCCCAACTTAGGGAGTCCCTGCTATGGGAACATAATCCCAGGGAGGAACATGAAGACTAGAAAGGCAGGTAAGACTAAAAAAGGTTGGGATAGGTAGAAAGTTCCTTAGGTTGTAAAAGAGTCTGCTTGAGTTTCTATTTGTGAAATTCAATAAAATCCAATTCAATCCAATGCAATCCAATCCACATTTGTCTACTATCTGTAGGTCACACTTGTCTTTTAGTTGTTCCTTACCAGTAAAGTTCTATCTCTTGTCTTCGTGACTGTGCTTGGGCTAACCCACACCCCTAGAACATCATTTCTTTTTCCATTCCCCTTGTATAATTTTTAACTTCCTCCAAAGCTAAACTTAAATACGATCTCCTACAAGAAGCATTTCCTGATCCCACCTGAATGCTAGTGTCCTCCGTCTCCTTAAAAAGCACACTTGTATTTGCTCTGTATGCTTACATGTACATACATGTAAACTCCTCAAGGACAGAGCCTATTTCATTTTTGTCTTGCCATCACCAGCCTCTAACTCAGTAAATGTTTGATGACTGGTCAATTGGTTGATTAGAGAGCATTGTTCTAGGAATTAGAGACGATGCTTAGATAAGACTTAGTCCTTGATGCTGAGATTTCAAAGAGCTTACTTCAAGTCTTGTAGAAAGATGCAGCATAAGCCCACTTAGAGACCTAGATGAGCCTGTGAATTCCCTGGTGTGGATTTTTTCCCCACTATAGCAGCTTGAAGCTCATCCATGACTTCTCAGCTTGTAGCATTTTCTCCATGTCTTTCCTCAAGTGTCTTTCCAGAGTTAGGTCATTCGTAGAGTAGCTACATTATATGATAATAATTGGTTGGTTGGTGTTCTCCTTCATTCTTGAAGAGGACCAAAATGATATCACTTACAGTATCTTTGTGGCTGATCAGACCAATATGAGCTTAGAATGCTCTACCACAAATTGAGCATAAACAATCCATGTTAATCTTTGGTGAGGATTCTCTAAATTTGCTCATCTCGCATTTCTTTTGAGCTACTTCAATTCTGCTTTGCCCCTAGAGCACAGAACCTTTTTTAATGAGGGCACACCATACTGGGCAGACCCTTTGCCAGTGTCTCCCATGTCACACAATTAATTCCAAAGTTCTTAACAGAGGCCTTGAGAGTATCCTTATATCACTTAAAAAAATTTTTTTTGGGCAATTGGGGTTAAGTGACTTGCTCAGGGTCACACAGCTAGTACGTGTGAAGTGTTTGGTCTCAGTCTGGATTTGAACTCAGGTCCTCCTGAGTTCAGGGCTGGTGCTCTATCCACTGTGTCACCTAGCTGCCCCTTGAACTCCTAGGGGATAACCTCTTCTTGCCATGTAACCTAGAAAATTTCAGTCAGCTTTTGTATGACCCACCTTGTAAATCTCAGCTGGAATAGAATCAGTACCAGGTGCTGTGCTACACAAAAGGAGCCTAATGGCCTTTACAACCTCTTCTTCAGTTGGAACTTCAGCTAGAGAGGGATTGACTTCAACCTGAAGTAAACACTTAATGGCTTCAGCATTGATTGATGATGGTCTGTTGAGAGCACTACATAAGTGTTAGAATTTCATTTGCCTTCTTCTGAGCCAAGAATCCTTCGTCTCTAAGCTTCACTTGTACTTTACTTTTGATGGAGTTCAAGGCTGCCTTCTTAGAGATGAACAAACTGTCCTGCTGATAAGCCCTGTGGAGTTCTCATTTTTCATGTAGCAGCTTCTGAATTTCACCATCATTTTCGTCAAACCCATCTTGATGTTTGTGAGTGTTCTGGCCCACGTGAGCAAATGCAGTGCTGTACACCAAATTTCTGAAAGCTGACCCTCCTTTTCTGCTCCACTGTTGCCAACTACATGTTGGCTCAACTTTCCCTCCAAGTTAGCAACAAACTTCCCACTCAAAGAAGTGCTGTAATCTATTGACATTAATTCCTCTGGTAGTCATTGTATCTTAGGGCCGCTGCTTTTGTTGAATACGAATATTTAGCTTGGAGAGGATAAGTCTATGAGCTGTCCAGCACTCTGTGCCACACGTTGCCTTTGTCACTCTCACATCCTGTCTGTCTCTTCTCATTATGATCACGTAATCTATTAAATGCCAGTGATAGTGTCAAGGGTGTGTCCATGAAATTTTATTGCATTTAGGTGAATGGAAGACAGTGCTGGTGATGAGGTCATGAGATGCACATGACGTGCAGGAAAAGGTAAAGTGACTTGTCCAAGGTCACACAGTTAGTAAGTGTCTGAGGTGGAATTTGAACTCAGATCCTCCCTCTTAACTCCAAGGCAAATAAATGCCCTATCTACTCTATCATTCTGTGTATCATTCAAGTTTTCATCAAGCATCTCTTATTTTCCAGGCACTGTGGTAAGCACTAGGTATACAAAGATACAAAATGAATCAAGCCTTGCCCTCACAGAGCTTACATTCAATTTAGGAAGAAAATATGTGCATATATTAGTATATAAATAATTAATTCAAGATAAGTACAAAGTAGCTGCATATAGAGTCATCAGGGAGGGAAGGCACAAGCCTTTGGGAGCCCCAGGAAAGGTTTCCAGTAGGATATGATGTTTGAGTCTTGTCTTGAAGGAAGGCAGAGATTCTATGAGGGAAAGATGAGAAAGGAATGGGACACAGCCAATGCAAAAGCATGGAGGTGGGAGACAAGAGAGCACTGAACAAAGGGAAGGTTGGATTGGTTGGACCATAGAACAGGGAAAGGGGAGTAATTGATAATGACTCTGGAAAGGCAGATTGAGGCAAGGCTGTGGAGGACTCTAAGAGACAAACAAGGAGATTCTGTTTTACCTGGGAAACAATTCACAGCCATGGGAGGTAATTGAGTAGCAGAGTGGTGTGGAACCGCATGGGAAATGAATTCAAGTGGGATAAACAATGCAGAAAGACACATTGGGAGGTGTTTGCAATTGTCCATTCAAGATGTGATAAGGGTCTGAAAGAAGGCTAAGGGGCCTCAGTTTCTTCGTCTGTAAGTGGAGTTGGACTAGATGATCCCCAAGGTTGCTGCCAGCCCTTGATGGAGGATTCTGTGATCCTGTCCGTCTTCAGGTGACCTCCTAGAACTTGTGCTCTGCTGCCATGGGCTTTGAGAGTCAGGTCTGAGTAAACTTGTGTAAACCTGTAAAGGTGGGGCTTACACAGCCTTACACAAGCTGGGTCAGCTGTCTGCTAGGAAGAAGCATCAAGAAAAGCACTTGAGTGATGGGAAAGAGTAGTACAAAGTGCTCTGAGATCAGATAAAGGAGGGAATCACTTCCAGCAAAGAGGATCAGGGAACCCTTCCTAGAAAAGGTGGTATTTGAGTTGGGCCTTGGAGGTATAATTTCTAGATTCTTCCAAAGCTATTTGTATTGTAATATGAAACTTTGGACATTCTAAAAATTTAATAGCATTTTTTTCCAATTACATATAAAGATAGTTTTCAACATTCATCTTTGTAAGATTTTGTGCTCCAAATTTTTCTCCCTCCCTCCCTTCCCTTCCCCCTCCCCAAAACTGCAAGCAATCTGATATAGGTTATACATGTACAATCATATTAAACATAATTCCACATTAGTCATGTTGTGAAAGAAGACTCAGAACAAAAGGGAAAAAACAGGAGAAAGAAAAAAAAACAAAAAAAGGGAAAATAGCATGCTTTGACCTGCATTCAGACTCTATAGTTCTTTCTCTGGATGTGGTCAGCATTTTCCATCACGAGTCCTTTGGAATTGGCTTGGATCATTGCACTGCTGAGAAGAGCTAAGTCTATCAAAGTTAATCATCATACAATGTTGCTGTTACTATGTACAGTATTCTCCTGGTTCTACTCGCTTCACTCAGCATCTGTTCATGTAAGTGTTACTTTGGACATGTTTTTTAAAGACATAAAGGAATGAAGTTGGAATGGTGGAATGATAGGCAGTGAATCCAATAAATGCAATCTGAGATATAGCAATGGGAAGACAAAGGGCCATGCCAGGTTGGAGGTCTAGCCATCAGTATCTGTTTTGTGTTACTGTGAAGCCTCTTGTTTGGATGTAGGTGGATGGATGAATGAATGTATGAGTGAATGAATGTAAGAGTGAGTGAATGAATGAATAGAAAAAAAACCTTGTTAAATACTATTTCCCAATCGATAAATATTTATTAAGTGCCTACTATGTTCCAGGCTTTGTGCTAAGCTCTTACTATATGCCAAAGTAAGACTGTACTAAGTGATTGGGGGAATAAGTACAAAAAAGAAAATTCCTCATTTTGTGGGGGGTCTATTCTAATGGGGTAGATAGTTTGTATAGAGGAGTGGTGGCCAGGGTGGTGTGTGTTGGTTTAGAAAGTTACAGGGATAGTGAGTGGAGATAGTGGAGAATAGATGAACACATCCTTCCCATAGCATTGGCAGTGTTGAAATGCTTATGATTCCAGACCTAGAAAGTAAGTGTGAAGGGTTGAGGGTGTGTACATCTGTGTGTTGGGGTGTGGAGGGCATGCAAGAGGCAGCCAGGTGATTGGGGAGAAGATGGCAGGGGAGGATGTGAAGCATGGCTAGAGCTGTAGTGGGCTGAATGAGACTCTCACCAATGAGAGCAGTGCTGTCCTAGGGTGGGTGTTCTGGAGGTGCAAGGGTTATGGATAGTGTTTAATAAGCTATCAATGAAGATACTCGAAGTTTGAGGTGCTGGGGACAATTTGCGGGAAACCGCCATCCTACTCTTCCTTGGTAAGGCTGGCCTTCCTTCACACCTGTGTTTTCCTTGTTTAATTGGTTCACGGAGGGAATGATCTGTCATTTCTGCATGCAGGCTGTGGCTGGAGAATAATTATAACAATTAATACTAATAATAATTCTTAGTTCCCTTCAGTTTTGCCAAGCTTTATATACACTGCTTACCTCAGCAGCCCCAAAGAGGGAAAACTAGCATTTATTAGGAAGAACAGAGGAAATGGCTCTGGTGGGAAGAAGGTGAGGGGGTCATGCCCTAAGCTAGCCAGAGGGTTCTTCCCACAGTGAATTTGGACCTCAGGCCTTTACTGTTATGTAATAATGAATCACTTTCTTTGGGGTCTCTACAATGGCCCCTATTCACTCTAGGATCAAATATAAAGCCCCCAGTTTGCCATCTAGAGCCCTTCACAATCTGACCCTAACCAACCTTTCCAGTGATATTCTATACCATTTCCCTTCCTGTACTATGTGATCTAGTGGGCTTTTTGGTGTTCCTCACATATGCCATATCACCTCTAGCCTCTCTGCCTTTGCACTGGCTGTTTCCCATGCCTAGCATGCACTCCCTCCTCCCCTTTGCTAGGTAGAAACCCCTTTTTCTTTCAGCACTCATTTATACACCATCTACATGAAAACTTTCTTGTTCCTTCTCCGCTCCTGTTGGTTCCTTCTCCCAAAATTATCTTGTATTTTTATACAGGTTTTGTATATAAGTATATATATATGTAGGTATGGGTAGAGAGGTAGATAGACAAAAAAAGGTAGATATATTAGGTGAAGAGGGACAGAGGGATATAAAGATTAATAGTTAGATGTGTGTGAAAGAGAGAGAGAAAGAGGTATCGGGGAAGACATAAAGAGAGAAAAGAAGAGACAGGGAAGAGAGAGAGAAGGGAAAAGAGAGACTGTCTCCCCCCAAAAAACATAAAACACCTTTAAGGTAGTGATTTTTCCATTTTTGTCTTTATATCCTCAAGGGTCTCGTGTATAACTGTGTCAGTGTTTAAGGTGGTTCAGTGGATAAAGTGGCTGGACTTGAGTCAGGAAGACTCATCTTCCTGAGTCCAAATCTGGCCTCAGACACTTACTAGGTGTGTGACCCTGGGTGAGGCACTCAACCCTGTTTGCCTCAGTCTTCTCATCTGTAAAATGAGCTGGAGAAGGAAATGTCAAACTATTCCAGTGTGTTTGCCAAATGGGGTCAAGAAAAGTTGGACACGACTGAAATACCTGAACAACAACATGCAGCCTATGCCTTTAACCAAGTCATTGATAAACCCCACAGGGCCAATAGATCCCTACGGTCTCACCTGGAAATCTTCCAAGCTGACTCGAAACTGCTAATGACTTCTCTTTGGGTTTCAACCATTCAATGGGTTCAAATCCGTCTACACCACTCCATCTTATCCCCAAGAATAGCAGAAGACTCTTAGCACTATTCAGGTGGAAAAGAGGCAGAGTTGAGGGCTGAGTTAGGTGGATTTGGAACTGGGTGAATGGTTGGGCTCATAGAGTCTTCATTAGTGGCTAGAGTTGAGGGACACAAGCAGAGATGGGCACTGTCTGAGCCTTATTTGGAGCAGCTCAGTAGGGTCAGGTGGTGGGTAGAGGTGGCCCTAATCAAACAACAAGCTTTTATTCAGTGCTTACTATGCTCTAGGCATAAAATGTGCCAAAAATACAAGGAAAAAAAAGTAACATTTTCCATCTTCAAAGAGCATAATGACTAGGTGGTGAAGAAGCTAGAGCACCAGACTACAAGTCAGGAAGATCTGAGTTTGAATCTTGCCTCACTCACTTATTAGATGTATGACCTTGGGTAAGTCATTTATCCTTGGCCTCCATTTCTCCCTCTGTAAAAATGGGGATAATAATAACACCTACTTCACAGAGTTCTTGGCAGGGTCAAAAGAGATAACTTATGTAAAGTCTACAAGCACAGCAAAATAAACTTTGGAAACCTTAAAGGGCTCTATAGGGTGTCCCAAAAGTCTCAGTGTAGTTTTAAGCTATTAAAGTTTCAAACTGTTTTTAAAGTTTTAAATTATTAGAGCCAAAAATGGCACAAACACTTTTGGGGCACCTTGTATAAACTCTAGCTTTCTTATTATCTTATTCAAATGGGGGGGCAACAACATACAGGTGGATTAAAACACGTGAGATAACTAAGAATTAAATACAGCAGATGGTGATAGCCATCAGAGGTTGGAGCTAGCTGGCCCAAGAAGACTGAATATTCTGGCCAAATTGGGAGTTTTTCAATATTAGCTCCCCTGCTTCTATACTTAGACCCTTCTGGGAAAGGTAAATTTCTCCTGTTTTCTCATTAAGATGTGAGACAACATGGTGGAGCTGAGATAGCACCAGACTTGGCATCACAAAGACTTTGAGTACAAATCCTGCTTCTGACACTTGATATCTGTGTGACACTGGGAAAATCATGGAATCTTTCTGAGACTCAATTTTCTCATCTTACCCACAGTATCCTATCTCACTGGGTTGTTGTGATTTTTGCTGTTGTTCAGTTGTTTCAGTCATGTCTGACTTTCTGCGATTCCATTTGGGGTTTTCTTGGCCAAGATACTAGACTGGTTTGCCATTTCCTTCTCCAGCTCATTTTACAGATAAGGAAACTGAGGCAGACAGGATTACATGACTTGCCCAGGGTCACACAATTAGCAAGTGTCTGAGGTCTGATTTAAATTCAGGTCTTCCTGGCTCCAAGCCCAGCATTCTATCCACTGTGCCGCCCAGTTGCCCATAATAATAATAAGAGCTAGCAATTAAACAGTACTTTAAGGTTTCCATAGAGCTTTACAGATTCATTATCTCATTTTATCCTCACAACAACCCTGGGAGGTAGGTGCTGTTATTAGCCCTATTTTACAGATGAAGAAACTAAGGTAGAGAGAAGTTAAGTGGTGGACCTAGGGTCACACTGCTAGTAAGTGTCTGAGGCTGGATTTTAATTCAGATCTTCCCAGCTTCACTTCCAGGGCTCTATTCATTGGACCACCTAGTTGCCTAATATCATCCTTCCCTCCACTTCACTCTTCCTGAAAGGGTCCTCAGGCCCTTTTCTGAGCTGGATCCTCCTGAAAGCTTCTGAGTCCTAACTCTGAAGCCAGGGTAGGGGCACAAAATTTTCATCTTAGAGCTGAAAGGGCCGTCAGAGATCATTTAGGCTTACTCCCTAATTTTACAGATGAGGTAGCTGGGGGCTCATAGCTATGTTCAGGGTCACACAGGTACTAAATGTGGGAGGCAAGATTGGAACTCTGATTCTCTGACTCTAAACAGATATATATAGAAAGCATTATTAAATGCTTACTGTGTGCCAAGCACTATGCTTAGCACGGGGATACAAATACAAGCAATTGAGAAAGTCACTACCCTAGGATCTCACATCTTAATGAAGAAAGATAAGTAAAAGAGAAGTAGGGAGGGGATTACCCAAGTTGGAGCAAGGCTACCAGAAAGAAGAAAAGGCAGAAAAGTCCAGAAAGAAAGCGGTGGATCATAGAGTGCAGTAAGCATGGCCTGTGCCCCTTACAAAATGGCAGTCTGGGCTAGGGGCTCACCATTCAGGAGAGTGGGCCTGGGGGTGAAGGCATCTCCAGGGTGGGCAGATTGTGCATGAAGAAAATGTGTCCTCCTTTATATCATACCAGACTGCCAGTCTAACCAGACCTCAGAGCTGGGAGGCCATACTAGTTTTGGAGCTGAAATGTCATTATGTGTATGAATATTAGAGATTGTGCAGATTTGACTTGATTGCAAAATTGTCTCCATTTTGAAATTGCTAACTAGGAAGAAAAGCCAGTATTGCAGCCCCAGAAAACTTTCATCTAAAAGGGAAGTCTTAGGAAAAAAATCATTTATTTCTATGACAAACTTTTTTTTTGTTTTCCCAATGTCACGCTTTTCTGACTACCTTTATTCTCAAGAAGATGGGAATGAAACGCTTCCTGAGAAACATTGTTCAGATCTGATCGTGTCAGGAAAATACCCTCATTGGCAGAGTGTGTTGTCAGCCCATCCAGCAATAGAGAAGCCCCCCACCCCCACCATCGGGCTTCCTATACCTAAAATTCTGTTATTAGATATTCATTCCATAAGGTTTTATGTTCTGATAAAATACCCAGGACAAATACCCAGGTAAAGGCTTTGTGTCCTGGTAAAATACTGATGATCCAGGAGCAGGGAAGGATAGGGGAAGGAAGAAACTCAGTGTGAGTGAATTTATAAGTTAGAGGATAGGGGAAACGAAAGCCCTGGGAGTATGAAGGTGGTGTGGTGATGGGGTTATGTTGTGAATCAAGCAACAAGTATTTATTAAGCACCTACTGTAGTGAGCACTATGCTATGTCTATTACACAATCATTGCTAGGGACAGCCCTACTGATGAATGGGATAGCCCTTAGTAAATGCTTCGAACGTGGGACTTGTCATTTATATCTGTGGCACATGTCTCATGTGACAGAGAGCCTTATACATGGATACAGAGCAACAGGTAAGAAATAAGTGCTTGTCCACAAGGAGAGGAATGAGTTCACATTTCCCTTATTCTCAATCAATTGATCAGATTTCTTCCATTTCTATTCCATTCAATTTATTTTAGACAGCATCTAAATCATCAGCTTTGTCCAGAGGGGAGCTCTGGTTCCTGAAGAGCCTGTGATCCATGACCAGACGTGGCCCTGTAGCAAGTGGTAGTGGCAGAATTACAAAGCCGCCTGCATTCCCTTTCCTGTTTCTGGTCCCTTTTCTTCCTTTGGAAGGTTCCTCCCTTCAGCTCCAGCCTGTTCCTTCCCAGTGTTAGGGAGGAGACCCCCCGGACGTTCCGTGACTAAGACCCTCCATCTCTCAGCTTAGGGCATTTTCTCTGGCTGTCTTCCATGCCTGGAATGCCCTCCCTCCTTAGCCCCACCTACTGGCCTCCCTGGCTTCCTCTACTTCCCGACTAAAATCCCACCTTCTACAGGAAGCCTCCCTCTCCCCCTCTTAATTCCAGTGCCTTTCCTTTCTTAATTATTTCCTATTTAGGCTGTACCTACATTTGATTTGTAAATATTTGTTTG
The DNA here is from genome assembly GCF_003287225.1 of Phascolarctos cinereus. Lineage (NCBI taxonomy): Eukaryota > Metazoa > Chordata > Mammalia > Diprotodontia > Phascolarctidae > Phascolarctos > Phascolarctos cinereus. The sequence goes on along the minus strand of NW_027556098.1, from coordinate 369,816,787 downwards.
CATGTTCCCCCTCCCCTCACCACCTTAGACTGTAAGCTTCCTGAGGGCAGGGACTATCTTTTGCCTCTTTTTGTATCTCCAGCACTTAGCACAGTGCCTGGCACATTATTGATTGATCGAAAGAGGCTGGTGCCGAGCACAAATTAATAATCGTTAACGTTATTGAAGTACTTTGAAGTTTGCAAAGTGTTTGGCATGTGTGATCTCCGTGGGCTCTCACACAGCTCTGTGAAGTTGAACCGTGGACTTCTGAGGTCCCTGTTGATGCTATAATTCTAGGATTCTATTTTACTTTTGGATGAATCTTTCCAGAATAAATCAGTTTCTCCACCTAACTACCATTCAGGGGACCTTCTATTTCCTGGACAATTTTTGGAGAATGGTGAAGGGAACGCTGGGCCTGGCAGTTAGGACATCTGGGTCCAAATCTTGGTTCTGCTACTAATTCTCTGTGAGACCTCGGGGCAAGTCATTCCCTCTGAGCCTTGGTTTCTTCCTTTGTCAAATAAGGAGGTTGAATTAAGTGATGAGTCCTGGGTCCTTCCTAGCTCTATCATTTTGCGAGTCAATACTTTCTAATTCATACTAATGAGCATTAAGTATATTAATGCTATTAATAATTAATACTAATGAGTATATAAGTAAATACCTTAATTAATACTATTGAGTCTGTGCTGGCTGTCTCCTTTTCCGTGAAACCATAGAGAGAGCTCTTTTGAGACTAATTCTCGTCCACAGCCTGTGGGAACGGCAGGGTGAGATTTAGCATGCAAGCTGTGTAGCGTGATGGTTTCAGGACACGTGGAGGTTCTAATGTTGTTGAAGGCTCACTGAGCCACAATTAGATAGAAGAGGGGAAAAAAATAACTCAACAAAACCCACCCTTAATTTTCAGCCACAGCCGCAGCAGCAGCCGCCTGTGGCTTTTGAGGCCTGGTGACTTTTCCTTTTACGCTGCTCACTGGGAGAGAAAATGATCAGAGGGGTGAGGGTGGGCAGGTGCCTGCTCTCGTGGAGTCCAAGCAGGACGAGAAATGATGAAGCAAGGGCCTGATTCTGTGTTTCTTCAGTGTCTTCTCCTGTCCTTCTCTCTCCCGTCAAAGCACGTACAATGGCTTGGTAGAAAGAACCCTGCATTGGTTGGAATAGAAACCTGGTTCCTAGTCCTGGCTCTGACACATAACTGTATGACCTTAGACGAGTCACTTCTTTCTGGGCCTCAGTTGGATTAGACAATGTCTGAGGCCCCTTCCTTTTGGTTCTCACCCCATCTTCCACAGAGCTGCCAAAGGGATGACCATGTCACCCCCTTGCATAATAAACTGAGATTTCCTTTCATTCCAGCATCCAATACAGACTCTTTTGTTTGTCCTTTAGCTTCCTTCACAACCTGGCTTCAATCTACCTTTCAAGGCTTATTACCTATTCCTCTCCACACACCCTGGGGCTCGAGCCTAACTCACCTCCTTACTGTTCCTCATTACTCTAGCCTCTGCTCCAGCTAGCCTCCTTACTGGAAATGTGCTCCCTCCTCACCTCTGCCTCTTACACCCTCTAATTTCCTTCCAAATCCAGTTCGAGCATCTGTTTCCCTACATGAGGTCTCTCTGGATGCCCCCAGCTGTTGGTGATACTATTTATAAAGTACTGAATATAACACTTGGAATGTTGTGGCTGTTCAATTGTTTCAGTCTTGTCTGACTCTTTGTGACCCCATGTGGGGTTTTCTTGCCAAAGATACTAGAGCAGTTGGCTATTTCCTTCTCCAGCTCATTTTTACAGATGTGGAAACTGAGGCAAATGGGTGAAGTGACTTGCCCAGGGTCTTCTTGCCTCCAAGCCCTGCACTCTATGCACTGTGCCACCTGCCTGGAATATACTAGATGCTTAATAAATGCTTGTTTCCTTATGTCCCTCCCTTATCTCCAGATTACTTTGCATCATATGTTTACATGTATATATATATATATATGTATATATGTATATGTATATATACATATATGTATGTATGTATACTATGATATCTCCCAATAAGTTCCTGAAGAGCAAAAACTTTTTGGTTTTAGTTCTTTGTACCTCTAGTGCCCGTCACATAGTAGGAGCTTAATAAGGGCTTGTTGGTTGATTGACTTATTGATCAGTAAGGGACTTCCCAGATCTAACATTTGTTGCCCAATTATGCTTTAATAATCTATCTCCTAAGGTCCCTTCTAATGATGATGTTGTGGGTTCTAAGGTTCCTTCTGTCTCTAAAAGGTATGGAGGCAGCTAGGCGGGGCAGTGAATAGAGTGTTAGGCCTTGAGTCAGGAAGACCTGAATTCAAATCCAGCCTCAGACACTTCACCCTGTTTGCCTCAGTTTCCTTACCTGTAAACTGAGCTGGAGAAGGAAAAGGCAAACCACTCCAATATCTCTGCCAAGAAAACCCACAGTGGTGTCACTAACAGTCGGACTCGACAGAAATGACAAAGAACAAACGTATGTCTTTGGAGGTGGTGGGTGGCTACAAGCCAGGGAAATCAATTGGTAGTTAAACCATAGACCAGATTAGAGCAGGGCTTCTGAACCTGCAGTCTGTGCACTTTTTTCCCTTAATAATTTGATAACTATATTTCAACGTCACTAGTTTCCTTTGTTATCCTCCATATTTATTTTATGCATTTAAAAATATGACTGAGAGAGGGGCTCCATAAGCTTCACCAGGCTGGAAGGGACCTAAGGGGTCAACTTGTGCCTGAAAAGGGATCCTCCTCTATATCGTACCTGACAAGAGGTCAATTCAACCTTTCCTTGAAGACTGACATTAAGGGGGAACCTATTCCCTCCCGAGGCAGCCCCTTTCATAGAACAGACCATCAGAGGATCTCTGGCTAGAGTAGAAGGCATATTCATCTTTTCAATGTAAAAAAAAAACAAAAACAACAACCCAAAACAAAACAACCCCCTCCCCCCAAACCTCTAGGGTCAAAACCCTAGATCAAAAGTTGATCTGAGACTTAATATGAGTCAACAATAATCCTGTCCTCCTCCTTTCCTTCCTCTCTTCCTTCTACCCTGCATCCCTCCCCTCCTTCCTTCCTTCCTCCATCCCTCCCTCTCTTCCTTCCTTCTCTTCCCTTCCTTCTTTCCTTTCTTCTTCCCTTTCTTCTTTCCTCCTTTTCTTTTCTCTTTCCTTTTTTCCTTTCCTTCTTCCTTCCTTTTCTTCCTTCCTTCTTTCTTTCTTTCCTTCTTCCCTCCTTTCCCTCTTCCCTCCTTTCCTTCCTCCCTCCCTTAATCCTTTCATGCTAGATTTAATCTGTACTATTATTTTCAGATCTCCATGTCATATTTTAGGAACGACACTGGCCATTTGAAACTAATCCAGGAGAGGGATGATGTGGATGGATGAAAGCTAAAACTCTATCATACAGCTATATCTCAGGGTGAGCCCCTGGACAGATATGAATTCTCATTGGTGGTTACAGGTTCTGGAGTAAGACTAGTCTGTACAGCTGTGTCAGATGGAGAGGCATGGACCTTGAAATCCATTTTCAGGTTGTTTCTATCTGATCTGTAATTCAAGTAAATTTACATGAGGACTGAGTGAAGGTTGTAAGCTCCTTTGGGGCAGGAACTATGGCTTGTATATCTTTTTATCTCCCATGGCACCTAGAACACTACTTTTAGTTTCATAGACATAGATTTATAGAGTTTTGGAGGATCTTAGGGCTTAGAATGTCAGAGCTGGAAGGGGCCTTAGAACACAGAATGTCAGAGCTGGGAAGGCCTTTAGAACATAGAATGTTGCAGCTGAGAAGGACTTCAGAACACAGAATGCCAGTGCTAAGAGGACCCTTAGAAAAGAGAATGTCAGAGATAAAGTCCCTTGACTTCAGTACCTAGAATTTCAGAGCTGGAAGGGATCTTATAAGTATGGTGCCACTGCCAGAAGAGATCTTGGATCATAAACTATCAGAGAAGGGAGGGATCTCATAACATAGAATGCTGGACCTTAGAATTTAGAATGTTAGAACAAAGAATCAGTCAACATCAACCACTTATTACGTGCCTGCTATGTGCCAGGCACTTTACGTTATATTCAATGCAGACTGTAAGCTTCTTGAATTAGGTCCTATTTCACTTTTGTCTCAGTGACTAACACTGTGCCCAAGACATAATAGGTACCAAATAGATGTTTGTTGAACTAAAATGAGTTAAAGATATTAACTTTTCTTTTTACATATTGGGGAGCTGGGGCCCAAAGAGGATGGGTGACTTACCTGAAGACACCCAGCTAGTTTGTGGAAGGGCCCACATATCTCAGGTCTCCTAACTCCCAGTTCAGGGCCCTTTCTACAAGACCATGGATACTTGGTGAATGCTTCTTCAGTAGGTTCATTGAGAAGAGGATAGTTGGTTGGAGGGAGGGTGGCGATCCTGGGCACCATGCCGACAGAATCTCAGGGTTGACTGCACCTTCAGGAGTCCCCCAGTCCAACCCCTCCTGGATTAATTTCCTTGATAAGACTTCACTCAGCCTCTTTTTGAAGACCTCCAACGACAATGAATCTACAATTTTGGATAATGCTGGCCAAGTTTGTTTACTGTTATTGTTTTCCACGTGAGAAGTCTAGATCTGCCTCTTTCCAACGTACATCCATTGCTCTTCTTTCTAATCCCTGGGACCAGGAGGCACCTCTTATTTTAGGAAGTGTGCCTCTCTCAATATAGCCTAAATTCACATCAGCCTCTTGGGCTGCTCCATCATATTGACACATATTGAACTCTCCATCTACTGAAATCTTTAGATTTTTATTTTCAGATGAGCTGCTGCCTTGCTGTGCCTCTTCCATCTCATAGCTGTGAAGCAGAATTTTTTTTACATCAAATATAAGGCTTTAAATTTATCCCTATTCAATTTCATCCTATTAGATTTGGCCCATCATTCCAGCCAGTTGAGATCTCTTTGGGTTCTGATTCTGTCATCTAACATGTTAGCTCTCTTTCTCTGCTTCCTGGAAACTGCCCCAGCCTCCTCCTGACAGGAAGCTGCCCCTGTGCTGTGAAGTTATAAAGTCATAAATTCTGCTCAGGAATCTACTGGCGGTGATGATGAAGGCTTGAGATGAAAATTTTGGCTTCTGGGCCTAAGGTCTGGGTTCTTTTCCTTTGATAAGAATGCAGGCTCTATGAGGTTAGGGGGAATTATTTTCTCATCTCTGTTCCCAGGGATCATCTGAGTTGTCCTTTTCGAGCCCCCCACATGGCCTGTCAAAGGAAGAAACTGAATCAGAGCTGAAATCAAACTAACTGGGAGAGGAGTGAAGGTCGCCATGGCAACAAGTGTTTGCCTGGTTGCTCAGGAAACACTCATCCACTCTCTTGGAGGGGGCATCGTGTTTAGAACCAATCAGGGATAGGTGGGATGCTCAGACTGGCAGCAGGCTAAGGTGGTTAGTATAGGGGAGAGTTGGGGGTCATGGGGAAGGAGAGGGAAATTAAAGGAAGAAGCCCTGGATTATAGAAAAGGCACTAATCTGGAGAGATTTTTTGTTTTAAATTTGTAGGCTCTTAGAGCCAGAGGAGACCTTATAGATATAGTACAACAGCCCCATTTTCCCAGCAAGGAAACCGAGAGAGGCCTGGCATTTTAGACTCTCCACACTCTTCCCTCTTTTTGTATTTCTTCCCCATAGGGAAGGAAGCATAGTGTGACAGCTGGAGTGCTGGATGTGGAGGTAGGAAGACCCACGTTCCAATCCCTTTCCTGACATTTCTCAGTTACATTGCGTTACATTGCCCAAGTCATTTAACCTTCCTAGATCTCAGTTTCTTTATCTGTTAAAAAGTGAGAAGGATAATTTCTATAGTACCTAGTTTAGAAGGTTGTTTCGAAGCTCAAAGGAGATAATAGATGCAAAGGGCTTTGAAAACTTTAAAGTTCTACATAAATGTCAGTTATTATTATTATTATTCCCTTCGTGTACTCTACATTCTACTAAAATTGTACTATTAGCTGTTCCCGAGTTCAGCATGCCATTTTGCACTTCTGGGTGTTTGTACATTCCTAGAATGAATCCCATCCTCATTTCACCCCGTTAACATCCTCGTTTTCTTTTAAGGCTCACCTTAGGTGCCACCTCCTCTAAGCGGCCTCCCTGATTCCTCCAACAGATAGTCCTCCTTCCTTCCTCAAAATTTTCTAGATTACTCTGATCTCTTTTGCCCCCTCATTCCTGGAGCATTGTGGGTAGAATGCTGGACTTAGAGTCAGAAATACCTGAGTTCCAATCCCACTTCAGGACATTTACTAGCTATGTAACCCTAGGCAAGTTACTTATCTCTGAGGGCCAATATTCTTATTTGTAAAAATGGGGGAAATTAATATCATTTATTTTACAGGATTGTCATCAATCTTTTGGCCAATAAGTATTTATTAGATCATATATATATATATATATATATATATATATATATATATATATATATATATATATATATATATATATATCATCATTGTTCACATGTTTCAGTCATGTCCGACTTTCCATGACCCCCTTTGGGGTTTTCTTGACAGAGATACTGGAGTAGTTTGCCATTTCCTTCTCCAGCTCATTTTACAGATGAAGAAACCGAAGCAAACAGTGTTAAATAACTTGCTCAGGATCACACAGCTAGTCAGTGTCTGAGGCTGGATTTGAACTTGGGTCTTCCTGACTTCAGGCCTGGCGCTCTATCCATTGTGCTACCTAGCTGCCCCCAAATCATGAATGTTGCCATCCTATACATCTTAAAGCCTATAGAAGTGTGGGTTATGCTGTAGTCCCCATTAGAATGTAAGCTCCTCGAAGACAGGATTTTGTTTTTGTATTTGTAGCCAAGGTGCCTGACACAGAACATGCTCTTAATAAAAAGTTTGTTGCATTGAAGCCTGTTGTTCAAATTCACTAAAAGTGAGTGAGTGGCAGAACTCACGCAGTCTTGCTCAGGGTCATGCAGTCAGTGAATATCTATATTCAAACCCAGGTTTTCCCGACTCTAAGTCCATCTCTCCCTCCATGACACTCCATAGGCCTGAAGAAAGGATACTTCTTTATGGGGAAGGAAGCTGTAGCTAAGGAAGGCAGAGCCCAGGCAGCCCTTCTTCCTGAGGGAAGCTGAGGGAAAGGATGCCATTTGGACCAGTGAGCAGGCACACACTCCCATCCTGGAGCCATCCATCTCCCTCCTTGTTTAGAGTCTCTAGAGAGAAGTTCCAGACTTTTCAGCAGCCCAAATTGCTGGACTTCATTATGAGAATGGCATTGGGTTGAATATTTGATAAAATGGCCCATGGCTCAGGAAGGAGCCCGGAGGGACAGAACAACAGGGAGAGAACTTCAGGAAATAGGGACCACTCTCTCTCCCTTGAGCCCCCAGCTCCCTTCTCATTGCAGCAACCCTGGCTTGTCCTTCTGCCCATTCATTCCCCTGGGGCATGGCTCTCATTTTACTTGGGGCTTTAGCTACCGAGACCTCAGCATGAGTCAACAGGGTGATGTGACTGCCAAAAAAGCCTCCTGTTATCTTAGGCTATGCAATCATAGAAGTAAAGTATCCAGCATCAGGGAGGTGATAGCCCCACTGTTCTCCACTCTGAGCAGATGCTGTCTGGAGCATTATTTTCAATTCTCAGCCCTGAACTTTAAAAACACAATTTGGCTCAAGAGATATCTAGTGGGGGAGGAGGAGATTGTGAGGTACAGGCATGTGGACCAGAGCTGGGAGGAGGGAAGGGATGGAGAATGTGTGTGTGTGTGTGTGTATGTGTGTGTGTGTGTGTGTGTGAGAGAGAGAGAGAGAGAGAGAGAGAGAGAGAGAGAGAGAGAGAGAGAGGAGAGAGGGGAAGGCAGAGAGAAAGAGGGAAAGGGGCAGAGAGAGGAAGACAGAGAAAGACAAAAAGGAGGGATATGGAAGAGAGGGAGATGAAGAAGGGAGAGAGAGAAGATGGAGAGGGAGACAGAGTCAGAATAAGACAGACAAAGACAGAGAGAAATGGGGAGGGAGAAAGTGGGGCAAGGATATGAGAGAGGGAGAGAGAGAGAGAGAGAGAAGGAGGGAGGGAGGGAGAGAGAGACAGAGAGAAAGAAAGAGAGACAGAGCAGAGAGAAAGAGACAGGAAGAGAGAGAGAGGGAGAGAGAGAGAGAGTGAGACAGAGAGAGAAAGAGAGAGACAGAGACAGAGAAAGACAGAGAGGGAAAGAGACAAAGAGACAGAGAGGGAGAGACAGAGACAGAGACATGGAGACAGAGAGAAAGAGAGAGACAGGGAGAGACAGAGAGAAACAGAGAGAGACAGAGAGATAGAGAGACAAGGACACACACACACACACACACACACACAGAAAAAGAGACAGAGAAAGGGAGGGAGAGATAGAGAGAGAGAGTAGAAGGCTTGCTGCTCTGACTGCCACTGCTACTTCTGGTCAAATCAAGCTATATGCTCCTAGTCATGGGATCACAGATTCAGAACTGGCAGGGACCTTAGGGGTCATCTAGTCCAAATCCCTTGTTTTCCAGATGAGTTACTAGAGGGGAGGTGACTAGTCCAAGGTCACATAGGTAGTATCATAGGATCATAGATACAGTATTAGTTGGGACCTAGAAATAATTTTATCCAGATCTCTCATTTTACGGAATAGAAAACTGAGGCCCACAGAGGTTCAAGGATTTGTCCAAAATCATGCAAGTAGCAAGTAACTGAGCTGGGATTAAAACCCCGGTTCTCTGACTCCTCTTCTTTTTGTCTCCCCTGTGATGCCACTTCTTAAAAGAATCCATACTTGCACTTTGGCAATGCTTGCAAAGGTAGGGGGAGATATTTTATTGTCTGCTTTCTTAACCTTGCTGGTCCTGAATGTCAATGGAAGTAATGCCTCTTCTCCAAGGTAGCAGTCAGTTTTGAACTGAGTGAGTCTTGTCCTATTGAAAAATAAAGCAAAACAAAATGCAGAAAACCATCCCTTCCATCCATGTCCCATTGGAGACCACCCTTCTTTGAGTCTTCCTGCTTTAGCTGGAGCCCAGTGAAGGAAAGGTATATTTTTATGTTCGTCCTCCCACATACCAAGTAGCTAGAAAGGAACTAAGTGTCTATTATAAATTTAGTCTATTAATTACCGAGGATGGGTGGCTGAGCAGGTAGGTTCCTAACAGGTTTTTCCTGGGCTAGCTCCCTAAGCACTGATTATGGGAAGTCAGTTTCCTCCTCTGAGGCTACTGGGAGAACATTGACCTCTGATGGGATCTGCTGGTCACTGTGTCTACTGGGGACCTGAGTGATCTGAGATGGGGGCTGGAGCTCAAGAGAAATGACTGCTGACAAGACTGCATGGACTATATTTCAATTCCATTCTATAACAAGTATTTATCATGTGGCTGCTATGTACAAGACACCACTATGCTTGGGTATTAGGCATTTTTTCTTTTGTGGGTTGGGGTTTCACCAGACCTGTGCATTCAGTGGAGAAGGAGCATCCAGTGAAGAAATTCTTTCCACCAATGCTGATCTCTAACTGTTTTGTAATTTCTGGCTTTGGATGTGCCTTAAGGCACTCCAAGGTTAAGTGACTTGCTCAGTCACACAGCCAGTCTGTGTCAGAATTGAGACTTGAACACAGGTTTTCAGGACTAAAAGGCCAGACTTTCTATCCACAACCCCAGTGCTATGGATAAGAGGACACAATTTTAAAAAATGATAATAATCCCTGCCCTCGAGCTGGCCTCTTCTGGAAGCCCAGGGGTTCCAACTCCTCAGTCTCATAACCAAAAGACACAGGGAAAAGTAACATTGGAGAGGCAGATACAAAAGGAATAGTATTCCAAATTAGATATGAGATGATGGGAGATTCATCCTCTCAGGTCTCCATTTGTGTCTGTTACCTTATCCATGATCCATAATATCATCTATAATATTCAAAGTGTGTGATATAATCTATAATATCACCTATAATTATCTACAATCCATGCTTCTGCTATCCCCCTGAGTACTACATTTCCCAAGACCCCTCTAGCACTAAATGCTGTGATTATCCCCTAGCCCATTCCACTATGCCTTCTGAAACCCTCACTCTACCCTCAAGAACTCTTTATAGCCTTGGAGTTTCCAACAAATTCTCCTGGCTTTGATGAAAACCTGGCTTTCCCTGAGGATGACATCCTGCCAACCCTCTTTGTGGGACACCTCTCTTTTTCTGCTTCTCTACAAGACTACAGAGCCAGGGTAGGTATTACTCTTAACCACTGATGCCTCTACACAATTCCTCTCTCATCATTCCTCGAGGACTTTTTCTCTTTTGAGATTCACATATCTGTTTGTTTCACTTGTGTCTCAATCTTTGGAGCAATTTCATTTCCCGTCTACTAGATCTGCATTCTCAAAGTGTGGTCCAGTGGTCCATGAATGCTGATACCTTTTCAGGGATGTCCACAAGTCAAAACTATTTTCAAAATCATATTGAGACATTTTAATGTCTAATGTGATAAATAAATGTAGATAAACAAATGATGTCTAATGTGGTAAATATCTCAGGTTATTGTTTGTCCTTCATTCTCGAAGAGGACCAGGACATCAGGAAGGTGATGCCATGACTTGCAAGTGAATTGGATTGAAGTGAGGGAGGGCTGTCCAAAGTCACCAGCCTCATTTTCTCCTCTGGAGCCATCTGGGTCCAATGGGAAGACATAGATCGGCATGACTGGAGATGGCCCTGGTAAATATCTATAGACAAATATCTATTTGTCTGAATAATAGTTATGAGTAAAAAGGGGTCCAGAGACCAAAAAATTTGGGGACTTCTGCTCTAGGTCATTCTCCCAACTTTCTTAATGACATTAGAACCTGGCTCCCATCTTCCCCTTCTGCCTCATTCCCGGTCATTGATCAATCATTTCTTAAGCGCATACCATGTATCAGGAATAGCACTAGGCTCTGGAGATACAAAGATGAAAATGAGCAAGCCCTGCCTTGAAGGAACTTATAGTCTATTGGGGGAAACAACACGTATATGATTAACAGGTATAAAATAGAGACTAAGTAATGTGGGGGAGGGGGAGGGAAAGGCATTAATGATTGGGAGGATCAGGAAAGGTCTAGTGTAGGAGATAGCATTGAGCAGATTCCTGAAGGAAGCTAGGGATTCCAAGAGATGGAGGTGAGGAGAGAGTGGCTCAAGGCATGGGAGGCAGCCTGTATGAAGGTACAGAGACAGACTGTCATGACTTCCTCATGAAGAATTGCTATTCTCTATTCTCCCAGTACTTCATTGCCTGCCCTCCTGGTGACTCCAAGGAGGCAGAGCAGGAATCAGCCTCACACAGAGCAGGGTTACTACTTAGAATCACAATTCACAAGATGTTGGAGCCAGGAGGGACCTTCAAGATGGAATCATTGAATACCAGAACTAGAAGGTGTTTCAGAAACCAACCAGTCCAAGCTGTACCTGACCATGAATGTCCTCTATAGGATCCCCGAGAATCTTGGGGACTTCTTTTGCAGACTTTCAGGGGTGAACTCTTGCCTGACTCTACAGTAGGTTGGCAGCCGCTGGAAATGGGTGGTTAGAGCCTGGATCATGAGGAGAAGTTTGTCTCCTGCCTTAGCCTCACCTCTGAGATCAGCACTTTGTTTCTTGACTCCTGGCTGTTGGCGGGGTGGGTGGGGCATGGTGCTGTGAATATATGACCAAGTATGGGAAAGCATTGATTAATGCTTACGTAACTAACTCAGCCTCCATCTGAAGACCTCCAGTAATGGGGAATTCACTGCTTCCTGGACCGTTCCATTTTTGGTCTCCTCTGTCAGGAATTTTTTCTTTATAATGAGTCCAAAACCTACCCCCCTACATTTTCCACCCATTGTTCTCAGTTTTATTCTCCGAGGCCAAGCAGAACAAAACTTATCCCCTTTCCACACAACAGGCTTTTAAGAATGAGAAGGCAGCTATCCTTTCTCTCCCAAGTCTCCTCTGCTGAATATGCCTTGTTCATTCAGTGAATCTTCATGCAATATTGGAAAAACAGTGAAGGATAGGAATATAATACCATATATTTAGACCTGGAAGAACCCTAAGAGGTCATCTAGTCTAATCCATTCATTTTATAGGTGGGAAAACTGAGGCCCAGGCGGGTTATATGACTTGTCCAAGGTAACATAGTGACAAAAGGCAAAGCCAGAATCTGAACTCAGATTATCTAGCAGATAAAGCGCTAGAGTGAGGAGTTCAGAGTTCAAATCCTTTAGATAGCTACTAACTTTCTGATAATAAGCAAGTCCCTGTACCTCTCAGAATATCAGTTTCTTCTGTAAAGTGGAGGTAATAATCCTTACACTCCTAACCACACAGGGTTGTTAGTAAGGCTCTTTGCAAATCTATGCTGGAGAAATGTGTATTATTATTGTTATTATTATCATCATTATTATTATATCTTTTATTATTCTGGCAGTCCTTCCTTTGGGATAAACCAGCCTGTGTTTTCTAAATATCTTTCATCAAAGTTCTTTCAAAAAGAATAGGACACAGGATTCCTGATATGGAAAGAAGGTGCTGGACCTGGAACCAGAGAACCAAGGTTTTGTTCCTGGCTCCAGCACTGTCTTCCCATGGATAAGCCATTTCCCTCTTCTGGGCCTCATGGGTTAAATGGAAATTAGACTACATGACATGTAAGGTTTTGTCCAGGTTGGACTGACATTCTAGTTCTGACGTTCTGTGTTTCAAAGTCTCTCCCAACTCTCACATTCTATGTTCTAAGGTCTCTCCAGCTGTAACATTCTGTGTTCTAAGGGTCCCCCTAGTTCTGACATTCTGAGTTCTAAGGGTCCTCCCAGCTCTGACATCCTGTGTTCTAAGGCCCTCCCAGCCCTGATGTTGCTCATTCTAAGGGCCCTCCCAGCTCTCATATCCTGTGTCCTAAGGGCCCTCCCAGCTCTGACACCCTGTGTTGTAGGGGCCCTCCCAGCTCTGACATTCTGAGTTCCAAGGTCCCTCCCAAGCTCTGACATCCTGTGTTCTAAGGGCCCTTCCAGCTGACCTTCTCTGTTCTCAGGTCTCTTATAACTAGAATGTATTCTCCTAATGTGGTCACCTCCAAAGAACAATACTTGTCACCTTGTAGATGGGCTATTTCTCCAGGCTGCTCCCTTCTTGTTTATGCACAAAGTTGGCAGATTCAGAGACAGAACTCTCTTCCCTGCACCCCCTCCCACCCTTGCCTGCTGTGCCCACATTTACCGTGAAGAAAGGTGATTTTTTTCATGATGGCTTTTCCCCTCCGTGCTGTCAGAGCCTTTTTGTATCTTGAATTCCCCCCAGGTGTAGATTTGAAAGCAGATGAAAAGGGATGTTTCATGAGTTTCATTCAGTGCACTTGGCTGTTTTGGCAAAAAAAAAAAAAATCCGCGGTTTGGAACCAGCCCTCCCACTCCTCCAAACTGTGAGATGAGTTACTGAAATGCCGGCTTCTTCTTGCTTCCTTTGGGGACATTCAGGGTGAACCATTGCCTGACTCTACAGTGGGTTGGCAGCCGCTATAAGTGCGTGCTTAGAGCCTGGATTATGAGGAGAAGTTTGTCTCCTGCCTTAGCCTCGCCTCTGAGATCTGCAGAAGATTCCAGATCAGTCCCAAGAGGAAGGAAGACAGAGCCCTCCCTGCTGATGTAACCAGTGGGGTCCTTTCAGTGTCTGTTCTTTGGCCTTCATCTTGTTTCCTGACTCCTGGCTGTTAGTGGGGGTGGGAGGTAGGGTGCTGTGGGGTCTGCGGAAAAGAATGGAAAAGCATTTATTGAAAACTTACTGTGTATTTGATGAGCTGAAAGTCGAAGTGGTGTGCCCAGTGTCACATTGCTGGTAAGTGTTCTAGGTGAGACTCGAACCCAAATCTTACTAGGCACAGGTCCAGTACACTATCCCCTATGCCATCCTGACTTTCTGTAGATTATAGGTAACCTACAGATACAGATTCTATAGATACAAAAGTAAAGTCCTCCAGCTGAGTTCAAAAAGTAAATTGCACAGGTAAAATATGTGGGAGGAAAGGTTTACTATCAGTCAACAGCTCAGAATGCTAATGTGATCTAGACCTATATTAATAATGTAGATATTATTAATATTGTGTCTTATACTATAGAGACTATTCAGAGGGAGCTGGTGGCAAGTGGATGGAGTGCTGGGCCTGAAGTCAGGAAGACCTGAGTTCAAATCTGGTGTCAGACATTTATTAGCTTTGTGACTCTGAGCAAGTTATTTAACCCCTGCCTGCCTCAATTTCCTTAACTGTAAAATGGGGATATTAATAGCACCTATTTCCCAGGATTGTTGTGAGGCCCAAATGAGATAATATTTGTAAAAAGCACTTATCATGGGGCCTGGAACATAGTAGGTTCTTATTCCTTAGAAAGATGTAGGCTTCCCTGCTAGCAATCCCTGGTTAGAGAATTCCAGAATCCAGCCTTCTGTCAAAGGAAGAGCTCCTGTGAGTTCTTGGGCAGCACCAGCCTCCTGGAAAAAAAAGAGAATTGGGTACATCTCAGGACTGATAGGACTGATTAGCAAAGAATTATCGTCCCATGGAGATATGTGGAGAACACGGGATGTGGATTTTACCCTTCACTGTTACCATGAGCTATTCAGATGGCACAAATCAACCTCAAGTGAATGGGGTTGCTGTCCAGCAAGACCCACGTTTGGTTCCCTTCTGGGCCAACATGATGCTCATGAACACTTCGATACCTGTAGGGGTCTTTGCAGGTAGAGATAAAATTCACCAGAATGTTGGGAAGTTGTCTCTAACAACTCCAAATTTACGTCCCTTCTAAGCTACAGGTTATTTGAGCTAAAAATTGGAAACTGCCAGTCTCTGCCCTGCCTTTGCTCCATTCTCTAATGGCCTTGAGGTGTTTTTGATGGTCCCCCCCCCAGGCTGTTGTGTCCTAAAGGGGTCTCCCCAAGGTTTTCCCCCCTTCCTCCGATCAAATTAAGATGATCATAGGGTGTGGTTTGTGATGTTTATTCCAGGCAGCAGAATAACTAGCTATAACTCTGCCAGAGTCATAGAATCTCAGAGATGGAAGGTACCTTAGAAAGCATCTAGGATTATAGGATCATAGATTTAGGGCTGGAAAGGATCCCAGAGGTCTTTTAGCTCACCCGAGTCATTTTGAACATCAGAAGTCCAAGACTTAGTGATAGATAACAAGTCAAGCTAACACAGGTAGTGGATGCTGTAGCTAAGATGTGAGCTCAAGTATTGTAACCTCCAAGCCAGGACTCTTCTCACTGTGATACTGCCTTGTAAGACATTCTCCTTATTTTATAGTCGAGGAAACTGAGGCCTTGTGGGGAAGGGAAGGGATTTCCCCAGGGTCATACAACAAACTAATGACAACTAGACTAGATTGGCTCTGAGCTGTCTTCCAGTTCTACATGTGGGATCCTTTGATCTTAGATGGTTTCTAACATCCCTTCCGGGTTTCCTGACTCCAGGGCTGCCCTCAGGCTTACATAAATTTTCAGGGGCTGAGATCCAGATCCAACTTGCCAGATCCATGTTGACAGTGACTGGAGTGGAGCCGGTGGTGAGTCACAGCATGAACGTGGGACTACGAGGGTCTCAGCCTCTCTGTATGGATTCTCTATTGCCTGGATCAAAGATGGCGGCCTGCCTAACATAATCATGCTCACCTTCTGGGCTACCACTTCTCTTTCCCAACAGCGGTTTTAATGCCTTTCACTGGAACCCCCTCGATCCTCATATTCGGTCCAAATAAGTTGATTTGTAGAAATGATCTTTCCCCGGAGCTATTCTCACCAACTCTTCACTACCACTTGTTACAAGCAGTTCTGAATAAGCCCTGGAGTCCAGCTGGGACGAATTCATCCCTCTAAAGTGACATCTGCTAGGAGAATCGATTGAATTATGCTACATTATAATAGAATTTCCCTCTGTTCTTTTAACCTTTATTTAACTACACTCAGAATCACCCACAGAGAGTCCCGATTTGGTGGCTGAGGACTTTGCATGGCAGGGGCACATCCTCTGCTGGTACAAGTCAGGTGACTGTCACAAAAGATGGGATACAAAAGTCAATCAGTGATGATAGGCAAGGAACCCCAGGGTTCCTGGGCCAGGTGACAAAGCAGAGGAAACTGGAGAAGGGAGGAGGTTACTGGGCTTCCATGACAGAGGCGTGGTTGGAGAGAGCACTGATCTTGGAGACGCCATGGCAGAATTTCAGTCTTGGCTTTGTTATGTCTTCTTCTTCTTCTTCTTCTTCTTCTTCTTCTTCTTCTTCTTCTTCTTCTTCTTCTTCTTCTTCTTCTTCTTCTTCTTCTTCTCCTTCTCCTTCTCCTTCTCCTTCTTCTCCTCCTCCTCCTCCTCTTCCTTCTTCTTCTTCATTGTCATCATCATCATCATCATCATCATCATCATCATCATCATTTACCATCATATAGACAATAACAACAGGTCACATTTGTATAGGGCTTTCAGGTTTTCAAAGTGCTTGACATGTATGACCTCATTTGAAACTCACAACTGTGTAAGGGAGGCACTATTATTGTCCTGTTTCACAGATGAGAAAACTGAGGTCCAGAGTGTTTAGTGACTTGCCCAAAGTCATCCAGCTAGCAAGAGTCTGAGGCCTCTTACCTTAACAGCCATGAGACACTGTCAGGGAGGGTGTGAAACCAAGAAAGAAGAGCTGAAAAGAAAGTGACTAAAAAGGTTGAGGCCTTTTGAAGTTACCCCTTGTTTTGGTTGGGGAGTCAATTAAGATTTTGTCTTCTAACCAAGTGGCTTGTAGACTGAAAAAGTTACAAAATGTCTACATAGGGTCCACAATTTTTCCATGGTACTTCCATTATTATCATCACAAAATTTGCTGTCAGGGTGTTCTGCTCATGTCTCAGTTATGGAAGGAAGGAAGGAAGAGAGAGAGAGAAGGAGGGAAGGAGGAAATGAAGAAGGAAAAAAGGAATGAAGGAAGAAATGAAGAAGGAAAAAGGAAGGAATGAAAAAAGGAAGGAAGGGTGCAAGGAAAAAGGAAGGGAAAGAAGGAAAGGAGGGAGAGAAGATAGAAGAAAAAAAGAAGAAAGGAAGGGAGGAAGGAAGGAAGGAAGGAAGGAAGGAAGGAAGGAAGGAAGGAAGGAAAAAAGGAAGGAAGGAAGGAAAATAGGGAGAGAAGAAGAACTCAGGGTCTGAAGACCTGGAATTCTAGTTTCAGCTCTGTCACTGAGTCCCGTAATGACTTCATTTTCTCCAACAGGCTCTTTACTTACAGCAATCAGGGGTATCCCCTACCTTGTATGAGGATTCCCTAGACAGAGCTTACCTAGGTTCAAAGGTTCTCTGTGGTTGCTCATCCACTCAGAACCAGCACTCAGGAAACCAGACCTAAGTGTTTATTTACCTTTCCTAGTTCAAAGCATTCCCCTTTAAAGCATTTAAAATTCAAAGGCACTTAATGTAACACTATCACAAGGAAAGCAGCAATAAAACATTTCCCCGTAAACCTGAGGCACAATCTCCCATAATTGAGTGTTGCTGTCATCAGGAAGAGTGGACCCATGTAGGAAACATGCATGTAAGGAACCCACATGAAGTGCATGCAGTGGGTGGGCATACATGTAAGGATCACATGAGGCTGGAGCATGCTTCCAGCCCTGCGAGGCCACTAATATCTTTGGGTATTATCTTGGTGCTGTTCCTTGCCCCACAAGCCTCCTCTCCAATGGTCTTTCTGGTCTCACATGGGGCCTAGCCTCTTCTAGGTGTATAGTTTTTATCAGATGCTGCTCCCTTCTGGTCTCATATAGCCACTGCTCAGCACTGCTAAACTGGTTTTGTGGTCACTGCTGGGCACACCTCCACTTGAGACAAGCTCCTCTCTTCTTTCCAGGCTCAGCTCCAGTTCTCAGTCGGAGTGCTATTTCTTCTTCCTAAGATGATGAGTGGGCTCTGCCTTGGCTTTTTTATTTTCAAATTCTGAGGCTTTCTTTGTTACAATTCTTTTATAAAAGATACGGTCACCCTCTGCGTGGAGTTGTGGTGGTAATCTTCCTAGGAT
The DNA here is from genome assembly GCF_003287225.1 of Phascolarctos cinereus. Lineage (NCBI taxonomy): Eukaryota > Metazoa > Chordata > Mammalia > Diprotodontia > Phascolarctidae > Phascolarctos > Phascolarctos cinereus. The sequence goes on along the minus strand of NW_027556098.1, from coordinate 369,798,704 downwards.
AAAGCCCTTCTTGGCTTCCCAGCCCCATCTCCTTCCCCCCAAGGATTGATCTGTTTCTCTGAGCTTTGTATAGAATGGCTTTCCTCTCTAGAAGGTGATTTTTTACTCCAGGTCAGGCTGGTCAGAACATAGAACCAGAACCACCTCCAGTCATCTCTGGCTTATTTCTATTTTTTGAATCCTATCTTCTGGACACTCAGGCTTATTTTTCCAGCTTAGGGTGGGCAAATCTGTAGAATCTGATACTTGGTCAGCATCCATTCCAGTAACTAATAATAATAATAATAATAATAATAATAATAATAATAATAATAATAATAATAATAATAATTATAATGATGATGATGATGATGATGATGATAATGGCTAGCATTTTTGTTGTTGTTTAGTCATTTTTAAGTCATGTCCAACTCTTCATTTCCTTCTCCAGCTCATTTTACAGATGAGGAAACTGAGGCCAATAAGATTAGGGTCACATAGCCAGTAAGTGTCTGAGGCCAGATTTGAACTCAGGAAGAGAAGTCTTCCTGACTTCAGGTCTCAGGCTCTATCCCACGTGTCACCCAGCTGCCCTTATGTAGCTTTGAAAAATTTGCAGAATGTTTTACATATGTTTATAATCCCTGTTAAGAGGTGAAGAGACAAGTTTTCTCAGGGTTTGGAGTTTTTCCTTTCTAAATGTCAAAATTCTCTGTTCTTCCATGCAGATGGGGTAGGGATGAAGGCACCCATATTAAACCTAAGCCCCAAGCAAAGAAGAGTCCCAGTGTGCCTCCTGCACAGCCACATCCTGGCCTTGCACGTGTGTATTATGTGCCAGTGGGGCCCTGCCCACCCCCATCCCCCATCCCCACCCTCCATGTGCTGTGAGGAGGTTAGACTAGACACCCTCCAAGGCCTTTGTATCTCTGAATCTTCCTCTAATCTTATCCAGCCTTCCTGCTAGATGCCCTCGGAGCTCCCTCTCCCAAGTCTGAGATGCTGTGATTTTGTGATGCTTCCCTTTGTCTGTAGATCTGTGTTTCTGACACTGCCTCTCATTCAGACAACCTGCAGGACCCCGGCTCTGATGTGGCCTGGGAGGAGGAGTTTAAATCAAAGGAGTCTGTGTGTGGAGGGCCCCAGGTGTCTCTGAGCATCACCTCTCCTCCGGCAACAGCCTTGGCCTCTGCTTCGTTTTGCTGCCTTGTCCAGACTCTTTTTTAGACAGATTTGAAAGAGGGGAAGGTGAGACGAAAGGAATGTGACCAAGATAAGAGTAGAGAGATGTCTCTGGACTTCAAAGTGTGTGATGTGAAGAAAAGGAACAGAGAGGCAAGGCGGGGGGCACACACAGCCCCAGGGAGGGAGAGGAGGAGGATGAAAGAGAAAGAGAAAGAGAGAGAGAGAGAGAGAGAGAGAGAGAGAGAGAGAGAGAGAGAGAGAGAGAGAGAGAGAGAGAGAAGGCAAGAACAGAGGGAGGGAAGGAGGAAGGAAGGAAGAAAAAAGAAAGGAGGGAAGAAAAAGAGGATGAGGAAATGGGTGAGAAGGGAGAGAAGAAAAAAAGAAAGAAAAAAGAAGAGAAAAAATAATAATAAATGGCATTTGTATAGGCTTTGTAAATGTGTAAGTCACTTCACAGACATCTTATTTGAGTCTCCCAACAACTCTGTGAGGTATTATTATTATTAATTATTATTGTTACCATTTCACAGACTGAAAGGGGTGAAGGAGAGGGGAAGGAAGAGGAAATGTGTGAGAAGGAAGAAGATGAGGAGGAGGGAAAACATGGCAGATAGAAGGAGTGGATGAGATAAAGGATGATGAGGTGAGTGGAAGAAAGATGAGAAGAGGAAACCAGTCTGTCCACGAGCAGCTATTGAGTGTTTACTATGTGCCAGGCACAGTGCTTAGCTCTGAGGATACAAAGAAAGGCAAAAACATGGTCCCAGCATTCAAGGAGCTCCCAGCCCAATGACAGAGACAATGTGCAAGCCACTCTGTACGTATGTATAAGACAGCATAGATGGGAGGTAGCCTCAGCAGGAGAGCCAAAGCAGTGGGGTGGGGGTGGGGGCAGGATGGTTTCTCTAGACAGGTGGAGTGGGGGAGGGGAGGGGGCAGGGAGCAGGAGGAGAAGGGCCAGAGAAGAGAGAAAGAACGCAGTGGAGGAAAAGGAGTAGGTGGGAGGGGGAAGGGAGCCTGGGTGTTTTCTCTGGCTTCTTGGGTGGGAGGTTGCCTAAGGGAGAGAGGTGGCAACAGCTTTTACTCAAGCAGAGATGCATTAATAGGTGGAAAATACAGCCCCAGGAAGGTCTGTTGCTTAGCTTTCAAATGAACAGAAAAGGAAAACCTGGGGCAGCCTGGCTTTTCTCCTCACTCAGGGGACAGTGGGGATTAGCTGGCCTTGGCCTGGCCTGGAGTTACGTGAGGCCAAGCATGGCTGTAAATGGGCTTCTTTTGCATTAGCTTGTGAAACAGAGCTCCAAATCCCTTCGCCCAGCTCTGCTCCTGGGGGCTTAGCAGCAGCAGGAGGCCCTGCGCATCCCGGAGAGCTAGCAATTACCTTCTATTCGTCTCCAGCTAGCAATGGAGCTGAGAAGTACCTCCCCCCTCAACACTGATGCTTTGTTGAGAGTCAGCTGGGTACGTGAGGCAGCCTGGTGGAAGGTAGGAAGGAAGGAGGGAGGGAAGAAGGAAGGAAGGAAGGAAGGAAGGCAGGAAGGAAGGAAGGGAGGGAGGGAGGAGAGATGGAAGGAAGGAGGGAGGGAGGGAAGGAAAGAAGGAAGGAAGGAGAGAGGGAGGGAGGAAGAGAGGAAGGAAGGGAGAAAAAAAGCAGGGAAGGGATTCTGCCAATGTCTGGCAGAATCAGAAGGAAGGATTTCTGCTATTTACTGACTGTAGAAAAGGGACATGGAAGAGATGGGACTGACATGGATATGGATATGAAAGACTCCTTCTCATTTGCCAACACTCCCCTCTCTTAACAACCTTTCAGGGAAGGTAAGAAGCAATGATGATGGGTCCTATAGGGGAGGGAGGCACGTTTGAGTTACTCCCCCTCAGCAGGACCAGCTCAGATGGGAACCACTTCTGGTGGTACAATATCTACCCAAGGCTAGGAAACAGGAAAGAGCTGTGATTTCCTCAGAGTGGAGAACTCCTGGAGTGTGATCTCCCTTCACCCACTGAAGACTCGGGAGACAAATCCTACCTGGGAAGTGGTCTGAGAGAAGGAAGGAAGGGAGTCAGTCAGTAAGCATTTATTAAGTACTTACTGTGTGCCAGGCACTGTGCTGGGGGTACAAAGAAAGGTAAAAGATAGTCCCTGCCCTTAAGGAGCTAACAGCCTAATGGGGGAGGCAACAAGGAAGCAAATAAGGAACAGGAAATAATCAAAAGAGGGAAGGAACTAGAGTTAAGAGAGTTTGGACAGGCTTAGAGAAATAGATAGAGTGCTGGGCCTAGAGTCAGGAAGGTCTGATTTCAAATTCAGCCTGAGACTTAAATCACTTCACCCTGTTTGCCTCAGTTTCCACATCTGTAAAAGGAGCTGGAGAAGGAGACAGCAAGCCACTGCAGTATCTTTGCCAAGAAAACTCCAAATGGAGCCATGAAGAGTCAGACATGACTGAAAAACTATTAAACAACAGAAAAGGCTTACCAAAGAAGGAAGAAAATATTTATGTGCCAGACACTGTGCTAAGCACTGGGAATGTAAATACAAGTAAAAAGAAAGCCAGTGCCTGCCCTCAAGGAGCTCCACTCTAGTGGAGGAAAGCTGACGCACCAAAGGGAGCTGAACAAGGTGAGGGTGAGCATCTGATGCTGAGACCTAAGAGAAGAAGGCCAGAGCCATGGCTGGAAGGGAATGGAGGCAGGCTGGCCTGGGCCCTCACACAAATGGGGCCTCCAGCGGGAGCTTATCAATGGCCCCAGCCGCTGAGGGAGCAGGAAAAGAGCCAGGAGGGGCACAGAGGTTAAGTGACTTGCCCAGGGTCACACAGCTAGGAACCGTTAGAGTAAAGATTTGCATCCAGAACCTCTTGACTCCAAGCCTGACACTATGACCCTGCCTGCCATGCAGTAGACATTCATCTGAATTAGATTGAAACCCTGCAGACCAGCCTAGGGTGAGGACAGAGCTCTTTGGGGAGTCAGGGTGGAGCAGTCTGTGGCAGGGGTCATTCCAGGAATATAGGACCAGAAGCGGTCTATTGGGGCCCTGCTGATCAAGAAGGGGGCAAGATTAGGGTGCTCCCAAATGAAAAGAATGTTACCGATCAATAGGTCAGTCAGCAAATACCTTGTAAGCACTTTGCTAGCTGCTGGAAATACAAAGGCCAAATTTAGACGATCCCTGACCTCAAGCAGCTTATAGTCTACTGTCCTAAACAAAGACCTTGAATGAGTCACGCTATCACTCACTGATACCTTAGAGCTCTTTAAAAACACTTTGTAGGCAGCTAGGTGGTGCCTTAGTGGATAGAGTACCTGGCCTGAAGTCAGGAAGACTCATCTTCCTGAATTCAAATCCAGCCTCAGACACTTAAGTTACTTCACCCTGTTTGCATCAGTTTCATTATCTGTAAAACAAGTTGTAGAAGGAAATGGCAAACTACTTCAGTGTCTTTGCCAAGAAAACCCCTAATGGGGTCACAAAGACTCGGACATGACTGAAAAATCACAGAAACACTTTGTCCCCATCAATCTTGACTGATTCTTCCTCACATGGATATTTTATAAAGATTGAAATGATATGGACACATCAGACATTACTTCAATTCTGGGCTCTATCTCTCCCAACAATGACATTGTGGGAGCTTTGCAAACTGAGTAAAAATGCTTTGTGCTTTCAGTAAGGCAAGAGTGGAGCTGAAACTCAATCCTTCCCAACTCCTGGAGGCTTCACCCGATGTTTTGTTACCCTTCCTGGGAACCGAGAGCATTGGAGCAGACCCATCTGTGATCCCTTCCCTCGCCCTGACTACACTGCCAGCCCACCTGCTTTTACATACCCCTCGCTCCCTGATGAAAGGGACCTTCTGCTACGTCATGCATGGAAGTCATGGATGAGGAAATTACAATAAGTTTAGGTAAAGCAAAACAATGTGTGACAAAGCCTGGAACACAGTAGGGGATTGCTCCTTCCTCCCCTCCTCCCCATTATAGTGATGACAATACAACCAAGTCCACAGAGTTCTGAAAAGATTACCTTTAGACCTTTAAGGAGGCTAGAGCCAGATTTGGAATGAGGATCAGACCTGGGTTCAAATCCCCACTCTGTCATTTATCTTTTTTTAAGAAAAAAACTTGTTTACAATTACATGTAAAAATAATTTTTAACATTTTTAAAAAAATTTGAATTCCAAATTCGTACCTTTTTTCTCCTTTCTCGCTCCTCGTTGAGAAAGCAGGCAGTTTGATATGGGTTATACATGTGCAGTTAGCCATGTTACATCTGTACGACCTTGGGCAAGTCACTTCTCTGGACCTCAGTCTTCTTATCCATAAAATGGACTAGATGGCTCCGGGAATTCCTTCCATCCCTACATTTACGGTCCAGGGACTCTGTGATTTGTAAAATGAGGTTGCTAGATCTGATTTATGACCTTGCAAATCCTTCCCAGCTCTAAATATTCGATCCTAGGACTGGAACTATAAGCTTTGATCTTCCAGCTGTCAAGGAAGGCAAAGAATGCTGGATTTGGATTTTGAGGACTAGGGTTCGAATCCCAACCTCGACACCTGCCAGCTGCCCTACCTAGGGCCAGGCACTTATACTGCTTAATCGTCAGTTTCCGGCTATGTAAACTGAGAGAGGTACAAGCTGGGTGACTGCGTTTCAGCTCTCAACCTATTTTCAGGCCCTTTTGTCCAGTTTCCAATACTTTCTGCAGCTCTGTTCATATGTGTATTGTTGATCAGTCATTTCAGTTGTGCACAATTCTTCATTTTCTTGGTAAAGATACTGGAGTGGTTTGTCATTTCCTTCTCCAGCTCATTTTATAGATGAGGAAACTGAGGCAAACAGGGTGAAGTGACTTGCCCAGGGTCACACAGCTAGTAAATGCCTGAGACTGGATTTGAACTCAGGTCTTCCTGACTCCCGGCCCAGAGCTCCATCCACTGTGCCACCCAGGTGCCTGCTCATCTCTGTAATCAAGATTTAATAGGTGGTGCTTTCTTTTTGTCCAAACAATCACCTCATTTCCTATCTCTGTGCCTTTGCATTGGCCACACTCCTCATGCCTGTCATTGAATTCCTTCTTACCTTCATTTCTCAGCATCTTTAGCTTCCTTCAAGACTCAGTCCAAACACTGCTTCTTCCAAGAAGGTTTCTCTGATTCTCCAGCTGGTAGTGCCCTTAGCCCTCCCAATTATTATTATTTTTGTCTTTACTGATCTATATGCATGGCGTTCCCCACCTTGCCCCATTAGAATGTAAGCTCTCCAAGGGCAAGAACTGTTTTATTTATGTATTTATGATCTCAGCATATAGAAAAAAATGCCTGACACATAGTAGGCATTTCACAAATGCTTGTGGAATAAATGAATGAATGAATGAATGAATGAATGAATGAATGAATGAGTGGTGGGCCACATGGGTCTATTCAAGACATTACATACAACACCAATGACTTTTGGTGGCCATGTATGCTGCATGACCGTTTGCTGCATGTTTGATCTGGCAAGGTGTATGTCTAGGCCAGAGATACTTTTCAAGCTTGTTGCCACCTTGCCACACCCATCTGTTCCTGGGTGGTGGCACTGTTGGATTCATTATGGACTTGTCCCATGCCAAGGCTCAGGGGTGATTGGCTTCTTAGTGGTCTAGGGCTGATGAAAGCACACTGATAATTAGAGAAATTACCAGCACTAGGAGTGTTCCTCAGGGCTAGAGGTCATACCCTCTGGGGGAGAGAAGAGTAGGGTAGCATCTGAATCAGGTCCCAAGTGAGGGTAAACCAGAGGGAAATCTGTGAGCAGCAGCAAGGAGGATGGCACAGTGGTCCGAGGTGAAGCGTGTTTGGCTCTAGGGACGCTTAGGGATCCCTCATCAGTCTAAAGGTTATGGCCCCAAAGCTATGTGGTACAGTCCCTAGGCCAATGGGCCTGGAGTCAAGAAGACCTGAGATCAAATTTTGTCTCAGACACTAGATATGTGACCCTGGGCAAGAGACTTAACCTCTGCTGCCTTTACGGATGAATTTCCTCATCTGTAAAATGGGGATAATAATAGCACCTACTTCCAGGGTTTTCATGGCGGTCAAATGATATAATAATTATAAAGTGCTTAGCCCAGTGCCTGGCACACAGTAGGCACTATATAAATGTGAGCTATTATTATTATTATTAATTATTATTAGGCATGCCAAAGCTCACTTCTTGGTGGCTCTCACCCAAGTTTCTCGAGCCAAGGTTTCCTGGTCATTTGTTCTGCTTGGCTCTGTTCTACCCTGTCTTTCAGTTTTGTGTTTTAGCTGACTTGGCTTTTACTTGGCTTCCACCTGTGTTTGCCTTTTTTATTTCATTCAACAAATTCAATCCTACAAATTCAAATCAACAAACACTTAATGATGCAGACTCTGTGTGATCCCCTGTGCGTGAGACTAGGGGGCATTGACAGAGATGAATCAGAGATGGCCCTTGCCCTCAGGGAGCATATTGTGCAGCAGGGAAGCTATTACATGACTGTAATACCAATTAGGATATGGTAAGTGTAAAGACCAAGTCTCTACCCAGTAAGTTACTAACAGAGAGAGAGAGAGACAACTTCCAGCAGGGGGGATCCAGGAAGGCTACAGAAAAAGCATATTATCACCAAGTACCAGAATTTCAGAGTTGTAAGAGACATCCATGGTCATCCAGTTCAACTTAGGAAAAGGCCCCTATCAGTGAAGAATGAATATGAAGGGAATGATAGCTGAATAAAGGAGTAAAAAACCAGCAACAAACGTTTATTATTTACTATGTGATAGGCTTAAACCTTGAAGAATGGCAGGATGGGAGTAAGGAATGAATGAATGAGTGAATAAAAAATGTTTACTATGTGATAGGTCTGAACCTTGAAGAATGGCAGGATGGGAGTGAGAGATGAATGAACGAACAAATGAATGAATGAAAAAATATTTACTGTGTGATAGGCCTGAACCTTGAAGAATGGAGCAGTAAGAGTGAGGGATGACTGAATGAGTGAATAAAAAAGTATTAAGCACTTAGAGTGTGCCATGTCTGAATCTTGAAGAATGGATAGTAGTGGGACTGAATGAATGAATGAAAAAAAAGCATGTTATGGGGCAGTTAGGTGGCACAGTGGATAGAGCTCTGGCCTTGGAGTCAGGAGGACCTGAGTTCAAATCCAGTCTCAGACACATGACACTTACTAGCTGTGTGACCCTGGGCAAGTCACTTAACCCTGATTGCCTCATCAAAAAGGAAAAAAAAAAGCATGTTATTAAGTATTCAAAATGCGCCAGGCATTTTGTTAAAAATTGGAGATGCAAATACACAAATGAGGTATTTGTCCAGTCTCAGGGAGCTGGCATTCCCATATTATAGGAGATCAGTGGTTTTAGGGAAGGGAGCTTTTAGTTAGGGCATCAAACTGTCGTGTCCTTTCCAAAAGCAGTGGGAGTGTGGAACTGATTACTGTTTACAGAGCAAAAGGCTAGAGAGCTGGAAAGCGGCAGAATGTATGGCAGCCAGGGGTGAAGAAGTATGGTTGGGTCTGGGCTCCCTGGGCGCATCGGTAGCAGCAGCAAGGTGGAAGATGGGATGAGATGGGCTAGAAAGGTCACTGAGATGGGAAAGAATGGGGCATTCTAGAAGTATGATGAGTAACCCAGTCTGACTAGATTGGATTGGAGAGTATAGAGATTGTAGATAGGGATGAATAGCATGAAATAAGGTTGACTAGTGGGTTGGCATCAGACAATGAAGCTTCTGAATGTCAAAGTTACAGAGTTTAACAATTACTCCCCAAGCAATAGGGAGCTATTGAAAGTTTTTGAGAAGATCTACACATAAGAAAGATTTTTAAATTGCTAGAAAATTTTAGCCTTTTGTTGACAATTTTTGATTTTATTTTCAAATATATCCCTCTCCATCTTCTACTTAGGGGACTACTCCTTGCAACAAAGAGTAAAACAGAAAGAGAAAAAAAAAGTAATTCAGCCAATTCACCTATGTATTAACTGAGTCTGACAGTATGCTCACTGTTCCGCACCTGTAGTCTCCCACCTCTGCAAAGAAGGGAGATCATTTCCATGGGAAGATCATTCTGGCAACATAATAGTTCAGAATAGTTTGGAAAGGAGAGAGAGCACGTGTGGTCCAGGCAGGTGGCAATGAGGATCTTTTCTAGTTTGATGGCAGGAAGAATAGGGAGGAAGGGTCAAATGCAGGAGATGTTGTGGAGGCTGAAGGATAGAACTTAGCAACTAACTAGAGGCAAGAGGTAAGGGAAGGCAAGGAGGTTTCCAATGTGGGGGACTGGGCAAGGAAATAGTGTGGCACCATTGACAGAACCAGACAAGGGAGATAGAGAAATGAGGCTCTCCTGTTCCCCAGCCTGACTTCCTATTTATGACCACTGTTCATATTGGAGGTTGTCTGTCCCCAGCCTTGGCCATGGTCACTGGCAGCTTCACCTATGGCCTTGCCTTCTGAAAGTCTTTGCCCAGGCTCTGACCTCTCCAAGATGACATGATAGAATTTTTGCTCTGTCTTTGACACCCAATCTCTAGTGGCTACACTTCATTAAGCACCATCTCTCCTGCAGCTCATCCAGAGGAGAGGTCAGTCAGATGCTCAGAGTGGGCTCAGTCAATGCCCCCTTTCCCCATTGGGGGAGGGTGAGCAGCTGCCCCATGAGTCAAGTATATGGCACAATCTTCCAGTATCTGGGCCATCTATAACATCCCCCAGTCAAGACCTGACAGCATGGTAGTGTGATTTAATAATTGTCCTGGCTGGTTCTGTAAAGCCAGATTTATTCTAACATTAAAAAAAACAAATTTAACTCCTGGCTTTAATAGCCAATTGGCCCATTCATGATTGCTGAAATCATATTTACCGGGCATCAAAGGCAGACACATTAATATCCCTGCACCTGCTTGACTGGGTCATGCTGGGTGAGGGCCAGGGGAGAACATTCATCTACCATGACTGGTGGCCCCTTACCTAAGAAAATCTTATCTTTTAATGCATTTCAAAGCAGTTGGAAATCAGTGGCTGAGTCACAAATTAACCCCGATATTCAGAGAAAAAGAAAGGATTCTGAGGCTTTTTCCATAACCAACCATGATGGTCCATGTGTCTTATCCTGTAAAGACAGGGCAAGGGAAGGCAGGGCCTGGCCAGAGAACAAGACATTAGCCTTGCACAGGGGACATACTTGTATGTGGCTGCTATTGACTCCCAGTAAAGGAAGTTAAGGAGCTCCAGGATGGGATCTCCATCCCTCCAACCCTGTCACCCTTACTAAGGGACCTGCATACATCTTACCCTCCAGTCCCAATAATTGAGTCCCTTATTACTCAGTCCTAATCAGGGAATCATAGAGGTATAGGATTTCAGTGGCTAACTAATCCAGTCTTTACCTGAAAGGAATCCCCAGTATGATATACTTGATATGTCTAGCCACCATGTGAAAACCCCCAAGGGAGAGAAGACTTCCATTCCCCTTCCCCTTCCATTAATTATTAGGAAGTCTTTCTGTGACATCCAGCCTGGTTTTTCCTCTTTGGAACACTCACCCATTTCTCCTGGTCCTATCTTTTGGGTCCAGATGGAAAAGGCCCAATCCCTTTTCCATATGATGGCCTTGAAGATAGCAATCACATCTCCACCACATCTTCTCTTGTCCCAGCTAATGTCCCCAGTTCTTTTAAGGTCCTTCAACATCCTGATTGTCTTCTTCTGGACACTGCCACGTGTCATTATCCTTCATGAGCTATGGTCTTCAGAACTAGACGTGATACTTCAGTTGTGGTTTGAGTACTGAGTGGTCTCTACTCTGAGGACAGAGTATGAAGGGTGTCTTGCCTCCTTATTTCTGGAAACGATGCCTCTCTTAATGCAGCCCTGTCTTGGTTACCTACCTGGTACCTTAGTTGTTACATAATAGGGTTGCAATTCCCCTCCCCACCCTTCTAGACAGTCCAACCTAACCTCAGTCACTATAGCTATTTCTCAATAGCTATTGCTACATCATGCTCTGTTTTCTGTTACCAAAGGAAAGACATCAGGGTAGCTAAATTGTGGGGCATTGAAGCAATAGGGGTAGGCAGTAACTGAAGAGGGAACTATCATCTTTTCATTCTGAGGCTTCCATGAAGGAATAATCACATCTCTAGGCTGGTGTTTGGCCTCCTATGCTGCAGCTGCTGATTTTTATTCTCTGGGAGGGAATAAATGGAAAGAGGAAGGGATGGAGGGAGGGGGAAAGGAGTTAGGAAATGAAAGACAGAGATATAGAGAGAAAGAGATGAGGAGAGAGATAGAATGAGACAGAGAGAAACACAGTGACAGACAGACACAAAGAGAGAGACAGAGACAAAGACAGAGGGACAGAGGTAGATAGATGGAAAGATCGACAGAGTCAATCAGTTGGACAACTAGCATTTTTAAAGCACCTACTATGTTGCCAGACACTGTGCTAAGCACTGAGAGAGAGATGAGATGTGGTGGAGTAATGAACCTCTCAGAGCTGATTTTCTTTTGTGTGCCTCTACCTTTCATTGTATTTCTGCATCCTTGGGAAAATGTTCATGTAATGGTCTTGCTATGAGTTGTCTGAGGTCTTGGGCATGGAGATTATGGAAGAGATTGAGTAATGATGTCTCTGTTCCAGGGTCTACAACAATTGAATCCTTGCCACCTTTGGAGACCTTCCCTTTTCTCCCAGGGATTCAAGTACAGAGATTTGGGTACCCTGATGCTCACACCCTGAGCTTTCTTCCCATCATCTGCTGCTGTATCTGAGTTTACTTCTTCCTATTACCTGTCTGCTATTGGACTTCCATGGCATTATGCTCTGGGCACTTGGTGGGAATTTCTCCAATTACCTGCTTTGCCCCCAGAGGGTCTTTCTGGTCTCAAGGACCCTGACCTTCCTGGACTGGTCTTCCATCAACCTAGTGATCTGGGCAAATCTTCTCTAGGTAGGATGCTTTTTTCTTTAGTGTCCCAGTTGCCTCTTTGATGGCAGAGGATGGGGAGATGGTCGTAAGCATCCTAACAGACGTACTGGGCATGATGTCAACTCAGTCACAGTCCTACCCAGGGAAGGGGATTTTCCCAACATTGAGGACATCTCACAATTTTGACTTTGTGAGATCACAAAATCATAGCTTTTGAGCTGGAAAGGATCTTAGAGATCAGCTACTCCAACCCCACCCACTCCCATTTTAAAAATGAGGAAGCTGAAGGTCAGAGGTAGCATAGCGCAGTGTAAAGAATGCTAAACTTGGAGAAAGAGGCTCAGCACTCTGCACTGATTATCTCTGTGACCTTCGGTAAGTCACCTGATATCTGTGGCCAACTGGTTCCTCATCTGTGAAATAAGGAGTTGGGCTGGATCACCTCTGAGCTCCCTTGCAGCTCTGCATCTATGATCCTGAATACTATTAACACGGCCAAGGTCACAGTAAGTGACTTGTAAGCAGCAGAGCTAAGACATGCGCCCATTGCTTCCACCCATTGAGGTTTTTTTTTTCCTTTCTCTAAACTACATTGCTTCTTAGATCATTCTCATTGTTTCCTTCCCAGGTCTCTGTTTCAGGTAAATCCATTACATCTCTAGAGCTCATTCTCTGCCCGCAGCAATGCTAGCATCTCAGCATCTCCATCTGTAAAATAGGGATAATGAGATTGACCTGCATGGCCGAGGGAGTTCTGAGAATTCATTAGTTACCAGTTGGAAATGAAAAGACCATCTAAATGCTAAATATTATTGCTCTTTTCCTGGGAGCAAGCTGGGGATGGATTTCTGCATGCCCTGACACAATGATCAATGCGACAAACACTCTGTGCCCTTCAGTCTTCTCATTGACTGCCACTAGAAGCAACCTTGTACCAGTGTCTTCATTTTAACCCCACATAATACATGCTGGGAAACAGTGGATAGGGAAGGCAGGTGGTGTAATGGACAGAGTGCCAGGTTTGGAGTCAGGAAGACCTGAGTTCAAATGTAGCTCAGACACTTACTTGCTGTGTGACTCTGGGCAAGTCACCTTACCCTGTTTGTTTCAGGTTCCTCATCTATGAAATGAGCTGCAGAAGGAATGGCAAACCACTCTAGTATCTCTGCCAAAAAAAAAAACAACCCAAAAGAGGTCCTGAAAAGTTGGACATGACTGAAAAATGACTAAATACTCACTCATACTGGGGGCTTTGAGTGTGGAAGAGCCTGAGAAGGGCTGGTCCACCAAAAATGGTGAAGCAGGGGAAGTAGAAAGGGGTCTGGGAGGCTAAAAATCCTGGGATTTCATTTTGGCATTGCCATTAACTCACCACAAGACTTAGGGAAAATCACTCCCTGTCTCTGTCTCCATATCTCTAAAAGGAGGGAGGATGACAAGAAGTTAGTGAGGATACCTTCAACCTCTTGTCTCTTCCAAATTCTCCCTTCTCCCTCCACTCTCAATTACCCCCTAACCACACAGAGGTTGCAAATGCCATGTTTCCCCATTTCTTGTTCTTACCCTTAGAGCCAGACTCCCCATGTCTTCTGAGGGGTCAACTACCTACTCTAGCTGAGTGACATCAGGCAAGCCATTTTAATTCAGTTCAATGGATGTTTATCAAGAACCTACAATGTGAACTTTTCCAATGTGATCCTCCGTTTCTTCCTCTATGAAATGAATAGATTGGGACAGATGATGTCTAAAGTCCTTTCCAGTCCTGACATTCTATTGTAAGCTCCTTTCCAGTTCTAACATGCTAAGTTGTAAGATCCCTCACCCACTTTGACAGACTCATGGAACTTTGAACTGGAAGGAACCTCCAAGGTTATCTAGTTATCTATGATTCCCTTGACAACATCCCTGATTAGTGGTAATCCAAGACCTGCTTGAAGACTTTCAGTGAAGGGCAAAAACAGTCTATTTCACTGTTGGTTATGGTCTATATTCTAAGGTCCCTCCTAGCTTTGCCATTCTAAATTCCAAGGTCTCTTCCACCTCTAACATTTCATGTTCTATACTTTTGTAACTCTGGTCAAGTGTCTTGCTCAACACCTACTTTTCTACGAGCTGAAATGGTACCTCTTTCAATTTTCTCTGCAATACTCTCCACTCACTCCACTTCCCAACTTTTTTTTTTTTTGCTAGAATGCCTTGGGAAAAGGAGGGAACAGCCAAATTCATTTGCTGATTGGAAGAGTTGGAAGGGGGAATGACATACTTCTTGGCCACTGAAATTTGAACTTCACACCAAAAGGTTAGAAAGATGTCCTAGTGGAATGGCAGTAAGTTATTCTTTCTAAGATCTGCTACTGAGTCCATTCTCCTTGATCTAAGACTGATGACTTAGTCATGGTGAGATGTAAGGATGCAGTTCAGTGACAGTACTGAACCAAAAAATTGGAGTTCTCAAGTGCATGCTTCATGCCTTGAGTCCTTGGTTCCTAAGTGTCCACCTGAAAACTGTCCCCTCCTGGAAATGTGGATCAAATATCAGTTGTGAACGTGTCCATGTCTCCCCTATTCCAAAAAAAGCCCTCACTAGATCCTTCCACTCTCAGTTATTATTATCCTATATCTCTTCTGCCCTTTGTAGCTAAACTCAAAAAAGCTGCATCTACAATAGCTCCACTTTTTCTCCTCTTACTATCTTACAATTTGGCTTCTGACATTATCATTCCACTGAAACTACACTCTCCAAGTTACCAATGATCTCTTTGCTGCTAGATCCAGTAGGTTTCTCTCAACCCTCCTTCTCCTTGACCCCTCTGTGGTATTTGATGCTATCGATCCCTTCTTGATACTCTTTTCTCTCTAGGTTTTTAGGACACCACTCTTTCTTGGTTCTCTTCCTCCCTATCTTATCACCCCATTCTCTGTCTACTTTGCTGGATCTTCTTCCAGAACATGCCCTCTAACCATAGGTGTCCCTCAGGGTCCTGTCCTGGATCCTCTTCTCTTCTCTTTCTATAAACTACTTCACTTAGTGATCCCATTAGCATTCATGGATTTAGAGGATTCTCATAATTTGCCTTTTCTGCCCCAGTCTCTCCCATGACCTCTGATCTCACATCTCTAACTGCCTTTCAAGCTTCTTGAACTGGATAACAGTAGACATCTTAATCTCAATGTGTCCAAAACAAAACTCATTATCTTTCCCCCTAAATTTTACTCCTCTCCTCCATCCCCTATTATTATAGAGGGCAGCACCATCCTCCCAGTCCCTCTGGCTCACGACCTAGGAGTCATCCTTCGTTCCTCGCTACCTTTCACCCCCCCTCACATCCAAGCTGTAGCCAAGACTTGTCGATTTTACTTTTGTGACATCTCTTGAGTGTGCCCTCCTCTCCCCTGACACTGCCACTACCCTGGTACAGGCCCTTATCACTTCACACTTTGATTATTGTAATAGCTGCTGGTGGGTCTGCCTCCCTCAAGTGTCTTCCCACTCCAATCCTTTCTCCATTAAAGTAATTTTATGAAAATCCAAGTCTGACAATGTCCACTATCCACTCCACTCCAGTGGTTTCCTGTTGTCTCCAAGAGCACATATAAAATGTTCTGTTTGGAATTTAAAACCCTTCATAATCTAGCCCTCCATCTACCTCCCCTTTTCAGTCTTCTTGCACCTTACGCCCTCCCATGTGCTCTTTGATCCAGTGACACAAGCCTCCTGACTGTCCCACAAACAAGACACTCCATCTCTTGGCTCTGGGCATTCTCTCTGGCTGTCCCTCATGCCTGGCATGCTCTCCTCGTCCTCCACTCTGACTCCTGACCTCCCTGGCTTTTTTTAAGTCCCAACCAAGATCCCACCTTCTATAGGAGGCTTCCCCCAATCTTCTGTCTATTAATTATTTCCTATTTATCCTACATGTAGCTTGCTTTGTATATTTGTTTGCATGTTGTCACCCTTGTTAGAATGTAAGCTCCTTGAGGGCAGAGACTGTCTTTTGCCCCTTTTTTGTATCCCAAGCACTTAGCATAGTGTCTGGCACATATTAGATGCTTGATAAATGTTCATTGAATTGAGTGGTCCGGCTTCTCTTTCTTTCATACTTTTGCTCAGTCAGAGAAGAAGAAGGAATGGAGAAATAAACAACCTACAATGGTCTCATGAATGGTCTATGTTTGCATTGTTTGTGGCTATCTTGGTCTGAGAGAGGCTGAAGGTATGCAGCTGTGAAGTAGATGTGTCATTATGTATTATTTATTGCCTTTACGATCCCTGTGCAAGGAAGAAAATACTGTATATGATTAAAAATGGCCTGCCTGTTTCTATGAGAAGGCAACAGCATTATGTCAAGGTCACGTGACTAGGGCTCAGTGAAATATTGCAACCTCAGGGACATTCCTTGGGTGGTTCAGTTCCTCAAGGAGCCCCCTAGATCCTGGAGATTCATAGGCAGTTATTTATGTGGAAGTTACTCTGCTAATGCATTTGTACTTGGCCAGAGGGTACTAGGGGAGGCTAGGCCCCAGCCGGAGGCATGGTTTATAGTTTGTTGACTTTTGAGGGATATCAAAGGGGCACATAGCCTCTCTACTACCTACAAAATCAGGATCTAACTCCTTGGTCTGATATCTGAGGTCCTCCATAATCTGAATTTATTTAATGATTAGTTATCCAACAGTGAATTTAACTACCTCTGGACATAGTGGGTTACCCTTCATTGGAGTGCAGATGTTGGGGAAGGGATTACTAGTCAGGAATGAATCAGACTAGATATGTTTGAAGGTGGCTTCTTGATCTGAGGTTCTGAGAGTCTTCACTGTGCTCCTAAACTCAGAGCACTGGCCTGAAAGCCAAAAGTCCTAGGTGGTAACTGTCCTACTAACACACAGTGTGGCCTTAAACTTCTCTCCTATTCTCATTGTCCTGGGAGACAAGAACCCTAGGTCCTTGTCCTAACTCTGCCACAAATTCCCCATGTGACCTTGAACTTCCCTCCTCCAAGGCTCAGATTCCTCTGCTCTGTTATAAGGACATTGATTAGATGATCACTAAGGTCCTTTCTAACCAGGAGTGAGCTGGTGAATGTTTAATAACTAGATTTCTGAAAAAAAAAGCATAATACACTTTCAGGTTTAATGTGCATTATTAACATTTTCTTCATTCCTTTCCTAAATCTGGAAATCAACAAAATAATTAATCAAGCCCTGATGTGTATGTAGCATTTGACAATTTCAGGGGAGTAAATGCTGATGCTCAAAATTTAGCAATTGGTTCTGTTATACCAGTTGGAACTGGTTTTGATACACCTCTTGTTTCTAATTCTTTTTTTTTTTTTGAGGCAATCTGGGTTATGTCACTTGCCTAGTAGAGTCACACCAATAGCGTCTGAGACTGGATTTGAATTCAGGTCCTCCTGACTCCAGGGCTGGTGCTTTATCCACTGCACCATCTAGCTGCCCTATCTTTCTTTTAAAAAAAAATTCCCTTCACTCCAATCAAGCTGGTCTCACTGTCCCAAGACATACCTTGTAAAAGCTTATGAGAGGCTGTTTCTCAAGCAACCCTTCAGAAATGCTATTCTCCATGTCAGTCAAAGTTCTGAGATCCTATCTCATCCAAGCAGGTCTTCCTGATTCCTCCAGCCCACAGGGAACCTGTTGGTCTTCTTGTGTCCATCACGAGTTAGACCTCCACCCTACAGCATGCTGGGACAGTGTTCGTGCCAAGACTTAGCCTTATTCCTGTTTCTGGTATGTGAGCTAATGATAATAGCAAACACACATAATGCTTGGAGGCATTGAATAATATAGTGGATAAAGGAACAGCCTGGGGACCAGGAGATTCATGACTACCCCCTATACATGCGTTACTTGTATGACCCTGACAAATCATTTAACTTCTCAGTTAGTTACCTCTTAAGTTGCGCACCCCCCCCCCATTGCAATTAAGATTCTAAATTACAGATGAGTTGCTGAGCCTGATGGAGGGAGTTTTCACACTGGTAGTTCCTTGTGACAATAAAATCACAACACTGGACCAAGCAGAAGATACTACTTCAAGGTTTGTGGAGTGCTTTATGTTCATTGTCTTATTAGGCATGTGATCCTGAGCTAGTCATTGGACTCTGGGCCTTGGTCTCTTGATCTGTAAAATGGGGATCATGTTACCACATTAAATGAAGTAATGTGGATAAAGGCCTTTGATGAATTTAAAATGCTATGTAAATTTGAACTATCATGATCATCATTGCCCTCACCATCGTTTTCGTTGTTCTTATCATCATCATTATTATATATGATGATGATCTGCTAATTAAATCCATGCCTTTTTCCTCTAGCCAAGATCTATTTCTTTCTGCATAATGGTGCATGTTAGGCTTATAAGAGTCTGCTGGATGACATTTAGGCACCGTGCACGGAAATTGTAACTCGGTCTTTCTCAAACTAGCTTGGCTATAGAATATTTTAGGGACTTGAAATATATTGAAGACAACTGTATTATTCAATTCATGGGAGGAAAGAGTCTTGAGGCTCTGGAGTCAATGAACCTGGGTTTGAATTCCTCCCTCTGATATTTACCTGTGTGACCTAGGACTAGTCACTTAACCTCCTTAGGCCTCAGTTTCTTTATCTGTAAAAGGAGAAGATTAAAGTAGGTGATCCAGATTTGAATCTGGCTCTTATGAATCGCTTTCAGTGTGATCTTAGGGGACTCACATAAATTCTCCCCTGCTATAGTGCCCCTTCTCAGCTGACTTCCTAATTTGTCACTCACAAGTTTATAGGTTGGGATCCCCAGAAGAGTAACTGTGAACCCCTGGTTCTTGACTTAGTCTATGAGACCAGCCCTCTTATGACTATAGTTCACAAGTGAGCTTACCTTTAATGGTAAGTCAGCAGACAATGATTATCTCAAAACAAAGACATTTATTAAAATGGGTCATAGAATAACAGATTTAAATCAAGAAAGGACCTTAGAAAGCATTGAATCCAATTCCCTTTTATTTTATAGATGAGGAAACTGAGGCACACATAGAGCTTAAATGAATTAAACAGAATCATATAGTTAGTAAATATCTGAGATGGGATTTGAACCTAGGTCTTCTGGACCTCAGGTGCTGTGCCCTATTTACTCCATTCCATTGATAGCCATAGTAAGAATAGTAGTTGCAAAATATCCTCTCTATAAATCTGGGGTCCATTCTCCCAAATGTGTGTGTATATATATATATATATATATATATTATATATATATATATATATATACACACACATATATATATATATATATACACACATATATATATATATACACACATATATATATATATACATCACACACACACACACACACACATATATATATACACACACACACACATATATATACATACACATATATATACACACACACACACACACATATATATGCATACACATATATATATACACACACACACAAATATGTGTATCTATATATGTGTGCATATAAACATATGTGTATATCTAGATCTGTGTATAAATATATTATATATGTATATTTTCACATAGGTCATATAGGTAAATATTGATGTGTACATTTATTTATTTGTATCTATGAGAGACATATTGAGAGAAGAGAAGGGAGGAGGGAAGGAGAGAAAGAAGAGAGAAAGAAGAGAGAAAAAGAGAAGGGAGAGAGAGAGAGAGAGAGAGAGAGAGAGAGAGAGAGAGAGAGAGAGAGAAAGCCCATGGAGAAGTGCAAACTTAAGGTACAAGAGTGAGGCACGTGTGTAGTAAACACATATACATGTGACCAAGGCAACCCACATCTAATACTACAATATTCTTCATCTTCTTCAGAAGTCCTCATTCTGTACCCCTCCTAGTCCCCTCATTCCCAGCATCTCTGCTGGGCAATTAATCCAGCCGAGTTCCCTGTCTGTTTTCCTTTCTACAGTTCATCTTGACTGCCAGGGTTAGTTATTTCTTAAATCCATAGCCGGCTCTCTTCTCTACTGCCAGAAGCCTCACTCCTTAAAGCTGTTTCTGCCTTGTAAGCTGCCTATATGTATCTCTACCTGTCTGGAGAGTATGTTTTCCCACCTCAAATGCTCAAGTCTCCAAACTGTTCAATTATTCAAATGCTGTACTAGGAAAATAATTCTATTTTTAAGCCACCGCTGCTGAAAGGGGTGGTGGATGGAGGAGCAAAAAATCTCCTCCTTTCTTTGTTACCCCGTAGGAGAGGCATAGGGGTCACATTCCACACAATTACTTCCTGTTTAAAACATCTGGAAATCTGGAATTATTCTAATTGTGACCAGTGCTTTTTATTTTTATTTTTTGCTTAGTCAATTGGGGTTAAGTGACTCGCCTGGGGTCACACAGCTAGTAAGTGTCATGTATCTGAGGCCACATTTGAACTCAGGTCCTCATGACTCCAAAGTTGAAGCTCTATCCACTGTGCCATCTAGCTGCCCCTAGGTCTAGCTTTTTATGGACAATCTTTGCCTAGACCAATGGGTAACTGCTTTTCCAACTGAATCAGAGAAATTCCTTCACACTTCAAAAGTGGGTGACAGGGCTTAGATAAGGCTTTGCAATCATCAGCATATTAATACCTAGTTACCTAGTCAACTGACCTTACCTTTTATAGTTATAGTAATAAGCTTGAGGGACATAGGGTTACCAAATCCTCTCTCTATCCCCTATTATATAGAAAATGAAGGCACCTATAACTCTGTATGTAATAATTTCCATGACTATAACAGAGCCATCTCCCCCATTATATCTTATCCTATTTGGATCCTATACCTCTTTTAATGCAACCTAATATGCCAATTTCTTTTTTGGCTTCCAAGTCATTTGGGGACCTCTAACTCTTTTTCACCCTCATACTTGTCTAGCCATGCCTCCAACTTCCTCCTCTTGTGCAGTTATTTTTAACTTGCGGGCACTGGTGTGGGGATAGGAGATGTAGGGGAGGATGATTTTGGATGGCACTTTGGTCCACACCAAGACTGAGCAGCTGGAGTGTCTAGGATCCTCCCTGCTAGGGATCTGGGGCTGAGGACTTACTTTGTCACTCATTGCTCCCTTTGTGACCAAGCAAATTTTCTACATGTTGCAGAGTGTCTGTTTGTGTGCTTATGCATGTATACATAGGTTCCTAGATGTACATATACACAGATATGTATTGGAGCATAGGTTTAGAGCTGGAAGAGATGAATGAGGTCATCTAGTCCAACTTCTCATTTTAAAGATGAGGAAAATGAGGCCTAGAGAAGTTAAATGACTTGTCCAAGGTCTCAAAGATTGTAAATGACAGAGGCATAAGCCCCAAGTTATGTGGCTCCAAACCTAATGTCTTTTTCTTGCATCACGTTCTCTCTGCAGTGCCATGTGCCAGCCTGCACGTGCATGTGCATGCAAGGGTGTGTCCCTGAGTATGTGTGTGTGTGTGTGTGTGTATGTGGGGTGTGTGTGTGGTGTGTGTGGTGTGTGTGTGTGTGTGTGTGCGCACTACCCTGAGATGGGATGAGTAATGAAATGAGCCTGTTTGAAAAATGAAAATGTCTATTAAGGGAATTTCTTTCCCTTCCTCTATTTTGGATGCCTCCATCCCCATCACTGAGCTGGGCAGGTGTGAATTCTGCAGAGTCAAGCTCTTTTTTGTTTTCTTTTTCTTTCAAGTGGGGGAGGCCAGGAAGGATGGGGATGGCAGAACAAATGTGATGCCAATGAAGGCTGGCTGAGGTTACACACCCAGTGCTCTAGATCCCAAAGCTGCCAGCATGGAGGAGTGCTTCCTGTAGCCCCTGCTATCCCTTCACACATACACCCTTTTAATGTAACATTTATTTTATTTTACTTTTTTAATTACCAAACATTAGTTAATTTTCCTTCATATCCCGCTTTACCATTAAAAAAATTAAAACCCTTGTGACAAATATGCACATTCAAGCAAAACACCTTCCTTCATTGGCTTTGTCCAAAACATAATATGTCTCATTCTGCATCTTGCTTCCATTCACTCTTTTGTGAGATGGGATAGTGTGCTTCATCATTGCTCCTCTGGAGATGTGGATTAGTCATTGCATTGATCAGAGTTCTGAAGTCTTTCAAAGTTGTTCACCTTTGCAATGTTGTTATTGTATAAACTGGTACTCTGCATCAGTTTATACAAGTCTTTCTAGATTTCTGTCCCTTTCATCATTTCTTACAATGTAATAATATTACATTGCATTCATTTATCTCCACATTTGTTCTTCCCCACCCTCCTTACAAGGTCTACACTGACTCAGTTCCCAAGGTAAACCAATGGAAAGCTGGTTTCAGAGGATGAGAATTTCCTATAATAAATAATAACCTCTTCTGCCAAAAGACCTTTTGGGCCCTTTCCAGTACTAGCATTTTATGCCCTAACACATCTGTGGTCTGACTTGTCTGTGCTCAGCTCCTAGAGGCCATCCATGGCAGCATGGAGGCAGCATGGCTTAGTTGAATGAGCAATGGATCCGGTGTTGGGAGACTTAGGTTCTAATTCCGACTCTAGTGCTAGCTTGCTACACAGCTTTGAAGAAGTTGCTTCACTTGTCTGGGTCTTAGTCTACTAGATGTAAAGTGAGAGGGTTAGAATAGATGGTTTGGACTGTCTTTCTTACCTAAGAGGATTGGATTAGATGGTGTCTAAGAGACCTTCCAGTTTTAATAGTCTGTGGTTCTAGGCATCTCTTTTGCCCATCTCCTCCATTTGGGCTGAATCCTTGGACCCTGATTTTAGCCTATTTACCTGGAATAGGCTTCCTGCTCATTTCCTGCTGCCTACACAGGCCTCCCAGCTTTGGAAGAGTTTGTCTTTAATATTCTGGGACTTGCCTAAAGTAAGTGATCTTTCAGATGTGACCCTCAACATGAAATGAACCTTAAAGTGTGAATGTTCATGATAAGAAATAGAAAAGACCGATGTAGTCTGATTCCCAGTCTTAGTCTTGCTTGTTGGGGCAAGTGACATCAACCTTCCTGGGCCTCAGTTTCCTCATCTGTAAAACAGAGTTGGACCAGAGATGTCCTCTGAGCTTCCTTCCAACTCTAAAACTATTATATTAAATCATTCCATCTTCCTAAGCCTCAGTTTCTTTATCTAGAAAATGATGTGCTTGGCATTATGCCTGGAACATAGTAGGTACTTAATGTTTATTGATTAATTGATAAAATGAAGAGGTTGAATGAATGCCTTCTCAGCTTTCTTTGAGATCAAAATCCATGATCCTCGATGCAATGATAAGCCATAAGTCCAGAGGGCTGAAGATGAATTATGGTATCCACCTTGCCAGAAAAGTGATGGATTAAATATGCTGAATGAGACACCCACATGTGGATGTGGTCAAAGTGGGGATTTGTTTTGCTTGACTATGCATATTTATAATGAGGATTTCATTTGTTGTTGTTGTTTTCTAATTGTTCAGTTGTGGGAGAAGTGGGAAGGAAAAATAAATGCTTGCTACAATTAAAAAAAAAGACATCAATAATCCGTCACTTTACTTCCCTGGGTCTCAGTTTTCTCATCTATAAGATGAGGGGGTTGGATAAAAGGGCCCATCAGCACCCATCCAGCTCTAGAACTTTGAGATGACATTGTCCATTGGAGTCCTGTATGCACAACAAGTCTGGTTAGAACAAATTAAGCAAAAGAGGGAATTTAACTTGTTAGGTATGTTGCAAAATGAATTATTTCTCAGGGATGGGCTGGATAAGGTCCACTGAGGCCACTGCCAGCCTCTGTGATGCTGTGATTCTTAGGGCTCCCATTAATGCCTCATAACAATATGAAAATGATGCTAGGTGGTCCAAGGTTGTATTAGCAGAGGTCAAGCTCTGGCTGATCTGACCAAGCTAGAGAGGCTTCAAGGACAAGCCCAGTGACAAACTGGATGTCTGAGGATCAGATGAACAAAATTTGAAAAAAGCCCATGACTAGGTTGGCTATAGGAAGATGGATTCTTTTTTGGGGCAGAGTACAATTTTTTAAAATATATTTTTATTTCTTTCTTTATTTCCCAATTACATGTAAAATATTCTAATAATCATTTTGAAAAAAAATTGAGGTCCATATTCTCTTCCTTTATCCCACCCTTCTCCTACCCTTTGAGAAGGCAAAATAATATGATATTGATTATATGTGTGAAGTTACACAAAACATTTTTACATTAGTCATGTTGCAAAAGAAAACACATACACACATGAAAACAGAAAAATATAGAAAATTTAAAATAGCATATTTCAATATTCACCCAGAGTTCATAGTTCTCTTTCTGGAGGCGGGCAGTGCTTTTCATTATGGGTCCTTTGGAATTGTTTGGGATCATTGTCTTGAGCAGAGCAGCTAAGTCTTTCACAGCTGATCATCCTTACAATATTGCTGTTATTGTGTAGAATGTCCTGATGCTACTCACTTCACTTTGCAGCAGTTCATATGAGTCTTCCCAGGTTTTTCTGAAACCAACTTATTTCTGAAACCAACTTACTCATGATTTCTTATAGCACAATAGTATTCTACCACAATCAGATGCCACAGCTTGTTCAGCCATTCCCCAATTGTAGCATGTGGCATACTTTTTTAAAAAAAATTATTTATTTGTTTTAGTTTTCAACATTCACTTCTACAAAATTCTGAGGTCTAAATTTTCTCCCCCTCTCTACTCCTCCCTTCCCAAGATGGCATGCAATCTGATATAGGCAATACATGTACAATCATATTAAATATATTTCCATGTTAGTCATATTGTAAAGAATAATCAGAACCAAAGGGGAAAACCATGAGAAAGAAGAAATAAAAAAGAGAGAGAAAATAACATGCTTCAATCTGCATTCAGACTCTATAGTTCTTTCTCTGCATGTGGATAGCATTTTCCATCATGAATCTTTTGGAATTGTCTTAGATTCTTGAATTGCTGAGAAGAGTTAGGGGGCAAGGAATAGTTCACTCTCAGAGCTGTGAAGAAGGAAGAATTTATGACCAAACAAGAGACAGAGAGCATTACAAGATGTAAAATTGACAATTTAGATTATATTAAATTAAAAAAAGATCAAAGAAAAGGATGAAGAACCCACATGTACAAAAATATTTATAGCAGCTCTTTTTGTGGTAGCCTAGAATTGGAAATTGAAGGGATGCTCATCAATTGGGGAATGGATGAGTTTCTTAAGTGGCTTAGAAACTTCACTGCAAAGAGTGTTGGACTCAAGATGCAGAATAAAACAGATCAGATACAGCCGATGGGTCCATTTGTTTTGCTGGACTATAATTATTTGTTATTATGCTTTTTTTTTTCTTTCCAAGGTGGATGAGTGGGAGGATGAAGTGGCATGTGAATAAGGCTTCAAAGAAAAGAAAGGGGGAAAAGAATAGAAAAAGGAAGGAGAGAAAAGAGGGCTATTGAGGCATCTTTTTAAAAAAGGAAGAGTAGAACTGAAGAAGGCTAGAAGGGGTCACATACAAGCAGGTTAGCTTTGAAAACTGCAGGTTGAAATTATATTCTTAAAAAGAAAAGCAAGCTGTACAAAGTAGTGATCTGAACTTTTGTACAACCCTTTTTCTGTTCTATTATCAAATTAAACCTCAAGTCAATAGGTACTTATTAAATGTTTATTATATGTCAGGCACTATACTAGACTCTGGGAAATAAAGATAGGCACAAAGTCCATACTCTGAATAAGTTCCCAGTCTGATGTAAGAAGACAACATGCCCAAAACTATGTATGAATAGTCTACTGCCAGGGTAAATTGCAAATGATCCACAGAGAGGTCACTAGCGTTACTGGGAGTTGGGAAAGGCTTCTTTTAGAGAGCAGAATTTTAGCTGGGACTTGGAGGAAGGCAGCAGACAGAGGTGAGAGGGAGAGAGGATGACAGTCGGAGAAAAGACGTGGAGTCAGGAGACGGAGTACCTTTGTGAGGTCAGCAAGAAGACCAGTGTCCTGCGATCATAAAGAATTTGTGTGGAGGAGAAAAAAAAGTAATGAGATTAGAAAATAGAAGGGTCTAGGCTGTGAAGCATTTTAAAGGACGGAGTGTTTCATATTTGATCCTGGAGATCAGAGGTTGTATCGGGTAGGGGGTAACATGGTCAGATCTGTACTTCAGAATGATCAGTTGGACAGCTGAATGGAGAATGGACTGGAAATGGGGAGAGACTTGAAGGCTATTGCAATAATACAGACATAAGGTGATGAGAGATTGCCCCAGGACATATAGAAGTGCTCATTTTGTTTAATATTTATTATTAGGAATAAATATTAAAAACAAACAAACAAACAAACAGCTCCTGTTGGTCCTCTCCTGGTGCAGTTTCTACAGATCAGAGACCCAGCCTGAAACCAACTAGAGAAGGCTAAAGTGGCTAAGCATCGGAGTTCTATGTAGTAGGGAAAAATGCATACCATGGCAGTGGAAGAGGGAGGGACAAATAGTGAAGGGGAAAGCCTGAGATAAACTATAAAGAATATTATAGAAAAAGGCTGAAATTCAAAACAAAGACAGAAAGGCTTGGTTTAAACCAAACTCTCACACGAATAAATCTACATAAAAGCAGAAGAAAAAATGAGTAAAAATTCTAGAAAAGGCCATAAGACAATGAACAGGTATCATACCACTCTTCTCTGTTCTACACAATAGCCACCATTTTAGGAGCAAAAACTCTTGTGAGCTTCTTGTCTCTATTCCCCCCACCACCTGGAGGGAGACAATTACCCAGCATTGGAGTGACTCCTGGACAGAGCTGAACTGGCTGAGGGTGATGCCTCAAACATGGATTCCCCTTTATAACCATCTCATTGATTTTCTCTAGCTCATCAAACAGGACCAGGGACTGGACATCTACCCTTCCAACATACACATACTTCCCCTACTCATACTTCCCACCTCTTCTTTTAATTTTTAAATTTATTTATTTAGTCTTCAACATTTACTTCCACAAGATTTTGAGTTTCAAATTTTCATCTTGCCCCTCCCCCACCCCAAGATGGCATGCATTCTGAATATCCCTTCCCCTAGTCTGCCCTCCCTTCTATCTCTCCCCCCCTTCTCTTATCCCTTTCCCCTTCTGCTTTCCTGTAGGGCAGGATAGATTCCCTGTGCCCCGTTTCCTGTATTTCTTATTTCCCAGTTGCATGTGAAAACATTTTTTTTAAAACATGTGTTTTCAAAACTTTGAGTTTCAAATTTTCTCCCTTCCTCCCTCCCTACCCACCCTCATTGAAAAGGCAAGCAACTCAATATAGGTTATACATGTGCAGCAGTTATGCAAAACACTTCCACAGTAGTCATGTTGTGAAAAATTAACTCTATTTCCCTTAATCCTATCCCGCCCCCCCATTTATTCTACCCTTTCTTTTGATGCTGTCCCTCCTCAGAAGTGTTTGCTTCTGATTAGCCCCTTTCCCAATATGCCCTCCTCTCTATCATTCCCTTGCTCTCTTGTCCCTTTCTCCCCCTATTTTCCTGTAGGGTAAGACAGATTTCAATACCCGATTGAGTATGTATGTTATTCCCTCCTTAAGTCAAATCCTATGAGAATAAGATTCACTCATTCCCTCTCACCTTCCTGTTTCCCCTCCACTGTAAGGGCCTTTTCTTTTCTGGTTTTTTTTGTGTGAGATAAATTACCTCATTCTACATCTCCCTTTCTCCTTCTCCCGGTATAATCCTCTCTCACCCCTTAATTTTATTCTCCAGATATGACCCCTTCATCTTCAACTCACCCTGTGCCCTCCATCTCCTCTATCTATCTATCTATCTATCTATCTATCTATCTATCTATCTATCTATCTATCTATCTATCTATGTATCTATCTATATCTGTATATATATACATACGTATAATTTTTTCCCTCCAACTACCCTAATACTGACAAAGGTCTCATGCATTATAAATATTATCTTTCCATGCAGGAATGTAAACAGTTCAGTCTTAATAAGTCTTTTATGATTTCTCTTTCCTGTTTACCTCTTCATGTTACACTTGAGTCTTGTATTTGAAAGTCAAATTTTCTATTCAGCTCTGGTTTTTTCATCAAGAATGCTTGAAAGTCCTCTATTTCACTGAATGGCCATTTTTTCCCCCTGAAGGATTATACTCACTTTTGCTAGGTAGTTGATTCTTGATTGTAATCCTATCTCCTTTGCCTTCTGGAATATTATATTCCATGCCCTGCAGTCCTTTAATGTAGAAGCTGCTAAATCTTGTGTTATTCTGATTGTGTTTCCACAATACTTGAATTGTTTCTTTCTGGATGCTTGCAATATTTTCTCCTGGGACTTTGGAATTTGGCTACAATATTCCTAGGAGTTTTTCCTTTGGGATCTCTTTCAGGAGGAGATCAGTGGATTCTTTCAATTTCTATTTTGCCCTCTGGTTCTAAAATATCAGGGCAGTTTTCCTTGATAATTTCTTGAAAGATGATGTCTAGGCTCTTTTTTTGATCATGGCTTTCAGATAGTCCAATAATTTTTAAATTCTCTCTCTGGATCTATTTTCCAGGTCAGTTGTTTTTCCAATGAGATATTTCACATTGTTTTCTAATTTTTCATTCTTTTGGATTTGTTTCACAGTGTCTTGATTTCTCATAAAGTCACTAGCTTCCAATTGCTGTATTCTAATTTTTAAGGAAGTATTTTCTTCAGTAAGCTTTTGGACTTCCTTTTCCATTTGGCCAATTTTGCTTTTTAGGGCATTCTTCTCATTGGCTTTTTGGACCTCTTTTGCCATTTGGGTTAGGCTATTTTTTAAGGTGTTATTTTCTTCAGTATTTTTTTGGGTCTCCTTTAGCAAGCTGTTGACTTGTTTTTCATGATTTTCTTGCATCACTCTCATTTCTCTTCCCAGTTTTTCCTCTACTTCTCTTACTTGCTTCTCAAAATCCTTTTTGAGCTCTTCCAAGGCCTGGGACTGATTCATATTTTTCTTGGAGCTTTGGATGTAGGACCTTTGACTTTGTTGTCTTCTGCTGGTTGTATGTTTTGATCTTCTTTGTTACCAAAAAAAGATTCTATGGTCTGATACTTCTTGCAAGGTTTCCTCATGATCCCAGCCAGTTACTTGAGTTATAAACTCTTTATTAAGGTAAAGATGTGCTTCCAATGTAGAGAATGTACTGTCTGAAGCTTTGGGGTTTGTACAGCTGTTTTCAGAGATACTTGTAGGGACCTGTAAATTTTCAGTTCTTCCAAGGTGATATGATAAGGGGCGAGGTGTTTACTTCTTTCCTGGCCTGTGCTCTGGTCTATGAGTGACCACAAGCATTCTTTTCAGTCTTGGAACTGTGAGGAAGAATTCCTCTCCACAGCCACTACAAGCTCCACCACGTCAGGGCCCCTCCTCACCCCAGGACTGTCACCCAGAACTATGACCCAGATCCAAGTACAGGCAAAACAAGAGATTCTTGCCTCAGCACTGGCAAAGAGATCCCTGCAATCCCCCTTTGATCAGCCACCCAATTCCCTCTCAGTTTGTGGGCTGGAAACTCAGGAGGTAGCCACTGCCCCAAGGCCATACTTGCTTGGGAAATGAGGCTGGGACCTAACTTCTCTCTCACTGCAGAAACAGACTTTTCCCACTGACCTTCTGAGTTGTCTTTGGTGTTTGTGGGTTGAGAGGTCTGGAAACCACCACAGCTGCCTGTAATTCAGTCCTCTGAGGCCTGCTCCAGGTTCTGTGACCTGCGGGCCCACACCTAACTGAGCTCCTCTCCCAGCCCAGTATGATATACCTTTCTGATCAACCATCCAGGTTGTCTTGGGCTGGAAATTTGTTTCACCCTGTCTTTTTGTGGATTCTGCTGCTTTAGAATTTGTTTAGAGCCATTTCTATAGGTATTTGGAGGGGTTTGGGGGAGAGCTCAAGCAAGTCACTGCTTTCACTCTGCCATCTTGGCTCTGCCCCTTTCTCACCTCTTTTTTAAAGATTAGTAAGCAAATCAATATTATCTTTGCTACTATGTAGAGCAGGACAGTCTATTGCCCTATGGTTCCACTGAGAATTGCCATGAGTTGGAATTTCAGGCTGCCCAAGTTGAAACTGCCTTGCCTGACCACCACTCTCTGTTCTTTCAGACTTCTCAGTTTTTTCCCTTTGGTGTCTCTCTTCCACTTTCCTCTGAAAGCCCTGTCATATTATTTATTAGCTACCATTCATACCAGGTCCTAGAAATTACTTTGTATATATTTTGCTTTTATTTAGTTACAAGTTATTTTCTCCAAAAGGACATAAACATAGATATGATAATGATGATGATGATGATGATGATGATGATGATGATGATGATGATAGTACTACCACCACCACCACCACTACTACTACTGGCTAACATTATATTAAAGTTTATGGTTTATGAATGCTTTATTAATATTACCTCATTAGATCATCACAACAATCTTAGAAGAGAGGTACTATTTTTATTTTTATTATTTTGAAGATGAAGAAACTTAGGATAAATGAGGTCAAGTGACTTGCTTAAGGTCACACAACTAGCACCTGAAGCAGAATTCAAACTCAGCTCTTCTGGACTCCAAGTTCCACACCAAATCCATTGTAGCATATAGCTGCCAAGGGCCTGGGATATTTTATTTTGGTTTTGTAGCCTTTGGGGTCTAATATGACCCTTGGATATAGCAGGTACTTTTTCTATTGAAATGACTATCTGAAAGAAAGAGAACTAAAACCCCTCAAAGACAAAAGAAAGCAAGAATACATATGAATTGATCTGATTCCTCAGAGATTATAGAAGAAGAGCAAGAGAGCTCAGAATGGTTTGAAAGAGAAATAGAATTTAAAAAAAGATAATAAGATGGAAATTAGATTGGAAATCAGAATTCTCTAAGAAATAATTAAGATAAACAATGGTGGGGACAATTTATGATATACATACAGCATCGTATTGAAAATCTCCTCCCCTTCCCAGACAGTGTGAAGGGGCTCCTTCAGGACCCCACTGGCCGTGATGAAGAGCTGCCAATTACCTGATTTCCCAGATGTGGCAAAAGCACGGAACCGTGGTAAAGTGTGCTTCTTCTTGATCCTCAGTCAGGATTTGTCATCGGGTATCCATATTCTTGGGAGCAGCTAGGTAGTGCAGTGGATAGAGCACTGGGCCTGGCATCAGAAAGATCTCAATTCAAATCCTGCCTCATACACTTCCTAGCTGTGTGACCCTGGGCAAGTCACTTAACCCTCTTTGCCTCCGTTTCCTCATCTTTAAAGTGAACTGGAGAAGGAAATGGTGAACGACTCTAGCATCTTTACCAAGAAAATCTCAGATGGGGTCACAAAGAGTAGGACATAATTAAAATAACTCAACAACAGTGGCAAACAACAACCCATACTCTTATAGACCAATTTCTAGAAGTTCTGGCTATACTTATCTTTGATGGAGGTGGTCACCAACTTATTCATGATCCTCTGGAAAACTGGGATCATAAGATTTAGAGGTAGAAGGGACCTTGAAGATCATTTCTACTTTAAACCTTCTTTTTATACACACACACACACACACACACACACACACACACACACAAGATCCAAAGGGACTAACTGATTTGCCCACAATCCCACAGTAGCAGTGCTGAGACTGGAACCCAGGTCTCAAAGATCTTTGACAGAGAAGAATCCCAAATTTGAAATGCCAAGGTAGGCAATGGTTGAATCTCAGGATTTCAATGCCAAGCAATGTATTTCACAAGCAGTCAGAATGAATGAAAGTCTATTTCAATAAGCAGGCTTGTTCTTTGCTCTGGAGAGGAGAATGAGGATCATAAAATAGTGGAAGTTACAAGTGAAACAGATCTTCATATAACATAAGGAAACACTTTTGTAAAGATTAGAGCTCTTCAAAAGTGTAGTGTGCTGCCTTGGAGACTGATGTGTTCCCCATTGCTATGGATCTCCCAATAGAACCTCCATGACCTCTTGATTTATCTCCTTCCATGATGTATCTTTTCCCAAAAGAACAGGAGATCCTTGGGAGAAAGGGGTCATTTTGTCATTTTTATCTCCAGCACCTGGTATGGGTTTGGTACATGTAAGTACTTAATAAATGCTGGTGGCCAATGTGGTGTTAGGGAATTAAAAAAAAAGTTGTAGACTGTGAGATGCTGTGGAAAGTGAAGAGAGTGTTAGAGAGTGAAGATTAGAATCTCATTTTCATTACTTGCTTCTGTGATCTTGGGAAAGTAGTTTTCCCTCTATACGCTTCATTTTTATTTTTTTATTTTTAAAGTATGAAATATTATTTACTCTTAATATTAATTTTTTTCTTTTTTCTTTTTTAATAGTATTTTCCCCAGTTATGAACCAAGAAAAATTTTAGCATTCATTTATTTTATTTTCTTAATAGTATTTTATTTTTCCCAATTACATGTAAAGATAGTTTTCAGCATTCATTTTTGTAAAATTTTGAGTTCCAAATTTTTCTCCCTTTCTCCCTCCCCTATCCCTTCCCCTTCCCCCTTCCCAAGACATACATGCTTCATTTTAATGTAACTTTTATGTTATTTTACTTTTCTTCTGTTAGCAAGCATTTATTTCTATCCCTCCTACCTCTTCATACTCCCTAAGTCCTATTGAAAAAGAAAAAGGAAAAGGAAAAGGAAAACCCGTGTTAGGTTTCAGTTTCTTTTTCTATAAAATGAGATCATTGGACTAAAACACAGTCTTAGACATGGAAGGGAGCCAAGATCAATTTTACAGAAGGGGAAACTGAGGACCCAGAAGTGACTTGCTCAAAGTCACACAGAGAATAAGTGGCAGAGAGGAGATTCCAAGCCACTTCCTTTGACTCCATCCTCAGTGGTCTTATCAGTGTAACTGCAATGACTGGCCCTAGGAGCCTCTGACGTGGAATCTTTTCTCTTTTCTGAGCTTCCATTTCATCAAAGGGAAAATTAGCTTGGGTTGGGGGAACTTAGATCCCTTCCAGCTCTGAATCCATTAGAGTGGGAATCATCACAAAGTTTGTTACCCTAAGTCCTTTCTCCTTATGGAACCTCAGTTTATCATCTGATGACCTCTCATTTCCCCCTCTATCCTCTCAAATGCTATGAGAGGGTTTTAATTCCATCTGAGGCCACTAAGATACATACAACGGATAGAAGGCTGACCCTGGAGTCAGGAAGACCGGCGTGGTTCAGTCATAGCTGACTCTTTATGACCCTGTGGACCATAGCATGCCAGGCCCTTCTATCGTCCGCTATCTCCCAAAGTCTGTCCAAGCTCGTGTTCACAGCTTCCATGTTGTCTAACCATCTCATCCTCTGCCATCCCCTTTTCCTTTTGCCTTTAATCTTTCTCAGCCTCAGGATCTTTTCCAATGAGCCCCATTTTCTCGTTATGTGCCCAAAGTATTTAAGCTTCAGCTTCAGTGTTTGACCTCACAGCGAATAGCCTGGATTTATTTCTTTAAGTGTTGATTTGATCTCCTTGCTGTCCAAGGGACTCTCAAAATTCTCCAGCATCACAATTGTAATGTGTTGTTTCTGCAGCATTCAGCTTTTCTTATAATTCAACTCTCACAGCAATGCATTGCTACTGGAAAAACCAGAGCTTTGACTAACACAGACCTTTGTCAGCAAGGTGATGTGTCTGCTTTTTAGTATGCTGTCCAGATTTGCCATAGTTTTCCTTCCAAGGAGCAAGCATCTTTTAATTTCATGGCTGCAGTCTCGGATCTTTGAGCCCAAGAATACAAAATCTGATACTGTTTCCATTTCTTCTCCCTCTATTTGCCAGGAAATAATGGGACCAGTTTTGCCAAGATCTTAGTTTTTTTTTCCATGTTAAGCTTCAAGCCAGCTTTTACACTCTCCTCCTTCATCCTCATAAAGAGGCTTTTTAATTCTTTTTCGCTTCACAACAACAACAACAATGAACATGAGGTGGTTCGACTTGGTGACCTCTCATTTCCTCTGTAGCCTCTTAAATGCCATGAGAGGATTTTAATCATGTTTGAGGCAGCTAAACAATACAATGGATAGAGAGAGCTGGGCCTGGAGTCTGGAAGACTGGCCCTGGGTTTAAATCTTGCCCTAGACACTAATTAGCTGTGTGATCTAGACAAATCATTTAATCTCTGCCTGCCTCAGTTTCCTCATCTATAAAATGGGGATAATAATAGCACCTCCTTCCCAGGGATGTTTGTGAAGATAAAATACCATATTTGCAAAGTGCTTTGCAAACCTTAAAGTGCTACATAAATGCTAATTATTATTTTTTATTAACAATACTGAAGGACTCACACTGAATGAGGTATCAGCTCAGGTTAGGTGTGGTTTAGGGAATATGATGATGTTCTCATGAAAAAAGTTTTATGATGGTATTTTTGGGAAGGTCAGGGGGTTTGTGATGTCACTGGAGTAAGTGAGGAAAGTCTTACCACCAAATGTGGGTCTTCAAGAGTTGCCTGAGATCACTGCCAGGGTAAGGGACTTGACCAGGGCCACACAGCCCTGGGATAGAGGTGGAGTTTGAACCCAGGTTGTCCGACTGAAGGACTAGTCTGTCCCTATATCCTGCTGACTCTTTCAGGATGTGTTCATTGAGATGGTTATTCCAATTCATTCCCAGAGTTCTTGTACAGTTCCTTCTGCATAGAAACCCAATTCCAGTGTGGTGAAAGCAAAAGCCAGCATTGATAGTTAAGGGGTGGGTGATGGGCAGCATCAGACAGATCCTGACCAAGCGTTATCAGTTATGTTGTTTGTGATGATGGTGACAATGATAAATGGCATTTGCTTATCCCTTTAGAGTTGCAAAGCAACCATAACACATTTGATTCTCCCAACCACCCTGGAAGGTGTAATACAACTATTATCTCCATTCCACAGATAAGAAAACTGAAGCTTAAAAAGTTGAAGCTACTTGGCTATGGTTGCAAGTCCAGTAAGTAGCAGAGTTGAGCTTCCCAAGTGCAAGGCTTGGGCCATCCTACAATGCCTCCTGAAACCAGCCTGTGTTCACTGCTGGTCAGACTGGCTGGCCTAGGATTGCAGTGTTGAGATGTGGGGAGTTCTCTGTCCAGCCAGGCTGAGCAGTCAGGGGAAGCAGGGTTGGGTCTGAATTCTA
Source organism: Phascolarctos cinereus (assembly GCF_003287225.1). Taxonomy (NCBI): domain Eukaryota; kingdom Metazoa; phylum Chordata; class Mammalia; order Diprotodontia; family Phascolarctidae; genus Phascolarctos; species Phascolarctos cinereus. Next base: position 369,763,485 of record NW_027556098.1, on the reverse strand, counting down.
TCTGTGTCACTTCAGTGCCCAGGGCATCTTGGCTTCTTTGGGCTTTGTTTCCCTCATCTGTAAAATGAGGGTGCCAGACTGGATGACTGCTAAGGAGTGCCGTTAGGTCATAGATAATGAGGGGAGACTGTGGGGAATAGTGTTAGAATTAGAAAGGACATCAGTGATTGTTTAGACAAATTTCATTATTTGGCAGGTAAGGGAATTAGATACAGAAGAAAAGGGATCAGCTCCTGATCCAAGCAGGCCAAGCCGTGTTCCCAGCCCAGGCTCCCCCATTCCAAGGCCAGGGTTCCAGCTTTGGTGACTTGTGTCAAGACCTGACTCTGACCCCTCTTCTGCAGGAGGCTTTTCCCAGCCCCCCCTAACTGCCAAGGCCTCCCCCTCTCAGATGACCTTCCTCTGTCTTGTATAGAGTTTGTACCTAGAGAGTTATTTATATATTGCTTCCACCATTAGAACGTGAGCTCCTTCTTCACGTCTCCAGAGCTCAGCATGGCATGCCTGACACACAGCAAGTGCTTCAAAAATGCGTGTTGACTATCAACTACATCATATATGTGTGTTCTTCAACTCTAGGCTTGGTTTATAACCCAGGAAATGATGTGTGTACATATACACGTGTGTGTGTCTATATGCAAGCACACACATGTGTATATGTACGTATAATATATGTGATTATACATATAGACACATGCATTATAGAATGTACATGTATGTAAATATGTATGTATATATAGAGAATGGATTGTGTATATATAGAATGTGTATATATGTGTGTGTATGTATACATGTGTATACACATACATATACAGTATACGTACATACATACACACATGACGATCTGAAGTCAAATTTAGCCTTGGACTTTTACTAGCTGTGTGACCCTGGGCAAGTCACTTAACCCTGTTTGCCTCAGTTTCCTTATCTGTAAAATGAGCTGGAGAAAGAAATGGCAAACCCCTCTAGTATCTCTGCCAAGCAAACCCCAAATGGGGGCATGAAGAGTCAGACACAACTGAAACAACTGAACAATTATGACAACAACAAGCATCTACCATTTCAGTCAGTTTGCGATCCATCAAGCAATGCAGTCTGCTCTGAATTTTGGTCCAAGTCCCTGATATGAACAGCTAGACTGCATAATTCGATCAGGCCAGTCCACTGGGGGACCTGAGTAATCTGACTTGATTTCCAGCACTGACTGAGAGAAACAAATCATTTCTGAGTCTCTGCTTCATTTAGGGATGGGGTCACATGAAGCCACATGCCAACCCTCAGGAGCCAGACTGAAAATTACACATGTGGTCAAGATGTGAGTGATGCTTCCCATCAGCAGCCCCATTTCTCTAACCAGCTCTTCCCAAGGCAGACATCTACTTGAGGAAGTAAGGCTTCTAATGCTGGAATAAGCCCATGCAAAAGCCCTAGGGCTGTCAGAAGAGGGGTCTCAATCATCCCAGAAAGTCAATGCTGCACTTGGGAGTTAGAGAGACCTGGGTCCAAATCCCACCCTTCACCCTAAAACCTGTGCTACTATGGGAGACTTATTTAAGCTTTCTAAGCCTTAGTTCCTCATCAGTTGAGTGGGAATAACAATTCCTGTAGTAGTTATTCATGGAGTTGTTGTAAGACTCAAATGGAAGTATGTAGAACACTTTGTAATGTTTAAAATCTGATATACATGGCAATAGTTATTATCATGGGATCCTAAATAGGATTGAGAATCCCCTGGTATATAGTAAGTGCCTAATCAAAGCTTGTTGTCTGACTGACCCAGCCCAACTTTTCCTTTTGCAGAAGACCATAGCTTGGGTAGGGAAGGTGACTTACCTACAGTCATATGAGTAGGGAAGTGGTACAGCCTGGGTTCAAGTTCATTCCCTTTAATTCCTAGTTCAGTGGGCTTTCTTCTACATCAGGCTACTACATACTGACCGCTGCCTTATCTTCCCTCTCCTGAAAGAGCAGGAGGCCATGCTAAGCTATTTGCTTCTTCTTGACACTAAGTCAGGATTTATCATGGGATTCCTATTCCCAGATAACCCAAATTTTGGTCACCCCAAAAGTTCATTATCGTGTCTGGAGGGTCAGTGAAAGTAATTAGCCATTACTTCAGAAAAACCTGGAAAGACTTGTGTGGTCTGATGCTGAGTGAAGTGAGCAGAACCAAGAGAATGTTGTACACAATAACAGCCACGTTGTGTGACGACTAATATTGATAAGCTTAACTCTTCCCAGCAATACAAGGATCTAAGACATCTCCAGAGGCCTCGTCATGGGAAATGCTATCCACATCCAAAGAAAGAACCATGGAATTTGAATGCAGATTAGAAGTATACTATTTGCTATTTTTTTCTCTTCTGTTGAGTTTTGTTTCCTATTTCTTGTAGTTCCTCCTATTGGTTCTAATTCTTACCTATAACATCACTAATGTGAAAATATGTTTAATAGGAATGTTTATGTATAGCCTATATCAGACTGTGTGGTGTCTTGGGGAGGGTGGTGGGGAGGAAGGGGGAGAAAAGTTTTAAACTCAAAAGCATATGAAAATGATTGTTGATAAATCAAAATAAATTAATTAAAAAAGAAAGCAATTAGCCATTAGGAGGTAGTGGAACTCATACGGGGAGTGTGAGGTGGTACTAAGGCGTTAAGATACAGAGGTCCTCAGAATCAGAAAAGGGCAGCTAAGTGGCATAGTGGGTAGAGTGACAGGCCTGCAGTGAGGAAGACCTGAATTTATTTATTTATTTATTTAATTATTAGCTTTTTGGTGAGGCAATTGGGGTTAAGTGACTTGCCCAGCCTCACACAGCTAGTAAGTGTTAAGTGTCTGAGGCTCTATTTGAACTCAGGTACTCCTGACTCAACGGCCCGGTGCTCTATCCACTGTACCACCTAGCTGCCTCAGATCTGAATTTAAATCCAGCTTCAGAGACTTACTAGCTTTGTGAGTAAGTCACTTCACCCTGTTTACCTCAGTTTCCTCATCTGTTAAAAAGAGCTGGAGAAGGAAATGGCAAACCATTCCAGTATCTTTGCCAAGGAAACCCCAGATGGAGTCAAGAAGAGTTGGACACGACTGAAATGACTGAACAACAGCAGAATCAGAAGATATTCAGGTGCTGGGGGACAGTCTGAATGCAGGTTGACAATAACTCCACATTCTCTTGGCATTTTGACTCGCCAAATTTAGGCAGGATACCCTGGGTCTGAATCCTTTGAACATTATTCCTGCTTATGTTAAGCCATTGGATATCAATGTTGACAATCACTACAATAATGAGCATGACCAATTATTGACCCATGACCTATGTATGACCCAGCCTTTGGATGACACTTGTCCTCTTTCTGTCCTGAGCGCTTCCTGTCTTATCCTTAGGATAAAGATGAACAGTTAAGTAAAGAATATTAATAATCCTTAAGAAGGAGTCTTGCCCTTGTCATCCCACTTTATTCCCAACATTTTCCAAATCCCTGTAGTTTGCAAAGCTTGACAAAGTTGTCCCATCTCCAAAGACAGGTAGTTAATTGTTGGGATGTAAAGACTGTAAACTTTTGTTCTAGAACTCAAGCACAGGGCTCTAGATTCCACAGCTCTGGGATGGAGGTCTTGGGAGTGGCAAACGCTTTGCTGATGTAGAAACTGGAAGTAGGAACCCAGACCCCAGACATTTCCTTAGGGAGGGCTCCATGAGATTTCCTTGCCTAGTAGAAATTAGAATGCAAGCTCTTTGAGGACAGGGACTTGATGTTTGTGTACCCACTGCTAAGCACAATGCTGGAACGCAGGAAGCCATTAATAAACGCTTGTTGATTGATTGAAAATGTTTATGGACTTTTATTCCTAGGAATTCCCAATGGACCAAGCCAAAGAAACCTTGCTATGTTCAATAGGGTGGTCATCGATCCCATGGCAGATCCCTCCTTTGAGGATAATGTCAAAGGGTTATACCAAGAGCCAAGGGAAGTGTAAGTATCCTTCCTCCTAGAAGATAAACTGGTTAACCAGCAAATTCACTGAGTCCTATAGGGAAAAGAGGCTGTAAAAGGTATGGGTATGCCAGCTTCTGCTAAAACCTTAGTCAGGATTTGGCATGAAATAATGCTACCCTGGTGGACCATTTGGGAGCAGGCATGGCTGAACCCTTTGGGGTTGATTCAGCTTGAGAGGACATGATTACCAACACTTTATCCAGAAACACGTGTATGTGCATTCTTGGTCACACTCGAACTTGGGCCAGGCTCCTTCATTTTTCTACCTTATTTACTGGTAACTAGGAAGATGACTTGGGGAGAGTGAGCAGGTCAGGTGACACTATGCTCAGTTCATCCTTGTCAGTCAATCATAGAGTTCCATATAAAGGGGGCCACCCATGGACTGGCCTGGCTGCAGCCACAGCAAAGGGGATATCAAGGCCTTCCAGCCTTAGACTAGTCTTAGACAATGGATCTCCTGATCCTTCTGTTCTTCACTCATGAGACTATGCTGCCAATGCCCTGAGTATTGTGGAATTCAGCTGTGGTGGACTCAGAGGCTTCTGCTGACTGTATAGCCTGAGTGCTGGCAGACAGAGACAGAGACAGAGACAGAGAGGGGGGGGGGGGTAGGAGACAGAAAGAGGGAGAGGGAGAGAGAGAGAGAGAGAGAGAGAGAGAGAGAGGAGAGAGAGAGAGAGAGAGAGAGAGAGAGAGAGAGAGAAGAGAGAGAGAGGAGAGGAGAGAGAGAGAGAGAGGAGAGGAGAGGAGAGGAGAGAGAGGAGAGGAGAGGAGAGGAGAGGAGAGGAGAGGAGAGGAGAGGAGAGGAGAGGAGAGGAGAGGAGAAGGAGAGGAGAGGAGAGGAGAGGAGAGGAGAGGAGAGGGGAGAGGAAAGGAGAGGAGAAGAGAAGAGAGGACAGTAGGGGAGGGGAAGGGAGGGGAAGGGAAGAGAGGAGAAGAGAGGGGAGGAGAGGAGAAGAGAGGGGAGGAGAGGGGAGGAGGGGAATGGAAGGGGACGAAAAGAGGGAGAGAGTATCCCAGAGATACTAACCTACATTGCTCTAGTGTTTTCTTCATACTAACTTGGTAAGGTAGATAACTGAAGCCTCATTATCTCCAGTTTAATGATGAAGTCATTGAGATCTTGAAAGGTTCAGTGACTTGCCTAGGGTCACATACCCCATAAAAATCTGAGACAGGATTCAAGTTTCCTGCTCCAACAGAGATGTTCTGGGGCCAGCTTGAACTGGCTCACCAGAGACAACTTGAATTTTTCAGTATGAGCATTTATACCTCAGAAATACACAAACTCTACAGAGCACGGCTTGATTTATTGTTTTATTGATTGTCTAGACTTAAGAAGGTCATGGAGAAAATGTTAATGATGCCAATTAAACTCAAACGTGTCATGGGCACTTCTTTCTTTTCTTCTGGAGAGCCAGTTGTTAAACATTTCCCATCACACCCCTGCTCTACCCACCAGGCCATGCTGCCTCTATGTTGATGTTGTGGGAGCCAAAGAAACTCATCTCCTTCCCACATGTCATTGTACTGGCCCTGCCTCGTGCCTGGGGTGGGTAATCCTTCCTGACCTCCAACACACAAAGCTCCTCTCTTCCTCTTAGATGCAGCCTAAACACCACCTTCTGGGTGAAGTCTTTCCTAATCTTCTCAAGTGCTACTGCCCTCCCTCCCAAACTGCTCTGTACTTAACTACTTCCTCTGTGTGTGTGTGTGTGTGTGTGTGTGTGTGTGTTTGCACATGTGTATGTGTGTGTGTTTATATATATGCACACCCACAAAGTAATAATATATAGATATAAATATGCATTAATACAATATATTATGTGATAATATATAACTTCATATTTGTATTATGTATATATAATATATATAAACTACTTGTCTCCTCGATTAGAATTTGAGCTCATTGTGAGTAAGGATTGTTTCATTCTTTGTATTTATATCCCAAATTCCCAGCCCATGCCTGACACATAGTAGGAGCTTAATAAATGCTTGTTGATCATTTGACAAGCCCTCTGGTTCAGACTAGTGGCCTAGGAGAACAAGCCCTTCATGGTCATTGCTCTGCTTCTCCACCCTACTCAGACTCTTCCAGGATTGTTGGGGATTGGTTATTGGCTTAAGACCATTTGTCAATCATGTGAGACTCTGGTAAGGTCATTTGCTATTCCCAGGAGGGCCAGACACATTCCTTAGCTCAGTTGTATGCCATCTCCAGCACTAAATTCTGCCCCTGTACCCCCTACCCCATACTCCTTCCAGAGTACTGAGACTATCAGAATGTATTTAATGAAGTAAAGTCAAGATGTCATCCTAATATAGGTCATTCTGTTGTGGATTTAACATGGTCTCAGAGCTCTAAACCTAGCTGACTTGATCTACTGGGCAGGAATTATTGAAAAAGAACAGGATTGAGGCTCTTCTGGTCCTCTATCTCCCCTGTTGAGTCTCTATGCTATTTGTTAAAAAGAAAAGTGGGGAGCTGAGACTCTGCCATATTTATAGAGCTCTGAATACTCTCACCATCTGGGAAAAACATGCACCTCTCCCCTTGGTACCAAATCTAATTGAGCAATTGGCAAAGGTGGGGATATTCACCACATTGGACCTCCAGGGAACATCTAACCTATTCCATATTTAAAAAGCGGAATGAACAGAAGATTGCCTTCCAGATCCAGGCATTTCTATACTGGGTTATAGAACTATAATCAGGGTGGGGTGTCCAGGACTTTGTCCCACAGTAGTCACATGTAGAGGGCACAGAAATGTGACATGTACTCTTGCAGCAGCAAAGAAACACCTGAGTTCAGCACCAATGACTAGTTAAAACGGGAAGCTACAAGATCGTGCACAAGAAACAACCATCTGTGAGCCGCTACAGTAACTGAATCCTCCTCCTTCTCAACTGAATTAGTTGTAATTACATCTTGTATTATGTTCACATCATGAATTACAAAGTTAAATTTTGGGCTCTGCCAGATTATTGCCATTTGGGTTGTTCAGCCCCCCTGAAGTTTTTCAGAGGCTTATGAATTTAGTGTTTCAAGACCTGCTGGATGAGGGGGTGGTGACTGATTTCAATGATAGACTTGCTATTCCAGGATTCTTGCCCAGAACACCAAATTGGGCCGAGTGATCCTCTGGTGCCTGAGCCAGCACCCGCTGCCCACCAGATTGAAGAAACATGAAGATGGAGAGAAAAAAGGGAGCTCCTGAGTTGGGGGAATAGCACATACTATTTTAATGGGGAGTCCACATGGACCCATGCAAAATGGAGGCCAGTGATGCCATGTCCCCCATCTGTACTGAGAGTTCATAGGGGTTCCTTGGATCTTAGAATAATAGGGTCATAGATTTAGAGATGGAAGGGAACTTAAAGGTCATTTAACTCAACTCCCTTGTTTTCCATATGGTGAAACTGAGGCCCAGAGGGTTACACAGCTAATAAATAACTGAGGTGAGATTCAAACCCAGGTCTTCCTGACTCCATGTTCAACATCTTCTCTGCTGTGCCGTGTTGCCTCTCACAGCTCTGCAGGGTCCTTCTGATGCATCCTCTGCATTTCTCTGCCCTTCACCCAATTGCTAAAACGCTCAAAGAAGGGCAACATTTCAGAGGTGGAAGAGACCTTAGAGGCTTGCTTGTCCAGCCAAGCCCTGACCAAGAATGCCCTCTGCAACAAGCCCTATGAGTGGTCATCGGCCCTTTGTTTGAAGACCTTCAGGGAGGGGCATCCTAAGGCCGTGCTTTAGAACAACTCTGAGAGCATGTTTTTCTTGACATTAAGACTGGATGACCTCCACTCATTGTTCCTGGTTTTACTCTGGCCCTCCTCACTGTTCCTCACAATCTTGATCTTCTCTCTGGCCATTTCAACAATACACTACCAGCTCTGTGTCCCTCTCTGTGTGTGCCCATTCATCTGTGGACATGCTCTTTGCCCCATTTCATGTCAGCTTCTTTAGGTCACGAGCCATCTTTTTTGGTTACCATCTCCCTAGTAGCTCATATAATACCTAGTACACAATAGGTGCTTCGTACAAGGAATGCTTATTGAACCATCATTGGAAACAATTTGTTGTGAAATGTGATACATCTGATATTACAATGGAGACTATTTTCCTTCCTCTCCAGGCTGCACGCCTGACTCTCTGAACTTGGTCTACCATACTCTGATATGTATCAACCTCCTGTCTTTTTAGCTTTTTTTATTTGTAATTCTCCCCTCCCCCAGAGTTAGAATGTAATCTCTTGAGAGCAGGGACTGTCTTTCTTTTTACTTGCCTTTGGATTCCCAGTATTTAGCACAGTGCTTGGCATATAGTAAGTGCTTAATAAATGCTTGTCTTCTCACTGTCTGCATTTTTTTCTCCTTTTTTTCTTCCTCCTCTTTTTCCTCCTCTTCTTCCTGTCTTCATCCACACTCTGGCCTTATTTTTTGCTACCTCTTTGAGAAGAAGAATAATAATGGTAAAGATGATGATGATAACTGACATTTTTATAGTGCTTTAAAGTTTTACAAAGTACTTTAAATAATAATAATAGTAATAATAAGTAGCATTTCTATAATATTTAAAAGTTTACAAAGGGCTTTACTTGTTATCTCATTTGATTTTAACAACACTCCATAGAGGCAGGGGTTATTATAATATTATTACTATATCATTAATTATTGTGTAGTATTATATTATTTAATAATTATGATATATCACTACATTATGTATTATGTAATAATGCAACTATATATAACATAATTATATATTATATAACAACGCAATAATGTTACATTATCATATTTAATAGGATATAAGATATTAATATAGTATTTATTATATTCTGAATAATGCAGGAAAAACTACCATCAGGGAGGAGGAGCTACCTACCATCCAAGTTGCATTTCAGGGTAGAGGCACCATCTTGAGGTTGTGTTATATACTCTGTCCTTGTCTTCTCTGACCATAAGAGCCTAGGCACTTTCAGGTCACCTAGTATTTAAATTAATACCAGATCCACTGGACCTTCATTTTCAGTCAGTTCAACTTCATCATCACCTAAGATACTGAATGTTGTAATCTGTGGGCAGTTGCATGGTTGGAAAAACCTTAGTTTGTCCATCTAACAGATCAGTGACCTCAAGAAGCCCTTATATCAATCCTGACCTTTGCAGCTACTAACCTCCCATCAGAGATATTGAAATTAGCTTACCAGTAGGAGTTTCAAGATGCCTATACTAAAGTCCAGTTGTCTGCCTTCTAAAAAGACATGAAACCAGAGGATTGCTCAGATAAATTTGGCATTCTGGGCAGGATCCCTGGAGTAGTGAGGGTATCATTGAAATAAATCACCACCCCTCTCATCCAGCAGGTCTTTAAACACTAAATTCGCAAGCTTCTGAAAACCTATAGGAGCACTGAACAACCCAATTGGCAATAATCTGACAGAGCCCAAAAATCAGCTTTGTAATTCATGATGGAAACATAATACAAGATGTAATTACAACTAATTCAGTTGAACAGGAGGGGGAATCGGTTACTATAGAGTGGCTCACAGATGGTTACTTGTGCATGATCTTGTAGTTTCTTATTTTAACTAGTCATTGGTGCTAAATTCAGTTATTTCATCACTTCTGTAGGAGGATATATTTTTAGGGCATTTTTGTGCCCTCTAAATGTGAGTGCTTTGGTGCAAAGTCCTGGTCATCACACCCTTATTCAAGTATATAAATACTTGGGTCTGGAAGATAATTTTCTATTCAATCTAGCCATCATCTCTTTTTGACCCTATACATCCCTCCAGGTAGGACTTAGCATAGAATTTCAAGGTTGGAAAAGACCTCAGAATACTTCTTTTCCTCCTCCTCCTCCTCCTCCTCCTCCTTCTTCTTCCTCTTCTCCTTCTCCTTCTCTTTCTTTTTCTTCTCCTCCTCCTCTTTCTTCTTCTTCTTCTTCTTCTTCTTCTTCTTCTTCTTCTTCTTCTTCTTCCTCTTGCTCCTCTTCTTCCTCCTCCTCCTCTTCTTCTTCTCAACAAGCAGAGATTGAATATCTGTTTTGTGCCAGGTACTGTGCTAAACACCATATATATATATATATATATATAATTATATATATATATATATATTATATATATATATATATATATAATATATAATATATATATATATGTATAAACAAAAATGAAATAGTCCCTGCCCTCAATGAGCTTTACATTGTACTGGGATAGAACACACACACACACACACACAAATAAATAAATATTAGTCATAATATCATCCCTTTGAGATTATCTCCAATTTATGCTATATATAGCTTGCTTGTACAAAGTTGTTAGTGTGTTGTCTCCTCCATAAGATTGTGAGCTTCTTGAGGGCAGGAACTATTTTTTTAACCTTTCTTTGTATTTCCAATGTTTAGTAGAGTGTCTGGCACACAGTAAGTGTTTAATAAGTACTTATTGACTAGCATATGTGTAAATATTGTATATATACAAATATATAAATGTATACCTGTATGCATGTATATGTGCAAACATATGTGTGAAAGCATGTCTAAACATATATACATATGTGTATGTATACACACATGCACAAGCATATACACATTGATATATAAATGCCAAACTTTCATGGGGATAGAGTTGAGAAGTAGGAACATTGTGTGTGTACATGCACATGTGTGTATATGTACACATATACGTATATACACATGCATATAAACATACCAACACTTTTATTGTGGGGATAGAACTAAGAAGTAGGAACACTAGAAAATGTTTCCTATAATACAAAGCACCTGATCTGTGCTTTGAAGGAATTCTATGAGATGGAAATGAAGAGGACATGCATTTCAGGCACGGGGTGGGGGATAGACTGTACAAAGTCACAGAGGTAGGAAATTGAATATTGTGTATATGAGCAGTAAGAAGCTGAATTTGGCTGGAACACAGAATGAGTGAGGGGAAGAAGTGTATAATCATTCTGGTAAGATAGGTCGGGGTCAAATGTTAACTAGCATAAGACTAAAGGTTTATCTTTCCAGTGGATATCTCCTTCTGAGTTCTTTTTTTTTTTTTTGGTCCAGTTACTCAAGTAGTCCTGAATCAGCCTAACTGTACTATCACCTTGGGCATACAATTTTACCTTGTTCCCAGGGAGAGCATGAGAGGGCAGCTGATCCCAGATACTGAAGGGAAAGGATCAGAATGAGCCAGTCCCTCCCCTAACCCCATGGGAGTGGGGAGGGGGGAGGAACACAGAGAGACACAAAGAGAAGAGAAAGACACACAAGGAAAAAAAAAACAAGTAAAACAAACCAAAAAAAATGAGCAAAGCAGAATATTGACACAATGACCGTGTACCATGGGATAACTGAATCAGCTAAAGTTTCATGAAAAAAAGGAACCACACACAATATACCAGAAGATGTCCTTAAATGGATAGATAAATGACATTCAAAGAAATGAAGCAAAATTTGGCAATGCTAAGAAAAATCACAAGATAGAATGAAAAAGAGCATGGTGTAGTAGAAAGATCCAGAGGAACTGCATTCAAATCCCACTAATGCTACTTACTGCCTGGGTCTTTGTTCTCTCTTTTCTAAGATGAAGGATTTGGAATAGATGAGATGGCCCCTAAATAAATGCTTTCCCTAAACTTGGAAGGTTTCAACTGGCAGCATGGACTCTATTCAGCCACTGCCATGACAGTTTTCAGGACAGCAAAAAAGAAAGTAGGAAATCAACTGAGAACAAAGAGATATAAATAGTGAATGAGAGGAAACCACGAAGAAAAATGACTAATATATAGAATGCAAGCAGAGAATCTAAATTTCATAGAAGCAATGAATAGCAACAGTACAAAAGATGAAAACAAAATTACACACAATGAGCAAAAGTTAGAAATGTAAATATACAATCTATCAGAAAATACACAGATCTGAAGGACAGAGCATGATGTAGCAACTGGGTTACTGACATCCTGGAAAACTAAGAAAAAACAGAAGAACCTGGACATTATAGCTCAGGAAATTGTTAAAAATTTCCCCAGAACTGGCAAAAAAGCAAAATATCAGCTCCTGCCAAATCCACAGGACGCTGTCAAGAAACAATCCCAAGTTTAACATGCATAGACACATCATAGTTCAACACATGCTCTGAAGTACTTATCCCATCTCCCACTCCCACTGATGAGGTAGGGCACCAGAGCCCTTCTATTATGTTCTTTCAAGGGTCTATGTTTAGTGTTAGGGATTAGGATTGATATTTCTCATGCTATAGAACATGGGGTCCTTCCACTGTTCTTCCCACCATGATATCAGTTGATACCATTTACTCAGTCAGATTCAATTTTTAGAAAGGGGTATTTATTAAAATGGTACAGCAAGAATAATTGTAAAAAACATCTTCCTAAAAGTCTGTGACACTCTCCCCCCAAGTATAGATAGAGTCTGGGGGAATGGGACTCAAGTTTAGAGGGTGTATGTGGCAGAAAGGAGTAACTAAGGGCTCCTTGCTGATATGACCAACATTAGACAGCCAATCTGAATATTTTCTTTGCAGCTAGCTCATCAGTCCAGTTCATACAATGGCTTATCAGAGACATCTGAATTGTTTGTGGACTTTTCACACTTAGTTGGAAAGCCTTTGACTGATCTGACTAAATAAAGCCAAGACCCCACCTGGTTAAGGTATCAGGGTATATAGAATTTTATCACCTAGTTTATGTAGGGTGGGGTAATTTAATTGATCAATTAATCAATTGATCAGTCAATAGGCTTCACCTTTTACATTAGTTAAACTCCAGTGTTACTTATCAAGGTACCAGGAGAAGTATAGAAATCACCTACCAGGGAACAATAATTAGGATCACAGGGAGATTTCAAGGAGAACAAAGATGGATGGTGGAAAATGTAATATGACATATATAAAATGAAGAGGCTTGGGCTATGTACTTAAATTGTCTACCTGACCAAATTCACTTTGGAAAGTTTCTAGAGAGACATATCTACTTGAAGGAAGTCTTCAGACAACAGCCAAGCCTTTTGGCAAAAGAAAAGGTATTCAAAATAACCAAGATAAAACTGTTGCTAACAATGTGTGGGAACTTTCAGAGCCTTGTAGTGATTAAATCAGTAAAGGGATCATAAGGATGTTCTAGGGAAATAGGTTTGGGAGGTGTGGGGGACAAGAAAGCCAAGAACAGGAAGGGTAAGATAACACGGTAACCACAAAGGAAAGCAATTATCTTTGACAAAGGGGAGGCCTATGTTAAATACATAATCATTAATGCAAGGAAGGGAAACTTTGTTTAGAATGGCTTTATCAAATTTGGATTAATAATTTAAATAGCCAGAACATTAAAAAAAACTTATTTTGGCTTCCTCTATAATGCCTGATGGAAAACAAAGTTAGTGGTATAGCAATGCTAAATCCAAAGAACTCAATAAAAGCAAGAGTCCTAGAATGGATTAAAAATCAGATTACCACAATATTCTGCTTGCTGGAATTCTATTTGATTCAGAAAGATCTCATTAGATTCCCAATGAAAGGGTAGTTAAAATTCACCAAATTACTACCAAGACATGAAAGGGGATGTGGCACCAAACATATGGACAAAGTTGAATTCAAGCCAGAAGGCATTAAAAGAGATTTAAAAAGAACATTATGTTAGGCTAAAAGGTTTTAGATAAATAAGACTATATCAGCCTTAAATAATAATTTTGCAGCAAGATTCATAACATAGAAAACCTCAGAGCCCTGTGGAGAAATAGGCCAAAAAGAAATAGAAGTATTTAACTTCCCATTATCATTATATGACAAATCCAACAAAAAGATAAATAAGAAAAAATAACAGAACTGAATAGAGTAATAAGTAAACTAAATCTCATAGATATGTGGAGGAAAGTTAAAGGGACAGGCAAAGAATATAGCTTTTTTTTTTTTTTTAGTTTCAGCATTCTTGGCACACACAAAATTGGCAGAGTGTTGGACCACAAAGAAGACAGAGGCAAATGTAGAAAAGTGGAGATTCTAGATACTCTTATTTACAGGCCATAATGTGATAAATCTAGTAATAAATGATGATGTCATGAATTAAAGTTATATGTCCCCATGGAAACTAAAGAGGGACATAATGCCTAGGTGAAAGAAGAAATTATAAAAAAAAATAGATTACACCAAAAAGAATGACAATATAGACACTATACATCAAAGTCTAAGAGATTGGCTAAATAATTCTTAGAGGAAAATTCATATTACTGAATTCCCATATCAATGAGAAATAAATCAAGTTGGTACCTAAAAAACTTAAAAGATCAAAATTACACACTAAAAGAAAACAGAATAGAAATGGTTAAGATTAGGGCAGATAACAATCTAATAATTTTCTAAAAACTTGAAATGACAGATTCAAAGGTTGTTTTTGTTTAAAAGATAAACAAAAAGCAAAATTGATAAAGAGCAAATCTAACTAAAAAAAATAGAGGAAGGGCAGAGATAGACAGGGAAATAAAGAAAGATAAAGACAAAAAGAAAAAGAGACAGAGAAGAGAGACAGAGACAGAGACAAGGAGGATGGGGGAGAGAGAGACAGAGAGAGAGAGAGAGAGAGAGAGAGAGAGAGAGAGAGAGAGAGAGAGACAAAGAAAGAGAGAGAGAGACAGACAGAGACAGAGAGAGAGAGAGAGAAGTCCAAAATGACTAAAATCTGAAAGGAGAAAGAACCATAGAAATCAAGTGAATAATCTAATTGAGTATGTGCAGCTCTATACTAATACATTGGAAGCTCTGAAAGGAAGGGATGATTATCTAGATAAGCATAAAATGTCATAGCTCACAAAACAAGAAGTAGATCAATCAACAGTGAACATGCATTTATTAAAAGCCTAGTATTTTCCAGGCACAGTGTTTGACCCTGGGGATACAAGTACAAAGAATGAAATAATCCTTAGTGTCAATGAGCTTTCATCATAACAGGAGAGACAACAAGCATGTGTGTGTGTGTATGTGATGTATGTATATATACATCATAAATATAAAGTTAATATATAAATACAAGTTAATAATTATATGTGTGTACATGAATCCATGCATACCTATATATACACATACACACATGCAGAATATTTAAATACAATTTTAGTTTGGGAGGGAGGCCACCACCATGAAAAATCTTGTGCCCGAGCTGTATTTTAAAGGGAGAAATGAGCTCTGTGAGATGGAGGTGAGGCAGGAGAGCATTCCCAGAGAGAAAACATTACAGGCATAGGGGACGACCAGTGCAAAGACAGAGGGATAGGAACTGGAGTATTGTGAGTAACAGAGATCAGTTAGTTTGGCCAGATGGAAGAGTACAAGAGAGGGAATAATACCCAGTGAGTCTGGCAAGACGGGTCAACACCAGGTTGTCTGGGGCTTTAAAAATCTAAAGAGGAGTTTATGTTTTATGATTGGAGTTCATTGAATTAGGGAGTTACAGAGTCAGATCTGGGTTTAAGGGAATTTGGCATCGGAGTATGTGTGATAGAGTGGAAAGGGGAGAGACTTCAGGATGGGGGAGCAATTGGAAGATCACTGCAATAATCTAGGCAGGAAGGGTTAAGGGCCTGAACTAAGGGGTAGCTGTCTGAGTGAAAGGTGGATAACTGAAAGAAGTCAGTCTCAATCAGGCAGCCCATTAAAGGACTATCTTCAAAAAGATACCAATACCAGATGGACTCCCAAGCAAATTCTACAAAACTTTAAAAAATATTCCTGTCCTTATATATTTAGCCATAGAGACAGATAGAAGGCTTCTTCCCCCTTCAATTAACTGAATTATTTGCCAGTGACGTCTTAGCTTATACATGGAAGGGCCTTTTCTGATTCCTCATCCATCTTGGTTTCTCTCTTTTTGACATTGCTGACCACTCTCCCCTGGTCATTCTTGTCTTCCTTGGTGTCTGTGACACTCCTCTCTCTCTCTCTGGGGTTCTCCTCCTAACCCTCTGACTGCTCCTTCTCAGTCTTCTTTGTCAGGACATCCTTCTATTTCCAGCCATTAAGTGAGGCAAGCCTTAAGCCTGAAGTGGGAATATCTTCTTTTCTTTCCCTACTGTCTCTTCTTAGGTGAGCTCCACAACTCACATGAAAGTAATTAACATTTTTATGCAGGTGATTCCTAGATCTAGAAATCCCTCTTCTTAAATTCTGGTTTTGTATTAATAACTATCTACAGATATAGAGACAGCAGAGAGAGGGAGAGAGAAAGATAGAGAGAGAGAGAGAGAGAGAGAGAGAGAGAGAGAGAGAGAGAGAGAGAGAGAGAGAGAGAGAGAGAGAGAGAGAGAGAGAGAGAGAGAGAGGAGGGAGAGATAGAGACAGACAGAGACAGAGACAGAGAAGCCCAAAATGGCTAAAAGGTGAATAAGCAATAGAAACCAAGCACATGATCAAACTGAGTATACACAGCTCCATAGTAATATATTGTAGGAAGGGATGATTGACATCTCTGAGCATCTAGGTAGCACAGTGGAAAGAACACCGGGCCTGGAATCAGGAAGACCTGAGTTCATATCAGCCTCAGACACTTACTAGCTGAGGGACCTCGGGCAAGTCACTTAACCCTGTTTGCCTCAGTTTCCTCATCTGTAAAATGAGCTGGAGAAAGAAATGGCAAACCATTCCAGTATCTTTGCCAAGAAAACCCCAAATGGGGTCACCAAGAATCAGAAATGACTGACCCACAACAATAAAACACTGACATCTCTACATGGATGGCCTATGGATGCCTCAAACTCAACACAACTAAAATGCAATTCATCAGATTTTCTCTGAGAGCCCATCAGGCCCACAAACTTGCCCATTTCTATTGTTAAGACTGTCATTTTTCCTATTTTCATGTTCATAACCTTAGAGTTGTACTTGTCTCTACACTTTCCCTTAATTCATATCTGATCAGTTGCTAAGTCTTATCAATTCTACCTCCACAATATCCACTCTCATATCTCTCCTTTTTTTCCCTATTCTACCTTAGTTCAGACTCTCATGACCTCTCATTTAGACTTTTGCATTAGCCTTCCTGATACCAGTCTCTTTCTCCTCCAATTTACTGTCCACCAAGCTGTCAAACTGATATTTCTAAAACACAGATCTGACCATGTCCTCTCTGTATCCGAAATATTCAATAGCTCACAGTTGTCCCTAGCATAAATATGATCATGTACGCGTACAAGTAAATGTAAAATCTTCACCTGGCATTTAAAAGCCTCCACACTATAACTCCCACCTACCTTCCAGTATAATTTCTTACCATTTCCTTTCATATAATCCAAATTAAAATGAGCTATGTGTTACTTCCTGTATATGACCTCCCATCTCATTGCTGTACTTTTGCACTCACACCTGGAATAACTCTTCTCAACTTCACTTACAATCCATATCTTAAGTCAAAGCACAGCTCAGGTTATTACAAGAGGCCTTTTCCCCCTTAAAGACAGAGTTTTCCAGTCTCACTCAAGCTGAGAACGTTTAACGGCTTTATTTCTGGCCTGAACCAGTTTGCCTTTCTATGGGAAACGTGGTGGCCCCAACTCCACATCTCCCAGGGGCTTAACCATATTAACACCCAGCTGAATTTGGACACCAGATTGGCTTAGCCCACTGCAGCTTAGAACACCTGAGCTCTAGAGAGTCCCTACCTGGCAGCAAGGGCCAATACACTGTCTACACAAGGCCTTCCCTGTTCTCATGCTCTCTCCCTTTAAAAATGATTTTGTACTTCTTTACTTATGTCCACATGAAATGTAATCTCCTTGAGGTCAGGGACCATTTCATTATTACATTTTTTTTTGTTCTTTATATCCCTGGTTCCCAGCGCAAAGCCTGACACATAGCTGCTGCCTAATAAACATTTGTTGGGTCATTGCTGAACCATGAAAAAGAAAACCAGCGAAGGGGGATTAGCCCCACCAGATATCAAAATATGCTAGAGTAATCACTATAAAAATTGCCTTGTATCAGAAAAAAAAATCAGATCGATAGAGCAGAATAGGGAAGCCTGACAAAGAACTCAATGAAATAAAAGATTGGTGTTTGATGAACTCACATTTAAAAATCATTACGGAATAGAATCCCTCCTCCCACACTCCACTTCTTCAGTAGATCTCTGTCCTTATCCAACTAAATACATTGTCCTAAGATGCAGGCTGTTACCCCATCCATGCCCACTCACCATCACATGTGATTCATCTATTTCTTCCCATAAATATGCCATAGAGGATAGACTCAAAGTTCTGGAAGATGGGGGATGCATGAGGGATAGTGGATGGGATTCCTTCTGTTCTCTTGGCTTTGTGTGGATATCAGTGGAGCATAGGGATTGTCTACAGGTTGTCACTGGTTAGGCCATTAGGTGGTTCAATGTATCAAGTTCTAGACTCGAACTTGGGAAGACTGGAGGTCAAATCCTGCCTCAGACTCTTCTTACCCATGTGACCCTGGGCAAATCCATCATTAAGCAGTTATTAAATGCCTACTGTGTGCTAAAAGCTGGGGATGTGAAAAAAGGCAAAAAAAAAGTCCTTGCCCTCAGAGAGTTTGCAATCAAATGAAGGAGACAAGGAAACAACTATATACAAACAAGCCATATAGCATATGGAAGAAATAGAGGGAAGGCACTAGAATTAAGAGTCACTTCATTTCTACCTAATTCCATTTCCTTATCTGTAAATGGACATAATAATAGTACCTACCATACAAGGTTGTTGTGAGGATTAAATGAGATTATATATACATATGTAGATATATACATGTATATTTATATATACATAACATACATATATGTATGTATGTGCATATATCTGTCTATCAATATAATAGATAGATACATCACTTTGTAAACCTTTGCTAACTATTATTATCTCTAACTCTTGCTACTTGGGCAGCCCGCCTGTTTTTTCCAGCGATAAAATTCTCTGATGACTTCTTTAATACCAATTTTCCTGCATAATTTCTTATTTGAATTGGAGAGGGGAGTGAAGACTGGATTACTTTTGGGAAATTGTATATATGCTTTTAATGACTCCATGTTTCTCCCCAAATCAAAGATCCATCTCTTTATTATTTTTGGATTTATTTAGTATTTTGTTTTTCCCCAGTTACATGTAAAAACAATTTTTAACATTTGCTTTTAAAACTTTGAATTCCAAATTCTTTTCCTTCTTCTCTCCCCACCTCTGCCTCACTGAGAAGGCAAGCATTTCAATATAGTTTACACATGTGTAGTCATGCAAAACATTTCCATATTAGTCATGGTGTGAAAGAAAACAGACAAAAAAAAAACCTCGAGAAAAATAAAGTTAAAAAAAGTATGCTTAATCTGTTTTCAGACATCAGGTTTTTTTCATACATTTTCATTTTTTCAGCATCATTTTTCATCATAAGTCCTTCAGAGTTGTCTTGGATCATTGTATTGCTGAGAATAGCTAAGTCATTTACAGCTGATCATTTTGTAATATTGCTGTTACTTTGTACATAGTACATTTCACTTTGCATCAATTCATGCAAGTCTTTCCAGGTTTTTCCTGCTCATCATTTCTTATAGCACAATAGCATTCTATCATAATCACATACCACAACTTGTTTAGCCATTCCCCAATTGATGGACATCCCTTCAATTTCCAATTCTTTGCCACCAGAAAAACCTGTTATAAATATTTTTTTATATATAGGTCCTTTTCCTTTTTTAAAAAATCTGTTTTGGGTTACAGACCTAGTGGTGGCATTGCTAGGTCGATAGGTATGCAGTTTTATAGCCCTTTGGGCATGGTTCCAAATTGCTCTACAAAATGGTTGAATCAATTCACAACTCTACCACAGTGCATTAATGTCTCATTTTCTCCACATCCCCTTAAACATTTATCATTTTCCTTCTCTGTCCTATTAGATAATCTGATAGGTGTGAGATAATGCCTCAGAATTGTTTTAATTTGCATTTCTCCGAACAATAGTAAGTCAGATCACTTTTTTTTCCATATGGCTGTAGTTTTGATCACTGTGTCTTAACACTGTTCATATCTTTTCATCATTTGTTAATTGGGGAATGGCTCTTATTTTTATAACTTCGATTCAGTTCTCTATATGTTTGAGAAATGAGGCCTTCATCAGATAAACTTGCTTCAAATTTTTTTTCACATTTACTATTGCTCACTGTATTTCCTTTCATCCTATTCTGCCCCCACCCCATTTATTCTATTCTTTATCTTCTTTCAATGTGTACCTCCTCAAAAATATTTTGCTTTTGACTACCCCCTCCCCCAATCTGCCCTCCCTTCTATTCCCCCCTTCTCTTATTCCCTTCTTCTCCTACTTTCCTGTAGGGTAAGATATATTTCTATGCCCAACTGAGTGTGTATGTTATTCCCTCTTTGAGCCAATTCTGATGAGAGTAAGGTTCACTCACTCCCTGTCACCTCTCCTCCATCCCCTCCACTGTAAAAGCTTTTTCTTGCCTTTTTTATGTGAGATAATTTACCCCATTCTACCTCTACCTTTTCCTTTCTTGACCCACCTCTTTAACACTGAAATTATTCTGGTGATGTTGAATGTCTGTGAGTCATGAAATACTAGTCTGCAGAGAATTGAAATTGAGTATCACCCAAAAGAGAATGGAAAGGCTGACAGTGGGTGTTCCCGGGCTTCAACACAATCGCTATGTAACAAAAACGTCTAGGAAAATGGGAGAACTTCAGGGAGAAAAAAATAAAAACAAAAACAAAAACTGGCTTTGGATATAAATTATGCCATACACCACGAGAGACTCTAAATGAACATACGATCTAAGTGTAAAAAGAAATCACAAAAAAACCCCTAGAAAAGCAGTAATATATCTGTCACAACTCTGAATAGGATGGACATTTTATTAATCAGTAGAAGAAATAATTGGAATCAACACTGATGGGTTTGATTCTATAAAGAGAAAGGGCTTTTGTAATCAAAAAACAATATCTCTAAAATCAAAAGGAACAGATTTATCACAAATATATCAAGTGGAGATCTGAAATCCAGAATTAATAATAATAATGATAACAATAATAATAACCAGCCTTTATATAGCACTATCATGTTTGAAGAATGCTTTATGTGTGTTATCTCTTTTGATTTTCCCAACTCTGGGAGCTATTATTATTATTACCATTTTACAGATGTGGAAATAGAGAATAAAAGAGATACTAAATGATTTGACCAGCATCACAAAGCTGGTGTCTGAGTCAGGGTTTGAACCCAGGCCCTCCAGATTCCAAGTCCAGTACTCTAACCCCTGAGTCTTTTCTTTATTGTTGTCCCTTGCTAATTCATTTGTTTCTGTCTTATCTTGCTTATCTAGTAACAGACATTCTCCAACCTAGCGTTGGTCAAAGTGCATGGATAAATTGTTTAATTTATAAAGAAGGAAATACAAGTTTTTAATCACCATTTGAAAAGATGCTGCGATTTCCTAAGAATCAGAGAAATGTAAACTAAGACCACTTTAAGATGCTGTGGTAGATTGATGAGAATGGCGTAGTGTGAAAAAAAGCACCCGAAAAATCCATTGTTGATAGGACCGTAGGGAAGCAGGTGCTCTAATACACAGCTGGCCTGACTTTAGACAGGTGCATATATTTGGGAAAACAATACAACAATATGCAATTAGTCATAAAACCAGTCCTACTTTTCAACCCTGAGATTCCATTTCTACAACTCTATTTTAAAAGACTTCATAAAAGGGGGAAAAGATCTATCTTTACAAAATTATTCATAACTGCTTTATTTGTCACAGCAAAAGAGATTGGAAGCAGCCTATATGTTCCACAACTGGAGAATGGCTGAATAAATTATGGTATATTAATGTAATGGAATATTATGTTGCAATAAAAATGATAAATATGACACATATAAGGAAATATGGAAAGTCCTATATGAGAGGATACAGAGTGAAATCTGAAGTGCTAGAATTGTATCTACAGTAAGTACAATCACTGGTTATTAAAAAAGTGAGAAGGCAAGGGAAGAGAAGAGAAGAGAGGAGGAGAGAGGGAAGAAGAGAGGAAAGGGAAAGGAGAAGAGAAGAGAGGAGGAGAGAGGGAAGAAGAGAGGAAAGGGAAAGGAGAAGAGAAGAGAGGAGGAGAGAGGGAAGAAGAGAGGAAAGGGAAAGGAGAAGAGAAGAGAGGAGGAGAGAGGGAAGAAGAGAGGAAAGGGAAAGGAGAAGAGAAAAGAGGAGGAGAGAGGAGAGGAGAAAGGGAGGAGAGAAGAGAAGAGAGGAGGAGAGAGGGAAGAAGAGAGGAAAGGGAAAGGAGAAGAGAAAAGAGGAGGAGAGAGGGAAGAAGAGAGGAAAGGGAAAGGAGAAGAGAAAAGAGGAGGAGAGAGGAGAGGAGAAAGGGAGGAGAGAAGAGAAGGGAAGTGAAAGAAAGGGAAAGGAGAAGAGAAAAGAGGAGGAGAGAGGGAAGAAGAGAGGAAAGGGAAAGGAGAAGAGAAAAGAGGAGGAGAAAGGAGAAGAGAAAAGAGGAGGAGAGAGGGAAGAAGAGAGGAAAGGGAAAGGAGAAGAGAAAAGAGGAGGAGAAAGGAGAGGAGAAAGGGAGGAGAGAAGAGAAAAGAAGAGAAGAAAGGAGAGGAGAAAGGGAGGAGAGAAGAGAAGGGAAGTGAAAGAAAGGGAAAGGAAGAAAGGAGAGGAGAGAAGGGAAGGAAAAAGAAGGAAAGAGAGGGGAGGAAAAAGAGGAAAAGAGAAGAGATTAGTGAAGAAACAAGAAAAGAAATAAGAAGAGGAGAGAAGAGGAGAAAAGAAAGGGAGGAGAAAAGAAGATAAGTGAAAAAAAGGAAGAGAAGAAAGGAGAGGAGATGAGAGGAGAGGAGAAGGGAAGGAAAGGGAATGGAAGAGAGGAGAAGAGATGAAAGAAGAGAAAAGGAGCAGAGAAGAGAAGGGAAGAGAAATAAAGGAAAGGGAAGAAAAGAGAAGAGAAGAGAGGAGAAGAGAGGAAAAAGGTAGGAAAGGGGGAGAGGGATAGAGAGGAGGAGAGGAGAAGAAGGAATGAAAATGGGCAAAGATAGCAGAATTTTGGCCAGGCTGGGAAGGGGATGTAGAGCAAAAGCTTTTCTTTGCTTGTTTGCTGATTCATTTGGTTCCGCCTCCGTGCTATTCTTTGCATAAACTACTCCATCTCCCCATTCCAGGAATTTTCACTTGTACTCAAGAATCATAGGTTTATACCTGAAAGGGACCTTAGGGGGCTCTGGTCCAACCCCTTTATTTTGCTGATGGAACTGAAACCCAGAGGTTAAGTGACTTGCTCAAGGTCATACAGCCACTAAGTGGCAGGGATGGGGTTTGAATTGGGTTCTCTGATTACAAATTTGTCCCTCCTTCCTCTATAGTGCTTTTCTGCTTCTCAAAGGAAATCAGATTCTATTATTAATCTGTGTGAACTGTGGCTTCTGCAAGCATTTCTCCCTCTGCTCATCCCACACATTATAATCTCTTTCTGTGGGAGAATTGCAGGCTATGCAGACTATCTTGGGCATAAATCAGAGTAGACCAACCATCTGCCACTTAGCACATCACTACGGACACGCAGTGAGTGCTTAATAAATGCTTCCTTGTTATTGACCATTGATTACACTACTATGGAGCCTTCAATCAATCAATTAATCAATAAATGTTTTAAAAGTGCCTATTACATACCATACACAGTACTAAGCCCTGGGCATACAAAAGAAGCAAAAGATGGTCCCTGCCCTCAAGAAGCTTGCAATTTAATGGCATAGACAAGCGTGTAAACAAATATATACAAAGTAACCTATATACAATGTATCTAGTAAATCATTAGGGAGAGAAAGCATTTGAATTGAAAGGAGTTGGGAAAGGCTTTCTGTAGAAAGCAGGATTTTAGTTGGGACTTAAAAGAAGTCAGGGAAGTCAGTGGGTGGACCTGAGGAGGGAGAATGTTCCAGGCATGGGGTATAGCCAGAGGAAATTACTAGAACCAAGACATGGAGTGTCTGGTTCGTGGAACAGCTGGGAGGCCAGTGTCACTGCATCCGAGTATATGGAAGGGAGGTAGATGTAAGGAGTGTGAAAGAGTAGCAGGAGGCTAGGTTACAAAGGGCCCTGAAGGCCAAATAGAGGAATTTTAAATTAATTTTTCTTTTTTTCCACCAAACATAGCATGTTGTATTTGATCCTGGAGGTGATAAGGAAACACTGGAATTTATTAAGTAGGGAAGTAATATGGTTGGACCTGTACTTTGTCTATTCAGCTCCTGGAATAGTGTCTTAAACATGTCAGACATCATCATCATCATCATCATCAGGGGCATTTATATTGCAACTACTATGTTTCAGGCACTGTTCTAAGGACTTTACAAATACAATACCATTTGTTCCTTACAACAACCTTGACAAGTAAGTGCTATGATTATCCTCCTATTATCCCCATTAAGGAAACTGAGGCATCTATAGGTTAAGGTCCTGATCAGGGCTAGTAAATATCTGAAACTGGATTTGAACTCATAGCTTCCTGACTTCAGGACCAGCTGCTCTACCCACTGTGCTACCTATCTGCCCCTATAAAAGGCATTTGAACTGAATTGAGATGCACATACATCTCTACCAAATTCCCATCCTGGAAGCTGGTGGAAAGCATCAGTCCCATTTATCCCCATCACTAAGTTGATAAGCCTAGTAGGTTATTAGTTGGAATGTTTTTCCTCACTCTGCATCTGCTTCATGTCCCAATGGTATTTGCTATAGTGACATGACCTCAACCCTGAACTACATCCTCTATGTCCATCACTGATCATGGCAAATGGGTAGAAATGACAGATTTTGTAGAATAGTCTCTAATTGTGTTTAGAAGGCAGGGCTGTAGCTTGTAAAAGAACGTTGGCCCTAAAGTGAGAGAATTGAACTCAAGTCTGCTTCTGACCCTTCTGACCTTCATGACCTTAGGAAAGTCACTCAACCTGTCTAGAGCCTCAGGTTTCTTATCAGTAAAACAGAGAGATTGGATAAGATGATATCTGAGGTCCTTCCCTACTAGATCCATCTCTATGATCTAGTGGACTGGCCAACAGATGGTCTGGGAAGAGGAAGTGGGAGCCACTTCAATGGCTTTAAGTGATATGCCTCATTGTGGGTTCGGTGGAGTGAGGTCACTGAAGCTTTTGGGATAAGAAGATCTAAGTTTCAAGGACAATTATTGAATTTGGGCTAAAGGTCAGTGTCATGTTACTCCCTTTATTTTGGCTCCCTAAAATTTGGTAGAATCCACAGTCTGGACTTCCACCTCCTGCCGCCATCCTGATCTCCCAGTTGAGATGTAAAGAGCCTCCAATGCAATGAGAAGCAATCTTCCCTTAGAATGCAGACCTTCCATTTCCCCCTGCCCCTTGAGGGGAGAAGAAGAAGAAGGTTGATGGAGAATGAGAATTTCTTTCTCCTGCCATGAAGAATTGACTCCAAACCCTTTCCAGACTGATCTTCATTCTTCAGAGGAAAGAGGAGTACTGAAGCAGAGTCTTCCGTTGAATCATCTGGCCATGTGCCTCCCGTCTCATACTGCACCTGTCTCCAGTCCAATCTCCAGCCTCCTTTGGGAAGTGAAATGGCACTCTCTATGCAATGATGAACATTCTTATACCTGCTCATATACCCTTCACATCCCAGTGATTCTGAATTCCTGTAGGTCATCACCAAAACCTATTCTCTACCCTCCACCTCCTTATTCTTTATTCCAATCTTCCTCAACCCTTTCACCCTAAAGTTTCAACCAAATCTCACCTAGCTCTTCTACTGTGCCCTGTGGAATGCTTGTTCCATAGACAAAAACTCTCTCATCTTAGTCTTTTTCTCTCACATTTCTTCCATCTTCCATCTGGTTCTCCATTGATATTACAGCCTCCCTGACCACCTTTTTCAGTATCAGCTGAATTTTCACTAATTCCCGTTGGTTCACTGGCTGGTGTGGGAAAGCTGTAATGCTCCTTGCCTCCCCCTGAAGATCCCCAGGATCTTCCTCCCACCTCCATCACTCAGTAATTTCTCCTCCTTTGAGCCTCATATTGTTTATATTTACCACTCATTCAAAATCCTGGTAACTGTTGTCTACAGACCTCTAGGGGACTT
This sequence comes from Phascolarctos cinereus, assembly GCF_003287225.1. NCBI lineage: Eukaryota > Metazoa > Chordata > Mammalia > Diprotodontia > Phascolarctidae > Phascolarctos > Phascolarctos cinereus. Next base: position 369,737,350 of record NW_027556098.1, on the reverse strand, counting down.
CATCATACATATTGACTCTCCCTCAAACATCTTAACTACTTAGTTCCTCAACCGACTCACTTCCTATTACCTAAGCCTCTGACTCTTTGTGACCCAACTTGAGGTTTTCTTGGCAAAGATACTGGAACGGTTCACCATTTCCTTCCCCACTTAATTTTATAGATGAGGAACTGAAGCAAACAGGATTAAGTGACATGTCCAGGGTCACATAACTAGGAAGTGTCTGAGGCCGTATTTGAACTCACAAAGAGTAGTCTTCCTGATTCCAAATCTAGTGCTCTATCCACTGTGCTACCTATATCTATGTCTTCATCCAAATCATTGATAAAAATATTGAGCAAGCCAGAGCACAGAGTCATTCTTTTTTTCTTTTTTTAATCTTTTTTTTTTTTTTTGGCTAGGCAATGGGGTTAAGTGACTTGCCCAGGGTCACACAGCTAGTAAGTGTTATGTGTCTGAGGCCAGATTTGAACTCAGGTACTCCTGAAACCAGGGCTGGTGCTCTATCCACTACGCCACCCAGCTGCCCTCACAGTGTCATTCTGAGACACTGCACTAGAGACTTCCATCACCATTGACATCAGACCAACAATTCTGTTTCTTAGACCTTGTCCTTCAGCTAGTTCTAAATCAGACCAAATTGATTACAGTCCTAACAATTCTAGCTATCCCATAATGGAATGAGCTTCTGGGGAAATAGTTTTGCTGGAACAATACAAGGATAAGATGGATTAAAAGCTATCAAGGATGGGAGGTTGGACTGGAGACTTTGCAGCAGTATGATGCAGCAGTCACAAAAGCTAGTGTGGTCTTGGGCTGTGTCAAGAGAACCAAGGTGCCCAGGAATAAGAGGGTGATCATTCCTCTATCCTGTGCACAGATCCAGACACACCTGGAGAACTGTGTTCAGTTCTGGCTGACCCAGTTTAGGAAAGATATTGAAAAACCAGACAGCATTCAGAGGAGGGCAACCAGGATGATGGAAGGATTTTAGACCATGTCATGAGTTGACATGATGGGTTGAAGGAAGTAGAAATGTTAAGCCTGGAGAAAAGAAGGCAGGGAGGGCATGAGAACTGTCTTCAAGTATGTGAAGGGCCATGTGGAAGAGTGATGAGATTTATTCTGTCTGGCCCCACAGAGAAGAACCAGGGCCTCTGGATGGAAGTTGCAAAGAAACAAATTTAGGCTTAATGGGAGGAAAACTTCCCAATAATTAGAGTTATCCCAAAGCGAAATGGGCTATCCCAAGAGGTAGCGGGTTCCCCCTGAACGGAGGTCTATTAGCAAAGCTTAGATGACCACTCATTGGATATCTTTGGTCTAGCCAAAATGTTCTCTCGGTGTTCCCTACAGATGACTTTCTCTTGTTTCTGTGCCTTTGTTCAGGCCTATGCCTGGAATGCACTCCTTAGAGAGATTACCAGACACTGGTAATTAGGAAGACCTGAGTTCAAATCTGGCCTCAGATTTAACTGATAATGAGACCTTGGACAAGTCACTTAACCTTTGTTCACTTCAATTTTCTGTAAAATGGGAATAATAATAGCATCTACTTTCCAGGGTTGTGATGAGGATAAAATGAGATAATATTTGTAAAGCATTTTGCAAACCTTAAAATGCTATTAAAAATTCTAGCTATTAACCAATAAGCATTTGTTAAGTACCTACTATGTGACAGGAACTATGAAAGGCACTCAAGACGCAAATATAAACAATAAAATAATCACTGCTCTTAAGAAGGCGGCTAGGTGGCACCATAGCACATGGAGCGCTGGGCCTGGAGTCAGGAAAACCTGAGTTCAAATACAGCCTCAGAATCTTACTATCTGTATGACCCTGGGCAAGCCACTTAACTTCTGCTTGCTTTAATCCACCAGAGAAGGAAATGGCAAACCACTCCAGTGTCTTTGCCAAAAAAACCTCATGGGCAGTATGGTCCACGGGCTGTCAAGAAGAGTCTGAAGTGACTGAACAGCAACTCGGAAGGAGTTTACATTCAAATGGGAAATACAAATAATATTCAAATGCTGCCTCTTACACCAGTCCTTTTCTGTTCCAACTAATTCTTGGTATTCCCCTGACTTAGCCTTATGTTTATTTTGTACATATTTATACATGAAAATGCTGTATCCCCCAATAGGATGTAAGCTTTTCGAGGGCAGATCTTTCACTTTCCCCCTAGAACCCTAGCACAGTGCCTGGAGCACAGCAGGTGCTTAAGAAATGGTTGCTCCCTGGTCATGTTTTAAATGGGATTCCTTTTTGGGTACAGGTTAGACTAGAGCTCTATTGGCATCCCTTCCAACCCTAAAATTCTGTGATTTCAATTCTAAAATTCTCTAAAATCTTTTCAGAATGGTTCTACCAGCTTTGGGCTATTGGAGTTTATAGTATGTTCCAGTGGACTTTAATTATGATTGCTCATTATTATTATATTTTAATTATCTAGGAAGTAGCCCCTAAGCATTTTACAGGAGACAGTTTTCCACAGGAGTATTATTTCCCACAAGATTAATGGGTTTTGATTCATGGTACTCAGACAACCAAAGAATGCAGGACGTTGATGCTGTTAATGGGTTTTTATTTCTCAGATAATTATAGCTCCCAATTCTATAGCACTTTATGGTTTATGAGACACTTTCCTGTGAAGTTTATGAGACCGTGGAAAGTAATGCCATGGGTGTCATCCTACTTTTACAGATGAGGAAACCAAGACTCATTGAGGGTAAGTGACTTGCTCAGGTCATCTAGTCTAACATCCTTTTCTTTTCAGATGAAGAAAAGAAGACTCATTAATGTAAGTGACTTGTCTAAGGTCACACAGGTAGTAAGTATCTGAACCAGGTTTTGAACCCAGATCCTCTAGATTCAGAGCCACTGTTCTTTCCACTAGCTCATCCTTGTCACATGGTTAATAAATCACAAAGTCACAGTTACAGAATTTCAGTTTGAAGGGATGGCCATGGTTGGTTAGGCCAAGTACAAGCACTTCCTTATAACATACTCAGTAAATGGTCATCCGGTTCCTGATGGAACATTTCCAGTCAGGGTGAACCTGTTTCCTTTTGGGACTGTCCATTCCATATTTGGAAAGTGCTCATTTGGGGGAATAATTTCCTTCTATCACACCACACCAGGAGTCAAAGGATTCAAGAACTGAATTTACTACAAACTAGCTTTGTGATCTTAGGTCAACTGTGTTCTTTGCTCTAGTTTACCTGTCTGTAAAATGGTCCCCACACTGGCTACCCAGGAGGGGTGTTGTGAGGATCGGATAAGACATAGGACATCCAGTCATATGTAAAAGTGCCTCCCAGATGATAAGACACTATATAAGCGTAAGGCATCATGCAGGAGAGGCATGACCTCCGAAACAGAAAAATCTGGCTTCAAGTCCTGCATCACACACTGACTGGCTATGTGACCTTTGTCGCACAGTTTAACCTCTCTATGAACAGAGGCAGCTAAGTGCTGAGGTAGATAGAATCCTGGGCCTGGAGTCAGGAAGACCTGAGTCCAAATCCGGCCCCAGACACTTAGTAGCTATGTGACCCTGGGCAAGTCACTTGACCTCTGTCTGCCTCAGTTTCCTCAAGTGTAAGATTGGGGATGATAGTAGCCCAGGGTTGTCATGAAGATCAAATGAGATATTTGTAAAGTGCTTAGTGCAGTACTAAGTACTTAATGAATGCTTGTTTCGCTCTTTCTGTGTCCCAGACACCTCTTTAAGACTAAGTTGCAGCATACTTGTAGATCTACACTGGTAGAGGGGAATGTCTCACCGAAAGCTCCCTGTACTGGTAAAATCATAGGTCTGGTGATGATGATGATAATGATGATAATGATGATGGCAGAAACAACAATAATAATGCTTTCTTCAATGCCTTTTTTGTGTTGTATACTCTTGAGTCTGACACAGATAGAAATGCCTTTAAAAAGTCTTCATGAATTGCTCTGGTTCAAAAACATTCATCACCTGGGGTCACGCTTCTGCTTATGAGCCTCTCTGGTCCTTCAGGGTCAGTGCATCGTCCCACCTGTGCTAGAAGCCTTTCCATCCTATCCAGGGGTAGGAAACCTGTGGCCTCAAGGCCACAATAGGTCCAGCTGTCAAAGTCTTCAAGAGTCCACACCACCTCCATGTTTCCATATTACTGGACATGTTTCCTGAAGGTGAGAGGACTGAAGAGAGGCATGACAGCTTTAAGTCTTTAAAGGGCTGGCATGTGAAGGAGAGATTAGGAACTTTCTGTTTGACCCCAAAAAGTGAATAAAAAATTTAGGATTGAGGCTAAGAAAACCTTGCCAACAATTAGATCTCCTCAAAGTGGAGTGGGCTGCCATCAGAGGAGGCGTGTGCCCTCGTCACTGGAGGTTTGTGATCAAAGATTTTCGAAAGAGTGGTGGAGATGGTTCTAATTTAGGTATGGGTTGGACCAGATGGCCTCAGCTATGTTCTATCCTCTGAGATTCTTTAAGTCCATGCTGCAGGTAGACAGTGGAGGAAGATTTGGGTAGAGGAAGCTATAATACACTTGACTGTCACAGAATTTGACAGTTGGAAGGGTCCTCAGCCCTCCTACTTATCTAGTCCGACCTCTGCCTGAAATCAATGGCTTCTATTTAGAAACAACAACAACAACAAAAACACTATTACAAGTAGTTGTCTTGTATCTGGATGAAGACCCCCAAGAAGGGAAGCCCAGCCCTTTCTGAGACAGGAAGCTTGCTCCACTATTTGATAACTCTAATGGTTAGGAAGCCTTTTTTGTCATCAAGCCTTTTGGGCATCTTCCACCCATGACCTTCTGAGGCCACACAGAACAAGCCTGATCCCCCCTCCACATGGAGGCCCCTCGAATACTTGATGACAGCTACCATGTCCGTTCTGAACTTCCTCTTCCCTACACGCTCAGTTCCTTCCATTTACTAGTCTAAACTAGAGGCAGCATGCTACAGTAGAAAGACCTCAGGCTTTGAAATCAGAAGACCTGGGCTCAAATCTTGCCTTATATGTTTATTAACTGTGTGCCCTTGGAGCGAGTCATACTCTTTGGGACTTCGTTTCCTCGTACATAAAATGAGGGGGATTAGACTAGATGCCTCTTCAGGTCTGGCTTTAAATCTATGACCTCATATCATGCTAGAAAATAAATAACCTAAGACTTGCTGAATTGAATTGACTGATTATGGCAATCTGATATGGAATACTTGAGTTGTCTGATTATTTTGGTCTGATACACTCAGCCATAGACTTATCTCTCCCTTATGTATTCAGAGGAAGTGTTGGATTAGTGGGACTGCAGTATCAACAAACGCCACTCTCTAATTAGTTTAATTAATTATCCAGCAGCAGAATATCTAGTCTATTGGACAGACTCCTGATTTTTCAAACGTAATTTCTGTGTGCATGTGCATGCATGCATAAGAGTGAATATGTATGTGCTTGCATATGTGTGTGAATTTAGAGCTGTATTTAGGTCTGGGGGGGGCCTATATTTTTGCAACTTCACATGATCCTGTCCAACTAAATTCAACGTGTCCAAAACTGAACTTGTTTTCCTTCCCTCCAATCCTCCCCTCTTCCATACTTCTCTATTACCCTCAAGGGCACCATCATTCTCCCATACACCCACGCTATTAACCTAGATGTCATCCTTTTTATTTTTTCCCCACTTAATAATATTGTTTTTTTTCCAATTACATGTAAAGATAGTTTTCAGCATTCACTTTTATAAAATTTTGAATTCCAAATTTCTTCTCCCTCCCTCCCATCCCTCCCCCCTCCTCAAGATGACAAGCAACTAGACATCATCTTTGACTCCTTACTCTCTCTCCTCCCCCATGTCCAACCATTTGCTAGTTGAGGGAATTAGAACAGAAAGTGGTAGTGGTAACTGAGCAAACCAGCCTGTCTCCATCTTGGGATTCGTTTCTAGAGCTAGCTCAGTTCCCTTTCTATTCAATTACTGGTCTGATCTAATTTTTGTCTCATGAAAAAGCTTTATTGAATTATGAGAATCATAAGTAAGCTTTGTTGCATTATTTGAACCTAGCACTGCGTGGCTGGGAAATTGCTTGTTGTGCAGTTGTTTCAGTCATGTCTGGCTCTTCATGAACCCATTTGAGGTTTTCTTGGCAAGCATACTGAAATGTTTGCCATTTCCTTGTCTAGCTCATTTTTACAGATGAAGAAACTGAGGTAAACAGGGTTAAGTGATTTGCTCCAGACAACACAACTAGTAAGTGTCTGAAGCCAGATTTGAACTCATGAAGATGAGTCTCCTGACTTCAGTCCTGATATTCTATCCATGGTGCCACTTAGCTTGCCCCAATTTGCTGCTTAGATACCCTTAACTAAGGACCTAGGTTATGCTGACCAGAAGCCCAGTCAGATCTGAAGACTGATGCAATGAGTTTTCTCACAACTAGATATCTGAAGCAACTCATATGTCTTATCTGAAGACTGGCCCTGTACTGGTCAATCACTTATTGTTTTCATGTTCCTTTGATTGAATACAGATACTTGTGGGGAGTGGGACATCTCTTTTTCTGATTTCAGGGAATTGAACCTGTTTGCTCTCCTTCTCCCTCCCAACCTGGAAAATCCCTAATCTTTCCTTCAGTTAGAAATCGGATTACCTAATTTCGCATCCTGGTTAATCTTTTTCTTTTAATTAATTGGTCTTATTTGATTAATTGTTTTTAACGCATAAAATCTGTCTCCTCCTGTATTGGGGGTCCAGTGTCAAAGCTGAGGAAGGCCTGGTCCCAATGTGCTTTGCAACTGGCATGCATTGTTTAATAAATCAATATGCTTGGGAACTTAATCCTTTTCTTCCTCAGTCATTTCATCTTTCACCTACCACCCAGCCCGTGTCAATTCTACCTTAGTGATATCTCTTGTATCTACATATTCCCTGTCTCTCCTCTGACAGCATCACCACCTGGAAATTACCCTTATCACCGCACACCTGGATTATTGCAATAACCTGCTGGTTGATTTTTCTTCATTAAGTCTCTCTCCACTCCCAGTCTATCTTCCACTTGGCTTTCAACTGATCTCTCCAAAGCACAAGTCTGATCATGTCACCCCTCTCCTCCTATTTAATAAACTCCAGTGACTCTGTTACATCCAGGACCAAATATTAAAAACCTCCATTTGGTTTTTCAAACCCTTCATGACCTGTCTCCCTGCCTACCTTTCCAGACTTCTCATACCTTACTTCCCTGTGATCCAGCTATGTGGGCCTCCTTGCATTTCTAGTACAAGACAATCCATCTTCCAATCCTATTCCTTTTCATTTGTTGTCCCCCATGGTCTCCCTCCTCATCTCTGCCTCCTGGCTTCTCTGGCTTCCTTCAGGTCTCAGCTAATGCCCCACTTTCTGCAAGGAGCCTTTTTCCTGATCCCCCTTAATGCTACTGCCTTCCCTCTGCTCATTGTCTCCAACTAATCCTCTATATACCTTATTTGTACATGGTTGTTTGGATGTTATCTTCCCCATTAGACTGTGATCTCCTTGAGAGGAGGGTCTATTTTCTGCCCTTTTTTGTATAGCCAGAACTTAGCAAAGTGACCAGAACATAATAGATGCTTAATAAATGGCTGTTGACTTGAAATGCTGTTCTTAAATTTTTATGGATCAATGTTATATTGGGGGGGTGGGAGGGAGAGGTGGCAGTGGTGATTGTGAGCAGCAATTCAATCTGTGATGATGTTTCCAGTTCCGGTACAATGTATCAATTGAGTTTTCTAGGATATTTTGAGGCCTGTATTTCTAGTACGGTGATTTGTCATCTGTCAGCCTAGGAAAAATAGTGAGCTTCTGATATACAATTTTAGCCACCATGTTTATCTTACTAGGGAATTCAGTTGATGTTATTATTGTTGTGGTTACTAACCCAACACCCTCTCATGAGTCAGGCATCAATAGTCCCAAACACTCAGGCTCCAAGTCCTGGGATCACACATGGGATCCCTGATACTTAGATGGAGATCCTGGGAGTGCACTGGCTCCTTCATTCTGGCCCAATCAGGCTCAAGCTTGTACTTTGCTCAGAGTGGCCGCGTTTCCTTCCCAGCCCAGAGCTTTCCCTCATTGGTTCTCTCAGAGTCTTTTTTTTTCTCTTCTTTGTTCCAATATTTCTCACATCAGCCCAAGTCTAGCTTCCTGTAGTCTCTGGACTGTGCCACTTCAATTCCCCAGTCCACCATATATACCCATATCAGCTCTATCCCTCTCTTGTCTATCCTATTCTGCCATATATTCAATTATTAAAGCAGTGCCTTTCATGGTGGACCTGTGCCTTCTTTCTTTCCTACCCCCTGTCAGTTACTTTGTAATTGTAATTGTGAATACTTATGTATTTTATATTCAATTTTCCATATGCATGTTGTTTCCTCCCCAAATGATGTAAGTTCTTCGAGAGCAGAGACTGACTCATGTTTGTCTTTGTATTCCTAGCACCTGGCATAATGCCTGGCACATAGTAGGTCCTTTAATCAATGATTGTTGAGCTCAGCTGAACATTGGTTCTTCAAATCCAATGGGAAGATGGGGATAGGAGTGGATAAGGCTTGTCTTGTTTCCTCTCCATCCAAGTGCTATGAGACATTTCACTTCTTCACAATCATCCTCTGATTTGCTTTCATTTGCAGATCAAGGAACAGCAACTGAAAGTCTTCAGACTGATTTCCATCTGAAAGCTCTAGGGTTACCCAGGCACAATTAGGGTTAGACAAGTGTAGGAGACAGAGAAAATTCCAAGAGAAAAGTAAAGAGACAGGAGGTGGCCTGGTGTAATGGAACAGCCAGTGGGATGAGACCCAGGGGATCCGTGTTCTAGGCTTGGGTCTGCTACTAATTTGCTGAGAAATTTCAGGTGAATGCCTTTCCAACTCTGAGCTACTGATTTCACTTCTCTAGGGTTAGAGACCATTGGATTCTAAGGACCCTTTGTGCTACATTTTAGCATTCTAGCTTCTAAAAACCTTTTGAGTTTTAATATTTTGTGTTGTAAGGTTTCTTTCACCTCTGACCTGTGTTCTAAAGCTCCTCCCTGCTCTGACTTCAACGTTCTAAGGCCCCTCTCAACTCTGACACTCTCTGTTCTTATGTCTCTCTCAGTTCTGACATTCTATGTCCTAAATTCTCTCCCAGCCTTGACATCCTGTATCCTAAGGCTCCTCCCAGCTCTGACAGCCTGTGTTCTAAGGCCCCTCCCAGCTCTGACATTCTAGGTTCTAAGGTCCTTCCCAGCTCTGACATTCTATGAAGCTATGATTTGGGATGGGAAGTAGAAAACACCAACTGACCAGGACACTGGGAAAAGCTGTGGCACATATCACAGAGCTTAGTAAAAATGCTGTAATTAAAAAGGGAGAAGCTATGTTTGTGTCCTACAGGCTGGGCCTTGTAAAGAGGCCCCAACTCTAACAAATCAGTGCGAACAACAAGACACGGAATTTACAAACTGTTCAGATGTGGCAAGTGACAAAACCATTGGACGGTTAATTTTTTGTTTATGATGTAACAACCTGGAAATCTTTTCTTCCTTACTGCTTATTTTTGTCTCAAACGAGAGCCTGGGCTTTGTCAAGATTCTTAATCAATCCACAAACATTCGTCAAGCTCCTGTGTTAAGCACTGGGGATACAAGGAAAGGCAAAAGATAGTCCTTGCTCTCAAGGAGCTCCTCTCCTGCACATTTGCACAGGCACCTCTGAGGCCTCTCCTTTGATACTCTTCTTCAGCTCTGCCTCACTAAATTGTTCCTACATGGCTCAGCCCATGTACCACCTCCTCCAGGAAGCCTTCCCTGATTCTCCCAGTTGCTCCTCCTTCCTCCACGTACAATGGCCATATCTCAAAATGGATGGAAACCTTCCTCCAGTATCATCCCAATAATCCAGAAAAACCAGGAAAGTTTCCTGGGGAATTGCACGGATCCAGCCCAGGGATAGGGTGAATGAGTTAGTGGGAGGGTTGGCTGACCCCTTCCGTTGTCACAAGGACAGGCCAAAGCTTTTCTGGAATTGGTTCGAGCCAGACAAATGGTCAACCCCTGCAACTGTCTGTGTTTTGGTTTCCTGCCCAGTACAGCTTTGCAGTCCTGACCCCTTGCTTCACCCATAGTTATTCTCACTCTCTGGGTATGAATCTTACCCAGCTTTCAAGACTGTGCTTCCCCTTCTTCCAGCTCAGACCCAACTGCCTCTACCTCAACTCAATTCAACAAAGACAACTCTTGTTTTAGTTTTAGCTTTTTTTTTTGTTTTGCTTTTTTGGTGAGGCAATCAGGGTTAAGTGACTTGCCCAGGGTCACATAGTGTCATGTGTCTGAGGTAGGATTTGAACTCAGGTCTTCCTGACTCCAAGGCCGGAGCTCTATCCACTGCACCACCTAGCTGCCCCAACAAAAACAACTTTTATGTCTCCTTGGGCAAGGGACTGTGTGAGGCATTGAGGATCTAAACATATCTAGGAAATGGGTCCTGGCCTCAGACAGCAAACCTTCTACTAAGTGGCCGTAATAGGTACACAAATAAGGATGTATTCCACATGGCTGGATGGACAGCCCTCTGAGCTGTAGTCACAAGTATGAGAACTCACACATACGAGGTCTTGAATGGGGGCTCTGTGGTCCAACATTTGGCTGCTGTGGTAGAGACAGGGCACTGTTCACCATGCCTCATCAAGGGAGGGAACCAGAAGAAACGGAGGTGGAGAAGCCCATCCATGACTGACCTTCCTTCAGGTGCAGGCCTTAAGCCTGCTTGGAGGCTGGACAGTGGTCTCAGAATAGGCATCACATGATGGCTTCCAGTGGATAAACGATGATGGTTCTGGTTGAGGTTTAGGGCCTGCAAAGTTGACAATCCACAGAAGGGCCTATTGGGATGATCAATCATCCAGGTCTCTTGATTTGGGTTTTATGAAAGCTCTTTTGACCTCAGATAGAATTGTTCAAAAACATAAGTAGAGACAGTATCTTAACCCAGAATCTCCAACAGTGAGATTTTTAGGTGCTGTGTCAGGCAGAAGAGGAATATACTTAGAAGTAAACATGCTTTTAATATCCTTCATGTCACAGATTATAAACACTCATGAAATCTACCTTTTTTGTTCTTGATCTAGTGAAAACCCATATCTGGGTGTTGGAGGTAGGCCAGACAGTATACCCTTCCTTCCCTGAACACTTTGTCCCATCTTCCTCATAGCAAACTGAATTGGTTCTATCCTTAACTCCCCCCACCTTGCAAGCAGCATCCAGTAAATGAAATGAGACAGTATAGGTAAGCTGTGCCTGTCTGTCCCTCTATCCATCTGTCCGTCTGTCTGCCTGTCTATGTAAGTTCAAGCAAGCCAGGAGCCATGTTCATAAACATAGATACCACAATCACAGAACCACATAATTTGGAATTGCAAAGGATCTCAATGGCTAGAGTCCAACTCATACCTTCCCCTCAAAAAAAACAAAAACAAAAACAAAAAAACAACTCCTGAGAATGAATTAGATGATTATTATTTTAAAATAGATCTTTAATGATATCTTTTATTTTATATTACCTAGATATCTCCTTGTATCCTTTACTCCTTCCCCCCTCCCAAAGTAACATTCTTTACAACAAAGAATTTTTTTTAAAGAAAGGAGATAAAGCAATCAGTAAATCTGATCAACGCATTGAGAAAGTCTGACAGTTGATGTTATGTTAATGGAAGATTATTTTGTGGAGCTGTGTGGAAGATGAATTGGAGAGGGAAAAGACCATAGGTAGGGACCAATCAGGAGACTTACATTATTAGATCAGTGAGAGGTGATGGATGTTAGAGGTAAAATAATGCCCATTTGACTGGAGTGCAAGGAATGGATGTAAGAGATATTTGGAAGTCAGATCAACAGGGCTTCATACATAATTGGATGTGGAGGGTCAGGGAGAGGGAAAGCTCTATAGTAACTCCAAGATTATAAACCTGGGGGACTGGGAGTACATTGGTGCCATTAGCAGAAATGAGTAAACTAAGATGGAGGGGGATTCAGGCTGTTACATTTAGGAAATGTTGAACTTGAGGGGCTGGTGGGACATCTAGGCGGTGAAGTCTAGAAGCTAATTGGAGATGAAAGGCTATAGCACTTGGCAGAGGTAAGAGCTAGAGACACTGAGCTGGAAGTCGTGCATAGAGGTGATAATTAAAACCATAGGAATGGATAAAATTGATAAAGGGATAAAGAGTGTAGAGAGAAAAGAGCAGCATTCTACATTCTAAGGCCCCCCCAACCCCCCACCCAGCTCCAGCTTTTTATGTTTTAAGGTTACTTTTGGCTCTGACATTTTATTTTCTAAGATCACTTTGAGTTTTCATATTTATATTGTGGAGAAGTTAAAATGGTGCAGTGGATATAACTGGCCTGGAGTTAGAAAGATTCCTCTTCTTGAGTTCAAATCTGTCCTCAGACACTTACTAGCGGTTTGACCCTGGGCAACTTACTTAGCCCTGTTTGCCTCAGTTTCCTCATCTGTCAAATGAGCTGAAGAAGGAAGTAGCAAGCTACTTTATTTTTATGAAGGTACTTTAATTAAGCAGACCTAGGCTGGGTTACCATCATTGGCAAACCACTTTATCTTTGCCGAGAAAACCTCAAATGGGGTCATGAAGAGTCGGGCATGACTGAAAAATCACTCAACATGTGTAACATTCAAGATTCTAAGATCACTTTTAGCATTGATATTCTATTTTAAGGTCTTTTCCAGTTCAAGACATTCTATATTCTGAACGCCTTCCAGATGTAAAACTCCATACTATTATGATTCCAATTAGACTCAAAGAGGGCTTTCACCTCTTCAGAGTTAACCAGCCACTGGAGGATGATGCACAGGACTAACCCACAGCCAGTGTTTGTTAAGTCTTCTTGTTAGACTGTTGATACTTCCAGGTCTGATATGTTAAGGTGATTTGGCATTTGCCAGACGCATGGTTAGTTCCTGCTTTGCAACACAGTTGGCATTTCCTGTTCCTTCATTTTGTTCTTACGGGACCCTGGGATCCTAAGATTGAAAGCTGGAAAGTACTTTACAATGCATGTGGTTCAATTGTTTCATTGTACAGATAAAGAAACTAAGACTCAGAGAAGGGAAGTAAGTGATTTGGCCAAGGACACACAGACAGTGAACAGCACAAGGACCTGAACTCAGATCCTTTGACTCTAGACCCAGGGGTAGCTGCTGGCCGCTGGCCCTTTCTCCCAGGCCCCGCCAAACACCTCATTTCGACAGATATTGCCTCTAGTCTTAGAAACCAGAGACCCAGCCAAGTGCTGTAGGCTCTGAGGTTCCAACACCCATCTTTCTGATGGATTTCTTTGCAAGCTCTTTGCTGCCCCTGAACAGAGTGCAGCAGAGCGGGCCCCCGACCCCCTCCCCTTAGCCTGCCCAACAAGTTCTTGTCGATTGAGCTGCATTAGGAAAGACTGCATCAAAGACAGTGGAGAGATTCGGGCTGGTGTTGCCAGGGGCGACATTAGATAGGAGTTATATGAAACATTAAGGGTGCTGAAGTGTAATCTGTTTGACATTTCAAGACATTTTCCAGCGAAACAGGAGGCTCAGAACATTCAGACACAACCAAATCTCTTCTCCCTCCCACCTCCCATACCTCCGCCCCCCACCAGCGGCCTTCACCTCCCTGTTCTTGTTAATTCAGTTTAGGGAGTTATTCAGAGAATAATTGAATCACAATGAGGTTTAGTGGAAAGTCCCCGTGGCTTTGGAGTGGGAAGATGTGGGCTCTGTCACTGTGCGAGCTGTGTGACCAGGGGTAAGTTAAATCACCTCCCCAAAGCCTCAGTTTGTACATCTATAAAATGGGCATAATGATGCCTTTGCCCCTTAAGTGGGTTATTCTGAATATCCAATAAGATAAGATGTCTTTTTTAAGTGCTTTGTAACCATAAAGTGCTACAGCTGTTGTTGATTTGACAACATAGTTGATATAATTGATATAACAATACCATAATTATAGCTATTGATACAACAAATAAATGGGGCAGCTAGATGGAACAGTGGATAGAGTGCTGGGCTTAGAGTCAGAAGGATTCCTTTTAGCACTGGCCCTGAAGTCAGGAGTACCTGAGTTCAAATCCAGCCTCAGAACAAATACTTGACACTTACTAGCTGTGTGACCCTGGGCAAGTCACTCAACCCCAATCACCTAAAAAACCAAACCAAAACAAACAAAAAAACACCAAAAAGATTCCTTTTCATGAATTCAAATCTGGCCTCAGACACTTGCCAGCTGTGTGACCCTGGGCAAGTCACTTAACCCTGTTTACCTCAGTTTCCTCATCAGTAAAATGAGCTGGAGAAGGAAATGGCAAACCACTCTAGTATCTTTGCTAAGAAAATCCCAAATGGGGTCATGAAGAATTGGATTGGACTGAACTTATTATTTTTGTGGTTTGTTATTGTTTTATTGTTATAATGTTGGAAGGGATCTTTGCTTGTTATAATGGTATTGTCATTGTTATAATGTTGGAAGGGATCTTTGCTTGGTTTGGACCAATGAAGGTACTTTGATTAAGAAGAACTGTGTTGGTTACCACCATTGGAATCAATTAATCAATCAACAACTATTTATTAATGACCCACTACAGCTGGACACTATACTAATTTCTGGGAACACAAATACAATGAATGAAACAATCCCTACTTAAGAGGAGGTTACATTCTAATGGAGGAGAAAACAAGCATATAAAGGAATACATAGTAGCCCCCAGTGCCTGGCATGTAGTGAGTATTCAAAACACTTGTTGACGAAATAGAATAATACAAAGAGAATAAATACAGTGTAGTGAAATACAAGATAGTTTAAGGAGAAGGAAAGACATTGAAGGTATCAGGAAAGGTTTTATGTAGAAGGTGATGTCTTGGCCGTGTTTTGAGGGAAGAGAGATTCTGTAAGGTGGTGGTGAGAAGGGAGTGCATTCTGCTCCTGGGAGATAACCATTGCAAAGACATAGAGATATATGGGAAAAACAGAGAGAACACCAGTGTGGATGCATCATGGACCACGGAAAAGGGAGTAATGTACAGTGAGGCTGGAAAGCGATTGGGGCCAAGTTGTGAAGGGCTTTGAAAGCTAAACAGAGAAATTTGTGGATCATTCTAGAGACAATAGGGAGCTGCTGGAGGTTATTTGGTAGGGGAGTGACCTGGTCTCATCTCTGCTTAACTTTGACAGCTATGTGGAGATTGGATTGGACTGGGCAGGACTTGAGGGAGAAGCCAATTAGGAGGCCCTGCAATAGTCCAGGTGAGAGATGATGAGGGCTTGAACTAAGGTGGAAGTTTTATGACTGGAGAAAAAGGGTTGGACAAGATGTTGTGAAGGTAGAACTGCAAGATTTCACAACTGACTCAATATGCGGAATGAGGGAGAGTGAGGAGGCAAGGATAATGCCTGAGAGACTGGGAGAATAGTGGTACCTCCAATAGAAATAACACAAGTTTGGAGGAGGAGTAAGGAATAGAAATAGAAAGGAATAGTCAAAGTTCCCTGACTTCAGATTCCAAGTTCTTATCATTATATCTCTCTTTCCCCAAGGTGTGAGTGATTTCCTCCTAGGCAGCAAGAGGCTCTGAATCCCCTCCAGGCCATGGAGAGGAGCAGGGTGGGAGCCTGTGCTGAATACGGCAGTTATGGAACTGGCTGGCACCCCTGGCACAACCTTCTTTCCTGCCACCCACACACTGGATTTAGAGTAGGGAGGTTATCCAGTATGGCACTCTTTCTACCAGCACGGCCGTTCCTTCTCAGCCTCCTTTGCTGGATCTTCCTCCACGTTGTGCTATGAGCTAGCTATGAGCATGCTCTAAGCCTCTGTCTCGGGCTCTCTTTTTTTTCTCTATTCTCTCTCCCTTAATAGTCTCATCAGTTCTCATGGGTTCTATTATCTCTATGTAGATGACCCTTTTATATCTGTCCAAACATAGCCTTTCTTCTGAGTGCCAATCCCATGTCACCCATATCACTGGGCCCTTTGACCTGGGTGTCCCATAGACACCCTAAACTTAACACTTCCAAAATAGAACTTAATACACCCTTTTCCTCAAACATGCTTTCTCTTCCAAACTGCCCTCTTACTGACAAGGGTGCCACTGTCATTTCTGTCACCCAAGTTTTCAGCCTCAATGTGACCCCATCAGTTGCCAAATTTTGTCATTTCTATCTCCACAACATTTCACATATATGTTCTCCTCTCTCCATTCCAACATCCACCACTCTAGTGAAGGCCTTCATTAATTCTTGCTTGCTGTTTGGGATCCCCGCTTCAAATTTCTACCCATCCTCCAGATGCATCTGGCAAAGTGTTTTTTTTTTTTCTCAAGCACAAATCTTACCATATCAGCCCTCCCTCCCTCAATGAACTCCAGTAGCTCCCTATTAACCATAGGACCAAATATGAAGTCCTTTGTTTGGTATTTGGAGCTCTCTATACTCTAGCAGGGGTGGGGAACCTGCAGCCCCAAGGTCCTTTGGGCTGCTCTTGAGGACCTAGAAGGCCACATGTGACCTCAGGGACCACAGGTCCCCTACCCCTACCCCAGCGCCTTCTTCCCTCTTCATGTACTCTGTGATCCCATCTGCACTGACTTACTTTCTGTTCCCCACACAGGACACTCATCTCCTGCCTTGGTGCTTTTTCACTGGCCCCATGCCTGGAAGACTCTTCCTTCCCATCCCTACCAGAATCCCTGGTTTCCTTAAGAACTGAGCTCAAATGCCACCTTCTGCAGCAGGCTTTGCTCAATCCTCCCAGCTGCAAGTATCTTCTGCTCTAAAGTCACCTCGTATGTGTGTATCTTTGATAAACCTATTCCTGTTCACGTCTCCCCTGTTTGAATGTACGTACCCGGAGCGCAGGGATTATTTTTCCTCTTTTTCTGTATTCCAAGGACTTAGCACAAGGCAAGCGTTTAACAAGGGCTTGATAATTGAGACTTAGGGATTTAACCCACTGTTCCAACCGTATCAAGTTGGAAGATCTTGGTTCTGCAAACCAAGAGGTTAACTCTCCCTCCCAGATTCATGTCATCTCTAAATTTATTTAGCACGCTTTCATTCAAGCCACTGACTAAGATGCCAGATGGCCTGCAGTCCAAGAGAGCCTTCTACCCTCCATACAAGGGCTCTGTGGCCACAAGATGATGGCAGTTTAGGAGCGCAAGTCCAGAAGCCTGGGATCTCCCAGATTTTATCTTATGCCTAGCAGAAGCTTCCGAGGGAGAGAGAAGTTGGTGCTTTTTATCAGATCTGCCTTCCTGCGCTCACAGCTCAATTTCCTTGATTCCCTTATTGTGGCAGCAACCTCATTACCTCTCCTTTCCTTCCATCAGAGGGCTCTTGGCTCACCCCCAGTTACCCTTCCTTTCTCTTGAGATACTAAGTGCTGTGTAGACTCCAGCTCCAGACGGCGTCTTCAATTGCAATTGTGTGTATATTTCACTCCTGGTACTACGTCTGGTTTTTATTCAAATGACTAGCAGGCGGAAGAGGAAATTATGATCTATACGAAAGACGAGCTGTGCGAGGTGAGGCGTGTTTTTCTCCCTAAACTTTTCTGTCATCTCTTAAACGAAATGCAAGGTAATTAAATTTAACGTAGTTTTCTTTTTACACTTCAATAAATATCATCTATGAAAATCAATTGGCATTTTCTGTACTTAACTCATAATAACTAGTCTTATAAATCTAAATTATCCCCATAAATCTAAATTAAATGCCTAGGTTTAAATGTATTTAGGACATTAATTAATAAAGTGCTAGCACATAACCATTACTAATCTGTTTACTTCAAGCCCGACTTTCATTTCCAAAGGATTTATTTCTTTGCAGTGTGTGGGTGGCAGGAAAGAAGGTTGTGCCAGGGGTGCCAACCAGTTCCATAACTGCCGTATTCAGCACAGACTCCCACCCTGCTCCTCTCCATGGCCTGGAGGAGACTCAGAGCCTCTCACTACTTAGGGGGAAATCACTCACATCTTGGGGAAAGAGAGATATAATGGCAAGAACTTGGAATCTGAAGTCAGGGAACTTTGACTATTCCTTTCTATTTCTATTCCTTACTCAGTGTGCTAGAAGTGTGACCTTGAGGTCACTTGCCTTTCTGGCCCTAAGTTTTCTTATCTGTAAAAGAAGAGGGTTGGATTCATTGATCTCATTCTTCTGGTTCAATCATTTAACTGTTAAATGTTTAACTCTGTTAAATTTAACTGTATTAAACCATGTTCTAACATTCTATGCTCTAAGCTTCCTCCCATCCATTTCTCTTTGTTCTCCCACTTCACTTTCCCTTCTTAAGATCTCTCATTTCCTTCAGAATTTAGACCAAATGCCAGGAACCCTCATGAGGTCTTTCTCCATTCCATCATTCTCCTCTCTCCCTCCCCCGCCCTATCATGCTGTGTTCGTTATGTATATATTTCTGTTTTACATGTTGTCACAACCATTAGAACGTAAGCTCCTTGAAGGCGAGGACTATTTTGATTTTTGTCTCTGTACCCCCAGCATCCAGCACAGTGCCTTCTAAGTAGGTACTTAAGGAATTTGTGTTGATCCACTGACTGATTTGAACATTTTTCTGGCCATCTCCAGTCCTCCTGATCTGTATCTGGCCACTAGACCCACATAGCTCTGGAGGAGAAAGGGAGGATGGTGGCTTTGCACAGCTCTGCCTCACTGTAATCCAATTCACTTGCAAGTTTTGACATCTCATTCCTGATGTCATGGTCTTCTTTAAGAACTAAGGACAAACAACAATGATTTGAACACTCTGTGTTCTAGTACACCATGTTCTAAGCTCCCTTCCCTCCCTAACATTCTGTTTCATGTTCTAACATTCATCATTGCAGCATTCCATTCTCTCAAGTACCTTCTGGCTTTAGCATTCTAATTTTTTTCTAACATTCTGCGTTCTAGCACCCTATGCTCTAGGTTACCACCCATCTCTAACGCTATTCTTTGTTCTGCCATTTTTTTTTGTTCTAGGATTTAATGTCCTAAGGACCATTCTTGCTCCAACATTCTGTTCTAACATTATAGCCCAGTGGATATTGTTAGCTAGAGTGGGGTTGACCTGAATTCATACTCCTACCTCTTCAAGAGCCACAAAACCATGGAAAAGTCATTTGAAACTCCCCAAGCCTAAGCTTCCTCATCTGTAAAATGGTATAACAAAACCTGTAATACTTATCATCACAAGATTATTGAGAGGCTCAAATAGAATAATAAAGTACTTAGCAGATTTTCAAAGCACTATATGAATACTAGTTATTATTATTTTGCCATGTTCCAAGGTCCCTTCCCAGATAAGGGGAGAGGGACCTTTATGATTCTAGGTATGGATGGGAAATGCCTAAATGTATTTGGTGGATACTTGCCTAAGTCAGATGAGTACTTACCACTGGACCAAGCCAGAATCAGAAAAAGTTAGAGTTGGAGCTTAGAGGTCACCCAGTCCAACTCCTTTATTTTACAAATGAGGACACCTAGACACAGAGGGATTAAATGATTTGCCTGGGGTCATGCAGATAGTATCATCAGAACTAGGATTTGAACCTGTCTTTTTGAGTCAATTCCAGTATCCGAATCCATCCTATCACATCGGGCTGCTTCCAGGACTAATCCAGAATCAGAGACTACAGAATGTGGAAGCTGGGAGGGCTGGATCCATAGAGATACAGTGTCAGTAGACAAGTTTTCCCTTACTCTTTTCTGTCAGAGACAGAGTTGGTCATACAAGACGAGTCTGGCACCCCTCCCACCCAGCCCCAGGCCCCCGCTGAGGCTTCTCATCTCCATGGGTTCCAGGCCTGTATTTGTCTCCCCTGTTTGACACCCTCTTGATATTTTCTGTGATTGAGATAATTTATTTGCTCCCATGCTAACTTTTATTGCTTATTGATTTTCTCCGGCCTGCAGAGGAGGCCGAGGCACTGGCTTTTATCTGCTTAACGCTGTAGGAATCACATGGTGGAAAGAGGAGGGTGTAAAATTCTACTGCTGCTAGAACTGGGCCTGGTCCATATTAATGGCGCTGTGATGACTCTCGGTGTTTGAACATGGCCTGGCTGATCCTGCCATAACTTCTCCTGTCACACAGCCTGGGGAAGGCAAGGCAGAGCAGGTCAGGGCTGGCCAGGATGGGTCAGGACCAGGGTTCCAGCTGGGTAATCTGGCAAACAAGAAGGCCAGAGGTCATTTTTCATAGAAGTAGAAAAGGCAGGAATATAAGGTTAATTAATAGCAAAATTAATTAAGTCTGGTTGAAAGGATGTGAGGCCCAATTTTGGGAACATTCAGAAGGAAAGAAACAAGCATTTATTAAGTGCTTACTGTATACCAGGAACTTTATACATACTATCTCATTTGATCCTTGCAACAAACCTGAGAGGTAGGTGCTGTTATTATCCCCATTTTGCAGCTGAGGAACCTGAGGCAGATAGATATTAAGTGACTTGCCCAGAGCCACACAGTTAGTGTCTGAGGCAGGATTTGAATGCAGGTCTTTCTGATTTCAAGGCCAGCACTCTCTCCACTATACCACCTAGCAGCCTAGTTAATGGCAATGGAAAATAGGATACACCAAGATGAGCTCCAGTCCTAGGACAGAAGCTATTTTTTCTGGTCTGTTGTGTCTTCTAAAATAGGTATGGGTGTCCCTGATACCTCATTCATTCACTCATTCAATATTCCCTGAGTACGTACCACGTGCAAGTCTATGTTTTTAGCGCTAAGAGTTGACAAAGACAGGTATTTCAATTCTGCACACATGAGAGCTTATCATGTGCTAGGCACTTTGGTAGGAACTGGGAATATAAAGACAAAAATGAAACAGTTCCTGCCCTTGAGGAACTTATATTCTAATTAGGGAGAGAAGAAAGACAGGAATGGATAAAGTAATAGAAAATTGTGTTCACTGAGTGTTTGTTGAATTGGATTGAGCTGGATTCACTTAAAGGACAGAGGCCAGGCCTTGGACAATAACACAGTATTTTGGTTGGTTAATTAGAAGATGGAGGGGAAAAAGCTCTGGTTTGGAGCCAGAGAACATGGGTTCAAATCCTCGCTCTGCTAGTTTGACCATGGACAGGCCACGTCTTTCCTGGCCTCTGTTTCCCTATCTTTACAATGACAGGCTTGGGCTAAATGATTTCTGAAGCCCTTCCACTCACTCAGCATCTGATACTCTGACCTGGGCCTCACCACTCAGCTCCAGGCCCCGCTTGTCATCCAGTGGGTCCCACCGATCAGCTGTCATTTGTTTTACAGCAATATTGACCTTTTCTTGTTAAGTGGCAATATTTTTTCTGTTCCCTGAAACTCAGAATCACAAAAGCTGAGCTCAATAGACTAAGATAAATGCCAAAGCCCTGGCTGCTCCACTCTGGGGTATAGCAACTTAACTCTTACACAGCTCTCACATTGGAGCATCAGCTGAGCAGGAAATGCCTGATTTCTTATCACATGGGTCAGAAATAGCCTTGGCCTCCTGGGTTAGCCATGTGGCACAGTGGAAAGAAAGAAAGAAAGCTTTGGGGTCAAAGGGCCTGGATTCAAATCCTGTCCCTATCACTTACCACCTGTGTTACCGTGGGGATCATTCACTTTCTCTGGGACTTAGTTTCCCTGACAGTAAATGAATACATTAGTCTAGATGACCTCTAAAGTCCCTTTCAGCTCAAAATCTATGATCTTATGATGCAGCAAATGGGCAGGGTGGAGCAAAGGTATGAGGTCTGAGGGTTGGAATATAGCCAGGGAGTTGTTATTCTAGGCACAGTGTGCGGATATGTGAATACAAAGGTGGGGAAGAGGGAAAGGAAGGTAATAAGCATTAATTAAACATTTACTATGTGTTATACACTGTGCTAAGGGCTTTATAAGTATTTGATCTTCACAATAACCCTAAGAGTAGGTGCTGTTGTTATCCCTATTCTACAGTTGAGGAAACCAAGGCAGTCAGTGATTCAAGTGATATTCCCAAGGTCAGATAGTAAATATCTAGGGCAGGCTTTGAACTCCCAGGTCTTCCCGCTCTAGAGTTCTATCCACTGAGCCACATAGCTGCCTCAAATAGGGACCTTGGGAGTCCTATTGTTTGTCCTTTGTTTTCAAAGAGGACCAATGACATCGCCGAGTTGGGGTAAAATAGTGGATAATGGCTGATGTCTTGACTTGTGAGTGAATTGGATTTAAGTGAGGCAGAGTTGTACAAAGTCATCAGCTCTGCTCTCTCTTCCAGAGTCATCAAAGTCCAATGGCGGGTCAAAAGTCAGGACAATTAGTGATGGCCCAGGGTGTAGTGGATGACCTTGGAGTCTTCGATGTCTAACCAAGCTCTGAGCGTTCCACAGCAGCTGCCTCGGCCGCCTTCGTGGCTGTTGGCACAAATTTTTGTCATCTGCCCATTTTGGCAGGGGAAATCTTCACATGCTTAAAGTAGACATCCCCCTAACCCACCCATGGGTTTGAGACCTGTCAGTTACTCTCAACCTGATTTAGCCCATCTGCTGAGAAAGTTTTAGCAGGGTGTGGCCACTGTTCATGCTACAGCTTCTTGGAGTTTCAGGTGAGAGTTGGGTGACAGATGGACACCAAAAGTGGATTAGCAGCCCTGAAAAGGGCTCAGTGAGAATTCACACCAGAGCTGCAGATCCTCCCCGAACACCCCATACACCCCAGAGTCCTGTTAGTAGAAAGATCAAATCCAGGTTCTCAGACTTCTACCCAAGAAGTCACTAATGGATGTTTATGCAAATAAGCAGCAGGTTTTGGGGAGATACTAAAAACTTTGGAAACCTATTTATGGGAGTCTAAGACTCAGGATCAGGAGCCCAGTGCATTTTAGTGAAAAGACCGATTAATTTGGAGAACAGAGGACTTGAGCTCAATGACCATGGACAGATCACAACCTCTGAGCCTTAGTTTCCCCATCTATAACAGCTAGCATTATGTAGTGTTTTAAGGTTTACAAAATGCCTTAAATAATTTCTCATTTAATCCTCAAAACGACCTGGTTATTAGCACTTCCACTTTACAGATGAAGAAACTGAAGCTCAAAGAAGGTAGGTTATTTCCCTGGAGTGACACAGATAGTAACTATTTAAGGTAAGATTTGAACCCAAGTCTTCCCAGCTCCTACTTGATCTACATTGCCTCTTAGGCTGCTATAAAATGAGAGGAATGTACAAAAGGATCTCTATGGTTCCTTCAATCTCTAGGTGTTACGATTCTATCTTAAAACTCATGAAAATGGCTGTATAGGGAGAGATGATGATGATGATGATACCTAGCATTTATAGAGTGCTTTAAGTTTTGCATAGCACTTTACAAATATCATCTCATTTTAGTTTCACAATAACTCTGGAAGGTAAACGCTATTGTTATCTCCATTTTACAGAAGAGGAAACTGAGACAGATGCTCAGTGACCACCCAAGGTTACACAGCTAGTAGGTGTCAGAGGTCAAATTTGAACTCAGTTCTTTCTGATTCCAGTGCTTATCCATTGTGCCACCTGACCTCCTACAGATTCAGAAAGAACTCAGTCACTGAGTTTACCTGCTTACTGAGGCACAAGGTAGGGACTTAATCACAGAGAAACTGGAAATCAAGACAGATACTCTGGTTTTGAGGACCTAGCCTGCAAAGGTCAGAAAGGGACCAATAATGAGGCTTAAATGCTGCTTGGCCTGTGTGCTACTGACCTGGGTTCCTTATGCCTTAGTCTAGGGTCAGTGGGTGGGGCTGAGCTGAGAGATATGGTTTAAATGGCCCTTGTTTTAAACCCTGCCTTGCTGATGGGTCCATGCCAGAGTCCTGCATCCTCTGACTGCCAGACTATCTCATCATGCAGTCAAACTGGCTTTCTCTCAGTTCCTCACCTATGATCCTCTCATCTCCCATGTTCATACCTTTTTACTGGCCATCCTCCAAGCCTAGAATGCACCTCCTTCCTAAGCTCTACCTTCCAGACTAATTGCTCTCTTCCTTCCACACCCAGCTGATGCACCACCCTCTACATGAAGCTTTTCTTGATTCCCACAAATATCCATGCCCTCTTTCCCAAACTACCTTGTATCCAACTACTTTGTATGTATTCACTTTCTGCTATATATATTTCCATATGGACTTTGTGTCTTGCCTTTTAGAATGTAAGCTTTTTGCACAAGTAAGGATTGTTTCATTCACTGTATTTATATTCCCAGTGCCTATCATGGTGCCTGGCATACAGTACATACTTAGAGAGTTGTAGATTTCTTGACCTGGCTAATAGAGACCTTAGTGTCTCTCTCTCTCTCTCTCTTTCTCTCTCTCTCTCTCTCTCCTCTCTCTCTCTCTCTCTCTCTCTCTCTCTCTCTAATTGGGGTTAAGTGACTTGCCCAGGGTCACACAGCTAGTAAGTGTCAAATGTTTGGTCTGAGACCGAATTTGAACTCAGGTCCTCCTTACTTCAGGGCTGGGGCTCTATCCACTGCGCCACCTAGCTGCCCCTAGACCTGAGTCTCTAAAGCCCTAATGGCTCTTGGAGCTAGAAGAACATTAATTAGTCACCTACAACCAACCCCTGATCCATCCCCAAATCTTCTTGCTGGTATCCCTGATAGGCAGTCATTCAGATTTCTTGGAGACCTTTAGTGAAAAAGAGCTCACTACCTCTGGAAGCGGTCTAATTCCATATTTGAACAGTTCTAATTATTAGGTAGCTGTTCCATAGATGAAGCTGAAACCTACTTTTATGGGACTTCCATCCATTGGTCCTTGTTTTATCCTCTGGGGCCAGGCAGAATATGTTTAATTTGCCTTCCATGTGACAGTTCTTCAAATACTGGAAATCAGCCTCCTCTCCACATGCTCCCCTCTCCTTTCCCCATGCAAATTTTCTCTTCCCCCTTTTAGACACAAGGGAAGCCAGCTAGTCCAGAGCCAGCCAGTGCAGAGATTGTTTGCCTGAACATGAGCAGAAGGCAAGCTCCCTGAATGCTGCACAGTGCTGGGGGAGGCAGGGGAGGGGGTAGCATCAACAAGGCACACAGATGTGTGCAGCGGCAGACTGGAGGATGCCGGAAAGCTGCCAAGATTAGCAAATCATCATGGGGTACAATTGTCTGGGCAGCTCTAGGGTTTGGAGGGAAGGGAGTCCTGATTGCTGCATCAAACAGCTGTGGCCCTGTTTGGTGCCCTTTAGTCTGGAAGAATCTGGGACAGCATCAGGGACCTTACCTTCAGCAGCCTGAGACAGGAGAGGCTGCGTAGTCAAGGAATGGCCCCACCTGGTGGGTTAAGCATTGCCCTCTCCTAGTGCCTCCAAATCAATCAAAAATGGAGTACAGATTTGCCTCTGAGCCATGGTAGACACTTAATGAATGTTGAATTGGGTTGAATTGATGATGGGCTGCTGGGGCTTGTGGGGCCAACGAGGGAGTGGGGATGCAAGACAAACAGGGACTTAATTGGTTCCATTCAGGGAAAATGCTGATATCCTGGTTCTATTCTGGTTTAGGGAAAGATACAATCCCATTCCCAGTCCAAGCTGTTGCCTACAGAATAAAGTCTAAACTCCTTAGGTTGGCATGCAAGGTCCTTTATGACCTGGCTCTGGGGACCATGGGTCAGCTGAAGGAACCCAGACTATATAACTTGGGGAAGAGAAGGCCTTGAAATGTAGGGCATATAGCTAGCAGGACCCACAGAAGACATCTAGGCTCAGCTCCTTTTACAGATAAGGAAATGGAATCCCAGAGAAGGGAAGTGATTTGACTGTATCAGAGATGGGATTTGAACCCAAGGTCTCTGATGGTAAAGCCCGTACATTTGCATCTGAAGGACTGAAGAAGGGAGAGTAGTCTTGTTCTGTTGGTCTTCTAAGGCAGAATTTGAAGCCATGGGGTTGCTGTTGTTGTTTGTCCTTCATTCTCAAAGAGGACCATGATGATGTCATGGCGTGCAAGTGAATTGGATTGAAGTGAGGGAGTGCAGTGCAAGGCCACCAGCCCCACTTTGTTCTCTGGAGCCATCTGGGTCCATTGGCCAGATGCATGACTGGAGATGGCGCTGGATGCAGTGAGAGACTTTGGTCTCTTTAAGCTAAGCTCTTCAACAGGTCTCAGTTTGACTGAGGCAAAGCCTGTTCAGTGACTAAGGCTAGGTAAGAAATGAGGCAAAGAATGGCCAAAAAAGAAAATCAATCTGGGAGGCAAAATCCCTCTGGGTTTCTGGCCAAAATAGAAACAATTGCTATTTACACTCACTTTGAGCCATCAGAATCCAAACAATGACCA
Organism: Phascolarctos cinereus; assembly: GCF_003287225.1. Taxonomy (NCBI): domain Eukaryota; kingdom Metazoa; phylum Chordata; class Mammalia; order Diprotodontia; family Phascolarctidae; genus Phascolarctos; species Phascolarctos cinereus. Next base: position 369,711,005 of record NW_027556098.1, on the reverse strand, counting down.
AGCCAGGCTTGGGTTGTGACCCATTGTCGGCCAATGAATGAGAGGCAGAATAATTTGGGTTTGAGACATGGTCCGTGCTCTTAACAAAGACTAGATGACACCAGTCAGGTGTGTCAGTGGGAGCCACTACATTAGGTAGGGAGGATGGACTATATGACTTCTGAGGTCACGGGAGCACCAATTTAAAGTTGAAAGAGAATTCTTAGTCTTCTAGTCATAGTCATTTGTTTCACAATGAGGAAACAGAGGCCCAGAGAAGCTGATTGGCTTTCCCAAGGCCACACAGATAGCAAGGAACAGAAACAGGATTCAACCCCATCTCTTCTGACTCCAACTTCCACAGTACCGTATTGCCCCCCCCCCGACTCCTAACACTAAGATTCTAAGTGTCCTTTCCCACATACACTGCAGGAACTCTCTGCTTCAGACAAACTGTTCTGCTCACTGTCCTTGCCACACTCATCCAATTCATTTAGTAAATATTTACCGAGTGCTTACTACATGAAAGGCCCTGTGCCAACTCCATGCCTCAGCTCATGCTGTTCCCTGACACTTGAAATACTGCCCCCCTCCAGTCCTTCTGAACAATTCTACTCATCCCAGAATGCCCAGAGCAAGTCTTGTTTCCTCAGCAAAGCCTTTTGTGATCACAGCAGCCCCGCACTGATCTCTCCTTGATCACATGGAGCCTGGACCACTCAGTGGGCACTCACTATAGACTTCTTCCTGTTTTCATGTGTATGAAGTGCTTCCCCAGTTAGACTATGTACTCTCTAAGGGCAGGAACTGTGTTTTAGTCTTACTGATCTTTCCCAGTATTTATCACTGGTGTTCAGTAAATATTTGTTAATTGATTGATTTGGGGGTAGGGAGGTTGGTGGAAATCTTTGTTTAACTTTGTAATTCAATAAGAGAAAATTTTTCCCTCACCTAAATTCACATCACAATTTCCATTGTTCTCAGAATTCTCATTATCTCTGTCATAATCACAACTGTCACCATCATGTCCATCCCTGCTATCATTACCATGGACATTTTTATATCTGGTACCATCATCTCTATCACCATTCTTACTACAACTACTTCTATTGTCATGGTCATCATTGTGGTCACCAGCGCCAGCTTCACCAGCACCATAATCATGGTCACCAGGACTATTATTTCCATCATCATGACCACTATCATCCCTATCCCTACCATAACCACCAATGTTCCCAACCAGATCACCACCACCACCACAGTTATCACCAGCCTTACCATCATTAATGTCACACGTCATATAGTGCTTGAAAGACTGACTAGTGGTTTCTGCACAATAACTCCGTGGAACAGGGAGGGCAAATTATCATAGCCTCACTTTACAAATAAATGAAGTGATATCTCATAAGGGAGAGTGACTAGAACACAGTTCTTCCAACTCTGAGTTTAGGGATGTTTATCTTTTCACTATACTCCATTGCCCTCATAATCATCATTACCATAATCACCATCTACCTACCACCACCACCGTCATCACCATTATCATCATCATCATCATCATCATCGTCATCATCATCACCATCACCAACACTTTCCCCTATATAATTAATTCTGTATTTAGTCTAATCATCCCAAGCTCTAGAGTAATCCAGGGGTATGTTTGAATATTTTTTATTAATTAATAGAATAGAAAAACCTCTTTCTCATTAATTAATCAGTTGGCTTGAATCTCTACCTCACTTTATTATTTACTAAATAAACTAGAAAAACCTATTTTCTCAAAAGTAATCATATCTCCATATTAAATCCCTTAATCTCCTAGAATTTAATAAATATTAAAATCACTAAATAGACACTTTATCAGCAATGAAATAAAAAAAATGATATAGATAATTTTACATTATTTTGACCATGAAAAATATCAAGAAAAATTTTAAATTAATTCTCTTAGGAATAAATTGTTAGTTCTTTTTCTTTTTCCAATAGTTTACCATCACAGTGAATTCAGAATGCATTATAAATTGTCAATTCCTCATAGCCTTTTCACAGAATTCTCTTTATAATTGTAGCAAGGCCTGGCCTCCATGTGTAGCATGGGGGTGTCTCTGTGTGGCTTAATGGGAGATAAAATAGACCTCTCTGGCCTCTCTTCCCCCCATTCTTCTCCAAGGGAGACTTTAATTCCTTTCAGGAGGGGAAGCAGGAGGCTGGGGCCAGACCCTTGGCCACTCTGTACTCCTCAGATAGAGGAGGAACTGGGCTGGAATTATGTCTATCTGCTCCCTTAAATACTATTGGTCTGGGCCTTGGCCATTTGGGGATGTGATTTTCAAGGTTCAAGCTAAATGGATCACTTTTCATTAATGCAGAAAGGAGGCCTCAAGCTATATCTCCAAAGTTTGACCCCTTTTCCACCAGATGCCAATTTCACAATGAACACACATAGTAAGTAGCAAAGAAACCCTTTTACCCAAGTTGGTAACAAATGCATGTCATATTCCTGGGAAGAATCCAAGTATCATAGAATGCCAGAGCTGAAAAGGTTCTTAGAAAATACACTGTCAGGGCTGGGAGGGTCCTTAAAATAAGACTGTTAGAGTTGGGAGGGACCTAAGAACACAGAATGTCAGAGCTGAGAGGGCCTTTAGAAATTAGAATGTCAGAAGGAGAAGGTATTTTAAGGTTAACTTAGTCATTTCGTATGGCGGAGAGTCCCAAAGAAGTTCAGTAACTTAAGACCAGACAACTAGATGGTGGAGGAACCATCTGCCTACTACTGTACCCCGGGAAGGTGATTCTTTGGGAATGTTATGGCAGTTTGGAGGAGGGATGGGCTGTCTCAGCCCAGTGGCACACGGTCACAAGACAACCAGTCTTCCTGTGATTGCCCCTGACTCCTTGGCCTCCTGACTGCAGCCTCAGTCCTGGCCTACTGTTGTCTTTTCAATTTGTACTTTGGATAGAGTGTGTGTGGGAAGTTCACCTGGGGTATGGCTAATGGGGCTAATTATTCTGGTAAATTAGGCATAAACTTAGTTGTTTCTAGTCTCCAAAGGAGCACAAAAGTGGTCTAAACGTCAGTTCCCTGGGCCAATGTCTTCTGTAGACCCCCTCCCACAGCCCCAGTTAGGACTTTACCCTCATTGGAGCCCTTGTGTGACTCCGGCCCATTGAGCTTCCTCTTCCTTTAGCCCCTTCCCTTTGACACACAACTGTTCTACCTCTCACCAGGTACCCCTCCCTTGCACCTCTGGGTTTCCCAGTCTTCAGGCTGCTCTTTCTGGCACCTCCATTCATTGTAAAATCTAGTGTCATTATTTTCTGTTAATAAAGTGGGACAAACTTAAGATGCTTAAGTGTTGATTAAAGGCTTTGATCTCAGCAAGTGAGATTAGAGTCCATCTGCTGAAAAGGCTTCACTTTGTGAAATGCATATTCTGAGTTTGCATAATCCCTCCTGTTAATGTGTTGTCAGAACTGGTGTTTTATTAGCCGAACATGAGTGTCTTTCCTCCCTGCCTGTCGGCTCTCTCTCTTGTTTTCTCTTGACCCAGGCCCTGCAGTCAGCATGGGTTATGGAAATCAGTTTGTGGCCTGCCTGGGGTACTCATCATCAGGGTCTCTGTGGCTCTCCAGCCTGGACGTTTTCCTTCCCTATTACCCAATCTTGTGGAGCAAGTAGGAGTAGATGTGATGGACCACTGGGCAGGTGCTGCATGGGAGTGACAAAGGTTGGAGAATGAATGCAAGGCCACAGAGGTGGCTGGGAAAGGGTGGGCCTGTCCCAGGAGGGCCCCTGAGAACCAGGCAGGCAGATTCCAGAGGTCAGGATGAAATCGTGGCTCAAGAATAAGGTCAGAGACAGGAAAATCAATTCATAGAATGTTAGAGCTAGAAAGGACTTTAGAACACAGGATGTCAGAGCTGGGAGGGGCCTTAGAACACAGGATGTCAGAGCTGGGAGGACTCTTAGAACACAGGATGTCAGGGCTGAAGTGATCAGATCAATTCTGTGTCTTCAAAAAAATATTGATCCTATTTACAGTTAATTGAGTTTGTCTTGTAACTCCCTAAGCCATGGTTCTTTGTCTCTGAACTTAGTACAGAAATTCAGCTGGCCTATAAGGAGTTAAGTTTAGAAATCCAGTTCTTCTGCTAATCACTGTTCTATTCTTGCCTCAAGGGAATCTGTTATCCGTGGGGAATGTGGGTGGACACCAGGGAGTCTGTTCTAGTATCTTTACAGGACCAAGCTATACTTCAAGGATGTCTGGTTGGCTATCCAAGGGAGTCTGGTCTGCTATCTTTAACCTTGAAGGTGGACTCAAACAATGGACATTTCTTTGTCACTGGAGGGAAGGAGAGGATTGTTGCTAGCCCCTCAATTTCCCATTTCCAACCAGTCATGTTGTCTCCCACGCCTAAGCTCTATAACCAATCATATTGATTTCACCATTCATGATGTTGAGTTCTTTTAACCAATCATAACTTGTTCCCTGCCTGTGAAGTACTGTTCTTTGTTCTGTACTCCCCAAAACTATAAAAGGGAGCTATCTCCCTGCTTTTGGGGTCTTCACTTTTCTGAGGAAGTTAAGATCCCATTTATTGGTAAATTTGTGCTTTACTAATAAATTGATAGTGGTCAGAACTTTGTGCCTCCGTCTACCTTAATTTTAAATATTATAGAGCCAAGAGGGGCCTTAGATGTCATAGCTGGGAGAGCCCTTAGAACAGAGGATGTCACAGCTGGGAGGGCCCTTAGAACACAAAATGTGAAGTCTGAAAAGTTTTAGACTGTAGAATTTCAAATCTGGAAGACCTTAGACCACAACATCACTGGATCACAGATTTAAAATGAAAAGGGACCCTAGAGCTGGAAGGAGCTTTAGAACATAATGTAAGCTCTAGTTTTATTTTCCCAGAGCTCTGCTATATTTAGCCTTTAGGATCCTAGGTCCATCCTGAATATCCTGAGGTATCTTTTTTCCTAATGACATGGGCTGGAGCAGACCCCTGTAAGCAGTGACTGACTAGTGGTCCAGTGCCATTTAACCACCTCACATCAAACAGCTTTTGCAAAGAAATATTTACTTTGATACAAAAGTACAAACATCCCTTCCCTCTCTCCCCACTGTATGGGCTACACTCCCCTTTATCCCTCCATAGTCATTTGACACATCTAAATTCCTACATAGTGTGGGTCCAACCAAGTTCACACCTAAATGTAGCATCACCAATGGATGAGTCTTTGTTCTAACTGCCACTTTACTAAGACCCAAAGATCAATCTTTACTGCTCAGGCCATTGATGCTGGGCTGGTTGCAAAACTGATTCCAGAATGTTTGTTTTCCTGACCTTTTGAAACTCACAAGGTCAGAGTTTCCAATACCTTCACCCAAAGGGGAAAAGAACAAAGACAGAGGCACAGAACTAAGGCCTATTTCCCAGGACCACTTGGCCCTAGAGAAGAGAAGGCCTAGACCTCTCCCCTTATAGCTTTGCCTTCCATTGGTTGGTTCGTTGTTGACCTTCATTCTCAAAGAAGACTAAAATGACATCATTATGTTGGAATCAAGATACAGTGTGTCCGACTGCGGCTGATCAGACCAAGGCAATCTCAGAAGGCTCCACCACAGGTCAGGCACCAATAGTCCATGTGAACTTTTGGGGTGGAGATGTCTCTAAATTCGTGCATCTCATGTTTCCTTTGAGCCCATGGAACACAGCACTTTCTTTGATGTCGAAAGGGCAGTTCTGTGCCAGTGTCTCCCATGTCTCACAATTGATTCCAAGGTTCTTCAGAGAGACCTTAAGAGAGTCCTTGTATCACTTCTTCTGACCTCCATGTGAGCACTTGCCTTGTGTGAGTTCTCTGTCTTTTAGGTAAATGTCCATTTGGCATTTGAACAACATGGCCAGTTGGGTGCTGGCAGCAGTGGAATCAAACTAGGAGAGAACAACCCAACAAAATGGTGACCAAAGCTTTGGTCAGAATATAGGGAGCAAAGCTGAGCGTGGTGGCTGGGTATTCCTGATGTAGGAGTCCAGGAGGGGTCATCACCAAGCAGGATAGCAGGGCCCCAAGGTAGATGTTTCTCTAGGCCAGCAAGGCTGTTGGCAAGGCTGGAGAGGAGCGAGCCAGATAGTAGAGAGAGAAGTGATGTTAATGATCACCCAATCCAACTTCCTCATTTCTTAGGTAAGGAACCTGAGGTCCAGAAGAGGAACTGACTTACCCAGTATTGCCTATGTAGTAAGTACCAGAGCCACAACTAGGACCCAAGCCTCCTGTCTTTCCCTATAATTTCTGTCTCTCACTCACCCACCTCTTTTAGTCCTTGGTCTTTTTTTTTCTTTTTTTAAAAATTAATTTATTTTGAATTATCAACAATCGCTTCCATAAGCTTCTGAGCTTCAACTTTTTCTCCCTCTCCCTCCCGACCTCTCTCCCCAAGACGGCACTTAATCTGACATAGGCTATGCACATATATTCCTATTAAACATTAGACCTTGGTCTTTACACAACTAGATGGGTAGAGTAAGGACTTGGAGCCAGGAAGACTTGAGTTTGAATCCTGACTCATAACTTTGGGATCCTGGGTGAGTCATTTAAACTCTCTGTGACTCAATTTCCTCGTCTATAAAATAGGGATAACAATGGCCCCTATCTCTCACAGGGTTATTGAGAGGATCAGATGAGTTAACCTCTATAAAAGCCTTTACTCATACTAGCTATGATTATATGTACCTTGGATAATCTTTCCTGTTGGGCATCCTGTGGGCTTGGCCCCAGTCTTCACGTTTTCTGTCTCTGTGGTCTCGTTGAGTGCTTTCTTGTTCTGTATCAAATCCTACTTTCTGGCCTCTGGCCTTGGTGTCCCCCATGCTCACTAGAAGGGCTGGGCTCTGGCTGTAGCCCTGACTCTGTCCCCACTTGGAGTCCTTTGGTCACAGGGCTGTTTCCTCTAAGGACCTGACTCTGGACCAGAGGCCACTAGAGACTTTTTCTAGTGAGACCTTTTCCAGTGAGGGTAGCATAAACCCAGTTATTGTGCAGGGAATAAGGAGGGCCTTGGAAGCATCTTGATAATCACTCTTCCCAAACCGATGGGCTGTTAATTTCCACGGTTAGCTAAAGGGCCATAAAACAACAGGGTAGTTTTACACAACACTTGTCACCAGTTAAAATGGAGACATACTGTGAAATATAAGCAAGTCAGAAAAGAGAGGGGCTGGAGATAGGCTTGGAGGGGCTGTAAACCAGCTTCTAGTTGGGGAGGGGTAAAAGTGAGGGGAGAGGTTTAGTCCCAGAAAGCCCTTTCTAATGGGCAGTAGCCTTGGGCAGGCTCAGGATCTGAGCCATCCAGGAGGAAGACTGGTATTCATTATTGGAGCTATCCAACAGAGGATGAGGCTGTCCTGTGTTTTAGGTAGTGAGTCCTGCATCATGGGGAGTATTCAGACATAGGCTGGGTGACTGCCTTTAGGAATGTTGCTAGAGAGGCTGGCATGGAGGGGGTAGGAAAAGTGGGCTAGTCTTTGGGGACAATTCTTTTCCAGGAAGCATGAATATATACAGGTGGAGGGAGGGAAGGGAAGGTTTGACGATAAACCCTTAACTCAAGTTTCTCTTGCTGATATACCTGTATGAGACTTTCTGAGAAGGAGACTATTGCAGAGGATAGAGGGTGGGCCGTGAAGTCAAGAAGGCTTGAGTTTCAAACCTGCCTCTCATACGTACTCACTGGAAACCCTTAAGCAAATCATTTAACTTCTCATTACCCTAGCATCTCTCTAACACTGAGTTGTGATTAGCATGGGTAGAGGGAATGTCCATAATGGGAGTTACTTATATCGGTGAAATCACAGAACTAGACATCACTCTGACAAAAAAAAGGGAACTTTTTGCTTTTCGAAATGCTTTCATATCATAGGGCAGTGGATAGAGTGCTGGGCCTGGAGTCAGAAAAACTCATCTTCTTGAGTTCAAATCTAGCCTCAGACACTTACTAACTGTGTGACCCTGGACAAGTCACTTCACCCTGTTTGCCTTAGTTTCCTCATAGGTCATATGAGCTGGAGGAGGAAATGGCAAACCACTCCAGTATCTTTGCCAACAAAACCTCGAATGGGGTCACAAACAATGGAACATGACTGAACAACAAATTCATATCATATTCTATGTAATGCTTACAACAATCCTTTCAGATATGGAGATCATCAGGTGTTATTATGCCCATTTTATATAGGAGGAAACTAAGCCTCATAGAAGTGAAGTGATTTTTTCAGGGTACTGCTAACAATTATTAGCAGAGTAGGGATTGAAATCCACTAGAATTCTAGTGTTCTTTGGTTTCCAGTCCAGCAATGCCCTGTTTGTGAGATCTTAGCTCCCAGGCAAGTCATCCAGTCTCCATTTGAGTACTTCCAGTGATGAGGAGCTTACCACCCAGAATGTACAACAATCTCTTCCACTGTGGGACAGTACTGCTAAGATGTATCAGTCTTGTATTCATTCTCTTTGGCTACTCTTTCTGGTTGACTCCTTCACTGATGGAGTCCAGAAAGAGGCAATGCCTCCAATCTCTCCTTATCCAATCTACCCTTCACATAGTTTCCAATATGATGTTCTAAAACACAGATATGACCATTTTATCCTACTGTGCAAAAAATAATCTTCAATAGTTCCCCAGTGCTTCTAAGAGAAAATATATAATCCTTAGTCTGGCATTAAAACTCTACAATTTCATTTTCACCTATAAAACAACCATTCTGGTGTATTTCATATTGTTCCTTTTCATATAGTCCCTATTTCAATCAAAGTGGCCTGCTAGCTATTCCCTGTATGTGGCGTTTTGTCTCCTGACTTAGTTATTGTTGTTGTTTTCAATCTTATCCAACTCTTTGTGACCTCAGTTGGGATTTTCTTGGCAAAGGTACTGGAGTGTTTTGCCATTTCTTCTCCAGCTCATTGTACAGATGAGTAAACTGAGGCAAACAAGGTTAAATGATTTGCCCAAGGTCACATAGCTAGTAAGTGTCTGAGGCTGGATTTGAACTTAGGAAGATGAGTCTTCCTGACTCCAGGCCCTGTGCTCTGTCCACTATGGCGCCACGTAGTTGACTTAGTTTTTCTGTACGAGTGTTCTTCTAGGTTTGGGACAAACTTCTTCCTCACCTCAGCTTCATAGGATTCCTAGCTTCCTCCAAAGCATGGTTCAGGTGCCTTCTCCTACTTGAGACCTTTCTTGACATGTCCTTACCAGCTCCTATCCTCCCTGTTTTTGGTAATCATTTTCCATACACTTAGCATATATTTACCTATATAAATGTATCCTCCCAGTCAACTGAAAGCTTCTGAAGGGCAAAGACTGTTTCCTTTTTGTTTTTGTATATCCCTAGTGCCTTGAACCCTGTGGAGTAAAGATGATAAAAGGCCTTAAATTTCTGCGACATGGGGATAATTTAGAGGAATTGGGGCACTTTCCCCTGAAGAAGAAAGAGAAGGCTCAGGGGGGTATGGCAGCTGTTTTTGACTGCTCAAAAGACTATCATCTGGAAGAGGGATTTAAACTGTGGTTGACCCCAGAGGACAGAACGAATGAATTAAAGAAGGAATGAATGAAAAAAGCATGAAGTGCTCATTCTGCGGCAAACACTGTGTTGAGCAGCAGGGATACACAGAAAAAAACAACAGTTCCTGTTTTCAAGGAGGTCACGTTGTAACTGTGGGAGATGACACTTGTTAGGGGGGTTAAGAGGCAGGGTGGATGGGAGGGCCCTAAGTCCTAAGGGCTAGGGCGGCTCTGCAGGGCAGATGGCGAGATCCAGATTTCCTTAGGGTGCCTTGGCAGGGCAGACATCGATGCCTGAGGGGGTAATGAAAGGGCAGATGGTAAGGCCTGCGTATGTTGGGACATAGTGGCAGGGCAGATGATAAGACACATTTTATAGGAGTATTTGTTGTTGGTGACTTCCTGATCATCCAAGCAGTGTGAAGCGCCATGTCTACTGCCAACTAGGGAGAGGCGATATGGATCGAGGGGCCTGGCCTGCCAACCCTGGGAAGGAGAGAATGAGTCCGAGGATTGGAATGGGGATGGGGGTCGATATCTAGCCAGGCTGTAAGGGAGATGTTTGGGTGGAAAGAATGTATGGCCCCTCCTGCTGGATCAGATCTGAGATGGTAGGAAGAAGGTTGATTGGGTTGTAGGGAGGGAACTCCATCCATTTGCTCCTTTAGGGCCCTTTGGACAGCAAAAACAGTGATGGGTCAACACGTTGCAAAGAGACAAGCTGAAGAGAGCTTCATTGCCTTTACTATAGATGGATTAGCACAATATCTGGCACAGTTAAGTAAGCAATTAATAAAGGCTTTTTTATTCATTCATTCATTCATTCATTCATTCATTCATTCACGGGTGAGGCCTTCCATAAGCATTTGTTTGTGGATATCATTTTGTTGATTCGTCAAGCCCCAGAGCACTGCAGAGCTACCTAAATTATACTTTAGAATCATTCAACAGAATTTGGCCTCACTATCTCCATAGGACAAGCCAAGTGGATAAAGAATTCACGTCGTCCAGACCATTATATACATTTGGATGGACAAGCTATAGAATGCATCTATCAGTACACATATTAGGCAGACGTAGCAAATGGACAATGGACTGGGCCTACGCTTTAATAGGAGAAGAAAAGTGGGCTGTTTTGCCTTTTGGAAATTGCCTATTTTAATCCTAACTTCTTCATGAAACAGAGGCCCATCTTTCAATACCAATATTCTTCTGGGCATGCTGAATGGATGCAGGTCATGGAACAGCACAGTCCTAGACAATGGAAGCTGAGGGTCACTCAAAGGAGGGAGAGGCCTCCTTGATGACAGTGAACAAGATGCAACAAGAAACAACTAAGGAATGGCATAAGAGAAGCATCATAAGGGATTTTATTTTAAAGAGAAAAACGAGGATTATTAGTACCTCCTCTACATTTCTCCTCTCTATCTCCTTATTGGCTTTCTTTTGTGTGCTATCTTGCCCCATTAGATTGCAAGCTCCTTGAGGGCAGGGACTGTCTTTTTTGGATTTATGCCACCAGTTCTTAGTACAGCATCTGGCATACAGTAGGTGCTTAATAACTGCTTGTTGACTATGACTATAACCAAGTCAACGAGGCAGGTCAATAAATATTTATGAAGTACCCACTCTGTGGTGGGCATCAGACCGCTTGTTAGGGACATCGTAGATAAGATTCATTTTCAGAAATGAGTTAGATTGGGTGGCCTCTGATGTCCCCCCTAACTGTGATTCTGCAACTTTGATTCTGAGAACTCCGTTCTTATACTCAGGTGTATAGACTAGGCTGAGGTCAGCTCTCTTCAGTGGTGTGAATGGTGCCTCTTATCTCTCAGTTATTTGTGTTAGGGATTGAAGCAATGGAAATTTAGGGAACAGAGGTCACCTTGATCTTCATTCTTCACTGAGTTTGGGGGAATGTGAATTCACAATGGGCAAGAAGCCATCTGAGACATGGCACTGCCTCACCGGGTACAGTGTAGAGCTGGAAGGTGGGAGATAGGAATAGGGCAATGAGATCCCTCCCGACACTTAGCACAAGACCTGGCCCATTGTAAGTACTTAATAAATGTTTGTCCATGGTTTCTTTCTTTTGCTTTTGGGAGAAACTTTCTGCCAGAAGACTTGAGGGTAGAGCAAAGAGTGGGGAGATACCTGTCTGCAATATTGGCAAGAGGAGGTGGGCAGTCACAGTGTTTAGATTGACATTGCAGGCATCACTAATGGTGCTACCCAGCTGGGCCTCCATGCTTGAGTGAGGTGACCAGGAACAATGCCCATGCGTGCCTAACAATGGAGCCCTGGCACTAGCTCTGAAGCAGAGACATAGGCTGCTGCCATGATGGCAGGGATCAATGTCTAACACTGGAATGGAGGCAGAAAACCTCAACAGCTGATGAGATGGAGGGAAGGAGGACAACTCTCTCTCTCTCTCTCTCTCTCTCTCTCTCTCTCTCTCTCTCTCCCTCTCATTTGCTATAAGCATATAAGACTCTAAGAAGACATACAGTTTCTTCCCTCCCTAATTCTTCTCCAGTGGTGGTAAGTTAGGACAGCTCCATGGGAGAAGGCCTAAATTTTAGGAGATGGTTGGACGCACTTTCCTGTAGTTTTCATTTTGTACCAAAAAAAAAAAAAATAACATGGCCAGGGAACACTGATCATCTGTTTTCTATGAATGTTGGGGTGCGGCTTGATTGAGAAAGAAAAACCACAGCTGTGGGATGGGGGCATAGCAAGACAGAAATTTTCCTATATTTAGAAATTCTGGAGCCACGTGTCATATACCCTAGATCAATTTTGAATCTAGGCAATAGTTTTTCACTCTTCCATATATACCCCAGCCTGCTCAGCTGGCTGCCTCGGCCCAGTAGGAGAAGAAAATACAGTGCATAAGCCTCAGAGAAACCTTGACACAACCACTGGCCCAGTGCCATGAATAGAGTCCCATCTAGTGGGCAAATTATTACATTCTGCTGTCTCACTAATCAGTTAATAAAATGACACTCTATCTTCCCATAGGCTTAAGGAAGGACACACATGAGCTGGTGCAGACTGTCCTCACTACTTCAGTTTCTCAAGTATCCCATGGGATACTTACTGAGTATATACAAAGCTTACAATACCTGCCATAGTGCTTAGCAACCAGCTGAGGTGCTGTCTTTAAGTCCCTCGGTACTATATAGATACACACACACACACACACACACACACACACGCACGCACGCACACACAGACGTGCAAAGGACTTTGCTGTTTTGAGAACGTGAAAGACCAGAATGATTTCCCTTGAATCACTGGCCAGGGTACCTACCCAGAAAGAAAAAAAAAACAGACTCACAATACAGGAGGAAGGGTATGGGCCACCAGGCAGAGTGTCCTCAGTAAAATGTATACAAACAGGAGCACCCCAGCTCTTTATCACTCAGAACACAGCTTTACGATATTCTCTAGCAAGGCTGGAGAACAGCCCAGTCAGATAACCTGTACAGGAAGAAGGGTACATTTTGCTGCACTATCATTTCTGAATGGGAACAAGGACTTCTTTACGGTCATGGGGCATGAATAGTCATTTCCCTGCCCATTCCAGGTAGTGAGTCTTACTTGACTGATCAGAGGCTTCTAGCCACCGTGAAAATGTCAAGTTTGACTCAGTCCAGGCTAACAGGGTTTGCCTGGTCATGCTTTAGCCTTTTTCACTGGGCTAACCCCTCCAGGGCCAAGCTGGCTAGTACTGGTCAGCTCTCTGCCTTGTGAACAATGCAATCTCTCTTTCCAGTGGATGAGTGATCTCATCCATGTGGGTACTTCTTACAGCAATGTGGATTCCAACCCATCCCTGCCTGCCCATGCAGGGTTGCATTCACTCGTGTTCTCCTGTAAGTATCCCAGAAGGGGCACATCTAACATTCTAGGAGCCTTCTTTACATTCCCTTGACATTGCTTGACTACCAATGGAGCACTTAGGCTTTCTTTTACTTCTCGCTCTCACTAAGCAATCAGCCTATCTGGTTTTTTTTTCTGATCCCGCATTTCTCTGATGGAATCCTTTACAATGATTCTCTCACATAATTCCCCACATATAATGTGTTGCAGCCTGCTCATCCCCCCAAGAATATGTCTTGAATGATCCTCAACTTCTGTTCTTTGGAAATTGCCTCTCATTCGATATCACCAAAAGAATATTGGCATGAAAAAGATGGGCCCTCGTTTCAAGGAGAAGATTGAGGGGCGTGAAAAGAAGTTGGAGCTTCCCAAAGACGTTGTAGCCCACCGTCCGGGCCCAGCTTGCCAGCCGCTTGCTATGTCTATCTAAGATATATGTACTGATAAGAAAACTATTGGGGATAAAAATGTTGATTCTCTCTTTATATTGGTTGATCTAAATTCCTGGTTTGGAATCCAGAACTCTCTTCCCTCTGCCTCCCCAAATAATGTAGGCATATTACTGCTGATCACATCCACAAGAGCATCATATCAGGTGAAACAACATTAGTAGGGGCAGTTAGTTCCAAAGGCAGTAAGATAAGCAGAGCAGAAGCAGAGCTCCCAGGGTGGGGATGTTATAGTTGGAGCATGGGATGTTATGGTTGGGTGCTGCAACTTCAATATTTCAATACTCCCTGCATTGTTGGAGGAAGTACCCACACCAATGGAATCATGACGCTTGAGGTGTTTATGCACTGTGTAATAACATCATTTGGGGCAACACTATGTGGGCTGTATCTGCATTCTATTCCATAATTCAATCAGTGGCTTTAGGTTTGAAAGAGCTTACATATAAGAAAGCAAACAAAGGAAATTGGTAGAACACCCATTTCTTCTCTTCCGCCCCTGCGCAGCGTGCTAAAGATTGCAATCATTAGCAAACAATTAAGACTGATGTTCCAGCTTTTTCTAACTCTGCTCCAGTAAAAACAACAACCCAAAAAAAAAAGAAGCCCAACAACAAAACAAATACTGTCTCCAGCTGTGGGAAAGGGAGAAATGGGATTCTGACTATGTAGAATGTCAGACCGACTCAAGAATTAATTTCATCAATTAACATTGATTGTTGTAAATTAAAACTAAAGAAAAAATAATTGGTTGCGTGTAGCCATTAGTGTTTAATGCAGATTAAAGAGATGAGATTTTATAGATCAGAGACACCACAATCATGTCTTCGTGTGGCTTGGCCACATTCTCCTTTTTTGCCTCCTGACTGCAGACTTCTTTGTTTCCTGTGACTCACTTTGGCTACAGCTGTTCTAGAGTTCTTGAGGATTCTACCAGTATGTAAACAAGGAGATTGGACTATGATCTTTGTAGGTCAAAGGTTCATGGATTTGGATCTGGAAGGGGCCTTAGAGGACAGCTAGTCAAACTCTCTTATTTGACAGGTGAAGTTTAAACTTGCTAGCATTCACATGGCTAGTAAATGGCTGAGAGGGGATTTGAACCCATGTCTTCCTGACTGAGAGACCAATACTCTATCTACTATGCCATTCTGTGTCTCAGGGCAGTCTCCTCTAAGGTTTAAAAAGCCCTGGCAGGTCCCATCAAACTAGAAAGACTTTGGCACAGATCTCACTTGTAGCATTTAGAGCTATGAGGGCCCTTAGAGATCATCTACTCCATCCTCCTCAGTTTACTGATGGGGAAACTGAGGCCCACCATGTTCTAGGCATTACACTAAGCACTTTACAAATGTCATTTCATTTCATCCTCACGACAACTCTGGCAAGCAGCTGCTACTATCATCCCCATTTTGTAGACATGGAAACTGAGTCAGACTGAGGTTAAGTGACTTGTCTAGTAAGTGTCTGAAGCTGGATTGGAACTCAGGTCTTCCTTACTCCAGGCCCAGAGATCTACCCAGTGTGCCACCCAGCTGCTTCTCAGTGAGGGGAATGATTTGCCCAGAGATGAGCCTCTGTCATAATGACAAAGTTAGGGTACAAACTCCTATTTTGCTCTCAACCTTGCTAAGAGCTTACAATTTCCCACATGGCTGTGGGAAAGATGAGATGTGTATACACGTGTCTATGATACATTTAAATGGGAGAAAAATGTGAAGAAGAGGTCCAGGCAGAGTGCTAGGAGAAGTATTTTATTGAAGGCTGGGGAGCAGTCACAGAAGATTTCTTGGAAGAGATGGCAGTTGAGTTGGGCTTTGAAAGAAAGGAAGGACTTTCAAAGTCCTTAGAAATGAGATGTTTTGGAGGAGTCTCTGACAGACCAAGGGGATCAATCAGTCAATAAATATTTCTTAATCACCTACTAGGTTCCAGGCACTGTGCTAAGCTCACAAAAAAAAAAAAGAGGCAAAAGATAGTCCCTGCCCTCAAGGAGCTCACAATCTAAAGGGGAGACAACATACATACAAATATATGTGACCAAGCTCTATACAAGATAAATAGGAAATACTTAACAGACAGAAGGTACTAGAATTAAAAGGGGTTGGGAAAGCTTCCTGTAAAAGATGGGATTTTAGCTGGGGCTTAATGGAAGCCAAGGATGGTGTGAGCAGAGATGTGGGGATGGGAGAAGGCAGCAGCGGAACAGAAAGAAAGGGTCAGAGAATAGACCAATCTGGCTGGAATATGCAGAAACATTCATGACAGCCCTTCAGAGACCCAAAGAGCATGATCATAAGTCTTCTCTTCTTGTCTTCACATCTCTTCTCCAAAACAAACATTCCTGATTCCTTCATTGGAAACTTAGTATGAGCTTCGGTCCTACCACTTCCCTGATCACTTTCCCAGGGGGAATATTTTAATTTGTCAATATTTTTCTTTAAATAAGGGGCCCAGAACTGAAGACAACAGTCTTCATGCGGTCCACCTATGAAAGAACTAGCATCTCTCTTCAGTCAGGAAGACCTGAGTTCAGATTCAGCCTCAGACACTTACTAGATGTGTGACCCTGGGCAAGTCACTTAACCCCATTTGCCTCAGTTTCCTTAACTGTGAAATGGGGATAATAATAGCCCCTACCTTCCAGGGTTGTTGTGAAACTCAAATGAGATAGTGTTTTTAAAATGCCTGGCACATAGTAGGTGTTATATAAATGCTAGCTATTATTATTATTACTACTACTATTATTATCTTCACAAGGAGGAAATATGGTTTGTATGGCATGGCATGTCCTGTATACGCATAACCCGACTCTAAGAAATCGAGTTCACTTTCTAAAGGCTCCCGAACAATCCCTTAAATTTGTTAACATGGTCATTCTGTCAGTCTTTCACTGTGTGACTTGGGGTGACTCGTTACTTCTCTCTGGGCCTCATTTAGGGGCAGCCAGATGATGCAGTGGATGGAGGGTTGGACGTAGGCCTGGGTTCAAGTCCTCCTTCAGATACTTCTCAGCAGTGAGATCCTGGCCAAGTCACTTGGCCTGTTTCAGACTCAGTTTCCTCATCTATAAATTGGAAATAAAGATGGCACCTACCTCATGGCATTGTCATGAGGATCAAATGAAATACTATTTGTGAAATGATCTGCAAACAGAGCTATAGGAATGCTGGGTATTATTATTACCTGTAAAAATGAGGAGTTTGAAGGAAATGATTCCTTTCTTGCTCTAATGGCACATAAGTCTTTGAAAGAAGTTGGCTCTGACAGTGGCAATGTCTCTACAGTATCAATCACAGCTAGTCATTTGTGTCTTCTTGACACCCAAATCAGATTTTCCACTGACAACATTCAGGATCTAAGCCTTAGCCTCTGAAGTTGCTTGGGCAATGCCATTTTGGCCTCTGGTCTGGGGGGCCCTGCCCCTGCTCTGGCACTTTTACTGAACACCTGGATTCTTCTCAGGTATATAGGTCATTCCCCCCCATAGCCATGGATGATAAAGAGAGTCACACAGAGCAAAACTAGCAGCTCTTGCACCCAGAAATAGGTATCACAAAAAAGAGCTCATATTTCCCACCCATTTACTTCTGGTTGTTGTCTTCTAGGACCCCAAATACCTCATCTAGCTCATTAAAATTTTTTTTGGAGGGAATGGGGTGGGGTAGGGGGAACAAAACTTGTGTTACTCCGGGCTGTTCATGCAGAAAAGGTTTGGGCAAGGGTGGGGCCATCTGAAGTATTCCACCCTTGTGGTGGTAGAGAATTCACCCCTTCTTCTTTTTGGATTTATGCGCCATGTGTCCTGAAGGCACTTGAGGTTATGTTATAGCATACAGGAGAGGAGGAGTTTGTAAGGCAGTGTTTGAAACCTTGCAACTCCAATTAATATAACTAAAAGGATATTCTAATAGTGTAACTTTATCATGTAGACTAATAATAATAATATTAATAATAGCTAGCATTTACATACAGTTTGGGGGCATTTGGGGAGCACAATGCACAGAGCTCCAGGCCTAGAGTCAGGAAGACTCATTTTCCTGAGTTCAGATCTAGCCTCAGACATTTAACTAGATGTGTGACCCTGGACAAGTCCCTTAACCAATTTTGTCTCAGTTTCTTGATCTGTAAAATGGATAAAGCCCTCCAATACCTTTTCCAAGAAAGCCCCAAATGAGGTCGTGAAGAGTCGTACACGACTGAACAACAACATAAAGTTTTAAGGTTTGCAAGTACGTTAACTCACTAGGTCCTCACAACAATCCTTGAGGTGGGTGCTTCTTATGTATTTTATGTATTTATAAATTTTATAGATGAGAAAATTGAGGAAGACAGAGGTGAAGTGGCTTGTCCAGGGTCACACGGCTAGTAAGTATCTGAGGCAGGATTCTAACCAGGTTTTCTTCATTCCAAGAGCAGCAATCTATCCACCTAGCTGCCTCAATGGCTCTTTGAATGAATTACAGAATCAAGCAATCATACTCTCAAGGGTATAAACTGTGTGGGAAGAAGATTTGGACATCACTTTTGTGTCAATGGTTAACTAAAAGTGTACACTAAGGAAGAAAGCAGATGATGGCCAGGTATGATGGCTATGGATGGTTGAAGAGAACCATTTATTCCCTGGAGGACTTGGGTAACATTAGGGGGTTTTCATTGGGAATACAGTGTTCCAACAGCAGGTCTACCTACTGGTGAAGATGCTTCAGCCAAAATTGCTTGGGAGAGGGATGGAGGAGGAGTCTCTGAGTCAACCCACCTCCCTTTACCAGAGGATGACTTTGTGAACTTCAAAATGTCAGCAGATTTCTACTTCCTGTCAGCTCCTGGGTAGCAGTGTCCACAGAACAACAGTAGCTTATGGAAGAGTCTACATGAGGACCCAAGAACGAATAGATACATTGAGGAAAGGCAGCTTCAGGTCCTTACAAGGGCTCCATCCCTGAGGGCCCTGAGGGCAGGAAACTATACTTATAGAAGGACAACTTCATGAAGACTCCACAATGGGAGGAAAAAAACCTTCAAAAAACCAAGAGCTGTCAACTAGCCCTTATGTATGTGCCAGGGGAGAGTGTGTTTTTATACATATACATATACATATACATATACATATACATATACATATACATATACATATACATATACATATACATATACATATACATATACATATACATATACATATACATATACATATACACATACATATACATATACATATACACATACACATACACATACACATACACATACACATACACATACACATACACATACACATACACATACACATACATATACACATACACATACATATACATATACATATACATATACACATACATATACACATACACATACACATACACATACACATACACATACATATACACATACACATACACATACACATACATATACATATACATATACATATACATATACATATACATATACATATACATATACATATACATATACATATACATGTGTATATATGTACATATATAATATGTGTATATATGTATATATATAATATATGTATATGTATGTGTATATGTATATGTATGTATGTATGTATTTGGAAGGGGTTCCATCTCAGTAAATGTCTCTTTCTAAAAGTTATAGGTAGCTTTATCTACTTAGTTGGTAATTTCTAGAGAGTACACCAGTTGGGCAGTTAGGTAGTGCTATAGTGCATAGAGCACTTGGCCTGGAGTGTGGAAGACTCATCTTCCTGAGTTCAAATCTGGCCTTAGACACTAACTAGCTGTGTGACCCTGGGGAAGTCACTTAACCCTGTCTGTCTTAATTTCCTCATCTATAAAATGAGCTGGAGCAGGAAATGGCAAACCACGCCAGTATCTTTGCCAAGAAAACTCCAAATAGGGTCCTAAGAGTGAGACATGACTGAATAACAAAAATCCTGGTGGGGCTTTGTAAACAACAGTCCTTACTAGCCTCAGTTGTTTAGGATTATCCTTAGAACCTAGAGGGGAGAAACATGCAGTCTCCCTCTACAGACTCAGCTTTCCAGTGGGAAAGGAGTAGGAGGCATGGTCCCAGAGAGGGTGACGCTAGGTTGGAAACATAGGCTGGGGCCACATTGTTCAAGGCTTTTAAGAAACCAAGGAGAGTGGTTGGTATTTTATCCTAGAAACAATAGCAAGTCACTGAGGTTCATTGAGCAGGAGATTACATGGTTGGATCGGTGCTTTAGGGAGATGGCTCTAGCAGCTGTGGGGAGGATGGATTGGAGAGGGGAGAGGCCTGAGGCAGTTAGACTGACTAGGAGACTGTTTTAATAGCTCAAGAGAGAGAGGTGATGAATTTGAAAGTGGTTGTGTGAATAGAGATGAAGGGGCAGATAGGCAAGACAAGAAACACAAAAGAGCCAGAGCTCAAGATGGACTAAGTGGGGTCAAAGATAAGTAAATAGCCAGGAGTGCTGCACATTGGAAAGAGTGAGAGGATCTGGGTTCAAATCCTGTCTCTGGCACTACTTAGATGATTGTGGACAAGTTACTTAACCAAACTGGGCATCAGTTTCCTCATTTATAAAAGAATGGTTTTGGCCTAGATGGTTTCTGATTTGTTACTCTGAGGGCTGACTTTGTGGAGGATGAGAAAAAGGGAAAAAAGGCGTAGAGAGTCATGGGAGACCAGCTTAGCCAGCTCCCCGAAATCTGCCATAGGGGCACGGTTGCTCTCTGGTTGTTCCCTCTCACTTGTAGGGCAAACGTCTCTCACTTCTTCATTCTCTCTTTGCTCGACTCCATCCTTTCCTCCTCTTCCATTTCTGCATAGGGCCAGCTGGCAGCCCCCTTCAGAGCCCCCGCTCATTCCAGGAGTTAGCCTGGCATCTCACCATCTGCAGCCTCTAGCCTCCAGCATCTTATGGGGGGCGGGAAACTAAGCTCATCTGCTCTGGGCAAATGCTCCCCAGCCAAATGCTCCCCAAGGTCCAATCCATGATTCCTACTCACACTGAGGTCAGTTTTATCCTCTGTCCCCTTACCCTTCCTGCTGCCAGGGACCAGGGAGGGTTCTTCCCAATGTTTTAATAGGGGCAGCTAGGCGGCACAGTGGATAGAGCACTGGATTCAGGAAGACCCTGAGTTCAAATCCGGCCTCGGACACTTGACATTAGCTGTGTGACCCTAGGCAAGTCACTTCACCCAATTGCCTCGCCAAAAACAAAACAACAAACAAACCTAATATTATAATGTCAGGTAGAAGACAAGGCTAGATGATTTCAAAGGTCTCTCTCAGCTCTAAGGCTCCATTATTTATGATTCTGAGCTGACTTCTTTCCCATAACAGTGGGAAAGAATGGACCCCTGCTACTTCCTCCATAGTTTTACAAGATGTATTTACAGATTATCTATTAATGTATATTCCTCAAAATCCAAGCAATAAAGTGATCAGAATTCTACTGGACCAAGGCTAAAATGGGATCAGGTCAGGAAATCATGGGACCTGGGTTAAAACCCCAGCTTGGCCCCTAAAAATCAGAGAAGTTTCTTCCTGTTATTTCTGAGGGTTGGGCTGGATGGCCTTGAAGATACCTTCAAACTCATTCTGTAAGCCTTCTAATTAGGCTCTGAGTGTGATTGAATAGGCTAGTGTATATTGGCTGGGGAAAATTTTACAAGTAAGAAGGGGACATGAGGATTCCTACCATATGCAAACTCCAAATTCCAAAGTCTTTGTATTTGAGAATTATAGCACCGGACATACTATAGAGAGATGATTTTTCTTGGAGAACTAAGAAGACAGTCCACAAGATTCCACAGAGTATCCTAGTTGGAGAGAAAAAAAAATTAGTTATTCATATGTTGTGAGTCTGATGAAAAGGGGTTTGCTTGCTAAGCAATCCCCAAAGCATGTTTTTGCCTTTGGGGAGGAGAGTCTAAACCACAGGGTTGTACTATGGCTTTTAGGGGTCCTGTGTAGGACTCTGAGGGAAAGGGGGGCTCATCAGAGAGTTAGGGCCTGAGGAGACTTGATGACCTCTTTGAGGTCTCTCAGTCTGGATATTTGTTCATGGAGTCCTGTGGTTTTTTTGTGTCTTACGTGTTCTCTGTAGGTGAAAAAAGTCTGCCCCACCTTCAATACCCATATTACTGAGCACACTTGTGCAAGATCTGGAAACCTGCCAACATTAAGAGATCCTAGACACAAGCTAGTCTTCTTTTGGGACTCTTTCTGGGTTCAACCAAGTGGGGACAACAACGAAGAGAAGAAAGAGGGCCAAAGGAAGAGAGATTGAACATTTAGGGTCAACTTCCCAGGATGGGGCCTGGGCCATATGAATCCAGACGCCTTGTGGGGAGGGAGAGAGGCACAGCTCTTCAAAAAGAAAATGGAGCTGTTCGCAGAACTCTGCTAGGTGTTCTGGAATCAATCATTTATGGTAAAAAGGGTTGAAAGTTAGAACACGGAATTTTAGAACTGGAAGATGCCTTAGGACATGGAATATTAAAACTGAAAGGGATCTTAGAATCAGTCAGTCAATGTGCATTTACTATGTACTTACTGTGTGCCAGGCACTGTGTTAAGTGCTGGGAACACAAATATAAGCAAAAAGATGCCCCCTTCTTACTTGCCTTCAGGGAACAGGGAAAAAACATGTAAAAGAAAGCTGAAAATTTAGGAGGTAGAAACAAAGAGACTCAGATCAAGGATGTGGTAAAGGAAGTATTGAGTGTACCTTGGAGAGGATTGAGACAAGGCTGGCCTGGATGTCCCCCTTAAATGGAGATTCTGGGCAGAGTCATCCAATCAAAGGGAGAAGCCTCTGGATGAGATCTTAGAGGTAATCTTTTATGACCCTTTATTTTACAGTTTAGGAAGCTGAGGCACAAAGACAGGATATGAGTGTCCAGGAATAGCTAGGACCAAAACTTATGTCTCCTGACCCTAAGTTTCCTGATTTTTCCCATTCCATCAGAAGACCTCTCCCTCAAGGAGCCTGAAGCAGGGGGAGGGAGTATGAGCTGGAGTTGGAATCCTGACATTTTGTCCCACCAAAGGGACAAATGAACACCCCAACCTCTGTAGACCAATGCTGTGGGCCAGCAGGAACAGAGGCATGATGTATTCTGCTAGAAATATATTGCAGCTTCTCCATCTTACAAGTGGGTAATGAAATCTGGAAAAATGCCTTTTATCTCACTACAAAATGTCAGAGATTGTCCATTGCAGCCTCCTCATTTTACAGAAAGGGAAATTGAGGTCCAGAGAGGAGAAAGGACTTACATAGGGTCACTCAGCTCATCATTGATAGAGCTGAGGCTAGATGCCAGGACTCCCAACTTTGGAGATAGTACCTTTCCCGCTACATGATGCTTCCTCCATACTTGTCCTAATGCTTGGCAAAGGTCTGCAAATCCTTGTTGGTCTTTTATAGGAATTTATGTCTTCCCCTTCTCCATTATCAATCATTCCATTGTTCCGGGCAGGATTGGGGCTGTCTGGAAAATGAAGACATTATGGATTGGCCATTAATTGAAAACCACTCTAAACCCTTTGAGGACTAAGGAAGACTGATGCATGCCATGTAGATTCCCTGCATTGTCCCCCATCTGATTGGCTGGAGTCATAGAGGGGCCAAGGTAGGTGCTAGGATTGGGGGAGGGAGGGAGAGAGAGAGAGAGAGAGAGAGAGAGAGAGAGAGAGAGAGAGAGAGAGAGAGAGAGAGAGAGAGAGAGAGAGAGAAGGATTTTCACAAAAACAGCCTTGTTTAGTAATTGTAAATAAAGACCCAGAAGAACTCAATGCTCTTGGGACTGACATGAAGGAGAGGAAGCAAGATGGATGCAAAAGCGTTGATTGCATCCGCTAAGCTTGCCAAGATTGTTGGGGCGGGGAAGGAGCACAGCTTCCCTTGATCATCCCTCCAGTCATAGAATTATGGATGATCAGAGATGGAAGCATCCTTTGAACATAGGATATCAGAGCTGGTGGGGAGCAGACTTAAAATGTGGAACATCAGAGATGTAAGAGACCATAGAACATAGAGTGTGAGAGCCAAGAGGAACCTTAGAACTGGAGTTCTTAACCTGGGATCCATAATTTTAAAAAATGATAAATAAATTTCAATTTAATTGGTTTCCTTTGTAATCATATGGATTTTATTTTATCCATTTAGAAAAAGCATTCTGAAAAAACATTCGTGAATTTCACTAAACTGCCAAAGTGATTCATATCACAAAAAAGATTAAGAAAATCTGCCTTGGGACATAGAATGTCAGGGCTGGGTGGGGTGGGGGCATAGGGTTAGAACATGAAATGTCAGATCTGGAAAAGGCATTAGAATACAGAATGTCAGAGCTGGGAGGGCCCTTAGAATACAGAATGTCAGAGCTGGGAGGGCTCTTAGAACACAGGATGTCAGAGCTGGGAGGGCCCTTAGAACACAGGATGCCAGAGCTTAGAAGGGGCTTTAGAATAGTAATTCTTAATCTGGAGTCCGTGAACTTTAAAAAAAAAAGATAAATTTATTTCAATATAATTGATTTTCTTTGTAATCCTATGGATTTCATTTTTTTCTCTTAAAAATATTATTCTGAAAAAGCAGTCCATAGGTTTCACTAGACAAACAAAAGGGTCTAGATTAAGAGCCCTTGCCTTAGAACATGGAATGTCCAACTGGGAGGGGTCTTAGAACAAAGAATTGTTATTCTCTTCTTCCAGATTAGAAGCTGGGGTTCATAGAAGTTAGGTGACTTGGCCAGCACTATTTGCTAGAGAGTGAGTCAGGACTCTGAAGCAAATCTCTATCCTCTTAATCCCAAACTCATTCCCCTTTACCTTACTGCAATAAGTATCACCTTTTCTAGGTTCCACTTTGAATTCCCAATGTCCCTTGTAAGGAGAGCACATGTAGGTCCTAATGCTGGTATCTTCTGAATCAGGTGCAAAGAGCATCATGAGGGCATCTGGAAATTCTATCTTGAGGTAGAAAGGACAGAGAAGAGATGACAGATTTCAGTGCTTCTAAAGAACTTGGCTTTTGCCTCTGGGGGTGTATCCTCTGCTGACAGAGATTGCAGTCCTTTTGCATCTTAGCAAATGGTTTTTAAGTTGCTGTGACTACAATTGATTAGCCAATGATCAGCTTATTGATAAGGATATATGCCACATTATCTAGGCTGGGCCAAGGACAGGGGCAAACCTCTGCTTTGTGGGAGAGCTGTGGTCTGTTAACACAGCGTTGGAGAACCTCATGAACTTCTATGGAATAATGAGAAGAGTGTGGAGGAGATGAGGGAGAATGGAGCATCAGTGCAAAATGTCATTGCGGATAAGATAGACAGGTGGGCAGTCAGAGACAGAGCATTTATTAAATACTTAACTATAAGTGCTGGAAATACAAATACAAACAAGTAAGACAGTTCCTACCCTCAAAGGGCTTACATTATAATGGGGAAGACAACAGGAACATGCAGGGAATACCTGAAGGGTAGGGGGTGTGTGTAGCAAAGCTGCTAGTGATGGGGTGGAAAAGTCCAGAGAGAGTTGGGTAGGGAGAGAGAGTTTTTCCTCTCTAGTGCTGGTGGGGCAGCTTTGGGCTATGGTCTAGAGGTCCCCTGCTATATCTTCTGGCTCCTCACACCTGCTTGATGAAATTCATTCCAGCTTCCTGATTGTAGGGCTGTTCCGGGGAGGACCCAGATTGGAAGAGAAGTTTGGAATAGTGAAAGTGTTTTTGTTCAGTTGTTTCAATCCTGTCCAACTCTCTGTGACCCCACTTGGGGTTTTCTTGCCAAAGATATTGGAGCGGCTTGCTCTTTCCTTCTCCAACTCATTTTGTAGATGAGGAAACTGAGGCAAACAGGGTTAAATGACTTACTCAGGGTCACACTGCTAGGAAGTGAGACCGGGTTTGAACCCAGGTCTTCCTAACTCCAGGCCCAGTGCAGCTGCCTCATAGTGTAAAGAGTAAGGGTAGCATTTTTAGTCAGAGGACCTGGGTTCAAATCCTGGCTTGCTATATGTACTATGTCGGACAAATCGCTTACCCTCTCTGGGATTGGGCCACATGAGCTCCAAGCTCCTTCTAGCTTTGGCTCTAGGATGCTATTGAGTAGCTAAGCTCTTGTCATAACCTAACCTTGGCTTGAGACCCTGACGGAGGCAGTTTCCTGGTTAGAAAGGGAAGAAGTGCTTGGGAAGAGAGCATTTCTTGATTAGCTTGTGTTGTAGAGGGATACCTGGGCAAGAGAGGTAGTAGGGGCTTAGGGACATGGGAGATAGGTCCTAATATGCCAAATGAAAGTCATGTTCCAGGGTTCTGTGTAATGCTTGGCACATAGTAAGTACTTAATAAATGGTTCTTTACTTCATTCATTCATTCATTCACTTATTCACACTCATTCATTCATTCATTCATTCATTCATTCATTCATTTCCCTGACTTGTGGACTGTTCTGGAATTCTCCCCAAGGCACAGTTGACCTCTCCATCATGAAAGCACCACATAGACTTGCAAGGCAGGGATTGCATGAAAGGCCCCAAAGCCCTCCACAGAAGGGGATATAGAGGTGAATAAGACATGCTTCCTGCCCTCCTGTAGGTGTTAGTTCAGTAAGGAAGGTGGCACGTGTGCAGGCACACTGACAGACTGTGCAGGGAAAACACACAATACAGTCTGTAAATAGAGGAACGCTCATACACACGCTAATGCCCAAACACACCCAGGCTCGTACACTCAGAGGCATTTTTGAGTGAAGGTGCTTCTGGGTGCCCTGTGATCCACAGGACTGAGAAAGGAGGCAAGCCAGCATTTATATAGCACCTACTACGTACCAGACATGGTACTAAGAGCTTTACAAATATCATCTCCCTTGATCCTCAAAACAACCCTGGGAGGGGGTAGGTGCTATTACTATCCTCATTTTACAGATGAAGAAACTGAGGCAGGCAGAGGTTAAGTGACTTATCCAGGGTCACACAGTGAATGTCTGAGGCTTTAGCTACCTAGCTGCCTTAGAATTAGGGTTAGAAAGGATGGAAGGATTTGATGATAACCCTGAGCATGGATGGGCAGGATCAATGACACCATCCTTCAGGCCAAGTGAATTATTATCAGCCATGAGGCCCTTCTTCTCATTGTCCTTCCCGAGATGTTCTTTAAATTCTTTTTTAGGTCATTGCTGATCCATCCATTCCTCCCTCCTCTACCCACCAATGCCTTCTCCTGCTCTCCTCTCCTCTCCTCTCCTCTCCTCTCCTCTCCTCTCCTCTCCTCTCCTCTCCTCTCCTCTCCTCTCCTCTCCTCTCCTCTCCTCTCCTCTCCTCTCCTCTCCTCTCCTCTCTCCTCTCCTCTCCTCTCCTCTCCTCTCCTCTCCTCTCCTCTCCTCTTCCTCTCCTCTCCTCTCCTCTCCTCTCCTCTCCTCTCTCTCCTCTCCTTCCTTCCTCTCCTCTCCTCTCCTCTCCTCTCCTCTCCTCTCCTCTCTTCCTCTTTAAATCTTATTCATCTTTCAAGGCCCAGCTCACATATCTCCTCCAGGAAGCTGTCCTTGATTCTCCCTATTTTAGTCTGATGTGGTAGATGGGGCACTGGACCTTGGGAACATCTGGGTTTTAGATACCTTGAATTTTTATTAACTGTAGTCCTGATGTGTAGATGGCTTAGCCCCTCTGGGCTTTGGCTTCC
The DNA here is from genome assembly GCF_003287225.1 of Phascolarctos cinereus. Taxonomy (NCBI): domain Eukaryota; kingdom Metazoa; phylum Chordata; class Mammalia; order Diprotodontia; family Phascolarctidae; genus Phascolarctos; species Phascolarctos cinereus. Next base: position 369,683,454 of record NW_027556098.1, on the reverse strand, counting down.
TTCTCTGTAATATAAGGGAGATGGACTGGGTAACCTTGAATGGCCCTTTCAGAACTAGATCTGTGAATCCTCCTTCATCTGACCCATAATTTAGCCTTTATTTTTGTATAATCTTTTCTTCTATAATTGTGTTACAAGCATATTTTTCTTGTCTTCTCAACAAAATTGTGAATTTCCCCAGAGCAAGAGCTATGGTTTACACATTTTTTTTTTAATCCTTTAGAGTTTTCCACAGGGCTGCTCACAAAGTAGGTGCATGGTATCTATAATTGTGGATTAGGTCCACAGAATGGAGTGGGATAGACCATAGAATGTCAGCACAGTAGAAGTGATCTTAGACCTCTGAATGACCTGGAGAGTATGGAGTCCACAGTCACTACTAGGAGAGTGTGGAATCCATGGTTGCTCTTAACGATGTTTGGGACCGAAGAGCCATCCCTTGCTGGGTCGTTTGTGGGGGTTCGGGCTCTCCCTAGGCATTGCAGACCCCAGGGCTGTTTCTCAAGGGAGGATGGCCCCAAAGGATCATTAAGGGCTGGGTCCTGGGACAGCTGGTTCTATTTCTCCTTCTCTAATGTGAACCCAGAGGGCATCAGTTTGCATTCTTAGAGGCTGGGTGGGGGAAGGACAATACCAGTAGAGGAATGGCAAGGGATAGAGAGGAAGAAAAGGAGTGCAGAGTTACCGTCTTCTGCCCTGCTGCTGCCTCCCAGAGTCACCGCCCAGTCCCTGTCCCAAAGTACCCTCAGTATCACCCCATATACCTTGTGGGGGAGGAAGGGCAGCTGCAGCATGAGGCTGAGCAATTCTGGAACACACTGCAGCCCCGTGGTATCCCCGCCCCCATCAGCTGAAAAAACACAAGCTTCGCAAGGAGAATTGAAATGTTCAAGGGCATGAGATTGTCAAATGTATTCTTTTAAAGCATCTTCAAGTCTTATTTAAGAGGGAGAAAAAAAGAGCAGAAGAGGGGGAGGAGGGTGTTGTAAGCACTCGGGTGAGGGCCTCCTGGCTGACACTCACCTTTAATTAGTGGAGGGCTTTTACTCTTGGCCTGGAATCTCATGATTAGGCAGCGAGGGCCCATGCAGCTAGAGATGTCTACTCAGTCTGGCCTTGGCTACGGTTATCAGCCTTAATAACACGCTTCATGTTTGATCCCTGGGTTTTCCAGCTTAGCAAAGTGGATTTTTCCTCATTAAGCAGCATTTACACACAAAGTTAGATGCTCCAAAGTTCAACTTATTTCCGCTTAGTTGACTGAACAACCCCCCCAAAATCTACAAAATAAAGGTCACAAGTTTCTATTTCATAATTCCTTTCCTGCCACCATTATCCCCTCCTTCCTCAAATTTAGAGTTGTTTTTTTTTTTTGCAAATTCAAAGAGAAACCAGCGACAGAGATTATTGTGGTGTATTAATTTATTCATCCATCCATCCAATATTCAGTAAGTGTCTACCTCTCCTGAAGCCTTATGCTATCAATCACCAATCACTGATTAAACAGTACCAATGGACCAGGCACTACAGGGGGTGCCAGGAGCAAGAGGACAAAGAATAAAACAGCCCCTTCTGCCAGAGGCTTATGTCCTAATAACTTGGTCTGGCAGAACGTAAAGGACTCTGCATTTGTAGTTAGAGATTCCCATTACAGGTTCAGATCCTGGCTCTTTTCACCACTTGTATGACCCTGGGCAAGTCATTTAACATCACTGGGCCTGGGTTTCATCATCTGTGAAATGAGGTATTGGGTGAGATGACTTCTAAGCTTCTAGCTAGCTCAATGGAAAAATAAAGAATGGTATAGTCCCTGCTGTACCTCAAGGAATATATAATGTAAAATAAGGGTGAAAAAAATGTTTGCTATGAGAGGCTGTGGGGTAATGGAAAGGGGCTGGGCTTGAAGTCAGAGAGTCCAGGGTTAACATCCCACCTCTGCTGTAAGATTATGGGTGACTCACTCAATCTCTCTGAGATTATAATTTATAGATAAATTGTAGCCTGCATTAATGGTAGTTTCCATGCCCGCAAACTTACTGACTATATCACTTCTCTATGCAATAAATTCTAGAGACTCCCTATTACTTCCAGGATGAGATATAAAATCTTCTGTTTGGCTTTTAAAGTCCTTTATAAGCTGGCCTCTTTCTAAGGTTTCCCTCTGCTTATATCTATCATATATGATGTAACGATACCGACCTCTTCGCTGTTCCTCGAACCCAACATTCTATCACCCAGCTCTGAGCGTTTTCACCGGGCCGTGCCCCATGGCTGGAATGCTCTGTCTCCTCATCTCTACCTCCTGGCTGCCTTTTCCTTCAGCTTCTATGAGAAGACTTTCCCAGACCTTCTCAATGGAAGTGCCTTCCCTCCGTTAATTAGCTCCAATTTCATTTTTTCCCATCTTCTTTGTACATGGCTGTATGTTGTTTCACACATTAGAATATTGAGCTCCCGGAGGACCGTCTTTGGTTATACCCTCAGTCCTTAGCACAGTGCCTGGCCCATAGTAGATGCTTAATAAATGCTTACTGAGGGACAGCTAGGTGACCCAGTGGCTAGAGCAGCAGCCCTGGAGTCAGGAGGACCTGAGTTTCAAAGCCAGCATCAGACACTTTACTAACTGTGTGACCCTGGGCAAGTCACTTAACCCTGCCTGAAAAAACAAACGGAAAATAAAATAAATGCTTGTTGACTGACTGGTTGTTGACGTATTGACAATGACCTGTGTTATTTATACAACAAAGTATGATCAAATGTAGAATTTGATAAGGGTAAGGAGCAGATACCAAAAAAAAGTGCTCTATGAAACTTGGACTCACCAGAAATTATTTTTCTCTTTGGCAGGTATGGTGTCAGGGGAGGCTTCGCGCAGGAGGTGACCTGTGATCCGGGCATTTAGAATTATTATATGTGTGTGTCTGTGTGCCTATGGATCCATTTCAGACATGGGGGAGGGTCTGCAGGCGTGTAGGGAATTAGAAGAGGGTAGGAGATCAGGGAGCTAGTACTATAACTCGATCGGATTATTGTTAAGTTGTTTCATTCGTGTCTGACTCTTTGGTGACCCCATTTGGGGTTTTCTTGGCAAAGAGACTGGAACAGTTTGCCATTTCCTTCTCCAGCTCACTTTACAGATGAGGAAACTGAGGCAAACAGGGTTAGGTGACTTGCCCAGGGTCACACAGCTAGTAAGTGATCGAGGCCAAATTTGAACTCAGGTCCTCCTGACTCCATGGATGGAGTGCCATCCACTATGGCACCACCTAGCTGCCCAGTTGGATTGTAGAATAGGTGAAGGAGGAATATGAAATAAGCCTAGAAGGGTACATTAGAGCCCGAATGTAGAGGGTCTTAAATACCATGTGAGTGAGTCAGTATTTTATGTTAGGACAATAGGAAACCAGTGAAGATTTTTGAGCAGAGGAGGGAAGGAGGGCTCACTTGGGAGTCAGAAGAAGGCCATCGTAACCTGAGCCTGGCACTCCAAGTGGGATCTGCTCAGGGACAAGGACAGTGAGACTGTCACCTCCCTTGTTTTGGACACTACATTTCTAATAATGTAGCTTCAGATAGCACCTAGACTAATTAGCAGGCTTTGGGAGAGAATGCTGGGCCCTTGTCGCAATGTCAGGCGAGGCAGTGAAGGGAGGCAGACCAGGAGCTTCCCTTTAGAGCCGGAGGGGCTTTTGGAGAGCAGCTGGCCTGGCCCTCTCATTTCACTCAGGCCTCTAAGAATGAGGCAACTTGCCAAGGTCACCCTGGAGCAAGAGGCAGAGGTGAGATGTGAACCCAGGTTCTGAAGCTCTGTAGCTGGTGCTCTTTCCAAGGCAGCACTCTACAGCTTAGAGCCTCAGATTGGTGCCTGACGTGTTGGCAGAAGAGGGAGACCCCCCTTTCCAGCTTGGGAGATCATGCTAGGCCTCTTGGAAGAGTTAGGACTTGCTCTGGGCCTTGAAGGATGGATAGAATGACACTGGGATGATGTTTAGGAAATAGTGGAGGTAGGTCAGCACTAGAGCAAAGGCTGGGTGGTAGGAACTCACATGGCGTGAGTTGGAAGGTGGGGAGGCGGGGCTGTTAGTATGGGATAGACTGTGATCTCTTCCCCTAACTTTCTGATTCTCCTAGTACCTCCTTGAATTTATACACCTCAGCCAGAGTCCCTTGGGTCTTTGTGAAGAAGACCACTGTGGTATGGTAGAAGAGTCAACTGGATTTATGACCTCACTTCAAGCAAGCAGCATGGATAGGGGTCAGAGAACCCAAGTTCAAATCCCATTTCTGACATTTCCTGGGTAACCTAGGCCAAGATGCTTAATTTCCTTGGCCTTCTGTTTCCTTCTGTGTCAAATGAGGTGGGGGTGGAGGTTTAGGGTAGGATTAAATGACCTCTGAGTTTCCTTCTGCCTCTGAATCTGGGATCCCAAGTACTAGGTCAGCTGCTTAATAAATTCGGGTGACTTTGGGCTGGTCATTGAACTTCTGAGTCAGTTTCATCATCTGAAAAATGGGGGGGGAGGGAAGTAAGTTCCCCAACCAGCCTGAGAGTTGTTGGGAGGAATCACTGCACACCCCTTAGTAAGCTGAAGGGTACTACAGAGAAGTCGACAATCATAACAGTTAGTAGTAGTGTTAATATTATCCTAAAGGGGGCCGGTGTCTGGGGAGCCATAGCTTCCTTGGTAGTCAAGTTGTACATAGTACCAGCATTGCTCTGTCACAGGGTCTGGGCCTCGGTCTGAGCCTCAGAATCCAGCCGTGGTTGTGGGCCCCCCCAGGAGCCATTGCCCAAGGAGGCTGGGCTGGGGTCATTAAGTTTCCCATTAGGTCTCAAGGAGACGTGCTGTAGCTGGAGCCAAGGAAATTGTCTCATCACAGATTTCTGGCTGGATTTATCACACTCCCTGGGGATCTAGCCAAGGACAAGGCTCTCTCTATGTCTATTCACGAGGAGGATGCTGGGTTAATACTTGGCAGGTGGAGGACTCATCTTCTGCTCCTGCTTTGGCTGAGATAGAGAGAACTCTCTCCTTAGGTGCCAGCCCTAGAGGTAACCCAGTGGGTCTCCAATGGAGTGGCAAAAGCCTCAGACTGGGAAGCAGGGCTACTGGGTTCTAGTCTAGGCTCTCTAGCTGAGTGACCTTGGATAAGTCATTCCCCCTCTGCAGGACTCATTTCCCTCATACATAAAACAAGAGGGGCTGGATGAAATGATTTTCATGTTCTCTCCATGCTCTACCAACTTTTTCCCATTTACAAAATTTGGTGTTTTTAAGCCACTTCCAGCTCTGACACTCTATGTTCTAAGTTTCCTTCGAGCACTGATGTTTATTGTTTTAGTATTCTTGTGTTCTTATGTTCCTCCAGGTTCTGACATGCTATGTTCTCGGGTTCCCTCCAGCTCTGATGTTCTATGTTCTAAGAGTATATTCTAATATCCTGTTGGACTCTACCTTCCTGTGTGAATTTTGGCCTTCTCCACCTCTGATATCTAGTAATTCTATGACTCCTAAAGCACAATATATAGCTTCCAGCACTAATGATTCAATGATTCATGTCCCTTGCCTTGAAGGCAGCTTCTGAAACTGCTGAGGCAGCTGGTGGGAAGTAGTCAGACCATATGAGGGGCCCCCTCATCTTATTTGGTAACTTCAGGTAACATATGGCTCCAGGAGGCTGCCTCCCTCAGCCCCCTTCCAGTATCAGTATCTCCAACCCCAGCCAATTACACCCAAGGACTTGGGGGTGGCAGGGACTCGGGGCATGGGAATGGCAGAACTGGAAATTACATGCTGACCTATTAGTGAGAGAAAAACGGAAGGTCTTCTGGGTCACTGCATAAAGTCCTAGCAAGGCCACCGATACAATCATTTTAGACTAGAGAGTGGAAGTAATGGATGGGCTCTGGATTTCAATTATCTTCAGATAATTCCAATGAGTCCAAATAGAGAGCTGACCTACTAAAGCTCAGCTCCTCATCTGATCTTCCATTCACTGTCCAATTCAGATAATAACTATTTGATCCTGCTTTCCCCTTCATTTTATGGAACAGTAAAATTGTTAATAGCTGAGAGCCAGCTTGCGGGTTCTCTGAACTTCTAAGGAAGGAAGTTAATCTGAGGGGGGCTCTCATAACAGGCACTGATGGGGTTGAGATGGGAGAGAGGGATCCTCCTGTGGACCTCACCCTTTTGTGAACACTGGACTACATATACAATAGTGGAGAGGGTGGTGGTGGTGGTGGTGATGGTGCTGGTGTGTAGGTGGTACCTTTTTTAAAAAATCATTCTCTTTTAGACCAACTATTGATGTTAGAAGGCAGAATGATACCACGTAGGAACACGATCGGGGAGTTAGGGATTGTGGTCTGGGTTTGGTCACTGACCCTGGGCTTTAGTTTCTTCCTCTGCAATATGAAGGATTTGGAGTATTTCAGCTGACTTTACAGGTTCAAGTCTGTAGACCAGATAAACTATATTCTCAGGTACTGATAGAGATGGCAGATGGGGTTGGATTGCTGATCTATTGTCAGGAAACTTTGAAATATGGAAAAAAGGAGATGTGCCATGGAATGCACCAAAGGCTATCCTAATTATTATAAAAGAGCTAGCTGGCACAATGGATAGAGCACCAGGCCTGGAGTCTGGAAGATTTAAGTTCAAATCTGGTCTCAGATGATTACTAGTTGCGTGATCCTGGACAAGTCACTTAACCCTGTTTGCCTCAGTTTACTTAACTATAAAATGAGCTGGAGAAGGAAATGGCAAACTACTCTGGTATCTCTGCCAAGAAAACCCTAAATGGGGCCATAAAGAGTCAACCATGCCCGAAATGACTAAACAACAAAGGTATTGTATAAATGTTAGTTATTATCATTATCGTTTATTAGGCATCACAGTAGACAGAATTCTGGTCTTGAGGACCTGAATTAAGATCCAGACTCAAATAGTTACTACTATGTGACCATAGGCGAGCAACTTAACCTCTCAGCTTCAGTATCCTCATCTGTAAAATGAGGATAATAATATCACCTACCTCACAGGTTTATTGTGAGGATTAAATAAGGTAATTACATAAATGATAAACCTTAAAATTCTTCCTAGATGTTAGTAATTATCATTTCCTGATGTAACTCTAGAACATGTTAGTCAAGGGATGGTTAGTTGATGCCTCGAAAAGGAAGCGGTGATCTCAAAGATCCAGCGTGACTTTGTCAAGAGAAAGTCATACAAGACTAACCTCCTTTATGATCTTGTTTTTATTTTTTTGTTTTTGTTTTTAATAGGGTTACTTGACTGGAAGACCAGAGAAATGTAGCAGAATTTACCTAGATTTTAGCAAAGCATTTGTAAAACAAACTTTCAAGTTATTCTCGTGGACAAATGGTAGACTCCATGATGAAGAAATAGGGATTACACAGTAGTACAAGTACGTGGATTTGGAACTGGGCCAGATTTAATGAGGATTATGAATGGTTTAACATCAACTTGGAAGGAGGTCTCCAGTGGAGTGCCCCCAGGATCTGCTCACGTCCCTGTGTTCTTTAACATTTTTGTCAATAACTTGGAAAAAGGCTTTGCAGGTGACACACAGCTGAGCCAACATATTGTGGGAGAAAGATAAAATTTAAATTTCATGGGCTAGGAATTGGGCCAAGTTTAATATGATAAAATTCAATGAGGTTAAATACTGTCTTAAACCTGTGTTCAATAAACTTCAGAAATTCAAGAAGAGATGGTGTGGCTAGTTAGCAGCTAATTAAAAAAAACCTAACAGTTTTAATGGCCTCATTTTACAGATGGTGAAACTGAGGGCCCAGCAGGGAAAAATATTTCTCCAGGGTCATACATGATTTCAATTCCTTCCTTCAGGGGCCAAACTGACCATCCCTTTCACTGTAACACAGTTCCTTCTCTCCTAGCTGGGAAAGAGGTAAAGAGCTGGAGAGTCAATTTTTGCTTCTTCAGAGGCATGAGACTAAAGAAATCACCCAGACCTATCAAGGTCTCAGAGAATGTCTGCTCTGTCTGGGGGCTGCGCTTAACTGTTCTGACAAGGATGCCCATAGGAGCCAATCCCTCCTCACTGTTTCCTGGTTCTATATGGGAAAGAATGCATTCATATTGAAAACATGACTGCAGTGGGAGTCAGAATGTGATAAAGGGGAAAGGAGCTACTTAGTAGGAGAAGGTTACTGTGATGTGGAGGGAAGGCCCATGGTCTTTATCCTGGCTCTGTCAATCATTTACGATGATAACCTGAGAAACACTCTTCCTCTCTCTGTAAAAATGAAGGGGTTGGACAAGGTAATGTCTCTTTTCAGCTCTTAAAAAAAGTCTATGAATTCTATACCTGTAGTGATGTCAAGAATAAGTAAGAAATTCAGGGAGTTAAGAGGAAATCACTGATGGTCAGGGAAGATTTCATGAAGGAGATGTTTGCATTGGCCCTGAAAAATAAATAAGTAAAAGTAAGGGAGTAGATTTGATTAATTGATCTCTAAGGTCCCATTTAGTTCTTTTTTCAAATTCAATTTAATTTTTTCAATGAATAAAAATATTTTCTCTTCCTCCTCGCCCCAACAATCTATTGAAAAAAAGAAAATCCTTGTAACGAATATGTATAATCAAGCAAAACAAATTCCCACATTGACCATGTCCAAAAAATATGTCTCATTCTGCATCCACCTCTTTGTCAGAAAGTAGACAACATGTTTTATGATCGGTGCTCTGAAATCATGGTTGGTTATTGCATTGATCAGAATTTTATCTTTCAAAAGTTGCTTGTCTTTACACTGTTGTTGCCGTTGTATAAATTGTTCTCCTAGTTCTGCCCACCTCACTCTGCGTCAGTTCATACAATTCTTCACCAGATTTCATTGAAATTGCTTCTTTTGTTCCAGCACAATAGCATTCCATCACATTCATATGCCAAAATTTGTTCATCTGTTCCCCAGTGGATGGGCATTCCCTTAATTTTCAGTTCTTTGTCACCACAAAAAGAATTGATACATATACTTTTGTTCGTATGAGTCCTTCCCCTCTTTCTTTGATCTATATGGGGTATCAATGTAGTAGTGCTATCAAAAGGTATGCCCAATTTAGTAAATTTTAGGACAAAATCCCCAAATCTCAAATTGCCTTCCAGAATGGCCAGCTTAATTCATATCTTTACCAAGAGTACATGCCTATTTTCCTACAGCCCCTCCAACATTCATCATTTTCCTTTTTTGTCAATTTTGCCTGACAGGTATGTGGAGTAACATCAGAGTTGCTTAAATTGGAATTATTCTACTTATTAGTGATCTGGAGCATTGTTTTCATTTGGCTATTGTTGTTCTGGATTTCTTCTTTAGAAGAATGGCTGTTAGTATTCTTTGACCCTATATAAATTAAGGAATTTCTCTTATTATAATTTTGAATATCTTTAAAATGAGACCCTTATCAGAGAAACTTGCTGTAGAGATTGTTTCCTGGTTATCTGTTTCCCTTCTGATTTTAGCTACATTAGTTTTGTTTGTGCCAAACCTTTAAAAATTTAAATAATCAAAATTGTCCATTTATCTTTTATGAGTCTTTATATGCCCATTTTAGTTATGACCTATTTCCCTATCACTAAATCTGAAAGGCATTTTCTTCCTTGCTCCTCAAATTTTCTTTTTATGCAAATTTTTGTGTCTTTCACATCTCCAATTGGAGTTGGTCTTGCTATATTTGGTGTGAAGTGTTGGTCTAAATCTAGTTTCTGCTAGACTACTTTCTAGTTTTTCCTGTAGTTTTTGTTGCATGGTGAGTAGCCGTAATCTTAGAGTTTTTCAAACTACTCAAAAACTACTGTGTTCATTTGCTTTTCTGTGTTGGGTACCTGATCTGTTCCACTGATAGACTTCTCTTTCTCTTAACCAGCACTAGTTTGTTTTAATAATTATTGCTTTGTAGTATAGTTTGGGATCTGATATTGCTAGAAGCTCTTCCTTCCCACATTTTTCATTATTTCCTAGGAGATTCTTAACTTTTTCAGAAACGAGCTGTAGGCAGCTTGAACTAGCTCTTGAGAGCTGATTGTTAAATTCTCAGTATGTGAGCATTTATAGCTTGGAAATTGGCATACTCTACTAATCAGGGCTTAATTTGTTGTTTTGTTGATTGTCTAGGCTTAAGAAAATGATGGATAAAATGCTAATAATGCAGATTAAGCAAAACTATATTGTACCTATGTTTTTTTCAGAGAGCCAGTTATTGAACATTTAGCAGCATACCCCTCCTGCCTTCTGTTCTCCCAGATTAATTTAGTTAATATTTTTTTCTGGCTCTATAAAGTAATCCTTTGGTAGTTTGATTGGTATGGCACTGCATAATTAATTAATTTAGGTGTTATCGTTATTTCGTTATATTGTCTCCACCTATGTAACAGTAATTAAGTCCTGTTCAGTTTCAACATTTTCTGTATCATGGTTAATTGATTGCTGACATTAGCATCAGGAAACTATGAATTTGAGACTTGACTCTCGTCCTTACTAACTATGTCACCTTGGACAAGTTTCCTGTCCCTGATGACTAATCTCATCTCCTTTTTTGACAGGGTTACTGGAAAGGCAGAGCAAGGGAATGTGGTGGATATAGTTTACCTATATTTTAGCAAAGCATGCAGTGCTTCCAAGCAACCTTCTGAGATTGCTGTATCAGTATTGTATAATGGTCAGAAAATTAACATATCTGTATTAGTGGAGAGAATTTCCATAACAGATGTTTATTACACAAATAAAACCGCAGGTGTGAATGGAAAGGAGAAAAGAGGAAAAGAGAGGAGAGCAGGGAAGAAGAGGAAAGGAAAGGAAAAAGATTCTTGCAGAGAGAAAATGGCCCCAGTAGATTGGTTTCCCTGCAATGTTTGGGTGCTGGTGATTTTGAAGAATCCTCTGGAATTTGACTGGCTACAAATCATCTCTTGACAAAGCCCATTCTGTGCTGGAAAGGAGGTGCCATGGAAGCAATCAGTTCTATTCATGGGCTTGACCTGGCACTGGACATGGGATTTTTACATATTTGAAGAGCTAGAGTGTCTGAGACTGACTATAAGTCCATTCTGCTTCATATGCAGGGAGAGTTTATTCATGTCACAAGGAATGCTACCAGCTGGGAATAGAAATCTATTCAAGACATGTTCCTAGATGATGATTGATCCCTAATGGGTTAGTAAGGGTGAAATTAGGGACATCTGGAGAAATTCTTGTAATTTTGAAGTTGGCTAACATGGATGGCATGTCCATGCTCTTTGCAGCCCCTTGAGGTTGGCATCATGATGGCGTGCCCGTGCTTCTTGTACCAGACCCTTGAGGAACACACCAAAGGCCAAATCCTTTTCTTGAGGGACTCTAGGGCTGAATCTGTGTTAGCACCCAAGAGAAATAAGGGTAATTCTGCCGTAGAGATAGTCCCAGGGCGGGTACCAGTCTCTCTGATGCTATGGCTGCCAGCAACCAGATCACAGGGATTACAAATTTCAAGCAGGAAAAGACCTTCGAAGTCATCTAGTTGAATCTTTTCATTTTGTTGTTGTTCAATCATCTTCGATTGTGTCTGACTCTTTGGGACCCCGTTTGGGGTTTTCTTGGCAGGGATACTGGAGTGGCTTGCCATTTTCTTCTCTAGTTCATTTTACAGATGAGAAAATTGAGGCAAGCAGGGTTAGGTGACTTACCTAGGGTCACACAGCTAGTAAGTGTCTGAGACCAGATTTGAACTCAGGAAGATGAGTCTTTCTGACTCCAGGCTTGGCATTCTATCCATTTCACCACCTATCTGCCCATTTTAAAGAAGTGAAAACTGAGCTTCAGAGAGATTAAGGGATTTGTCTCAGGTCATTCAGGTAGAGAAGAAGCAGGGTTCTCCTCGCTGGTGTTTGTGATGTTAGCTCTAATCGTGCTCCTGGGTAAAAAGCAGCAGCCTTTGGAGGAGGGGAGTAGGAGGTAGGTGAACAGAGATAAAGGGACCAGGCGTCCTGGATCTCTATTCCTCTGTGACTATGGGTGTCTTTCTATCATTGCTTACCAGAGATTTAACAGTGACAAAACTGTCACAAGGTCAGTGAGGCCTGTGTTCTTGAGAGTCACTTTTCTTTTTTATTTTTAGGCAGTTGGGGTTAAGTGACTTGCCCAGGGTCACACAGCTAGTAAGTGTCAAGTGTTTGGTCTGAGGCCAGATTTGAACTCAGTCCTCCTGACTTCAGGGCCGGTGCTCTATCCACCATACCACCTAGCTGCCTCTTGAGAGTCACTTCTGAACCACTATGTGGCACAGGTGAGAAAGCTTGAGATTTGGAGTCAGAGTACCTGGGTTTGAATACTGCCCCTGCTATCTACAATCAGTGTGACCTTAGGCAAATCTGAGCCTCACTTTCCTTACCTATTTAGAAAGATGAGCGGTGATGACCTAGTTGACGTTCCTCACCTTTTTCCAGCTCTAAAATTGGTGTTAGCTTTCCTTGAGTTAGAGCATGCCGATGTCAGCATGCTAGAGGACAGAAGAACTCGGCTCTCTTTTAGATGACCCTGATGGCTTTGTGTCAGTGTTTCTGCGAGGATCTGTGTTTCTGTGAGAGTAGGCATTCCTTCCACTAACACAGCTGGCACCTCTTCTATGTCTTGTTACATGGTGTTGGGCAGTTGCCCTGGCTGAAAATTTCATCATCCCATGGCCATCTTGCTGATACACTTGTCTCAGCTGAGCTAGGTTTGGTGCTCAACAGACCTACACTGTATCATGACGGGCTTTGCTCTCAGAGCTTTTCCAGCTCTGTTGAAGCTGCCAGAGCATGTACTTTGCTCAGAGATTTTTGAAAACCCAGACCCAATTCCTCTCCATCATGAGGAATCAGAATAGAACTTCAAGGTTTTCAAAGTGGGGGGATGTTAACGAATCTATTGTTTGGTATATGCAAATATTCAGTGATCTTTTAAAGGAGGCATGTACCAAGATGCCAGCACCTGTCTCTTGGATGCCTGGGGATGGTGGTGGGCATTCAGCAGTGCCAGTCTTGGCAGGGTTGAGTAATTGCTGGCTGCAGCCTGGTCAGATGAGATGATATGATCGATTTTCCGTATCACCAGCCGAGTACCTGTGAGCTGGGAGGAAAGGGTGCTGTGGATGCCCACTCTTGCTACTGGTCTAGCTCTCACTGGCAGGAGGGAGTGAGAAGAGGGGCATGGTGACCTGCCAAAGCAAATGGTCCAGCTTACCATTTGGGTCATGCACAGCAGTGTTGCCAACGCCTGGTTCACATCATGCCAACTGCACTTACAGAATGTCAGAGCTGGGAGGGACCATGGAGGTGATCTAGTCCAAACCCTAGATGGAAATAGGTTCAGAGAGGGGAAGCACTGGAGTCTGAGGACATGGGTTCAAATCCAGCCTCCATCAATTACTGCCTGTGTAACCTTGGGAAAGTTATTTCTCAGTGGACCTCAGTTTCTTCCTTTTGTAGATTGAAGGTTGTGGGTAGAACTAAATGGCTTCCGAGCAGTCATCTGGTTCTATATTTAGAATCCAGTGCCTTGCCCAAGATCTCACAACTAGTCAGGGTCTTGAAGTTAGCTGTAGGATGGCATATTTTTCTGTGGTAGCAATGATTATTTTTCTTCTTCTTTTTTAAGTAGTGACTCAGTTTTGCTCTTACAACGTTTCCTCAGGAAGCTCAGGACTCTAGCCTGGCCTCACCATTGGGCTTTTTAAACTCTATTGGATTTGGGTTTGTCAGGGTTGGGGAGGTGGTGGACAGCTCCCTGGGGATGGATCAGGGTGGGAAGGAGCTGGGTTGCTCCTTCCTGACGGGCTGGAGGATCCATAGTCCTGGGCAAGTGGTCTGGTCTCCAGGAGTGTAGTGTGCAAGGATGAAGCCATTGGTTGGTCAGGGCAGGGCATCTGGAAACCAGACAGCAAAAAGATGTGGCAGAATCTAATAACAATGATCTCCCATATTTATTTTGTATTTCTATATTCCTTTCTCTGGACAGAGTTGTAAGTAGCAAAATTTCTCTTGGGGTAAGCAGATGAGGATGGGGGTGTGGTGATCTAGGATGCAGCCTTAGTTAAGTCAAGTTAAGTGACTTGCCCAGGGTCACACAGCCAGTAAGTATCTGAGGCCAGATTTGAACTCAAGATGAGTCTAACTTCTCTGCATCTTTTGTCAACTTCTCGTCCTGAGCTCTGAAGCAGGTGTTCTCTAGCCTTCTGTCTTCAGCCTCCTTGTTTTGTTCTTTCCAGCTATTGCCTGTAGGCAGAGGAATCTATTTCTAGCTCTGGACTTTCTTCTGAGCTACAGACCCACCTCCGACTGCCTACAGGACACCTCCACGTGAGCATCCCACTGTGCTTCAAACAAAACTAAGCTTATTATCCTTCTCTCTAAACTACCATTTGACAAATGAGGAAACTGAGGCTCAGAGAGAAGAATTAACTTGTTTAAGGTCACATGGCTTAAGAAGTGGTAGAAGTGATTCAGGAATCAAATTCAGGTCTTTCTACTCCAAGGCCAGCATACATTTCCATAGTATTTTATGGATTATGAAGTACTTTGCATACATTGGCTCATTGGAGCTGAATAGCAAACCTGGAAGACAGGTACCACAAATATTATCATTCTAGAGGTTTGTCCTAAAGAACTTAATTCTTTTATTTTTAGAACTCCTACCATGGGGCACGTTGTCCTATCTGAGGAGTGCCTCAAGTAGTCCAGTATATCTGCCTAGACAAAGTCCAGACATGCTTCACTTGTTTCTTGTTCGTCTCAGTGGCTGCCTTGCATAATCGAATCAATATTGCTACTATTATTGAAATGGGTATATCTAGCTCCAATTGCCAGCCTTACAACTTTCAGACCAGAATACTACTCCTTTATGTGTTATTTGCTCCTATTAGGATATAAGTTTCTTTAGGGAAAAGATTGTCATAGCTTTTGTATTCATACCCTCGATCCTTAGCATAGTAAACAATAAATGTTTTTTCATCTATCCATCCATCATCCATCCATCCATCCATCCATCCATCCATCCATCCATCTTTTCATCCATCCACTCATTCTTTCATGCAGGGGTGTACTGGAGCCTTCTAGAACGGTAAATCCTACTTTTACATTTTCAGTGTGATCATTTACCCCCCAGAAATCAGCAAACACTCCAAATCAGGGCTTGATTCACTGTTTTGTTGATTGTATAGATTTAAGAAAGCATGCAGAAAAATGTTAACAATGCAGATTTAACTCAAAAGTGTGTCACGTGCATATTTTTTTTCAGTCAGCTAATTTCAAACGTTTACCAGAACACCCGTGCATCTATTCCAGTTTTACAGATGAGAAAACTGAGACTCAGAGCATCTAAGTTGCCCATGGTAATAAACATCAAAGGAGGGATTCTAACCTCAATAGATGTGGAATTGGAAGGGACCTTTGGGCTGCTCTAGTCCAACCCCCTCATTTTCCTTTTGGGGCAACTGAGGCACAGAAACATTAAGTGACTTGTTCAAGGTTACACTGGAAGTAAGTGGCAGAGCCAGGATTTGGACTTTGGTCCTTTGCCTCCAAATCTAGCATTCTTCCCATTGGACTGCTCTGTTTACCACGTTGCACACTCTCAGATGAGGGAGCAGGTTCAGAGAGGGGAAGGCAATCATTAGATTAGTAGGCAGGGCACATGCCCAGGACTCCTTCCACTTCACCAAATGTCTTAACATTGCCATTTCACCCTTTGAAAAACAGAAGAACCAACAAGAGGAATGCTGTTCTGGCTCTGATTCTCACCAATATGGAGGAACTGGCTTCTAAAAGTACTTGTAACACAGTAAGTGCTTACCAACAGGTCAGCTAGGTGGCACAGTGTGTAGAGTGCAGAGCCTAGAGTCAGGAAGACTCATCTTTGTGAGTGTAAATCTAGCCTCAGATTCTTACTAGCTAGGTGATGCTGGGCAAGTCACTTAACCCTGTTTACCTCAGTTTCCTCATATGTAAAATGAGCTGAAGAAGAAAATGGCAAACTACTCTAGCATCTTTGCCAAGAAAACCCCAAATGGGGTTATGAAGAGTTGGACATGACTGAAAAACAACTGAACAACCACAATAAAACAATTGCTTACTAAATGTCTGCTGATTATTTTAATTGATTGGAATGGAAATGATGGTTTGAGTGCAGCACACTCAAGTCAGTTGTTATGTGGGACCAGAGTGACACGAACCCAAAAGGACCATCAGGGAGATTGGAACCACCTTCTGATTGTCTGTTTCAGGGACCAGTCCTACTCTTTGGATGACAATGGGTCCGGTACATGAGGGATCTGGGGGGCCTTGGTTTCTCCTAGAGAAGAGACAGTGTCCATGATCTTGGCTTCTGGGCATTAAGCCCTGCCTCTTTTTCTTTTGTGTTCGCCTATAGGCTTTAGCACAGTGCTAGGTACCCAGCAGGTGCTGAAAAGGATCACAGGAGGGTTATAGATTTAGAGCTTAGAAAGACCTTACATGTCCAAACTTCTCATCCTACGGATGAAGAGAACTGAAACCTAGAGATGTCTAGTGACTTGCCCCCAGGTCACCCCAGCACCAAGTAACTGGAAAAGCTGTTATTTGAATCTAAGTGCCAACAGAAACAGGGCAGTGGCTAAGTAATACATCCTGGCTTCTGAAATCAGAAGCTGGTATTCTTGCTTCTAGCCAGTCTCTTAGGGCTCCATTAACTTGATTGGTATCCCCATTAATTTTTCTAGAAAGTCTTACAGATCTACGACAACCAAGTTTTAATAAATTGTTATTTCCAACAGCCTCACCCTGTCTGCCATCAGAACTAGGCTTGAAGGCTCAAGAAGCAATATTTCCTATGTCCGGTGAAGGATGGCTATTTTCATAGAATCAAAGAAGAGTCACAGCCCCAGAAGGAATGGACCTCTGAGGACATCTCACCCAACCTGGACCTGACCAGGAATGTTACTCTATTATATCTCCAGCAAATGGTGATCCAGCCTCTACTTCAAGACCTGAAGCCATGAGGATCTCATTATCTCCTGAGAGCACATTCCACTTCCAGACATCTCTAATGGTAAGGAAGGTCTGTCTTCTTTGGACTCAAAATCTGTCTCTCTAATAGACCTTACCCACTGTTCCTGGTTCTACCCTCTGGGGCAAAGCAGAAAGAGCAAAACTGATCCTCCTTCCACATGAACCCCTCTGTCACTACCTGAGTGATCTTGGGTAGGTCATTTACCTTTTCTGAGCCTCAGTTTTCTCATCTGTAAAATGAGAAAAGTTGGATTTGGTAAAATCTAAGGTCTGTTCTAGCTTTATATCCATGATCCTGGAAGCACATTTTTTTGGGCGACAAATAGCACATCTCTACCACATTTTCTCTTCTCTAAGTTAAACATCTGAGTTGTTTCAATTAGTTCCAGAAAAACATGTTTTTGAGGCCCTGCATCATCTGGTCTCCCTCCTCTGGATGCTCTCCAGTTTATCAGTATCCTAATGAATGTCGCCCAGAACTGAACACTAGACTCCAGATGTGGTCTGGCCAGGGCAACATATGTTTGGAATATCAAATCCCTTGTTATGGACATGATGCCTCTCAATGCAGCTTAAGATCCCATTAATTTCTTTGGCTTCCAAGTCCCACTATTGACTCCAAGCTAGGATTAATTGAACTGGAGATATTTAATCTGAAGAAAAGAAGATTTGTTGGGGCGTGGAGGAGGGAGCAGACATGATTATATTGACACATATGAAGGCGTGTCATGTAGAAGACGATCAAGTTTGTTGGGCAGCTCGGGGGCACACAAAGAGAGTCACACCTGGATGCCTGAGACAGGTTGGACAAGCCCATCCTCTCAGCCTTAGTTTCCTCATCTGTAAAATTTGGATAGTTATAGTACCTACCTCCCAGGGTTATTATGAGGATTGAATGAGATAATATATGTGATGTACTTTGAAGATCTTAGTACTATATGTCCTGCTCCCCTCACTGTATATATACTTATATACTCCTCTCCTCCTCCTCCTCCTCCTCCTCCTCCTTCTTATCATTATCATCCTTATGCTCCCTAGCCCCAAAGGTGAGAACAAAGATGGGTAAAAGTTTCAGGGTTGCAGATTTATATTTGATACCAGGAAAAAAATATCCTAACAATAATGACAGCTAAAATGTATATAGTGCTTTCTATGTGCCAGGCATTCTGCTAACTGTAATGGGATGCCTCTGAACTGGTGCTTGTCTTTCCTACCCATCTCTACTACACTCACGCCCACACAACACACACACACACACACACACACACACACACTCATATCACTCACCTACACAAATACACACACTCACACCCACACTCACAAATACACACGTACTCCCATCTACCACACACACACACACACACACACACACACACACACACACACACATATACACACACACACACACACACACAAATACGTACATTAGAGATCTTTGAGAAGATGGATGAACACTTTTTCAGACATTGAGGTTATTCCTGCCCAATTTGGGTTCATTCAATGGGTCCCCAAGGTCCCCTGTTGATCTGTGATTTTGGATTCACTGTTTGTGTGACCCCTGGGTAAGTCACTTAACCACTCACTGCTCTGGGAAACTCTCCAAGACTCAAAGCAAAGATGGTGACACTCTACTTTGGTAGAAGGAGTCTCTTTACCTAGGGTGAAATCACAGGACCTGTCTCTCTCATCTTTATCCCATCATCTCCTTGGCAAAAAAAAAAAAAAAGAAAGAAAGTTTAAAGAAAAGACTCTTCTGTTACCAGCTCCATTTGCAAGCAGCTGCTGCCTCTGCAAAGCTCATCATCTCTATCATTCTCTCTCACGGATTTGTTTGCCATCCAGGGGGTCTCAGTGGCCCCCAGGTAAATATTAATAACCTGCTTTTGTGTTCATTGGCTAAGAGGCTGATGAATCATTTCCTCTCCTCCCTTTGCACTCGGGACTGGCTTTTGTTGCTAAGAACACTCTGGATATTCTGAATAGCTGCAATGGAAGCCAAGCTAATCCAGGTTCAACTGGACTATGGGCAGAAGAGGGGGAGATGGGGATGGAACAAGGCAGGCCTTGTGAGTAGGCAAAGGAGTGGTGTTAACTGGGGGGTAAAAAGAACTCTGAATTTAGAGGCTGAATAATTCAGGTCAAATTGTATTCCCCCTCCCCCCCATTACCAGTTGTATGATCTTACTAATAAATCATAGTAACTAATTAATAAATGTTTTATCTATCAATCTAGCTATTCACTTCCTCCTTCCAGGTCTGTTTTCTCGTCATGAAAATGTGGGATTAGACTCCATGATCTCTAAGGTTCATTCCACCTCTGACATGTCATGTCATTACATCCATTATAGCTCATACAATCATGGATCTGGAACTGGAAACAACTTCAGGAATCATCTAGTCTTATTTTTCAGATGAGGAATTTCGATTAGTTCCATGAACTGCCCAAGTCCCCCATATGGTTAGTAGCAGAGATAAATTTGAACCCGCTTCCCCTGACTCCAAATCCAGGGCTATTTCCATCATAACACAGTGCCTCCCTCAGCACTCTGTTTTTCTCAGATCCCTTCAATTTCATGAGGCTCCTTTCACCTCTAACCTTCCATGTGCCAAGGTCCTTTCCGAGTTGGATGGTTTCATCTAACTCTGATAGTTTATGGTCTTCTAAGGTCCCTTTATCATTTGCTGTTCTATGGTTCTATACTATTCCTTGATCCTAGCTGGAGTAAATAGACTGAGTCAGACCTAGGGGGATCAAGTTGGAGAGCCCCAGAGCCCAGAGATTAGTATGTGAGGAGGCTTCCCTAGGCAAAGCTGTTCCAAAATAAATGGTTCAGAGTTCTCTTCAAATATGTAAAATCCCATGTTCCTGGGCAGGTCAAACAGCTGAATATCTTTGATTGCCTCCATGGATCTGCTCAGTTTTGGTGGAACATCACAGCACAGCTTTGTCAAGAGGAGATTTGCAGCCAATCAACCCCCAGAGTGCTCTTGGCTCTTAGAAAACAGCAGGACCAAAATGGCTTCTTTTGGGTGGGGGAATGATTTCCCCCAGTTGAAAGAATCATGGCACATGAGATGTCAGACACGGGAAGTATGTTAGAAAATTGAATGAATATCAGAAGAAGTGACCTTAGAACACAGAATGTCAGAGCTGGAAGGGACCTCAGAACAGAGAATGTGAGAACATAGGTTATAAACAGGAAGGGCCTTGGAACATAGAACAGGTTGGCAGGGTTTAGAACAAGAAGAGCCCTTGGAGATGGTCTAATCCAAAGCCTTCATTTTAAGCAGGCCCCAAGCTGGAAAACAATTTGACCACAGGGACACAGTGAGTTGATTCCAGGGCCAAGCAGTGAATCTTGGACCCCTGAATTCACAGTTCAGGGCCGTCTCCTGCTAGAAGGTGGCTCCTTTTCCTGAAAGTGATCATCTCGGATCTATTAAGAAGGGCTCCTGGGTCATGCTAGGCTTGGCTGGGGTGGGGCAGGGTGGGAGGGGTCGATCAGTGCTTGGGTCATAGCTCAGGGAATCCTCTTGGAGCCAAGGCCAATGACAAAGGACTCCCTGGGCTGTGACCCAAGCACTGACCCTCTGCCCTTATCTCTCAGGGCAGCAGTGCAGGAGGAGAGGGTGGGCATGAGGAGGCAGAGGGAGTCAGTGCTTGGGCTGTAATGGGGTGATGGGACTTCTGAAGGCAAGGAAGGCGCTGAGTGAGATTTAATAAAGCTCTCTGGGAAGATGGAGTCTATCCTTCCTGTGCTGCGGGAGAGAGAAGGAAACAATTATAGGTGAGTGACAGGCAGCTTCAGCCTCCTTGAGCAACTTTGCCCTAGAAAATGAAATTCTGCATTGGATTTGTTAGTGGGCTGGACTGTAGGCAGCTTGTTTCTATGGGTCAGGGTGGGCCTAGGGGCGGGGCACCTGGGAAAAAGCCCGATGGGAAGAAGGAGAGAGGCTAGGGGATGCAGACAACCCAGACTAGGTGTGGAGGAAGGCCAACAAGATGGTCAGGGTCCCATCACTGAGGATTTCAAAGCCCAGGCCAACTGGCACCCTTACTGGCACACTGTGGTGTAAGAATATTAGCATCTATTTCCAAGGTTCCACCCAGGTCTGAGATTCAAAGGTGGAAGGTACTAGAGATCAGCTTGATCCTGAGTTCTGGGTTTAAGAAGGTGAAGTTAGTTCCCTATATTCTTTCCTTTTCCACTTCTCAGGTCTGAATCCCAGAGGCCTAATATTTTCATACTGCAGTCCCCCTTACCTCCACCCTGTGACTTCTCATAATAGTATCCCACCTTGGCCCCCACAGTATGTCCCCTCCCTCTATCCCTCCCTCCATCAGCATTCCAGGGTCCCATGCATTCTCTGCTGGCACCGTTCTCTCTTTCTAGGTGACAGTGGGACAGTAATGCCTGAATGAGATGACCTCATCCTTGATAATGTGCTAGCTGGAGAATGTGTGAGTTTGCCTAGGAAACAGAGAGCCTTAGCCTAGGGAAAATGACTCCAGAAGGCCCTTAAGGAACTACGCTGGGAATTTCTGGCCCAGGGAAGATTGGCTAGGGACACCACATATTCTATCATTTCTAGGTCGGAGAGACCTTGGGTATCATTGATTGAACCCCTTCCTTTTATTGATGAGGAAACTGAGGCCCAGACAGGTAGTATTTGTCCATGCTCATATGGGCAGTAAGTACGCAAGACAGAGTTATAGACCTGAGATGAGCAGCTTCCAAGTCACACACTCTTTGCACGATATCCTCTTGGTGAAAGAATGACCTGTACACAGAAGGCCCTAAATAAATGTTTGCTCACAGAATCACAGATTTGTGTCTGGAAGTCTCAGAGATAAGCATTTCATCCAATCCCTTTATTTTACAGAGCAGAAAATGGTCTGAAGTTAAGTGATTTTCCCAAAGTCACAAAGATAATAAGTAGCAGCCTGGATTTGAACCCAGGTCCTTTGACTGATGCTCTTTCTACTTCTGTTCACCTAGATTACTGTGTGGATGGAGGGCAAGTCATTTTGTTATTCTGGGATTTGATTTCCTCATCTGTAAAATGAGGACCACATTCTTTTCTCTGCCATCTGCTTGAAAAAAAATAAAGAAGGGGCAGTCATTATAATCTTTGAAAAGTGATATAAATTCATGGGAAGTCTTGCTTGATCTGACATCCTGCCCAGAGCCCACTAAGCCAATTTCAGAGATCCAGGATACAGAACTTACATCCCTTCCCAAAGGGCGAATAAGGCACAGTCTCTCTCAGGTCCCCCAAAGTTTCCGCCATCGTCTCTTTTCTAGAATCCATCTGTTTGGGGGTAGACAGTCAGTCAATAAGCATTTATTAAGTGCTTACTATATGCTAGATACTGTGCAAATTCTGGGGATACAAGAAAAGGCAAAGGACAGTCAGGTCTGAGAGGTGCGCCTGTCCCTTGGCTTACACACAGCTAGAAGGGAGAAGAAGGCAAATCTACCTGGATCGTGTCTGAATCTCATCCTGCCCTCCATACATCACACTGAATAAGCCCAGATGTAGCTCCTCAGTGGGCAGAGGCCCACATCTGGTCACTTTCCCGCTCTACCAGAGAGAGAAACGGCTAGAGCAAAGAATTCATCTTTGTCTTCTGGCGTGTGCATACGTGTGTTTCCTTTGCTTTGCTTTTATTTCTTTCTGTTTTGCCTTCCCTCCCTTCGCTTTTTTCTTCTCCTTCTCCTCCCTTTCTCTGTCTTCCACTTCCCCTCCATCCTCTAGTTCTCTCCCTCCTTCTGTATTCTTCCTCTTCTCTCCCCATCTTCCTTTTTTAATCCCCTTCTTCTTCCTCCTCCTAATATCTCTATTTCTTTCCCCATCTCCTTCTTATTCCTCTCCCTCTTCATTGTCTTATCCACCTTCCTTTCCCTTTTTTCTCCTCCTCTTCTTCCTCCTCCCCTTTTTCTTCTCCCACCCTCTTTCCCCCGTCTCCTCTTTTTCTTCCTCCCCTTTCTCTTCCCTCTTTCCCCCTCTTCTTGTCCACTCTTCCTCCCCTTCTCATCTCCCTTCCTCCTCCTCATTTCTTCCCCAGACTCCTTCCCCCTCTTCCTCTTACCGTCCCTTTCGCCCTCCCTCCCTCCCTCTCTCTGCCTGGCTCCTTTGAATTTGTGAGAGCTGCCTTCACAGTCCTTTGACAATGCTGAGCACAGCCTGTGTAAACCTCATATAGTTGATGTGAGGGGAGGGAGAGAGAGATTGGGAGCAGCTGAACAGAATGAGATCCTGTAGGGGAGAGAAAGGGGCTGTGGAGGAGAAATGACTTTGAGACCGGAGGGGAGAAAAACAAGCGATAGAATTTCCCATCTTTTAAAAACAGTAAATGACCTGTTGCCTTCAGCCGAGGATTGTGCTCTGCTTATTGATTTCACCCTCTCCAGGGGAGGGTAGAGCTGAGTGCCTCCTCCCTGGGGAAAGAGTCATGTTTGTCCACAGCCTGCTTACCCTGGCCCCTTGTCAGCAGCCTCTGTCCTCCGAAGTCCCCAGGACTCCCAGACTACCGGCTGGCTGTCTCTGAAGAAAAAAATGAAGTTCACTAGAACCATGGGGTCAGAGATGCATAGAATGCCTGAGCTGGGAGGGAGCTTAGAGCATTGAATGTCAGATTTAGAAACCTAAGAAGGTAACTGAAGCAGGAAGGGGGAGGGTAGTGAGAGAGGGAGAGACAGAGAGAGAAAGACAGAGACAGAGAGAGATAGACACAGAAAGAGACAGAGAGACAGGGAGAGACAGAAAGAGACAGAGGGACAGGGAGAGACAGAGGCAGAGACAGAGAGAGAGAGGCAGAGACAGAAAAAGTCAGAGAGAGACAGAGAGACAGAGACATACAGAGACACAGAGACACTTAAATCTAAGAATGTTACTGAAGAAATTAGGAGAGAGAGACAGAGACAGAAAGAGAGAGAGAAACAGAGAGACAGAGACACAGAGAGACACAGAGACAGAGACAGAGTAGGGGCAAGGGAGAGAAAAGCAATTTGTTTTAGGCAAATGAACCCCTCCACCTGTTCCCTTGAGACCCTGACAGAGAGTGCCTAAGACTCTGAGATCCAGCTTCAGGGATAGCAGCACCTCTCAAGTGGTTCAGCATCAGAAATGGATGTGACTTTTCCAGTATAAATGCAGATCCTTTAGACTTGCAGCTGAAACCTCCTCTAGGTGTTCTCTTTCTCATTAGAAGTCGAGTTTCTTGAGGTCAAGGACTGATCTGTTTTTCTGTGTGCTTAGTACAAAGCTTTGCAAATAATAAGTGCTTAATGAATGTTTTGTAAAAATTCATCTGTAGAATACCAGCACTGGGAGGATCTTAGAACATGAAATATTAAGGCTAAGACATAATTTTGAAAAGTTAGAGCACAAGGAAACTTAAAACACAGAGCATCAGAGCTGGAAAGGGCCTTATTCTATGTTCCAAGGGCATTTCCAGTTCTGACATTCTAGGTTCTAAGGCCCCTCGGAAATCTGACAGTCTGTATTCTAAGGGCCCTTCCAGCTCAAATACTCTAAGAGCCCTTTCCAATTTCTGATAAATTCTAAAATTCAGTCCCTTCCAGTTCTGACAATCTAGGATGGTTCTAAGGCTCCACTCAGATCCGACACTTTATGTTCTAAGGGCCCTTTCAGATCAAATATTCTATGTTCTAAGAGCCCATTCCATTCTTAGACAAATTCTAGAATGACATTTTTTTGATCATTCATTCATCATTTATAAAGGATCCTTTTTTTTTTTTCAGAACATGGTAGGTTAGAGTTGGGAAGGCCCTTAGAGACCACCTCATTCTACCCACTCTTTTTTTGCCCAAATAAAATTTTATTACTGTCTTTTGTTTTCACATCATCTGGATTTCCCAATTTTATACCCTCCTTCTCCTACAGAGCCATCCTTTATTGCAAAATATAAAACTACCCACTCTGTTTAAAAAGGAAGAAACAGAAACCTGAAAGAGATGGCAAAGATTCAATCCTGAGCCTTAGGCCTGAGTGACCCAAAGACCGCTTACCCAGGCATTGGCTCTATCTACTGGAACTTCAGGGAATCCTTGTGTTCTGGCCCAGGAGTCACCTTGGACCTGGCTCTCCTGACCAGATTGTCCTAATCTCTGAATCCCTGCTGGAGGTACTAAAGCTCTGGAACCTGTAAGTCTCCTTCTCCCTCTCTCTCTCTGTGTCTCTGTCTCTGTGTCTGTCTCTCAGAACTTCAGAATTGGAGATTTCTTTGCGGGGCCTTTTTTCTAGTTATTTGAACAACCTTCTATCCATGATGTTTGTTTGACAGGTGCCTTTTCCTTATACCCATTCCCTTTTTTCCCTTCTATACCTTCTTTCCACATAGTCCAGACCATAAAAGTGTTTTTTGGGATACACTTACAAGAGGAAGAGGAATATAAGCCCCTTAAGGGCAAGGATTGTTTAATTTTTCTGTCAGTATTCCTAGTACCGAGCATAGTATATGGTGCATGGTAGGTACCTAATAAATGCTAATTGATTAATTCAATACATGAGTTCATAAAGGATACATGATATATTATAATATTAATAATGGACATAGATGGGGCAATGGATAAAGCTCCAGGCCTGGAATCAGGATGATATGAGTTCAAAACCAGCCTCATATACTAACTAGCTGTGTGACCTTGAGCAAGTCACTTAATCTCTGTTTGCCTCATTTTCCTCATCTGTAAAATGGGGGTAATAATAGTACCTATCTCCCCGGGTTGTTATGAGAATCAAGTGAGATACTACTTGTAAAATTCTTAGCACAATGTCTGGCACATAATAGGTACCATGTAAGTGTTAACTATTTGTATATTACCTTAAATATATTAGCTCATTATCATATTTGCTGAAGATTGCAGGTAAACAAGAAATCGATCTTCTTCCACGCTGATTGGCCTTGCACTTCCCAAGATCTCTTGGATGGAAGGTCCTCCAAGCCTGTCCTGGCCATCTTGATTTCTCCCTGGGCCAAGAGGTGAAAGCCTTCGCTTTGTTTAGACCACACTCAAGAGGAATTGGGAATTCCCCAATTTGTGGCTCTAGACAGAGTTCACCGGCCCTTTTTTTTTCAACCCCTGTTTTCTGCTCTCAGACAATTAGAAAACTTCATCTTTCTGCACAGCATTAAAATGAGCCTGTGCCTAACTACACTTCCCCGCCTCAATGGTACCATGAGGGGAAATATAAACAGCTCAATGGAACAGTTTCCATCAGGTAGGTATCAAAGTACAGTAGAAAACGCATACTGGATTTTGGAGGCAGAGAACCTGAGTTCTAATCCTGATGTCAGCGCTTACTACTTATGTGACCCTGGTCAAGTTGCTTCACCTCTATGGGACTCAGTTTCCTCATCTGTAAAATAAAAGGGTTGAACTCTTACAGAATAGCACAATCTAAAAATTGGAAGGATCTTCAAAAGCCATCCTGTCTAGCCATTAAAGGGTGACAAATTCCCTCCACAATATGCCCACCATAGGGTTCTGCAGCTTCTGCTTAAAGACCTACAGCTGAGCAAGGAGGAATAGTTCATCCTTAGCTCCCTCCAAGCTTCAGATCCCATGTTTCTATGACCACATAACCTCTCAGTTCACAAAGATGCTCCATTCCTTACAGGGCTGAGATAAGGGAAGTGGCTTGATTTAGGTCACTCAGCTAGTTAGGGGCATGGCTGAGACTAGAACCCAGGGGCCCTAATTTCCAGGCTTTGGTTTTGCATATTGGAATTTCTTAGCCCAGGGCTTTACCTGTATTACGTACTTAAAACATGTTTGCTGACTTGGATAGAATCTTAAAGAGTCCCAACCACCAGCCTCCTATGTGAGCAGCAGAGCCGCTGAGGGAAGTGAAGAGTGATAAGGTTAAGCAGACAGCGGCTATGGGCCCTGGCGGCCTCCCTCTACTGGTGAGTATCTCTGTCTACACTGATGTCCAGAGGGGAGGGCAACCCGACTAGCAGTAATTCTTGATCACTAGAAATTGCCAAGTTTGACCTAGTCAAGCACAAGCCTTAACCCAGCCCTATCCCTGCTGCTCACATGTCAACAGGCAGCTCCCTCAGCCAGGTTTGAAGAGGCAGCTTCTCAGCCCTGCCTCCTCCTTCATGAAGCCCATCTGAGTGCACCATCTCTACATCCTCTTCCTTCTCTCCTCCCTTCTCTTTCTCTCCTTCTCTCTCCAGTATCCCTTTCTTCTCTGCATTTTTCCCTCCACTTCCCTCCATCTTATGTCCTTTCTCCACTTTGTCCTTTCTTCCCTCACCACTCACCACCTGCTTGATCCTTCCCCTTTCTCCTCTTCATTCTTCCTCCCTCTCTCTCTTTTCTCTTCTCTTTTCTCCCTTCCCTCCCTGTCCTTCCCTCATCTCTCTGTTTCTCTTTCCCTTTCCTCCTTTTGTTCATTTCTCCTTCCCTCTTTCATCCTCATTTCCCTCTCACTTCTTTCTCTTCTTTCTTCTCTCCCTCATACTCTGTTCTTTCCCTCTCATTCTCCCCTCTCCCTCTTCCCTTTCTCTCTCTCCCTCTCTTTTTCCTCCTTTACATCATCTCTTTTATTCTTTCATCATCTTCTCTTTCCCTCTCTCCTTTCCTCCTTCCCCACACCCCTCTTTCTTCCTTCTCTCATCTCTGCAGCTTTTTCTTTCCTTCCCTCTCTCCTTTTCTTCTCTCCCTCATACTCTCTTCTTTCTTTCTCATTCTCCCCTCTCCCTCTTCCCTTTTTCCTGCCTCCCTTTCCTTTTCCTCCTTTACAGCATCATCTCTTGTATCCCTTTCTCATTTCTCACCTTTCTCTCTTTCCCTCTCTCCTTTCCTCCTTTCCAACACCCCTCTTCCTTCCCTCTCTAATCTCTCTCTAGCTTCTTCTTTCCTTCCCTCTCTCCTTTCCTCCTTTCCCACACCCCTCTTCCTTCCCTCTCTAATCTCTCTTTAGCTTCTTCTTTCCTTCTCCTTCTTCCCCTTGCTCTTTCTCTGTCATCCTCTCATCTCTGTCTCATAAAACTCTGGATCCCTCTTCTCTCTGGCTGATCTCAGCTGTGGGTTTTGATATGACTCCTAATTGTCACTACAGCTTCCAAGTCCAGGCTGGGGGTGAAGGGGGCCTGGGTGGGGACTCTGGCTTGTGAGAGACTATACTGCCATCTTCAGACGGGAGTGGATGGGAAAGCAGCAGCGCTCCTGGTCCCAGAAAGAAGAAAATAAAACAATCTGTTCCTTCCCTGGAGATGAAAACACACCCCCAACCTCCCTCAAAATGAAGCTCATGCAAAAGATCTGTGGCTTTCTGGTCCATCCACGTTCTTCATGGCCAATGTGGAATCACACTTACCAGGAAAACAGTCTCTCATCACGATATTAATTAGGCACCAAGACTTTTCTTGACAAGGATGCCCTTAAACAGGTGAGTATGATAAGTTTAGTCCCTTCTATTCATGTAGCCCCTTTCACTCTCCAAAGCACCATCCTATTTATCGATATCTAAAGCCTTTTTGAACTCTGACTGTGTCCTAAGGGCCCTCCAAGCTCTGAAATTCCTGGGTCCTAAGGTCCTTCTTAGTTCTGACATTCTGTGTTCTAAGGTCCCTTCCAGCTCTGACATTCTGTGTTTTAAGGGCACTCCCAGCTCTGATATTCTGTGTTCTAAGACCCCTTCCAGCTCAAATATTCTGTGTTCTAAGAGCCCTTTCAATTCTGATGTTCTATGTTCTTGGCTTTCTCCCAGATCTGATATTCTATATTCTAACATTTTATGATGTAACATCCCTTCAAATTCCAACAATTTACATTCAAGGATTTCTTCCAGCTCTGACATTCTATGTTCCAACACTGTTCTAATTTAGGGTCCTTCAAGGGCTAAAATTACAATTCTCAGATCTCATTTGATTTTTACAACCACTGTGGGAGGTACGTGCTATGATTAATCCCCTTTTACAGATGAGGCAACTGAGGAAGACAGAGGTTAAGTGACCTGACCAAGGTGACAAGTGTAGGAAATGTCTGAGGTCAAACTTGAATTCAGGACTGCTGACTCCAAGTCCAGCTAAGTCGCTTGGCTATCTCTATGACTGTGACTGGATCCTCACAATAACACCATGGTGTAGTTAGAGCAAGGTTTTCCCTCTGCTTTCTGAAATGAGAGCAACAGGAAGCAGAGCCAAGGCCATGGCACAATTTCCATGTCTGATAATAAAGGTTCCAAAAGACACAGTGTCATTGTCACACTTCCTCCTTGGCAAGTGAGGTCTCACTGTAACATTGCGGGGTAATGGGAAAAAAGCTCCAGACTTGGTCTCAGAAGACCTGATTTTGAGGCTCATCTTTACTGCAGTTCCTTGGTCTGAGTTTGATTTAATCTGGTACAAATCCTTGACTTGAGTGAGTATTGGGTTGTATGGTAAATGTGACTCCTATTGGCCTCCCAGTTATCTGCAAATGCCCATATAGTCAACCACCATGGAGATTTTCCTTCAGAGCCAATAAGTATCCAAATGGCAGGTGGGCCAAACTCTATAGGATCATTGGAGAGACCCCTTCCCACCAGATGTCTGCCCATCTGAGGGCCCACCCCCTATATTCTAGACCATCCACCTGGGGAAAGTTCATTATTGGCTCATGCCAACCACCCTATTTGTTATTCAACTGGGCCATCCTAGCTTATCACACTTGGGCAAGTAGCTAAGGCTCTCTGTACCTGAATCTTCATTTGGGAAATGGAACTCACAACACTTGTACCATCTTCCTTGGAAATTAGCTTGGTGGAATGGAAGACAGCTGGCTTCAGAGATAGGACAACCTATATATATATATATATATGTTGTCTCTACAAAAAAAAGTAAGCTATTCTCTGAGGTCAAGGGATGCTTGATTTTGTTGTTGTATCTGAAGCGACTAATAAATGCTTAATAAATACCTGGTGATTGATTGAATGATTGAACACATTGATCTCCATTGGTAGAGGGAGTTTCTTCACCAGGAATTCCTAACACTAATAAAATAAAAGTTTGGTACAATCCTTTTCCCAGCAACAAAACAAAACAAAACTCTACCTAACTGGCCAAGTTCTGGTGAAGATTGTATAAAATAATGTGTTATTTACTTTGTAACCATCAATGGGGAATGTTATATGAAGAATTCCAGTAATAATATGAATTATTGCTATTAATATGTACACTAATAAAGCAAAGAAACTTCCCCTCACTTGGTATGATGGAAGCATTTAAAGTGCTGTAATTGTTTATGACTCCAGCACCTGAGGAACCAAATCTTTGTGACATTTGAGCTTCTGCATCTCTGTTTAATCTCCATCAGAGAGTGGAGTTCATCCCAATGTCCTGATGACTCATTTCCCAAACCGGAGGAAATATGTGCTGGACACCCACTCAGTCAATGACCTTTCTTCAGAGGTCAAGTTCTACTCATTTACTGGAGAAATGGTAATCTTTGATGATAATTAGCATCTGACAGTACCATCTGAGCTGTTCACATTACAGGGTTATGTTCTAGAATGAAGATTCAGAAATCAAAAAGCAATTGCAAACTGGAGAGAAGGGGAGGGGGAAGCTGAGGGATGGTTGTGTTTATCTTAAGGAATTGAGAAGGATACTTGGTAGGAAATTAGGCTGGAAAATGACTAGGAATCATACACATATACCTCTATTAACATCCATAGGATGTGAGTGGGTTGTGGGGAATGGAGACCTGGATGCTTTTATTAGTGGGGAGACATGTCCCCCAGAGGATGTCCCCAGCAGAATGTAAGCTCCTTGAGCATAGAGACTGTTTTAAATTTGGTTTTTGTAACACCAGCTTCCAGCACAAATGCCTTTGCATATAGTAGGTGCTTAATAAATGCTTGTTGGCTTGGCTTGGCTGTATTTCTCTCTGGGTTGACCAGATGCTTCCTTCTTTTCTCTCTTCTTGGCAAGGTAGGCTTTGATTCCACTCTTGGCTTGGAGTTCAAGATTGGTTGTTCATGTGAAGCAGCCTGATATGTACACAGACTTGATGGCAACCCATTTTACCTATGAGAAAACTGAGGTCCAGAGTTAGAAAGTTGTATTTGAACCTAGCAGGATGAAACAAGAACAATGACCTGATATTATAAGGAGGTAAATTTCATTTTCTAATATACAAGAAAGAACTTAAACAATAAAAAGAGCTAAGCTGTCCAAAAATGTAATGGGCTGCTACTTTATAGGATAATGAGTTCCCCATTTCCAAAGCTTTTCACATATAAGACAAAAAAAAGACTTTTCCGGAGATTGTAGAGCAGGGATTCCTAACTTTTTTGAGGGCATTTCATCATCTCCTTCTGCTTAGTCTTAACACTAAGGGTGTTTGCTGTCTATATTCCTAACCGAAGGGAATGCCAACTTTTAGGTAGAGATTAGTGAAAATAAAGATGTCATTTTTCCTCCTTCCAAATTCATGGACACACAAAATCTATCCATGGACCCCAGACTGAGAATTCCTCTTGTGAGAATCCTCATCAAGCTTGAGTTGGCCTGGATGATGTCTAAGGTTCCTTCAAACACTGAGACTTCGTAATTCTTTGGTTCTGTGATTCTAATGGGAAAGGCTTACTCTGGTGTTTTCTGCTATAGTAGCCATCTATTTAGGGAGCCCTTCCTTGGGAGGGAGGATGTGCCTTTTGTAACATCTTCCTTTTATGTTTTCTGCTGTCTTGCAATAACAATAATAATAACAAAAATAGCATTTATATGGCACTTTATCATTTACAAGGCACTCTCTCTCTACACACACACACACACACACACACACACATATATATATATACATATATATATGTGTGTGTATATATATATACATATATATATGTGTGTGTATATATATATATACATATATATATGTGTGTGTATATATATATATATATTCTCATTTGCTCTTCAAAAACAACCCTGTGGCATAGGTGCCATTTTTATGACCATTTTACAGAAGTGGAAACTGAGGCACAGAGAAGTTAAATGACTTGCCCAGGGTCACACCATTATTAAGTATCTGAGGCAGGATTTGAATTCAAGTTTTCTTAACTCTAGAACAGGTCATTTTGTCCACTGTACCACCTAAGGAGGGCCTACGGCTGTCACTTGTGCTAAATGTACCAAAGCCACTTTACTCCACGTGGGAGGATGGATCAAGGTGTAAATTCCATTAGGATTGTTACTTGTAGGTATACAGAGTGGTTACAGAATCCCCACACACTCTTGCTTCCTTTCCAGATCACTAACTCCAGCTAGTCCCTAGGTACACTTTCTCCTCTTTTCCCCATCTCCCCTTATTTTTTGTTTTTCCCTATTAGAATGTAAGTTTCTTGAGAATAGACACTGTCTTGTTTTCTTGTATGTGTATTCCTAGACTTAGATGGTGCATGGAACACAGTAAGTGCTTAATGAATTCTCTCTCTCTCTCTCCCTCTCCCTCCCTCTCCTCTCATTCTTTCTCCTCTTTCTATATTTCTGTCTGTCTGCCTTTATTATCTATGTATGTATGTATCTATCATTTACCTATCCATCCATCTATTATCTATCCATCTATTATCTATCTATCTATCTATCTATCTGTCTGTCTGTCTGTCTGTCTGTCTGTCTGTCTATCTATCTATCTATCTATCCATATATCCACATCTATCCATCCATCTATCTATTTTTCTGTCTATCTGTCTTTTCTTGATATAGGTAATCCTCTCCAAAAATACTGTCCAGTTTGGGCCATCATATTTTAGGAAAGATATTAACAAGCTGAAGTGCATCCAGAGGATGTGGCTCTATGATGGGAAAAGGCATCACCATATGAGCATTCAGTGAAGGGACTGGGGATGCTTAGTTTGAAGAGAAGAGGAGAGGAGGGCATGCTAGGTGTCCTCAAGGATCTGAATGACCTTCAAAATGATAAAAGATTTTTTCTCTTCTGCTTGATTCCAGAGGACATAAGCAGGAGTGATGGATAAAAGTTACAGGGAGGCAGATTTTGGTGTGATATAAGGAAAATCTTCTTAACAATTAGAGCTGTCCAAAAATGGAATTTTAATTCCAGCAATGAGAGCTGCCTCTGAAGGTAGTGAATTCTTTAGCCCTGGCAGCCCTCCAGTCTGGATTGGATGAGCCATTGTTGGGGGCCCATGTTTTAGTGGGGATTCTTGATCACTGATGGTGAATGACCTCCACGGCCTTTCCCAAGACTGAGATCTTATGATTCTGTGAATCTTTCCCAGTCTTGGATGGGCTCCATCAACCTTGGAGATGCCAGCACAAGCCTAGAAGTGTCATGATCAGCAGCTAGAGAGGGATATTAAACAGAGTCAGGAGGTCAGGAATCTAGAGACAGGAGACAGTTAAGGGTCAGGAGCTGCCAGAAGTAAGGAAAAGTTAAAGGCATAAAATCCATAAAAAAATAGTAATAGCTCATATTTTTTTAAAGTTTTCAATATACTTTTTTCACTATAAAACCATGAGGTAGGGAGCATAAGCATTAGTAGTTTCATTTTATAAATGAGCAAACTGAAATTCTATGCCATGCTAGTTTTTGACTCTAGTAGGTGACTAGTTTTAAGATGTTAAAAATCACCTAACTTTGAGGAAAAGACTGACATGAGCTGGGTCCTTATGTGTTAGAGACAGAACTAGGGTGAGGCGAACAGGACTTTGTCTCAGGTCACCAGCATGGATAGGAGTGCGGTTTGGAGACACCCTTCCCCTCATGATTCACAGTCTCCTTCTGTCATATGCTGCATGACAAATCCCCAAGAGCGGTCTGCTTTCCTCACAGAGAGGACTTCCCGGAGCAAGCATTTTCCCAGATGTTGCTTCTCCTGTGTCCAGACTCTCCATGATGTCACTGTTCCTTTCCCTGGCAGACTTGTCTTCTCTACCACCTCCCCCAGCTGTTTTAATCCTAAGTGAAATCATTATTTGTTGTAGCTGTCTTATATTTCCTATCAAGGCAGAGACTGGCATCATCATAATGATAATAATAATGAAGAAAAAGCAGTTATGTTGCATTTTGAAGACATTTTACAAATATCATATCTTATCTTTGTAACACCTCAGGGAGGTAGGTACTATTATTATCCCCATTTTATAGAAGAAGAAACTGAGGCAAAGGGAGGTAAAGTGACTTGGTTAAGATCACACAGCTATTTAATGTCTGAGGCCAGATTTAAGTTCAGGTCTTCCTGATTCTAGGTTCTGTGCTCTATTTAGTGGGCCACCTAGCTTCCTCCAGGTAGTATGGATGGGTCTTAAGCTACCACTGCCTAGCTTAGCTTAGATTTGTATAGGAATCACTGTTTTTCAAAGCACATTCACTTGCATTATTTCACTGGTTGGTTTAATTGAAAGAGCAATTCAATATGGTTGGGTCGGGGTAATAACTTGAGTCTCCTTCCAGGTATATTCCTGATTTTCTAGATTTCAAAACTACACTTCAGCTGCTATCTTACCCTAGAAGCTTCCTTGGCACCCAGGGCCTCCTCAGCCTGGAGCATCCTTCCATTGTACAGGGCCCCCTTCTCCTATTGGTAAATTCCCCTGAAGGCCTCCATTTTGGAAAGGGGCACAGGCCAACCAACTTTCATTAGTCTGTAGGCTGTGCTTCTGACTTTCTGGACTCCACACTGTGTACCTTCACCTCCACCCTCCCACCCTCCTTCCAAATCCTTTTTGTTCATTGTCTTCTTTCATTAGAATGCAAGCTCTTTGAGGGCAAGAACTGTCTTTCTGCTTGCTTTTGTATCCCCGGCATTTGGCACAGTGCCTGGTGGAAATGAAGGATCAGGACAAGGACAGATGAATTTGAGGAGCAGTAAATAACCCTATTTGGCTGGAATGTACAGAACGTGAAAGGGAGCATCACGAGACAAGTCTGGAAAGGTTGAACCAGTGCCAGCTAGACTGTCCAAGGACTTTCATGCCCGGGTAAAGGGTACGTGTATTTTATTCTACAGACAACAAAATGACTCAGAAATTTTTGGAAGGTGTCATGATAAATGACATTGTTCAGTCATTTTCAGTCATGTTCAACTCTTCATGACCCCATTTGGGGTTTTCTTGGCAGAGATACTGGAGTGGTTTGCCATGTCCTTCTCCAGCTCATTTTACAGATGAGGAAACTGAGGCAAACAGGGTGAAGTGACTTGCCCAGGGTCACTCAGTTAGTAAGTGTCTGAGGCTGGATTTGAAATCAGGAGGATGAGTCTTCCCAACTCCAGGCCCAGTGCTCTATGCACTATGGCATCGCCCAGTTGCCCAGGTAAGACCTGTACATGAGGAAAATTGTGTTGACCACTATGTGGAAGACGGATTTGAAGAGGAAGGATTAGTGAGGCAGGAAGACTGGCTGGGAGGATATTATACTAGTTAAAGCAAGAGGCAAGGACCCTAACCAGTGTAGTTGGGCAAAGGGTTAGAGATTTAGAACTAGAAAGGAATACTGAGTCCATCCTCTTCATTTTACAAATAAGAAAACTGAGACAGAGAAGGTAAGTGACTTTGTCCACAGTTATGCAATTAGTGTCTGAGAAGGGATCTGAACTCAGCTCTTCCTGACCCTGAGCTCAAAGCCCTAACTACAACGCCCCCTGCAGCTGTCTGTGAGTAAAGATGTAGTGATAGTTGAAAAAGACATTAATAAGGTAAAATTACTAAAACTTGGTGACTGATTCAGGAATAGAGGGGGAGAAAAAAGAAAGAGGCAGGCATGACCCCAAAGTACCACATGACTAGGAGAATGGTGATAGAAATAGGAACTTTAGGAGGCAAGAGCAGAGATGCCAGCATCCCCCATGGCTCTGACCCATGGAAATCTCTCCTGACATCTTTCATCTCCAACACCCACAAAGCCACCAGAGTCTGAATCCAAACACCCACCAACTTGAGTAAATATTTGATAATCTTCTCTAAGCTTGCTCGCTATAGCAACACAGAGCCACTAAGTCCCGTTTAAATTAAAACTGCCTTGCAGATCAAGAATCCCAAATACAGACAAGCCAGGAGAAATGGGAAGAATGGGGGAGGAGGGTCACGATGGATACAGATATTTTTAATTATTGGAAAGAAAGAGAAAATCCGAGGTTGGCCTCATCTTCCTCTCACTATCCCCTTGGGCCCTCTCTTCCCTTCCCTGCCCACAGTCTTCTCCAGATTTGCTTAGCAAATTAAAAATCCACTGATAATTGGGTGATTTACTGGTCTCCCAATCCTCTTTGGCAGGCAGAACACCCTGGCAGGAGGAAAGGCTGACCAGCTCAGTTGGGAACAGTTCCCAAGCCTAAGGGCAACCATCTCTTGCTGACAGATTAGCAAGAGAGAGAGAGAGAGAGAGAGAGAGAGAGAAAACACATTTGAGGTGGCCAAGTGAGGCTTTTGGAGAGACCTTGGAAGCAACCCAGTTGGGAAGATGGGGGCAATTGCTTGATTTCATACGAAGAACTGAAAAAACTCTGAGTCTCAGATTCATTGAACTCCTACCTCGGATACCTTGAATACAAGGACAGAGGAAAGAACTCTGGATTCTAGACATATTCTGCTACTAACTCATCAGTGTGACATGATGCAAATCCTTTCCCGTCTTTGAGCCTTACTTGTGTTCTTTATAAAACATGGTTTTACAGATGGTGTTTAAGGATCTCTGAAATGACTGACCAACTCTTCTAGGGACCATGTGGCCCCAGTGGCAAGTGCCATTACCCCTGGGGATAATCTACTTTACATCAATTCCCTCCAATGTCCCTGAAGACTTCTTGTCTCTCATTTATTTCTTGTACGCATATAGTTGTGTGCCTGTTGCCTCCCCCATCAGATTGTGAGCTCCTTGAGGTCAAAGACCGGTTTTGCTTCTGTATCTTCAGCACCTGGTGCCTAGTCAGCCCTTAATAAGTACTTGTTGACTTCATGTTTCAGATCTTTTGTTTCTGCTTAACTATCCCCTCCAATGAATAAATGTTGATTGACTAAAATTCCACTTTCTGTCTATGAATTTCCCTGAGTTTTCAGCTCATAAGCTGAGGTGACTGACTGACTTCACACTTAATAACTGAGCTGTCTATTTCTGGCTAAGATGACCAGTGTTACACATGTCCCCATGTTCTATCTGCTGATTCGTAGACTTGTAGAATGTTAAAGCTGGAAAGGGCCCTTAGAACATAGAATGTCAGAGCAGGAAAGGACTTAGAACACAAAGCATTTGAACTGAAGGAGATTAAAAGTCAGAGATGGAACAGAAAGCAGTGAAAACAGATTCAGCATGGCTCCATTAAGATAGAGTCATGCCAGACTAACTTCATTTTCTTTTTTGCCAGTGTTACTTGACCGGCATATCAAAAGAAGGATGTAGCAAAGCATTTTA
Source organism: Phascolarctos cinereus (assembly GCF_003287225.1). Taxonomy (NCBI): domain Eukaryota; kingdom Metazoa; phylum Chordata; class Mammalia; order Diprotodontia; family Phascolarctidae; genus Phascolarctos; species Phascolarctos cinereus. The sequence continues at coordinate 369,646,027 of NW_027556098.1, read as the reverse complement.
AAAGTTTCTCATATAGTTCTTGTTCAAAGAAAGGTACACTGGATATTAGTATGGTAAAATTGATGCAGAACTAGATGAAAGACTGAACCCAAAGACTATCGATGGTATGATGTCAATTTGAGGGAGGGCTCTTGTGTCTGTCTTCAACAGAAATGTTAAAAAGCCCAGGACCAAGGGATAACACACACACAAATTTGTGAATTCAACATGCATGCAACTACATGACTCGTATAAAGCCTTGGATGACGTGATTATTATGTTTGTAACTAACATAAAGCACAAAGAAACAGCTTAGAACATACAATGTTAGGCGTGTAAGGACTCTTAGAACGTAGAATGTCAGAGCAGGAAAGGACTTAGAATGTAAAATACTAGAAATGGATGAGATTGAAAGGTATGCAATAGAGTTAAAGTCCAGAAAGTCCTGGACAGGCTGATTCTAGTGAGATAACATCTAACAGGTATAAATGCAAAGTCCTGAAATATCAATTTCACATCTAAGTTGTAAGGAAGTCTTGATTAGATAGTAGCTTATCTGAAAAAAAAAGATCTGGGGTGGGGCTAATAACTACAAGCTCAAAATGAGCCACCAATCAGGGTCAGTCAGTTGACTAGTGTTTATTAAGCATCTAATCAAAAAACTTCTCCCAAAGTCTCCCTTTACAGAGAATTCAGAATTTTCCACTTAACTCTTCATTTCCCACCAGCTGCTCTGTCTGGTTTAAACTCCACAATCATCATATCCCCTACACCAGGTAAAATCTGGGTGCAAACCCTGCCAGCTTGCCTTTGTATATTATCTTCCCCAGTTAGATTATAAGTGTCTTCAGATCAGGGATTGTCTTTTTTTTCTTCTTTGTATCTTTAGTGCTTAGCATGGTGCCTGGCACATAGTAGGTTCTTAATAAATGTTTATTGACTATTTATTGACTATTGACTATCTACTACGTGTCAGACAGTATGCAGAGTATTGAGATATGAAACAGGAAACAGCCACAATTGATGCTTTCAAGGAGTTTACAGTGTGCTGTGGAAACCAATGAACTAATCTTGTCTTAGTCTTCCTTTACAGAAATAGCATCCAAGATTAGGGAGGTGGTAGTCCTGCTGTTCTTTGCTTAGCTAATTATAGATGTAGATAGAAAACTGGACCTGGAGTCAGGAAGACCTGAGTTCAAATCCAGCCTCAGACACTTACTAGCTGTGTGATCCTAGGCAAGTCATTTAACTTCAGTTTTCTCCATTTGTAAAATAGGTATATAACAACACCTACCTCCCAGGGCTGTTGGTGAGGATCAAATGAGATCATATTTGAAAAGTGCTTAGCACAGTACCTGGCACATAGTAGGTACTATATAAATGCTTGCTTGCTTCCTCCTCGTTAGATCCCATCTGTGTTCATTTCAAGCCATCCACCTACCCCATGGTATGCCCGTAAATGTTTTAACAAGTGAAGCTCCCTCCCCAAAATGTGTGCAGGACAGACTTTTAAATTTAATAGGCATTATTAACATTTTCTCCATCACCTTCTTAAGTCTAGACAATTAAACAAAGCAATAAACCAAGCCCTGATTCGAAGCATATGCTGATTTCCATGGTAGCACACTTTGGAAATTTTAACTATTGGCTCTTCTAAGCTGATTTTTTTTTGGGGGGGGTTTCACATCCTTATCACGCAGCTCCCTCCCTCCCCCATTTTAGGAAACATAGATAATCTGGAGAACATTCAGAGGAGCATGGAGCAGGCTGGAGATGAGCTTTGAGATCATATCCTAAGAGAATTGGCTGAAGGAAGTGGGTGCATTTAGCCTGGAGAAGAGAAGACCTAGGGTGGCCATGGTAGTTGCCTTCCTGTATTTCAAGGGTTTTCATGGGAAAGAAGAGTAAGGCTTGTTCTGCTTGTTCCCAAAGGGCAGAATGAAGAGTGATGAATGACTATGAGTGGCAGAGAAGTACATTTAGACCTGGCACAGGGGGGAAAATGCCCATGAAATTACAAAGAGAAAGCCAAGTGTGACACAATCAGGGAAGGCGTGTATGAATGAAAAAGGAAGGCTCATCTGAGGACAGGAAGGGGGGATGAATAATGGACAGCCTGTGTGTTCCACTGGGATCTTTTCAATGTTAAGAGAAAAAGAGGAAGCAGCCATCCCAACATTGGGTGAATTTAAGGGACATTGACGAAGGGCTGGGCAGGAATGGATAGGTGGCCCCTTATTGGAGGGAATGCCCATGTCAATGAAATCACAGATTTATTGGAATATTTGGAGTAAGAAAAATAAAATAAACTTCTTAACAACTAGAGTTACCTTACAGTAGAATGGACTGTTTTAAGAGGTTGTGAGTCTCCACTCTTCCCGTCCTCCACGATCTGGAGTCTGGATGGGGACATATGGTAAAAGTGGTTCTTGTTGAGTTATGGGTTGGACCAAAGGTCCTTCAAAATATTGAGATTCTGTGATAAATGAGGAGAGACTGAGTCACAGAAAGAAAAAAGACTGTATATGAACCTAGAGAAAGATCTGTAACTCCAGGTGGTCCCTACAGTGTGTACCCTTGAGGAACATTGCCAAATTAGAGATACAGAGCCTTGACGAAGGAGATGGAAGGGGATCTGGAACACTTTCAAGTGGAAGTGGATGAGAACATGGTGGTGAGGAATGATGTGAGTCAATTTCCAATAAGACCAAGTGGACCATTGTTGTCTCATACTCTTTGAGGAGTGAAAGGGGGAACTATTGCATTTTGAAAGAGATGCCAGTGAAGGTAATTTCTTTGTCATGGATGACTAATAGTTGACCTCCAGGCATGTAGGGGGAGCTGACACACTTTTTGGGCTCTTTTGGTAGAAGCAGCTAGGTGACAAAGTGGAGAGAGTATTGGACTTGGAGTCAGGAAGACCAGACACCTCCTAGCTGTGTGATCCTAAGAAAGTCACTCACCTTTTTTGATCTTTGTTTTTTCATCTATATATGGGGGCAATGATAGGGTTGTTGCAAGAATCAAATGCAATAAGATATGTACAATGCTTTACAAACCTTAAAAGTGCTACATAATTACAGCTAAGTGTATCACACAGTGTAGGTGATCACTGACTGCCTATGCTTAAGAGTTTTCTCCATAGTGCTTCCGAATCTCTGGACAATGAGGAAACAGATGCTGCAATGCTGCACTCTGCTGTGGCTGTATTAGCAAGTTGACGCCAAAGGTGGGACGCCTGTCCATGAATTTTCTCTGTTAATTGCACATACCAGCCATGATAAATCACTGCGGTTCCCTTCTGGACACACTGGGAAAGGAGAGGGAGCCGAAGGCCCTGGTGCATTTGCAAGAGAGCCTTTCTCTGATGCCTAATGATTTTCCCGGCCTCAGCAGAGGAAGGACGTGCATAATTACCAAATTGAGCTTGCAACAGCTCTTCCTTCTCTGAAATGGACACTTGGGTCATTTCAGCTGAAAAATTGGGTTGGGGAAAAATAAATAAATAGAAATTGGCCTCTTTCAGGAAATTATCCTGGAAATTGAATGAGATGAGAGTTCAGGGTTGTTGTCTCTCTCTCTCTCTCTCTCTCTCTCTCTCTCTCTCTCTCTCTCTCTCTCTCCTTTCCTCTCCTCTCCTCTGTCTCTCTGCTGTTACTTAATCACCCTCTGTTTGGAGGCCGAGGCCCCACAATCCTCAATACAGAGCTAACATGGGCTAACCAGAGAGTGACAAACAGTGAGAAGAGAGGAGAAAGAAGAAGCTTAGTTTCAGAGCCTCATGCTGAGCAAATCTCCACAAGAGCGGGTCACCCAGCTGAGGGGAGATGGAGGGGAATGAAGCTTAGTTTTAATGGTCTGAAAGGAAGAGTCAGACATAAGGGGAGCTGGAGAAGGAAAGGTGTGGCTGCAGCCCTGACCACTGAGCAGGGTGACCTTCCAGGCAGGAGTGGGAGGTGCTATCTATGAGTGTGAGCTGTCGGGACTCCCACATAACCTCTCTTACCCTCTGATCCTCATTCTTATCCCTACATCTTTAATAAGGCTGTGATGCCTTCTTGTTCAAGGAAATTCAAAGCTTTTCTTTCCTCAGTGGGTCAATAGACTCATTCAGTGCCCCCCTTCCCTCTATCTAGAGCGCACAGACATGTGCACTAGGTGACACAGCAGATAGAATGCTGGCCTTGGAACTTGGAATCAGGAAGACAGGAGTTCAAATCCACTGGCAGACAACATCTGGAGCAAGTAACTTGACCTCTCCCAGCCTCAGTTTCCTAATCTGTAAAATGAGGATGATAATACCTTCTTCACAGGGTTACTGAGAGGATCAAATGAGATACTAAAGGTAAAGTTTATTGTGAACTTTAAAGCTCTATGTAAATGCTAGCTATATTCACACCAAAGGGTAAAGGACTGATATATCATAAAGGCAGAATGTTGATCCACGAACCAGGAAACCTGGCCTCTAGTTTCAACTGCAGCATTTCTTGGTCATCTCAAAGTTGACCATTCTTTCTGAGAGTAATACTCCGGCTCATAGCAGGAAGCTGTCCAGTAGCAGCTAACTTAATGGAAGCCAGGCCACTGTGCTAGATTCAGGCAGGCATGAAGTCGAGGGGCCACCCACATGTGCACAGGCATGGGGTTCTGTGGCAGGTCAAACACTATAAACTGCAGGGGCTCCACGCAGATCTCAGACCATCTTTGCCTTCCTAGAATTAGTGCTTCTGCCTGATGCCCAGACCAAATCTCTTCACTGGTTCCTCAGACTCTTGTTGCTAGAATTCATGCTTTCAATCCAGAAGGTGCCTTCTGCCTCAGCACGAGACATCCCCCATTCCACAGCACCTGTCCAGTACTTAAAGGCCCCTGTCTGGGGCCATGACCTTTCCCAGCTCCTCAGCTCAAGAGGCCTGAGCCTGAATATCCCTATAGTTTTCCCAGAATCCTCTTATGACTTAGTTATCTTTCCCTAGAAAACCAGACCTCTTTGGGATTCCTCTGTTGTGTCAAAGTCACCATCGCCTTTCTAGTCATCCAGTTTCACAGCTTTGGGTTGCTCCTCCACTCCTCAATCCAAAATCTTTTCTAGTCTATCTCCATACATCTTTCAAATCCCTTCCCTACGCACAGGGTCACCTCCCTAGTTCAAGTCCCCATCACCTCTTGCCTGAATTATTGCAATGGCCTTCTACAACAGCCTTCTTCTAAGTATCTGTTCCCTACCCCTCCAATCTGTCTAAGCATAGGTCTGACTATATCACCACCCTCCCACTCCCCGTATACTCCATAATGGGACCCTATCACCGTTAGGATCAAATATGACTTCTCTATGATGTTAAAGCCCATCACAATCTAGCTCTAATTTAATTTTTCTAATTTATTCTATGTTCCCCTTCATATACTCTACATTACAACTCTCCCCCATCTCTGTGCCTTTGTATGGGCTGTGCTCATGCCTGGAATGCCCTCCTTCCTTATCTTCGTTTATCCCTCTCTAGTTTCCTGCAAAGCTCAGATTACATACTACTTATATGAAGGCTTTCTTGATACTCTCCTGTTCCCCTCCCCCAACTAGTGCTGCCCTCCAATTAATTTGTGTTATGGCTGGGCCTGGAGTCAGGAAGATAAGTTCAAATCTGGCTTGCTAGCTGTGTGATTCTAAACAACTCACTTAACGTCTGTCTGCCTCAGTTTCTCCAACTGTAAAATGGGGTAATGATAGTGCCTACCTCCCCAGGTTGTGAGGATCAAATGAGCAAATATTTGTAAACTACTTTGTAAACTTCAAAGCTACATATAAAATACACAAAATGTATCTAAAATCAACATAAAAACATAAAATAAACATAGACTAGCAAGTATCAATATTATTTATTTTACATACATTCTATATTATATTCATTTCCTCTGTAAATGTAAGCTTCTTGAGGGCAGGGACTTTTTCATTTCTTTGTGTCCCCAGTGCCTAGCATAGTGTCTGGTACATAGCAGACACTTAACTAAATGCTTGTTTGTTGACTGATAGTTTCCAGTCCACTTACCTTTCTGGTTGTTTCTCAGGATACCCTGTATCTTATTGAAGTCTTTCCTCAGGTGTAGACCAAACTGTAATACTACAGCTGTGCTCTGAGCACGAAAGTATAGAGTAGAACTCTCACCTCCCTCATCCTGGACATTAATTGGAGCCTATTAATGCAAATTTCAATTCCTTTAGCTTTTTTGGCTGTAAAATCTCATTGTTGATTTACAATGAGCCTGCTATCTGGGCTGGCTAAAAACAAAAAATACCCAGCCTTTTTCCAAATGGCTTGTTTCTGGCTATATATAAGCCTCAATCTAGTACTTAGACAATTGATGTTTTGAATCCAAGTGCTGAACTTTACATTCATCCCTACCTAATTCCACCCTTTGTTTTACCTCACTCAGATTTTTTTTTTGTTCTGACTGATATTGAGTGCCTTAGGGTTTCTAGCCCTCCTAGTTTCTTTCCATCTCATTTAATGATAGAAGTCTGCATTCGGGGCAGGGCATAAACAGCCCATGGGGGTAGGGCGAGGAGGGTAAGCAAAGACCAAACTTGCAAAAATCGTCCAAAGGAAATTTCTTGGGATCATAAGTAACTTTCCAGTGATGCTTTAAAGTGTAAAAAGCACTTGACATCTCTAATCTCATCAGGGCCTCACAGACCACCCTGCAGAACAAGTACTAAAGGTATCAGATGGGAAAACTGAGGTTCAGAGAGGTCATATAGGATCATCATTTCAGAGCCAGAATAATAATAATGACAGCTCACATTTATAGAGCATTTTAAGGTTTGCAAAATGCTTTACATACATTATCTCATTTGATCCTCAGAACAATCCTGGAAGGTTTGTGCTATTCTTTTCAACCTATTTTACATATGAGGAAACTGAGTTACCAGGAGGTTACATGACTTGCCCAGGGTCACACAGCTAGGACGTGTCTAAGTAGAATCCATACTCAGGTCTTCCAGACTCCATGTCTAACATTCTATGTATTATGTCACCTAGCTGCTGGAATTCGCCTTCCAAGTCTCATTAAGTCCAACTTCTCCATTTTATAAATGAGGGAACTGAGACCCAGGATGAGGTTCTGTGATTTCCAAAGACCATAGAGCATCTGAAGGGGGACTAGAACCTTACTCCCAGTGTGCGCTCTCTGCTATACGTTGCTGACTCTCCAATGTAAAATAACTTGCTCATAGCTAATAAGCATCCAGATTGGTATTTGAACCCATGTGTTTTTTTGTAACTTCAGGTGTAGCACTCTTTGTTGTATTGACTCTGGACAAGGATTGTAAGAGGGCTGGAAGTGACTTTGGATATCTAATTAGACCCTTTCATTTAACAGATGAGGAAACTTAGGGCTATGAGGGTTATAAGGACTTGCCCAGTGTCACATGTGGACCTAGAGCTTGAAGAGTCAGTCATCTAGGCTGATTGCTTTCACTTTACAAGTGAGGGAACTGAGGGTCAGGGAAGTTAAGAGATTCATCCGAAGTCCCACAGGTAGTAATAGACAGTCAGAATTTGAACCCATGACCACTAACTCTGAGTCAGAGCTCTTAAATGACAGAGCCAGAATTAGGTCTTGAGTCATTTTCTGTCCAAATTCAGGACTGTCTCCAGTGAACCTCATCTTTCTTAACACACTCTTGTGATAACGAGCAGGACTTGCTGACCAGTCAGGCCTGCGACAAGAGAGAGATAATTAAAAAGCAAACCCCAAAACAAAAACAAAACAACCTCCAAAAGTCTATGAAATTTGTCTTTAGGGGCACTACCTCTTTTTTTAAATAATGAAAATTGCTTCATGATGCTTTTAGTTACCAAATTAAGCCATCTTTTGCATATCAAAAGAAGATGTCTACTCAACCTTTATATCACCTTTCCTGCTTATAAATGAGATTTGTAAAATGAAAAGGGGTCAATCTCCGCTCTTCTTGGTAGGTATGGCTTTTACCAATATTGACTTCCCTCTCCTCCTGGATGCTCTCTTCTGCCTCAGCATCCACAAGTTTGCACTGATAATCTGCTGGCTGGTGATCCACCTCTTTAATATCCCCCATGTCCTTCCCCTTAACTGTGGACTCCTCCAAGGCTGGATCCTGGACCCTCTGCTCTCTTCTCTCTATAGCCTTTCTCTTTCCCCTGGGCAGAATGGGCAGATGAGAACTATTTGTTTCAACAGTCATGAAAGTGGCTGAAGCAGGCACTGTGGAGGGCTTAGAGCTTGGTCAGACATTCAAGATGCCAAGGTTATCCACTGCATCCTGAGCCATTGCCAATCATCTCGACTTTTGTCCTACCACTGGAATCCAATGACTCTGGAAGAGTGAGGCTAATGACTCTGTGAACATCAGTTTCATTTAAATCCAATTTACACACTAGTCAAAACATCATTCTGTGATGTCATTGGTCCTCTTCAAAAATGAAGAATGAACAACAGTATTCTCTCTCTTGATGACCTCATCAGCTCTCATGGTTTCAGTAAAGATGTTCAGTTCCATCCATTCCCTGTCTCCTAACTGCCTGACGGACAGATAACTTGATCCAAGGATATTCCCCATCTTGAGAGCCTAATGTGAAGATTTATATCTCAGAACTCTGGAAAAACTACAAACCAGGGATTGATTTGATGTTTTCTTTGTTGTCTAAACTTAAGCAAGTGATAGAGAAAATGATAATGAAATGATAACAACTTAAAGTGTATTGTATATACTCTTTTTCAGAGAGTAGATTGTTAGACATTTCCCAGCAACCCCCTTTTCCCTGCTCCCTCTTTTCCCCCCCTTCCCTCCTTTTCTTCTACATGTTTCCCTCCTCAGTCATTCTGGTCCCTCGTGATGCCTGTTTTCTAATACCAGAGTGATGAAGTACCAGTGAAACTGGGTCCCAAAGGATTGTAGGTGAAGTTTGGGAAGACTGATGCTAACATCATGCCTGGTACTTGGAGTGATGAGTCTAGGTTCTACTACCTATCAACAGGGTGACTTTGGGCAATTCATTTCCTTCTCTGGGCTTCATTGGATCATAGATTTAAAACTCACCTTAGAGGAAGCAGAGCCAAGATGGTGGAATAAAGGCAGGGACTCACTTGAGCTCTTCCCCAAATCCCTCTAAAAACCTTTAAATAATGATTCAAAACAAATTCTAGAGTGGCAGAACCCACAAAAAGACAAAGTGAAACAATTTTCCAGCCCAAGACAACTTAGAAGGTTGACAGGAAAGGTCGGTTGCATCAGGGTGAGAAAGGAACACAGTCTAGCACAAGCTGTGCCATCACAGACCAGGCCCCAGCAAACCTGGAGGAGGTGGCTGATTCAGTGGCAGAAGTGGTAGTTCCCAGACCTCTCAGCCCACAAATAGTAAGGGGATCAGACAGCGGGTCAGAAGGAGATTTACAGCTGTCCTTTTGCTGGCATGAGGGGCAGGACTCTATTGCATTGCCCATACTGTGATCTGGATTGCAGTCGTCGGACTCAGTCCCAGTGTGAGGAGGAGCACTAGAACAATAGAACTTGTGACCACAGGAGAACAGGGACCCTGGTCACAGTTCCAGGGTTGAAAAGAGTACTTGTGGTTGCTTGCAAACTGGTGCATGGTACAGGAAGTAGTAAACACACCTCTCCCTAGATCATGCCACCTTGGGAGAGCCAAAAACTTACAGGTCCTCAGAATTACCTCTGAAAACAGCTGCACAAAAAACTTAAAGCTTGGGACAATTCCCTTTCCACTCCAGAAGCAGAGCCCCACTTTATCATAAAGTTAAAACTCAGGAAATAGAACGTAAAATAAATAAACAACAGAAAAAATTCTGGCCGTAGAAAGTTTCTATTGTGACAAGGAAGATCAAAACAAACACTCAGAAGAAGACAACAAAGTTAAAATTTCTGTATCTAAAGGCTCAAAGAGAAACATGAATTGGTTTCAGGTCATGGAAGAGCTCATAAAGGATTTTTAAAATCAAGTAAAAGAGGTAGAAGAAAAATTAGGAAGAGAAATGAGAGTGATGCAAGAAAATAATGAAAAAAGAGTCAACAGCTTGGTAAAGGAGGTACAAAAAGATACTAAAGGAGGTAACACTTTAAAGAACAGAATAGGCCAAATGGTGAAAGAGGCACAAAAATCCAGTGAAGAGAAGAATACCTTGAAAAATAGAATTGGTCAAATAAAAAAAGATATACAAAAATTCACTGAAGAGAAGAACTCCTTAAAAAGTAGAATTGACCAATGGAAAAGGAGATATAAAAGCTCACTGAAGAAAATAATCCTTTAAAAGTTAGAATTTGGCAAGTGGAAGCTAATGACTTTATGAGGCTTCAAGAAAATCAAGCGAAATCAAAAGGATGAAAAATAGAAGAAAATGTGGAGTATCTCACTGGAAAAACAACTCACCCAGAAAATAGATCCAGGAGAGATAACTTAAGAATTATTGGACTCCCTGAAAGACATGATCAAAAAAAAAAAAAAGCTTAGACATCATCTTTCAAGAAATTATCAAGAAAAACTGCCCTAATATTCTAGAACCAGAGGGTAAAATAGAAATTGAAAGAATCAACCTATCACCTCTTAAAAAAGATCCTAAATTGAAAACTCTCAGGAATATTATAGCCAAATTACAGACCTCTTAGATCAAGGAGAAAATACTACAAGCAGCCAAAAAGAAGCAATTCAAATATTGTGGAGCCACAGTCAAGATAACATAAGATTTAATGGCTTCTATGTTAAAGGATCAGAGGGCTTGAAATATAATATTCCAGAAGGCAAAAGAACTAAGATTACAGCCAAGAATCACCTACCCAGCAAAACTGAGTATAATCCTTTAGGGGGAAAATTGGATATTCGATGAACTAGAGGACTTCCAAGCATTCCTGATGAAAAGACCAAAGCTGAATAGAAAATTTAACTTTCAAATACAAAATGCAAAAGAAGCATAAAAAGGTAAACAGGAAAGAGAAATCACAAGAGATTCAATAAGGTCAAACTGTTTATATCCCTACATAGGAAAATTGTATTTATAACCTCTAAAACCTTTCTCATTATTAGGGCAATTAGAAAGAGCATATATAAACAGAAAGTAGAGGTGTGAGTTGAATGTGGTGGTATGACTATCTAAAAATGTTAGATTAAGGGATGAGAAAGAAGAATGCACTGGGAGAAGGGGAAAGGGAGAGGTAGAATGGGATTAAATTATCTGATATAAAAGAGGCCTGACAGAAAGTTTGCAATGGAGGGGAAAATGTGGAAGTGGGGAGGGGAGCACATGAACCTTACTGCCATCAGAATTGGATCAAAGAGAGAATAATGTACACCCTCAGTTGGGTGTAGAAATCTATCTTACCATACAAGAAAGTAGGAAGGGAAGGGGATAAGAGAAGGAGGGGGAGCTGATAGAAGAGACAGAAGTATGGGGGAGGTAAAAGTCAGAAGCAAAATATTTTTGAGAATGGACAGGGTAAAAGGAGAGAGAGAGTAGAATGAACAGGGGAAAAATAGGAGGGAGGGAAATATATAGGTGGTAATCATTACTGTGAAAAAATTTATAGTGAGTTTCTCTGATAAAGATTTCATTTCTCAAACTTATATAAAATTGAGTCAAATTTATAGAAATAAGAGCTATTCATCAATTGATAAATGGTCAAAGGAAATGAACAAGCAATTTTCAGACAAAGTAATCAAATTTATCTATCTATAGTCATGAAACAAATACTCTAAATCATTATCGATGAGATATGCAAATTCAAACAACTCTGAGCTATTACCTCACACCTGTCAGATCGTCTAATATGACAGAAAAGGAAAATAACAGATGTTGGAGGTGATATGAGAAAACTAGAACACTAATGAACTACTGGTGAAGTTGCATACTGATTGAACCATTCTGGAGAGCAATTTGGAACTATGACCAAAGGGCTATAAAACCATGCATACCCTTTGACCAAACCATACCACTACTAGATATACTGTATCCCAGAGAGATAAAAAGCAAAAAGGAAAAGGTCCTATGTGTACAAAAATATTTATAGCAGCTCTTTTAGTGGTGACAAAGAATTGGAAATTGAGGGGACATCCATCCACTGGGGCAATGGTTGAATAAGTTGTTTTATATGATTGTGATGGAATACTATTGTGCTTTAAGAAATGATGGAAAGGATGCTCTCAGAAAAACATGGAAAGACTTATATAAACTGAAGCAACGTGAAATGAACAGAACCAGGAGCACATTGTACACAGTAACAACAATATTATATGATGATCTACTATGAATAACTTAGCTCTTCTCAGCAATACAAAGATCCAAGATAGTTCAGTAGGACTTATGATGAAAGGTGCTGTCCATCTCTGGAGAAAGAACTGGTAGAGCCTAAATGAAGATCAAAAATACTTTTTCTTTACTTTTCTTATTTTTATTTAGTTTGTGTTTTCTTTCACAGAATGACTTACATGCATATGCCAAATTGCTTGCCTTCTCAATGGGGGGAAGGGAGAGAGGGAGAGATTTTGGAACTCAAAATTTGAAAAAAAAGAATGTTAAAATTGTTTTTACATATAATTAATAAAAATGAAATGCTAAATAAGATTAAAAACTCATCTTGGAGATGAGCAAAAGCCATAAAATGGCTTGCCCAAGGTTGTACAGGTAGCCAGCAGGATTTGAACTGAGAGCCTCTGATTCCAAATCCAGAGCTTTTTCAATTGTGTCATTCTGTTTCATTTATAGAGCAGATGACGTGATATAGTAGAAAGCACACTGTCTCTGGAATCACAGGACCTGGGTTAATAAAGCTGCCTCTGACTCTTGTGACCTTGGGAAAGACACTTAATAACCTCTCTGGGTCTCAGTTTCCTCTTCTGTAAAACAAAACCCTGAGGTTCCTTAAGATCTATCATCCTAGTCACCTTGGTTTGCTCATGTGTCACACAAGGGCTTAGACTAGAGGATGTTTTAGGGCCCTTTTAGCTTTGACATCCATGCTTCAAAATGTTGGTTGAATGACTAATTTAATGACTAGTAGTGGTGGATTTTCAGATGCTAATGACTGGCCTTTGAGGGAGACATTTTTGGACAAGGACACCCTCCCCAGACCCCTTCTATTACACAGCCTAGGTGTGTAAGGTTGGCCCTACATATTAGATGAAACTTTGGAAACAACTAAATCTTCACATCACTTCCATTCTTCACTTCTTTCCTGAATGTCCCCCATCACTTTCTACAGATAAGGAAACTGATACCTTGAAAAGGAAACAAGGGAAAACAAGCATTTATTAAGTCAAGAAGACTCATCTTCCTGATTTCAAATCTGGCCTCAGACACTCATTAGCTGTGTGACCCTAGGCAAGTCACTTCACCCTGTTTGCCTTAGTTTTCTCATCTGTAAATGAACTGGAGAAGGAAATAGCAAATCACTCCAGTATCTCTGCCAAGAAAACCCCAAATGGGGTCATGAAGGGTTAGACATACCTGAAAAATGATTGAACAACATATTCTAGCCGCTATGTGAAGCACTTTACAGATATCATTTCCTTAGTCTTTCAAACCAATTCTATGAGGTAGGTGTTATTATAATCCTCATTTTTACAATAAAGAAAATTGAGGCAGAAAGACCTCACATGATTACACAGCCTGTGTCTGTGTCAAGATTTGAACTCATGTCTTCCTGACTTTAGGTCTAGCACCATAGCCACTGCACCACCTAACTGCTCCCTAGAAGGGAAGAACATCACAGAACTAAGTTAGAAGGCTCTTTGGATGACATCTAGCCTAACCACTACAGGAAACCAAATCTTCAACTTTCCTAACCAGTGGTCATCCAGTCTTCGGTGCATGGGGATCCTACTGCACCTTAGGGCAACACCTTTCATCATAAGTCCTACAGAACTGTCTTGGATCATTGTATTGCTGAGAATAGATAAGTTATTCGTAGTAGATCATCATATAATATTGCTGTTACTGTGTACAATACTCCTGGTTCTGCTCATTTCATTTTGTATCAGTTCATACAATTTTGAACTGCTCTAGTTTGGAGGAAGATTCCTGAAACCCCCAGATGTCTGGAGTGAAGGAAACTTCAAAGATGGTCATGTCCAATCCCTTTTACAGAAAAGGAGACTGAGGGTCAGAGAAAGAATAGCTTACCCAAGGTCATACATAGCGAGTCAGTGGCAAAGCAGGGGCACCAGAGTCCAGGTCTCTGAGCTCCTCAGTCTTCTTGCCAGTAGAACACTGTCTCTAGAGGCATTAACCCTACATCACCACCTCCATGCCAGGCTCAATCCCACCCCTATGCTTTCATTCAGGCTTATTTTCCCATCCTCCTCCTCACATCTAGAGCTGGCATCATCTAGGGCTGTGCTGGCACAGCTGTGGAGGGCTCCTTGGGGTAGTCTCTGTTGTCCTGAGGGCAGTGCTACTCCAGGGGAAGTCAAAGAGCCTTATTGGAAATCAATTCTCTATATCTTGTGCTTAGCAGGTTTCTAGAACCCTAAGGGATGCTATTCATGGGTATTAATCATGCACATAACAAGCTTGTTGGTTTTGTCCTACCCACTCTTGCTTCTCCAGGGTTCCCAGGGGCTAAAGTCTTACACTTGCCCAGGGCAGAACCCACAATAAGCACTCAAGAGATGCTTATTGACCTAAGCTCGGTCTGATGGAAAGAGTCTGCCTAACTGCTCTAAGGATCCTTCTTGAGCCTGAAAAGGAGGGCAGCATAGTCAACTGATCCATATTTCAGCATTGACTTTGTTACCCTGCTTCTTACAGCAGGTAGTGACATTCGATGCCTCTATGGGCAGTTTTGCTCTGACTTGCCAGGGAGGCAGAGGAACAGGGACTGAAGAGGTGGGGGGAGCGGGCTTGGCTTTCTTTTTTGCTTGTTAACAGAAATCTCCAAGCCTCTCTGCTCTGAGCTCCTGTTGTTTTCCTGATCTAATTAGCAGTAAGGAGAATTAAACTCCACACTCTGACACTGGGCCTCCTCCCCCTGAGAGCATTCAATCTAATACTGTTTAAATATGAAACAGTTCCTGTCCTCCCTTTGAGAGGCAAGGAGGCATAAACTATGGACTAGAGCAGTAATTACCACCTCTGATTAAGCAGAACTAGTTATTAAAAAAAAATTATTATTTCAAAACACCAAGTTACCAACATGCTATTTTTTTAAAGGGGCAAAGACTCATGGATTTGGGGGAAAGACCCAGACTTCAGTGTCCTCCTCTTTCTGTAGTTAGACAGTCTGTTTGACAAGAGGTCATAAGATTTAGATCCAGAGGGAGCTGTGGAGATTGGGAGCTCATGTACACAAACCAAAGAGGTTGAGGGGCTTTCTGAAGGTCATGGATAGAGAATAGTTAAATACAAGCACTGAGATTTAAATCTTGGTCTTCTGACTTTGAATGGAGCACTTTTCTGAAGATACCAGGCTGACTCTCTTAAGCACAATGGACATTTCTATAGTTTATAAATGTTGCTGGGCATTTAACATACATTCTGTCATCTGAGCCTGAATACAGTTCAACAGACATTTCTTAAGTGCTGCTATATGCCCAGCCATTGTGCTAACCTGAGGTAGCTTCTGCCTCAAGGACATGCCGTCTACTGAGAAAGTACCACGTGGGAGAGTCTACTGGGAGGGGGCTCAGATGAGTAAATACAAAGCAATACAAAATCTCAAAACAACTCTTTTGAGAGTGGCATGATAGACATTATTATCTTTATTTTGCAGATGAGGAAACTGAGGCCCAGTGTCTAGGACTTATCCATGTTCATATACCTACTAAATGTCACTAAGGGGGATTCAAACTTGGATCTTTTAGAATCTGGGTCTAACATTCTATCCACTGCACCAAGCCATCTCTCCAACCCAGCAGCCATCAGACCTGTGGTAAGAGTAGACAGGGGCCCTGACCTCAAGGAGACGTAGTTTATTAAGAGAGACAAAAATGACACAAATATGAGCAGAAGACGCATGTTGCTGAGGCAAACAGGGTTGGGGGAAAGCCAGTTGAAATTACCTGGTGGCTTATGAACAGCCAAGATGGCACATGCTTCCTAGTACTGAGAGGGAGAGATGATAGGAAAAGGGAAATAGGAGGGGAAAATGGAGAAGCACTATTGCTTCATCACTTTATTGCTGCTTCTGCTGCCCCCATAGAGTCCCCCACAAAGAAGTCTGTGCAGTCTTCCTCAGAGATGTTGCTATTAGATGTGCTAAATCTTCCATGTTTCTTTAAGCAATCCCAATATGACATGGTTGCCAGTTGCTTCTTCCTCTGACATTTTAATGGCTCTGGGTGCTCATTGGTGAGTCCCTTCCACCAAAACACGTTATCCTCCCATTTGCTTTCTTACTCTGTCCTGAGAACGGTGAGAAAGGAGAGCCTGGAAAGGTCTTCTTCCTGGTCTCCATCAACTTCTTGGCTCCCTTCATATCTCAGCCAAAATTTCATCTAGGAAAAAACCTTTCTATACTGAGTGATTTCCAGGTCCTTCTCAAAGGAAAATGCCCTCCCTATGAAATTACCCAGTATATCATAGTTGTTTATGTGCTGTCTCTCCCATTAGACTTTGAGCTCCTTCAGGGCCTTTCTTTGTATTTCTAGTGCTTAACACAGTGCCTGGCATATAGTAGATGCTTAATAAATGCTTGTTGACTTGTCTAGACTTGCTTGTTGACTGTGGTGGTCAGTGTATCTCAAGTCAAGTGTATACCTTATTATAAGTTATGTAGGGCTCAGACCTCCCTGGGTTGAGTGGAAACTACATGCATATTTGAACGTATGTTATAGCAACCTTAGATTTCTAAATATGTCTCTCATCCAAGTCAATGCAACAATATCAAAATACAGTTAACTCTTTCCCCTTAGTCATGTCTGTAGTACATGTTCTTTCGGAATCCTCCACTTTCTGAGATACCTTGAAAATCATTCTCTGAATGGATTCCTTCTGTTTGTATGTAATCATCTCCAGTCGCTGTTATCAACTTTACGCTCTTAACATTTTTTTTGTTTCCTCCCATAAGGAATTAAGGGGAGAGTACATTGGTTCCACTATTGTCAACCATGTAAATTTGTTCGGTTGTTTTCAGTTGTGTCTGACTCTTCATGACCCTATTTGGGGTTTTCTTGGCAAAGATACTAGAACAGTTTGCCATTCCCTCTTCCAGCTCATTTTACACAAGAGAAAACTTAGGCAAACAGGGCTAAGTGACTTACCCAGGATCACCCAGCTAGTAAGTGTCTCAGCTTGGATTTGAACTCATGAAGGTGAATCTTCCTGAATCCAGGCCCAGCACTCTATCCATTGCACCACTATGCTGCCCCACCTATGTAGATAGAGCAACATGAAAAAAGGTGGCAGATCTGTTCCACTTGTGTTTCTGTGTTGTCCTCTGATTTCATCTACAGATGCTGTTCCCAGGATGATCTGGCTTGTCTGGATCTCATTCCTACTTACCTATTCTTCAGTGACTTTTCACTGCACTATGAGAGGATACAGCTTATAGCCTTCTGCCCAAATCCTTTGAAATGTTTTGCAAATGACCTTGAAGGTATCGTGTTGACTGTGGTTGTCATGTCTCTTTGCCAGGTGAGTAAACCTACAATAATAAATGCATGAGATCTCCATTGCAAAGGACATCAGAGAGTATCTAGTCCAACCCTACCTGAACAAGGGTCCCCTCTACAACCTGCCCCAGAAGTCATCACCAGCTTCTGTCTCCTGAGGCAGCCCCTTCCATCTTGCATTACCTCCAAACCTTAGGGAGCTTTTCCATATGTCAAACCCAAACTTGGCTCTTTGCCTCTTCCACCCATGGCTGACTTCTGCCCTCTGGGTCCAAGGAGAACAAAACAGGTTCCTTTTCTGCAGGACAGCTTTTCACATTCTTGAAGAGACCTATCATGACAGTTCCCTTCTTGTACCTAACTTCATGCCACCCGTAAGTCTTTTTTCTCCAAACAAAACTTTTTTCTATCTCTGGGGTAGCTAGGGGGTACAGTGGATAGATTGCTGGCTTTGGAGTCAGGAAGACACAAATTCAGATTTTCCTTCGGACACTTATTTAGCTATGTTTGACCCCAAACAAGTTACTTAATTCCCTGAGCTTCAGTTTCCTCATCTGTAAAATAGGAATAATGGTAACCTCTTAAGTTACTGTCAAGATCAAATGAAATAATCTATGAAAAGTGCTTTGCAACCTCAAAGTGGTACATAAATGCTAATTATTATTATGATAGAGAAGAGGTTAACTTGCCCCCAGACGTCTTCCCAATTCAATTCAACAAGAATTTATTAAGCACCTACTAAGTTCCAGGCACTATTAGCAGTATTAATATTATTATTATCACTATTACTCCAGTCTTGTGGTACCTCTCCTGAAGATTATCAATGGTGGCCCTTTAATTGTGTAGACTCATGGAGACTGAATATTATATCAGACTGGGGCCAGTTGAAAACAGGAAATGAGACATTATTAAAATACAGCAGGTGGCTCTGGGATGTTCCTAGCAGGTAAGACATGTGGGAAGTCACTGCAACTTCACTGAGAATTCAAGCCTGGCATGAAGACCTCCACTAAGAGACCACCTACTACCTCCTGAGGCAGACCCCTCTACCCTCTCACTACTTCAGGCTTCCTGTTAATTAGCTCCATCCTGGAGCAGATTTTGTTGCAGAGATCCCCATACGGGTGTGAGTCATCTAGAAACTTCAGAAGTCCCTTCCAACTCAGAGATTCTGTGATGTTTATGACAAGCTTCCTGCTGTTGGTCTGGCTAGATCTCTGCAGGTTGGTGGCTGTCGGGCTCCCTGGGCACTCCAATCACCTGCCAACATGTCCTTCTCCTGGGGCCTTCCCAGATCACCTGTCCTAGTTCAGCAGTCCTGTCTACTTTCTGGTTCCCACATGTCTCTGATCTGACACACTTTCTGCATGTCAATGGGAAATTCCCTTTGGATGGGAATAAACAGTTTTCAAAAGAATTACAAACCATTAACAACAGTCTGAAAAAAAATTCTCCAAATCATTAATGAGAGAAATGTAAATAAAAGTATCTTTGAGGTCTCCCTTCATATTCAGCTAATTGGGGAAGAGGATAAAAGATGGAAATGGTGGTGGGAAGAAAGGCACACTAACAAATTGTTGGAGGGAATTAGGTGGTACAGCAGATAGAATGATGGGTTTAGAGTCTGAGTTGAAAGATATTTACTAGATGTGTAGCCTTGAGTAAGTCACTTAACCTGTTTTCCTCAGTTTACTCAACTGTAAAATAGATTTGCCAGCATTTACTTCCTGGAGTTGTGAAGATCAAATGAGGTAATCAGATGAGTGCCTGGCACATAGTAGGTGTTATATAAATGTTAACTATTATAATTATTACTAAAGTCTGAATAATCTGAAAAACAATTTAAAATTATATGAGAAAAGTCATTACCCTCAGGACCAGTTATCTTTCAATCACCTATATACCCCAAAGGGGTCAAATGAAGAATCAAAGAGTTTTACTGTGTAACAAAATAGTAGTAACAGCACTTTTTTTGTGTAATAAAAAAGCAAAACCAAAAAACTGGAACTGAAGTAGATCCATATCCATTAGAGAAAGGCTGACTCAATTATGAACTATAACAGTAATGTGATATCATTGTGCATTAGGAAATGAGGAATATGAGGGATTCAGGGAAATGTGGGAAGACTTGTATGAAGCGACACAGGGTGAAAAAAGCAGAATCAGGAGAACAAGAGATGAAATGACCACAATGATGCAAATGACCACCACACCAGAAGGCAGTGAAACTCAGATTCAATGCCAGCATTGGCCATTATTTGATGCCATAGGACAGATGAGAGTGCTGGATGCAGAATTAGTAGGCCTGGGTTCAAATCTTGGCTCTCCCACTTACTAGCTATGTGACCTCAGGCGAATCTCTGCATCTTATTTCGTTGCTGTTGTTCCATTGTTTCTGACTCTTTATGACCGCATTTGAGGTTTTCTTGGCAAAGATACTGGAGTGGTTTGCCATTTCCTTCTCTAGCTCATTTTACAGATGAGGAAACTGAGGTAAACAGAGTGAAGTGACTTGGCCAGGATCACACAGCTAGGAAGTTTCTGAAGCTAGATTTGAACTCATGAACATGAGCTGGCCTGACCTGAGGCCCAGCGCTCTATGCACTGTGGTGCCACCTAGTGCCTGGCATCTTAGTTTTTTCAACTGCGAAATGAGGGGAGTTGAACTATATGAGCTTGCACCTCTCAGTCTATGGTGCTATGGTCTTATGATAAGGATGAAACATAAATCTTTTCTCTCTGTAGGCAAAGGGTTGAAGGAGGTAGATACCTGAAGGTGACCCATGGGGACAAACATTGTGTGTTGTGGAGGGTGATTTTGCTGAAGTTTATTTTTGTCTCAGGAAAGTAGGTTTGGTGGGAGGGGGAAGTAGAGGAGAACACATCAGCAAATGATTAGTGTGGAAAGAAAGAAAGAAAAAAGAAAGAAAGCAGGAAGGAAGGAAGAAAGAAAGAAAGAAAGAAAGAAAGAAAGAAAGAAAAAGAAAGAAAAGAAAGAAAGAAAGAAAGAAAGAAAAAAAAGAAAGAAAGAAAAAAAGAAAGAAAAAAGGAGGGGTGGAGGGAAGGAGGGAGAGAAAGAGACAGAGAGAGAGAGAGAGAGAGAGAGAAAGAAAGAGAAAGAAATTTCCTCTGCCTTCTCAGATCCTTTGAGGATCTGAAATCCTCAGCTGTCTGTCCTCTTGTTACCAATGAGCCCATGGGCTGTACCTCAAGCTTCCTGGACAAGGCTGTGTCTCTACGAATTGTTTAACTCCTTAGAGGATTTTGCAGCTTTTTCTCAAGATACTACTTTCTCCCTCATTGAGTAGCCCTTTGATCTATAATTAGCTAATTCCGGCTAAAGATTTGTCTGTCCAATGAAGGGGTCAGACTAGATGACCTCTAGTGTACCTTCCAGCTTTAAATACATTGATCCTAAAACTTATATGAAGTGATACAGAGAGAAAAAAGCAGAAGCAGGAAAAAAATATACACAATGACTACAACAATGTAAATCAAAATAACAATGAAAATAAAGCTGAATTCAGTGTAATTATTATGACTAATCTTGGCTAGGGAAAAGAGATGAGGAAATGCACTCTCTCCTTTCTTTGCAGAGGTAGGAGACTCTAAGTGTGCAATGTTGAGTATGCTCTCAGATGCTGTCAGAAAGCCAGTTGTTTTTTCTTTCTTTTTCTTCCTTCCTTCCTTCCTTCCTTCCTTCCTTCCTTCCTTCCTTCCTTCCTTCCTTCCTTCCTTCCTTCTATTAGAAAAATCTGAAACAAAAATCTATTACAAGAGTGAATGAAGAAAAGCCTTTATCACACTTCTCATGAAAATTGGGCACACCACACCCTAGTAACATGTATGCACTGGTACAGGAGTAAAATCAACTTTTGAATGGTTAGTAAGATCCCTAGTTACACTCTTCCTGAACCACCCTTTCCATGTTCTTCCATGTTCCTCCTTGTCATGTTAGTTCATGTGTCCCATGTTCAAAAATGGTGGCTATCTCCACCCTCAGGGAGTGTCAGTTAATATTCAATAAGCTTATTAAGCAAAGGCAGTGGAGAAAAGCCTTTGCCCTGTCCTTGGCCCCGATGGATTGCAATTGGTTTAGCCTCCAGGGCTCCACTCTTAAGGAGCTAGTTGTTTGCAGAATGTTGGGGGCACTTTCTGATTGGCTGAGACTATCCACAAGATCTTGGAAGTCCTTCTCAGAGTCTCCTTGTTCTGTTGTGGAAGCCTAACTCCTACTCCTTTCTCACCCTTCCCTCCCTCCTTCCTTCCTTCCTTCCTTCCTCTTCCTTCCTTCCTTCCTTCCCTCCCTCCTCCTCCCTTCCCTCCTTCCTTCCTTCCTTCCTTCCTTCCTCCTCCTTCCTTCCTTCCTTCCTCCCTTCCTTCCTTTCTTCCTCCCTCCCTGCCTTCCTCCCTTCCTTTTTCCTTCCTCCCTCCCTTCCTTCCCCCTCCTTCCTTCCCTCCTTCCCTCCCTCTTCCTTCCTCCCCTTCCTCCTTCCCTCCTTCCCTCCTTCCTCTCCCTCCTTCCCTCCTTCCCTCCTTCCCTCCTTCCTTCCTTCCTCCTTCCTTCCTTCCTTCCTTCCTTCCTTCCTTCTTCCTTCCTTCCTTCTCTCCTCCCTCCTTCCTCCCTTCCTTCTCTCTCTCCCTTCCTCCCTTCCCTCCTTCCCTCCTTCCTCCCTTCCCTCCTTCCTTCCTTCCTTCCTTCCTTCCTTCCTTCTTTCCTTCCTCCCTTCCTTCCTTCTCTCCCTCCCTCCCTTCCTCCCTTCCTTCCTTCCTTCCTTCCTCCCTTCCTTCCTTCTCTCCCTCCCTCCTTCCCTTCCTCCCCCTTCCTCCCTTCCTCCCTTCTTCCCTTCCTTCCCTTCCCTTCCCTCCTTCCCTCCTTCCTTCCCTCCTTCCCTCCTTCCCTCCTTCCCTCCTTCCCTCCTTCCCTCCTTCCCTCCTTCCTTCCTTCCTTCCCTCCTTCCTTCCTCCTTCCTTCCTTCCTTCCTTCCTTCCTTCCTTCCTTCCTTCCCTCCTTCCCTCCTTCCCTCCTTCCTCCTTCCTTCCTTCCTTCCCTCTTCCCTCCTTCCCTCCTTCCCTCCTTCCCTCCTTCCCTCCTTCCCTCCTTCCTTCTTTCCTTCCTTCCTTCCTTCCTACCTTCCTTCCTTCCTTCCTTCCTTCCTTCCTTCCTTCCTGCCTTCCTTCCTTCCTTCCTTCCTGCCTTCCTGCCTTCCTTCCTTCCTTCTTTCCTGCCTTCCTTCTTTTCTTTCTTCTTTCTTCCTTCCCTCTTTTCTTTCTTTCCTTCTTTCCTTCATTTTTTTTTTCATAGGGTCAGAAGGGTCCCTTCTCCCACAAGGAGATCTAGCTTTTTCTCAAGACATTTGACATTTCCCCCACCTATAGTTACTTCAGGAAAAATTTCCCAACATAACCTAGCTATGGCTCATGTCTAGGATCTCTCCCCTCCCAAACAATTATCAGAGCCCTTTGTAGAAGGTACCTACCATACAAAGCAGTAGCTATTGTGTATAGGACAATTATTTTTTTTCCTCTATCACAGAAATGCTTAAAACTCATAGGCTTATAAGCACTTATTGGCACACACTTAAAAGAAAAACTATAACCCATAACATCTGTTACAGTAAAAAGGGAAGGTTTTCTGTCTGGGGAAGGGTATATTCCAAAGTGATGGTGATGTGCTGTTGTTTGTCCTTCCTTCTCAAAGAGGACCATGACATGCAAGTGAACTGGATTTAAATGAGGGAGGGCTGTGCAATGTTACCAGCCTCACTTTCTCTTCTGGAACCATCCAGGTCTAGTGGCAAGATATGGATCAGGACAACTAGAGGTGGTCCTGGATGCAGTGAGAGGCCTTGGCCTTTTTAAGCTAAAGTCTTTAACTGGCATCAGTTTGACTGAGGCAATGCCCATTCAGTGATTAAGGCTAGGTGAAAAATGAGGCAGAGAATGGCCTCTTTACTTAGAGAAAGAAAAATCAATCTGGGAGGGAAAGACCCTCAGGGTTTCTGGTCAAAACATAAACAATTGCTATTTAAATTCACTCTGAGCCTATGGGGCCTAAACAATGACCAAGTGGGGCTTGGCCTGGGACCTATTGTTGGCCAATCAATGAGAGCCAGAGTGATTTGGCTTTAAGGCCAGTCCTTAAGAAAAAAATAAAAGGTTTCAGAGATGAAAATTTACATTCCTTTAGGTGGAGCACCTGCAGATAAGGGTATGATACTTTATGTGGAGAGAGGGAAGAGAGAAAGGAAGGAAGAAAGAAAGAGAGAGAGAGAAGGAAAGAAAGAAGGAAGGAAGGAAGGAAGGAAGGAAGGAAGGAAGGAAGGAAGGAAGGAAGGAAGGAAGGAAGGAAGGAAGGAGGGAGGAAGGGAGAAAGAAGAAAGAAAGAAGGAAGAAAAACAGAAGACAGTGACAGTGAGAAAGGAAGGAAGGAGATAAGAAAGGAAAGAAGGAAGAGAGAGAGAGAGAAAGAAAAAAGGAAGGAAAGAGAAAGAAGGAAGGAAAGAAGAAGAGAGAAAGAAAAAGAAAGAAAGAGAAAGAAAGGCAGGAAGGCAGGCAGGCAGGAAGGAAGGCAGGCAGGAAGGAAGGAAGGCAGGCAGGAAGGAAGAGAGCTGTGCTGCCCAGTTGTGCAGTTCCAGCTGGGTCTCCAGTGGGGCAGTTGTATTTTCTTTCTTTCTTTCTTTCTTTTTTGCAGTTGCATTTTCTACTCAACAGAGGTTGTTGTTTGTCTTTCGCTCTCAAGAAGGACCATGACATCAGGGATGTGATGCCATGACATGCAGGTGACCTGGATTTAAGTGAGGGAGGGCTGTGCAAAGTAACTAGAAACAAAAGACATCTATACGACTTTATTTTTTAATTGCCATGATTGTAGAAGATTTCTCCTCATCAAAGGTCACTGATCAGAGGTGGGATTTGAACCCAGGTCTTAAGAACCAATACTCTTTCTACTACACTGAGTCCCCACCCATCCCTGGGCTTCGAGTCAGTTTGTCTGTAGCTCCTTCCCTTCCTCAAATCTGTTTTCCTGTTGTCCTAGACCCCTCCTCTCAGGGCAAGACGTCTTTGAGAAAATAATCCCTGAGAAGAGGTCCAAGACATCGTGTAAGAATTTGTATTTGGAAGGAAGGGCCAATAATTTAACCCAAGGAGTAAATCTCACAGAGATTTTCAGGCCCCAGTGAGAGGTGGTAGGTAGATAAATGCAGGGACCAGAGAGGGTAAGTATTTTTGGGGGTGCCTTTGCCTTTTACATACTCGTTCTGCCTGAAATAAGGCCAGTCCCTCAAAGGACTTAACAGCGCCAACGGTATTTGGTTTCTTAATGATGTTTCTGAAAAACCAGAAAGGACTCCATATTTATTTCCAAAAATGCCTTTCCTCACCTTGTATGGTATCTCTCTGATGAGATTAAAAGGCTTCAGTGTCAAAAGTCCCTGAGATAAATTTTCCATCATTGGTCTTCCCTGGGCAGGCTGTGAAGTGGAAACTTCCCTTGGACAAAGCTGAGGGAGGCGGGAGCGGAGCTGTCTGAGGACAAATGGACAGCCTGGCCTTGTACTGGCCCAAGCCCGTGGGTGCCAGTGGCGTGAGGACCTGGCCCTGGCATGTCAGTTAGAGATTTATATGTTCTCTGGCAGCCCCTGCAGTAGCCTGGGTAAATTCAGGGAGCAGCCTCTGCAAGAGCAAAGGGGAATGTATTATTAAAAAAGAAAAAAAAACCGGAAAAAAAAAAAAGAAACTGAGGGAGGGCTATGCTTATACAAAGGGATGACTCTGCAATAAATTCCAAAGGGGAATTTGTATAGGAAGAGCAGGGGATCGTGCTGATGGCTGGTGTTTCTATATTATTCCACCTATGTTATTTCATCTGATCCTCTGCAAGGTAGGTATTATGTCTGTTTTACAGATGAAGAAAGGAAAGAGGTCTCAGAGAGGTTAGACTTTTCTATTTCGACCAGCACTTAGAATAATCCCTCACACATGGTGGGTGAGTTCTTAATAAATTTAGGAGGGGACAACTGAGGCCAAGATAGGCTAAGCGACTTGTCCAGAGTCACACAGCCAGGGAGTTTCTGAGATGAGATTGCAATTCAAGTCTTCCTTACACCAGGCCCAGAGCTCTGTACACTGTCCTGTACTGTCTCTTGTGTCAGATGGGCAGCCCAAAATTCTTGAAGTTTCAGGATTTTGGGTAGAGGCTCTGTGTAGCATTTAGGGAGGGACTCAGATTGGTACAGAGGATGAGGCAGTGTGGATGGGTTATGATTCGTACTAGAGGTAGGAGGACTCACACTGATGGAATGATAGGTCCATGATGGATCACCAATTTGTTCAAAGCCCTGATAGATTTAGAGCTGGAGCGGATTGTAGAGGGCGTTGAGTCCAATGTCCTCTTTGGATCCAATTCACAGCACACCCAGTACTGACTATAATGGTCTTTTAGGCGTTCAGCCCTTTGGATAATGATGGGAACAAATAGCCTCAATCCTGAGAAGGTACCTGACTCTTGAAAAGAGAAGGGGTGGATGATGAGGTTGTGAGGGAAGGTAAGGGTAAGGGCCACAGATGGAGGTGATTGCCGGGAAAATGGGGATTGCTGAGCAAAGCCTCTGGGCTGGGCTGATGCTATTCAGAATAGTAGTAGCAAGGAGTTGGTAAAGCCTTCTGGCCCCAGGATGCCATATTTCTTCCCAAGCTTTATGCCTCAGGGTACCTTTGAACATGGAGAAGTGAGGAGAGGATGAAGGAAGCTGATCTCAAAGCCTCTGTATTCTATGGGCAGGCCTCCTTTCCTCCCATCTGTACTTTATAAACTAGGGCAGATTAAGCTGTGATTGGTGACCCCCACTCTTGCCCAGGGTGGCCTTAATCTGTCATAAGCAGCCTTGAACAGTGCTAATAAGAAAAGCAGACTTCCCAGTTCCTCCCTCAAAAGCTCTTCAGGGATAGCACTGAGATCTCTACTTCATTCATTTATTCAGAATAAGAATTAGTGATTACTTTAAATCACAGTCCTTTCCAGATGTCCGCTACTCCACTCCCACCCCCAAATAAAACAATCAACATAATAACCAAATCTGACAGTGTGTGTAACATTCTGCCTCAGTGATCCCCATCCCTCCTCTGAAATAAAGGGACACATGCACCATTATCTGTTCTCTGGAACCATTGTTGGTATTTCATTCAATCCGTTTGACTCTTTTTTGAGGAGTGGGGGGAGATTCTTTATTTATATTATCATGGTAGTTATATCTACCGATGGAGGTACAGTGGAGAGAGTGGCAGGCTCAGAGTCAGGAAGACTCATCTTCCTGACTTCAAATCCTGCCTCAAACACTTCCTAGCTGTGTGACCTTGGCCAAGTCACTTTACCCTGTTTGCCTTAGTTTCCTCATCTGTAAAATGAGCTGGAAAAGGAAATGGCAAACCACTGCAGGATCTTTGCCTAGAAAACCCCAAACGGGGTCACAAAGAGTCAGACATGATTAAACCACAATGATATACGTCAGGCCCCGTACTAGGGACTGGGGATAAAAGACAAAAACGAAGCAGCCCCAACCACCAAAGAGCCCCCATCCTATGTTTGGGGTGAGGGTAATAACATAGGGCCAATAGATCTAGATATGAAAAGAACCTCAGATGTGCTCAGATAAGTAAATGGCCAATATATTCAAAGTAAATACCAAGTAATTGCCTGGGACTTCTGCAGAGCTGGCCCTCATGAGCCCTGCCCATAAACAGCCAGAGCAAGCCTAGCAACTTCCAGGCAATGCCCAGAGGAAGCCACTGGAGCGAGTGGTACAGCCATAGACGATGTAGGATCTCACCAACCCTCCAATGTGATCGATCCTAGGCCCAATTCCTAACTTTGCTGTCAGCTTGCCAGGTGACCTTTTTGCACAGCCCTCCCTCACTTAAATCCAATTGACTTGCAAGTCATGGCATCTTCTTTCTGATGTCATGGTCCTCTTTGAGAATGAAGGACAAACCACAACACACACACACACACACACACACACACACACACACACACACACACCCCTCCACCTCACCTCCTGGCCTCTGTTTCCCCCTCTGTAGAATAAGGGCTCTGGAAGGTCCAGTGGCATGCTGGAACTAGCTCATACTGACTCACAACTGATTGCTAAATTTTTAGTGATTGCTGAATGTACAACTTAGAAATCAACAAATGCTACAAATCAGGGCTTGATTTATTGTTTGGTTGATTGTCTAGACTTAAGAAAGTCACTGAGAAAATTTTAATAATGCAGATTAAATTTAAATTGTGCATTTGCCATGTATAAATGTCTTTTTTTTCAGGAGAGCTGGTTGTTAAATATTTACAGGCATAATGCTAGGAAGATCTCATTAAGCTCTAATTTCAGTGACTTTATGATGATCTCATTATTGGGAGCTCCAGCTTCTAATTTGGATAAACCAGGGACTTGGAGGAGCCTGGGGATAAGACCTACGCACCTGTTGTGCATTTAGGGTCACAAGAGAAGCTCTCTCTTGTCTCCTTACATTCCCCCTGGACTTGTCTTGCTTTCACCTGGCGCTTCTTCTTTCCCTCTTGTTAAAGTGCAAGTCAGCTCTTCTTCCTTTCCCAGACATTAAAGTTTCATAGTCATCTATGCCACTCATTTCTTCCCATCCTTATGTTGTCCTGTTCTGTGCTGTCTGGGATCTCTGCTTATGTTGCTCTTATGCTGCCTGGAATGCCCTCCCTTCAATGTCTGCCTGTAGAAATATTTTTTATTTTTCCAAGTCCAGCTGAAATGCCTCCTGCTCTATGAAATCTTCCTTGATTCATTTAGTTGGAAGTGGTCTTTCCCTCTTCTGCTCACAAAGAACTGAGCAGTATACGAAGTCAAAAGAACCCTGAGCTTCAAGACAGAGGACTGGTGAATCGGCCCTTCCACTTCACTCACTAGGTGACCTTGGGCAAATCACCTAGCCCTCTGTTAGCCCCGCTCTCTCATCTATAAAATGAGGTGTCGCTGCTGTTCAGTCATACCTGGCTGTTCATGACCCCTTTCTTGGCAAAGATACTGGAGTGTTTTGCCATTTCCTTCTCCAGCTCATTTTACAGATGAGGAAACTGAGGCAAACAGAATTGATTGACTTGTCCAGGGTCACACAGCTAGTAAGTGTCTGAGGCCAGACTTGAACCCAGGGAGATGAGTCTTCCTGACTGCCAGCTCTGTGCCCTATGGCACTTCCCTAGCTGCCCACAGAATGAGGAGATTAGCCAAATTGGGAGGTCCCTTCCACCTACAATCTTAATAATGTTCCCCTGCTCCTGTTCAGGTCTCTTCTTTACATGCATTTTTGCAAAGTGTTGCCTATCTGTATGCATTTACCACATCTTTTGCTAAATTATAAGCCTCATGCACTTGTGGCTTATGCTGTCCATCTTTGTGTGTCCATTGGTATCAAGGACCTGGGGCATACAGTAAGTGCTTAATAAATAAACACAATAAATAAACAAATGTAACCTTGCTTTGAGTCCTAGTTTTGAAACTTAACCACCTTTGAGATCACTGCCAAGTTCTAACTAGTCTTATCTTCAGTCTCCTCATCTGTAAAATGGGCATAACATCTGTTTAACACATACCTGTAACTAGAAATCTTGGTACCTGGAAAAACCCTTGAATCAGCTTATCCAGTCAAGAAACCTCCTGTACCAATGTAGGTCTGTACCTGCCCTGCAATTTATGTAGTCCTAGTTGCCTGGGGTCACTAAGGTTAAGTGACTTGCCAGGGTCACCAGGGTCAGAGGTAGGGCTTGGGCCCAAATCTTCCTGGCTATGAAGCCAGAGTTCTAGGCATTAAGCTGTCATACCTATTATCAAATATATATATTTTAAATTGTTGAATGAATTTAGGCCTCACTGTGACTGAGGGCATCTCTTTTGCCTTTGTATCTTCAGCATCTGGCCCAGTGTGTGGTGAACTGCAAGTTCTTATCAAATACTTGCACACTGATGAACAGATTTGGATGGGGGGAGGAGATAAGGGAGCAGAGAGATCTGGTCATCTAGTTGGGTGGAGAGCAGAGGAAAGTGACACAGAAGTGGGGGGAGGGTGACAGGCTGCATGGTGAAGGGGAGAGAGCCTGGTCCTCAGAGCCAAGTCCCATCTCTAATGCATACTGTCACCTTGGATAAGTCACTTACTGTCGTTGGTGTCCCAAGCCATTCTCTTAGACAAGAAGGTGCAGATCTGCATTGGAGCTCCTTCTGGATAATTTCCTAAGTTCATAAAGTCACATTTCCCTGGGCTTCTCTGGGCAATTTGTTTTTGAAATAGACGGCAGTAGGGAATTTGCAGCCTGAGATGGAGATGAGTAGCTGTGGACAGCTCCCCATCTCCCAGCCTTTCACTGAGCTCACTCCCCCGAGGTCCAAAGGCAGATACTGTCCTCAGCGCAGCCTCCTCTGGGCTCTCTTGCCAAAGCTCCAACAGCCCTCCTCTGTTTACAGATTCCAGGGTTCCCATTAGCACGCCTGCACTGACTCAGGTAGGCCGCTCAACTTGTCACAGGTGCTTGGGGAGTGGGGAGAGGGCTACTCATCGCTTGTTATCTTGGGCTAATCAGAGGATCTTAGAGCTGGGCTCTTTCTGTGGCTGTGCCTGTCAAGGAATCTTGTATGATCTTAAACACAGGCATGAGAGGGTGCTTGTTGGAGAAAAAGCTTTCAAGTTGCATTTTGTTCTACAGAGGGTCAAATGCTTTTTGTCATGCTTGCCATCCCTGCACTTTTTCTGTTATTGTGCAACTGCAAAGATGAGTTTGCAACAGCCTGCCTGCTTCCCTTTTGTGTTTGTCAAAGCAAGGCAGTGTGGTTCAATGGAGAGATCTCAGGACCGGCAGCCTTGGGTTTGAGTCTCACTCCTGATACTTGATATGACCTTGGAGAAGTCCCTTAGGGGCAGCTAGGTGGTGCGGTGGATAGAGCACCAGCCCTAGATTCAGGAGGACCTGAGTTCACATCTGGAATCAGTCACACAACACTCACTAGCTGTGTGACCCTGGGCAAGTCACTTAACCCCATTGCCTAAGCAAAAAAAAAAAGTCACTTAACCTTCATTTCCTGGCCCTTAAAATGAGGTAAGTTGGGCAGAGTCATACCCAAGGATGCCTACCTGCTCCAGATCTATGAGCATATGCTCCTATGGACTTTGCTTCCCAAGTAACCCTGGAGATCACTCTTGAGGTTTATTTGCTTTGTGAACTTGGGGCCTCAGTTTCTTCATTGTAAAATGAGGAGGTTGGTCTAGATGGCCTTTGAGTTCCTTTTCAGCTTTAGCTCTATGATGAATGAATGAAGCATTTATTAAGCACTTACTCTATGCTAAGCACTAGGGAAGAATACATCCTTGAAACACGAATAGATCATTCATAAGAAAGTCAGTGTATAGGTCAGTATTTGCTGATATATTCTTAGTCTTTTTTTTTTTGGTGGGGGAATAATTGTAATCTCTTTTCCATATGTAGGGGGATAACTCAGTCTTTGACATATTTTTAAATTGCATGTCTGAGTACATTACATCTTTATTATTGAATTAATTATTCAATTACTTGGCATAATAGGATCTTCTATAGAAGTCTGACTCTAATACCACATCATGGTGTGGGTGTGACCCTGAGCTCTTTAGGCCAAGGCAGAGAATAAGCCGTGGGAATGGTACAATAGCAAGAACTCTGGATTTGGAGTCTGAGGGCCGGGGTTCAAATCCTGGATCTATTACTTAACACCTGTGGGACCCTAGTCAAGTCACTTAATTTCTTTGGACCTCAAGTTTCCTAATCTGTAAGATGAGAAGCTAGGTGAAATGGCCTCAAGATTCCCTTCCATCTTTGAGTTTATGGTTTTATGATCTCAAAGCACTGAGACTCCAGTAGGCTGGAAAGGCTTTGGCTAAGGGCAGAGCTCTAACCAGCAATTCTGTTTCCTGGAGTAAGTCCTATGTAATGAGCCCAGAGTTATCATAAAAGGCACCATCTAATCCACTCTTTTTTTTGGGGGGGTGGTAGTTAGGTAATGGGGTTAAGTGACTTGCCCAGGGTCACACAGCTAGTAAGTGTTATGTGTCTGAGGCCAGATTTGAACTCAGGTCCTCCTGAATCCAGGACCAGTGCTCTATCCACTGCACCACCTAGCTGCTCCCAATTAACTCTTACAGTCACATTCTATTAGTGACAGCCCTTGAATTCCTTTGGGAGCCTCCTGGATGGACAGCCCCTGGAATAATGCCCTATGAATGTGTGACAGAGTTCTTGCAACCTCATCCATGGTGCGATAATGTGAAGCTGTTGCTAGATTGGTCCTGGGTGGGGAGGTAGCAGTCAGGAAATTACAATGAGCATTTATTAAGCTTCTGCTATGTACCAGGCACTGTGCACTAGCCACAGCAGATACAAAAGAAAAAAGTATCCTTGCCCCTCAAAGCATTTATAATCTATTGGGAAGACTGGTAAATAATGGAGGCTAGTAAATAACTCATTACACACAAGATATATAAAGATTAGATGAAAGGTAATCTGAGAAAGGAGGTTTTTGCTATGAGTTCTCAAGCCACTGGCCATGATGATGATGGGCTATAAACCATGTTGGAAGAATACTGTTTGAAAGAAGTGGCCTTCCTGGGCTTTGCCTTCACTGGGCCATGAGTTGTTGTTGTTGTTGTTTTTTTTCTGTGAGTTCTTGAACCACTGGCCATGGTGATGAATGCCTCAAACAATGTTGAAAGAGGATTGCTTGAAAAAAGTGACTACATTTTGTCAGAAGTTCACTTCTGAAAAGAGGCCAGTTTTGGAGATTCCTTTCCCAAAATCTTTTAGCTTCTGACTCCCATCCTAGGGAAACAAAAAGCTCTCTGGGTTGAGGCCCAGCACAATGAAACCCTGAGTATGGAAATGTCTGGTTCTTTTTCTTCCCACAAAGGGCCTTTAGCTCCCTTTATAAGCACTCAGGCAAACGAGGGCATTAAATAGAGGGATTATTTTATTTATACAAGAAAAATGCAGAAAAGACTCAAACCCAAGCTTATACACACCCTCAAGAAAACTCTTCTCCCTGCTTCTCTGAAGGACTTGATCAACTTTCAAATTGTGATGTTACTCTGTGTGCCTCAGAGTCACGAGAGACTGGACCTTCTTCCCCCTACCTGGGACCTACACGGCGCACAAAGCTCACAGTCCCATTGAACATCCAAGCCAGGCAATTGGTTCCTTTCCTTCCTGTTTCTATGTCTTGCTTCTCCTCAGTTCTGGCTTCTCAGCTCCTGAGGCCTATGGTACCTTGCCACAGCTGTTGTTGGTGCTATTACTCCACTGCCAATTTAGCTTACAAAATTGACACTGATTCCTTTGGAGGTGTCGAGTTGGGGTACTGGTGGCCCTGTGAATGGATCAGTTTCCAATGCAGACCTTTAACCAGATTGCCATGTGTGTTTACTTTTGCCTCCAGGTCTTCATGTTGTTGGCCTCTTCCTTTTGCTGGTCCCTCTTCTATGGAAATAACTCTCAAGTATGCCACAAACTTTCTCTGAGCAAGAGAGAGAGAGAGAGAGAGAGAGAGAGAGAGAGAGAGAGAGAGAGAGAGAGAGAGAGAGGGAGGGAGGGGCTTACCCCCTGCATAGGAGCATACCAAGTCTAACTGGAAGGGCCACCATATGGAAAAAGGAAAAGGAATAGCAGGTAGAAAGCTACCTCACTAGAAAGGCAGATTTCAGCTCTAATGCAAAGAAAACCTTTTTAGCAATCAGTTATGCATATACATAGAACGTGCGCCCCAGGCAAGCAATACTTCCCCATCCCCTCTGGGGCCAAACAGGGGCTGGACCACTTCTGGTCAGGGATCTTTGAGAACATGAGAATATCTCAAATATGAGATGACCTCATGTCTCTTTCAAATTCTGAGATTCTATATTATAGTTATTTGTGTATACATCAGATCATCCCACTAGACAGTGAGCTCCATGGAGGCAGGCATATGGTCTCCAAACTTTATAGTCCTGGGGTAACCAGCCTAGGACCACATACACTATAGGCTTTTAATGTATATTTATAGAATTCAAGATAAGTCAACATGTGGGGACAAACATGCCTGTGTCCTTTGGCTTGGGCCTCTGGAATAGAATAACAAGAGGGTTATGTGCACTTGTGTTCTGAGCCCTGTTGTGTGTGTACGTGTCTATTTGGGGGTGGGGTGAGGTGTGGAGAAAGCAGGCACAGTTATCACAGAGCAAAGACTTTCAGACTTGGCAATCTCATCCACACTCAAAAAGAAATGCCCACAACCCCACACAAGACAAGAGGCCATCCAGCCCCTGCATGAAGAACCCCAGTGAGAGGAATCCCATTTCACTCTGAACAACTCTAATGGCTAAGTCTTTAGTTTTTCTTGGACTCAAATCTGAATCTGCCTTTTTGAAACTTTCACCTGTGGCTTCTGTTTCTGTCCTCTGGGGCCAAACAGAACAAATCTAATCCCTCTTAACTACTTAAATCCTTGCTGACAGCTATCTGATCCTCCCTGGAATATTCTCTTTTCCAGGCTAGAAATCTCCTTCAACCTCTCCTTATGTGACATGACTTCCAGGCCCTCCACCTGTCTGTTGTCCTTCTCTGTACTTCTCTAGGCTATCTTTAGATTAGGAGCCCCTAGAGGGCAGGGACTGTCACGTGCCTTCTTTTGTATCCCCACACAGTTCCCAGCACATAGTAGACACTTAATAAATGTTTATTGATTGATTATCAGCTTCCTTTCTAAAATGAGGTACCCAGAACTGATAATGATGCTACTGATGTGGTCAGACCAGGACAGAATATAGAATACAATCACTTGCTTATTCATTAAAGATATGCCTCTCTTAATGTAACCCAAGACTGGATTTTTTTTTTAATTTTCACATTAGTCATGTTATAAAGAAGAATTAGAACCACAAGAATGAAGAAAAAAAAAACAAAACAGAAGAAAAAAAGAGCAAATATTATGCTTCAATTTGCATTCAAACTCCATAATTCTTTCTCTGGATGTGGATAGAATTTTCCATCACGAGACTTTTGGAGATGTCTTAGATCCTTGCATTGCTGAGAAGAGCTAAGTCTATCAAAGTTAGTCGTCCCACAATGTGGCAGTTACTGTGTACAACGTTCTCCTGCTCACTTCACTCAGCATCAGTCCGCACAAATCTTTCCAGGTTTTTCTAAAGTCCACCTGCTCATCATTTCTTATAGTTCCATTACAGTCATATACCACAACTTGTTCAGCCATTCCCCAATTGATGGGTATCCCTTCAATTTCTAGTTCTTTGCCACCACAAAAAAGAGCTGCTACAAATATTTTTGTCCATGTGGATCTTTTTCCCATTTGTATGATCTCTTTGGGATACAGCCCTAGAAGTGCTATTGCTGGGTCAAAGGATATGCACATTTTTATAGCCCTTTGGGCATAGTTCCAAATTGCTCTCCAAAATGGTTGGATCAGTTCACAACTCCACCAACAATGCATTAGTGTTCCAATTTTCCCACATCTTCTCCACCATTTATAATTTTCCTGTTTTGCAAGACTGAATTTTTTACCCCCTGCACACAATACTGACTCATTGAGCTTACAATCTATGGCAAAAACCACAGATTTTTTTTTTTTGCAAACTCCCATCCTGTACTTATGAAATTGATGAGGAGGTAGCTGTACTTATGCCCATTTGTTTCTGTCACACTAAAAATCCTATGGAGAACTTCCAAAGGGTCATGTTTGCTTTAGGTTTAGGACGGGATATGGGAGATTTCATTGTGTTCTTCAAGGGCCTGGGGAAACCTTTGTTGGAAAAACAAGTGGTAGGTGTAGGAGAAAAAATGGGCAAACCAGCCCCTAGGGTCCAAGAGAGAAAAGAAAGGTGATGGTGGAAATGGCTTGGGATGCAGAGATATCCCTGCCCCAGACTAGTGGATAGAGCGCCAGCTCAGGAGTCAGAAAGACCAGAGTTCAAATCTGACCTTCAACATTTGACACTTACCAGCTGTGTGCCTGTGGGTGAGTCACTTAACCCAGATTGCCTTGTAGAAAACAAAAAAGATGTCCCAGACTATAGCTTTGGACTCTCAGCCCTCTGCAGTTCCATTCCTTGGCCCTCCTCACACTGGGTCTTCTTTCTTAAACCTTACCCAGAGTCCTTTCTATCCCTCCTCCTCCCCCAACTCCTGCTCAGCTTAGAGATGGAGATGGTCCTGCTCCCACTGTCCAGGTGGGGTGGGGAAACATGGATTTCAGTCTAACAGAATCACTCTTATCTGTGAGAAAGGAGGTAGAATAATGGACTGACTGGTGGGGGTGGAGGAGAGTGCTGGGCCTATAGTCAGAGGATCTGGGTTCCAGTCCTGGCTCAAACTCTTACCACCTATGTGAACTTGGCCATGTCACATTTAGCATGTGGTAGCCAGAACATGAGAATATCAGACCTGGAAGGATCCAGTATATACTTGAGCAGGAGTCCCATCCAAAATGTCACTGACAAGTGGTCAGTCCAGCATCTTCTTGAAGTCCATTAGTGATGGGGAAATACACTAATACATTAGTGATGGGGAAATACTTACCTGCTCTACTTTGGAAATGAAGTTCTAATTCTTTGGCAATTTTTCCACGTGTGTACCAGAAATGTGGCATTATAATGTCCACCCATTGCTGTTATGTTCAGCCCTCTGGGGCAAAGCAGAAAGCCTCTAAATCCCAATCCGAGCATTTGCAGACTATGATCCGTCTCTTCATACTCTCCAAGTCTCCTCTTCTCTCGACTAAACGTCTCTAGCTCTTTTCCAACAAATCCTCATATGCGTGGCCCCTGGTCCCCTTAGTGTTCGGGTCATTCTCTGGAGTACCCATGCCCTTCCTAAAACTGGGAGTCTGCAATACTTTAGATATGGTGTGTATAGGGAAGGGTCAGCAGGATGACTACCCTTAGCATTACCTTTCTCTCAAATGTTTGAATGTGAACCTGCCATTTGAAGAGGAGTGCCCACGGCAACCGTGCCTTCATTCCTCTCTAGGCTGCACTGCTGACTCACCTCCTTAGGATCTATTCTATCGTGGTGGAGGGAAGGTATCTTAACCATCCCTCCCCCCTCCTGCTTTTTCAGCTCTCTTTTACGTGTTCTCTCTCCCAATTAGAATGTAAACTCCTTGAAGGCAGGAACTGTTTCTCTTTTTGCTTGTATTTGTACTCTCAGTTCACTTAGCTTCTTAAGTAGTGCCTGGCACATATGAAGAGCTTAATAAATGCTTGTTGACTTGAGTTGGCTAGTCAGTTAACCAACAACGATTAAAATCCCTCGGAGATCAATCCACATTTATTTGGCATCTCTTAAGTACTGTGCTACGTACTGGGGATACACATGGAAATGAGGCTGTCCCTGCCCTCCAGATGCTTACATTCTACTGGGGGATCCCACTTATGTGGGGATTGGTGACCAGAGAAGGGAGCTTTGTTCCAGAGACCACAGACATTCTAAGTCTAGCCACTGGGTGACAGATTGTCTTGACCTTTAAAACAGCAATGGTAATATTGAATTGGTTATTGTTCCGCGAGCAAGAGGTAAAAAGCAGGTTGGCTTGTGTCCAACAGCAGGAAAGATGGCAGAATGCTCTCCCTGACCAGGCCTAGTGTTCTAGGTGTGTCATAAGATCCTAGATCAGGTCCAAACACCTAATTTTTACTGATGATGAAACTGAGGCTCAGAGACGTTTAATGACTTGCCCAAGATCACGTGGCCAGTAAAGGACAAAGCTGGGATTAGAATCAAGGTCCTCAGGTTTCAAAAACCAGTACATATCCCACTGTATCATGCTTCCTCCAGGCTGGCTGAGATTTATGAAGGCCTGGCAGGGCTGGGGCTGTCTAGAAATAAAAGGCTGAGGTGAAGAATAATTCCTTCACCCTCTAATTCCAGGGTTTTCACCCCATGATGAGCTCCAAGGCTGAGTGTATGAATTCCTTCCAGAGGGTGAAGGGGGGCGGGGTCTTAGAAGATCTGGAAGACCAGTTCCCAGGGAAAAGAGGGTAAGCAGAGGCAGGTCCAGGGGCAAAATGCCCACGCTAGCTGGGTCTTAAGGTCTAGGTCAATGACTAGGTGTGAGGAAGCAATGAAGACACCAACAGCTTAAGAAACCAAACTGAGTTTGGAGGGGAGGGGAGAAAGGAAGCCAGTCATGAAGTGTGCAGGGAGGAGATGCCATCTCTCTGGCAGAAAGCCATGAAGAGTCCAGCTGGTCAGGTCCCAGATGAGTGGAAAGACACTGATGAGAGAAGGCACAGCTTTAGCGTCTCACTGATGAAAGATCAGTGATTTTCTCTTGG
Organism: Phascolarctos cinereus; assembly: GCF_003287225.1. Taxonomy (NCBI): domain Eukaryota; kingdom Metazoa; phylum Chordata; class Mammalia; order Diprotodontia; family Phascolarctidae; genus Phascolarctos; species Phascolarctos cinereus. The sequence continues at coordinate 369,608,090 of NW_027556098.1, read as the reverse complement.
GCTGAGAGAGAGGGAGAGGACAAGCTCAAGGAATTTAGAGGCGTCCCACTGGAAGACAAATGAGAACTCACCCCAGTGTGTTGTGGGGATGAATTTACAATAGAGAAAATACAATTCTCTAAGGGTCAGAGTTATGAGGTTTAATAAGATGGGGATTATATGGCCTAGACCATTTTTTTCTGGCTCTCTTCCCTGAAAACTTATTCTGCAAAATGTACTGAGATCCCATCCATTTTCCCAGATGGCTTTTTAAGTGAAGCCGTTTTTTAAGTTCAAGAGAGGGAAATTGGAGTAGAGGAGAGACAGGGACAAGCTGCAGGGTCCCATGAGACAGAAGCCACAGCCAGGCCAGGTCCTTGGGAAAGTATAAAGTCATAGAATGTCAGAGCTGGGAAGGGCCTTGGAGTAAAGATTGCCAGAGCTGGGAGGGCCCCCAGAACAGAGAATGTCAGGGCTGGGAGGAAACTTAGAATACAGAATATCAGAGCTGGGAGGACCTCCAGAACAGAGAATGTCAGGGCTGGGAGGGCCTTTAGAACAGAGAATGTCAGGGCTGGGAGGGCCCTTAGAACACAGAATGTCAGAGCTGGGAGGACTCCCAGAACAGAGAATGTCAGGGCTGGGAGGGCCCTTAGAATACAGAATATCAGAGCTGGGAGGACCCCCAGAACAGAGAATGTCAGGGCTGGGAGGGCCTTTAGAACAGAGAATGTCAGGGCTGGGAGGGCCCTTAGAACACAGAATGTCAGGGCTGGGAGGGCCTTTAGAACAGAGAATGTCAGAGCTGGGAGGAACCTTAGAACCCAGAATGTTAGAGCTGGGAGGGCTCTTAGAGCCCAAAATGTCAAAGCTGAGAAGGGCCTTAGAACATAAGAGGTCAGAGCTGGGAGGGCCCTTAGGACAGAGAATGTCAGAGCTGAGAGGGCCCTTAGGCTACAGAGGATCAGACCTGGGAAGGACCTTAGAACAGAGAATGACTGAGGTGGGAGGGCTTCCAGAACAGAAAATGTCATAACTGGGAGGGCCCTTAGAACACAGAATGTCAGAGCTGGGAGGGTCACTAGAATAGAGTGTCAGAACTGGGAAGTGCCTTAGAACACAGAACTTAGGGTCTCAGAGTTGGGAGGGAGACCCACACCAGCATAAACATAAATCATTTTTCCATATTCCCCGAAAGCAATCCTACAGCTTGTGTTTGAAAGCCTTCAGAGATAAAGAACCCACTACCCCCAAACCCCTCCCCCAAAGGATTCTCCTTTCCCTCTGGGACGGCTCTAATTGTTATGACATTTTCTTCTTTTGTAGAGTCAAAATCTACTTCCTGGTAACTACCACCTTTTTGTCTTAGTTCTACCCACTGAGGCCTAATAGCCATTTGACAAACAATAATTGAGCACCTACTGTGTGCAGAACACTGGGCTAGATCTTCAACGACACAAGTTAGATGAATCCTTCCTCAGGACTATCCTTCAAAGGCTTGAGGTGGCTCTTCCTCCACTGCCTCCTCCCTCCCCAATCTTCCCTTCTCCAGGCTAAATACACTCATTTCCTTCAACGAATCCTAATATAGCGCAGCTGTTGTCCTGGTTGCCTTCTTCTGCACCTGTTCACATTTGTCAGCACCATTCTTAACATGTGATGCTTAGAGCTAAGCACTTCACCCCTGGACTGACCAGCACAGGGGACAGTGGGTGTGGTGGATGGGAGGGGAAGGCAAAGAATCTGGGAATTTAACACGATCTAAGATAACATTAGTTTGTTGGGTTTTTTGGATGTCATGATACATTCCTGATTCATATCAGGCTTGTGGTTCACTAAAACCTTCAGATCATTTTTAAATGAAATGTTTGTTGTCCAGGCATATTGTTTCCACTGGTACTTATGTAGGTAGTAATGATTTTTTTCTTTTGTTTTTAGATTCAAATGCAGGGCTTTCCACCTATCCTCAATGTGTTTCATTTTTTCTGTTACAGTCTTTCTGGACATTGGCCCTCTAAATATAGCTTACTATTATATTCAGCTTTGTACCATCTACAAACAGGACAAGCATGGCATCTCTTTCTTCACCCAAGTCGATAATGACAACATTGAACAGCACGGGATCAATGTTAGAGCTAGGAGGGACCTTAGTTTGGTCAAACCTCTTTATTTTATAGGCAAGGAAACTGAGGTACAAATCAGGGAAATGACTTCTGCAAAATCACACAATGAATCAGGGACAGAACCAAGATTAGAACCTGGATCTTCAAACTCCCAGGCTTCTTCTGCTCCCCCAGTCACGGAATTCCAGAGCGGGAAGTTATTTCAGTGGCATCTTGTCCAACATTTGCCTTAGCAAAAATTCCTACCGTCATACCTGTTTCTGTAGACTACCTCCAGGGAGTGGGAACTTACTACCTGTAGAGGAAAATTTAGGTGGCATTGACCATAGAGTGATAGAACTCAGGAAGCCCTGAGTTTGAGTCTCTTTGTGTTTTCCCTCGGCAAGTAAGCCAGCTTCAGTTTCCTCATCTGTAAAATGGGTATATCAATAGCATCAACTGCATAGGATTATTGTAAGATTCATGAGATGACATAACCAAAGACCTCTATAAATGCTAGCTATCATTATCTCCCAAAGCAGCCCTTTCCTCTTTTCCATAGCTCTCTGATGGTTAGGAAGTTTTTCTTGACATCGGACCTAAATCTGCCTCTGTGCAACTTTTTGCTCCTGGTTCAACCCTCTAGGCCAGGGGTGGGGAACCTGCGGCCTCGAGGCCACATGTGGCCTTCTAGGTCCTCGGGTGCGGCCTTTTGACTGGGTATAAGTTTTACAAAACAAATCCTTTTGTAAGGCGATTTGTTTTGTGAAGTTGAATTCACTTGAGGACCTAGAGGGCCACATGTGGCCTTAAAGCCGAAGGTTCCCCACCCCTGCTCTAGGACAAAGAGAGTGAGGCTCATCCCTCCTCCAAGAACTGTGGAATGTTTGAAGGCTTCATATCCCTCATGAATCTTATCTTCTCCAGTCTAAGTATTCCCAATTCCTTTAATAGATTCTCATAAGTCGTGGGCTCGAGGCCATTCACTAACCTGGCTACCCCAGGCTGGATGCTCTCCCACCTTGCCAATGCCCTTGCTAAAGCATGGCCTAAAGAACGGAACAGAAGACCACAGATGTGGCCTACATGATTTATCAGCCACAACCCACAAGCCACCTTTGGAGTCTGGTAGCATCATGGACAGGCAGCCAGCCCCCATCTCCAAACATTCTTTAGAGAGCAGAGAAGCCCAAGGCAGAGACTCTGCTCAAGTAAGACCTTGTTCCTTCTCCTCGTGGCCCTCAAGGTTCCTGCAGAATGAGGAGGATGGCAAAGACTGGTTAGAGAACTAGGCATTGGGGTCGTGGCAGATGGCTCCCCCTCCCCACTGCTGGCCCACATGATCTATTTGCTTACCACACCTCCTCCTCTTCCTTTGATATTCCCTTCTGTCTTCCATATTCATCCTCAAGGATGGCTTGGCTCTCCTGACAGAGCCGTGTTCCAAAAGGCTTTGAGGTATGGAAGCACCATCTTGGGATGTTAGCTATCATGTGTTCCCATACTCGGGGAGCATCACCAGCCCTTTGTTTACGTGTGGATGGCCCAGTGAATGAGGCTGAATGGGGCCAAGGAAGAAAAGACTCAAGGAAACAGAAGATCAGAGACAGCAAGGCTGGTGGGGGAGGGCTGGGTGGGCTCCCCTGCCGGCCTGGCCCTCTTCCAATTGAGTAATTATGTTCTGTTTGCCTTCAGGCTTTTTTTTTTCTGGCTTCAAATACAAATCTATATCTCTATTTTCTTCCTGCGTGATCCCCAGGGACCAGGTGGCTCTGCTCTGCTTAGCAGCAGTCTCCAAATCAGGGGAAAGCAAGGGCTTCTTAAACAATGAATCAGAGAACTGGAATCTTGGAGCCAGAAATCATCTCAGGGGTCACCCGGCCCAACAGCTATACAAGCGGGCAAGACTTCTACAGCAACTCCAGACAAGTGGTCCGCCGGTCTGGACCTGAAGACCACTAGCCATGGAGATCTCACTACCTCCTGAGGCAGCCCATTCCCCCTTTCCATTGCTCAGCTTTGGAGAAATTTTCTTACCATGGAACCAAAGGAAAACAAAAAGGGGCTGCCTCCCTGTGACTTCTGTTCACTGCTCCTGGTTCTGCCTTTTGGGGCCAAACTAAACAAGCATCATCCTTCTTCCACATGACAGGTCTTAAATACTTGCAGACTGCTGTGCTATTCCTTGTCACTTCCCACCCTGCCACAAGATTTCCCTTCAGGCTAAGCAGTCCATTCAGTGAACAACAAACCAACAAGCATTTATTTAGAACCTACTATGTGCTGGGTGAGGTGGCAGCTGGCCAGTAATTTTTGCTACTGGGGATGGCTGAAGTTGGTGGATCATTTGAGCTTGAGTTCTGAGCTATGGGAGGGTTAAGGCCGACCAGGTGTCTGCACTCAGATGGATGCCAACATGAGAAAGCCCTGGCTGGGATGGAGGAGGGGAAACTGGGCCGACTAAGGAGGGCTGAACCAGCCTCGCTTGGAAAAGGAGCAAGTCAAAGCTTCCATGCTGATTGGCAGTAGGATGAGGCTCACGAGGGGCTGCTGAGAGAGATAGGGAGTCCTCTCTCAGAAACAAAAACAGACAAACAAAACCTTACCACTGTATGCCGCTGAGCTGAGAAGGGGTTGCTGGGAGAAGCAACTTAATACAATGGAAAGAACTGGATTTAGAAGGAGAGGACTAGCATTCACATCCTCTCTTTGTCATTTACTGACTCTATGACCTTGGATCAATCACTTAACTTCTCTGAGGCTCAGTCTTCTTTTATGTAAAATGAAGAAATTGAACAAAGTGGCCTTTAAAATGAAGGCGTGCTGCCGAATGTTTAACAACCTGCTGATGTTCAAATGACACACTGCTGAATTAAATTTTCCTTATTAACATTTCCCCAGCAATTTCTTGAAGTTGGATAATCAACAAAATAATAAGTCAATCCCTAATTTTCAACACTTGCCAATTTCTTAGGTATAAATGCTTCCATTGAAAATGTAACTGTGGTTTCTCCCAAGCCAGTGGAGCAGAGCCAAGCTCTTCCCTGCTCTAAGGTTCTTTCCCACTTATATATATATTTTTTTTGTCAGTGTGGCTCTGCCACCTACTTCTTGGGTGACCCTGGACAAGTCACTGCCCTCCTGGAGACTTCATCAACCTCATCTGAAAAATGAGGGGGTTGGACCCTATGATCAGAGGATTAAGAGCTGGACCTTAGGGATCTTTTAGTCCAACCTCCACATTTTAGAGGAAGGGGAAAGTTATTTCCAGAAAAGGAAAGAGAATTCCCTCAGGGTGACCTAGAGAGTGAGTGGCAGAGATTGGATTTTGATTGTATCCAAGGTTCCTTTTCTTCTATCACAGATTCTTTCAGTGCTTCTCCTATGGGGGGATGCCTTGGCAGGAACCGTCAAAGTGACAGATGTGTCTATGTTGTTGTTGTTTTAGTTGTTTTCAGTCATGTCTGGCTCTCTGTAACCCCATTTGGTGTTTTCTTGGCAAAGATACTGGAGTGATTTGCTGTTTCCTTCTCTGGCTTATTTAACAGATGAGGAAACTGAGGCAAACAGGTTAAAGTGACTTGCTCAGGGTCACAGTTAATAAAAGTGTGGATTAATAAAGGGCTGGAGTTGAGCTCAGGTATTCCTAACTCCAGGCCTGAAGCTCTATACACTGCACCATCTAGCCGCATACACACACACACACACACACACACACACACACACACACACACGTGTGTGTGTATGTATATGTATATGTGTATATGTGTGTATATATACACATGCATACATATATACATATTTACACACACATACATACATGCATTTATATTATATGTGTATATATATATATATATATATCCTCTATAGACATATATAGATAGATATGCCTTTATAGACATATATCTATAGGTGAACCCAATTCAGTTTAATCTAGAAAGCATTGATTAGATATCTACTATGTGCCACACACTGTACTATGCACTGAAGATACAAAGAAAAACAAATAGCAAACAGACCCTGCCCTCAAGGAACTTATTTTCTGTTGGGGGGGAAGGGGTGGTGCTGAAACCACTAAGTATCATAGAAATTATGGCATCTTGGGTGCTTCTGATCTGCTCATAGTACGGTGGAAGGTATGACTGCTGATTCTTGAGTTCCCAGAGATAATTGACAATTCAAATCGTGGCTTGGTCACTCATTACTTATGTGCCTATGAGAAAATCAATTCTTCCTGAGCCTCAGTTTCCCCATCTGAGAGGATTGGACTAAGGTCCCTTCTAGCTCTAGGACAATGACCTCATGTGTTGCCATGTTCCATAATGGTATCATCATAGGTCAGAAGGTTTTCTCACCCTGGACTGATATACTTGTAAAGGGTACCTGAGTAGTAATGGGAGGAAGAGGAGGAGGAGGGAGAGTAGTAGTAGCAGTAGTAGTAGTAGCAGTAGTAGTAGTAGTAGTAGTGGTAGTAGTAGTAGGAGGAGGAGGAGGAGGAGGAGGAGTAATACTAACAATAGGTACAGTGGATAGAGTACTGGGATTAGGGTCAGGAAGACTCCTCTTCCTAAGTTTAAATCTGGCTTCAGATAATTTACTACCTGGATGACCCTAGGCAAGTCACTTCACCCTGTTTGCCTCAGTTTCCTCATCTATAAAATGAGGTGGAGAAGGAAATGGTAAACCACTCCAGTATCTTTGTCAAGAAAACCCCAAATAAGTTCACAAAGAGTTGGATATGACTGAAAAATAACTGGATAACAACAAAATAATAATAATAGATATTTATAAACCACTTTAAGATCTGTAAAGCACTTTATAGACACTATCACCTCAGTGATTCTCACAGTAACCCTGCCAGGTAAGTGAATATTATTACCCCCACCATTTTATACAGGAGGAAACTGAAGCTCAGAGAAATTATTCGCCTTGGATCAATTATCTAGTCATTACGGTTGGCATGATTTGAACCCAAGTCTCACTTTCCCCAAAGTCATCACTCTATTGCATAATTCTGCCTCTGAAAATAGGACCATTGGACTCTAGATTTAGAGCTGAAGGGACCTTGGAAGTCACTCAGTTCAACTCTCACTTTTTTACAGAGAAGAAACTAAGTGAGCAACTTGAAGAGATTTGCCTGAAGTCACACAGATTGTAAGTGGAAAAGCTGGGAACTGGACCCATGTCCTTTGGCTCTAAATCTCTCCCCACTCTGCTGCCCTTTCTCTACAAAATGGCTCATTTCCACACATTTCAGGGAATGTTTCCCCTCCCCTTCAACTCGGGGGGGGGGGGGAGAAGTGGGCCGTTCATGGTCAATGTGTAGTCCTGGAAATGCTGGCGGTCCCCTGGCTGAACCTCCCATCTACTGTGGCATTTCCTGAATTTTAGATAAAAGGGACCCATGGTGTCCGTGTTAGAAGCTGCCATATGTCCTCTCTCTAGCCTTTGTTTTGATAGCAATAACTTGTAAGTAGATAAATTCCCTGTGAATGTGAGCTCATATCCCTCTTACTTGAATATAGAAACCACCTGCTCCAATGGATTTGGCCAGGCAGCACCATAGAATAACAGCTGACATTTTAAACCATTCCAGGGTTTGGAAAGCGGTTGGTAGACATTTTTGGCTCCTTTGATCCCTGACACAGCCCGTTAGAGCGGGTACCAGTATTACCAACATTTTTCAGATGAGGAAACTGAACATCAGAGAAGTCCAGGGACTTCCCCAGGGTCACACAGACAGGAGAAATTCCAGGTAGAATTCCAGTGTGGGTTCTTTCTGATTCTGAGTTCAGCTATCTAGTTACTATCTGGATTGTAGGAAGCCAGTGGTAGTTGGAACCACATGGAATGGAAGATTCTCATAGGGTTGAAGACTACTCAAGTTCTATCTTCATGTCTCTCAGGCACCTTGCACAGTGCCTGGCATGGAGTAGGCACTTTATAACCCAACTTAGAGGGAGATATGTGGTACAGTGGATAGCACACAAAACTCGGACCCAGGAAGACCTGAGTTTAAATCCTGCTTCGGATACTAGTGTAATTCTGGGCAAGTCACTGTGCCTCAGTATCTCCCTTTTTCCTATGGGGATAATAATAGTCCCTACCTCCCAAGGTTGTTGTGAGGATAAAATTAACTAAATATTTATAATGTGCTTACAAACCTGAAACCACTATATACATGCTTTTTTGGTTAAGTCATTTTTTCAGTCATGTCTGAATCTCTGTGACCCCATTTGCAGTTTCTTGGTAAAGATACTGGAGTGGTTTGCCATTTCTTTCTCCAGCTCATTTTATAGATGAGGAAACTGAGGCAAACAGGGTGAAGTGACTTGCCCAGGGTCACACAGCTAGTAAGTGTCTGAGGCTGGATTTGAACTCAGGAAGATGGATCTTTCCAGTTCCAAGTCCAATGTTCTATCCACTGTACCACATAGCTGCCCAATATAAATGCTATCATCATCATCATTATTATTAATACTTATTCATTGAATTAAGTGACTTAGTTATACTTTTGTGTTCATTAGTCACTCTGAATTTTCTGTCAAAGTGTTATGTCTCTGACTCTTTTATTTTTTTGCCATTGGACAAATAATTCAACTTCTGTGATCCTCAGTGCCCTCATCTGTAAAGTATGGATGATAAAACCCAAAATACCAACTCCAAAAAAAAAATACAAAAAACAAACAAACAAATAAAGGGGGGGCAGCTAGGTGGCTCAGTGGATAGAGCACCAGCCCTGGAGTCAGGAGGACATGAGTTCAAATCCAGCCTCAGATACTTGATACTTACTAGCTGTGTGACCCTGGGCAAGTCATTTAATCCCATTGCCTAGCGCCTCCCCAAAAATACCTACTCCAGTGGGTTATTGTGAAGATCAAATCAGATCACATTTATGATGAACTTGGAAAACTTTACAATGTAATTACAGGCACACATTAGTTATTATTATGCTTTTGAGTCCCTTCACCATAGACTAGAACTATAGCTAAGGTGGGGTGACTAGGGCTTTGCTCCAGGGTGCCAAAATTTAGAGGGGATTGACAGCATTTCTTTTGAGCTATTGACAAGTAACTTAGTGCCTGGTTAACAAAAATAAGTGGTTAAAATCACAAACTATTAGCAGCTCCCCCACCCCATTCCCACAGTGAATTCTTCCCAAGCTTGGCCTTGCTATATTCTCTCTTCCCCCTCCACTACAGTGGCTTTGGGATGGTCTTTAACTCCCACTTATATGCTGGTATAGCAGGGCCTCCCCTCCCTCATTGGATTTGTCTTCAAAAAGATGATTTCAGGATTTATTTTGTTACTTGTTTGCCCTGGGTATTGGGAAAAAAAAAGTTGGTAATGGCTCTGTTACCATCCTATCCACCATTCTCTGGAATGCTCTGTCAAGAAGAGTGATATCCATCTGGGAAACGGAGAACAACGACAATAACAAAAAGTAGTTAACTGGGAATTGAAACACGTCTGAGGAGCTGTGCAATGCCATGTTCTCTCCTTCATCCATTACCATCACCCCATGTACCTCAACTCAAGCGTCAGACCTCCCACCCTCTCCCTGCAAGGAGATGCTGGTCTTATACAACTGCATTCCCAAAGCCTTTTCTGCGTGACTAGCACAATGTTGCTTGAGGTTGGGGATGCAGTACATAGGGAAGAAGATGCTGACTCTGTCCTCAGAAGAATAGTAATAGAACCTTGCGGTCCTAGATAGAGATCTAGCCTCTCTTTGAAGATGCAGCCAGGTGTCTGAGAACAACTATGTTCTCTAACTCCTGATTAACCCATCCTCCCAGGCAAAGACCAGCTGGCCAATCAAAGGACTAGGAGGATATAAGACAGGAAATACCCTTAGGAGTGAAAGCTTATGTTGGGAGGTCCTAGCTTGGCAAAGCAGGGCAGATAATTTCTTTTAGAAATGATCCCAGCCATGGAGGAATTGTTGTTGTTTGTACTTCATTCTCAAAGAGGACCAGGACATCAGGAAGATGATGCCATGACATGCAAATGAATTGGATTTAAGTGAGGGAGGGCTGTGCAAAGTCATCAGCCTCACTTTCTCGTCTGGAGCCATCTGGGTCCAGTGGCCGGATGCATGACTGGAGATGGCCCTAGGTGCAGTGGGAGACTTTGGCCTTTTAAAGCTAAGGTCTTAAACAGGTCTCAGTTTGACTGAGACAATGCCCATTCAGTGATTAAGACTAGGAGAGAGCCAGCTGCTACATGGAAGGTCCAGCTTCTGGTCCTCCTTATTTGGCATTGAAATGCAGGCCATACCCCTCAGAATGGTTGTGTTGGGGAAAGAAGAATGGGCTTCTGTATTTCTGCTACAGCCCCTAGATTTTACCTGGCTGTGGGGGCAAGTCAGAAGAAGTCTTACCTAAAGAGGCAGCAAGGTGCCCTGGTGGCTGGCATGCTGGACTTGGAATCAGAAAGACCTGAGGCTGAAAGATAGTTATCATTTATATAAGGCCTTAAGGTACACAAAGCACCTTTTCTTTCTTCTTTCTTTCTTTCTTTCTTTCTTTCTTTCTTTCTTTCTCTTTTCTTTCTTTCTTTCTTTCTTTCTTTCTTTCTTTCTTTCTTTCTTTCTTTCCAATTACATGTAAAAACAATTTTTAACATTCTTTTTTTATAAGATTTTGAGTTCCAAATTATTCCCCCTCCCTCCCCTCCCTTCTCTCCTCCCTAAGACAGTAAGCAATTTGATACAGGTTATATATGTACAATCCCATAAAACATATTTCTATATTAGCCATGTACTTTTCATAAGTTGTCTCATTCAATCTTCAGAACAACCGTATGAAGAAAGTGCTCTTATTATTCCATTTTATAGCTGAGGAAACTGAGAAAAACAGAGGTTAAGTGACTTGCCTAGGGCCACATAGCTAATAAGTAACTGAGGCTGGATTTGAACTCAGGTCTTCTGGACTCCAGTGCTAGTGCTCTCTACCTAGTTACCTCATTATTGTAGTGAAACAGATCCTGTATTTGTTGTATAGCATTTAATGGTCCAAACCCGCGCAGAGTGAGTGAACGTCCTCCTTCCTTTCCATGCTCCCTCAGACTGCCCTTTAGTGACTCCTTCTCCTCCAAGTACCTCCCATCTGAGGCAGAGATGGGTCATTCCTCTTAACTTGGACTCTCCTGAATGAACACATGGTGACTAGAGGCGGGATGGGTTGTACTGTTGTTGAGGACCTGGGATGGAGCAGGGATACTGAAGGGACCTAAGCCATCACTGAGTCCCACCTCTCTCATTTCCTAAATGAGTACACCCCAGAGAGGTGAGTGGATTTGCCCTGGGAAATCAGTCACTATGATACCTTGGAAATAGCTGGGCTTGGAGGAAGAGAAGTCCAACAATTCTTCCAGCTGTAAATCCTCTGGTTATTGGAAGGCACCACTCTGCCTCTGACTCCCTGGAGAACCCTGGGAACGTCACTCCATTTTCTTTCATTGGCAAAATGAGGGGGTTGGACTGAGTGAGCTCAAAGCACCCTCCCTGCTCCCACCCCTCTGAACAGGCAGGGTGTGTGACAGCCAGGATTTTAACCTAGGCCACTTCCTTCAAGGGCCTATGCCTTTTCTACTACCCAGACTCCAAAAATACCAACAAGAGAGGAATAGAAGCTAATCAAAAACAAAGCAATGCCAACTGGACAGTCCAGAGGCTGACCTGGAAAGACCCAGAGAAAGGCCCTGTGCATGGTGGATGGGTGTGCTAGGGAGGACGAGCAGAAAGACGTGGTCATATATCACATAGAATGGAAGGACAGGAATGAGCTGGGGTCTGCACTGAGGAATCACCTGGACGGATGATCTCATCACCGGGTTATCATAGTCTCAAAGGGAGGAGATTGAGGGGAGAGGCAGCATGGTGAAATTCCAGGTACTGAACCTGGAGTCAGGAAGACCTGGGTTCAAATCTTCACTCAGGGACTTTGTGTGTGAGAGTGAGCTCTTAGCTGGGGATACACCACCCCATTCCAGCATTCCACTGAGACAGGTCTCTGAGGTGGGCGATCCCAAGCTTACCAGGAGCCTCCCTAAATCTCCCAAGATCTCCTCATAGCTACCAGCATACACATTCCTACCCTCTTTCCTCCAGGGCTTTGATGGAAATTGTGTCTTTTTCTTTTAGAAAACCAAGGCGGAGATGTCAAGAATGAAGGAAGATCCCATCCTGGGAAACAGCAACCAGAGTGGAGGATGTCCATTAGGGTATAAATGTGCCCCTAACCACACACACACTCCCAGGGAGACACTGAGAAAATTGCTACAAGGACAGCAAAGAGAATGGGAAATCCATCAATGTGAGACACCGATGGACAAGGCTGCTGCACGAGATGGATGCTGAAGGAGGGGGTGAAGATTGCCCGAGGGCATGATGTGGGGTGTTTGCTTTCCAATAGTAGATCCTGGCATGGTCATCTTTCACTCAGAATGCGGAGCAGTGGGAGAGACCCAAGAGATCACGTGGTTCAATTCTGTCATTTTACAGATGAGGAAACTGAGACCCAGAGAGAGGAAAATGATTTGGCCAAGGTCACATAAGTAGCAAGTTGCAGAGCCAGGATTCGAACCCAGGTCATTTGACCCCCCCCACCCCTTCCAAATCCAACACTCTTTCCCCAATGCCACAGCATTTAGTGAATCAGTCTACTGGGAGGATGTGGGTATAGCTATGGACCTGGAGTTTGGAGACGCTGGCTCAGTTTTACGCTAGTTGTGTGAAATTGGACAAGTTGCTTAACATCATTGGGCCTCACTTTCCAATAATAATAATAATAATAATGATAAGAAGAAGCATATAGGACTTCAAGGTTTACAATATTTTACGTACCTTATTTCATTTGATCCTCGCAACAATCTTGGGAGTTAAATGATATTATTATCCCCATTTTACACATGAGGAAATCTAAGGGAATACAGGTTAAGTGACTTGCCCAGATCCACACAACTACTAAATGTCTGAGGCCAGTTTTAAACTCGGGTCTTCCTAACTCTAGACCTGATACCATATCCACTGTGCCGCCCACCTGTGGCTAGTTATAGCACTGGACTTGGCATTCAGAAGACCTGAGTTCAAATCCCACTTTAGATGTTTTGTAGCATTTTTACCCCAGACAACTCACTTAACCTTTCTCAATCTCAGTTTCCTTACCTGTAAAATGGAAATAATAATAGCACTTAACTCCCAAAGTTGTTGTCAAGATCAAATGAGACAGAATATGTAAAATGATACATAAATGTAATATTTTCATCTTATTTTATATCAGAAGCTAGAGATGACTCATAGATTATAAGGAGACACTTATTTTAGGCAGAAGCTGGAGAAGAAGGCATAGGAGAAATCAGCTGAAGAAGAGCAGGAAAAAAACTGAACAATAAATGGTTTTGAGAGCAGGAGATCTGGGAAGACCAGTAAGTGAGCAGATGGCAAAGAAGCAGTTTTACCCAGCAGGTGACATATTACACTTTGTTTTATAAAGAGTACGAGGGCATCAAAGACTGCTATCAATAATCATCAGTTGCCTCCAGGAAAATGGATTTCTCTACCCATGAGCCTCTTTGCTAGCTTTTTTATAAGTATATACCCATTGGTCCCCAAGGACACTGTGTACAGTGATGGAAGAATGTGAACCAGGTTGATGGGTGGACTGTTACGTTTTTATTATTCCTGCTTTTGTCTTCTGTTGAATAAATGTTATGATTATTCCTGCTCCTGCCTTCTATTGAATAAATGTTATAATTATTTCTGCTCCTGTCTTTTATTGAGTAAATGTTATGATGATTCCTACTTTTCCTTCTATTGAGCAAAGGTTATGATTATTCCTGCTTTTGCCTTCTATTGAGTAAATGTTATGATTATTTCTGCTCTTGCCTTTTATTGAGTAAATGTTATGTTCATTCTTGCTTTTTATTTTTAATGTTATTGCTTTTGCTTTTTTAACTTAGTAATTGTTTCATGTTTCAGCATCAATGGTGTCATTGTGACGGATTGATATTGGGTAAATAGGAAGATCACCAGTGGGGGCTCAGAAACTACAGTGAGAAGCAACAGGAGTCTCTTTTTCATAACTGGAGTTACCCCTAGGACCCTGAGAGAGTCTAGTGGTAGCAATGTGGCATACCCCCGCTCTAGGGACCCCAGACTTGAGTACAGGCTGGGTGAATGAGTTGTCCCAGGTTGCAAAGGTGTGGGTCAATGTCATACCTAGGATATACTTATATCTTATTTGTGTATGTTGTGTGTACCTGCCGTCTCCCTCCTTTAGCATGTAAGCTTATTGAGGACAAGGGATATTTCAGTTTTGCTTCTTTGTATTCTTAATGCCTACTACAGTGACTAGATATTTAACAAACTCTTGGTGATTGATTGCTTGTCTATCACAGGGGTGTGGAGCCTGTGGCCTCCAGGCCATATGTGGCCTTCTAGATCCTCAAGTGAAGCCTTTTGACTGAGTCCGAGTTTTTCAGAACACATCTTTTTATTAAGAGGATTTGTTCTGTGAAGTTTGGATTCAGTCAAAGGGTCACACTTGAAGATCTAGAAGGCCACATGTGGCCTCAAGGCCACAGATTTCCCATTCCTGGTCTATACCATATGAGGAACAGGAGGGTATGTTTAGGCATATGTGGACTGGGTATGTTTAGCTCAGTGAGAAGCAGACTTGAAGGCATGTGATATCTTTCCTCAATTATTTAAAAGGCTGTCACATGAAAGAGGGATTAGATTTAGGATCATAGAATTATAGATTTAGAGCTGGAAGAGAATTTAGTACAAACTTTTGAGTTGGACCTTGTCCAACCATTTTACAGTCAAAGAAACTGAGGCTCACAGGGATTAAGTGATTTGACCACAGCTGATAAAGGTCAGAGGCAGGATTTGAATCCAGATTCTCTGACTTGTTCTGCTTGATACTAGAGGGTGTCAACAACTGCATAGAGGTGAAGATACGGGGAGGTAAATTTTGGATTATCCTAAGGGAGAACTTTCTAACAAATATCACAACAGTTTGGCCTTAGAAAGAATTTTGGATTTTGAGACAGAAACCTAAGTTAAATGACACTTTTGCTACTTAAGCCCTGTGAGACCTTGAATAATTCACTTCCCCTCTCTGGGTCTCAGTTTCCTCATCTATAAAATAAAGGGGTTGGACCAGACAATCAACATGTTCTTTAAGGCTCTACTTCTGCACCAGTAAATGAAAGGGAGGCAGATAAGGATGCACTTCCTAATAATCAGAATTGTCCACCAATGGATCAGGCTGTCTCAGGAGATAGTAAATTCTTCATCAGTTGAAGTCTTCAAGAGGATTCTTTCTGACAACTTGATGGAGATACTACAGTGGGAATTTCTGCTCAGGTCACTACTCGACCTTATATAGGGCTCCTTCGAAGTCTGAGAGTCTCTGATTTGACGTTGGAATACCTGTGTTGCAAAGTTTCTTCCAGCTTTGAAATTCTGCTAGTTTCTTCGAACCTGGATTTCCTCATGTCAGATTTGGGATTTTAAGGAACATAGGTAGTCATATACAAAGCTGATCTAACTACTAGACTTATTGGTAAAAATACAAGCTATACTATATGGAGATACTCACTCATACAGGGGTATGAGAACACATTATATACAGCTTTGGTGTACTCCCTGTCCCCTTCTGGTCCCCCATATTTTTCTTACTACGTATTCTAATAGCCTCCAGATTGCTGGCTCTATCCAATCAATCAACCAGTCAGTCAACAAAGTTGCCTACTATAGGACTAGTACATAATAGACGAGACCACTTTGATGACCTACACGTTCTACGAACTACACAGGCTTCTACTGGGTTAGGCAAAGAGAGCTGAGGCTCTTACACCTGGTCTAGTCTCATGTAGGACTAATGAAATTAAACACATGAGCTGATAGATTTCTTTTGGAGTGAGGGGCTGTATTTATGGATAGTCATTGCAGCTCTAGCCATCTCAATTTGTATGATCACTCATCCTTCTAAGGGTAAAGGGGCCTGGCATAATAGTCCAGGAACTAAGAACTAACCATTCTCTAGGGATTCACCTATCTTGTTCTCTCTCTTGATTGTGTAGGTAAAGTTAGTAAGGCTTTCAGGAGCATGGACCCCTTAACCCAACCACTCTAAGGAAAATCTCTTTGGCCTAGAACCCCATTTGTCTGCCCCCCAACCTCTCCTTAGGGAAGGAAGCACTAGGCTGAAACAATACCTAAAGCTAGGGAAAGCTAAAAATGGCATGACCTGAGATCATTCTCAGCCCTATAACCTAGGATATTGCAATTATAAAAATTAATAATGATAATTATTATTTTTAAAAATATTGCTTAGCATAGTGCCTGGTATGTCATAGATGCTTAATCAATGGTTATTGATTGAATTAATAATGATAATGGCTAGCTCTTTATATAGCACTTGCTACGTACCAGCCTAGATGTTTTACAAATATTAGCTCATTTGATCCTTACAACAACGCTGTGAAGTAGGTGCTATTATTATCCCCATTTTATGATTGAGGAAACTGAGACAGGTGAAGTGACTTGCCTAGGATCACAAGCTAGTAAGTGTCTGAAGTCACATTTGAACTCAGGTCTTCCTGATTCTAGGCCCAACTCTCTATTACTAGCTGGGCCAGCCAGCTGATTCTGATTGACTGATTACTTTATGATTTGTACTTCCTAGATATTAGACTGAATTGGTTATTTTTAGCTCCTGGCTTCTTAAGAAAGGGACTGTACATATTTTCCAGGCATGTGTATATATGATATTGAGCCCATAATAATCAAAGTGGACAATTATTTGAAAAAAGGTCTGGTGATCTTAGTGGACAACAAGCTTGGTATGAGTTACTGGTGTGACATGACAGGGCAGTCTCCAAAAGCAAATACAACCTTAGACTTCATTGAGAGGCAGTTTCCAGAAAGAGAAAGATCATAGCCTCAATGCCCTCTGCCCTTCTCAGGGCACCTTTATTTTGTTTTGTTTTTTGCTTTTTGGCTAGGCAATAGGGTTAAGTGACTTGCCCAGGGTCACACAGCTAGTAAGTGTCAAATGTCTGAAGCTGGATTTGAACTCAGGTCCTTCTGACTCCAAAGCCGGAGCTCTATCCCTGCACCACCTAGCTGCCCCATCTCAGAGCACCTTTAGAGCAGTAAGCTCTGTTTATTCAGTTAAACATTTTTTTTCTGGGTACCACATTTTAGAAAAGACATTGAAGAGCCAGAGTGTCCAGAGGGTAGTCATAAGGATGGTGAATGGATTCAGGATTGCGCGTTTCAGCAATCAGATAAAAGAACCAGGGAAGGTTAGCCCAAAGGATAGAAAACTGAGCAGGATCCTGAGTTGTCTTCAAATATTTGAAAGATCGTTATGTGGAAGAGGGATCTTACTTTTTCTGCTTGACTCCAGAGGGCAGAACTTGGAGCAAGGAGTGTAAGATGTGCAACACATTGACTAGCCAGGCACCACTAAGTTGAACTTTGCCAGTCCTTGTCCTTTACCTGCCCCCGTAGTTTGCCTCTGGTTCAGTGCTCTGGAGTTGCCAGTGTCATTAAAAGGGAACCTGGGCTCTCCAGGACTCTAAATCTAGCTCTAGCTCAGATTCCTGAAGAACAATTCATTTGGGGGCTCTAGTTCAAGGGGTCCACTTGCGAAGGGGGGCAGAGTAGAAAGGTAGCCAGAGTACAAATCAAGTATGGAACTGACAGTTTTATTCCCACATAGAAAGGGGAATGCTAAGCAATAAAGAATCAAGAAATGATTACAGTTAGATGAGAGGCTAGAATTCAAGGCTTTTGGGACATTTGTAAAAGGGCTGCTTGTGAGCTTTTTAACATTTCATCTCCACTGAAGACAGCCAAGGTCAACACGAAATAGCTTCTTTCTTTCTAAAGGTTTCTTTTTTTCTCTCTGTCTGTCTCTCTGTCTTTCCTCCTCTCTATCTCTTCTCTTTCTGTGTCTTTCTCTGTCTCTCCTCTCTCCTTTTTCTCTGTCTCTGTATCTTTGTCTCTCTCTTTCCTTCTCTTCCTCCTCCCTCTCTCTTATCTGTCTTTGTTTCTCTGTTTCTGTCTCTCTCCTCTTTCTCTGTTTCTCTCTCCTCCTCCTCTCTCTTGTCTCTGTCTCTCCTCTTTCTCTGTCGCTATTTCCTCTGTCTCTGTCTCTCTGTGTCTCTGTCTCTCTCTGTCTCTCTCTGTCTCTCTCTGTCTCTCTGTGTCTCTGTCTCTCTCTGTCTCTCTCTGTCTCTCTCTCTCTCTCTCTCTCTTCTCTCTCTCTCTCTCTCTCTCTCTCTCTCTCTCTTCTCTCTCTCTCTCCCTCTTCTCTCTCTCTCTCCTCTCCTGATCTGTTGCTACCATTATTACTTCACTAGCTGACATTCCACTGCTCTGGTGCCCAGAAAGGAGAGAAAATACCACCTACCATTTGAGATCTCACAAGGCCACATACCCAACCAGGAGATTGCTCCTGCCCAATCTCAAGCACAGTCTTGTCTAAGAGGCCATGAGCTCATGGTTTGTGGGGGAAGGGCAAGTCCATACTGACCCACCAAGCCTCAGAGAATTGATTTTATGCTTCAAGACGAGCAGAGACTGCCTCTTTTGTATATGTGCAGAGTTCTTACTCCTCATCTAATTAAAAGAGTCCTCATAACTGACAGAAAGCAGAAGATAGCTGTTCCTGCTCTGATGTTTATTTGTTTTCTAGCTTGCTTTTTTTTTTTTTGGCAAGGAGGGCCCCTCTATCACATATTCCCAAGGGGATGCTGCACTCAAAATGGCTGGATATAAGGGGGAAAAGGATAACAAAGAATACCATCAAAAAAAAAAAAAAGGAAAAGAAGAAAAAGAAATAGGTTGCCTTGAAAGGTAAAGAAACTAGAAATTTAGCAAAAGTTGAATGTTTTTTTTTTTGCAGGAAAACCTGAATTCAAATCTGACCTCCAACACTTATCTTGGGTAAGTCACTTAACCTCCATTTGCCTCCATTTCCTTAACTGTAAAATGGGACTAGTATCAGCACTGCCTCCCTGGGCTGTTGGAAGGGTCACATGAGATCATAATTGCCAAGTGCTCAGCATAGCGCCTGGCACATAGGAGGCGTGATACAAATGTTAGGCATTGTTGTACAGGGGATTCTTGGTCAGTTGTAGGTTGGACTAGGAAGCCTCCAAAGTCTTTCATGGTTTCTTTTTTCTTTGAGAGTAGGTCTCCCTATCTCTCTTCCAGGCTGCAAATACACTGGCCACTCTTTGGCCCAAGTCCTGCTGCTGATTGGCAGGAAAGCTCTGGGCTGATTCATCCCTTCCTAGGCAGTCTAGTGCCCCTGTCCTCCCAGGAGTCCACCACATTGGTGGCAGAATTCATGTGGATACTCCCACCCTAACTCCCAAACTCAAGCCATTCACCAGCCTCAGTCTCCCCAGGAAGTAGGATTATGAGCATGCACCACCCTGCTCGGTTCTGAGGTCCTTTACAATTCTGAGATTCTATGATGCAGTCTTTGGGCTCATGTAGACAATCTTGTGGCCAATATAGACAACCCTGGGGCCAAATTGGATAGCAAACGGGCAGAGTGGTGCTGGCAGGAGCTGTCTGGTGGAAGACATTCGAAGCGGTAGTTTTTATTAGGTCACTGAAGTCCTCTTGGCTGTTGCCTTGGATCTTAGGCATGGCGAAGCCTCTCCAGAGAGAGCAGAGAGTGAAATGGGCCTTCCTTGCTAAGGCCACATTTTAGACAGTAAATGAATAGATGTATTATGTAAACAGACGTAGCTGGCTTGTGTAATGTAAAGGACAATCACCTCCCATGCAATGATCCCACTCCATTAGGGAACAGTAATTGAGGTCCCCTTGGGTGTCTCCCTTTATTCTAAACTTTTCTTCCCCATTTCAGGGAAAGAGGGCTGGGGAAGGCAGATGAGGGAGGAACAGCAGTAGCAGTATTGGGAATGCCAGCTGGTCTCAGGGTTCAATGTGCATTTATTCTATCTCAATACCTGTGGGGCCATTCCTGTGTGTACACACACACACACACACACACACACACACACACACACACACACTAGCCAGAAACACAAACACACACCTCTATAGTGAGACTCTCCCCTACCTACCCCCACACATAAATATCCTTTTTCTCTCCTTAAAAGAGTACATGGAAGGTGCCCAGTTTCTACATTCAAAAGATGTGATTGTGGGGTTGGAAGTAATGAGTTGGTACTTTGTACAAGGTGTGACAGAAGACTGCAACAGAGATTATCAGAGGCAGAGGTAATCTTGGTCATGTATGACATGGACTGTCAGAGCTGGGAGGGATCTTAGAACAGAGAATATCGAGCTGGGAGGGTACTTAGAACATGGAATGTTGCAGCTGTAGAGGACCTTAGAAAGCAAGATGCAATACTTTAAAGGAACCCTAGAAAATAGAGCTGGAGAAGGAAATGGCAAACCACTTCAGTATCTTTGCCAAGAAAACCCCAAATGGGGTCATGAAGAGTCAGACATGACTGAAAGGGCTGAACAACAATAGAAGAAAATAGAATGTCAAAATCTGAAGAGTCCTTAGCATATGAAATGTTAGAGCTCTGAAAAAACTTTGGTGGACACAAATCTATAATTAGGGTGGAAATAATCAGCCCTTTGTCCAAGGTGCTAACATCTATAGAGAACACTTCTTTCCCAAATAGGCATACTTCTTTCATCTAATGGTTCAGAGATTGCCCTCCCTGTGTGTTTATGTTCTAAGGCTTCTTTCAAATATGACATTCCATGTTCTAAGTTATCTCCCATATTTGACAGTCTGTGGCCTAGGTTCCCTTCCAATGCTGGCATTCTATATATCTTCTATGGTCATCATCCTGAGAAGACTGAGGGGAAATAGGATCCCAGGACTGTTTTTTCTAGATCCTGTCTATACTACTGCACACTACTTCCCCCCTCCCATGAATTTGCTTCACAGACCAGGCTTGCTGGTCATGAGTCTTACCAGAAATGGAGAAGGACATCCCTAAGACAATTCCTGGCAAATGCAGTACTCATGTCAGAACTAAGGGTAGGCAAGTTAACAAGGGCACAACATGAAGGGGGGTACACCCCAAGGAATTTTTGTGAATTTTGTGGACACATTTTTAATGTCAGATCCTTCAGCTTACCGCAGCTGGTCCATGGGGCTTTTCTTTCTTCTGGGTACCACATTTCCAGGAGGAAGACAACAAGCTACCATTTGTCCAAAGAAGGGTGACTAGGGTGTTAGGGCGCTAGGGACCAGACCACAAGATAATTGGCTGGAGTAACTGGGAATGTTTAGTCTGAAGGAGAGACGACATATGATAGACGCAATCAGGAGAACAGAGAATGGAATATAGTGCTTTCTGTGTGCCAGGCATTGTACTAAGCTCTTTTCACAAATATCTCATTTGATCCTCTTAACATCTCTGGGAGGTAGAGGTTATGATTATCTCCATTTTACAGTTGAGGAAACTGAGGCCAATAGAAGTTAAGGGACTTGCCCAAGTTCACACAAGTAGGAAGTGTCTGAATACAGATTCAAACTCATGTCTTCTTGACCCCAGTTTCAGCACTCTATCCAGTGCACCATCAGCTGCCTCTGGTCTTCAAGTATTTGAGCCACCACCAAATGAAAGAATGATTCATTTGTTCTGCTTGGTCCCAGAGGGCAGGCTGAAAAAGCAAAAGATGGAAGTTGCTACAAGGGAGATTGTTGGGAGATGCTTTCTGACAATGAGAAGTGTTCCAGAGTGCAATGGGCTGCTTCTTCAGGGGGTGAGTCCTTGGTCATTGGCAGACTCTAAGTGGAAGGGGTGGGGTGGGGTGGGTGGCGTTGGAACGTGGAGATGCTGCAGAGCAGATTCCTGACCAGGGATGGGTTATATGGAAGGTTCAAAGCCTCAGGTGGGCAGTAATACAAAACAATTCAAGCTGCAATCCTTGCCCAGGATATACAAATCACAATAGAACGTCAACTCTTTCATGGCAGACATCATTATTTTCTTGCCTCTGTATCTCCGGTGCCTAGATTCTAGTAGGTGCTTAGTAAATGTTTATGATATTTTCTTTCTGATCTCTTTCCCCTGATCCATGGATCCCCCTTCCCTTTCAGCCCTCCACTGTGGGTTCTCCACTCCCCACCCCAAAGCCCACTGACTTCTAACCCTGGTCTGAGGAAAGGCTCAGAGATTTACCTTTCTCTTCTCCAAGGGGGACAACTTGAGTCACTTTGGGCAGGTCACTCAATATTTCTGCCCCTCAGGTACAGCTTTCTCATCTGTAAACCAAGTGAGTCAGAACAGATGATCTCCAAGGTACCTTCCAGTTCTTAATCTTCAGATCTAGCATGGGCCTGGAGGCTCACAGGGTGAAATGATTAAAGAGTGGTATGGTAGAAAGAACACATTGCCTCTGGAGCCTAGAGGGCCTGAGTCTAAATCCCACCCCTTGATGCTCACTACTTTGTGAGAATGGGCAGGTTTCTTCATCCCCTGGGCCTCAGTTTCCTTGTCTGTACAGTGAAAGGGCTGGGACTGGATAATCTCTAAAGACCTTTCCAACTCAAATGCTCCTGGAGGGAGGGGCTCCTTTCCCAAGGGGGAAAGCCAGCCGGATGGGCTAGCATTTGGCCGAAGAGAAAACACCACTATGGAATAGAGCATCACAATTCTCTCCCTGAGGGTCCTCTGCAGGCTGCCCTCCCCTGCACACACCAAGATACATCCAGATAGACTTGGGCCCACGCAGAAGCACATGCTGCATCCCCCTTCCGACAGATACCCATGTGCAATCTACCTGTAGATTTGCAGACAGATACACACACACACAGTGTAGGAACAGCAGGGACACACACTTCAGATAGATCCACAGCTTCCCCTCCCTTCCCCCTCTTCTCAGGCACAGATGCTGGAAGAGGAAGCTCGGACCTTTCTCTCCTTCATGTGGAGCCAGGGCCCCTGCTGACAAGCAGCTCAGAACAGCAGCTCACAGGAGAAAGCTGAATGCCAAAATCCTGGAAAGTTTCATTCACTTTTTTTTTTTTGGTGGTGGTGGGGGTGGTAGGGAGGGGGTAAATCAGTTCAAATCAGGCTAAATCAATTAAGGTTTATTAAGCATTGGCCATGTGCCAAAGCACTAGGCTATATGCTGGGGATGCAAAGAAAGGTCTCCCCTTTAGAAGCTCCAAGTATTTGACTAGTCTACTTCCCCTCCCCCGGCCTTTTTCCACCTTAAAATTAAAGGTATATCCTAAATGGATATTGGAGGGCTTGCCCATGAATGCTAAGTCTCAGTGGATTCTGTCCACCAAATCACCCAGGTACAGGATGGGGGAGTGCCCAGACATCACATTCACCCCCTTCAAGCCTTCATTCACTTGGAATCATAGATTGTTACAACATAGAGCTCAAAAAGACCTGATAGTAAAGAATGTCAGATGTAGGTGAAGCCTTGGAACAGAGAATGGTAGAGTTGGGAGAGATTTTAGAATACAATGTCAGAGCTGGGAGGGCTCTGAGAACACAGGATGTCAGAGCTGGGAGGGACCTTAGAACACAGAATGTCAGAGCTAGGAGGAGCCTTAGAATGTCAGAATGGAGAAGGTTGGAGCAGGCACACTGGAGCCACTAAATGTCAGGACACAGGTCACAGGAGTCTCCCTGTTTATGCTCACTCCTTTTTTCACATTCTCTTGAGTTCTCTGCTTGCATCTTTTTCTACCCTCTTTGCCCCCCAGTCCTAGTACCTACCTTAGTAAATCTCTGTTCCCACAGTAGAATGTAAGCTCTCTCAGGGCAGTCCATTGCATTTTCCTCTTTGAATCCTGAGTCTCTAGCATGATGCCTTGTGTGTAGTAGACACATAACAAGTGTTGACAGTTTGAATTGGAAGTAACTTTGGAGAAGAGCATGTTGAATCTGAAACGACCTTATAGTTCAGTCCTTAATGGACTTTATTCAGCCCAGAACTGCCATTTTACAAAAAACTAAGGCTTAGAAAAGTGACTTATCAAAGGCCCTGTAATTAGCAAGTCATGTAGCTGGGAACTGAACCCAGACCTCTTGACAGGGACTTAAACAGAGGGGCCTTATCACAGGTAAGGTAGGATAAAGGGTACCAACCAGCAGCCCCTCTCCCCCTAAATAAATCCCAGCAGCCCACAATTCTCTCTCTGGGGGTGTCATGGGTGTCAAGAATCCTAAGAGGCCCCTTCCCTTCAGAATCATCCTATTTCAAGCCCCTCTCTGCTTTTAACCCCAAATTACCCCAGGACATTCTATCCCACAGCTTGAGTGGAGGTAAGAGACTTAGGTGTCTGACCTGAAGGAATATTAGAAGCATGTGTGTGTGAGTGTGTGTGTGTGTGTGTGAGTGTGCATATCTGAGTGTGTATATGTGTCTGAGTGTGTGTGTATGTATGCAGGTATGGGTGTGTATATGTGTGTCTGAGTGTGTGTGTGTGTATGCGGGTATGGGTGTGTATATGTGTGTCTGAGTGTGTGTATGTATGTATGTGTGTGTGAGTGTGCATATCTGAGTGTGTATATGTGTCTGAGTGTGTGTGTGTATGCAGGTATGGGTGTGTATATGTGTGTCTGAGTGTGTATGTGTGTGTGTGAATGAGTGTGTGTGTGTATGCAGGTATGGGTGTGTATATGTGTGTCTGAGTGTGTGTGTGTGTGTGTGTGTGTGTGTGTGTGTGTGTGTGTGTGTGTGTGTTTTGAGGTGAGCAATGTAGAGCAGGGCCCACTCATTCTAGGAACGTGCTGGCAGACTCCCTGGTCAGCATCAGATGATTCCCATTTTCCTCTGTTAGGCTTCACATTCTGTCCGCTGAGAATGAACTTGATCTCACTGAAGTCTCAATCTGGAAGGATCCAGAGCAGAGGCTGTTTTGCTGTGAGCCTTCCTCCTGAGCAGGAAGACATGCAAATAGTCTCAGACCAATGGGGCGTTCCTGGCCCTCAGGACCTCGAAGGAAAGCAAACCTTTCACCCAATGAGATTCATCCGAGCAAGCATGTCGTAAGCGCTGTGTGCTGGGTTCTGGGCTGTAAAGACCAAACAGGCCTTGCCTTCAAGCAGCTTGTGTTCTGTGGGAGGAAGGGAAAGGGTGGGGGGCAGGAGACGTGGTATCTGAAATGGGATCTGGCTCTGTCGTTCAGTGTCTCTCTGTGGACTAAGAGAAGAGGTCAGACTGGATGACCTCAGAGCCTCCTTCTAGCTCCAAATTGGTGATTATATGGATATATATGTGCATGTATGTGCATATACACATAGACATATACACACATACATGTGTGTATATAATGCAGAACGCATACATGATACATATATATATATATACATATTTATAACACAGAACATATACATGATTTGGAGAAGAGAGAGATACAGAGAGATAGAGACAGAGAGACAGACAGAGGCATAGACACAGAGACAGAGAGAGAGAACTAAATTAGCTCAATGAGGTCTACCCTAAACACTTCTAATTGTAACTTCTGATGTTTTGAAGATACGTAGGCTCACAGAAATAAAACAACAATAAGAATAAAAATAAATAGTAGATAGTACTTATGTATCACTTTAAGATTTGCAAGGTGCTTCATATTTTATTCTCATGAGAACCCTAAGAGATAATGCTATTATTGTCCTCATTTTATAGATAAGGAAACTGAGGCAGACCAGAGGTTAAGTGGCTGTGAGATGGCACAGTGGATAGAGTTTAGGGCCTCATCTTCCTGAGCTCTAATCTGGCCACAGTCATTTATTAGCTGTATGATCGTGGGCAAGTCACTTAATTCTGTTTGCCACAGTTCCTCATCTGTAAAATGGGCTGGAGAAGGAAATGACAAATTACTTTGGTATCTTTGCCAAGAAAACCCCAAATGGGGTCATGAAGAGTTGGACACGACTGAAAAACGACTGAACAATATAAGTGACTTTCCCAGCGTCACTCAGCTAGTGAGCAGCTGAGGCAAGAGAAGATAACTTAGAGGTCTCTTTATCTAGCTGCTCATTTCACAGATGAAGAAACAGTCAGAGAGAGGCAAAGTGATTTGCTCAAGGCCACAAAGGAAATAAGTGTAAGAAGTGGGACTGAGGCCTCCATTCTCTGACTCTAATCCCAGCACTTTCTCTGACGATACCATGCTGCCTCCATAGTGGTGGAAAGTGTCCAACGAATCTCCCTCACTGACTGCAGGTCATCTACAGAGCATGCCATGACTCTGTGGCTTAATGGGGAGTAGGGGTGGGGACTGGGGGGCTGGGCTTAGATTTGATTAGGAGGCTTCGAAAGGCCCCTTAGACAAGCTACTGCTCCCTATCTCCATCCACAGCATTCCTCATTGCTCCTTACTGGAGTCCACCTCATCATAACCAAGTGTGCTCCCAGACCCTGGGTCCTATCTGTGTACAGGGCTCCAGTCCCCTGAAGCCCGAAGGAAGCTTCAAGCTCCTATCCATGAATCAAAGAGGGAGGAGAGTCTGCAGGGCCTTGGATGGGAGTGGTTGGGGCAGTATTTTAATACCTGCTTATTTAACGAGCTCTAATGACCCATGGACTTTATTTTACTTCGAAAGGTACTATGTCCTCATACTGCCTCCAGCTCCTGCCTGGGCCTGTCTGTAGATAAAGGGGATTTATAGGGACATTAAAAAAGCTCAAATATGACTTTCAGTAACTGGATTGGATATTTTCTCCAAGTCTCCCCAGCTATGGCAAAGTCAGAGTGTATATATACACACATATGTACGTATAGAAATAAAATATATAATATATAAATCTTATTTCTATATAAACCTTACATATGTATGTAAAACTAAAGTGATATATAAATACTATTATTATACATATGTATATATTGTTGTTCAGTTGTTCAGTTGTGTCTGAGTTTTCATGACCCTGTAACATACTACACTGTTCATTAGCAAAGATATTAGAGTGGTTTGCCATTTCCTTCTCCAGTGGATTAAGCCAAACAGAGGTTAAGTGACTTGCCCAGGGGCACATAGCTAGTAAGTGTCTGAGGCTGGATTTGAACTCAGATCTTTTTGACTTTAGGCCGAGCTCTCTATCTGCTCAGTCATCTAGCTGCCCCATATGTATACACACATTCACGTACATAAAATTAAGACTAGATATATATTATATTGTATATTTATACACATGTATATCATATATATGTATATGTGTGTCTCTTGTGGTCTATCTTAAATACTTCATAGATAAACATAGATAAACACATAGATGTGTATCTATGTATGTGGATATATAATTGGAACCTATATGTTACATATAACTATATATGTGTACACACACACACACAATGTATCTGTACCCTCCCTCCCCCCATTAGAATGTAAGCTTCTTGAGGGCAAGGCCTGTTCCGTTTTCAGGTCTCTGAATTCCCATCACATGGCACAATACTTGACATATAGTACACACTTTAGAAATGTTTGTTGACTGGTTGATTGAATCATATCCCTAGATCTCTACACCTGCCTGGAAAATTGTAACCCTTCTACTTATTCAAACTCTGTCCATCTCCCAAAGCCTAAAGCCATCCCTCACCTCTCTAAGACATTTTTCTTGACCACCTCTTCTCCCTGTCTTTGATCTCTCCAAGCCACTCATTCCTTTCAAGGCTGCACTCCTGACTTTCCCAGGCTTTCTCTATATAGAAACCTCTTCATCCTGGAGATCCCTTTCTAGATAGATTGGGAGGTCCTGGTGGGCAGGGACTATACATCCTTTCTTAGTCTCCTCTTAATCTACTGGGAAAACTGTGGCCATGTGATGTGAGCCTTTTCTCATCCTCTTTATTTCTAGACCCCTTGACATCATCTCCAACTCTCTTTTCCATCCTCCCAGTCTATGACAACATCAAGATAGGTCTATAACCAAGACTAATCTCTCTGCATACAACAGTCTCATTCCTTCCTGTTTTCTCCAGCAGATTACATCCTCAACCATCCTCCCATTTATAAATCTTCAACCTCTCCCCACCTGTTGGTTCCTTCCCTACTGCCTCCAAACATACTCAAATACCTCCCATCCTTAAAACACAACAAACAAAAAATCTTTACTAGAGCCTTCTTACTATGCCCTCAAGCTATATGCCTCCTCTCTTTCATCCAAACTCCTTGAAAGAGCAGTACATATTTGCATTCTCCTCTTCCTCTCCTCTCATTCCTCATTCCTTTTGCAATCTACCTTCTAACTTCATTGCTCAACTGCAAGAATTCTCTCCAAACTTATCAATGATTTCTTAGTGGCCAAATCTAATGGTCCATTCTCAGTGTTCATCCTCCTCCATTTATCTGCTGCCCTTCACACTGATGGCCACCTTCTACTTCTAGATACACTCTCTTCTCTGAGTTTTTCTGACATTACTCTCCTGGATTTCCTCCTACCTGTCTGACTATTCCTTCTCAGTCTTCTTTGCTTGATTCCCCCCAGATATTGCTGTTTTAAAGGTTCTATCCTAAGGCCTTTTTTTCTTTCCACATTCTTGCTTTTGGTAACCTCATCAGCTCCTGTGTGTTAGGTTCTCATTTCCTGGGTAGATGACTGACAGACTTGTATATCAAATTCCCAGCTCTCAAACTTAACATATCCAGAACAGTTCATTATCTTTCATCCAAGCCCTCCTGTCTTCCAAATATCCCCATTTTCAGAGAAGGCGCCATATCTTTCCTGTGTCTCAGGTTCACAGGCAGTTAGGTGGCACCATCGGGCACAGAGCATGGGCCCAGAAGTCAGGAAGACCTTAGTTCAAATCTGGTCTCAGATGATTCCTAGCTGTGTGACTCTAGGCAAGTCACTTAATCCTATTTGCCTCGGTTTCCTCATGTTGATTTCCTTTTGTTGATTCCTTGTGTGTAAAATGAGCTGCAGAAGGAAACGGCAAAGCACTCCAGTATCTTTGCCAAGAAAACCTCAAAATGAGTCGCAAAGAATTAGACATGACTAATCAACTAAAAACAAATCGGATCCAGAATCTTGGCCTTCACTTTACTCCTCACGGTCCTTCACTCTGCACATCTGCACAGGTGCCAGCCCTTGTTATTTGTGTCTGTACAACACCTCTTGCATCCAAGCCCTTCTCCACTCACACAGCTGCCATGTCATTCAGGACTTCAGCTGGTTTCCTTGCCTTGAGTCTCTGACCACTCTGCACCATCTGCACACTGCACACATAGTAATGTTCCTAAATGCTGATTTGATCTTGTCACTCTTCTAGTGGCTTCTGATTGCCTTTAGGACACAATAGAAATGCCTGTTTGTCTTTTTAAGCCCTTTATTTTCTGGCCCTGACCTATTTTCTCAGCCTCATGAATGGGAATTGGGGGACTTTATTCCCACTTCAACACTCTATGACCCACCCCAGTTTCTTTGTTCCTCACACAGGACACACCATCTCTGTCTGTGTACCTCTGCACTGGCCATTCTACACATTTGGAATATTCTTCCTCCTCAATTTCACCTCACAGCCCCTTTCTCTTTCTTTAAAATGCAGCTTATGCTCTGTGCGGGTAGCTAGATTGAGCACTGGGCTAGGAATCTTTCCGAGTTCAACTCTGGCCACAGACGCCTACTAGCTGTGTGACCCTGGGCAAGTCACTTAACTCTGTTTGCCTCAGTTTCCTCATCTGTAAAATGAGCTGGAGAAGGAAATGTCGAACCACTCCAGTATCTTTGCCAAGAGAACCCAAACTGGGGTCATAGAGAATTGGACACGACTGGACAACACCAGTGAGCTCCATGATTTTCATGAGGTCTTTCCTGATCTCCCCAAATGCAAATGCCCTCCCTCCCAAACTACCTGGAATTGAACTACTTTGTCTGTAGTCACTTTTTACCTGTGCTGTGTTTACTTATATATGTGCATACTTGCTCCCATATTAAAATGTTAATTCTTTGTGAGTAGAGATTGCTTTATTCTTTGCACTTGTATC
Organism: Phascolarctos cinereus; assembly: GCF_003287225.1. Lineage (NCBI taxonomy): Eukaryota > Metazoa > Chordata > Mammalia > Diprotodontia > Phascolarctidae > Phascolarctos > Phascolarctos cinereus. The sequence goes on along the minus strand of NW_027556098.1, from coordinate 369,578,028 downwards.
CCTGGTTCCTAGCACATAGTGAATGCTTAATAAATGTAGGTTGATTGATTTTCCCCAAGCCTGGAATTCTCTCTCTTCTCACCTCACCCCACCCCTTAGCTTTCTAAGCTTCCTTCAAGTCTCAGCTAAAATCCCACCAGATTTTCCCTGTCCCTTGTAATTCTAGCACTTTCCTCTGTTGGTTATCCCAAATTTACCCTGTATTTATCTTGTTTATACAGAGTTGTCTTTCCCATTGGACCATTAGCTCCTTGAAAACAGGGATAGTCTTTTGCCTTTCTTTGTATGCCCAGCATGTAACACAGTGTCTGGAACACAGCAGGCACTTAATAAATCTGGCCTCAGAAACTGACTAGCTGTGTGATCCTGGGCAAGTCACTTAACCCTGTTTATCTCAGTTTCCTCATCTGGAGAAGGAAATGGCAAATAAACTCTGGTATCTCTGCCAAGAAAACCCCAAATGGGGCCTCAAAGATTCCGACACGGATGAAAAACAAATGAAAAATGGATAAGGTTTTTGTTTGTGTGTTTGTATTCCCTAGGCCTAAATTAGTCTCTACAAGTTTTACCCGACCCATTGCTCTCAGTTCTGCTTGCTGGGTCAAACGGAACAGGCCTAATTTAGCTTCCACAGGGACTGCCCTTTGAAAGCTTGGAGCTCTCTGAAATCATGTCCAGATTCTTTCCTCAAGTCAGACCTTTTCTTCTCTAATTTAAACATCACCAATTCTTTCAACGAATCCTCTTAGGGCATGAATTCAAAGCCCTTCATCCCAATGATCTGTCTTCTTTGGACACTCGCCAGCTTGTTATATACCTAATATATTTAACTATGCCGTCTCCCTTTATAGAATGTAAGCTCCTTGTGGGCAGGGACAATTACATTTTTTGTTTCAGTGCCTAGCACAGTCCCTGACATTATAGACAACATCATTTTAAGAACCACCAGTTGATTGACTGATTGATTATCTATATACGAGTTGAGTTCCCCTTACTAGATGGATGGCTAGTCCTTGTTGGGGGAGGGGGCCAGGGACAATACCTACTTTCCTCTGCCAAGGCCCCTGATATTGAACCCTGCACACAGGAGATGATAAGTATTTGATGAATTGATTCCATTGAAATAGCTTCCCAGGCAGTTCCTGGAACAGCTGTTAACAATTGCTCATGTCCTCTTATGACTTGTAGGTCCTATGACTGGAGTGATTGGGGCAGATGGGAGGGAGGATGGATCATTCTCTACCTGGAAAATTACTCTGTAAGCTCACAATAATAAAATGACATTTATATAATACTTTAAGGTTTGCAAAATGCTTACACAAATGACCTCATTTATCCTCACACCAAGCCTGGGAGGTAGGTGTTATTGTCCTCATTTTACAGATGAAGAAACTGAGGCAGATGGAGGTTAAGTGACTTGCCCAGAGACCCAAGGCTGAAAAGCTTATGAAGCTCGGATTTGAACTCAGGTCCTCCTGCTCCTATTCCCAGTGCTCTAAGCACTGTGCCACATAACTTCTTCCAGGCACCTGCCTCTGGAGTAGCATTGACACCATTCTACTGGCTGTTGGGTCCTGGGTGATGGAGGAGCCAGTGATTCAATTGTCACCATCCACTCCCCTCCCCTTCGCTTATGCCCTGCAGGGAACAAGAATGAATTTGCTTTCGGTTTTGTTTTTCCATACAGTTCTCGAAGTTAATCAGCATGTCTCTCAGACGGACTGAGCTGGGAGCAGGCACGCTGGCCTGGGGGAGATGGACGGCACCCGGGCTCCCTCCCAGCTCTCTACAGAAGCTCATTTGAGCCGCCTAAGGATCTATCACCTTCAGAATAAGGGAAACAAGAGACGCAGGGGCCGGGAAAACGATTACTCAAGGACTTCTCAAATGGGGCGGCTTAGATTTCCATCTTGATTCACTGATAAATTCGTTTTGCTAATGCATTTGTTTCCAGGCCCCCTCCCCCTCCCGCCTGTTCCCACAGCATCCTTCTCCCCGTCTGCCTGGGTCTCTTAGGAAACTCGCAGCCCCATGGCAAGACAGGCTCTCAATCTCCGGCATATTCAGCCAGCTTTGCACCTGCAGAAAGATCACATTAGCCCAGCCTGAATTTTTATCTTCTTCTCCCATGAGTGTGCTAATATATCATCTGTCTCTTGTTTTGATGGATAAAGCTGTCCTGATCTGAAATGCTGCATCTCAACTCGCCACCGTGGAAGGCTTCCAGAAAGGCGAGGAAGGGAACAGGATGCTCAGCTCTCCTCCGCTGTTTTTCCTTGGGGACTCCCACGACATCCTCCTGGGACGGGTGGAGCCGGGGACTCAGCCAGCGGCTATTTCCCACATTTGTTGCCTATATCAGAATGCAGCAAGCCAGAGACAAGCTCCTCTTCCCCAAACCAGACCCCCTCGGGGAGGCTGGTCACCGCGTTGTCTCCTTGCCCTTCCTCATACAACACACTAATTTCTACTTTTTGGATCTTTCTTCATGGTGTTTCTTTTGCATTCTTATCATCCATGCGACTCTTACCCGGCATTCAAGGGCCACTCCAGATTTCCCTCCCTCCCTCCCTTCCTTTCTTCCTTTCTTCCTTTCTTCCTTTCTTCCTCCCTCCCTGCCTTCCTCCCTTCCTTCCTTCCTTCCTTCCTTCCTTCCTTCCTTCCTTCCTTCCTTCCTTCCTTCCTTCCTTCCTTCCTCTCATCTTCCTATCTTCCTGCATTCCTTTACACTCAGCTGCACTCCTTTGGATGAAACTCCATCATGCCCCTAGGAACCTCATCATTAGGAAACTCATTGTCCTGCAAGACTGGATCAGCCTTGGTACTCCAACCTCTTCATCAGTATCCTCTGTCCCCTCTGCCCCTCTGACTAGAGGACTTGAGAGCAGAACAAAGAGTTCCTCCTAATGCTTCCGTTTCATTTCCCACCAGTGCACCATGTTTTCATCTTCCTCTTGTGTGCCAGCTTTCCTTAGTAGATTATAATCTCCTTGAGGGCGGGGACTGTGTTTCTTTTTTGTATCTGTATCTATGAAGCTTAGCACACTGTTTGGCACATAGTAAGTGCTTAATAAATGCTTATAGACTAATTTCCTTCCTTCCTCCTGCACCCACACAAACATTTGTTAAGTGCTTGCATATCGGCAGTGTGCTAGGTGCTGGCAATCCAAACTGACAAAGCCTTGCTTGTCAATGTGTGTATGGGAAAACTTGGTTTGGGAAAGCTTTCCGCCAAGGCCTCAGTAGATCGTGGGGGGTTTCTGAGGCTCATAGAGATTGGGTGACTCACTCAGGGCTGTATGGTGACTAAAGGTAGCACATGAAGTGGTCTTTCTGACTCCAAGCCTGGTGTTCTGCTCATTATATCACACTGGAGTGGAGCGAAGAGAAAATTGCATTGAGAATTAAGAGACATGGGTTCTCAATACCTTCAATACCTTCTCTCTCTCTCTCTCTTTTTTTTTTTATTAATTCAAGGAACATGAGTAAATCATTTCCCTCTTTTATGTCTCAGTTTTCTCATTTATGAAGGGAAGGTGTTGTACTAGATAGCTTCTAAATCCTTTATACCTCTGACACTCTGTGTTCTAAGGGCCCTCCCATCTCTGACATTCTGGGTTCTAAGGGCTATCCCAGATCTGGCATTCTGTGTTCTAAGCCTTTGCTTAGCTCTGACATTTTATATTCTAAAGTCCTTTCCAGCTCTTATATTCTCTGTACTAGGCTGGGTCCTTCAGTTTTGATATTCTCTGTTCTAAGTTTTACATGTAGGGGATTGATCAAGGGAATCTTCTGAACACTGATAAGCCTTTGTGACTTTTGGAAGCATCTCTTCATGGAGTGTGTAGATACTCTTATTGGAACTTTGTTGTAAGGATAAAGATATCAGATTAAGTCTCAATAACTTGGGGTCCTTCCCAAGGTGAATGGCCACCCCTTGACACGTCCTAAAGGATCAGTTTCACTGATTGGTATTGCCACCAATACATATTGGTCATCTAGAAACCTTAGGAGGATAAATTCTTGGGGCAGGACCATGTGTGTCTCATTGCTACCCTATTAAAGGAAGCACATCTGTCTTTAAGAAAACATAGAGATTTGGGCCATAGATATTCTATTCTTTCCAGATCCAATACTGCAAAGCCTATTATAGTTCTAATATCCTATGTACTAAGGTCCCTTCTAATTCTGAGATTCTATGTTCTAAGGGCTCTTCCAGGCATAATAGGTAAGTAGGTAGCCCATTGGATGATGCAGGGCCTGGAGACAGGAAGACCTGAGTTCAAATTCAGACTTAGAGGCATTAGCTGTATCACCCTGGACAAGCCATTTAACTACCACCTGCCTCAATTTCCTCATCTGTAAAATGCTAATAATAATACCACCTACCTCTCAGATGAAGCTCAAATGAGATCCCATATATGATCACCATTTTATTAATGTCTTATACAATTTCTATTGAATCTTATTGGACCTTATTTGTCTTCATATTCTTTTTTTTTTAGATTATACATATTTAATCAAGCAAAACACATTTCCATATTGGTCATTCTGTGAAAAAAAAACACAGACAAAAAAACAAGAAAAATAAATAAAGTAAAGGAAAAGTACCTTTGATCTGCATTCAGGCCCTACCAGTTCTTTCTCTGGAAATGGACAGCAGCTTTCATCATAATTCCTTCAGAATTGTCTTGCATCATTATATTGCTGAGAACAGCTGAGTTCTTCACAGTAGATAATCATGCAATGTTCCTGTCATTACATACAATGTTCTCCTGTTTCTGCTCATTTCATTTTACATTAGTTCATTTAAGTCTTTCCAGGTTTTTCTGAGAGCATCCTGCTTATCGTTTCTTAAAGCACAACCATATTCCATCACAATCATGGGCAGCAACTTATTCGACCATTCCCCAGTTGATGGACATCCCATCAATTTCCAATTCTTTACCACAATTAAAGAGCTGCTATAAACATTTTTGTACACATAGGCATTTTTCATTTAAAAAAAATCTCTTGACACCACAGACTTAATGGTGGTATTGTTTGGTCAAAGGGTATGTGCAGTTTTATAGTCCTTTGGCCATAATTCTAAATGCTTTCCAGAATGGTTGAATCAGTATACAACTTTACCAACAGTAAATTTTCCTACATTCCTTTCAACATTTGTCATTTCCTTTTCTGTCATATTAGCCAATTTGATAACTATGTGCTGATCACTCAGAGTTGTTTTAACTGGCTTTTCTCTCATCATTAGTGATTTAGATAATCTTTAATTATTTATTTTTTTGAGTGATCTTCAATTTATTTTTTATATTAAACATTTATTAATTTATTTATTTTTAGTTTTCAACATTCACCTCCATAAGATTTTGAGTTCCAAATTTTCTCCCCATCTTGTCTCTCCCCCAACTCCAAAAGGGTTTGCATTCTGAATACCCCTTCCTCTAATCTGCCCTCCCTTCTATCACCCCCCTTCTCTTATCCCCTTCCCCTTCTATTTTTCTATTTTCCTGCAGGGCAGGATAGATTTCTATACCCCATTGCCTGGATATCTTATTTCCTAGTTATATGTGAAAACAATTTTTAACATTTGGTTTTAATACTCTGGGTTCCAAATTTTCTCCCTTTCTCCCTCCCCACCCACCCTCATTGAGAAGACAAGCAGCTAGATACAGGTTATACATGTGTAGTCATGCAAAACACTTCTATAGTAGTCATGTTGTGAAAAACTAACTATATTTCCCTTCAAAATCCTTTTTGAGCTCTTCCATGGCCTGGGACCAATTCATATTTTTCTTGGAGGCTTTGGATATGGGAGCTTTGACTTTGTTGTCTTCTTCTGGTTGTATGTTTTTATCTTTTCACCAATGAAAGATTCTATGGTATGGCCCTTTTTGCGAAGTTTACTCATGATCCCAGCCAATTACTTGACTTTTAAACTCTTTGTTAATGTAGGGATCTGCTTCTAGTGTGGAGAATGTACTGTCTCAAGCTTCAGGGGTTTTGTACAGTTGTTTTCAGAGATATTTCTAGGGACCTGTATATTTTCAGTTCTTCCAAGGTGGTATGGTAAGGGGGCGAGGGGTTTACGCCTTTCCTGGCCTGTGCTGTGGTCTATGAGTGACCACAAGCACTCTTTTTTGCTTTGGAACTGTGAGGAGGATTCTCTCTGAACTGCCACTGCAAGCTCGACCATGCTAGCACTCCTCCTCTCCCCAAGACCACCACCCAGGCCTGAGACCCAGATCCAAGCATGTGCAAAGCAAGAGATTCCTGCCTTAGCATCAGCAAAGAGATTCCTGCAATCCCCCTCTGATCAGCCACTAGATTTCCCCTCCTTCTGTGGGCTTGGAGCTCTAGAAGTAGCCACCACCCTGGGTTGTACCAAGACTGGGGCCGGACCAAGCTCCTCTCTCACTGTGGTCAGTCAGACCTTTCCTACTGACCTTCTAAGTTGTGTTTGGCATTCATGGGTTGAGAAGTCTGGAAACTGCCACAGCTCCCCTTGATTTAATCCCCTGAGGACTGCTCCAGGTTCACTGAGGCCTGATTTTTGCCTGTGTAGCCCATGTTGAACTGCACTCCTCTCCCAGCTTGGCGCAATAGACCTTTCCAATCAACCATCCAGGTTGTCTTGGGATGCAAATTTGTTTCACTCTTTCTTTTTGTGGGTTCTACTGCTCTAGAATTTCTTTAGAGCCATTTTTTACAGGTATTTGGAGAGGTCTGGAAATACATGTGAATATGCTTTCAACTATAAAGTTCTGAGTAAATGGGGGCAATTACTATTCTTGTAGATTCTTAGGAAAAATACAATGCATTGAAATGAAAGAACCCATCGTTGCTCATGCTCTGTTGAAAGCATATTCAATTTGCACACAAGATATACCTTGAGTGAGGGGGCTTCTGTACCTCTCTCCCTACTTCTCTCCTCTCCCCGCATTGTAGCCCATAGTGTTGTCCTTGAACAGTTCCCAATGTCTTTTTTTTGTCCTGGTGAAGGTTTTGTTCATATGCAGCCCTCAATCCATTCCCAAACTCCTGTAATGAACAACCTAATTTCTTGCCCCCACAACAATATAGTCTCCAAAGTTAGAGTCTCTTAAACCCTATCCAATGTTTTAGTCATAGAAATTAGTCTATCAGCCAAAAGGGGAAATATAGAAGGGCTCATGGATCCATGAGCCAGCTAGGACAGCTAGGTGGTACCATAGTGCATAGAGTGCCAGGTCTGGAGTCAGGAAGACTCATCTTCCTGAGTTCAAATCTGGTCTCAGATACTTACTAGCTGGATGACCTTGGTCATTTAACTTTGTTTGCCTCAGTTTCCTCATCTATAAAATGAGCTGGAGAAGGAAATAGAAAACCACAACAGTATCTTTGCCAAGAAAATCCCAAATGGGGTCATGAAGAGTCAGGCACAACTGAAAAAAATGACTGAACAATAACAACAACATGGATCCACAGCGTGTTGACTCAGCATTCAGATTGCCTTGTCTCCGGTCCTATCCTGATTCCAGATGTAGGTTCAAGTAACAAGGTCAGAGATCAGAATAGTTTAAGCTGGAAGGAACTATTAGAGATTGCCTAACCCCAAAACCTCATCAGTTTGAAAATGAGGAAACTGAAATACCAAGAGGTCAAATATATGTCCCAAGGTCACACAGACAGAAATCCCAGAGGTGGGATGGGAACCTAGCACCCTAGCTTCCAAATCTAGCACTTCCTCATTGCTCTATGCCACACTTGTCTTGTTCAGGGGCAAAGTCTTGTGGCTAAATTCTAAAGACTGTGTCCCTCTCTTATCCCCTGCTCCTGAGTCATGTATCACAGAATGTTCAAAGCTGAAAAAAACATCAAAAGCACCTCGGCCAATTTCCCTCATTTCATATGGAAGAAAATGTAAGCCCAGGGAAGAGAAAGGCTGTTCATGAAATCCATTCCTGCCTTGCTTCCCCTTCAGATATGATTGAACACCTTCCCCAAAACAAATGGATGTCCTGTTCCTGTTAAATGTCCTAAAACTTCTCTGCCTAGACTTCCATTTCTGGGCTCCTCCTAGAGTTACTCAAAGGCTATGCTTGTCTGCTTGTGTGTTTATCCAAAGCTACATTAAGATAATAATAACTAATAATAATAGTAATAGCAGTGTTTATTTAGAGCTCTAAACTGACAAAGTGCTGTATATATGTCTCTCTCTATATATACATACATATACATATACATACATATATACACACACACACACACACACACACACACACACACACACACACACATAAACAATCTCATTCAATCCTCACAACAACCCTAACCCTGAGAGATAGGTGCTATTACTATTCCTACTATTCCTACTTTGCAGATGAGGAAACTGAGCCACAGAGAGGTTAAAGCAACTTGTCCGGGGTCACACAGACAGTAGTATCTGAGGCAAAGTTCAAACTCAGAACTTCCTGAATCCAAGTCCAATGCTTTAACCATTATGCCACCCAGTTGCCAAGAAGCATCATGTCCAGTCTGAGGGAGGCAGTGATAGTTCTGCTCTCCTTCACTGTGCTCAGACCACATTTAGAGTATATAGGGTTCAGTCCTGGTACTTTGGAAGGATACTGACAAGTAATAATCTGTCTGGAGGAATGTGCCAAGGATGATGAGGTGACTGGCTCCAGTACTCTGACAGTCTTTTAGGTTCATAAGAAAAGGAGCACATTGATAGCAGTTTTAACATTTTGGAAGGGCTATCACATGGCGATTCCTTCTGCTTGGCCCCAGAGGAAAGACCTAGGAGCAATGGGTGGAAGTTGGAGAGATAGACCCTGGTTCAATGTCAGGAAGCTTTTTTTTATGAGGAAATCAATAATTTACAACCATTTTGTTATAAGGAGAGGTTCCCACAAGTGGAATGGGATGCCTAGTGAAGAAAGGAGGGAAGAGGTTACCCAAGACACGTAAGGAGGTAAAAAGAGAACGCCAAGGTAATCTTAGATGACTTCTAGTCACTAGCCCCAGATGTGATTGCCAAGCCATCATCAGTGATCTTTGACAAGTCATGGAGAAATTGAGAGAGATCTCATGACTGGAGAAGCTCATAGGTTGTTGCAGCTTTTTTTTTTTAATGATGTCTGCAAATCAGAAGCCAGCGAACATGACTTCAGCTCCCGGTTGAATTCTCAAGTGTATTACTAAAGGGTTGATAAACAAACATCCAGAAAAGGCAGAAATGATTACAAGGAACCATTGTGGCATCATCCAGAATAGGTCATATCAAACCATCCTGACTTTCCTCTTTTAACGTGCTTGCTAGACTGGCAGATCAAGGAGGCTCCAGAGAGCTTATTTACTGGGCTTTTAACAAAGCATTTGACAAAGGCTTTCATGCTATTCATATGGAACAGATAGAGAGATGTAGGCTGGCTAATAGGACAGTAAGGTGGATTAGAACTGGTTGAATGCCTAGACCCTAAAACATAGTCATTAATGACTCAATACCAGCTTGGAAGGAGGTCTTTATTGAAATGCCCTGAGGATCCATCCTTGGCTCTGTGATATTTTTCTTAATGACTTAGATAAAGGAATAGATAACATGGTTATAAACTCTGAAGATGATACAGATAGAAGGTATAGATGGTCAATCCATTGGAAAATAAAATTAGGATCCATAAAGACCTTGACAGACTAGACTGTTGATTAGTCTTAATAAGATAGAATTTAATAGGGATCAATGGCAAGATCCTACACTTGGGTTCAAAAAATCAATCTGAGAAAAAGAAGGTGGGGGAGTAAGACTAGGCTGCACTTTGTCAGACAATTATCTATGGGTTTAATGGACCCTAAACTCCAAGGGTCAATATTATATTGTGGCAGCCAAAGAGCTAATGGAATCTTAGGCTGCCTTAAGAGAGGCAATATATCCTAAAAGAGAGTGGTGATTGTCCCTCTGCACTCTGCCCTACTTAGAACATATCTATCTGTAGTGCTACATTCCATTCTGGCTGCCATATTTTGGGAAGCTTGTCAGTAATCTGGAGAGCATCCAGAATAGGGTGATCAGGATGGGAATGGTCTATAAGGGCATATTACATGGGGAACTAGGAATATTTAGCCTGGAAAGGGAAGCCTGAGGTGAGGCATGGCAGTTGACTTCATACGCTTATGTGGAACATACCAAGACTCAGCCCTAAAGAGTAGGACCAACAGCAATGAATGGGTGGAAGTCAGAGGGAGGCAGATTTGGACTCCATGTAAAGGAAAAAAAAAAACAACAAACAGACAAAACAAAACATAAAAAGTTTCCTAACAATTAGTGGTGCTCCAGAGTGAAATGGAACTGCACTGGGAGGTAGTGAGTTTCACCTTACTAGAAATCCTCAAGCAAAGACTGGCTAATTAAACTTACTGGGGCTGATGATATGGAGGACAGTGTGGTCTAGCGGACAGAGTTCTAAACCTGACATCAAGAAGACATGGGTTCAAATCCAACCTTGGATACTTATTAGCTATATCACTTAAGGTCTTTAAGCCTCTGATTTCTTACTTTGTAAAATGAGGTGGTGAGACTAGATTGTCTCCAAGGTCCTTTTCAGCTTTGTCTATGGATTTAGAATCCTCTTGTCGACACTTTCAGCAAGTAATTAGTCTTTCATAAGGACTGCTGAGCAACCTGCACTCGCTGCTAACACCTCAACTCTTACTAAATGTCAGCTATGCCCCAACATCCATGACAGTTACATATATAGAGTATATTACATAGAGAATACCCAGAGAAGGGTGGGATTTTTTTGCATCCTCATACGCAATTGCATCCACTTCCTCTCCAGACCCAGCCTGTTTCACTTGAAACTAATGCTGTCTTCAGGGAATATGTTCAGTGCCTAGCCTTAGCCCCAGAAGCATCCTTCCAATATCCCCTAAATGTGGTGCAAAATCTCTTTTCTCTTCTAATAGATCGCTCATCTGACGCTAAGTGTGGAGGTGACCTTGAGTCCTCAAAGATGGCTATGCAGAAGAATGCAAGATCAAGGAGGTCCTACCAAGCTCAAAAGGCTTCAAGCAGAAGAGCTGTAACCATGGTGGCTTAGTTGGAGTGTCCATGCCCCATGAGAGGTGGGATTGAAGATGGTCCTTAGGAGAAGACAACAGTAAGATCATGAGTCAACAGATATCAAAGGAGGAGAGATATGGGTTAGGTCTTCTCTCCTCCCCTGACTACTCTACCTATGGTCAAAGACTGTTTCTCCTGACCTCTGGTTGTTTTTCTCCCAGTCTCCATGGAGAAACAAGCTAGAAACTCTCAGAGGCTCCATCCTCCACCTTTTCTCTTCCTCTGCCCCATCTGAATTTACCACAGATATAGTAATTCTTAGCTCTAACTTTGGCTTTAGGGACTGTGTATCTGTTGCTTCATGACCAGACTATCTAAGTGGGGAGCAGATTATCAACAGAATGGTTACCTTCTGATGATGGCATTTTTGAACATGAGTATCTCATGAAAACTAAGGCTTGAAAGTCTGTTACCAGCTGAGACAGCAGATGAAGCTGGGGATGCTAAACAAAAATGAAAAACAGTTCCTGCCCTCATGGAGTTTATATTCTCCATACGGCATCTATACAAGTAAGGGTGTATGTGACGCTTTGAGGGAGACTTAGGTGGACAAGGAAACATTTCCTATAGGAAGTGTCACAGGAAATGAGCCTTCAAGGAAATTAGGGATTCTAAGAAGCAGAAGTAAAAAGAGAAGGTGTTCCAGGTATTGGGGGAAGCTTGGGCAAACACATGAAGGAAATATCTGGCTCTATCAGGCTGGTCGAATTTTCTTCTCTAGGGAAATATACCCTCAATAATTCAAGGATTAGCAATTCACTCAAATCCTCCCTCATTTTCCTTCCACTGGGCCATGGGAAGGCATAGGTTGATCATCTCTGACTGGACCTGCCTATATATACTCATCTTCTCTCACCTAGATCATAGCAACAGCTTTGGAACTGGCCTCCTAACTTCCAGTCTCTTCTCCACCTGGTCCAGCCTACGTGGGGTCTTTGGTCTAGAATGAAAAAGAGGATTCTCAAATGGCAGGCCTAGAAAGGACCCTATGATAATCTCATCCAATCCCCTTATTTCACAAAAAAGGAAATTGAGACATAGAAGAGGAAAGGAACTTGCCCATGGACACCTAATATGCCATATTAGTAACAGAATTGGGACTAGAACTCTGGTCTTTTGTTTCTCAGACCAGGGTTCCTTCCTCCACCCTATGTTGCATCCATTTACAGCATGCCTTTGGCTCCCCTACATGAGTCTGTGTGTATAATACCCCAGGAAATCCAGAACTTTCAAGGTTTGGGGGTTCTTAGAACCATTGACGAGTTCCCAAGGATAGAAGGTTGCTTAGTGTTTTAGGCAAGGATTAGATCTGGGGCACTGAAGCCCTTGGAGTCTAGGTATGCAAGTTATGTGGTTGATTTCCTGAGATAGAAAGGATATAGTTCTCAAGTAGTGGTATAAAGATACATCACACATGCAGCTTCCTCTGATTTTACGGTTCCTTTATGAAGATGAACTCAGTGACATCAGGTAGAAGTGGAGAGCTAGGGATTTGATCATCTGAAAACCTATCAAAGTATCCCTTATCTAGTGGCGTGGGCCTCCTGCTTGGGTCATCTCTCAATGGGAAGTTTCTCATTGACTGCACTGAGGTTTGTTGTCTTATCAGCCCATAGTCTAACTCAACTCTTCATCTCCATTCTTGGTCAACTTGGGCCTTCAACCAGGAAGCCTCTTGTCTTTTAATTGGGCATCTGCCCTTGACCTTCACCTCTCCTATATCAATACCTCCCTAGGTGCCAACCCATCCTTTTTTAAGGGTCTAGGCTGGTCCTTCAGGGCCCTTCTCACCTCCCAAGCTCCAGCCCTGCAAACTCATGTAGCTCCAGGAGCTGATGAGGCAGTGAGGTCTTCTCCAGCAGATAACCAAGTATGGCGTCCTGCCCAGCCTCCACAAAAGGCAGATTCTGTCAAGCCAACGGAAACGCTGCCTTCCATTAGGGGGACTACAAAGCGGAACATTTTAACGTTAATTGGTTTTGCAATTAAAAGATGCAGGGAACATGCAATGCAATTAATTTTACATCAACTTGGTCAGGAATGAAATGTACCAGCACTTGGTTCCTTCCTTAAATGAAGCATATGTTTATTTCTAAACGGGGTGGCTTCTTTGCATATCAACCCAGGAGCTCTGCAGACATTCCTGCTCAGCATAGCTTGGCTAAAACAATTCCTCATCATTATCTCTTTGTGTGAATTCTTGTATGATGCAGAGAATCACTGCCCTGGGAGAACTTGGTCCAACTCCTGTCTTCGGCAAGGTAAAGTATGATTACCTTCACTTTTAGGATGAGCAAGTCAGACTCTTAGGGGTTAAGTGACTTGACCAAAGCCACATGGCTTGTAAGTGAGCGAGGAACCAGCAGCACCTAGATCGCCACCCTCTGGGTCCCATGTTCTTCTCATTACTTCGATATGTTGTCATTTCCTCAAACATAACACTCCATTGTCAGTCTCCACAATTTCACACTGACATTCCCCCGCGCCTGGAAAGCTCTGACCCCTCACATCTGCTGCTTAATTCCTCTGGCTTCTTTCAAGACCCAGCTTAAAGCCCACTTCAGCAGGAAGTCTTTCCCAGTCTCCCTCACTGTGATACCTTCCCCTTTCAGTTTCTGTGCTCTGCAAGGGGATTCAGATTATATACTCTATGTATCCTAGGTGTTACTATTGTTCTGTATCCTAGTCTTCCTGACCCTCTTTGGGGTTTTCTTGGCAAAGATACTGGAGAGGTTTGCCATTTCCTTCTGTAGCTCATTTTACAGATGAAGAAACTGAGACAAACAGGCTTATGTGACTTGCCCAGGGTCAAGCAGCTAGTAAGTGTCTGAGGTGGGATTTGATCTCAGGTCCAGCTCTAATCATTAAATTCACTTATTCTCCTGGCATCAAGACTAATTTTGCCTCTTAGTAACTCAACTCCATGGCTCTTAGTTCTTCCCTCTGGTGTGTAACAGAGCAAGCATAATACTTCTCCCATATGATACCACCTAAATATTTGAAGGTAGCTGTCACATCCCCCTACAAATCTTCTCTCTTCCAGGCCAAACAGCTCTCGTTTTAGTCCTCATATGATTATGGTGATAGTAGTTGTATTCAAATATTTGAAGGGGTTTCATGGAAAAAAAGGCATTGGATTTTATTCTGGCTTCAGAATAAAGAGAAATGAGTTGAAGTTATAGGGAGGTTGATTTTTGCCTCCCGAGAAGTAATGAGCACCTCGTAGTGGATAAAGAATGGGCTTGAAATCAGGAAGAACTGGGTTCCAATCCCACCCCTAAAACGTACTAACTGTGGGACCCTGACTAAGTCCAACTTGTGTGTGCCCCCAACCAATTCCCAGGACTTATCTCTTGGGAAAGAGGATGCTCCAATGGATAGAGCCCAGGAATCAAAAGTCCTGTTTGGCAGATACCACCAATACTCAGATGACATGGCCTTTAGTGCCATATCATGCTGTCACTGTCTTCTGTGGGGATTACTTCCTATTTAACCTGTCTGTGGTTTGTTTGCATAGTAATTAGCACGTTACCCTCCCACCCACCCCCATTAGATTGTAAACTCTTGGAGAGCAGGGATTATATTTTACCTTTCTTTGTATCCCTAGCCCTTAGCAGAGTGCTTGGCACATAGTAGGTGCTTTGTTAATATTTATTGACAGCTGACTCCTCTGGATGTCCTCTAATTAGAAAATCTCCTTAAATTATGCTGCTCTAAACTGAATGCATGATTTCTGGCAGCAGACAAAAGATTATCACCTCTGTCATTCTGGGTACGAGACTTCTGTTCATTCAGCTCAAGGTCACATGAGCTTTCTAGATGCCATATCACATTGTCAACTGAAGTCCCTAAATCCCCAAGGTTTTTTTTTTTCACTCTCTCATGAATTGCTATTTAATCATATTCCAAACCATTTCTAGGTAGTTCTCTGGGGACTGACTTCAGAGTTAGTTTATGAGGAAGCCAAAGATAATAGTCTCATTGTTTTGGAGGCACACTTCACTGGAGTCATTCATTCAGTAAGTATTTATGTACCAGGCACACTGCTGGGCACTGCACATCCAAAGACAAAAACTCAATAGTCCCCGACCTCAAGGAGCTTACAATCAGTGTGGGAAAATACAATGTACATAGGCATCTAGGTGGTACAGTGAGGAGAGTATGGGGTAGACTCATCTTCCTGAGTTTAAATCTGGCTTTAGACACTTACTAGTGAGTGACCCATGGAAAGTCACTTAACCCTGTTTGCCTCAGTTTCCTCATCTGTCAAATGAGCAGGAAAAGAAAATGGCCAATCATTCCAGTATCTTTGCCAAGAAAACCCTCAATGAGGTCATGAAGAGTTGGACATGACTGAAATGACTGAAGAGCAGCAATGTACATACACAGAGCATCCCAAAGTTTTTTATGCTTTGAGAACTTAAAACTTCACCAAGATTTTTGGGACAATCTCTACATGTATATGTAAAAAAATATAACATATATAAATTAATTTGAGAGTACAGGGGAACACCAGCAGCTGAGGGATCAGAAAAGTCCAGCCTCATGTAGGAGATGGCACTTAAGCTGAACTTTGAAGGCATTCTAAGTCAGAGATGAAAAGAGATTGCATCCCAGATAGGAGATGGAGTGTTTTACATAAGGTACAGTAAGATGGACAGTTTGGATGAATATAAAAGTTCATGAAGGAGAATAATATTGAATAAGGGTAGAAAAGCAGGCCAGAGACAAGTCATGAGGAGATGTAAATGCCACAGAGAGTTTGTATTTTATTGTGGAAGTAATAGGGGTCATTGGAGTTTAATGAGCAGGAGAGTGACATGGTCAGATCTGTACTTTAGGAAAATCCCTGCGTCAATTCTGTGAAGGATGGACTGGAGATGGGAGAGCAGTGAGGAAGACAAGTTACGAGACTATAACAATGGACTAGATGAGAGGTGATGATGGTCTGAACTAGCATGATGGTCTGTGAACAGAGAGAAAGGGGTTGATGTGAAATATGTTGTAGAGATAGAAATGATAAAATTTGGTGAATGAATTGATGGAGGTGTGAAAAGCAGGGAGGAATCAAGGATGATTCCAATGTTGTGAACCTATGGGCCTTGAAGTATGGCAATATCAGGGAGTCACTGGGGTCTATGGAATACAGGGATAATGAGATTGGACCTGTACTTGAGGAAAATCACTTTGGCAGTAGAGTGGAATGGGTAGAGACTTCAGGCAGGGAGACTAAATAGAAGACTGTTACAAAGGATAGGCAACGAAGGCAGGAATTTGACCATGAAATGAAGGCGAGAGGTGGGACGATAACTTAAAGGGATAGTTAGATCAAATGAGGATTGTCTTTTATTCTGAAAGAATGGGAGAGATTTGGGCATTTGTAGACAGTTAATAGATGGAGAGAATAAAAAAGAAGGGAAGAGAAAGGAGAGGAGAGATGGAGAGAGGTGAAAGAAAAAAAGAGACAGAGAAAGAGAGACAGAGACAGAGAGAGGGAGGAGAGGGAGAGAGATGGAGGCACACAGAGAGAGAAGAGAGAGGAGGAAGAGGAGGAAAGGGGAGGGGGTGAAGACCACAAGATTACTTGATAACATTTCAACTAGAATCACAGGATCTCTGAATCAGAAGGAGCCTTGTAGGGCATTTAGTCTACCCCATATCTGAACAGTAAGCCCGTCTAGATTATTCTCAACAAGCAGCCTTCTAACCTGTGACTGAAGACCTCTGATCTTCTCCTGGGGTCTGGCCAAAGACTGGTACAACCTTCTCCTTCCTGGGCAGCAACCAAGGGATTCTGTTTTGACCTAATTCAATTAACTTGGTTTCTGTAGCCATAGCCAGACTGAATTTTGTAGTGCTTCCAGGTCATTTAGCAGAAAAGATCTAATCCCTGCTCTGCCTTTCTCCCTCACTCTGTGACTTCGGGCAGATTTCCTCACTGGGCTTCATCTGTTGCCTTTATAAAATTTCAGGATGAGGAGCACTGCAGAATCTCCAAAGCTCCTTTCAGCTATGTAATTCTACAGTTCTAG
Source organism: Phascolarctos cinereus (assembly GCF_003287225.1). Taxonomy (NCBI): domain Eukaryota; kingdom Metazoa; phylum Chordata; class Mammalia; order Diprotodontia; family Phascolarctidae; genus Phascolarctos; species Phascolarctos cinereus. The sequence continues at coordinate 369,560,895 of NW_027556098.1, read as the reverse complement.
AATCCTCTTTGATAGAGTCAATGCAGCCTAATGGATGAAGATGGGGATGAAGATCTGGTCTGACAGTCAGGAAGATGGAAGTCCAGGGCCCAGCTATGACAGATACTGTGGGACTGTGGGCCAATCACATTAGATTGTAAGCTTTTTGAGGGCTGGGGCTATCCTTTGCCTCTTTTTTGTACCCCCAGCACTTAGTATCCTACAAGCATGGTGCTTGTCACATAGTGAGTGTTTAATAACTACTTATTGACTGACTGACTAACCTTACCTCTTTAGTTCCCTGGGTAATTCTCTAGCATTAATTCACATCGGTAGAGTGTTTTTCTTTATCTCAGAGTTCACTATACCAATGAAATCACAGATCCAGCTTTTATCTTGTGCCTAAAATTATAGGTTAATTTAACTTCTCATACATATTGTTATTTCCCCCAACAGACCAGAGAGTGGATTTGATAAATTAGGAGGGTGACCTAAGTTTAAAATCTGTTCAAAGCTTTCTCTTATTCTTTCACACTTTTTTCTCCTTTCCACTCTCTTTTCCATCACTCTTTCTCTATCTCTTCTCCTTCCACCTCTCTTCCCTTGTTTCTTCCTTCTTCCCTCTCCTTCAATTCTAGCCCACTTCTCCCTTGCCCTCCTCTCTCATTGCCTGCCTCTCTTCCCTATTCTTTCCCTCCCTCATCCTCTCTTTGTATGCCCCATTTTCTCCTCTTCCTTTCCCTCTCCTATCTTCATTCTTCTCCCATTCCTTTCCCCCCTGCACCTGAACCCTGCCTATCTCTTCTTTCTCCCTTCTCACCTTGTCTTTGTTTACCCAGCTCCTTCTTCTCCCCTTCTCTAACCCACTTCTCCATTGCTCTCACCTTCCACTTTCTCCCTTTTCTCCTAGCTTAATATTTCCCCTTTCTTCCTCTCTTCTGTCCTTTCTCTTTTTCTTTCTACCTCTCACATTCCCTTTGTGCCTCTCTCTCCTTTATCCTCCCCCTTGCTTTCATCTTCCCTTCTGCCCCTTCCTCATGGTTTATTATTTGTCTTTTCTTGCTGTCATTGACTTTTTGTCTGTCTCTTTTTTCTGTCTCTCACATTATCTTTTTACTTCACTCCCATGCTGTCCCTTGCTCCCATTTCCCCCCCTCTCTCTTCTGTTTAAGTCAATAAGTATTTAATTAGTGCATATTATGGGCCAGATATTGTGGCAAGAGTTGCTGTCTCTGATCCCTTCCCCCCCATCTGCCCCTTCTGCAAGCATTGCAGCTCCTACCACTTGGATGAGCAAGAAGTCACCAACTACATTCCTTCTGGTAAGATGGGGAATCACCAGAACTTACCACCTGGCCTACAATTGCATCTTAAGATACTTCAACCCTAACCATTTGCCAAGATACTCTACCCTATTAATAGATCCTGGGCGCTGTCACCTGACCTGCTGATATGCCCTAAGGACCCTGGGGCCTTGCCCACCACCCTGACCCTTAGGATTTCTGGACCTTTCCATCTGCCCCAGAATGCACCTACCTATATTATCTGTATTATTTCCCTCAATTAATGTTTGACCTCCTTGAGAGAAAGGACAATCTCACTTTTCTGTTAGTATCCTCAAGACTAAGCACTCAAATCTTTTTTCATCCAATTGTTCATTAAATGACCAAAATAATCAGATATTTTATGGTATAACTCCCAAATAAATATCCATTTTTTTGATGAACAGTGTTCAGATGAAAGCCATCAATAGCAAGACTGAGTTGAGAAATCTGCTGCTACAACTAGTCAACATAGCCCAGTGGTTACTTAGTGATTACTCAGATTGCTCTCACCTTAGAAGGTGAAAATGAGATCACGTTGGAGTTTGCACCTTCCACTAAAGTGAATCTAATTATAGGCATGAACTGCCATCCACACCTACAGTCTGCATAGTTTGTTTTATTAGAAGTGTAGGGCAAGAGGGTGGGACAGTTTTCAAGGAGATGAGTTATTACACAAAGTTTGAAACTTTGAAAAATTGGAAGGAATATGATTCATATTCCCTTAAAGAGATCTGGGGTCCAGAAAAGTATTTATGGAGGGTGGGGTCCAAAGATATCCTTAAAATGAGTGGATTCTTAGGATATCTCTAGGAGAAAATGAATGTTGCTTCATCCTTGGGAAGACAATAGATCCCAGTATATACCTAGAGGTTATGAGTGCTAGGGGCCACACTTATAAAATGTGAGTATCATAGATTTCCCCGGAAAGAGGTGAAGTCCATAAATGTTTCTCTATGGGGGTTAGACCCAAAGATATCTCTAGGGGAATAATGATTTCTTTAGGTCACGTTGCTCAAATATTCTAAAGGGTAGGGGTTCAAGGGACCACCTCTGGCTTCTAGGAGGTCCATGACACATGGAGAGCAGGATTGCAGGCATCATAGGGTAAAAAGCCAGAAAGAACATTAGAGACGTTGTAATCCAACCCTTTCACTTATTCATTCAACAAACATGTATCAAACACCCTCTATGTAAAGAGTATTGTGCTAAGAAGGAGATAGAATACTTAGAGAAGATAGGATTTCCATCCTCATAGAGCTCACAGTTGATTGACATAAAAAGACAAACACAGGTAAACACAGTGTAATGCAAAATATCATAGGCTCAGAGAATTAAAAAGTAACAGAGAAAAGCTCGAGATGAGATGGGGGGGGAGGGAAATCACTACTGTCCTGATTGATCAGGCAGAGATTCCTGGAGGAAACATTGAGATGGGCCTTAAAGGACTGGTAGGAATCAGGAAGTTAAGGAAGAAAGTGGGAACAGCAGAAGCCAAGGCACACAAAGTGAGAGAGAATGGTGACTGCTTTAGAAGACAAAGAGTTTGGCTACAGCGTAGATCACATGGAAGGGAGAAATAGGAATAAAAATGGAAAGATAGGGTGGTGATAGATGATGGAAAGCCTTGAATGCCAACCAAAAAAAAATCCAAATTTTACTTGGGGGGAAATAGTTGAAAAGAGTGACTTGACCAGATATACGTATATAGTGGATTATTGTAATAACTGACATTTCGAGTTTAGAACACGGAACTTTCTAGAAAAGGAGGCAGGGAAAAGACAGCAGAGGTAGCTTGTTGCTGGTAATCCTTACAGATACTAGAGAATCCCTCAAGACACAAAAGTTTTGGTACAATCCCAGGAGGGCAAGGAAAGAGCCCACTAAGATACGAGGGCAGGGCAGGGGTGCAACACATTGGGGTAGGGTGTCTGTATTGTGGCAGGTCTGTGGTGACAAGGGTGGAAGCTGGCCGAGGTTCATTTCTCTGCCATTTACATTGAGGGAGGAAGCTCATTGGCCAGAGCAGGGAAGCCATGGTAGAATGAAAAAAGACCTGGCCTAGAACTCAGGACACCTGGCTGTGGCCTCAGAAAGCATCAAGAACATCAGCTTTTTCTTTGGCCATTGCCTACATGTAATGTGATTGTGCTGTAAGAAATAAGGGACATGATGAATATAGAGAGGTTTGGGAAGAATTCTGTGAACTGATGCAAATGGAAACAAGCAGAGTTGGGAAACTATACACACAATGAGTACAACAATGTAACTAAAAACAATAGAAACAAATCTTTTGAAACCAAAGGTTGTGAAATTGTGAGGAGCCATTTTGACCCCAGTGAAAGAAATGTAAGACACCTTCCTCTGCTCCTTTGCAGGGGTGGGGGTCCATGGATATGTAATATTGTATATAATGCCAAATTTTTGTGATGCATTGATTTTTCTTGTTGATTTTTTTCTCTTCTCTCATATCTCCTCTCCTTTCCTCTGCTCTCCTCTCCTCTTCTCTCTTCTCTCTTAAATTATTTAATATAAGGGATGGCCTCTTTGAGGTTCTCATGGAGGGATATGGGGGTGGGAGTAAGGCAGAATATAGGTGATAGAAAGATAGAAAGATATCAAGAAAAATCTATCTTATATAAATAAAACCCTAGGTGGGAGGCAATTCCTTCTACCACAATAGCTAAAGAAATGATACTGCTGCTGCTGCTATTACTTCCTCACTTTCCTCAGTTGTAAAATGGGGATAATAAAAGCACAATCTACCTTGCAGGGTTGTTGTGAAGATGAGATGAGCTAATATTTGTAAAGCACTTAGCACAGTGCCTGGCACAAAGTAGGTGCTATATAAATGCGTATTCCATTCCCTTCCCTAATGGACATTTATATTTTGCTTTTTAGGAAAATGTTATCTCATTTCTCCTCATAATAACCCTGTGAGGTAATTACCATAGATATTTTTAATCCCACTATTGCAGCAAAGGAAACTGAGGATAGGAGAGAGAAAGTAATTTGGTGTTGGACAAACAACTAGTGAGTGCCAGAGATAGGATTTGAATTCAGGTGTCTGACTCCTCATCTAGCATAAAAATAAACAATTATTTAGCACTGACATGCTCTACATTCCTACTCTAGAATCCAATCACATTGGTCTTCTTTTTATTCCTTCAACAAGATGTTCCATCTCCCAGCTCTGGGCATTTTCCTTGGCTGCTCCCATACTTGGAAGGTTCTCCATCCTCATCTCCACTTCCCTGTTTCCCTGACTTCCTTCAAGTCCCAGCTAAAATTCTACCTTCTATGGGAGGCCTTCCCAATCACACTTAATATTAGTGTCCTTTTCGATTGATTGTTGATTCTTTTCAATTTATCTTGTAAAAACTTGTTTATACATGGCTTTTTTGCTTGTTGTTTCTACCATTAGACGATGAGCTTCTTAAAAGCAGAGATTTTTTTTAACCTTTCTTTGCATCCCTAGCACTTAGCACAGTAGTGCCTGGCACACAGTAGGTTCTTAATAGATGCTTATTGCCTGATTGACTGACTACGTATATACCAGAGGTTCTTAACCTTTCAGTATCACAGTCCTCTTTGGCAGTCTGGTAAAGCCTATAAACCTCTCCTCAGAATCATACTTTTTAATGCATAAAATAAAACCCATAGGGTTACAAAGAAAATAAATTACATTGAAAAACAACTACCAAAATATGTTTAAAAAAACCAACAACCAGGCTAAGAATCCCTTTTCTACATCTTGTACCAACTTGCTGCCAAGACAAGGCATCCAATGGGCTTTCTGAATATAAGTTGTCTCAGTTGCTGACTCCATGGTGTGTCACCGTGGTTCCTAAGAAAATCAGGCTAGAGACTTAGGGGATGTGATTTGCCACTTCTCTGCCTCATCTCACTCAAGGATAGCTCAGATTAAAAGGTATAACCCTGGTTTATTGTCCCTTTGAGGGTTGATTCCTAGCACAACTTTCAATATTTCTTTCCATTTCTCTGAAGCCATCTGACTCTGCCAAGGACATATTGAGTAATGGGGGCATGTGAGCAACTTTGAGAAACCGTCCAGTCTCACTCTCTGCTTTTGGGCAGGAGCCTGAACTCCAATCAGTGAGATTCAGGATTGTAGAATGGAAAACTCACTGGAGGGAGAATTCAGGGACCCACACTTGGGTCCTCGTCATGCTAAGCACTCACTACACAACTTTGGGCAGGCCACTTCCCCATCTGGGTCTCAGTTCTCTGTATGTAAAATGGAGCTAGTGCTACATACATCACAGTACTGCTTGTGGACCTTAAAACACTATGTAAATATGAGTTATACTTTTTATGTAATCTTAAAAGGCTGTCCTCTAAAAAGATGTCTCCCCCAGTTCATACAAGATTTCTTGAAGGATGTTTAAGTATCCATAGGGACTGCTGACTTCTTGCACAGTCATATTCACTAATAAGGACCAGGCACGGACAATCCCATGCTGCTAATGGTGGCTATGTGCTCACCCAACACCAGAGGTCATTGGGGGGGAAAGCAAGCTCCTTAAAGAGCTGGTTACGTCTATCCTTTAGTCCTGCCCCTTTTGTGGGGGTAGTGCTCATTTTATTAATCTAAAGGTATGGCCTGCATAGCTTTATACAATCAGATTTCACTCAGTGGTCTCCACCAAGAAAACTACACACTCTTCCCTTTGGGTTGTATTTTATTCAAACATGTTAGCATGTTATGAATTAATGAATGCAAAAAGCATTTATTAAGCACTTACTACATATCAACTGTGGTGTATAAATGAGAAAAAAAAAACAAGAGAAATTCCTGGCCTTGGGGTGCTTACATTCTAATGAAGAAGACAACTCATACTGGGGACTGGTTGCCAGGGAGGGGTGTTTTGGTCTGGGAATGATGAGGAGTCATAAGATAATTGATTGATTCTACCTTTCCAGGAATGGTAGTATTGTTTTGATTACCATTCCCAGAGTAAGATGTGGAAAGATGACCTGAAAATGGGAAAGATGGCCAGAGTGCAACTTGGTGGATCTAGGGCTGGTTTAAATGTGGCCAACTCTCATCAATAAGAAAAGTGTAGCCTCAAGATAGGAGCTGAAGGACCAGGCTAGAGGCAGAGATTGAAGTATGGACTATCTGGAATGAATTATAAAAGCAGGATTTCACTTTATCCAGTTTTTTACTTATGCCATAGAAGCAGAAGGGATAAAACAAACAAACCATATTAAACCATCAATCACATAGGTTGGCCACCCATAGCTCCTCTAAGCTCAGATATCCTCAAACCTCCCTGAGGTCATTCCCCAAATCCTTGAGTTCCCAGATACACTGCCAGAGCTTAGACTTGGATGTCCTTGTCAAGTGGCAACAGTGAAGAATAAATGGATTACAGCCTTAGTTCCGCATTGGTACCCCCAGAATGATAAGAGAGTCAGAGAAAAGGCCCTAGAACATTGAGTGACTCCCTCCTTTGAAAAACTCTCCTGGCAATGCGTTAAAATGAAGATGGAAATGAGAGATGGAAATGGAGATGAAGTGCACAGGAGAAGGGATTGAGAGGCTCTGATCTGAATTGTGCAAGGGAATACTTACTTTGATGGGATTGTAGGTCCATTGAAGTAACAACATTTACTTATTTTATACTTCAAAATTTCTGTGATTTTGTCAATGTGGGTACTTTCTTAGGAAAATGGGAACTGGATAATCACAGCTTGCCCATACCTTAGTAAACAACTTTTATGGACTGCTGTGACCAGAAAAAAAAAATGATCATCTGGTAGTTAACTTTCTGGAAACAGGCCTCTTGGCAATTCTAGCTTGATTCTCAAACAATGGTGATGCTGATACAGTCCATTGACAAGCCTATACTCAAAGCATTTTTGTTAGGATAGGACCTGCCAAAGTTTCTGGCATGCCTTAGGTTTGGGGTGTGGGGAGGAGTCCAGTGAAAGGAGTAACTGCTGCTACCACTGTTATAGTCAGAAAGAAGGTGATGGAGAAGGAGACTGGGCAATTTCTTTTGAAGTGCAAAGTCAAATTGTGCACCCAGAGAAACAGCTGATTGGGAAAAGATCATCTCAAGACTTTTATGGGGATCATTAGCAGTGAGCCCAATGATTTTGGCAGACTGTGAGAAGATGAAGGAAAAAGGGATGTTAGAAGGATAAATTAGAATTTTCTCTTGAAAGGTCTCAAGTACAAGTTTAGATGGAATATTAGATAATAAAAATGAAGAGCAGATGAAAGAAGAGGTTTTGATACATGGGGAAGATAGTTTGGGATCCTTGAGCCATGAGTAAGACCTGAGAAATCCAAACCAAGCAAAAGAAGTTTTAAGGTATTTGATTGACTCAATCTTGGAGAAAATGGGGTAAAATGAAACAGTGATTGGGAACAGTGAATGAGTTGTAAGGTATCTCCTTGTATCTGTCTATGTTTCTTGAAGTCTTGATCTATATTCTGTATCTTCTATTTAAATTCAACAATTATGATTAACAAAGGCTCTGCTTAACTGTTTTAATGAAGAGTTAGGCTCTGACTGGATTATATTTGATAAAATGTGCATGTTTTTAAATGATCCTGTATAAGGCACTTCTGTAAAAATCCCATCTCTGCTCAAAAAGATCCTTAATATTCCCCCACAAGAGCTGTATGGCCACTGTTAAGGGGTCTCCTGAATTTGCCTTTTTGAGTTGCCGTATTTTCTCGAAACAGTGGACCCAGAGCAGGCAAGAGGCCCTGAACATGTCAAGGACAAAGCCCCACCTCCTAGATATCACAAAATTTGTTATTTGTATGCCATGCTGGACTCCCTGTATGTCCTTGGAAGTCAAGACAGGCGTCAGTCAGTCTGCACCAGAATGAGAATCTGTTTGTGCAGTTGGGACCCTTGTAGGTAAGCAGACAATCCCATCTGCATGGTCTTGTAGCTCCCAAGAGAAAAATGTTGCTTTTGCCATCTTACTTATTCATAATTTCTCCTTCCCTTTGAGAGGATATTGTCTTCCCTTCTCACTCTTTTCCTCCTTCCATGTCCCTCCTATTTAGGAGAGAATTGTTGTCTCTCCTCCCTTCTTTGTTGTAATCTCATAAATAAGCAAGCTTCTGTTTATAGATTGTGAACTCTTTGTACTTGTATAGGGTTCCGCATGCATGTTCATTTCTCTTGAAATAAACTTAGCTTTTCATGTATATTTTATGAAGTTGTGATTTCCTGTTGATACCACACACAAGGGAAGACCATGATCTTCAAAGAAAAGAAAGAGGAGAAAGAGAAGAAGAAAGAAAAGGAGGAGAGAAGAAAAAGAAAGGAAGAAAAGAAAAAAGAACACAGTACTAGACACAGAAGAGAAGGAGAAGGAGAAGAGAAGGAGGAGAGGAGAAGAAGAAGAAGAGGAAGAAGAAGAAGAAGAAGAAGAAGAAGAAAGAGAAAGAGTAGTAGAAGAATGTTAAACAGATATTTTATAGAGTTACAAGAAAATGTGGGTATTAATTATAAAGAACCAAGAAGTGTAGAAAATTTGGGCTCTGCATTCCTTGAAGAAGTGCACTTGAAATTATGAACTTCTCCATACAAGGAGGAAGAATTGTATAATGGAAACAACATTGAGTTGGATTCGAGTAATCTAGGCTAAAATCTAGCCTGATAGCTACTAACTGAAAAACTCTGGACATGAGAGTGGCAGCACAGTATCATGAATAAAGAGATGGACCTGAAGTTCAGGATGGCCTGGGATTTAAATCCTACTTTAGACACTCACTAGCCATGTGACCCTGAGCAACTCATCTCATCTCAGTTGTAAAGTAATGGGGTTAGCCTTGATGGCTTCCAAGGCTCTGAATCTATGTTCCTATGATCCCACAGACCTAACTCTCTAAGCCTGTGTTTCTTCCGTAAATAAAAGGGGAACAATTATAATACTAGTAGTACCTACCTCCCAGGCTTGTTAAAAGAATCAATGAAGATAGAGGATGTGAAATGCTTTGCAAACTTAGAAGAACCAAATTTATATCACCTCTTAGTATTGATCCTATAGTGACACTTTCCCCAGAATTCTGGTCAGTTCTTCTGCCACTTTCAACAGGAAGTCATTCCTCATTGCCTAGTTGTTGATGCTTTCTTTTGCCTCAAATTGTTTTATATTCCCCCAACCCCATTTATATGAATGTATCCCCAAGCAAAATATGAATTTATTGAGGGCAGGAACTGTTTTTCATTTTTGCCTTCATATTCTTAGCATTGCATTCAGTGATAGGACCATTGTCTACCTGAGTTTTGCCCCATCCCTCTACACCCTTTGAAGGAGAGAAAGAGAGAGAGAGAAGAGAGAGAGAGAGAGAGAGAGAGAGAGAGAGAGAGAGAGAGAGAGAGAAGAGAGAGAGAGACTACTTTGTTTGTTTTTTTAGTGAAAAGAAACAAAGGTGACCCAGGTCTTGATTGACCTATAAGATAAGGCTTGAGCTGTGCCTACCTTGACTCAGCTTCCCTTGACTCAGTTTTTTGCCACTGGCCATACTGATGTGGCTTCTGGATCACCTAAAGGAATATAAAGGCCCGCCCAGACAAGTCCAATGACCCATGTGAGTCACCATACCTTTCTCTGCTGATCAGACTTGTTTCCATATAGAATCAAAGAGGTCTTGTCAAGACAAGCTAAGTGCTACCCTATCCTTGTTGAACATCCTGTCTGTGCTCCAGCTAAGTAAACTTCCTTTTGCTAACAATTGAATGAGCTATGAATGTCTCATTTCCTTTCAACACTGAACCAAAGGTAATAGTTTGCTAACCAAATTCAGCTTTATATTCAGCTACGTTCAGTAGCTTACTAAGTGCCTATGTAGTTGATTGAAAATGTATTTTTAAAAAGCATAGTAGAGGAGAGGTGACTTGGCATGGTTGATAGAGAGTTAAAATCAGGAAGACCTGGGTATCTGCCACATACTTTTTGAATGACCCTGAGCAATTCGTTTAACCTTTTAATATTCCAGGCAATGCTGTAAGATACACATTGGGGAACAGGTGCCCATCTGCATTGGAGAAGGGATTCCATTACCAAGAGTTCCTTCCTCCAACAAAATCATAGGTTGGATTCTCACCCCTGGCAAAAAAAAAAAGAATGAGAATATTTACACTGCATCAGGACCCCTGCCTTGATACTAACTTGCTGTGTGACATTGGGGAAGTCACTAACCAGTTTAGTGATCTCTAAAATCCCACAGGTCAGGGACTCTGTGGCAAGTGAGCTGCTCACGAAGCCTTAGTTCCAGGCATCACAGTCCTTCTGCCTGCAGTAAGTTGTGCTGTTGGTCCCAGGGTTAGGGAGGTAAATAACAAGTATCCAAAGGGCTAATCATGCAAACCCGGAAACCATGAAGTGACAGCAAATGTCACAGGCTGAGTATGTGCTATGTGATCAGCCACTGTGGAGGAGGAAGGACAGGAGACAGAAGTAAAAGGATAAGTCATTGTGCATTCTCCTCCTCCTCTTCCTCCTCCTCCTCGTCCTCATTTCCTTCTTTTCCTCCTCCTCCTTTCTGGGGACGCTTTTCAGTTTGTATTTTTCATAGCCCTTTAAAACAGATGATGCCATTTGATTGTCACAAAAACTTTTGAGGGAAAGAAAACCAGATTTATTAAACTTTTTAAATATCAGGAAATTAAGACATGGAGGCAATCTTAGGATCATCATATCTAGAATTAGAAAGGAAGTCACCTAGTTTAACTCCTTCATTTCACACGTGAGGAAACTGAGGCATAGTGAGCATGATAGGATCATAGATGTAGAGTTGGAAAGCACATCTAATGTCACCTAGTCCAACCCATTCATTTTTACAGGTGAGGAAACTGAGGTACAGAGAACACAATAAGATCATAAGTCTAGATCTGCAGGGGACCTTAGAAGACATGGAGTCCAACTCTGCCCTCATTTTACATATGAAATAACGGAGTCCCTAACACTTTCAATAACTTGGCTGAGGTCTCACAAGAGGTTCAGAGCGGAGCCAGGATTTGAACCCACATCTCTGACTCAATTCTTTGACCTACTTGCCAAAATTACAGAGGAAGTTAATTAATGGTAGATCTCCTGTCTTTCAGTTTGGTGCTCCTCCCAACACAGCAGAGTGCTTTCTTGAGGCCTTTTAAAGAGAACTCTTGAGTTTCTGGATGATGGCAGAAAACAAAGACCCTCCAAAGGGACTCTGGGGGGAATTTGGGTGGAGATATCCTGTGCCTATTAAGTCACATCCTGCCAAGTAGGATTTCTCTCTAGAGTTCTATCCCTTGTCCTGTACTCTCTAGCTTGGGAGAACTCCTCCATCTCATAATCCTGGCCCTGCCCAACTCCCCATCCTCTGTGCCAGCCTTCTATTGTGACTCCAGACTGTTTTCTTCCCCCCAGCTATTAGGGAGGAGAGATGTTTTCCTCTAATAGCCAGTACCTCCGTAATGAGGGCTTTTGTTCGAGTAGCATGAGTTGTGGCAGGCTAATTACAGGCTTCCTTGCCAATGGGAGGGAGGGTGTCTCTGGGCACATAGCTGTGGGCATAGAGGGGAGAAGGGGTGGGGCACTGGAGGAATTCCAGGAATTCCTTGGAATACTAGAATGTCAGCCCTGCAGGACAACTTAGAGGTCTGTGAGTCCAATCCCTTGATTATGCAGAAGAGTAAACCGAGGTACAGAGAAGGAGAATGACTTGGACAAGGTCACCCAGCTGAGACTAAGATTTATGACTCCTACTTCAACGCCCTTTCTGTGATGCCTTGTCATCTTTGACAACTTCTCCTGGAGGAATCAAAGGGAACCTATCTTCATAGGCTGTGCCCCTTTATGTAGGAAAGACTAAAGACTGAGTAAATATTATTTTCTTTGGGTTCCACAAGAACCACCATACATAAAGCATCTAGTACCATAGATTGAGGGATGAAAGGGAGCATAGAGATAAATCACTCCACTTATCTCACTTCTTAGAGAGGACTAAATCTAAGAGAGGCTAAATAATTTGTCCAAAGTGAAAGAGATAGTAAATGGATCAACTCGGATTTGAACCCAAGTCCTTTGACTCAAAACCCAGGCCTCCTTAACCTATTTGTTCCACAAAATTGACTCCAGTGGCCAGCCTGGGGGAAGTCACTCACAGAAGTGTTTGTACTAAGAAAGAGGGAAAAGGGCCCACTTGTACAAATGGCGGCTGATTCTGCCTTTATAGCAACCCTTTTATAGGGCCGTGTAGGCAGGTTCCCATCATTTGGGGAGGGGCTGAAGAAGTGATGGTGTATGAATGTGACTGTATACTAATGTGCTGTATAAAATGGTGATGGGGAAGGTTTCAAGGGAAACCAGAAAAAACAATTGCATGAACTGATGCAGGGTGCATCAGTAGAACCAGAATAATTTGTATAATAACAACATCGTAAAAACAAACAACTTTGAACAACTTCGCAATTCTGATCAAGGCAATGAGCAACCATGATGAAGCATTGTCCCTACTTCCTTGCAGGAAAGCGATGAACACAGGGGGCTGGGAGTGATGGTCCGTGTGGGGATTTATTTGACTGATGATGCATTTTTGTTACAAAGCTTTTATTTTGTTTTGTTTTCCAATGAGGAGGGAGGGAGGAAATAGGAGAGAGAGGAAATGAGTTTTTTTTTTAATTTAAAAAATATAATTACACTGAAAAAAAATTAAAAGGAATACTTCTGTGAGGCAGTTGGTGCAGTGGATAAAGCACTTAGACTCTAGGTCCTAGAACACTGGACCTACAGTTAGGGGGACCTGAGTTCAAATCTGACCTTAGACATTTACTATCTGTGTGACACTTAATCCCAATTGCTCCCCCCTCAAAAGAAAAAAAATACTCGTACCATATCTAGGAAAAATCAGCAGAGAAAATATTTAGTGCATGGAGAAGTACTTGTGATCTTGGGCAAGTCATTTCTTTCTAGAACTCAGTTCCCTACACTCTAAAATGCAAAAGTAGAATAGGTCATATTAAAAGACCTTTCCACCTCTAATATTCTGCGAGTCTATAAAAAGTCATGAGAATATCTGAAGAGATAGAAGTTACAGTTCAGGATATTGAGGGTAATGCTGAGAACAAGAGCAGAAATAGAAGTGGAGAATGGGGGAAGGTGTGACGTATTCTCTCCATGGCATTGGTCTATACATTTTTATAGTTACCAGGAAGCATTTCTTTCTCTCTTTTTTCATCACTTGAGTTTATTTTTTTAAAAAATTGTTTATTTTGTTTTATGTCAGCTTTATTTCAAATACTCCATTTCCCCCTACTCATCAACCTATTTCTTGTCACAAAGTCTAAAACAGAAAGAAGTAGGGAAGGGGGAAGAGGACAAGGGAGGGATCTTTAGAGGGGAAGATGAGGGAATAGTTATAAAGGGTGTATAGATTTATGGCAATGGGAGGATATATGGGGGATTCTTGGAGGGGGGTAGGCTAAGTAATAGGAAGGCAAGGTAGCAGGTATAAGTAAAGTAGAGGAATCAGGAGGAATAGAAAATAAGAGATATGCACAAACATAGGAACAAAGATCAGGAATAGAATTCATTAGGGAAAGAGTGTGTATATAAACATATATATGTGCATATATGTATATGTATATAACTATATCTATATAAAAATATATCTGCACTTAATTGGGGGTAAAGGAAAGGTTAAAAAAAAGGTACAAAAAGAATAAAGTGGAAAGTGCACAGCAGAGAACAAAGGAAAACTTACAAAGAAGCAAAGAAAAGATGGACAGCTCTCAACACAATGTGCAGTATTTGTCATACAGGTTTACTTGAAATGAAAATTTATTGTTACATATTTTGAATCCTCTCTTATGTTCTGCTATGCACACGACACACTCGTTTTTTTTTTCTTTTCTTGCCTTGTATTTAAGTTCCAATATTTAAGTTTATGATATGTTATTGTTCTTTCCACTTACATTGTTATAGTTGTTGTGTATATTGCTTTCCTCCTTTTTACTTCATTCTGCATCAATTCATAAAAGTCTTCTTTTGCTTTCCTGAATTCTTCACATTTGTCCTTTCTATTGTTGTTCAGTTATATACACTTCTGTGTGACCCTATGGATCATACTGTCCATGGGGTTTTCTTGGCAAAGGTACTGGAGTGGTTTGCCAGAGGATAAGTGACTTGCCCAGGGTCACACAGCTATTAAGTGTCTGAAGACAAATTTATACTCAGGTCTTCTTGACTCCAGGCCCAATGCTCTATCAACCGAACCACCCAGCTGCCTCCTAGGCAAACAGAGGTTAAGCAACTTACCTAAGGTCACAAAGCTCATGTCTGAGGTCTGATTTGAACTCAGGTCTTCCTGATTCCTTTTTTAAGGAATATGATATTCTATCACATTACCACTCCGTGTGTTGCTTAGACATTTCCCTATGGATAGGTAGCTATGTTATTCTAGAAAATATTTTAAAAATATTTGTCTGGTTTTATATAGCATTTTTAAAAATTTACAATTAGTAAGAATTTATCTTTTTCTCCCTCCCACCCCTACTCCAAATTAAAAGAAAAATAACCTTTGTAGCAAATATTGATAGCCTAGCAAAATGACTTCCCACCTTGGCCATACCCAAAGTTTATAGGTTTCATTTTGCACTCTGAATCCATCAACACCACCACCACCACCCCCATCTCCCTCTTTTTCCCCCTGTTTCTCTCTTTGTAAGTAGCATGCTTCATCATATATCTTCTGGAATCATAGTATCCATTTTATCATTGTATTGATCATAATTCTTAAGTCTTTCAAAGTTGTCTTTAAATCATTATTGTTGTATAAATTGTTTTCCTGGTTCTTCTTACTTCACTTTGCATCAGTTCATGCAAATCTTCCCCATTTTCTCTGAAGACATTCCTTTGGACAATTCTCTGACAATTTTTTGTGATGAAATGGACACAAGCACTGGAAGAAATAGCAAGCAAAGAAGAAGCATTAGTAGGTATAGTCCTAGTGATAGAAATAGTGACTATACATGTCTTAGTAATGACAGTACTAGTAATAACAGCAATAGTACTATTGATCAGGGTCTGAGGCTGGTACTTTTCTCATGTACCTGATGGAGGCTGGCATTACCCTTGAATGGAATAGGTGGCTGTCTATGAAATAAAAGGAACACATTCCCCTCCCCCACTCTCTTCCTGACCATGAAACACCTCCCCTACTCATCTGTGCTTGATAGCTGGAATTCCAGCCCTTGGTTTGAAGTCCAGCTCCTCTTCCCCACCCCCACCTCCCAGGATAATCCCATGAGCCTTTATCACTTAGAAGTGCCTTAAATTTGATCATTTTTTGATATGAAAGCTAGCTAAAAGTAGCTCTGTAGACAGCAGAGGCATAACTAACTTGTTTTGCCCTTGAGACAATGAGAAGATTTATAAGAGGCTCTCCCGAGATGCAGCCCAGGGGAGGAAATCCACTCTGGGATACTGCAGGGTATCTACCCTGCAGAAGGGAAGGTCATTATTGTGTTTTGTGAAGGTTGGGGTGAAAGGTCTGGTTTTGAGGGTACTGCTAGTGGGGTTGGGGGGAACAAGCATGCTCTAGCAGAAGACTGAGGCTAGGGACAGGGCTGGGCAGGGGAGGATATGCATCCTGTGATGGGATGATGGGATCACAGATGTAGAACAAAAAATTACCTAAGAGGCAACTGAGTCTATCCCTCAGATTTTATAGATGAGCTGAGAGGTTAGTTGTGTGACCCTGAGCAAGTCACTTTACCCTGTTTGCCTCAGTTTCCTCATCTGTAAAATGAGCTGGAGAAGGAAATGGCAAACCACTCCAGTATCTTTGCAAAGAAAACTCCAAATGGGGTCACAACTGTATGGACACAAATGGACACAACTATAAAAAGATTTAACAGCAACAAAAAATTGAGGGGTTAAGTGCTTGTTCAGGGTCACACAGCTAATAAGTATCAGAGGTCTGATTCAGACCTAGGATTTTTTTTTCTACAAATCTGGCATTCTTTGCACTAGTCTATACTGCCAGGTGTCAGCACATGCTAAATATTCTTCATTAGTTATGACTGCTTTCAGTGAGACATGATCACCTGGGTAATTGCAAAGAATAACAACGCTGTTAAGACTTGGGTTTTTGTCTTGACTTAGCTGCTGTATCTCCCTGGGAGATCAGTTCCCTTTTCCAGGCTTCAATTTGTTTTCTCCATTGAACTAGGTGCTTTCTAAGTCCCCATTCACTCCTAAAATCCCATGTTCTAAGATCCCTTTCAGCTCTTTCGGTCTGTGATTCTAGGTAGAAAAATGGTTTCTGCAGAATCTTTTCCTGGCCCTCTGACCACTCCTACAGCCCTGGCCCCTCTACCTTTCAACACTCCAAATGTGCCTGGTTTGTCTTTCTTGAAGTCTTGATCTCACATCTATATCAGGACTGGAAAGGATTTGATAAATGAGTCCCCTCTTTTCCTAAGGTAATGACCTTTATTACATGCTTAGTTTTGCTTATCAAAGCTAAAGTTCTCCAGGGGACTCGGAAGATCAGAAAAACCTTTAAAAAATAATAATACCGACCTTGATTCTACTAGCAACTTTAATTTTGTTGATATAGGTCATCTCTACACCATCACATATCACAACTCTTCTGTAAGTATTTAATAGGTGATCTGTTAGAGCTGTTCTAGCTTCAACATTAGTCACATTACGGCCAGTCAAATTTCTCCACACCTAGCTGGATTGGTCCTCAGCTGACCTAGAAGGACCTATATCAGGAGTGAGGAATCTGCCACACACGGCCTTCCAGGTCCTCAAGAGTGGCTCTTTGACTAAATCCAAACTTCACAGAACGAATTCCCTTAATAAAAGGATTTGTTCTGTAAAACTTGGACTCAGTAAAAGGGCCACACTTAAGGACCTAGAGGGCCACATGTGGCTTCCAGGCTGCAGGTTCCCTGACCTAGATTCATTGAATGAACAAAAAAACCATTTATTGAGCTCTTAAGTGCCAAGGATTGGGCTAAGAACTGAGAATTCAAATAGAAAAGTGATACAATCCCTGCTTTCAAAAAAACTCACTTTCTAACTGGGAAAGAAGACATATATAGATGGGTTCAGCTTTAGAGAAAATGGTATGTAGAGGATCAACAGGACATAATTAGCAGAGGGGAGGCATTAGAATCGAGAGGAATAGGGAAAGGCTCCCAGTAAAATGTGGGATTTCAGTTGGGATTTTAAGGAGATCAAAGAGGTCAGTAGGAGGAGCAGGAGAAGGAGAGGGTTCTGGACATGGAGAACAGCCAGAGAAAAAGCCCAGATCTAAGAGATGGAGCATCTTATTGGTGGAACAGCCAGGGAGCCAGAGTCACTGGATTGAAGAGTGTGTATCAGGGAGTGAGGTGTAAGAAGATAGGAAAGGTAGGAGGAGGATGGGTTAAGAAGGGCTTTGAATGCCAAGCAGAACATTTTGTGTTTCCTTCTGGAGACAATGGGGAGCCACGGAAGTTTATTAATGGTAGGAGTGATGGTGGTAACATGATAGTAGGTGTTTAATAAATGTTTGTTTAACTAATCTGAATTTCATTCAATGACTTCCCCATGGCCATACTGCTATTAAGTGTAGAATTCAAACTTCTTCTGACTCAAAGTCCAGTGCTTTATAATCTATCTTCTGTTCTTTTACAAGGCAATGTATTTAATTTTAACCTTATGTTTTAATGGCTTCATGTTTGGCATATAGTCGGTGCCATGGTTCCATGGGAAGATATCTACATTTGGAGTCTGAGGACCTGGGTTCAAATTCCTCCTCTAATGCTTGTGTGATCTTGGGCAAATCATTTGATCCTTGTAGGCCTCAGTTTCCTGCCCAGTAAGACAAGGAGATTATACTAGATGACCTCTAAGTTCCCTTCCAACTCCAGATCTTGGATCCAGTAGTAGATTCTCTCACACTAGTTCAGATTTGCAAGCAATCCATATCTTCACATCTCAGAGATTCTTGTAAATGCCCTTTCAGAAATAGCCCATCCACAATCTAACTGACTCCATGTGCTTTATATGTAATACTTAAACCATAAGACATGAATCTCTCATGGTGGAATTTCAGGCACCATGACAAGTTTGGGGGGGATTTTTTTTTGGAGGGAAAGGGCTCTTCTTATTTACCACTGGATTCCACCCCACAGGTAACCTATGCATAGATATGGTCCCATACCTTAGGCTACAAGAACCAAGGACACCACAGAACAGCGCTGGGCTCTATCATCATAGCTCAAAATGACCTAAGAGGTCATCCTGTCCAACCTCCTCATTTTATGTATGAGGAAACTGAGGGAGTTAAGGGACTTGCCCAAGGTCACACAAGGAGTCAGCAGCAGAATCAGGATTTGAACTTGGGTTTCCCAAGTCCAAATCCAATTTGTTTTCTGTGACACCAGGCCGCTCTTTCTGCCTCGCGTCTCTGCCCATCCTCCCATTTCTTGAGCTCTAGTGGGAGAAATTCCTGTGAGTGTTATCCATCATTCTCTGATGGATTTTCTTGCTTTTGTGATTCTCTGGAAGCCAATCCTGCCATGCTATTTGAATGCAGCTCTCTGTGGCTTAGTGAATGTAAATGTATTCTGTATTTTCAGCGTCATGCACGCCTCTTATCTGCATGTTACAGTCACCAGAATAAATATTAGGAGACAAGTCTTTGGAGAGATTCTGTGTATACATGAGCTGAGCACTCTAGCCAGTGGCTAATCCAGGCAAGGAATTTTAACACAGAGAGCTATTCTTGTATTAATTACAAGGAGAGACTGATAATTGGACCCAAGCAAGCCCAGATAGGAAAAGGAAGGGCTTCCTATTTTCTGTTCAAAAGGATTAAAAGAGGGCTTTGTGCAAGGCTGCTTCTGGGGATGGGAGGAGGGGGAGAACGATAGTGGGAGTGGAGGAAGGTGTCCTGATAGGAAAAGAAGCCTTTCCTTCTCTGAGCTTGGCTACTGTGCTGATGGGCAGGGAAGATTTGAAACTCTGGAGACAGGCCAGCCAGAGAATCATGGTGCTAAAGAGCTAGGTTTAATATGGTATCTTTTAAGGCAGGGGTAAGGAACCTGTGGCCCTGAGGCCACGTATGGCCCTCTAGGTCCTCAAATGCAGCCCTTTGACTGAATCCAAGTTTGACTGAGTCAAAGGGCCGCACTTGAAGACCTAGAGGACCACATGTGGCCTCAAGGCTGCAGATCCCCCACCCCTGTTTAAGGGGATCTCTCTCCCCCAATAATATCTTCCTTTACTTCCCCAGCTCCATTTCCTGATGCCTGTAATTTCACTACTAGAGATTCATTCTTTATTGTTTGGGGCCTTATATTTCCAGGGGGTTTCTATTAAAGTTCACATGCTTATAAGAAGGGAGACAACAGAGAACTTGCTGGATTTTTGATCAGAAGACCAGCATTGGAATCTTGAATTCTACATCTCTAGTGTGACCTTGGGTGTCATTTAACCTCTCAGAGCCCTAGTTTTCTCATCTGGAAAGGTGGGCAGTAGGTAGGTAACAGCATTTGTTAGTCATTTACCATGTGCCTGGCACTGTGATAAGCACTGGGAATACGAATACATGTAGAAAGAAAGATAATTCCTGCCCTCAATGAGCTTACATTCTACTATAGGAAGACAATACTACAAAAAGTATCTGAAAAGTGGGGAGAAGAAGAAATGATGGTACCCCTGGGGTGCTGAAGTCCAGAAAGTCAGAAGCCTAGCTCAGAGATGAATGGAGGTTGGCTGGCTTGAGCCCTTCCCCCAAATGGAAGCCTTGGGAGGAGCTCGTCAATGGGAGAAAGGGGCTGATATGAAGGTTCTTTGTTCCTGGGTAAGATGGCACCAGTCCCCAGGGTAGGTTCAGGGTGAGAGTGCAGCCACAGGTATAATACCAAAATCCAGAAAGTCAAAACAACATCTAGAAGAAGATCGAGGGATTTGGACTAGATGTCCTGAGAGGTTGGTCCTCCCACTTCCTAGATCAATGCTCCATCCTTGCCACCTTGGATCAGCTCTTAGCTAAGAGTGGGGCCGCTCTTCTAAGATGAATGGAGTGGGGAGTAGTATCCAAGGTCCAGATTGACATCCAAAAGAAGGCTTGGGGAGAGAATGCATGTCTTGTGACCACCTGTCTTCTCTGTGATTGATGAAGCTCGCATGTTCCTGACCGGCTGGTTTCTTGACCCCTGGCTTTTCTCCCAGATCTCCTGTTGCCTGCTTCCATCTGCATATTGGCTGTTCTGCTCGTTTTGTTCTGAGCTGGCTGGGATCTTGGCCTCTAATTCTGTTTACTCTCTTGGTGTTGGCATTTTCTGGCTTCCTCCTTCCACCAAACCCCGGCTTTACTGGACACTCTGTCTCAGATGCAGTTAAGGCACTTGACGACCTCTGCTCTGGATGGATCAAATGCTTGGTGATTGATTGATTAATTAGCTAGTTATGACCTTGTTAGATTTTTTTAAAGGAATATTTTAAATTATATCAGACTTTTATTTTAACTAGGAACAATTTTAAAGCACCTACCATGTGCAAGACATGAGATCAGAATGTAGAGAGAGAGACATAAAGTCTAGATAAAAATTAGTCCCTGGCCTCGAGGAGCTTACAGTCTTTTAGGAGAAAGAAATGTTCATACTTGGTGAAATGGAGGGTAAATTGGTGATAGATCTGATTTATAGTGATGGATACACATTGCCTTCAATTCTCCCTGATATTTTCCCTAGGGATGGAGAGCGACATTAATAATGTTATTGATAAAGTGATTGTATGGGGAGGGAGGTCCCAGTCAGTCAGCCAACAAGTATTTATTGAGCACTTACTACTAGGTGCCAGGTGCTGTCCTAAAACACTGAAGATACAATGAAAGGTATGAAACAAAATGAACAAAAATCAAAACAAAAAAGCTCACATTTTAATGGGGAAGACAACATGTAAATAACCAGGGGCATACAAGATAAATACAGAGTAGACAGAAGATTGATTACTTCATGAGGGTGATGGGAAAGAGGAAAGGAGTTTCTCAAGAATCTGCAGGGAGGAGTGACTGCTGCATCTTTCCTAGCTAGAGTTGGCTATCATATCTTCTGGGATAGTCTGTGGCTGGGGGTTGGGCCGTTCTGGTTGACCCCCATCCCTAAGATGCACATTCTCCCTTAAAGAAAGGTGGATAGGGGCAGCTAGGTGGCTCAGTGGATACAGCACTAGCCCTGGGGTCAGAAGGACCTGAGTTCAAATCTGACCTCAGACTAGACACTTGACATTGACACTTACTAGCTATGTGACCCTGGGCAAGTCACTTAACCACGACTGCCTAACAAAAAAAAAAAAGAGGTGTATGGAGGATACTCTAAAATACAGTCTGACTCACATAGACACACATAACCTACATGGGCAACTCACTTTAATATAGGGAAACTATATTATATTGAACTGAATCATTGGTGATGGGATCAAGGACATGCATGATGAGGATGGCTTTGACAAAGAGATTTTATGTTTCTTCCTCAAGGAATGAAGTAAATACTGAAAGGATGGGTGAAGATGCTAACAGGTCTGGAGGTGTGGAATAGAAGTGAAGGGTTCATAACTGACGACCTTGATTTTTCTTTCAGTAAAGTAGGAGGTTAGTTCACCTGTTGGGTAGGATAGAATATGAAAGTGATATCAAGTTCTTCAGGAAAATATTTAGGAACACCAATGTGGGAGACTAGCTAGAGAGATAATCAGAGAAAACTAAAAAGGATTGCTGTGTATTAATAAGGAGCTTGTTGGAGATTAGGTAACATGATGATTGGATCATAAAGCTAGAGTTGGAAAGACCTTAGAGGTCACTGAGTTCATCCCCCTTATCTTACAGATGAAACTGAGACATTGACCATGTATGTGACTTGCTCCGGGTCACATACTAGTAACTCTGGGGCAACATGAGAACTCAGGACTTGGGTCTTCCTGACTCCAAGTCCAGTGCTCTCTATAGACTGTGCTACCCAGTGACTAATGTGAATTTCATTTGCCTTTAATGAAGTTGTGATAAATTGTCTGCTACCTTGTGTGACTCAACTACCACCATCACTACTGCCCCTCCATTCAGCAACACCATAATGGGTGCAGGGAAAGTGGGCAGTGGGGTGAACCAGTGTTGATGATCCACAGGTCATGAATGGTGGAAGGAAAAAGGAGAAAAAGGATTTAATCTTATTCGATTCCACAAGCATTTATAAAGTGCCTACTATGGGCAAGGCACTATGCTTTTGCTGGGGATACAGAGATAAAGATGAAACAGCCCCTGGAGGGATAAACCATATACACAAAGTAAATTTGACAGGGAGAACACTAAACATTGGGGAAATAAATTTGTCAATAAATTTTGTTTACTTCTTAAGAACTACTTTTTTTTTACATTTTTTTTTCTTTTTTAGGAAATCGGGGTTAAGTGACTTGCCCAGGGTCACACAGCTAGTAAGTGTCAAGTGTTTGGTCTGAGGCCAGATTTGAACTCAGGTCCTCCTGACTTCAGGGCTAGTGCTCTATACACTGCACCACCTAGCTGCCCCCAGAATTACTTTTCTCAAGGAATTTAGTACACCTCCATGCCAGCCCCTCCCATTATACTGGGTGACCTCAACATACTCACTGATGTTCTCTTGAACATTCTGGCTTTCTAATTAATTGACCTCCTCAACTCCTATGACTTATATCTTCGCTCTGCCTCCATTGCCACTCACACAGGGTGATCTCATTCACAATGATCCATAACTGTTCCACTTGCGTGATCTAGAATGTTGAAATTCCTCTCTCATTCATCTGTAAGTTCCTATCATTTGACCTCTCCCTATTCCTCACTCTTTTCCTCAACCTGTTCATTGTTCCGACCTGACCTCCATTCCTTGAACTCCTCAGGGTTTTCCCAGGCCTTCATAATACTCTGATTTCACCTTCCTCCCTCCCCAAACTTGACCCTATAGTTAATCAGTGCAAATTTTCACTGTCCTCAATGCTTAAATTCTTACCTGCTCATAACTGAGCAAACTGCAACCCCAGATCACCCTGACAATCTGCTCCTACCCACAGAACAATGAACAGTGCTGGGAGAGCCATTCAGCCTCCCTGATGGAGTCCATGACAAACTGACGCTATCTAATAATTTCAACTAGGCCCTCATTACCCCCAAAGCACTCCTTGTGTTTCAAATTAATTGACTTTCTTTTTTTCCCAGAGTTATGAATTCAAAGGATGGGGGAGAGAGGGAGAGAGAGAGAGAGAGAGAGAGAGAGAGAGAGAGAGAGAGAGAGGGATGGAGGGAGAGGGAGGGAGAGGGGAAGAGAGAGAGACAGAGAGAGAGGGAGGGAGAGAAAGAGAGAGAGAGAGAGAGAGAGAGAGAGAGAGAGAGAGAGAGAGAGAGAGGAGAGGGAGGAGAGGGAGGGAGAGGGGAAGAGAGAGAGACAGAGAGAGAGGGAGGGAGAGAGAGAGAGAGAGAGAGAGAGAGAGAGAGAGAGAGAGAGAGAGAGAGAGATTGAGAGAGATTTCACATACAAACCAGAACATTGGGAATATCTATTATGTACAACTTGTTATTTTAACAAGTATATAATAAATCAAACATGTTATTTTCAAAGCTGTCGTGCTTGTCCGTGTTTCCCTCCTAGCTTCCTTCTGCTCCCTTCTATGAATTTTTTTAAAAACAGATTTTTATTGGTATCCTTTGTTGTTACATAGCCTACATTTCCCCCTGTATCCATCCCCCTCCCCACTCTAATATCATCCTTCATAACAGCTTATCCCCTTCTGCTCATTTTTTTAAATTCATTTTTTTAAATTGAGTTTTAAATTCTCTCCGCTCCCCCACCCACTGAGCAGGCAAGCAATATGATATCAATTATACATGTAAAATCATGCAAAAAATATTTGCATATTAGCCATGTTGCCCCTTCAAAAAAAAATTCAATAAAAAGCAAGAAAAAAAGTGACAAAACCTACTTTTTCTGACATTACTTTCTTTCATAGACTCTCAAATCCAACCGACCAAACTAAATCCTGTGATATTTATGTATAAGACATACAAGATGTCCCATCTCTATGCTATTGCACAAAATACCTCTCCCCCACCTTGCACACACCCTGCACACTTGCAGTGTTTTCCCCTAGTTTTAGCTCTAAGAATCCCTACCTTTCTTCAAAGCTCAGCTCAAGTATGACTGCCCATGTAAGTACTGTCCTGATTTCCCAAGTATCTAGGTCTTCTGCCTACCCTGTACCATTGTGTTCATAAGACCAGTTAGTTTTGCTGGGTATGTTACTCTTGGTTGCAAACCTCTATCCTCTGCCTTCCTGAGTATCGCATTTCAGAATTTCCACTACTATATGGTTATAGCTGTGAAATTGGGTGTGTTTCTGACCATGGCTCTATAATACTTGAATTCTTTCTTTCTGGCTGTTTGCGGGATTATTTTCTTTGACCTGGAAGCTCTGGATTTTCGCTATTATGTTCTTGGGAATATCCATTTGTCATAAAACATATTTAAAATAGAATGTTTCCATTGATGTTACATACCTGCAAAGTCATGGATACAGTGTAGGACCTCGAAAAGAGGGACACATTTAGAATCAGAGAAGTGGATCTCAATCCCATCTTTGCCACTGACTGCCTGAGTCATCCCTTTGCACCCTTGGGTCTCAGTTTCCTCCTCTTTAAAAAGAAAGGGTTGGACTAGATGACCTCAGGGTCCCATCCAGCTTGAGAGCTGTGCATCTGTATTCCATAAGAGGCCTTCCGAAGGTCCTATAGTATCTGATGACTCTCTATCACAGATGGTGGCTTTTCACCCACCTGCATGTGATTCTGCTCTGGGGAATAGGATTTTCTTTCTCTAATTTGTGTCTCATTTTTGTAGACTTGAGGATTCCCTTCACCCCTTTTCATACTTGTCAAGACAGTTGTAATGAATGGAAGGATTCCTGAACCTGAGGTAGGAAACTTGAATTTGCTCTTGACTCTGAGACCATGGGCAAGTAATTTCACTTCCTATGACTCTGTCTCCTCTCTAAAGTGGGGACATTGATGCATGCAGTCTACTAAAATTCTCTTTGGTCCTCATCACTACAGAGAGGCGATGTTGGGCCAGCAGCATCCCTAACTCTGGAAGGTCCTACCAAACTGGAAAGTCTCTGAGTAGGGAGCAGGGAGTGGAATGTGTTCCTCATTCCAAGACTAGCCAGAGTAGCTGCAGAGAAGTCCATTCTTGGGCTGACCACAGCGTGATGGATCTGTTAGCCATAGGACTCTCAAAGACAATTTATAACACGACAGAAGAGATGCAATTTTTGTCAGGGGAGAGAGAACACATGCTGGCCAAATCACAGACATGCAAAGCAAGTAAAGCTTCTGCTCACTACCTCACAGGATGGTCTGAAGATACCGAGAACCCCCAGTGCTATAACCTTTTAAAGTTTACAAATGCATATGACACATGCTTTACATGCATTAGCTCATGCAAGCCTCACAATAACCTGTTGGGGCAGGCACTGTAGGTAATTTCTATCCCTATCTTACAGATGAGAAGCCTGAGGCTCAGACAGGTTGTGACTTGCTGAGGGACACACAGATATCAAGTGTTAGAAGCAGAATTTGAACCCAGGTCCTCCTCCCTCTAAGTACAACACTCCAGCCACTTTGCTTCTCAAGTCAAAAAGCCTGATGAGTTGACTTGTGGAAAGTGCTTGTACCTACAAAGTATTATAGAAACATTTATTTTCATATTTATTATTCCTTAGTCAGGAGACCCTGGTTTCTTACACAGGGCCTGGCATTTAGTAGGCCTTAATAAATGCTTGTTGATTCTAGACCTGTCTCTGATCCTCTAGTAGCTGTGTGACTCT
Organism: Phascolarctos cinereus; assembly: GCF_003287225.1. Classification (NCBI taxonomy): domain Eukaryota; kingdom Metazoa; phylum Chordata; class Mammalia; order Diprotodontia; family Phascolarctidae; genus Phascolarctos; species Phascolarctos cinereus. Next base: position 369,534,706 of record NW_027556098.1, on the reverse strand, counting down.
GGGTAATCATTTAACCCCTCATTCCCCAGACAACTTTTTTTCCTCCTCCTCCTCTTTCTTCCTCTTCTTCTCTTTTTCCTTCACCTCCTCTTCCTCCTCCCTCTCCTCCTCCCCTCCTCCTCCTCCTCCTCCTTCTTCTTCTTCTTCTTCTCCTTCTTCTTCTTGTTGTTCTTCTTCTCCTTCTCCTCCTTCTCTTTCTTCTTCTCCTTCTTCTCCTTCTCCTTGTTCTTCTTCTTCTCTTCTTCTTCTTCTTCTTCTTCTTCTTCTTCTTCTTCTCCTTCTCCTCCTCCTCCTCCTCCTCCTCCTCCTCCTCCTCCTTCTCTCTCATCCAGGCATATTTATGTACAGTGGCTGCTCATGAGCCTAATCCCATTGATCAGCTAGCCTATTTCCACCAGGGTAGCCTGATGCCTCCTGCTCCTGGGTACTCACCATATTGATGCCAGACTTAGTGTGGGCATCCACTGAGTCACATTTTGTGAGTCAGTCACAAGACCTGAGTTCAAATTCTTACTCTTCTCTTTGCTGCCTGCATGGCCTCAGATGAGTCAAACCCTTTCCCTCCTCTGTAAAATGAGGGGGTTGGTCTACACATGATTTTTATAAATTCCTTTCAGCTCCAAATTTATGATACTATGATTTTTGAAGTGCCGAGTAAGGAAGAAGGAAGCTCATGACAGATGGCCTATATTCTCAACTGACCCATCAATATATAGATTTGTCATTATGATTATTGGCATCCCGATTGGTTCTTTCTGTCCCTAAGAATGGATCATAGGATCACAGTAGAGTTAGAGGGGACCTCAGAAGTCATGTAGGGAGAAAACTGAGGCCTAGAGAGGTGAGTAACTTACTCAAGGTCCTACAGGTAGCAAAGGTTGGATTGGAACTCATGTCCTCTTGATTCCAACTCTGGCACACTGTCAATTGCCCTATGCTGCCTCTTAGTTCTCAGACTCCCACCAACCTCTGACACTTGTCAACATTGGGAAAACTAGCCCTTTTCTTCGGGGGCCGGTAAAAATGCTGCCTGATCAGTAAACCCCAAACCCCAACCTTTCTTACCATCCCTTGTTTCCTTATTGTTCCCATTAACCTTTTAGAGCCCAGGCTCCTTTGAGAAGCAGCCATGCAACAATGCCTCCAGACCCTGTTGGCCTTGTGCCTGATGTGCCTAGAATCTCCGGAATTAATGACCATGCATAAGATGGAGAAAATGTTCTCAGATCCATAAAACTGTCCTGAGTACCTTATCGATGTCAATTACCTTTTACAGAGGCGTGTAAGGGAGAGAAGCAACCACTTTGTGTCAAATAAGTACTCCATTTACATCTAATCAGCAAGTTATGTTAATTAAATATGAATTGATTGTAAAGGACATTAATTGAGATTTAAAAGAGATACATTTGGGCACCCATATAATTAACTCAAAATAACATCGGCAATAAATGGAAAATCTTATTAATACAATAACCTTGCAAGGATCATTTGAAGTGGTTTAATTTTTTTTTTTTTGGAGTGGAACAAGCTATTGAAAGTTATGTATCAATTAGCATACTTTAAAAGAATGATATCTAATTTTAATTAATTGGCACAGCTATTTGATGGACCTGGCCCAAGATCCAGGCCCAAATTAAGGAGAGACTTTGGAACTGAGAAAATCTTTGTAATGAAGGAAGCTGCCACGTTCATACCAGTGTGGCTTACCACCACTGAACATTATGCCACCAAAGCCTGCCCAGTGGGCTGCTTGCCTACAGCAATCCTAATATTGTAATATGGTGGTCAAGGCCATCCATAACCTGTCCCTAATCTACTTTTAACAGCCTTTTCTTCCACAACTCCAGAGGTGAGCCCTTTACTCTCTTCAATGATATCTGGCTTTTTCCCATTTATTGATGAGATCACAAAGTGACTAAGAAATAAAATGGATTTTAGAATGTGGAATGTCAGAGCTAGAAAGATTTCTCCAATGCAGAACTTGAGAGCCAAAAGGACTTAAAATGTGGCTTAAAAATATGAACTCTCAAGATTAAAAGGAAAGCAGAAAACTGGGAAAACATTTTTACAGCAAATATCTCCAATAAAGGCCTGATTTCTCAAATATATGGAGAACTGAGTCAAATTTATGAGAATGTGAATCATTCTCCAATTGATGAATAGTCAAAGAATATGAACAGGCAGTTTTCAGATAAAGAAATCAAAACTGTATGGTCATATGAAAAAATGCTCTAAATCACTATTGAGCAGAGAAATGCAAATTAAAACACTCTGAGGTACCACTTCACACTTATTAGATTGGTTCATATGATAGAAAAGGAAAATGACAAATGTTGGAGAGGATATGGGAAAATTGAGAAAATTGGAGTTATGAACTGATTCAACCATTCTGGAGAGCAGTTTGGAACTATGCTCAAATGGTTATAAAACTGTACTTACCTTTTCATTAAGCAACACTACTACTACTATGTCTGTATCCCAAAGAGATCAAAGAAAAAGGACAAAGGACCCATATGTACAAAAATATTTATAGCAGCTCTCTTTGTGATGGCAAAGAATTGGAAATTGAGAGGATGCCCATTAATTGGGAAATGGCTGAACAAGTTGTGGTATAAAATGGAATACTATTGTGCTATAAGACATGATGGACAGGTGGACTTCAGAAAAAAAAAGACTTACAGGAACTGATGTAAAGTGAGTAGAACTAGAGCAGTGCACACAGTAACAGCAATATTGTACGATGATCAGCTATGAATGACTTAGCTCTTCTCAGCAATTCAATGATCTAAGACAATTCCAAAAGATTTATGATGATAAATGCTATCTACCTCCAGAAAAATTAGTGGAGTCCGAATGCAAATTGAGGCATACTTTTTAAACTTTCTTTATTTTGCTTGTTTTATTTTTTGTCTGCGTTTTCTTTTGCAACATGGCTAATATGGAAATATGTTTTACATGACTTCACATGTGTAGTGTAAAGATGGCCAAGTCTAAGAACCATACCACCTATAACCAATCACGAAAATGGCACCGAAATGGCATCAAGAAACCTAGGTCACAGAGATACGAGTCTCTGAAAGGGGTTGACCCCAAGTTTCTAAGAAACATGCGCTTTGCCAAGAAACACAACAAGAAGGGCTGAAGAAGATGCAGGCCAACAACGCCAAAGCCATCAAGGCCCAAGCAGAGGCCATCAAGGCCCTGAGCACCAAGGTCTCTAAGGCCAAGCTCCTCAGGCCCAAGATCTCCATGGCCAGTGCCCGGTGTGCTGGCCACAAGATGGCCACCAAGTGCCCAGGCCCTAGAGTTGGCATCAAACGACCAGGCCCCAGGATCACAAAATCTGACTCTAAAGTTACCAGAACCACTGACCCCAAGGTTGCCAAGCCCAATGATCCCAAGGCTGCCAAGTCTGCTTCTAAGGCCACAAAGCCCAGTGATTCCAAAGCTGCTAAGCCTGTTGATCCCAAGCCTGCCGAGTCCAAACCCAAAGATGGTGGGACTAAAGCTGCTAGTCCCAAGCCTTCAGAATAGATGCTTCAGGACAGAAGGACTTGTTTAAACTATAAACTACTGGTTTTCGCAGTCATATATGATTATTCTGTTCACTATTTTGTACAAATAAAGAAAATGGTGAATCATAAGAGAAAAAAAGTTTAAAAAATGTACATGTAATTAAGAAAAAATAAAATAAGAGAAAAAAAGAATATGGACTCATAAAGAAATACAGGATATCTGAGGGAAAATACATGCTCCTTCCTCAGTGGGGGATTTCCAGGCTGAAATTGGAGTTGTTGTAAAGGGCATGCATAGGGGTTCATAGCATGGGAACTATGAAATTTCTTTATCTGATCATATTGAATGTAGGTTAATCGATCTGAATGTAGATTAAAGTGTATTATTTTTCACTTTCCGTATTTTTTTGTTTTTTTTTCTTTGTATCATCTGTCTTTTTTCACATGACTGATATAGTAGTATGTTTTGTGTAATTGAAAATGTATAACTATATCAAATTGTTTACTGTCTCAAGGAGGCAATGAGTGGGGTGAGGGGGAGGTAAGAGAGGTAGAGAGAAAATGTGGAACTCAAAATTTTTTGAAAATGAATGTTAAAATTGTATTTATATGTTACCATAGGAAAACAAAATATTATTTTTTAAAAGAAAAGAAATGAAGGCTCCATAACCCTGTTCTTTATCCTCACCATGATCTCCAATCCTTTTATCCGTTCACCTCTAGCTCAGTTCTTAACTATCTGCATTCTGGCTTTCAAACTCATCTTTCAAATTAAACTAATTTCTACAAGATTGCCTAAGATTTCTTAATTGCCAAATTTAATAGCTTTTTCTCAGTCCTCATCTTTCTGGACCTCTCTACGGCCTTTATTGCTGTCAATTACCCTCTCTCCCTGGATTCCCTCCTTTATAAGTTTTTATGGCACTGCTTTCCCTACTTCTCCTCCCACTTGTCTGACCACTCCTTCTCCAGTGTTTTCTGCATCTTCATCCAGATCAGGATGTCATGCAGGTGTCTGGCCTAGGCTCTTTTCAATTTTCACTCATTGGCTCCCAGAGTTCAATAATCACCTCGATGTAAATGATTCTCTGATCTGTCTATCCCTAAACTATCTCCTGATATCCAGAACAGCATCACGAATTTGCCTTTTGGACAGCTTGAATGAGATGTCTCATAGATACCGCAGACTCAGTATATTCCAAAATAAAACTCATTATCCTTTCCTCTTCCCAATTTTCCTATTGCTTTCCAGGGTGTCACCAACCTCCCCAGTCACCCAGGCTCCCAGTCTAAGTGTCATCCTTAAGTCACTCCACATTGACAATCTGTTGTCAGATGTCACATCTTCCTTCATGACATCTGTAATCAGCCCTTTCTCTCCACTCGTATGGTCTCAACCACAGCCCAAGGCCTCATCACTTCTTTCCTGGACTATGGTAGCCTCCTAATCAATGTCCCTGACTCATGGGCTGTCCTTTCTTTAATCGACCCTCTACTCAGCTGCCAAAGTGACTTTCCTAAGGGGAAGGCAACCCCTCTCAAATAAGCTGCAGAGGCTCCCCATTGCCTCTGGGATCAGATGCGTGCATTGGAAACCTTTTTCCCAACCGGGCCCCTTCCTACTTTTCTGGTCTTCTTATGTATTATTTTCCTTTACACATTCTCAGTCCTATTATACTGGTCTACTTTCTGTTCCTTACCCAGGTCACTCCACTGGCTTGTTCCCCCACGATTGGAATGTCATCCCTTTTCACCTCCACCTCCAGGATTTCTTCTTTCTTCCATGAAGCATCTTCTAGAAGAGATTTTTCCCATGATTCTATTTCTAGGGCCTTCCCCCTGATACTACTTTCTTTTTTCCTTGCATATATCTCGTATGTACTTAGTATATGTCATCTGCCCTAGTAGAAGGTGAGCTCCTTGAGGATAGGAATGATGGGTTTTTTGTTTTGCTTTGTTTTGTTTTTGTCTTTCTATTCCCAGTATTTGACAGAATGCCTGGTATGTAATAAGTGCTTAATAAATGCTTGTTAACCAACTGATTGACTAATACAGATTAGACTAGACATGTTGTCAGGCATCTCCCTGATCTTAGATTCTATGATGCTGTGGATAAGGGATGTTAGAGAATGTTAGTTGTGAAGAACCTTAGAACATAGAACATCTGATTTGGGAGGGCCTTAGAAGAGAGAATGTCAGACCTGGGAGGGCCCTTAGAACACAGGATGTTAGAGCTGGGAGAGCCCTTAGAACACAGAATGTCAGAGTTGGGAGGGACTTTGGAACATAAATTATCAGAGCTGTAAGGACTCTTAGAACCCAAAATATCAGGGCTACAAAGCCCTAAAGAATACAGAATGTCTGAGTTGGAAGAGACTGTAGAACATATAGTGTTAGAACTGGAAGGGACCACCCTGAAGTCTAGCCCTCTCCTCCCCTTCTAGTACACAAAGACCAGACTTCAGAGAGAAAGAGAAAGAATTCACAGAACTTCAGAGAAGGTAACCTTCAGCTTGGACCTCTTTGCCAGACACCAGGCCGGCCAGGTAATCAGATAACCAGTATGAGCACAGCTCTCGCCAAATCAATTCTCCCATTCCAGCCAGCTGCTCTGCAACAGGCAGGGAAAGAAAAACCCTCGCATTTGGCCCAGTCCCATTCAGCCCAGACTCCACGTTCTACTAGCAGGTCTGCCTGTCTGCCTGAACTCCCTGCAGGGAGCTCCGATTCCTCCCCCACTGCCTTCCCTTCTCCTGTGGTTTTGTCCTCCTCTTGACCTGGTCTGTTGCGAAGAACTGATTAAAAGTCTGACCCATGGACTCGAGCTAGAGCATGAAAGTGAGTTAAGGCCCCCTTCCCAAGCATCATCCTCCTTCTGCCCTCCCCCTAAAGGGATCACGCAGAGCTGTTCACCCTCCCTGCATCCTCCCACTTTTCCCTGACAAATTTCAAAGAAAAACTCCAAACACAGCCAGCAGCCAACACAGGCCAAATGCCCAAAGCTTAGTACACACACACACACACACACACACACACACACACACACACACACGCACAGATGCATGCATATGTATATACACATACAAATATGTAGATATAGATATATGTACACATACATAAATGATACCTATAAATGCATAGAACATGCATAATAATACATACATATGTGTATGCACATGTGGATATGCATACACACACGCATACACACGTATGCATTGCACGTATATACACATACACGTGCATGCATATATATAAAAAATTATACATATAATATATAGAACATCTATATAACAATACATGCATATACATATGTGTGTATGTATGCATATACACATGCATACATGTGTGTATGTGTATGTATGTGTATGCATGCATACACACGTGTGTATACATACACTATATATAAATGCTATATATACTATACATACATACATATACATACACACACACACACACACACACACACACACACACATATCTTCAGAAAGAGGGAAGGGAGCTTAAAACCAAGCCAAAGCAAACAGTTTTTGTGGAAAATGCAATAATGTCATTGCTGGCTGGGAGGACACACCCATTTCAATTCAATAAGTTTTTCTTTCCTGGAGTGATTTTTCCTCATAGGCTGCTGAAATAATTGAATCTTCGCATCTTACAATAGAATCCCTGAAATAATAGAATCTTAAAATCTTGAAATCATTAACTCGCAGGTGGAAGGGGGCTCGCAGGATCTCGAGTTAAACTTGTAAGAGTGAAGACCTTAACAGTCACCTAGTTCAGCCCTTTTATTTAATGGCTAGCATCTCAATATAGCTCTTGAAGGTTTCTGAAGCTCTTTACTTATGTTAACTCATGTAATCCTCACAACAGTCCTGTGAGAGAAGTGTTATTATTATCCCACTTCATAGATGAGAAAACTGAGGCACAGAGAGACTAAATTATTTGCCCATGGTCAGATAGCTAGTAAATGTATGAGGTGGGATTCAAACACAGGTCTTTATGACTCTTCTCTATTTTATACTGTATTGGTTTTTAACTTTTTTCATTTGGTCAATAGATTTCATTTTCTATCACATATATTTCCAAATATATCCTCTCCCTTTTCTGCCCAGCTAGAAATCCCTTATAATGAAATCTAAGAAATGAAAGAGAAGAAAACAATAAAAGTGACTCAACAAATCTGACCAACCAAGTTGGCCAATTCCATGCCCGTCATCCCCCACTTCTGCAAAGGAGAGAAAAATGCAAGTTTCTTAATGCCACATGTAACTAGCTGAAAGGGATTTCTAAGGTCATCTAGTTACACTCCCTCACTTTATGCATGAGAAAACCAAGGTACAGGAAAGTTCAAGGATTTGTACAGGGCCACACAAGTAGTAGAAGACCCATGATTCAAACCCAGGTCCTTTGACTCCAAAACCAGGTCTCTTTCCATTCTCCCACAGTGCTTCCTAACCAACTTCATTTTAAAGATGAGGAGGCTGAGGCCCAGAAACGGATAGTGAATTCCCTTTCATCAGAATTGGTAAATGCCAGAGCTGGAATTATTTTTTTTCCAAAATGTTTTATTAATTTATATTAAATTATCAACAAACACTTCCATAAGCTTTTGAGTTTTAAATTTTTCTCCCCCTCCCTCCCTACCTCCTTCCCCAAGATGGTATGCAATCTAATATAGGCTATGCATATACATTCCTAGTAAACATATTTTCACATTAGTGATGTTGTAAGTAAGAATTAGAACTAATAGGAGGAACCACCAGAAAGAGGAAACAAAACACAACAGAAGAAAAAAAATAGCAAATGGTATCCTTTGATCTGCATTCAAATTCCATAATTCTTTCTTTGGATGTGGACAGCAATTTCCATCATGAGGCTTTTGGAGATGTCTTAAATCCTTGTATTGCTGAAAGGTGTTAAGTCTATCAAAGTCAGTCATCATTCAATGTATACAAAGTTCTCCTGGTTCTTCTCACTTCACTCAGCATCAAACCATACAAGTCTTTCCAGGTTTTTCTGAAGTCTGCCTGCTCATCATTTCTTATAGCACAATAATATTCCATTATATTCATATATTACCTTCACAATTATAATTATTATCTGTGTCTTTCTCTCTATCCTCCCCCCTTCCCCATTTGTGCTTTTCTTTCTCCTTTCTCCTTTTCCCTCCTCACTAATGTTTTGCTTTTGACCTCCACCTCCATCAATCCCACCTCCCTTCTATTAGCCCCCTCCCTTTTCTTTCCTCTTTTCTTCCTACTGCCTATAGGGCATGTTAGATTTCTATACCTAACTGATTATGTTATTCCCTTCTTGAGCCAAATCTGATGAAAGTAAGGTTCAAGCAATGCTCATCTACCTCCCTTCTTTCCCTCTGATGTAATAGGTTTTTGTTCCTTTTCCTGTGATGTAATTTACCCTTGTCTGCCTCCTCCTTTCCTTTTCTCTCAGTACATTTTCTTAGTTAGATCAGATTAATTCACTTACTTGGATCCATTTAACCCACTTGATTAGATTTTTTTCATCATTACATCAAAGTCAATTTATACCCACCCCCTTTATGTATACCCCTTTAACATGGTGTAATAACAATACAGTTCTCAAGAGTTTCAAGTGTCATCTTCCGTTGTAGGGATGTAAAGTGTTTGCCCTTATTAATAACATATTCTTTCTTTCTGTCCCATTTACCTTTTTATGTCTCTCTTAAGTCTTGTATTTGAAGATCAAATTTTCTGTTGAGCTCTGGTCTTTTTATCAGGAAGGTATGGAAGTCCCCTATTTCATTGAATATCCATCTCCTCCCCTGAAAGATCATGCTCATTTTCACTGGGTAGTTGATCCTTGGTTGTAATCCAAGCTCCTTTGCCTTATGGAATATTATACTCCATGCCCTATGGTCTTTTAATGTAAAAGCTGCAAGGTCCTGTGTAATTCTGACTGCGGTTCCATGATATTTAAATTGCTTCTTTCTGGTTGCTTGCAGTATTTTCTCCTTGACTGTTAATTTTGGAATTTGGCTACTATATTCTTTGGTGTTTTCAATTTGGGATCTCTTTTAGGAGGTGATTGGTGGATTCTTTCTATGGCTATTTCACCCTCTGGTTCTAGTTCCTCAGGGCAGTTTTCCTTTGTGGTTTCCTGCAAGATACTGTCCAGGCTCTTTTTTTCACCGTGATTTTCAGGTAGACTAATAATTTTAAAATTATCTCTCCTGGATCGATTTTCCAGGTCAGTTGTTTTACCAATGAAATATTTTACATTTTCATCAGTTTTTTTTTTCATTCTTTTGCTTTTGTTTGACTGATTCTTGCTCTCTCATAGAGTCATTAGCTTCCATTTGCTCAATTCTAATTTTTAACAAATTGTTTTCTTCTATTAGATTTTGTACCTCCTTCCCCATTTGGCCAATTGTATTTTTTAGGGACTTGTTTTCTTCAGTGTACTTTTTTCCCAGTTGGCCAGTTGAATTTTTTAAGGACTTGTTTTTAACAGTTAATTTTTGTCCTTCCTTTTCCAAGCTGTTGACTCTCTCTTGCATACCTCTCATTCCCTTTCCCATTTTTTCTTCTACCTCTCTCATTTGACTTTTAAAATCCTTCTTGAACTCTTCTAAGAAGGCTTTTTGGGCTTCAGACCAGTTCATATTCCCTTTTGAGGTTCCAGATGTAGGTTTGTTGACAATGTTGTCCTCTTCAGAATTTCTGCCTTGATCTTCACCCTTCCCATAATAAGAATCTACCATATGTTTCTTTTTGCTTGTGGTGTTTGCTTATTTCCTGGCCTTTAAAGAGATTGGGCTCTCCTGCTGGGGAGCAGAGGGCACTGACCCAAGCTTCTTGTGTTGGGAGCCTAGGGCCTGGTCGATGGCTTTGTGTGCTGGGGCCTCCACTGTTGGCAGTTGGAGGCTGTAGCATTCTGGCAGCTTACCTCAAGAGCTGGAATTCTAACCCCAAACCTCCGACTCTACTTCACCACACTGACTGCCTTAAGAAGGAAGCTCCTTCACAACATCCCTGAGGAGGAGGAGTCCCACAGCTTCTACTCAAATGCTTTCAAGGATGAGGAGCACACTGCCTCAAATGGTAACCCATTCTAATTTGGAATGTCTGTAATTGTTAGAAGAGTTATTTTAATTCAGCTAAATTTTTTCTCATGGAAACTGAATCATAGACTGTTAGAACTGCGAGGGACTTTGGAATTCATCTCATCTAGCTCATTTTACCAATCAGGAAACTGAGGCCCAGAGAAAGTAAATGACTTCCTTAGAGTCACAGGGATGGCAGAGATGAGCTTTGAACTCAGGTTCCTGACTCTTAGTTTATTGTGCGATCATTAGTCTAGAGCTGGGGGGAATGGAGTCTCATTAAATCCAATTCACTTGCAAGTCAAGATATGCCCTTCCTGGTGTCCTTGGTCCTCTTTGAGAACGAAAGACAAACAACATCAACAATCTTATTTTACAATCATGAAACTGAGAAGTCAAGTGACTCGCCCAAACACAAGCTGGAGGAAGCAGATTCCTCCTGACTCAGTCCAGTGCCCCATTCTGATACGCCATGTAGCCCCATTTTCAGCTCGGCTCTCCTTCCACTGGACCACATAATCTATGTCCCAAAGGAAGAGAAATCCCAGAAAGGAATGATGTCAGAAGGTTCTTCTTTCTGGGGCCCGGCATTGACTAAGTCTGCACCTAAGCACTAACCTCGCTGGATGATACGAGGTTCACATCAGCAGGGAACCACATTGCCTAAACTCCTTGGCCTGTTAGCATTTAGATAACCTATGCAAGGCTAACCTAACCTAGAACTCTTAAGGTTTGGCAAAGCCTATGTGCTATCTGGTGCAGTGTATACAAGCACCAGGCTTGGAATCAGAAAGGAAATGAGTTCAAATCTACCTTCAGACATTTACTAGCTCTGTGACCTTGGGCAAGTCACCTAGCCCTATTTGCCTCAGTGCCCTCATCGGTCAAATGAGCCAGAGGAGGAAATGGAAAACCACCCCAGGATTTTTTGCCAAGAAAATTACAAATAGGGTCACAAAGAGCCAGACTCAATAACAACAAATGTGCTCTTTAGGGTATACGTGGATCAAGGAGAAGCTAAGAGCATGTAGTTTGTGGTAGATGTCTTATTACGTAATTTAATTGCTTTTTATTACCATTTTTATATATTCTATTTTCAGAAATAGAGATGAATTTTATAAATATTATTCTTATAAGTATAAATTGTTAATTTTTATCATACCAAGAGTAAAACATTGCACACAGTTGACTGTGTTCTCTTTGTATCTGTGGGGAATCACTCCATTAGGCTAGATCACATAGATATTCAGGGAGCACATCTGATCTCAGAGCTGATTCTGCTTGAGAAAATCCACAATAAATCCATACTCCCAGGTATGGGGAAGTCATAGACCTAGTTATCCAGATGAATTGCCCAAGGTCACACAGCAAATGACAACTGGAGGCTATTCCTAACAGATGTTTAAGTTTTTTATAATTTAATTCAATTGAAGGACCGCATATTAACCTCCTGCTATCTATAGGACAGCGTTCTAGGCACTGATGAGACAAGGACAAAAATTGAATAATCCCTGCCTTCCAAGCGCTTACATTCTACTGTAGCATTTCAACTTCTCCATTGTTTATTGGTAATCCACACTGGTTTTCCTGCAGTCATCATGAATGAAAAATTTCCAAAAGAGTTCAGTGTGCTTTCTGGACAAAGAATGAGAGAAAGTAGTGTAAATGATGCTGTTTTCGTCAGGGCACCTAGGAAGAAGTGGCCATTAGCTCTAGTTTCCCGCTGGGAGGTGGGGGTGAAGCTCAACCTATTTTTACAGAATTTTATTGGGCTAGAAGTATGTACGTTACCTACATGATCATGCCTTATCTTACATGATCCTTGCTAGAGACTGTAAGGGGAGGCTGGGAATTTTATAAAGGAGGAAACTGAGGACTAGAGTGAAGGAGAGCTATGTCCAAGGACTCGAGAGTTATGAGCAAAGCACAGATTTGACCGCATCATTCTCGTGCTCACACAACACCAATGACTCCTTCATGGTGCTAGGATCAAATAGAAACTCCTCCATTTGGCATTTAAAGCCCTTCCCGACCTATTCCCAATCATTCTTTTCAGGCTTATTAAACATTATTCTCCTTTGTGTCCTCTATTATTCAACTAAACTGGTCAACTTGCTGTTTCCTGTATAGGACATTCCAGTCCTGGTGCCTTTGCACTGGCTGTTCCTGATGCCTGGAATGCCATCCCTCCTCACCTCACCTCTTGGAATCTCTAGCTTTCTTCAAGGCTTAGCTCAAGGGTTACTTCCTCCATGAACCCGATCCATATCTCCCTTATTACTAGTGCCTCCTGCTACCAAAATATAATTCTGCACTAACAGTATGTTAAATATATATGCACATATGGGTGTGTATGTCTATATTCATATATATAAATATACATGTATGTATATGTATGTATTGTATATGTATACACATACTGCATACACTATACACATATACACAGACATATACATACATGTATGTATATACATGCACATACATATACACACACGCATACTTTTCTGTGTACAAGTTGTTTCCTTCCAATAGGAGAATTGGTCTGAGGGAAAAAAATAGAAACAAACACTTATGTTGTTGTTCAGTTATGTCTGACTCTTCATGATCCCATTTGGGGTTTTCTTGGCAAAGATACTGGAGTGGTTTCCCATTTCCTTCTCCAGCTCATTTTACAGATGCAGAAACTGAGCAAACAGGGTTGAGTGTCTTGCCAAGGGTCACACAGCTGATGAGCGTCTCAGGCTGAATTTGAACTGAGGACTTCCTGACTCCGGGTCTGATGCTCTATCCACTGTGCCCTGACCGTCACCTCCTAAACACACAAAAAGGCAATATATGAATGTATATACGTATACACATTTATGTACATATACACACACATGCACATATATGATTGCATTTTCACATAATTGGTTTCCTTTGTTATCCTATGAATTTTATTTTATGCATTTAAAAAATATTATACTGAGGAGTCCACAGGCTTCACCAGATTGTCAAAGAGGTCCATGCCACATCTGCCAACTGTTTCTGGAACATACTAGATATTAAATAAATGCTTGTTGACTAGATTTGTAATAGCCTGTAAGATCTTTGAGGGCAAGATTGTTTTATGTTTGCTTTTGTATTCTCAGTTCCCAACACAGAGAAGGCCCTTCATAAATACCTGTCAAATGAATGAATGAATTAGGGTGGGGTCAACGGGGCTTTGCAGCAGGGTTCCAGAATCAATCGGTTACTGACAACAGTTATTCTCCATCAGTAGCGCAAACATCAGAGCTTAACATTTAGTTAGCCATGATAATTGGCTAAATTAGGAAGTTAATGTAGCTGCTGCTGCATCCAGGTGAAATCCCCCCACACAAGCAGAGCAGCTGTATCTTGGGGGCCTCTGTCTCCCATTCTCCTGAATTTTTCTTATGCTCTCCATTTGAAGGTATTTTTTTGTAATGCTTGCCCTGGTTGGGTTTCTGTAAACCACCAGTTACCCATCTGAAGGTCACAGAGGCAGGAGGAACAAAGCCAAGACCGAAATTTAAGTCTTTGGAATCCACCATGAGTGTCTCCCACTGGGCCTCTCAGAGTCTCCCCCACCCCCCTCCAGTGGTTCTAGACACACAGATGAGTTCTCAAATCGATTGTGTACAAGGATTTTTCTCTCTGTTTTACAGGAGCTCATAGAAAAGTGACTTGTCTGAGTTCACACAGCTTATAAATGAGTAGGTCACATGCCACAAGACCCAAGGTGCAATCCCCTGCACCAGGTAAGATGAGGGGACACCTGACAGATGCCACAGTGTCCTGTTTTCACAGTCTTGCTGGGCATACAAGGAGTGAAGTGCCCAAGGGCACCTTTCTGACCTTTCAAGCCGCCCTGGTTCCAGGGGCCTCTGCTCCAGACCGTACCTAGGCAGAGGAGATGTTTAGGGCCCCGGAAATGGGAGTGCAAGTGGGAAGAGGTGATAACCAGAGTTCTAACTAGAATGAAATAACTAGAGCTTTACTGCAGGGTAAAGAAATTTTGAAGGGGCGGCTAGGTGGCGCAGTGCATAGAGCACTGGCCCTGAAATCAGGAGGACCTGAGTTCAAATCCGGCCTCAGACCAAACACTTGACACTTACTAGCTGTGTGACCCTGGGCAAGTCACTTAACCCCAATTGCCTAAAAGCAAAAAAAAAAAAAAAAAAAAAAGAAAGAAAGAAATTTTGAGGTCCGTAGACAGTACCAATACTCCATCATAGGTAGAAATAACTGAATCTAGCACCTGGATGGCAGTACTGATTAGTGAAAACCAGCTAGCCTGCTTCCTTTACGGGTACCCTAATGAACTCCATAGCCCCACTCATCCCTGCTTCCTCCCCCAGTGGCAATATTTCTAGGTCTGGGCTTGAGGAATCCAAAGGTTTTTGCTTATGGGGGCAACTGCTCTGGGGTTTCTGTCTCTGCCATCATGGGGTGGCATCTTGGAGTCACTCTCCTTCTACAGGGCCTCCTTAAGATCTACTGCCAATTATACGTGTGTGTGTGTGTGTGTGTTTTAAGGTGATTTGAAGGTGACTTTCTTCCTGCTTGCTCCACTACTACCTTGGGGTGCTCAGCACAGGTGCCAGAGTTATTAGGAAGAGCCCTGAATACAGTAGCACACCATGCAGAGACAAGGTTAGATCTATCTCATCAGAACCCTCTGCACCTCTGATTGGACCCTCTGACTGAAGGGCAGGGCCATGGGTTTTTGGGCTTCTTGTTAAGAAAGAGGTTCAACAGTCTTCGCATTTCCCACTGGCTATATTGCTTTTAGACTTCATCATGTCCCTGACCCCTGATCTGGGTACCTTCTCCCCACCCCCATCCTCTGTAACTTCCTGTTATGGGTTGTTTTCCCCATTTGATTGTAAGCTTCTTGAGGACAGGGACAGTCTCATTTTTTTTTTTAAATTTGTATTTGTATCCTCAGAGTTTAGCACAGTACTTGGAATACAGAAGGCACTTCTAATATTCTGTATTCTAAGGCCCTTCCAGTCTAAACTCTATCTTCTAATGCCCTTCCCGGCTCTAGTGTTCTATGTTCTAAGATGCCTTCCAACTGCCATTCTGGGTTCTAAGTTCCCTTCCAGCTCTGATATTTCTTTCGTCTGTGGTACAGTGGAATGAACACTGACTTTGACATGCTTAGCACAAAGCCTGGCACATGGCAGGTGGTTGATAAATATTTATTGATTGATTGATTGAGGTCAGAGGTTCTGGATTCAAATCCCACTCCTGATGCTACATGTGAGATGTTAGGCAAGTAACTGAGACTCAATTTCCTTAATTATAAAGTGAAGAAGTTGGCCCAGATGGCCTCTGTTGTCCTTTCCAGCTCTAAATCTCCACTTCTATGTTCTAAACTCCATTCCATCTCTAAAATCTTTGATCCAATATTCCTCTGAGCTGTGACATCCTAAATTCTAAGGTTTGTTCAAGCTGTAACATTTCATATATTAATGTCCCTTTTGGTTCTGACATTCTGTGACTCCCCTCCAAGTGCCTACCTCTGAGCCAACAGTCCTAGTCAAGGTCACTCACTCACTCAAAAGGCATTGGCGACAACTTTTGTTCTGATGCCCAAGTGTCATTAAGGGGCCAAAGTTCTGGGCACCAGGTAGGGAATTGATGTCTGTTCCATATGGCCTGGCTGTCTGGAGGACATGCTCCTCTTGCTCTTTGTAAATGGGGACATGTGCTTGGCAAAGCCTTGGCTCCCTCATTCCAACTGGGCCATGGCCAGGATGAAGACATTCAGCCGGGGAAGGTTTGAATCCAAACAATGGAAGTCATTTCTCTAAAGAGAGAGGAGGACTTGGAAATATAAATGGTGGTCAGGTATTCATTTGGCAGAAGGGTGGTAAGAAATAATGAGAAGGAAGAAAGCAGCTGGAATTGGAAGTGACCTTAGAACATAGGATTTGGGCTTGGAGGGACTTCAGAAGGCAGAAGGTGAGAACTAGAAGGGACCTTAGGGAAAGGACAGAACGTGGGAAAAGAGAGAGATGGAGGGGAAGAGAAAAGAGAAAGAAGGGAGAAAGAAGGAGAATTGCCTCTCCAGGCTCTACTTCTGACTCTCTGGACTTTCTCAATCATGCCACAAAAGCCTCCTCACACTTTTAAGATGCTTCCAGAAGTGGCACTCCATAGTGTATGGGCCTTTCTGGTCCATATGGTCCCTTCTAGGCCCTTGCAGTCTAAATTTTATCTTCTAATGCCCCTGTCAGCTCTGGTGTCCTATGCTCTAAGATGCTTTCCTGCTGACATTCTGGGTTCTAAATTCCCTCCCAGCTCTAACATTTCATCTACAGTACAGTGGAATCAACACTGGTTTTGAAGTCAGAAAACCTGGCTTAAAATAAGATGATATTTGTTTAATTTTTTTTAAAAGAACTTAGTACAATGCACATAGTAGGTGCACATAGCACATAGTAGGTGCTCTATTAATCCTATTCCCTTCCCCCCTTCCTCAGCCTGGAAGTTCGCTCTACCCCTGGACTGAAGTATATTCTGCCCTGC
Source organism: Phascolarctos cinereus (assembly GCF_003287225.1). Taxonomy (NCBI): domain Eukaryota; kingdom Metazoa; phylum Chordata; class Mammalia; order Diprotodontia; family Phascolarctidae; genus Phascolarctos; species Phascolarctos cinereus. The sequence continues at coordinate 369,517,570 of NW_027556098.1, read as the reverse complement.
CTACCCTTTCTCTAATTGGCTGCTTCCTCCAGAACATCCATCTTAAGGAAAATGTCCTGGCCAACTGTGTCTTCATATCCCTCTCCAGGCTTCACTCCTGCCTCTTCCTACTTTCTCTGTGGGCTTCCCCAATCTGTCTAGCTTTTGAACTTCTTTTTATGTATTGTCTTCCCCTATTAGAATATAAGCTCCTAGGGTGCAACTAGGTGGCACAGTGGATAGAGCACCGGCCCTGGATTCAGGAGGACCTGAGTTCAAATCTGGCCTCAGGCATATAACACTTACCAGCTGTGTGACCCTGGGCAAGTCACTTAACCCCCATTGTCCCACGTCCCCCCAAAAATAGAATATAAGCTCCTAGAGGGCAAGGACTGTCTTTTGTTTTGCTTGTATTTGTTTTCACAGCACTTAACACAGTGCCAGGCACATAATGGATGCTTAATAAATGCTTTTCGACTTACACTAGATTTGAAGTCATGCTGTAGGATCGTAGTCCTGGAATCTTAGATCTAGAACTAGGAGGCCATCTAGAACAACCCCTTATTTTAGAGGTGGGGAGACAGAAGTTCAGAGAGCTAAGTCACTTGCCTAAGGTCATACAGATATCATGACTCCGAGGCAAAATTTGAACCCAGGTCCTTAGACTGTAGAACCAGAGAGCTCTCCACTGAGCCACATTGAGTTCAAACCCAGAATCTATCACATGCTGAAAGTTTGACCGAGGACAGATGACAAATGAGATCAAGAAACCCATTGCTGCTTTTATACCACAGTGGCTGGCCTGGAAGAGTTTCCCGATTCCTTCTCCAGCTCATTTTATAGATGAGAAACTGGGGCAAATAGAGTTGAGGGATCACCCAGCTAGTAAGTGTCTGAGGCCAGATTTGAACTCAGGAGGATGAGTCTTCCTGACTCCAGGCCCTGTGCTCTATGCACTATGGCGCCACCTAGCTGTTCTACAAATCCACCTAGGATTCATGGAAAAGAGTCACTGGCTGGTCATCAGAGAGACCCTAACCTATTTGTAATTTATGGGTATTTAAGTAAAGGATAGCATGAGGGTATAGATACCAGTCTATAGCAGGACGACTAGGGTCCCTTTTACAAGATTCATGCCATATCATGGTAAATACTGAGTTTCCTTTCTCCTTCCCCAACAAGAGACCAAATCTGATTAGGTTGCTTCACATGGACAGAGTTCCTCATCCCAACTTTGCCCTGGCAGGCCAACTCCATGATGTCTCATTGGTCAAAGATGTGACCCATCTCAAGCTTGGTGCCTAGTCTCACGGACCTTGAATCATGCTATAACATGCACTGCAGTTGTCTATGGGACAATCAGGGACCGAGGGGAGCCAGTTGTTGTCTATACAAGCAAGTAATGGAAAGTTAATTAACCAATGAACATGCTCACTTTGGACAGTGGATCTTGGCTGGTCATATAAGAAGATGTCTCTTTCCCTAAGGCCCAAAATATATATGGCAAGAGCACACACACATACACACGCATGTGCATAGGTGTATGTGTATATACATATATATGCATATATATGTATATAGATGTGTGTGTGTATATGTGTACACACACACACACACACACACACACACACATAGTAGATAAGTAATTTAACAATTTAACTCTGGTCACAGACCAAGTTAAGAGATAGACCAAGAGTTGAATTCCAGACACATACCCTTTCCACTGCAACATGATGCAATAGAAAACCATCATTTTTCCTTAAACTGCGGTAATTGTCTCATACATGATTGATTTTTCTGAAGGTTGCTCACTGTGGAATCTTTCAGTCTCCAATGACTTTCGTGTCATTTCCACTTCTTTTTGTAAGATTTGTTAGTATTATTTTTTTAGTTAAGTGCCTGGATTGCAAACTCAGATTGATAACTAATCACTTCTAGGATGACTTTCCCTCTGTTCCATACAGTACAGTCTGAAAGAAGGTTCCTGGGGGCAGTATTGGGTATGTTTACATAGGCCTGGGTACCTTTTCAGCTTTATCTTCCATTAATCAAGGCACCTCCCACCAACTTCAGCCAAACCGGGCTTCTCGTCATCCATTGTTCATATCCCATTCTTTACTGACTTTTAGAGGCAACCAGGTGTCTCAGTGGATAGAACACTGGAGGCCAAAATCAGGAAGACCTGAGTTCAAATCCAGTTCCGGACACAGTATCTCTGTGACTGTGGGCAGGTTACTTAACCTTTCTGCAATTGTAAAATGATAATAACAGCACCTACTTTGCAGGATTGTTGTGAAGGTCAAATGAGATAATATTTGTAAAACATTTAGCACGGTGCCTGCCACATAGTAGGTGCCACATAAATGCTTATTCCCTTCCCCTTCTCCCTTTGTGCCTTTGCTCATACGTGCCTGGAATGCCCTCTGCCCATCCCATCTTTATTTATTGAATCCTTCAAGGCCAAGCTGAAGGGCCACCTCCTGCAAGCAGCCTACCTCCACGCCTCCAAATGAAATAACATGTATAAAGTGCTTTGCAAGCTCTGAAGCACTGCATGAATGCTAGCTATGTTTATTCTTATTGTCATTATTTGGTGAGAAGATATCTCTCACTCCCCTAATCTCATAACATTTCCTTCCTTCCTCCCTTATGCTGTAGTCACTGGATATTTCATTAGAACTATAGATAACAATTTTGTATTTGATTTATTTCTGTGTTTGTCTTGTCACTTACAATTCTCCTAAGTGGGGGCTCCAAGCTACTGTGATTGTATTAATAACTTTTTATTTGGTATAGAATGCCAAATATTTGGTATAGTTGATATGGGGGGGCAGCTAAGTGGCACAGTGAATAAAGCACGGGCCCTAAAGTCAGGAGGACCTGAGTTCAAATCCAGCCTCAGACCAAATACTTGACACTCATTAGCTGTGTGACCCTGGGCAAGTCACTTAACTCCAATTGCTAAAAAACAAAGAAACAAAAAAATTGGGAGAGGGAGACCCATGGACCTTCAGGCCATGGTGTTGCCCCCAAGCTAAAAAAAATAAAAAGTGAGTTAATTATTTTAACTGGGTGTAGCTCATTAAATGTAAATAGATAAAGGAAATTGAGAGGAGAAGGTAATGACTGGAGAAAAGACTGAATCCACAACCATCCCTTCTAGGGGGAGCAAAAGGGATTCAGCTCTGTTCAGGTCCAGAAGAGAAGAGGGAACAGAAAGGATGAAGTACCAGCTGACCACCTGTGTGTCTTTTTCACCTTTGAATCCTCTTCAGCAATTAATGCATAGTAGGGGCAGAGGAAATGCTGAATGAATGAATGATTGAACTTTAAGAAATAAAGTGAAATTTAAGGAATAGATGGATTTTAAGGAACGAGTGAACAAATGTGAGGTTTATAAGGAATGTTGCATGAGAACTGTAGATAACAAACCAGCGTAAGGGATAAGGGATGATGGCACAGCAGAGACACCATAATGTTCTGAGGTGAGGCATCTGGTGCCCAGACAGGTGAAAGGCAAAGTTTTTGTATTCCTGGCGCAGAAGAGAGAGTATGAGACTTGGACTCAAGGAGATTTGGGCTAATGTTCCATCCCTCATACTTCCTAGATCTGTGAGCTTAGACAAATCATAAAACTTCAAGCTATTAGCTAGCTAATATTTACAGAACACTTACTATGTGCCAAGTACTGCACTAAGCACTTTATTTGATCTCCACAACAACCGTAAGAGAAAGGGGCTTTTATTATCCATATTTTACAGATGAGACAACTGAGGCAGACAGAGCTTAAGTGACTTGCCCAGGGTCACACAACTAGTAAGTGTATGAGGCCAGATTTGAACTCAGGTCTTCCCAATTCCAGGCCCAGAGCTCTATCCTCTGTGCTACCTAGCTGCCTCAATTTCATCATCTGTAAAATGGGTGTATTAATACTTTTGTTTTATTGTTTTCTACTTTTATTTTGAGAATCAGCATGTTTGCTATCATTTTAGGACATTTCCAGAAACATACTTGGCAATGAAATTCTAACACATTGTAAAATGTCATATGTTAGAAATCTGAAGTCCTTCTGCTCAGGGGACCACTTAAATTGTTAAAAAAAAAAAAAGATCATTGCATTTTCTAAGTTTGGATAGCTGCAGAGAAAGCCATGGACACTAACTTTAAAAATTTTTTTTTTAGGCAATTGGGGTTAAGTGACTTGCCCAGGGTCACACAGTTAGTGTCAACTGTTTGATCTGAGATCAGATTTGAATTCAGGCCCTCTTGACTTCAGGGCCTGTGCTCTATCCACTGAACCACCTAGCTGCCCTGCCACTAACTTTTAAAATTAATATTATTTGTTTCTGTTGTATATTTTTATGCAACTTTGTTTGCAAACTTACTTTGTTTTTTCCCAATTACATGTAAAATCAATTTTAACATTCTTTTATTTTCTCAAATTTTGAGTTCCAAATTCTCTCTCTCCCTCCTCTCCTCTCCCCCCCCCTTGAGAAGGCAAGCAATTTTACATAGGGCATACATGTGTAGTCATGCAAAACATGCTTGCATGTAAGTGAAAGAAAACACAGACAAAAAGCCCCAAGAAAAATGAAGAAAGTAAAGAAAAAGTAACTTTGATCTGCATTCAGACTCTACCAGTTCTTTCTCTGGAGATGTACAGCACCTTTCATTATAAGTCCTACATAATTGTCTTGGATCATTGTATTGCTGCGTATAGGGTGCATTAATACTTACAAGTATCTCGCCACCTCAAAGGGCTGTAGGAGAAAAAGACTTTGTGAATATACTGTGATCTACAAGTACATCAAACACAATATCTCAAGCCAAGTTTCTACTTTCCATTAAATGTGTGCCTCCCTTTTGCCCAATGCCCTATATTTGAAACATACTGGGTTTATGTCTGGCTAGCCTCTTTCCCTGGAGCTGTAGCTAGGATGACCCGTGCTTTATCCGAAGGCACTGACATTTATAGACTATGCTTTCATCTTGTTGATGCCCACAGTTCCTAAACCTTGACATCTTCCAGTGGTGTCATGATCCTCAAAGCTATGGCTTCTGCTTCTTCACTCACCATTGTACTGCCTTGCTTCACCACTCCCAGGGGCAAGATGTTCCTCTCTTGGGACCAAATTCTCCCTGCCATTGCCATTCCATCTTTCTCCTCCCCCTTTGCTGGCAGATTATCTCTTCATCACAATTACCCCTATACCTCCAGAACTATTATATGGGGTCATAGATGAGACCCTATGGTGAACCAGCTGTCTCCTTTCCTGGCATGGCTACTGCCAAGTCCTGGGGTCATGCACCATAATTTTCCTAGGAGACACCTGTAACATTCCCCTTACACACAAAAAGGGAGACTGAGGTCACTGTCTCTCCTTTAGGGATGTCCTAAGGTCTCTCTTCTAAGAAGACCTCACATCCTTAGAGTATATTCCATCCCACTCGAGTGAGCTTACTCCATGTGCTGAAATTCCTAGTGAGGACTTGGGTCTCTGCCTCATCTGGCAGGTACAGTTACTTACTCAGTCCTGTGGACTCTTCCTACTGAAACCATTCTTGCATAAGCTCTCATTGTCACCCTTCCAGATGATTGCTTGTGAGCTCTTAGTGGTCCTTGCCTCCTCTATTCTCTCCTACTTCCAATCCACCCTTCATACTACTGCCAGATTAATCTTTCTTAAAGATGATGTGTGTAGGGGTAGCTAGGTGGCACAGTGGATGGAGTACTGGCCCTGAAGTCAGGAGGACCTGAGTTCAAATCCAGCCTCAGACCAAATACTTGAGACTAGCTGTGTGTCCCTGGGCAAGTTACTTAATCCCAGTTGCCTAAAAAAAAATGACTTATGTAAAATATTTGGCACTACATAAATGTGAGCTGCTATGATGCTCATCATTGTCATTATCATTAATATACTTAGATCTGATTAGGTCACTCCTCTCCTCAGAGATCTTCAAGGGCTCCCTAGACACTACTGAATAAAGTTTCATCTCTTGTACCTAGTATCAAAGGCCCTCCATATTATTATTATCATGGTAAGGTTTACAAAATACTTTACAAATATTAGCTCATTTGATCCTCACACCAATCCTGGAAAGTAGATGCTTTTATTATCCCCAGTTTTCAATTGAGGAAACTGAGACAGAGGTTAATTTATTGTCCCAGAGTAATTCAGCTAGTGTCTATGGCTGGATTTGAACTCAGGTCTTCCTGACTGCATGCCCAATGCTCTACTCCACTGTGCCACCTAGCTGTTGAGATCTAGCATTAGCCCATAGTTTGAGGTTTACTTCATTCTATGCCCTTCCATGCAGCTTGCGATTTGGTCAAAGTGGACATTTTGCATACTGCAGACTTGAGTTTTCCTCTCCTATGCCTTCATTCATGATGGTTCCTATGCCTGGAATATCTTTTCTCCCTCTCATTCTACCCCCTTTTGAATTCCTAATCATCCTTAAACCCCAATTCAAATGCCTGCTCCTCCTCCTCCTCCAAGAAACCTTCCTTTATCTCTCTTGTCTGAAATGACCTTTCTGTTCACACCCGCTCTCCTGTAATGTATTTATCACATGATGAGGCAACTAGGTGTCACAGCAGATAAAGTGCTAGACTTGGAGTCAGTAGTCAAAAAGATCTGAGTTCAGACTCTGCCTTAGATACTGACTTTAAGTTATGTGATACTGGGTAAGTCATTCAAACTCTCAGCCTTGGTTTCCTCATCTGTAAAATAGAGATAATCAATCGATAAGCATTTATTAAGTACCTCCTATGTCCCAGGCACTGTGCTAAGTGCTGGATAATAATAACACCTCCCTTCCCAGGTTGTCATAAGGATCAAATGAGATAAATGTGAACAGCGTTTTGCAGACCTTATAGCTCTCTGTAAATGTGATTATCGTATTGCGTGTCAGAGATTTCTGTGCTTGGGCCACAACCCATTGTACTATAAACTCAGAAGGGTAGGGACTGGGTCTTATAGAAAATTGATATTTACCCTAATGCCCAGCACAAGGCTCTCAGCACACAGTAGTCATTAATAATTGCTGAGCTGAAGAACCACATAACTTCGGGTTGTTATTATTTTAAAACTTATTTCTGAAATTCCTTCTGGGAGCCTGGCAGCCCCAACAATTTTTTTTTGGTGGATGCTGGGTCTGAAAGGTCCCAGCTATAGTCTTTTAATAATCAATGAGAGAGGCTGCATGATGTACTGGTAAGGACTCTGGGCTGGGAGTCAACAGATCTGAGTTTTAATCAAGGTTTGACCATCTATTCATTATGACATCTTGGACAATTTCCTTTCCCTTTCTGTACCTCAGTCTTCTCATCTGTAAAATGGCCATTTTTGGAGGTTCCTTATTAGAACTGTCCAAAATTGGAATGTACCACATTAGGAGGTAGTAAGTTCCTCATTACTAAAGTTTTTGTTTGTTTTTTTTTTTGTTTGTTTGTTTGGAATGGAGGCCAATCGTAGGGGTCACCTGGCCTAATCTCTCATTTTACAGATGAGGAAGCTGAGGTCCGGAGAAATGGAAGAGCCAAGATTTGAAACCAGACCTTCTTATTTCCAATCTTTCACTGTTTCTACTGTACAAGAGGCTTTCAATTCAGAGATTCTGGGGTTCTTTGTGAAGATAATTTCTGAATTCTCTCTTAAACTTAATACTCTATATTCCAGGATTCAGATGTGGCAACGTTTGTGTCCAACAGCTGTCATTTCACCTTCATTCTTGAAGAAGACCAATGGCATCATGGGTGATGTCTTTACTTGCACTTGAATTGGATTTAAATGAAGCAGTGCTGCTCAAAGTTGTCAGCCTCACTTCTCCAGAGTCATCAAAGACTGGTGGCAAGATAAAAGTCAAGATGACTGGTGATGGCCCAGGATGCAGTGGGTGACCCTGGTCTTTATAAAGTAAAGTCTTCCCCAGGTCTGTTTGTCCAAGGCCATGTCCATTCAAGGATGAAGGGTTAGTGACTTCACAGAGAGGCAATGAGGGTAGTCATGTTTCCAAGCCGTCCCAGTGCAGCAAAATCCTGGGCAACCTTTCCAACCTGGGCTTTGGGAGATCTTTGGGACTCAGCCGTCATTCAGTGGATTTACTCTGTTCTGGAGGAAATCTAAGTTGTGAACCCCTAACTTCCATCTTCTCACCTCTATGTAAACAACCCTGATTATTTCTGGATTTTCGGGGTATCCTCTTCAAACCAGTGTGTAAATGACTGACGTTATTTATGAAACAGGATAAAAAAAGCTTATTGATAGAATGTTCACTTAAAAAACATCATGAAACTTTATATGATTGATGAACACAATGAGGAGACAGACCAGCTTCTGCTCATACTGATGAGTTGTGTCTCCAGAGCGAGGTTATTGCTCCATGTCCCCTTAGGAGTCTAGGGGTACCCCTGAGGGATTATAAAAGTTCTTCTTAGGCTATTGACTGCAATCCTTTTCTATTATGGTTTTTTTTTTTTCTGATTACTGCTTCATTATCATTTTCCAATGCTGGCTTGTAGCACTCTGGTATCATTTAATTGGTTGATATTACCACAGTGTCATTGATAATGTATGTAACACTAATTAAATCCTACAAATGGATGCTTATTGAGCAGATATAAGAAGGAGAGAAATACAAATGAATCTCCCCAAACTGAGGCACACTCTCCCTACTACTATCGTAGTCCCTGAGGAGAGTGGGGTCACACTTTAATTATCTGCTACATTCTACTTACCAAGTTCCATTCTGAATGAAAGATTACCATTGGAGAAGTAATCCCCTTCCCCATAGAACATAGTGTTTCAGGTACAAGCAGGGTTTGCTGTGGGGCTGCGTTGGGTCATGCAGGTCACTCCTCAGGGCTAAGGTGGCTCTTTATCTGGCTTAGCTCCAATGGTTAGAGTGGCCTCTGGTATGGGGTCCCATCACTGGCTCTGTGGTGGCTCTTCTGACCTTTAGATGCTCACAAGGTTATTCTGTCTCCAATACTCCTTTGCCTAATGCTGACAGAGAATTAACGCAACAGGGAAATAAGAAACAGCAGAGCCATGTGGGTACCAAGGTAGGGAAATTGATATCTACTAAAGCTTAGTAGCTCAACCAACATATTACATAAGTAATATGTGACAAAATCAAGATTTGAACTCAGTACCTCTGACGCCAAAACCAATGTGTTTTCCACGTGCTGCCTCCCCTAATTAAGTTCCTTTTCCCACTCTGCCATCTTGCCTCTTTGATTGAAGTAAAGTCTATGCTTGTCCTGATGACTGAGTAGTTTCATGGGAACTCATTGGAACCAGAAGTCCTTTCCATGCACTAACATCAATTCCAAAGGCAGGACTTTCAGATAAGGACCCATCTCCATCCTAGCAATAGGCCATTGTGATGTGCTTGGCCAATAGGGCAGATGCCAATAAAATGAGTTAAGCCCAGATCCATCAGAGCCTTAAAAATAAAATAATAATAAAAAAATCATAAAGGTAGTTTGTGAAGCCACACTCAATCCGTCTTGCTGTCTCCAGGCTGCACTGACTTTGCGGATGACAAGCTGAAAAAACGGAGTTTACTGGCAAACCTGAGCAGCTGAGACCTGGGGGGGAAAGGCCCATGGAGAAGGCCCAGACAAATGTAGTCCCAGCCTGCCAATTTCCAGAGTCACTCTCCCGACCCATCACCTCCCTTTAATAGGCCCAGACTCATCCGGAAACTTAGCCCAGGCTCATTTGGGAGCTCAGTGGAGACTTCAGAAGGGAAATAAATGGGATCGTCAGTTTCATGCTAGTAAGTTTCTGATGAATAGAATTGTTTTCATTCACACGGAGAATATCTCAGTGGAGATGGATGGGACACAGAGAGAGGGAAAGCCAAGTCTCTTTCCTTTAAATGAGGCAGCAGGAGCCAGGAGAGGTGGGTAGAGGGAGGGGGAGAACATTATAAACCCCTTCCTCCCCCTACAACCTCCCCATATGCCTGACACAAACTAATGCAAGAATTCTAGGCAAAGCTCCCTTCAGAGGCTGATTAGACTGGGGACACTGTGCATCACTGATGAAGAGTTAAGTAAAAGGTGAAGGAATGATGGACTGGTTGCTAGAGGAGAGGAGACTGGGGGGTGGGGAGGAAGGATACTACTGGAGGAATTAAGGTACTTCTGAAGATTGGGGAAAAATGGCTGACCCAGCAATCCCAGCCAGGTCTGCACATCAGGGAGATTTTTTACCCAAATATAAGTCTAGCATCTATATGGAGGGAGGGAGATTCCAGGCCTGCTCTCCTCTCCTGGTTGGACTGCAACATGGAGTATTTTGTCTAGTTCTGGATGCCAAATTTTGGGAAGGACATTAATAAACTGGAATATATCCAAGAAGGATGACTGGAATGATGACGAGAAACCTGGGGGACTAATGGAAGGAACTGGGGATTTTCATCCTGGAGAAGAGTAAACATAGCGAGGCAATGATTCCTGTCTTTAAATATGGAAGATGTATTAAGCTTATTTTGCTTGTTACCACAGAGTAGAATTCGGGATGATGGATTTGGAATAAGCAGCCCTGGGTTCCAATGGTGGCTACCTGTGTGACTTTAGGAAGATCATTTTACTTTTCTAGGCCTCAGTTTCCTTTTCTGTAAAATGAAGGAGTTGGACTAGTTGGCCTCCAAGATTCCCTCCAGTTCTGAAGTTCCACGGAAGTAGATTCCAACTCAATGTATATTCTGCATCCCGATTCCTAATAATTGGAACAATACTGGAAGGGAAGTTAGCTCAAGAGGAATGAGAGGAAATTCTCCAGATGAAAATTAATGGTAGCTCATTTACAATTGATTCCAGTGAGGAAGGAAAAGGGATGATATCTGAAAGACTGGATGTGGCTGCATAGGGAGTTCATTAATGAACTTCATTTTAAGAACATACACAAAAGATGTCACTAAGGGAGACTAGAAATGAGTGTTAGGGCCTCATACCAAATGCAGAGTGAAGTAAAGAGAACCAAAAGAATTTTACTTACACACACACACACACACACACACACACACACACACGTATATGTTTAGTAACTACAGGAATCTAAGTGAAAAGAACATTGAACCAATAAGGTCTTGGAGAACAGATAATGAAAGATACCTCTCTTTTATCAACAGAGAAGCAGGGGATTAATAGGGTGGAATGTTTCATATGCTGTCAGATGGGGTAATTGAACTGGAGATTTTCACTTAACTATTTTACTCTTTCACAAGGGGGGGTTTCATGAAGGGGAAGGGAAGCTTTTTGCACCCAAGCTCTCAATGAGTATTATGTAAACAAAAAGTATATCAATAAAATAATGTATTTAAATAGAATAATATCAAAAGCCTATATCAGCATGAGCTAAGGATAATGATGATGATGATGATAGCAACATTTAAATAATACTTAATGTGTACCAGGCACTATGCTAAACACTTTTGTAATTATTATTTCAATTGATTTTCATAGCTTTGCAAGGTAGGTGTTATTATTATTTCCGTTTTACAGATGAGGGAACTGAGGCAAACAAAGGTTAAGTGACTTGCCCAGGGTCACACAGCTAATAAGTGTCTGAGAGTGGATTTGAACTCAGGTTTTCCTGAATCTAAGTCTAGCACTCTATCCATTGAGCCATCTACCTGCCACAATAAATTTGAAGGACAATAAAAAGACTTTAAAAATAGGCTATTGGGGCTAAAAAAAGAGCAAAGAAGGAACAGAGTAACTGCTTGCGGAAGAAGGGGAACAATGACAAGTAACAGAGAGAAGATAGAATTACTCAATTCCCATTTGGCTTTTTATGACCTTCAGACTGGAAAGGATGGAGCAAAAAATGATTAACAGAGACTTGAACTCTAAAATGTGTGTAATTGTAAGAGTGTACCTAGCTACCGTTAATCAATTTAACTTGACAAGTTCAAATGAGCACATCCCAGAATATTCAGTGAATCTATGATCATGGATATAGAGCTGGAAGGGACTTATTGATAACCTAGTCCAATGCCCTCATTTTACAGATGAGTAAACTGAGGCTCAGAGAAATGAAATGACTCGGTCAAAGACCCACAGTTAATAAGGGGCAGAGGCAGAAGAAGAATGTGAATCTAAGTACTTGGACCCCAAATCCAGTTCTTTACCCTCTATATCATGTTGCCTCTCTTTCGTTCATTACTCTAAAAACATTTTAATAAATATCTCCTGTTTTCAGAGCACTTGTACTAGGTGCAGGAAAGATACAAAGTATACATGAGAAATGGATCTTGTCCTCAAGATGTTAGACCCAATAGAGGCATCATGAGATGAACCCATGGAACTATATTGCATGGCATTCAGTGATCAGCGCAGTCCAGGGAGGCAAACCATAGTGTTAGGTGAGGTTATAAGGAGGTAGCTGAGTGGATTTTGGTGTTCTTGGAGGAACAATACAGAATGGGAGAGATGCAGTAGACTGGAGGTAGACAAATGTTTCAAAAAGGAGAAGGTGGATCCTTCTCATCATAAACAGCTAAACTTGAATTAATAGCTAAAAAAAATTGATTACTTGGCAGAGTATTTAGCAAGGGGAGCGGTGACAACTGAAAAGCACTGGAGGTCCTTAAAAAGAGCCCTATTATTTCATGTTCTAAGGGTCCTCTCATCTCTGACATCCCATGTTCTAAGGCTTTCCCAGCCCTGACATTCAGTGTTCTAAGGCCCTCCCAGCTCTGACATTCTTGGTTCTGAGGCCCCTCCCAGCTCTGACATTCTCTGTTCAAAGGTCCCTCCAGCTCTGACATTCTCTGTTCTTTCTATGGTCCCTCCTAGCTCTGACAGTATGTTTTCTAAGAACCCTTTCAGCTCTGGCATTCTATGATACTTGGACTCTATAATGTCTTTCCAGGAATATGATGTGCCTTTTTACCAACTTGGTAACTGGTATCTGGTTGGAAACTTTAGATATAGAGCTTGGGGCCTCCTTTCTCCATTAATGAACAGGGATAAGTTTAGCTTGAACCTTGAAAATCACATCCCCAGATGGTCTAGGGCCTAGATCAATAATCTTTAAGGCAGCAGATACACATAATTCTAGCACAGTTCCCTCTCTATCTGAGGGGGGCAGAGTGGCCAAGGGTCTGGCCTCAACCTCCTGCTTCCCCTTCCGGAAGGAATTAAAGTCTTCCTTGGAGAAGGGTGGGGGGAAGAGAGGCCAGAGAGGTCTATTCCACCTCCCATTAAGCCACACAGTGGGGATAGCCTCTAAGGATCCTGTCAGCTCTGGGCACATGTGATTCTATGCCCTCACTTGGGTTCGCCTCAGATTAAATACTGGACACATTTGGCAGTCAAAGGAACTTTTTAAACATAATTATCAGGTACAAGTCATAAAAGGTGGAGAAATAAAGGAAATAATTAAATGCCTAGCACTTCAATTCCAAATGAGCTTGGAATAAAATTTCTACCCTGTGGACTCTTCCTGGGAAATGGCTTATCATCATGTCTTCTTAGTTGACATTTTCCTAGAACATCCATTTCTAGATTTAGAGCTGGGGTGGGGAGGGGGAGTGTCTTTAGAGGCCATCTTCTCCAACTCTCTCTTTATGGAAGAAGAAATTGAAGCCCAGAGAGGAGTGACTTGCTTGAAGTCACATAGTGGTAGGACTGAGATTTGAACCCAGATCTCCTGACTCTCATACTAGGGACCATCCCTCTATTACAGAATATTTGGAGGAAAATCAATCAACTAGTCAGTCAGCTAGCGTTTGTTAAGCACCTACTAGGTGCTAGGCATTATGCTAAGTGATAGAGATACAATGAAAAGTCAGAGATAGTTTCTGCCTTCAAGGAGACTACATGTAAAAAATTTACATACAGACAAGATATACACAGGATAAACTAGAGGCTGTTAACAGAGAGAAGGTTATACCATTAGGGGGAGGATCAGAAAAGGCTTCTTATAGAAGGTAAGACCTTAGCTGAGATTTGAAGCAAGCCAGAGAAGGTAGGAGGTGGAGATGAGTGGGGAGAGAGTTCCAGGCCTGGGGGACAGCCAGGGAAAATGCCTGGAGTTGATAGATGGAGGGTTCTGTGAGAGGAGCAGTAAGACAAGTCAGAAAACCAAGACTTTGCTATTAACTCACTATGAGACCCTGGCTAGATCACTTCCCTTATCTGGGCCTCAGCTTCCCCATCTTTATAGTGGGCCTAGACCAGATGACTTCTTGGGCTTCTTTCAAGCCTACCATTCCATGTCTCCATGAAAACTTGGTTCTAACATCGGCTTTACAAATTACTATCCACTGTGATTTCAGAGAAATCACTTCAGCTTTGTTATAAGTTATACAGGAATAATGGGACCAAGGAATCCTGGATTTAGAGCTGGGAGGAGCCTTTAGAAATCATATAGCCCTACTCTCTCATTTCAAACATGAGCAAACTCTGGCCCAGAGAAGGGGAACAGGTTGCCCACAGTGGCACCACGGGCAATGCCAGCATTTCCTCCATTTTTAAAGCCCATGTGATGCCACCTCCTCTTCCCCCACCCCCAACCATTCAAGGATAGACACTTCTGTGTTTTTGTTTCCAGGCCCCTCCTATGCTGGGGGAAAGAAGAGAAATAAGAATTAACCTACTCTCTGGCCTTCAAGTCTATGAGATCCTTAGGTCTGGAAACCCCTTTCAGACTTGAGGCTATAGAGGTCAGTAGGAGCTCTTGACGCACATCCAGGATGGAGGATACACTGAAATCGAAAGTCTGATAGCCTCTGTCTCTGTCCTAACTAGACCAGACTCTGCGATGCTGACACCTTTCTGGGCTCTGCTATAAGTTACCTTCTATGAGAGAAACAAAAAAAAGAAAGAAAAGAAGAGAAAAGGCAGGGAGATTCAGGACATTTCGAGCCATGAGGAGTTTTCTTACAAGCCTGCACAGCTGCAAATGTAACAATTATCCTTTATGCCACTGATTTTATACAGCTTCTCATCAACCTCCACACGCTCATAAAGCATCTCCATATGGATTCCAAACCCATCCCTTCTGCTCCGGAGCCGCTCCCTGGCGGTGTCGCCTGAATTACACTCAGCACATCCATCCTACTTTGGTAGAGGAAGAATTATTTTGATGCCGGCTTAACACGATCCTTGCTGCTATCAATAAATTAGGGCTGTCTTTGCAAGACGATGGCTTCAAAGGAGAGCTCAGATGCCAACCTCTGATCAAAAGGGCCTGCAGAGCTATCCTGCCAGCCTCGTGTCTGCAGTCATCTGGGGTGAGAGAGGGGACAGAGCTGCAGGATTTCTACTCTGGGGCTTGCAGCCAGGAGACCTGAGTTTTAATTCTTGTTCTAATGTTTACTGGGGACAGCTAAGTGGTGCAGTGGAGAAAGTAATGGGTTTGGAGTCAGGAAACTGGAGTTCAAATCCAGCCTCAGAAACCTTAGGCAAGTCACTTAACCTCTATTTGCCACTGGAGAAGGGCATGAATCTCCCCTCATTCTGATGCTTCTCTGGGAAGTTAAGTGGTCCTGTCCACAACACACCCAGACTAGATCTGGGTCACCGAGTGACATCTTTCCTTCAGACTTGGTGGATGATATATGGAATGGGGTCTGGTATATGTAAAGAGTGCTCTGACAGTGTCCCCCTGCTGAGGAGCCTGCTTCAGGGAGAGTTGTGACAAGGAGAAATGGAATTGCCTTGGATAGACTGTGGAGCAGGTGTAAAGATTCTGACATTGTTTCTGGACTGGTATTCATATGGTTTGGAGGAAACTTTTTCAACTAGCATAGCCTGTCCTAGGGGACATCTTCAGAAAGATCTGAATCAGGTTCAATCTCCCCTCCTTTACTTCATTCTCTCTGGCTGAACTCTTATGCTTGACTCTACTGATGGCGTCTAGTAAAAATCAATTGGAGTCTTTTCTCTAATGAGGACACCTGGCCTTGAGCAACTGGCCTTGACCTTTGGCCTTTGCATTTATTGTTTCTATTTTAGGTGAAGGGACGGGATCCTTTTAATCTTGTGAGTTTTGAAAGGTCACAAGAGCGAGCCTTCAGCATCCTAGTCTGGGTTTTGAAGCATAGGGGAGCAAAGAGTGACCTTTAGGAAAGATCCCTGGATCCATTTGAGATGAGGATTTATCTAACAGTCCTGCCATATCTGAATGTGAACTCAACGGGACCAGGGCTATGTAGAAACTGAGCTAAGCTTGAGAACACGCTCCCCAGAGACTAAGGTGGGATAGTGCAGACCATGCCCTTGAGGTGTGGGGAAAATGTCTATACTTTTGTTATTGCTATATCTTTAAGTCAATATCCTTTTATAAAGGCTAATTGATGTACAATGGTTAAATGGAACTGGGGTCTACTCAGTTATGGACATCTAACAGTGAGGGAACACAGCCAGCAGGAGCTCTAGATGCAAGCATGAGAGAAGACGCACCTGCCTAAGCCTTCAGGATATGCCAAGGGCCCTGAGGGGGGAAATGTAACTGTGTGCCCCTGGGACATTTGCCCAGAAGATACTCACTCCATACAGGTCTGCGATACTTTCACAAAGTCAGGTAATTATCAGTACATAGAAGAGTCTCAGCATAAAGCCCTGGACAGAGATCCAATCTTAGTTCTCTTGCTCATTCTGTCTGGGTGTCTCTCCAGACCCCTAAGTCCCAGCACTACCTCATCTGGGATTTACACGTCACTCCTCTGGGCATTTCTTCCTTGATTCTTTTTCTTGCAGGCTTCTCAACAATGAACTTTTGAATTTTCTTGTGGGATCTCCTCCGCCTTTGTCTCCTGCACAGGACACTATTCATTCTCTCATAGTCACTTAATCATCAGAGTCATTGGGTGATAGAGGGCCAACGGAAATTGATGCCAAGAGGCTAGTGGAGTGTCAGTCAGTCAGTCAACAAGTATTCAAGCACCAGGTACTGTGCTAAGTGCCAGGGATAAAATGAATGGCAAAGACACGTTCCCTGCCCTTAAGGCACTCCAATTCTAATGGGATAGGCAATATGCAAAATGATGATGATGATGACAACTAATGATGTACATATAAAATATATAAGCTTTCTGAGAATAAAAACTATGTCATTTTTGTCTTTGAGATAATGTTTGGGGCAGCTAGGTGGCATAGCGGACAGAACCTGGAGTCAGGAAGACCTGAGTTCAAATCCTGCCTCAGATACTTACTAGCTGTGTGACTCTGAGCAAGTCACTTAACCTTGTTTGTCTCAGTTTCCTTATCTGTAAAATGAGCTGGAGAAGGAAATGGCAAACCACTCTAGTATTTTTGCCAAGAAAACCCCAAATGGGGTCACAAAGAATCAGACATGACAATGATGTTTGTAAAGTGCTTTGCAAATCTTAAAGAGCTGTCTGTAGAAATGTTAGCTATTATTGTCTCAGAGGACAGACTCACACCAAGAACAGTCAGAGGTTCTAGACTTGGAAGGGACCATCTAGGCCAATTTCCTCATTTCACAGGAGCAGGAGCATAGGTTTGTAGACTGATCAGGAAGGGACCTTAGAAATGAAAGGAAAAGATTTTTATTAAGTGCTTATCAGATTCTGTGGACTGTGAGCAATAGAAAAACATGAAAGCAAGAGACTCCCTATCCTCAAAGAGCTTGCATTCTAAAGGGGAAATGCCACACACATTAGTTAGTGATTTGGAAAAGGGAGGGTGTCTGTGCATGGCAGCATGGTTTAGATAATAGCTGGGAAGTGGTCCAGTGGGCCTGTGACCTTTGTATGATTAAGCAAAAAGTGACCTTTCAGCACTTGACGTGTCATAGAGGAGAGTCTGAATTCTAGTAGAAGGAGGCTTAAAGGTGGCTTGGTAAAGCTGTCATGATCTTGTGTAAAAGGTCTGAGCCATCACAATCTCCTCCATTAGATTGTAAGCTCCTTGAGGGCAGGGACTGTCTTTTGCCCTTTTTTTGTATCCCCAGAGCTTAGCACACCACCTGGCACATAGTTTGTGCTTACTACATGCTTAGTAATGGACTGAGTGACCATCGAGCCTAACCTTCTCATTTTATAGGTGAGTAGACAGTATAGACAGTATCAATGATTTGCCCAAGGTCACAGAGGTAGTAGGCAGTTTGAACTCAGGCCTTCTCACTCCCAATCCAGTGTTTTTTCCACCTACTCCTCTGAAATTCACCTTATTAGATTTGCCTGTTAGATTTCACCCTGTGTTACCCTCCTGCAGAATTCTGGAGCTGAGATACCTAGGGGCAAGGCATGCTTGTGTTAGGGAAGAGACTGTTGGCAGACTGAAGGATGAGTTTCATCACAAGCTGGTAGGTTCATCAACATATACTCTTTAGGGATTCCCTCTCGTTCCCATGGAAGAATTCCTTAAGATACATCTATAGCTACTGTGCTTCCCCCAAGTTGTGCCCACCCACCCTTCCTGGCTGCGAGACTGCTGCCATGTCTGGTGCATTGGGTGGCAGCCCTTCTCCCCTGACTGCAGCCTGGAAAAGGTTTGCCCATCAAGGTGGGGCTCTTCCAGCCCAATGCATGGGCTGGCTCCTTATTGCCTATCCAACACCCTACCCCCCATCCCTAAATCCCAGGGAGCCTCTGGCACTACAGACTGTTCCGATTATAGGCATCAATCAAGGTTCTAAAATGAATGCTTGATGAATAATCAATCTCCTTGTTTTCCCTGAAGGCAACACATTCCATTCTACTTAGCCCCCAACTGTGGAGCTGAGGCCCAGGAACTACAGAAAGCAGAGTGACATTCTGATGGGAGCAAGGGAGGTTCTGGGAAGACCTTGGGAACAGGCTGAGGTCCTTGGGTTTAGGGGCATTGAGAGTAAAAATGATAGCTTCTAGGACCAGAAGGGTCCTTAAGACACCAAATATCAGAGCTGGAAGAAATATTGGAAAGTAGAATGGGGACCTTAGCACAAAGAATGTCAGAGCTGGGAGGAAGCATAGTAAGTCAGGGCTGGGAAGAGGCTTAGGACGTTAGATATTTAAGTAAGGCGGGGAACTCTTACCTACCTACCTTTTTAAAATTCCACTCCCACATTTTGCTGATGAGGAAATTGAAGTCAGAAGAAGTAAATGGACTTTTCCATAAATATATATGTAGGAAGTAGCTGAGTCAGCATTTGAACCCAGGTCCATTGACACAAAGCTTAATGCTCTTTCTGACATGCCACACCAGTGACAGCACATGGCTTTGTTATGGGCTGGGGTAAGACTCGAAACCCTTCACAAGTACATAATGCTTCATACTGTCCAATGCAAGATGTTTTAATGGTTATTTTATTTTATTTTGTTTTTTTGTTTTTATTTTATTTTATTTTATTTAGCTAGGCAATGGGGTTAAGTGACTTGCCCAGGGTAACACAACTAATAAGTTTTATGTGTCTGAGGCTGGATTTGAACTCAGGTCCTCCTGACTCCAAGGCCAGAGCTCTATCTGCTGCACCACCTACCTACCCCTTAATCATTATTTTAAAGATGAGGAAAAGGAGGCCCAGAGATGGGAGGCAGCATGCTTCAAGTCCCCTAGCCCTTGGGTAACAGGACTAAGTCTCCCTTCCCCAGTCTAGGGCTCTTTATGCCAAATTGTGATGCCCTCTTTATTACCCCACCTTCTACCCACACCTCACTCACTTTGCCCCAGGAGAATGTCAAATGACAATGATGGAAAAGCCATTTTCCTTTGGCTACTTCTGTCCTATTTCTGAATCCCAGGTGTCTTGGATACATTACCAAGAGGCCCCCTAACCTTGGGGAGGAGAAACATGGAATTCATTTCCGGGTCTTCCCTGACTTGGTTAATGGATGAAACAAAGCTGAGTGTCTCTGATTCTTAGAAGTGTCACCGCATGCATAGGACTTAGGATGGTGAGGGCAGCAAGTCAGGCCATCTGGATCAACAGAAGGAGATGGAGATATTTGGCCTCCAGAGAAGGGAAGGGAAGGGAAGGGAAGGGAAGGGAAGGGAAGGGAAGGGAAGGGAAGGGAAGGGAAGGGAAGGGAAGGGAAGGGAAGGGAAGGGAAGGGAAGGGAAGGGAAGGGAAGGGAAGGGAAGGGAAGGGAAGGGTGAAGCTTTGGTGTCTTCACAATCCTTGAATATTAGCAGGGTTGTCCTATGGAAGAGGGATTAGATTTGCTCTATTTGGGTCTGGCCAGTAAAACTAGGAACAATGAGTCTGAGTTGCAGAGACACAGGTTTGTTGTATTCAGTGTAAGGAAAAATAAGTAAATTCTAGAAATTATAATAGCTGCCAAAATGGAATGGAACACCTTGGAAGGTAGTTAGATCTTTGTCACTGGAAGTTTCTAAGCAGAGTCTGGTTGAACACTTGTTGGAATTGCTATGGAGAGGATTCTTATTCAAATAGGGATTGGTCTACACCAGGAAGACTTACCAGAATTCTAGGAGTTTTCCTTATAACTGATTCTGCCTATTTCTTCTCCCCAGGAGCTCGTGTCATCAGCTGAGTGAAGTCAATTAGAGAGAACTTTCATACTCTGTAAGCTGAAATGATACCTCACAGTGGGAGAGTAGCTGCTGGTCCAACCTCTTTCTTTATGCTTTCTGTCTTTCAAGACACCCTGTATGTACATATATATATATATATATATATATATATATATATATATATATATACACACATATATATGTACATATATGTATATATATATACATATACATGTATATATATATATACACACATATATATGTACATATATGTATATATATATACATATACATGTATATATATATACATATACATGTATATATGTACATGCACACACACAAATATATGTCCCAGCTATTATTTCTTTTTTCCACTTAATAGTATTTTATTTTTCCAATTACATGTAAAGATAGTTTTCAACATTCACTTTTATAAGATTTTGAGTTCCAGATTTTTCTCCCTCTCTCCCCAAGAGAATAAGCAATCTGATGTAGGATATACATGTACAATCATATTGATCATATTTTCACATTAGTCATGTTGTGGAAGAAGGATCACAACAAAAGGAAAAAAAACACAGGAGAGAAAAAAAAACAATAACAACAAAAAGAGAAAACAGCATGCTTTAATCTGCATTCAGATTCCATAGTTCTTTCTCTGGATGTGGATAACATTTTCCATCATGAGTTTTTTGGAATTTTCTTGGATCATTGTATTGTGAGAAGAGCTAAGTCTATTAAAGTTGGTCATCACACAATGTTGCTGTTACTGTGTACAATGTTTTCCTGGTTCTGCTCACTTAACTCAGCATCAATTCATGCAAGTCTTTCCAGGTTTTTCTGAAATCCACCTGCTCATCATTTCTTACGGACCCATAGTATTTCGTTACACTCATATACCACAACTTGCTCAGCCATTCCCCAACTAATGGGCATCCCATCAATTTTCAATTCTTTGCCACCACAAAAAGAGCTGCTATAAATACTTTTGTACGTGTGGGCCCTTTTCCCATTTGTATGATCTCTTTGGGATACAGACCTAGAAGTGCTACTGCTGGGTTAAAGGCTATGCACAGTTTTATAGGTCTTTAGCCTAGCTATTATTTCTATATCTTTCTTACCATTCAACCCATAGTAAGGGCCTTTTAAATAATTAATAAATTAAGATCTCGTTCTCTTCCCAAAAGAAAACTTCACAAAGAAGATGGAAGCCAGATCCTAAAGGTGCAAAAAGCTTCAATAGTCAGAGTTGAGGGTGAGAGAAATAGTGTAGTGTATCTGGAGGTAGGGCTTCAGACTCCACTTCCATTATTTAATTGGTTTATGTTGTCTTGGACAAGTCACTTCCCTGCAATGGACTTTGGTTTTCTTGGCAACATTCCTTTTAGTTCCACAAGACTATATTTTATGAGAGCCCCCTGAGTTCTGAGATTTCATGTTCTAAGGGGTCTCTCAGCTCTAACATTCTACATTCTAAGACTGCTCCCAATTCTGGTATTCTATATTCTAAGATAAGTGTTTATTCTGCCATTTTATATCCTCAGGACCCTCTCAGGTCTAATACTCTGCATCCTAAGGTCCCTTGCAGACATTCTCTGTTTTCACTTTCCAGTTTGAATATTTTATATTCTAAGGTTCCTTCCATCTCTGACATTCTAGATTCTAACAGTCTAGTTTCTACAATCCTTTCAAATTCTAAAGTTCTACTTTTTTAGTTTTCAGTGTTCCAAAGTTCATTCTAGCTCTGATGTGTTCTACCATTCTGGGTTCTTAGAGTCTCCCTCTTTCTCTCTCATCTAACACCTCTTCTAGGTCACTAGCCTTTTCTGAAGTATTTCCAAAGAGAGTGTCTTCAGTGGGTCTCCATGCATAAGGAAGATGGGCTGCTATCAGGTATTGGGTGTTTGGTGGGGTAGGAATGCTATCCTTCTCACCCAGGTGCATGGTGTATAGGAGCCAATGATAGCTCCTTCTCATCCTTGTAAATGACTCAACAGGACAATGGGCTTCACAAGTAGTTCTGATGAAGCCATTAAACATATTTCCATCAGTGTAATCAACACGACTGGGAGTTTCTGAAAATACGGGCTAAGTGTTCTCATCAGCCTCAGGAACCGACTTCAAACTGTTTGGCTTTTGTGATTTCCCTTGCAAATCCCTGGTGTTCTCCCATCCGGGGAAGGTATGAATCCCCCATTATGTCCAAAGCTGAGCTAGGGATGATGCCTGTGTTGACAGCTAATTTCCTGTAATGAGCTTGCTAGAGGGAAATAGCATCACTGGTTGATGGAAATACAGGGACATTCAGCTGTGATGGGATATTTTGGTCCTATATATGGAGTCTACTTTCCCAGGGCTATTCCTGGTGCCAGATGCTTTCCATGAGGCGGGGATCCATTCTCCCTTCCCCAAGTTGTCTTTCTAGACACTGGCTTAATGTGCTGGGTTGGCAAATCTATTAAGTAGTCCTATAGGGTGTGTGTGTGTGTGTGTGTGTGTGTGTGTGTGTGTGTGTGTGTGTGTGTATCTTCTATGGCTTACAGTTGGGTGAAGTCCTGGGAGGTTCTAATTCCTGGGAATCCAAAACAACGCTCCCCTGGGGATAAGTGAATGAAAGAATAAGACAGATATCAAGAACGGGTGGATGGCCATGGAAGTGGCATTTGGGAAACCTCAGAAGTAAAGCCAGATCACTGAAGCATGGAATGCCAGAGCTAGAAAAAGCTTTAGAGTTTATCTGATCAAAGCCCTCCCTATCTTCTCTTTAGAGAGGACAAGATCAAAGCTGGAAGATATGAACTCATTTGTTCAATGGTTGAGTTAGTACTAGAGCCCACAGTGGAAATAATGCTTGATTTGGAGTCTGAAGAACTGGATTCAAATGCTAGTTCTAGTAGGTACTAGCTGTATGGCCTTAGATAAGTCATTGGAAGTCTATGAGCCTCAGTTTGCTCATCTAAATCGGTGTCTCCTCATCTATACCTCCTGGCTTCCTTAGCTTCCTTCAAGTATCAGCCAAAGTCCTACCTCTTCATCCCCCTTAAATGCTGGTGCCTTCCTTCTGTTAATTATCTCCAGTTTATCCTGTGTATATCTTGTTTGTATATAAATGTTTGCACATCATCTTCCCCATTAGCCTGTGAGTTTCTTGAGAACAAGGACTGTTTTTTGCCTTTCTTTGTATCCCCAGTGCTCAGCACAGGGTCTGGCCATGGGAGGCATTTAATAAATGCTTGTCGATAACCAACTGGCCATGATCTCCTGATTCCTAGCCCTGAAATCTTTCTGTTGTACCATTCCCCACATATCTTTCTCCAACTTCTTACCACCAACGGAGCCATTCATATCGTCATATGCCACAATCCAATAACTGCTCTGGAATGGAGCAGGGATGTATTAATGAAAATTATAATTCCACCCATTTGTCCAGACCTCTAGATTTATAACTATACAAATATTGATGTTTAAGTTTTAATAGAATGAAACTGCTGTAACCCTTTCAGAACACTCTATATATTCACATATGCGTGTTTGTAATAATAATAATTTTGTTGTTAAGTTATTTTCAGTCATGTCCAACTCTTTGTGTCCCCATTTGGGATTTTCTTGACAAAGATACTGGCATGATTTGCCATTTCCTTCTCTAGCTCATTTTACAGATGAGGAAACTGAGGCAAACCAGGTTAAGTGACCTGTCCAGAGTCACAAAGCTAGTAAGTATCTGAGGCCAGTTTTGAACTCAGGAAGATGAGTCTTCCTAACTCCAAGCCCAGCGCTCTATCCACTGTGCTACCTAACTGCCCTGAATAATAGTAATAGCTAGCATTTATATAGTGCTTACTATATTCCAGGCACTGTGTTCAGTGCTTTCCAATTATTATCTCATATGATCCTCACAACAATTCTGGGAGGTAGTTAACTATTGTTATCCCACTTTTCTATTGAGAGAACTGAGAAAGAGGTTAAATGATTTGCCCAGGGTCACAGAGCTAGTATGGGTCTAAGGCTGAATTTGAACTCAGATCTTTTTGATTCCAGGCCTAGCACTCTATCCACTGTGCCCCTGCTATATATGTATATGTGTATGTGTATGTATATATGTATGTATATCTATTTCTATATGATTTTTAATTTCCTTTTATTTTTATATTGCAAACGTTTCCCCTTAGCATCTCCCTGACATACACACAGCCAGATGATTGAATCCTTTCTGGCACCAGGGCTCAGTACCAATGTCTATTCTTTTAAGAGCCCCTTTCAGAAACTTTCTACTATTAGTCCTTCTCCCCATCTTCCCCCCAACAAAATCAAAGAAAATCACTATATATCACTCCTCTATATTTCTGCTATTTAAGTAACTTGCTTATCTCTCATAATATATTGTATTTACTGATCTGTGCACATATTGTATTCACGACATGAGAATCATAAACGTGTTTTTATTTTTCATGTATTTTAAGCCACATCTCAACCTAATCAGCTTTCCTTTGTGTCTTATTCTATGTATTTAAAAAACATGATTCTGAGAAGGGGTCTGTAGGCTTCACCAGACTGCCCAAGGCATCCAAGACACATGAAAAGGTTAGGAACCCCTGAATTAATGAGACTGAAAGTTCCTCTAAGCCAGGAACTATCTCAAACCCCTGGCGGAACAATGCCAGAAATTTACTAGGAATTTAATAAATACTTACTGAGCAATGGAAGTAAAAAATTAAAAGCCAATCAGCACAGTGACCATGGCTAGTAATATGTCTCTCCTTCTACTTATTCAGGCTCTCCAATAAGGAAGGGGATAGTATGTTTCATCACACTAGACAACAGCAAAAACAGGACAGTCTCCTGTAGTACCCATATAAAGAGGCAAGACAGTATTCCTTGTGCCATTTTCAACAATGGTTCCAGATTTTGTCCATCACCCAACATTTTCATAGGAACCACAATGTTGTGCTTTTTAAAATCCTTTTTTTTTCCTTGACAAAGATGTGCTACAATGCTTGGTAAACAGTGCCAGCTTTCCAGGAATGAGACTGCCCATTACAATCCATCTGAGTTCAGTTGTTTTTAGGACCATCATTGTTTACATTACTGCAATTGACGTTTATATTATTCTCTTGGTTCTTCTGACTTCCTACAAGTATTGCCCTGCGTCTCTGAAATCCTCATAATCTCCATCTCTTACAGCACAATAGTGCTCCATTATATTCCTATATGCCAGTTTATTCAGCCATTACCCAAATTACACAGCCCTCTATATTGATTGAAATGAGATTGGACACAATGTATTATTTGAGCCTTTCAACAGCCTGGTAAGATAACACAAGTGGTACTGTCATTGTCCTTCATTCTCAAAGGGGACCAAAATGATATCACTATGCTGAGGTCAAGGTACAGAGTGTCTGACTCAGACCAAGGTGAACTTGGAAGGCTCTACCACAGGTCAGGCACAAATAGTCCATATGAACATTTGGAGTAGAGATGTCTCTAAATTTGCACATCTCACATATTATACTTATATTAGAGATGGGAAAACTGAGGTTTGATGAGATAAAAGAACTTGCCCAAGGTCACCTAACTAGTTATTTGCAAGGCTAGCACATAAACCTAGGTTTTCTGATATCCAGACTCAAGGAGGAGAATTAGAGGAGCCAGGGCTTCTGGGAAGGGTGACAATGCACATTAAAGAGGAAGTCCAAGATGAGGAAGCAACAAGTAGAGGTCAATTGTTGGGGAAGACAGTGCTGCTGCTTCCAGAAATAATGTAAAAAAAAAAAAGATCTGGGGGTTTTCTTGGACTGCAAGCCCAACATTTGCCAGAAAGACAATGTGGCTGCCAGGTAAAGCTAATGTGGTCCCAGTTCTAGAGCTAGAAGGAATCTCAGAGGCTATCTAGCCTAATTCCCTCATTTTACAGATTAGCAAAGTGAGGCCCAGGGTTACATAGATAGTTCAGAGGTAGAACCAGAACCCAAATCCTCTGATTCTAAAGTCAATGCTTTTTTACACTCTGATCCCCTGCCTCATCTTAGACTACATAAATCAAATTCAATTGTGCAAATGGCTATTAAATGTCATTTATGTGCAGGGTACTGGGATAGGCAATGGGAATTCAAAGATTTATGTAGAATAATACCTGACCTCAAAGAATTTCCATTCTAAAGGAGGGGATGATACATATAAACAAATATATAATTGTATAAATAAAATTGAAGAGAAAAGGGCTTAAATGCCAAATTGATGAATTTCTATTTCACTGAAAAACAATGGGGAGTGACTAATGGTTTCAGGGAGAGGAAATTACATGATCAGATCCCGTCTTAGGATGATCTGAAGGAGAAGTTGTATAGAGAATGGACTGGACAAAGGGAAAGACTATAAATTTGGAAGGCAATTAGGAAGCTATTACAGAAGTCCATATGAGAGATGATAAAGTCATGAACAAAGATGGTGGCCATATGAGTTGAGAGAATGGGGCCATTGCAAGAGATGTGAAAGTATCCTTGACAAAACTTGGCAATTGATTGGGGCAGGGGGGTGGGGAAGGAAGGCAAGAATCAAAAATAATTATGAGGTTAAGAATGCAGGTGCCCAGAAAACAACTCTGAGGTACCACATCACACCTATCAGATTGGCCAACATGACAAAACAGGAAAATGATAAATGTTGGAGAGGATATGGGAAAATTGGAATGCTAATACATTGTTGGTGGAGTTGTGAAATGATCCAACCATTTTGGAGAACAATTTGGAACTATGCCCAAAGGGCTACAAAAATGTGCATACCCTTTTTGATCCAGCAATAGCACTTCTAGGGCTATATCCCAAAGAGATCAAACAAATGGGAAAAGGACCCACACATGCAAAAATATTCATAGCAGCTCTTTTTGTGGTGGCAAAGAATTGGAAATTGAGAGGATTCCCATCAATTGGGGAATGGCTGAGCAAGTTGTGGTATATGAATGTAATGAAATACTATTGTTCTATAAGAAATGATGAACAGTCTGACTTCAGAAAAACCTGGGAAGAGTTATATGGTCTGATGCTGAGTGAAGTGAGCAGAACCCAGAGGACTTTGTATACAATAGCAGCCACGTTATGCAATGACTAAGAATGTTAAACTGAACCCTTCTCAGCATTACAAGGATCTAAGACATCTCCAGAGGCCTCAGGATGGAAAATGCAGTCCACATCCAAAGAAAGAACTATGGAAGTCGAATCGCTCTCACTTATTTTTACCTTAAGTTGAATTTTGTTTCATCTTTCTGATGGTTCCTCCTATTGGTTTTAATTTTTACTTACAACTTCACTGATGTGAAAATATGTTTAATGGGTATGTAAATAAAGCCTATGTCGGATTGTGTGCCGTCTTGGGGAGGGTGAGGTGGGGGAGAAAAAGGGAGAAAAAATTTTCAACTCAAAAGCATATGGAAAAAAAATTAAAAAAAAAAAGAATGCAGGCGCCTGGGATGATGATGGTGTCTTCAGGAGAAATAGGGATGCTTGAAAGAGTAGAAGGTCTAAGTGTTTGTTGGAGATGAGAAAGATAATGAGTTCTGTCTTGGACATGTTGAATTCAAAATGTTTATGGGATATCCAGTAAGATATATTCAAAAAGAAGCTGCTGCTGATGCTCTGCAGTTCAGAAGAAACATTAGAGATAGATATATAGATTTGGGAGTTATTTGGGGTCATTTGACTAGAGGTGATAGTTGAACTCAAAAGTAGAGTTCTTGGGCATATCCATGCTCATAGCGTAGGAAATGGATGGTGATCTAGTAAAGAAGACTGAAGAGTGTTCAATTATCATCTTTCTTCAAGAAGAGAACCTCTCTTCTCTTTTTAGATCAGTCCTCCAAACTCTTAAACTTGAGGTTACTCTTGAGACCCTCCTTGAGGATACCGCTGTCCAATAAGTCACCCTGTATCACAGAAGTCTGGATCTCAATGTCGTGATGACTGGGATATTTTCCTCTTTTTCTACATAGGAGGCAGGAGGGCAGGAGGGCAAGAGTTCAGTAACATTTTCCATGAACTCAATACTTGTACACATGCAATTACAGAATTCTCTTTAAAGAAATAAACAACAAGTAAATAATTTGAGAAATGTCTGATGCTTCTGACTTGGTTGTGTCAATATGGGCAAAATGTGATCCTGCCTATATCAATTTATAAGTTCATGACTCTGCTAATCAAATAGTCAAGAGGACATCTTGTAGAGTAAAATTTGGAGGAACAAAAAGTCTAGATTGAATATTAAAGTGAAAGGGAAGAGGGTTAGAATAAGGATGAAAGGGAGAATACGCTTTGTAGACTTCAAATTGTGCCATAAAGCAGTAATCATTCAAAGTATTTGGAAATGGTTTAAAAAACAGATCAATGAAAAAGACTAGATGAGAAAGAATCAGAAATAATTGAACTTAATAAACAAGTGTTAGATAAATTTGCCCACTTTCCTCTCCTCCCCATTACTTCCTTTTCGTGGTGGTTTTGAAATGTAGTGCTAGAAAAGACTTTTGAGAGTCTCCTGGACAGCAAGGGGATCAAATCAGTAAATATTGAAAAGAAATTAATTCAGGCTATTTACTGGAAGGTCAAATACTGAAAGCTGAAACTTAAATACTTTAGCCACATAAAGAGAAGACAGGACTCATTGGGGAAGACCTTGATATTGGGAAAGATTGAAGGCAAAAGGAGAAGGGGATGGCAGAAGATGAGATGGATAGATGGTGTCATGGAAATATGAACATGACCTTGGACATACTTTGTGAAATAGTGGGGAATAGAAGGGCCTGGTGCGCTATTAGAGTCCATGGGGTCACAAAGAGTCAGACATGACTGAATAACTGAACAATAACAAAAATAAATATGAGAACACAGATTATCAGAGAAAGAAGTCACTATTTGGTAAGATCTTCTGGGACAAATGGAAAGCATTTTGGCAGAAATAAGATTTATACAAACATGTTACACCAATGCCACAATAAATTCAAAATGGATTGCATAATGTTAAAGGTCATGTCATAAACAAAAAAAAAATAGAAAAGAACAAAATCAGGTCTTATTTTTTACAGTTTTTGCTAGGGAATGAGATCTTAACAAAACAGAATAGAGGCAATCACAAAAGACAAAATAGATAATTTTAGATTCCATGAAATGTAAAAACTTTTTCACTAATACAATTAATGTAAATAGGTCAAAAGGGGAAGTTATCAATTGGGGAAATTTTTTTCATGAAATATATCTGAGAAGGGTCTGATATCCAATGTACATGTATACATAATATTTATATGAATGTGTGTATATATATATATATATATATATATGCACACACACACACACACACACACACACACACACACACATATATATATATATATACATATAGTTGCTATTCAGTTGTTTTTCAGTTGTATGTGACTCTTGATGAGCTCATTTGGAGTTTTCTTGGCAGAGGTACTGAGTGGTTTGTCATTTCCTTCTCTAGTTCATTTTACAGATGAGGAAACTGAGGCAAACAGGGTGAAGTGACCTGCCATGGGTCACACAGCTAGTAAGTGTCTGAGACTGATAAAGATTTTTCATCCAACCCCTTTTTATAGGTGGGAAAACAAGCCCAGAGAAGTTAAGAGTGTTTCATGTTATAAAAATAACAGCAATTATTATTAGCAATTATTATTAGCAATCATTGGGCTCCAAATTAGCTGTATGATCTTGGGTCAAGATCCTTAACTCCAGGCCTCAATTTCCTCATCTTTAAAGCAAAAAAGTTGTCCTAGATTTCTAGTCCCTTCTCTAAATCCCATGATCCTCAGTGGCCTGAGGTCACAAAGCTTAGTAAGTGGGACTGGGATTCATAACCAGGTCTGACAGATTCCAAAATCAGTGCTCCACGATGCCCCGCTGCCTTCTCTTCTCAGACCATTCTTTTCTCCTTTCTTTATCCATTTCTCTTGCTGGTCCATGATTAGGTCCATGATGTTTTACCTGGATCTGCCCCACATCCTTGCAATTTCCTTCTTTTGTTCTGCATTTCATCCTTATGCCCTTTTGGGTGAAGAAATTCCCCAAATAAAGATACTAGCATACAAGGCAAAACAAAACAAAACAAATGAAGTGTCTGAGGTTGGATTTGAATTTAGAAAGATGAGTTTTCCTGACTCCAGGCCCGACGCTCTATCCATTGCACCACATAAGTCTATGCGTATATATGTGTATGCATATATGAGTATACGCACACACACACATATATATATATATATACATATATACAGACATATTTATGCACACATATATATGTGTATATATTCATGTGTAAAATATGTATTATATATTTATTTATATATGCATATGTATTTATACACACTTGTGTATATATTGTGTATATGTATGTATATATATGTGTTATGTATATATGTGTATATATATATTTATACACACTTGTGTATATATTTATGTGTATATGTATGTATATATGTATGTGTTATGTATTTATGTACATATGTGCATATATATGCATATATATGTAATGAGAAAGAAAGAGAAAACAAGAGAGCATGCTAACAGTAATATATAAAACCCAGAGACATTCTCTAGTGGATAAATGAAGAAAGGATATGAACAGTTCTTAAAAGAATTGTGAACTATTAGTAACCATATGAAGGAATACTCCAAAGCATGAATAGCAAGACGAATACTAATACTGGCAGTGGGAAATGGCATCTGGTGATGCAGCAGATAGAACACGGGGCCTGGAGTTGAGAAGACCTGAGTTAAAATCTGGACTCAAACACTTGCTAGCTCTATGACCCTGGTCAAGCCACTTAACTCTGTTAAGGGTAGTGGTTGGTGTCAATGTCTTGAGGAGAGAATATAAAGTTTGGAATGATGACCAAGGACAGTGGGATACAGAGCCAATCAGGGAAGAATATAAGGATTGCTATGTTGCACTGTAGGCCGAGTTGAGATTACCCAACATAATACGACACAAAATTCTACAGGACCCCATGACTTCTTCCATCTAAGTCTGGCTTCATATGTAGAAAGCAAGAATACAAATGGTGAAAGTAAACCAGAGTCAGGATTTGGAAAGAACTGTCAGGGGTAGAACCAGGGGACAATGGACTCAGTGGTGGAGGAGAGTGTGAAGTTGGATTATTTCATTATTGGGTGAAGATTTTGAAAGAAGGAAAGTAGGGCCAGAAGAGGGTTGATGAACTAGGAAGGCAAGGATGAGTGGAGGGACAGTCTTCAGGAGGGCTGAGGCACAAGGAGAGGGGGTAATGGTCAGATAAATGGGACATCAAAATTATTCATCATGGAACTGGAATGCTTCTGAGTCAAGGGCACAGCCACTTGTGTGTGATCATAGTGGAGTCAGGGGGTAGGTCATAGAGGTTGATAGACTTGGTAGTGAGGGTTTTTGAGGACACATCAACTTACAGATTGCAGTGCCCAAATATGAGGCATTTACAAAAGATATTACGGAGAGAAAGCCATCAGAATTTGGTACTTTACTGGGCGTGGGCAGCAAGGAGTCAAGGATGACTACTTTGCTGTGTTTCTAAAGCCTGCAGAATTCTAAGCCCAGAGGCCACATACAGCTTAACCAGCAGCAGCTTGGAGGAGAAATGCTTCATTAGCAGGACTTTTTGAGATACCAGCTATAACGAGCGCTCAGAACTACCTGAGGTTCTATGTAATTTGTTCCTATTCCAGCTAAATGTTATAGGTCATGGTTTGACCATTTTTAATATTTAATCTTTCTTGCTTTTCTCACCCCACACAACCAATTACAACCAATTTGCTTTTCTCTTTCTGACTACATAGTCCCAGAGGGTACTTCTTGCTAGCATGACCTCTATTCCTCCCCCACCAGATGGATGGTGTCCCAGTAAGGTGGACTATGGCCACATCTGTAACCAGAGGCACTTGGAGAGAGTCCAACATCATCACTAGCCTTTGATTTCTGTTGCTATGTGAGAGGCCATTAATCTCTCAGAGTTAAATTCCACATTCACTTCCCATCATCCCAGTGGGCTGCTCCAGCCAAAAGCCCAATCAGGGCTTGTCTATGCCACTAATGTAGCAGCATCTAGAGATAGACACTTGACATGTTCTTATGTCTGGCCCAGTAAGGGACTGTGATAGTGATTGGACATTTTGGTGTGCACAAGAGAAGTAATGTCTCAGTTTGGGAGGGGAAAAGTACAAGGGATAGGGCCAGAAGAGGTTAGAGGAGGAAAGAAGAATGAAATGAAATGGAAAAAGTCATTATTAAGCATTTACTACATGCCAAAGACTATAAATGATGCCAGTGAAGTAGAAGGAAGAGGAGGGCAGTTTCCATATATATTAGGTTATTAGGAAGCAGTTGTGAATGAAACACACCTAAGAATGGATAGCTGATGGGTCTAAAGTCCTAAAGAAAAGGTGTCAAAGTCCCTTGGAAAGAAAGTTTCACTTAGGAACCTTTTAGCACAGTGCTTAGCCCTTGACTTGACTTAGCAGTGGTGCCAGGCACAGTGGGCAGATAGGACTAACATGAAGCTTTCGGAGGCACTTAGCCACAAGAACTACTGAGAAATGAAGATCTCCATTTCAGTGAGCAAAGAAGGCAAAGGGAATATCCTGGCACCCTGCAGAGAGTGTATTGCATTCATGTTTCTGCCAAGTGGCAAGGAATAGCTACCATACATTCACACAAAATGCAAACTGGTGTCTCTTCTAGAGGAAAAGTCAAAATGTCTTTTTGAGAGAACGTGTCTCTACCTCTCCATGTTATCAAGTAGAAAAATGTTTCTGAAAAGGATGAAAGAAGGGGAAAACAAAAAAGGAAGAAAAAAAGCATTTGAAGAAGAGTGGAATCTTAACCTGTGTTAGAAGACTGAAGACTAAAAGAATGTGACACAGAGGTGAAGGGGAAGAGAGGAACCACCAAACATTTGGAGCTGAATAATAGGTATGTTTCTATTCCTGTAGAAGGGAGAAATGGGGAAGGACCAGATTCTCTGCCACAAGGAATGATGATGCAAGTGCACAGGAAGTCAATCAATCGACATTATTAATTTATACATGTATACATATATCTAAATCATTTAATAAATGAACATTTATGAAGGGCCTGTCAGGCACTGTGCTAAGCATTGTACGCGCACATGCACGCGCACACACACGCACACACACACACAGAGGCAAAAGACAGTCCCTGCCCTCAAGGAGCTTACAATCTAAAGGAGGAGTCATCCAGCCTCGTTCAGAGATTAAACAGAGATAAGTCCTGCTCTGCTTGGTGAGAGCTGAGAGCTACTGAGGTGTCCATGCACTGATCTGATAGGGAAAAAAGTCATCTTCCTGGGGACTGCTTATCAAGGACAAGGAAGAGAGTATTCTAAGACTTATCAGCTCTAAGAACTACAACCCACTTTTAGTGATTCATGTGGGGACAAATGATACCAACAGAAGGGACCTAGAAGGCAAAGCTAAAGATAATGAAGTGTTGGGGAAGAAACCGAAAATTCTTGGGGGGCACAGGTGGTGTTTAAATGTCTTTTTTAAAATCACTCCTGCAGGTTGAAGGTAGGAATTTCAAAAGAGAAAGGTTGATTGTGGAAGTGAACAGCTGGTTAAGAAGATGGTACTTGAGAGTGATATTTGGATTTCTGGATGAGGACTTAAGACAGAGGAATGATGGGCCTTTGGCCAGGGATGGAGTGCCTCTAACTATAGTTTGTAAAAAAAAATGTTTTCTGGAGACAGAGAATAAGAGTTGGAAGGGACCTTAGATACAGAATGTTAGAAACTGAAAAGGACTTTAGAATATGGACTATCAAAGCTGGAATAAGCCTTAGAAAACATCTAGTTGAGGTCCCTTATTTTACTGAAAAGGAAACAAAAATGTGATTACATGTATGTGCATGAGTATTATGCATGTGTGCTTGCACGTATGTATATTGCACTTCCGTTTGTATTTATGTATAAATACCCATGCATGTATATTTTATTAATCTTTTTCAAAATTTGCTTTATCTGTATAATACTTTTGTAGATTTCTCTTTCTTCCCTCCCCAAGGACTTTCAAATCTATTTTATCAGCTGAGGTTTACAACAGCCCTGGGGAGATACAAGGGTAGGTTTAATTATTTTCATGCTTCTGATTCCTGTAGAATATGCAGGAGTATGCCGATAAGTGTTTAACAACCAGCTCTTTGGGTGGGGGGGGGAATCGTTCATAGGACACACTTTTGAGTTTACTCTGTGTTATTAACATTTTCTTCATCACCTTCTTAAGTCTACAGATCAACAAAATAATGATTTGAAGCCATTGCCGTTTTCTGAGATGCAAGAGTTCACAATGGAAATTTAATAATTGGCTCTCAAGATAGTTTCAGCCCACCCCTGGCATTTGTTCCAAAGGAAGGAGTCCATTGAGAGGGAACTTAGGTAGATTCCAGCTGTGGCTGAACCTCAACAAGCCACTAAAGGAGGAAAAGGATAGTCTGGAGAATATCCAGAAGGTGTTTTCACCAGGTTGGTGAAGGGCCTTGAGTCTGTGGCACATAAGCATTGATGGAAGGAACAGGGGCTGTTTAGGCTGGAGAAGAGAAGATCTACTGGGAAGATGGCAGCTCTCTTCGGGTATTTGAACTCTAGAAGGAGGACTAGATGTGTCCTTCTTGGATTCTGAAGGAAGAACTAGAAGTAAGGGATGGAAAATGTGAAGAGGCAAAAGGAGCTTTGATATGAGAAAGGACTTCCTAACAGTCACAGTTGTTCCCCAGTAGAATGAGGAGGCAGTGAATTTCCTATCATTAGAAGTCTTCAGCCAGAAGCTGGATATCCGTTTATTAGTCAAAGGATTCTTATTCAGGCATAGTCCAGACCAGATGACCTAAAATTTCCAACTCTAAAAATTCTCTGATTCTGAGTTGGTGAAATTCAATTTCCAGGTTGTTGTTGTTGTTGTTTTTAATAGTTACCGTCACTCATGTCTATAGTCTCTCCAAATGGAGCAGTAGAAATGTACTCAATGTTCAATATAAATCAGGTATGGGATAGATATTTATTATCTACACACAAAAGAATTATAAGGGAACAATTTATTTATGGGGTGCATTAACAGAACAACCTGAAAGCATATTAAGTAACTTAATTTTTAACTACTGTTATACCCTTTCAGGAGACTGCCACTTCAGATTATAAAGAAGTTCCAGAGCCTACCAAATAGGTCATATATATCTATATCTATCTGTCTATACATATACATATACACATATATGTATATTTGTGTGTGTATATATATGCATGTGTATATCTGTATCTGTATATGTGTATACACACATGTATACATATGTGTGTATGTATGTATGTGTATATATAAACCTCATCTCTGCACTGTCCAAACAACTCTGGTAAAATGAGTCAGGTTTGGGCTAAACATTTTGTTTATGACTGTCTATTCCAAGAGCACTGGGGAATAGTTGATAGGTACTCTTCTCTTGCTGCCAGTCAGTTCCTGAACCTATTGAACTCACAAGGTCACCTCCAAGTCCCTAAACATGTTTGTTTCAGCATAGATAATCATTCACATAAGCTCAAGAAAGAATAAATACAAAAGAGGCTGCCTAAAAATCCATGTGCTCATGGCCCCATGGAAGCATAAGCAGAGAATGAAGCAAGTCACTCCTCTCCTCCCTTTCATGGGAAGGGACTTGAAATGATCCTGACAGGATCTGAAGCTAGAAGAGAAGGCAACATCAGCTGTTCCTGCTCAATGGCCAATAAAGGGACTGCTTTAGCATCTCAAAATGCCTCCCCCTTAGAGTTGGGTCATTTACAAGTAATTAGCCAGAAATGGGAAGAACACTTTGCTCATACCCATCTCTGGACATGGGATCATAGACTTAGAGCTGGAAAATACATTAATAGACAATGGTCCCATTTTACAGCTGAGGAAACAGAGGCTTGAAAAAGAAATGTGATTTTTTGGAACTCAAAATTTTGTAAAAATGAATGCTAAAAATTACGTTTACATATAATTGGAAAAAATAAAATACTATTAAAAACAAAAAGAAATATGATTTACCCATGATCACACAGCTAGCAAGTGTCAGAGTGGACATCAGGTCCTCTTGAGTCCAAATCCAGCGCTCTAGTCACTATGACATGCCTCTAAACCAGCATCTACTGGCCATAGCTCATGCTCTGGTTTATTCCATTGGGATAAGCATTAGCCAGATTAGTTGAGCACTATTTATAATGAGTTGCCATCTTCTAGTTCCCTGTTCAGCTTAGACCAGCCCCCAATGCCCTCTTACATCTCCCAGACACACATGGACTAAGAAGTCTTATGACATTGCTCTTCAAGGCCCCAACCACTTCTTTAAAAAAAATCATTTGAAGTTTTAAGTTCCAAATTCTATCCCTTCCTTTCTCCCTTTCTCCTCTCTCCACTCCCTGAGATGATAGGGAATCAGACATAGATTATACACGTACAGTTATGTAAGACATTTACATATTAGTCATTTTGTAGAAGAAAGCTGCAATAAAAGAAAAAAAATGAAAGAATGATAGTGAAAAATAGCATGCTTCAGTCTGTATTCAAACAACATCAGTTCTTTCTCTGGAGGTGGATAGTATGCTTCATCATTAGTCTTTTGGGATTGTCTTGGATCATTGAATTGCTGAGAAAAAGTCATTCACGGTTCTTTATCCAATAACATTGCTGTTACTGTGTACAATGTTCTCCTGATTCTGTTCACTTCACTGTGTCAGTTCATAGAAGTCTTTCTCGGTTTTTCTGAAATCGTCCTGCTTGTCATTTCTTATAGCACAATAACATTCCATTATAATCATATACCACAGCTTGTTTAACCATTCCCCAATCAATGGGCATCCCTTTGATTTCCAATTCTTAACCACCACAAAAAGAGCTGCTATAAATATTTTTGTACAAATAGGTTCTTTTCCCTTGTTTTCGATATCTTTGGGATATAGACCTAGCAATGGTACTACTTATTAAAAGGTATGCACAATTTTATAGCCCTTTGGTCTTAGTTCCAAATTGCTCTCCAGAATGGTTGGATCAGTTCACAACTCCACCAATGGTGCATTAGTGTCCCAGTTTTCCCACATCCCCTCCAACATCCAAAATTTCCCTTTTTTTTTGTCACATTGGCCACTCTGATAGCTTCGAGCCTCAACCACTTCTAATAGTGAGAGTTCATCATTTGGTTTTCTATCTCCCTCCACTACACCTTTACACAGGGCATCCCACATCAACGTGATGCAATTCCATCCTCACTTCCACTCCTTAGGATCTCTAGCTTCCCCCAAAACTTAGCCGAGGTGACATTTCCTACAGGAAGCCTTCCCTTATTCTCCAGCTACAAGGGCTCTCCCTCTGCAAATTGGCATGCACTTATTTATCTGCCCGTATGTTGTATCCATGCAGTAAAATGTAAGCCCCTTAAGAACAGGGATTGTTTTTTACCATCTCTATATTCCCAGCACCTTATACAGTACATGAATCAGATGGTGTAATGGATAGAAAGCTGGGCTTGTAGTTGGGAAGGTTTAAGTACAAATTTTGCCTCAGACATCCAACTACCTGTGTGACCTTGGGCAAGTCATTTAACCTCTGTTTGCTCCAGTTGCCTCAATTCTAGAGTAGGGATAATAATACTCCTGCTTCTCAGGGCTCTTGTGAGGATCAAATGAGATAATATTTGTAAAGCTCTTAACCCAGTGCCTGGAACTATTAAAGGTTATTATTATTGGTGTTGTTGTGCCTGGCACATAGTAGGCACTTAACAAATGCTTGTAATATTAGATCAGACCAAGGAACAGAGAGTCACCCTCACAGGTATCAGCAAACAGCCAATGGTGGTAAGGGGTGCCCATCTGGAGCCCACATCTTGCCAAGAGAGTTCCCATGATAGCAAACACATTTCCAAACAAGGAGAAAAAACAACCACCAAAAAATAACTCCAAAGTTTCTCATCTTCATTGTGTACCAACCTTCTGTCTGCAATTAAGCTGCTACAGAGGTCACAGGAAGTAGAAAACAATGACAGATGGATGCGGGGGAAGATTCCAAAGTCTAGTCTTTCTAGAAATCATGTGAAGTGGGTGCTGTAATGACAAAGATGCAGAGAAATGCTTGATTAATCAGTAAGGAATTCACTGCTTGTAGGAGGCAGCATCGTGGGCAGAGACCACTGGACTTGGCCTCAGAAGGCCTGCTTTTAAGTCTTGGCTCCACCCCCATCAATGTGTGATGCTGGGCTATTCATGAATTTTCTCCAAGGCTTAGTTTGTCCATCTAACAATAAGGGGCTTGGATTAGCTAAGGCATTCTATGGTCTCTGAAAATGGAGACATTTGTCTGAGCTCTTCATTCAGCACTGGCATGTCTGGAAATGTCTGGCTCCTGAAGCCCTGGTTTTTCCAACTGAGTCTTTCCATGTACTTACAAGAAGCAGCTAGGTGGTACAGTGGATAGGGCCCTGGTCTTGGACTCAGGAAGACTTGAGTTCAAATCTGGTTTCTGGTGACTCTGGGCATGTCACTTAAAATCTGCCTCCATTTCTTTGACTATAAAATGGGGACAGTGATAGCACTTCTAGGGTTGTTATGAGGACCAAATGTCATAATGTTTTTTTTAAAAGGCTTGGCACATAGTAGGTGCTTAATAAAAGCTTGGCAGCTAGGTGGTGCAGTGAACAAAGTAGTAGGTCTAGAGTCAGGAAGCCTCATCTTCCTGAGTTCAAGTCTGGTCTCTGGCACTTACTAGCTGTATGACATGGGCAAGTCACTTAATCCTGTTTGCCTCAATGTCCTCATCATCTGTAAAATGAACTGGAGAAGGAAATGGAAAACTGCTCCAGTATTCTTGCCAAGAAAACCCCAACTGGGGCCACCAAGAGCTGGACATAACTGAAATGACTGAATAACAACAAATAAAAGTTTGTTTGCTTTCTTCCCTTCTCCTACATTCTCCCCACACACTGAGACCAGCTCTGACCCTGAGCTGTAAGGACATAAGGATCCTTTTGGTGGAGAATTTTTTGGATTCTGTTCCAAGCTCCAGTTTGGCTTCTTGTTTTGGGGATAACAGGGCTTGATACCATTTGCCTTGACTCTATTCCTAAAAGCTTGACTTTTCTATCCCCAGGCTTCTTGTCTAATTTTCTCATTAAAACATCACAGAAGAAAACCTGGGGAAGAGGGTAGAGGATGGGAATGATCACAGGTAACTGGGATAATTTCAGTGCTCCATAGGCTTCTCAGGCAATCCCAAATATTCTTGTTCCTGGTAAGAAAAGATCACTCACTGCTCTTAATCAGAGAGAGAGAGAGAGAGAAGAGAGAGAGAGAGAGAGAGAGAGAGAGAGAGAGATCTTGGAAGTTTCTGCAAAAGAGCTTTACACATTTTATCATTTAAGCCTTACTACAATCCTCTGTTTTGGTTTTGGAGGGGTTTTAGGGAGAGGGAAAGTGGGAAGATGGGGAAATGAGGTTGGGACCTGTGATTTCATATAGAGGAGGGAACTTCTTGTGAGGAGCTTTCCCTGCTAGGGCAAATCAGCTACTTCTCTGCCATTTAAGATCTTAGAGTGCCTAGGGGCACTGAGAAATTAAGTAATTGAGTGATTTGCTGGAGTATTATTAGAGCCTCTTTTACAGGGTATCTAGGTGGAGAGTGGGTAGCCAATGAATTGTACTGGCACTTCTACCTGGGGAAAGAAGGAAGGAAGAAAGAAAGGGAAGGAGAGAAGGAGAGAAGTAGAAGAGGAAAGGAAGGAAGAAGGAAATGAGGAAAGGAAAGAAGGAAGAGGGAAAGAAGGGAAGGAGAGAAGTAGAGGAGGAAAAGAAGGAAGAAGAGAAGGAAGAAAGGAAAGAAGTAAGGAAGGGAAAGAAAAAAGAGGGAAGGAAGGAAAGAAGGAAAGTCAGTAGGAAGGGAGGGAACAAGCATGAAGTGACTACTACCTGCTAAGTGATTTACAAATCTGTTACCACCTTTGAGAGGTAGGTACTTGTATTTCCTCAATTTACAGTTGAGGAAAACTAATGCAAATGGGGTTGTT
Organism: Phascolarctos cinereus; assembly: GCF_003287225.1. Lineage (NCBI taxonomy): Eukaryota > Metazoa > Chordata > Mammalia > Diprotodontia > Phascolarctidae > Phascolarctos > Phascolarctos cinereus. Next base: position 369,477,068 of record NW_027556098.1, on the reverse strand, counting down.
AAGATTGGGGCAGGAGGAGGTATCTAGGTGGAGAGTTGGTGGCCAACTGATTCCACTGGTATTTCTACCTGGGGTTGGCATAACTTGTGTTTAAAGGTCAGCAACATAGAAAATGTGGCTGGTGTATTTTTTGGAAACTCACCTGTCTAATGCTGTTGTTCCTAAAATGTGTGGAGTGAGAAAGGCCAGGAACAAGGTGAGGCTGCCCATGTGGGTGTCTGGCACAGAGGGGTGGTTGTGTGGGTGCCTGGGTGTATGCATCTTGCTTGCATTCTGTGGCATCCTTCTCTTGGGGACAGCATTCTAGGGAATTCTGGTTTGTGTGTTCTTGGGGTGTCATGTTTGTGACTGTGCTGTTCACTGTTCGGGGGCTAGGCATCTTTTTACCTTAGGGTTGGGCTGGATTATTAAACACCATTCCCAGTATCAGGTGAAACTGCATCCCTGAGAACTGGAGGAATGGTCTGGTATCTGGAGGTTATCTCTCTGTCTCTCTTGATGTCTCTTTCTTTGTCTCTCTGTCTCTGTCTCTCTGCCTCTCATACACACATATGCACAAAAATCTCTTCCTCTTAGTTGTGGTATAAATAAATCTTCTTCAGTCTCAGCTCCTAAGGTTTCACCCTTTTTAAAGTGGGCCATTCTACTCTCCTACTTCTACACCAGCATCTAGATCCCTCTTCTAAAAGACACACCTTTTGCCCCTGATTGGTGGTCTAAATCTAAGTCTCACTTCTCCCCGTATGATATCTCTGCACTAATCTCAGGCCTGCTGGCTTCCAGTAAGTGTTAGTTGCATCCTCATAGGATGGATATCGTCACCACCAAGTGACCCCTGTTAGTCCTTTTCTGGTCCACCTTCCCTGGTATGGCCTGACTTAATGTGCTATCCACTGGAGTTAGGAAGACAGAATCAGAATCAAAACTGAAGAATCTGAGAGTTGGAAGGGGTCTTGGCAGCCATGCAGTCTAACCAACATACAAAAGGAATCTTCACCATCACATGTCTGATAGGAAGTCATCCAGTCTCAGCTTGGAAACTTCCAAGTAGGGAAAGCCCACCATCCCTCCAGGAAGCCCATTGCACATTTGGACAGCTCTCCCAGCTAGGAAATTTTTTCCTGGTATTCAGCTGAATTGGCCTCTTAGTAACTTCCATCCATTGTGTCCTTTGGGAACAAGCAGAACGAGACAAATGATTGAACTGAAGGGAAGAGGGGCTGATTAGTTTCAAGTGGGGCAGCCCTAGGAGTGCACATTAGAGATCTTTTGTGATGAGTGAGGAGAGGGAAAGTTTATTTGACTTTTCTCAATGTAGGAGGGAGCAAGGGTTGAGAATGAAGCCTACTTTTGAATGAGCAAGAATTCTTGGCAAAGATCTGGAATCACAGTGTATGTATTTGGGAACAACAGCTTGAATACTAGAAAGGAAGTCAACTTCATCAACCAGTTGGGGCTAGAAATCCCTAGGGGAGAAGATATCATGTGTGACCTTTAGCATTGAGGAGGCTAGTAACAAGCTTTCTTGTATCTGTGGAGGTCAAATACTCACCTGTTTTCTCAGCTGACCAACCTTTGCTCCCTCCCCAATATCCCCAAGTAGTTCTTCCCCCACTCACATCCTGACCATCTCACCATCACTCTGGGAGTAAGAGATACCCCTTTCCCATTAGTCCTCTCCTCCACCCTGGCACAGCATGTTTCCCAAGGGAGCACTGCCTTCCCTCCTTGGGAACTAGAATATAGATATATTATACAAAGGTTATGAAATTCCTTTTCTATGCACTTTTTTATTTGAGGTGAGGTTCCAGGGAGACTTACTTCACAATAAAATCAATCAGTATTTATGGAAGGGAAAAAAAGATAGCTGGAATCATCATGTTTTAGTGCCAAATATTAGATGTATTTTCCCAAAGGGCTTGATAGGACCCTCTCTGGCAAATGAGTAATTTGGTTTTATGTTGACCTCTTAGATGTGATCATTTTAGATTTGGGTTTAATATAAATTTGATTGGATACACTATATTATATGAGAATGTATCTGATTGTTCATATGAACTGGATGGAGGCATGATGTTTTCCTTAGCATATCATTTATTGTAAATAATAATTACAATTAACAATGTCATATCTTTGTAATGGAGATATGAATTTTGATGACTATATGCAGGTTTCAAACCACACAGAATCCTCAACCTGGGGATTTTATCCACATAGGTAATTTGGATCTGCATTCAATTGGTGGGTTAGCGTAAAAGGATTGCTAGTGATAACATATAGCAGACTTTCCTAATGCTTTCTAGGTGTTTGAATGGGTGTGTTGGGGAATAGACCAGTGAGACGTAAGGGAAATGTAGGTGTACAGATCACAAAATCCCTGTGTTTCTTTTTTTCTTTTTCTTTTTCTTTTTCTTTTTTTTTAACCTTTAAAGAGATATCTGGTCTACCATTTCAGGCCATTGTTTCCACGATGCCAGTGGGATTGTCATCATTCGTGACTGCTTGTGGCTCATCAGTGGCTGCTGTTTCAGTTTTCATCCACATTAGGCACAGAGAAGGACAAACTGGGACAGATCTTGCATAAGGGAGCAGTGTGGGACCTGGGTTTGGGGGTGTTGATACAATCAACCAGAGACAAAATGATGCTAGATTGGTAGGAGTAATGAAACCTCAGCTACTGGTGAGATCCAAACAAGAGACCAATCCCGATCTCAATCCCCATCCCCAATATTTTTCTCCTATTTTCTCTGACTGTCCAGAGAGCTGATTTCAACAAGTTCTAAAGAGAATTACTTCCCTTATTCTTTTCCCCATTAGTTGTTGTCCTTCATGCTCAAAGAGGACCAAAATACCATCACTATGTTGGGATCAAGGTACAAAGGATAACTGTAGCTGATCAGATCAATACGAGCAGAAAGGCTCCACCACAGGTTGGGCATAAATAGTCCAAATATTAGCTGGGAAGAGGTTTGGGGAAAGACAATTAAGGGAAGCAGCTTCTTTACAATTTTGCTGTATGACAGCTCCTTTAATGTGTTTTAATAAACCATGTAGTCACTGAAAAGTTAAAAAAAAAAGGGGGGTCTAATGCCTCATCTAAATGACAGTCATTTGAGCACTGTAAAGCAGCTAACATACCATCCTCCCACTCCCAAAAGTCTTGTCTTTGGAAAACATCCTCACTTCCTTCCACTCCTTCTCATGAAATGGAGGAAACTGAGACACAGAGAGATTGAGTGATGTTCCTAAGGTCACCCGGTGGGTGAGTGGTTAGGCCAGAAATAAAGGCCAGTTCTTCTCACGCCTAAATACATTGCTCTTTCCACTACTTCATTGAGAATGTCTATTATTTTCTCCATTTTGTCTGTTTTAACTCATCACATTAGCTTTGGAAAGTCCTTTAAAGGCTAAATAGTGCAATTGCTACCAGTGCATGGATCCTAAGATTCTTTGAATTCTTCGACTGGACTCACTCCTTGCAAGTCATTCATCTGAGTTTCTGAAGGTCAGGCCAAGAAGGCAATAAGCAATTTAGCTAGGTGCCAGAGTCTGTGCTGGGCACCAGGAAAGTAAAGAAGCAATGAACGTTCCCACCCTCAAGGAGGTCGAAGTCTAAGGGAGAAGACACCACGCAAACACCCATGACCAAACAAGCAAGAGACAGAATAAATTGGATCAAGGTAAATTACATTTAGGGGGCTTCCGGGTGGCATAGCAAATAGAGCACCAGGCCAGGAGTCCGTGAATTCAAATCCATCCTCAGACACTTACTAGCTGGGTCACTTGATCTCTGTTTACCGTAATCCACTGGAGAAGGAAATAGTAAACTTTACCTTTGCCAAGAAATCCCCCCAAAGGGGGTCACAAAGAGTGGAACACAACCGAAAACAAAAGTTATATTTCATTTGCCTTATGTAATGAATAGCAAAAATGTGTAATGGATCTTTGAAAGATTCTTGAACCAATACTCCTTCCAAAATAGTAAAAGGGGTAGGGAATGGGAAGGTTTATTGATTAAAAATGATACTTCATTTATTTGGAAAGTTCACCCTCCTAGAATACCTCATTCCATAGGCTCACAGAATCACAGACCTGGGTTCCAAAACTACCTCAAATACTTGTTAGTCGTGTGACTAGGGGAGAGAGATACTTGTGGGTGTTTCTTTACCTGTGAGATGGAACCCATCTCACTGAGCTGCTGTGAGGGTCAGATGAGATCACCTTCGTAAAGTCTTTTGAAAACTTTTGAGTACTATGGAAAGTCAGTTTTTGCTTTATGTCAATCCGTCAATCAATAGACATTATTAAGTGCCTACTGTGCTAGTGCCAGGAAAACATGATGAAATAACATATACAAGGAACTTTCAATCTTTGTGTAAGTAAATATGCCCTAGTTGTGAATTATTCATGCAGTCATTCCTCTTTATTTGTTAAGTATATTACATTTGTCACATGCAAGGATGGACAGTCCCGTTTTACAAAATGGGAAAGCAACAACAACAACGGTAATAACAATAACTAACATTTACATAGCGCTTCAAGGTTTGCAACACACTTTACCTACAGTAATTCATTTGAGCCTCCCAACAGCCTTGTGAGATAGGTGCTATTATTCTACCCATTTTATAGGTGGGGAAACTGAGACTTAGAAAAACAAAGTGACTTGACCAGGGTCACACAGCAAGTAAGTGCCTGAGACAGGATCCAATTTGGGGTCTTCTTTACTCCAAGTCCAAAACTCTATCCACTGTACCATCTGTCTTCCGAACTCATAGCCCCAAGATGGTGCTAACTCTAGGCAAAATTAGCAAAATTTATTTCTACTTCATCCTCCTTTCCTATCAAAGCAGTACCTTGAGCTTAACGCCCAAAGTCCTCAAGCTCCCTGTGTCTTCCCTCATCAGATCCCACTCTTAGGAAGGGGGGGGGGCTGACAAATTCATTTGTAGTGATGTGTAAATGATTGAAAAGACTTTTCCCAAAGGGGCTCTTAATTTAACAGAGGACAAAAGGTTTAAGACAAAGGAAAAAATTCAGGAAGTCTTTCAGGAAATCATATCAGTAAGAATCAGGAATGTGTTGGAGCCAGCTCTAATCAGAATGCTGATTGTTAAATTTTCAGTGTGAGCTTTTACACCTCAGAAATCAGCAAACATTACAAATTAGGGCTTTAATTATGTTTTATCAATTTCTAGAGTTAAGAAAGTGATCAGAGAAAAATGATAATAGATTAAACTTAAAAGTGTCCTATATGCATTTTTTTCAAAAAGCTGGTTGTTAAACGTTTATCAACATATGCTAGGGGCCTCCTAGAATGTTTTGTTCAGTCATTTTCAGTCATGCCCAACTCTTCATGACCCCATTGGGGTTTTCTTGGCAGAAATACTGGAGTAGTTTGTCATTTCCTTCTCCAGCTTATTTTACAGCTGAGAAAACTGAGGCAAATAAGGTTAAGTGACTTGCCCAGGATCACACCATTACTAAGGATCTGAGTTTAGATTTGAACTGAAGGAAGATGAGTCTTCCTGACTCCAGGATGGACCTCTATGCACTATGGCACCACCTAGCTGCCCTAGAGGTAAGAGCAATGAATCTTAAAGTTCTATAGGAATACAAGAGATGATTGTTCTTCTGCCCACCAGGATCCTTTGAATGACCCAAAGATGTTTAGCCTGGGGAAGAGAAGACTAAGGTTGGGTGGGTGTAATACCTATTTTCAAGTACTTAAAGGGTTTTCACATGGAAGAGCAGTTAGACTTATTCTATTTGGTCTCAGAAAGAGCAATGGAAGGAGCTTCAGAGGTAGATTTAGGCTTGATGTCCCAAAAAACTTTCTAGCCTTGAGAACTATCCCAAAGAGGGAGCGGGCTCTCACTTCTTTGAGGTCTAAAGACTGGTCAAACATTTGATGAGTATGTCATAGAGCAGATTCTTGTTCAGACATGGGATGGCTGTTTTTGTGGTTGTTCAGTCATTTTTCAGTCATTTCTGACTCACCCATGGCCCCGTTTGGGGTTTTCTTGGCAAAGATACTGGAGTGGTTTGCCATTTCCTTCTCTAGCTCATTTTACAGATGAGGAAACTGAGGCAAACAGGGTGAAGTGATTTACCCAGGGTCACACAGCTAGAAAGTGTCTCGGGCCATGGTTGTACTCATTCAGAAAGCTAATTGTGATCTAAGGGATGGTTCTTGGTTGATGGATAACATAATAAAAGGTTTGTATGAAGTCGTAGATGACAAATTGATACTGTCATTTAAAAATACATTTGACCGACACATCATATATTTTATTTTTTATATTGCCTACATTTTCCAATGGATCCATCTTCTTTCCCCTCCCAGAAAAACATTCCTTAAAGAAAAAGGGAGGGAGAGAAAGGGGAAAATAATTCAGAAAAACTAAGCGACATATTGAAAAAACCTGGTGTTGTATAGTGTTCCTTGCCTCTACAAAGAAGCAGGGGTATATGCTTTGTCCATGTCTCTTCTTTGGAGTCAAGCTTGCAGGGAAATGGCAATATTTAGTGGACATCCTTAAGATTTGTCTTGTTGAAGGATCTTAGGACATGGAGCTGGAAGAGACTCTGTAGATCCAACCTCCTCATCTCATAGATAAGGGATGTGCCTTGTCAAAGGCCACAAAACAAATCCATAGAAGACCCAGGATGGGATTCAAGTCCGGGTCCTTTGGCATCAAATCCAGGGATTTTTTTTTCCCTACTAGACCATACTGACCCTCAAGAATAATGGTGGCTTCTAGAAACTACACTTCAGAAAAAGAATCCTATAGAGACCAAGCTGGTGGGTCCATGGAGCTAGCCCAAAAGCATGTGTTGTGATGGCTCCTTGAGGTTTGTCCCTGCCATCTTTCCCTCCTTGACTCCAGTCTGTCTCTGAGCAGGGATCACAGGAAAAGGAATAACATTGTCTGAGCTCCCAAGAATGGCCTCATTGACCCAGTCTCCTACTGGCTTTCCCAGAATGCTTTGCAGAGATCACCCTCTCCCTGACCCATTCCAAATCCCAAGAAGGGGAACAAGAAGACAGTGATGCTTTAAGGAGGGACCTTCTTTCATCCACAAAGCAAGATAATCTGCCTAAGAAGTGCAGTTCCTTCACTCCCAGAAAGACCCTGGGATGAACTACTGAGTTCTCCCTTACTAGAAGACATCATGCAAAGGCTAGATAAGCCTATATCAGGGATGTGATGGAGAGGAGTCTCATTTGGGTCCAGGATTACTCTTCTGAGATCTCTTCCAACTCTGAGACTCTGCAATTCCGTGATGGGGCTCCTGGGAAGAAGGAGTCTCTCTGGACCTCCAGCCAAGGAGCCCCTGCATGTGGGGAAGCTCTCATGGATGCTCTTGGAGCTGGGAGGATGGAAGGAATGGGATAAAGATGATGGGGAGGGGTGCTGTTTGTGAGTTGGTTTGGTACCTAATGTATCTGCAAGGCTGCTCTGCTAATTCCGGCTGCCATCTGCTAGTACTCTGTACACAAAAGGCAACACAAAAATGAGTATCATCTTCATTATTTTTTTTAAAAGTTTCATATAGAGGGAAGAAGGAGAGAGAAAATGGTGCTTGAGAATTGGATCAGACTCTAAAGCTATGGGACCGTTGCTGACATTAGAGAAGAGATTGGTCCAATGACATTGGTCCATTGGATACACTCAATTATTCCATTCTACAAACATTTCCTAAGTGCCCAAGATGTCCAGGCCACTTTGCTAAGAGCTACTGCCTGAACTTTTATGGCAAGGGCTAGAAACAATACAAAAGCAAAAGCAAAAATCTCTGCCTTCAAAAGGCTTCTAGTCTCCCCTCTAACTGGAATCTCAAGCTCTATATTTTAAATCACCAAACATTTTCTGGGCACCATCTATGAGTTTATTCTGGGCTCAGTGTTATAAGTGAATAATATGTGGTCACTGATCTTTAAAAGTTTAATAGTTTGGCCAGGTTATATGAAGAATACTAGGTGATGGGTAGCAGTTCTTAACCCGAAGTCCAAGAAATTAATTTTTTTGATTACTTTATTTTTATATAATTAGTTTCCTTTGTAATCCTATATATTTTATTTCATTCATTTAAAAAAATGATTCTGAAAATGGGTTTCTAAGCTTCACCAGACTCTCTAATGGGTCCAGACACACAAAAATATTAAGAACCCTTGGACATTGACATGGAAGTGAAGAGACAAGCAAATATAATGAAAATAAGTCTGGCTTGGGAGTTGGAAGACCTGGGTTTGAATCCTGCCTCCTTGAATATTTATTATTAGTTTGCCCCTGGGAAAGTCAACTTAGCTCATAGAACCTCAGTTTCTTCTTTTATAAAATGGGTATAGTATCATGTGTGCTTCCTATCTCACAGGGCTATTGTGAGGAAAGGGTGCTTTGAAAACTTGAGGTGTCAGTGTTTGGAGTCAGGGGAAGTGGATACATCCAGGACATGTGTAGAGGCCACAGCTAGTCCAGTTTGGCTGGATCGGAGCATACGGGTCATAAGATCATGGATTTAGACCTCTTTGGGACCTCAGAAATGGTCTAGGTGAATCCCATCATTTTATAGATGAAGAAACTGTAGCCCAGTGGTATTCAGTGACTTACTTGCCCCAGATCTTACAGATATTAAGTGGCAGGACTGAAACTTAGACTGAGGTCTTTCAGCTTCTCTTACAGGTGCTAATGGAAAGTCAATGACTCAGGAACTGGAGAACCTGGGTTTAACTCTTGCCTCTGTTATTTACTGCCTCTGTGATATTAGACAAGTCACTTAATTGAACTTCACTGACCTCATCTGCAAAACAGGACGGTTGCATTAGGTTGCTTCTGAGGTCCCTTCCAGCTCAAGATCTATAATTCTGTGATCCCATGACCTAGGTTCAGAGATCAGATTTGCCAGTTATTGTCTCTGTTACACTGGGAAAGTCACTGAAACTCTTTATGCTTTGATTCTCTCCTCTTTAAAATGAAGGGGTTAATAGAAACAGACTCCAAGAACCCAAAGCTCATTCCATTGTACCATATTGAACCTAGGGGAGTTTGAAAATGAAGAAGTCTAAATGGAGATCCAGAGGAGTTGCCTAAGATCTTGGAGTAAACCACAACAGTATGTAAAATTCAGACTTCCAAATTCCCAGTCTTCCACCTAAAACAGCATCCTTAGGGGTAAGGGCACCTTAGAAATGAAAACTCTAAGAGAATTGACATGCTCAGTTACCTTACCTGGAGAAGAGCTGTCAAATTCTTATGGGAGAATATACTGGCTGGAAGATGGGGGAATGGAAAGTTTGGGGCCCTTGGAACTTTTGAGGATAGTCTGCTAAAAGGGGAGGTGGGTTCTCCCTTCTCCTCTTCCCCCCGAAAGTAACCCAGGTCTTTTCCCCCATAGTACAGTTTACGTACATAGACACCAGTGGTGTGAGTGGTTTTTCACTATAAACACTGAGAAACTAATGAACAAAAGGGAGAAATGTTAGGAAATTCTCTAGTCAGATGGCTCTCAAGTCTATATAACTTGTCTTCATCTTTCTCTTGAGCTGAAGCCTCCATTTCCAACTACCTGCTGGACCACTCCACCTGGATATTACATAGCTAACTCAAACCCAGAATGTCTCCAATGGAACTCAACATCTTCTCCCATTGGACCTCCCTCCATTATTTTTTTTTATTTTTATTTTTTATTTTTTCTCATATTACATGTCAACAAAATTTTTTAACATTCCTTTTTTTTAATTTTGAGTTCTATATTCTCTCCCTTCCCTCCCCCACCCGGAGAAGGCAAGCTATTCAACATAGATTATCCATGTACAGCCATGCAAAACATTTCCATAGCAGCCATGTTGCAAAAGAAAATGCAAATCAACAAACAAAACAAGAATAATAAAGGAAAAGGAGAAAATAATAAAGAACGTTTTAAAAAAGTATGCCTCAATCTGCACTCAGACTTCCTCAGTTCTTTCTCTGGAGGCAGATGGCATTTTTTATCTTTTGGAATTGTTTTGGATCAGTGTATTGCTGAGGAGAGCTAAGTCACTCATAGTTGATCATTGTACAATGCCTCCACTCTTCCTAATTTCTTTTTCTGTTCTGGGCACTACTGTCCTTCCAATCATGCAAGTTCATGATCTTGGTGTCATCCTCTACTCTTCCCTTTCCATCACCTCCCTTCCCTACTCTAATCAGCTGTCAAGTCTGATCAATTCTATTCCTATAGCATCTCACACATCCATGCTCTTCTTTCCATTCATATGCCCACCACATTAGTTCAGGACCCCATCATCTCTTTCCTATGTTCTTGTAATAGCCTCCAAATTGGTCTCCTTGCATCTGAGTCTCTATTCACAAAGAGGCCAAATCGATGGCCCCAAACCCTAGGTCTAATCACATCATTCCCCTGCTCCAAAATCATTGGTGGCACCTTCTTCTATTTGTTCTGGGATAAACTACAAAGTCCTCAGTCAGGCATTTAAAACCCTCCACAATCTAACAAATGGTCCCACAGAGATCTCACTCCATGCTATGACCTTCATTATTATTCTCTATTTGGTCCCCACTGTCATAGCTCACAACTGAAATGCCCTAGAATATCTGGGGATGGTACTAGGATCTAGCCCTTCCAAGTATTTCCTACTGTTCCTCTTCACACACTATATGGTTGAACAAACCTGGTGTATTAGATATCGCCTGGACTTGGCATTCTATTTCTCCTCTCCGCCTCTCTGCAGGGGATGTTCCCTGTGACTGAAGTGTACTTCCTCTTTAGCTCTACTTCTTAAATCCTTAGCTTCTTTCCAGGCTCAGTTAAAGTGTTATTCCTTAAGCTTTTCTTATTTTCCCAGTTGTTAGTTTTTTCTTTCCCCTCCAATTATTTTACATTAGTTTACCTATGTGCATTTTGTGTCCCTTTCTATACACTATTCCCCTGGGCCAATTGGAATGGAAGCTCCTTGAAGGATGGGACCATGGTTGTACCCATATCCCCAGTACTTAGTGCAGAGCTGTTCACAAATTAAGGGCTTAAGGAATATTTATAGAAATTGAAAAGACTCAAATCTATTGATTCTAATCAACTGTGTCACTGACGCCTATGTAACTCTGGGTGAGTCATTGTTCTTTAGAAAGTAGTGGTGGCAATCTTAGAAATTAATGAAGCTTGCCAGGGACAGTAGCAGATTGGGGCCCAGATGCTCACATGAATCTTCCTCCCTCCAAATTTCAAGTTAAAATACCAGGGGAAAAAAAGAACAGGAATTATGTGTATAAATATGGTAGGTAGCAGGCAGCCTGTTAGTTTAGAATTGAATCCTAGACTGAAAAATAGGAGGCCTGGGTTCTCAATCTCCTATATATCACTTCTTAAACTCCCTGGGCTCCAGTTTGTACCCTTTATAACATGAGGAGGGTAGGACTTAGGTCATAGAATCCTAGCTCAAGAACTGAAAAGGAAGCCATCCATACTGACTTCTTTATTTTACTGATGAGAAAACTGAGGCCCAAGAATATTCAATGATTTCTATAACATCACACAGGTAGTATGTATTAAAGTTAGAACCCAGGTCCCATGACTTCAGATAACCCTCTTTCCACTGTATCATCCTGCCTCTCAGTGGCTTCAAAGTTCCCCATCAGTAGAAGGACCCATCCCAGCATATGAGGAAATGACTTGATAACTCTAATAGGCTTTTGGAGCCAATGCTTAGTTGAGTGGGAGGTACAACCATCAACAAACAGCATTGTTTTTTCCCACCCTCAGCAGAGACAGAGACTCACAGAAGCCTTGTGTAGAGATGGAGGGTTTATAGAAGACACAGTGAGGAATGATTCAGGTGAACAAGGAATGAAGGTTCAAGTGGGAGACTAGGGCCTTCGATTGAGGTTAAAATTCGTCTTGAACTGCCACCAGAGGCCCATGAGGATTACCTCTAGCTGTTACAGACAGTGGGGCAAGTTGATATCCCAAGTAGACATGAGTCCAGTCTTTAAGCTGGCCCAAGTGGAGATGGGTACAATCATTCCTGAACTTGCCTCTGTGAGAGGTAGCAAAATAAAGTAGACAATGTCATCAGTTTACCCCTCCTCTGCTTTCTCTCAAAGGGATACTAGATGTTAAAACCAAAGTTTCTCTTTTAAGTGTTTTTTTTTTGCTGATTTGAATAGTACTTTAAAGCCAACTTTCTCTTAAAAGTTGTAACTATGTTGGAATGATGTATGTTCTTATTTGAAAGCAAGGCAATTGGAGGGCTAGACATTGAAAGATAGATAAAGATAATGGCTGAGGTTAGTATAGAGAAAGACAGAGGTCTAAATAGACAGGTCTGTTTGTTTTGAATCCTGCTTAGGGGCTCTGAGCCAATGAGGCTGTGGCTGGGTTTTGCCTTACTCACATCTTTCCCCACATCCTTTCACACGTGTGCAGAGAAAGCTCTTTACCAGAGTAATGTCTAGAGGAGTCACTAAGAAGTAGAACTGCCAGTGGGAATGAGAAAAGATGTGCCTGATCCTAAACAGCAAAACCCACATTCAATAAGTGGGGACCAGAAGAGGAGGAGTCTCTCAAACTTCTGCTTCTAAACCTACACCCAGATAGGCACAGAAGGCTACCTTACCCTCACAAAGCAATTGACATAAGGTTGCAGATTAATTCAGGGCAAAGAGAATAGCTCTCTAGATGCAGAGAGAGGACCCATGAAAATAGGGAGAGTCCAACTAAATAGGATGTTCTGTGGGAGATGAGTTGTAACGGAATTAGAAGGAAAGGACATGAATTGTCAGAGAGAATAGCAAGACAGGAGGTAGAAATGGCCAACAAGAGCCCTCTGGCCAAGATGGCTGCCTGGAGGGAGGCATCCACATACCTACATGTCCAGCTTCCACATACCTACTTCAACAAAGCCCCAAGAATGATCAAGAAATCTCCAGTGAAAAATCAAGAAGGGATTTCTTTTCCAGCCCAGAACTGCCATAATCCCTGGACGCTAGGAAAGGGAATAACCAGAAAAGTCAGTGTCAGTATAAACAAAAAGTCGATAATATCCCTGTGTGAAGAGCCTGGCCGGTGACATGTGTAGTCTACAAAGGATTTTGTTTTTAATCTGAAGGCAGCAAGATCAAAGGGCTCCCTTGGATTTCCCAGGGTTGTTGGAAACCCACAACGTGGACCCTCATGGTAGAAGGACCTTGTAGGCCAGAGTGATGAGTTTGGTTTTGACATAAGAGGCAACAGGGAATATCTGTAGATTCCTAAACTCTTGAGTAATATGAGAAAAAAAAACCTTTGGCTCCAAAAAGGAGCCACTCCAAAAGTTGGAGTAGAATGTACAGAGAAAAGGGCCAATGGGTTGGGAGCCAGGAGACCTAGGTTCTAACCTTGAGTGTACGAATTTGAGAAAGTCATCCTCGGCCTGATTTGCCCATCTCTAACCTGGCAGTTTGGACTAAATGACATCTAAAGTCCCTTCCAACTCTGATATTTTAAAATTCTCTATTTGATGAAATAGTGACTCCAGTTTCGTGCAACATTCTTCTCTGCATCTAAGTGTGATTTTGGAGATAATCGGGGTGAAACGACTTACCCAAGGTCACACAGCTAGTAAGTGTCTGAGGTCGGGTTTGAGTTCAGGGCCTCCTGACTCCAGGGCTGGTGCTCTATCCACTGTGTCACCTAGATGCCCCCTAATTGTACTTTTAAAGGAATCGTGAGTGGGGTATCCACATACAAAAGACACACGGTCATTCAAAAATGGAAGGATACAAGGATAATGGATGTTGTGAGTGTGGTAGATGTGGAGAGAGACAGAAAGGTATACATCACATCCTTGACAACGCAAAGTTACTGCTCCCTTCGAAAGACATCACTCGACTCTGTCGAACCTGCTGGCTACCAGCTACTGCTCTCCAGTGCCCTCTATCCGGTATTGCGTTCATTGCTCTCTGCTGTAACTGGAAATCAACACCCGCTAGCTTTTTTTATAAGGAGTATAAAATCAATTTTGTACGAATTATATGGTTATAGCTCTCCCCTCAGCTCTTCTATCCTCTTTCACCATCTACAAGGTGTGGGAAGAGGAAAGAGGCTTTGAGTCACTTCCTTAGCTATGGTCCCTAGCTGAGTTGGTATCTTCAGAGACACTTTGCAACTTAGCCCTCCATTTGTGAAGTGAGAAGCTTCATGAGAAGGAAGGAAATAATTATTTATTAAGCATCTACTAAGTGTCAGGCTGTTTGCAAAGCACTTCGCAAATATCTCATTTAATCCTCCCAACAATCCTGGGAAGTAAGTGCTATCATCATCCCCATTTTACAGTTAAGAAAACCAAAGCAGATGGAGGTTAAGTGACTTACCCAAGGTAACACAGCAAGTATGTTTCTGTTTCTGAGGTGACAGTTTAAGTCAGACCTCCCTCTGTCCAGGCTCACTGCACCACATGGATGCTTCATAAATTTTGTTCTGGAAGAGGTCTCAGAGGTCACCAAGCCCAAATCCCTCATTTCACAGATGAAGAACCCAAGTATTGGAGAGGTAAAATGATTTTCCCATGATCACCAAGGTAGTAAGTGACAAAACAAGGGTTCAAACTCAGAGTCTGTAACAACTGTACTGTATCTCTCCTCAATCAGCATCCTTTTCCAATGGCTGTCAAGCAGTTCTATAGCCTGAAGAATGAATGAATGAGAGGAGTGAGAGTAAAGGTGGAAAGACCTATTTTAATAATCCAGTTGCTTCATTAGGGTGGTAGCAGTAAAAATGGAGAGGAGGGTGATGAGATATCACAGATATAAAACAAACAAGACTTGGTAACTAAATAGCTCTGAGAGGCAAGGATACATAATTAAATTGAATTGTTGAAGGAGCTGAGGTAGACAATGATTACTCCAAGGTCGAAAACATGGTGACACTGACAGATTTACAAAATTCAGTAAAAGTAGCAAGTTCAGGAAAAAGATAATTAACTTTGTTTTGAACACAGTTGCATTTGAGATGCTGGTGGAATATCTGGATGGACAGAGGTGTCCTGTGGTCAGTTTGGAAATTATGGATTTGGAACTCTGAAGAGATCAGGACTGGAGAAAAAGCCTTGGGAATCATCCATGTAGACATGATGGTGGAAGACCTTGGGGTGAATGTGATGGCCAAGAGAGGAAGACTTGAAGAGAGAAGAAAAGAGAGTCAGAAACCAATGGAACACACTCCTTATGGGGTTGGACAGAGGATGGAGAGTCAGCAAAGGAGACAAAGTAAGAATGGTTAAGGAGGCCAAAGAGAACCAAGACACTGGCATCTTGGAAGGTGAGAGAGAAGAGCATTTAAATAAGGAGGGGATGGTCAGCAGTAACAAAGCTGCAGAGACAATGACTGAAAAGTCATTGGATTGGACCAATACGAGGCCATTGGCATGAATGAAAGAATGGGAGAGTAGTCAAAATTATGAAGGATTGAGGAAGCTAAGAAAGTGGAGGAATCAGGAATAAACCTTTACACAAATACTTTTTATATAATTTACTGGAAACTTGGCATATACTACCCCATTGTATCTTTTGAATTATTTCAAAGTATTCTGCTTTACTTTTTCTTGTTTGGTATATGCCTGGTCCTTCAAGCTAGATTAAAAGCAAGACAAGGTATAGTCAATCCCACCCCTTGCAATACAAGCCTGAACACATAGTAGGTGTTCCATACATGTTTGTTTGTTGATTGGTTGACTAATAGATTGCAGCCAATATAGTTTAGTGGAAAGAATAATCATCAGTCTAATCCTCAATATACTTGGGTTCTATTCCTAGCTCTGTCTCCAACTCATTAAGGGACCTTGGAAAGATGACTCCCCACCCCATTGCAGACTTCATTATCCTTTCTCTGGAAGATGAGATAGCTAAGGTCCCTCTGGTTGTCACAAAGCATAGATCAGGAGTGGAGAACCTGTGGCCTTGAGGCTACATGTGGCCTTCTAAGTCCTGGGGCCTTTTGACTGAGTCCAAGTTGCACAGAACAAATTATTTTATTATGGGGATTTGTTCTGTGAAGCTTGGATTCAGTCAAAAGGGCACTTGAAGACCTAGAAGGCCACATGTGGCCTCGAGGCTGCAGGTTTTCCACCTCTGGCATAGATTGTGTTCTAAGGTCCTTTATATCTCCAACAGAAGGCAGCTAGATGGCACAGTGAATAGAGTGCCAGGCCTGGAGTCAGGAAGTCTCATCTTCCTGAGTTCAAATCTGGCCTCAGACATTTACTAGCTGTGTGACCCTGGGCAGGTCATTTCACCTTCTGTGCCTTAGTTTCTTCAACTATAAAATGAGCTGGAGAAGTAAATGGCAAACCACTCCAGTATCTTTGCCAAGAAAACTCCAGATGGGGTCACAAAGAGATGGACATGACTGAAATGACTGAACAACAATAACAAGCATATTTCTAACATGCTACCTTTTAAGTCCCACTAACTCTAAAATTCTGTATTCTAAGGTTCTTTACAGCTCTGATATTCGACGTCCTAAGGCTTTTCATAGTTATAACATTTTACATTTTGTGACTCCCTTTTAGCTCTAACATTCTGTTGTTCTATGGCCACCTCCAACCCTAATTTTGTATCAGTTTATGTTAAAATAGTCTACATTCTGAGGGTCCTAATGGATTGAATATTTCACGTGCTAAGCCTTCTAGCTCTGACATCCTCTGCTCTAAAGCCCTTCCAAGCTCTGACATTCTGTGTCCTAAGGCTCCTTCTAGCTCTAACATTCTATGCTCTGAAGTCCCTTTCAACTCTGAACTTCTGTTTTTAAAGCTCCCTAAAGCTCTGAAAGTCTGTTCTAAATTCCTTTGCAGTTCTAACATTCAGTGTTCTAAGATTTGTCCAACAATGTTCAATGTTCTGTTCACTGGCACATTAGGTCCACAGTTGCTTTTGAAGATTATGGCAGGGAGAGGCAGATAGGTGGCCAGTGGATAGACCACCAGCCCTGGAGTCAGGAGTACCTGAGTTCAAATTCAGCCTCAGACATTTACTAGCTGTATGACCCTGGGCAAATAACTCAACCCCCAATTGCCTCAAAACAAAAAAGATTATGGAGGTGGCAAGTGGTATAGTTGTCCAACTGAAAGGAAATGAGAAGAAAGTGGAAGTTTGGGATCAAACAGGCATAGCTAGGCTTTGAAGTTCACATGTGCCCATACAATGGCAAAGGAGATAAATTATTGTTCTCTTTGTCTGTCTCAGTGCCTCATTGCTTGCTTCACACTGAACTCTACCACTGGACCCCAGACTTAACTTGTCCCTACTCCCCCCACCCCCAGCCTTGGTAGTGTTCATGGCTTTCATCCAATTTCCTTTTTAGCCATTGTCTCTTGTCTGTTTTGTTCCTCATATGGCAACCTGGGCTACTGACCTTGGCTTCTACTTCAGATGCCACTATCACCTGGCCCTTTTGTTCTGGGGGAGTTTTAATAGTTTTTATTTTTTTTTTGTTTGTTTTCAGTTATACATCAAATTCACTGATTCTTTTCTTTCTCTCTTTTGTTGATAAAAGTATTGAGAGATTTCCCCCCCCACTTTGGCTGTCTCCCAAAAGTTTTGGTATTTTGTCTCATTGTTATCATTTTAAGGGATAAAATGATTTATGTCTTGTATGATTTGTTTTTTGACCCACTTATTCTTTAGGATTATATTCTCAAGTATCCATTTGTCTGAATCCTTTGTTCAAGTTCCTCTCTTGAATATAATTTTTATTGTATTGTGTTTGGTAAAAGATTTTCTCCTTTTTTGCATTTGTTTATAATTATTTTGTGTTCTAGCTTATGGTTAACTTTTGTAAAGGTGCCATGAAAAGTTGAGAAATATGTATATATGTTTAATTTACAAGCAGTAATTGCCAGAGGTCTGCCATAGCTAGCTTTTATAAAGTTCTACTCAAGTCTTTAAATTTCTTCTTGTTTATCTTGTTGTTGTCATAATAGAATGTGTTGGACTAACTTGGGAAGTGAGGCTCACAGCTGTGTTCAGGTATTTGACAAGCTGTCATGTGAAAGAGGGATCAGCCTTGATCTTGTTGTTGTTGATGCTGTTTCAATTGCGCTTAATTCTTCATGACCCCATTTGGGGTTTTCTTGGCAAAGATACTAGAGTGGTTTGACATTTCCTTCTCCATATCATTTTACAGATGAAGAAACTGAGGCAAACAACCCAGAGTCACGCAGCTAGTAAATGTCTGAGGCTGGATTTGAACTTAGGAAGACTCCTCCTGACTCCAGACCCAGAACTCTGTCCACTGTACCACCTAACTGCTCCAGCCTTGCTTTGTATGGAACCAAAAAGCAGAAGCAGGAACAATAGGTAGAAGTTACAAAAATGTAAAGTTGGAATTGATGTGTATGTATGAACATCCCAAAATAATCAGAGTTGTTTGAAAGTGTAATAGGCTGCCTCAAGAGGTGGTGGGTTCCCCCTTTGGGCAGTCAAGCTGAAAAACCACTCATTAGCACTTTATACTGGATATTTCTTTCAGACATAGCTTGAACTAGATGGCCACCAAGGTCTCTTCCAGCTCTCAAATAATGTGATCTTTTCATTAGATTTATCCAGGTCTGAAAGGGGGATATTAAACACCCCAAGACTTATGATTTCACTGCTATTTTCTCCTATAATTTGATTAGCTTTTTCCTTAACAAGTTAGATGCTGATGTTATGCCATTCAGCAGTGTGTGTGTGTGTGTGTATAATACACACACACATATATATTTAGCATTGATATTGTTTCATTATCTATAGAGTCAGTAAGCATAATATAATTTCCTTGCCTATCTCTTTTAATCGTGTCTATTTTTACTGTAGCCTTGTTTGAGATCACAATAGCCACTCCACTCTTATTGGATTCATTTGAGATATAATAGCTTTGACCTCTATCTCTCATTTTAACTCTATGTGAATCATTGTTTTAACTGTGATTCATATAAACAATATAGAGTTGGATTCTGCTTTCTAATCCTTTCTGCCACCCCCTTCCATTTTATAAGGGAGTTCATTATACTAACATTCATGATTATGACTTTTGGGTATGTTTTACTTTCATCACACACTATTGTAATGTTTTTTCTCCCTGCCCCCCATCCTTGATGAAGGTCTGGGTCATTGGGTCTTAGCTTTCATTTCTCTCCTTTTAATTCTCCTTTTGTAATTATCTCTTTACCATTAAAGTTTATTTTGCTTTTAACTGAAGTGGTTCCCCAGAAAGCTGAACTTGACTGACACATTCTATGGCACCATCTTTGCCAAAAAAGTTTTTTTTTCCTCTTTCCAAGGTTTGTGTCCCTTGCCTTTGTCTTCCCCTTCTTTGTACCATTTTTTGCTTCCACCTCCACTCCACAGCCTGTATTGAAGCATCTTCACTGAAATCTTCATTTCATTCCTAGATACAGGAAATACTTGTCCATTACTAGGACACCAATGTCGTTGCATCCTTTTTCCCCTATCAGGGACACCATCCGGTGTTAACTTCTATCAATGTATCATTGTTCCCTATTTTTCAGGATATACCGTGGCAAAAAGGAAGTAGAACTTGAATGGAAAAGTTTTGGATCCATGTAAGGAAGTCACTTCCTAACAATTATAACCATCTGCAATGGAATGGACCACATTGGGAAGTAGGGAGTTCCACATCCCTGGTAGTCTTCAAACAAATGTTGGGTTGCTTTTTGAAGGAATGGTGTGGAGGGCATCCTGCTCAGCTACACATGACATCTGAATGACATCAGAGTTCCCTTTTAACTTTGTGTTTATGTGCTTTTAAAGTCCATTCTTCATATGCTTTTGCTGATCTCCTTGTCCACATCCTCCTCCCCTAAGCTGGAGTGCTTTTCCCCCTCAGATTGTCTTCCATCTACTCTATAGATATCTCGCAGGTACCTAGTTGCTTGCATTTCATCTTGCCCTTTGGAATATGAGCCCCTTAAAGGCAGGGACCATGTATGTGTCTTTCTTTGTATCCTCAGAGTTCAGCAAAGTGACTGGCACATAGTAAGTGCTCAATCAGTGATTGTTGAGTGCCTGACTCCACTTATGTCATTCTAAACTAGGTGGTTGGGGGCATATCTACCCAATTCATAAATCTCTGCAATAACAAAAACAAAACCAAAAACATAAAGTGATCTTATCCTAGGGACTGTTAAACCTATTTCTTCACCAAAGGAAAACAATAAAGAAGAAATGCAATATTTTGAAGGCGAGAGATGTCCAGTCGAATCTGGAAGGTCTCAGGAGGTTAATTCTCACAAAATCAATGCAATCTTGAGGTGGAAGAAGGGGCTGAAAATTATCAGTGTGTCTGAACTCCAGGGGGTGATGGAGGCCACTGGTCATAATGAAACCCCTTTTCACTGAAGAGGTAATGTGCTCAGAGGCTTCCAGGCTGATAAAGGGATGCCTATTTATCAGCCTGCATTCACAGCACCAGCTACCAGGGAGATACATTTTAAGCAATCTCCTCTTGCCAGCTTATGTTAGTTATCTCAATAAATGTGAAGTTGTAATTTTCCCCCCTCCTACAAACTGTTCAGAGAGCAAAGTATTTAGAAGATGAAGGGGCAACATGATGCGAAACTCATTTTTCAGACATTCAAATAGAGTTCCTTCAGCAGTAGGCTGAGGAGGGTCCCCATCCCAATAATGAGTAGCACAGAGTGGTAATGGAGGCTGGCTTGATTCTGGGGTAAAAGAAAAGAAAGCAGGTGTTCAGAGAAAGAATGTCAGCCGGTGTTGCAAACATAATAGAGAGAATGAGGCACTATGTCCTTCCTGGGAAGGATGTAAGAGATTCCTTAGGGTAACTCACAATGAAGTAGACATGTAAAGACTATCTAGTCTAAGTTGGTGCACTCAGGCTCTGGCACTTCTTTGAGGGGCTATCACAAGCCAGGGCATTTAGCTGGGATGGGTTCTAAAGTAGGTAGGGCTCATAGAGCACCTGGCCTCCAAGCCAGGAAGACTTATGTCCAAGGCCTGATTCTGATGTCTTCTGGCTGTGTTAGCTTAACCAAATCACTTAGCTTCACAGTGTTCTAGGCAATCTCTAACTGTAAGTCCTGGCTTGTGTTGGTAGAGAGAGTTTTTTCATTAGATTATAAGCTCCTTGAGGGCAGGGACTGTTTTTTGACTCTTTTTTGTACACCCAGTACTTAAGACAGTGCCTGACATGCAATAGGCACTTAATAAATTTATTTTATTTACTAATTATTTGATTTATTTTTTATATGACAGTCCCCTGAACCAATGTCCAGATCTAGTCTCTTTCCTTGTCCCAGTGTTACAGAATAGAAATAGTTGATTATTAATCAGATCTTCCTATGCATGACTAGAGGGGCATACAGTGTAGTGTCTAGCTCAGATGCAACTTAGAGTTTCCTATCTAATTTTCCCAGCTAAGTTTCCTCCCTCTGCCCTAGAGGAGATATATAATGGGATATGAAATAAAGCAATATGAAAAAATAAATAATAAATAACGGGATGTGAAAAAATGCTTGTGGGAAGAATAGAGGGTGGCATAAATGGGCCAGTCCAAACAAAGTACAATCAACTTGGAGAGAGTTTTGAACTCCAGGGCAAGGAGAGCATTCCCTTCAGGAAAATACGGTATTTTTATTTCTGGAATATCAGACACTGGTGCTGAGTGTAAATGGAGCCAGGGTGACTGGTCTAACACATGAGATTTTCTGCTCTTTACCTACACTTCCTTATTGAACTCATCATCTCCTACAGGCTCAACTATCACCTCTCTACATATGGCTCCCAAATCTACATACCTAGTCCTTATCTGTCTTTCTTGGGCTCACTTCCACATAGCCAATTTTCTGAATATCTCTGCTTATCTCAGCATCACAGATGTTGAGTTGGAATGAACTACACAAACCATCTAGTCCACTCCCCACCTCCATTTTAAGAGGGGTTGGATGTCTAGATAGGCTCAGGAATTTGTCAAAGGCTACATAGTCATGGAGTATCAATGGAAGGATTTGAATCCAGGTCCTCTGACCTTTGTTGTTCAGTCGTTTTCAGTTGTGTCAAACTCTTTGTGACCTTGTTGGGGTTTCCTTGGCAAAGATACTGGTTTGCCATTTCCTTCTCCAGCTCATTTTACAGATGAGGAAACTGAGGCAATCAGAGTTAAGTGACTCGCCTGGGGTCACACAGCTAGTAAGTGACTGAGGTCAGATTTGAACTAGCTGTCTAGTCTGACTCTAGACCCTTCCTAAGCTAGTACATTACCTGCATGTTCCATAGGTACCCAGAACTCAGCATGTCTCAAACAGCCTTTCCCTGAAAATTCACACCTCCTCCTAACTTCACTTATTTTGCTAAGGATACCTCCATCATCCCAGAAGCTCTTGATTACAACCTTGGAATTATCTTCATCTCTTCTCTCTCCCTCATTTTCTCTCATAGTGAATCAATTGTCAAGTCCTATAAATTCTTACCCCACAATCTTTTGCATCCTTCCATTTCTCTTTACTCACCCAGCTGTCACCCTAGTTCAGGCCATTGTAGCCTCTTACTTGAGACTGCTAAGTGGTGCAGTGGGTAGACATTGGACCTGGAGTCAAGAAGACTTAGGTTCAAATCTGGCCTCAGATACTTAACTGGCTATGGAACCCTAGATAAGTCACTTAACCTCTGTTTGCCTCAGTTTCCTCAACTATAAAAAATGGAGATAATACCAGCACCTACATGATAGTGTTGTTGCAACCTTATGATTATCTTCCTGTGTCTCCCCCATTAGTTCTCATCAATCACTGCCTCGCCCTGTTGGCAACTGGTATTTGTAAAACACTTAGCACAGTGCCTGGCATGTAGCAGGTGCTTAATAAATGCTTATTCTCTTCTTCCCCCCTCACCTGGACTATCATCAAAGCCTCTTAATTGCTCTCCCTGCACCCAGTCTCTCTCCTCATCTATCCTCCACACAGCTGCTAAACTGATATTCTTAAGGTCCAGGCCTGACCATGTCATTCTCTTGCTCAAGCAGCCACTGGGACTTCCTCTTGCCTCTAGGATAAAAGAGAGAATCCTCTGGTTGGCATTCTCAAGCCCTTCAAAGACTGACTCCAACCTGTCTTTCTAAACAGATTTCACAA
This sequence comes from Phascolarctos cinereus, assembly GCF_003287225.1. Taxonomy (NCBI): domain Eukaryota; kingdom Metazoa; phylum Chordata; class Mammalia; order Diprotodontia; family Phascolarctidae; genus Phascolarctos; species Phascolarctos cinereus. Next base: position 369,453,949 of record NW_027556098.1, on the reverse strand, counting down.
ATCTCCCCCTCAGACCCTCTACATTGTATCCAAACTGGCCAATTCACTCTTCCACTTGTGTGGCATTCCATCTCTGGCTAGTTTCTTCTTCTCTTCTTCTCTGAATCTTGGGATGACTAGCTCCTTCACAACTCTGCTCAAATCTCACCTCCAACATAAGACTGTTTGAGGTCCCCTTCCCAGACGTTAACCCTCCCTCCCTCTAAACCTCGTTTGTATTTTCTTGACATATTTTTTTAATATTTCCATATTCAAAATATAAACTCTTCCAAGGAGGCCTCCAATGGAATGGCCCAAGGATTTGTCTTTGGCCCTGTGCTATTTAACATGTTCATCCTTGCCTTGGAAAAAGATGTAGGTGCCAGAATTATTAAATTTGAAGAGGACACAAAGCTAAGGACAGCTAACTCATTGGGTGACATAGACACTAAAAGATCTTGGCAGACTAGAGAATAAGGCTGAATCTAATGAGAGGAACTTCACTAGGGATAAATGTAAAATTTTACTTTCTTAAATTTACTTTTCCAAAGTAAATTTAAAAACAACAACAACATGAAAGTAGTGCTGGTTAAAGAGCAGTTTGTCTGAAGAAAGATCTAGAGATATTAGGAGATCACAGGCTCCATATGAGGGAGGCAGAAGCGTGACTTGGTAACCTGAAATGCTACATCAAGAAAAGCATAGCTTTCAGGAAGCAGAGGTTCACACAGGCTAAGAGACTTGCTTGTGATTACTTACCTAGTAAGTGTCAGAGACAGGATTTAAACCCAGGCTTTCTTCCTCAGCTAGGCCATGTCTAGAGCATTCACTTCAGCTGCTGGTGCCACAGATCAAAAAGGACTTTATTAATACACTGGGCCAGAATATCCCATGACTCCAAGCTCCTCCTTACTCTTTCTGTCACCCTCTGAGGCCTGACCCAGGGCCCAGGTATCAGATCTTGTTCCGTTTTCTAGGATCATAGGAGCTAAATCTAAGGATCTGAAGAAGCAATTAGGTTCTCTTGCCTGTTATCCAACATTTAGCTGCAAATGCCCTCTAAATGAATTCTGAGGTAGTCAGTGATACCAATGCACAACTTACACATTTCAATGGAATTTGTGGAAAGATTTTGACTATAGCCTGTTAGATCATGCATAAAGAGTAAAGGGAGTGAAAAAGGTGCAAAGATACTCGAGCACTTTCAGATGAGGGCACACTCCTCAGAGGCTAGGAAGTTTCTTTTCTTCTATCAACTTTCTTCATGTTGATGTAAATATCTTGAATTTAGTATTCCTGCCATCTATATTTTCACCCATGTCACAGATAAAAAGGCAGAACTATTTGCATGAGCAAGGGGGAGGGTGTTACAGGACATGTCTTTGGCACCAATTCTGTTTGAGGCTATATTATTCCTGTTTATCAAGAGAAAAAAGATCTTTATCTTCGGACCTATGCCCTTTAACATTTTCATGCTTGTCTTGAATAAAGACATAGATGCCAGGATTATTAAATTTTCAGGGGACACAAAGCTGGGAGGGATAGCTAAGACATTGGATGACAAAGTCAGACTCCAAAAGATCTTGGCAGACTAGAGAATTAGGCTGAACCTAATAAAAGGAGCTTCAATAAGGATGATATCATTCTTTATCCGTAAGAATGATCTAAGAGTTATGCATTTTGATCCAAAATTATCCAATACCAACAATACCATTTATTTAGCACCTACTATGTTCAGCAGAAGAACCACATTTGTAACCTGTCACATTTCAGAGTGTAGCCTGAACTAGACTAAATATAATTGGGAAAAATTCAAGAAAATAAACAAAAATAAAATAAAACATAGGTCATGTTGATATATGGCTTTCTGAGTTAATATTCAACATGCAGGGGTCTTTATGTAAGTTTTGGTGATTCCTATTTCTGTTTAAGTTTGACATCACTGATGCATAGATGACACTATGCTAGGCACTAGAGATACAAAGATGGAGTAAAAATATTTTTTAAACCATCCTTTTTATTAAGAAACTAATACTGTATTTGACATTCAGCAGGTAAATAAATAATATATAGTCAACAATTTGGGAAAGGGGCCAAGATGGCAGAGTGAAAGAAGTGATTTGCTTGAGCTCTCCCCCAAACCCCTCCACATACTCATAAAAAATGGCTCTAAACAAATTCTGAAGCAGCAGAACCCACAAAAAGACAAAATGAAACAAACTTCCAGCCCAATACAACCTGGATGATTGTTCAGAAAGGTGTATCGTGCTGGGATGGGAGTGCAGCGCAGAGTGGGAGCGCAGGCCGAGTGATCCTGGAGCAGGCCTCAGAGGACTGAATCATGGGCAGCTGTGGAGGTTTCCAGACTCCTCAACCCACGAATGCCAAAGACAACTTAGAAGGTCAGTGGGAAAAGTCTGTTTCTGTTGGTGCTGAGAAAGGAAGGTGGGGTCTCAGCTTCATTCCCCAACAGCATGGTCGGGCGGGGGCAGCTGCTTCCCGAGTTTCCAGGCCACAGACTGAGGGGGAATCCAGTGGTTGATCAGAGAGGTATTGCAGGGATCTCTTTGCCAGCGCAGAGGCAGGAATCTCTTGCTTTGCCCGTGTTTGGATGTGAGTCACAGTTCTGGGTGGCAGTGCTGGGGTGAGGAGGAACACTGGTGTGGTGGAGCTTAGAGCGGCTGTGGAGAGTAATGCCTCTTCATAGTTACAGGACAGAAAGGAATACTTGTGGTCACAGGCCAGGAAAGGAGTAAACACCTTGCCCCTTATCATACCACCTTGGAAGAACTGAAAATTTACAGGTCCCTATAAGTATCTCTGAAAACAGCTACACAAACCCCTGAAGCTTGGGACAGTACATTCTCCACATTGGAAGCAGACTCTTACCTTAACAAAGAGTTTAAAACTCAAGTAATTGGCCGGGATCATGAGCAAGCAGTGCAAAAAGAGCCAGACTATATTATCTTACTTTGGTGACAAAGAAGATCAAAATATACAACCAGAAGAAGACAACAAAGTCAAAGCTCCTACATCCAAAGCCTCCAAGAAAAATATGAATCAGTCCCAGGCCTTGTAAGAGCTCAAAAGGGAATTTGAGAAGCAAGTAAGGGAAGCAGAGGAAAAACTGGAAAGAGAAATGAGAATGATGCAAGAAAATCATGAAAAACAAGTCAACAGCTCGCTAAAGGAGACCCAAAAAAATACTGAAGAAAATAACACCTTAAAAAATAGCCTAACCCAAATGGCAAAAGAGGTCCAAAAAGCCAATGAGGAGAATGCCCTAAAAAGAAAAATTGGCCAAATGGAAAAGGAAGTCCAAAAGATTACTGAAGAAAATACTTCCTTAAAAATTAGAATAGAGCAATTGGAAGCTAGTGACTTTATGAGAAATCAAGACACTGTAAAACAAATCCAAAAGAATGAAAAATTAGAAAACAATGTGAAATATCTCATTGGAAAAACAACTGACCTAGAAAATAGATCCAGGAGAGAGAATTTAAAAATTATTGGACTATCTGAAAGCCATGATGAGCCTAGACATCATCATTATCAAGGAAAACTGCCCTGATATATTAGAACCAGAGGGCAAAATAGAAATTGAAAGAATCCACAGATCTCTCCTGAAAGAGATCCCAAAGGAAAACTCCTAGGAATATTATAGCCAAATTCCAGAGTTCCCAGGTCAAGGAGAAAATATTACAAGCTGCCAGAAGGAAACAATTCAAGTACTGTGGAATATAACACAAGATTTAGCAGCTTCTACATTAAAGGACCACAGGGCATGGAATATAATATTCCAGAGGGCAAAGGAGATAGGATTACAACCAAGAATCACCTACCCAGCAAAACTGAGTATAATCCTTCAGGGGAAAAAATGGTCATTCAGTGAAATAGAGGACTTTCAAGCATTCCTGATGAAAAGACCAGATGAATAGAAAATTTGACTTTCAAATACAGGACTCAAGTGGAACATGAAGAGGTAAACAGGAAAGAGAAATCATAAGAGACTTATTAAGATTGAACTGTTTACATTCCTGCATGGAAAGATGATATTTATAACTCATGAGACCTTTGTCAGTATTAGGGTAGTTGGAGGAAAAAAATTATATGTATAGATAGATAGATAGATAGATAGATAGATAGATAGATAGATAGATAGCACAGGGTGAGTTGAAGATTAAGGGGTCATATCTGGAGAATAAAATTAAGGATGAGAGGATTATACTCAGAGAAGAAGAAAGGGAGAGGTAGAATGGGGTAAATTATCTCACAAAAAAAAACAGAAAAGAAAAGTCTCTTACAGTGGAGGGGAAACAGGGAAGGTGAGAGGGAATGAGTAAATCTTATTCTCATAGGATTTGGCTTAAGGAGGGAATAACATACACATTCAATTGGGTATGGAAATTGTCTTACCCTACAGAAAATAGGGGAGAAGGGGACAAGAGAGCAGGGGGATGATAGAGAGGAGGGCAGTTTGGAAAAAAGGTTGTAATCAGAAGTAAATACTCCTGAGGAGGAACATGGTCAAAAGAAAGAATAGAATAAATGGGAGGGCAGAATAGGATTAAGGGAAATAGAGTTAGTTTTTCACAACATGTCTACTATGGAAGTGTTTTGCATAACTGCACATGTACAACCTATATTGAGTTGCTTGCCTTTTCAATGAGGGTGGGTGGGGAGGGAGGAAGGAGAAAACTTGAAACCTAAAGTTTTAAAAACATAGGTTTAAAAAAAAAGTTTTCACATGCTATTGGGAAATAAGAAATACAGGAAATGGGGTACAGAAGTCTATCTTGCCCTATGGGAAAATAGAAGGGGAAGGGGACAAGAGAAGGGGGGAGAGAAAGAAAAGAAGACAGACTAGGGGAAGGGATATTGAGAATGCATGCCATCTTAGGGTGGGGGGAGGGTGACACGGGGTAAAAATTTGAAACAAAAACTTGTGGAAATGAATGTTGAAAACTACAAATAAATAAATTTATATTAAAAAAAATAATTTGGGAAAGGTATGAGCACCACTAACTAAGGGGGCAGAAAAGGGTCCCTTTAAGTGATGACCCATGCACTGAGACTCACAGGATGGAAGCTAGGTGTTCTAAGAGGCCAAGTGATGAGGGAATGTATATGAGGTGTGGAGGACAGAGCCAGTGCAAAGGCAAGGGGATAGGAATTGGGAGGCAAAGCTTAGGGAAGATCAAGCAAGCTTGGCTGGAATGTGGAACACATGAAGAGATACAGGGGAAACAAGCTAGGAAGACGAGGTTATTCAATACAGCAAAGGGTTTCTGTTCCACAGGTTAACTCACTGCTCCCTTGTCCAACACACTTGTCCAACACTCCTTTCCTGGGGTTCTTTCTTCTTGTCCCTCTCTGGAAGGTCTGGTTTAAGCCAAGATCCTTCCAATTATTCCCTCTGCTCCCTCTGTGGCTTCAGGAATCTATCAGGGGGAGGTAAATATTTGACTCTTAACATTTATCTCAGGTTTGAGATTCTACCTTTGGGAAAAAGAAGTAGATTTGAATGTATGCTCCTTACATCATTACATTCTTTGTATCTTCATCACCTATTCCTATGCCTGGCACATAGTAGCTTCTTAATAAATGTTTGATAATTGATTGGAAAAGAAAAGCACTGGGAGAAGCAGTGTGATGACATTGTGGGAAGACAAGGGAGAGGGGAGACAAGGACTTGTGGCATTAGGAGTGTTAGCTCCCAGTGTAGTCTGTAGTGTGAACTTCTCCAGTTGTGAACTTGATGTATGTTCACTCTTCCCAAGGATGCTGTTAATTTATGGGAGGGTTTGCCCTGGGTTTACAGCAAAGATGTCTTGTTACCACAATTTTTATTATGCTATGTTAGTAAATACCTTTGCTTTGAGCTTTAAAAAGAAAAAGAGAGATCCCTTATATTTAAAAATATTCTGAGCAACATTTTTTGAGAGAGCAAAGAACTAGACATGAAATTGGAGTCATTTATTAGGAAACAGCTGGGCAAATTATGGTACCTTCATGTAATTGAATATCATTACAATGTAAAAAAAAAAAAAGACCAATATAAGGAATTCAGAGATACATGGAAAGACTTGTATGAACTGACATGGGGTGAAATAAGCAGAACCAAGAAAATATAATACTTGTAAAGCACTTAGCACAGTGTCTGGTGCATAGGAGGTGCTTAATAAATGCTTATTCCTTCTCATCCCTCAATATGAACTCATTGAGTTGATTGGGAACCTCCTTTGATCAACTCCCTTCAGGAGTAGGATCTACACAATGCTTTTATGGGCTGTCCAGGACTTGGACAGAGATTAAGCAGCAAGTATGTGAAGGGAGGGAGTCTAATAAGAGCATCTGCAATAGTAGCTCACAGGGGAAGAAATAGAGATACAACCAGATAGCACGTTTTAAGCATCACAACTTGGCAAAGTCCCCCTTTCCCTGTCTAGTACAGAGCAGGAGAATACAGGATAGATCTCCACTTGGTGACTTCTTTCTCCATTGCACATGGTGGAGTAGGGTCATGTTAACCACAAAGTCATTGTTAGTTTGGTTTTTAAAACTTTTCACAATCTTGGTCCCACCTATCTTTCCAGTGTTATTTCCTATTATTTTCCTTCAGGCACTCTCTGTTCCAATCAAACTGGCCTGCTGACTGTTCCTTGTCCATGACATTCTGTGTTCTGTCCCCATACCTTTCCTTAAGCTCTTTCACAAACCCAGAATATGCTTTCCTCACCTCTATGTTAGAAAGTCTCTAGTTTTCTTCAAAGCAAGGTTCAGGAGTCAACTTCTAAATGAATACTATTGCTTTATATATGCTTTGTATTAACTGATGTGGGTCCATGTTGTCTTCTCTAATAGAATATAAGCTTCTTGAAGGCAGCAATTATTACTTCATGTTTGCCTTAGGATCCCTAGCACTGAACAGAGTGCCCTGCAGATACCTAGTGTTACATAAATGTTGAATTAAGTAGAATCAGCCCCATCTCTTCAAATACCAAAGAACAAGGAGACGAAATATTGATTGAAAGGAGAGGAGGAACAAAGCTTATCTGAAAGATAATTAACAAGTCAAAGAAAAACTAAACTCAATGCAGAGATTATGGAAGTTTAAAAAAATCATGTGAGCTGTTTGTAACACAAATGATAGAGAAAAAATAAAAATAAATACATCAGATCATAGGTGTATTTAAGAAAGTTTCTAACTCAGCAGAAGGGAAAAAACAAAGAGACAACTTGAGAAAAACGAAAAACAACATGAAAAGTTAAAAACATCAATGGACAAAGCAAAAAGCAGAATATAATTAAGAAAAGATAAGTGGACAATGACAATAAAATTGAAAAAACCTCAGATTGTCACAGAACAAAAAAGTGATAATCCAAGACAAATTTGGAAAATTGATCTTCAGAATCAAACACTATTGGCATTCTAGAGGCATAGAAAAAAAGAAAAAAAAGCAACTTTGCCCTGTATTTGAAAAATAATTTTTATATCTTATTAGATCTCTGATGTTAGTCACTCAATAACTATTTGTGAATATTATTATTATTGATAATAATGATGATAACTAGTATTTATATAGCATTTACTAGGTGGTAGGCACTGTGCTAAGTACTTGAGAAACATTATCACATTTTTGTGATCCTCACAACAACCTTAAGTTCAGATGATCCTGTTATCATCCCCATTTTATATTTGAAGAAACTAAGGCAAATGAAGCTTGTGTAAAGTAATAATAATAATAGTAAAAATAAATAGATAACATTTATAGAGTACTTGCTATGTTCTAGGCAGTATGCTTAGAGATTTACAATTATTATCTCATTTGATCTTCCCAACAGCTCTTCAAGGTAGATGATATTATCCCCATTTTATAGGTGAGGAAACTGAGGCAAACAAAAGTTAAATGACAGCTACTAAGTGTCTGAGGGTGGCTTTGAACTCAGGTCTTCCTGACTCCAGACCTAGAGCTCTATATGCTGCACCACCTACCTACCTATTTGATGAAGAGTTTACTGTGTGCCAAGAACTGTTGCTAAGCACTGGAATACAAATATAAGCAAAAAGAAAGATGTTAGTATGAGTGCCTCCTCCTTACTGCAGATTGACATCAGTGCACATCTTTTCATACTGTATATCTCTTGTCCATTTTCTTCCATCTCTCCTCCCTGGAAGATCTGCCCAATGTGATTGAGGTCTTGCTCAAGGTCTTGCTTTAGGTCTTTCTCTAGGTCTCTTTAGATTTTGTTTGTTCCAGCGCAAGGCTTGGGCTGTCCATGTGTCATCTATTACTGTTGTTACATGAGGCCCATAATCTGGTCATAGTTTCATTGAGGATATCCAACCTGCCGACTCTTGGATCTAGGTCATTGCTGGAAATGCACTGAAGTTCTCTCAAGTCCTCCACATAGTGTGGTGCCAGGGAAAGAGCAGGAAATGAAATTGCTCATCTCTGGTTTTCTGGGTCTGGCCTTCATTCTTGTAGGCTATCTCTGTAATGACAATGCTAATAACAATAACAACAGCAACTCCTCGCATTTACATATTGCTCCAAGTTTGGTAAAAGACTTTGCCTACATTATCTCACTTGATCCTCTGGCCAACTCTTCTGGGTTAAGTGTTATTATTACCCTCATGTTATAGTTGAGAAAACTGAGTCATGGAGGGGTGATCCTGAGGTTTGCTTAAGGTCACCCTGCTAGGAAATATTTGAGGTAGGATTTGATCCCAGGTCTTTCTTACTTCTAGTCTAGAATTTTATTCTCTATGCTGCTCTGACTTTCTTGGATATGCCCCTTCTTTCTGCCTAGTATCTTCTCCCCTTCCACCTATTTTATGGTTTCTTCTGTTGTTAGAAACATCTATACTGTAAGCTATTGTGCTATACAACTGTGCAGACTAGCACCTCTTGGTATGTGACATTGAACAGGGAAAATTAGTCAGAAGTGCCTGAGTGAGAATTGGCTCTTTCTATAAGGCTCAGTCATTTGGTTGTGTCCAACTCTTTGTGACCCCATGGCTCACAGCATGCTAATGCTGCCATGGGATTTTCTTGGCAAAGATACTGAAGTGGTTTGTCATTTTCTTCTCCAGTGGACTAGGGCAAACAGGGTAAAGTGTCACACAACTAGTAAGGACAGATTTGAACTCAGATCTTCCTGACTCCAGGCCTAACACTTTATGAACTGAGACTAGCTGCCTCCATAAGGCTCATGGTCCTGGTTTATTATCAATGTTGTCTTTCTGGTTGGACTGTTCTTAGATTGTCCATTTACGAATGCAGTGTTGATCTAATGCTTCAGTTTAGGAGGTATAGGCTCCTAGCCCCAATGCTTGGGGGAGGGCTGACTTGCTGAACTTAGAAAAGATGAAACTCTAGTCATTTGCAACAAAGTTTATTTGGGGTAATTGGAGAGCTGAAGTTGGGGTTGGGGGAATGCAGAATGAAGTAGCAGCCTCTTCACAACAGGACCATTATTAAATCTACTTCTTCCTCCTACTGTGGCCTGGAGACCACTATAGCTGCTCTGCTTTTATCTTTCCCTTGTTTCCCCTGCCTTTCCCTTTGTGCTCCTAGTAGTGGGTGAACCCATCAGTCTTATCACTTCCTTAGGTTCAAATAAAGCACCCCAAATAAAGCCCTATTGCTTTCAGTCTCCTGGCTATTATGAGACTTTTGTGTAGGCTTCCTAAGTCCCCCAAAGCGGAAACAGAATTGACTCAGAGACCTAAGTGCATATGGTGCCCCTGCCATTTAGTATTTGTATGACCACAGGCAAGGACTTAACTTTCCTGAATTTCATCTTTAAATTGAGGCTGGCCAATCTGTAAAATGAGAGATGACCTCAAAGATTCCCTATACCTCTAGATTTGTGATCTTATAATTTTTCCACCGCTCTTTGGGATAGTCACCATTTTTATTCTTCGCAGAATTTTCCAGAAATTTCTTAAATCACAAAAAATACTGGGAAAATGTGGATATTAAAACAATAGAATTTTGTGCCATAGGATGTTTGAGATAAATGTCAAAATTTGCCAAGGAAGAAAAACTTGGGAGAAGGGGGATTCTCAGAAGAGAAAAAGCAAGTAATAAGAAGTCATCCTACAATCAGGAAAAAAAATTCAAAAGACTCCAGCATGGTAAAATCCAAGACTCAAGTCTCAAAGGCACATACTCATCAAATTTCAGAATGATTGTGTAGGACAGGCTCAAAGCCTTGAAAGATTTTAGGACCAAATATTAGCATGAAAGGACAGAAATGAAGTTAGAGAAAGGAAATACAATGAATGATTTAATGTCCTTGGTTTTGTACTTCTGCCTTTATCATTCATTATCACAGGAAAAATAAAAGGTTGGGAGTTGAAAAACTAAGAGTATGTGAACCCCAACTACTATTGGGAGTTTGTTGGAAGAATAATTTCTAAATAGATGCTAAATGGAAAAAGTTTAGAAATTTTAAATTAACTAGAGATTTACATGGATTTTCTGACCTAAGTCAGAGTGAAGCCTTTGATAGAAATACAGTCATTGTTGACCGGGAAATAGAGGTGAAAAGACAAACTTAAGCCTGAGTGGTCTAATTATTTAGAGACAATTCTACTTTGTGTTCCAAAGAATTTAACACCTGTGTGGAGGAATCACCTTATGGACAGGAAATATTCTAGCCAGACCTCTTTGTGGGAGAAAATTCAGAGTGGGACTTTCCATTGTCTGATTGATAGGTGTTGTAGGACTCCTATTTTTCTTAAATAAATGTCTTTTAAAGCATTGGCAAAAGCCTGTCTTCTGTAAGCTAAAAGAACAACCACAAATCTCACTGTTCCTATGAGGGATGTCTTATTGCTACTTTTTCTTACTACACTATTCTATTATATATTGCTTTAAATTGTGTTATCTGGCTAAATAGAAAAGGTAAACACTATCACAATAAGTTCGAAATGGATGTGTGACCTCAATATAAAAAGTCATAATGCATATAAAAAAGAAGAGAATTTGATCATATGTTTTTAATAGCACTCCTTACAAGGAGATTTTCTTAAGCAAACAAGTGATAGATATAACAAAAGAAAGAAATAGGTGGCTTTGAGTACATAAAATTTAAATGCTTTTTCACTAAGGAGAATCATTGCAAGTAAGATAAAAAGGGGAGAAGTTGATTTGAAAAAGAAATCCTTGCATCAAATATCTCTGATAAGAGTCTGATATTTAAGATATATAAAAATTAACACAAATATCTAAGTCATTCCACAGTAAATAAGTGGCCAAAAGATATGAGCAAGTAATTCTCAAAAGAATTGTGAAATATTAACAACCATACAAAAGATTGTTTCAAATCACTAATAGTTAGGAAAAAAATAGGAACCAAACCTACACTGAGGTTTCATTTTACACTCAAAAATTGGCAAAGATGACAAAGATATGAATAGCGAGTGTCAGAAAGGTTATGGAAAGACAGGCACACTAGTATAGTTTTGCTTGTAAAAATGGATTTTATTGACTTTTTTGTTTTGTTTTTACATCACCTAAATTCTCCCTTTATCCGTCTCCTAACTGACTCCCAGAGAGTCATCCCTCATAACAACAAAATTTTTCTTAAAAGAAGAGAAAAAAACTTTCAATAAAATTGATCAACATTTCAAAAAAATCTGAGTTATAGGCAATGTTTCACACCTCTGGACCCTTACCTCTACAAAGGAGTAGGGAAAATGTTTTCTTATACCTCTTCTTTGGAGCCAAACTTATTCTTTATAAGTTTAAAACATTCTATTTCAATTGTTTTGTGGTGTTTATTCTTTCCACTCACATTATTATACTCATTGTGACATTATAATCATTTCCTGGTTCACTTACTTCACTTTGCCTCAGTTTATGTAAGTCTCCCTGTGCTTTTTTGTACTTATAATGTTCTTCGTTTCATAGAGCACAGTAATATTTCATCATACTGATAAACTACCATTTGTTTAGCCATTCCCCGACCAATTGGTATGGGCTTTGTTTCCAGTTCTTGGCTGCCACAAAAAGTGTTGCTATAATTTTTCTTTTTTTTTCTTTTTTCTTTCTTTGGTGTATAAAAAGCCTTTGTTTCTGCACAATAATACACTAATGTTGGTGCTGCAATTTGGTCCAACCAGTCTGAAAAGCAGTTTGGAACTATGCTAAGAAAGTCAATAAAAGACCCATACAAAGCAAGGTCCTATATATGGCAACAGATTTATAATAGCATGGTTTAAGTTAGGAAACAAATGGAAACAAAATGGATTCTGTGAAATTATAACAAGCAAGTGTGGCTCAAGAAAGATATATGAAAATGTACCTCTCTCCTTTCTTTGCAGAAATGTGGGATCCTAAGTGTGGAACAATGCACATCACTCAATGATATGTTGATTAGTTTTGCTCAACTGTCCTCCTCTTCTTTTGTATTTTTTACAATAAGATACAGTTTTCTTGGGAGGGATGAAGAGGGATATACTGGGAAATAAAGCTGACACAAAAACAAAATATATCAATAACAATTTACATTTTAAAAAAGGAAGAAGTAAACATTGATGGAGGCATGTGAGATAACATTTCGAAGAGATGGAGAACCATCGAGTATCTTGATCCTGGGGTAGTCTTATGTGGGGGATCCACTTTGTGAGTTGGGGGGATCTCCCCAGGTGCTCTAATGAAGACAAATAAAGAATTCTTAAAGAGTCAAGAAAAAAAATTACACCACAAAAATTGTAAATTAAAATCTCTCCAGATTTTCAGTGATCACATGAGAAAGAAGTCAAAGTTGGCAATATACGCATGCATGTATACATGTATGTATGTGTATGTTTATGCACTCTAAGGTTAACAAAACACTTTTTGCACATCATTTTATTTGATCCTCTGGACAAATGGTTACTCTCTGCTACCACTATCCTTCTCCCACTGCAGCTCTGCCCCTTCTCTGCACCTTACCTTCCTAGAGAGTTGTCTAGGGGCTAGGAAATAACTTGGCTTGGGTGCGTGTATGTGTGTGGAAGATCTGAACCCAGGTCTGCCTAGCCTCAAGGCCAGATTCTTATCCACTATGACATATCCGTGCCATATTCTGGTGAGTGTGTGTGTGTGTGTGTGTGTGTGTGTGTGTGTGTGTGTGTGTTGGTGGATGAGTGGGTGAGTGTCAGAAACAGAGACAGAGAGACAGAAAGGAGACAGAGACAGAGAAGCACACAGACAGAGAGAGACAGAGACAGAGAGAGACAGAGACAGAGGGAGAGAGAAACAGTGAGAGAGAGCATTGGTCCTGAAAAGCCTAGAAGACCCAGTTTCAAGTTCTGTCTCTGAAACAATGACTATACCTGATGCCATGTAGTCATTTACTCTCCTAGTGCCCAGATACATTTCTAAGACTAAGTTACAGAAAAGGTGCCAACTGCATTAATAGAAGTAATTTCCTCATTGCTAAATTTTCTATATGAATGAAATCACAGGTTTAGTCTTTATCTATCTACCCACATATATAATACATAAATATATATGTGTACATAAATTTTCAAAATGTAGAATTGAATTTGTATGTTTTTATGCATCCTGAAGGTTTGTACATTTTATTTTAGGAAAGAAGAAAAACATTAAAAAAATATAGAATAACAAGCAATTAACAGAGGAAAGTTAGCAAGTTAAAAATCCCCTCTAATCAGTCAGGGAGAAAATTCCGATGAGTAGGACAAACTAAACTAGTAGACCACTATGAGCCTAGAGAGGGTCAGTGCCACAGTGACTAGAGTGTTGGGCTCAAAGTCCAGAAATCTGACTTTGTATCTTGGCTTTGACACTCGTAAGGTACACGATCTTCCAAAAAGTCCCCCAACTCCTCTGAGCTTCATGTGACTCTCTGTGACTTCTTTACTGTGCTCTACATGAGCTGGAATCTTCGTTAGTGAAAACTGAATATAAGCTTTACATTATTCTTAATAAAGATCTTCCAGGGAGATGTATAAAGTTTTGTAAGAAAATTGCACATGGTTTAGGATAAAGTCATGCATTAATCATGAGGGATAAAAGAAGAGAGTCAAGTAAATTGAGATTTGTAAAGATTTATACTCCCCTCCTGGATTACTGCCTTGTCATGGCAGAGGGGCTTGCATAACTCAATGAAACTATGAGCTATCCATTCAGGGTTACCTAAGATGGACAGTTCATAGTGGAGAGTTCTGACAAAAGGTGATCCACTGAGAAGGAAATGGCAAACCACTCCAATATCTGCCAAGAAAACCCCATGGACAGTATTAAGATGATAAAAGATATGACATCAGAAGGTAAGCCCCTCAGGTCTGAAGGTGTTCAGCATGTTACTGGGAAAGAATGAAGGACAACTAAAAGTAGTTGCAAAAAGAATAAAGTGGCTAGGCCTGAGCTGAAAGGAAGCTCAGCTATAGGTACAGCTGGTGACAAAAAGAAAGTCAGATGCTATAAAGATCAATATTGCATAGGAACCTAGATTGTAAGATCTATGAACCAACATGAGCTGGATGTGGTCAAACAGGAGATGGAAAGATTCAACATTGACTTCTTGGGTGTCAGTGAACTCAAATGAATGGAAATTTAATTCAGGTGATCATTCCATATATTACTGTGGGCAAGAATCCTTTAGAAAAAATGGAGTAGCCTTCATAGTCAATAAAAAGGTAATACAAACATTACTGGGGTATAATCTAAAAAATGACAGAATGATATCTGTTCAAATGCATGGCAAACCATTTAATATCACAGTAATACAAGTCTATGGTCCAACCACTGACTCCAAAAAGTCCAAAGTTGATCAGTTCTATGAAGATCTACAACATCTACTAGAAATAACACCAAAAAAAATCATGTTCATCATAGGGAATTGGAATGATTAAGTAGCAAGTCAAAAGATAACTGGAATAACAGGTAAGTTTGACCTTGGAGTACAAAATGAAGCGGGCAGAGACTGTTAGAGGTGCCCCTCCCCCAAGATAACTCACAAACATTCTTTTTCAACAGCCCAAAAGCTGACTCTACACCTGAAAATCACTAGATGGTCAATACTGAAATCAGACTGATTATATATTTTATAGACAAAGGCAGAGAAGCTCTATACAGTCAGTTCAACAAAACCTGGACTGACTGTGGGTCAGACTATGAGCTTCTTATTGCAAAATTCAGACTTAAATTGAAGAAAGTAGGGGAAACCATCAGACCATATAGGTATGAACTAAATTGCATCCCTAATAAATATGAAGTAGAGATGATTAATAGATTTAAGTGATTAGATCTGGTAGATAGAGTGCTTGAAGAACTATAGACAGAGGTTCACAATACTGTGTCAAAGGCAACAACAATAACCAAAAAAAATATCCAAAGAAAGAAGATCAAGAAAGCAAAATGGCTGTCTGATAAGGCTTTACAAATAGCTGAGGAAAAGAAGAAAAGTGAAAAGGTAAAGAAGAAAGGGAAAGATACACCCAATGGAATGCAAAATTCCAGAGAATATCAAGGAGAAAAGCAAGAAAGTTTTCTTAAATGAACAATGCAAAGAAATAGAAGAAAACAAAAGAATGTGAAAGACAAGAGATCTCTTTAAGAAAATTGGAACTATGAAGGGAATATTTCATACAAACAAAATGGGCATAATAAAAAATGAAAATGGTAGGGCCTTGATAGAAACACAAGAGGTTAAGAGTGAGTTGCAAGAATACACAGAAGAATTATACAAGAAAGGCCTTTCTATCACCAGTAACCATGACAGTATGGCTTCATCCTAGAAAATTAATTCAAGTGGGCCTTAGGAAGTATTGCTAACAATAAGGCTAATGAAGGTGATGGAATTCCATTTGTACTATTTAAAATCTTGAAAGATGATGTTGTTAAAGTGCTGCACTCATTATGACAGCAAATTTGGAAAATTCAGCAGTGATCATTAGATTGGAAAAGATCAGTTTATGCCCTGATCCTAAAGAAGGGCAATGCTAAAGATGTTGAAATTGCTGAACAATTGCCCACATTTCACACGCCTGTAAGGTTATGCTTAAGATTTTACAAGCTAGCCTTCAGCAATATGTGAACAGAGAATTACCAGAAGAGCAGGATGGTTTTTGAAAAGGCAAAGGAACTAGAGACCAAATTGCCAACAGTCATTGGATTATGGAGAAAGCAAGAGAGTTCCAGAAAAACATCTACTTCTGCTTCATTGACTACACTAAATCTTTTGACTGTGTGGATCACAACAAAATGTGGCAAGTCTTCAAAAAGATGAGAGGACTAGATCATCTTATTTGTCTCCTGAAGAATGTATATAAGGGCCAAACAAGGAACAACTAATTGGCTTAAGATTGGAAAAGGAATAAAACAAGGCTGTATATTATCACTTTATTTATTTAACTTATACACAGAATACATTATGCTAAATGCTAGGCTCAATTAATCAAAAGCTAGAATTAAGGTTGCCAAGAAAAATATTAACAATCTCTGATATGCAGACAATACTGCTCTGATGGCAGAAAGTGAAGAATTAAGAAGATTAAGAAGCTATTAATGGGGGTGAAGGAAGAGAACGTAAAAGTTGGCTTACAGCTTAACAAAAACAAAAACAAAAACTAAGATCATGGCAACTGGTCCCATAACTTATTGGCAAATGAAGGGAGAAAATATGGAAGCAGTGTCAGATTTTATATATTCTTGGGCTCAAAGGTCTCTACAGACAGTAATTGAAGCCATGAAACTAAAAGCACTTGCTCCTTGGAAAGAAAGTTATGGCAAATCTGAACAGCATAATAAAAAGCAGAGACATCATCACTTTGCCAACAAAGACACATATAGTCAAAGTTATAGTTTTTCCAATGTATGGCTGGGAGAGTTGGACTATAAGGAAAACTAAGCATCACAGAATTGATGCTTTCAAATGGGGGTGCTGGAAAAGACTTTTGAGAGTCCCTTGGACATTATGGAAATTGAATCAGTGAATACATAAAGAAGAACATTCAGAATTCTCTTTGGAAGGTCAAATACTAAAGCTGAAGCTTCAATACTTTGCCCATATAATGAGAAGACAGGACTCATTGGAAAAGATTCTGATGTTGAGAAAGGTTGAAGGCAAAAGGAGAAGGGAACGGTAGATAGTGAATAGAGAATGTCATGGAAGCAATAAACATGAGCTTAGATAGACTTTGAGAAATAGTGGAGGATAGAAGGGTCTGGTGTACTGTGGTCCATGAGGTAACAAAGTGCTGGATATGACTGACTAAATGACTCAACAACAAGAACGTGTGTGTGTGTGTGTGTGTGTGTGTGTGTGTGTGTGTGTGTGTGTACATAAAACAATAAATAACAATCACAATTAACATGGGACAGGGAAAGGTTAGGGAGGAGTTGACAATACTGAAATCAAAATTCTTATTTTTAATCAAAGAGGGCCAATCCAAGGGAAATTACACAGAGGGAGAAAAGAAACAAAAATTGATTAACCTCCTACTATGTGCCAGGCATTGTGCTAAGCTCTTTACAATTATTATCTCATTTGATCTTCACAACTCTGAAAGGTAGGTGCTACTACCATCCCTATTTTATAGGTGAGGAAACTGAGGCAAGTATTCAATAAGTGACTTGCATAGGGTCACATGGTGACTAATTTAAAAGTAAAAAACTACCTGAGTTTACCGATCATTTTAGCAATGAAAAAAGTTATCAAAAATAAAAGAAATTCCACTAAATTTCACTTAGGCAAAATAAAAATAATTAAATTACAAGAGACAAATTCAATCTAGCACATTAAAGTAATATAATACTCTAAATTTCCTTATTAAAGGAGAAAGAATTATAGAATAAGTTAAAAAAAACCAAAATAACTTAGTATTTGCTTACAGGAAACATACCTTAATGCAAAAATACACAGATTAAAATTAAAAGACTAGTCTAAAATATGCCATGCAACTCTACTAAAAAGGGAAAAAAGTAGGGATGATAGTATTGCTTTTAGATAGAGCTGAATTCCAATCAGAATTCTGATAAGTAGCCTAATGCTAAAGTACCTTTAAATAATCCTTGCACACCAAGTCAAATCAACAAATACTTAAATGCTTACTAATTGCCAACATATATTTTATATGTATCAAACTGGAATGGAACAAAATTAGAAGATAGTTAAATACATACAAGATAGGTTAGTAGCTTTACAAGAAGAAATAGATGACCTGACAATAGTAGCAGGAAACTTCAATGTTTTATTATCATAATGTGATAACTCTAAATTTAAAATGTTAAAAGCAAAAAACTCACAGATCTGAACTACACATTTGGTAAGATGAGCAATAATAATGTGAAAAGTAAAAACTGGAAGAAGCTACATTTCGTTAAGCAGTCAATAAACATTTGTTATGCCCCTACTATGTGCCAGATCCTGTTCTATATTCACACAGCACTCATAAAATTTATTACATAGAGAGGCATAAAAGAGCTGTGGCTGAATTTTTGAAAACAGAACACACACTCCCTTTTCAGACCACAGTGCAATAAAACCATAGATAAATAACAATAATAACATGAATAAGAGGCATAAAGCTAAAACAATTTTTTAAAAATATGTCAAACAATAATTGGGTTAAAAAAGAAAATAGAAACATTATAACAGGATATTTAAATGATAATTATAACATTAATACTATTTATCAAAATATACAGGATGGAGCAAAAGTGGTTCTTGGAAGCAAATTTATAGCACTGAATTTGTAATTAAAAAGAGAAAGAAGGCAAGAATAAATGGATTGTTTTCATCTAAAGACAGTAGAAAAGGCATAGAGTCATAGTCCCAAGGAAAGTTGGAAAAAAAAAAGACAAAATGCAGAAATATAAAGGTTGAATAAGAAAATTAATAAATAAATCCAAGAGTTGGTTCTCTTAAGACCAATAAAATTGATATATCACTAACAAGTTTTAAAAGGGGAAAGAGAAAGCACAAGTCATTAACATTAAAATAAAAGGCAAGAGATAATAACAAAAGTAATTAAGAATATAATTATAGAAAGTTATATACAAATATGGGACAGCTAGGTGGTGCAGTGGTTAAAGTGCAGGGCCTGGAATGAGGAAGACCTGAATTCAAATCTGGCCTCAGACACTTCCTAGTTGTGTGACCCTGGGCAAGTCACTTAACCCTGTTTGCCTCAGTTCCTCATCTATCAAATAAGCTGGAGAAGGAAATGGCAAACCACTTCTGTATCTCTGCCAAGAAAGCCCCACATGGGGGCACAAAGAGTCAAACACGGCTGAAAAAAATTGACTGAACAACAACACACACAAATATGTGCTAAGAAACTTTGGGCAAAATGAATGACTATTTTCAAACACATCAGGTCATAGTCTCTGAGCTGCAAGAGAACTCAAGAATCATGTAGTTAGTCCAGGTACCTGTAGTCCATGTTTGTAGGTATATGTATATCTGTCAATCAGTCATTCAGGAAACATTTATTAAGTGCCTTCTATGTGCCTGGTACTACACAAACAAAAACAAAGACAATCTCTCCCCTCAAGAAGCTTACAATCTAATGGGGGAAGATAACATACAAAAGGAATATAAAAGGGGGGAGGGGAAAAGAAAGTGGTAGAGGGAAAGAGCAAAGGTGAAGAATTCCAAAGAAGTCCAAAAGCAGTGTAGCTGGTAAGGAATGGGGGGAATATGTGGGCTAAGCTCCCTCCTTAAATAGAGGCTCTAAGGGACATGCCATCCAGAGAGTCCAATCAAAGGGGCAGAAGATGCTAGTGAGAGCTGAGATTAAGGCAGATTCTATCTTTTTTTGTTTGTTTGTTTTTTAGGCAAGTGAGGCTAAGTGACTTGTCCAGGGTCACACAACTAGTAAGTGTCAAGTGTTTGGTCTGAGGCCAGATTTAAACTCAGGTCTTCCTGAGCAGGTGCTCTGTCCACCGTGCCACCTAGCTGCCCAAGGCAGATTCAGTCTTACAAGGTAATGATATTTCCCAAAGATGAGTTATATGGTGATAGAGGGAATGATAAAGACACAAAGAAATCTGAAAGCAGTGTAGTTCTGGGAATGTAAATATGTGCATGTGTATACTTATATATACATGTGTATGTCTAGAACTGTATTTCAATAATGTCTTTGTAATCCTATGCATTTCGTTTTATGTATTTAAAAACATTATTCTGAGGAATCTATATGCTTCACTAGCTTGCCCTAGGAGTCCATGACACAAGCAAGGTTAAGAATCTCTGATGTAGTCCAACTCCTTCATTTGAAAAATAAGAAAACCAAGACTTGGAGATGATGGAGTATTTACCCAACTTGTCACTTTGGAGACCTCAGGGAGTTTTCCTTTGTGAGAGATCTAGGACTTTTCTTCCTTGGTTGAGTTGGGTTATTTCACTCCCAATGGGAGAACTCCTTCACTCGTGTTGTCTGACATACATACATACATATGTATGTATGTATGTATGTATGTATGTATGTATGTATATGTTTATGTATATGTATGTGTATGTGCATGTATATGCACACACGTGTATATGTGCATATATGTATGTGTATACATATGTGTATGTGTATATGTGTGTGTATGTGTGTATACATGTATTCTGTTATATATGCCTTCTCTGATTTCTGTTTTGCTATGATTTGTATAAATTACTGTTATCTATGTATGTTCATTGTGGAACTGGTGGTACAGTAGATAGCATGTCACATCTAGAGTCAGGAAGACTCATCTTCCTGAGTTCAAATCTGGCCTCAGACACTTACTAGCTATATGATCCTAAGCAAGTCACTTCACTCTGTTTGCCTCAGTTTCCTCAACTGTAAAATGAATTGGGGAGGGAAATGACAAACTATTCCAATATCTTTACCAAGAAAGCCCCAAATGGGGTCATGAAGAATCAGACACTACTGAAAAGCAACGACAACTGAATTAGGTAGAGAAGGGATCAAGCCCCATATGAAGATCTTACGTCTCCTCCCTACCCCAAAAATGACAAAGCAATCAAAATTAGCTAGAACCTGATCATATCCCCTAGACAAACAACATTTAAGGAACAAATGGGGGAAGAAAAGGTTAGAGGTGTTTATTTTGTCTCCCTTCAAGCTTTATCAAGACCACCTCCCCACCACACGCAGATCCTCACTACACATGTGGGCCCCCCCCACTGCCATACACACACACACACACACACACACACACACACACACACACACAATGCTGGTGAAAGAGGATGGAGAAAATCATGCATCTATTCTGACTGGGTCCACTATAAATTGTACTTTTGTCATGGCCTCTCAATAAACTACCTACTCTGACTGTAAGAAATAAAGACTTAAATGAGTCAGTTTCAAAAGAACAAAAGCAAGGTCATCAGTGAATTATTTTGAGTTTTTCTTCACTCTCCCTTCCACCATCCAAAATAAATATCCAATCCCCAAAGATATGCCTGATCCAAATATGTTTATCAGTGATTTTGTTTAAACTTTCAAAACAATAACCAGAGTAATGACTTTGTAAATATAGAGATATTATAAATATTATATGTGTATATAATAAGAATACTTTATAACATAAACTCTTTCTAAATATAGGGAAAGATAGAATATATCCCAAGTCTTGGTATTAGATAAAGACAATCTATTCTTTTTTTTAGATAATATTTTATTTTTCTCCAATTACATGTAAAGACAATTTTAACATTTTTTTTTACAATTTTGAGTTCCAAATTTCCCCCTCCTTTCCTCACCCCCCCAGATAGTAAGCGATTCGATATAAATTATACATATACAGTCATGTAAAGCATATTACCATATTAGTCATTTTGTGAAAGAAGACACAGAACCAAACGAAAAAAAAAGTACAGAAAGTGAAAAATAGTATGCTTTGATCTGCATTCAGACTCCATCAGTTCTTTCAGTGGAGGTGGATAGCATTTTTCATCATGAGCCCTTTGGAAGTGTCTTGGATCATTGTATTGCTAAGAATAGCTAAGTCATTCACAGTTGATCATCGTACAGTATTGCTGTTACTGTGTACAATGTTCTCCTTGCTCTGCTCACTTCATTTTGCATCAGATCATATAAGTCTTTCCAGGTTTTTCTGAAATCAGCCTGCTCATCATTTCTCATACAACAGTAGTATTCTATTACAATCATATGCCATAGCTTGTTCAGCCGTTCCCCAATTGATGAGCACCCTCTCAGTTTCTAATTCTTTTTTTTATTTTTTAAATTTATTTTATTAATTTATTTTGATTTATCAACAATCGCTTCCACATGCTTTTGAGTTTTAAATTTTTCTCCCCCTTCCTCCCCAACACCCTCCCCAAGACGGCGCACAATCTGATATAGGCTATACATTTACATTCCTATTAAACATATTTTCACATTAGTGAAGTTGTAAGGAAAAATTAAAACCAATAGGAGGAACCATCAGAAAAAGGAAACAAAACTCAACAGAAGAGAAAAAAAAAGATAGTGATTCAACTTCCATAGTTTGATTCACAGCTATGATTACTGTCTGTGTCTTTTTTTCCATCCTTTTCCCCCCATTTATGCTTTTCTTTCTCCTTTCTCCTTTCCCCCCCTCACTAGTGCTTTGCTTTTGACCACTACCTCCTGTAGTCTCTCCTCCCTTCTATTATCCCTTTCCTTTTCTTCCCCTTTGCCCTTATTGCTTCTTCCCTCCCTTCTCTCCCCCTTCTCTTTTCTTTCCCCTTTTCCCTCCTACTGACTGTAGGGCAAGTTAGATTTCTATACTGAACTGAAGATGTTATTTCCTTCTTGAGCCAAATCTGATGAGAGTAAGGTTCAAACAATGTTCACCCCCCTCCCTTCCTTTCCTCTGATGTAATAGGATTTTCTGTCTTTTCCTATAATGTAATTTACCCTTGTCTGCCTCCTCCTTTCTCAGTACATTTTCTAAGATCAGACTAATCCACTTACTTGGATCCATTTAACCCACTTGATTAGATTTTTTTTTATCATTACATCAAAGTCAACTAATATCTACCCCCTTTATGTATATTCCTTTAACCTCGCATAATAACAATACAGTCCTCAAGACTTACAAGTGTCATCTTCCCTCGTAGGAATGTAAACAGTTCTCCCTTATTAACAACATTTTGTATCTTTCTGTCCCATTTACCTTTTTATGCCTTTCTTAAATCTTGTATTTAAAGATCAAACTTTTTGTTGAGTCCTGGTCTTTTTATCAGGAAGGTTTGGAAGTCCCGTATTTTGTTGAATATCCATCTCCTCCCTTGAAAAATCATGCTCATTTTTGCAGGATAGTTGATCCTTCGCTGCAATCCAAGTTCCTTTGCCTTATGGAATATCATGTTCCATGTAGAAGCTGCAAGGTCCTGTGTAATTCTGACCGTGGTTCCATGATATTCAAATTGTTGCTTTCTGGCTGCTTGTAGCACCTTCTCTTTCATCTGGTAATTTTGGAATTTTGCTATTACATTCCTTGGCATTGTCAATTTCAGATCTGTTTCAGGTGGTGATCGGTGAATTCTTTCTATGGTTATTTTCCTTTCTGGTTCTAGGACTTCAAGGCAGTTTTCCTTTATGATTTCCTGAAAGATACTGTCCAGGCTCTTTTTTTCATCATGATTTTCAGGTAGTCCAGTGATTTTTAAATTGTCTCTCCTGGATCTATTTCCCAGATTGGTTGTTTTTACCAATGAGGTATTTTATATTTTCATCTATTTTTTCATTTTTTTTGTTTCCGTTTGACTGATTCTTGCTCTCTCATAGAGTCATTAGTTTTCCTTTGTCCAATTCTAGTTTCTAACAGATTGTTTTCTTCTGTTAGTTTTTGTACTTCCTTCTCCAATTGGCCAATTGTATTTTTAAGGGATTTGTTTTCTTCAGTGTACTTTTTTCCCAGTTTGCCAATTGTGTTTTTTAGGGACTTGTTTTCTTCAGTGTACTTTTTTTCCAATTGGCCAATTGTATTTTTTAAGGACTCTTCTACCTCTCTCATTAGACTTTTAAAATCCTTCTTGAGCTCTTCTAAGAAGGCTTTTTGGGCTTCAGACCAGTTCATATTCCCTTTTGATGTTGCAGATGTGGGTTTGTTGACAATGTTGTCCTCTTCAGAATTTCTGTCTTGATCTTCACTCTTCTCATAATATGAATCTAGGGTATGTTTCTTTTTACTCATGGTTTCTTTATTCCCTGGCCTTTAAAGAGATTGAGCTCTCCTGATGGGGAACAGAGGGCACTGACCCAAGCTTCTTGTGTTGGGAGCCTAGGTCTTGGTCACTGGCTTTGTGTGCTGGGGCCTCTTATGTTGGCAATTGGAGGCTGTAGGGTTTTGGCAGCTTACCTTATGTTGGGCTGGAATCAGCAAGGCTGGAACTTTCAGGCAATTCTAGGTTGCCTGCTTTTCTTTTTCTTTAGCTTTCTTCAGCTCCTTTTAGATGGGTGCTGCAGGGTGTTTATCTACCTGGGGCCCCTTGCAATGCTGCCTCCTTCATTTCTGCTAATGCGGCAGGAGATTCCTTTGTGGTAGAGTACTTAGGCACCTGGTGATTTTCTGAGCTGGTTTCCACCAGTTCCCCTGCCCTCACTGAGGCACTGGGTGGTCCAGGTGTTGGTGTTTGCCTGCTCTACCACCTGGGCTTCAGGATCTCCTTCTGTTTGACAGTTGGAGGCTGTAGGGTTCTGACAGCTTACCTGGTGTTGGATTGGAATGAGCAAGGCTGGGACTTTAGGAAGACTCTAGTTTGCTTTCTTCAGCTCCTTTCAGATGAATGCTGCAGGACACTTATCTGTCTGGGGACCTTTGTAGTGCTGCTTCCCTTATTTTTGCTGAAGCACTGGGAGAACTGGTTGCTTGGCTGCTGCATTTCTGTTCCCCATCTTTCTTCTGGTTCAGCTGTTCCAGGGTTTTTTTTTTCCTGGGGTGATATTTTCTGGGTTTTCAGAGGTTGATAGAGGAGGGTGAGAACAACTACCCTTTTACTCCATCAACTTGGCTCCCAGAAGCAGAAGTCCAGCAATCTTTATTCTAAAACCTGACAAAGACATCACTAAAAAAGACAATTATGGGTCTATCTCATTAATGAATCTGATTCAAAATACTAAGCAAAATATTAAAAAATTAAATATAACACATTTGGAAAATAGTTTTTCATGTCCAAATAGGATTTATACAAAAGATACAAGGATACTTCAATATGAGGAAGAAAATTCAACATATCATTGGGCAGCAGTTGGTGAATGACTAAATATATTATATATCAATGGAATAGAATGGCATTTTGCCATTAAACATGATAAATATGAGGACTATAAAGATTTATGAAGATTCACATGAAGGAATATGAAGCAATATAAGTAGAACAGGAAAAGCAATATACCCACTGACTATGACTAGATGACAGGGCAGTGATAACACAAATACACTGATGAATAAGAGAACAAAAAAGCAAAATGGAGAAGAAACAAATATTAAGCTGTTATAGACCTATTGTATGCTGGAATTCATTTTAGGTGTAAATAATTATAAATGCAGGTCTATATGGTTATGTGGTGGTTTTTAGTAAAGTTCGTTATAAATTGTTTATAAACAAAAATGTCACATTAACAAGAAAATGGATAAGAAATAGCAAATGATAATATTTTTTTTTGGCAGCAGCAAAGTGAATGAAGGTGAACTTATCCTTCCAGATTTTACAACTCATCATAAAGTAGTTCTCATCAAAATTATCTTGTGAAAATATATGAAAAAAAGTGGGGAGAAAAGAGCAGAATCCTCGAAATAGAATAACATAACAAATAAAATGTTATTGTTTGATAAACCTATAGATCACAAAAAAACTGGGGAAAGGATTCCCTACTTGATAAGCATTTGTTGGGGAAAAGGATTAGCAAGGAGACAAAAATTAAATTTGGATTATAATAATTATATAAAACATTTTTATGCCTTAAGGCTTGCAAAGCACTTTTCCAAACATCATCTCATGTGGTCCTCATAATGATCCTCTGAGGTGAGCTCTTATTATCAACTCCATTTCATAGATATCAGCTGACCCTCAGAGAGGAGAAACAATTTATTGATCATCCTTCAGTTATTGAGTGTCTATGGTAAAATAGAAACCAGGTCATATTAACTCTGAGTCTAGGACTCAATCCATCCCTTCAGCATGCCTTCTCATTTCATATCACATAATACATTCTAACTAGAAATTGGAACTGAGCATAAGAAAATGAACTATAGGAGTTAGAAGAAAGGGAAATGCTGTATTTATCTCAGTGGTAAAAGGCACATGTATTTTTTTTAAATTCTTAAGCAAGTGGAATATACATCATTAGAGGAAAGGTAAAAGGATTTGGTTACATCAAATGCTTCAAAATTATAAAACACTGAAAAAATAAAATCAAGAGAAAAAGAAAATGGTAAATTAAGTAGTGTCTCTGCAGCAAATACAACAGATCAAAACACAGTGAGTAAAATGTAGAAGGAACAAATATTCCAGGCAATACCCAGTCACCAGTAAACACATGGTCAACAGGCAGTTTTCAAAGAAGAATATGTAGAGCATAAACACAAGCTTGGCAGAAAAAAATAATAATAACTTTCAACCTGTACTGTGATCAAATGTAAATTAAAACAATTCTTAAGTACTACTTCACACACATCAAATTAGTAAAAATAACTAAAACTGAGAAAGCTCAGTGTTGACAGGGCTGTAGTACAAAAATACATTTCCAGTGGAATTAAACATTGGTAGGATCTTCATGGAAGTCAATCTGGCACAATGAATTTAAAAAATACTATTATTGTCTGACCAATCCCAGAATCCATTACTGGGAATATACCCAAAGAGAGTCATCACAAAGAAAAAAACCAACATGCTATGTTCAAACATATAGGTAATTGAATTAATTACAGTTTCAAAGAACTAGAAACATCTTAAATATCTGACAGTTGGTCAGTGACTGAATAAAATATGGTGTTTCACCATAAAAGAATCTGATAATCATTAAAATTATTTTTTAAAATGAGAAACAGAAGGAAATTGTGAAAGGCAAGTGATGCAATATAAAGAAAGCAGAGGTAGAAGAAGAGTAGAAATACTGACCAGTATTATATGAAAGGGAAAATGTGCGTATAAATAAAGAAATGGAGACTTTGAGAGATGATGTGACTCAGAGTGAGTAACTAAAAAGCTGTTAAGGACATCTTACAAAGAAATTTATTTTAAAATGTAAATACTTGTAAATGTATGCTTATTTGTTTTTTGTTATTTAGAGTTAAGTGCATAATAAATTATTTATAAAAATTTAAATAAAAATAAATAACTAAGAATGAAGTGCTCTTGTGCTGAAGGCTGTTTCTCACGCTTTTGAGAAGGGCTCCCTAGACTGCCATACCAGCAGTGAGGTAGACATTAGTTCCTATATTTCTCCAGGTGGCTTGTATCAAAACTCTAATGGAGGCCTTGGGAGATGTGGGAGATTTACCCTCTGGTGAAGGAGAAGAAGGAAAAGAGGGAGAAAGAAAAGGAGTGAAACCCAGTCCAGTACCCAAGATTTGTTCAAAAGGAATGGGACGGGGATGGAAAGAAGGGGGGAAGGGGAAGTGGTCCATATAGGAGACTCTATAAATGTGATATTATCAATGTGGAAGCTGTAACTGTGATGAGTACAGCAAAGGTTTCATTCAGAAAACAAACCTCAGTGTTCTTTAGAGTGCACACAGAAGAGAAACTCTGTGATACAAGGTTTAGAGAAGAAACCCAGAATCCAATCCAAACAGTACTGATGCTATCTGGTCTTTTGGATATTAAATATGACTCCTGTTGGGTCAAACATGTTGAGCATCCCCAAGTCTACTCAGACTAAATGACTTCCCATTTACTAGGTTGATGGGATGTTTTCCTGCAACATCAACCTTCCTCCCTTCATTTAGTAGAAACTACTCTGAGATGGTCTTCTTTTGGAGTGCCATGCCCCATTTCACTAATAACCTTCAGGTGCAGAACTCCAAATCAAACATAGCTTTTGACTGCACTTTGCCCAGCCCTGCCTCGCTTAAATCCAATTCATTTGTAAGTCAAGACATCACCCTCCTAATGTTATTGGTCCTCTTTAAGAACAAAGGCTGAACAACAATAACAACAGCTTTTGACAGTAGATTTGTACCAGATCCCCTCTCCCTTTTGCCAGAGGAGATGCCCACATTCTTCAGTCTTTATTCTTTGGCTCTAACTGCTTCTCTCTGTGGCTATTCTCTCCCTGGACACTGCCTGGTCAAAGATATGTTGTGAGGGGGAACTCTTGGAAGCAGTATAATTAACTGTAATTCTTAGTAGCACTACCATAGTAGGGAGTATCTCATAGCCTATACTTTGACAAGGGCTATCAACCAAAGAGAGGAAGAACGCTTTAGAAGATGAAATTCTGAAGACACCGACACAATGTGAGGAGGGAAGGAGGGAAGGGAGGAGGGAGAGATGAGCTTTCTAAAATGATTGATGTGGACACATAAAGAACCCATTAATCAACCCATTTTTTTTAAAAGGCATACACTTAAAAAAGAATTGTCAGAACCTACCCTACACAATTTTATGTCACCAAAATAGAATTTAAAAGAAATGGAAGTTTATCTACAAAAACATAAAATATCCAAATTGACAAAGTATCCAAAACAAAGATGCTAATCCAATCTCAAGAAAATGGAATTGGTCTCACTAGAAACTACACTCAATCAATAAGTTAATTAATTAATTAATTAATCATCAAACAAAAAAAGAGAATGAACAAATAAATAAATAGATAATTAACTATATAAAAACTCTACTAGTCTAGACAGATTTGTAGTGAATTCAATCAAACATTTAAAGATCAATTAATGCCTATGCTACACAAATCATTCTTCAAAATTGAGAAAGAAAATTGTTTATCCAACTCTTTTTATATAATGTTTATTGTTTTATTTCTCATTAAATATAGAAGGAAAGAGAGTCTCCTTTCCTCAATGTTATGTGACATAGTTTGAGAATGCTAGTAATAGAGATAACAAGAGAAAAATTAAAGGAATAAATACAGGTAAAGAGAAACCAAAGTGATCTCTATTTGTTGAGTTTATGACGGTTTATATAGAAAATCATAAAGAATCAGCATAGAAATTCACTTAGAAAATTAGTAACTTCTGTAAAATAGCAGCACAAAAAATGAACCCACAAAAATCAACAGTATTTCTAGGTACCAAGAAGAGAATCCAGGAGGAGATCATTAAAAAGGGAAGTCCCATTCAAAATAACCACAAAATTCACATTATATCTGGGATCCAATCTAGCAAGTCACAGTCAAGACTTCAGTAGTTATGAGTAACTACTATATAAAGAAATGAAGAAGAGCTTAAATAATTGGAGGGATAGTTTTTTATCTTGATTGAGTTGATCAGACTAATAAAAATAATGACACTTCCTAAATTAATTTACAGACAGTATTATATCATTTGACTACCAAGGGAATAATTTACAGAACCAGGTAAAATTATGACAGAATTCATTTGGAGGGGGTAAAAAAAAAAACCCTCTAAAATCTCAAGGGAAATTTAAAAAAAAAAAATGAAGACAGAATAGAAAAACTTCCAGGACTCAAATTACACTGGAAAAAAAGTAATCATCAAAACTGTTTGGTACTGATTAAAAAATATGAAAGTAGATCAATACAACAAACCACAGAAGAAAGAATCAGAAAGAATTATGTTTGGCAAACTAAAATTTGACATGCCTGTAAAAAAATTAACTTGGAACACTGTGTAATCATAATTAAGCATGGCCCCAAAGAAGAGATGAGAAAAATGAAACTTCATCCCTTTTTGGCAGAGGGTGGGAGGCTTTGGATCTAGAAAATCAATTAATAAATAAGCATGTACTAAGAGTCTACTATGTGTCAAGCATTGTGTTAAGTTCTGTGAATACAAAAGGAGACAAAAGACAGCCTCTGCCCTCAAGAAGCTTGCCTTCTAACAGAGGAGACAACTTGCAAAATATAAATACAAAGCAGACTATATACAAGAAAAAATAGAAAATATTTAACAAAAAAGGCACTAAAATAAAGAGGAGTTGGGGAAGGTGAAATCTTATTTGGAACTTAAAAGAAGCCAGGGTGGTCAGTAGACAGAAAGAAGGATGGAAAGCAGTCCAGGACTGGGGGACAGACAGAGGGAATGTCTGGAGCTGAGAGATAGAATGTCTTTTATTATTATTATTATTATTAATTTATTTGTTTTTAGTTTCCAACATTCACTTCCACAAGATTTTGAGTTCCAAAATTTCTCTCTGTCTCTTGCTTCTCCCAACCCAGCGTGCACTCTGAATACCCTTTCCCCCAAATCTAACCTCCCTTCTATCACCCCCATCCCCTTCTCTTATCCCCTGCCCCTTCTATTTTCCTGTAGGGCAGAATGGATTTCTATACCCCATTGCCTGTATATCTTATTTCCCAGTTGCATGTGAAAACAATTTTTTTTTAATTTTTGGTTGGGCAATGGGGGTTAAGTGACTTGCCCAGGGTCATACAGCTAGTAAATGTTATGTGTCTGAGGTCAGATTTGAACTCAGGTCCTCCTGAATCCAGGGCCAGTGTTCTATCCACTGCGCCACCTAGCTGCCCATGTGAAAACAACTTTTTAACATTTCTTTTTAAAACTTTGGTTTCCAAATTTTCTCCCTTCCTCCCTCCCCACCCACTCTCATTGAAAAGGAAAGCAACCCAATATAGGTTATACATGTGCAGTTATGCAAAACACTTCCACAGTAGACATGTTGTGAAAAACTAACTCTATTTCCCTTAATCCTATCCTGTCCTCCCATTTATTCTATTCTTTCTTTTGACCCTGTCCCTCCTCAGAAGTATTTGTTTCTGATTACCCCTTTCCAATCTGCCCTCTCTCTATCATCCCTGCTCTCTTGTCCCTTCTCCCCCTATTTTCCTGTAGGAAATGTTATTCCCTCCTTAAGCCAAATCCTATGAGAATAAGATTCACTCATTCCCTCTCACCTTCCACCGTTTCCCTTACACTGTAAGAGACTTTTCTTTTCTGCTTTTTTTGTGAGATAATTTACCCCTTCTACCTCTCCCTGTCTTCTTCTCCGAGTCTAATCCTCTCTCATCCTTTAATTTTATTCTCCAGATATGACCCCTTAACCTTCAACTCACCCTGTGCCCCCTATCTATCTATCGATCTATCTATCTATCTATCTATCTATCTACCTATCTATCTATACACACACATAATTTTTTTCCTCCAACTGCCCTACTGACAAAGGTCTCATGAGTTATAAATATCATCTTTCCACGCAGGAATGTAAACAGTTCAACTTAATAAGTCTCTTATGATTTCTCTTTCCTGTTTACCTCTTCATGTTCCACTTGAGTCTTGTATTTGAAAGTCAAATTTTCTATTCAGCTCTGGTCTTTTCATCAAGAATGCTTGAAAGTCCTCTATTTCACTGAATGACCATTTTTCCCCTGAAGGATTATACTCAGTTTTGCTGGGTAGGTGATTCTTGGTTGTAATTTCATCTCCTTTGCCCTCTGGAATATTATATTCCATGCCCTGCGGTCCTTTAATGTAGGAGCTGCTAAATCTTGTGTTATCCTGATTGTGTTTCCACAGTACTTGAATTGTTTCTTTCTGGCTGCTTGTAATATTTTCTCCTTGACCTGGGAACTCTAGAATTTGGCTACAATATTCCTAGGAGTTTTCCTTTGGGGATCTCTTTCAGGAGGAGATGTGGATTCTTTCAATTTCTATTTTGCCCTCTGGTTCTAAATATCAGGGCAGTTTTCCTTGATAATTTCTTGAAAGATGATGTCTAGGCTCTTTTTTTGATCATGGCTTTCAGATAGTCCAATAATTTTTAAATTCTCTCTCCTGGATCTATTTTCCAGGTCAGTTGTTTTTCCAATGAGATATTTCACATTGTTTCTATTTTTCATTCTTTTGGATTTGTTTTACAGTGTCTTGATTTCTCATAAAGTCACTAGCTTCCAATTGCTCTATTCTAATTTTTAAGGAAGTATTTTCTTCAGTAATCTTTTGGACTTCCTTTTCCATTTGGCCAATTTTTCTTTTTAGGGCATTCTTCTCCTCATTGGCTTTTTGGACCTCTTTTGCCATTTGGGTTAGGCTATTTTTTAAGGTGTTATTTTCTTCAGTATTTTTTGGGTCTCCTTTAGCAAGCTGTTGACTTGTTTTTCATGGTTTTCTTGCATCATTCTCATTTCTCTTCCCAGTTTTTCCTCTACTTCTCTTACTAGCTTCTCAAAATCCCTTTTGAGCTCTTCCAAGGCCTGGGACTGATTCATATTTTTCTTGGAGGCTTTGGATGTAGGAGTTTTGACTTTGTTGTCTTCTTCTGGTTGTATGTTTTAATCTTCTTTTTCACCGAAGTAAGATAATATAGTCTGACTCATTTTGCACTGCTTGCTCAAGATCCAAGCCATTTACTTGAGTTTTAAACTCTTTGTTAAGGTAAGAGTCTGCTTCCAATGTGGAGAATGTACTGTCCCAGGCTTCTGGGTTTATACAGCTGTTTTCAGAGATACTTGTAGGGACCTGTAAATTTTCAGTTCTTCCAAGGTGGTATGATAAGGGGCAAGGTGTTTACTCCTCTCCTGGCCTGTGCTCTGGTCTATTAGTGAGCACAAGTACTCCTTTCTGTTCTGTAACTGTGAGGAGGTTTTCCTGTCCACAGCCACTACAAGCTCCACCATGCCAGCGCTCCTCCTTGCCCCAGGACCGCTGCCCAGAACTGTGATCCAGATCCAAGCACAAGCAAGGCAAGAGATTCCTGCCTCAGCACTGGCAAAGAGATCCCTGCACTCCCTCTCTGATCAGCCACTGGATTCCCCCTAGGTCTGTGGCCAGGAAGCACAGGAGGATGCTGTCCCCCCAGGGCTGCGCTCTCAGGAACTGGAGTTGAGACCCCGCGCTCCTCTCTCAGAACCGCAGAAACAGACTTTTCCCAGTGACCTTCTAAGTTGTCTTTGGCATTCGTGGATTGAGGAGTCTGGAAACTGCCCATGATTCAGTCCTCTGAGGCCTTCTCCTGGTTCCCTGCGGCCTGCGCACCCATGCCGCATTGCGCTTCTCTACCAGCCCAGTGTGATATACCTTTCTGATCAATTATCCAGGTTGTCTTGGACTGGAAATTTATTTCACTCTGTCTTTTTGTGGGTTCTGCTGTTCTAGAATTTGTTTAAAGCCATTTTTATGGGTATTTGGAGGGGTTTGAGGGAGAGCTCAAGCAAGTCACTGCTTTCACTCTGCCATCTTGGTTCCGCCCTCAGGAAACTCTCTTACTTGCTTCTCAGAATCCTTTTTGAGCTCTTCCATGGCCTTAGACCAATTCATATTTTTCTTGGGGCCTTTGGACGTAGGAGATTTTACTTTGTCTTCTTCTGGTTGTATGTTTTGATATTCTTTGTCACCAAAGTAAGACTCTACAGGCTGAGGGTTTGTTTTTTGGGGTTTTTTTTTTGCACTGTTTGCTCATGTTCTCAGCCAATTACTTGACTTTTAAACATTTGTTAAGGTAGGGATCTGCTTCCAGTATGGAGGGTGTGCTGTCTCAAGCTTCAGGGTTCTTACACAGCTGTTTTCAGAGATACTGCTGGGGGCCTGTAAATTTTCAGTTCTTCCAAGGTGGTATGATCAAAGGTGAGGTCTTTACTTCTTTCCTGGCCTGTGCTCTAATCTATGAGTGACCACAAGCACTCTTTTGTTCCTTCGAACTGTGAGGAAGATTCACTCTTCACCACCACCACAAGCACCACCATGCCAGCACTCTTCCTCACCCCAGGACCACCACCAAGAACTATGACCCAGATCCAAGTGTGGGCAAAGTAAGAGAAGCTTGTCTCAGTGCCATCAAAGAGATCCCTGCAATCTCCCTCTGTTCAGCTGCTCAATACCCCCACCATCTATGGCTGCAGAGATCTGGAAGTCACCACAGCCCTGAAGCTGTACCATGGCTAGGGCCAGACTGTACTCCTCTCTCACTCAGGTCTGACAGACTTTTCCTACTGACCTTTTAATTTGTTTTTGGCGTTTGTGGGTTGAGAAGCCTTGAAACTGCCACAACTGCCTGTGATTCAGTCCCGAGACCTGCTCCTGGTTTGCTGAGGCCTGGTCTTTGCCTGCATGGCACATGCTGAACTGTGCTTCTCTCCCAGCCTGGTGCAACAGACCTTTCCTATCAACCATCCAGGATGTTTTAGCTAGAAATTTGTTTCAGTCTGTCTTTCTGTGGGTTCTGGCACTCTAGAATTTGTTTAAAGTCATTTTTACAGGTATTCAGAGGGGTTTGGGGGGGGGGAGCTCAAGCAAGTCACTGCTTTTACTCAGCCATCTTGGCTCCACCCCAGTAGAGTGTGTTTTTTTGTAGAACAACCAAGAGGTCAGTCACTGGATCTCAGAATACCCGTCAGGGAGTAAGGTGTAAGAAGACTGGAAAGGTAGGAGGGAGCTAGATTATAAAGGACTTTGAATGCCAAACAGAGTATTTTGTATTTGATCCTGGATGCAATAGGTTGGCACTAGAGTTTATTGAGCAAGGAATGGTTTGACATTGTTGGATCTATTCTTTAGCATTTCACTTTTCTGGATGAATGGAGAATGGATTGGATTGGAGAAAGTGGGCAGACCCACCAACAGGCTATTGCAATAATTCAGGTGTGAAGTGCTAAGGGTTGGCATCAGAGTGGCAGCAGCATCAGAGGAGAGAAGAAAATATATTTGAGAGATAGTGCAAAGGTGAAACTGACAGGCCATGGCAATAGCTTGGATATGGGAAGAGTAGGTAAAAGGTACTGGGGAATCCAGGATGACTCCTAGGTTGTGAGCC
Organism: Phascolarctos cinereus; assembly: GCF_003287225.1. Classification (NCBI taxonomy): domain Eukaryota; kingdom Metazoa; phylum Chordata; class Mammalia; order Diprotodontia; family Phascolarctidae; genus Phascolarctos; species Phascolarctos cinereus. The sequence goes on along the minus strand of NW_027556098.1, from coordinate 369,419,110 downwards.
TGAGGGACTGGGAGGATGGTATTGCTTTCAACAGTAATAGGGCAACGTGTAAATAGCAAAAGGGAAATACTTGCAGAAGAGCTCCTTACTTGACAAGAATCATTTAGGCAATTAGAAAGCAATTTGACAGAATTTAGGTTTGATCAATACCTGACACTATATACAGCTATATAAGATCAAAATGGATCACATAATATAATAAATTAGGAGGTAATTTGATCAGGTAGCTTTCATAGATATGGTTGAGGTGGGGAGTTCTTAACCATAAAATGAATAGAAGTGATCACAAAAGATAAAAATGATCACTCCAATTGCATTAAATTGAAATTTTCTGTACAAACAAATTAGTGCAACCAGCACATGAAGAAAAGTTGTTGAGCGGAAAATAAACTGCATCAAACAATTCTGATAAGCATCTGATATTCAAGGCATATAAGGAACTAAAACAAATATATAAGAGTGAGGACCATTCTTTAATGATTAATTAGTCAAAGGATATGAACAAACAATTCTCAAAAGTGGAATTACAAGCTATAAACAACCATATGGAGGGGGCAGAACCAAGATGGCAGAGAAATGCCAGGAAATCACCTGAACTCTCCTCTTAGAACAACGTTAAATCAAGCCTCTAAATGGATTCTGGAGTGACAGAACCTGTAAAAAGATGGAGTGAAACATTATTTCCAGCATACAATAACTTAGAAGGACTTTAGGAAAGGTCTGTCTCACTTGGGTAAAAGGAGATGTGTGGAGAAGGAAAGAATTTATGACCAAGCAAGAGACAGAGAACATTATGAAATGCAAAATGGATAATTTTGATTACACTAAATTAAAAAGGTTTTGCACAAACAAAACCAATGCAACCAAGATTAGGAGGGAAGCAGAAAGATGGGAAATAATTTTTATAGCCATTGTTTCTGAGAAAGGCCTCATTTCCCAAATACATAGAGAAGAGAGTCAAATTTATAAGCTACAAGTCATTCCCCAATTGATAAATGGTCAAAGGATATGAATAGGCAGTTTTCAGATGAAGAAATCAAAGCTATCTTCAGTCATAGGAAAAAATGCTCTAAATCACTATTGATTAGAGAAATACAAATTAAAACAACTCTGAGGTACCACTTCACACCTATCAGATTGTCTAATATAACAGAAAAGGAAAATGATAAATGTTGGAGAAGATGTGGGAAAATTGGGACACTGTGATGATCAACTATGATTGACTTAACTCCTCTCAGCAATACAATGATCCAAGTAAATTCCAAAAGACTCATGGTGAAAAATACTATCCACATCTAGAGAAAGAACTATGGAGTCTGAATGCAAATCGAAGAATACTCTTCACTTTTTTTTTCTTGTAATTTTTCCCTTTTCTTCTGATTCTTCTTTCACAACATGACTGATGTGGAAATATGTTTAATGTGATCGTACATGTATAACCTAGATCAGATTACTTGCTGTCTTGGGGAGAGGGGAGAGAAAAAAGGAAGGGGAAAATATTTAGAACTCAAAATCTTATAAAAGTGAATGTCAGAGACTATCTTTACATGTAATTGGAAAAAAAAACTATTAAGTGGAAAAAAACAAATGAGACATTGCTCAAAATCCCTTAATAGTAAGAAAAATGAAAATGACATCTCCAAGATTTGGTCTTATACCACCGAGAAAATTTATGATGATAGTAAAAAGATAAAAATATCTTCTATTAAAGTGGCTACCAGAAGATAGGCATTCTAATACATTAGTGGTACAATTGTGAATACCTCCATCCATTCTGAAAAACAATTTGAACTGCTTTTAAAAAGTAAGTAAAATGTTTACATCCATGCAGTAAAGACATTAATGCTTGGTACATAGCCCAAGGAGGTAAATGAAAGAAGGCATCATATACACTAAAATGTCCATATCAATAATTTTCAAGATAGCAAACAACTAAAAACAAAGTAGATGCTCATGTAATAGGGAATGGTTAATTGTGATGTATGAGTGTAATGGAATATTACTACACCATAAGTAACAATGAACATGCAAAATTAAGGGAAGAATGGAGAGGCTTGTTAAGAACTGACACTGAATGAAATAAGGAGAATGAGGTGAGGGAAGCAATGTATGCTATGCCTATTACAATGTAAATGGAAGCAATAATAACAGCAATAGTCTCTGAATGTGGTGTAATTATGATTATCAAGAAGCTGGACCTTAGAGAAGAGTGAAATGTGTCCCTCGGACTTCTTTTTAGGAGTGGTGGATTCTATGCATGTGGAATCTTGCATATTCTTTCAGATTCCATTGATATTTAGCTTGGCTTGATTAATTACTTTTGTTTCTCTTTTTATTATTCTTTAGTATAGTTTGCTCTTTTGGGGAGGAAGGAGTAACAAATTCAGAAATATAATTGATGTAAAAACAAAATTTATCAATTAAATTATACATACACATACATCATATAATATACACACATACCATACACACACACAATAGCCCACATTATAAAATAAATTAGCAACTATGTGTCCAATTCCACTCTCTTCTCAATTTAGAGCATTTACTTAAGTGCTTAGTGATGCCCACTGACACCAGAAAATGCATTGGCTGATAAAATATTACCAGCACGGGAAGGTTGTCTCCCCAAAGTATTAGGCTTAAGCTCTGCTTCTCAGACTGTTTCTGTCTCTCTGCCTTATAAAGGCAGATCTCCTAGCTTTGATCTCCTAGCTATGGCTCCCAATCAATGGGACATAGACCTCTTGATGGAAGTGGAAGGTATGGGGTGATTAAAAGCAGCCCAGGAATTTGTAAGTGTTTTCCTTTTAATCTTTTTTTTTTATATCCAGTAAAATAAATCCTCTCACTTGTATGATAAATAAGCAAACATAGCTTTTTGTAAGCTGAACATATGATACAGTTTATACATATACATATGTACAAATATTAGTTTTTTTAAATGTATACCTATGCTGTTGTGATAAGTAACATATAAATTCATTTAGAGAAAAAATATTAATCTTCCTTCTAGTCTCAGCTCAGATGCCATCCCATCTGTGAATTTATCCAAGAATGGTGACCATCATGATGAAGGAGACTAGAAACAGTGCTGTGACAACCAGGGGATGGAATTAAGGAGAAGAAAAAAAAAGCTTTAGGGCTGGGGCACACAGGTAAATGTTCAACAATCAGCTCTCCAAAACACACAGCATGCTTTTAAGCTTAAGCTGCATTATTAACATTTTGTCCATCACTTCCTTACATCTAGACAGTCATCATAACAATAATCAAGCCCTTATTTGCAGCATTTTCTGATTTCCGAGATGTAACAATGAGCTGTCAAGCTGTTTAGAGTGGGCCCCAGCACACCACTATATAAGTGGGACATGCTCATCATCTCTAAGTTCTGAAAGGCTGCCAAACGGAAGAGAGAGTAGACTTCTTCTGCCTGGATCCACAGGGAAGAACAAGGAACAACGGGTGGAAGCTTTAGAGAGCCAGATATAGGCTAGATGAGAACTTATGTGTATGGAGAGGGTGGAGGTGGTAGAGCATTTCTTCTTAGGGAAGTTAGTTGATTTTTGGAACATTTGTTTTGGAATCTGAGTTCAAATCCAGGCTTGAATATCACTGTACAAGTCACTGAACCTGTCTGCCTCAGTTTCCTCATCTGTAAAATGGAGATAATAACGGTACCTACCTCCCAAGGTTGTTGTGAGGATAAAATGAGATAACCTATGTAAAGTGGGGAGGAGAGGGGAGCAAATAAGGGTTTGTGTGGTGTCTAATATGTGACAGGTACTGTGCTTTACAATTTTTATGTCATTTTTTCCTCACAACAACCATAGGAGGTAGGTAACCATTATCCTCTCTTTACAGTTGTGGAAATAGAGGCAAACAGGAGTTAAGTAAGTTTCCCAGAGTCACATGGTTAATAAGTATCTAAGGCTAGAATTGAACTCAGGTCTTCCTTATTGTGAGGATCAAGAGATCACCTATGTAAAGTGTTGTATAAATGCTAGCTATTATAACTGTCATGTATCTGTATGTATCTGTTGGACTGGGTTCTCCATGAGGTATCCAAGTCTATGATTCTATTCTTTGGCTTAGGCTTTGTTTGGGATCTTAAAGGAAGAGGATAGAAAGAAATGGAGGAAGGGTATAGAAGAGTTTTAATCATCACCTAAGCTACCATGACTCCTGTATAGATGGTCATGGAGCCAGCTTCCCTGAATGCCTAATTTCAGATTGGCCTGAAGCAAAATGAAGATTTTCATTATCTTCCCTTTACATCCATTCCCTGATCCCTCCTTCCTCCATCCCACCCTAGGCATCTAGTGGTCTCATATTAGTAACTGAAACAATGCCAGCCCCCTTGCCATTCCCGAAATAAGATACTCCATGTCCCAACTTCAGTCATTTCTCTGTCTGTCTCCCATTCTTGTCATCTTCACCTCTTGGCTTCCTTGGCTTCTCAGCTAGAATCTCACCTTCTGCAAGAAGCCTTTCCTGGCCCCCTTAATACTCGGACCTTGTCTCTGTTGATTTTCCCCAGTTTGTCCCGTCTGTAGCTTGTTTGTACAAATCATTGGCATACTGTCTCCTCCATTACATTGTGAGCTCCTTGAGGGCAGGGACTGTCTTTGAACTTTTTTGTGTATCCCCAGCACTTAGCATAGTACTTGGAACGTAGTAGGCACTTAATAAATGCTAGGTGACTGACTGCTATTCCTTCTCCCTGGGCTTATCTTCATGGGCAATGGTCAATGAAGTACTCCCCTTCTCTCCAGTATTTCATCTCTGCCAAATACAAGTTCACAGGAACATAAATCAAGAGCCAGAAGAGATTTCAAATTGGTTGGACCCTATGGTCCAACACACTCATTTTACAGATAAGGAAACTGAGGATCAGAGAGGTAATATTATTTGCCTAAAGTACACAGTTAAGTGTGTGATTTGAAAAGATTTGAAAGCAGGACCTAATATTCCAGAGTCAGTGTTCCTTACATTGTACCACGATCCAAGGCATATTTCACACTAAGGTGTGAATGACTGGTATCATCAGTGTGATTTTCTTCTTGGAAGTATCCGAGAGGAAGCTGCTGAAAAGCACTCAGGATTATGAGTTCCAAATCAGGGGCAATTAGGTGGTGTAGTGGATAGAGCACTGGCCCTGAAGTCAGGAGGACCTGAGTTCAAATCCAGCCTCAAACCAAACACTTGACACTCACTATCTGTGTGACCCTGGGCAAGTCACTTAACCCCAATTGTCCTCCCCCCCAAAAAAAAGAGTTTCAAATCAGTTACTAACACATTGTCTGACCTTGGATAGATAATATCCTTCTTTGATTCTCAGTTTTCCAATCTGGAAATGGGGAGAATGTGACTTATACTGTCTACCTTATAGAGCTATTATGACTGTGAAATAGAAAGAATATATATAAATCCTTCCTTGCTATATAAATATTGCTTTTTTAAAATACAAATATTGCTTTTTTAATAAAAATATTACATTTCTAAAGAGGGTACTCATGGAGGGATATGTGTGTATATCTTTAATGTATGAATAACAGCCTGGTGGGCAGGTGGGGAAGGGATGAGGCAGGGAGTATGCAGGGGGTGTCTTGCATTCCATTAAACAGCATCTATTGCTCAGCATTCAATGTATGCATAACCCCAAGCCTCCTGACACATTGCAAAATTTTAAGTGCTACAAAAATGCTAGCTATTATTTATTATTACTAAAGACAATCATCTAATTCACCCACCCCACCCCCACACACATAAACACACACACATCTACTATTAAATAGATTCTGTGACAACCTAAAATGTTGCAGCTGAGAGGGGACTTAGAACCTAGAATACCAAGTGCAAGGGACCTACGAATCTAGAATGTCAAAGTGGAAGGGGCACTTAGGAAATGTCAGGGATGGAAAGGGCCTTAAAATATAACACATCAAAGCTAGGAGGCATTTTAGAACATAGGATGTTGAAGGTAAAAGTGACTTTAGAACATAGAATTTTAGAGCTAGAAGTGGACTTAGAACACAATGTCAGAGCTAGGAGGAACCTTAAAACATGGAATATCAGAGTTAGAATTGTCATCATCTAGGATTTTCAAGTCTAACCCCCTCCTATTCCAGTGACAGGAAGTATAAGTCTGAGAATGGAAATGACTTTACCAAGGTCAAAATGCAAGTTAGTGGCAGAGCCAGAAGTGCAACCCCTTGTCTCCTGGCTCCCAGCCTTGGTTCTTGCAACTTTGTTCTCTTACCTAAAGCATGAGGACCCATGAAAAAGGCTCATGATGTGCTCTGTGACTATGAGAGAAGAATAAAAATAATTATGAACATGCACAGTGTTTTCTAAGACAAATATTCTGAAAAGAAAGAACCCACATTTTTTGGTGTGATGCTGCCTCTGTGCCCGCGGAAAGAGTGGGAGCAGAGGCTATGTTTGTTTAATGGTGCATTTACCTTCTGGGTGGGCAGTGCTGGCATGAAGCCTGCCCAGCATGTGGTGCACATCTCCTTGTGCTTTAATTTAGCTGCTCTAGAAAAGAAGTTGAGGTTTCCTCCTCCATGCTCTCCTCCCAAAAATGTGCTTAGCACTTCGGCTTTGTGTGACTGTCTCCTCACTGCAGAGCCATAACTAGGAACTTGAGCCTTCAGGGGTAAGCTGTAGGAAATGATAGCCCAACTTTGGTTGATGGGGCAGCACAAAGTCTGGGTTGGGCCAGGAGGGGGCTCATCAAGGGGAGAATATCAGGCCACCTGGTAGTTTCTGATTTTAATTAATTATTTTTAAGCAGATAAGCTCGGTTGCTTCTACACCAGGGGTGGGGAGCCTGCAGCCTCGAGGCCACATGTGGCCCTCTAGGTCCTCAAGTGTGGCTCTTTGGCTGAATCCAAACTTCACAGAACAGGTCCCCTTAATAAAGGATTTGTTCTGTAAAACTTGTACTCAGTCAAAGGACCACACTTGAGGACCTAGAGGCCACATGTGGCTTTGAGGCCACAGGTTCCCCACCCCTGTATCTATACTGGTTGCAGGTGTAATCAGTGGCCACTAAATTTTGACACTCTTAGGCAAAGTCCTATTTGCCCAATCCTAGTAATAATAATAATAATAATAACAGGAACAATAACCAGCATTTCTATAGCACTTTAAGGGTTGCAAAAGGCTTTATAAATATTATCTTATCCTTAACAACCCTGGGAAGTATATTGATGCTATTATTATCCCCATTTAACAGATAAGGAAACTGAGGCAGATAGAGGTTAAATGACTTGCCTAGGGTCACACAGCCAGTAAGTGTCTGGCTTTGAACCTGGGTGTTGCTCTACCTAGCTGTCATGGTTCTGCCTTGCTTCGTTACCTAGCTGTAGCCTCTCCTTATGCAATCCATATGTGCCAACAGATTACTCTTTCTAACACAGTTCCCTGGTAGGCAGAGCCAAGATGGTAAATTAGAACAAGCAACCCAGATGAATTCTCTCAACATTCCCCTCCAAACAATTTTAAAATAATGCCTTGAATCTCACATTTTGGAGTGGCAGAGCTAACAAAATGTCAGGGTGAGACTTTTTTTTTGCTAGCCAATGTGGTTAAGTGATTTGCCCAGGGTCACACAGCTAGTAAGTGTCAAGTGTCTGAGGCCCGATTTGAACTCAGGTCTTCCTTACTCCAGAGCTGGTACTCTATCCACTGAGCCACCTAGCTGCCCCAAGACATTTTTCTACTCTATGAAAACTTACCAGATCTGTGACACTGGGAGAGAGGACTGTCCACAGTGCACGCACACATGGCCACAACTCTGGGAACTTTCTGCCCAGAGACTGGAAGAAGGTCAGACTAGTACTCAGAAAGAGATTACAAGGGATTAGTAGCTGGCACAGGGGACAGCTGGCACCTATCGGCCATTATATTGGCCATATGTAGTTCTGAGTTGCAGTTATAAGGCAGAGGGGAACACATGTGGTAGGTCACAGGGGAGTAGAAACCCTGATCACAATTCCAAGACAAAGAGGAGCCCTAGCAACTGTGGATGCAGGAGAGCAGGGGCCCTTCCTGGATAAAGACCAGAGCACAGACCAGGAGAGCAGTGACCATGCCTCTCCCAGGATTACACAACCTTGGAAGCACCCCAGAATTAGTTCTTAAAACAACAGCAAAAAAAAGCCTGAAGTTTGGGACAGTGCCTCCCCACCCATAGGTGAGCATAGTCCAACTTTAACATAAAATTCGAAGTCAAGAAATAAACCTGAAAAAATGAGCAAATGAAAAATAATAACTTGACCATAAAAAGGCTACTACCATGGCAGAAGAGACAAAGACACAAACAGAGAAGAAGACAATAACATGAAACAGCTACAACCAAAGCCTCAAAGAAAAATGTTAATTGGACACAAGCCCAATAAGAATTTCTGGAAGCATTAAAGGAAGAGATAAGAGGGGCAGCTAGAAGGTGCAGTGGATATAGCACAGACCCTGAGGTCAGGAAAACCTGAGTTCATATCCAGCCTCATATCAAACACTTGACACTACCTGTGTGACCCTGGGCAAGTCACTTAACCCCAATTGCTTTAAAAAAAAGAGAGAAAGAGATAAGAATGGTAGAGGAAAAACTCAGAAAAGAAATAGAAATATAAGAAAATTATGAAAAGAGAATTAATAGCTTGGCAAAAGAGGCACAAAATATATTGAAGAAAATAACACATAAAAAAATTGGCCTAATGGTAAAAGCAGCACAAAACTTCACTAAAGAAAAGAACTTCTTAAAAAGCAGAATAGGGGAAAAGATGTGGGGAAATTGGAACACTAATGCATAATGTTGGTGGACTTGTGAACTGATGCAATCATTTTGGAGAGCAATTTAGAACTATGTACAAAGGGCTATAAAACTTGCATACCCTTTGATCCACCAATACCACTTCTAGGTCTGTATCCCAAAGATCATAAAAATGAGAAAAGGACCCACACGTACAAAAATATTTATAGCAGCTCTTTTTGTGGTGGCAAAGAATTGGAAATTGAGGGGATGCCCATCAACTGGGTAATAGCTGAACAAGTTGTGGTATATGAATGTAATGGAATACTATTGTGCTATCAGAAATGGTGAACAGGCTGACTTCAGAAAAACCTGGAAAGACTTGTATGGTCTGATGCTGAGTGAAGTGAGCAGAACCAAGAGAACTTTGTACACAATAATAGCCACACTGTACAATTACTAATATTGATAAACTTCACCCTTCTCAGCAATACAAGGATCTAAGACATCCCCAGAGGCCTCATGATGGAAAATGTTATCCACATCCAAAGAAAGAACTATGGAAGTGGAATCGCTATCATTTTTTTTCTCTTCTGTTGAATTTTGTTTCCTCTTTCTAATGGTTCCTCCTATTGGTTTTAATTTTTACTTACAACTTCACTAATGTGAAAATACGTTTAATAGGAATGTAAATGTATAACCTGTAGGAGATTGTGCTCCGTCTTGGGGAGGGTGGTGACGAGGAAGGGGGAGAAAAATTTTAAACTCAAAAGCATATGGAAGTGATTGTTGATATATCAAAATAAATTAATAAAATTTTTTAAAAAAAGAAATGATGAACAGGAAGATTTCAGAAAAACCTGGAAAGATTTATAGGAATGATGCTGAGTGAAGTGAAAAGAACCAAGAGAACACTATACACAGTAACAGTAGCACTGTGTGATAACCAATTTTGATAGACTTAGCTCTTCTCAGCAATACAACAATCTAAGAAATCTCCAAAGGTCTCATGATGGAAAATGCTATCCACATCTAGAGAAAGAACTATGGAGTGTGAATGCATAATGAAGCATACTATTTTCTCTTTTTTTTCTTTCTTGTTTTTTTCCCTTATGTTGTGAGTCTTCCTTCACAACATGAGAAATGTGGAAATATGTTTAATAGGATTATACATGTTTATTCTATATCAGATTGCATGCTGTCTCATGGGGGGAGAGAAGAGAGGAAGAAAAAAAAATTGAAATTCAAAATCTTATAAAAGTGAATGTTGGAGACTATCTTTACATGGAATTGGAAAAAAATAAAATACTATTAAGTGGGATAAAAAAAAAAGCAGAATAGACCAAATGGAAATGTTCAAAGCTTCACTGAAGAAAATAATTCCATAAAAATTAGAATTGGACAACTGGATTCCATATGACATCAAGAAACAAAAAAAAAGTCAAAAGAATAAAAATGAAAAAGTGTGAAGCATCTCATCTGAAAAAACAACTGACCTAGAAAACAGATCAAGGAGAGATACTTTAAGAATTATTGGAGTCTTAGAAAGCCATGATAAAAAAAAAAAGAGCCATAACATCTTATTTCAAGAAATTATAAAAGAAAACTACCCAGCTAGCTTAGATCCAGAGGGTAAAATAAAAATTGAAAGAATTCACCAATCACCTCTTGAAAGAGATCCCAAAATGAAAACTCCCAGCAATATTGCAGCCAAATTCCAGAGTTCCCAGGTCAAGGAGAATATATTACCTGAAACCAGAAAGAAACAATCCAAATACTGTGGAGCTACAGTCAGGATCACAAAAGATTTAGCAGCTTCCATGTTAAAGGAGCAGAGTGTTTGGCATATGATATTCTAGAAGGCAAAGAATCCAGGATTACAATCAAGAATAACCTATCCAGTAAAACTGAATATAATCATTTGAGGGGAAATGGACATGTAATGAAATAGAGGATCTTCAAGCATTCCTGGTGGAAATAACCAAATCTTTATAGAAAATTTGACATTCAAACACAAGGCTTAGCAAAAGCACAAAAAGATAAACATGAAAAAGAAATCATAAGGGACTCAATAAGATTAAACTATTTACATTCATATATGGGAAGATGATTTATGTAACTCTTAAGAACTTTATCATCATTACAGTTAATTGAATTAACTCTATTAATTAAGGTTAGTTAAGAGGAAATTATATAAACAGAAAGCATGTGTATAAGTTGATTCTATTGAATGATCTGCAAAAACAGAGTGAGAAAGAGGGATGCACTGGGATAAGAGGAAAGGGAGAGGTAGAATGCGGATATTTTTCACTCTCATCAGAATTGGTTCAAAGAGGGAAAGATACACACACACACACACACACACACACACACACACACACACAGAGTCAGTTGTGTATAGAAATCTATCTTACCCAATAGGAAAACAGAAAGGGAAGGGGATGAGAGGAAGGCAGGATAGGAGGGCAGGGAGAGATGATAAAAGCCAGGGAAGATTAAGAGAGGCAGTGATTGCAAAATAGACTTTTGAAGATAGACAAGATAAAAAGAGAAAGAGAAGAAGAAACAGAAGAAAATGAGATAGAGATTAATGCACAATTAGTAATCATAACTGTGATTGTGAATGAGATGATACCAATAAAATGAAAATGGATAGCAGAATGGATTAGAGACCAGAATCCAACAATACATTGTTTACCAGAGAAACACTTGAAACAGAAAAACACACACAGAGTTAAAATAAAGGGGTGGAGCATAATCTAAGATGCTTCAGCTAAAATAAAATGCAGGAGTGGGGCAATCATGATCTCAGACAAAGCAAAAGCAAAAATAGAACTAATTAAGAAATAATCAGGGAAACTACATTTTGCTAAAAGGTACCATAGACAATGATGTAATATTAAAAAAAATTATAGCAACTTTCCCTGAGAAAGGCTACATTTCTCAAATATATAGAGAATTGAGTTAAATTTACAAAAAATAAGAACCATTTCCCAACTGAAATATGGTCAAAGGATATTAACAGGCAGTTTCAGGAGAAGAAATCAAAGCTATCTATATAGTCATGTGAAAAAATGCTCTAAATCACTACTGATTAGAGAAATGCACATTAATACATCTCTGAGGTACTACCTGACACCTATCAGAAATGACAAATGCTATAGGAAATAAGGGGAAATGTATAAACTAATGAATAGTTGGTGGAGTAGTGAACTGGTCTAACCATTCTGGAGAACAATTTGGAACTATGCTAAAATAATCAGATTGATTCTGCATCTGTTTCTTTTTGAATTGATCCTATTTACAATTAATTGATTTTGTCTTATAAGTGCTTAAGTTATAATTCTTTGTCTCTGAACTTAATTCAAAAATTAAGCTGGCTTGTAATGAGCTAAGCTTAGAAATCCAGTTCTCCTGTTCTTTTCTTGTGTCAAGGAAATCTGTTGCCCTTGAAAGATGAAGGTGGACACTAGGGAGTCTGGTCTAATATCTTTACACCACTAAGCTATCCTCAAGGATGTCTAGTTTGTTACCCAAAGAATTCTAGTTTGCTATCTCTGTCCTTGCAGATACAGCTAGACTCAAACAATGAACCTCTCTTAGTCATAGGAATGAAGGAGGGGGTTGTTTCTAGCCCTCATTCCCAATTTCTATCCAATCATATTTTCTTTCATCCACGATACTAGCTTTCCTATTTTTTGTACTCTCCAAGACTATAAAAAGTGCTTCAACCCAGTACTGAACCTTAGCTTTGCTGCAGAAGCTGAGATCCCATTTATTGGTAAATTCACATTTAATAATAAATTGATTGTGCCTGAACTTTGTGCCTCTGTCTACCTTAATTTTTTTAATTGTTACAATGTCCAAATGGCTATAAGACTGTGTATACACTTTGACTCAGTGATATCATTACTAAGTCTATATCCCGAAGAGATAAAAGAAAAAGAAAAAGGATCCATATGTACAAAAATATTTATATCAGCTCTTTTTGTGGTGGCAAAGAATTTGAAGTCAAAAATGCTCACCATGGAGAATGGTTGAACAAGTTGTGGCATATGATTGTAATAGAACATTACTGTGGCAGAGACTCTCTGAATAAAAGGACACAATTTCTATTGGTTTCAATTTAAGCAGAAGGCGAATTGGGTATAGGGTACCACAGGACTGGACAGGGCTGTTCCTGGGCTAGTAACAGGAGAGGCTCTTTTTCAGGTTAGCTATCTCTTGTGACTCTGCCCTAAAAGATAGGTTTGTCCTCTCTGTTTCGATTGTAAGGGAGGTCATGGGCATTGTGGGGGTTGCAATAACTGGGTCAGGGGCAAGATAGAGTAATTGCAGACAAAATGGAGTTGCTTTAGCCTTGTGGCTACCCACAAAATGAATATATAAAATTCAGAGAAGTATGAGAGGATATATGTGAACCTATACAGAGTGAAGTAAATAGAACTAGGAAAATTATATACTCAATAACTCTAATGTAAAAAGAAAGAAAACAATCAAAAACCTCAGTGATCTGCAATTATAATTAGCAATCATCCCTAAAGAAAAGAGCTTTTTAAATGCACCTCCTTCCCTTCTTTATAGAAGTGGGGGACTATTGGTGAGGACCATTGCATGGTTCATGTACTTTGTTCATGTTGGTTTTACTGAACTATTCTTTTCCTCTTTAATTTTACAAGAAGTGGCTTACTAGGGAGGGAAGGGGAGTGATACACATGCAAATGAAGGTAATATAAAACCACAAAATATCAATGAAAAAATTAAGAAATTGTTTTACTCTCTTAGGCAGCTAGGTAGGTCAAAGCCCTGGATCTGGAGTCAGGAAGACCTAAGTTTAAATCTGGACTCAGATACGTGCAAGCTGAACTATCCTGGGGAAGTCACTTAACTTCTTTCTACCTCAGTTTCCTCAACTGTAAAATGGAGATAATAATAGGCCTCACCTCTCAAAGATGTTCTGATGATGCAGTGAAATGATATTTATAAGGTGAGTAGCATGGTATGTGGCACAGAGCAAGTGCTATATAAATGTTAGCTATTCTATTCTCCTCCCCAGCAAACATCCTTTCCTCATTCCCACTTCTACAGGTACTATTTCTGGCCTGAAATGCCCCCTCTCACCACTTCCTATCCACCAGTTCTCCTGGTCTACATTCATTTTAAATATCATTTCAAAAACCTTCTACTTTCAGCCTTTGATGATTTACTTCTATCTGAGCAGTTTAAAAAAAAATCAATTGCACAAAAACAAGATAGGGTGGAGGGATGTGGCAAGACAACAACAGTTCGTGTAAAAACAGAACTGAGGGTTTTAATGAACCACAATACATCAATGTGATGCGGCAGACAAAAAGCGAATTCGATCCCAGGCTGCAGTAACAGAGCCTCCGTGGAGTCAGTCCAGCTTGAGGGAGGTGATGCTGCTCATGTCCTCCGCCCTGGTTAGGTTGACCCTAGAGCATTATGTGCTGTTCCGGGTGCTAGATTTTAGGCTTATCATTGGCAAGCTGGAGCGTGTTGAGTGAACAGGGTCCAGAATGATGCTGAGACAAAGTCAGGCTGGAATAGACTGGGCCAAAGGGGTTAGGGATGGCTACTCTGGAGAACAGAAAATTTATTTGAGTTGGGTATTGCATCAATTCTCAAATATTTGAAGGCTCCTATGAGGAAGAGGCATTAGACTCCTTTTGTTTAGCCGCAGAGGACAGCTGCCTCCTTCCTCTGCTCCTGTGGGTCCCTTCTCCCATTGGTGAGTTCTTCTCAGAATCTGCACTTTGAGGAAGGGCCCAGGGCCCAGGCCAGCCATTTCTCATTCTCTGGACTTTACTACCATCCCTCTGCACCTATAGACCTCTTCTCCCATTTTAAATGACATTTAAAATTGGCGACTTCTTCCCTGAAACTCCATTTTGGGGAAGAGCCCAGACTATCCATCTCTCATTCTCTGGACTTTGCCACCATTTTCTCTCAGCTCAGGTACCTCCTCTTACCCCTTTTAGCTTCTCTTTATATGATATCTTCCTCCACCACAATGTAAGCTCCATGAGGGCAGGGACTGTCTTTCTTTTTGCTTATATTTATATTCCCAGGAATTAGCACCAAGCCTAGAAGATTTAATAAATGCTTATTAACTGACTTGGGGCAGTGGCTGAAAGTCTCAAGGAGGCAGAAATCTACACCTTTCTAGCAATCAGAGTCAGCTAACCATGAAATTGAACTGTTTTAAATGGTAGTGAGTTCCCCATTACTAAAGGTCTTCAAGTAGAAGCTAGATGACTGTTTATCAGGAATATTGTAAAGGGAAATTGATGTTTCAAGTAAGGATAATGCCCAGTCTTCCAAAGTTTAATTTCTTTGATTCTGGATCAATGATTTTATTTTCCCTTCTACTACCTGCTTACTAGGCATGTATAAACTCAGCTTCTATCACATTATTTTGCTGGTTGGTATGTTTTTCAATTAATATAAAGTCAATATAGCAAAGAAGATTAGTGTGTTGGGCTTGAAATCAGGAATTTCTAGCTGTAAATTCTCTCCCTGATATTAACTAGCTATGTGATCATGGGTAAGTCTCTTTACCTCCCATCTCAGGAAACTCCCTACCTTAGGGCTTATCTACTAACTAAGTCATAAGCTGGCTGTGCTCTGCTTTCCCGTAGGGGCCAAATCATAGATCTTTTGCTTCTTACTTATTTCAGGATATTTCTCTGTAGGTTTTAGGTAGTGTTCATGTAGGGGGAGAGACTGGGTAATTCATGCATATTTGTCTGCGCTGTGTTTTTCCCCTGCCAAAAAAAAAAAATGAATTACAAATTCACTGAAGTTTGATCTCTTGCATACAAATGTCCTCATTTTTATAAAACTTGAGAAAAATAATATTCCAAACTCTAGAGTCACTAGAAGAGGCAACCTGATACTGGGGATTCAGAGAAGGCCTTAGAAGCAGGAAGTGCTATATTTATCTTGTAGACACTGTTACATGGATATGTTGCATACATTGCCCTGTCTCCACCCTCCACTTTAGAATGTAAACTTCTTAAGTACAGGGTCTCTTTTGTTTTTTCTCATTGTATCTCCAGAGCTTAGTAGAGTGTCTGGCATGTAGTAAACACTTCATAAATGCTTGGGGATTGATGGACAAGTCCTGCCTTTGACACAGAGTGGCTGTGTGAATCTAAGAATGTTCCATATTAATAATTATGATAGCTACTTAGATAGCACTTTTAGGTTTACAGAGAGATTTACATATGTATTTGATTTGATTCTCACAATAAATCTATTATTTTCTTCCCCTCTCCCTCTATTTTACAGATGAGGAAACTGAGGCTGGGAGAAA
This sequence comes from Phascolarctos cinereus, assembly GCF_003287225.1. NCBI lineage: Eukaryota > Metazoa > Chordata > Mammalia > Diprotodontia > Phascolarctidae > Phascolarctos > Phascolarctos cinereus. The sequence goes on along the minus strand of NW_027556098.1, from coordinate 369,403,016 downwards.
TTAAGCGACTCGTCAAAGGTCCACCAGGTAGTAAGTGCCTGCAGTGATATTTGAGCTCTGGTCTTCGTGATTACAAGCCTAAGGCTCTTTCCTACTGTGCCACTTATTCAAGGCCAAGAATGTAGCTTTCCAAGCAGTGGCTAATGTGTGCTGGTAAAAGGAATTTCCTCATTGGAAGTTCTCTACACCAATGGAATTACAAGTATAGTAGAAAGCACATAACACACATTAAAATCCTTTACACCACGGCCCCCCCCTCCTGTCCCTTCCTCTCAGCAGAGAACCTTATATTCTGAGATCCCTCTCCTCCCCCATTCCAATCATCCTAGCATCCATACTTCCAACTATCCTAGCATCATCTTCATCCTCCACCTCCTTGTTCTGGTCTTAGGATGGTCCTTTTTCTTAGCTATGTAAATGTCTCAACTTGTGCCCTCTATTACTCCCACTAACCTCTCATTAGATTGATATCTTATGTCTTCTGATCACATCACTCACCTGAAACTATTCTCTCCAAAGATTGTCAATGATCCTTTATTCTCCAAATTCAATGATCTTTTCTTAGTCCTCATCCTTCTTGATCTCTCTGCAGCTCTTCAATACTGTTGACCATCCCCCTCCTCCTAATATTTTCTCCTCTGTGTGTGTGTGTGTGTGTGTGTATGAGAGAGAGAGAGAGAGAGAAGAGAGAGAGAGAGAGAGAGAGAGAGAGAGAGAGAGAGAGACTGCTCTTTTGTGCTTTCCTTCTACCTCTCTGACATTCCTCCTCAGTTTCCTTCTCTGTACTCCTCTCTCTCTAGGGCTATCCCATTGATCTGCCCTGGGTCCTCCTTTCTTCTCACTCTCTGCTCTCTCTTGTTGATTTCATCAGCTCCCATGATCTCAGTTATCATCTCTCTGCAGAAGACTCTTACATATAGACATTCAGTTCTTACCTCTCTCCTGAACTCCAGACTCACATGACCAGTGTTTGCTGAACATCTCCCCCTGGATGTCACATAGACAATTCAATCTCAATATAAAAAAAAAAAGAAAAAACAAAACAACATATTGTCTTCCCTGCCTCATCCCAATTCTTCCTCCTAACTTGTATATGTGTATTGAAGGTCCCCCTATCCTTCCATTTCCCAAGTTGGCCCCCTAGGAGTGATTCTTAACTCTTCAATCTTACTTATCCACTATATTCAATCAAATATTAGTGGTTAAAAGTCTTATTGATTCTTCCTCCTTAATATTTATATCCATCCCTTTCTCACCATTCACAACAATCCTAGACCAGGACCCCATTACTTTCCAACTGGACCATTGACATAGCCTGCTAATAGGAATACTTGCATCTAGGCTCTGCCTTCTATAATTCATCCTCTATAGCACTGTCACCTTCCAGTCTGGGGGAGTGGAGCTAGAGGAAGCTAGAGGAAGATCTACTCTGTGGTTCACCTTTAACCAGATGTGCTTTTTTAAGTCATCCTTTCACATCTCCTTTGGCCTTTCTCTTGGGCATGTTAGTGAGGGCAATAATGCTGGTTCATCCATAATACCACCTTCCCATTCTGAAAGCTTATGATTTTACAGGAGAACATTGTATACAGTAATAGCTGCATTGTGTGATGACTAACCTTGATAGACTTATCTCTTCTCAGCAATGCAAGGATCTAAGACACCTCCAAAAGACTCATGATGGAAAATGCTATCCACATCCATAGAAAGAACTATGGAGTCTGAATGCAGATCAAAGCATATTATTTGCTCTCTCTGTCTTTGTTTTCTTCTTTCTCATGACTTCTCCCATTGGTTCTAACTCTTCTTTACAATGTGGCTAATGCGAAAATAGGCTTAATTTACATGGTATCTTGGGATGGAGAAAGGGGAAAGAAGGGGAGAAAATTTGGAGCTCAAAATCTTATGGAAGTTAATGTTGAAAATTAAAAATAAATAAATAAATTTATTAAAAAAAGCTTATGATTCTAGAACCATATTACAGGTGATGGTCATAGAGAGGAAAACTATCTCTTCTGAGACTGGAGGAAAAAAGGATGAAAAGGTACATCAAGCAAAACTGAGAATTTTTCCTCCCTCATATTTAGGCAAGTGTTCCATATGCATTGTTAGAGAGCATGACCCAGGTTCATGGATATTATATAGCCACAATGTTGGATTTATTTATTATAATTATAACTTTGATTATATTCTGACTTCCCACTCTTGCCTTCTCTGGAACAATACATCATTATTGTTGCTTTTGTCTTATTGTTCAGGAAATGCTTCATGTTTAAGAGTTATAGCTCCATGATGGCTGCTATTCTTCCCACATGATAGATACTCCATCTTCCAGCTCATGACATCTCCACTGGCTATCCTCCATGCCTGGAATGCCCTGCCTCCTCATCTCTATCTCCTGGCTTCTCTGGCTTCCTTCAAATCCCAGCTAAAATTCCACCTTCCCTAAGTCTTTCCTGACTGCATTTAATGCTAGTACCTTCCCTCTGTTGATTATATTATTTATTCTGAATATATCTTGCTCATATATAGTGTTTCCATTTTCTTTCCACTGTTAGACTGTAAATTCCTTGTGAGCATGGACTGTTTTTTGTCTGTTTGTTTGTTTGTTTATTTGTTTTTTGCCTTCTTTATATCCTCAGTACTTGGCATGATGCCTGACACATGGCAGGCATTTAATGATGAATGATTGACTCACCACCTCACTTTCTCCCTTCACTGTCTTTTTCTCAGGGTACCCAAACCTCGCCTTCAAAGACTGCACATCCTGTCACATCAACCAATCAGCAAACACATTTATTATGTACCTACTATATGCCAGGCACTAAGCTAGGTGTTGGGGATAAAGACAAAAGTGAGACAGTCCCTGTCTTCTAGGACCCCACATATAAGAGCAGATACATATAAAAGTATATACAAAACACATATGGGGTAACCTCAAGAGAATAAGATGCCAGAAAACTAGGAGATTTCATGAAGTAGATGAGATTTGAGCTGGGTCTTCTTAAAGGAGATCAGGAATCCCCTAAGGTGGTATCACAGTGGAAAACATTCTAGGGATGGTTGGATAGCTATGACCAAGGCCTGAAGATGGTAGATTGAATGTCTGTGGAAAGAACAGAAAGATGAACAGGCTAGCTGGAATCTAGGGTCTATGATGGGAGTAAAAAAATCACACAAAAAGTTAGGATGGGGACAGGTTGTGAAGATGGGGCCAGGTTCTTCAAATAGGAACTTAATTTTGATCCTAGGGGTAATAGGGATCCTCTGAAGATTATTGAGTAGGGGAGTGATGTGATTAGAACTGTGCTTTAGGAAAATCACTTTGGCAGCTATATGAAAGATAGATTTAGAAAAAAGCAGAGACTGAAATTCAAAGACACCAAGTATAATTTCATGGCAACAATCTAGGCTAGGAATGATAAACCAGAGTGTGTCTGAACTAGGATGGCAGCTATATGGGTGAACATAAAGAGATATATAGAGGCAGCTGGTGGCCCAGTGGATAGAACACTGGGCCTGGTGTCAGGAAGACGTGAGTTCAAATCTGGCCTCGGATACTGCCTAGCCACGTGACCCTGAGCAAGTCACTTAACTTCTGATTGCCTGATAAAATGGATCCACTAAAAAAGCTAATGGAAAAATCTTTGCCAAAAACAAACAAAAAACAACAACAAAAAAAAGAAAAATAGGGTCATGAAGGGTCGGACATGACTGAAAAATGACTAAAGAACAAGGGGATATATCAGGGAGATGCACCCCATTACACGCAGACCTGGGAAATCATTTTACAGTCCTACCACACTTCACTCACAAAGTCTTCTAGGAGAAGCAGTCCATGGGAAAAATAAGCCAGTTTCCAGATACAGATTCCTTCCCATGGTCATGTTTACTGCCTTGTGCTGCCCCTCCTCCCCTGCTCTCCATTGACCCCACCACAAGCTGAATAGCCCTTACAAACTGCTGGTCACAAGTGTCTCTGCATCTGTTCCTGGCAGCTGGTACCTAGGCTTACACTAAAGGTTGGTTTAGGTCTATAGCCAGAGCAGATTACAACCCCCCATCGTGGGAGATGACTTGATGTTTTAATAACTTCTCATAAAGATGCAAAACAAGTCATGGTGATACTGCTGTCTTTATTATTTCTTTGATAATTATTTCTAAGTGTGGCTATTATCCAAAGGCCTCCAGGTGTTCAGAAAAAAAAAACTGAACAATCTTAACTGTGCAGTCCTTATATGTCACAGCATTCTTCCTGGAATCCAGCCTGCTTGGAAAGTGGTTACTTGAAAACCAAATGGACTAGTGGCATAACAAGGTGAGAGGGACCACATCAACCCAGGATGTAGATGTTTTTTGTACGGGGAAGAGCAAGGAAGTCTGAAAATAGGAGCTCAGCCAGAGTGGAGTAGACCTGAGCTGGGTCACCCTGAGTGCCAATGTAGAGGAGCTCTGTGAAGAGGGGTGGGCAGGAGGCAGAGGGCAGAGAGCAAGATTGGGGCCAATTGGAGCACTCGTTCAGAATGTTTGCTAGGCTCCCAAGCCTCTAACACTGCCCTGAGAAAGTAGTGCAGCCCAGAATGGGCTTCTGTGGTTTCCAGGGAAGCCCCCTCCTCAAGCATGCCCAGCCTGTCTGTCCAATGCATCCTAGAATGGGTGTCCTTTCTTCTACCATTGGGGGGCCTGTACACTGATAGAAAGAGGGCTCTAGGAGCCTACTGGGGCAACAGGGGTGTTGAGAGGGTGCTGAAAGGGAGATGAGAGAATGTTAAAGATCAAATTATCTACCTCCTTAATTTTATTACAAACCACAAATGGTGCTTTAGGATAGACACTCAGGACAAAGGGTTCAAGTGGGCAGGAACCCAAAGGTACTCATAACCCAACATCAAGAATGAAGCCTGACAAAGAATTGGAAATTGAGAGGATGCCCATCAATTGGGGAATGACTGAACAAGTTGTGGTATATGAATGTAATGGAATGCTATTGTGCTATAAGAAATGATGAGCGGGAGGAGTTCAGAAAAACCTGGAAAGACTTATATGGTCTGATGCTGAGTGAAGTGAGCAGAACCAAGAAAACATTGTACACAGTAACAGTCACCTTGTGCGATGATTAATATTGATAAACTTAATCCTCCTCAGCAATACAAGGATCTAAGACATTTCCAGATGCCTCGTGATGGAAAATGCTATCCACATCCAAAAAAAAGAACTACGGAAGTTGAATCGCTATCACTTATTTTTACCTTCTGTTGAGTTTTGTTTCCTCTTTCTGATGGTTCCCCCTATTGGTTTTAATTTTTACTTACAACTTCACTAATGTGAAAATATGTTTAACAGGAATGTAAATGTATAGCCTATATCAGATTGCGCACCATCTTGGGGAGGGTGGTAGGGAGGAAGGGGGAGAAAAATTTTAAACTTTTTTCTTTAAATTTAAAGCATATGGAAGTGATTGTTGATAAATCAAAATAAATTAATAACAAAGCAAAAAAAAAAATAGAGCCTCAGACTGATCTTCTGGCTCAGTCCTGCCCAGGACCAGATCATTGAATGTGAGTCAGCCTGGGTGTGTCAATAGAAATAACAAGGACAGCTGGCTAGGTGAGAAGTGAGGGGATGGAGAGAGAGGAGGTCTTCTTCAGATAAGTGTTATGGTCTTTGAGTAACAAATAACAGGATTGTCTCACCTCTGCAGAGGACACTACTCTTCTCTCTCCCTCTATCCCAACAGGAGACTGGGCTAAACCCTAGGCCCAAATTTCTAGGCTAAAGTGGGAACATCATATACATCCAAGTAGGAGTTGAGGAGGCGATTACTCACCAACTTCTAGGAGAATTAACTCGGTCAAATCAGACCCAGGACAGAGGTACAGTATGAGCAAACATGGAAATGGAGACACACATGTAGGCCTCCAAGTAACATGGCGGTCATAGGAAGAATCAGCAATGCTTCTTAAAGCCCCCTCCCTTTCCATTTGACTTCCAACATAGTTCAGGTACTTATTACTTAGCTAAAATTCCTTAACCTTTTGTGTGTCCTGACCCCCAGACTGGTGAAGCCTACGGACCCCTTCTCAGAATAATGTTTTTAAATAAGTGAAGGAAATGTTAAATTTCAGTCAAAGGCTAGTGAAAATAAATATGTAATCTTTTCCTCTTTCATCCAAGTTCATGGACCCCCTAACTTAGACTCTGTAGATCTGGGCTTGGGAGAATTAGAGACCCTGGGCAGGACACTGGCTAGCACAGCTTGTGTAGAGTGGTTCCCAAGTCATTCAGAGTCATTGGGAGACTAGGTGTCTTGGGAGCATAATGAAGAATGAGCCTAGGAAAGGTAAGAGACTCTGATCTATCTGAATTTGCCCCCTAATCTGTCTGATGTGACTGCGGAAGGGGAGAGGAAGGGAGGGGAGGGAAGGAAGGAGGGAAGAGAGGAAGGAAAAAAAGGAAGAAGGAAGGAAACAAGGATTTAGCCAATCACTATACTAAGTGCTATAAGGATATTATTCCAGTTGAGCCTCCCAACAATCCTCTGAAGTAGGTGCTATTATAATCCACATTTACAGTTGAAGAGGTCAGCTAGGTGGCAGAGTGGATATAGTGCCAGGTCTGTAGTCAGAGAGACTCATCTTGGGGCAGGTAGGTGGTGCAGTAGATACAGCACTGGCACTGGACTCAGGAGGACCTGAGTTCAAATCCAGCTTTAGACACAAAACACTCACTAGCTGTGTGAACTTAGGCAAGTCACTTAACCCCACCGCCTAGCAAAAAGGAAAAAAAAAAGAAAGAAAAAGAAAGAAAAAAGACTCATCTCCCCGAGTTCAAATGTAGCCTCAGCCATGTGACCCTAGACAAGTGACAGCCCTGTTTGTTTCAGTTTCCTTATCTGTAAAATGAGCTAGATAGAGAAGGAAATGACAAACTGATACAGTATCTTTGCCATGAAAACCCCCAATGGGGTCACAAAGAGTTGGACACAACTGAGATGACTGAACAACACAATTGAAGAAACTCAGGTGCCCAGCATCACATAGTAGTAAATGTCTGGGACAAGATTTGAACTTCAGTCTTCCTGACTTCCTGGCTCTATGCACTGCACCATCTGAATGCCCCTAGAGTGAGAGGATGCATTGGTGAATATATGTATGGGAAGTGCACAATCATGAAATCATAGGACTGCAGTTTTAGAGGTGGAAGATACCCTAAAAGTCATTCATCCCAACTCCCTCATTTTGCTGATAAGGAAACTGAGCTTGAAGTAGCTGGAGTAATTTGTCCAGACTCATACATCTAATCTGTATCCATGGCAGAATTGGAACTCAGCTCAACCCCAAATCCAGCATTCTACCTAGGGTGGAGAGTAGCCATGCCTTGCTACAACCAATTGTTGTATATAGATAAGTACCCTGAAGGTGGGTGGACACACATTTAACTAGGTGGGAGTAGAAAAACCAGGTTGTAAAAAGAAAAAGACTTGCCTTCATTCACCCTCTAGCTGATACCACATCCAGTGTTGGGGGATAAAAACAATCTCAGGAAGAGGGGCTATTTCTCTTCTGATCATATGAGCCCCTAACCTCACGTTGGCTGCCATTAAATCATCACTTGTGTGAGCTTTACCAAGGTGGGGGCTGTCTAATGACTGCAGTGGGTATTAGGTCTGACCTTGTACCCTTGGCCTGTGTAGATGACTGTGCATATGTATGTATTTATATAAGTATACATGTATATATACATGTGCTTATATGTATGTGTATTTCTATAAAGTGCTTTGCAAATTTCAGATCACTAAATAAATGCTAGCTATTACGATTAGGCATCTCAAGGTTGTTCCTAAGCCCAGGCATCTGGATTCCAGGCACAAATGATTGATTGTGGTGTGTATGTAGTGTATATATGCTACATCCAGATGTTTGGCCTTAGGGACAGCTTCCTGAGATGCCTAATCATAATAGCTAGCATTTACATAGAGATTTAAGGTTTGAAAAGCACATTATAAATATTATCTCATTTGATCATCACAGGAATCCTGGGAGGTAGGTGCTATTATTATCCCCATTTTTCCAGGTCAATCACCTACTATGTACCCAGGCACTGTGCACTGGAGATATGAAGTAAGGCAAGAGACAGTCCTTTCCCTGACCTCAAGGAGCTTATAGCCTGATGGGGAAAATAACATGCAAAAAACTATGTACAAAGCAAGTGATATACAGGAGAAATAGGAAATAATTAACAGAGAAAAGAAACTAGAATAAGGACGGGTTGGGAAAGGCTTCCTTTAAAAGATGGGACTTCATCTGGGAGCTAAGAAAAGCTAAGGAAGTAGGTAGGTAGAGTTAAGGAAAGAAAGCATTCCAAAAATGAGGAAGCTGAGGCACAGAGAGGTTAGATGACTTGCTTATGATCACACTGTTAATAAACATTTAAGGTTAGATTTGAACCCAGGTCTTCCTGACTGTAGGACTAATATTCTGCCCATTACGCCACTCAGATGTCTAATACAAAGACCTTTCAGAGACTGATACTTTAAAATGGAACACCTAGAAATTTCAAATCACTAAGGTAGGTCCTTAACACATGCTTTCTTATAAAGGTGCATTAAATTATTAAACCAACATCCATAATTTTGATCTTTTGTAACCAAAAAACTATCCCAGTCTTTGCCTCCTCCTCCTCTACAAGGAGCTGGCGTCTCAATGTTTTCACCTTGCCAGTTGCATATACACAGTCCTGGCACTCTTCCCATAAACCCCAGCCTATATTTTTCAATGCCCAAACTCTTCAAGCAGCATGAGTATCTGCAGAAAGAGTTAGCAATCTAGATTCTAATCTCATGAATTCCTTGAGTGATTTGGGGTAAGACCTTGAGAAAGTCTCTGGGTCTCAGTTTCTCCATTTTAAAATGGGGATGAAAATTCCTACCCTGGCTACCTCATAGCATCATTATGAAAGCCAGTTGAGAAGAGATGTGTGAAAGGACACAGGTAAAGAGTGATTATTATTAAAATCACTCTAATGGTAATGGGCAAAGAGTCTTTGGATTCCAACTGGGCTGCTTTTCATCAATGGCTAGAGTTATTTGGAATTTTCTCTGGAGGCAAGGGTGAGGGAGGAGTGTTTGTTCTTCTTTCTGTACTCCTAGAATTTAGTATAGTGTTTTGCATATAGTCAGCATTAAATAGTTTTGTTGAATTAAATATGGATTATCAAAACTACAAGAGGCATGGGAACATAGAATGTTAAAACTAGAAGGGATCTTCAAACAAAGAATTCCAGTGCTGATAGGAGTCTTAGAACACAGGACATCAAGACTAAAAGATGCTTTAGAACATAGAGTGGCAGATCTGGGAGGGGCTTTAGAACATAGAATTCTAGATCTGGAAGAGACTTAGAAAAAAGAATATTGGAACTAGGAGAACTCTTAGAATAGAGAGGGATAAAGCTAGAAAGGACTAGATGAAAGAATATCTGAGTTCCCAATACAAAAATAAGGTCAAAATGGGTATATGATTTAGACATAAAGGGCGATAGATACCATAAGCAAATTAGGAGAGCAAGAAACAGTTTACCTGTCCGATCTATGGAGAAGGTAAGAATTTATGATCAAATGAGAGATACAGAATTTTACGAAATGTGTTTTGATTACATTATATTAAAAAGTTATGCACAAACAAAACCAATGCAACCAAGATTAGAAGGAAAGCAGAAAGCTGGGAAATAATTTGTGTAGCCAATGTTTCTGAGTTAGTGAATATATAGAGAACTGAGTCAAATGTATAAGAATAGAAGTCATTCCCCAGTTGATTAATGATCAAAGGATATGAACAGCCAGTTTTCAGATGAATAAATTAAAGCTATCTATAGTCATATGAAAAAATGCTCTAAGTCACTACAGAAAAATTTACATAAAGGCAAATTAAAACAACTGAGGTACCACCTCAAACTCATCAGATTGGCTAATATGACAGAAAAGGAAAATGATAAATGTTGGAGAAGATGTGGGAAAATTGGGACACCAATACCTTGTTGATGTAGTTGTGAACTGATTCAACCATTCTCAAGAGCAATTTAGAACTATGCCCAAAAAGCAATTGAACTGTGCATACCCTTTGATCCAGCAATACTACTGCTAAGCCTGTATCCCAAAAAGATCATAAAAAAGGGAAAAGGACCCACATGTATAAAAACATTTATAGCAGATATTTTTGTGGTGGCTAAGAATTAGAAATTGAGGGAATACCTATTAATTGGGGAATGGCTGAACAAGTTGTAGTATATGGATGTAATGGAATGCTATTATGCTATAAGAAATGATGAGTAGGCATATTTCAAAAAAAAAAAAACCTGGACTTACACAAACTGATGCTGAGGAAATGAGCAGAACCAGGAGAACATCAATATTGTGAGATGATTAACTATGATAGACTTAGCTCTTCTCCACAATACAATACTCCAAAACAATTCCAAAAAACTCATGACGGAAAATGCTATCTACATCCATAAAAAGAACTATGGAGTCTGAATGTAGATCAAACTACAGTATTTTCATTTTTTCACTTTGTTGGGTTTTTTCCCTTTTGTTCTGTTTCTTATTTCACAACACGATTAATTTTGAAATATGTTTAATGTGACTGTACATGTATAGCCTATATCAGATTGCTTGCCATCTTGGGGAAGGGGAAGGGAAGGAAGGGAGGGAGAAAAATTTGAAACTCAAAATCTTATAAAAATGGATGTTGAAAACTATCTTTGCATTTAATTGGAAAAATAGAGTACCATTTTCTAAAAGAAAAAGAGTATCAGAGCTGAGAGAGACTTTAGACCTTAGAATGATAAAGCTAGAAAAGGACTTTCAGTATAGGACATCAAAGTTGGAAGGAGACTTAGGAAATAAAATGTCAGAGCCAGAAGAGACCTTGGGTCCACTGAGATACATCAGGAGATATCACTGGGGCATCCAGTGAACTTAGATAGAAAAAAAGTATCATTATTTTAACAGAATTGTTTTCCTTTGTAATCCTATGTGTTTTATTTTATACATTTGAAAAAATTATCCTGATAAGGGGTTCAAAGGCTTCACGAGACTGCCAAAGGGGTTCAGGACACAAAAAGGTTAAGAACCCCTGAGACAGATGATCAGATCCAGAAGGGATCTTAGAACACAGAATGTCAGAGATGGGAGATAGCTTAGAACATGGAATATTAGAATACAAACTATTAGGGTTGGAAGAAGACTTAGATTCGATGATCTCTTACATTCTTCTCAGTTTTAAATCTATTAACATGTTGTGAAAGTGGGAAGGGACCTTAGAATATAGACCTTGGGAGGTGAAGGTGGGGCTGGGGTGGGAGGTGGGATTCAGATGATCATTTGGCCCAACCTTTCATTTTGCAGATGAGAATTCCAGAATGGAGAAGTGACTTACTCAGTCAATAGAGTTAGGCAGAGATGAGGGGAGTCGGAGCCAGGTCTTCACCAATGCTCTTTTCATCAGAGTCTGCTTGATCCCTCTCAAAGCACCTATAACCTTTAACTGTGTCCACCATTTCTCCACTGTGTGGAAAGGGGGTAGGTATCATGAGTCACTTGCAAGCTTGAAGGCAGGTTGGGGTAATGACATGAGGAAGGGACTGAAAGAACATGGATGGCCAAAGATTGGAACCATTTACCTGTTTAGCTCAGGAATAGCTAGCTACATCTGGGTTCAAATGGGAGTGTTCCGAAGACAGGTGGGAGCTGTCAGCCCCCAGGAACAATTAGAATCCTAAAAAAGCCCTCATTACTTTTCCGATGGCATCAGTGCCCTTTTGAAAAATGGCTGTTTTCTGGCAGATTGTCCCCTGAAGATCCATTTGTCACAGGCTATTGTGTAAATTTGTGTTTGGACCATTTTTAAAAACGTGAATTATTCACTTGATTGGCCTTAATGGTCCCTTCTTCAAACTCTCAATATGTGGCCATTATTAGGAATCCAGAGAGGAGTGATAAAAAATTAACAGGGAAAGATGCTGAGTGGGAGTGGGGAGAAGGCTGGCTAATTTCATGAGCGTTGATGAGGTCTGTCATTGGGCAGAGACAATGACAGTCCCTGAGGGCTGGAACAAGCAGAGTCTCTAGAGCCAGAGTGGGCAGGGATGTTCTGCTCAAAAAAGCAGCTAACAATGGGGAAGTTATAGACAACTGGTCTAGAGAAGACAAAGAGAGGACACTGAGAATCAGGAGTCCTGAGTCATAGTTCTGGTTCTCCCATTAACACATTGTATGACCTTGGGTGAGTCACTTCCCCCTTTGAGCCTCAGTTTCTCTAGCTGTAACATGAAGTACTTGGTCCACTTCCACTGATTTTTGTCAGGCATGGGAACTCTCTATCAACAGACATCCCTTTGATCTATGGCTTAGCAGGTAAATTGCCTTTCTTTTTAAGGTAAGGTAGGTAACTGCCTGAGGATGGAGGTGTTCATAATCATTTTGCCTGTCATTAAAAAGCTGGGGTCATTGGATCATTGAATTAGAGACAATGGAGGAAACTAAGGCCTAGGGAAATTATGCAACTTGCTCAAAATCACAAAAATGGTAAACCTGTGTCAAGACTTGAATTAATGTCCTCTAAATCTCGAGCCAGTGTTCTCCCACTGTACCAGACTGCCTTTAAGGGTCAGAAATGGGGTTTTAACCTCATGTCTTCTGGACCCTCAAGTCTAGCCTGTTATTGACTCTGTTCAATCTTTTCAATGAGAAGTGGAGAGGGAAACGGAAAGGGATCCCTCAGGATAAAAAACAAACTTTTTTCTTGAGGGGGAGGCATTTAACTGACTGACACTACCTATGTGATCTTGGGCTCTTTTAACCTCTCTAGGGCCCATTTTCTCATCCGAAAAATGATGAGGTTCAATTAGATCAGAGCTGTCAAATATGCATCCCCAGGCTCCCAAGTGGGGACTGAACCAAATTAAAATGTAATGTGAACATTTTAACAAAATAAATAAAAATGTAATAAAAAGTAGGCAATGTTAATGTGTGGTTTTCCTACATCAATATTCACCTATAGGGATCCTTATGTATGGTTCAGTGGTCCTGGATTCTATTTGAGTTTGATGCCACTGCATTAGATGTTTCCTCCCAGATCTAATCTGTGATCTCATGATTGAACAAGTTGACTCCACCCTCTATCTCCTAAATAATTTCCTCATTAACTCCCTTTATACAATCTGCTTTCTAATTCAATTGGCATGTTTGCCATTCTCCTTTCTGCAAAATCCATTTTCTCCTCCATACCTTAGCCATGGATGCTAAGCCCCTCCCCCCAAGCCTGGCACACTCTTCCTCCTCACCTCCACATCTTGGAGTTTCTGGCTTCATCATTATGTTCAGTTGGAGGGCCACTTCATGCAAGAGGCCATTGCTTATTCCTCTGTTTGTTGGTATTCTTCTGCCCCTACCCCCAAAATTCCTTCATCTTTAATTCTTATAAAGTATATATTTACTCATCTGTGTACATGTTGTAACCCAAACCCTGGCGCCCAACATTAGAACAGACAGCATTGACCAAGGCCAAGAATCATTTATATTTTTATTTTTATGCTTGCATTCTTAAAGCCTCGACCAATGGTGATGATTATCATGTAGTACATGTTTAATTAATGCTTGTGGAATTGACCTTCTAAAACAGAATTAGAACCTTGTTTTGGTTCTGACCTGGTGTGCAATTTGGGTTCAGAGAACCTAGGTTCTAAACCTAGCTCTTCCATTATTACCCATGTGACTTTGGACTAGTCATGTTACTTTTCTAAGCCTCAGTTTCCTCCTCTGTAAAATAAGTGTTTGATGAGTTTTCTGGATAGAACACAGGGCCTGGTTTCAGGAAGACCTGAGTTCAAATCTGTTCTCGGTCACTTCATCTCTGTTTGCCTCAGTGTCCTCATCTGTAAAATGAGCATAATAATAGCCCTTACCTCATAGCGTTGTTGAAAGGCTCAAATGAGAAAATATTCATAAAAGAGGTTGGCATGCAGTAGGTGCTTTATTAATGTTTATTCCCTTCCCTTTCCCTTTATGGGCCCATTAGGCAATCTGGTAAAACCTAGGGATGCCCTTTTCAGAATAATGTTTTGCTACCAGTTTTTGTAATTGAAGGAAATGACAAATTTTAGCCACAAGTTAATGAAAATAAAAATGTATTTTTTTTTCTCATCCAAAGTCATGGACCCCCATCTCTTTCTATTTCTCCTCATTTGTTGTTTAGTCATTTTTCAGTCATGTCCAACTTATTGTGACCCCACTTGGGGCTTTCTTGGCCAAGATACTAGAGTGGTTTCTCCATTTCCTTTTCCTGCTCATTTTACAAATGAGAAAACTGAGACAAACAGGGTTAAGTGACTTGCCCAGGGTCACACAGCTAGTAAGTGTCTGTGGCTGGATTTGAACTCAGGAAGGTGAGTCTCCTGACTTCAGACCCAGCTCTCTGTCCACTGTGCTACCTAGCTACCCATTTCTCCCCATTCTCTCTCAGAAAATGACATCCCCTTCAGACTACCTTTCTCCATAGCACACTAATGCTGCTACTCTTCAGAGGACCACAGGGTAAATACATCTGGACCACACTCTCTTAAAAGACAGCAAACTATTGGGAAGTATATATGTAGACCTTAGTTCTTTCTTTTCTTTTTTTTTAAAAGCCATTCTGAGGTAGAAGAGGGTTTGGGAATGAGTCATCAGGGCTGTTCATGAGGCAGAAGGCCACTGGGTAATTACTTTAGTTCTCATATGGGGACTATGGGGATCTTTTCTGAGGATAGCTTGTCATTTTCTGAGCTGAGTTCACTGGGCCCTGGGGATTCCAGCAGCATCTTTCCCTCTCTGCTAAAGGGAGATCATATCTCAGCAAAGTAGCTAAGAATACATGTCCTGTTTTGGCCTCAGGGGAGCAGGAGGGAGGAGGTGGAGGAAAGGGAAGGAAGTGGTTACTAATGGAAGGATCCCAATAAAAAGAGATGCTCTGTGGCTGTGTGTGACCAGAGTGGCCTTCAGCATCAAAGAAGGTCAGAGCTGGGAGGGACGGCAGAGGCCACTGAGTCCAAGGTACACCTCCGTAAGAAGCTCTCTTTAATAGCTCTGAGAAATGGTCATCCAGCCTTGCTTGAAGACCTCCAGTCCCTAAATCTCAGGGCAGCTCATTCCACTTGAGAACAGCTCTAATTAGGAAATTTGCTTTTAATCCTTGTTATTCCCTACTCCTATCCTCACATCCACTCCCCTCCCTCCCAACCCTGCCTTCTAGGACTAAGCAGAACAAATCATAGGATCATAGATTTAGGGCTAAGAGGGACCTCAGAGACCATCTAATCAAATTATCTCATTTTACAGATGGGCAGACTGAGGCTAAATAACCTGCCTAAGATCATACAGCTAATAAGCATCAGCTACCACATTTGAACTCAGGTCTCCCTGGATCTACATCTAGTAGTCTAGACATCATGTCATTCTGCCTTTCTAGGTCTAATTCCTCCTCCACAAGAGACCTGACTTATTGGCATTGGTTCAATTTGGGGCACCATATGCTGTTGTCTGGTCATTTCAGTCATGTCGGAATCTTCACGACTTTGGAGGTTTCTTGGCAAAGATACTGGGGTGGTTTGCCATTTTCTTTTCCAGATCATTTTACAGATGAGGAAACTAAAGCAAATGGGGTTAAGTGACTGGTCCAGGATCACCCAACTAGTGAGTGTCTGAGGCCAGATTTGAACTCAGGAAAATGAGCCCTACCATATGTTAAGAAGAGCATTGATAAGGGGCAACTAGGTGGCTCAGTGGATAGAGCACTGGCCCTGAAGTCAGGAGGACCTGAGTTGAAATCCAGCCTCAGACCAAACACTTGACACTTACTAGCTGTGTGACCCTGGGCAAGTCACTTCACCCCAATTGCCTCTTAAAAAAAAAAGAGCATTGATAAACTGGAGAGCCTACCAAGGAAGGAGATCAGGATGGTAGAAGGTTTTGAGTCCATGTTACATATGTTCATATTACATACAAGTGTTATATGTTATATATGAAATCTTTGAAGTTACTGGGAGTCTTTGACCCAGAAGACTTGGGGTGGGGAAGGTCATGATTCTGTCCTTAAGTCTTCAAAGGATTGTCATGGAAAGAGAGATTATATTTGTCCTCATAGGGTGGAAACAAGCAGTGGGTGAAAGTTGTAAAGAGGCCAATTCAGGCCTGATGTAAGGGCAAGTTTTCTAACCATGAGAGCTGTCCCACAGCTTCAGCTGATGTTGAGCACTCTTCAGTGGAGGTCTTTGGGCAAAAGCTGGGTGAATGACCACATTTGAGAGTATCACAAAGCAGTGGCTGGTTAGGTGCAAGACAGATGAGAGGACTAGACGGTCTCTTTTACCCCTGAGACACTGTGATCATTAGAAAGTATGAGAAAGATGTCATAGAAAGTGAGTGGATGAAGGTAAGATGCTAGATTAGGAAGCTGTTACAATACTCCAGGTGGAAGGTGACAAGGGCTTGACCTAGGGAGGGAGCAGTGAGGATAGAAAGGAGAGGTTGGATTGAGTAGTATCACAGAAGTAGAATCCAGAGGCCTTGGATTGTTGATATTTGAATAAAGGAAAGAAGAATAAATTAAAAAATTATCAAGGATCTATGTGCTAGGCACTGCGTTAAGCACTGAGGATACAAATATAAAAGTAACCACAGTCCCTGAGACAACACATTTAAAGGAATGGTTGCCAGAGAAGAATGTTTGGGCCAAAAAGTTACAGGGATGATGAGTGGAACCCTGGGGAATTTGATCTAATCCAATCCAATAAATGTTTATTAAGTCCTACTATATTTCAGCCACTGTTCTAAGCCCTGGGGATACAATTTTTGTAGTATTTTATTTTTTCCAATTACATATAAATATAATTTTCAACATTCATTTTTATAAGATTTTGAGTCCCACATTTTTTTCTCCCTCCCTCTCTCCCCTTCCTCCTCCCCGAGATGGCATGCAATCTGATATGTTATACATGTACAATTATATTAAACATATTTCCACATTGGTCATGTTGTGAAAGAAGAATCAGAATGAAAGGGGAAAACCACAAGAAAGAAAAAAAGAGCAAATACTATGCTTCAATCTGCATTCAGACTCCATAGTTCTTTCTCTGGATATGGATGGCATTTTCCATCATGAGTCTTTTGGAATAGTCTTAAGTCATTGCATTGCTGAGAAGAGCCAAGTCTATGAAAGTTAGTCATCACACAATGTGGCTGTTACCGTGTACAACGTTCTCCTGGTTCTGCTCACTTCACTCTGAATCAGTCATATAAGTCTTTCCAGCTTTTTCTTAAATCTGCTTGTCATTATTTCTTATAGAACAATAGTATCCCATTACATTCCTAGAGACAATACCCAAGAGGAAGCAGAAAAAATTGGGGATATCAGGTGTATCTTGTTTTTGGAACTGAAACTGGGCAAAGTAGCAGATGCAAAGTGGAGTGAGCTTACAATCCAGTTTCTGCTCTTTCTAAAGGAAGGCACTGAGAGGAGTTTGGTTCTCCACCCACCCCCAATTCTCCAATCAGAGAAGAGGGGAGACTGAGGGAGGTGGGCAGTTGAGGATTGAGTTTGCAGCATGGTGGTGATTTGGATTGCTATGTCCTTTCCAAGAGTGGTGGAATGGATTCCATGACCATTCCCAGAACTATATCAGGAAAGCAGTGGAGATTGTCTTCACAGGTGGGAACCTGGCACAAAGATGGCTGTAGAACAATAGGGCAGTGGGTCTGGGCTAGGCTAATTATGGAGAGCTCTCATCAATAAGAGAAGCACAGGTCCCCAGGTTGGGAGCAGAAGAGCCAAGTGGGAGGCAGGGTTGATTTAATTGATTCCAAAGGCCATTCCATTCCATCCCAGGTCATGGGATTCTAGGTTCATGGGTTTAATTCTGGAAGGAATCCCAGAGGAGTTCACTCCATTCAGTACAAATAAGGAAACTGAAGCTCAGAGGGGTTAAATGTCTTGCCCAAGGTTACATAGGTGGTAGATGACAGATCCAGGATTCTAACCCAGGTCTTCCAAATGCCTCTGAATGCCACACTCCTTCCACTATGAAATGGTATTCTCTGCCATTACTTTGGTGATCTGGGGCCCCAGAAATTGTTGGAGGCACAGATGCAACCTGTAACTTGGCTATTGTTTCCCCCACAGTTTATAACCTTAAGGACAGAGACCATTTTATTTTTTTTCTTTTTATCCCCAGTGCCTAGCACATTGCCTAGTACGTGGGAGGTGCTCCATAGGTGCTGGTCTCACTTGAGCCTTGAAACAAGCCTTGGAGGTTCATCCTTAAAACTCCAATGAATATGCAGTCTTAGGGATTTAATTGCTCTCTCCTCGAACATAGATCACAGCCCATCCCTGTCTGGCCCTCCTGTCCTACTCCTGTCTATCCTGTCATAAAAATTCACCTTGGGGGTCCGCCTTCCTTGCTTCCTACTCTTCTTCATTCTTGCCTTGTGACCTGCCCCACAACCATCTTCCCTTCCTACCATCCTCAGCGATTCCTTTTCACTTCTTCTTCTTCTTCTTCTTTTTTTTCTTCTTCTTCTTTTCTTCTTCTTCTTCTTCTTCTTCTTCTTCTTCTTCTTCTTCTTCTTCTTCTTCTTCTTCTTCTGGCAATTAGGATTAAGTGATTTGCCCAGGGTCACACAACTAGTAAGTATCTGAGACCAGATCTGAACTCAGATCCTCCTGATTCCAAGGCCAGTGCTCTATCTACTGTACCACCCAGCTGCCCCTTCACCTCTTTTTTCTTAACAGTTCCTTTCTGGTTATATGCATCTCTCCACACTGCAGCAGCTTCCTAGCTGCTTTCCCTGTCTCCAGTCTCTCCTCCACTCAGCTGCCAAAAGGAATTTCTTAAAATGGAAATCTGGTCATGTCATGCCCCTACTCAAAAACTCCAATAGATCCCTATTACCTCCAGAAGTAAATAGAACATCCTCTGTTTGGATTTTAAAGTATTTCATAACCTGTCTCTTTCTTACCTTTCTGATCTCGGAGCTTATTTCCCTCCAAGATCCCATTACACTGACTTTTTCGCTGTTTCCCACACACAACGCTTTCTCTTTCAACTCCATTTTTTGGCATTGGCTATCTCTGATGATGGCAATGTTCCTCCTTTTCACCTTGGCCTCTCAGCTTTCCTGGCTTGCTTTTAGACTGCATTTCAATTTTACCTTCTGTAGGAAGCCTTCCTTAGTCTTTCTTGCCCTTCTCTCCAGCCCCTCTCATGCTTTCTTCCATGAGACTAGGTTTATTCATTCTTATAGATGTCATATGTACCCAGTTGTTTGCATGTTATCTGCTCTGTTAGAATGTTGTTGTTTGTCCTTTGTTGCATGACCTTGGGCAAGTCACTTGTTAGAATGTAAGCTTTTTGAGGGCAGGGACTGTTTTTGTCTTTCCTTGTTTCCCCAGGTCTTAGCACAATGCCTGGCACATAGTAGGTGCTTCATAAATGCTTGCTTACTGAATCCTTTATCCTCAACATCATGCTGCTTTTAAGCCTCCTAAACACCATTTGCCTTATCATCTATTATCAAATAAGATAACATTTGTAATGCTTTTTGCAAACCTTAAAGCATTACATACATGGTAGCTATTCTAATCAGCTGCATCTGTTCAGCATCTAGCCCAGCACTTATCAGGTGCTCGGTACAGGTTTCTTGGATTGAATAGCTCCAAATTCCTCCCTTTGCCTCTTGGTCTAGCGTCCCAAAAGTCAGCCAAAAATAACTCTCCTAAAGCTCCGTGGTTTCTATTTAAACCTCATTCCCCAAAGCTTCTGGGAGCCTTCAGGATCTCATTATGTTCCCGTTTCCCCCAGTTGGTGAAACCTACTGACTCTCCTGGCAGACAAGGGGAGAAAACATCTCCCCTGCCTTTGTTGGACCTTTGATTGAGAAATTCTGTCTGTGAATAATAGAGAGGAAGGTGCTAGGATTTGTGTGTCACTGTGAATAGCGGGTCACTGTGAAACCCCACAGGTTTCAGAGCTCCCAGGAGAAACTGAGTGAAGGCTTGTCTTTTCTTCAGCCAGAAGCAGGAAGGCGAGAAATGGGCTTAGGGGCAATGGGCTATGATTCTAGTCTCAGAGAAGCTGTGGGACATGGCCAACCCTGGGCAGAAAATAGAATGTCTTGAAACTCTGAGATTTTTGCCCTTTGTATTACAAACTTAGGGCAGCTAGTGAACACAGTGCATACAGCACCAGGCCTGGAGTCAGGAAGACTTGAGTTCAAATCCAACCTCAGATGCTTACTAACTGTGTGACCCTGGGCAAGTCACTTCACCCTGCTTGCTTCAGTTTCCTCATCGGTAAAATGAGCTGGAGAAGGAAATGGCAAACCACTTCAGTATCTTTGCCAAGACAACTCCCAATGACCTCTGTCTCACGACGTGGTATTCTTTTCATTATATCACACTAATCCTAGTATTTGCGAGCTAGGCTCCTTTAAGAAGAAAGAGCAGGAAGCTGCTACCCTTGAGCCCTCAGTGAGCTCAGAAAAGTGTCATTCACTGAAAAGCTCTGGACTCCTAGCTTGGTCTGACTTTTCTGATTCTCCAATTCATGTTAATTTACCATTCTCATCCCCGTGCCTGTTCTTGTCTACCCATTCTGGGGTATGTGACTTGACTTGAGCCTCCCAATTGCCCCACATTTTAGTTAATCCCCAGATTTAACCCCTGGTTTTGCTGATCTTCATCTGAGTTGCAACACCGAACTCCCTTCATTGTATGCTGGGAAGCTTTTCCTAACACTTGCTGTCTAGACATAACATCTGAGGGAGGGCAGGGTGAGATGGGTGCAGCAAGGCCTTCTTAATTCTTCTCCAGTCCTCAAAGGAGACTTTATCTCTTGCAAGTCAAGGTCTTTTGTTCTGATGTGCTTGGTGTGTTCCTTCACTGTGGGTTGGGAATAACCCCATGATCCACCCCATCTCTCCTACTCTGCCCCCCACATTCCACCCCCACCCCAATAAATAAAGCCCTACAGAGAACCTGAGACATCAGGAGGGCTTAATGAATTTTTGTTGATTTGAATTGAATTAAATTTAATTGGAAGGAATTCAGAGGCCAGACAAATCAATTCTGGTTAGAGTCCAGAAAAGACTGGCCAAGAGGGTGAAGGGCTACAGATTCCCCCATTAGTCAGGGAGCTCCCTGAAAGCAGGAACTATGTTTGGCCAACACACAGGGCCTGGTCCTTAACAAATAGTAGACACTTAATAAATGCTTGTGACTACATGAAGATCTACTGAAATAACTGTGGATGTTTATTCAGAAAAAGAAAAGATGGAGAGAGGGAGATGTAAGGGAATGTAATAGTTGTCATTCTGAAGAGCTATCATGGGAAAGGGACTGAATGTGTCCTTCTCAACTCCATAGTGGAGATGAACCAGCCATGGGTAGAAGTTTGATTGTTTTTCAATTAATGAACATTTATTTTCTCTCACTCCTTCCTATTTAAAAGAGGAGAAAGAGAGGGGTGAGGAGGGGGGGAGGAGAGAGAGAGAGAGAGAGAGAGAGAGAGAGAGAGAGAGAGAGAGAGAGAGAGAGAGAGAGAGAGAGAGAGAGAGAGAGAGAGAAGGACAGGGGAAGGGGGAAATGGAGGAGAGAGAGACAGAGAGTGAGAGAGAGAGAGAGAGAGAGAGAGAGAGAGAGAGAGAGAGAGAGAGAGGGAGGGGGAGGGAGGGAGAGAGAGAGAGAGATTGAGAGAGGGAGAAACATTCTTATAACAAATATGCATAGTGGAAATGAATTGCCACAATGGCCATGTCCAGAGCTGTTTGTATGTCTCCTTCTACATCTTGAGTTAATCACCTCTCTGACAGGAGGTGGGTAGCTACCACATCACCAGCCCTCCAGAATGACGGTTGGTCATTGAATTAATCAGATACAGAAAAGGGAAGTGACTTTCCCCAGGTCACACAGAGAATTAGTGGCAGAGCCATGATTAAATGACTCCCTTGACTCCCTAGACATTGCTCTTTCTGTGTCGCTAGACTGATCTTTCCATCACAGAAAGAGAAAATCTGATATCTACAGCATACCACCACTTTAGTGACGTTGTTAGACAATATAGCACTGATCCAGCAGCTACATTTCTTCTTTCCCTCAAAGAAGAAAAGAATATTCATTTCTCCAGAGACTTCAAGCTCACCAAAGGCAAAGACCATGTTTTTTTCTCTTTCTCTTGTGCTATCCATTCTGCCTACCTCAGATCTAGGGCACCTAGAAAGGTGTTGGTAAATATACTCTTTTAAGGAGGGTCACCTTGGTAGAAAACTCATCCCAATAGCAATGCCATGGCCCCAAACATTCTGATCCCACTTGTCCATGCTCTGAATAAGCAGGAACTGCTGTGTGATGGGCTGGTCAGCTGCCTCATCAGAAAGTCATGAAAGCTTTTATGCCCCCAGCTCCCCCCCCACCAGGATAGCTTCAAGGGCTCCAGGATCTCCAGATAGGTTTCCAAACCTGGCCGTTTTTACTTTACTCTGTCTGGAGAGATAATTTAAAACCATGACTCCAAAGGGTCAGAACCGACCTTAATAATAGTAATAGTAATAGTTGACATTTATATAGCCCGTTAAGATTTACACCTACATTATCTCATACCTTGCTCCCCTCCTCCCATTTGTCTCTACTTGACAAGCTATGAATTCCCTAGACATGACATAAATTCCCTTTGTTCTGAGTTTTCATAGTAGCATGGATGGGGCCTTAACTCAAGCCACTGATTCAAGTTCAGGGCTAGCTCACAAAATTGAGCTCCAAATTGCCTCTAAACTAAGGTTAGATAGAGAAACACTGAAGGGCAAGAGGCTATACGAGGACATCACCCAAGTTCCCTTGAGAAAGGACTTCACATGGGATGTGCATCCCTGGGAACCAGATGCATGAAGAAACTGGCACCATGTTGAAACAGAATGTGAAAAAAGAAGAGAGATCCTCCTGCAGGAGTGGAGGCCAGAAACTACTGAGAGGCTCTCCTGAGAGAGAGGACAGAGACACAAAGAGGAAGGAATGGCCCAGATAGCATGAGGAAGCAACCCAGATCGACTCTTTCTCTGATACCGATAGTTATGTAGATTGAAGGTTGATGTTTGTCAACTCAGTGGGACTGGACTGGAAAGATGGAGACCCAGAATAGCAGCCTAAGTCTAGAGGATTGGCTAGACCCCTGCGGAAGTCAGAGGACCATCAAAAAGAGCGAAAGGAAATTCCCTTGACCGTTCCGAGTGTGAGTGATTTGATTTTTGTTGTTGAGTTTGTTGTTTCTGGGTTAAATAAAATCTGTCCTGAAGTTAATGTTCCGTCAGCCTGAGTACTTGCGTGGGAACTGAGTAGTCTTAGAACATGATAGAGGCAGCCTAGCATGGTGGAAAGAGTACTAGCTCTTGAATCAGAAGACTCGTTCAAATCCTGTCTCCACTGCTTACACGTGTGTGACCTTGGGCAAGTTATTTAAGCTCTTTAGGCCTCAATTTCCAAACCTATAAAATGGCCCCTGGGTTCTCTTTTAGCACTAAATCTAGTATCCTTTACGATCTAAATTCTGATATTCCTATGAGAAACCTAGTGTGTAGTCAGGAACTAACAAGATTTTTAGATGAAAGTTCCCAAGACTCAATCTGGTCTGTGCAAGCCCAACACAAAGCCCCTGAGCACAGGGCTATACTCTTGATACTCAAAATAACATTATGAGTTAGACACTGCGGGTATTATTATCCTGATTTTACGCATGAAGAAACTGAAGCCCAGAGGGATTTAGCAACTTTCTTATAGTCCTATAGTTAGTGATGGTGATGGAATATGAACCCAGGTCTCACCTGCATCCAAATCCAGGGCTCTCTCTTCTTACACCACAGGTCCTCCTTAAGAGGACACGTCATCTACTCCCTTGGCACCAGGCAGGACTAAATTAATCCTAACTGATGGTCTTTGGGGAAGAAGATTCCACACCTGTCTCTGGTCCCTCCTACCAGGGTTCTTAACATGGTTTTTAACATCATGTCTACACCATGTCAAACCTCTGAATGCCAGCAGAAGCATTTTGTCAGAAATCTTGCTGTTCCCTAATAGTCAGACATGTAGCATCATGTAGATAAAATATTCAGTGAGTTTTTTGAACATTCTTTTTTTCATCCAGCCAGTAGGTATGATGTCAACACAGACACAAGATCAGACACCTCTACCTCATATCTAATTCAGACCTTCCTGTTGCCTCTGCACCAAATTCTCCCTTATAAGTAGGTTTCTGGGATTTGAAGCTATTTTATGATATTTTTAGTAGCAACATGTTTCTTGGCTGAATAAACATCTAGGTGGACATGAACCAAAAATTGATCATGCAGATGTTGAAAAGACATCTCCTGGTGCTTATGCTTCTAACTCTTAGAGCCTGTGCTATCAGCAAGCCCTATGAATGTCTGCCTGGCTCCTTTCAAAAGAGGCGCCATCCACCACAATCCAATCCAAATAGCAATGATGAAGGGTCTGCTCTGTTCAAGGCACTGTCATGAGTACTAGCAATATTAAGACAAAATGAAAAGCAGGACCTGCCTTCGTGGAGTTTATATTCTTTTTCCCCAAAGCCACTGGCAGTTCCTATCCACTTATCTACTATGTGCTGAGGAAGGTATATTGCTAGATTCTCTAGGCCCCTTTTAGGCTTAAAGAGACACATAAACCAATCATCAATCACAGAGTGGTGAGATGTAAATACAAAAGGGATAAGAACTAGAGAATAAACTTGAACCCAAGCTTTTCAAATGGAAGTCCAGGGTGTTTTTCCATTACATCATATTTTTTGGGACACAGCATGAACAAAGTGGAAATGAACAATGAAAATGAAGTCAAATGACCTGGGCTCAAATAACAATTCTGTTTCTTCTTGTGTGACCTTGATCAAGTCAAGGCCTCTCTGGCCCTCAGTCTTCTCATCTGTAAAATGAGGTGGGTGGATAATGACTTCTGGCCTTACTTCCATTTCTTCCATTTCTGCATGTCCTTGGACAAGCCATGTTCTTTCCCTGCGATTCAATTTCCTAATCTGTAAAATGATGAAAAGTTTAGACTAGATGACTTGTGGTTCCTTCTAGTTCTCTGACATTGAAGCAAATCACTCAACATCTCCAGGCCTTAGTTTCTTCACCTGTAAAAGGAGAGGTTTGAACTGGATGACCTGTGAGGGCCCCTTCTAGTTCCACACCTGTGATCTCTAATCCTAAATGTATGTTCCTATGCGTTACATTGGCAAGTGACAGTGTAGACATAGACCTTGGGAAATCTGAAAATGGCCCCTGGAGTCATTTCCCTTCCGCCCTAATGTCCTTTTGGAGGATGCCCGCAGGACTTAGTCCTCTGCTCTCCCCTACTTTCTTCCTCTTCCCTGGCTCAGCACACCTTCCGTCAGGTTGAGCTCAGACAGACACTGAGGAAAATAATCTACTCCCCAAACTGAGAATATGAATCCAGGAGGCAATTGGCCCTGCAAGGACATTCAGGCGTGAAAGTTTGAATAAGATGCAGAGTTGATTGAAAAAAAAAGTTGATTGAAAAGTCATTCTAGGAGAGAATACCTTCCCTCTACCATGAAGAAAAATTTCCCTTTCCAATGGAAACCCACAGGGGAGAGGCAGGTAAGTGGATAAAGGCTGGCAGAGGTACCCTGCTCACCCACAGCCGCTGGATGGCAGAGGACTGAGGGGGAGGAAGAAGAGTCTAACTGGTAAGTAAATAGCCAGTGGTTAATCACAGGCCACGTCAGCCTCCGGATGACAGCTGGAGGCGAAATTGATTTGGAAATGGACCGGCTGGCAGAATGAGAAATGCCTGCTCTCTCTCTCTCTCTCTCTCTCTCCAGCCCTTGGAAACAAAGACATTTCCATTAAAGTGGTCAGTACTACTGTTTGTTGGAGGAAGGAGAATTGACTGATAGGACAGCCAGGTGAGTCTGCTTCTCTATGAGTTTGCAAAGCTAGGGTTGGCTCCCCCATTGTCAGGGCCAGCCCACACACTCATAACTTCGTCCCAGTGCTTCTAATTACCTTCTGGCTCCTAGCTATAAACCAGACAGATTGGCTCCGCCCTCCTGCAGCAACCATACGAATGCCCTAGGCCTGAAGAAGGCAGCTGGTGTAGTAGCAAGGTTACGTTTGCAGCTGGGAGTCTGTGCCTGCCCCTAACTCTGATTCTGCCATCTGATCTCTTTTGTCCCGGGTTTCCAGCACTGTTTTGTTCAGACTGTTTCCTGGGTCTCTGAACCTTGTAGTCCCTGCTAGTCTCAGACAGAGTCTGAGAATTCCAGCAAAAAGAAAATAGCGATCCATGGAAGGCAAAGAGGGTTGTAGTTGTCTGCAACTGCTAATTTGCACCTGGAATAATAAAGAAATGTCACAGTATATACTAGATACTCGCATTAAAGGATGCTGCAAAAGCAAGCCAGGTGTCATGCCTTAGATGGAAGGGGGAATTACCACCTCTCCTCCTACATAAAAGGCTATAGCCTATTTTTACCCCTGAACATCTTAAATCACTTTTAATTGAATAATTCAAATTGTAGTCAACTTAATGGAGTATCTTCACAGTGTAGACTGTTTGAATTCCGGGTTCAGAGATCCCTGCTTCCTTTGTGGTCCACACCTCCACTTCTTTCCCCTGCTAGTGTCAGAGTCTGAGAATATCAACAAAAGGAAACCTCACAATACGTGCTTGGCACTCACATTAGGGAAGGTGTGAGGATCAACACGAGCCCTTGGGTCTGTGAAGATAATGCTCTGAGCAGTTCGCAAAGGAGCGTTAAGTCAGAAGAACAGTGGAGCATGCAACAAGGTGAGTGAACTGGCCGAGTCTCGAACAGGGGCCTGAGACTACATGCAGGAGGGAAAGAGCCAGCGGCAAGCTCTGGCAGCTTGGAGCCCCAGAAGGAATTTTGACTATGGGAGTTAGAGCCATGGTGCAGACTGATCCATGCTGATTCTGCTCTCAGCCTTCAAAACAGGAATGTAGGAGGGACTCTGGATGCCAGTGCTGCCCTCTACCAACCCCCCGCCTCACATACACACACAGCTGGAGAGGGATGGTTCCAGATCTGATTAAAGGATCATTTTCTTAAGGTCACTATCTTCTGATGCCCTGTCGTCTGAGCATGCAGGGACACAAATGGGCCCAGAGCTTAGGGTATGAATTAAATGAGTGCATATATTATTGTGCTTAATTAATTCATTATTAAATTAATTAATTTTTAAGAGATGCTTAATTAACAGTGAGTGTGTACAAATGAATCTATGATACCTGAAATGACTGGTTCTCCTTTTCTTCTGACCAATCTTAGCTACATGCTTTGTACATTGTTTTCAGCACTGAATTTATGATGCAACTGTTCTACCAATAGAACTATTTGTATATAGACTGGTTTGGGGCATACTTATTACCTTTGGACCCCTTGGGCAGAAAGGAAAACTGAAGTCAAGTGATGTCAGTGAGGATGCCTGATCACTCCTTACTAACCTCACACCTGGACCTAGCCTTGGTCCAAGCCAGCTAGGGCAGTACATTAGCAATATTATGGATATATTAGCCACTTAATATATGTTTGATGGCTGTTTACCGAATGTTGTATCTATGGCACATGCAGATTTCTGACACCTTCCCAAGCCCTGCTCCATCCTTTTAATACCTGTGTTAGTCTGAGCAAGCTACTTAACCTTTCTAGAGTTTAGCTTCCTCATTGGAAGAAGAAAAAGAGACTCAATTAAATTCAATGATCTCAGAGGTCCCTTCTATCTCTAAACCCTATAATCCTCAAGCTTTATCTGATTCCCCAGATTCCTAGTCCATTACCTCCTCTAACCTCTGGTACCTATTGGATATTCCTCCACTCCAAAATACTTGATTCTAAACTTCCAGCTTACGCCTATTCTGTATTCTGTATTCCTAACTTTCTATCATTTCTTTTGGACCTAGCTCCTTTTCCAACATGTATAATACAGCTCTCTCTGTCTCCTTCCTTCGTCCCCCCAGACACACACACATACACACACACACACACACACACACACACACACACACACTCACACACACACATGCACATGCGTGCGCATGCACAGGGATCTCTGACCCAGGAATTCAAATAGGCCTTGCTGTAAAGACACTCGATTAAGTTGACTGCAATTTGAGTTCTTCAATTAAAAGTGATTTAAGCTGTTCTGAGGTAAAAATGGGCTGTGGTCTTTTATGTAGGAGAAGAGGTGACAATTCCCCCTTCCATCTAAGGCATAACATCAGGCTTGCTTCTGCAACATAGACACCTTCTTTAATATGAGAGAATGTTTGTGTGTGTGTGTGTGTATGTGTATGTATATATATATATATATATATATATACACACATATATATTCCTAGTATTACAGTGAATAGCAGCAGAGAGCAGTAGACTAATTACTCATAGACTGATTTATTGATTACCCAAGTAATCTCAATAATTATCTAAAAATCAAAGTCAGGAAGGAAAAAAAAGAATGTTCTGAATGTTGGCTAAAGAATACTAATATTGGACAAGCATTTGGCACTGATATTGATTAGCTAAGCACAGAACAGCATATTTAGTCATTGCTTGCGTGTACATATATGTGAGTATGTGCTTGAAGGTGCACAGATAGAAACAAGCCCATTTGAAGCCATCTAAAAACTGGCAGACACAAATGGTATAAGTCACAGAATAGCTATAGGGCTTTAGGGCTCCCATAAATAGCTCTAGTATTTTGATGGACTTGTAATCAACTTGATTCGAGTCCCCTGCTCCCCCTCCCTCCACCCAAGGCCATGCAGACCTTCTCATCCTGTGCCATTCTTGTCTGTGATTTTCTACAAATTTTCTAGAGAGCAGAAAAATAACAGCTGGCATTTATATAATGTGTTAAGGTTTGCAAAGTGTTTTCTGTTCAGATGTGGTACTTTGCTGGAACTTAAAAAAGGATTTGCTGCAGAATTTGATTGGCCAGTAAGTGCTTACAGCAACAGGGCCTTTTGTTTAACGTGTTCAAGAGAAAGCTATATAGATAACTGGAGACACCTAAGGCTGGGAACATTGTGGGAAGGAGGTGGGGGCAAAAAAGAGAAGCATTCGAGGGCAGAAAGTATCCCACACACACACACACATGCAAAACTCCGTGGGGCAATATTGTACACTTCCAACAGTAGGGCAGCAACCACCAATTGGACTAGGACAGATGCTCACACTCCCCAAGCTGAATAAAGAAGGGAGAAAAAGAGTCATAGTCAGAGACAGTCTCCTGGCTTCAAGTCCAGAATTCCTTTTACTACAAGCACAGATCTACCCATCACACGCCAGATCTTTTAACTTTTTGTAAATGTTTGGGTAACACCTATATGACCATCTGTATTATCTCTTACCTTTGTTATATGGCTGGCCCATCCGTTTTGGGGTGATACATGCCCATGGCAACAACTTTTTGAAAATACTTTCTTATATTAAACATGAATACAACCAATTAAACTTATTTTAGCTAGGTGGTACTGTGTGTAGAGTGCTGGACAGAAAATCAGGAAGACCTGGGGTCAAATCCTGCCACAGTTTTACTTAGTTGTATGACCCTAGAAAATCACTTAACCTCTACCTCAGTTTCCTCATCTGTGAAATGAAGATAATAATAGCATGTACCTCCCAAAGTGATTGGGAGGAACAAGTAAGATGAACATATTCAAAAATTCTTTTTAAGCCTTAAAGTACCATATTAGTGCTTGTTATAATTATCAATAATATCAACATTGATATTACTAATAATGTTTATAACAATATTAATAATAACTTTTTATTTGAGACTTGGTTTCTGTATATCTCCCAAGTTGGAAGCATAGTGACCACTCACAGATAGGTATGGAAGATTTGAAATGCTCCATTTGCATCCTGGGCTGTTTTGCTCCCCGTTAGACAGCCTGGTAGCCTCAAATTCCCCATACTTAGTGTGAAAGCCTAATAGCATTCCAGACGTCCAGCAATCCACCAACTTCAGCCTCCCCTAGTAGCATAAACTGCAGGAGCGTATCCCCATCCCTGGCTACTTTTTACATTGGACTTTCCTGTAGCATTGGTCACTGTGTATTGTGTTCTCTTGGTTTTGATTTTTCTCACTTTGCATTATTTTATACAGGTTTTTCTATTTTCTCTACACATTTTATACTCATTGATCTTGGTTGCATTTTACTGTTTCATTACACTCATTTGCCATAGCTTATTTAATTATTCTCCTACTGCATAGTTATGTTGCCTCCAGAATTGTGGGGGGGGGGGGGGTTTGCTATTATTGATAATGCTATTACGAAAATCTTCAAATGATTTTTTGTTTGTTTTTTATTTTGCTATATTCTCAACAATGTAATTATTGGGTCAAAGAGTATGATTATTTTTGTATCTTTTACTGCCAGATTGCTCTCCAAAAAGATTCTACCAGTTTGCAATCCCTTCAGCCACAAATGAGCATGACTGTTTCTCTAGCACCTGACTGCTATGGAGTTTTGTTACATTTTAATTTTTTTCCAAACTGAGTGTGAAGTTGTATTTCAAATTTGTTTCAACTTGCATCTTTTTGATAATTACTGTGCCTTAACTTTTTCTGAGTGATTATTATCAATTTGTATTTCTTCGTAAAATTTTTTTATGTCTTTTGACCATTTATCTACTATGGCTTGGGAGTTCTCTTTGCAAATGAATAATTATTTATTTTTGAAAGCAATTTTTAAATTTGTCATATTTACAAGTATTTTCCTGTGTGTTATTTTTTCTTTTTTTAATATGTAATACATGGATCTTTAAAAATTAGTGGCTAATTTTGTCAATCAATTTTAATTTAATCAAGCAGCTCTAACATCCCCTTAGGAATACCTTCAGTTTGTTTAATGGAAACAATGTCACATCTCCTCCAGAAATTAAATAAGTGCATTATTCTTTTTTTTCCAGTTTTTTTTTGATAGATTATTTTTGTGTTTAAGGATATTGTCCATTTGGGATTACACTTGGCGTAAAATTTGGGCCCATAATTGTGTCTCATACTACTTGTTGTGCACAAGCTATCATTGGTCCTACAAGGTAAGCTTTTTGTACCCAATACACATCTTTCCATTGGTTTTGGGCCGTCGTCGGGCTTGGATTCTTCTTAGACCACAGTAATCTATAACTCACAGCTTTAAAGCATTGCTGAAAAATGCTGATATTAAAAAGAATGAAATTAATGAAAAAATATTTTTGAGTTGAAAAAACAAAATAACCTAATAGAATCATTTCATTGTTTTTGAACCAATGAAAGTTTATTGTAATTATTGTTTTAGCTAACTCAGTAAAAGTGGATTTTTAGAAAATAGCATGATTAGTTTTGAAGTTGTTGCTTTTGCATTTGGAATATTTTTAATTAAAAAGGAAAAAAAATGTTGTAAGTCCTTAGTTAAAGTAAAACCTTACTTTGCATATTGTCAGGGTGTGTTTGCTAATTTGTATCAAGGTTCTGCTCTTTGTTTTATCCTGATATTAGTACGGAGAGATGCACCTGTACCCTCAGATCAATGCATGCATGTGGTACACCCCATGTAGTAAACTCTAGTTTAGTCAGCCAGCAAATGATCAGAAAGCTCAGCTTATCAGAACTGTCCTTCACCATGCTGCATAAACAACAATCTTTGTTTGATGGGCAATGTTCAAGGCCCATGACCATCAAATAGGATCCTATCATAGCTTCTGTATTCTATTTACTGGGGCAGCTAGGTGGTACAGTGGAGAGAGTGTCAAATACGGATTCAGGAAGACCTGAGTTCAAATCTAGTCTCAGACACTTGCTAGCTGTGTAACCCTGGGCATGTCACTTAATTCTGTTTGCCTCAGTTTCTTCATCCATAAAAGGAGCTGGAGAAGGAAATGGCGAATCAGCCCAGTATCTTTGCCATAAAAAGCCCAAATACGGGTCACAAAGAATTGGACATAACTAAAAACAACAACTCTACTTACTAAAGCAGGATGGGAGAACAATCATTATGTAAAAATATTCAGAAATAAAGAGTTGAAATTTAAAAAAAAAAAAGGATTTTCAGATTAGCCTTGGGTTAGGCAGAAACTCAAATTACCCAGAATCCTGCCCAATCCTTATGCTCTGTATACCTCGAAAGGCAAAAACTTATTGGCATGAATCACAAAGAAGGGAAAGGGAAAGGGAACACGCATTTATTAAGCACCTACTATGTGCCCAGGACCGTGCTAAAATATTGTGTCATCTGATCCAAAAGGCCAATTATTTGAGTCGCCATGGCATCTTCCCAATCCCTCAAGGGAAGGGCAGATTTTTGAAACTTCTTGTACTGTCACTGTTAGGCTCTTATATACCTTCAGGGACTGTCCTAGCTCATTGGCAGAGTCATCAGAATCAGATAGTCCTGTCCAGTCTGGATCCCAGGCCAGCTGGGGGCCCATGAGTGTGTCTAGGCTGCTTATTACAAAAACAAAGAGCATCACCATCTGGCCTCTGGCGTGAAGGCTGTGGATTCACTAAAACCCCTGTTGCCGTGGTTACCTCTTCCCCCCGATGCCATGAAGTAAAAGCAGTCCTGCTCAGAAAAAGTCCTAGCTCTGTGCAGATCTAGCCAGAGGACTCTAGGGTGGGAGTGGGAGTGAGGGTCTCAAGAACATCGAGGAAGAGCTCCACTATTCTAGGGAAACGGCACACCTGCTGTATGCTACTCCAACTGATCCCCTACAGTGACTTTAACTTAATTATTTACTTAATATTCCCTATGTCGACAACAAACTTAGAACCATGAAATTTGGAAATCATCAGAGCAGGAACTAGCATATGGCAACCAGAGTTTTGTCTCAGAATGCTGATGTCTAGGGAAGGAGTGAGGCTTCTTCCTGCTGCTTGAATTGTGGTCTTCCATGATCCTGCACCACTGCTTTGAGGCTGCCTCTCCCAGGTCTCAGAGCTGTGGCTCTCCTTTCTTGGGACCTTCTTTCCCAAACTCTAGGCAAGTCACTTCAACTGTTTTTGATTCATTTTCCTCATCTGTAAAATGAAGAGTTTAGATTCAATGGTCTCTAGCACCTTTCCAGCTCAAAATCTAAGATCCTACCTTCTCTATGCAGTGGTACCATTCTCATTCTCATATTCTCTCTCTCTCTCCCACTCCATCTCTCCCCGCATGCCTCTTTCCCCCTCTGTCTCTCCCTCCCTCCCTCTCTCTCTCTCTCTCTCTCTCTCTCTCTCTCTCTCTCTCTCTCTGTCTCTCTCTCTGTCTGTCTCTCTCTCTCTCTCTGTCTCTCTTTGTCTCTCTGTCTCTCTGTCTGTCTCTTTCTGTCTCTCTCTCTGTCTCTCTTTGTCTCTCTGTCTCTCTCTGTCTCTCTGTCTCTCTCTCTCTTTCTGCCTCTTTCTCTCCCCCTTTCTCAAATGGGCTGTTCTCTTCTCATTCAACAACTAGAAATGTCCCAGGCACAAAAACTCCTAGCTGTGGCTCTGGGGACCACCTGGTCCAACCCACTCATTTGATACAGGGATATCCTGTCCACAATTTGAGCAGGTCAGAGTCAGAACTGAGATGAAAACATAGCTCTCCTGACTCCCAGGATAGTATCTTAACCAAACTGGTAAGTCCCTACCTTGGCCTATTTTATTGGGTCTTTTAAACTAGTCTGTTTGAAAAGGAATAGACAGCTTAAATACAAAAGGTCTAATAATAATAATGATGATGATGATAAATCAGGACTTTTCCTGGTCTGAATATCTGTCAAAGTGAGGTGGCATGTTATAGGGGTTAGGGCAGTGGACTTGGAGTTAAGAAGACATAGCTCTGAATTCTACTTTGGAAGAATACTAGCTTTGTGACTCTGGGGAACTTATTAAACCTCAATGTGTATCAATTTCCTTATCCCTAATGTTGAGGGGTTATATAGCCTTTATGGTATCTTCTAGCTCTAAATGTATGATTCTATGGTTCTGTCAGCCAATCACTTCCTATAGATCCCCCCACACACACCCCTCCTTTCCATTACATTTTCGTACATAAGCTTTGGACCCATATTTATGTATTGGGAATTGGTTCTGGATATAGATACATACATGACTTATGCACATACATGTATATAACCACACATCTACATGTGTATACATACAGATATATAAATGTGTATGTGCATATATAAAATATGTATATATACACATATATGTGTATAGATACATACATATATACACATATACAGTATCATTTTCACATTACATATATAATCATACCTTTGTAAGATAAATTTAATGCAGATACTTTCCTAATTTAGTTTTTTTTTATTCTTGCTACAATGAAATTGTACAAAATCTTTTGAATTTTATATAATAAAAGTACTTATTTTCTCTTTTTTTTTGATCACTTGATAGGACTAGGACCACTTCTTTATTTGGTTATAGAATTCTTCCCTAACTGTTGTTGTAAGAGGTACTTCCTTCTGCTCTCCTGTGATTTATTATTACTATTACTATTGCTATTATTATTATACTTCTTATATTTAAGCTGCATATCCATTTTCAAGATTCTCATGCTATGTTAATTAATCAATCAATTAATCAGCAAACATTTACTTAATAGCTACTATGTGTCAGGCTTTGTTCTAGGCACTGGAGGTACAAACACAAGGAGTGTGTGTGTGTGTGTGTGTGTGTGTGTGTGTATAAATAACACCTCTTCTTGCAACACAGTCTTTTGTTCACAGTGGTATCTAATAGATATTTTTATTGCTGTTGAAGTAATCTGCCCCCGAACTTATATATAATAAATGTGTGTAGGTATATGTATGCCTATATGTATACATATATATATACATGTGTGTCTTACATATGTATAGATATAATTACATTTATATATGGTATAAGATGCTGATCAAAATAGATTTTTCTGCCAAACTGCTGTCTAGTTTTTCTGGCAATGCCTGTTAAGTAGGGAGTTCTTCCTTGAGTAGTCTGGGTAGTTCCTTGGGTACCTTGAGCCCTGGGTTATATTTTTGATTACTTCTAAATCTTGCTTATCTAATCTGCTGTATTTCCAATTTTTAAACTGCATTGTTTTGGTGGTTACTGCATTATCATATGGTTTGAGGTCTGCCTATGCTCCCTTTATCTCGATGCCTGTCCTTTCTCTAGCTTCAGGCTTCCTTCTTCATCTACCCAAAGGACACATCTATGTGGATGTCTTATTGTCACCTTAAGTTCACCACGTCCCAGATCAGACTCTTTACCTTTCTCCTCCAATTTGGTCCTTCTGTCTTCTCTGCTTTGCAGCACCAGCATCACCCAGTCAGTTTCCCATGTTTGTAAAGTTGGAACGATCTTTGGTTCTTATCTCATTTATTTTTCATAAATGGCACCAGGCACCAGATCTTACTGATTCCATTTTTGCACCAGGTCTACACTTCTCTCTCTTCCCATTTTCTCTCTAGTACACATTTTCACAACCACTTGTCAAGACTATTTCAGTTATATGTTAATGGGACTTTCCAACTCCATACTCTCTCATCTCTCAGATTAACCTTTAATTACACTGCCAGAATAACGTTTTAAAATCCATCCATAAGCTTATTTGAGCCAAGCACTGTGCTAAATTCTGAGGACACAAATAAAGGTTGAGCCCCTGCCCTCAGAGAGCTCCCACTCCAATGGGGAAGACAACATGTAAATAACTACGTATGCACAAGATATAGAGAGAGTACTCTTCTGGTCCACATACCTCAACGGCTCCCTATTTATTATCTACTAAACAAAGTGCAGACTCTACCACCTGGAATTCAAAGATCTCTTCTGCTTGACATCACCCTATCTTCTAGTATCATTTCATGATACTCTTGTCCTGCACATTCTATATCCCAACGAAGCTGTCAATATTGTGCGTTCATAGCTGCATGTCTTTACTCAAAAAGAACTCAGTGAACTTCAATAGGAAGCTATTCTTTAAAAGGCAACTAAATGCCACTTCTTCCAGGAATCCTTGAGGGTTAAAAAAAAAAAACCAACTTTTTTTCCCAGAGCTCAAATACAATTCATTTAATAATTCAATGATATTCTTATCACAGACATAAACTTCTTTGGGAGGGGCAATCTATTATCTAAATAGTATTTTGTTCATAGTAGGTGTTTAATAACTTTGTTATTGCTGTTGCAGTGATTTTCCTAAAAATATAATGAGCTAATAAAAGAAAAACAAATACTCAAGTCTCCTAACTTGTAAATCATTGAATCTCCGCTGTACCAAAGTCAGGCAATTCTAAAATTTTCTTCAGTACTGATTATGGTGAAAAGGTTACAGGTAGAGAATCACCATATCTTCAGGCTTGTAGGATCCAAGGAGTGATGTGGTTTCACATCAGCAAGAAAGCCAGCAAGAAAGACATTCCCCAAACTATAATACACCTTGAGATTAATTTTTGATTGACAAGATCTAGTGATAAGTGATAGACACATACATACACACATAGGTAACAGAGAGTTTTTTGGGTTTATTTCTTATTGTTGCTGAGTCATTCCAGTCGCGTCTGCCTCTTTGTGATCTCATTTGGGATTTTCTTGGCAAAGATATTGAAGTGGTTTGACATTTCCTTCTCCAGTTCATTTTACAGATGAGAAACTGAGGCAAACAGTGACTTGCCCAGGGTCCAGAGCTAGCAAGTTCATAGATTTGAACTCATGAAGATGAGTCTTCCTGGTTCCAAGCCCAGTGCTGTACCCACTGTGCCACCTAGCTGTCCATAGATAGATAAATTATAGATAGACAGAGACAGATATTCAGGTAGATGACAGACACCAATTATAGATATGTTAAGATAGATAGATAGAGAAAGAGATAGCTATCTGGTGGAGGGCATTGATCTACTTTTTCAAACACTGAAACTTCACTTACTCAAATTTCAGTTCACATTAGGGCATATAATGAGCTAAAGTTCACCTCTGAATTATCTAGGGGGGGAAAATGTTTTGCTAAGCCAATTGCTAGCAATAATGAAATTGAAGAGGGGATTATCAGCCATAGTTAAGTGATCAAATGATTTACAAACACTCCAGAAGGCTCAAGTTATAGGAGAATAATTAAAATATTAATTCCATTTTTTAAACCTGTTTCTCAAAGTGCTTTCTTCAGGCTTCTGTCAGTTACAATCACTATTATCAAGTTACCATATATTCCTAAAAGTAATAATGCTACATTTTTTCCAGTTGAATTTATAGTTTTATTTTTTGCTTCTTTCAACTGGTCTCCTCCTCCCACACTTTCCCCCCTCCCCACAGAGGTGGTAAAGAGAATTCTCATTCTGCAAGTCACTGTGCTATCAAAGGGGGTCAGAGCATAAAATCCATTATCCATATTACAGTGAGATAGCCCCCAAATTTTTAAATTTAGGGTGCTGTCTGGTCATTTTTCAGTAGGAAGACAAATAGAGGGAACATTGTGAATGAAATGAGCCCTCCATTTGGAACCAGGAGACTGGGATTTTATTCTCACCACTTCCATTCATCTTCTTTCAGACACTGGTCACTGTTGTTCAAATCATTTTTCAGTAGTGCCTGACTCTTCGTGACTCCATTTGGAGTTTTCTTGGCAAAAATAATGGAGTAGTTTGCCATTTCCTTCTCCAATTCATTTTACAGATAAGAAAACTGAGGCACACAGGGTGAAGTGACTTGTCCAGGGTCATACATACAATGTCTTAGGTAAGATTTGAACTCCAGGCCCAGCACTCTATGCACTGTGGTGCCACCTAGGGACCCTCGAGACATTGAACAAGTCACTTAATCTCTCTAGATGACCCCTAGTTTACCCATTTAAAGCATAGAGTTGGACAAGATAGGCAAACGTTCTCTCCTCTATTATAAGATTTCTCCAAGTCCTGACTTTCTGTGTTCTAAGGCTTTTAAGATTTTGGATATTCTGTGTTCCAAAGGTCACTTCCAACCCTGACATTCTGCATTTTTAAGACCCTTTCACCTCTGACCCTTTGTGTTTGAAAGCCCCTCCCAACCCCACCATTCTGCATTCTACATTCCAGCTTTCTATGTTTAAAGTCTTCTGGCTCCAACATTCTCTACATAATCAGTGTCCTAAGATTCTATGTTTAAGGTTCCTTCCAGTTCCAACACTAGACATGCTTTGTCCTGACATTCTATGTTTAAAGTCTCTTCCTGCTGTGACGTTCTTTGAGTCTGAGTCAGTTAATTCTCTCTTCCCTGCTACTGAGCTGGCCAGCCTCACTTGACATCATTCCGGCATTACTCTTCATCACTAATTCATAAGTCATCACTCAGTGTTTGTTGAAAACTGAGAAAGGTGTTAAATGAAGGGGCTGAGGGCAGGAAGGATGCATATTTATTCAGACCAAAGGGTGTGTTTGGAAGGAAGGTGAGGGGAACAAGCCGGAGAGAGGCGGGCTAGATTTTCAAAAGCAAAGCAGTAATCCATGTGAAGTGGGAAGGATGGGCAGGACCCCCCTGCCACTGTCAATCAGGGCTCTTCCCAAGCGTGAGACATGCATGCAAGGGAACTGGCATCACCCCCATGGAGCAATATAGATGGGAAGCGTGTCACCCAGACTCTTGCCATGTGATACCATGCCAGGGCTAGGGGTTGGGGAAGCCTGTCAATCCTTCCTGCCTCGCCCAGGTTATTTTCTTTAATATTAAAGTACTGAATGCCAAGTTCACTGAAATTCTTCCACCTGACAATTTCCACTGAATATTATGTTTTCTTACCTTCTTTTCCCCTCTCCTAAAATGTCAAGAAGATCTTTTATAGAAGCATTGAAGGAGATAAAGGGGATTAAGGGATAATTTTATCCTTTTTTAAAGGTAGCTCAGAAAGAATGGGAGTAAACAGAGCTTTAGCAGATATCATCTTATCTTCCCTCACTTTAGCCATCCCCTGCCCCCCTTGGCTGGCTGTGCCCCCTTGCCCCTCCCCCCAGCCCCAATTCTGAAAAGTTTGCCCAGGGAAACATTCTCACCATTGAGGGGATTAACTGCTCAACCAGTGCCAGAACCCAGCAGCCAGCTCCCAAGTCAGATTCCTGTCTGAAACCAGGTTTAAGGAGAGTTGGCAGTCAAAGGCTTTGATCTCTGGGAAAATTAAAGATAAGAAGTGTGTGGGGGGGAAGGGGTGAAGGGTGAGGAGAAGGGAGCATTGCTCTGTGCTTTACCCTGAGTCCTGATGCACTCACTTGTCATTGGGGGGGGGCGGGGCAGAGCAACTCAAGAAATCATAGATATTTGAAAGAGTAGCCATCACCTTTGCATACACTGAAAAGAAAGGACTTGGGAGACAGAAGGAAAGTGGGTGGACAGGAGCTCAAGAGAGACTCATTAACCTTTAATGTAATATAGTCCACTCTCCTTTAAATTTTTTTAAAAAGTAAAACTCATACAATGAGGACAGTTTAGGGCTGAACCTTTGATCTAAGGCCATGGGACTTCTGTGTCATCCTGTGGTACCTTAGCATCTTCTCCAAGGTCTCCCTGTCTTACATCTTATGCATCAAGTATGCCAGATTCTTCCCCATCCTTAACTTCTCCTATGCCCCAAGGATACTCTAAAAGTATACATTTGAGAGCAGATACTAATTTGCCCTTGTAGAGGGAAATAACAATGAAATCACAGGTCTGGTACGCATCTGTCTGTCTATTTATCTATGTATCTGTGTATCTATGTATCTATCTATGTATCTATCTACCTATCCATCCATCTTTCTATTGATATAGATATGTTTATGTATATGTGTAGATATGTTTACATGTATATGTGTGTATATATGCATACACACATAGATATCTATATAGATATATATGTATATAAGCGCACATATTTATGTATATATACATATTTATTTATATGCTTGCATACACAAGCATACATATATACATATAATTTACTTTATATTTATAAATCATTTTATATTCATAATTTACTCTGAAAACTTTAGAGGTCTTCATGTCCAAGTCCATATATACACAAACATTGATATATATTTATATACACATATAATATTACTGCTGCTGTTCATTTCAGTCATGTTTGACTCTCTGTGACCCTATTTGGGGTTTTCTTGGCAAAGATACTGGAGTGATTTGCCATTTCCTTCTCTAGCTCATTTTATAGATGAGGAAACTGAGGCAAACAGGGTTAAGTGATTTGCCCAGAGTCACACAGCTAATTAAGTGAGCCACTGAGCCACTTAAATCACTCTCTCCTTCTCTCTCCTTTTCTCTCCCTCTCTCTCATGTATTTATATATACATATGTGTATATATACATGTATGTACATGTAGTTGTACATTCATGTTTATTATATATACATATGTCCATATTTATTTATATATGTGTCTATGTGTATGCATAGCACACATATACATATATTTGTATGTGTGCATACTCACCTGTATACATAAAATATGCTTCAGAAATTACTTTTGATTCATCATTTACTTCAAGGATTTTAGAGGTTCTTAAGTTCAGTCCTTTGTAGTCCCTGCTCCTGTACAGTCTCCAGGCCTGGAGTGTGGAATTGGGGCCAATACACGCTAGTGCTTACAGGGCAAGTAACAATCAACACAGATTGATGGAAGGACGCTCCCACAGAGCAAACTAGAGTGCTGCCCCAGTCATTCTCAGAGCATGCCAGCCGGCCACTCTGCTGTGTCAAGCTGAGTTCACCAGAATGCCGGATTAAACAGTAAGGAAAGAGGTCAGCAGCAGAAATGAAGCTCGTTAACAGTGACTCCAGAGCCAGGGAGTCAGACAGCATGCAGTCTGCTGGAACAAACACTCTACAAAGGTAAATGGGTCAGACTCAAAAGATCACAGGTGTGGAGTGGGAAGGGACCCTTGACACATCTGATTCAGCCTACCCATTTTAGAGGTCAGGTGGCCAAGGCCCAGAGAGGTGGGGTGATTTGTCCAAGGTTACACAGGCAGTAAGCAGTACCAATGGAGTTTGAACACAGTGCCCCTGACAATAAATCCAGAGTTCTAGGTATATCCAAGATGATAGCTTATCCATGTGATTCCACAACAAAAACCACATTCCCTTATGTCTACAGCCTATCAGCCATAACCCTCCTTTACTACATCTCATCTCACTGTGGATTCACTCACTGGCTCTCTCATCTTAACTCATGCTACCCTCTTGGTGCTGTTGTGGGACTGAACCACCCCCTCTTCTAAGAAGGATGCCCCAGGACTTGAGGCTGGGGCTTGAGGGGACGGGTCCCAGCCTCCCGTCTCCCCAGCACCCCACTGTCAAATCTATCTTCCTAACCCCAAGTCTGCCCAATGACTTGGGTTTGAATCACACTTCTGGCACCTCTGGCTATGAGACCATGAGGGAGTCGGGTCACTTTGATGAATCTCAGTTTCATTATCTGTGAAATGAGAATCATACCTCTAGTGCCTATATGGGGTCATGAGACTCAAATGAGAAAATGTATGTAAAGTGATTTACAGACTCTTTACAGACTCATGTCAATTATTACTATGTCACAACCCTGCTCAAAAAACCCTCAGTAGCTCCCTGTTGCATTGAAGATACAATCCATAAACATTTAGTAAGTTGTTACTATGTGCCAGGCATTGTGCTAGGGATATAATTAGTTAAAAAAATATGGCCCTTGCTCTCAAGAAGTTTAAAATATGATTCAGGGAGACAACACACAAAAAAAGAGGCAGGAAAGTGGATACCCAGAGTAGGGGCACCTTGTTTAATGGAGCTGAAACCAGACAGCAGCAAATGAAGAGGAGAGTGAGCCCAAAAGTCCAAAGGAAGGCATTGTCCCCAGCCCTCCAATCAGAGGGGACAGGAGGTTGAGGGAGGTGGTGTCAGTCAAAGTTTGAGTTAAAAGCATGGTGATGAGATTAGAGGTGATGAGCTTAACCTAGGAAGGTCATCTTGTTTCCCTCCGGGGGTGAAACCAGGAAGAGCAGTAGACGCATATTGGAGAAAGATGAAACATAAACTCCACCGCCTGGCATCAAGAAGACTTTGCAATCTGGCTTCACCCTTCCTTTTCAGACCTATGTTATTAACCAACATACAGTCAATATTCAAGACAATATGGCTTACTAGTTGTTACCTGACCATGGTACTCCATTTTCTATCTTTGTGCATTTTGTATAGGCTGTCTGTCCTCCATGCCTCCTTCCTCGGTTGTGCCTCTTTTATATCTATATCTATATCTGTATCTATCTATCTATATCTATATCTATATCTATATCTATATCTATATCTATACCCATATATATTTAGGCAATTGGGGTTAAGTGACTTGCCCAGGGTCACACAGCTAGTGTCAAGTGTTTGGTCTGAGGCCAGATTTGAACTCAGGTCCTCCTGACTTCAGGGCCAGTGCTCTCTTCACTGTGCCACCTAGCTGCCCCTTCAGTTGTGCCTCTTAGCAAGGTTCAGCTCAGGAGTCAACTCCTATGGGAAGCCTTTCTTGATCCCTCCCTCCCTCCCACTCACCCCGAGTTAGTAATTTCCCCCTTCTCAAATTATTTGCTGTTACTCCTCTGTGCATATAAGCCATAGAATCATAGATTCAGAGTTTATAGGGTTCTTAGGAGCCATCTAATCCAATATCATCATTTTACAGGGGAGGAAACTGAAGTCCAAACAGATTATGAGATTTGGATATATTTTATTCCCCTAGTAAAATATAAGATCCTTGAGGCCAGGGACCATTGTTTTTGTCTGTAAATCTCTAAGATCAAGCCCAGCAACAAACGTAAGTCTTTGTTGAGTTGGGTTGAGTTCATGCTTGCTGAATGTGGGGTACCATGTTTCCTCCTTGGGCCTATAACCATACCAATAAACTAGTTTCTAGAGTAGATCCTGTCACTTCTATAAATCTAAGCTCTCCCGGCCTATGCAGTCCTCTACTGAATAAACCCCATTTAGTATTTAGTCAGTCCATAATTATAGGGGAAGGTGAAGATTCAAAGGATGTCATTTCTTTTTTTGGTTGCCACAGGGCAGATGCATAATGAGGAGGCTCACCACCTTAGCAATGGAAAAAGGACCAATTACTTTATTCATCAGTTTCTTGGAAGGTCTAAGTCTGTAGGCTGTGAAAGGAAGGCTAAAATTTTTCTTTTATGTCAATGTGCTCCCTTGGTGTATCATGGTGGTCAGTCTTCCCATTTGCATGACACTTTACCATCAGTAGCAAGTTTGTCTGAAAATCACCAATTTGACAGGTAGGTGGTATAATGGATAGAATTCTGGACTTGGAGTCAGTAAGCTCTGAGTTCAAACTCTGCCTATGACATCTACTAACTGTGACCCTGGACAAGTCTCTTAACCAATCTGCCTTAGCTCCTCATCCGTAAAATGAAATATATATGTATGTTAGTAAATATATATGTTATATATAAATATATGTTAGTAAAAATACTGGTATTCATGAAAAGGGAGTGTGATATGGGTACATAAGTGAATCTCATCATTCTAATAGAATTCCATCATGGCAATAGGTTTTCCTTGTTATTTTGGTGATAAAAAGATGAGATAGGCATATGAGACACTATTTATTACCCCATTTATGCTCTCTTCGCTCATTGGTCTCAAGGTATAAACCATGGAAGAGTTGACCTTTACTTGGAAGACTTCAAATATAGCTACTCTTGAATGAAAGATGAGCTAGGGATGCCCAATATTCATTTCAAGTGGACTAGGTCTGTATACCAACGGGATCAGAAAAAAAGGGAAAAAACCTATTTGTACAAAAATATTTGTAGCAACTCTTTTTGTTGTGGCAAAGAATTGGAAATTGAGAAGATGCCCATCAATTGGGGAATGGCTGAACAAGTTGCAATATAGATAGTGATAGAATACTATTGTGCTATAAAAAATGTCGAGCAGGATGGTTTCAGGAAAAACCTGGGAGATTTATATGAACTGATACAAAGTGAAATGAGCAGAACCAGGAGAACATTGTACACAGTAATAGCAACATTGTAGCAATGATCAACTGTGAAGGACTTAACTACTCTGATTAAGACAATGATCCAAGATCGGACCCATGATGAAAAATGCTCTCCACCTCTAGAGAGAGAACTTATGAATTTTTAGTGCAGATTGAGGTATATTTTTCTTGCTTTATTTATGTTTCTTGGTTTTCTTGTATGTATGCATGTATTTTTTCATTTGCAACATGGCTGATATAGACATGTTTTGCATGACTTCACATGTATAATTAACATCATAGTGCTTACCTTCTCAAAGGGTGGGAGGGAGGGAGAGAATTTGGAACTCAAAATTAAAAAAAATGTTAAAAAAATTCCATATAATTTGGAGATATTCCATGAAATAAATGATGGGTTCTTTTTAAATGTTCATTTCAAATGAACTACCTTGGCATACTTGTGTCTTGGCAGACCTGTGTGTGACCTGTGAGGGGATGACTGTTTCCATCAGTCAAAAGAGATGAAAATAAAGGCCTAGGTAAACGAATACTTTATACTCTCTCCTACTATGAGAATTGCTGAGGTCAAGTGGAAAACATAAGAA
Source organism: Phascolarctos cinereus (assembly GCF_003287225.1). NCBI lineage: Eukaryota > Metazoa > Chordata > Mammalia > Diprotodontia > Phascolarctidae > Phascolarctos > Phascolarctos cinereus. The sequence continues at coordinate 369,358,368 of NW_027556098.1, read as the reverse complement.
TAAAGTAATCGTAGTATTTTACAAAGTCAAAGAACCACTTCAGGTCTCTTGTCAATATGGCAGCCCACTTCAGTATCAGCTATATCTTACACTGATAGATAGCTACTGTCCACTAGCTTACTAAATATCCCAGAAATTTCATCACATCTTTCTCAGAACGGCCTTTATCCAACTTGGAAAGTAGCCAGTCTTGGGCTAGGTGTTGGAGGTTGGCCCAGGCTGATTCTAATTTATGTTCTGTTTCCCCAGAGTTGATGAGGATAACATTGAGATAGACCACCATACAGGGGTTCATCTTGTCTTGAAATAATAAGTTCATGAACCTCTGAAAGACTTCATGAGCACTGTCCAGACTGAAGGACATAACTTGGTATTCATAAAGGCCATCATAGATGTAGAAGGTCATCTTCCATTGATTTCTTCTTGTCTCTGGATCAGATTTTGTGTCTCCAATGACCCAATTTAACTACTACCATTGACTGTAGGTCCAATAGCAAGGCATACAGAGCAGAGAGTACCAGTCGTGACTAATTATTCTCCAAGTTTATGGTAGAATCATAATTTACCGCTCTTTTATTTTATCAATCAATTAGCATTTATTAAGCAGCTGCCATGTTTTAGGCATTGTGCTAAACATTGGAAATACGAGATAAAAGTATGATATTCTTTGCCTTCGACGGGCGATATTCTAACAAAGGAGATGATATGTACTTATAGAAGCATATGCATATATGTATATATATATATATGTATATATATATGTATATATATATACATATATATATATATATATATATATATATATATATATAAACAGTGGTCATGCCTTGACGCATTCTTGGCAATGGGCCTGGGACCTGGCCACTTCTGCTTAGCATATATGCCCCTGGAAGCAACTAGTATGCAGGCTCAGCCTTTCAGCTCCAGACAAAGCATTATTGCCAGAAGAGGCCAGGGACAAGGCCTATCACTCTGCATTCTATATAGGATGGCCACTGTTACATAAAAATATAGGGATAGAGATTAGATTTGTGATCTTATCGGTATGGAGAACTTCTGAGCAAGTAAATACCTATTACCAATGCAGGTTGGGACCTTCTCTGCAAATTATAATCTTAGCAATTTGCCTAGAGCACTGAGAGTTTAGGTGACTTTCCCAGGGTCACACAGCCAGTATGTGTCAGAGGCTAGACTTAAACCCAGGTCTTCTTATCTTCAAGGCCAGCTTTCTGTTTACTATACCTTATTATACCTACCCAAAACACTTAGGTAGATTTCTGAGGGAGGACACTAGCCCTGGGCAAGGTCCAGGAAAGTATTCTTCTGGGAGGTGGCACTTGATTTGAGTCTTGAAAGACTCCAAGATTCCAAGAGGAAGTGGGGAGAAAATGGATGCATGAGGGACAGCCAATGCAAGGACCTGGAGGTGGGATATGGAGAATTGTCTGTAAGAAAGAGCAAGGAAGTTGGCGTGAATGGACTATAGAGTATGTTGCTGTTCAGTTGTGTCTGACCCTTCATGACCCCATGGACCATAGCACACCAGTACTGTCCATGGTGTTTTCTTGGCAAAGATACTGGAGTGGTTTGCACCACCAAGCTGCCCTGAGCTACTTAGCTAAGGACATTGGTTACAGCAGTAATGTATAAGCAGACTGGAAAGGTATGTTGGGACCAGATTATAAAAGGCTTTAAAGGCCAAAATGGGGGAGTTCATATTTGAAAATAGAGATATTAGGGAACAGCTGGAGTTTCTGAATAGTGAATACCTTTCCAGAATGCCTCTGTATTAGGTTGGAGGGCCAAGCTGAAGGAGGCCCTGCTGTTTGTGTGCCAGCCTGTGAACTCCCAAGGAAAGATTTGCAAAGCTAATGAGCCACTCTCAGCACTACACTCCTTCCACAAACATTGACTAACCACTTGCTAGGCAGAAGGAAATACAAAAAAGAAATAAGGCATGGTCCCTGCCTTCAAGGAGCTCAGACTTGGGGAAATGAAACTCTCCGACTGCTAGTCAGAAGGAAACTCTGAGAACTTTTTGTAATATGACAAACAGTATTGGAAAACTGGTAGAGAGGAGTAGAAGATTGCCATTCTTTACCAAAATGCCAGTGGTCTCTGACATTGTCAATGAGTGGATCCTAGTGTCCAGAGAGGAGCCTGGATCTTGAACTGGGAGAGCGATGTCAAAACTCTCCACCTACCACTTATCTACCACTTACTTAGGGTTCTATGCCTGACCAAGCTGCTTCATTGCTCTGGTCTTCCTCTGAGACGGTTGGCTTAATAATAGTAATGATGATGATGATGATAGCAGCTTGTGTTTATTTTGCACTTTCAAAACCCTATATAAATATTATCTCATTTGATCTTCACAGCAACCCTAGGAATTAGATCTAGGCTGTGATTAGGTTATTTGTGGACCCATTTTCTTTAATTAAAAGTGACTTGAACTCTTCATTAACAGTTTATGGCCAGGCCTCCAACCACTATCAACTATTTCTTACTGAGTTTGCTTTTTTTTAAAAAAAATTGTGTATTTATTTTTAGTTTTAAAATTCACTTTTATAAGATTTTGAGTTCTAAATTTTCCCCCTCCCTCCCCAAGAAGGCATGCAATTTGATATAGGATATACATGTACAACCATATTAAACATATTTCCACACTAGTCATGTTGTAAAAGAAGAATCAGAACAAAAGGGAAAAACCATGAGAAAGAAAAAACAAAAACAAACAAAAGAAAATATGATCTGCATTCAGACTCCATAGTTCTTTGTATAGATATGGAGAGCTAGCATTTTCCATCAAGAGTCTTTTGGAATTGTCTTAGACCATTGCATTGCTGAGAAGAGCTAAGTCCATCATAGTTGATCATCGTACAATGTGGCTGCTACTGTATACAATGTTCTACTCACTTCACTCAGCATCAGTTCATACAAGTCTTTCCAGGTTTTTCTGAAGTCTGTCTCCACATCATTTCTTATAGCACAATAATATTCCATTACATTCATATATCACAGCTTGTTCAGCCATTCCCCAATTGATGGGCATCTTCTCAATTTCTAATTCTTTGCCACCACAAAAAGAGCTGCTATAAATATTTTTGTACAAGTTGGATGCTTTTTCCTTTTTTATGATCTCTTTGGGATACAGACCTAGCAGTGTACAATAATACTGGATAAAAGAGTATATGCATAGTTTTATATAGCCCTTTGGGCATAGTTCCAAATTGCTCTCCAGAATGGTTGGATCAATTCACAACTCCACCAATAATGAATTAGGTTCCATTTTTCCCACATCTTCTCCAAAATTTGTCATTTTCTTGTTTTGTCATGTTAGCCAATCTGATAGATGTGATGTGGTACCTCAGAATTATCTTAATTTATATTTCTATAATCAGTAGTGATTTAGAGCATTTTTTCATATGACTATAGATAGCTTTAATTTCTTCATCTGAAAACTGCCTGTTCATATCCTTTGACCATTTATCAATTGGGGAATGACTTTGTTTTCTTATAAATTTGACTTAATTTTCTGTATATTTTAGAAATGAAGTCCTTATCAGAGACACTGACTATGCATGTTTTCTTCTTATCTTGGTTGCATCGGCTTTGTTTGTACAAAAACTTTTAAATTTAATGTCATCAAAATCATCCATTTTTCATTTCATAATATTCTCTATCTCCTGTTTGGTCATAAATTCTTCTGTTCTCCATAGATCTGACAGGTAAACTATTCCTTGCTCTCCTAATATGCTTATAGTATCACCCTTTATGTCTAAATCACAGTTACAGGACAGAAAGGAATATTTGTGGTCACAGGCTAGGAAAGGAGTAAACACCTTGCCCCTTATCATACCACCTTGGTAGAACTGAAAATTTACAGGTCCCTACAAGTATCTCTGAAAACAGCTACACAAACCCCTGAAGCTTGGGACAGTGCACTCTCCACATTGGAAGCAGACTCTTACCTTAACAAAGAGTTTAAAAGTCAAGAAATTGGCTGGGATCATGAGCAAGCAGCGCAAAAAGAGTCAGACTATATTATCTTACTTTGGTGAAAAAGAAGATCAAAATATACAACCAGAAAAAGACAACAAAGTCAAAGCTCCTACATCCAAAGCCTCCAAGAAAAATAGGAATCAGTCCCAGGCCTTGGAAGAGCTCAAAAGGGATTTTGAGAAGCAAGTAAGGGAAGTAGAGGAAAAGCTGGGAAGAGAAATGAGAGTGATGCAAGAAAATCATGAAAAACAAGTCAACAGCTTGCTAAAGGAGACCCAAAAAAATACTGAAGAAAATAAAACCTTAAAAAATAGCCTAACCCAAATGGCAAAAGAGGTCCAAAAAGCCAATGAGGAGAAAAATGCCCTAAAAAGAAAAATTGGCCAAATGGAAAAGGAAGTCCAAAAGATTACTGAAGAAAATACTTCCTTAAAAATTAGAATAGAGCAGTTGGAAGACAGTGTCCAAAAAAAAAACAAAAACAAACAAAAAAAACTTTGAGTTCCAAATTCCCTCCCTTTACAGTTACTTTAAATGGAATTTCTCTTTTTTATTTCTTGCTACTGGGCTTTGTTAATAATATATAGAAATGCTGGTGATTTGGACCCATTTTACAGATGAAGAAACCAAGGCTCAGTGACTTGTTCAAGTACACACCAGTGATAAGTATATAGGATCAGATTTGAACCTCGGTGTCCGGACTTCAAGTGTGGTGCCCTAAGCACTAAACAATGGAGCCGGTCAGATGATATCCAAGAGCCTTTGTGGCTCTGATTCTGTGATGCAGGGAGGGAGAGAAGGAATGAAACGTGCATCTTTGTGCTTACTCTGTATTGAGCACTAGATGACACACTATATAGCGTTTACTTACGTGTATGGGTACCAAACGGTGATAAAAACAGAAGCAAACAGAAAGCAAGGTTCTGCTCTTAAGGAGCTGACATTCCAGTGGAAGAAGATGAGACATAAGGGAGCCAAAAGCAGGATGTGGGAGAGAAGATGAAGGTACCTAGTTTGGAGGCATGGTTTGGAAATCCAGAAAGTCAAGTAGTGGCCAGGAGGAGAAGGATGGCAGGCTGATCTGGCCCTTCCACAAAATGGAGGCTGCAGGAGGAATTCACCAATGGGAGAAGGGGGCAGACCCTTAGAGGGATAGTCCTGGGTGAAAAGGCCCCAGGCACTGAAGAAGGTTTCATTGCGATCCAGGCATAGAGAGAATATGGTTTTGAAGTCCAGAATGCCAGCAACAGGACCAGAAGAAGAATGATTCTAGATTCAGTGGGCCAGAATTGCTCCTGGACCAAGCAAATTGTACTGAATAATAATAATAATAAACATACACACATACACACACACACATATATATATGTATACAGCACCTAATACGTGCCAGGCACTGTGCTAGGCATTTTATAGCTATTATCTTCTTTGATCCACAATAACTCTGGGAGGCAGGTACTATTATTTTCTCCACTTTTTACAGATAAGGAAACTGAGGCAAACAGAGGTTAAGTGACTTACCCAGGCTTACACAGCTAGTAAGTATCTTAGGCCAGATTTGAACTGAGGTCTTGTGACACCAGGCATGACTGTTCTATCCACAGCACCACCCAGCTGCCCTAGCCTCCTGGACTAGGCTAATTGCACTCTGTATATGGATGTAATCTCCATTAAAAATGTCCTTAATGTCCTAGAATTGGTGATGGAGCTTTGGATTGGGTCTGGCAGGAGATTATTGTTGCATGCAATATGCATCTGCTCTGGGCAATGCTCCTAGCAGGGTTGGAAGGAGAGCCTGCCTTTCTGCATCCCACACAAGGACCACTTTATGCACAGCCTGACATTCAGGGTGAATATTCTCTAGAATCACAGAATCTCAGAGTCTGAAGAAGTCTCGGATACCATGCCAATAGATGAACAATAATCTGGTCTGTAAATACAGCTAGTAAATGGTTGTGCAACCTTTGCTGGAGACCACCAGGAGGGGAAACTCACTACCTTCCAAGCAGCCCATGCCACTGTTGGCTGGCTGTAGTTATTGGAGAGGTTTTCCTGACATCAATGCTATCTACATTTATATTTTTGCAATTTTTCCCCAGAGCTGCAAGTTCTGCCCTTTGGAGCCAAACACATAGATGGTTCGCCTTTCTTGGTCCCCCTACTTAAATGATTACTTATATACTTCTAGCTCACATATCATATTTCCCAAAGAGAATGTAACCTTCTTGAGCATAGAGACTGTTTTATTTTTGTCTTTGCATCCTCAGTCCCTAGAATGATGCCTTGCACAGAGTAGCTGCTCAATAAATATTCATTGGCTTGGAATGGATTGGATTAGATTGGATTGGATTGGATTGGATTGGATTGGATTGGATTGGATTGGATTGGAAGTCAGATTTCTCTTTTAGGTGATAGCTTTTCAAATATTTGGGGAAAGCTATGGTATGCCAACCCCCCACGTCTTCTATTCTCTAAGCTAAACAACCCTCTGTTTCCCCCGGACATAAGTAAAGCCTTAAAATATGATCCATTGGGACAGGAGGGGGCCCCAGGGACAGTGGGATCTTCCAGGGTGAGAAGGCCACATGGAAAGAGGCATGTTTTAGGATAAGAAAGCTTCAGGGACATAGTAAAGTTGAGAGTCAGGAGTAGCCAGGAATGGCTTGCTTGGGTACTTTCTCAAAATGGAGGCTGTATGATAAACTGACCAATCAGATGAGAGAGCCACGTGGGTGGAGGAATCTTCCAGGATGAGAAGGGTGCTGGAGGATGGTAGAAAACATGTAAGGAAGAAGAGCTGTTATCAGTGCCTATAGATTCGGCTGAATGACTGACCTTTGCACCTTTTAGTGGCTTGAATTGTTTACATAGCAAGAGTAAGACTCAGGTGAGCCTCTAGAGCATGGAAAGTGTGTTATTATGTTATTTGGGTTTCTTGAGGAGTTCTGCACCTAATACATGTATGTATGTATGTCTCTTCCTTGGCATCGGTGCAGTAACTGGCTGGCATGTAAGAGGGGGATCGTGTAAGTTTTCAGGTACCTTCTCCAGATGTCTAATGTATTATGGAAGTACTTGGCAAAGAGGTCAGTGTGCCAAGAAGGAGAAGCCACCAGACCAGATACACCAAAGGTTGCATAGGTCTGAACTGTGGCAAGAGGTGGGAGGAGGAAGAGAAAGAAGGGTCCCCATAGGTGGGTGTTCAAAAACAATTTACATTGGGTCAAAGAACTTGGTGAAAACCCTGTGCCTACCCAGTGAAAGGACCCTATATACTTATTGTGTTGCCAAGAGCTAGAACTACTGACCACACCCTCTCTGAGAACTGGTCATGTGACCTTGGGCAAAGTATTTAATCTAAGCCTCCATTTGCTCACCTACAAGGAGCAGGTTGAACTCCATGATTTCTAAGGTCACAGAATCACAGAAGTTCAAAGTTAAAAAAACCCCAAAGAAGCAGATAATCCAACCCATAGTTGGAGAAGTATCCCCCTACAACATACATGACAAGCAGTCATCCAGTTTCTGACCCACTACATCCTAATCCAATTCAACATTTGGGAACTCTGCTTATTAGGAAATGATTCCTGATAACATTACAGCTAAATATGCCTCTGCAACATCCATCCATCGATCCTCGCTCTACTCTTTTGAACCAAGATGAGAAAATTTAATCCCTTTTTCACATGACGTTAAAGAAGCTATCATATCCTCTCCATATCATATCCCCTCCCCTCCCCTCATTCTTCTCTTCTCTGGACCAAACATCCCAAGATCTTTCAACTGACCCTCACATGATTGCACATGAAATCAATGCCCTTCACCTTCTTGGTCACCCTTCTCTAGATCCCCTTCAGCTCTCTTGTCCTTCCTAAAATGTGAGACCCAAAGATGAACACAATGCTCTAGCTCTGATGTACTAAAATCCCAAAGAGGGAATGCCCAATCTGAGTGGTTGCTGGAGAGGTTATTTCTGCTCAGGTATGGGTTGAATAAGATGTCTTCTGTGGTCCCAGCTCTATGACTCATTGGGAGTGTCATGAAGCCAGGGCCATATTATTTATTTTTTATTTATATATGTGTATGTGTGTATATATATATAGTGTGTGTGTGTGTGTGTAACTATTGTATCTCCTTCAGGAGGGGTGCAACAGCACCATGGCTAGAGGGCAGGTCAGACTGGAAGTCAGCTTCAAAGACCTGGGTTCAAATCTTGCTTCCAATGCATACCAACTACGTGACCATGGGCAAATCACTGAACTTCTCAGCACCCCCCAGGCAACTCTCAAAAAACACAAGTTGAGGAGAAGTTCCCAACCACACATTACAATGTCAGCTCCTTGAGGGCAGGGACTGCCTTTGCTTTGTCCTAGAATCCCCACTACTTGGCACAGTGCCTGGCACATAGCAGACACTCAATGAATGCTTGTTGATTGGTCCAGTGTGGAACTCGAAGTCCCGTGTGTGTGCACACACTCACACACATCTCCATTATCAAGGTGCACTGCACGTAACAGTTACTGAATGAAAGTTTATTGAATTTAAAATGGGAGATGAAGACAAGATCCAAAAAGAAGCTAGAAATACACTTGTGGCTGTAGAAAATGAGGGAAACAAGAGGTTTTCCAATGGCTTGGTGGAGGACAGGGTGAGAAAGTGGTTAACCACTAAATTTCAAGGGAAGAATAGAAGAAGCTAGTCCTAAATGTGGCTGGCCAGAGTTTTCTGACACTCAGTCCTTTTAATTCGTAACTCTATTCGTCCATTCACTTAAAAGGCATTTATTAAGCGCTTAATATGTGCCAGGCATAGTACTAGTCACTGGGGTGAACATGTTGTTGTGGTTTGCCCTTCATTCTCGAAGAGGACCAGACATCAGGAAGGTGATGTGTGACTTGCAAGTGAATTGGATCTAAGTGATGGAGGCTGTGCAAAGTCACCAGCCTCACTTTGTCCTCAGAGCCATCTGGGTCCAGTGGCAAGACATGGATCAGGACCATCGGAGATGGTTCCAGATGTGGGATAAACAGGCAAAAAGAAAAAAAAACCCAATGCCTACCCTCAAGAAGATTCCATTCCTGTGATTTCTTCGCTCACATTCTAATTTATTCTTTTCTGGGATCTTATCTTATAGAATCACAGGACATGGGAGTTAGAAGGGAACTCCACAGCCATCTAGCCCAACTCGTACCTGTAAGGAATGACCAACTACAAGTCATTGTCCAGACTCTGACTCTCCAAAGAGGAAGATTCCCTCACGGACGGCTCCGATCCTGACATTGGCTCCTTGGGACTTCCACCAGAATGCTTGGATTTGTCCTCTGAGGCCAAGAGGAACAAGTTTTATCCCTCCTCCACATACCAGAGGTCAGCTGCCATGCCTTCTCCCAATAAGCTCCTTCTTCCTGGGGGGAGAAGTTCATTTTTGTGTTGGTTTTTCTCTCTTGATATTAACAGCTTTATTCCTAGATTTCCAGAGTTTGTACACGCAAAAATTGGTGGGATAGGCTACAACTCAAAATTTTTAAGTATACAAAATAGACAGTTTTAGAAACATTTTAAGATATTTAAAAACAGAGAATTTTAGAGACCGAGGAGTAATTCTGACTGTCATCCCCCTACTCAAGAAGCCTCAGAGATTCCCCGTGTCTGTCTTTAGAATGAGATACCAATTCCTCTGTTTGAAATGGTAAAGCCACGAAATGGTAAACTTCATGATCCAACTAGACCCATTTGTCCAGATATTATTTATATTATTCTCCCCTACTATACCCAACATTCCAGCTCAAACTTATGTACCTGCTTTTCTCCTCAGCAGCTTGCCATCTCTCCCCTCCATACCTTTGTACAGACTCTCCCGATTCCTGGAATGTCTTCCCTTTTCACCTCTGGAATGCCAAGCTTCTTTCAAAGCTCAGCTTAGGTGGCATCTCCTATAAGAGGCCCTCCCTGGATCCTCCAGTGATTAGTGTCCTGCCTCCTACAATTACTTTAAAAGGTTTTTTTTTGTATGTCTTTTATTTTTACTTCTCATGTATGCGTTATTTCACCTCAGGAGAATGTAAGCTCCTTGAGGAAGGAATTGTTACTTTTGTGTCTTCCCTTCTGCAGTGCCTAGGACAATACCTGGCACCAGAATAAGCATTTAGTAAGTGTGTGTTGATTGACTGATGTGTACATTCAATGCTTCACACAATTCCTGGCACATAGTAGGCACTTTAAAATGCTTGCTTTATTTAATTGAATTGAATCAAGGAAGGAGCCTGGAATCAAACCAGCACTAACTCCAGTTCTTCCAAATTGCTTTTAACTCATCGTGAGTCAGCCAAGAGCCCATGTAGAAGGTAACTTACACATAATTGGAAATATCTTTAAGATGCTATTGATGACTTTTTTCTTCCCTGCCAGTCTTTGACAAAGTTAAAACAGTAACTGTTATTGATTTCCCAGGGCTGAGCAGGGAGACCAGGAGCCCAACTCACTGAGGGGAGAAGGTAGAGCCCGAAAATTAAATTATGGTTATTGTTCTGTGTGTTGCTTTTTTCCTGTATGGCTGTGACAGATGGCTCTCTAAATGAGAGCAGATTTGTATTTCATTAGGACACTTTAGTCAAGAGATCGGTAACGCTTCCCTGGGCTTCGCTGGTGATCCATGGTGAGGCCGGAGCAGGCTAGAAACAGCTAAGATTAGCTAAGCTTCGCCATGCTGCCCACACAGGCTGGCTTTGCAATCATAGCTCATCGATTTCCAAAGTGAGGATGAAGTCAAGTTGCTTTTATTGGCTCACTCAGTCGCTCTCCTTGGAGAGGAGAGCCTCCTTCCCTAGGGGAGTAGGTGCCCCTGTCTGGTACCCCAGAGGGCTCTGACCTTTAGTGGGGGAGGCATGAGGGGGGTGGATGAAGCAAAGCATATGAGGATCATTACTCTGGAATTCTCTCCCACCTCTTCTCTGCCTCCTGGCTTTCCTAGGGTCCTTTGAGGGTTCAAATCCTGTCCACCAGAGGCCTTTCCTCTCCCATCCAACACCCCTCTTCTCCTTCCTCCCCACCCCAACTGATGCCTTCCCTCTGAAAATACTTTCCTCCTGCTTTGTAAAGATCTTGTAGGCATCTAGCTGCTTACATGCTGTTTCCTCTGTCATAACGGGATCATATAGTAAGTGCTTAATAAATATTTGCTGGCCAAGTCTGGCTCCCAACAACTGTGGTTTTTTTTCACAGCAATTTCCAATCCTGGTCCCTCCACTATAATAACCAACAACCACGTATTACGTACTTGCGCTATGGATCTGGGTTCAAATCCTGTCACTGCTCCTTACTAGTTGTGTGACTTTGTGCAAGTCAATGAATTTCTCTGGGCCTCAGTTTCCTCATGTCTAGAACTAAGAGTCCTGGTGAGATAATGTCTGAGGTCTCTTCCAAAGAAAATAGCTATCCGTCACCTGGATGACCTTGGGTAAGTCTTTTTAACCTTGACGAGCCTGTGCCCTCATCTGTAAAACGAGGGGCTTGATTCAATTCCCTTCTCTAAGTTTATGATTTTAAGATGCAATGACCCGGATTCAAATCCTGGCTCAGCACTCACTGGCTATGTGACCCTAACCAAATGATCTAACTCTCTAGGTCTCAGCTTCCTCATCTGTCTAATGGGAGGGCTAGACCAGGTGATCTCTAACGTCCTTCCAGACCATGTCAGTATGACAACTTTACCTTTGCTCACGTTGCTCCTCCCCTGCCCCAACACCCGGCCCCCCAGCAAAACCTCCACCTACTTTCTGGTGGATTCTCTCAAGTCTTTCCAGACCCACCTACCTTGTGCAGGAAGCCTTCTGTGATGAACTCTAGGCGCATGGTTCTCTATCTCTTCTCTGAATAAGCTTCATTGTGTGTACCAGAGTAACACACTTGATATTATTATTACTGTCTTGTCTGATCCTCAGTTTCAAGTGTAAGAGTCTTTATTGGATAAGATCTTTGGTAGATAAGAAATCTGTAAGCCTCCAGGGAAGGGAATGTGTCTTCTTTTCTTAAATCCCTCAGTGTGCCTGGCACAGGGCTGGTTGCTGGAAATGGGGCTGCTGCACAGAGAATAGCATTATTGAGATACAGGAGAGGGCATCCCTGCTTCCCATCTTCTACTGAGACTACTACTATAGCAGGCATTGGGGGCCAATGGTGGCAAAGGATTTCCCTCTTCCTGGATGGTAGTTAGGAGAGACCTGATGTCCAGAGAAAGAAAGACTGCATTAGCTTGTCTCCACCCAGGCAGAGTGATCTGGACCATTGATGCAAGTGATTTCATCAGCCTCATTGAAATGGTCAGGGTTAAGGCAAGATGCAGAGAAGGGGAGGGGGTTTTGTGGGTCTCCATGCTCTGAAGAGCTGCCTCCTTCCCCTTTGCCTAGCTCCAGACAGTGGATCACTCTGACCTGGGTCTGAAGCTTTGCTCCTCCTATCTCTGATAGCCCAGAGCTGTTGAACAAGGGCTGCAGGTCCACAGAGAAAGTGAAGTTCTTCCTTGCCTTCACCTTCCCAGGACCCCAGGTGAAAAAGGTAGACTGTCTTCATTCCTCATCAGGCTGAATTCTAGGCTTCCTCCGCCATGCCTCAGAGACCTTCTGGAGCTCACCCCAGCCTTGCAGTGCACACATTGGAAGTAGCTGTTAGCCCTATGACCTCTCCCTCTGACTGGACAGGTTCTCCCATAAACTCTATTTAAGGAGGCTGTCCAGGTCAGCTAAGCCTTCATTTCTCTCTAGCTTGCACTCAGAGTTTGAGTCACAGCTGTGTTTAGGACAAGTCTTCTCCCTGTGGGCCTCATCTGTAAGATGAATTGTTTAAATTAGGTCATCTTTAAGGGCAGGTCCACCTTAAATCCCAAGAACCTTTGAAGTGCTAGCAGGAGGTAAGAAGGGACCTACATGAGTCCTGATTGGGACACACAGAGACTAACCCTAACCCTAACCTTGACTTCTCCCTCCCATTCACCCTGTGGACCCAGTTCAGTGCCAGATGTGGTCATTTCCACATTCTCAACATCTGGAGCTAATCCCTCTCTCCACTCATAGAGCCACAAGTGAAGTTCATGCCCTCATCACCTCTCATGGCAACTATTGTAATGGTCTTTTAACTGGTCTCTCAGAACTTAAATCCATCCTTTACGTGGCTGCCCAAGCGATATTTTAAAGTACAGAACTATATAATCACCCAGCTTAAGAAACTCCATTGGGTTCTTATTACTTGCAGGCTGAAATATAAAGTCTTCTGGTTGTCATTTAAAGCCTTTTGTAATCTAGTCCCTTCCTACCTTTCTAGGTTTCTTACATCTTACTCCCCTCCACACATTTCACGGTCTAGCTACACTGGGCTTTTCCTTGGCATGAGCTGTTTCCCCATACGCCCTGGAGCACCCTACCCTCTCACCTCCCATCTCTGACTCTCCCTGGCTTCATTCAAGATTCAGCTCAAAATCCATCTTCTTTAAGAAGTCCTACCTGCTAACACCTTCTCCTTTTCAGATACCCTTACCCACTCTGAATATATCCTGTATGTAACTAGGTATTTACATAGTGTTTTCCCCACACTCCACTAGAGTGTGAGTCTTTGAGGGCAAGGATTGCATCTTTGTTTTGCCTTTCTTTGTATTTCTCTTGAACTGGACAAGATAAATGGGTTTCTTCATCTGTAAAGTGAGCAGATTAGACTAGCTGATCTCTAAAGTCTGTCCTAACACTTATATTTTATGTGCTAAGGCTTCTTGTAGTTCTGACATTGTATATTCTAAAGCCCTTCATATATTCTAACATTCTTTGCTATGAGGGTCATCACAGTCTAATACTGTATGTTCTAAGGTCCCTCCCAGCTCTGACATCCTGTGTTCGAAGGGCCCTCCCAGCTCTGACATCCTGTGTTCTAAGGCCCCTCCAGCTCTGACACCCTGTGTTCTAAGGGCCCTCCCAGCTCTGACACCCTGTGTTCTAAGGGCCCTCCCAGCTCTGACACCCTGTGTTCTAAGGCCCCTCCCAGCTCTGACACCCTGTGTTCTAAGGGCCCTCCCAGCTCTGACACCCTGTGTTCTAAGGTCCCTCCCAGCTCTGACACCCTGTGTTCTAAGGCCCTCCCAGCTCTGACACCCTGTGTTCTAAGGCCCTCCCAGCTCTGACACCCTGTGTTCTAAGGCCCCTCCCAGCTCTGACACCCTGTGTTCTAAGGCCCCTCCCAGCTCTGACACCCTGTGTTCTAAGGCCCTCCCAGCTCTGACACCTGTGTTCTAAGGCCCTCCCAGCTCTGACACCTGTGTTCTAAGGCCCTCCCAGCCTGACATTCCTGTTCTAAGGGCCCTCCCAGCTCTGACACCTGTGTTCTAAGGGCCCTCCCAGCTCTGACACCCTGTGTTCTAAGGCCCCTCCCAGCTCTGACATCTGTGTTCTAAGGCCCCTCCCAGCTCTGACATCCTGTGTTCTAAGGCCCCTCCCAGCTCTGACATTCTGTGTTCTAAGGCCCTCCCAGCTCTGACACCTGTGTTCTAAGGCCCTCCCAGCTCTGACACCCTGTGTTCTAAGGCCCTCCCAGCTCTGACACCCTGTGTTCTAAGGCCCTCCCAGCTCTGACACCCTGTGTTCTAAAGGCCCTCCCAGCCTGACATCCTGTTCTAAGGGCCCTCCCAGCTCTGACACCCTGTGTTCTAAGGGCCCTCCCAGCTCTGACACCCTGTGTTCTAAGGCCCTCCCAGCTCTGACATTCTGTGTTCTAAGGCCCTCCCAGCTCTGACACCCTGTGTTCTAAGGCCCCTCCCAGCTCTGACATCCTGTGTTCTAAGGCCCCTCCCAGCTCTGACATCCTGTGTTCTAAGGCCCCTCCCAGCTCTGACATTCTGTGTTCTAAGGGTCCTCCCAGCTCTGACATCCTGTGTTCTAAGGCCCCTCCCAGCTCTGACACCCTGTGTTCTAAAGGCCCTCCCAGCCCTGACATTCTCTGTTCTAAGGGCCCTCCCAGCTCTGACACCCTGTGTTCTAAGGGCCCTCCCAGCTCTGACACCCTGTGTTCTAAGGCCCCTCCCAACTCTGACATTCTGTGTTCTAAGGCCCCTCCCAGCTCTGACACCCTGTGTTCTAAGGCCCCTCCCAGCTCTGACATCCTGTGTTCTAAGGCCCCTCCCAGCTCTGACATCCTGTGTTCTAAGGGTCCTCCCAGCTCTGACATCCTGTGTTCTAAGGGTCCTCCCAGCTCTGACATCCTGTGTTCTAAGGCCCCTCCCAGCTCTGACACCCTGTGTTCTAAGGCCCCTCCCAGCTCTGACACCCTGTGTTCTAAGGCCCCTCCCAGCCCTGACATTCTCCGTTTAAGACACTTTCCAGCTCTAACAACCTAGCTTGATGAAACGTATGTTAATGGTCAATAGTCACTAGTCTCTTGTTTCAGCCTGCGATACCACTCTCCTCAGAGGTGCTGCTATTCAATTTGGTAAACTGTTGGCTATTTCAGAAAGCATGTGGAGAAAGAAGGATAAAAAAAAAGCCTCATCCCCCTCTCTGACTTCATCAGCATCACTGATTTGATGCAGGAGTTACTTTACTGTTACAGGCCCTATTGATTGATTGGGTTGTAATGGGCCTTTTCAACGTGAGCGGCGTTGCATACAAGATTGGTTTTAAACTCCCCCTCATGAGGCATTGATTTAGTGTGATGAAATGCAACTATAAAGCTGGCAATAGGCGCTGTCTGCCTCAGTGCTCAGATGGCAGGATTGGGGGAGAGGCAGGGACTTCTGGAGCTGTGATAGCACCTGAAGGCAAAATAATCATCTCAACAAATGTACACAGATGCACTCGGATTTCCGTGGCCATGCTCTGCTGGAGTGGCTTGACTAGACAGGCAGTAGGGCCGGAGGAGGGACGCATTGGGTGCCCCTGTAAAGGCAGACCAGGACTGGAGAAAGGAAATTGTATTTGAAGTCAAGGGGTCTGTATTCGAATTCTGACTTTGCTATTCAACTGCCTGTGTGACCCTGGGCAAGTCACGTCAAGCCATTCGCTAGCACCAATCGCCACTTTTATCCATTTAGTTTGTATGCATGTTGTCTTTACTTAGAATGTACAATCATTTCCCACCCTGAGGAATATAAGCTCCTTGCGGATAAGAGCAGTTTTCTGATTTTTGTCCTTGTATCTCTAGAAACTAGCACAGCACCTGATACTACACTAGTGCCAGGTATTTAATAAGGAAACTGGCACAGAGTCAAGAAGACTCATCTCCCTCAGTTCAAATCTGGCCTCACATGTTTCCTAGCTGTGTGACCCTGGGCAAGTCACTTTGCCCTGTTTGCCTCAGCTTCTTCATCTGTAAAATGAGCCAGAGAAGGAAATGGCAAACCGCTCCAGCATCTTCGCCAAGAAAACCCCAAATGGAGTCACGAAGAGTCAGCCACGACTGAAAAAAAGGACTAAACAAAAGTTAAATGAAGCCATGGCACGTCCATGGATTCCATCTACATAGAATCCATCCATCTACGTGGACACACTGCCGGTCACACTGCTCCGCCCCCTTTCCTGGCTCAGGCTCTCATCCCCTCTCAGCCAGGTCATTGGGAGAGTCTCCTGTGTGGTCTCTCTACCTAAAGCATCTCCCCTCCAATCTATCCCCATGCTGCTGCCCAAGTGATTCTCCTAAAGCCTAGGTGGCACCGCATCACTCCCCCACTCCATAAACACCTCCTACCTTTCAGACCAAATATAAACCCCTCTGTCTGGCATGTCAAACTCTTCTCAACCCAGCCCCCTCTGTCCCTTTCCGCTAGGCTCCAGCAACACAGACCCCTTTTCACTCATCCCCGTGCGTGGAATGCTTTGCCTCCTCGCTGTTGTCTCTTAGAATCCCAGGTTGTATTCAAAGCTCAGCCAGGTGCCACCTTCTCCATGAAGCCTTCCCTGATGTCCCCCAGCTGCTGGTACTCTCCCTCCCCAAACTCCATTGGAGTCCTTTTGTGATCATGTCTGTTGTCTCCCTCTCTAGAGTGAAAGAGACTTAAAGGCAAGACATTTTTGTACTTTTTTTGCGGTTGCTACTGAGTCATTTCAGTCATGTTTGATTCTCCGTGACCCCATTTGGGGTTTTCTTGGCAAGGATACTGGAGTGGTTTGCCATTTCCTTCTCCAGCTCATTTTACAGTTGAGGAAACTAAGGCAAGCAGGGTCTAGTGACTTGCCCAGGGTCACATAGCTAGTAAATGACTGAGGAGGGATTTGAACTCAGGGAGATAAGTCTTCCTGACCCTAGGCCTGGCGTTCTGTGTACTATGGCACCACCTAGCTCCCCTATTTAATTTGTGGTTGTTGATTGATCGATGGATACTTATATACGCACATATTTCCTTCCCCTGATAGAACGTAAGGTCCGTGAAGCCTGGGGCTGTTTTGATTTTGGATTCCTATTGAATACATAGCCTAGTGCTTGGCCCGATGCAGCTACTTAATACATGTTTGTTGATGTTGATTGTTAGATTGACGGAACAGCTGTCATATGTGTGGATGGAAGGAGTCCCTCGAACTGACAAAGTTTGGGTCCTTCCTGTATTCGCTAAGAATCGGGAAAAGAGGCACAAAAATACATAAGACAGGGCCCCTGGCCAAAGGCAGCTATGTGGCTCGGTGGATAGAGCTCTGGGCCTGTAGTCAGGAAGGCCCGAGTTCAAATCTGGCCTCAGAGACTTACTGACTGTGCAATCCTGAGCAAGTCACTTCATCTCTGTCCATCTCAGTTTTCTCAGCTATAAAACGGGGATAATTGAACCTACCTCCTGGCGTTGTTGTGAAGGTCAAATAAGATAATAATTGTAAAATGCCTAGCACTGTGCCTGACACATAGTAGGTGCTACATGAACTTTAACTATCATTAGTACTATTAAGTACTTGTTCCAGTTGGAACAAGAGGGCCTTTCAGAGGCAGGTGATGGAGCAGTCGAAAGCTGTTCCATGAAAGGCTGGTACTCAACCTGGCCGGAGCCTTGAGACTATGAAGAGGAGAAGGGAGAAGAAAGTTTGCCTAGCAGGGCAGTTCCTGGAGAGCAAGAGAGATTGAGGGGTGGAGGAGGAGGGTTCTTCCTCTGAAGGGCTTTGGTCATAGAACACCAGGCTTGAGCTGGAAGGAACATCAGAAGACTGCTTGGCCTGACCCCTCCTTTTACAGGTTAGCAAAAAGGACTCCCATAAATGGGGAAGTGACTTGGCCAAGGTAAACACAGTAAGTGCCTGACCACAAAAGGAACAGATTGCAATTCCTCCCTCTTTCAGCTGGTTTTTCAGCTGCCTCTCCCCCCAGGATCCTCAGATCACAGTGTTACAGGATTACAGAACTAGAAAAGACCTCAGAGATCCTCCATGTGGCATTGAAAGCACTCTGTAACTTAGCTCCAGCCTCCTTGGCCAGCTTTGCTAGTCACACACACTGCTGTCCAGCCAAACTGGCTTACTTGGTGTTCCGTTTCCCACCACCATGCTTTTGCACACTGGAACACCCTCCCTACTCACCTTCACCTCATGGAATCCTAGCTTCCATCCAGCCAAGTTCAGCTCCAGTGGCCCCTCCTACACTAGGCTTCTCAGGTCACTAGCATTCTTTCCCACATAAATCAATTTGTATTGAGTTGGTATATACTTTGCTTTTAATTACTTGAGTATTTCTCTGTATCTCTGTCTCTCTGTCTCTCTGTTTTTGATTCAGTTTCCTCACCTGTAAAATGAAGAGTTTAGATTCAATGGTCTCTAAGCACCTTTCCAGCTCAAAATCTAAGATCCTACACTCTCTATGCAGTGTACCATATTCTCTCTCTCTCTCTTTCTCTCTCTCTCTCTCTCTCTCTCTCTCACACACACACACACACACACACACACACACACACTCACACACACTCACACACACACACACACACAACACACACCACACACACACACACACACACACACACTAGAATATGAGCTTGAGTGCAGGAACCGCTTTTGTTTTTTTCTCTTCTGCATCATCAGTGCCTAGCACTATCTGGTATACAATGGACTCTTAATAAGTGCTTGCTGAGTGAATCAATGACACCCCCCTCCCTCTCATTGTACCCAGCAAGTTAGTCACAAAGGAAGGGTGAGGTCTATCCCACTTCCCATGCTTCCCTTTCTGTCTCTTCTCCTTGGAAAGCTCAGCCAATTGGCTCTTTGGCTGATCCCTGGCAGGATCACTGCCCTGGATTCAGAAGGATCTGAGTTTCAAAGAGTCTTATCCTTCCTGTCCATTAGCTCCTGCCATGAGCCATGTCTGGAGGAATGCTGTGTCCCGAGGGAGCCAGCTGGAGCCTTACCTCCTTAATTGGACGCTTTGGGGTGCCAAGAGAGCACCAACCTGCACTGTTCAAAGGTAAAAACTGCAGCCAGTCTGCCTATAACACAGAGTGTTTATTCTTAGACTCCAGCTAGAGACAGACCTTTCTCAGTCCTTCCCCTGCCTACCATGGGGCCTCTATGACTGCAGAGAAAGGGTGGGATGTCAGGCTGAAGAAGAGACCCAAGAATCATCACCTGAGAGATGAAAGCCATCTCCTAGGCCTTCTAATCTGACTCCCTCATTTTACAGAGGCAGAAGCTGAGACCCAGAGAAGGGACAGGACTGGCCCAAAGCCTCACAGGTAACAAGGGTAGAACTGGGACTGGAGCTCAGCTTCTGTCACTCCAAATCCAGTGTTTTCCCCTGAACTAGAAGGTTTCTGCATTTTTCCTCCACGAATTTGCACTGGGTAAGAATGGGAGAACTTATTCCTGCCTGCCATCTCTCCTTCCTTCTACCTTCTGATTTTCTTCTTATGACACTTGAAACAGAAGAATAGAGGTGTACTGTTACTGCACACACCTACACACAGGTAAGATGTAGGTGTGGGAATAACAACAGTAATAACAATAATGGCTAGAACTTCTATAACACCTTAAAGTTTGCAAAGCTCTTTCCAAATATTGGGTCATTAGATCCTCGCAGCAACTCTGGGAAATAGGTCCTATTATTATTTCCATTTTACAGAGCAAGAAACTGAGGCATGGGAAGTTAAGTGACTTGCCTAGGGTCACACAGTTAGTAAGTCTTTGAGGCTAGATTTGAACTTGGGTCTTCTTGGCTCTAGGCCCTGTGCTCTATCCACTGCCCCACCTAGCCTTGTACAGAGATGGGGTAAAAAGGAAAGAGCCCTGGTCTTAGGGCAGGGAAATGGGTTCGAGTCCTGGCTCTTTCCTCTATACAAGGAAGGGGTTTGCCCTGGATGGTCTCTGAGGTCCCTTCCAGCATTCTAACCTTTTGTTGTTATTTGTTTTTATCCAAACCTGAGGTTTCTTACACAAGTCAACAAGCATTTATTAAGTGCTTACTGTATGC
The DNA here is from genome assembly GCF_003287225.1 of Phascolarctos cinereus. Classification (NCBI taxonomy): domain Eukaryota; kingdom Metazoa; phylum Chordata; class Mammalia; order Diprotodontia; family Phascolarctidae; genus Phascolarctos; species Phascolarctos cinereus. The sequence goes on along the minus strand of NW_027556098.1, from coordinate 369,337,965 downwards.
TGAGCTCAGGGAACAAAAAAATAAGCAAAAAGAAAGATAATTCCTGCTCTCAAAGAGTTTATATTCAAATCCGTGTGTATGTGTATGTGTGTGTGCATATATACATATATATATACATATATATACTATATATATATATATACTATATATACATATATATACTATGCATACTATATATGTCATATTATATATTATATAACATATATTACGTATACTATTTTATATTGAATATAAGATACTACATGGTATATTATATATATTACATGTATAAATAAACATATAAAATATATTATTTATTAACTAATATATGATAAAGCAATTTATATTAATTCATTATATTTTCTTAATATATTGATTTTGATTATATTGATATATTAATAACAAATACTATATTAATGATAATATGTAAGTATAAAATATAAAAGGAGTCTTAAAATCTTGCAAGGATAGGATGTAGAGGTGAAGAAATCAAAAAAGCCAGGAACTGGGAAAAGAGAGAAGGAGTCAGTTAAGGTCTGGCCTGGTCACTCCTTCACAATGGAGCTTCCAGGAGAAACTGACCAATCAGATAGTGTCCAGGTACCTTCCAGTGTGAAAATTCCCTCCACCAATGCAGGTCATGTATTCTTATTAATAATAATAAGAAGAATGATAATAACAGCCCACATTTATCTGACAGTTTAAGGTTTGCAAAGCCTCTTATATATGGTTTCTCCTTTGATCTTCATAAGAAGCCCGTGAAGGAAGTATTCTTATTATCCCTACTTGACAGAACAGGAAACTGAATCTGAGAGGTCTCAGACACAGACAACTACTAAGTATCTGAAGCAGGATTTGAGCTGAGGTTTTCCTGACCCTCACTCCATTCTATTCACTTACCTGCCAAGGGCTTTCACTTATATACTCGAACAGTTGTTTGAGGACAGTGAGACTTTATGTGATTTGCTCAGGGTCACACAGACATTATTTGTCAGAAGCAAGATTTGAACCTAAGCCTTCCTAACTCTAAGGCCATCCCACTATACACTATGCATCACTACCTTTGGGGTTCTAATGTTCTGTGTTCTATGGACACTCCCAGCTCTGACATTCTGGGTTCTAAGGGCCCTCCCATCCCTGACATTCTGTGTTCTAAGGGCCCTCCCAGATCTGACATCCTGTATTCTCAGGTCTCTCCCAGCCCTGACATTCTGTGATCTAAATCTTCTTTTAGCTGTGACACCCTATCATCTAAGATCCCTTTATCACTCTGACATTCTATAATTTTCCGATCTGACTGTCAATAGCTACCTGTGGGTAATCGTTCTGTCCGCTTCAGTCAGGTGAATCTAATTACTTCTACCTACGGGCCTCAGGCAAGTCACTTGGGGAATGGCTAGTACAGGAATCATCTAAAAGGCTGAGATAAAGTGTGTTTTTGGTTTGTTTGTCTTTCCCCCTCTTCCCATCCGCCACTCCCACATATGAGGAGGGACTGATGGGATTTAGGCGACTGGCCTGAAAAAGAGATGGCCTGGGAATTACAGGAGATCATATGCATTTGAGTGGGAGGAAGTCAAGGGATGCAAGCATGTGCAGCCTCCTCATATTGTACATGAAAGTGCTGAGGCTCAGAAAGGAGAATCAGACTACCCAGGGTCATAGAGTTAGTGACTGGTGGGAATGGAATTGGAACACAGGTCCTGTGTTCTTCAGTGCTCCGTTCTTTCCCATTTACTACAGGGCTGACATAATCACGAACTTCAGTTATTTGTAATCCCTTCACCCCCATAATTGTTACAAACAAATTCCTAGGACCTTTATTCAATTCCCAATTTTATTCCTCAAGAGCCCAGGCTTTTTCCCATGAATCTCACCAGCCACAGTTATTTGCATATGATGATAAAGAAAAAAAAGATAGTTTACTTAAAATAGCTATGCCAAGTGAATAACAAAGAAATAACAAACAGCAAACATTCACATCTCTCAAGACCCTTTTCCTAACCTCTAGATTATCAGCTCAATTTCTCTTCAAACCCCTTATATCCTCAGTACAATGGGAAAGGGACCCAGGCAGTTTTATTCTCTCCTCATTAACCCTTTGGTCTCCCCAACACTGGAAAAAGGGCATGCCTCAGGGACTCATAAAAGGACATAAGGAACTTTGCTGCTACTCTCAGGGTACACTGGACTTCTCAATATACTCCAGGAACTTTATTGTTAGAGGTAGGCTGGTAAATGTTTGACATTGGCTCTCTGGAAATATGTATGTATATATATATATATATATATATATATATGTGTGTGTGTGTGTGTGTGTGTGTGTGTGTATACATACATACACATACATGACACACTTTAATCTTCATCTTTAACACTGAGTCCATCACTTTCTAAAGTCCAAGAGGCAATTAGCAAAATGATAAATCCAGCCCTGATTTGGTGCATTTCCTGATTTCTGAGGTGTGTGCTCCGTGAAAATTTAACAATTGGCTTTCACTACCAGTGAGAGCTGACTCCAGCACACCCATGACTATCCCATACAGTTGGTTCTGCGTATCTGTGTTTCTCATCCACTGGCCTCTGGCTGCTTCTCTGTCTCCTGCATCTCCTAGAAGCGCTACCAATGAAATGGGATAGCTTCTAATGAGGTTAAACCACTGCAGGTAAACATGCAGCTCACAGAAAAATCTCTGGCTCTGTGATTCTTTCTTTTTCCTTCCTTTTGCTGTGCTAGCTCCTTTCTCCTAGAGGGAAGTGACTCAGTAATTAGAGCATAGGGCTTAGAATCAGAAAGACCTGAGTTCAAATCTAACCTCACACCTAATAACTATAAGACCCTGAGCAAATCATTTACTTCTCTCTAAAGCTCAGCTTACTTATCTTTAAAATGAGGATAATAATAGCACCTCGCTCCCAGGATAAAATGAAAGAATATTTGTGAAGTGCTTTGTAAGCCTTAAGTGCTATGTACATTTGCTAGCTGTTGTTATTACAATTCCTTTTCTTTCCTCTAGCTACCTTCCCCTTCAACCTTCACATATCAGCTCACCTCCCATGAAGCTCCTCAGGTGGCACTGTCACTTGTCAACACTTGCTTAGACTTCTGAAAATTGCAGTTTTTAAAAAGAACATGCCACTATCCTGGGTCAGGGACACAGTAACATCTCTTAGAGATGAAAGAAGGATTCATCTTTTTCTGCTTGGCCCAGGAATTAATTTTTTTCTTGCTTGGCAGAACTATGAGTAACAAAAAGAAGTTGTACAGGTGACAATTTAGGCAGGATGAATAGAAGAACTCACTGATCATTAGAGATATCCCAAAGTAAAACTTAGCTGCCATGGGAGCTGATGGGTTCCGTATCACTAACCTCTGAATGGAGTTTGGAGCACCAAGAGTCAGGCATGTTACAGAAGGCATTTCTCTTCTGTAATGAGTTGGATTAGCTGAAGATGAAGGCCCTCCTGGCTCTGAGAGCCATGATTACAGGATTTCAGTCTTTCTTGCTTATGACACTCTAATTCTGTTTTCACTGCTTTACCCCTCCTCCTGAAACTCTCTTGGTTCTTAACTGTTTTCCTGGATATTGAATCTCCTGTTCTGCTTTGCCCTTTGCCATTTATGTCCTGGATTTCACCTGGTTTCTAACCCCTGGGCCTATGCTTCGGCATCTTTACCTCTGTAGTGGAAAGACAATTAGACCTGGAATTAATTCTCCCTGCATTTAAATCCAAGATCTTATGTTAAGTCATGTGACTTTGGGAAGGCATTTAATTTCTCTTTAATCTCATTTTTTTCACCTATTAAATGGGGCTAATAATATTTGCATAGCCAGGTACTTCATTTAGGTCCCCCCAGAAAAAGCTACTCCAGATTTGAGGCATTCTGAGGGTTGTCAACTATTCAAAACCATAGCTCCTGAGCTCCCATCAATGAATTTTATTTTATTAGTCAGACAGATCATAATAGTTCTAACAGAAGACATTTCATCAAATAGCATGGCAAATAGTCCCATTGGATACCATACCACAAATGGGGTAAAGCACACAGGTGATCAAGGGAACATATACGAAGAGATAAAAGTCAGATGATACCCCATGATCAGGGCATTTACATGTCGGCCAAACACATGTGATCTGGGCAATTCATCCTTCTAATGCTACAGGGATCCCAAAGTGAACTGGTATCAACATCACGCTGCTCTCTTAAGCATCCCTTCTATCCTCTGTGTATGTCTTCCCTGCAGGTCCAATGGTAGCCATTAGGCATATAACATCTGCTGAGTATTGCTCTTCTGTTCTTGGTTGGACATCTCCACTGGCCCACGGTCACCTATCATAGTATCTTCACTCTGCTGGTTTCTCTGGTTTCTCGATTTAATCTCTTTAGGGCTACCTGCTGCTTATATTGACTCCTACCTGCAAGAGTGCAGTGATTAGAAAGCCTTTCCCTTATAAGGGCAGGCTGACAATTCTCTGGTCACAGCAGAGGCAGTAAGCCACCAATCTAGTTAAGAGGTTCAAAGAACAAATCATATAAACTATTAATAATTTCATTAAAGAGAATGACAACAATGAAAAAATACCAAAATTTATAGGATGCAGCCAAAGCAGTACTTGGGGGAAAATTTGTATCTCTAAATACTTACATCAATAAAATGGAGAAATAGCAGATCAGCGAATTGGGCATGTGACTAAAAAAAACATAGAAAAAGAGCAAATTAAAAATCCCTAATTAAGCACCAAATTAAAAATCCTGAAAATCAAAGGAGAGATTAATAAAACAGAAAACAAGAAAACCATTGAACTAATAAATAAAACTAGAAGATGAATTTATGGGGCAAAACAATAAAATAGATTAAACCATTGGTTAATTTGATTTTTAAAAACAAGAAAACCAAATCAACAGTGTCAAAACGGAAAGGTGTGAGTTCACCACCAATGCGGAAGAAATTAAAGCAATTATTAGGAGCTATTTTGCCCAATTGTATACCAATAAATCTAACAGTCCAAGTGAAATGGATGAATGTTTACAAAAATATAAATTGCCCAGATTAACAGAAGACAAAATAGAATACTTAACTCCATCTTGGCAAAAGAACTTGAGCAAGCCATCAATGAACTCCCTAAGAAAAAACCCTTAGGTCCAGGTGGATTCAGAAGTTTATTTTACCAAACATTTAAAGATCAATTAATCTCAATATACCATATAAACTATTTGGAAAAATAGGCAAAAAGGAGTTCTACCAAATTCCATTTATGACACAGTTATGGTAGCTAAACCAGGAAAAGTAAAACAGAGAAAGGAAACTATTGACCAATTTCCCTAATGAATAGTGATGCAAAAATTCTAAATAAAATAATAACAAGGAGATTACAGCTATCTATCACAAAGATCATATGCTATGACCAGATAGAACTTATACTAGGAATGCAAAGCTGGTTCAGTTTTAGGAAAACTATCAGCATAATTGGCCATATCAGTAACAAAACCAACAGAAATCATATGATTATCTCAACAGCTGCAGAAGAAAGCCTTTGACAAAATACAACACCCATTCCTATTAAAAAACATTAGAGACCATAGGAATAAATGGAGTTTTCCTTGAAATAAGTAGTATCTATCAAAAACCATCCACAAGCATTATCTATAATGGGGACAAGCTAGAAGCCTTCCCATTAAGATCAGAGGTGAAGCAAGGATGCCCAATATCACCACTACTATTCAATATTGTACTAGAAATGTTAGCTTTAGCAATAAGAGAAGCAAAAGAAATTTAAGGAATAAACTATAAGCAATGAGGAAAGAAAACTTTCACTCTTTGCAAATAATATGGTCTAGAGAATCAACCAAAATCTGGTTGAAATAGTTAACTTTAACAAAGTTGCAGGATAAAAATAAGCTCACATAAATCATCAGTGTATATATATATATATATGTATATATATATATATACATTATATATATATATATATATATATGTATATATATACATATATGTATATATGTATGTGTGTGTATATATATATATATATATGTATATATATCATATATGTATATATGTATATATATATATATATATATATATATATATATGTATGTATGTATTTATAACAAAGTCTAGCAGCAAGAGATAGAAAGAGAAATTGCATTTTAAGTAACTGTAGACAATATAAAATATTTGGGAGTCTGCCTGTGAAGACAAACCCAGGAACTGTATGAACACAACTAAAAAACACCTTTTCACACAAATAAAGTCAGATTTAAACAGTTGGGAAAATAGCAATTGTCCACAGATAGGCTGAGTTAAAATAATAAAAATGACAACTCTACTTAAATTAATTTACTTATTCAGTGCCATCCCAATCAAACTACCAAAAATATTTTATACAGATAGAAAAAAAATAAGAAAATTCATGTAGAAGAACAAAAGGTCAAGAATATCAAGAGAAGCAATGGACAAAAATGTGAAGAAAGATGGCCTAGTTGTACCATATTTCAAACTATATCATAAAGTGGTAGTCATCCAGACAATCTGGTACTGGCTAAGAAATAGAGTTGTGAATCAGTGGAATAGAATAGGTATATAATACATTGTAGTAAATGACCAGTAATTTTGTGTTTGATAAAACCAAGATCCAAGCTATTGGGACAAGAACTCCCTATTTGACAAGAACTTCTGGGAAAACTAGAAAACAGTATGGCAGAAAATAGGTATTGCATACTCAAAATGGGTACATGATTAAGACATAAAGGGTGATATGATCAGTAATTAACGAAAGCATGGAACAGTTTGCAAGTCAGATCTATGGATAAAAGAAAAATTTAAGCCTAAATGAGACAGAGAGAGTATTATAAAATATAAAATAAATAATTTTAGTTATATTAGATTTAATAGTTTTTTGTGCAAACAAAACCAATGCAACCAAGATTAGAGGAAAAGCATAAAAATAGGGAATTTGTTTTTACATAAGTATCTCTGATAAAGGCTTCATGTCTCAAATATATAGAGAATGGAATCAAATTTATAAGAATACAAATTATTCCCCAATTAATAAATGGTCAGAGGATATGAATAGGCAGTTTACAAAGAAATCAAAGCTATCTAGTCACAGGAAAAATGCTCTAAATCATTATTGATTAGAAAAATACAATTTAAAATAACTTGAGATACCACCTTACATCTACCAGATCTATCAGGTTAATATGACACTAAAGGAAAATGATAAATGTTGGCAGGTCTGTGGGGAAATTGAGACACTAACGCACTGTTGGTAGATTGTGAATTGGTCCAACCATTCAGGAGAGCAATTTGAAATTATCCCCAAAGGACTATAAAACTTTGCATACCTTTTTTTCTATGTGTATATATTTATTCTCCCCAAATTACATGTTAAAACAATTTAACTTTTGGTTTTTTTTAAAGTTTTGACTTCTAAATTCTATTCCTCCCTCCTTCCTTCCCCTTCCCCCTTCCTGAGACGGTAAGCACTATGATGTAGGTTATAGAAGTGTAATCATGTAAAATATTTCCATATTAGTCATTTTATATAAGACTTGAATAAAAGAAAAAGAATGAAAGAGAGAAAGTGAAAATAGCATGCTTCAGTCTATATTCAATCAATATCAGTTCTTTCTCTGGAGGCAGATAGTATGCTTCATCATTAGTCTTTTGGGATCGTCTTGTATCATTGCATTGCTGAGACTAGCTAAGTCATGCACAGGTCTTCATGGTACAATATTGCTGTTACTGTGTACAACATTCTCCTGGTACTGTTTGCTTCACCTTGCATCAGTTCATGTAAGTCTTTCCAGGTTTGAGAAGCTATTACTTTCTCCTCAAAGCCTCAAGTTATCCCTCCTCTTCAGGAAGAGTCTTTCCTTTCCTTCCACCTTGGTGTGGCATTCTTCCACTTTATTTCAGATCCCTTTTTTGTTTTCTTATTAAACTCTTGCTTCCATTTTTTCAAGGAACACTTCATCATTCTTGGCAAACTTGATTTGACAAACTTCTCTTCCAGGAGGAAGATTAGTCCATGCTTGTGTTGAGGTTTAGAGGTTTATGGGTGCTGGATCCCCAAAATCACAACACATAGGTCCTGCCCAAAAGAATTTGACCCAAGCCTTCTTTCAGCCAAAGACAAGGTTTATTAGAACATTTGCCATATTGGCCAGAATCTTAAGGAATCTAAACATTTGGATCACTAATGCAAGCAGGCTAGATCTTAAAAATCTGAGCCCATACCTTTTGATCTAGCAATATCACTACTAGGTCTGTATCCCAAAGAGATTTTTTAAAAAGGGGGGCAGTGGAGGACCTATTTATAGAAGGGTATTTATAGCACTTCTTTTTATAGTGCAAAGAATTCTAAACTGAGAGGATGCCAATCAACCATGGAATGATTGAACAAGTTGTGGTATATGATTGTGATGGAACACTATTGTGCCTTAAGAAATGACAAGCAAGATGATTTCAGGAAAACGTGGAAAGACTTACATGAACTGATGCAAAATGAAGTGAGTGGAACCAGGAGATCATTGTACACAGTAACAGCAATATTGTACAATGAACAACTGTGACTGACTTAGCTATCCTAAGCAAATACAATGATCCAAGACAATCTCAAATTACTCATGGTGAGATATGCTGCCTGTCTCCAGAGACAGAACTGATGGCATCTGAATACAGACTGAAGCACTCTGTCTGTCTTTCTGTCTCTGTTCATCTGTCTGTCTGTTTCTCTCTCTCTCTCTCTCTCTCTCTCTCTCTCTCTCTCTCTCTCTCTCTCTCTCCCTCCCCCTCCCCCTCCCCGTTTCCTTCTTCCTTCCTTCCTTCCTACATGATTGCCCATGTATAACCTATATCAGATTGCTTACCATCTAAAGGAGGAAGAGAGGGAAAGAATTTAGAACTAAATTTTTTAAAAAAGAATGTTAAAAATCATTTTTACATATAATTGGGGGAAATTAAATATTTCAAAAGAAAAAGAAAAATCAAGTTATCAGATATCTAGAGCTAGAAGGTGCCTCAGAAGCTATATAGTCCACTGAAGTTTTGATCCCAACATTGTCCTGGTAAGGCTGTAACTTTGGGTTCTGGATGGCTGTATCAGCTACATCAGCTGGGCAGGTCCCAGCAAGCTGGTGAAGTTTTGAATAGGGCCTGTTGAGACAATACCTCTGTTTTCCAAGGATTAGCCTAGCTGCGTTCCAAGAAGGGTGAGGGTGAGAGGTGTTAATTTTTTGGCCATAGTACCTCTCAGAGACTATCTACTAATGGATAGATGAGCTGCAACTTACGTCAGTGGAGACAGCACTCACTGATGAAATCACAGCTCCGTGACAGATATCACGATGAGCGCCGTAATGGCAGATGCTGTTTTCAGAGAGCCATGTCTCCCTGAGGGGGAGAAATAAGTAACTCTGCAAATTAACATCTCCTCTGCCATCCCACAGATGCAAAGATTCTCATCCACAGGACCCAGAGAAGACTGACCACAGGCCCCAGCTCATTAAACTCAACTAGTAATTGCTGCTGGGCTCTGACTCATCTCCCATGCTGAGAGTTCCACAAACATTTATTGAGCACCTATGATCCTCAGGACCCTGTATTAGAGCCAGAAGGGACAAAATGAAATACTACACAGTGCTTGCCCCCTTGCAGCTGACAGTGGATTGGAGGATTCAGTTAAATTCATTTCAAAGAGGCAGCATGATAGTGAACCAAGTGCCAGGCTTTGAGACAGGAAGACCTTGGTTTCAGTCCTGTGACCAACACTTACTCTTACTAGATAGCCCTGGTCAAACCAGTTAATCTCTCTGAGCCTCAGTTTCCTCATCTGTAAAATGATAAAAGCTGTAGTGATTATCTCACAGGATTATTATAGGGCTCAAATAAGATAATGTACATAAGATTGCTTGCAAACCTTGAAAGCCTATGCAATATTATAATAAATGACAGCATCATCACTTTATTTCTAGACCTGAGAGCCATCTGCTCTAAGCTCCTCATATAATAGTACACAGTTTATAACAGTTTAAAAAATAAATTACTAACTTATAACGTGGCTAAAAACTATTTTAGATAGACAATATTTAATGTAAATATATAATATATCATTTATATAATATACATTATATGATATAGGAAGGACGATTTTGTAGTTTAGATTATGGTTGTTATGAAATATTATGGCACAGTTTATAATAGCCCAGCCCTCTCATTGTATAGAGAAGTAACTGAGGTCCAGAACCTTTAAATGGCTTGCTCAAGCCCCCACGGGGAAATGAATATCAGAAGTAATATTTGAACTCATGTGCTCTGACACCCCCAAACTGTGCTTTCCACTGTTGATTTCAAGCAGGAAGGGAACTTTGAGGTCATCTCATTCAACCCCTTCCTCTTACAGATGAGGAATCCGGTTCTCAGAGAAGTAAGTGACTTGGATTAAGGTTAGTAACCATCCCAGGCAGCCCTTACCCAGGTCCTCTGATGCTAACAAACAGCATCCTTTCCATTGACCTCTATATCAAGCTCTGTCCCATTTACTAGGTACCTACCAAATGCAAGGCATTGTGGCAGGGGAAGGGCACTTTTCGCTATGTGACTGTGGATAAGTCAACAAGCCCACTCAGCCTCAGTAGTCTCATCTGTAAAGTGAGGATGACGATGCTTGTGCTGTCCACTGAACTGAGGTGTGGTGAACAAATTTCTGTGAACCACAAAAGAGTGATGAAAATGTGGAGTGTTGATGTTGTGGTTACTTCTGTTATCTATTTAAAGAGAAGAGGTCAAACCCTACAGAGAGGTGCCACAGGGAAGGTGGATAGAGAAAGAGGAAGGGAACAAGATGAGGTGGGCCTAAAGTAGAATGGATATCTTGTTGATTTCCCAAGCCCTGGATTGGCCTTGCATTGGAGGACAGACATTAGCAGAGACTCCCCAGAACCCTTCTCTAGGGTCTTGGTAAGGAAGGAGTGGGTATGTTGGGTACTCATGTCTTGTCAGGGTACCCACAGCTTCTGCCTGGTAGTCAATATTCTCTTTAGTCACCCTTCCATCACCCCCACCCAAAAAAACCCAGAACCTACTTTATGGGGCTTTTCTAGTACATGCCTAGTTTAAACACTTGGAATAGGAGGCTCCGGGTAGCTTCTGCTCAATGTCACTGTGTGGTACAGGGAGGACAGGAAGCTCCTAATCTCATGGGTTTTGCTACATGGTATTCATGATTTAAAGCATGTACAACATGGCTGGGGAGGCAAGTCTACCTAAGCTTAAGATTGTCATAGGGAATTCTGCCTCTGTCTAAATTTGTTCAGGAAAAGTACACTGTATTTATTCTAAAAATTCACTGCCTATAATGTCCAAAGATGAGCTGAAAACAAAAGGTGAAAGAAGTCTGAAGTCACTGAGTTGAGATCCAGCACTTAACACAGTGCCTGGTGCTTAGTAGGCACTTAAGAAATGTTTATTGATTGATCCAGCCTCACATACTTGCTAGGCAAATCACTTCATCTGTCTGCCTCAGTTTCCTTATCTGTAAAATGAGGTTAAACTTAGCTTCTAGGGTCCCTTCCAGCACTAAAATCTATGATCCCAGCACAGGGAAATCTACATCATCTATGATGCCCAAAAAGTGGAATGCCAAAGTTTGAGATCTAGTAAGGAAAACTCTGGTCTGGGAGTGGGCCAGGAATCTTGGGTTCAAACCTCATCTGTAAGAAATGGTGAAAGGAAGAATCAATGTTTTTCTTTTTTATTTTATTTTAATTTTACTTATTTATTTATTTTGCAAGGCAGTTGGGGTTAAGTGACTTGCCCAGGGTCACACAGTTAGTATGTGCCAAGTGTCTGGTCTGAAACTGAATTTGAACTCAGGTCTTCCTGACTCCAGGGCTGGTGCTCTATCCACTGTACCACCTAGCTGCCCCTCTTTCTTTAAAAAAAAATAGTTATTTTTTCCAATTACATATGAAGACAAATTTTAACATTCATATTTTATCTTTTTTTTTAGTTATAACAATATTGTAAAGACAAATAACTTTGAAAAATTTAGAAACTGATTAGCATAATGACCAACTATGATTCCAGAGGATTCATGCTACCCACCTCCTTACAGAGAGGCCAGGGATTCAGAGTACAGATTTAGCATATTTTTTGGACATATCCACGGTGTATTTTTTTGTTTGTTTATACACATATGTGTTTGTAATGGAGATTTTGCTTTTCTCTTTCTTTTTTTTTGTTTTTTTAAATTTGTTTATTAATTTATTTTGATTTATCAACAATTACTTCCTTAACCTTTTGAGTTTTAAATTTTTCTCCCCCTTCCTCCCCAAGATGGCATGCAATCTGATATAGGCTATACATATACATTCATACTAAACATATTTTCACATTAGTGGTGTTGTAAGGAAAAATTAGACTCAGTAGGAGGAACCACCAGAAAAAGGAAACAAAACAAAACAGAAGGAAAAAATAGCAAATAGTATGCTTCTATCTATATTAAAACTCCATAGTTCTTTCTTTGGATGTGGATAGCATTTTCTATCAGGAGACCTTTGGAGATGTCTTAAATCCTTGAATTGCTGAGAAAGGCTAAGTCTACCAATGTTAGTCATTGCACAGTGTGGCTGTTACTATGTACAACATTCTCCTGGTTCTGCTCACTTCACTCAGCACAGACCATAGAAATCTTTCCAAGTTTTTCTGAAGTCCACCTACTCCTCATTTCTTATAGTATTCCATTACATTCATATACCACAACTTGCTCAACCATTCCCCAATTGATGGGCATTCCCTCAATTTCCAATTCTTGGCCACCACAAAAAGAGCTGCTATAAATATTTTTGTACATGTGAGTCCTTTTCCCATTTTTATGATCTCTTTGGGATACAGCCTTAGAAGTGGTATTGCTGAGTCAAAGGGTATGCACATTTTTATAGTCCTTTAGGCATAGCTTAACATTCTTTTTTTTTTTTAAAATTGAGTTCCAAACTTTCTCCCTCTCTTCCTCAGACAACATACACACACACACACACACACACACACACACACACACGTATGTATACATGCATATACACATATACACACATATGTATATATACACAATCATTTTAAAACATATTTCCATATCAATCATGTTGCGAAAGAAGAAACAGACCAAAAGGAAAAAAATGAAAAAAAAAGAAAGTGAAAATAGTATGCTTCTATCTGCATTCAGATTCCATCATTTTTTTCCTCTGGATGTGGAAAGCTTTTTCATCATGAGCCCTTTGGATCATTGCATTGCTGAGAATAGATAAGCCATTCGCAGCTGCTACTATGTACATTTTTCTCCCGGTTCTATTCACTTCACTTTGCTATCAGCTCATGTAAATCTTCCCAGGTTTTTCTGAAATCATCCTGCTCATCATTTCTTTTACCACAATAGTATTCCATTACATTCATATGCCACAACATGTTCAGCCTTTCCCCAGCTGGTGGGCATCTCCTCAATTTCTAGTTCTTTGCCACCACAAAAAAAGAGCTGTTATAAATATCCTTGTACAAATAGGTCTCCCCCACCTTTTTTATCTCTTTGGGATACAAAGAGTCAGTGTTTTTCAAAACTGAATGCTGAATAATTATAATAACTTAAATTGGTCACAGAAAAAAAGTAGAGAAAATGTACCTCCCTCCCCTCTTGTCAGAGTAGAGGACTAGAGCTGTGAAATATTGATACGCTGTCAGAAACGATTGAGGTGTATATTAGTTTTGCTACACTGCTTTTAATTTTTTCTTTTAGCCATCTTTGTTATAGGGGATGGAAGGAAATGAGGAGAGTTATAGTCAGAAATGAAAGTAAGATCAAAATGAAATAGATACCAACAAAATAAGATTTTTTTAAAAAGAGTTGATGTTTTTTAATTTTGTCTACTTCAGATTTTCTTTGGGCTGATAGATGGCTTATTTAAACAGGGTAGGTTAGAGCTGCTGTAATCATACACACTCTGTCTTCTCATCTTTATCCTATCTTCTAATTCAGTGTTGATTTCAACCTTTGCCCTAACTAATCAATGCTCTGACTACACACAGACAGCTGATTCTGAAACAACTCCCACATCAGTAACTTGTCATTTCCTGTCTTTTAAGATATAATCAATTTCACTTATTTGGAATATCCTTTGGTGTCTGTCTCATCTGGCACCTCTGACTCTTCTTAAAGACAAGTGTACATCATGTACAGATGAGAGCCTTCTCAGGAGTCTATAAATGAGCCTTTAGCCTCTTTTATTTCTTAGGTCTGAACCACATTTTGGCATTTCCAACATAGCTTTCAATGACCTCTCTCCTACAACCATGTTCACATTGCTGTTATTAAGTCTTAAGAAATATACGTTGACTTTGCCAAGAGTACTTGGTTAAGTACTTCATGGAAGTTCCCTTCTTCTTCATTCTTTACAGCACATGATGATGCCTAATTTGCCATTATCTCCATGGTAGATGGTTTGCTTATGTTCGTCATGAACACTTCAGGGTGAGATGGCCAACGGTATCACTACATGAAGTTTTCTGGTGCCTTTGGGCATGTGGTGAAGTCAGGTTGATCAACTCTTTTGTTCACCAAGCCAAGAATCTGTGGAGTTGGTGTTCTTTCACTTAGTTGAAAATATCTATGTCTATGTTTATGTAGATGGAGACAGATATGGGTAGTGTATGAGTAGATATAGGTGTAAATACGGATGTAGGTATAGATACAGGTTTCAAGGTGGGTGTAGATGTAAGTGTAGGTCTTAGTCAGACGGTCTGTCAAGAAGTATTTTTAAAGCACCAGCTAGATATAAGTATGGGAGTAGGCATGGGTATAGAATTATGTATAGGTGTGGTGGGTATATGAATAAGTGTACATGTGGATTTAGAGGTAGGTATAGGTGTATGTGTAAGTATAGATGTGAGTATGGGTATAGATATAGGTATCTTTGTCTTTATGCATATATACAATGATGGTGATAGATCACGGAAAAGCATCAGAGACTCCTAAAAATCTCCCATGTCTTAAAATATACATGATTTATATATGTACATATATTATGAATGATAATTCACTAGAATACAGTATATCTACTGGAACAATTTATTCTATGTTGTATGTTTACATATATATATACATATCTATATCTGTGGGTATATATACATATGCTAAATATATGTATGTGTATATTTATTGTATTCTTAAAAAGTGAATGACTCAGTAATTTCTGTCCCCTATTCCAGGGGAAAGATACATTCAGAAAGACAAATAAAATCTTAAAAGATACCAATAATTTTGCTTTTAAAGAAAAAGGGAAAAGTGTAGAGCATGATCTGAAAGATTCATTGTTGGACTTCAGGGTACTGAAGTCATGCAGAAGTCATAGGGAAAGCAGGTTGGCCCAATGGACAGATCATGAGGTTAGGAGCCAACTGGTCCTACAGCTGTCCTTGACCTATAAGATTCCCGAAAGCTCCTTACAGAACCCATGTTTCTCTCTCTTGATGGGTAGGGGCCAATCTGGTTGTTTCTAGGGAATTAGAGCATTTCAGGTTGGGTCCCTGTATGTAGTAAAGAGTCTGACAGGTCTGGGACTTTCTCTAAAGCCTCTTTCCCCACGTAGGAGGGAGGTATCAGCCTAACAAGGAGGCTTCTGTTTGAACATAGGGTCTTACACAGAAACTAGTGGCATTGTGGTAGAAAGAAGACTCGACCAACAATTAGTGAATAGCTGAATCAATTGTGGTAGCTCAATGGATGGGATAATGGTATGTCATAAATAATAACAATATTATAGTATTGTAAAGGCTGTCATCAGGGGAATCCCCTAATCAGCTCTTGCTAATGTACATGCCATGGAGTATAGCTGGAACTGAGCCAGAGTGCACATGTACTATCTTTGCAGTGCCGTCTCTGTGGTCTGTGGAACTGGGCTTTTTTTGGTGGCACATTTCCCTATATAAGCCCTTTCTAGTAAATCATTTGATAAGAGACATGTTCAATTGAAGGTTTCTGGTTGAATGGTTGAGTTCCATAGGTCAGCTTTCCCCTTCTTACCCTGCTCCTAACCTCATGGGAGCGGGGTGTATGGCACTGTAGCAAAGCAGCAGCAGAAAGGAATGGTCAATAATCCAGGGGTAGCCATCTGCTCAGTAGGCTTTAAAAGGAGTGCCTGACCTCTGGTGATCATTCTTCCTTCCTCACCACGGAAGGTGTCCTGTGTAACTCTGGGACTTCCAGTGGGTAAAAGAGAAGGGAATTACTACTACTACTGCTACTACTGCTTCTGCTCCAACTGCTCCTCCTCCTTCTCCTTTTCTTTCTCCTCCTCCTTCTCCTCCTCTTCCTTCTCCTCCTCTTCCTTCTCCTCCTCCTCCCTCTTCTCTCTCTTCTTCTCCTCCCTCTTCTCTTCTGTCAGCCCAGCAATCATGATGATTTTAAACAAACAAGTCTGGGCCTAGGACCCTGCTGACCTCATCTGCTTTATTGCCCTTTTGTAACCTAGGAGACCAACCAACCATCCTGGGATGGGTGTTTTTAGCCTGGGAAGAAACCTCGCAAGCAAGAGGCTGGGAGCTCCTGGGTCCCTTGGTTGGTACCAGTTACACAGAAGGAGAGGTCTTCTGAAATTATACCACCCACTGGCTGAAAGATGAACCCAACCATGGCCTAGTGTGCCACAGACCTGAAGGGACCTGTTCTCAGACTGAAGAACTGAGCATTAGGTGAAGTGCTGATTTGGCGGGCCCATTAGATGGCCCCTTGGTTTAATGTTTTAAGCACCAGCCTCCTGGGAGAGCATAATACTGGTTACAAAAAGAATTACAAATGAAACAGGGGACCAGCCAATGACAGCTCAGACGTTCTGGACATGTGTGGCATACTCAGCCTGGAGCAACCCCTTACAGCGACCTTGATACATGCTTATGGTATCCAGTCTGCCTATTGTATGCTTTTTAACTTGTCTGCTGAGCCAGAAATGGGGGTACACTCAGTCTCCTGTGTGTCTGTGTTTGAGTGAGGAAGTAATAATTGCTCTAACTTTCCAGGTGGGGGGAGTGCCAATGCTCTACTCTTTCCATGGGTCCATCTGAAGCCATGAGCATATAGTTCTACTGTTACTTAAGTTCCCAATGTGTCTGTTCTATCCTGCCTTTGGTGACAGAGTATTAGAGACATAATGGTCTAGGTTAAGACCAAGCCTATGAATTTTGAAGGGTCATGAGAGAAGCAGGTGTCAGAGGATTGGAATCCGTGCCAGAGTTTCCAGGCAGCAGTGCGTGAGGAATGAAACCCTGAGCAACCTACTTGGCCTAACCTAGCTCCAGATGGACACTGAGATGCTGGTTCTTTGATGCATTTAGAAGTGAGCTTGGTGAGGCTTCCATGTTCTCCACACCACCCCACACCACCCAAGGGATTTCTAGATGAGGGAACTGAGGCACAGAAATGATGACATGATCTGCCCCAAACACATAGCTAGTAAGTAGAAGAATCAGGATATGAACCTAGGCTTTCTGGCCCCTTGCATTGCAACAGGGCTCTCTTCGTAAGTTCCCATTGTAGTGTATACACACACACATACATATATATATATATATATATATATATATATATATATGTATATATATATATATATACACACACATACATATATATACATATACATATACATATACATATACATATACATATACATATACATATACATATACATATACATATACATATACATATACATATACATATACATATACATACATATACATATATATGATTTGTTGTATACATCATCCATTCCACACAATTAACCCTTTATTACTACTAGATAACAAAGTATTCTCTAGTTTTGTATCACACACTTTGGTATTTTATAGCACCTTGGTAGAAACATAGGTCACCCCTGAAATAAAACTATTTCCTTAAAAAGAGATCTCTTTGAAAGGAAATATGAAATATATTGGTATGCACTGAAAAATAGTATTGATTATAGGACATAGTTAAATTTTGTACAAGCAAGATTGGGGTGAAAATGAAGTCAATATATGAACCAATATGAGAATATAAACACACAAATATATAGAATTATAAAGAATCATAGAATCTGGGAGGGATACCAGAATCCTCTAGTCTTTAGCTCAGTCCATACTGAAGCATGTCCCAAATATTCCCATAGTCTTCCCCCTAACCCCTCCAAATCTCTGATTCAGTATCTGTTAAAACATTTCTGTAGTCGCTTACTTGTTTTTTAGTCATGTCTGACCCTTTATCACCCCATTTTGAGTTTTCTTGGCAAAGATACTGGAGTGGTTTACCATTTCCTTCTTCAGCTCATTTTATAGATGAGGAAACTGAGGCAACAGGGTTAAATGACTTGCCTAGGGTCACACAGCTAGTAAGTATCTGGAGCTGGATTTGAACTCAGGTCTTCCTGATTTCAGGCCCAGCACTCTATCGACTATATCACCTTAGCTTCCCTTTAACATTTCTAATATGGGAGAACTCACTATCTACTGGGGCAGCCCACTTCATTATTGTACAGTACTAATTGTTAGGAAGTTCTCCTTCATTTTGGGCCAAGATCTGCATACTTATTAATTTTCCTCACTGATCCTAAATTCTCCCTTGTGAGGAATAAACAATCCTAATTTAAATCCCTCTTCTATACAAAAAGCAGTTTGCCTTTTTGTCTTATATGTAAATGAATATTAAGTTGTAATGTTAGAATGTAAGCTCCATGAGGGCAGGGGTATCGTGTGTTAGCTAAGAGTGTAAGCTCTGTGAGGGCAAGGCTCCTTTCTCTTTTGACTTCAATATATCATTGGGAGCCAAGTTCTTTCTTAGCAAATATTTGGACTAGGTGATCTGTAAAACCCCTCCCAGTTCTCCATCTTATCATTCCCCCTATAAGGGAGTCTAGGACATGTGCAGAGTGCCTAGGACTAATGGACTCTCCCTGAAGCAGGTTTCTCAACCTTTTCACATGGGAAGACTCTGTCTAAGGCACCCTGCATCTGTCCCACCTCTCACGACACTACTCATTGGATGACTGATTGAATCCAGCAGCAGCTGAAGCTGGGTTCAAGCTTTAACATCGAAAGGAGGATTTTGAACTCACATCTCTGAGCTTCTGAATGTTTACCTCCAGTTGCTCTGAAGTGCCGGGCATCTAACTCTTTCAAAGACCATACAAAGTGCAGACTAGACATCAAGTTGGGCTGTCCTCATTATCCTTCCTCCAGAGAACAAACATATTAGATCCTTAATGAGGAACCCAGGGAGTTTTTCACTTGGGCTATGGGCCTGATACCTAAATCATGGTGGTTGTGAATTACTAATCTCTTTGAAAGCTCTCAAATTCTCCACAAATGCTCCAACTATGGATCAGAGCTGCTCATTTCACTCCCACCCGCCCGGTTCTTTCCTCTCCCCCATGGAGACCTCCCACCAGTCTCATTCTGAATCAATGGATGTAGAAAAGTTGGAGATGAAAATAAATGCTGTGGCACGCGGAGGAGCGGTCCCGGTACATGAAAACAAATCAATAATTTCACCTTCTCCTGTATGCAGCCCTCAGCTTGGGTCAATAAACTCACACAGCCAGCAGTATTTCACCAACTCTGATAGCTCTTTGCTATCAGCCGAATGTATATATTGAGGGAATAAATGGTCTTTTCCGGCTATTAGATGGCCAAGAAGATGAGTATTTCTTCCTGGAAAGCTAGTGTTTCTGTGTATGCAGTGAGGAACTAAGGCAGGAAGGAGACTGGCCATCACCCTCCCTCTTTCCCCTTAGAAAACAGAAATAGATACTGGGTTTGACAAAGGCACTTTGGAATAGCTACAGGAAAGAATATATACATATACATATACATATACATATACATATACATATACATATACATATACATATACATATACATATACATATACATATACATATACATATACATATACATATACATATACATATACATATACATATACATATACATATACATATACATATACATATATCATATGCATATGCATATACATAAACATATATATACACATACATACACACACATATATACACACATATATAAAACATAACATGAAATGAGATAATATATACAACATGTGATGTGTCATTACATAAAATTGCACAATATTTTACATAGTATGACATGAGATGACATATAATGTGCTATAACGTTACAATTATGTGGTGTTATGAGGATAGGATATATGATATTAAATGATATAGTATGGTATAGTACAGTATGGCATGGTATAGTATGATGTGATGGGCTATGATATAATACAGCACAACACCATATGATGTGATATTACATGAAATGATATGATGTGGCATGACATGGCAAGATAATATATTAGTTCAGAGAATTCATACTGTACAAAGAAGGGGCAGCTAGGTGGCACTGTAGTGCATAGAGTGCTGGGGCTGGGGTCAGAAAGACTCATCTTCCTGAGTTCAAACATTTCCTAGCTGTGTGACCCTAGTTAAGTCACTTAATCCTGTTTGCCTCAGTTTTCTCATCTGTAAAATGATCTGGAGAAGGAAATGGCAAACCACTCTAGCATCTTTTTCAAGAAAACCGCAGATGAGGTCACAAAGAGTCAGACATGACTGAAAAAATGACTGAACAACAAAAATCATATAAAGAGTGGTGAATTATGAATCGGAAAACCTGGGTTCAAGTCCAATTTCATCAGAGGCTGTACTCTTCCTTTCCTCTTCCTATTTGAGAGGGATTCAGTGCTGGATCTGGAGTCAGAAGATCTAGGTTTCACTTCTGGCTTTGGTACTTAACTACCTCCCTATGTGTGTGACCTTAGATAAGTTGTTTCAACTGCCTAGCCCTCAGTTTCCCTATCTGTAAAGTAAGCTGGACTACACTGCCTCTGAGGTCCCTTCCAGCTGTAAATCTATGGTCTTTGATGTGTGCTGTTAAATGAACTCTATAAGCTATCTGTCTGACTGGATAATGTATTCACAACAATCAAACATTCTTCAGTCTCTTGGTCTATTATGAGTTCACAATGCTAGAGCTGGATGGGATCTCAGAAGCCACCCAGTCCAATCCCTTCATTTTACAAACAAAGAAACTGAGTCCTAGAAGAGGTTAAGTGATTCACCCAAGATCACAAAAGCAGAGATGGATTTTGAACCCAGAACCTTTAACTCCAGAGCCTAGTGGTCTTTCCATAGCACCACACTGACTCTGCAGTATTCTAGGACTTAATGTCATCAGTTAGTACAAAGATATCCCCGAGAGAGCATATCTGGGGAGTCTCACCATCTACAGAAGATCCCTTTCAGTCTCAGCTCTGGGCTAGGTCTACTGCAGAGAGGGACAAACTCGTCTGGTAAGTATAGTTTTTCCTGCTCCATTCCTGGTTTGATATTAATGCGCAGAATGTAGGTGCCTGTACATGACTAGCTCTATAGTTGTCTGACAGAAACGTTGTGTGACTACAACATGGCGCACATCAGGTGCTTTTTTGAAGGAGGATCTTTAGGGCAGAATTTTACTCCACCAAATCAAAATGTTTTTTAATAGTTAGCAAACAGTAAGTAAAGTAGGACATCTTTCAACAGTACATTCTCTACATCTTTCAACAGCATGATGGCAAGCATGTGGTTTACTGTGCAATACCGCTTGTGAAAGTCTTGCCATTCCAATCTAATACCCTCATGAATGTTGTCCTCCATGAGTGTACAGATTATTGTCACAAAAAAGTTATGCAGATCATGTCAAAATAGGCATATAAGTTAGATGTCGTTGATGTTTGGTTGCCTTTGGGGGAGGGAAAATTATAATGTCTAAGATTTTCTCCTGTGAATTTGTTATCTTCCGCTTCTTCATACAATTTGAGAATAACTCACTCACTGCCATCAAATTGGTGCTGATTCTAGCACAAATCTCTCCTGGATTTGATTTATTTCCAAAGCTCTTCTAATCTTTGTTTTCTTCAGCACCACTTTTGCCTCCTCTATAGGGTAACATGGGGTCTCCACTCACCTCAGTGGAAAAAAAGAGTTTATGTAACATTAATTCTCTAGCTCCTACTTACTTTGGCAAATCAGATTCTGGGCTGGGATTTCTAATGCTGTTGCCCAGGACCACCTCCCACTGGTATTCTTCCAATTGATTAAGGCTCAGAGTTAATTAGCTTTCAGAAGCATTTTTTATTTTTTGGTTTGGTTTGGTTTTTTACTATGCAGGTATAACAAAGACAGTTGTTATGGAAACATCCCCTCCAACTAGGGGCATATCTTCCCTTGAAGGCACAAGATCCCTTTGGAAAGTGGGTTTAAATACAGAGAACAAATGTAGTCAGATGGTAAGCTCATAGTTCTTAGAAGAGGACTTGAAGTTTTTTTCCCTTTTTGCAGAGTCCTCAGGGTATGGCTATCACCTCCATTACACTTTATTACCGATACTAATGCAAAACCCAGATCTCCCAACTTTTTAAAGTTCATTTTCTCTTCACCTACTAAACAGAAGGGGAAGATAATGAGGAGAGGGAAGGAGGAAGAGATAGAGGAGAGAGAGAGAAAAGAGAGGAGAGAGAGGAAAAAGAGAAAGGGAGAGAGAGAGAGAGAGAGAGAGAGAGAGAGAGAGAGAGAGAGAGAGAATGAGAGAGAATTTCCCTTAACCAAAGAGGAAAGACTGACTCTTTTTCTCTGTGCTCTATCCACTGTGCCACCTAGCTGCCCTCTCAACCTTTTTTTTCTTAAATAGGGTTCAGCAAAATTAACATTAAAAAGTCTGAAGATTACATAGTATTTCATACCCATAGTACCACACTGCTGCAAAGAATGAGGGCGAAGTCCTTTCTTATTTCCCTTATTTAGGGTCAAGCTTAGCCATTTTAATTTCAGAGTTCAAGAAACTCATTCTTGTTGACTTTGTGTGTGTGCATTCATGTATAGAGAACATGGCTATTGCTCCCCCTTTTCCAGGAGACTATGCTACTCAATAGCATAACAGTTCAGACTGGCTGCATACTACCATACTGTTGACTGATGTCGAGTTGGAAGTTCACTAAAAACCCTTTTTTCATACAAACCACTCTCTAACCATGCCTCCCTCATCTTTTTACTTATGATGTGGATTTCTCAAGCCCAAATATAAGGTATTACATTTAACCATCATAAATTTTACCTTGTTAGATTCAACCCAATATTCAAGCTCATTAAAGCCTTTTAGTAGCCTCACTCATTCATTCAATGTGCCAATTATCCCCCAGCCTTTTTCATTTACACATTTGATAAGAGTGCCATCTATTTCATCACATAAACCACTGATAAAATTGTTCAGCATTAGAGGGCCAACCACAGATCCCTGGAGCATTCTATGGGAGACCTTGCCAAGTTGCCATTGGCTCATTAATGGTCACTCTTTGAGGCTGGCCATCAACTAGTTCCATTTCTTCCTAACTGTACTATCACCTAGCTTGTATATATCTAGTTTTTCCAAAGGAAGATTATGCGATGCTCTTATCAAATACTTTACTAAAATCTAGGTAAATTATATTGATAATATTGACAATTCCCAAGGAATTCTCATTGTTGCCCACTGTCTTTCTTGGACTTCATCATCTCCAGAAACTCATCATTCTGTGAGATGAAACAACTCAGAAACCCTCACCTTCTCAATTCATTTCAAACCCAACTGCCTAACTGGATGATTTCATCATTCCACCATGCCTGGTAACCTCCCCCACCCTTCAGCTTCTTTTTATATGTTATCTCCCCCATTCCATTGTAAGCTCCTTGAGGGCAGGGACTATTTTATGCCTTTTTTGTATCCCTAGCTCTTCAGTGCCTAGGCACTTGGAGTAGCTGCTGAATGAATGCTTATTGACTCTAATGACATCCCCCTTATCTACTAGTTTAGCAACTCAGAAAAAAAGAAAAGAAAAGAAACAAACTAACAAACGAACCAAGTGAGTCTGCTATGGCCTGTTCTTGATGAATCCACGCTGACTCTCTGGAATCATGTTTCTTTCCCTCAGCTTCACCAACGATCTCCTCAACAGTAAAATTGGGATGGAGACTGGACCAATGATTTCATTGATATTTCATTGACTCCTAGATGAGGAAACTACCTATTCAGGTCATTTCTTCCTCTGCAAGTCTTAGAGAGCTACCTAGAATACTAAAAGGATAAAATGACTTACCCAAAGTCACACAGCCAGTATTATCAGAGGCAGGATTTGAACCCAAGTTTTCTTGGCTCCAAGGCTGCCCGCTGTCCTCTATGCCTCTCTTCTCAACAATATGTTCTAGAGGCTTCACAGGTTTCAAAGTCAAGATCTCTGTATTTATATCCCTTTTTCTGAAAATTGGAACATATTCCCCTTTCTGGTCCTATGCCCCTCTCCTTTTCTCCACAATCTTTCCGATATCACAGATAATGATTTGGCCATCACATAGTACCTAAGCACGCAGTCCATCTGGGTCAGGTGGCTGACTTCATCAAAGGCAGCTAAGTGTTCTCTTTACTTATCTAGTGCATCAACCCCCTATTGCCCATCTTCATTGCATCCTTGATTCCAGAAGTCATTCTTGGCTGAGAAAATAAAAGAAAAATAAAAATTGAACTGCTTTCATTCCCAAGGGAGAAGTGGTCAAAGGATCATGAATGAATATTTTTCAATAGTGAAAATTTATAAACTATCAACAACCATATGGAAGAGTGCTCCAAATGAGTAATAAATAGGAGAAGTATAAGTCAGCCTTGAGGTTATACCCCACACCTTGTAAATTGACAAAGATGACAAATAATAGAAATTGTCAGTGTTGGAGGGACTGTGGGGAAAACAGGCACGTGGGTGAAAAGTTGGTAGTGATAGAATTATGAATTGATAGAACCATTATGAAAAGCAATTTGTCATCTCTTCATTGTCAGTTATCATGATCTCATCCACCTTCACACATCTTAACTGTCCTTTACTTGTTCCTTCTCTTCTTCCCAATATAGCTAAAACCAAGACAAAAGACCCTTTTTGATGTCCTTAGCTTTTCATAACAGCTTCTCGTTCTGAGCTTTAGTGTTCCCGACACTATTCTTATAGTTTCATGCCATAGTTTTATATCCACTGTCTGTTATCTGCTCTTGCTTTTCCCCTTCATACATATCTGCTAGATAATCTGAGTTCTTTAGTGAGTTTTCTGAGCATCCACATTGGTCTCTTCAGACAAGTCTCATTTTTCTTCCTTGTTGGAATTGTTTTACTTCATGCTTTAAATATTTCATTCTGTAGAGTTTCCCAGCCCTCTTCATCTGATTTCCCTCATACAGTTTTTGTTCAGAGGATCCTAACTATGCTTCCCATGAACACTTTGAAATTTTCTTTCCCCAAATTTAGGGAGTATATTTGATTCTGTTATTATCACAAACTCTAAGAAGGAATAGTTATTTCCCTCCCCAATGGTTCCATCATTTCCAACCCAGCAACCAGTTCCTCCCTGTTGTGAAAATCATATCAGGAATACAATCTCTCCTTATTTGCTTTCCTCACATTTTGAAGGATGAAATTAGCTTTAACATAAATCAAGAAGTTATTGTCTGTATTGGCCAAGGGAGAACCGTGGCTGACACATGAATAATTGAGGTCCCCATCACTACACCTAGCAGTTCACCTTCCAGACTAGTGGTCTGTTTCCCTAAGTCTTCATCTGTTTCCTCTTTCTATCCAGTTAGTCTGTAGTGTCAAAATCACCTCCCTATTTTTCTCCACTGAACTTCACTCAAATACTTTCTACCATGCTCCCCCATACTGGTTCTCCTCTATTTCCTCACATGAATAGATCTTATTACTATAAAATGTTTCTCTCCCCCTACACACAAACACCCATGCGTACATTTTAGATTATCCTTTTTAAAAAAAAAAATCAGGTCTATCCATCCCAAATTGTAAGCCATTCACATGTCTCATCTTACCAAGTCTTTGTAATATTTATGAAGTCAAATTGGCTTTCTTGGGTTGGCATTTCTAGTTTCCCTTTATGTTGCCTAAACTATGTGCTTTTGCATGTCATTATTTTGTACTATCAGTTCACTCCAGATGGGACTTGAACCCACAATCCCTGGCTTAGAAAGCCAATGCCTTATTTATTAAACCACTGGGGCTTTTAGCCTAACAACTAACACCAAGAAAACACACGTGCTTCACCAGCCAGCACCACACCTTCTTTACATAGAACCACTGGTTATAGCAAATGAAGAAGTTTTGAATACCATGGATAAGTTCACTCACCTTGGCAAAATACTTTCTAGAGATGTATACATTGACAATGAGGTTGATGCACGCATTGCCAAAGCTAGTTCAGTGTTTGGGAGGCTCTGAAGGAAAGTGTGGGAGAGAAGAGGTATTAGACTGATTATCAAACTTATGGTCTACAGAACTGTTATGCTGACTTCATTGTTGTATACCTGTGAAGCCTGGACAGTCTCCTAGCAGCACTCCAGGAAACTGAATCACTTCTACTTGAATTGTCTTAGGAAGATTCTGAAGATCACCTGGCAGGATGAGGCATCAGACGCTGATGTTCTTTCTGAAACTAAACTGCCAAGCATTCAAACTCTGATGCAGACAGCTCAATTCCAATGGGCTGGCCACACTGTTTCAAATGGCAAACATATGCTTGCCCAAAAGACTATTTTACAGAGAACTCACACAGGGCAAGCGTTCACATGGTGGGCAGAAGAAGTGACACAAGGACACTCTCAAGATCTCTCTTAGAAACTTAGGAATCAATTATGTAACGTGAAGGACACTGGCCCAGGACCGCCTAGCATGGTGCGCCCTCATCAAAAAAGGTGCTGTGCACTATGAGCAAAGCAGAATTGAAGTAGCTCAAAAGAAATGCGAGATGTGCACGTTTAGAGACATCTCCACCCCAAATGTTCACAAGGACTATTTGTGCCTGATCTGTGGTAGAACATTCTGAGCTTGTATTGGTCAGATCAGCCACAGTCAGACACACTGTACCTTGACTCCAACATAGTGATGTCATTTTGGTACTCTTCGAGAATGAAGGACAACAACCATTACTTTGTACTATCACTAGGCTGACCACATCTGTAATGTTGTCTATAATTCTGGGCAGCAGAGTTTGGGAAGTTCATTGAGCAAGTCAGAGGATATTCAAAGAAGGGTGACCAAGATAGGGAAGGATCTAGCACACAGGCCATATGAGGGTCACTTCCAGGAACTAAAACTGGTTAGGTTGGAGAAGAGAAGGCTTGGGGGTGGAGGGGGCACAGGATTGCTTTCTTCAAATACTTGAAAGACTTGCATGGCTAAGGGAGATGAGACTTGTTCAGCTTGGCCCCAAAGGGCAGAAGTATGTAGAAAATGCAAAGAGGCAAATTTGAGATTAATGTCAGGAAAGATTTCCTAACAGTTGTAACTGTCCTAAAAGTGGATGGACTGCCTTGGGAGGGAACAAGTTGTCTCTCACTAGAGAGTTTAATGAAAAGGAGAAAACCCTTGTTGGGTATGTATGTCACTGAGAAGATTCTTTTTCAAGTATAAGTTGAACTAGATGGCAGCTAAGATTGTTTCCAACTTTGAAATTCTTTGAAACATAATATGGCATGGTGTGACATACCCTGACATGATGTGATGTGATGTGATGCAATATTAATGACATAACCTAACATAGTAATGTGCTATAACAGAATATATGAATAAAGAGCTGGACCTGGGATTTCATTAGTGTAAGGAAGTCCCAGTAAAGGAAATCCCCTCCACAAATGCAGGGCCAGCTCCTCCTTTGCCACTCCTCATCTTAATGAGTTGTCTAGAGCACTGACCTGACTTGCTGAGATAACACAGCCTTTATGTGTCAAAGGTGAGATGTAAACAGGTGTCTTCCTCACTTCAAGGCCAACTCAAGCTCCTAAAACATGCATTTTCATAATATTATATATCAGACCATAATCTCATACCATACCATACCATATCATACCATTCCATATCTTGCCTGATCACATCACATCATGTCATATAATATCACACCATGTTGCATCACATGTCATGTAATATCATGTCGTATGCATCATATCACATCATGCTATGTCATATCGTGCCATATCATAACACATGATATCGTGTCATAGCCTATTCTGTGTCATGGCATATCCTACCCTATCATGTCATGTCACATCACACCATATTAGGCAATATGGCATAATTGAGAGTTGGCCTTTGGATCAGGAAGAGCTGAGTTTGAATTTTATCTCCATGATGAACTGTGTGATCCTGGGCAGATTCTTCACTCCTCTGGCACTCAGTTTCCTCTGTGAAATGCAGTTAGCCCTTGGTGACATCCAGAGCTCTTTTTGGATCTCAATCTGTGATCCCTTCTAGTTCAAGTTGTGACTGACACCTACTGTTGTTGTGAAGTTGGGTGAGTCCTTCACCTCTCTATGTCCTGGGCAGCCTTGTACCCCTCTCAGCCTCAGAACAGCTGCAAATCTGCATTGGTAGAGGAAATTCCTGATGCGGGCTACTTACACTGATGAGCTCAGCAGTCTGGTCAAAATAGATAACATGGCATGACATGTTGTGATATATCATGACTTAACATAAGCCTGTTCACTCACATTTATCCTGTAGTGCACTAGGTTGGGAGTCAGAAGACCTGGGCTCAAATCACATCTCTGGTACTTCCTGGCTATGTGACAATGGGGATGGATATCTCTTGATCTCTCTGTTCCTGTTTCCTCATCTATAAGGTGAAGGTAATAATACCTTCAGTCCCTACCTCACCATATTATTTTGAGGCCCAAATGACATAATGTGTGTGAAACAGTTAGCCAACTTTGGAGCACTGTCTGAATATTATTATTCAAATCATTTCCTCTTCAGCTGCAATGAATTTGAGCAAACGAAGGTTGTCAACTGAAAGACGGAAGGTGGAAACAGGGTGATTGGCTTTTTCTGGGTGATTTCAGGCTTAAAAGAAGAAAGCCACAAATCCTAAAAGGTCCCTACCCCTAGTGCTGCCAAAGTGACTCTACAATATCCTCTGGTTGCTGAGAATACTTTAAGCCTCGTCAATATAGAATTAAAAGGCATGATGGATGTTTGGCAATAGAGTACAGAGTGATAAATCCTTTGGATTTGATTTCATATCATCCTGGAGCACACCTTCCACTCCTCAGCTCTGGGAAATGATCAGAAGTCCGAGGTTGATTTATGACCTGATCATCCATCTCACCAGCTTCCTTATTTCACAGAAAAATTGCTGCCGTCTTTTGATAGAGGAGAGGGTCTAGTTGTCCCTCCTGCCATCCTGCACCATGATGGGAACACAGGTGTCTACTCATTTGGAAAATCATAAAGAGGAGTTAGAGGTGTTGCAGGTAAAGAGATAGAAAGAATCCTATCATGAATAGTGATATGGGGCAAGAAGCTGGGCCTGAGGTTGACATCCTTTCTACTTTCTGCTAGATGAGTTTTTGTTTTTATTTCTGGGTTATGTGGGAAGTATGTTTTCTCCAGTCTGATTCACCCACCATCTTTCCTCTGTGTAAGATTCATCATGAACTATCAAAGGAAGCTTGGGATATTTGGACACACCTCTAACCTGTTCAGCTGAGGGCAATGACTATACTCAGAGTCTCATCCAAACAAAAGATCACAGAGTTGAAAGGGACCTGAAAGATCACGTAACCCAGCCTTTACCTGAAACAAGAACCTTCTCTGCAGCTCCATCCTTGATGTCCTTATCAGAATGGATCCTTGGATGGGTGGACCTTGGAGGGTATTTCTGATGGTTTCATCTTATAGTGAGTTTGAACAGGGCAAAATAAGTCCGATATAGAGTGGTTGATTGGTTGAAAGATCAATCCATCTATCAAGTCCTTCAGCCATTGGTCCATCATGGAACCTCAAAATTGGAAGTGACCTCAGAAGTGATATAGTCCAACCCATACCTGAACAAGAATCCCCTCTACACTATACCCAAAAAGTGGTCCTCCAAACTCTGCTTAAAACCACCAAGGAGGGATAAACTATTACTTCCACTGCGGCTCATTCTGCTTTTGCCCAACTCTAATTATTAGGAAGTTGTCTTTTTTTCTTTTCATCAAGCCTTGATTTGTTTCTCTGTGACTTCCACCCTTTGCTCCTACTTCTGCCTTCTGAGACTAAACAGAATAAGTCTAATTCCTCTTTTCCATGACAGCCCTTCAAATAGTTGAAAACAGCTATCACGCATCCCCTAAATCATCTCTTCTCCCAGCTAAACATCTCTCTATCCATCATTTCTTCAATCAGCCAAACCATACTTCCATATTAGTACAGAAGCACACCACAGCATCTTAGCCACCATAGACAGATTGCATAAAAGAAGAGATGAAGAAAGGGTAGTTATTATGGTGGTGTAAATTCCCCTTGCTCTGCCCACCTCCCACCCAGAGTGCCTTGATCTCATGACATCACTCCCTCCATCCAACCGCTTATAGACAATGTTTATGATGGATTCCTCAAGCCATTGTATTTATGAACACGACTTGTTATCTTGCTGACATTCCATAGCCTCAGGCTGGGATCCAGTTGGCCAGTCCATAAGATCATGTATCCATCATTCTATTAATTCACCAGGACATGATTTGATGCATTCAGTAGAGGTGGGGGGTGGGGTAATCAGAGCAAAGTAAAAGAGCCAGTTTCCTTGGGACCTAGGCCAAGGTTCATGGTTTGATGCTCTGTTATTCCCAGTCCCAAAGCTGACATTGGAACTGGGGAGGAAGGTGGATAGGGGCACACCAGAGGAAAACACTACTTGTGGTAGAAAAACTGGAACATGATGTGGTGAGAGGATGCCTCCTCCCTGGTATAGGCCATGCCATATCATAATCTAAGCTCTTGTATCTCTACTGATTGCCTTCCACTATGAAGACATCAGCACTCACCTGCAGCTTTTCCTCTCCCTCTTCCCCAATAGGGACAGAATGGGATCCCTCCATTTTCACTTAAGGAATACCATAGCTACATCCAACCATGATGGGATGTCCTCTCTCCAACATCTACTCCCACTTCCTCCCATACACAGCCCTCTACACACCTTTTCCTATAGGCCAAAAGAACTGCACAGAACTGGGAGACAGACAGTGTAGAGGTGGCATGAAATTTCCCATCTTGCTTCAGGTTCCAAAATTCCTGTTAAGGATTTTGAGTGAGGAGACATAGTCCTTAGCAAACTTGCCACTGCTAATATAGAGCAAGATCCTAATGACCATCCTTTATCTGGCTTTTTGCATCCCATTCCCAGGAAGAAGAAAGGCAATGTGTCATAGTAGACAGAGAATTGGGCTCTAAGCAAGAGAAGAAACTCCTGGAATTAACTTCCATCCAAGAAATCTGCTAGATGGGTGACCCTGGGAAAGTCACCTAACCTCTTAATGCCTTCCTTTGAATCCTCAGCAGTTAGCACAGTGCCTGGCACACAGTAAGCACTTCATAAATGCTTGCGGATGACGGATGATAAGACTATAAACTCTAGAGAAAGATTTTCATCCAAGAGTTCCTATGTCACTAAAATCATTGATCCAGTCCTCTCCCTCATCCCCTGCCAGGGAGGAAAGTTCAGGTAGGTCTTTCCTATTTTAAGTCAATGGACTCTCTCAGCAGTCATATGGCTTCCTAGTGCATTTGGTATTTCCAGACATATTCAAAGGTCTTCAAAGAAAAGGAGGTTTGCACCTTAATTGCACTCTTTCAGTTTTAAAGTGTGGGTCCTTGTCTTATGCTTACATATTATACTTAAGTTAGTTTCATTTTAGGTTTTGTGTAGTTTGGTAAAAACAATTGCCCTTTATGATTGCGCATTCAATAAATGTTCACTCTAAAAAAATACATAAATAAAGTTTCCTAGGTGCCCATCATAATGAAATGACCTATATATGCCTATTGGTGGTGGCCATGGATGAAAGATATTAGGAGACACCCTGTTCTCCAAAGCTAAGGCCCAGCAAGTAAGCTGTGTCCTAAGCGTGGCATAACAACAATCCTCTATTCTCACCTTCTGGATGATCTCACCCTCTGGCAAAATCACATAATTATAGTACTGCTTCGACCAGCACCAGCTGTTCTGTGAGCTTGGACAAGCTTGGACAAGTTCTAGTCATGAAGCCTTGCTATGACTCAACAGCTCACTGTGCAGCCATTGGTATAAGTATTGAGATCTCCCCATACTGTCTTGGGTCCCCCCCACTAGGGGTGGGGCCCCGATACATGTTTCTTGTTCCCTCTTTGCTTGTAAGCCATTTCCCTCGGTTTGAAATTAAACTCATGTTTGATTCTTGACTTTCCTGTCTCTAGCCTGCTCTGTTCAGCTCCAGCCATCCACAGGTTAGAGGCAGGTTTGGTCCAGTTGACAACCTTAAAGGACTATATACCATATAGTCCAACTTCTCCATTTTGTAGATGAAGAAATAAGAGCTGGAAGCATTGAGATAAGTCCAAGATTAAGGCAGCTAGGTGGTGCAGTGGATAGAGCACTGGGTCTGTAATCAGAAGACTCATCTTCATAAGTTCAAATCTGGCCTCTGACACTTACTAGCTGTGTAACTCTGGGCAAGCCACTTAACCCTGTTTGCCTCAGTTTACTTATCTGTAAAATAACCTGGAGAAGGAAATGGCAAACCACTCCAGTATCTTTGCCAAGAAAACCCCAAATGGGGTCATGAAGAGTTAGACATGACCAAGACAACTGAACAATAACAACCAGTGTTATATTGAGAAGATCAGAGGTCCTCTGTCTCCAATGCCTGCCTTCTTTCCTTTGCCATGCTTCTTCTCCCTGATAGAGAAGTCCATTTCATCGGAACCAAGAAGGAGGGGGAGATAGCAGCACACAGTCTGGCTATACTGAGGGGAGGGGTGATATGACCTTCAGCCCCAAAAGAATAGGAGGCAGGTACTTTGGCAAGGAGACCCGCCTGGGTGATTTAGGAGGTGGTTCTGTCTGGTGCTATAAATTAGGAAGTGTGCCAGGTGCCTCTGGGAAGAAGAGCACCAAGGGAAAATGTGACCTACCATTTGTGCCCTGCCATGTTGTTAGCCTGGCACAAGGCTCTGTTCACTCCATGCTAGTTACTGTTTGACACTTAAGTATCTTGGGCAAGACCATAAACACCTTTGTACTGATTTCCTCGACTGAGGCTACGAGTAAGAGAGTGAGAAAATAGCCTCAATGTGATCCAGGTCATCCTTTTCCTGAGTCTCTGACCCAAGAGTTATACCTGTAATAGCACCATATTACTAGCGCTTTCTCTTCTCTCTCTTCTCTTCATGTTCCTGTTTTTACCTTCTATTATCTCTGCATTTCTCTCTCAATCTCTGTTCTCTTTTCACTATTGCTGACTATTTCTGTCTGACTTTTTCCTATGTCTTTCATTCTGTCTTTGTGTCTCAGTCTCTATCTCTTTCTCCCTCTGTTTTTTGTCTGTATTTATGCATCTATGTCTTTCTTCCTTTGTCTCTGGGTACCTGTCCCTGTGTCTGTTTATTTCTCCATATTTCTTCCCATATCTGTTTGCCTTATCTATATATCTGTCCCTGCTGTCTCTCAAATCCTCTCTCTCTCTCTCCTCTCTCTCTGTCTCTCTTTCTGTGTCTCTCTCTTCCACTCTCTCTCTCCTCTCTCTCTCTCTCAGAAACTTATTGAGGTTTTCCCCTTAGACTGATATTTTCCCAGACAGATATTTTTCTCATGGTAAATTAGGCCATCTTTTCTCTCAATTCTTGCCTAGCCCTTAGTCATTGACTGGTCATTGTCTCAGGCAAACTGAGACCTGGGAAAGACCTTAATTTAGAAAGGCCAAGGTCATCCACTGCATCCCAGGCCATTGCCTGTCCTCTTGACTTTTATCTTGCCACTGGACTTCAATGACTCTGAAAGAAAGAGTGAGGCTGACAACTTTGTGCAGCTCTACCTCACTTAAATCCAATTCATGATCAGGTCAAGACATTACCCTGTGATGTCATTGGTCCTCTTTAAAAGCCAGGGCAAACTTCTATTCTGTCTGTCTGCTTCTCTTTCAAATTGTCTCTGTTTCCCTCTCTCCCTTTCTGTCTGTATCTGTCTCTATTTCTGTCAAATTCTCCCTCTGTTTCTTTCCCAAATTGTTTCTTTTTTCTCTCTCTCTCCCTAAAGATCTGTCCATTTTTCTTTCCCTCTGTTCCTGCATATCTCTGTGTCTTCTTCCCTTATCTCTGCATTTCTGTCTCTCAGGCCTTCCACTCCGGCCCATCTGCTTTCCCTCACTGCACCTGGAAGTTTTATGTGTAGAACCTGTCATCCTTCATAACCACTAACATTTATTCTTCTAAATTAGCAACTTCTCCAGGGTGAGGCTGACCAGGGAGATTTCCACAAGGACCACGATAGCTCAAAAGCTAATTATCACACTGCACCCAGTCCCACTGAGCCTCCAGAATCCAGGAGTGCCTACCACCTGGAGATGTCTGACGAGGCCCTGGAAGCTGGTATGGGGTCAGACTCAAAATCACAGGTCAATGGTTGAACTGAATTTACTGCTTAACTGCCTTAGTGACACAGTTTTGTGTTAGCCAGTGGGCACAGGAAGATTTGAAGGTGGGAGTCTCCCCTCATGCTCTGATGGTAAGGGTTGTTTTTCACTTGTTGGAGTGACAAGAAGCAGACTCATTTAAGATTAGGGAGGCTGGGAAGTATATTCTACTCTACCTCTTCTGCTAGCTTGCTGTGTGGCCATGAGGAAATATGGAGTCCCATATGGAAATATGGGTCTTAGCTGCTGCTTCTCTGAAATAAAAGCATCCCCTTAGCTGAGCTCTCACAACCATGACCAGTTTAACAGAGCTGCCAGAGCAGGAGTGAGGAGCAGTGATGAGGGATCTCTGAAATGGACAGAATTCCAAAGAGTTCATCTTTCTGGTGGTGAAGGTAACACTGCATCAGAAGATATGATAATTAATGTCTAGTATCTGAGAACTTCTTAAATTAGAGAAAGGGGGTTTATTCTCGAGGAACCCATGCCACAAACTCAATGCATGACCTTGGGTACATCCTTTCCCCTCTCAGAATCCCAGTTCTCTCTGCTGTGAAATGAAGGTTTTATCATCTCCAAGCTGCCCTTGAACTCTTAAATTCTATGATCCAAGAGTAAGAGGCAAAGTCCTCCTTTCCCAGACCCCAAGAGGAAGCTGGTAGAGGCAGCAGCAGTAGCTGCTTGAGTTCTGGTACAATCCACCCTCCAGTCTGATCTGCTGCAGATGCATTTTAGGTGGCTCAAAGGAGGAATGCCCATCCTGGAGCCAGGCAGGTTTGGAGGCAGAGAGGACTGATCCACCATCCTGATCTAGGGGCCAAACACCTCACTTGTTAAAGTTCTATGAGGAATCAAGAAGACCTGGGTTCAAGTCCTGCCTCTGACATGTCCTGATCATGTGACCCTGGGCAGGTCACCCCAACTTTCAGTGCCCTGAGCAACTCTGAGACTGTAAGTATTATATATATATATATACATGTATATATATATATATATATATATACATATATATATGTATATATATATAAAATATATTACATATTTATAATATAATATATTACACATAATATATATTATATAATTATATATATAATATATATTATATTATATCTTTACAAGTTTTATAAATATTGTGATTACAGTACCTACCTATATACATATCAACAGAGGGAGGTTTCCTCAATGGGAAACTCCCAGCACCAACAAAACCCCAAATCCAGCCTGTAAATAAAAGGGGAAGATAACATTAGAATTTTACAGGAAGGTCAAAGACAAAAAGGTTTCTTATACACCAAGATATCCATGGCATTTTTTGCAGTGACAAATTGCTGTAAGGTAGATTCAGTGTGATACAGTGGATAGAGAGTTGACCTCAAAGTGAGGAAGACCTGTTTGTGTGACCCTATGTAAATCACTTAGCCCATCAATGCTCTAGGCAATTTTCTAAGACTAAGTTACAGAGAAGGAACCCACCTGCATTCGAAGAGGGAGCATCTAGTACTGATGAAATCACACATCTCTATCTGGTCCATCACCCAATGAGTCTTCCTTCCCTCCTTACTAACATGTCACCTCTGATGTGAACAGGGAACAAAGTAGGTGCCCATTGATTACAGACTGGCTGAACACATTGTGGCCCGTAGATGTAATGAAATATTACTCTACCACCACAAACAATGAATACGAAGAATTCAAATAAGCCTGGGAAGATTTTTTTGAACTGATGAAGAGTAAAGTGAGCAGAACCAGGAAAACATTCTACTTGGTGATTACAGCCATATAAATCAAAAGGAAAACAACAAAAACGAAAACAACCCTGGATGATTATTGTGATCAAGGTCCTCCTAGAAGAACAGATAAGAAAGTGAATCTCCCTCCTTTTTTTTAAATAGAGTTGGGAGGGGGGAGGCTATGGCTGTGGACCTTTTTCTACACTGTCATGTTGGAATGATGTAGTGGTTAGTTTTGCTGAATTGCTTTCTTCCCCCTCTTC
This sequence comes from Phascolarctos cinereus, assembly GCF_003287225.1. Lineage (NCBI taxonomy): Eukaryota > Metazoa > Chordata > Mammalia > Diprotodontia > Phascolarctidae > Phascolarctos > Phascolarctos cinereus. The sequence goes on along the minus strand of NW_027556098.1, from coordinate 369,301,410 downwards.
CTCTTTTATTGTTTTTTTTTTTAAAGGAAGGTTCATGGATATGTGTGTGAAGGGGTAGGTTAACTCCAAAGGGAAGGTGATACAAAAGCAAAAGATATCAAAGAAAAATTTAAAATGAAAAAAAAACCCAACATTCTATGGTAGGGGGGTAGTGAAGTAGGGATGGGGTGTGGGGAAGCAGAGATAACACAGAGTCATAAGGATCACTGGAGTTTCCCAATATGTTTTAAGAAATCTACCAGCCACTGAAGGTTCAGCCCCAGTCATTGAGGGAAGCTCTAAGTTGGTTCCAGGAAGATGAATGGGGCCCATCTATCAAAGGCAATGTTATGGATGGAGGAGCTGACCTTGTTGGTGATGGAAATGAGGCCTGTAATTCATTTATCTCTTGGCTGGTTAGAAAGCAGAATGGGGGAAGTCTGGGGTGAGCAGTTATGGTTATTCATTTCCCCTCAGTGGGTAGGAGAAACTCAGCCTGCATACAGGTGCACCATTGCTCTTCTTGGAGGCAGGGTAGTGAAAAGACTGTTCTAGGGGAAAGCAAGGTGATTTTTAAATTTAATGACAACTGTGATTTTGAAAAAAAAAAGTCACTTCATTTGAGTCTCCATTTTCTTCTTTCTAAAATAAAGGGCTTTGCCTGGATGGGCTCTAATAATGCTTCTAGCTCTATCATTCTATGTTCTAACGTTCCTGCTACCTCTATCATTCTGTGTTCTAAGGTCCCTCCCAAGCTCTGACATTCTATTTTTTAAAGCCCTTCTCAGCTTTGGCATTCAGTGTGTTCCAAGGCCCATCCCAGCCCTGATGTTCTGTGCTCTAAAGGCCCCTACTAGCTCTAACATTCTCTGTTCTTAGGGGCCTCTCAGCTTTGACATTTTATCTGGAATTCTGTGCCCTAAGGTCCTTTCCTACTGAAACTGGCATCATGGGGATTGACAAATGGGTTAACTTGTAGGAGCCTTAGCTCTAAAAATGGATGACAGCAACTAGGTGGTGCAGTGGATAAAGTACCAGGCCTGGATTCAAGAAGGCTCATTTTCCTAAGTTCAAATCTGTCCTCAGACACTTACTAGCTGGGAGACCCTGAGCCAGTCACTTAACCCTATTTGCCTCAGTTTCTTCATCTGTAAAATCAGCTGGAGAAGGAAATTACACACCACACTAGTATCTTTTCCAAGTAAACCCCAAATGAGGTCACAAAGAGTTAGACATGACTAAACACCACACCACACACATTTATAATAACTCAATAACCTACAAGGCCTATTCCAGCCCTAAACCGCTACATCATTGCAATATGACAACATAGAAAATGGTCCACAGCCATAGCTCACCCCCCCAACTCTATTTTAAAAAAAGGAGCTCTTAGGTATACAGCCATATAAATCAAAAGGAAAACAACAAAAATGAAAACAACCCTGGATGATTATTGTGATCAAGGTTCTCCTAGAAGAAAACATGAGAAAGTGAATACCACTCGCTTCCATGCAGAGGCACAGACCTAGGGCTCTGTGCCTAGAAAGAGGGGACATGCCATGACTTGGGGGCAGGACAATGGCCATACAGTGAGGGGTTTTTTTTCTACCACATGAGACTGCACATTACTTCTTCCCCTGCCCACACCAACCATGGAGGCTTTCCCTTTGAAAATTTATAAAAGTGTAGGCTCTACCTCATAGCTCAAAAACAAGTTCAAAGAAATTTAAAGAAATCCACCCATTCTGGTGGATAGGGAATAGATCTGGGAATCCTAGTGGACCCCAAGATGAACCATTCATCTCTTGAGTAATACAGTTGTTACACAAAAGAAAGTATATGTGATTGTCAAGGCTCAGATACATAAAGCTAGACTCTATGTACCACTGCCGACCACTAGAGCACCAGACTGTGTGTCGCATCACCTTGACACAGCCAGGGTCTTGAGATAGCTAGGGAGAGAAATCCAGGCTTAGTCCCAGGAAGTTCAATGACAGCCAGCAGATCCCTGCCAAGAAATTGTTCTCAATTAAACCTCATCCCTGACCATTCCAGCTTTGATGGCTTTGTCAATCAATGTAATCACCTCCTCCATAGTCTATCACAGCCTGCCTGTCTTCAAGTCCTAACTCATGATTTCATCAACACCCACAGCCCCCACCCATTAACCCTGGTCATAAACCTGAGGGGATGAAGGACACAGCCACTCTGAGGCCCTTCCCCCAGCTGGGCTCCCCCCCAAAAAGCCTCTTCAATTACCTACAGGTTCATTAGTAGAGTGGCTGGCTCAGAGTCACCCTTCATGAAAAGGGATATTAGTCAGAGAATAGAGTGTTTAAGGAGGAAAGCGAAGCCATTTCACTGGCTATGTGTCTCTTCAAGGGGCCTCTCTTTGATGGAGTAAAGGGATTTCTTGTGAGTACAGAATGATCCAGTTATGCAATGTCGGTCACAGAGGTTCCCAACTATGGGATGTCCTGCTCAGGAAAAAGGTCACTAATAGACCCCCAATATATAGAATGACCTGCATACGGACTGTCCAATCTATGAAACCTCCTGGTGACTAAATACCCTACTAGCCATGGAATGTCTGGGCTATGGAATTCCCCAAAATATAATGCCATATAAACAGAAGATCCCAGTGCCCCCCTTCCATATATCATCCCAGGTAAATTTGCCTCATCAGGAATGTTTTGGCCATATGAATAATTGATCAATTAATTAATTTTAAAGTATTTATTAAGTGTTTCCTATTGACCAAACACTGTGTAAAGCACCAAGGATACAAAAACAAAAATGAAAACAACCTCTGCCCTCAAGAAGCTTATGCTTTAATGCTTAAAATAACACATACAGGGCAGGGCTGAACAAGGAGGGATATTTTGGTTTAGAAAGTTACAGGAATGGTAAGTTGAGCCATTGAGGCAGCATGGCATAGTGGTGAGAGCACTGGACTTGGAATCAGAAAAATCTGGGTTCAAATACCACCCCAAACAATTACTCAGTTGTCTACTCTGGGCAAGTCACTTAACCTTTGACTTCAGTTTCTTTATCTGTGAAATAAGAAAGTTGGACTAAGTGGTCTTCAGAAGTCCCTTCCAGCTCTGAATCTATGATCACAGTGTTCTATGACCCTTTCCAATAAACAGCAAAGGCAGTGTTGATTTGATTATGATTTGATATGTAGAAAACAGGGTAGTGTATGTTAGCTAGCAAGAGGATGGCCAGGTGAAGTGTGGCTGGAACTTACATCAATATAGTGGGATAGATGAGGCATGAACCAGTCAGGACATCAGGACTTCACGGTAGCTGAAGCTAAAAGGGTTAAGGAACCAGTACATAATTTCTGGTCCAAGTAGCAAATTGGTTTGTGGGAAGGCAGCTGAGTAGTAAATTGCCATAGAATGTTCTATCCATGGAATCATCCACTGAGGGAATTTCCCATCCACAAAAAGGTCTAGTTATTAAATGTTGCAGATAAAGGATGTCTTAACCATGGAATGGCCTAGCTCTCAAATGACCTGCACGTAGAATTTCCTAGCCACAGAATAATCTAGTCACTGAAAACCCTATCCATGGAATTACATAGTCAGAGATTATCCTAGCCATTGAATGTCTCAGTTACAAAATGTCCTGGGATGCATGGAACAGGAAGCAGGGAAGGAAGGAAATCAATCCTGTTCTTTTCCCCTCTCACCAACCCACGTCAAACCTTCTCCATCCCATGGAACATGTGAGTGCGAGAGGAGATTATCTGAATGGAAGTGAAATGGATATGGGTCCAATACTGAATTCTTCCCAGTTTCCAGTAGAAGGATTGGACTAACATGTTCTGAGTGGTGGGATCACATAAACATTTTAGGCAATCTCTGACAAATATTTGTTACTAGATTCCAAGGGCATTATGCAGAGACCCAGGAGATTATATGCAAAGAGTAAAAGAAAACAGAAATAAAATGATGTAGTGACAGAAACTCAGGAATTGAGGATATTCTCATCAAGGAGTGGAGGTAGAATTTAGTTCCCTTAAAACAGTAATAACTCATTTAGGACATGGAAAGGGGTTAAGTTTTTGGAAGCAAGAGATGAAAAACTGGGAAGGAAGAGAATCTGAAAGAATATTTGATACAACTACCACATCATCATCTTCTTTTTCAACATCACTTTTATCATCACTATCATCATTCCCATTCCCACCCTTATCATCCTCCTCCTCCTCATAGCTATCATCATTCCCATTCCCATCCTTATCATCCTCCTCCTCCTCATAGCTATCGTCATTCCCACTACCACAACAATAATTAACACCATGATCATTTCCACCCAACCCATCATAGCCATCATCACCATACTCATCTTCCTTACCATCATCTCTATAGCCACCATCATTTCTACAACTACCCATTTCATTCTCATCTCCATCCTCCTGTTCCAACACTTCATCACTTCCATCATTCCCATCATAGTGAATGTCATTATCACTAGTCCCACCACCACCATGATCTACCTTTCATGTTCCCCATAATCATTATCAAATCATGTCCAGCATCATTATCTCTAGCTCCATCATCATCCCTATTTCTCTCCCTCCCACCACAATCACAGTCATTATCCTCATCGCCATTGTCATCACCCTCATCTGCATCACCGTCATTTCATGTAATCATTTCTAGAAACAGACATCATTCATATCTCTGCTATCATCATTATCCCTAACCCCACCATCACCACTCCCATCATACATCAACTGACCAATCATTTGTGTATGTGTGTGTGTGTGTGTGTGTATACACACACATGCACATACACACATACATAAAGCTCATTGCAAACTTTGATGCATTATATACAAGGTAGCTATTATTATAGTTCACAATAGTAGCAAACATTTCCTTCTACCAACTTCAAAGAGTAGTTTTGAGGGAAGCCCTTGTAAACTTTAAAATGCTAAAAGAAGGGGTAGCTCAATGGCGCAGTGGATAGAGCACCAGCCCTGGATTCAGGAGGACCTGAGTTCAAATCCAGCCTCAGACATATAACACTTACTAGCTGTGTGACCCTGGGCAAGTCATTTAACCCCACTGCTTAACCAAAAAGAAAAAAAAAAGGAAAAAGGAAAAAAAATGACTCAAAATATCAAAATGTGGTCAATAAAAAAAACATTACTAAAATGCTAAAAGAAAAAAAAGTTCTCACTTTCCTACCTTTCCTCCAATTTCTCCTCCCCTTTCTCCTCCTCTTTCTCCTTCTCCTTCCTCCTCCTCTTCCTCTTTCCTCCTCCTCCCACTTCACCTCCCCACCCACTGTTGTTATTTCCTTAATAGCTCTTCTGTGCCACTTCCAGTGATAGAGGTGGGGGACATAAGTATAAGGCAGAGTCCCTACACTTGAAGGCTCTGTATCTAGGTGAGGTAACTGGACACGTACACTTTTAAAGAGACTGATAAATTGTAAATCACTAAACTGCTCTAAGTGACTGTAATACAAAGCTTCTAAGTAATACCTAAAAATTTTATATAATAATTTAGTAATTCTAAATAATAGTAATAGCACCAAGTGCCACATCCTCAGAGATGAGACATGCTGGTGAAAGGCTCAGTACCAGCCCCAGAATCCTTCTCCATCCCCTTTCATGCTAATGCCTTCCCTCTATTGACCATCTATAATATATCCTGAATGTGGCTTGCTTGTATGTAGTTATTTGTATTGGACTGTGAGCTCCTTGAGGGCAGGAACTGGCATTTGCCTTTTTTTTTTTTTGCTTACATCCCCAGAGCTAAGAATGGTGCCAAGTTCAGAGAAAGCGCTCAATAAATGTTTATTGCCTTGTCTTGCTGCTCCTTAGATGTGTGATTTGGGGCAATTTGCTCCTCTCTGGACATTGACTTCCTCTTGTATAAAACGAGGCCGTTGTACTGGGTAACTGTGAAGGTCCCTGCCAGCTCTAAATCTTATGAGCCGATGGCTAGATTATAGCTGAGGTCCTTCCCAGCTCTGATATTTTATGAATCTATTATTTTAAGCCAATTCAATTTCACAAGTCTTCATTAAATGTCTGCTCCCCATACCACCCTGAGTTCTAGACTAAGTGGGAAATCAGAGAAGATACAATTCCTAAACTGGAGATTCATAGTTTGTTTAGTGCCCAGGCCCATGAAACAATGATAAAGCAAGAGAAGCAGTCATATATTCTCACATGCAGCTGTATCAATCAAATCAACCAAATCAAATCAAAAAAAGGGGAAAGGGATCATAGATTTAGAGCTAAAAAGGACCTCAAAGGTCATTAAATCTTGCTGCTGATCAGTCATGTCTGACTCTTCATGAACCTATGTGGGTTTTCTTGGCAAAGATACTGAAGTGGTTTACCATTTCCTTCTCTAGCTCGTTTTACAGATGAGGAAACCAAGGCAACTAAATTTAAGCGACTTGTCCAGGGTCACCCAGCTAGTAAGTGTCTGAGGCCAGATTTGAACCCCTGACTCCAAGTCCTACACTCTATTCACTGCACCAACTAGCCATTCATGAAATCTAACTCTCTCCTTTTAAAGAGGAGGAAAGTGAGGGATAGAGAAAGACAGAATGACTTACAGGATCATAGATTTGAATGCAGAAGGAACCCTAGAGGTCATTAAATCCAAATTCCTCATTCCACAGAAGAAACTAGCACAGAGAGAGGAAGTAACTGTCCTAGGACCACACAGCTAGGAAGTATATTTGAGGTCGCATTCGAATCCAGGTCTTTCTGACTCCAAGTCCTTGGCTCTCTTAACCTCGCATCATGCTTGGCAAGGCTCTGTATTCAGTAGTTCCTTAATATTGGTTATTGCTGTAACTAGGAAATATTTTTACCTGAGGCAAAATGCTTGTGTGGGAATATTACACACACACACACACACACACACACACACACACACATGGGTCTGGGGAGGGGGCATTTAGCAATAGAGAGAACAGTTTGACTGCAGATGGAATGAAGCTGGAAGAAGGGCAGTTGGAGAGCCACTGAGCCTGTGTAGAGAATTAGATCAATTGCTATATGAAGAAAGTATACCTTACCAAGTTGAGAGCCAGGGGAAGGCCCCATTGGCCCTATGCTAGTTATAGCTCTGATGCTGGTGACTCACTAGCTTAGGGCTCTTAGTATCCCTAAGAGCACCTGCAGCCACAAATGTCTGATGAGCAGAGAAGAGTCAGTTAAGGGGCTGGACTATGAGTGCCCAGCAATCTGCTGCCTCCTGGAATAACTGTTCCTTACTAAGGTAGGAGGCAGAGAAAAACTGGACCTTGCAAAGCTTATGAAAGGGGGCTGGGGTTGGGGCTGGGCCTGGGGCTGACCAGCTGGCCTTTCATGTGTCAGTTTTTGAAAGTTGATGCACAAAAGGAAAAAGAGAAGGAAATCGATTGAAATGGAAATGTGCTGGGCCTGGAAATGCTGGCAGAGAATGGAAATTGCTTGCTCTTTAAAGGCCTTTTTAATCTCTCCCCAGGAAAAAAAAAATCTCCTAATTAAAAATATCTTGAGTAATAGAGGGGAGGGTACCTGAATGTGTGCCACAGAGATTGCAGGGCACTGTGGTAGAAGGCATATGGAGCTGGGAGTCAGGATGCCTGTTTTCCAGTCTCCACTTTGCTAATAACTTGATGCTTGGCCTTGGACAAGTGAATCCTGAGAAATCTCAAAGTTCTTCAGCCTGGGATTCTGGTATGAGAAAGAATCTAAGACACCATAGTTAAGGAGTCCTAGGGAGGTTCCTGAGGAACAGAGAGGGTAAGTACCTTCCCCAGGCTCACATAGCTACTAACTGCCAGAGGCTGTATTGGACCCCATATTTCTCCATGTCAAGGTCAGCTCTTCATTTCCTGCAGAAGGCTGCCTCTCAGGTGTAATGATGACCCAATTTGGTAGCCTTCAGACCAATGGTACCCAACAGGCATTTCTTAGGGACCACACGGATAAAATGAAAAACAGGCCCTGAGTGGCTTGCAAAGTATTTCCTTCCAACATGTCTGTGTAGGAGATACTATGAGGAAGGAAGGGATAAGTCATTTGCCTTCTCAGTGTGTATGACATTCAACCTCCTGCCTTCATGCTTTACCCAGGTTTTTCTCTTGTGCCTAGAGTGTTCTCCCTTGCCATCTCCAACCTTTGGAGCTCAGCTCAGTGGAAGGAAGGGGACCTGGGTTCAAATGTGTCCCCTGTCAGTTACCAGTTGTGCAACCTTGGGCAAATTGAGCTTCTCTGCTCCTCAGAATCCTCCTTTGTACAGCTGGGGAGGAGAGGGGTGTTGGACTGATTGGACCAGCCTCTGAAGTCCTTCCAGTTCTAGCTCTATGATCCGAGACCTTTCCTGATTCTCTCCCCACCCCCAGGTTCCCAATGCTCCCACCACCTACCCCTTCATCCCATGTCCTAATTTACTTTGCATTTACTTCTCTCAACACATGTTGTGTCCCTTCAATAGAATGTAATTTGGGTCTTTGTTTTCCCAGCACCTAACATGTGCCTGGTGTACAAAAGTCTGGTTGAATCAATGCTTTGAAAGCTCTTCACAAACCTTAACGTCTCCATATAAATGTGAGCTAATGTTATTAATCCATTTTACAGATGAAAAAACTGAGGGAATTGGAGTGACTTGCCCACTGTAGTACAAGTCAGACCTTCCAGATTTCTTTTGACTCCAAGATTTCAGGGATCTTTGCACTATGCTGGGCTACCTTGTCTCCCCACCCTCCCCCATCCCCAGGGCTTTGGGTTTCTCACCTTGGGGGGGGTGTCAGCGCTGGCCCTGCCTGTTTTGCAAAATAGAGGACGCAGAAAATGCGAGGCACAGACTATGGGGCTCAGGAGGCATAAGAACCACGGGAACGGGAGCAGTGCAATGAAGGAAACTGGGAGCTCATAAAATCCTGAGATGTGATTAATTAAGTGTGGAATTATGGTTGGTTTGACAATGGGTTAGGGAAGAATTTTAAGTATGTACAACATGTAAACACCTTTTGGTAATTAAAAAAACCAAAACAGATGAGGCAGATGACATCATAACCACACACACTTGTCGGTGGTTTACAAATCAAACCATCAATGAGCATGGATTAGATATCTCCTAAGGGTCAGCCCCTGTGCCACCGTCTGGGGATAAAAACACATCAGTGCCTGCCCTCAGGGGGGGATTGGATGTTCTTTCAAAAAGTTTTAGTTTCTATTATGACCCTTTTTTTGAAATCACCTTCCTTTCAGAACATAGCCCTTCCTCTCCCATCCATTGTAAGCACTTCATCTGTTGCTATTTCTCCGTCCTGTCTGACTCTTCCTGACCCTATGACCCATGGGGCAAAGATTCTGGAGTGATTTGCCGTTTCCTTCTCCAGCTCATTTCACAGATGAGGAAACTGAGAAAAACAGGGTCAAGTGACTTACCCAGGGTCACACAGCTAGTAAATGTCTGAGGCTGAATTTGAACTCAGGTCCTCCTGACTCCAGACCCAGCCCTCTCCAGGGAATCACCTAGCTGCCGGACACTCTCTATACTATTCCATGAAATGATACATTTGGACTATGTGAGCTGTAAGGTCTCTTTCAGCTCTAGACTGATGAGTGTGTCCCAGGTTTTTCTTGCTTTGCAAGCTGACTGAGAAGGAACAGTGAGGAAGGGGGACTTTGACTATCTTCTCCCTCTGCCTCCCCCTTTTCAGCTTCCTTTTGTATGCTGTCCACTCCCATCAGATTGTAAGCTCCTTGAAGGTAGGGACAGACAGTGCTTAGCATTGCGCCCCACCCCTAATAGGTGCTTAATACACGTTTATTGACTAACTAAATGTGAAGAGTGAGGGGAAAATTTGGGAGTAATAGGAGAGTGGTTGACCTGGTGGATACGTGGAGGCTCTTCCAGTTGTAAAGGAGAGGAGGACATGATCTCCACCAGGGATTAGGTAGTTTGAATGCCTTTAATGAAGTGTCTTCCAAAATGAAGGGGTCTTCCAAAGGTATCTCAGGCAGGGTGACAAAGAGACGCTGTCTTCCCTCTCAATGGTCTCTCTGAGCCCCATCTCAGACTGCCTGTGCCCTAATCCTTACCTGCTCAGATTCAGCTCTGTGGTTCATGGATTGGGGAACTCTCTTTCCTCCTGCTTCCAGTGGGTCACTACTGGAGACAAACATTGCTTCTTCTTGCATCACCTCAACCCAGCCCTGGCTCCAAGACTGCCTCTGGCCAAGGAGTCACTGTACAGGCCGGGCTGTTCCCTGATGGCCTGAACCCATCACTGATCATGAAGGGGCCAAAGTCCAAGCTTTGCAAAAGCAGAATTGTCTTCACCCGAGGATTTTCCCTGGCTTGACTTTGCTTCTTTCTTTGAATTCCTCTGCAGTCTCTCTCCAAAGAGAGGGAATGGTGCGGGATGAGGAAGAGAAGGAGAAGGCCCCCAGAGGGCAGGTGTTTGACATAGAACTTGTTCCAGCTGCCACCTTTTCTTAGACAAAGGCACCTCTGGGAGGGGGAAGGAGAGAGAGAGAGATATTTGTAGCAAAAGCGAAGAACTCAGTGGCAGCATTTCCATGGGGGAGTGGCGTGATATTTCTGGCTCTGGTGCCTTTAAAATGCTTGCCCCCCATTCTGGCTCTACTTGAGAATTCATTTCTTCTTTTTTATCCATCTTCTCTCACGCATGAGTCTCCACCAGTCTCTCCTCCTTTCTCATCCATGAGGAAGCCCCATCCTCACCTTCTCCTCTCCCATTTGTGGGGGAGCCCATCTTTACATTCTCCTTCCCCATCCATAAATGAATCCCATCCTCTTCTCCCATCCATGAGGAAGCCTATTTCTCTCCCCATTTCTCAACCAGCCTCACCTTCACTTTTCCCACCCATGTGGAAGCTTCCTCTCATCCTTTTCCATCGATAATGGAGCCCATCCTATCCTCCTCTCCTTGACCACAGATGAAAGGCAGCATAATGTAGTAAGAAGCAGTATGGTATGGTGAAAATAGTACTAGGCCTAGTATCAGGTGACCTTGGTTCAAATCCCACCTGTACCATTTACTACATGTATGGCCTTGGGCAAATCATTCTTCATATATGAGCTTCACTTTCTTACAATGTAAAATGAGATGGTTGGACTGGACGGCTTCTGGGATGCTTTTCAGCTTGATTTCTATGATCCATAATCCATCAAAGAATGGAGCCACAACCCCCGCGCCCCCTTTGACAAGACGTTTTCCCTGAGCCTTAATTTTCTCATCTATGAAACAAGAGAATTCAGTTTAGTGATCTCTAAAGGGCTTTTCCAGGTCAAAGTCTATGATCCTAGCATCCAGTTTTCCTCATTTTCCTTTTTAGGGTCTTGACAAACTGGAGCATTAGACCAAATCTACAACAATGAAATTCAGTAGGAGTAAATGCCAAGTCTTCCATCCAGATTAAAAAAAACCCAACTTCATACATGCAAGTTGGGGAAGGCCACCATAGATGCCAGCTGATAAAAAAAAGTTTGAGATTCTTAGTGGCCCACAGGCTTGATAGGAGTCAGCAGTGTGATGGGGCAGTCAAAAAAGCTAATGGAACATTGGATTGCATTGGGGAGTTCAGATGGTAAGAAACTAGGGGTGATCACCTCACTCTCCTCTTCCCTGCTCTGGCATCTTCCAGAATATTGGGTTCAATTATGGTAACCACAATTTAAGAGTGGCATTTACAAGGTAGAAAGTGTCTAGAAGAGGCAGCTAGGTGGTGTAGTTGATAGATCACCGGGCCTGGCTTCAGGAAGACCTGAGTTCAAATCTGGCCTCAGACACTTGACACTTACTAGCTGTGTGACCCTGAGCAAGTCACTTAACCCCATTGCCTAGCCAAAAAATAAGTGTCTAGAGGAGGAGAATCAAGATGGCAAAGGGCATGGCATCTGTGCTATATGAGGGTTGGCTAAAAGAACCTAGTATGTTTATCATGGAGAAGAGAATACTTAATACAGGGTTCAATTATTTGAAGGACTATTAGATGGAGAAGAGATTAAGCTTGCTCTGTTTAGTCCCATAGATCAGAACTAGGGGCCAGAATGTGCAGAAGTCACAAAGGGACTCTGTGTCAAGAAAAACCTAAGAATGGGAGCTGTCCAGAAATGCAATGGGATCCCTGGAAATGTTGTGACCTCCCTTTCCTTGGTCTTTGAGCAAAAGCTGGGTGGCCATATAACTCTCTTGGGCGTTCATTTGCTGTATGATTTGGACTAGCTGGTTTTGTTGTTGTTCAGTTATGTCTGACTCTTTGTGGCCCATTTTGGGCTTTTTTGTGGTGTGCCATTTCTTTCTCCAGCTTATTTTACAGATGAGGGAAGTGATGAAAGTGAGGCAAAAAGGGTTAAGTGACTTGCCCGGGATCACGTAACTAGTAAGTGTCTGAGGTCAGATTTGAACTCAGTCTTCCTGACTCCAGGCCTGGCACTCTATCCACTGTACCATCTAGCTGCCCGAAGTAGATGGCTATTGAGATCCATTCCAACTCTTAAATTCCATGTGTTTTTTTTCTCTGTCAGTAGTGGGAGGAGTTCTTCTCCTTACCCATTTATGTTTGGGTTCTAAATGTTGTCCAGAATTCTATAGTTAAAGGCAGATTGAAAATCATCTAATCAAAGTGCTTCAATAGAAAGAGAGAGAGAAGAAAACAGAAGAGAACAGAAGAGAAGAGGGGGCAGGTAGGTGGCACAGTAGATAGAGTGCTGGGCCTGGATTCAGGAGGACCTAAGTTCAAATCTGGCCTCAGACATATAACACTTACCAGCTGTATGACCCTGGGCAAGTCACTTAACCCCCATTGCCCAATAACAACAGCAAAAAGAATAGGAGAGGAGATGAAAGGAAAGGAGAGAAGAAAGGAAGGAAGAAAGGAAGGAAGGAAAAAAGGAAGAAAAGAAGACAGGAAGACAAGAAAGAAAGAAAGAAAGAAAGAAAGAAAGAAAGAAAGAAAGAAAGAAAGAAAGAAAGAAAGAAAGAAAGAAAGAAAGAAAGAAAGAAAGAAAGAAAGAAAGAAAGAAAGAAAGTCCTAGTAAGTGAGTAACTAAGCAAGCCCTAGATCTGGGACTAGAATCTAGATTTCTTGATTCTAACTTAAGTTTGATGTTAGGAAAAAACATTCTTATGAATTAGAGTGGTCCAAAAATGAAATGAGTTGCCTTGGAGGGTGGTGGGCTTTCCTTCTTTGAGAGTCTTCAGGCAGGCGCTGGATGACATTTATCCATTCCGTTACAGTGGGGAATCCTTGTCAGGTATATGTCAGATGAAATGGTTCCTGGGTTCATTCTAATTCTGCAATTTTTTGATTCATTGTGATGGACTTCTCATTCTACCCTATCTTCTTCTATGCATCTACTCCTAGACTGCTCTTCCGAAACTTGACTCCTTGCCTGTCTGGACCCACTATCCCCTCTTCCTGTTGGCCAGACCCCTGTGCTGCCTTCTTCTGGCCAGCTCCATCTCATCTCTCCCCCAATACTAGTATGCTCCTGGCATCTCACTAACCAGGTAGCCAGTATGGCCCCATTTAAATCAAGAAGATTATCTGGCCTTACTAACACACAATTCCTCTGCATCAGGCCCTCCCCCCATCCCCGCTGGGGTCCATCCACTCAGGAAACCAAATCGCAATGCAGGCCTTTGTGAGAGACAGCAGCATAGCAGAGTAAAGGGAATTGGATCTGGTGAAGGAATATTTCCATACAGGTTGATGAATCACCCATTCCCACCCGAATGATATTTCTGTCTACAGAGCCAGAATGAGAGCACCTCTGCCCTGGGCAGGGCTGGAGACACTGACAAATTCTTACCTTCCAACTCTCCTTTCTCCAGACTCCATGGGAACCAGCCTGGCCTATTTGCACTTGTCATTACAATATCCCTCCTTCTCATTCCAGCATCCTTTCAGGATGGCTCATAGCCCCTGTGGTTAAGGATTCACTTCATGATCACATGGGGCATTGATGGCTTCCTACTGACATAGAGAAAGGTACCTTCTGTTCATCTATGAGCGATCCTTCAAACCCACTGTACCTTCACTCATGGGATTCCAGATCTAGAGAGAAACTGAGAAGCCATCTAATTCTGACTCCTTATTTTACAAACAATAAAACTGAGGCACAGGGAGTTTTAGTGACCTGCCTAAAGTCTCAGTTACTTTGGCAGCATAATGTAGTGAGTCAAGTTCTGGTTTTGAATTCAACAAGACCTGGATACGAAGTCTGCCTCAGACAGTTATTAGTTATGTGACAATAGACAAATCACACTCCAAGCCTCAATTCCCTTATCTATAAAATGAAGTTAAATACTATCTCTATTGCCTACCCCAAAGGGTTATTGTGAGACTCAGATGAGATAATACGTGTAAAGTGCTTTGCAAACCTTAAATTATTATCTACAAATCAGTTGATAATAATGATGATGATGATGATGATGATGATGATAGCAGCACTCCTTTAGATAGCTAAACTCATTCTGACTTTACTGATTCTCTTTCTCTCTTAAAGTGTGGTGGATTGGCTCTTCCCGATCCGAGTATCTAATCCTTTTCCTGCTCTTACCTCAAAATTCTAAGATTTCATTTGATGGTGGGAGCCGATGTTTTATGTTCCCCAACATTTCTATCATTTTATAGGTTTGCAAAACACTTTGCATATCTTGTCTTATTTGAGCCTCACAGCCACTGGGAAGCAGGTGATATTATTATCCCCATTAAAAGGAAAAAGAAAAAAAAATGAGGAAACCGATACTGAGAGAAATTGAATGACTTACCCAGGGTGTCACTGCTAGGCAGTGTCTGAGGCAGAATTCAAACTTGCCTCCAAGTCTAGCACTCTATTCACTATGCCACCCAGCTAACACCACTTTACACATGAGGGCCTTGAATCCCAGAAATGTGACATGGCCTGAAGAATTAATTTCCCCTCTCCTTTCCACCCCAGAATATTGCTGTAATTGATGCTGGGCTTTTATGGACCCAGTTTACTATGTTAGGTGCATTATTCTTGTAAATAAACTGTAGGTGTTTTGAGAAGAAAGAGACGTATACAGATGGGGGTGATCAGAAAAGGCTTCCCAGTGGAGGTGGTACTAGAGATTGGCCTGGAAGGGTGGGGAGGATCTCATCAGGCAGAGAAGGGGCAGGAGACATCAGAACTATGTTCCAAAGTGAGCTACATTAATCCCTCTGCAGGGTCAACTTTCCAGAGGGTGCTGGGTATGACCCTCCTTTGAGGGGCTCACTTCTCTGTCCAAGGTGCTGAGGCTGGGATGGCTTCCAGCCCTCTGGGCTGTGATTATAAATCCAGCTAATGAAACAGCTCTGGGAGGACTGACAGAATTCCTCGAGATGGTTTCCAGAAGATAAAATAGGTGATTTTCTACTCGCAGAAGGAAATTGTCTGTCTGAGCAGCAGTAATAGCCGCTACTGCCTCTCCTTCCCTGGCTCTGAGGAGGATGTTTTCTCCAGCTCTGCAGTCAGGAAAACCTCTAGAACAGAAGTGGAATGTCCCCAACAGAGATGGAAGAGTCGCGCTGGGAACAATTAGGACCCCTGCTCTCACTGAACTCTGCCAGAAGTTTTCCAATATCCCCCCCAACTGAAGGGAGCACAGCAGGGGACAAGAATGCCTCAGTCCAACTGTTTAATCATGCAGCATTCAAAGGGATGCGCATGTGCACACACACACACACACACACACACACACGCACACACACACACCCATATACACACAGAGCCATAACTATACATTTTCATCAGAGAAAAACATCTGGGAGGGGGTGGCACAGAGGGCATAGTGTGATGAGCTCCATATTTTCTCTGCCCCTCATCTTTCCTCTTCAGACCTTAATTCAATACAACGATGTTTCCAAAATAGTTCTGTATGTATTCAGAGACATAAGGTGAGGAGGAAAAATATCAGGAATTTATATAGTAGGAAATAAATGGAATGATCCTTGAAACTGCATTAGGACATCTGGTTTCCAGGATCCCTAACTTGGCCTAACTCACAATGTAACCATAAGCAATTGCTTCTTCTTGGACCTCAGTTTCCCTATCTATCAAATGAAGGAGTCCAAGTCCCTTTTCAGTTACAAAAGTCTATTATCTTATATTTTTTTTATTTCCTTGAAGTTTTATGGATATGGGGACAGATAGGTGGCAAAGTGGATAGAGCACCAGCCCTGGAATCAGGAGGACCTGAGTTCAAATTTGGCTTCAGACATTTACTAACTGTATGACCCTGAGTAAGTCATTTAACCCTGATTGCCTCAAAGAAAGAAAAAAAGAGTTTTATTGATGGGTTTCATTCTTTATATTATAGTCATTTATAGATGCAAACCCTTACCCTCCCCCTCACAATGACCCTTCTCTCATAACAAAGAACAAAGAAACAGTTAAACAATTCAGTAAAACCAATTGATGCATAGGTCGTCTATGAGTATGTATGTCTCCTATTATCAGAGTGCCCATCTCTCAATCAATCAATCATTCAATATACACTTACTTAAGCACTACTATGCTAAACACTAAGGATACAAAAAGAGGCAAAAGACAGTCCCTGCTCTCAAGAAGCTTACAGTCTAATAGGGGAGATAATATGCCAACAAATATAGAGAAAGCAAGCTATATACAGGATAAATTGGAAATAATTTAAAAAAGGAAGACCTAGAATTAAGAGGGAAAGGGAAGGCTTTCTATGGGATTTTAGTTGGGATTTAAGGATGCCCAATAAAAGGGGAGAAGTGCCTGTCTTCAGGGCTAAGATTGGCCATTATAATAACAGAAGTTAACCTCATTTTATTGTTTGTTTTATTGATATTGTTGTAGTCATTGTATTCACTGCTGCTCTTGGTTCTGCTCATTTCATTTTGCTTCAGTTCATACAAGTTTTCCCAGGAGTCTCTGTATTCATCACATTCTGTGTTTCTTATGGTGTCATAATATTTCGTTACATTCATGTACCACAACTTGTTCTCCGGCTCCCTGATCAATGGGGATCTCCTTTGCTTCCAGCCTCGTCTTCTCTATGGCCTAATCTGTGTGTATACCTTCAAGCTGTCTCTAGAGATCTGGTCTTATTTTTTCCACCTGCTCAATGGACATCTCTTCTTCATTTTCCTACCAAGACTTTGAACTCAATATATCCCAACTGACCTCATCATCTTCATCCTTTAACTTTCTTCCTTTCTCAACTTCTTTACTTCTACTAACAGAGTTGCCATCCTCCCACTCACTTAGGCTCAAAATCATGGCATCTTCTTTGACATTTTCTCCTTTTCTCAACCTAGAAATCTAACCAGTTGTCAAATCCCTTCTTTTAACTCCACAATGTCTCTCCCTCTGGTTCCTCTTTTCTATTCCTATGGCAACCATCCTATTTCATGCCCCTGTTTTGGTTACCTAGACTATGGTTACAGTTTTGTCCCTCATCTTTCTGCCTTCAGTCTTCTTCCTGCTTCATTCCAATTTCCCAATCAATCTGCCTTAAACCTCTGCTATAATTATATCTCTTCTTTACTAAAAACCTTCACTGGCTCCCCTTTGCCTACTGAATAAAATAAAAACTCTTGACCTTAGCATTTTACAAGCTAGTGTCCACTTTCCCAACTATATCCTTTTCACAGATGATTACAGGGTCACAGATCTAGGGTTGGAAGGAAATAAGTCCAGCCTATTCCTTTTACAAATGAAGAAACAGGAGCCTATATATTCCAGGTTAAATCCAGACTTGACAATTTCCCCCTCCTCATAACTCTCCTATCTTCTTCTATCCCTGTACCTTTGTTCACAATGCCCCTCATATATGTTATTTATGTTATAGCTAGGAATGGAGGGAAAGAAGCAGATGATATATTTCATACAAGGTATTCCAAAAGTCTTACTGAAGTTTTATGCTTTAACTTACAACTAGACAAATTCTTTGGGGACAGCCTGTGTGTATGTGTGTATTCATGCATGCATGTGTACACATATATGTATATGGTGTGTTGAGTCCACATTATATGTATATGTTTATTGTATAGATATACAAATAACATACAAGCATCTATGTGTATATACATATAATATATAATATGTCTCTATACACACATATTATACTATCTGTTATTTATGTGTAAGTAGACCTAGATAATAGGTTATATTAAAATCCCTCATCTAGTTCTTCTCTTCTCCATGAATACATATATAATACACATTTTTATGCATGTATATATGTGTGTATGTACATATATGTGGAGAGGGAGAAAGAGAATTAGAATGAAAATATTCTATCTCTGGATTTTGTTGTTCAGTCATTCCAACTCTTTGTGACCCCATTGGGCTTTTCTTGGCAAAGATGTTGGAGTGATTTGCTATTTCTTTCTCCAGCTCATTTTACAGATGACGAAACTGATGCAAACAGGGTTAAGTGACTTGCCTAGGGTTACACAGCTAATAGGTGTCTGAGGCAGATTTGAACTCAGGTCTTCCTGACTAAAGGTTGAGCACTCTATCTACTGAGCCACTTAGCTGCCCTCTGGATTACTCTCCTAATTATTTGCAGTCACACTCATGGATTGAATCCTCAGAAGATGAATATTACTTCCATGTTTAGGGTCCCTTAGGAGATGAGTTATTACAGTTTATTCAAGGCAAATTGCTAGATACCAGTTTTGTAGAGATACAAAATCCATACTGATCATATTAGCTTCCATGCTCATAATGAACACAGTAATACAACAGACATCAGTACATAATCATTCAACCATGCAAAAGTGATTTTAAAAGAAACTGATCTGACTTGTAAAGCAAACAAATTTTAAAATCTGACTATCCAATTATAATCTAAATCAAGGAAAAAAAAAAACCAACCAAATTTTCTCTAGCAAAGCCCAGCAAAACTAGGTTATGCAAGAAGAAGAGTCTCAGATATAGAATCTCTCTAATCAGTCCCTGCAAATGTGTAATGTACTCAAATATGTATTGTATAAAACCCCCATAGTATAGCATCTTCTCTGTGTTACTCTCTCAACTTGCTCTCACATTAGTGTGTTGTGTCCCCAAAGGGCAGTTGCTGTATTGAAATTCAAGAGATACCAGATGGTTATCCATTCCTAATCCTTTGCTTCATAAGTCCCCATAGGAGTACTTCCTATTAACAGTCAACCAAGTGACACAATTAATTCTTAGCAAAGGTATTTACTAAGAGAACATTATAAAAAGAGTAGCTACAAAACAGTTTCTCCAGAAACCACATTTTCCCATAAATACACAAAATATCAAAAGGAAGAGTGGACACATACATAAAGTACACTGGTTGTGAGTAGCAGGAAATCCTGCATGGTGCCATACTAGGCCTGCTCTCTCAGAAACGTATGCCTAATAACTCTGGAGTGGGCTCATGGTAATTGTGGTAATGATGGCGATGGTAGTAATGATTGATAGGACCATGATGATGATGATGTAGGTGGCGGTTATGGTGGTGATGACTGCAGTGATTATAATGATAGCAACAATGATGATATTCGTGGCAGCAGTGCTGGTAATAATGATGATGGGATTATTGTTAGCATTGACGATGGTGGTAATAGTGAAGTTGATAGTGATAGTGTTGCTATTGATGGTAGTAATGATAATGGTGATGATTGTAGGAGTGATGATGGCAGTAATGGGGGTAGTGGTGCTGATGCCAATATTATGGGAGGTGGTGGTGGCGATGGGGATAACAATAAGTGGGATGGCCCTGGTGACGATGATAACGAGGAAGGTGATCATCCCAATCATAATAGCAGCAATAGTAATACTGACAGTAAGAGAATCATCATGATGGTGCATAGTAGTGCTCTCACCCAGTAGAATCCAAGCTCCTTGTGATCAAGATTCAACTCCTGCATTAGCCTCACAATGCCTCAGTTACTCTCTAAGAATATGAACTATAGCAAAGTCACAACTGATCAGCATTGGTTGAGGGAAAGACTGTGATTTTCATGGTCATTATTTTTCAAGACGAGGCTTTTGAACCCAGATCTTCATAACTCTGAAGCTAGTCTTCTATTAGGTCGTGTTGCTTCTCTGTTTCATATGTGAGTGAATTTATGAATGAAAATAAACTAATGAATGAATGAATGAGAAATAATTAAGTACTTATTCTGTTCCAAGAACTCTGCTAAACCCTGGAGACACAAATACATACATACATGAATGCATATCATATCATATCATATCATATCATATGTGTGTATATTATTATGTTTAATCACATAATAGATCTATTATGATACTATCATTATGTAACTATGATTACTGTAAGTATGTATTATGATACCATAATTGTGTTATTATGATTACTATAATTATGTATTATGATACTATGATTATATTATTCTATCATCATATAATATTTCTATCATCATATATTCTACTATCATATACTTTCTGAGGATTTGTCATGGACCTTCTTCTCTTCTCCCTCAATACTTCCTGACCTAGTAATCTCATCAGCTCCCATGATTTTAATTATCATCTCTATGCAAATGTCTCCCAAATTTATCTATCCAGCCCTAGCATGTCCCTTGAGTTTCAGTGCCAAATTGCTGATTGACTGTGGACATTTCAAGTATGATGTCCTGGACAATTTTTAAACTCAACATCCCTGAAACTGAACTCATTATCTTTTCTTCTATCTTTCCCCCCTATTCCAAACTTCCCTATTTCTGTCAAAGACATCGCCATCCTTCCTGAGCCTCAGATTTGAAATCTTGGCAACATCCTCACTCCACCTATCCAATATGTTGCCAAATCTTAACATTTCTATCAACTTTCAATCCAACCCTGACTGTCCACTGACAAAGCTACCACTTCATCATATCTTACATAAATTATTGCCCATAGTATCTATTAGGAGACCTCCTAATTGATCTCCTGGCTTCAGGTGTCTCACCACTCCAGTCTATCCCACACATGACTGCCAAGTAATTTTCTTTAAGCCGAGATCTGATTTTGTGACTCCCCTATTTGGCTCACTCCAGTGGCTTCTCATTGTCTTCAGGATAAAATATAAACTCCTCTTTTTAGTTTTGAAAGCTTTTCAGATCCTAGCCTCAATCTACTTTCTAGCCTTATTGGACATTATCTCTCGCATGCTTTGATCCAGTCAAATTGACCTTATCACTTTTCTTCATCACAACACTCTTCTACTTCAATGCATTTGCAACGGCTATCCCTCATACCTGGAATACACTTCCTCCTTACCTTTGATTCAAAAGAATGTAAGAGACCATTTTGTTTTTGTCTTGTAGTTCCAAGCATCAAGCCCAGTTTCTGGTTCTGATATTCTAGTAGTCAGTGACTTTTGAAATGAAAGTCAGATCTGTACAATATTTATAGCTGCTCTTTTTGCAGTGACAAAGAACTGGAAACTAAGGGAGTGCATTTTAATTGGGGAATGGCTGAATAAATTATGGTATGTGAATTAATGGAATAATATAGTACAATAAAAATTATCAAAGAGATAGTTTCAAAGAAAGCTTGGGAAGACTTATATGAATGGATGCAGAATGAAGTGAGTAGAAGCAGGAGGACAATTTATATAATAACAACAATGTAAAAGGGAACAATTTTGAAAGAATTCTGATCAACAATGCTCAATCATGATTCCAAAGGACCTAGGATGAAGCAGGCAATATACCTTCTATCAGAGATAATGGACTCAGTATGGAAAATGAGGCATGAATTTTTTGATATGGTCAATGCAGAAATTTATTTTACTTGACTATACATATCTGTTCCAAGAGTTTTCTTTTTCTTTTTTCTTTTTTTTCCTTCAGTGAAGGGGGATGTAGGAAGGAAAGAAAATAAATGCTTATTAACCGAAAAACATTTTTTTTAAAAAGCTGATGCTTAACAAAAGTACTTTGACGATGAGGATGATGGTGGTGATGCTGATGATGATGATGGTAATGATGAGGATGAGGATGAGAGTAAGGATGAGGATGGTGATGATGATGATGAGAGAGGCTTTATCCAAAATCAGGTATTCAGCCCATCTCTCCCTTTTGAAGTAAAATCTAAATTTAATCTTTCAGGTAGCAAGTTGATGGCAGAGCTGCAGAAGGATGCTACTTCATGGCAGAGTCCATAGACCGTCCATTTCCTGAAGCCAAAGAGAGACTAGGGTAGAGTAAAAATTTGTCCTCTCACAAAGCCTACCATCAAACCATAAGCATCTGAGAGGGACAGCCCGGGGGCATGTCTAGTGACCATGCTGTAAAGGGTTAATCAGAAGGGTCTTTTTTTCACCTCTCTTTTAAGCTGGGGCTTGAAGAGTAAGTATTAATCTAGATAAGCTTTTAAATTCAGCTATGAAACAAGAAGGAGGTCAGCGGGGGCTAATGGAAACAATTTCCATCAATCACTCCCTTCTCTGCCAAACAGTCCTTTAGCTTCATTGAGACAACGAATTTTATCCAGGGTCATCACTATAGCTGGCACTTTGTTCTACCTATTCTTTCTAATTTTCTGGTCCACTCTGTATCAGTTTTTTAGGGACTACAAGTAGTTTGGGGCTGCTGGAAAATTCCTAGGAGTGTTTTTAGAGGACATCAGTCTGGATGAGAACACTAAAAATCTGAGGTACTGGTACTCCTCAAGCAGGCTCTGACATTTTGAGGGCCTGAATTCTGGAGAGACCCCAAGAGACTCACTGCAAATAGTCATTCATTGACATTGACAAAGGCTCCTCAGGGACGTGTGAATCTCCACCACTGTTTGGGTGACATATACTTCAGTTAAACCTTCTAAAATTGTAGTAGATGTCCACTCTAATGAACAGTGCTAGGAGGACCCCAGAACTAGGGGAAAAATTGTTCAGAGGAGTCAAAGGCATATGCTCAGAGACTCCAACCCAAGATAGTAAATGCTGAGACCCCACAGACATCTTACAATCTGAAGACAGCCCACTTTGAGGATTTTAACCATCTTAACAAGGTGAATCCACATGATCCCAGTCAAGCTAAAGTTTTTTACTTTAAACTAGGTGTTGAGTCTCTAAATCACAGAAACATTAGGGTGGGGCAGGAATAGTCTTAGAACTAACTATAAAGAGCAGGTATCTAAGACTTTGGCCCTGTTCTATTTGAAGGACTCTTCTGGAATTTGGCATCCTGGTGTCCAATCTGCCTCAGACTTTAGGTCAACTTCAACCCTCTAACCCACAGGCCTGGATTGTTCTCCCTGTTGTTCCAAGTCTGTCCTAGCAGGTCATCACCCAGATCTCCTTCTTGAAAACAGTGATGATAGGATCCATCCTCTCTGGCACTCTCTGCCACCATACTGGTGCTGGCCCTCATTCTCTCTCACCTGGACTGTTGCAATAGCTCTTAGCTGGCCTCCCTGCCTCAAGTCTCTCCCCACACCAATCTATCCTACTGCTCAAGTGATTTTCCTAAAGCGTAGCTCTGAGCATGTCAGCCCCCCTACTCAAAGCCAGGGGATCCTGGCTTGTCTAGCTGGCTTCCTTCAAGACTTGGCTCAAATCCCACTTCCTGCAGGCACATACATGCACACACATGTGCACATGCATGCATACATGCATGCACACAAACACTCCATATCCAATAGGGTTTTCCCTCTGAAATCACCTTTCATTTACACTGCATATATCTTCTATGTACATAGCTACATGCATTTTGTCTCCTTCACTAGAATGGAGGCTCCTTGATGTCATAGGGACCATGTTTTTGTCTTCTTTGTATGTTGTTCAGTTCTCTGACTCTGTGACCCCATTTGGGATTTTCTTGGCAAAGATACTGGAGTAGTTTGCCATTTCCTTCTCCAATTCATTTTACAGATGAGGAAACTGAGGAAAATAAAGTGAAGTAACTAATCCAGGGTCACATAGCTAGTAAGTGTCTGAGGCCATATTTGAACTCCAGACCCAGTGATCTATCCACTGTGCCACCTCGCTACCCTTCTTTGCATACTTTGGCACAAATGACTGCCTCATTCACTGGCTGACTTGATTATTAACAATACAGTGCTAATAAAAGAATTCATTAAGCCCCTAACATGCAGAGCACTGCACCTGGAATCAAGAAGACCTGAGTTTAGATCTGGCCTCAGACACTTACTAGCTTGGTGACCTTGGGCAAGTCACTTCACCCTGTTTGCCTCAGTTTCCTCATCTGTAAAATGATCTAGAGAAGAAAATGGCAAAACCACTTCAGCATCTTGGCCAAGAAAACCCTCAAATGGGTCACACAGAGTCAGAAATGACTGAAGTAACTGAACAACAAAAATATGCTGAGTGCTGGGCTAAGACAGAAACAAAGCTTAGCCAAGACCCAGTCCCTGGCCTCAAAGAGTTTAACATCTAAACAGCCATTCTCTACAATGTTTTGTTCCGCATGAGCAAAGTGTCAGTAGAGGTAAGAGATCAAGTGATCTCAAAACTGGGAAAAAACATTGTTGTTACCTCCTTTTTCTTTTTATGGTAGAAAATATCCCCCAAGGAGTCTCTCCATTGCTGGGATTGTGACTAAATTCTCAATTAACACAGGCCAAGGAGCTTCTATTAACCTTTTTTTTTTTAACTCAAGGTAGCAAGTTTTCATTGATTCCTGCTATGTGCCCAAGGCTATGCTAACTAAGCATTGGGGGTCAGGGATGGGGAAGGATGGAGAAAAGGAAATTCATTAACAGGAAAAGACACAGGTCCTTCCCTATAATATAGCTTTATCTCCAGCCACATCATTCCCACAACATGGATTGGATCCACTGTAATTCAACAAGTATTTATTAAACTCCTAGTATTGGAAATGCTCTGTGCTTGGGAGAGAAAGAATTCCTCATGTTGGAAGGGGACTGGTATAAAGAGGGAAACGCTGGATTAGAGCTCTGCCAGTTTGATGTTTAGTGCCAGCTCTTCCCCTTATTCACTGTGTGACATTGGGTTAGTCACCTTTCCTCCTGGAGCCATAATGTCTTTCTCTATAAAATGAGAAGGTTTAGTTAGATGGTTCTTGGGTCCCTTCCTGCACAAACATTTTTAAGTAACTATTTAAGGAGGCACTAGGTCTGGTGGAAGAGTTGGGAGGAGGGGGATGGTGCTCAGTACCATTCAGGAATCAGAGAAAGAAGGGAAATTTATGATCTGGATGACGGGGATGAAGGTTATGAATGGCTGGCTGTCCAGCCATCAACCAATCATTTTCCACCAAGAGTCATTTCCTGCTGGATGGTCTCAGAGAACCAGTCATCTGTCATTGAGGGGCACGCCTCCCCTGCCATGGTCAGGCCCCGATTGAGCCATCACATAAATCCAACATTTAGAAGGGTGGGGGAAGGGGTGATGCTTTGCCGAAAAACCTGTGGCAATAAAAGAGAAAAATGGGCCAGCTCGCTCTAGATAACAGCAGCCGGAGAAGTAATTATCACTGCTCCCAGGCCTGAATTAGGATGCCAGGGCCGGCATGATGCCCTGTCCCCCCAGAATTTATCAGCATACAGATTTATGGACTTTTCAAGAAGTAGCTCACATATTGTTTTCCCTCCAGTTTACTAGAGGCGTTTCTATTTAGATTTTGTCATGATTATAGTTTCTGGCTGCCATCTCCCAAGTCGAGGAGGCCGGCCCCTTCTCCTGGGGCCACAACTGAATATTGATTTTCAGTTCCAGAAGAAAAGACAAAGCACAGCTAGAGTGGACCAATTGTTTCCAACTTCTAAGCCCTTCCCCTGGGTCTTGGCTTCCCCACCAGTCAGCAAGCTGTCGTCATCCAAGCCATGAACTGGGAGAGACCCACATTGTGAGTCAGTGGGGCATGGAGTTTTCACAGAGATAGCCTAGACATACTATACTGGTCTAAAAAGAAGAACAAGAAGAATTACTCCAGCAGGAATTTACCAGGTGGACTATGTCTGGGGCAGGAAAGTTAAAATTATGCTGTATGAGGATTCACTGAAGGATTTGAACACATTGAGCCTTGAGATGACAAATTTAGGGTGTGCATGATAGCTGTCTTCAAGTATTTGAAAAGATCCCATTTAAAAGAGGGATTGAAGTCATTTTGTTTGGGCCCCCGAGGCTATAGTTTGACTCCACATAAGAAAAAACTTCCTAACAACAGGAAGCAATCAAAAGTGAAATGTGCTTCCCAGTGAATTTCCCCACCACTGAAGGGCTTCAAGTAGAAACTTTTCAAGGGGATTCTAGAGGAAATTGCTACTCAGACATAGTTCTGACATAGCTATATTGTTTCTGTGTTTAGCTATTTTCAATCATGTCCAATTCTTCATGACCCCATTTGGGGTTTTCTTGACAAAGACCCTGGAATGGTTTGCCATTTCCTCCTCCAGCACATTTTACAAATGAGGAGACTGAGGCAAACGGGGTGAAGTGACTTTCCCAGGGTCATACAGCTAGTCAGTGTCTGAGGCCAGATTTGAACTCAGGAAGATGAGTCTTCCTGATTCCAGACCTGGCACTCTGTGTGCTTATGGTGCCACCTGCCTGCCCATGACATAGCTATATAATCTTTCCAATTTCCAATTCTAAGGTAATGGGTTCTTTATTAAAATGTTATCTCCTCAAAGACCCTTAGATCTGTAGGAAGACTGAAGCTGCTTACTCATCAGGCCAAAGGTTCTTAATCTGGAGTTTGTGAACTTGGGTTTTTTTTTTTAATATTTTGACAATTAAATTCCAGTATATTTATTTTTTGTGGTCCCATGTGATTATTTTATGCATTTAAAACCATTATTCTGAGAAGGGGTCCAAAGGCTTTGTCAGACTTTCAAAGGGGTCCATGGCACAAAAAGGTTAAGAATTCCTAGATGACAGAGTTTGTAGTTAGATGATGTCCAAAGGCAAGTATGTGGGCCAGATTGGAGCAAAAGGATACTCTGCTAGAGATGGAAATAAGGTATTTACTCAGAAGCCAGAACTTGGGATTGCATTTTTAGAGGTAAAGAGGGCCTGTGATGCTTAAACTATGCACTATGGCCTACATCCTGGAAAAAAATATATAGTCTTTTTGTGAGAGGTCTGGCCACTCTGGAGTGGGAATGTCTTTGTGGTGGTGGATCATTGGATTCAGAATCGAAAGGGATCTTAGAGGTCATTGAGAATCACCTCTTTTACATATAAAGAAACAGGAGCACCAATGAGGTGAAGAGACTTGGCCAACGTCATACCTGTGATAAGTAGGATAGTTGAACCCAGGTTCTCTGACTCAAAACACAGGGATCAAGGATCTCCAGACAATGACTTAGCCTAGAAGCTGGGAACATTCAACATTGCAAGAGGTACTTTTTGTCCTTTCTCTGTTCCTTATTCTGTCTGTCTCAGTCTCTTTACACTTCTTTCCCACATGTCTATTTGCTTAGATCCCTAGATCCCATAACCAACCTGAGCCTCATTCACCTCTTAATTAGGGACAATAAATCAACCCAAAAGCATTTATTAAGCAGTTGCTGCACCCTAGGTGCATCCCTTCTCTCAAGAAACTTACATTAGAATAGGTGAGGCTATGTGGACATATATGGGTAGATAGAAGATACATACAAAGTAAACAGGAGAAAACTTTAGAGGGGAAGATGCTTCCCAAATGTTAGAGGGGGGAGGTGAGGTAAGTTCTCTGGCAGAAGGTGGTGCTTGGCTTATGTCTTGAAGGAAGCTAAGGACTCTAAGAAGCAGAAATGTAAAGGGAGAACATTTCAGGTATGAGCAACAGAGAGCCAGGACTAAGGCACCAAGGAAAAGTGTAGTGTGAGAGGAAAAGCAAACAGGAGCACAGAGTCCACAGACAGGCTGGGAAAAAATAGGAAGGAGACATATTATAGGTAGCTTTTGTGTGCCAAATCAAGCAGTTTCTGTTTGATGCCAGAGGTAATGGAGGTGACATAGGCAGACCTGTGTTTGGTGGCTGTGCAGAGAATGGATTGGAACAGGGAGAGGCCGAGACCAATCAGGAGGCTACTGCCACAGTCCACGGGGGTGACTGAATGATTAGAAAGAAGATACTGAGATGGAAGTTGACAGAGATTTGGCCGTTGATCAGATATGTGGAGTGAGGATGAGTGAGGAATTGAGGAGGACACTGGGTACTGGCAAGTTGACTATAACAGGGAAATTTGGAATGGGTATTAAAAGAGATACAATGGTCACAATGTGTGCCCTCAGGAAGCTTACTCACCCCTTAGTAGGGGAATAAGCCTTGGGCCAAGCAAGGATGATTCCAATGAGAATATAGTAAATGCCATAGGAGAATCTAGGGGAGGAAGAATTTACTTCTGACTAGGGATATCAGGGAAGGCTTCGTAAAAGAGGTACCATTTGATCTGGGCTTTGAATGATGGCTAAGATATCATCAGAGAGTGATGGAAGACATCAACATATACACATATACATGTACACATACATATAGTGTGTGTATGTATATATGCATATATACACATGAGTATAGGTATAAGTATATATATATGCATGCATTATTATTGTACATTGTGCATATTATAATATGATTATATGTGCATATGTATATGTTTATATATAAATGTTTATTCCTATATGTAATATATGTACACACATGGATATATGAGTATATGTATGCATGTGCATGTATACAGGTATATATGTGCACATAATTTGTACTGGAACAGGTGCATGTAAATGTACAAACACATACATACATACATACATACATACATACATACATACATACATACATGTATATTGGAACAAGCCTTTTTAACAACGTTGGGAAGAGCCCCAAGGCTTCAGAAAACTTGAATGAAACATAATCTGCTGTGCCTGATCTGTACAGATGGCCAAACTGAGGAGAAGACAATAACTAATGAATAAAAATACTCCTGTAAAAGAGACTGCAAGCTAGCTGCTGCTCACTCAGGCTGTTTTCATCTGTCATTGAGAGGGAGTGAGACTCTATTGGAGGGACTGGAGGGAGCTGGCTTTAGTCTTTTGCTTCAAAGGAGGCAAATGATATCAAGGGGAAGACTACTAGGCTAAGAAACGGGAGATCTGACCCATCTTGGGTCTCTAACTGGAGACAAAAGAGGTCTACAAATCTCTGTCCTGCCTTCCTTCCAGAGCTGTTCTGAGACTCAAATGTGACATCCTAAATGAAGGGTTTGTAAAAGTGCATTTTAAGAAGTGTGATCACTTCCTAGGGGACACAGACTTTACTAAGAAGAAGACTATAAAGCAGAAATCAATGGGTAGAGGAGAATTACGTGGAGACATTGGAGCCTACCTCAAACTGAAACCATATCCTATTGGTGTGAAAATAGTTCCTTTATGGCCGCTAGGTGGATAGAATTTTGGAAGTGTGGTCAGGAAGACATGAATTTAAATTTGACTTTAGTCACTTACTGGATATACAGCCTTGGGCAAGTCATTTAACTTGTGTATGCCTCAGTTTCTTCATCTGTAAAATAGGAATAATAACAGCTCTCTGTCTCATGATTATTGTGAGGTTCAAATAATATTTGTAAAATGTTTTGCAAACTTTAAAGCACTATATAAATGTTAGCTATCATAATCATCAGTAGTAAAGTATTAGTAGCAATAGTAGTAGTAGAAGTAGTAGTAATAGTAGTAACTGTTGTAGCAGTAGTAGTAGTAGTAGTAGTAGTAGTAGTTATAGCAGCAGCAATAACAGTAGTAGTAGTTGTTGCATCAGTAGTAGCAGTAATAGTAGTAGTAGAAGCAGTAATAATAGTAGTAGTTATTGTTATAGCCTCAGCAGCTGTAGCAGTAGTAGCTGTAACAGTAGCAGCAGTAGTAGCAGCAGTAGTAGTAGTAGCAGTACCGGCTGTAGTAGTACCAGGAAGAGGAGGAGGAGGAGGAGGAGAGTTGTAGCAGCAGCAGCAGTAGTAGCAGCAATATGGGACAAAACTACCTACTGCAGGTTTGCCATTTCCAAGGCCGAGTCCCTTCCTGTAAACAGGTTTGGCACTTGGAGATGTCCTCAGCTGCTAGAGACCACCAAAATATATCCCCTGACCAACATCACACACCTGTCCTGTACCTTTTCCCTCTGTCAGGACCCCCAAGGTCCACAAGCTGCCCCTAACACAGCTAGAATAATCTCTTGACTCCTTGTTCAATGCTATTTGAATTACAAAACTCTCTGCCTCCTCTCTCTGCAAAGCTCCTAAAGCCCCTGCATTGCTTTGAGAACTGCCAATATGTTCCTATGTTAATGGAACTGATGGTCTGGGTAGCAACAGCAGCAAGAGTATCTATGTGTGCATGTACATGTGTGTATGTATGCACTTGTATGTTGGCGTGTTGTTTACCCCCAATTGAATGTAAACTCTTTGAGGGCTGGAGTTATTTCATTTCTGTCTTTGTATCTTTAGCAACTGGGACCATGACTGGTATATAAAAGGCGCTTAATAAATGTTTGTTGATTGAAAAAAAAAGAACTGCCAATATGGCATGGGATACGTACTTCCCTTTTTATGGGATCTCCCATGCAGGGAATGCTCTCCCTCCTTATCTCTGCCTCTTAGAATCATGGGTTTCCTTCAAAACTTAGATTAAGCAACAATTCCCCTGAAAACTTCTCCTGATCCTTCAGCTACGAGTGTCCTCTTACCCTACCAAAAAATTACCTTGTGTGCATTTTCTAATCCATTGTGTTTATATCATCCCTACCCCTATTCTGGTCATACCGTCAATAGGACATAAGCTCCCTGAGAGCACAGTTGTTTCATTTTTTGTCTCTAACTGCAGCTCCTGTGTGACTACTACCCCTGCCTCCTGGCTTCCTTCATGACTTCACTCAAATCCAGTCTTCATCAGGAGGCCTTTCTTTACCTTCCCCTCCCTGCTTGGTGCCTTCCCTCTGAGATTACTTTCCACTGTATATCTTGGGCTACATAATTGTTTGCGTGTTGTCCCTCCTATTAGAGTGTTAGTTGCTTTAAGGCAGGGGATTTGCTTTCACTTTTCTTTGCATCCTCGGCCCTTAGCACAGGGCCTGGAACATAACCAGAGATTAGGGAATGCTTATTGACTGCCTGATGTAATAGGAATTTAATAAATACGTGATTCATTGTTTGGTCCTCATTTCCCTAAGCCTTCCTTCTCCATAAATACTGAGTTGTTGTATTTCTCTTTCTGGAGACCCTGATCACGGCTAAACTAACAAAGGGTTCCTATTAACCCACTGTCACTAAGGTGTTAGTGATATGTGACCTCTCTGCTTCTGACTCTCTGACTCTCCAGCCAATAGAATGACTCTCTAATGGTAATATTAGCTGGTTTGACGCCACCTGTGAGTTGAGAGAGGATTTCCTAGGGTCTCTCATATCACACTACATAGGTAGCAAGCTTCTCTGATTTGAAATCAGTCTGGCTTTACATTTTCAGCATGATCTATTGAGAAAGAGCACTGAAAACTGATTTCAAACCTTATCCCTACCACTTACTATCTGGCTGATCTTTTCAGCAAGTCCTTTCTCAGCCCTGGACCTCAGGCTCCCCAACTGTTAAAAAAAAAAAAGGCCATTGAACTTAGATGGTCTCTGAGGTACTTTCTAGCTATACGTCTATGGTGCCATGATCCCTGAGGATTTATTTTTATTCTTGTTGGGTTTTGGTGGTGGTGGTGGGCTTGGCCGGCTGCTCTGTTTTGTTTAGTTTTGTCTTTTTCCTCTATGCCTAACTTTCCATGCTGATAATTCCCACAACATCTCATCAGTCTTCAACTTTACCCCTAGTACCAGTGAGGGAAAATGAGCATGCTCCCTCTCTTTGTCCTTTGCTCATGTCTCTGGCAGAGGGAGCTCAGGAAACTATTGTTGGGCAGGCTCACCAGTGGCAAGGGGTCTATTAACCCTGCACTCTAATGGGCCATGTATGCCCATCCTTCCATCCGGAGCCCCCAAGTCTTTGCTGAGCTGCTCCAGCTTGCTGATGACAACTCAAGCACTTTCTTTTTCCCAGGCCTATTTGACTCTGTCTCTAGGGAGGCCAATTTTAGCTGGGAAGCTGTAGGTCAGCAACGAGAAGGAATGAGCAGCAATGCATAGAAAGACAGACTTGTCTTTCTGTCAGAGCTGGGAAGGCCCTTAGAACAGAGAATGTCAGTATTGGGAGAGGTCTTAGAACACAGAATGTCAAAGCTGGGAGGAATTAAACCATGCAACCTCAGAACTGAGAGAGGCTTTTAGAATAGAAAATACTAATATAGGAAATACTAGAATGTCAGAGCTGGGGGACCTTATAGCATAGAATATCAGAGCTGCAAGAGCCCCTAGAACAGAGAATGTCAAAGCTAGGAGGGGCCTTGGAACACAGGATGCCAGAACTAGAAGGCGCCTTACAGCACACTATGTCAGAGCTGGGAGGGCCCTTGGAACAGAGACATTTGAGGGCCATTTGAAACCACTTAGTCTAGTATCCTTTTTTATAGCTGAAGAAACTATGGCTCGAGGCTTTTAAATCCATTTTCACTCTTCTCCCACCTCCCATACCCATTCAGTCTCCAAGGGACATTGCCTTTACATAAGAGATCTGATTACTACTCTTTCCTACCCATTCCCACAGACACCTCCCTATTCCAGATTATATTACTTCTTGGCTGTATTTTTACAATAACCTCCTAACATATTTACCTGCCTTCAATCCTATCATCCTCTAATCTGCTTGACATACTGTCATGTCATCTTTCTAAAACACCATTTTGCAAACAAAACAAAACAAAGCAAAAATAAAAACCCAGCCCTTCACTATTCAAAATTCTTTGTTTACAGAACAAAGTTTGAACTCATCAGCCTGGTATTCAACGTCATCCATAAAGTGATCCAACTGTATTCTCCAATCTTATGTCTAGCCTGACTGGCCACCTCATTGTTCCCAAAATATGCCATGTCAATTACCAATTCTAAACTTTTTTTCATAGCACCGTAAGATTTAAAGCTAAACAGAATGTTTAATTTCATCTAATCCAACCCCCTCATTTTACAAGAGGAAACTGAGGCACAAAGAAGTTATATAAGTTGCCCAAGATCACACAGGTAATGAGGAAGAGAGCCCAGATTTGAACCCAAGTCCTTTGCCTTCTAGTGCTTTTGTTCCTCATAATAACTCTGTTCTCCTACTAAGAATTCCCTTCCTTTTCCCTTTCATCTTTATTCATATCCTGCCCATCCTTCAAAGACTAAATGAAATTCCTTCTCCTCCAGGAAGCCTTCCTTGCCAATCTCCAGCCTACCTCCCTTGATGTCCTAAAACAGTGATCTGAAATTGAAGCATCATGCATGTTTGTCCAATTAATGAATAAAAGATGCTATAAGGAATAGAGTAGACTTGATTATGTTTTAAAAACTAAAGCAATATAATCAAGATATAAAAAAGAAGAGGAGATACTTGCAACAAACATAAATGATAAAACTGGACATGATAATATACAAGGAACTGATGCTATTATTCAAGGGAAACATGCCTAATGGATAAGTGGTCAAAGGAGATGATAACCACATTGCAAATAATCACTTGGGAAAATGTTTACCCGCCCTAACAATCAAAGAAACGTAAATTGAAATGACTCTTATATGGCTCCTCTTTTCTATCAAATTGACAAGAAGGAAAAATTGAAAAACTCACAGTTGACAGGGCTATAGATAAATAGTTACCCTCACACATTACCGATGAAATTGCAAATTGATGCAATGATTATAGAGGGCAATCTGTCAATTATACCATAAGGGTCATCCAGAATGATTGTACCCTTTGGACCAACCATTCCATTAATATAGGATGCACTCTAGGAGCATTATCAAACCAATATCTGTTCAAAGACCTTTGTAATAGTGGTGTTTGTAACTACAAAAACTGGCAACAGCCTAAATGCCTGACACTTAGGGAATAGCTTCGTGAACTGTGGCATATGCATGTAATGGAATTCCATGCTATAATCAAGGATGACAAATGGAAGGAACATAAAGAAATATGAAAAAAAACATATAAAATTGCCTAAAGTGAAAAAGGCAAAACAATAAGATGACCTGACTGCAATCAGTCAATCAAAAGGCATTTCTCAAATACCTTGGCAGTCAGGTCAAGAAGCATTTTTGTTTTTAGGCAATTGTGGTTAAGTGACTTGCCCAGGATCACACAGTTAGTACGTGTCAAGTGTTTGGTCTGAGGCCGGATTTGAACTCAGGTCCTCCTGACTTCAGGGCTGGTGCTCTATCCACTGTGCCACCTAGCTGCCCCAAGAAGCATTTGTTAAATGGCTGCTTTGTGTCAGTCATTGTGATAAGCACTGGGGAAAATAAGAAAGGTAAAAGACAGTCTCTGATCTCAAGGAGCTCACAGTCTAATGTGGGACACAACATGCCAATAGCTGTGTGCAAACGGGACACATATAAGGCACCATGCTGGGTACTGAGCATGCAAAGGCCAGATAAAAACCAGCCTTGCCCTCAAGTATCACACGGTAAAATGAGGAGACAATATGAACTTATATTGTTGTTGTTGTTCAGGCATTTTCCAGTCATGTCCAACTCCTCATGACTCCATTTGGGGTTTTCTTGGCAAAGATCCTGGAGTGGTTTGTCATTGCCTTCTCCAGCTCATTTTACAAATGAGGAAACTGAGGTGAACAGGGTTAAGTGACTTGTCCAGGGTCACACTGCTGATAAGTGTCTGAAGTTGGATTTAAACTCGGGAAGATGAATCTTCCTGACTCCAGGCCCAGAATTCTATCCACTGTGCCACCTAGCTGCCTCATTTATATGCGGCACTTAATATAGAAATATACAAAACACGTACAAAGCAGTACAAGGTAACCTTGGAGAAGCAGGAACCAATACTTACAGGAACCAGGATAAGACTCATGCACTTGAGTCTTGAGCTAAACAAGGATTTCAGGAGGTGAAGGTTAAGGAAGAAAGTATTTCATGCAAGAAAACAGCTGATACAGAGATGCAGAGGCATGAGATAAAGTAAGGAAAGGCAGGTGGAAAAGTATATTTAAAAAAACAGAGAGTAAATAGAGCATGTCTAAGGACACTGAAAAGTAGGATGAGAAATTCTAAACCCCAAACTGAGGAATTTCTATTTCACGCCAGAGGCAATAGGGAGCCACTGGAGTTTGTTGAGTGGGGAAGGGATATGTCACATGGTATCTTGCCCTTGTGCTTGTGTAGAAAACTGATGGGGGTGGAGAGAGTCTTGAAGCAGACAGACCAATTAGGAAGATATTGAAATATTCCAGGTGAGAGGTGATAAGGGCCTGAATTCAGGCAGTAGCTATGCTATGGAAAGAAGGAACCATGTGTGATAGATGCGGAAGAAAAAATCAAAAGACTTTGGCAATTTATTGACTATGTGGAGTAAGTAAAGATAAGGGGTCAAGGATGACATGTAGGTTACAAAGTTGGGTGAATGAATAGAATCAGGGTGGAGGCTTCAATAATAATAGAAAATGGCAAATTTTGAGAGAAACATAATGAGCTTTTCTTTCGTTCATGATGAGTTTGAATGCTTACAGACATCCATTTTCAAATATCCAAAAAGCAGTTCATGATATGTGATTAAAGCTCAGGAGAGAGACTAGGGCTAAATATGTAATTCTGAGATCTGCAGAGAGATCATAATCTGCAGAGAGGCACAGAACCTACGGAAGATGATGATGAGATAATCAAGTGAGACTGCAAAGAGAAATGAGAAGGGGCTTTGTGTATAGCCTTGGGATAAATACAGAGTTAATGGGCAGGACTTGGATGATGACCCAGGAAAGGAGCCCTGAGTCTGACAGTTAGAAGAACAAAAATAGTAGCATCACAAAAAATCCCAAGAGTATTAGAGAAAAGATGGAGAGCCAACAGTGTCAAGTGCTTCTGAAATCATGAAGGATATGTATAGAGAAAAGGCTATTAGACTTAGCAATTAAGAGAGCATTGCTAACTTTGGAGAAAGCAGTTTCAATTTCTTTGATTGATTAGGTTGGAAATGATAAGGTTGGAAACCATATTGCAGAGAGTTTAGAAGAGAAAAGAGGGGAAGTAGTGGCACTAATTGTCGATGGCTCTTTCAAGAAATTTGTCATAGAAAAAGAGAAGAAATATAGGATTATAGCTAGCAGAAATGGTAGAATCTGATGAAGGTTTTTTTTTTCTAACAGGGGAGACTGAGTGTGCTTGTAAGCATCAGAGAAAGAACAAGTAGATAAGGTGAGATTGAAGATTAAAGAGACAGGAGAGATGATAGTGTGGGCAGTTTATGGGAGAAGATGAGGGCATGGGATCAAGGGTATGCATATGTATAGGAAAATGTCCTCAGTTAAAGGAAGGACCATTACTTCATCAGAGACTGATGCAAAGGATGGTGTAGTAAAGAATAATGTCATGTGGTTGTGAGGAAAGGCGGAAAAGAAAGAAATTCAAGGCCCCATGGTTCTGATTTTTCAGCAAAGGATGAAGCGAGATTCTCAGCTGAGAGGATGAGAGATATGTGGGAAACTTGAAGAAAGAAGAGAAGGTTGGGAACAGTTGCTCCAGTGAGAACTAAAAATCATTTAAGAAACAGTAACAGGATTGCCTTGCTGCAGTGAGAGCCCTGTGGAGGAGAGATAACATGAAACTGTAGCAGGTTATCAAGATTGTCGAGTGACTTGCTCCATTTCCATTCAGTAGCATGGGAATAGCTGCAGAAGAAACAAGGAGTGGAAATAACCCAGGGCTGGTCTTCCGCAAGTTGTAAGTGATAATGGGAAAGCAGAGAAAGGTAGTCAACAGTAAAGGATAGTGCAGAGTTGATTGATATTCACCAATATTCCCATAAAATTGAGAAAGTAAGAGAGCACAGGCAAAGCAGGGATGATAGTCTCTGTGAATATGTAAATCTATGAATATATGAATAAATATACACATATACACAAATGCAGAAGAACGGGAAAATAATTCTAGAAAGGACACGGAGAGGGGAAATAAGGGATGCTGCTCTATGTTAAAGGTCTTTTAAATTTTAATTAGCTGTAAATATAAGTTAAATTGGTTGTTAAAGTTCATTCCACATTAAATTACTTTTTTAAAAGAAAAATATTTTATCACTTATTCATGCATGAAAGGAAGTATTACATAATAGACATAGGGCTGGTCTCAGAGTCAGGAAATCCTGAATTCAAGTTCATATTCCACGGGCAGGTCACAAACTCTCGGTACTCCCAGTTTACTCTTTAAGACTATAAATTGCAGAATAGTTACCAATAGGCACTGCTAGAAGGAGTTTCAATACATGGAGTGTTTGCTACATCAATGACAATATGGGTCTGGGCCTCTTCCCAATGCTTATGCATATTGTATGTGTGTATTTATGTATGTATGTATGTATATCATATTTATAATATGATGTGTATATATACATACATGCTATAAATATATATGATGTATGTATATACTCTGCTGCTGACAAATTTTTGTGATAGCAAATTCATTTGAACAAAGAGGAACATCTATAATGAAAAATTAGATGGAGACTAGGAGGGGGTCCCTAAAGGTAACTGCCAAGCTCCCTAGGTATATACTCACACCATGTGAAGTTACAAATTAGAACAGAACATGTATCCCTTCCAAACTATGCTAATACTGGTGTTGTTGTTGTTGTTGTTGTTGTTTTTGTTTTGGGGGGAAAGCTGTGGTGAAAAGAGGCTCCACAGGGACTATGCCTAGTATGAACGGACAAGGGTCTTTTCCCAAGTTCTTGTAGAGACTGGAACCAATGGAGTACGCCTAGGGATTATTAGTATATAAAAGGACTAAGTCTGACTTCTGACTTCATCTGAGTGTTTGAGCTTCCACGGAGCTCTCCAGGGTACTGGGCAGCAGCCTCTGCTTGAAGTTCTCTCTAACCTAATGAACCAGACAGACGCCTCTTTCAGCCTCCCCCTGCCTTTAATTGTGTTATTTTACATTTAATTGCACCTAGCACCAGCTTACTGCCATGGCCTGGGCCCTGGCTATAGTGTGGTACAGTGAACAGAATACTGATTTTGTATTTAGAGGAACCAGGTTGCATGTCAAGTGCCTCTGACACTTAACTATGTGTGTGACCTTTTCTCCTCTAGTAGCTTGTAGTCTCTTTGAGAGTAGGACTGGTTTTTGCCTTTCTTTGTATCCCCAGTGATTAGCACAATGCCTGACATACAGTAGGTGCTTAATAAATGTTTATTGACTGACTGACTCAGGCAAGTCCTTTAACCTCCCTCAGCCTATTTCCTCAACTGAAAATTTAGAGGATTGAACTAGATGGTGTCTAGAGTTCCTTCCAGGTATAAATCCATGATTTCATGACCCCTTCTTCCAATCCATATGCAAATTTGCTATCAACAGTCTCATAAGATCAATGATTCAGAGCTATAAGGTATCCAAGAGGCCATCTAGTCCAATTCCCTTATTTCACAGAGAAAACTAAGGCCTAGTAAAGGGAAGGGATTGTTGGTGTAGTTATTATTATTATTATTTTATTAATAATCACCATCTATAAAAGTGTGTAAAATGCATTATAAAATTTGAGCCTCACAATATCCCTGTGAGCTTAGGCTACGAAGATTTCTTAGAACTATTTTACAGATTAGCAAACTGAGGCAAAGAATGGTTAAGTGACCTGCCTAAGGTAATATAAGTGAATTGGAAATATAAGAACTGATATTTGAACTCAGATCCCTTTAATTTACTATCTTATCTAGGCCTAGTCCTATTGTTAGTGATACCTACAGCTACTACCTGCTTCAGTTTTGTCCCCAGGATGGCAAGCCATATCCTAGCCTGATTTATTACATTATTGGGACAAAGTTCCTGTTCTTTCAATGAGCAGTCCCTAAATTTTAGGGAAGTCTTTGATTCAGTGACTGGGCAGTGATCAAAAGATTATCAGTAGGAAGGGAAGTAAGATTGTGTATTGGAAAGAACAAACAGTATATACCAGGAGACCTAGATTCTAGTCCTATTTTTTCCATTAATCAGGAGAGAGGGAAGGAAGGAAGAAGGAAGGAAGGAAGGAAGGAAAGAAGGAAGGAAGGAAGGAAGGAAGGAAGGAAGGAAGGAAGGAAGGAAGGAAGGAAGGAAGGAAGGAAGGAAGGGAGGGAGGGAAGAAAAAAAGGAAGGAAGGATGGAAGAAGGAAAAACTTATTTAAAATTTAGTGTATGCCAGGACTCCTGCACAATACTGGAGACATAAATAAAAAGGTCAAACAGTCAGCCTCAAGGAGCTTTTATTCTATAGTGAGAGACAACACATATGGGGGATGGTTCCCAGAAAGAGATATTGTGGTTTGGAAAAACAGGTTGTTTTGCATGACTATACAGGTATAATGTATATCAAATTTCATGCCTTCTCAAGGCAGCGGAGGGAAAGGAAGGGATGGAGAAAATTTGAAATTCAAAATTATTTTAAAAAATGTTAAATTTTTTTGTTTACATGTAATTGAGAAAAAATTAAAATTAAATGGAAAGACACAGGGATGCTGAGTGGAATTGTTAGGGGAGTAGATTGACATACC
Source organism: Phascolarctos cinereus (assembly GCF_003287225.1). Lineage (NCBI taxonomy): Eukaryota > Metazoa > Chordata > Mammalia > Diprotodontia > Phascolarctidae > Phascolarctos > Phascolarctos cinereus. The sequence continues at coordinate 369,261,908 of NW_027556098.1, read as the reverse complement.
CTTTCCAGAAGCAGTGTCAATAATGATTTGATTATGGGTTCCAGAGTGAGAGTTGAGGGATGGAGGATGGAGGATGGGGTGGTAGAGCTGAGGAGGGGGAGACAGTGCCAGAATAGAGTGAAACTTGGCCAGAATTGGGCTAAATAATGTGGGCCATGAGAGGCACTCAGCACTCAAGGTAACACAAACCCCACTCACTAGACCTCAGTTTCCTTAGATGTAAAATGAAACAGCAGGAAGAACATTGGCTCTGGAGTCAGAGAAACTAGGATCAGACCCCACATCTGGCACTTATTAGATGTGTGGCCTTGGGCAATCTATTTAACCTCACTAGACCTCATTTTCACCATAATTATCAGGAGGATGCTGGTCCAGATAGCTTCTAAGGTCCTTTTCTGGTCTAGATTCATGTTCCTATGGCCTTTACTGTCTCTTCAGTTTGTCCAATGCTATTTCAGGATAGGCAGTATGGTATAATGGAAAGTGCACCAGATTGCAGGTAAGGAGTGACATGGATTTTAATCCTGCCTCTGATAACTGAGTTGTGTGACTATGAACCTCAGTTTTCTCCTCTGTCCTCACCTGTAAAATGGGATGGAACAAGGAAATGGTGAACCACTCCAGTACACTTGCCAAGAAAACCCCAGATGGGGTCATGGAGAGTCAGACATGATGATAACAACAACGACAATGACAAAATGGGGGAAGAAATATCCATAGTATAAATGTCATAAAGTGGCTGTGAGGATCAAATAAGATAGTGGATTAAAGTACTTTTTAAATGTAAAGAGTTCTCTCTATGTCTTTTTCTCTGTCTCTCTATTCCTCTCTCTAGGTTTTTCCATCTCTCCCTGTCCATCTGTCCATATCTATCTATCTATCTATCTATCTATCTATCTATCTATCTATCTATATCTCCATATTTATCTATCTAATTTTAAAGTTCCCTCCTAGCTCTCACAGTCTGATTTTCTAAGGCCTCTCCCAGATCTAGCATTCTGTTTTGAGTTGCTTCCTAACTCTGACATTCTGCATTCTAACATCTCTCTTAGGTATGACTTTCTATGTTTTAAGATCCCTTCTAGGTATGGGAGAATGCACACTCCTTGATGGGAGGCCATGATTTTGTTTTGGCTTGTTTTGATTGGGGGATGCAGCGTTACTGTGTTTGTATCTACAATGCCTAGGACAGTAACTGGCACACAGTGAGAGCTTAATAAATATTTGTTAAATCCAACTGAGTTGGATTCTGGTATTCTATTCTCTGATACTCTCGGGGTTGGCAAGGTATATGTCAAGAACTCCTGGGGCCAATGCTGTGCTATCATCTGGCTGGCAGATCCATACTGAGAAGCTTCAGGCTCAGCTCTGGGAATGTCCCTTGTTTACCCAGCAATAATCAGCACATTAAATCTAAAGAGAGGCTTGTTCCACTGGAGGATTTGCAGTAATTACAAGGTGATTCATTATTAAAGATGATTTATGGAGGTTAAAGAGGTTCTGATGAAGATCTTCACAGGGGGCGGGGGAAGGGAACAGACCCAGACAAACGTATGCTTCCTGATCATTCAGGCATATGATGACAATGCAGTGGGCAATCCAAAATTGTAATTAAATCCTTATTTCAGCCCAATAACCAAGTGCATACTTACAGAAAGGCAGCCATGAATGGGGCCTGGGGCCAAAAGAATTCAGGGGTCATGGATGCTCCAGTGGGGATCAGAGCTCTGGGAGATGGATGTAAAAGAGTAAGTGCTACCCTTCCCACATGCCCCACTCTCAAAGACTGATAGATAGACAGGTCCCCCCGACTGTCCCAGGTCCAGAGGCAGTGTTGTCAAGGAAACTCAAGCCCTCTGCTTTTCTTGTTCAGTCAGATGAATACCCTAGCACTTGGTGGTGTGGAGGACTATGATCAGAGATCACAGAATCATGACCTCATAGATTGTCAGATCTAGGAGACCCTTTGGAGCATAAAAATAAGAGCTCATGTTTATGTAGAGCATCAAGAGACCCCAAGCTCTTTCCTCACAGCAACCTCATAAAGTGCTTAATATTCTTAGCTCCATTTGACAGATGGGGAAACTGAGGATCAGAGAATTTAGGTGATTTTTTCCATCACACAACTCGAGAGTGACAGGAATGGGGCTCAAAGCCAAGTTTCCTGGGTCCAAGTTCATCATTTTTTTAGGAAACAAAGCTTGAAGGGACTTTGTATCAAAGAATGACAGTGCTAGATGGGGTAGTTGTAATGGTAGTGGTGGTGGTGCTTGGTAGCGTCAGGGGTAGGTGGTAGTGTTGGTGGTGATGATAATAGATAGGTAGGTAGCAGGCGGTAGGTTATATATAATTATTATGGTTGTGGTATTAATAGTAATTAACAGTGATACTTAACAGCTCAGTTCTAAAGAGATATGTAATTTAAACATTGTGAGTACTTCCTCCACCAATGACATATTTCTCACTTCTTGCTCTAGTTCTAGTGCTTTAGTGTTGCTTTCTGCTACATAGGAAACTCCATTTCCATGCTACCTTTCCTCAGACTCTTGTCACTATCCATCCTAGCTTTACTGATTTCCAGCCCCTAAATTCTTTAGGTTTACCCTCCACTCTATGATCAAAAGAACCCCAACTCTATTGTCAATGAGCTTTTCTTCCACCTAGATCTCTTCCTCTTCCCACCATCATGCACTCACAGAAACTAGTCTTTCTCCAGTTGATCTCTCATCCTTGGCCATTGTCTCCAAGGCCAGTTGTTCCTTTTCACATCCTACCTGTCTCTCTCCCTCCCCATCCCCCAGCCACCACCATCCCCAGCCACTCTGGTTCAAGAGAAGTTTGCATGCTTCTTCCTCTTTGCTACCACTTCAAGGCCTTCCCTCTCTCACACTACCCCCAGAAACTTCCCTTCTTTTGAGATTTATTCTCTCCATATGGAGTATTTGGTTTAGTTCTAGGTGTCATAATTTAGGAAAGATAGTAATAGGCTGACAAATATCCAGAAGATGGCAACCAGGATGTTCATGCCTTATGTGGATCAATTGAACAAAATGGAGATGTTTCATCTGGGGCAGACAAGACTCAGGGAAATGTGATGGCCACGTGCAAATATTTAAGAGGCTTTTTGGGAAGAGGAGTTAGCCTTCTTTGTTTGACCTTAGGGGATAGAACTAAAAGAAATGGGTGAGAGTTCCGAAGGGACAGATTTAGGCTTGAAGTAAACACTTAAGCAACAACAACAAACTTCCCAGTTGCCCAAAAGTGGAATGGGCTACCTTGGACAATAGTTTGTTTTCCCTGGTTGGAGATCTTTAGGCAAAGGCTGGATGACCATGTATTGGGTATGTTGCAAGTAGGAATTCTTTTGGGGATAAGTGTTAGATTAAAAGCCTGCTAAGGGCCCTTCCAACTCTAAGTCAGTGATTACATCATCTATGGATCACCCTTTCCACATCCTATTATCTAGCAACTTTTGGGTCATTCTAATTCCTTTCTCAGTACCTGGTTCACAGACTTCCTCTCTATACCAACCCATAGTTAGGGACTTCCATTGAACATCCTGGTCCCAGAGTATGCCAACTTCCTCAGTTCTCTTTACTTATATCTTCACTCTACCTCATTAACCAACAGAAATTGTCATAAATTAGCACTTACCATCACCCAAACTGTTCTTTCTCCATCATCTTGATGGAGACAATCTCCATCATCCAAAATTCCTCTCTCTGACTATAATCTCCAACCTATACACCTCTCTCCGTACCTCCCTCCTCCAAAACATATCTCTTTCTTCATCCTTATCCCCAGCCTCTCTGTCCCTCCTTATTTGTCTGGTCTATCACCCTGACTCTTGCCTCTTCCCTTCACTTTCCTCAATGGTTCAACTATGAAATGCCTCCTACCTTTCTCCCATATTCACTTCCTTTCAGTTCTCAACCCTCAATTAACCCCACCATCTGTCATCTTCACTGCTACTCCTGAGCTTTTGAACAGCACTGGAAGAAGTCATCTACCTATGCAAACTAAGTCCTCTCCAAATTAATACTATCTTATCTCAAATGGGCCCCCGAAATTACGCAATGAGCCTTTAATTTTTTCCCCCAACTGATGCTCTGTTTCATATCCACAGCAGCCATTCTAAATGTACTTTGCTCTCCTGGAAGTCCCTGGACCTCTATTTCTGAGCAGAGGACTTCACCTCCTACTCTGCTAACACCCTCTACCATCTGGCTCCTATTTACCTTTTCCAGTCTTGTATCATATTACTTCCTTTTCACATTCTACATTCCACTCATACTGGCCTGCTGCTGCTCCTGGATTCAACACTCCATTTTGTGCCTCCATAAATTCATACAAGCCATCTCCCTTTGCCAAGAAAGCATTCTTTACTCAACTCTCCCTCTGGAAATCCTTATCTTCCTTCAAGCCTCAGGTGAAGGTCACCTCCTTTTTGAAGACTTCCCTGATCTCTGCTCCCAATAATTCATGCCCTCTCCTCATTTTTTGTACTTACTTATTTCTATGCATGATATCACTAACCAATTGAATTAAGAATGTCCATGGCCCAGATTATGGCCCTTAGTTGGATGGACAACCTGTAGAGCTTACCCACTGACATTTTTACATTGAAGAGACAGTGGAAATGAAAGACAAGTTGGGCCAGAATTAAAAAGGAAGAGCAAAGTGAGTTGGATTGTCTCCAGAGTATTATAAAGCTCCTTTAATGATCCAAACTTCTTCCAGAAACAAAACCCCATCTTTTTCACACCCATATTCTAGTGCCTAATAGCCCATCACAGTTTCCAAAGAACTGAAAATAGATATTATCCAGAGGGAAATGAAGAGGCCTATGGTGAGGGGATAGGGATAGGGTAAGCAGGCTGCAGCATGAGGCCAATAAGAACTCAAAGTGACACTGTCGATAGAGTGTTGGATCTGGAGTCTGGAAGATTTGCATCGAAATCCTGCCTCAGACATTTACTAGCTGTGTGACCCAGAGCAAGTCACTGTCACATCCTCTGTTTCATCATTTGCCAAAAGAAGATAATAATAGCACCTATTTCACAGGTTCTTACTAGAATGAAGTGAGATAACTTATATAAAAGCACTTGGCAAACACGAAGCTTCATATAGATTGTTTTTGTTGTTGTTGATAGAAGTAAAAGACGTCTTCAGGCAAATATATTACAGGAAAAGAAGATGAGCTGGTCATGTGGTGAGGACAAAGGATGATAGATATGTACCGAGAGAACTCCACTGCTATCCTCAGAATATCAGGGGAATGTAAGTAAGGCTTCCAGAACAATGGGTGCACCCACTGTGAGAAGATATGGACTTATAGGATAGGTAGCATGGATGAGTCTTCATATAAATCATTGATGGTAATGCCCACAAATTCATTCAAGCATTTGGTTATGCATGCTGCATTTTCTTCCAGTGTAACATGAAATTCTTGAGGACAAAAGACTTCATTTTTATATTCACTTCCCTAGCACCTAGCACAATGTTGTGTATGTAGTGGACATTTAATAAATGCTAGATGAATTGTTAGCTTGAATGGAACCCCCTCCAATCTACTACATATTCTTCATGAGCTGCTATAGAAACTCTAAATCTATGATCCTTTCCTACCTTGGCACCTTTGCTGCCAGGGTGCCTCTATGTGGAGGGATTGCTAGTGTTCTCATCCTTTGGTAATAAATATGATGACTTCTGTTAAGAAAGATGGGATCAGGTTTATATCTAAGAGGAAGCTGGTTAAGTATCTTTCTAAGAATTCATGCACTATCGTGAAACTTTCAAACCAATAATTATGGCTCTTATCCAGCCCCACTGCTTTCCAATTTTGTAGAGAGCCTGGAATTTCCATCACCTCCTTCAATATAACTATTGTGCTGTTCATCAAGTAAATAGTGCACAAGCTTTTGGTTTCTCATTTGATCCAACTTGAATTTTCATTGCAATATACTTGCAACTAAAAAGATGACCAGACAGTTTCCACATCCACCTTCTTTGGGGGCTCTGCTTTGCTCCCCTCTTAATTTCTCAAGCTTCTGTAGTAAAGTTTTTTTTATTAATATTAAATTATTTATTTTGTGCCTTATACTGTTTACTCCTTTCATCTTTAACTTTTTTTACTTTTGTATTCAATTTCTGATTAAGGAATCCTAGGATTCCTGATATGTCTTTGTTTTCTAAATACTGTTCTACCTCTCTCTCTCTCTCTCTCTCTCTCTCTCTCTCTCTCTCTCTCTCCCCTCCCTTTAATTAGGCAATATGGCATTCGATATTTTAACTAATCTTCCAATGTCTTTCCAAAATTTTTCAATAGCTCTTTCAAGTTGCTTCTTCCAATGTGATATCTGACACCTGTCCTTAAGGGGTATTCTTTGATAGCTGTTCCTTTTTTCCTATAATTTTTACCCTAGCAATGGCTTCTGCATATACTGATTTATGTAGGTTCTGAAATAGTTTATACTTTCTGTCAAATGCTATAGGATGATATCTGTTCATGATTATGGAAGATATCAGCTTTTTAATTACTCTGTTTTGATAAGTTTGGTCTGCTAATTTGATTCATGCTGTCAAACAAAAAATGGCTTTTTCAAATTCCAGTCTAAGTATGCCCATTTCCCTTCAAAATCATTTGAGACCTCAGTGTTGTTTCGGTCATTTGCTTTGTTATTAGATATGATTTCTGGAATTTGCATTAAATGTAGGTTTTTAGTAACCTTGGGGTCTCAAATATTTTGTTCTTCAGATGTTCAATAGTTCTTTAATTTCATCTTATTTTGTCCAATCTGAGAGTAGGAATAAAGTTATTGTTTGCCACGTACTAGTCAGCAATATATTGTCACATGACCTGGAGGTGTGATGAACAAAAAGCCATATAGAGTCTTTAAAATTTTATTACAATATAAGACAGATATATAGTATGACCCACAGCTCAAAGTCTATTTGCATAAGGCTTTCTTCATTGGTGTAGATTGATTACTCAATGCTTTATACAAGTATGAAGAGTAGGATTGGAAAGAAGTTAAAACAAGAAAAATCTTGGTCTTTTGGCTTCCATCTTTGAGAGAGAAGTATATGGTTCAAGATTCTTTTCATGTCTCTGAAAGCAGAACAAGACTCTGAAAAGGAGCTGACATGTTGATAAGATAGCACTTCAGTCACATCCTTTTGTCTAGATTACTACACTGGAAACTTTAGAGAAGCCCCCCTTGGATTCTATCTGGGACTCTCTGGTTTGAGCTGAGATGTGTCACTCCCAATGGAAGAGCTCATTCACTCTGTGTATTTTCTAACATATTCTCATCTGTATGTCTTCTCTGATTTCTGTTTGCAATTGGCTTAGATTTATTAGCTTAGGTTTATTTGCTATTCACAATGTGTACTCTTTATAGAACTGGAACTTGATGGGAAGAGAGTCAAGCTTTGGATATATAGCTTGAGCAACTCCTATCTCATTAAGGGATAGCAATTGGGAGCTCAAAAATTATTTCCACCAGGCTCATAATATTTAGATGGGACAGAGAAATATAATTCTAGCCCAGTACCACCTGTCTCTAAGGAGAGCAGAGTGACCATCCTCTGTCTCCAACTTCCTGTTTCTTTTCCTGGAAGGATTTAAAGTCTCCCTTGGAAAGGAGTGGGTGGAGGAGACTTGAGAGTAACTCTTCCTACCTCCCTGAGAGCCAAATATAACACGATGTAAACACAAATAATCTCTTACAATAATAGAATTCTTCATTTTTCAGTCTCTTTCACAGGTATTTGTTTATCTGCTTAAGTGGCCAGTACCATCTGGCCTGAACCATTTCCAACAGGATGAACATTGGTATTTCTGATTTATTCTGATGTTATCTTCTTGTAATTCTCCAAAACAAAGGCATACGCTCCACCCCCATGTTCTCCCAGTCAAGCTGGGCATCATGTTCATTTTGAATAGGGTCAGCCTGCAACCCTAAATGCCATTCCAATCTATTTCTTAGATTCATTGGAGACATTTTATCACACTGTCTAGGGTACTAGTGTCATCAGTAATATCAATGGAGCCCAAATGGTTGACATTTACAGGCTCCTGGTTGTCCTTGATAGCTACTGCAACAGTGTCTGAAAACAGGAAGTCCCCACTGCCCATCACTCTGGCTGGTCAGTATCATTGTCATTGTCATCATTGTCATCACTATCATCATCATCATCATCATTTTTATTACTATTGTTACATGTTGTCCTCACCAGTAGCAGAATGATGGTGACAAGAACAACGATGACAAAGATGATAAGGATAGGACTGGGTCTGTGATTTCACTTATACAGGAAACTCCAAAATGAAGAAATTCCCTCTGCCAATTCAGGTTAGCACTTTCTCTAAAGCAATAGTCTTAGAAAGTTGCCTAGAGCATTGAGAGACAGTGACCTTGAATCATTCAGCCAGTATGTGACAGAGATTGGACTTGAACCCAGGTCTTCCTGGCTCTGAGGCCAGCACTGTATTTACCGTGTACACTGCCTTTTTCGTTATTGTTACTGTTGTGGCTGCTGCTGCTGTTGCATATTCCTTTGGGAATTTAGTTTATAAAGTTCTTTCCTCGTCATAACCATATGAGGTCACTACCACGGGTGTCATTATTCCCATTTTATAGAGGGGGAAACAAAAGCTAAGAGAGGTGAAATTTTTGTGTTTATGTGGGAGAGGGAACAAAGAGGAAAGAATGCTGGATTTAGAGCCAGAAGGCCTAGGTTCAACTAGAAATTCTATGTCCTCTATATTCCCTGGAGCACATTATTTTGCCTCACTAAGCTTCAGTTGCCTCAGTCAAAAATTGAGGGGCTTAAAGTGGGTAAACAATAAGGTCCCTTCCACCTCTCAGTCTATGGCCCTTGTCCAAAGCAAAATAGAGCTCCGCAGATGCTTGGAGTTGGAAGGGGCCTCACAGGCCTTCTGCTCCAACACCTCCTTAACCAAAGTCCTCTGTACAGCATCCCAAAGCAGTGGGCATTCTACATTGAAGACCTCTCATGAAAAGAAAGCCACCACCTCCCAAGGCAGCCCATCCTACTTTGACACAGCTAAGTATTAGGAAGTGTTTTTGTCTTTTCCTTTCATCATGCATGCCTAAATTTCCTTTTTTGTCACGTCCACATATTTTTTCCAGTGTTTCATTCTGGGACCAGGCAAACTAAGTCTAAGCATCTTTCTCAAGATGTCCCTTCAGATATTTGAAAAAAAAACACTCTCTTATCTCCCAAGATTTTCTTCTCTTCTCCAGGCTACCCATTCCCAGTTCATTCAATAGATTTCATACAGTAAAATCTGGTCACAATCCTGGTTACCCTCTTTTCAACATTGCCTTGTTTACTGATGTTATCCCTGAAACATGGTGTCCAGAACTGAACACAATACTTTAAGTAGCATCCAGTAGGATGATCACCAACCTAGTGTTGGCTGCTCTTACCTCTTAATACAACCCTATTGCTTGCAAATGGCAGAGCCAGGATGACCCCACCTCTTCTGATTTCAAGGTCAAAGTTCTTTCCATTGCACCATTTTGTTTCCTCAATAAATAAATCTTGCTCACATGGAATTGAATTGACTTGAGCCAAAGACAGATTTCACCAGCATCTTTAGGATTGTGCCTGCCTATGGGCCTGTCCTACAGACAAGCCATACCCTCAGGAGGGTATTGAAGGAAGATCAGTTTCTCACTCTTCATTGTCCCCAAACCCAGTGTGACCAGATCTAAGGGGCAGCTCTCGATTAAGCCTGCCAGGGAGTTCACATGTCTGTGAAATCTGGAATGTGCAAGCTTTAATTATTAGCTATCGGTGAAGGAATCAATCCAAGATAAACACAAAAGCCCCAACTCAAATAATTGACATTATCATGGCTTTTCAAAATGCAAATTGAGGTTCCAGCATGAAACCCACAATAACATTCCATTAATCTCTTTCAGGCTTAAGCAGGCATCCAAATGTTTCATCTCTTCCCCTCCTAGCAGGTGAATAGGCCATGTATGGTTGGCTCCGGCAGTCATTCAGGATAAACAGTGAAAGCCAGGCCTTGCAAGCTAGGAAGTAGATAGTAATAATGGTAATAATAAAAAATAATAATAATGGCTCTGATTTTAACAATGCAAGAGGTTGATGTAAACACCATGATGGTGACTTGAGCAGAGGAGAAGTGGAAAGTGAATTCATATTTAGTTTTAATGCTTCTGGAAGGAGGGAAGAATTAACATCTATGAGAACCATCTAATCCAACCTCCTGAGAAGGACTATCTCTTCCCCTGTATTTCCCACTACTGTTAGACATAAGATGTGGGCCTCAGAACCAGACCCTCAGATACACCTTGTTGAATTAGCTTGGGACCAGTTCCCATCACTGGCCACCACCTCTGGCTAATTGACTCACTTTAGACCTGCCCCTGGATCTCTATTATCGAAATGGGCATATGCTCTCTGGGTCTCAATTTCTTCATTAGCTAATGAATTCCTAAGATTGGAAGCTGACATAGACTTAGAAACCATTCAGCTTAACCTCTACATTTTATAGATAAGGAACCTGTGACCCAAAGGGATCAATCAGCACAAGGTTCATATTGATAGCTCACACTAGAGGTGTCCCATTTCTCGGGGAAATTACAGGTTGACTCCATTTCCCTTCTGCTGCTACCCAGGGGCCCTGACCCTGCTTCCTTGAAGGAAGCACACTGACACCACAGAGTGAAGGCAGGTCTGGACACGGGGCACTGCAGGGGTGGAGAGCCTCAGCAAAGCAGAGTGGATGACACATGCCCAGCAGGGTTATCTCCCTTTGAGACGTTGGTCAACAGTAACTCTCATTGGAAAGCAGGAAGTGGCCAGATCAGATGAGTTACAGAGTATGGCTACTTAGAGTTAGAATTGGCAATTTTCCTGTGGAAAGGCAAGGCTCCTTTTAACTCAGACATCTACATTCCAAGGCCCCTTCCAGCTCTTACTTTTTTTGTTCTAAGGCCCCTCCCAGCATTAAAATTATATGTTCTAAGGGCCTTTCCAATTCTGACACTCTGTATTGTAAGGTCTCACCCAGCTCTGACATTCTATGTTCTAAGCCCCCTCTCAGCTCTGACATTCTGTGCTCTAAGGTCCCATTTTGTGTTCCAAGGGCCCTCCCAGCTCTGACATTCTATGGGTCCCCTCCCAGCTCTGACATTCTGGATTCTGAGAATTCTTCTACTTGTAACATTCTATTTCTTTCAAATGTTTGATTTTGTTCCTTCTCCCACACACACATGCTTCCCTAAGGTTTTCTTCTTGGCCATCTTTTCTCTTTTATACTCTCTCCAGTGGGAATCTCATTCGCTCTCTCCTGTATGTGAATGACCAAAATTTACATTTCCTGCCCCACCCTTTTCCTTAGCTCCATTCCATCATTTCAATCTGTGAAAGCAGCAGGGCTTGTCTTTGGCAACTTCCTGTCATCTTTGTCTCTAGCCCCATTTCTATGCTCTTTTCCTAGTTTCCAGAACCTTCTCTTAGATTTTGTTTCCCTTTACCTTTCCCTAAAATATCAATACTCTGACTGCCCCACCCATTGCTGACAGGCCTGAACCTTCTGATAACCTCCTTCAAGGAGTATACTTCCCCTTCCAATAGCACCAAGATTTTTTTTTTTTAAAAAAAGAGGAGTCTGGAGGGGACAACGATGAAGCCAAAGGAATGAATCTTTAATGAGGGATGTGGGATGCAGCAGAAAGTGTCAGGAGACCCAGGTTCAGAATCAACCAATCAATCAGTATTTATTAAGTTCCTACTATGTGCCCGGCATTGTGCTAAGCTGGGGATACAAAAGGAGCCAAAAGACCACCCCTGCCCTCAAGAAGTTCCTACTCTAATGGAGAAGTTTTGAGTAAAATGGTGACCCTGATATTCACTAGTTCTGTGAGCTCTGAGCCCTCAGTTTCCTCACCTGAGAAAGAGACCTAATGCTAACATTAGCTAACTGTTTGATTGTTGGAATGTTTGTAAAATACAGTGTTATATGATCATAACTCATCTCATATCCATCATGAAGTCTCTCATGAATTCAAATGATTCCAGGAATGAAACTATTAAAGAAAGAATATGGAATGGTGGGAAGATTGCTGGACTCAGTTTTGTAGGATCCAGTTCAAATTTTGCCCCATCACTTTCCAACTTTGTGACTGTGGGAAAATGTTTTAACCTGGACATTAAATAAAAGGCTTAAGCTAAGCAATCTCTAAGAACTCATCCAAGACAGCACAATGCAATTAGGACTGCATTTCTCTGAAGTCAGAGGACCTGAGTTCAAATCCAACCTCTTCCCTTATGATCTTAGTCAAATATTTAATTTTCTGGGCCTCAGTTTCTTATTAATAAAATGATGAGGTTTGATGAAATGATCTCTACAACTCATTCTACCTCTAAAGCTAAAATCTGAAATCCTATGATCTTATGAATTTTCCTATAAGCTCAACTCCCTATCTCCTGCCCCAGCCAGAATCAAGGCACACCTGCGGCTACTCACCAACATTACTTTCTGCCCAGGGCTAGTAGGTTCAGATCCATCCACATCCTTCAAGTAGGCAAGGGCAAATAGTATCTGTCCCAAAATGAAGCTTACTCTGACATTCCCATCTCTGCTGTTACTGTTCTGTTCCACCTGAGCTCATGGATTCCAGATTCTCACCTGCCTTGACCTCTATGATCTGATTGGCTTGTCCTACCTTAATGACATTCTGGACCCCACAAGCTTGGTATGTCCAAGGACTACTTGTTATGTCTTGATAGTGTGGTATAGAAGAAAAAATATTAGCCTTACAGGCAGGAAGGCCTGGGTTTAAATCCTGCTAAGACACTTACTAGCTATATAATTGTGAATGAGTTCCTTAAACTCCCTGGGCCTGAGTTTCTTCACCTGCAAAATAAAAGGGTTGAACTCAATAGCCTTTAAGATATCTTTCAGTTCTAAATATGTGATCCTACCCTCACCCCAGGGCAGCTAGATGGTACAGTGGATAGAGCTTCAGGCCTGGAACCAAAAAGACCTGAGTTCAAATGTGAGCTCAAACACTTACTAGCTGGGTGACCCTGGGCAACTCACTTCACCCTGTTTGCCTCAGTTTCCTCATCTGTGAAATGAGCTGGAGAAGGAAATGGCAAACCAGTCTAGTATCTTTGCCAAGAAAACCCCAAATGGGGTCACGAAAACAATAATAATAACAACAAACAATCCTCATGTCAACTTCTGGCATTCTCAAGGACATGAGGTCCCTGACAGGCGGACTCGTTTTCCTCATCCTGCTCACTCTTTATCCCAGTCCCCTGCCTCACCAGTCCTATTCTCCTACCACTCACACCCTAATGGAATATCGGAATTGCCCATGTGTCTCCGTGTTCAGCCCCCACACCTGCCGCTTGTTCATATACTGAATCATCAGCCTGGACGTGAAATTTTCTCCCATCTACAAAACCAGTTCACATCCATTGTAATGAATCTCCTGACCCCCCAGTGCCCTCCTCCAGCCCACAATGTGTTCACGTTCCATTTGGCGCCTGCTGGAATCCTGCATTTGGATTCCAGCCGCACTTGTGAAATTTCATTAGCAGATGTCTCACACTAAGCTAGCAGCCAGGCGTCAGCAGAAAACTCCAAAGCCCCACAGCTCATCAAAGCTCTCTCCAAGGGGGAAAGGGAGAATGAACAGTCCTTCCATCCAGGCAGCCTCCAGGCACTCAAAGAGGACAGGAGCCCCTTAGAATGGCTCAGAAACCACTCAAACAACCTCCCGGGAGGAAGCCTTAGATGGACTATCTCTGCCAGGCTTTCTGTCCCCATAGGATATGGAAAAACTGACTCTGCCCTGAACAGCAGAGGCCGGGGCCCTTGAAAGTGACAAACAGGCAGCTCACAACAGTGGGTCAATTACAGAGAAACAGACAAGCAACCTTGGTTGGCTTCCCAGGCCTGCCAACTGATGGTTCGGGGTAGAGTTGACTCAGGACTTTGCCCAGGCCAAGTTGCCTTGTGCCTTGTTGCAACATCCGCATGGGTTCATCTTTGTGGCTGAGTGTTGAATTAGCCTTCTGTATCTTTGAGTTGAATTTGCATGCTCCAATACAAGGAAATCCCTTATGGGGCAATGGTGTTTTCTGGCCTTTTTGTTGCAGCCACAGAAAGCAGAGGTGAGAAATGTATTGCTGCCTGGTCACTGAGTAGCTTTCCACAGGAATCATGTTGGTTCTGAGCTACTGGGTGATGGCAGTAAGACTGGGAAATCAGAAAGGACTGAGGTTTGTTGCTACCTAGATCAAAGAGACTTTTGGTGGTCTTAGACTTATAGACTAGAACCATTGCACTTGAGAGCTGGGAGGACCCTTAGAACACAGAATGTTAGAATTCCCACCTCCCTCTTTTTGCACATGAACAAACTGAAACCCAGAGAGGTAAATTAATTTTTCCAAGGTCACAGAAGATGGCAGAGCCATGACCAAAGTGTAGAGCTGGAAGAGAGCTCAGAAGTCATCTAGCTAAGCCCCCTTACCCAATGTATGAAATGCCTCTACGTATCCCCACCCAGTCTGTACTTGAAGACCTCCAATAATGAGAAACTCATGACTTCCTAAGACAGACCATTCTATGTTTGAATAGTTGTGATTATTGGGAAGTTTAACCTTATACCTATACCGAATATAAATCTCTCTTTTATATTAATAACACTTTGAAGTTTTGCAAAGTGTTTTACATATGTTATCTCATTTAATCCTCATCTGCCCATGGGGCCTCTGAGTATGACAAACTAAATCCAGGTTTTTGTCTAGTTTGCCTGCTCATTCATTTACTTGAAGCCTGGAACCTGGGCCTGACCTCTTACCAATCCCCTCTAAGACTTTACTGTGAATTTTTGGTTGGTTTCACTGCCCCTTTCATTCTCAGACATTGATTCCCATTTCTGTCTCTTTCCATCTCAATTACCTATCAACCCAATTCCAGGGACTGACGTATTGCACCAAACTCTTTCTGGATTGGAATATGCTGCTACCATTACATAGCAGGTCCCCAACTTCAAATGAGTTTAATCAATGCCATAGACCAATACCTAGACAAAATTCTCATCAGACCACAATATGGGCTTTAGGGACCAGTACAGAAATTAATGATGGATTATTGAAGGATAAGGTGTGGTCTCTTCATCTGTAAAATGAGGGGCTTAGACTCAATGATCTCTCAGAGAATTCTTTATGTGATATCCATGTCTGTTTAGGCCCTTAAAAGGACCACAGCCCAGGAAGCCAGGGTAACAGGAGCATAGATCTTGAGCCAAAAGGGAACTCAGAGATCATCTAGTCTTACACCCTCATTTTAAAACAGATAAGGAAATGGATGCACAGAGAAGTTCAGTGAATTTCCCAAGGTCACATAGATAGCAAGTAGCAGAGTCAATGTTCAATCTCATATCCAATGATGCTAAAGCCACTGTACCATAATGCTTCTCTAATTCAATTACAATAAATATTAAATATTTATTTATTTATTAATTGTTAACTAACTTATATTGCCAGGGCATGGATGGTAGTAGACTAGGACCAGTCTTAAAGACTTGGACCAACAGAAAATAAGATGGGAAGTTGAGTACAGTATCCAGGGCCTTCAACTCCCTGAGAAGTCAAGTCAAAGTAGATAGGTCAGCATAAATATCAAGATACATATGCAGCAAGATACACCTGCCCTAGGCCCCGTTCAGTTCAGCCATTTTTCAGTCGAGTGCAATCCTCTATGACCACATTTGAGATTTTCTTGGCAAAGATACTGGAGTGGTTTGCCATTTCTTTCTCCAGCTCATTTTACAGATGAGGAAACTAATGCAAACAAGGGGAAGTGACTTGCCCAGGATCACACAGCTAGTAAGTGTCTGAGGCCAGATTTGAACTCAGGGAGATGAATCTTCTTGATTCCAGGCTCTGCACTCTATCGACTGGGCCACCCAGCTGCCCTGAGAGAGATGCAGGGAGAAATAGAACAAGGTTCTTGTCCTCACAAGGCTCACAATCAAGCAATCCTACAATCCCAATGGCTAATCCTACAATGAAGAAGAAAGGAGGAGGAGGGGTGATCAGTGAGGGCAAGGGGAGATAAAGTCATTTGAAAATGCTACATTACACAATGAGCAAAGGTTGAACATCCCCTGGCAGATGAAAATGTGTGTGGCCAATGAATTCTCCTCACTCTGCACTCTCTTTGCCTGCCCCTATCTCAACACCACATGTGACAGACCTTGGAGTTCTCATTTCGAGTGGGTTATTTTTCTTCCCTTGATGAGAGGATAATTCATTAAAGGTTCCATACTTATTTCATTTCTCCAAAGCACATCTTTCACAGGAAGATCAATTCCAAGAAAACACCTCTAGTCTGTGGAAATTAGATCTATTAACAAGTGCTAAGTGGCCAATGGCTTGCAGAGGGAAAGTCTGACTAAGATTCAGGGATGATTAAAGTACTGTCTGGGCTATGCTACTGGGAGCCCTAGAGCAGGATTTACATCAACTCTTTTATAAGCCCTTATTTTATTTTATTTTATTTTGTTACTGAAATTAAAGTTCATTTAAGACTCCGAGGGATAAGATTAAAGAATGCATCAACAGCCAGTCCCCATTCCTTGGCAGACTGGGGTACTGGGAAAGATTATTCCAAATCCTCTCCCTGTGAAGGCAGCATCTCTCCTTAGAGGCCATGAATATGTCAGCAGCTTCCCAGATCTAAATATCGACACTCCTCACAAGAAATCAGTCATCCTGGTGGCGCGTGGGATGGGGGTAACCTGAAATGCCAACTTGACTTCTCGTACCACCAGAGCCAGAGAGCCTCAGCTGGAGTCTGGGGTTCTGCAAATGCCATTTCTAGAAATAGAGGCAGAATTCAGTTGAAAGAGAACTGGGTTGGGATATGAGACCTGAGGTCAAGTTCTGGCACTGCCATTTGGGATGGTTTGTCATTCATCTTCTCTGAACGCTTGTTTACTTATTTGCAAAATGAGGGACAAGATGGTCTCTGACTATCCCATCTCCAACATTCTTTGTTCTGATAGTTTTATGTTGTAAGATCTAATATTCTCTATTCTAGAGTCTCTTCCACCTTTACCAGCCAAAGATCTAAGATTCCTTCAAGCCATGACGTTCTCTCTTCTAACATTCTATGTTCTAAGATCCCTTTGGGCTCTAACATTCTATACTCTAAAGCCCCCTTTTGTACTAACATCCTATATTCTAAGATTTCTTTAAGATCTAATACCCTTTCCATGTTTTACAGTCTCTCTTAACTTTTAACATTTGATTTGCAAATCTTCCTTCAAGCTGCAATATCATATTCTTTATCATTCTATGTTCCAAGCTAAATTCCAGCTGTAACTCTGCTGTGTTCCAAGGTTAAGTCCAATTCTAAAATTCTGTGGTTCTCTGAAAGTACCCTACAAGAGATATAAATGAAAATAGAAGAAAAGAACCAGATAATTCTTGGAGCATATTGAAGCCTCCTGCAAATATAGATCATTTGAGAATTCAAATGGTTACGCTACTAAAAATGTCAGGTCTTCAAAATATACTGACATTTCTCTGATATTACGGTCTCTGATAGGAATGCCTCTCATAGCTGGAATCCATCCCAGCAAAGAAGGCCAAAGGGAGAGAATAAAGTCCCTGAGCAACTAAAGTAGATGTTTGCAAAATCCACGTACTAGAAAACCTGTGTATGTTACTCACTTGAAAACCCCAAGGTACCCAGCCAGAGCCTGACTCTTATTTAACACAGAATTCCAACAAGTGTAGTTATCTAACCTCCTAGTCCAAAGCAGATTAGAGGCAACAAATTAAAAGGCAGTAGGAATCCTCTCAGCTAATGAAGTTTGTTTTTTTGTTTTGTTTTGTTTTCAAGTAGCAGTTTGGTTTAGTTGAAAGAACACTGACTTTGGACTCAGGAAACCTGGGTTTGAATCTTGACTTTGTTCTGTATATGACATAGTGAAAAGAGTGTTGGGCCTCAAGTCAGAAAGACCTGAGATCAAAACTTCTTTCAAATACTTACCAACTGCATGATCCTGGGCAAGTCACTTAACTGCCGTCCACTTCAGTTTCCTCATCTGTAAAATAAGAATGGGCAGCTGATTGGTGCAGTAGATAGAGCACCAAGTCTGGGGTCAAGAAGACTCTTCTTCCTGAGTTTAAATCTGGCCTCAGATACTTACTAGGTGTGTGACCCTGGGCACATCCCTTAACCCTGTTCGCTTCAGTTTTCCTCATTGATAAATGAGCTAGAGAAAGAAATGGCAAACCAGTCCAGTATCTTTGCCAAGAAAATCCCAAATGGAGTCACAAAGAGTCAGACAGGACTGAAAAATAACAACCCAAAATGAGAATAAAAAATAATAATACCTACTTCACACAAACTTCTTCTAATAGTCAAGTGGGATAACAAAGTATTTTACAAACCTTAAAACATTATCTAAATGCTAGTTATCGTCATCATCATTATAATCATCATTACTACTATTGCGGCTCCTATAATATAAGTGGCCATTTATAACCTCTCATGGTTTTGATTTTTCATCTAAAAAAGAGAGGTTTAGACTAGGTGATCACTAAAGTCCCCTCTAGCCATAAACTGTACAATTCTCAATGGAATGTGGCAATGTGGCATCCGAAGATGAGACAGAACAAAACTGTGAAGAGCAAACAAAGAACACCAAAACCACAGCAATGAGGGGCCACTGGCATATGGTCAAACATTTCTCTTACATTTCAATAGACCCTTAGGACATCACACAACAGCAAATTGCAATGATTGGTGTTCAAACTGATGATCCTGACTCTGTAAGGACAAGCTATGTTCAGTAAATATGAGATACATTTTAGAATGATTTCCCTCCAAACTATTGAAGCAAGTTTGATGGTGCTTAAAACTGTAACTTCATGGATAGAAATCACATAATCAGTCAATGAATAAACAAACATTTATGAAGGACCTTCTGTGTTCCTGGCGCTGTGGTAAGGCATGGATATTCAAAGAAAAAACAAAAACAGTCTCTACCCTCAAGGAACTTACATTCTAACAAGGGAGATAACATTGGTTACTTAATATATACAAGATAACAAAGTAATCAGTTCGTCAACAAACATTTATTAAACAACTACTATGTGTCAGGCACCAGGGTAAGATTTGGACATGCACGGTAAAAGCAAACATAGTCCCTTACCTTCAAGGAGCTTACATTCTAAAGGGGGAGTCAATATAGGTAAATCAATATCTATCTATCTATCTATCTATCTATCTATCTATCTATCTATCTATCTATCTATCTATGATTACAAAGCAATCAATCAGTCAACAAGCATTTACTAAATACCTACTATGTGCCGGGCACTGTGCTAAGCACAGGATGAAAGGCAGCACTTGATAAAAAGGCTCTAGCAGCTGAGAGACTGGAAAACCCCCCCTCTAAGATGGCATTTGAACTAAGCCTTGAAGGAACACTGGGCTTTTAAGATGTGGAGGTGAGAACGAAGAGCATTCCAGTATGGAAGTTCAAGTACAGTTCAAGAGCTAATCAACTTATGGAATATCACGTAGGCTGGTATCATTGGGACATAAAGTTTGTAGAAGCAAATTATGTATTTAAAAAAAAAAACTGAAGAGACGAGAAGGGGCCAGGTTGTGAGAGTTTTAAATGGCAAACAGAGGAATTTATATTTGATTCTAGAGCTTATAGGGAAACACTGAAAATTATTAAGTAGAGGGTGAAGTAATCAGATCTGCACTTTAGGAAGATCACTTTGGCAGGTGTCTGGAGGATGAATTGGAGTAGGAAGAGACTTGAAGCAAGGAATCCAATTATAATAGTTCAGAGAAGAGGCTTTGAGAGCTTGAACTAGGGGAGGTGATTGTGAGTGGAGAGAAGGGGATGTATTATACAGATGTAAGGAAATAAGTCATTAGATTTAACATCTTGATTGGATATGTAGAGTAAGCAAAAGAAAGGAATCAAAGATGACACCATAATCCTATTAATTATTCTTCAGTGGCAAGCTCAGGTCCTGGCTTAGTGGTGTACCTTTGCCTAAATTCAAGGTCCTTTATAGGGAGGAGTCCATAGAGTTGGCTTTACTGAACCCTTTCCTTGTATCTATCATCCTTCTCTTTCTTCCTACACCTCATATGAAAAGATAGCCCTTCTCCTTGCCAAGGCCAATCACTCTGCTTGCAGACTTGATCCAATACCTCAAATCTTCTCCAACAGATTGCTCTCACAGTCATCTCCCCTCTCTCTCTCTCTCTCTCTCTCTCTCTCTCTCTCTCTCTCTCTCTCTCTCTCTCTCTCTCTCTCTCTTTCTCTCTCTCTCTCTCTCTCTCTCTCTCTCTCTCTCTCTCTCTCTCTCTCTCTTTCTCTCATCTTTATTTTCTCATTCTCTTCATCTCATATCTATTGATTCCTTCCCTACTGCCTACAAATGTTACCATGTATCCTCATCCTTAAAAATCCTCACTTGATTCAATCATTCTTGCTAGCTATTTATTCTATATTTCTCCTCTTCTTTTTGACTAAATTTGAGAAAATCAACTTCATTAGGTACCTCCACTTCCTCTCTTTTCAATTCCATCTTAACCCTCTATAATCTGGCTTCCAAATTCATCACTAAACTGAAACCCCTCTCTCCAAAGTTATCCATGATCTCTTCATTGCCAAATCTAATGGCTTCTTCTCAGTTCCAATACTTCCCGACCTCTCTGAAGCTTTTGACGTTGTTGATCACTACCATTTCCTGGATATTCTTTCCTCTCTAGGTTTTTGTGACACTATTGTCTTTTGGTTCTCTTTATGCATCTGACTGTTCCTTCTTAATCTCTACAACCTCGCCCCTTCCTACTGTTCCAGTCTTTCCACCATTGCTCCCCACCACAAAGTTTGCAGTCCATCCATACTAGCCCATTTATTGTTCCTTGGACACAACACTAAATCTTGTGTGTCTGTGCCTTGGAACTGGCTGTCACCATGCTTGGAGACTCCCTCCTCAACTCTGCCTCTTAGACTTTCTGGTTTCCTTCAAAGACTCAGTTTCAGCATGAGACCTTTCTTTGTCCTCCCAGCTGCTAGTGCCCCCTGCCAGAAATGCAATTCATTTTGTATACATTATATGTGTGTACATGTCTATGTCTATGTGTATGTGTGTATATGCATATATGTGTGTATATATGTATGTATACTTGCTTATCTTTATGTTGTCTCTTATGCAATAATGTAAGCCCCCTGAGGGCAGGAACTGTTTCACCTTTGTCTTTGTACTGTCAGTGCCTGGCCCATAACAGTTTCTTAATAAATGCTTGTGACTAATTGATTAATTGTTTCTAGTTATAACCTCCAGGACAAGGTAGAACAAACTTCATTCTTCTTCCTCATGTCAGCTCTTCATGTAACTGAAGTTTGCTATTGGGTCACTTTTAAGTGTTCTCTTCTATAGGCTAACAGGTTATGCAATCTTCTCATTATCTTGGTTCTTACTTTCTATAGACATACTCAAGCATGTCTATCTCCTTCCCAAAATGCAATGCTCTGGGGCAGCTAGGTTGCCCAGTGGATAGAGCTCTGGCCTTAGAGACAGAAGGACCTGAGCTCAAATCTGGGCTCAGACACTTGACACTTACTGTGTGACCCTGGGCGAGTCCCTTAACCCTGATCCCCTCACCAAAAAGGAAAAAAATGTAGTGCTCAGAACTGAACACAGAGCTTCAGATGTGGTCTGTCCAAATCAGAGTACAACGGGACTATTGCTTCCCTCTTTGTATTCCCTTCATCAAGCACAGTGCCTGGCACATAGCAGGCATGTAATAAATCTTGTTTGGTGGTTATACTACCTTACATAATGTAGAAGACTGCATTACCTTTTCCTGGGATGCCATATAAGACTGTTGACTTATATGAACTAGTAGTCCACTGTGACCACCAGACCTTTTTTCATGAGGACCACTGATTCTTAATTCTTTACATTTATTCCCATTACCTTTAATCTTATTTGATCCAGCCCACATCTTGCTAGCTTGTCAGGACTTTTTTGAATCATGACTCTTTTCCAACAAGCTAGTGGTTTCTCCTGACTTCATATATGCAAGTTTTATAAACATGCCTTCTAACACTTCATTCAAATCACTGAGAAGAATGTTGAATAAATAACACAATGAGTAGAACACATATAACCACTCTTCCAGCCGGCATGTCCTCCCTACATTTATTCTTTTCTAAGTTATTCCTCCCTTATTCCTTCTGCAGTGCTATACTGGCCATGTCTAGTCAGGGTATCACCAAAGAGATCAAGGTTCGAGTATCGGATATATGCTGGTTTGGGGCAGGGATGTCTTGCCATTCTCCCTCTTGACACCCAAGGAGTTTTGTTCTGGCCTTGGAAAAATACCTAATAAGGGAAACAACATGCAAATAACTCTGTATAATCATGATATACACATCAAAAAATGGAGATAATCTCAGATGGAAGACACTGGCATTTATGGAGGATCAGGAAAGACTTCTTGCAGAAGTCTGAAACTTAAAGCACACCAGGAGGTGAATATAAGGAGGGACAGACAGTGAAAATGCCCAGACTCAGGACACAGAATGTCATGTGTAAGGAGCAGCAAGGAGACACAGAGAAGCCACAAAGGGGAAACTACAGAGGTGCTGCCACTATGGAGAGGTCTTCAAACCCCACCTCTGACATGCACTCTTGGTGTGATGTTGGCAGGGGTATACTAAAGCCAGCTTGGACTGGCTCACAAGAGCTAATTGTTAAATTTTTGGTGTAAGCATCTACACCTTTGAAATAGGCAAATGCTACACAAGCAGAGTTAATTTCTTATTTTGTTGATTTCTAGACCTAACAAAATGATGGAGAAAATGTTGATATATGCAGATTTAAAGCTGAAAAATGAATTATGGATTCATTCCCCATCAGCACTTGGAATTGGTTGTTAAACTTTTATCAGAACGCCCTGGATGTTGGACAAATCACTTAACCTCACTGGGCCTTCGTTTCCCCCATGATACAACAAGGCGCTCAGACTTGACGGTCTCTGAAGACCCTTCTGGCTCTAGATCTCTCAGTCTATGATCAGTCCATCATTCCAGCCTCTAGAGAACTTCTGATGTCTACTTCTGTCATCCTCTCTGTTAGCTATTCCTCCCACATCTGTGTCTTCTACAAATTTGATGAGCTTGAGCATGTCATCTATGCCTTGATTCAAGTCACAGGCAAGAAAAAAAACATCCTCTCAAGTTGCTTTCCGTGTGACATGATACCTGAGTTGAACCTTGAAGGAAGCTGGGGATTCCAAGATACATAACTGAGGAGGGGAACTAATACAGACATCAAAGATTTGCCTCTACAGAGGCATGGAGCAAGAGCGTGAAACATTATAGTCAGGAAACAGCAAGTAAGCCAATTTGGCTGAAATGTAGCAAGTATGAGAGGGATTGATGAGATGTAAAACTGGAGTGATAAATTGGAGGCAGATTGTGAGGGGCTTAAAGTGGCACTCAGGACCAAGAGGCATGGTAGTCCATAACCATAATCCCTGCTCCTGGGGGAGGCTTAGGTTAATGGATCCCTTCAGTTGAGGAGTTCTGAGCTACTATAGGGCTAAATCTTATTGGGTATCTGCACTGTTTGGCACTAATGTGGTGAACTACCAATAGGTGGGGGAAGGGGAAGTGAACCAGGCTGCCGAAGGAGGAGTGAACTGGCCAAGATCAGAAACTGAGCACACCACAACTATCACGCAGATCAGCAGTGAGACTGGGTCTATGAGTGGCTTCTCCAGACTAGATGAGAAAGGGAAAACAAAAAACAGGCCAAGCAAGAGACTTTGTATTTTATCCTGACCTAGAACAATAGGGAGCCAATGAAGCTTCTTGAGCAGGGGAGCAATGCGGTCAGAATGGTGTCTTAGGTTGCGGTCTCTTCTTGTCTCTCTCCTATAGGAGGCCCATCTTATCTAAGCCTCAAATCAACATTTGTGGGAAGGAAGGAGAAAGAAACAAGCTTTTCTCACAATCCTCTGAGTTAGGTAGTATGTGTACTTTAGTCCTCATTGCACAGCTGATATCACTAAAGCTCAGAGGAGATAAGTGGTTTGCCCATGATCACATGGCCACAGTCTAACAGCAAGACTTGAAGCCATTGCTTCTGATTTCAAGACCAGTGAAGACACTCTTGCCATTACAGATGAACCAAAATTCAGTGTGTGTGTGTGTGTGTGTGTGTGTGTGTGTGTGTGTGTGTATGTACACATATATACATACATGCATATATATATATATATATGCATGTATGCATATTGACAAAAATGAAGCCATCCTTCCCTTCAAGGAGCTTACATTATACCAAATCCTATTAGATCACAAATCTTGTGCTAGAATAAGCACCTGAGGCCATCTAGTCCAATCCTCTCATTTCATAGTTGAAGAAACCAAGGTCCAGGGATATTGTGGCTTGCTCAAACTCACTCTGGTACTAATTGCAATATTGGAACCCCCTGGATTTTTGGGTCAAGGGACAATGTTCTTTTCATGATCTCTAAATTGGAAGGGATCTCAGAGGTCATCTCATCCAACCCCCTCTACAATATCCACTGACACATATCAAGTAGCCACTACTTGAAGACTTTTTTGCTTTTGTCCTGCCGCTGGACTTTGATGACTCTGGAAGACAGAGAGAGTGAAGCTGATGACTTTGCACAACTCTGCCTCACTTAAATCCAATTCACACACAAGTCAAGACATGACCCATCAGCCATTATTTTGCCCCAACATCATGATGTCATTGGTCCTCTTCAAAAACGAAGGACAAACAACAATATATGCATATATGTATGTATACATACATATATATGCAGAAATCTTATCTAACCTGTGCTATCTGTAAAATATTTGCCCCCAAAAACAAGAGAATGTGTAGGGGCAGTAGGAGGTGAAGTAAATTAAGTTTTCTGGGATTAGGTCACCTCAGATTAATCAAGGAAGTCATCCCATAAGAGACATGCTCAAAATGCCAATTGGTTTGAGTACAGTGTGGTGAATAGAGTCAGAACAAATGATCTGAGGATTTAGGAGCTGGAAGGCACCTCTGAGATCATTTAGACTATGGATTCTTAAAACTTTCTCTTATGTCCTTGACGCCTTGGGCAGCCAGTCTCATGAAGCCTTCTGAGAATGTTTTTAAAGGCATAAAATGAAATAGATAGGAATACAAAGGAAACCAATACATTGGAATATAATTATCAAAAATTTTTGTTGTTGTTTTAAGTATGTAGACCACAGGTTAGGAATTTCTGATATTGTTCAACATCCTCACTTTACAGATAAGAAAACTGAGGCCTAAACAAAAGAAATGACATCCACGGTCAGACAGACAACAGGTATCAGAATGGTATTTGAACCCAGGTCCCATCCCCCCTTTTCAACTGAACCTTGCTTTTCACTGGAGGAAATAAGAATGGTTTGCTGAAATAAAAGTTGTGAAGGAGTAGATGAGGACAAATAGGGGGAGACAAAGATAGGGTAATTGATCTTGGGTTCCATTGAATTCTGGCTTGGGATTTATTTTTAAATTAATTAATTTATTTTTAGTTTTCAACATTCACTTCCATAAGATTTTGAGTTTTACATTTTCTCCCCCTTACTCCCCTCTCCTCTCCCCAAATGGAATGCAATTTGATATAGGCTCCACATATGCATTCATTTTAAACCTATTTTCACATTAGTCATGTTGTAAAGACAAATTAGAACCAATGGGAGGAGCCGCGAGAAAGAAGAAACAAAACAACAACAAAAAGAGAGCAAATAGTCTGCTTCCATCCGCCTTCAGATTCCATAGTTCTTTCTCTGGGTGTGGATGACATTTTTTTAAGGTAGCATTTTCTATCATGAGTCTTCGATCCTTGCGTTGTTGAGAAGAGCTAAGTCTATCAACGTTAGTCATTGTACAACATGACTGTTATTATTCTGCTCATTTCACTCAGCATCAGTTCATATAAGTCTTTCCAGGTTTTTCTGAAGTCCTGTTCATCATTTCTTATAGCACAACAGTATTCCATTACATTTATATACCAAAACTTGTTCAACCCTTCCCCAACTGATGGGCATCCCTACAATTTCAAATTCCTTGCCACCACAAAGAGCTGCTATAAATATGTTTATACATGTGGGTCCTTGTTCTGTTTTTATGATCTCTTAAAGCACCTGTCCTGTATGTCCCCTTCATTGTATATTACCAGCTCCCACTCACTCCCACTCTTACTCTGATGGGCATGAGTGAATCGTATCAGATACTGCTTCTTTTGCTTACTTTCTCAGCTGATAGAAAACCAAAAAATTTACTAGGACAAAAATTCATGGAGGAAAGCAGCTTTGTGGAAATCTCTGTCTCTCTCCCTCTCATCTTTGCTTTCTCCCTGCCCATCCTTCCTCTTTCCCTTCCACTGTACTCTCTCCTTTTGTCCCTTGCCTTCTTTATCCCTTTTTTCTACACTCTTCCTATTTAATTCACTCTATTTCTCCCATCTCTTCTCCTTGTATCTCTTTTTTTACTCTTCTTTCCTTTCTCCCTTCTAGCTTCCTGTCACTTCTATGTCTGCTTGTTCCTCTCAATCCTTTTCTTCTCTCATTCTCTCTCTTCCCATTTTCTCTATTCTCCCCTCTTCCTCTGTCCTTCCCTACTTTCTCCTTCCCTTCTTCCCTTCTTCCTTCCCACCCCTTCTCTTTCTATTCCCTCCCTTCCTTGCTATCCCTTTCTTCTCTTTCTCCCAGATGCCCCTTCTCCTTCCTTCCTCTCCCTACTTTCTTTACTTCCATTCTCTTTCCTATTCACCTTTATCCCTCCTTACTTTCTTCCTTTCTTTCCTTTCCTTCTAACTCTCACTTTTTTCTATCCCCCTCACTCTGTCCACTCCCCACTCCTCTTTCTCTCCCATCCTCCCCTTCCCTTACTTTTGCCACTCTGCTTCTTCTCAGTTTCCCTTCCTTTTCCCTTTCCTCCACTCTCCTTGTATTACTTTTCCTTTCTTCTCCTCTCCTTTCCTTCCCCTTCTGTTCCACTCCTTCCCCTTCCCCTTCCTTTCCTTCCCTCTTCTCTTCTAACTTCCCTTTCCCTCTCCTCCTTTCTGCACCGCTTCCCTTATTTTTCTTTATTTTCTTCATCTTTCCCTCCCTGTCCTTTCCTCTCTGCTACCGCCCTTTCCCTTTCCTCTCCATTCCACATCCCGCTAATTGAAGACATTTGTGGAAAGTCCCTAATGACTGGTGGGGTCCCTGTGTACCATTATGCTTTCCTTATAATGACATTCATTACTCTGTCTGACATCAATACTGTTCTCAGGTTAATATGTTTAACTTAATGAGGCATTTATTTTCGGTTAGAAAACTCCTGAAGAAGCATGTTTTCTCCCAACGAACTAAGCTGATGAATAGATTAATAGCAGGGTTGAACAACAGACTAAGAAAATGACTCAAATAGAATCTTCTTTCTTCCCCAGTTATGGTCTTTCTTGGATTAATTTGAGTTGTTGGCCATTCCTTTCAGGGGGAAAAAAAACAAAAAGAAAAAAAATAATGGTCACCCCTTGGCAGAGTGCCTGTCCTCCACCTTCCATATGCTTCCTCTTGCCTGGAAAGGCAGAAAAGAGAGCAAAGGAGACCTTAATGACAAAAATTCAGGACCAGGCTGTCCAGAGAAGAAAAGTTAAAGGTGAATTTCACATTAAGTGCATGATGAATGGATAGGTGGATGATATACAACATGTGTTAAGCATTTACTATTTTCTAAGGTCTATGATAAGTGCTTAGAGATACAAAGAAAGGCAAAAACACTGCCTCTGACCTCAAGGAGTCTACACTCTCACTGGGGGAGATAATACACTAAAGGAAGCTTAACTTCTGGACAGATGAAAAGACCTGCAAGTCCCAAGGGTGTATCAGAAGGACAAATGAACTTCTGAACTTGCAGTTGAAGAAGAGACACTGAATGCCATCAAGATCCTCTCAAATGACAAAGCTCCTGGTGCTGATTCCAACCCAGGAGATATCTACAAGGCAGGGCATTGATTGCTCAGACAGACAAAGACTGAAATCTTCCAGATTATATGGCAAGAGGAGGTCATCCCCTGGGAGCTTAAGTATGCCTCCATTGTCCATTTCTGTAAAGAAAAGGTAAATAGATTGTCCTATGACAATCACAGGGGATCTCACTCCTACTCATTGCTATCAGGATCCTTGCCAGAGTCCTCCTTAATATTCTGATCCTTCATCTAGAAGGCAGTCACCTGCCCAAGAGTCATTGTGGCATCAGAAAGGGTCATGGAACAGTCAACATGGTGTTTGCTGTCTGACATCTCCAGGAAAAATGCCAGGAGCAGAACAAAGGTCTGTATACAACATTTATGGACCTGACCAAAGCCTTCGATACTGTCAGTTGTGAGGGCCTATGAAAGATTTTGGTAGATTTGGTTGCCTGGAGAAATTCATCAGCATTGTACTCCAACTTCTTAATGCCCTGCTTCCATGGGTTCTGGATAAAGAAATATGCCCTAAAACCTTCCCAGTTACCAAAGAACTGAAGCAAGGTTGTGTGCTGGCTCCCATGCTCTTTGATGTGATAA
This sequence comes from Phascolarctos cinereus, assembly GCF_003287225.1. Classification (NCBI taxonomy): domain Eukaryota; kingdom Metazoa; phylum Chordata; class Mammalia; order Diprotodontia; family Phascolarctidae; genus Phascolarctos; species Phascolarctos cinereus. The sequence goes on along the minus strand of NW_027556098.1, from coordinate 369,233,215 downwards.
TTTCTGCTGTGTTATCAAACACCTTCAACAAGGATGAAAACAGCACCAAGATCAGCTTCTGCACTGACAATAAATTATTTAACTTGAAAAGGCTAAAGCTAAGACCAAAATGGAGGAAGAGATGGTGTGTGACTTTTTTTTTAATATAAATTTATTTATTTTTAGTTTTCAACATTTACTTCCACAAGATTTTGAGTTCCAAATTTTCACTCCATCTCGCCCCTCCTCCCATCCCAAGATGGCATGCATTCTGAATACCCCTTCCCCTAGTCTGCCCTCTCTTCTATCTTTGCCCCCCCTTCTCCTATCCCCTTCCCCTTCTATTTTCCTGTAGGGCAGGATAGACTTCTGTACCCCATTTTCTGTATTTCTTATTTCCCAGTTGCATGTGAAAACATTTTTTTTAAACATGTGTTTTTAAAACTTTGGGTTCCAAATTTCCTCCCTTCCTCCCTTCCCACCCACCTTCATTGAAAAGGCAAGCAACTCAATATAGGTTATACATGTACAGTTATGCAAAACACTTCCATAGTAGACAAGTTGTAAAAAACTAATTCTATTTCCCTTAATCCTATCCTGCCTTCCCATTTATTCTATTCTTTCTTTTGACCCTGTCCCCCCTCAGAAGTACTTACTTCTGATTACCCCCTTTCCCAATCTGCCCTCCTCTCTATCATCCCCCTGCTCTCTTGTCCCTCCCCCCCCCACTATTTTCCTGTACAGAAAGACAGATTTCCATACCCAATTGAATGTGTATGTTATTCCCTCCTTAAGCCAAATCCTATGAGAATAAGATTTACTCATGCCCTCTCACCTTCTCCAGTTTCCCCTTCATTGTAAGAGCCTTTCTTTTCTGTTTTTTTTTGTGATATAATTTACCCCATTCTACCTCTCCCTTTCTTCTTCTCCTAATATAATCCTCTTCTGTCCCTTAATTTTATTCTCCAGATACAACCCCTTAATCTTCAACTCACCCTGTGTCCTCTATCTTTCTATCTATCTTTCTATCTATCTATCTATCTATCTATACATACATATATATATAATTTTCCCCCTCCAACTACCCTACTAGTGGCAAAGGTCTCATGAGTTATAAATATCATCTTTCCATGCAGGAATGTAAACAATTCAACCTTAATAAGTCTCTCATGATTTCTCTTTCCTGTTTACCTCTTCATGTTCCACTTCAGTCTTGTATTTGAAAGTCAAATTTTCTGTTCAGCTCTGGTTTTTTCATCAAGAATGCTTGAAAGTCCTCTATTTCACTGAATGACCATTTTTTCCCCTGAAGGATTATACTCAGTTTTGCTGAGTAGGTGATTCTTGGTTGTAATCCTACCTCCTTTGCCCGCCTGAATATTATATCCCATGCCCTGTGGTTCTTTAATGTAGAAGCTGCTAAATCTTATGTTATCCTGATTGTGTTTCCACAGTACTTGAATTGTTTCTTTCTGTCAGTTTGTAATATTTTCTCCTTAACCTGGGAACTCTGGAATTTGGCTATAATATTCCTAAGAGTTTTCCTTTGGGGATCTCTTTCAGGAGGAGATGGGTGGGTTCTTTCAACTTCTATTTTGCCCTCTGGTTCTAAAATATCAGGGCAGTTTTCCTTGATAATTTCTTGAAAGATGATGTCTAGGCTCTTTTTTTGATTATGGCTTTCACATAGTCCAATAATTTTAAAATTGTCTCTCCTGGATCTATTTTCCAGGTCAGTTGTTTTTCCAATGAGATATTTCACATTCTCTTCTATTTTTTCATTCTTTTGGATTTGTTTTACAGTGTCTTGTATTTTCATAAAGTCACTAGCTTCCAATTGCTCTATTCTAATTTTTAAGGAAGTATTTTCTTCAGTAATGTTTTGGCCGTCCTTTTCCATTTGGCCAATTTTTCTTTTTAGGCCATTCTTCTCCTCATTGGCTTTTTGGACCACTTTTACTATTTGGTTAGGCTGTTTTTTAAGGTGTTATTTTCTTCAGTATTTTTTTGGGTCTCCTTTAGCAAGCTGTTGACTTATTTTTCATGATTTTCTTGCATCACTCTCATTTCTCTTCCCAGTTTTTCCTCCATTTCTCTTACTTGCTTCTCAAAATCCCTCTTGAGCTCTTCCAAGGCCTGGGACTGATTCACATTTTTCTTGGAGGCTTTGGGTGTAGGAGCTTTGACTTTGTTGTCTTCTTGTTGTATGTTTTGATCTGCTTCGTCATCAAAGTAAGATAATATAGTCTGACTCTTTTTGCGCTGCTTGCTCATGATCCTGATCAATTACTTGAGTTTCAAATCCTTTGTTAAGGTAAGAGTCTGCTTCCAATGTGGAGAATGTACTGTCCCAAGCTTCAGGGGTTTGTACAACTGTTTTCAGAGATACTTGTAGAGACCTGTAAATTTTCAGTTCTTGCAAGGTGTTATGATAAGGGGTGAGGTGTTTACTCCTTTCCTGGCCTGTGCTGTGGTCTGTTAGTGACCACAAGCACTCTTTTGTGTCCTGTAACTGTGAGGAAGGTTTCTTCTCCACAGCCACTACAAGCTCCACCGCACCAGCACTCCTCCGCACCCCAAGATTGCCACCCAGAACTGTGACCCAGATCCAAGCAAGGGCAAAGCAAGAGATCCTTGAGTCAGCACTGTCAATCCTCCTCTGATCAGCCACTCAATTCCACTTCTGTCTGTGGGCCAGAACCTCAGGACCCAGACACTGCCCCAGGGCCTGCATTCTGTGTTCTGTGCTCTAGAACTGGCTCTGAGACCTAGCTCCTCTCTCAGCACCGCAGAAACAGACTTTTCCCACTGACCTTCTAAGTTGTCTTTGGTGTTCATGGGTTAAAAAGTCTGGAAAACACCACAGCTGCCCGAGATTCAGTACTCTGAGGCCTGCTCCAGGTTCGCTGTGGCCTACATGCCCATGCCGCACTGTGCTCCTCTCACTGCCCTGTGTGATCAATCATCCAGATTATCTTGGGCTGGAAATTTGCTTCACTCTGTCTTTTTGTGGGTTCTGCTGCTTTAGAATTTGTTTAGAGCCATTTTTTAAAGGTATTTGGAGGGGTTTGGGAGAGAGCTGAAGCATGTCACTGCTTTCCCTCCGCCATCTTGGCTCTACCTCTGTGGTGTGTGACGTTTTGTTCATAGATGATTATGCACTCAGTGTAACCTCTGAGGCTGAGATGCAACAGAGTATAGATCAATTCTCTGCCACCTTATTTTGGCTTGACAATCAACACCAAGAAAACAGGTTCTCCACCATCCAGGGCCACATCATCCATCCATGGAACCATTGATCACAGCAAATGGAGAAATATTTTAATGCTGTGCATAAGTTCACTTACCTTGGAGATACACTATTCAGGGATGTCCACAAAGATGATGAGATTGATGCACATATCACCAGAGTCAGCTCAGTGTTTGAGAGGCTTCAAAAGAGAGTGTGGGAGAGAAGAGGTATCAGGCTTCATACCTAATTGAAGGTCTGCAGACCCCTTGTGCTGGCCTCACTGTTGTATGCCTGTGAAAACTGGACAGTCCACCAGTTCCATTCTAGAAAACTGAATCTCTTCCACTTGAATTTTCTCAGGAAGATCCTGAAGATCACTTGGCAAGATAAAGTCCCAGATATTGAGGTCCTCTCTAGAGCTGAACTGGAAAGCATTCCAATTCTACTGCAGAGAGTGCAACTCTGATGGGCTAGCCATGTTGCCTGAATACCAAATACATACTTACACAAAAGACTACTTTAAGGAGAACTCACACAAGGTAAGTGTTCACACAGTGGTCAGAAGAAGCAGTATGAAGACATTCTCAAGGTCTCTCTGAAGAACTTTAGTATTGACTGTGAGACCTGGGAAGCAATAGCACAGGACCACCCAGTATGGTGCGCTCACATCAAAGAAGGTGCTGTACTCCATGAGTAAAGTAAAATTTGTAGAAACACAAAGGAAATGTGAGCTGCACAAATCCAGAGCATCCTCTGTCCTAAATGTTCTAATAGACCTCTAGTGCCTGGTCAGTGGTAGTACCTTCCAAATTCATATTGAACATATCATGCATAGCCAAACACACCTACCCCAACGTTGTGATGTCATTGATCTTTGAAAATAAAGGACGAATAACAAGGACAGGCAGCAAGGCCAAGGGGGATTTAGGCTACATCCGCAGATCAGACAATGGTGCCAGGGATCTGCACAGGGTAGAGGTAAGGTCCAGAGAACATTAGGGAGCAGGAGCACTCAGATAGTAAGGCTTGGTGGTTTTCCACCTTATAGTTAGGAGTATACTGGGATGGAGTCTGAATATGGATTGAAGCATACCATTTTCTTTCTCTCTCTTTCTCTCTCTCTCTCTCTCTCTCTCTCTCTCTCTCTCTCTCTCTCTCTCTCTCTCTTGCTTTTTCTTTCTTGTGGGTTTTCCCTTTTGCTCTAATTCTCCTTTCACAACATAACTAATGTGGAAATATGTTGGGGGGTTTTTGTTTTTTTAAAAAAAAGGAATAGATTTGGTTTTCCTGTTCTGGCACCTGAGTGAGGCATGTGGAGGGAACATGGCTGTGACTCTGAGCCCCTGCCCGGCATCTAGAGACCCCTCCTGCCCCAAGAACCGACCAAGGACCCAGCGACATGACTGAGCTGCAGACAGCAGCGCCGGCCGTGGCTGAGACCCCCAACATCAAGCTGTATGGTTTGTGGAGTACAGACAACGTGCAGATCAACGACATCTCCCTGCAAGATTTCATCACCGTGAAGGAGAAGTATGCCAAGTACCTGCCCCACAGCGCGGGGCGCTACACCGCCAAGCGCTTCCGCAAGGCCCAGTGCTCCATCGTGGAGCACCTCACCAACTCCATGATGATGCTCGGCCATAACAACGGAAAGGAGCTCGTGACCATGCGAATCGTCGAGCACGCCTTTGAGATCATCCACCTGCTCACGGGAGAGAACCCCCTGCAGCTCCTCATGAATGCCATCATCAACAGTGGTCCCCAAGAGGACTCCACCAGAATCGGGTGGGCAGGGACTGTGAGGGGCCAGGCAGTGGACATGTCCCTCCTCCGGAGGTCAACCAGGCCACCTGGCTGCTCTGCACGGGGGCCCGAGAGGCAGACTCCCGCAACATCGAGACCATCGCTGGGTGTCTGGCTGATAAGCTCATCAACGTTGCCAAGGACTCTTCAGACTCTTACGCCATCAAGAAGAAGGACAAGATGGAGTGTGTGGCCAAATCTAACAGCTGATCCTAACGGCCTTGGTCAATAATGAATGCCTCTGCCCCCTGTAGTGGGGGCAGGGTCCCTGTGCCTGTAAATAAATAAATAAATAAATAATAGATTTGGTACTTCCCAATTCATCCAAGTCATGTGAGTAGTCAAACAAGGGGACAGGTTGTGGGATGTGCCAGTCAGGAAAGCAGTTGAGTGGAGAAGGCTGGGAGAGAAGGAGCTCTCAGTGGTGGCAAATCTTCCCACAGCCCAGCCAGTCCAGATGTGGAAATTATCCAATCACGTAGCAAGCCTTTAATGGTAGCCAAAGGAGAAATGAACCAAATGTATCCATGAGGTGATCCTAGTAGCTCCAATGTATGTAGCACTTTTCATCACATTTTTGTCTCAGCAAACCCCCATAATAATATTAAAAATAATATTATTATTTTACTGATGGAGTAACTGAAGTGCTGAGGGGCTGGAGATCTGCCCAGTTAGTTGATTAGTTAGAAGCAGAACTAGGCTGCAAACTTAGGTCTTCTGGCCCCAAATCTAGTGTGCTTTCTGGGAGCTCTCCCTGTTTCTCCCTGAATTGGGCTGGAGGGCACAAAAGAATCTAATGGTTAGGCAACTAGGAAGCACAGTAGTAGAAAGAGTGTTAGACCTGGAGTCAGGAAGACCTGAGCACACATCCAGCCTTAGACACTTACTAGTTGTGTGATCCTGGGGAAGTCACTTAACTCTGTCTACCTCAGTTTCCTCATCTATAAAACAAGGACAACAATAGCACCTCCCAGGGTTGTTGTGAGGATCAAATGAGATATTTGTAAAGTGCTTTGCAAACCTTAAAGAGTTATATGACTGCTAACTGTTATTATTGCTGTTATTGCTTAGACTAGGCCAGAATCTACTCAGTCATTCCTCCAATGCTTTATGGAAGCATGGAGGGTACCGTAGACTCTCAAAGTTATATCAATGAAGTGCCGCCACTGGCAGGCTCTATCAAGCAGGACAGGCTTCAAATACAGGCCTGGCCTCCAATCATTTATCTTTGAGGTGAACCAGCCTAGAAATCTTCCCAAAAGGCTCATCACTAAGTAGACTACAGCCTTAGCAATTCTCAAAGTGAGATGTACTGATGTTTATAGGGATTGGAATTTTCATCAGTGGATGGAATATTCACAGAAATGAAACCACAGTATCTTAAGGTATTTATATAAAGAAGTAAGAGCAAGTAAGGTAAGGGTCATCAAAGGCCAGGATGTGATAGATTATCCAGGTATGAGGACAGAGAAGAGCCCTGCATAGCCAGAACATCAGCTAATGGTCTCTGTATGGATGTTTAAGGTAGAATTTTGCTCTACCTAATTAAATGTTTCTATTTTTATAGTCAATAAACAATAAGTATATTTTACCAGTGATATGTGGATGTGAGTCAAGGAACACTATAGTCTCTAAAGAATTGAAATTCAAGGGGGTGGAGCCAAGATGGCAGAGTGAAAGCAGTGACTTGCTTGAGCTCTCCTCCAAACCGCTCCACATACTCATAAAAAATGGCTCTAAACAAATTCTGAAGCAGCAGAACCCACGAAAAGACAGAGTGAAACAAATTTCCAGCACAAGACAACCTGGATGATTGATCAGAAAGGTGTAACAAGCCAGGCTGGGAGCACAGCGCAACATGGTGTGGGCATGTAGGCCACAGCAAACCTGGAGTAGGCCTCAGAGGACTGAATCTCGGGCAGCTATGGCGGTTTCCAGACTCCTCAATCCACGAATGCCAAAGACAACTTACAAGGTCAGTGGGAAAAGTCTGTTTCTGCAGTGCTGAGACAGGAAGGCAGAGTCTCAGCTCCATTCCCCAAGAGTGTAGCCCTGGGGGGACAGCTGCTTCCCGAGCTTCCTGCCCATAGACTGAGGGGCAATCGAGTGGCTGATCAGAGAGGCATTGCAGGGATCTCTTTGCCAGTGCCGAGGCAGGAATCTCTTGCTTTGCCCATGTTTGGATCTGGGTCACTGTTCTGGGTAGCAGTGCTGGGGTGAGGAGGAGCACTGGCGTGGTGGAGCTTGTAGTGGCTGTGGAGAGGAAACCCTCCTCACAGTTACAGGACAGAAAGGAACACTTGTAGTCACAGGCCAGGAAAGGAGTAAACACCTTGCCCCTTATCATACCACCTTGGAAGAACTGAAAATTTACAGGTCCCTACAAGTATCTCTGAAAACAGCTGTACAAACCCCTGAAGCTTGGGACAGTACATTCTCCACATTGGAAACAGACTCTTACCTTAACAAAGAGTTAAAAAACTCAAGTAATTGGCCAGGATCATGAGCAAGCAGCGCAAAAAGAGTCAGACTATATTATCTTACTTTGGTGACGAAGAAGATCAAAACATACAACCAGAAGAAGACAACAAAATCAAAGCTCCTACATCCAAAGCCTCCAAGAAAAATATGAATCAGTCCCAGGCCTTGGAAGAGCTCAAAAGGGATCTTGAGAAGCAAGTAAGGGAAATAGAGTACAAACTGAGAGTGATGCAAGAAAATCACGAAAAACAAGTCAACAGCTTGCTAAAGGAGACCCAAAAAAATACTCAAGAAAATAACACCTTAAAAAATTGCCTAACCCAAATGGCAAAAGAGGTCCAAAAAGCCAATGAGGAGAAGAAGGCCCTAAAAATCAAAATTGGCCAAATGGAAAAGGACGGCCAAAACATTACTGAAGAAAATACTTCCTTAAAAATTAGAATAGAGCAATTGGAAGCTAGTGACTTTATGAAAATACAAGACACTGTAAAACAAATCCAAAAGAATGAAAAAATAGAAGAGAATGTGAAATATCTCATTGGAAAAACAACTGACCTGGAAAATAGATCCAGGAGAAAGAATTTTAAAATTATTGGACTATGTGAAAGCCATGATCAAAAAAAGAGCCTAGACATCATCTTTCAAGAAATTATCAAGGAAAACTGCCCTGATATAGTAGAACCAGAGGGCAAAATAGAAATTGAAAGAACCCACCCATCTCCTCCTGAAAGACATCCCCAAAGGAAAACTCCTAGGAATATTATAACCAAATTCCAGAGTTCCCAGGTCAAGGAGAAAATATTACAAGCTGCCAGAAGGAAACAGTTCAAGTACTGTGGAAACACAATCAGGATAACACAAGATTTAGCAGCTTCTACATTAAAGGACCGCAGGGCATGGGATATAATATTCCACAGGGCAAAGGAGATGGGATTACAACCAAGAATCACCTACCCAGCAAAACTGAGTATAATCCTTCAGGGGAAAAAATGGTCATTCAGTGAAATAGAGGACTTTCAAGCATTCTTGATGAAAAGACCAGAGCTGAATAGAAAATTTGACTTTCAAATACAGGACTCAAGTGGAACATGAAGAGGTAAACAGGAAAGAGAAATCATAAGAGACTTATTAAGATTGAACTGTTTACATTCCTGCATGGAAAGATGATATTTATAACTCATGAGACCTTTGTCAGTATTAGGGTAGTTGGAGGAAAAAAATTATGTGTATGTATATGTAGATAGATAGAGGGCACAGGGTGAGTTGAAGATTAAGGGATCATATCTGGAGAATAAAATTAAGGGATGAGAGAGGATTATACTCGAGAGAAGAAAGGGAGAGGTAGAATGGGGTAAATTATCTCACAAAAAAAACAGAAAAGAAAAGTCTCTTACAGTGGAGGGGAAATGGGGGAAGGTGAGAGGGAATGAGTGAATCTTATTCTCATAGGATTTGGCTTAAGGAGGGAATAACATACACATTCAATTGGGTATGGAAATCTGTCTTACCCTACAGGAAAATAGGGGGAGAAGGGACAAGAGAGCGGGGATGATAGAGAGGACAGATTGGGAAAGGGGGTAATCAGAAGCAAATACTTCTGAGGAGGGACAGGGTCAAAAGAAAGAATAGAATAAATGGGGGGCAGGATAGGATTAAGGGAAATAGAGTTAGTTTTTCACAACATGTCTACTATGGATGTGTTTTGCATAACTGTACATGTACAACCTATATTGAGTTGCTTGCCTTTTCATTGAGGGTGGGTGGGGAGAGAGGAAGAGAGAAAATTTGAAACCTTAAGTTTTAAAAACATGTTTAAAAAAAATGTTTTCACATGCTACTGGGAAATAAGAAATACAAGAAATGGGGTACAGAAGTCTATCCTGCCCTACAGGAAAATAGAAGGGGAAGGGGATAAGAGAAGGGGAGAGAGATAAAAGAGAGGACAGACTAGGGGAAGGGATATTCAGAATGCATGCAATCTTGAGGTGGGGGGGAAGGGGGAGATGGGGTGAAAATTTGGAACTCGAAAACTTGTGGAAGTGAATGTTGAAAACTAAAAATAATAAATTTATATTAAAAAAAGAATCGAAATTCAGAATCACTCTAAAGGCAATACAAAAGCAGTTAGTGGACGTGAGAGGACTGCCACATATCCCATGTGTACATATTACATATACATATATATATACATATATATGTACACACATATGTATATTATATGTGTGTGTATATACATGGAGAGAGAGAGAGACAGAGAGAGAGAGAGAGAGATGTATGAAGAGCAGAAAAGATGGACTAATATTGGAGCAAGAATGAGGAATAGTCAATAGACAAGGCATGTACTGCATGGGCACCCATACAATATTGAAAGGATATAAGAACTAATAATAGCTATAATTAACTAATTATAATTAACTAATAATACTCAGCATTTATGTAGTGCTTTTTTTTTTTGGTTTGCAAAGTGCTGTACATATTTGATCCTCATAACAAGCTTAGGAAGTAAGCATTATTGTTATCCCTATTTTTCAGATCAGAAAACTGAAGTAAACAGCTTTACTAGCTGTGTGGCCTGCCCAGGGTCATGCACCTATACAGTGTCTGAGACAAAATTTGAACTTAGGTCTTCCTGACTCCACATCAGTATTCCTAACCAATGTGCCACCCAGTCACCTAGGCAGGCTCTTGGAACAACTCTGGAGGTGGATAACATTACTTATCATCAGTCATCTGGAATCATGATTCATCATTGAATGGATAGGAATCCCCAAGTATTTGAAAGTTGTTTTTCTTTATAATGTTGTTATTGTATAAATTGTTCTCCTGCTTCTGCTTTACTTCACTCTGCATCAGTTTATCCAGGTCTTTCTGGTTTTCTTGGAAATCACCCATTTATCCTTCCTTATGTTTCAATAATGCCCCACTACATGTATGTGCCATGCTTGGTTTAACAATTCCCCAGTAGAAGAAGTTTGAATGTCAACTATGGTCACAATAAAAAAGAGATGTCCTCAGGTAGACAGAGCTCCAAGTGTTCTTCCTGTCTTTGAGTATGCAAAGTCAGTTAAGTTCAATTCAATAAACATTAAGCACCTACTCTGTTCAAGGCTTTCTGTTCAACTGGAAATACAAAGATGACTAAGACAGAATCTGTTGTTGTTCAGTCATGTTCAACTCTTCATGACCCAATGGACCATACTGCCCATGGGGTTTTCTTGGCAAAGTGGTTTCTCATTTCCTTCTACCATGGATTAAGGCAAACAGAGGTTAAGTGACTCACCCAGGGTCACACAGCTAGTAAGTGTCTGAGGCCAGATTTGAACTGAGGAAGACAAATCTTCCTGACTCTAGGCCTAGCACTGTATCCACAGGGCCAATCAAAATGACATGTTTTCCTCATGACTTAAAATGTATCCCACATCCTGTACCTATAATCTACCACCTCTTTGCATGAGCAGGGAATCATGCTTCAACAACTGTCCTCTGACATCATAATTGGTCACTGCACTGAACAGACTTCTTTAGTCTTCTGATGTTATTTTCCTTTGCATTCTTGTGGTCATTGTGTGAATTGCCCTCTTGGTTTTTACTTACATCATGCTGCATCAGTTCAAATAAGTTTTCCCAAATTTCTCTGAGTCCTCCGTATTCATCATTTCTTTTTTTTTTCTTTTTAGGCAATTGGGGTTAAGTGACTTGCCCAGGGTCACACAGCTAGTTAAGTGTCAAGTGCTTGGTCTGAGGCTGGATTTGAACTCAGGTCCTCCTGGCTCCAGGGCTGGTGCTCTATCCACTGTGCCATCTAGCCGCCCCCGATATTCATCATTTCTTGTGGCACCATACTATCCCATTACATTTCTACGCCATGATCTCTTTAACTATTCCGCAGCTGATAGTCACTCACTTTCCATCAAGACCTTTGCTATTACAAAAACTGCTGCTATAAATATTTTTGTATATATTGAGAAAAGATATAAAATATTTTAAAAAGCAAGCAAGAGGGATAGAGAAGGCTTTCTGAAGGCAGTGGCATTTGAGCTGGGCCTTAAAGGATAGGTACTATTTCAGCAACTGGAGATAGGGAGAAGGGCATTTCATGCATAAGGAATAGCATGAGTCAACAGTGTGGTGCAGAAGGTAAAATGAGCTAATTCAAAGTTAGACTGCATTAGTAGCAGTCAGAGGGATTATAAGCAAAGGCTTTGTGAGCATGGGAAGGTATGAGAATGAGTGAGAATGTATGTGGCAGCAACTAGTCATGCCAAATCAACCTTGTTTCCTTCTTTGGTAGAGTCACTAAACTAGCAATTCAGGAGAATGATATAGACATAATTTATCTTTATTTTAACAATGCATTGACAGTGTCTCATGTTATTCTTATGGAAAAAGTGACTAGAGATGGGCTGGTTGATGATACCAGTAGAATTCAGAACTATTAAAATGACTTGACCCTAAGAGTAGGCACTAATGGTTCAATGTCATGTTAGAAACTGGTCTTCAGGGCAGAGTCCAAGGAATTTATGCTTGGCCATGTGCTATTTACCATATTTATCAGCAACATGGATAAAAGCATAATAAGCATGCTGGTCAAATCTGCAAATGATTCAAAATGAAGAAGTATAGCTAAGACACCGAATGACAGAATCAAGATTTTAAAAGGGCTCAACAGGCTACAATATGGGGCCTAATCAAAATAATAATAATAATAATAGGAACAAAAGCAAAGTCCTATACTAGGCTCCTAAAAATAAATTTCATAAGTATGTGACAGGGGAGATAAGGGCAACAAGAAATTTATCCAAAAAATATCTGTGGGTTTTAATGTACCACAAGCTCAACATGAGTCATCAACGTCATATAACAGCTGAGAAAACTAGTGGCATATTGCATTTCATTAAGAGGCACATATTTCAGGAATAAGGAGGTGCCCTCCTGTTATACTCTGTCCCACTCAGACCATATCTGGAGAGTTGAATTGAGTTCTGGGCACCAAATTTGACATATGGCATTGACAATCTGAAGACCACCCAGAAGAAAGCAACCGGGGTGATCAAAAGTCTTGAATTCATGGTATATGAAAAGCCAACTGAAGAGATAAGGGATATCAAACCTGGAGAAGTAAAGATTTGGGAGGCATATGATAACTATATTCAAGCATTTGAAGGTCTGTCATCTAGAAGAGGGATATTTGGCCTGAGAAGGCAGAATTAGGAGTGGAAATCATGAAGATACACATTTAACCTTGATATTGGGGATGGGGGAGAGAAATTCTAACAACAGAACCATCCCAAAATGAATTGGGCTGCCTATACAAGGCAATGTATTCCCTTTTACACTGGATGTTTTCAGGCAAAGGCTGGAAAAACACTTGTTGGCTTTGTTGTGAGGGAAATTCTTTGTAGGATAATATGGCCACTGAAGGCCTTCCAACTTTGAAATTATGTGGAAATTATGTGATTCTATGCAACTTCATCCTGGTTGAAATGAAGCGTTATGAAACCCAACAAGGGCAAAGTGTTCTCCTGATTTTGCAAAGAGGGGAGAGGAAAGAATCTTTCAACTAGATTCCTCTGAACTTGACTTGAGACTAAGTTAGATTTGATATAATGAAAAACTTCCTAATGATGAGAACTGTCCAAAAGTGAATGGACTGCCCCGGAAAGTAATAAGTTGACTCTTCATAGTGGTCTTCAAAGAGAGGTTTTATGATAAGCTTTCATAGCTATTGTAGAGAAATTCTTCACTCAAGTAAAGTCTGGACTAGATATCCTCTGAGGGCCTTCCTAACTGTAATTTTCTGTGGTTCATTAAGATAGATTAAGGGAAGCAATGTGAAATAGGTCTGCAAAGGTAAGTCAGAACCAGGGAAGAAAGACAAATAACAAGATGGAGTGGAGACTTTATCACATGGGCAATAGAGAGTCATTGAAGGTCTCTGAAAAAAGGAAGAACAATACAATCTAATCTATGCCTTATGTAAATTACTGTAGCAGTAGGATTGATATGAAGAGCAGAGATTAGATACAGGGAGAATAACTTTGCTGAGGATTTGAGGTAGAGTACCTCAAATATATCCCAACCCTCTTTAATCAGCCAAGGCTTCTCTTGACCATTGCTTTGACTATAAGGCAAGAACATGGCCTGTCCATCTACCCCCTGCTAGTCATGCATGCTCTTCTTGAATCCTGGATCCATTACACTTTCTACCTCTTGATCTAGAATTGATTATTAAAGCAATATTATTACTGCTACTATAAAGGGCATGGCCACCTGTTGCATATGGATCCAATTCATATTCTTAAAATTATTTTGCATATATTTGCATTTCCCTTTCCTTTTTTCATTTATTTTTAGTTTTCAACATTCACTTCCATAAGATTTTGAGTTCCAATTTTTCTCCCCATCTATCCCCTCCCCCTACCCCCAGACAGCATGCATTCTAAATACCCCTTCCCCCAATCTGCCCTCCTTTTTATCACCCCTACCCTTCTCTTATCCCCTTCCCCTTCTATTTTCCTGCAGAGTGGGATAAAATTCTATACTCCATTACCTGTATATCTTATTTCCCAGTTGCATGTAAAAAGAATTTTTGACCTTCATTTTTAAAAACTTGATTTCCTAATTCTCTCCTTTCCTTCCTCCCCACCCACCCTCATTGAGAAGGCAAGCAGTTCAATAGAGGTTATACATGTGTGGTCATGCAATATGCTTTCATAATAGTCATGTTTTGAAAGACTATTTCCCTCCATCCTATCCTGCCCCTCCATTTATTCTATTCTCTCCTTTGACCCTGTGCCTCCTCAAAAGTGTTGGCTTCTGATTACTCCATCCCTTAACCTGCTCTCCTTTTTATTATCCTCCCTTCTTCCATCTTCCCACTTATTTTCCTGTAGGGTAAGATAAATTTCCATACCCAACTGAGTGTGTATGTTATTCCCTCCTTCAGCCAAATCCAATGAGAGTAAGGTTCACTCATTCCCTCTCACCTTTCCCCTCTTGCCCTCCACAGCAATAGCTTTTTCTTGCCTTTTTATGTGAGATAATTTACCCCATTCTACCTTACCTTTTCTCCTTCTCCCAATACAATCCTCTCTAATCCTCTAATTTTATTTTTTAGATATCATTTCTTCATATTCAACTCGTCCTGTGCCCTCTGTATGTGTGTGTGTGTGTTTATATGTATATTCCAAATACTGAGAAAGATCTCTGAGTTACAAATATTATCTTTCCATGTAGGAATGTAAACAATTCAACTTTAATAAGTTCTTTATGATTTCTCTTTCCTGTTTACCTTTTCATGCATTTCTTGAGTCTTGTATTTGAAAGTCAAATTTTCTATTCAGCTCTAGTCTTTTCATCACAAAAGCTTGAAAGTCCTCTATTTCACTGAATGACCATTTTTTCCCCTGAAGGATTATACTCAGTTTTGCTGGATAAGTGATTCTTGGTTGTAATCCTATCTCCTTTGACCTCTAGAATATTATATTCCAAGCCCCCTGGTAGAAGCTGCTAAATCTTGTGTTATCCTGATTGTGTTTCCACAATACTTGAATTGTTTCTTTCTGGCTGCTTGCAATATTTTCTCCTTGACCTGGGAACTCTGGAGTTTGGCTATAATATTCCTGGTAGTTTTCCTTTTGGGAGCTCTTTCAGGAGATGATTGGTCAATTCTTTCAATTTCCATTTTACCCTCTTGGGTAAATATACCCATCTTGGCTCTGCCCTTTGCATTTCCCATTCGATGTATGCAAAAACCTAAGTTCAAATTCAGCTTCAGATACTTATTAGCTTTGTGGCTTTGGGCAAACTACACAACCTCTGCCTCAGTTTCCTCATCTACAAAATGTAGATAATAACAACTAGCTCCCAAGATTGTTATATGAAATGTGATGATATCTGAAAAGCACTTTACAAATCCAAAAGCAATACAAATTCTAACTATTATGCTAGAATTCCAAGAAGACTATTATATACCTGAAGGAAAGGAGTTTTTTGTTTGCTTTTATATTCTTGTCACCTGACAGAATAACTAATATATGTTGTTACTGTTGTTTGATTATTTCAGTCATGTCTGACTTTTCATGACGCCATTGGAGTTTTCTTGGCAAAGCTACTGGAGTGGTTTGACATTTCCTTCTCTAGTTCATTTTACAGATCAGGAAACTGAGGCAAATAGGATTAAATGACTTGCCCAGGGTCACACAGCTAGTACATGTCTAAGGCCAGATTTGAATTCAGTTCCTCTTTATTCTAGGCCTAGTGTCCTACCCACTGTGCCACCCAGCTTCCCAATTAGCATATAGTAGGTGCAAAATGAATGCTTGTTGAAAATGTTTGTTGGATCAAGAGACCCTTATAATAGTCTAGATGATGAGAACTTGGAATATAGAGTACATATAAATAAAGAGGATGTGTGATCTGCTCTTATAACTCTATTTTTTCACAGCCTGGGACCTTCCCTCTTCCCTCCCTCATTAAACTCCACCCTAAGAGTTTTCAGATCTTGACTTGGCAAACTTATCAGACCTTCCATGTACTATACTTTGATTGCTATATGTCTTGTCTGCCTTCTCCTGATCTCCTTGTCTCTGCCTCTAGTCTGAAAGACTAACACTGAATTCTTTGCTTAGTGGCTTGATATAGATTCTTCTGATAATCTTCTCTACCATTGCTAGAGCCATCACTGCTCTAAATGCCTCCACGGGGAAGGCTGACAACTTCCCTCAGTAGCACATCATGGCTTTGATGCTATATGCCACCCCACCTCTTTGCTGTTGCTAAGATCCCCTTATAAAGCAAAACAAAACAAAACAAAACAAAACAAGCAAACAAAGTAGTGGAATAGAAAGGACTATGTCTAAATCATGGCAAACTGGGGAGTGGTAGCTTTTGTGAGGGTGCCAGTGGGAGACTGATAGGGAAGCTAAGATATAACCTGAAGACACTGGATGTTTGATGAGTTGAGAATTAAAAGGGGGCAGAGGCAAAGAAGGAGACACTAAAGAAAAAAAAGGCTTTACTTTAACTTGCCCTATGGCCTTATATTCATATCAGTGGTAAGAGCCTTACTCTACTGCTTGTTGTTTTAGCATGGTGGACAGCAACAGCACCCCCTGGAAAAGCAAAAACCCTCTAGTCCTTCAGTTCTAGAGTTGGCTTTGCCAGAGGTCCCATTACCACTAAAACTTGGCTTTCCCAAATGCAAGATAGAAAAAGACTAATGGGAAATTTGTGAAGTAGACTCCTACAATCCTAAAATGTTAAAGGGAACTAGAAAGAATCTTAAAACACATTAATTGATCTATTCATCTACTTATCTATTTGTTTATTCTACAGCTGAAAAAACCCTTAGAACATGAGAGTATCAAAACACAGAATTTTAGGTCTGGAAAATATAGGCTTTTGATATCACTGAGTCCCACCTTCTCATTTTTAACAGGGAAATATGAGGCTCAAAGATATATCCTGACTGACCTTTACTTTCTACGTCTAAGATTCTAGGACTCTGGGGGTGAGTGGCCACTGCTTAAAGATCACCTTTGGACTCAGGCAACGGTCCTCACCTCTAGGGATTTTCTGTATCTCTAGAAATATACCATCTCATTAGTGGAAGAACCCAGAAGGCCCCTCACTCTGCTGAGTTCCAATTACTTTTTGCCCCCTAAGCATTTTCTCCAGGTTCCTGTGTAGCGGCAGTTTGTAATTGATATGACCATGTTCATCGACACCAAGCTAATTAAAGAGACTTCCCTGAGAACTACTTTTTAAAGGAACTTCATGAAAGATTGATGTAGATGCAACAAGGCTCGGCATCAGAGTCATGAAGACACTTTCCAGCTTCATGAAATGCTGTTCTAAGAAGGCAATTCCAAAGTCAAATAGCCCAACCCCTTATTGTACAGAGAGTACCATACAGAGTATGTCTTGGTACGTCTTGGCGTGTGCTCTGCCATTGCTTCTACTCCCATCCCTTGAAATAATATACTCCTCTAGACCAGTGATCGTGTTCCTTCTCTAGATGACTTAGCCCACTCAACTTTAACCTTCACCCTGGAGCTGAACTTAATTAGTGAGTAAGCGTCAATTCACCTACCCAACTCTATCTTGCTGACCTCAGACCACGTACCATATCTATCTGCCTTTGACATATTGGTGGCACTTGCACTGCATGCATCCAGCCCTCTCTCCTCATTTTCTACCTCCTTCTGTGGGAACAATAATCAAATCAATGGTGCCATTGCCTCTGATAGCAGCAAATTGATTAATTGTCCTGTGGCTCCATTGACCGTTCCTATGACTCTCAGACCAATAATCCATCCCCTGGCCTTTACCTACTTCTATGTACTGTCTCCCCCTACTAAAAGGTATGCTTCTAGAGGTCAGACGTTGTCTCACTTCTCTGTTAGTATCCTCAGTGCTTAGCGCAACGAATGGAACAGAATAGGTGTTTAATTAATGGTTTCTTTTTTCATTCATTCATTCTCAACCCAGATCTCTTTCCATGGCATCATCCTTCTCTAGCTGCTGAACCAATCTAGTTTCAAATGAATTTTCTCTATGAAACTTCATTTGCTTAGCCTAAAAATTCTCCTTTTGCTAGTGATAACTTTAATGTCAAACCTGAGTTTAACCCTTTTCTTTTTTTTTAATTTTTATTTTTTAAATTTTTTTCCATATGCTTTTGAGTTGAAGAGTTTAACCCTTTTCCCAACACAGAAGTACATCTTAATCCTTATCATGCCCTGACCCTTTCCCGATATTAACTTTTTACATTAACTCTAAACTAGTCCTAATTCTAATCCTAAACCAAAACCTAGCCTTAACCATATTTCTTGCTTGATCCTAACAATGATCTTTTTTTAAAAAAAAGATTAACAAGTTTTTATTAGTCTGTTCCTCTTACTGACCCCTAACCTTAATCATGAATCTCTTGCTACTTTAAAATTTAAGTTAAAATTACCCTAGCCCCACTCAAATTCTGAACCAGAGAGGCAAACTGATACAGTGGATAGAGTAGTGGTCTTGAAGTAAGAAAACCTTGCTTTAAATCCCACCATAAACATTTTCAAGCTGTACAATCATAGACTAATGAACACATCGGGCCATTATAGGAGGTCACTGGAACCAAAAACATAGGGGAATTGGGTGGTCGGGATGTTAGAGAGATCACCAATATGAATATCGAAGCTTCAGAGGATGTTTGCAGGGGATATTTAGGGGATATTTAGGGAATATTTAGAATCTATCCAAGGGTTTACATATGGCAGATGTGTATCAAGCTAAATTGAATTGGGTAGAAAGGAATGCTGTAATTCTAAGGTCACTGAAAAGTGATCACAACATTAAACAGTGAAATGTTTTAATGAATTGACAAATGATAAATGAATGTCTGGATAAGGTTGGAGAACTTGAAATACAGACAGATTTCCCTTCTGCCTGCCTGACCTTCTTTGGTTTTTGTCTTTAGCATAAAATGATGTGTCCAATATGTCATTATAGTCTAGCTTCAGTTTACCTCGGTCAGACCATATCTGGAGTGCTGTGGTCAATTTTAGGGAGAGACAATGTATCACAGTGGATAGAGCACTGGACTTAGAGAGTTAAGGTTCATGTTGAATCTCACAGGCTTTCTTCCAACTGGGTGACCTTGGACAAGTCCATTTGCCTTTATGGGTATTCCCAGATCTTAGCACTACTGCCTAATACACAATAGGAGCCAAAAAGACAAGTATTGACTAACTTATGGACTGGCTGAATGAATGAATGAATACGTATCAATTTGTCAGGGATTTTATAGAAAGGATTCATAATACAAACAAGGATTGGACTAAATCAACCCTGAGACTCCTTCTAAGTTACAATCTATGATTCAACCTCTCATAAGCAATGAAAACAAAAACCCAGGACAAAATTTCAAGAAGAGAAACGTCCAACCTAGGACACAAGACAATGTCTGGATCAGCACTAAGGATGGAAGAGAGGATAGGCTGATGGAAGTGACAAAATAGGAACATTTCATGGACTTCAATAACATGCATTGAATATGCTCTTTAAGAGGAAAGCAATCTTTAAAAATGAATTTATTTTTCTCAGTGGAAAAAAAAATGTTGAGTAGGTTAGAAAACAGAATGTGTCTGTGGAGACTTGATTTTTTACTCAAATTAAGCCCTTTCTTCTCATAATCTATGCTTTTGATGGAGCTTTAATGCTGGATTTATTTCTATCAATACCGTGCAAAGTCCACAGGGTCATGGATCATGGGCCTTTCCTTTGGAGTAAGGCTTACTGCTAAGCTTGTGTGGAATATCGTGGGCTTTCAGAGACGACAGAGTTTTTACTAATAATACCCATGAGTCCAGTCTCCTTGGGGGACTCCAAAGTGAGGTGCAAATGGAAGGTAAATGAAGGAAGGAGAAAAGTTGTCCACAGCCCTAAAGAATTGAGGAAAGGATGCTCTGAAAGATTTGGACAAAAATTGTTTAAACTAAGACCCCTCCCTCACTCCCATTTCCCATTGACTCCCCTGTGTGGAAGGATCATGTGGTTGGCTTTTTGGATCTTTCTCTTGACTTTGGCCATGGAAAGGAGCCTTTCAAATCCAGTCTCCAAAGAGATGCCAAATTGATATTCCCAAAGCATAGATCTCACTATGTCAGTTCCCTACTCAAAAACCTTTTGCTTTCTATTGTCTTTAGGGTGAAATACAAAGTACTCCACCTGTCATTCAAAACCTTTCATCATTTGTCTCCCACCTACTATCTTCCCCATCTTATTTCACATACCTCATTTCTCCTTCTATGTATTCTATATTTTAATCAAATACACAATAGATGGCTGATAAATATTGGTTATAGTGAATGGAAGCATGAAACATCTTTCCCATGGTTTTGGGGAGGGGAAAAAAAGGGAGAGGAGAAGAGAGAGGAGGGGAAAGAGAAAGAGGAGAAGGGAAAGAAATGAAAAAGAGAGGTGAAAGGGAAAGGAAGAAAAAAGAGAAGGGGAAGGGAAGGGGAGGAGAGAGGAAGGAGAGGAGAACAGAGGAAGATAAGAAAAAGGAAAATCAACCTAGCCTAAGACCTATTGGCTAGAGCTCTGGTCTGTGAGTCAGGAAGACCTGGGTTCAGGTTCCACCTCTGGCAAATACTGACTATGTGAACCTGGGGAAATCATTTAACCTCTTAGTGCCCTGGGCAATTCTCTAAATCTCACTTGCAGAAAGATTAATAACTTACATTGGTAGAGGGAACTTCTTAGTTGGAGCTCCCCACACTGAAGCAGTGACATAAGTAGTTTAAAAAAAATAATGGATCCATTGGTCAAACTGTGTGTGTATGTATATGTGCATGTTTGTGTGTTCCTGAGCCCAATTCATTCTGCCATAGTTCCAGACCCTGGGCTGCTTCAAGATAACAATGAAACATAGCAAAGGTCAATCCCTGGAGAATGGCTAGAACTAAAGACCTTCTGGGTGGTTCTCAGCAGCAAATAGTTGGCAAGAGTGGAAGTTAGGGACAGAACTACTTTTCCCAGGAGAACTGGAGGGGAACAAAAGGATCCCCAGTCCAGGTACCTAGTATGGGAACATTTGTAAACATCCAGGCAATGGAGGAGAAGATAGTTATCTAGTTTTGAAAAACAGAATGAAAAAAGTCCAGGCCCGAGAAAAGTGAAGGTCCTGACTCAAAATCACATGGCTAATTGTATTATATAAATACTCATATATGTACATGTTGTTTCTCTCTTTAGAATATGAAGTCCTTGAGGCTGGAGACTCATTTTTTTTCTTTGCAACCCTAGCCCTTAGCACGGGGTAAATGTCTAACATAGTCAATATTTAATAAATATTTGTTAATTAATTATTTAACTGATTGATAGAACTGAGGGCACTTAGATGAAGAATTCCTCTATGCCATCCCCCAAAAGTAGTTATCTAGTCCCTGTTTTAAGGCTTTAAGTAAAAGGAAACCTTCCCAAGACAATCAATTACACTTTAGACAGCTTCAGACATGGAAAGAAAAAAGGGCATGGACACTGTCTTGCCCCTACTTGCTCAGTTTATGAGGTCAGGGAAACTACCTGGCAGAGTGCCAGAGATAACCACTGTGGAAGCAGAAAGCAGATAAAGAAAACAAGTCTAAACAACACATAGACCCAGAAACAGCCTGGACAGAGGAAAAGGACAACCTCAGAATGAGCTGTCCTCAAGTAGAAAGTAGCATCATTGATTTGGCCATCTAAGGAATTTATATAGGTGCTCAAATGGAGTCAAGGTGGTCCCCTCTCTCCCTTAGTCTAAGGGCTAGGCATGGCCAGGGCCTGATAATCAACCCCACTAAGGCAGGAATGGAAAGAGTACCATTGGTTGATGATAAAAGGACAAGTCTTGATATGCTAATTAGATAGTCCTACAGTGTCAAGGAAGGATCCAGATTATGAAAGGACTAGGCTATTATGACCACTGAACCAGGTGACCCAGAGTAGACTGGCCAAAGGTCACTACTGACAAAAACTGCAATAATTTCCTACAGAAATTTAACTAATATAAAACAAGTTCCATAACTAGGAGACAAAAAAATACTTCAGTTCGCAAACACTTGACTTACTTGCCAAGTGGAAAGATATGCCAGCCAAAAGCAACATTGGTTTAAAATATAAACATGTGTAAAATCTTGTGGAGAAAGATGATGGAATATTGTGAGCAAGTTCACCTCCTAAAAAAAAAAAGTAATGGAGAGCAAAACCAGCTTAAAGAAAGTATGGCAAGAGACTCAACTCAGCAAAGGTGTTTATTCTTCAGGACATTTAAGGATGCAGATGGAAGGAAGGTAACAAAAAAAAAAGCAAAATAGAAGAAAAGCTGTAAAGATTTTTACCCAAACTTTTTTCTCATCAAAGACAGCAGAGTCACCACATGCGTGGTCTAACATCATAGCCCCAAACACGCATAAAGAGCGTGCATTTTAGAAAAAAACAAGAAAATCGGTTGAGTTAGAAAAGATCCATGCTGGAGGTGACATAGTTGTAATGATATTGAGGTATAGATTCACTACATGTCTACGAGAGGGGGATCCCAAAGTTGTAGAAGACACCAAAGTGTACATACGTAGGTATATATGTATATACACTTATGCACACATATCCATATACACATGTGTGTATGGATATGTATGTATAGATATATGTGTATACACAATATATATATATATATTACCCAAGGTCACGTGACTATTTATAAATTGATACAAACTTATCAGCACCAAAAAAAAAAAAGGTTCCCAAGAGAACACCAATAACCACTAACGGATATGCCTACTTTCCCACAGATACAAAATTTTATGAAAATTATCCATAAACACATCAAGAAAATCCTTGATGAGCACATGAGTGAGGAACAGACTAGTGATATTTCACAGTAGACCACATAATTAACCAAAATACAGAGAATGAAAGATTCCACTGTACTTATTGTTTGTTGATTCAAAAGAATTATTTCAGGAGTGGAAAACGGTATTTTAAAAGTTATTTTATAGCAAGGTGTCTCCCATCCGTATATCAAAAGTATTCATGATTCCTTGAAAACTATAACAGAGATAACCTTGTTCAAGACCTGACTGGTTTCCCCATTTTTCCCTCTCTAAGCCATCCTCCATGAAGCTGCCAGAAGCATTTTCCTAAAGTGATGGCCTGGCCATGTTACTCCCGCACTCAATAAATTCCAATGGCTGCCTGTTGCTTCCAGGGTCAAGCATAAACTCCTTTGCTGTACTTTTAAATCCCTTCCTAATTTGGCTCCAACCTACCTTTCCAACCTTTGTACCATACATTTGACTCTCCTTCATGAACTCTGCAGCCTAGCCAAACTGACTTTCTTGTTGTTCCTTACAATATTTGATACCCCACCTCTACACCTTTGCTTTACTATCATACCTAGAATACATTCTCTCCTCATCTCTGCCCCCTAGAATCCCTTATTTTCTTCAAAATTTCACTGAAGTGACACCTACTTGAAGCGTTTCCTTTCTTATTCCCCCAGCTAACAGTACCTTTACCACACAAAAGCTAACTTGCATTCATTTTTTCTGTAGTTATGTACCTGTTTTTTTTCCTATACCCCTTCAATAGAAAATAAGCTCCTTGAAGGCAGGGATTGCTTCATTTTTTTTCTTTATACCTCCTACACCCAGCACAGTGCTGGCACACAGAAAGTGCTTAATCAATGCCTGTGGGTTGTGATTGATCGGAACAACAACCTTCTGACAAGGCAGAAATCAGAAAAGTGTATACTCACCCAAAATGGTAACCATTGTCATAAAGGAGCTCCAAAACTGAATCCAAATTGAGGAAAGATTTCCTATAGTTGGAATATTCTCTGGATCCTCCTGTTTGCAGAAGACATTGTGTTGGTTGTACAAACCCCCAGAAGATTGCAAAGACTCCTGGAGATATCTTTAACCAATAAAAAGAATGTGTTTCCACCATCTGCACAGGAAAAACCATGTTGATGAATAATGTCTGTTTTCTAGATTATGATATCCAGCTGGATGTACGGCAAAGAGAGTTCATCCATCAGTGTCTCACTCTTGCAAAGATAGTACAAATAGACTTATGGGGCCTAAAATTAAAGAGAGGGAGGACAGCAGGCTGGAGTGTCTTCAGGAAATTGCAGAGCTCCTATGCTGACCCCCAGCTTTCTCTCAGAAACAGGGGTCCATCTTTTTCATATCAATATTCTACCAGTTTTGCTGTGTGGCTGTGTTACAAAACACAACAGTCTTTAAAGAATTAAAAATAAATATCCCTCAGAGGGTGGCAGAGAGGTCAAAGTGGCTGAGCCTGTTTTAATGCAGAACAAATAAGGAACTATGAAGAATTGTAGTAAAGGCTGTCATCAGAGAAATATTTGATGGGCGAAGAAGATGAACTGCTCAAGTGGTAAGAGCTGGGAATAACCCACCTGTGGATAATCTGAATTCTCTACTGGCATCCTCATTATGTCAGGGGAAATGAAAGAGACCCCCAAGCTCATTGGATAGACACTCCTTGGCAAAATCACAGAAGAATATGGCCAATGGTAGCCATGTGGCTGCCAGGAATGGGAATGCCCACATTAATGAGATCTTGATCTATTGGAGAATCTCAAGTACTGATTATTCTATCAGTCAGTTAGGGTTGTTGTGCAAAAAGTGATTTGGAAGGCTGAAAGCCTTATAGAACTATGAGTTATTCTTCTATGGGTCACTGCAATTGCATTTTCAAACATGTGACATACTGGCTACTATCTCTCTACTGTGAAGAGGAGAGTCCCAGTTCTACGCCCCTTCACATGATCACAGGATAATAGGTTTAAAATTGGAAATGTCCTTAGAGATAATTTAGTCCAGGACACTTCTTACAAAGAAGGCAACTAAGGCCAGAGAAGTTGAATTAAATTAATTAGCACAGTGCCTGATACATAGTAGGTACCTATTAAATGCTGGGTGAGGTGATTTGACCCAAGGTTACACAAATTGTAAGTACCAAGGTCAAAATTGGAACCAACATCATCTGATCCTAAAAATAGGGTTCTTGTCATGATGATGATGATGATGATGATGATAAAATAATATTTTATAGTGATTTAAGGATTGCAAATTGCTTTGCAAATACTATCTCATTTAATCCTTATAACCACCCTTTGAAGTAAGAGCTATTATCTCCTCCATTTTACAGATGAAGAAACTGAGGCAAAGAGAAGTTAAATAACTTACTCAGGCTCATGTAGCTAGTAAGAATCCAAGGTAGTATTCAAGTGATGTGGGTATCGAGGTATATTTTACAAGTGATTTTTGACTGGATATAGAAACAAGGCAAACTTAATCTTGACATAGGAAATGTTTCAGTGCAGAAAGGGCCACTTAACATGCTGAGTTCATTAAAATCATTAAAATACTAGATGATCACTTATTGGGGAAGTTATAGAGAGAACTCCTGCTCAGACATAGGATGGACTAGACCTCTTCTAAAGTAGCTTTGAATTTCACATTCTACCTTGAGGGTAAGGACCATGTTTTTTTTCTCCCTTTTTTTGAATCCCAAGGGCTTAGCACAGTGCCTAACATACAATGTGTGCTTAAGAAATGCTTGTTAAGCATAGCCTTAAAGGAGGTATAGAAGAAGACACCTCCCCACACTGTTTTGCAGAGACAGAAGGTTCATGGGTATGGAATATGGAACGTTTTTGATGCATTGATCAGTGTTACTGATTTTCTCTTTTTCCTCTTTTTTTCTTTAAAAATATTATTTGTTATATGTGTTGGCTCTCTGGGAGGGGAAAAGATAGTGGTAATAGGAGAAATTTAGGTGATACAAAAATCAAAGATAGCAATAAATATTTATTTTTCAAAATTAAAAAATCCTTTTTGACTAACTGACTTCCTTCACACTTTGAGATTCTATGACTTCATCGGGAAAGGCATCTCCTCCCCAGTCCCAGCCCTACTACCAGCACAGGCCTAGACATAAAGAGATGATAAAGACTTATTGGCTTCCCTGCTTGCTGCTAATTAAATTTGACCATATTGGGCTCTGCTCACTGATCCTTAAATGTTAGACTCCTCTCCTTTCAGGAGAAGAACATGCTGGGCCCAGGGTACAGGCTGGACTGGCTAAATAACTGCCCAATATTACCAAGGACCAGAGACACATCAGTGAAGAGAGGAGCCTCAAGCTCAGAGTCCTTTGGTGCCAAGGAAGGCATAGAGATTCCATGACCCCCAGGCAGGGGTTCTCACTGGGGTCATTTCCTTTTTCCATTAAGTGAATTTCCTTGAGTTGTCGTGGGAAGGGAGACATAGGCAGTGGCTAGTTCTGCAGCAAAGAAGAGATAGCTTTGGGGGTACATGGAAGAGCCAGTAGGGAAGACTGAATAAAAAGGAAAACTCTCTCCAGGGCTCGCTTATTTCCTGTCATCGAGCTCGAACCAAGTCCTTTCTCTGTATCAACTGCAGAGTCACTGATGCCCTGGGCTTTGCATCTTGCAGTGTCTCTCCCCCCTCATTAACTCTCTCTCTTCAAGCCTCTGCCACTGACTTCCTCTGAGTGCTGCAATGCCTGCTACAGCCAGCTTCCTGGTGGGTGATCAGGGCAGGTCATTAACCACCTAACATCTTGACACTCCCCAACTCATGTTTACGTGTTATCTAGGGGAAACTTAGGGCTTCTGGACTGGAAAACAGAATAAATGTAGCTGATTGTCATCTTCAACTAGGAGGGAAGATGGGGCGATCCAGCAAGGTCCTTAGCCCTCTAGGTCATCTTGTGGCCAGAACCCAAACTGGAGAATGGACTGGATAGGCCAAAGGGCTCAGGACTCAGAACCATGGCTCTTGGCTGAGGTATATTTCACACTTTGGCCAGACCTTATCCATTCATTCATCCAATAAATATAAGCATAAATAATTCCATTAATAATATCCATTCATTCATTCAATAAACATAAACATAAGCATTTGCTACATGCTTAAAACACTGTGGATATAAAGTCTGTGAATAAATTAATCAACTGATCATACGTGCTCTCTGAGCCCTGCTAGAATTCAAATGGACAGCTAGGTGGTGCAGTGCATAGAGTGCTGGCCTGAAATCAAGGAGTCTCATCTTCCTGAGTTCAAATCTGGATTCAGACACTTGCTACCTGTGTGACCCTGGACAAGTCAGTTAATCCTGTTTGCCTCAGTTTCCTCATCTGTAAAATGAACTGGAGAAGGAAATGGCAAACCACTCTAGTATCTCTGCCAAGAAAACCCCCAAATAGGGTCATGAAGAGCTGGGCACAACTGAACAAAAACAAGAATAAAAAGGTAACATGAAGCAACCCTAGCCTTCAAGAAGCTTATTATCCATCTGTCTTTTTCCTTCTTCCCCAGCATGTTTCCTGAGGAAAATCCCTGACTTGGAATGAGGAAATGAGAGTTCTAGTCCTGGCCTGACCCAAGACTGTGTGGTCTTTGGTAACCAAGTAATTTCCTAGTCTGGATTTTCAAGCCAATAATCCAAGTCAACAAGCATTTATGAGCATTTGCTAAGTGCCAAGTACTGTGCTAAACACTGGAAATACAAATAATAAGGGAAAAGAAAACTCCTGCCCTCAAACAGCTTACATTAAATGGGAGAACACAACACATAAAAGAAAGCTAAAAAGACAGAAGGGATTGAAGAAAAATAAAGTCCATAGAGTCAAGTGGAACCTCTGGTCATAGATTCCTAAAGTGGTTGATACTGCCCCCTGGTGGGCCCTGAAATCATTCAGGGAAGGAGGTGCAGTAGTAGCCCCCCCCCCTCCCCCCCGTGCAGTTGGAAGACATTGAATAAAAATAAGGGGGTGGTGGAAGCATAAGTAAAGAAGAGAAGAGAAGAAAATTTTGAAAAACTCTTCATACGTGTTTCATCTGTTGCATAACAGAGTTAAAGTCGTAGTGATTATATTGTTTTCCAAATAAGCATACAAAATGCAAGTTATAACCAATCAGTGGTCAAGTCCTCCAACAGGTCTTAACAAGCAAGTGCTGGCAGGAAGTCCAGCATGCATGTGTATAATAACTTGCTTACATTATAATATATACAGTTACATGTTGCAATATTGCATCATCAAAATCTCAATGTAGAAAAAACCCCTACAAATTTACAATAAATTATTAAATTTAAGATGTATCACTTTTAAATATGTATATATATATATATATATATATATATATATATATATTATATGTTTTTGAAATGATGCAAATTTCAAAAAAAAAATTAAAGGGTTAAAGAAAGTAGATTTCCAAGGGGTGCTGAGTAATGTAATTTTTTTTTAAGTGGGCAGCAGGTCAAATAAGTTTGGGAACCTCTGCTGCATGAACACATGGACCTGGGCACTTTCCTTAAAATGGAGGTTCTGGGAGGAACTGATCAGTGCAAAAAAGGAGCCATAGGGCAGAATGGGTTTCCAGGGTGAGGAGGTTACTGTTGAATGGTGAAAAAGACTGGAGAGTTGAGAGTTGAGCTCAGAAAATCAGAACTGTGAAAAATGAATGTTTCTCTCTTATATTTAGTGACTAATTATTGTATTAGGACCAAGATTTTTCCCCTTTTCTACTTCCTCATCCAGAAATCAACCAGTGTGGGAAATCTCTCTTAGAGATTTACCCAGGCTGAGATCTAATCAGACAGTAAAAGAAACTGTTAAATTCTAAAGTGGTAAATATTAATACATATAACCCACATAAACAAAAGCCCTTTGGAAAGGTCCTCAATAATTTTTAAGAATGTAAAGAGGTCCTGAGATCAAAGAATTTGAGAAACACTGCTTAAGTGTACACTGCCTTATCATTTGTTTGTTTGGTTTTTTTAGGGTACACTGCCTTATCGTGTATATTTGTATCTATACCACTAGATAGCTCTAGATATCCCTATATGGAGCTTTTATTTTTGTCAATGACCTCTGTGCTTCCCTTTCTTTTCAATCTTTTCCATAAGCATTCAGAGAAAATAGAAAATGCAGCAAGTCTAGGTCAGACTGTCTGCTGGTCAAGCGGTCAACATCACCTGATGAGGGGTCTCTTTGAACAAAGCTCTGGATTCTATTTACTCTGGTCTAGGTCTAGATTTCCTAGTTTAGGCATCTAGGTGGCAGCATAGTGCACAGAGCACTGAACCTGGAGTTAGAAAGCCTTGAGTTCAAATCCAGATTCAGACACTTGTTAGTTGTATGACCCTGGGCAAGTCACAACTTCTCTGTGCTCCAGTTTCCTCATCTGTAAGAGGATCTACCTCCAAAAAAACTAAAATCTTGGCGACTGGCCCCATCACTTCCTAGCAAATAGAGGAGGAACAAATGGAAAGGGTCAGATTTTATATTCTTAGGCTCAAAGATCACTGCAGACAGTGACAGGAACCACAAAATTAAAAGACGCTTGCTCCTTGGAAGGCTGTGGCAAATCTGGACAGAACTGAAAGGCAGACACATCACCTTGCCAACAAAGGTCTGTATAGTCAAAGCTGTGTTTTTTTTTTTCCAGTAGCAATGTATGACTGTGAGAGTTAGATTGTAAGGAGCACTGCGGAATTGATGCTTTCAAACTTTGGTTCTAGAAAACACTTTTGAGAGTTCCTTGGACAGCAAGGAGATTAAATTAATCGATACTTAGAGAAATTAACTACAGACTACTCAAATACTGAATGATGTTGAAGCTTAAATACTTTGACCACATAATGAGAAGATGGGACTCATTGGAATAGACCTTAATGTTGGGAAAGATTGAAGGCAAAAGGAAAAGAGGACGGCGGAAAATGAGATGGATAGATAGTGTCATGGAAGCAATGAACATGAACTGGGACAGACTTTGAGAGATAGTGGAGGATAGAAGGGGATGATGTGTTATGACCCACAGTGTCATAAGGAGTTGGACACAACTGAAAAACTAAAAAACAGCAAACCCAGCATTATTGTGAGGCTCAGATGAGCTGATGTTTGTAAAGCACCTAGCACTGTACCTGGCACATTATTATTATTATTATTATTATTATTATTATTATTATTATTATTATTATTATTACTATTATTACTATTATTATTATTATTACTTAAGAAAAGGGTTTCAGTCAAATTGGATAAATAGGGACAGGGAGAGCAGGAAAGAATGGGCCTGATTACTACTGGGGCTTAGATTGTAGAGACAGTCAATTGATTCATTCACTTGCCCATTCATTCAATAAGCACTTATCAACTACTTAGGTATACAAACACTGCTGCTGGGTCCTGGCAGAGATACATCAATCAGATAAGACAAACTCTCTGATCTCCTGGAGCTTACAATCTAATAGAAGTGTATGGAGGGAAAGGAAGCAGAGGGAATAAGTATTAAGCATCTATTAAGTGCCAGGCACTGTGCTAAGTACTTTACAGTTACTACCTCATTTGATAGATGTAGAGAAGTATAAATGAAATGCTTTGTGAGCACCAAGGAAGGAAAAGTCATTGCTAATTAGAGAACAAGGAAAGTTTCACAAAGAAGATGGTTTTTGAGTTGGGCTTTACATAATGGGTAAGATGAAGCGTGGTGGAAAGGGCATCTCAGATGTAAGGAATGGTGACAGTAAAGACATGGAGGTGGGAAAGAATGCAGCAGGTGGTGTGGTTGAGTTTAGTTGGAGTATGTCACATGTAGAGGGGAATACTTACCAAAAAAAAGAAGAAAAGGGGCAGCTAGGTGGCACAGTGGATAGAGTACCAGCCCTGAAGTCAGGAGGACCTGAGTTCAAATATGGCCTCAGACCAAATACTTGACACTTACTAGCTGGGTGACCCTGGGCAAGTCACTTAACCCCAATTGCCTAAAAAAATGAAAAAAGAAGAAAAGGCAGGGTGAGGGCAGATGACTCCTACCTTGTGACCTTGGGCAGTCTCTCTGGGTTTTAATTTCTCTATTTTTTAAAGTGAGAGAGTTGAACAAGATGATTTCTCAGATTACTTCCAGTTCTACATCTTATGATCTCAAATTATTAGAAAATATGGCTAGGTTCTCAGGGCCAGGTTAAAGAGATTAAACCTGTTCAAAAGGCAATAGGTAGCCACTGATGGTATAGCAGAAGGTAGAAGTCATTTTAATGAGATGGAAGATCTGACAGCCAGAAATGAAACCTGAGTTGTGAATCAAACAGATTTGGGTTGGAGGTAGGTGTTAGTTATGACACCCTTTCCTAAAAATTGTACTCTACCTGTAAGGGAAATCAAGTCAAGTCAAAAATCCATTTATTATGTACTTACGATGTGCTAGGTGCTGTTCTAAATGCTGGAGGCATCCTGAAGGAGATATCTTCAGTTACAGGAAAATCAACCAAGCCTGAGGCACAGCTCGTAGTCATATTTGATCTCCAAAACCCACAGATACACAAGGGTAGTGGAAGTTCCCCTTACCCCCTTATATGATGGTGCTACACACACACGGGCACACACACACACAACAAAGATAGAATGAACTTTCTGAATGTGTATCCCTTGGACATAATACACACAGAAAGGCATCATGACCAAGAGAAGAGGGTCTTATTACCAAAGGGGGTCCAGAAGTTGTTCTGAGTTCTTGTCTTTCTACCAATGAGTCTTTCCTGAAAAACTTCTCAGCAATATTTCAATGCACTTTCGGTCAGCAGAAGATGAAGAGGGACATCAGTTGAACAATCACTATCCCCAGTGAGATTCTAACATTCATTTCCCTTGTAATAAATGTCCTACAGGTGCAATTGTAAGCAGCTGCCCTCAGGCCATGGGGACCTGCCTAGTCACTTCCTAATCCAAGAGATCTATACTGTTGTAGGTATCAGAGGGACATCCTGCAAATTGCCATACTTACCTGTATTCTCAACTTCCAGATAAATCAAGGGACGAGACAGTTGAAAAGAGCCTCAGATCAGTCCAAAAGAGGCATGTTATTTTGACATTTAGGGCTAATGATCTATTCCATTGTAGATCTAATTCTATGATGGAATCAGAAAATTTCAGAGTTGGAGGGGCCCTTAGTGGCCATATATGCTAACTCCTTCATGAAAAGAATCCCAACCACAGCACACCAAACATATAGTCATCCAGCCTGTGCCTGACAACCTTCAAGGATGGAGAGCTCACCTCCTCCCCAGGTAGTTCATTCCACTTTTGGACAGCTCTCATCATTGGGAAGTATTTCCTGACATGTAATGTAAATTTGGTCCTTTACAGCTTCAATCCCCTTGCTCCTGGTTTTGTTCTCTGGGGCCAAATAAAACAAATATAATTCCTCCTCCCCATGGCAGCTCTTAAAATCCTTGAACCCAGCTCCTCTCCCCTCTTACCCCAACCAAGTCTCTTCTTCTCCAGGATAAACACACCTAGCTCCTTTAACCTACTCTCATATATCAACTCAAGGCCCTTTGTCATTCTAGTTGTTCACTTCTAGAAATTCTCCAGTTGACCAATATCCCTCTTTAATGGTGGCACCCAGAAATGAACAGGACAGAGTCCAGTGGGACTGTCATCTCCTTATTATTAGAAGTCTTGCCCCTCTGAATGCAGCCAAAGATTGTTCTTGTTGTGTTGTTGCAGTCACGTCCAACTCTTCAGGGCTCCATTGGGGGTTTTCTTGGCAGAGATACTGGAGTGGTTTGCCATTTCCTTCTTCAGCTCATTTTACAGGTTAGGAAATGAGGCAAGCAAAGGTAAGTGGCTTACTCAAGTTCACATGGCTAATAAGCTTCCGAGGCTGAATTTAAACTCAGGTCTTCCTGAATCCAGGCCCAGTACAGAGCTCTGAACACAGCTAATCAGTGTCTGAGGCTAGATTCAAACTCATGAACATGAATCTTCCTGATTCCCAGCCCAGTGTTCTATCCACTGCTCCACCTAGCTGCCAACGATTGCATTAGCTTTTTTGGCTGCCACATCACACTGCTGCCTCAATGAGCTTTCAAAAAATACTCTGGTTCTTTTTCCAAACAACCACTGTCTACCCATGCCTCCCCCATCTTCTACCTGGGAAACTGCCCTTTTTTGTACCCAAGTACAAGATTTTGTGTTTGTCTCTATTAAATTTCATCTTGTTAGATTCAGTCCAATACTCTAGATACTCAATATCTACTTGGATCCCCCTGGAACCAGATTCATTTTGGGATCATCTGGGTATCTCTATGGTTTTTAAGAGGGCAGGGATGTAGCCACATGTCTGGTTGCACAGCGTGAGATGCAGAGGGGTCTTTCTCTGCCCAGTATTCCTTTCTGCCAAAGTGGATGGGAATAGCAACAGTCTTGAGGCAGTTTAACAGTTTCCTTGGGAGAATAAAGTCCCTCCTACACTTAGCAGGAATAAATAAAAAATTAATGAATAAATCATCTATTAAACGCTTACTATTTGCAAAGCACTGAACTAAGAGCACAGGATGCAAATAAAAAAGCAAAACAGCCCCTGCTGTCAATGAGCTCACATTCTAACAGGGACAGACAATACATAGAGCAGCATATTCTGAGGATGCTTAGCCTGGAGAAGACTCAGGGCAGATATAATGGCTGTCCTGAAATATCTAAAGGGCTGTCATAAGGGAAAACAGTGAGAGCGATTCTGTTTGGACCCAGAAGGAGAAACTAGGAACAACAGGTAGAAGGGACACGGAGACAGGTTTGGCTACATTTAATTAAGCAAATAACTTTCTAACAAGGAGAGCTGTTCTGAAAAAAAAAAAATTGGTCTACCCCAAGAGATAGTGAATTCTTCATCACAAGAGTTGTTCAAAAGGGATGACCATTTGTTGTAAAAAGAATTCTACTCTTTGAGACCTGACATGTCTACCACCTTTCTACATGACAATCTTGATACAGAGACCATGTCGGTAGAGGAGAATAATAATAAAGTTATTATTATTATTATTATTAATTTCATTTATAT
Source organism: Phascolarctos cinereus (assembly GCF_003287225.1). Classification (NCBI taxonomy): domain Eukaryota; kingdom Metazoa; phylum Chordata; class Mammalia; order Diprotodontia; family Phascolarctidae; genus Phascolarctos; species Phascolarctos cinereus. The sequence goes on along the minus strand of NW_027556098.1, from coordinate 369,199,288 downwards.
AGTGCTTTATAGCTCACAAAGCACTCTACCTACCCTATCTCATTTAAACCTCTCAACAGTTCGTGTGGGATGGATACTTCAAGTATTCATCTCTCCATTTCACAGATGAATAAACTGAGGTTTAGAGAGATCAAGATGTGGAGAACACTTTGCAAACCTTAAAGGGACATATAAATGCTAGCTGCTACTGCCCATGGTCACATCACTAGCAAGTGTCAGAGATAAAAATTGGTCCCCCAAGTATTCCTGGCTCCAATTCTAGCATTCTATCCACTATGCTAACAGAGAAATTGCAGCAAGGACCCCAGACATAAGGGACCCTAGAGCTCTATTTTGAATTTTAAAAGTTTTCCCTTTGAAGCAGGGGTTTTAACCTTTTTTTGTGTCAGGGACTCCTTCAACAATCTATTGAAGCCTATGGACTCCTTCTCAGAATGTTTATCACCCATGTTCATAATTGAAGGAAATGCTAGATTTAGGTCAGAGTTAGTAAAAAATAAAAATATAATTTTTTTCCTATCTGAGTTCATGGGCCCCCAAATCTATCCAAGAATCCCATAGGGTTTCATGGACCTGAGATTAAAAACTCTTCATTTAGAGGAAAACAAAAAAGGAATATCTCTTTATTATTTTTAAATTAATTAAAGTATGATCCCTACATAATAGCTTGTTATTTGCACATTGTTTATGAATTCACCTTTTAATTATAGTACAGGGAGCCCCAGGGCTCTACCTGTGCTCAATTTGCCCCCTCTTTATTGCCCCCATCTTCTTTTCTTTCTATTGTAGCTATTCCTTTAAAAAATAGTCTCAAATAAATTTCAGCCTGAAGGGAACTGGAAGAGAGCATGAGGTAAGTCCCTTATGTGAGGTAGAAATCTGGATTTTAGACTACACAGACATAAGGCCTTCAGGTTCTCTCAGCAAACTAAAAGCTTTAAATGAAGGTTCCTAAAAGTGCATTCAATTTGGATTTAATAAGAATATTATTAAACAAATATCAGTTGATCGCAGCTGCTGCCTCCGCTCCCCAGGATTAACTCTGTATTCCATGAAAGGCACAGAAATTAGAATTGACTGTATTGTTTTCCCAATTATGTGGTAGATAATTACTTATTATGTAACAACCCCCCAGCATGTTTTTAATAATCACTATTTAAATAACATACATTCTCTGTCTCTTTACAAATTAACCTCCAGGAACTGTAATTTAATGTCTAACTGGCTGCTTTCTTGCAGGACACACATAGGAGATGGAGGAGAGAAAGGATAGGAGGAAATAAGTCTGTCATCATAATTTTGACTTCTGAGACTCGAGGGAGGAGACTGAGTAGAATAGTGTGAACATTGGACTAGGAATGATTAGAGCTAGGCTCGGATCTTGGCTTGACTGCTTGCAAGTTAGAAGGCCTTGTCCTTAGAATGCTAGAGGCCAGGACTGATCTTAGTATAGAATGTAGAACCTAGTGCCAAGCCTCTCATGCTCCAGAGAAGCCATACCTGCCCCATTTTACTGGTAAGAGGAGCATTAATAGTTAGTATCAGGTGGGGTGAGATGAACTGGGCCATAACGTGGCACATGAAGAGCTTTGAAGGTGAAAGGACACAGAGAAAAAAATGGAAATCTGATTTATGGAGATGTCATAGCCATCTCTAAAAGTTTCTCCTTGCCTAGGACAGAATAAGGTTTGGATGGTTTTTGTGTTTTAATTTTTTTTCCTCTGCCCCTCTCTGGTGCTCTAAGTGGCCCCTCTGCTGAGTTAGAAAAAAGCAAAGACCCTGGAACAAGGAACCATGTTCTTTTTTTTAATTAATTTATTTATTTTTAGTTTTCAACAATCACTTCCATAAGCTTTTGAGTTTTAAATTTTCTCCCCCCCCTTTCCGCCTCCCTCCCCAAGACAGCATGCAATCTGATATAAGCGCTCTCTCTCTCTCTCTCTCTCTCTCTCTCTCTCTCTCTCTCTCTCTCTATATATATATATATATATATATATATATATATATATATATATATACATACATATATATACATATATATATATAGTCCTATTAAATGTATTTTCACATTAGTCATGTTGTAAAGAAGAATTAGACCCAATAGGAGGAACCACAAGAAAGAAGGTACAAAACAAAATAGAAGGGGGAAAGAAGAACAAATAGTATGCTTTGATCTGCATTCAAACTCCATAGTTCTTTCTCTGGATGTGGATAGCATTTTCCATCATGAGACTTTTGGAGATGTCTTAGATCCTTGCATTGCTGAGAAAAGCTAAGTCTATCAAAGTTAGTCATTGCACAACATAGCTGTTACTGTGTACAACGTTCTCCTGGTTCTGCTCACTTTGCTCAACATCAGTCCATACAAGTCTCTCCAGGTTTTTCTGAAGGCCATCTGCTCATCATTTTTATAGAACAATAGTATTCCATCACATTCATATGCCATAACTTGTTCAGTCATTCCCCAACTGGTGGATGCCCCCTCAATTTCCAGTTCTTGACATCACAGAAAGAGCTGCTATAAATATTTTTGTACATGTGGATATTTTTCCCATTTGTATGGTCTCTTTGGGATATAGCCCTAGAAGTGGTATTGCTGGGTCAAAGGATATGCACATTTTTATAGCCCTTTGGGCATAGTTCCAAATTGCTCTCCAAAATGGTTGGATCATTTCACAACTCCACCAACAATGCATTAGTGTTCCAATTTTCTCACATCTTCTCCAACATTCATCTTTTCCTGTTTTGTCATGTTAGCCAATCTGATAGGTTTGAGTTGGTACCTTAGAGTTGTTTTAATTTGCATTTCTCTAATCAATAGTGATTTAGAGCATTTTTTTAATATGACTACAGATAGCTTTAATTTCTTCATCTGAGAACTGCCTGTTCATATCCTTTGACCATTTTTCAATTGGGGAATGACTTGTATTCTTATAAATTTGACTTAGTTCTCTATATATTTTAGAAATGAGGTCCTCATCAGAGACAATGGTTGTAAAAATTCTGTCCCAGTTTTCTGCTTCCTTCTTAGGGAACTATGTTCTTTATCCATTCTTCTTTAACTAGAAACTTCTAGATGAGATCACATAAATATAATAGATATATTTGTGATAGGCTGTCCTGTATGAAGTCAGGAAAAGAGAAGAGGTAAAAGTGATATGTCCTATAAGCAGACTCAATTGCCCAAGCCTTCACTCCTTCCCTGTTACACAAACAGTCCATTGAAAAATATTATCACTCATACTTCCTACCCATAGGCTAGTCCTAATTTCTTCATTCACTCAAACATCAAAGTTACAGTCAGGCAAACAGTTTAATTAGATAAGGTAAAGGCATGCTAAAGCCAAGAAGTATCAGACATGTGTATGACAGGATTTAGAGGCAGCTAGGTGGCACAATGGATAGAGCACTAGCTCGAAGTCAGGAAGATTCATCTTCCTGAGTTCAATTCTGGCCTCAGACACTTACTGACAATGTGACTCTGGACAAGTCACTTCACTCTGTTTCCCTCAGTTTCTTCATCTGTAAAATGAGCTGGAGAAGGAAGTGATAAATCGCTTTAGTATTTTTGCCAAGAAAACTCTAAATGGGGTCATGAAGAGTCAGACATGCCTAAAACAAAAGAATAGTCTAAAGTCAGCTAAGCAGAATCCAAAATGAAGAGCCCATCTGTTGTTAGAGCTATAGAATTGTTCATAAAGTGATTATTTGGATGAAAAAGAAAGTGTGTTAGCAGATATTACAAGGTCCGGAAATTCGCTTGAATCCGTTCTGGCGTAAGAGGGACCCTGCTCAAATTGGACACATCAGCCACCCCTTTCTGCCTAATACTCCAATTGTGCAGACTCCAGTGGATAGTCATAGAGCCTGGAGGCGTGAATAGTCAGTCTGGGCCATGCACAGAGTGACGACTGTCATTGCAGGCCAGCCGATCTGCACCAAGGGTGTTCAGCTGGCAGCAGGTCTCAGTAGAAGTACCAATATTATTTCGCCAAGTGCCAAGTTAACTAATGAAGAAGCTAGATGGCCCAGTAGATAGAATGTTTGACCTAAGTCGCAAAGATCTATGTTTGAATTCCATCCCAAAGCCACCAGCTATGTGGCTTTGAGCAAGTTACTTATCCTCTCCAAGTCTCAATTTCCTAATCTGTAAAATGAAGATAATAATGGAGCAGCTAGATGGCACAGCAGATGGGGTGCTGGACCAAGAGCCAGGAAGACCTGAGATCAAATTTAACCTTAGGCACTCACTAGCTGTGTGATCCCATGCAAGTCACTTAACCTCTGCCTCGATCCCTCATCTGTAAAATAAGGATAATAATTACACCTAACTCCCAGAGTTATGGTGAGAATCAAATGAGATAATGATTATAAAATGCTTAGCAGAATGCCTGGCACATAGTAAGTGCTACATAAATGCTAACAATTAATAAAGACTCCACAGATTGTTGCAATGCTACATGTAAAAGGTCAAATGCAATGCTATATGTAAAACATTTTGAAAATCCTAGAGCATTTTATAAATGCTAGTTGCTATTAGTATTACTGCAGGAATATTGGGGAAGGTGGTTACCCTTATAGCCGTACAATCCCCATATTTGGTGTATGTGTGTAACATGCTTATATGTAACCACAACATCTGATTACATTTTTTAATGTGTCTTCTACATTTGCCATACAACATACATTTTTGCCTATGTTGTACTTCTTTGCTGTAGGTATCAATGCAGTACATACATTATATTTCTGCACATGACATATATATTTAGTTATTGTTTTAAACCTTGATATGTGATACTATGCTCTATATATTGCATGAAATGTATGTACTGGTCCACGGTATGTAATTTTGTTATACTGGTGCTACTGCTTTATATATTACCTAACCTGTTTTCACATATTCTCATGCTTATTTCATTCATTTTTAATGTGGATGGCATGTGTCTGAATGTGAATTGCGCTAATATTACAACCCATGATAGATTTTATGCTGATTTATATAAGCTTATTGAGTCACCTTCATAGATGCCTCAGAGTAACCCATGTGCTTTGCTAAGACTGCAAATTTTAAACTTTTTTTTTTTAAAAAAAAAGCAAATTTTAAAGGGAAAGGTGTTGATTGAAATGGGGGTCTTCTGCCCTTAGGTCTGAGATGTTCTGATGAAGCCTGACCTGCTCTAATGAGAGCGGAGAATGGACTGGTAACAGTGGCCACCAGTAACTGGAGCTGATGCTCCCTCGGTGTGGGATCAGACTAACTGGACTACCTTGGGGCCATGACAGCAGATGCGGGGCACAACTCGTGGGGAGTTGTGAAAGTGAAAGGACAGAGAGAAAAATGATTAACATGGTTACCACCAAAAGCACAGCGAACCAGTTCTGCATCTTTCTCTTCACCCAAATGTATGACTTGGAAAGCTTTCCCTTCTTATCTCCAGTTCCCTGGAAACTACCATGAGACCAAGAAAAATGTTTGTTATAGCAAGAGAAAAGCTGCTTTCTTCTTGCCTTGTGGAGCTAGATTAATGCCCAATATGGCTGGAGAACCCTCAAGCTGGAAATCCTGCTTTTCTGTTCACACAGAGAGCTGTGACTTAGATGTTCTGTTGATTTATTCAGCCTCTGTGTGGCAACTTGTTGTGAATTTAAACTCCACATATCCTCCTTTTTCCCTTGGAGATGAGAGTTTGATTACAAAATACTGAAATTCCAGGCTAGCTCTCTCACACACAGCTTAAGGCATTGAAAAGAGAACAAAAAACAACAGTAAACTGAAAGGGAAGCTGGAACTAGGAGAAAACTGGGTTGTTGCATCCTAAGATAAACACATGAACACCAGGCTTCTTTATTTTACCATGTTCTTCCCCAATCTAATCAAAACTGTTATGACGTTAGCCATTACCTTGAGGTCTGAGTGACTTAAAGGGTATTCTGGATCCTGAAAGAATAGGATAATAGCCAGTGAGTATAGGTTATGACCAATGAGTGACAAGTAATAATTAATAGAAATTAATAGGTATAGAAATAATAGAAATAGAAAAATAGAAATTAAACAAATAAAAATAATAAATATTTTAAAATATAAATTTACTAATCAATAGAAAATCCTAGGTTGAACCTGGTAGAGAAGGGGCAAAGGTTGGGTAATAGAACAACCCCATTTAAGGCACAGATTATGTCTCTGACTCCTGAGAGGACTACATATCACATGTGGACACACACAAATATGCATGTACATGCTTATCTGTTGCATTAGTGATGATCTAGTAAACACTTTCATTTTAACAGATGAGGAAACTGAGGACCAGAACAGGAAAGAGGCTTACTCAAACTCACGTGGCAATTTATTGACAAATCTTGGATTAGCAACCAGGTCTACTGAGTCTTGGTTGAGGGCGTTAGGATTATGTCTGGCTGCCTCTCCATTTCTTTTCTTTTTTTTTTTTTTAATACGGCAAGTAGAGAAGGAAGCCTACCTCACAAGGCTGGAATGAAGTTTATGGAAAAGAGAGCATTTAACTTGGTTAGGCAAATATAGCCTTGGAGACTCAAATAGGGTGCATCTTAGGAACATTTTCAAATCATACAAGAGTCCATGATAGGTACAATCCTGGAGGTAACTCTGTTCAGTGATTCTTAAAGTATCAACATCAGTTAAAGCCCAACACAGAGTGATGAAGGCTCACCACAGTTATTCCCCAGTACCATGGACGATGCCCTATGCAAATGTCTATTTTCAAATAGAATAGGAATTCACTGGCGATGATGAAAGTCTCCAGAAGCTCTCAGTTGCCTGTGGCAATGTGCTGATTGCACTGTGCCCTGGAAGACTATAGTCAGCAAGTCAGTAAACATTTATTAAGCACTTGCTGTGTGGTAAGCACTATGTTAAGCATGAGGAACACACAGACAGGTATAAAAAGATGGTCTCTGGATGCCCATCAATTGGGGAATGGCTGAGCAATGTAATGGAATACTATTGTGCCATAAGAAATGATGAACAGGCTGACTTCAGAAAAGCCTGGAAAGACTTATATGGTCTGATGCTGAGTGAAGTGAGCAGAACCAAGAGGATTTTGTACACAATAACAGCCACATTCTGCGACGACTACTATTGTTCAACTGAACCCTTCTCAGCATTACAAGGATCTAAGACATCTCCAGAGGCCTCAGGATAGAAAATGCTGTCCACATCCAAAGAAAGAACTATGGAAGTTGAATCACTATCACTTATTTTTACCTTCTGTTGAGTTTTGTTTCATCTTTCTGATGGTTCCTCCTATCGGTTTTAATTTTTACTTACAACTTCGCTTATGTGAAAATATGTTTAAGAGGAATGTAAATGTAAAGCCTATATCAGATTGTGTGCTGTGCGGGGGGAGGAAGGGGGCGAAAAATTTCCAACTCAAAAGCATATGGAAGTGATTGTTGATAAATCAAAATAAATTAATAAAATTTAAAAATAAACAAATAAACAAATTTAAAACAAAAAAAAAAAGATGGTCTCTGACTGCAAGGAGCTCACATTCTAATGGGGGAGGCAACTTGTAAACATCTATGTGCATACAAGAGATAGTGAAAATGGGAGGTAATCTCAGAGTTCTTCCTCAGTGAGATCTGTGTGAAGTAAACAGAGATAGACCTCATAACCCACACAGGAAAACCCAAGTAGACAAACATTGATTATCACATTCATTTGGTCTGGCAGTCCATGGAGTTACTCCATCTGGCCCAATATATTAGACAAAGTATTAGATACTGTGAGCTGCAAATGAGCTAGAACCCAGTATTGGATAAGAAGAGAAGATTGGGCTGGATTGCATTTGCAAAACGGCAGAGTTCCCAGTGTTCTCTGGTTTCTCCCTGTCAAAAAAGTACATCATTTCTACATGAATACCTTGTTGGTCCTCTACTAAAGTCTTCCTCTTACGGCTTCTCATGATGTGGAGGTGACCTGAGATTGCCAAAATTGTTTCCTTTATTTTGCAAGCATCACACTTTTGTTGACATTCAGTGGTCAAAGAGGACATTAACACAGGACAGAAATAAGATAGATCCAGACAATGGAGCGTGAAAAAGATGACAACATACACGTTAATATTCTGCAGCTTCATCTTTTCTTCTTCCCCCTCAGCACTCAGTGCTCTAACCTCAATATAACCCTTTTCTAGGGCACTGTGTCCTCACATGAGGCAGAGGATTCTCCTTCCTCCATCCCCTCATCAACATACTGGTTTCTCCCTCTTCATCTCTGCTTCTTGGTTTCCCTGGATTCCTTCAAGTCTCAGCTAAAGTTCTGCCTTCAGCAAGAAATCTTTCTCATTCCTCCTTAATTTTAATTTTTTTTCCCTCTGAGATTACCTCCAATTATACACGCACATATGCACACACACACATATGTATGTATATACATACATATGTATGTATCTTATTTGGAGCCTGCTCTTCTTGCTTCTAGCTTTGAGAGAGAAGTCACACTGTTCCATCCTTTCTTCAGGACCTTGTATACAGGAAAGACTCTGGTTGAGAAGCCAACACATGGAGGAGTGGGCACTTCAGTCATTTGCTAGCTTACCACACTAGAGACTATGGGGAATTTCCACTTGACTGAGAACTAAGATTCTCTCTTTTGGCTGAGCTATCTCATTCCCAATGGGAAAGTTCATTCACTCTGTGTATCTTCTGATATTTATCCTCATATGCATACTTTCTCCAATTTTTATTTGCTATGTTTTGGGGGAAGAGAGTTTATTTGCTATTAGCTATTTGTTAATTGCAGAATTGTGAGAAGAGAGTAAAGCTTTGGATATATAGCTTGGGGCACTCTTTTCCCATTAGGTATAGCAATCAGGAACATAGATTATACCTAAAAATTATTTCCCCCCGACCAATAATATTTTAGAGAGCAGATAGATATAATTCTAGCCTGGTACCTCTTCTCTCTGAGGACAGCAGAGTAGCCAGCCTCTGGCCCCAAACTCCTACTTCCTTTTTGACAGGAATCAAAGTCTCCTTTGGAGAAGAATCAGGGCATCTAGAGATATCTGTTCTTATCTCTATGAACCATTTCTATATAGACCCATGTGGAACACACATAAGCATGACACAACGTATGTGGGCACAACACAGCCTTATCACATACCCCTTACACAAGCAAGAAGAGACATAAAATATGTCAAGCAGTTGGTCAAAAGCATTTATTAAGCTCCTACTGTATGTCCAGCACTGGGTTAGGTGTTAGGGATATAGAGATGAAAATGAGTCAGCCCCTACTTTCAAAAATATTAGAATCTATTGGAAGACATTGACAGCCAAGAAAAGAGAGGTGATTTGGTATCCAGGAAGTGTGAGAGAGAATAAATGGCCAACAACTCTGGTACTTACAGAGTACTATTAAAAAATCAAAGGAAGGCTTCTAATGTGTTGGGTAGGTTCTCTACCATGAATTTTTGGCAACACATGGATAAGAGCTGCAAAGGATGAGAAGCCATACATGGGTTTCTTTTTGTGCAAAAGGAAGATTGCAGTCTAGTATGACTGGAAAGGTAAGTCAGGGTTAGACTGTGAAATAGTTTAAAAGCTAAAGAGTTTATATTTGATCCTAGAGGCAATAAGGGGAGCCAATGGAGTTGATTGATTAGGGGAGTTACGTGATCAGATCAATGCTTAAGGAATATCATTTTGGCAGCAATGTGTAGGATGGAATGGAATTGGAAGGAGCTTAATAAGGAGGCCATTATGATAACCTAGGTGAGAGGTGATGGGAACTGAACTATAGTAGTAGGGGTGTGTCTGTGTGTGTGTGTGTGTGTGTGTGTGTGTGTGTGTGCATGTGTACATGCACTTATACACTCATGTGTATGTGCACACACAAGTGAGTAGAAAAGAGGCAGCTACGTGGCCCCATGGATAGAGTACTGGCCCTGAAGTCAGGAGGACCTGAGTTCACATTCAGGCTTAGACACATAACACTTACTAGCTGTGTGACCCTGGGAAAGCCACTTAACCCAAATTGCCTAAACAAAAAAAGTGAGTAGAAGAGTTCAGATGTGAGAGATGTGGCAGAGGTGGGAAACCGAGGTCTACAGAAGTAATGTAACTTAACCAAGGTCACATTTTCTACTAAAGGTCTAAGGCAGGATTTTTCAATTGATTGTACATGTAGGGTAGGGGAGAAGAAGTGAAGGATAATATGAGGTTACAAACCCAGGAGACGTAGCACTTTAAGGTCACTTAGTTTCCATCTGCCTCAGTTTCCTCATATATAAAATGGTGCTAACAATGGCATCTACCTCCCAGGGTTGCTGTGAGGATCAAATGAGATAATATTCCAAAAGTGCTTTGCAAACTTCAAAGCACCATCTTATTAATATAATATTATTAATATTATGATGATATTAAGTACAATATCATGATGATGACACTGAAAAGCAGAGTTCCTGATTAAGAAATAAAAGAAGCAAAATGCTTAAAAGAAGCCTTGTTCCTGATTTTCATAGATACTTTCTTGAAAAAGAGAGTCCAAAGGTGCTGAACACAGAGCACACTGAGCAACATCATGGGAGGGGGAAATTGAAAATGACGCTTCTCTGCACCAATAGTTTTAACAACTGGCTTACCAACCAGGGAGTAATTTCTGAATCAGTGATCTGTATGTCAGCAGACCATCAACTTGTTAGAACAAAGATTAAAATGAACAACGAACTAGAAGAATGGATACAGATGAAAGCAAAGCTTCAGCATGCATTTCCAAATTCTCCGAACCAACTGACTCAAGGATGAAGATGAAAATTATAGACTATTGTAAAAGAAACACCCCAGCCATACTTCCAAGTCTACCAGCTAGCTGAAATCAATTGGCAGCAGAGTATTTTCAAAGGGCAGAGACCCTAACACCTGTCTTACCTAACTCACAGTGTTGTTGTGAGGATACTGTTGAATAGAGTGCTACATAAATGCGATGTTCTCATTGTGGACCAGGAGAAATAACACTTGATCAGAAACAAGAGACCTGGGGTCTTGTCCCAATTTTACTGTTAGCTAGCTGTCTGTCCTTTAGCCATTTCCCTCTCTGGACTATACTTTTTACTTTTGTAAAATGAAAGGGTTGGACAATAACTACCATTTTTGCCAGCTCTATGATTTTATATTATTATTATCAATTTATTCTACTAGGGACAAAACTTGCTAAGCCAATTAACATTGTCAATATGGGGGGAATGTTTAACCTACTTTTAGGGAACAAACAGTCCTGAAGGACATTAGCACATTAACTGCTGTGTGAAAGTTTTGCTAATTACAAATGATTAAAAACAGTTAAAGCAGTCCCTATAGGATCTCTCTTTGGAGAAACTCTGTTACCAATGAATTTGAGTTACTTGGTGAACTTGAAAGTAAACTGTGTTTCTTGTAAAATGGTCTCTCATCTTTTTCTTTGCCTAGTTTATGTTACCTCCTTCTTTTCCCCATAAATCCGAATTACGTAAACTGTACTCTAGTACAAACAGGGTATTAAATGCTTAGCAGAGAAAGGAATGGAGTCGGGTGGGGTTAATCATAGATAGAGGAAAGCATAATAGGCTCATTAGATTGTGGGTGACATGCAATTAGGTAGGGTTGCCAATACTTTGGAAGATAGGATTACAATGAAAAAAACTGTAAGCCATCTGGCCTTGTGAGCACAGAATGAGAATGCAGAATGAGCATCACAGGGGAAGGGTGAAAGTATGTACACCTGGGAATGATGTTACAAACCCAGTACCAGAGGGCTGAAGAAAGCTCCTAGATGGCAGTAAGGTGATATATGACATTTTTTCTGGACCTGGATCAACCACTAACCAGTTATATGACCTTGGGAAAATCACTACCTGACTCTGAGCCTCAGTTGGATTAGATCATCTAGAAAATCCTTCTCTATTCTGATATTCTATGTTCTAAGGACCCTTCCAACTCTAACTTTATAGGATTTTATGAAATAAATAATGCAGCTATAGATATGGCCATAAGCTGAATATGTATCAATAAGGTAATATTCTTAGGAACAAAAATATTCTTCACGTTTTTGGGATGTATTAAAATATGTCTGATATTCGAAGGATGGACAATAAGCAACTCTTCCACTATTCTTTGCATCATGCAGATCCTCATTAGTGACTACTAGACTATAAGCTGTTTGAGGGAAGGGACTATGCCTTATTTACCTTTATAACTCCTTTGGCTCAGAGTAGAGAGTGGGCCTTGGTTATAGTAGTTTGTTTTTCAGTTACTTCTTTTTCAATCAACAGAAATCTCCCTTTTCTCCCTCCCCTCCCCAACCAACCTTCTCCTCCACTCCACATTGAACATGAAGTAAAAACAAAACTTATGCAATAAACACGTACAGGCAAGTAAAATACATTTCCACATTGGCCATTTCCAAACACACACACATGAATTCTGAACTCTGAGTTCTTCACGTCTCTATCAGGAGGTAGGTAGCATGTCTCATCATTAGTTCTTTGGAACTGAGATTGGTCATTACACTGATCAGAGTTCCTAATCATTTCAAAGTAATTTGTCTTTACCATATTGTTTCCTTTGCACAAATTGTTCCCCTAGTTCTACTCACTTAATTGTGCATCAGTACATACAAGTCTTCCCAAGTTCCCCTGAAACTATACCTCTCATCATTTCTTACAGCACAATAGTATTCTATCACATTTATATACCATAATTTATTCTGTGATTCCCCAATTAATGGTCACCCCTCAAATTCAATACTACTTCAAAAGGATTTGTAAATATTTTATACATTCTTAAGGTTTTTTCCCCATAGGACTAATCTCTCTCTCTCTCTTTTAATCTACCCTCCCTTTAATTCCCCCTTCTCTCTTTTCTTCTTTCTCTTCCATTTCCCTGTTGAAGAAATATATTTTGGTAACCAACTCTGAGTATGTACATGTATTCTTCCTTTGACCAATTTAGGTAAGAGAAAGATTTAAGTGTCAGCTGTCACACCCCTTGTTTGTATAGAAGTCTACTTCTGAAACATTACTATGTAAGATAATTTTGCCAAACCTTTATTTTCCCTTCCCAATATTCCTCTTCCCCTCTCTTTCCATTCTTCTTGTATCATCAAGGCATAATAAGAACCACTCGCAGGCTACCTGTCTCATTAGACTTCTTCTCTGACCCCTGATGATAATGTAACCCTTATGCTAGAAGGTAATCAGTTTATCCTTGCTTTAGTTCCTTATAATTGTTCACTTATGTTTAACCTTTCATGTTTCTCTTTAACTCCTGTGTTTGCATTTCAAAGTTTCTATGTAGCTCTGGTCTTTTCATCAGGAATGCTTGGAAATTCTCTATTTCGTTAGAAATACACTTTTTCCCCTGCAAGATTAAACTCAATTTTTCTAGTTGCATAACTCTTGGCTGTAAACCTATATCCTTTGCCTTCTGGAATATATTCCAAGTTCCTTGCTCCTTTATAGTAATGACTGTGAAATCATGTTTGATCTAAACTGTGGATCCTTGGGTACTTGAATTCTTTCTTTCTGGCTGCCTTCAGTACTTCATATTTGATCTGGAAGCTCTGGATTTTGGCTATGATGTTCCTGGGAGTTTTCATTTTGGGGATTTCTTTCAGGAAGTAACTGATGGATTCCTTCTGTTTCTACTTTGCCCTCTGGTTCCAAAAGACCCAGGGGGTTTTCTTTTAGGATTTTTGCAATATCATGTCAAGGCTTTAGTTTTGGTCCTGGCATTCATGGAGTCCAATGATTTTTTTTTTGAGGCAATCGGGGTTAAGTAACTTGCCTAAGGTCACACAGCTACTAAGTGTCTGAGGTCAGATTTGAACTCAGGTGCTCCTGACTCTGGGTGCTCAATCCACTGCGCCACCTACCTGTCCCTGAGTCCAATGATTCTTAAAATTTTGTCTTCAATCTGTTTTTCTGGTAGGTTGTTTTTGCTATGAGATACCTCATATTTTCTTATTTTTTTCAGTCTTTTGACTTAGTTTTAATATTTCTTGCATCATGGAATCATAGACTTCTATTTGGTCCCTTCTAATTTTGGAGGAATTTGTTGCTTGGGCAGGGTTTTGTACCTTTTGTATCAAGCTGTTAATTCTCTTACCAATTCTTCCTTCAACAGCTCTCATTTTTTTCCCATTTCTTTCCTCTAGCATTCTGATTTCATTGACAAAAACATTTTTAACTATGTTTAAAAAAAAACACAACCTGTGCTTTATCTCTTTCTGGATTCTTGTTGAATCTATGCCTAAGCTGTGTCTCTTTGAGGCTCTTCTTATAGATGTTTTGGAGTCATTCTCTTCTTCTAGGTTTATGTCTTGAGAATCTCTGTCACCATAATAGCTTTTCATGATAGGATTCTTTTTTTAATTTGCTCATTCTTCCATCCTATTTTCTGACTTTGGACTCAATATAAGGGCTGAAGTCTGCTTACTTCTGTAGAGAAGGTCCTTTGATAAAGGTTACACATGTGCAATCATACAAAACATATTTCCATATTAGTCATGTTGTGAAAGAAAACACAGACTAAAGAAGAAGAAAATTCAAAAAAAAGTTTTCTTCAATCTGCATTCAGACTCCATCAGTTCTTTCTCTGGAGATGGACAGCATTTTTCATCATCAGTTCTTCAGAATTGTCTATTGCAGAGAATAGCTGTCATTCAGAAGTGATCATCATACAATATTGTTGTTGCCATGTACACTGTTATCCTGGTTCTGCTCACTTTGCATTGGTTTTCCTAAGTTTTTTCAGGTTTTTCTGAAACCATCCAGTTCATCATTTCTTATAAGACAATAGTGTTCCATCACAATCATATACCACAACTTTTCAGCCATTCCTCATTTATGGACATCCCCTCAATTTCCAATTCTTTGCCACCACAGAAAGAACCACTATAAATATTTTTACATATAGGTGCTTTTCCTTTTTAAAAAAATTCTTTGGAATACAGACCTAAGAGTGGTATTGCTGGAACCAAGGGCATGCACGGTTTTGTAGCCCTTTGAGCATAATTCCAAATTGCTTGATGGAATGGTTGAATCAGTTCACAATTCCACTAATGGGGATTTAGTGTCCCAGTCTTCCCATATCCCTTCCAATAATTGTCATTTTTTTCTTTTATATTAGCCAATCTGATAGGTGTGAGGTTGTTTTCATTTGCATTTCTATAATTAATAGTGATTCAGAGCATCTTTATATGACTATAGACAGCTTTGATTTCTTCATTTGAAAACTGCCTGTTCATACCCTTTGACCATTTGTCAATCGGGGAATGACTTGTGTTCTTACAAAATTGACTGACTTCTCTATGTATTTGAGAAATAAGGCCTTTTATCAGAGAAACTTGCTGTAAAAATTTTTTCACAGTTATGATTATTCTGTATTTCCCTTCATCCCATTTCCCCCAGTTTATCCTCTTTCTCTCTCCTTTCGCTGTCTCTTTTCAAAAGAGTTTTGCTTCTGACTACCACCTTCCCCTCCCTTCTGTTTGTAACTCTGTAGGGTAAGATAGACTTCTATAGCCAACTGAGTTTGCATGCTGTTCTCTCTTTGAGTCAAATATGAGAGTAAAATTCAACTGTTGTCCACTACCCACAATCTTTCCCTCCACTAAAAAAGTTCTTTCTCACCTCTTTTATGTGATAATTCACCTCATTCTACCCCTCCCTTCCCCCTTCTTCTAGTGCCTCCCTCTTTCTCAATCCCTAATTTTATTTTTTTACAGATCATCCATCATATTTACCTCACACTCGTGCCCTCTGTCTATGTACACTCCTTCTAATTGCCCTAATTAGGATAATGTTCTTAGGAGTTACAAGTATCATCTTCCCATGTAGGATTATGAACAGTTTAATCTTATTGAATCACTTATGATTTCTCTTTCTGGTAATCTTTTTATGTTTCTCTTGAGTCTTATATTTGATTTCTATTTAGCTCTGGTCTTTTTATCAGGAATGCTTACAAGTTCTCTGTTTCATTAAATACCCACTTTTTTCCCTTGAAAGATTATAAGTTTTGCTGGGTAACTGTTCTTGGTTGTAATCCTAACTCCTTTGCTCTCCAGAATACCATATTTTAACCCCTCTGTTCCTTTACTGTAGAAGCTGCTAAATTTTGTGTTATCCTGACTGTGGCTCCATCATATTCGAGTGTTTCTTTTCTGGCTGCTTGCAATATTTTCTCCTTGATCTGGGAGCTCTGGATATTCCTGGGAGTTTTCATTTTAGGATCTCTTTCAGGAGATAATTGGTAAATTCTTCAGATTTCTACTTTATTCTCTGATTCTAAAACAGCAAGGCAGTTTTCTTTGATAATTTCTTGAAAGATTATGTCTAGGCTTTTTTTTTTTAAATCATGGCTTTCAGGTAAATTTAATAATTCTTAAATTATCTCTCCTCAATCTATCTTCCAGATCAGTTATTTTCCAAAGAGATATTTCACATTTTTTCATTCTTTTGATTTTTTTATTATTTCTTGATGTCTCATGGAGTCATTAGCTTTCACTTGCCCGATTCCATTTTTTAATTTTTTTATTTTATTAATTTATTTTGATTTATCAACAATCACTTCCATATGCTTTTGAGTTGGAAATTTTTCGCCCCCTTCCTCCCCCCCACAGCACACAATCTGATATAGGCTTTACATTTACATTCCTACTAAACATAATTTCACGTTAGTGAAGTTGTAAGTAAAAATTAAAACCGACAGGAGGAACCATCAAAAAGATGAAACAAAACTCAACAGAAGGTAAAAATAAGTGATAGTGATTCGGCTGCCCAATTCTATTTTAAGGAATTATTTTCTTCATCAAGCTTTTGTACTTCCTTTTCCATTTGTCCAATTCTACTTTTTTTCCAATTCTACTTTTTAAGGAATTCTTTTCTTCAGTAAAATTTTGTAAATCTTTTTTTTTTCCATTTGGCCAGTTCTACTTTTTAAGCAGTTATCTTCAATGAATTTTTGTGCCTCTTTTATGATTTGGCCTATTTTTTAAGATATTATTTTCTTCAGTATTTTTTGTGCCTCCCTACCAAATTATTGACTCTTTTCTCATGATTTTCTTGCATCACTTTCATTTCTTTTCCCAATTTTTGCTCTACCTCTCTTATTTGGCTTTTTTTTAAGCCTTTTTGAGCTCTTCCAGGAATTCCTTTTGGGCCTGAGACCAATTCACATTTTTCTTTGAGGCTTTGGATGTAGTTGTTTTGACTTTGATGTCTTCTGAGTTTGTATTTTGATCTTTCCTGTCACCATAGTAATTTTCTATGGTCAGTTCTTTTCTGTTGTTTGCTCATTTTCTGGCCTATTTCTTGACTTTTAACTTTATGCTAAAGTTGGGCTCTGCTTCTGTAGGGAAGGAGCACTGTCCCAAGCTTCAGGTTTTTTTTGTGCAGTTTTTTTTTTCAGAACTAGTTCTAGGGGTCTGTAAGTTTTTAGTTCTTCCAAAATGGTACGATCTAGGGAGAGGTGTGGTCACTGATCTTTTGGTCTGTGCTCTGGTCTGTGAGTGACCACAAGAATTCTTTTCCACCCTGGAACTATGACCAGATCCCCTGCACCCCTGCGGTTACATGATCTAGCATGGTAGTGCTCCTCCTTACACTGGAACTCTATTGAACAGGATGACCGCAGCCCAAATACTCCCTAGCACCACTCCTTACCTATTTTTTCCAGCTTCTGTTTATGTGTTATCTTGTCCAATTAGATTTTTAAGCTCCTCGAGGGCAGGGGCTATCTTTTTTTATTTGTATCTCCAGCACCTAGCAGAGTGCTTGGCATATAGTAGGTGGTTAAAAAATGTTTATTGAAGGGAATTGAAATTGTGAGCTCCTTAAGGGCAGGGACTATCTTTTAACTCTTTCTGTTTCCTCAGCTCTTAGCACTGTGCCTGGCACATAATGGGTGTTTAATAAATATTTATTGACTGACTGATGTGAGCAAGAATGCTTTCTACAAAATACTTAATGAGTAGACATCTATACTTGAAAGACTCTAATGAAGGAAAACCCACATCCTTCCAAGAAAGGAAGTTATTATTATATCTAGCCTAATCTGCCTCCCAGAAAAGCAAGGTGGATTCTAGGCATCCAAAATTCTATGCCAGGCTTCCTGGAGTAGGTGATTTTTAGTAGGGTTTTAAAGGAGGAAAGAGAAATGAATTGGCAGGGAGAAAGACAACATTACTCCAGAGAGACTGAATGGCATTTGTAAAGTCCTAGTCTTCTTAGAGTAACTGGGCTAGAATGGAATATTAAGTCCTTTCTGAATCTATACTGCCATCATTTTCCCATTGGTTCCCAAAGGAAAAAGGTCTGGTCACTCAGCCACTGTCAATCCATTACTGCTCACCTTATCTGGTCATGATAATTTGGAATAAATAGTGGTAGTTTTGCTGTGTTGTGGACAGCATTGAACAAAAGAAGCCATAACCTATGACTTATAAGAGCCAAAGCATATTAGAAGTAGGACATAAGGGCATGTCAAAAAGACAATAAAGAGTTGACATCAACATAGAGTAGCCGCTCATGACAAATGTAAGCCATGGTCCTTTGAACATAAAGGAGGCGCCAGGAGCTATATGAACACAATCACAAAACATTTTTCACACAAATAAAATCAGATCTAAACAACTGGAAAAATATGGACTGCTCATGGGTAGGCTGAGCCAATAATAATAAAAATGACAATTCTACCTAAATCAATCTAAATTAATCTACCTAAATTAATTCATTGCCATACCAAACTACCAAAAAAATCTTATAGAGCTAGAAAAAAAATGATAACAAAATTCATCTGGAAGAAAAAAAGGTCAGGAATATCAAGGGAGCCAACAAAAAAAAATGTGAAGGAAGGTGGTCTAGCTATATCAGATCTCAAATTGTATTATAAAGTGGTAATTATCACAACAATCTAGTACTGGCTAAGAAATTGAGTGGTGGATCAATGGAATAGATTAGGTAAACATTACATTGTAGTAAACGCCCATAGTAATCTAGTGTATAAGCCCAAAGACCCAAACTTTTGGGACAAAAACTCATTATTTGACAAAAACTGGTGGGAAAATTGGAAAACAATATGGCAGTAACTAGGGAAAGACCAACATCTCACACCATGTATCAAGATAAAGTCAAAATAGATATATGATTTACACATAAAGGATGGTAGCATAAACAAATTAGGAGAGGATGGAATAGTTTACCTGTCAGATCTATGAATAAGGGAAGACTTTCTGACCAAACAAGGGACATATAGCACTACAAAATGTAAAATGGATAATTTTAATTATATAAGATTTAACAGTTTTTGCACAAACAAGACCAATGCAACCAAAAACTAGAAGGGAAACAAACAACTGGGAGGGAATTTTACAACCAGTTTCTCTATTAAAGGCCTCATTTCTAAAATATATAGAGAACTGGGTCCAATTTGTAAGAATACAAGTCATTCCCCAATTGATAAATGGTCAAAAGATATGAACAAGTAGTCTTCAGATGAAGAAATTAAAGCTATTTATAGTCATATGAAAAAATGCTCTAAGTCACTATTGATTAGAGAAATCCAGATTAAAACAACTCTAAAGTACCAACTCAATTGGCTAATATGACAAAAAAGGAAAATGATAAATGTTAGAAGGGATGTGGGAAAATTGGGACACTAGTACATTGTTGGTGGAGTTGTGAACTTATTGAACCATTCTGGAGAACAGTTTGGAACTATGCCCAAAGGGCTACCAAACTGCATTCCCTTTGATCTAGCAATATCACTGCTAGGTCTGTACCCCAAGGAGATTTTTTTTAAAAAAAAGGAAAAGAACCTACTTGTTGTTCCATTTAAAAGTTCTAGAGACATAATTTCTTGGTAATTTAATCATTTTATTAGTAATGTCAGCACATTTATTTTTGTCAATAAGAGAATGGTTATTTGGTTATCTCTCTCTCTCTTAGACCAAAGACAATCATGGTGGAGGGTTCACAGCTTATGTGCCCATTGCAAGAGGGGTGTTCCCAGGGTGGCAATCATCTCTAATTGGTTAACAATTAATGACAGAATGAATATTACAATGAGGGGATGAACCTATTTGAATGAACTTGGATTATGTCATTTTCTTCTAAGTTACCCCCAGCCTTGGGCAGTCTAAACAAACAATTTATCCCCCACCCAAGCCTGAGAACAAGGGAGTTTCACCTTAGATCAGAAGTCTGATCTAGTTGGGCTGAGTGAGGAGAATGTTAATTCTATCTTCCATCAGTCCTATCCTTGAGAGACTGGACAAGGAAATAGGACAGGGGTCTCTTCAATTCTAATAATTGGCTATTAATATGAGAGAGAAATAATTTCTCTCATTTTACAAAAATATTTATAGCAGCTCTTTCTGTGGCGGATAAGAATTGGAAATCAAGGGGATGCCTATGAATTGGGGAATGGACGATCAAGTTGCGGTACATGATTGTAACAGAATATTATTGTGCTACCAGGAATGATAAGCAGGATGATTTCAGAAAAACCTGGAAAGACTGAACTGATGAATGAAATTGAAAATGAACTAATACAAAGCGAAGTGAGCAGAACCAGGATAACATTATACACAGTAACAGCAATATTGTATGATGAGTTGTGAAACACTTAGCTCTTCTCACAGTACAATGATCCAAGACAATCCGAAAGGACTCATGATAAAAATGCTATCCACCTCCAAAGAAAGAGCTGATCTTGTCTGAATCCAGACTGAAGCATATTATTTTTTCTTCCTTCCTCCCTCTTTCCTTTCTTTTTTTTACTTCTTTCTTTCCTTCCTTCCTTCCATCTTTCTTCCCTCCTTTCCTTTTTAAGTCTTCTAGCACAAAATGACTAATATGGAAATGTTTTACATGATTGCATATGTATAACCTATATCAGATGGCTTACTGTCTCAAGGAGGGGGAGGGAAGGGAGGGAAGAATGCAATTTGGAACTCAAAACTTTTTTAAAATGTTAGAAATTATTTTACATCTAATTGGTGAAAAATAAAAAATTATTTTTAAAGTTTTAAAAATAAATAAATACAGGAAGCCTGCCTTAGACAGGAATCCTTTTCTATGCTTCCTACGGCAAGTGGAGCCAAGGATTACCTTCCCAGGGCATAAGCAGCCAGGATTAACTGCTGTGGTACAAGGATTCTTCCCACATGGGGAATTTTAGTCCCTGTGATCTGAACAAAATTATGGGAAAGCAAAAGCAGCCTGGGATAGGCAAAGGATTAGATTAGAAGTCATAAGATCCAGATCTTAGTTCTAACTCTGCTACTGACTGACAAATCACTCACTGTGACTCGATTTCATCAGTCATAAAATGGGAGTGGGTTAAATGATCTCTAGGTTCCTTTCTTCTCTTAATAGTCAATATTCTAACATGATGTTCTAAGGCAGGGGTTCTTAGCCTTTTTATGTCATGGATCCCTCTGACAGTCTGACAAAGCCTATGGATTCCTCAGAATGCTTCAAAATGCATAAAATAATAGCATAGGGTTACAAAGGAAACCAATTATTCTGAAATACACTTGTAAAGATATTCAAAATGAGTTCATGGACCTCAGGTTAAGAACTCCTGTATCTAAGGTCTTTTCTAGCTCTGATATTAGGTATTCTAAGTTTCCTCAACTTTTGGCATCCTGGTTCCTAAGGTCTATTCCAGCACTGATGTTCTATATTCTAAAGTCCCTTTTAGCTCTCACATTCTACAGCAGAATGTTATGTGTTCTAAGGTTGTAGCTCAAGAATCCTAAGCTCTAGGGGCCCTCCCAGATCTGACATTTTCTGTTCTAGGGTCCCTCCCAGCTCTGACATTCTGGGTTCTAAGGACCCAGCCCCCAGCTCTGACATTTTTTGATCTAAGGTCCCATTTAATTGGCATTTTATGTTTTAATATTCTTTTTCTGAGTTTTCTTCCAACTTTCACATTGTATGTCCACATTCTAAGGTCCCTCCCAGTTCTGACATTTTGTGGTATCATAATCCTTTGACTTCACTGATTCTAGGCATGGGACAGCCTGAAAAAGGAGGCTTTGTTCCCCTGGGGGACAAACAGACAAATGCCCCTCAGTAGAAGGCACTCTACTGTGTCCTCACACTACCTCTTTGGGGCCACCCCAGCAGGACACGGGTTCTGAAGGCCAGTTCTTTAAATCTGTCAGAAAATGGAGCCAAGCTCTCCTCTGGTGGTCCACCAGGCTCCTTGATGCAAATATCTCTTTGATTACTTTTTACGAAAAACAAGCTGGCATCAAAACTGAAATTATATTGTCAGCAGTTAATTATCACTTGTCAAACAGCTGTATGCCCAGATTGGGGATTTAATTTCTATATAGGTTTGCATAAGCCTCATCCCTGTTATATGATTCCAAGCTCTCCAGCTAAGAGACATCACATATTGTTGAGATTTTGTAAGCAGATTTTTGTCGCTGCTGTTGGTGGTGTTTATAAACAGGCATTACCGCCTGAGAAATTTATCAGGATTCACAAAATCCTGAGGATGCTTCTGGGATTTAGAACCAGCACTAGAAAGAACACTGGAAGTCAGGATACAACAGGGTCTACTCCCAGTTCATCCACCAATTTGTGGTGTGACCTTGAGCAAATCACTTCACTCCTTGGGGCCCCCAGAAAGGGAGGATATGAATGCTTGTTCCACTTACTTTGGGACAACTGAATAGATCAAATAGCACAATAGATCCGAAAATTCTTCAAACAGTTCAACCCACTATGGAAGTGTGAATCATTCATAGATATGTCATTATTTTTGTGGTGATGATGAGGATGAGGATGAGGATGATAATGGTAGTAGTAGTGATGATGATGAAGATGATGGTATTGATGATGATGATGGGATATTCGTGGCTTTCACTCCAGATATCTTCTGATATGAGCCAGAAAAGTTCAGAGGATCATAGGTTTGGAGATAGAAGGGAGCTCAGAGGTACTCTAGGAGCTGAAGCCCAGCAAGGCTATGTAACTTGTCCATGATTTCTGGCAGAGGGATATTCCACGGTGAGAAGGCCATCATCAGGGTTGGCTGCTCCAGGGTGAGGAGGACAGTAGAACTGAGGGAAATTCCAAAATAAGATAGTAACACAAACATGGTTTAAAACCCAGATGCATCAGGAGCAGAGCCAGGAGGGGAATGAAGGCTGGCCAGTCTGAGTCCCTCTATAAAAAAAGGAGACCCCAGGAAGAAGTCATCAATAAGAGAATGGGGGGACATACTGAGGGATATTCCAGGGTGAGAAAGTCACAAGGATATTTGGGTGGTGAAGAAAAGACCAAGGGGGTTGAAATAAGCTAACTACAAATATTTGAAAAGTTGTCCTATTGGGGAGTGATTGGTTTGTTGTATTTGACAAAAGCAGTGAGGTGGCACAGTGAGGTGGATATAGTTGTTGGAGAAAGGATTCATGCTTCTGGAAGGACTTAAGTTAAATCTTTTCTGGGGTCCCTTCTGATGCTGAGAGCCTGTGATTCTAGGAATTACGGAGTTTCCTCTAGGTACCCCGCTTAAGTCTAAGCTCTGGAAGCAGATGGCCCCTCAAACCAAAGTCTGACAATTGGGCAACAGGCAGCATGTGCTTTCTGTGCCAGCCAAGACTCTAACAAGGTAATCGAGTGAGTGAACAGCCAAAAATGGAACAGAAAGGAAATGAGGTAGCCCCTGCTGGTCAGTGAATAGGATGAGGTCAGCTGGAAAAATCAATGGGTGAGATCATGTTCTGAGCATGTCTGTTCTTCCATCATCTGACAACCTCATCTAGTCTCACTTCTGAGGAGGGGGAGAGGAAAGAGGGGGAAGAGGAAAGAGAAGGGAATCATTGACAGGCTCCCTAGGGAATGCTTGCCCTCCCTAACACTACAGAATGGGGGTGCCCAGCCAGGAATCAGCTCCCAAGCTCTGAGTGCAAGGTGGGATTTGTCCTACCGTCCCCCACTACCTCAACCTGAATTCAGGCAGGGCCAGTTAGATCAACAAACATTTGAGTAAGAGGTGAAAAAAAAAAAAAAGAAAGTCATTCACCTGGGCACATTTACTTCATGGCACAAAATAGCTGGTTTGATGGAATTCTTTTTTTTTTTTTATGGAATTCTTAACTGAAGGGGCTGATAGACCCATTGTCTTGGAATCATGAGGATTCAGCCATTATAAGCAATTTGTCTGTCCCTGCTCTATGCCATGAAAACTTCTGTCTCAGGCTTGGGGTATTCAGCAGCAGAAGAAAACACTGTCACTCCCCTCTAAGATCTCCTGGTCTCAGGGGGGCAGACACAGCCCTGGATGTCACGGAGCTTTCACTGGGGGTGGGGGAAGAGAAGAGTCCTCTGCTCAGGCTTAGCCCGATTTAGAGGGGGAAAAAGAGACACCCACCTAGCCAACACTGAGAATACATACAATTCGCATTTTAAAATGCAAATTAATGCAGCTGTAAGGAATTCTAGTAGAGATGAAATAGGTAGAGTTCAGGCCTGGGTGACAGTCTTGCCTCTGATACAAACTAGCTTGACCTCTAAGGCCCCTCCTCTCGAACTCTCCCACCCCCTTCCCCCACCCCCAAGTCTCTAGGACATAATACAGTTATCCCCTCCACACCATGTGGGTTAAGGGTGTGCACCCATCGATCTAGAAAATCCACTTAAAATGTTTTGCCCCCCACTTTGTACCAGAAAAGAGGTCTGAATTATTATGGTATTTAAAGATAAAATATGCTGATATTATACAATTTTATACATATATATAATGCATTTCTGAGTTTCTAAACTTTTTCTGCGTCATCTGCTGGCTTTCACGTGTCATCTGTAGCTTCTGCAGAACTCCCAAGTAATTCCTATTTAATTTCTTATGCTGACCTGTGGTATATCAAAACCGTGATGGGGAAAGTCACAATGTGGAAGGGATAATTGTATTACAGATAAGATGCCGATCTTCACCAGTAAAGAGGGTTTCCATACCTGGAGTTCCCTCCATGGATGAAATCATAGATCCAGACCCTCTCAAAAAATGTTTAACAGATATGTGTGGTGAAGGATGCAGGAGTGAAGCTTGCAGTTAGAATTGGGTGGGCTGAGAATCAGGGAAGCCCCAGTTCATGCCTCCTCCTCCTCCTCCTCCTCCATGAAGACTTCCCAGATCTCAGGAAGTAGAAGTCATCTTTCCTTCTTCAGAACTTCAATAGATCTGTTTGTATGTCCCTCTTACACATTTAGCGCATTCTAATTTATTTATCTATTATCTATTTATAGATAACATATTTATCTATCTATATAATATTTGTCTAATATAAATAATATTATTTATAAATAATCTATTCATAGAGTGCTGACCTTAGAGTCAGGAAGACTTGGCCTTGAGCTCTGCCTCCAGCTTCACTAATTGTGTGATCATTGATAAATAATCTTTCAAGTCACCTTTCTAAGCCTCAGTTTGCTCATCTGTAAAATGGGGAAAATACTACCTTTAGTACATTGTTGTTGTCCAGTCATTTCCAACCCTTCATGACTCATTTGAGGTCTTCTTGGCAAAGATACTGAAGTAGTTTGCCATTTCCTTCTCCACCTCATTTTACAGATGAGCAAACTGAGGCAAATAGGGTTAAGTGACTTGCCCAGGGTCACACAGCAAGGAAGTGCCTGAGGCTAGATTGGAAGTCACCAACTAATTCCAGGCCTCATGCTTTATCTACTGTGCCCCCTTGAAACTCAAATGAGAGAGTATGTGTAAAAGTACTTTGCAACCTTTTAAGCACATTAGAAATGCCAGCTATTATTATTACTGTTGTTGTTGTTTTTGTTACCTTGTCATCATTCCCATAAGAGCCCTGGGGCACGGGTTCTAATGGTCTCTGGTGGAAGCCTATGTTCTGGAAGCCCCTGAGTCCTAGTGGAAAAGGCTGTGGCCGAGAATACCCTCTGCCATCACCTGGGGAAGGCTGTGACCCTGTTACCTACAACAACATTGCTCTCCCTTACAGACTCTGCAAGCAGCCAAACTGCCCTCTGTTTCTCACATGTGATGCCCCATTTCCCACCTCCATGCCTTTGCCCTAGCCTTCTCCCATTCCATGAGTGCCCTCCCTCCTTGCCTCCATATCAAAGCATAACTTGCAGATCAAACACCGTCTTCTGCATGAAGCCTTTCTTGATCCCCCAACTTCTAGTGTCCTCCCTTCTCAATTATTTTTTATTAGACTAGGTCTCCCTATCTTGCCCAGACCACAAGTACAGGAACTACTCACAGCCAGATGCCACTCTGATCAGCCCAAGAGCTCTGACCTGCTCCATTTCTGACCTAGGCTCTTCTACTCCTCCATAGGCAGCCCAATGGCCTTCCATTCCCCGGGGCTCACCACATCAGTGCTCAATTTAGCACAGTCACCCTATCAGCTTAACACACTGTGACTCAGAACTCCAAAGCTCAATCAATCTACCAGCCTGCCTTCTAGACATCAAGGATTACAGGTGAGGGCCATCATACCCAGTCCAGATTACCTTTTCTTTCATAGATATGAGTATAGATACAGAGATAGAAATAAAGATACCCATCTATCCTTACCTATCTTTTTTATCTATCTGTATCTTTATATATACACACACATGTGCATATTCATTTTATATTTATGGTACATATGTTATCATATGGACTTACTGTTTCCCCCCATTAGAATGAAAGCTCTTTGAGGATAAGGGCTGGTTCCCAGAAAAGGAGACTAGGAAAGAAAAGTAGAAGGCTTTCTGGGTATGGGAAATCTTGAGGGAACATTGTAGAGGACAGAGTAGGTGGCTGGGACTGTGGGAGGAGCTGCCTGGCAATGATAACTATTGTCACTTCTGTAGAGCTCTAAAGTCAGTAAAGCTGTTTGCAAACATCTTCTCATTTGAGCCTCACCACAGGGAGATAATAATAATAGATGGCAGTTATACTGGGCAGCTAGGTGGCACAGTGGATAGAGTGCTAGAGTCAGGAAGACTCATCTTCATGAGTTCAAATCTGACCTCAGACACTTACTAGCTGTGTGACCCTGGGCAAGTCCTCAGTGTCCTTATCATGAAGTGGAGACAGTAATACTGGAATTCCTCACCTTACAGAGTTGTAGTGACAAAAAATGATTTTCAAATCATGACAGGATGGTTAGATACGTGCTACCATCATGATGCCCTAGTGCTGGGAACTATGATCCTGGGTAATGATTCTGATGGACAGGCTCCCTGACCTTTGGGTGCTTCAAATTTCAGAGAAACACCCTGGTGGTAGGTCACAAAGAAGAGAAAGGGTATTGACACCAGATCCCTCTCAGGATTTGTACTTTGTGGAAAGATGCTGAACCCAGAGTCAGCAGTATAACTGGAGTCAGTCAGTGTGTACACACACACGCACGCATACACACACCCCTTGTATGTTCATTTGCGGGGGGGGGGGATGTTTGTTGCTACCACTAGAATGTGAGCTCCTTGAAAGCTGAGGACCATGCTTTTGCACTTGCTTTGTATCTGCAGGGCTTAGCACAATGCCAGATACGTAGCAAGCACTCACTGTTTGTCCTTTGTTCTCAAAGACAACCAACGTCGTCACAGGCTGATGTCTCACTTGTGCATGAGTTGGACTTCAGGGAGGCAGAGCTGCTGCACAGAGTTGTCAGCCTCACACTGTCTTCCAGGGTCATTGAAGTCCAGTGGTAAGACAAAAGTCAGGATGACTGGAAATGACCCTGGATGCAATGGATGACCTCGGTGTCTTTGATATTGAACCAAGCTCTAAGCGCTGCGCGGCGCCTGCTTCACCTGCCTTCATGGCCTTTGGAACAAATTGTTTTCATCTGCCCATTCTGCTAGGGGAAGTCTTCACATGCTTGGGGTAGACATCCCCTAACTCTCTAACCAGTTTGAGGTTTGTCACCCTCAACCTGGTTTAGCCTACTTGACGGTTTTACCTGGGCGTGCTCACTGCACACACTACAGCTTCTTGGAGCCACAAGTGAAGGTTGGGTGGCAGGTGGACACCAAAAGTGGATGAGCAGCCCTGAAAAGGGCTCAGCAATCCCTCACACCAGAGGCCCTAATCCTTCCTGAACATCTCATACACCCAGTAAGCACTTAATAAATGCTGGTTGACAGACTCCAGCCCAAAGCACTTAAATGACGTTACCAACATCACACTGATGATACTAAGTGACTGAAACAGTTGAACCCAAATCCTTTCCCTCCAAATCAAACACCATCCGCTCACTTGATCGTGTAGTCTATAATCAGCATGATGGGTCTACCACAATTAAGATCAGAAAATGAAACTGTCACATGGTATCACCAACTGACCGACCTATAGCTGCTCACACAGGGATCTGTCTGCTTTGGTCCAGACATCAATACAGAGAGAAGGGAAAGGTTTGAGGGGAGGAGGAAGAGAAGGAAGGGACCATGGCGGCTGGTGGCAAGGGAACTAAATTGATTTTCTGTGAAGGCCTGAGGCAAGGGAGATCCCCCAGGGCCCCTCCAGCCTTGATTTATGTGTTTGTCTGCAATCCCCTGTGTCTTTCTCTGAGGCTAGCTCATTCCATCTTTATCTTCTTCATCAAAAGATGGAGTGCTGGCCTGGGGCAGCTGGGATAGGCAGCATTCCTGACCTTAGACTGATGTCCTCAGCCTGTCCACCGGCACACATGCATGCTGTGTTCAGGTGAACATTACTACAAGATGGTATACACTGGCTCATATTCACATGCGTGAAGCAGGTGAAAGAGAGCTGTTTAGGGGATGGGGAGGGGGAAGTAGAGAGGACCAAACCTGTGATTTTGTTGATATAAGGAGCTACCAATGAGCAAACTTACCCATGAATGCAAATCAGCACCTGCACTGTAACTGTAGCCCTAGAGAATGGCCTTACATAGGGAGAAGTTAAGGGACTAACCCAGAGTCACACAGATGCTCTATGTCAGAAACAGGATACCAACTCACTGCCTTCTGGTTCTGAGGCCAGCCACCACATGTCAAAGGCAAGACTTGAACTCAGTTCTTTCAAGCTCCAAAGCTAGCTCTGTTTCCACTAGTCTACACTGCCTCCCTATATCCACTTCACAACATTGCATCTTAGAAGAGACCTTTTTTTTGTTCAGTCATTTTTTCAGTCATGCCCTAATCTCTTCGTGACCCCATTTGGGGTTTTCTTGGCAAAAATACTAGAGTGGCTTGCCATTTCTTTCTCCGATTCATTTTTCAAATGAGGAAACTGAGGCAAACAGGGTTAAGTGACTTGCCCAGGGTCACACAATTAGTAAGGATTTGAGGCCAGGTTTGAACTCAGGAAGATGAGTCTTCCTGACTCCAGGGCTGCCACTCTATCCACTATGCCGCATAGCTACCCTAGAATCTGGGATTATAACCTTTATGTCAGAAGCTTGCCCAAGACATAAAGGACCTTTAGTGGACTCCTTACCCCTCTGGTTCTTTACCTGCAGATGAAAAATTGGACAACTAGCCACATGACACCATCCACTTTTCTGTTTCCAACTTCACTTACAAACTCACAGCTCACAAAACTAGAAGAAGAAATATTTCATTTGCTTGCACAGAAAAAAGAATTGAAGACCTGGCTTCCAATCGCACCTCATACACTTATTAGCTGTGTGACATTGGACAAGTCACTGAATCGCCCTATGCCTCAGTTTCCTCATCTGTAAAATGAAGGGATTTCATTAAATAGCCATTGGAGTTCTCTTCTGGCTCTAAATCCATGACTCTATGAATTCACCACAGAGCTCATGGGAATGAATCAACGGCACCATCTAATGACCGAGATTCCTCCCGAGATCTCTCCAGACCCAGTCACTGATAGACATTCACAAGGCAGAGGGGTAGGCACCAACTCCCTGTCTCAGTGCCTTAGTGGGTGTCTCCTCTTGCAGTCCCAGGCAGTGCCCAGCCCCCTGGGATCATGTTTTCATCCCAGTTCCTTCTGCAGGTCCTCTTCCATGAGGGTGCTTCACCCCTGCCTCTTACATTATTCCCTCTCTTGGCTCATTGATTGTTCTTTGGATATTTCTCCTCAGCCTTTTGCCAGAGAAAAATCCTTCACTGTCATCACGCACTTGAGGTTTTCTTTGGCAGGCAAGGCAGAAGATACAATTCTCCTTTTGTTACAACTGTAATGTAATAGCAGACAAGTCTGGAGTCCCTCCCTTGCGTCCTTCCCAAATCCATTCTGCATCTTCACCAAAACACCCAGTCAAGGCTCCCATCCTGCTCTCCAAGTCCAGCACCCCTGCTCTAGCCTCACTTTCCTCCCTTTGCTATCTTGACACTCGAGTTAATTCACTGGACTTTACACTTCCTCCATCTCAAAATCAGTGCCCCCTCCCTTGTCCTATTGATGGTCCTCAGTGGTCTCCTTCCTTCCCTGAACTTCTTGGAATCCCCAGCTTCTTCCAAGAATCAGCTCAAATACCACCTCCTAAAATGATGTCTTTCGTTTACTTTACATAGGGACTGGGAGTTGAACCTGGAATTTTACTGGTCTAAGGAGCTCCCTGACGAAAAACTCCCTTTATCAATAAAGGTCAGCACCTTCTCTGAAAAAAAAAATTATATTTATGATGGGCAGGCAGATTTCAGAAAAACCTGAAAAGACT
The DNA here is from genome assembly GCF_003287225.1 of Phascolarctos cinereus. Lineage (NCBI taxonomy): Eukaryota > Metazoa > Chordata > Mammalia > Diprotodontia > Phascolarctidae > Phascolarctos > Phascolarctos cinereus. The sequence goes on along the minus strand of NW_027556098.1, from coordinate 369,168,639 downwards.
TGCTTGAACTGATGCAGAGCGAAGTGAGCAGAACCAAGAGAACATTGTACACAGTGACAGCAACATTGTGCAATGATCAGCTATGATAGACTTAGCTTCTCTCAGTAATACAATGAGCCAAGACAATTCCAAAGGACTCGTGATGGAAAATGCTATCCACATCCAGAGAAAGAACTGATGGAGTCTGAATGCAGATTGAAGCACAGTATTTGCATTTTCTTTATTTTTTCGTGGTGTTTTTTTTTTCTGCTCTGTTTCTTCTTTCACAACATGACTAATAGGGAAACATTTTTTACATGATTGCACATATATAACCTATATCAAATTGCTTACCATCTTAGGGAGGGGAGAGGGGAGGGAAGGAAAAAATTTGGAACTCAAGATTTTATAAAAAATGAATGTTTAAAATTGTCTTTACGTGTAATTGGAAACAATAAAATACTATTACAAAAGAAAGAAAGAAACTGAGATTTGCCTAGTTCACTGAAACATTAAATAACTTACCCAGGCTGATATCAATGTGTTAAAAGCAGGATGAACTTAGATCTTTCCAGCTCCAACATTGTCTCTATTTCCACTATTCCACACTGCTCTTCATAGACTTTGCATATATTTTGTATTTACTTATCTATATATGTTGTTCCTCCCAGTGTGTGTGTGTTGTGTGTGTGTGTGTGCGTGTGTGTGTGTTGCGGAGGGGAGGTTATACCCTCAATCAGAGTCAAGAAGCTCCTTTCTTTTATAAAGGAAATAAAGATCTTTGTTTTCCTTTCTTTGTATCCACCACACTTACCACAGTATCTCCCATATAGTAGGAGTTTAATAAATGTTTGTTAATTTAACCCCCAGGAGACGCTATCATCCAATTTACATCCTTCTAAGTGATAAGAGCCCACATGCTAACAATCCTTAGAACTAGCTTGGACTGGAAGAGCCAATTGTTAAATATTCATCTCAGAAATTTTTGCTTCAGAAATTGGCAAACACCACAAATTGGAGCTTCATTTATCATTTTTTGTGGATTATCTAGACTTGAGAAAGTGCTAGGAAAATGTTAATAATGCAGACGAAACCAAAAGGTGTTTTGTGTGCACATTTTTTTCCTGGAGAGCCAATCATTAAACATTTGCTAGCATATCCCTGAAAGCAGTCCCACACCAGGTAGTTATGTGTTCCACTCAACTCCAGGTGGTACTGGGGACAAATACTACATTCTCTGTCTCTCACAACCCCACCTCTCTGGTAGATAGCAGAGGGCAATAGTAATGGGGGAAAGGGGATGTGTTCAACTAAACTCTTAGCTCAAGCCTCTACCTACTGGAACACTCCACCTTTCTGTCTTCCTGATGTATTTCAAAGGACTCTCATTATCATGACTGCGACAAAATGGAGTCAATCACATAAGTACTGTGTAACTCAATATGGTCTTAACTCTTATGCACAAAATCAAAAGAATAAAATTAAATTACATCATAACAACTTGGGCACAGACTAAGCCCTGGTGGTTGCTCCCAGACTAGGTAGCCTTGAGTTTCTCATAGGATCATAAAGTCTCAAAGCATAAATCTAAGGTGGCGAGGGACCTCAGGGGACATTTAGCCCAAGACCCTCATTTTACACATGAGGAAACTGAGTCCCAGGGAGATTGCAACTTGCACAATTTCATACAGGTAATAAGAACCAGAAGTGAGATTTGAATACAGGTCCTCCAGTTACAGAGCCAGTGTATTTGGGTTCTTTGGGATAAGCCAAATTTTATGAGTGAGGTTAAACAGAGGATACACGAAACCCAAAGCCTTTGAGTCTTCAGATGGGTTATGCCTATCACACTGCCTTTCCCCTATCACCACTGCATCAAATTGAATTAACTTAAATTAATCCAATCCAACCTTCTCCTTTAACAAATGAGGAAACTGAAGCTCCCAGAATGTCACACAGCAAGAGTCTGGCAGAGCTGGGACCAGAACCCAGGTCTCCTGGCTACCTGGGCTCTTTCTAGTACACCTGCCTTCGATTCTTAAATATACAGAAGGATAAATGACTAATCATCCTATAAGCCAGTCAATAAACATTTATTAAATGCCTACTATGTGCCAGGCACTGCGTAAGTGCCAGGGTTACAAGTACAAAAAAGAAACACAGGAAGCTGAAAAGAAATGAAAGGAGAGATGGTAAGAGGAGCCTGTTAATTCAATCCAACAAGCATTTATTAAATGCCTGCTGTGTACAAGGGACTAGAGATACAAAAACAGATCCTGCCTTCCAGCGCAGGCCTCCCTGGCAGGCTTCATTTCACTCCACGGAAGGGGCTGCCAACTCTGCTTTCTTTCATTTTGTTGCTGTTGTGTGTGTGTGTGTGTGTGTGTGTGTGTGTGTGTGTGTGTGTGTGTGTGTGTGTGTGTTTGAAGCAATGGGGTGAAATGACTTGCCCAGGGTCACACACCTAGCAAATGTCAAGTGTCTGAGACCTCATTTGAACTCAGGTCTTCCTGAATCCACGTCCACTGCGCCATGTAACTGAAAGCTGGCCCTCACTGTCTTCTCCTGGTCTCTGTCCTAGAGACCTCACTCTCTCTACTTCTCACTCCGCATTCGCTCCACTTCCACCCCCATCCCCTTTTCCCTTCCCCCATGTCTGTCTTCCCTACTTCCTGTTACCCTGACTCATGCACATCTTCCACCTCCTGACACCATCACCCCCAAGCTGCCCCCCTTCCAGCCCCTTCCGTTTCAAATCCCCTCACCCTCTCCCTTCCTTCTTCTACTTCCTGTCCTCTTTCCTTTTCCTATTTTTTTCTATTTCCCCATTCTCATAAGCGTCACCTCTTTTCTCTTACATTTCCTCATCCACTCCTGCCCCCTGTCTTCTCTTGCATTTCCCCGTTCCCTCTTGCTCCCCTCTTCCCGCTCCTACAATTTCCACATCTCTTCCGTCCCTACAACGAGCCCCCCCCTTCCCTTTCATTTCCTGGGCCCCCCATACCCCGCCTCCCGGCAAACACACAGGCACTGTCCCCCTCCGGCAGTAATTGACTCTAATGCAGTACTAGTTTCTAATCACCCTCTGCAATTTACAAAATTGTTTCGTTGGAATAGTGGGCAAGGTGTGACACAAGCCTCTTGTGGGTTTTCTTTCTTTCCTTTTCCCCAGAGATGTCTATGAAGATGACGTGGCTGACAGAGCGGATGGAGGGGTCTTTTAGTTACAGGGCGGGGCGGGGTGGGGATAGGGGAGGGTGGGGGTAGCTGCTGGGGGAAGCTGCGGAGAAGAAAGAGCTTGGAGCCTAAATGAGCTGTCCTGTGATTACAGGGAGAGAATGTAAGTGGAGACATTAGCCAATTTATTTTTTAACTAAGGGTTAGTTCTATTCAGCTCTTAATGCACTGGGCTCACAGGCCCCTCCCGCCGCCGCCCGCCCACACGGCCCTGCTGAGGGAGGAGGGGAAGGAGGGGGTATTGAAGGACAGGCGGTTGACAATCGCTATGAAGCAAACTATTTGTCACAGCCTGAGCCTTGCCAAGGTAGGGACACAACTTTTCCTCAGCGGGATGGCTCGGATGGTCTAACATGTGGGTGACTGGGTCATACAAATGAACCCTCTTTCTTTTTATTTATAATAATAAGTCATATTGATGTCAATTACCTTTCCACAGGATTTTATACTAGCTAGTTCCTTTGATTCTCACAGCACTGGGAAGTAAGTCATCTATGAATCATTGTTCCCATTTTATTGATGAGAAAACTGAGGCCCAGAAAGCCTGATTTGCCCAAGGTCACACAGTAACAGAGCCAAGACTAGAAAGAAGCCAGGACTCCCTCACTCTCATCCATCCCCTAGAATGGAGGCAGCTGGGTGGCACAGGGCCTGGAATCAGGAAGACCTGAGTACAAATCCAGCTGCAGACACTAGCTGTGTGACCATGGACAAATCACTTCACCCAGTTTGCCTCAGTTTCCCCATCTGTAAAATAAGCCAGAGAAGGAAATGGCAAACCACTCTAGCATCTTAGCCAAGAAAACCCCAAATGGGGTCACAGAGAGTTGAACATGACTGAAACAACTCACAACATTCCTTAGAATAACAATCATTGAAGGTCTGAGCCAGGAGGACCCTTCCAGGCCATCTCACTCCACTTTTAACCAAAGCATAAATGCCTTCTACTTGAAGACCTCTCGTGGTGGGGAACTCAGCCCCTCAGAAGACCCAGCAGTAGATAGATGTATGATCCTGTGAATGCCCTCCACCCAAAGCCTTCACCTAGCAGTCTGTTCTATTTCTGATCAATTCTAAATGCTATCATTCATCCTCAGCTTAACTTGAAGATTGCCTCACTAGGATTCCACCCACCTGTCCCAGTTTTCTTCTCTGGAGCCGATGGGAAGGATTATAATGCCTCTTCCGCAGGGCAGATGGATGAGCAACAGAGGCAGGCTCTTTCACGCGAAATGGGAAAGAGAAGGGTTATGTGGTCAAGTCCTGGCTCTATTCTTTATTACCTACAGTAAGTGTCCAGGACCACAACATCTGGACTGATAGGGCCCTCCATGCCCCCTCTGGTGTGATCCGCCTTTTACAACGTCTCTACTTGGGACTCTCAGCCTCCTTCTGGAAGACATTCAGTGTTGGAGAGAGATCTCTCCTTTCCAAAGATTCTATTCCACTTGGGGGCAGCTTTAATGGCCAAAAAGTTGTCGTTTGCATGCAGCCAATTAAACAAATAAGCAGCACCTAAGTATGTCATCTCATGATAACACCTTCTTATTGTAGGTGTTTGTCCTTTGTTCTGGAAAAGCACCGTGACATCAGGAAGGTGATGTCATGACTCGCAAGTGAATCGGATTTAAGTGAAGCAGGTCTGTGCACAGTCTCCAGCCTCTCTCCTCCAGAGCCATCTAGATCCAGGGGCAAAGTAAAGGTCAGGATGACTGGAGAAGAGATAACCAAGCTTTAGTAGGACAAGGTCCTTGCCCTCACAGAGGATACAGTCTATTAGCAGGATGTCTGACAGACACAGGAAACTATAATACAGAATGAAATATGATAAAGGTGTAAGAAAAGGACAAAGTTCTCATGAGATATGGGGGTGGGGCCGTTATTGACTGAGAAGGTTTCCTGGAAGAGGTACCACCTGAGGCTTTCAAGGAGGTGAAGAAAGTGGGGCAGGAGTGAAGGATTGCATTCCAGGGATGGGGAAAATGGTGAGCCAACACCCAGAGCACAGAGTTAACTGGAGTTTAGAGCACACACATTTGTCCACTATTGCCCCATTTTCCTTGCTATTTCCAGAGGGTTTTTTTGTTTTTTGGCAAGGCAATTGGGATTAAATGACTTTCCCAGGGTCACACAGCTAGTAAGTGTCAAGTGTCTGAGGCCAGATTTCAATTCAGGTCCTCCTGACTCCAGGGCCAGTTCTCTATCCACTGTGCCACCTAGCTGCCCCCTATTATTTTCAGGTTTGAGTCATCAGGCACCTCCCCTGCTATCCTTCTTAGGTCATATGATTTTTCTAGACTATTTCAGTTCCACAAACATTTATTAAATATCTGCGGTTTGCAGAGTACCAACTGGGCTCTGACAGATACACAGATTAGAAAAAAAATAGAGTCCCCAACTAGTAGATGAATAAAAGAAATATAGTGATCACTAGAATATGCAATGAGCACTTGGTAAGGCATTAGAGAAACAGGAGGAGGGAAACTCTTAACAAGGGAATCAGGGCAGGCTTCCTGGAGGAGATAGCCTTTGAGAGGCGCTTTAAAGGATGGAGAGGCAGTGTGGTTCAGTGGATAGAGCTAAGAAAACTCAGATTCTGATGCATACTAGCTTTGAAACTCTGGACAAATCACTTAACCTCTCAGGATTCTAGGTAATTCACAGCACATAGCGCAGTGCCTGGCATAATAGGTGCTTAATAACTAGGTGGCACAATGGATAGAGTGCCAGGTCTGGAATTAAGAAGACCTGAATTCAAATCCAACTTTAGACACGTACTAGTTGTGTGACTCTGGGCAAGTCACTTCACCCTGTTTGCCTCAGTTTCCTCATCTGTAAAATGAGCTAGAGAAAGAAATGGCAAACCATTCCAATATCTTTGCCAAAAAAAAAAAATGGGGCCAAGAAGAATCAGACACTCCTGAAGCGACTCATCAACAACAATAATAAACGTTTATTGACTGACTGGCTCACTAAAATTTTAAGCTGCAGCAGAGAAGGTAAACTGTTCTGGTATGGGGTGTGTCCTCCCTAGGTGTCCCCCATACCAATGAAATCCAATCCTTATCCTTATTTAAAGGATGGGTAGAAATTCACCAGGTAAAGAGATGGAGCTACAGGAATATCAAGATTCAATTCAAGGGGGCCCCTCCCTCCAAGGAATTCACAGAAGGCAGTGCTGCAGGCAGGGTTTTGGAAACCCAAGGGGAAGAGATCTTCCCCTTTCATTCAATAGCTCCAGCAACAGGAGGTCAGTCCCAGGAAGGGGTCCTAGGGGTAAGGAAGTTGTTCTTAACTGCTGCTGTTGCTGCTGAAGGAAGTAGGGAGGCTTCAGCAGCCCCTATAACCACTGTGACCCAGCCAATCCCAGCCAGTTCTGGCTCAGGAGAGCGACAGAGTGAATTCGCATCATACTGCTTAGTTGTATGGGCCATTTAGCTTCAGTTCCCTAGTCTAGAAACTGGGAAGAATGATACCTGAAACCCCTATCTCACAGGGTTGTTTCAAGACTCAAGAGAGAAAATGCAGATGAAGTGCTTGACAAATCTTAAAAGTGTCAGTTCATATTTTAGGTCACTCTCTTAGGTTTGAGAAATCAGAATGGGAGTGTGAAGGGAGGGACAGGGCAACCTAGATTTTGAGCAATACAATAGCTAGTGTTGCCGTGACTGTTTTGTTCCATCAAGGCTGGGGGGTGGGAGAAGTGTTCCCCACTACCTTAGCAACCACTTTGCCACAGGTCTTCCTTGGAAGCCAGCTTGAAACTGATTTGAATGTAATCATCATGATTACCCATTAACTTGGTAACTCCAGCGTTTTTTGGTTTTCTCTCTAAGGCACTTTTTAAAAGGATTTTGCTTCCCCTCCACACACCCCCATCTCATTCCTCATAGTATTACAGTCTTAAAAATCTACAACTGGGAAAGACCTCAGGGAAGGTTACTTCCTCTAGCCCCATCATTTTGCAGATAAAAAAAGAAAAATGAGACCAGGGAAATGGAATGATTTGTCCACAATGGCACAATGGGTTCCCAAGGCAGGATTTGAACCCAAGCTCTGTGATACCCCAGTTCTGTACACTGCACCAGTTTTTGCTTTGGTTTTACCTCAAGTTAGATAGTCAGCTCCCTGAAGGCAGACCGTGTCAGTTTCCATCTTTGTAATTCAAGCAATACAAGAGTCCCAATGGTGCGCCCTAGAAGAATCTGCCTCCCTTTTGTCCATGGGCCCCAGAAAAGCCTTACTCTGGTCTCAAAGGTTCCTTATTGACTCCCCTTATCTCCCTTTGAAAGTCCTAGCCCCACCCCTTGATCTTATGCAGATGCCTTTCAAACTTCTGCCTTCCTGTTCCCTCCATTAGCTATTCCCATTGTCTATTCAATCTCTCAGACCTTCCAATTGGAATTCTCACCTAGACCGTTTTCCCAGCCCCCTTCTCTGGCCACCCAAAGTTACTTCAGTGTATAAAAATTCCACCCTGGCCCCCATTGAGAAGCTGAGAACCTCATGCTCAAAAGGCTGGGACTTTCTCATTCCTGCTGGGTCCCCACAGCATTACTAACATTCAGCTAATACCCTGAGAATCTCCCATGCCCCAAAGGCTAAGCTTTTCTCATGCCTGCTTGTTCTTGGGTGTCACCTGACCTATGTGATTTATCACTAATAAACTTTTCCTCTGGCTTGAAGAAGATTTAAGTTGAATTCATTCAGGCAGGGCCCAGTACCGCAATGTTGGGGTGTCCCCCAGGAGCACCCTAAAGTCCTAGACCTATTCAGTGCCAATAGATTAGAATGCTATGCCAGGGTTCTGGAAGACCCAGGTTCAAAGCCTACCTCTGACATATGGTTGCTATGTGACCCACAAGTCCCACACCCACCCTTACAATTTACTGAACTACCACATGCTTCAGGCAATTCCCTAGAACTTAACATTGTGGTACAGTGGAAAACAGTAATGGATTTGGAGTCAAAAGAGCTGAGTTCCAATCTTACTGCCAACAATTACGGTAGGTATAACTTTGGGCTCACCTCTTCTTCTCTCTAAGCCTCAGTTTCCTCATCATAAAATATGAGTTCGGCTAGTTGACCTCTGAGGTCACTTCCAGATCTAAATCCAGCACCCTATAAAGTTGTGGAGGGACTATGAACTCCACACAGGGAGTTCATCACAGGCCCTTCTCATGTTCACAGATCCTCAGATAAGCCTCATAGGTCAAGGCCATCTGGCAGGTGTTTGTCAGATTCAATTAACATCCTTTACATCAACAGGCATTTCGGAAACACCTTCTCTGGGTTCAGCTCTATACTGAACAAAAGTGGAATATCAAAGCAATGTGTGTGGAAATGAATGAAATCTCCTATAATGCATTCAGTCTCTTCCTTTTTTCTCCTTATAAGTTGTCTCTGCCGAACACAACAAACACTTCATTATGTCTTGCTTTGTTCCCTATACATGGATACGAATTCATTTTGAGCTCAATTATACATTTCTTCTGCCATGTTTTCCATGATCTGACAAGATGGTAGAGGGAAGTCGGCACTGGACTTTGAGTCTATTCTATACCCAGGGCAAGACACTTCCCTTTTGGGAACTTTACTGACCCAACCACAGAAATTCAGAACTGAGGACTTCCAACACATGCTAAATCCAACTTATGATCTCTCAAGAACTCTTTGCAAGATAGATATCCCTGATCACCACAAAGAAAACTCTTAAGGCTACCAGTTGCATTTTGAGACATTCATTTTGAATTGTTAAAAACTTGTCCTGTTTTGGTTTTTCCTCACATCGACACCAAGTCCACCTGTCTATAATATCTACCCTTTGCTCCTTGCTCTGCCCTCTGGGACTAAGCAGAGCAAATCTATTCCCCCTTCCACGTGACAGTACTTCAACTAAGTAAAGACAACTTATGCTATCATGACAAGTCTTCTATCATGATAGAAGACGAGACAATATCATGGCAACTTTCATTTTGCACCAACATTCTACTCGTGCTGTTGTATGGCAGTGAGACGTGGAAATGGATATTACACAAAAGGAAATGGAGAGGTTCATGATGGGGATGAGGAGTCTGCAACATGGTGCCAATGAGGAATAGCAGTCAATGATGTCATCAGGAAATGTCTGACAGAAAGAGGAGATGGTTGATCACATGGTGAGGGATGACAGATGGTTAACCAGAGTTCTCCAAAGGTACCCTTGAGATGTCAAAAGAAACTGAAGAAGGCTTCTAGTACAATGGGTGGACCAGGAAGACCAGCATCACATAGGATAGCAAAGCATAGATGAGTTGGGATCTTCATTCTGGGAGGGAACTCTCCAATCACTGAGATCATGGATCCATTCAAGTATCATTCTTCCCAAAGTCGTCTCTTCCTTTGTTAAAGATCCCCAGTTCCTGCAACCTATTGCAACACAGCTTGGTCTCTGGTCCAATCTATCAAGGCCACCCTTCTGTGGATGGACTCCAGTTTAATAATATCTTTGATAAAATGGGGCACCCAAAACTAGACCCAATACTCCAGCTGCAGTCTGAACTGGGCAGGGTCTAGCAGGACTATCGTCTCTGGATGCTACATCCATCAGAGTGCAGAATAAGAGCACGTTAACTTTTTTAAACTGTTGCACTAATCTGTTAAGTCATTGAACTGAAGTGCACCAACATTCCCAGATCTTTCTCACAGTGTTGTTTAGCCCTGACTCTTTCATCCTGTAGTGATGCAATTATTTTATTTTTACACAAGTGCAGGACTTATTATTGAAACTATCATAAGGATAATTTGTAAAGTTTTATCCTATTAGATTGAATAAGTTAATATTTATAAAGCACTTAGGATAGTACCTGGTACATAGTAGGTGCTTAATAAATGCTTATTCCCTAACTCTTATTAGGCATGAGTTCAAGTTCTGTCTCTGACACATACTGGTCTTATAGTTTGGGATAAGCCTAATCCCTCTTACATATGATAGCCCTCCAAACAGTTATGGTCGTTTGGTTGAACCATATTGTGCCTGTTTCCCATCATGCATCTTTTTAACATCAACACTTTCCTGGTGTTTCTATATGGCTGTGAGGCATTGAATAGGACAGTGTCTGAAGAACTAAAAATGAATAACCCTCCAAAAATAATGGAGACACCCATGGTGTGGCCAGCCAAAATTAGATGTGGCTTGACTGGGAAGGGTACCTTGGGACTGTCACCTCCCTCACTTACTTCTCAGTACTCTAGGCAATTCTCCAAGACTCTCTGTTGCAGAGAAAATGGTGACCTGCATTGGTACAGGGAGTTAGCTCTCTACACCAGTGTTACCACATGTTCATTCTCTATCCCTAGATTCAATCCAATATGTGATTAATCAAGATATTTTTGTGACCCCCATTTCTGTTGTCCAACTTGTTAGCTATACTTCCCAGAAAATGTGATAATTGGGCCATTTATGCCTTCATCCAAATAACTGATTTAAAATGTCAAATAGAATTAGGGTCAAGGAAAAATGCCTCAGGCACTCTATCTCAGACCTTGCCACAGACAGACATCTATCCTATAATTATTACTCTTTGGATTTAGCCATTTAACAACTTCTACAATTGTCTAACTAGACTATTACTTAGCCCTCATAATAATAGTAAGAGCTAGCATTTATATAGTGTTTTAAGGTTTACAAAATGTTATCTCATTTGATCCTCACAACAACCCTGCCAATTACTTTATTGAGACCTTGCTATGTTGCATTTATGGCATCCCGTAGCTCTTCCAGTTTAGTTACCATGACAAAAAGGAGTTAGGATACCCAGGCATGACTCATTCTTGTTGAATCCATGCTGGCTTTCACACTCATCCCTTCCCTTCCTAAGGGTTCACACGATTCCTTAATTTCTCTGTCTGTAAGTTGGGCAGGCTGTACTGGGTGATCTTGAAAGTCCATGCTAGCTCTAGAATTCTATGATTCTATCACTCTCGGAATCTACCATTTCCATGTGCCACCATCAGAGAGGCAGGACAGAGGAACCAGAGGGATTGTAAGATAGTCTTTTCTACACTGAGGCTACTTACAAATAGGCTATGAAAGTGAAGAGACTCGGATCTCTGGAATGATCACCACCTTCTTGGCTGGTAGAAAAGTGGGTGGGGTTTTAGGGAACACAAAGGCTCCACAGACTCAGTGTATCTAAACTGATCCTGCTTTGCTTTCAAAGCTGAGTGAGTTGACAGAAGGGAGAAAAAATAGCCTGGGGGGAGAGGTCTCTTCATAGGAAAGCAATGCAGCTCAGGATGTATAATAAGGAAGGGTCTCCCTTTGTGTTCACCTGAACTGTGTGCACCCCTAGGTGGGTGTTCTGGGCTATGTAGTGCTATCAGCTCCCTGAGGATAAAGGGGATGATGGTGCCCAAAGGTCAGTGATGGCTGAGTCTTTAATGACACAGCTGAGCCCTTCCGACATGCTTGTGTCAGAGTCACAGGACTGGGCAGTCAGAGGTCATGGGACCCTGAGCATAGGACTCTAAGGTTTTATCTTTCAGAAACTAGACAGTTCTATGAATCTAAGACTCTAGGAGTCTAAGATTCTAAACCTCTGAAATGCCCCCAGTGAAATATGTGTTCATGTGCAGACCCAAATTATATAACTGTTCCCTTTTGCCTCAAGGCCTAATCCAGCCATTGCTATTTTCAGCTCTAAGGCCCACTAAAAACTTTCTGAGTTTAGCACCCTCACATAATGCTATTGACCATGAAAATAGCAATTAGAGCCATTATATCTGGACAATAAACTCCAGCCTGGATATGGGACCAAACAGGGAATTTATGGTCTCTGCCTCCGTGGCCATCTGCTCATCACTTCAGGCCCCAGACGAATGGTCTCCTGGCTTGTGCCGACGGAATTTTCAGCGTTGATGATGCGACATTCAGTGTTCCCAGGGCACAGGTGCCTAGGTTCTCTGGCTAATAGAGCGACTGTAAGTACTCTGTCGCTTCCCTTCTTGCCCCCTCTGCTACTAGAGATATGGGGAGCAAGCTGAGGTCTCAACAATTACTACTAGCTCATGATAAGCTCACCACCTCAGGACCCACCTTGAAAGCTTCCAAGCCCCTCATGTGTATGCAAAGACAACCAACACATGCATATGAAGCATGCCAAACAAAAACCTGCAAAGGAGATCCACTGTCCCTCAGTCACGAGGGACGCCAGGATCGAGGAGTCACACACAGGGGAAACAGGGGCTTGCCACAAGTCCAGGTGGGGCAGAGTTTCTTGGGGACCATCAGATCCAAACATGAGCATGCCAAGGACTTTGCTCCTCAGCTCTGCAGAAGCACAATACAGGGACTAGGGAGGACCTGAGACCTTTATAATCAGTACAACGAATAGGGTATTTTGTGATGAGTGGTAGAATTGTTGGTGCATCTCTCATTCTGCACTTTGGTACCCCAAGACTTCCCCATCATCTTATCTTTGTCTAGGTGGGGGAGTGGATGCAGCGTTAGACTTGGAATCAAAAAGACTTGAATTCAAATCTAGCTTCATATACTTGTGTGAACAAGTCACTTAACTGCTGGTTGCCCAAGTTTCCTTATCTGTAAAACGGGGGATAATAATAGCACTTACCTCCCAGAGATATTGTGAGGGTCAAATGAGATAATATTTGTGTTTGGTATAGTGTTTGGCACGTAGTAGACACTTAATTGCCATTTCTTTCTTTCCTTCCTTCCTTTTTTCTTTCCTTTCCTCCTCCTTTCCTTCTTTCCTTTTTTCCTTTCCTTTTCTCTTTCCTTCCTTTTTTCCTTTCCTTTCATCCTTTCCTCCTTCCTTCCATTTTTCCTTTCCTTTCCTCCTTTCTTCTTTCCTTCCTCCCTCCCTTCTTCCTTCCTTCCTTCTCCTCTCCACCCCATACCATACCAGAGAGCAGGCATTTCCCCACCCTCCTTTCCAGTTCTCCTTCCTCCATTCTTATGCAAGTTCCATGAGGGCAGGGACTGTCTTGTTTGCCTGTATTTGCATCCTTAGCATTTAACACAGTGCCCAGCACATGGTGTTTAATAACTGCTCTCTCTCTCTCTCTCTCTCTCTCTCTCTCTCTCTCTCTCTCTCTCTCTCTCTCTCTCTCTCTCTCTCTCTTTCTATCTCTGTGGCACGTACGCTCAGATTCTCAGGCATCAAGTGCCTTTTCCCTCTCTCTCCTTTCTCAAGTCAGACTTTGCTCTCAGAAAAAGCTCTGAGATCAGGCATTTACCTAACAGTATGAGTCTGACAATGTGTGTACATGTGCCCTTTTTTACCCAATTTGCCACTATCCCAGAGTTCTCAGTGAGGAAAAGAAGGTTTTTCTCTGCTGTCAGATGAATCTCTGGCATCAGCAGGGAAGGGGCAGGTGTCACTGTGGGGGAATCAGGAATCAGTCGTATGGAATGATTAGGAATCACTGCAGGGTGTGAAGGAGCTGTGTTGTGCAAATGCATGCTTTAGGATGATGAATCTGGCCCAGTACAGAGTGAGAAGTCACTGGGGACTCTTAGGTGATTTCCTTCTGGAGTATTCAGCGGACAAAGTGATTCCAAGAACTACAGGCCTCCCTTTGCCTGAACAAGGAGGTTGAAGAGACCAGCGACTGGGTGTCAGGCAGAGCCAGACAGGTCAGGGTGGGCATACTCTCCACCTTAGAGATCATCTATTCTAGCTCATCCCCCTCATTTGACAGAGGAGGGAACCGAACCCCAGTGAGCCCAAGCTTACACAGCTGATAAGTACTCAGAGTTTCGCCCTGGCTAGTCTCCAGAGATCAAAGGTTGAGTCCAGGCAGGCAAATAGACCAGGGCAAGGAAGGCATTTGCATCCAAGGCAGGGATGGGAGAGACACTCTATGGCTCATAGATCCAGAACTGTCCTCAGGACATAGCTGACCCTTTAAACATCCCTGTTTCCCCAGCCTATTAGGTCTACCCATTGCCCATTCCCATCTGCTCAGGTTGCTTACAGTCGTTTCTTTTCCCCTTTCAAACTGTCCTGAGTATGGTATGACTTAACTTCCTCTGAATACAAAAATTACACCCCACTCCCAACACTCTAGGGACAGCCCAGGGCCCCATCTGGGCCTCACACTTCACTAAGGCTGATCCCCACACTCCTCCAGGGCTAGGCCTGGACCCCAGAGCCACCCTGGGGGAAGCTGAGACTTCCCAATGTCCAGTTCACCTGATGGCTGTAGACGCCTGAACCAGACTGCTGATGCCTAAATCCCTCCATGGGTCCAACAGTAATATGAACCCCGGTGATGGACTATCTTCAGGTCCTTCAGACACGAAGTTACAACCTGAGACAGGACAAGCTGGGGAAGGGAAGGATTCTCTTACTCACAGGAACAAAGGAATCCTAGGAAATCATAGATTTGGGAGTAGATGGGATCTTCATCTGACTTTGAGTATCTGAGGGTTCTTTCCACTGTACTACATTGCCTCAGGGAATGGGGGTGAAAAAGGTTTCCTAGCCTGAAACACCCCCCCCCCAGCTGCCTTAGCTCTCAAGGCTTCACCTGGAGCCCTCTTGAGCCCTCCAAATGTATACTAGTTCCTGGGCCTCTGTGAGGCTTAACTGCAAGAGGTCTGGGGAAGCTTTCATTCATTCATTCACGCATTCATTTATTCATTCCTGTCAGTGAGTTAGGGGGATATCTACCTCTAGCATGTGAAGACTTCTCCTCTCCCCCAAATGGGCAGATGAGAACAATTGGTTCCAACAGCCAGGAAGGCAGCCAAAGCAGGCGTTGTGGAGCCCTTACTTACAGCTTGGTCACTCATCAAAGACGCCAGGGTCATCCACTGCATCCTGAGCCACGCCAGTTGCCTGACTTTTGTCCTACCACTGGACTTGAATGACTCTGGAAGAGAGGGTGAGGCTGATGACTTGTGCAGCTCTGCTGCACTGAAATCCAATTCTCAGGCAATTCAAGACATCACCCCAGGATGTCATTGCTGCTCTTTAAAAACAGAGAAGGAACAGCTGAATGTTCATTCATTCATTCAACCCATCAATCAAGAAGCAAGTACCAAGTGCCTGCTATGGGATAAAAACTGTGCTGAGGCTGCACAAGTGAGACATCCCCTGTCCTCAACTTTACACAGAAGAAGGGGATGGGGGAGAAGGAGGGACCAACATAAATAGCTAAAGACCAAATTAATACAAGTCATATAGGGGTTTAGGGGGCAGTGGGTATCTTAGAGCCAATGGGGAGCCACGGAAGCTTCTTGAGCAGGGAAATGACAGCATATTAGAAAGATTAATTTAGCAGCTTTGTAGAAGATGGATCGGAGAGCAGAGAAAAGTGCCGGGAAAAGTAAAAGATAGTCTCCTAACACAAGTCATTTAGATGGGAATTTTTCAAGACAGCAAGATGCGGTTAACCTTTTGCAAACTTTTAAATACATTTATATGCTATCAATATCCCTCACTGTCTTTATTATCTCTCTTTCCCCAGCTCCTGCCTGGGTCTGGGGAGCAGTTTTCCCCTTTCAAGTTCTTCACATGTAGACATTCTGACAAATTCCTCGGAAGGGATTAATGATGGAAAATGCCAGACTTCTCAAAGTGTGGTGCAAAAGGGAGATACCCCTGGTTCCCAGAGAAGCCTGCTGGGCTAGGTTTGGGCTGGGTTGGGATTCTTCCACACTGATCAGGCCACTGACATTCAGCAAGTCACAGGGTATTCTACCTCAGTTTCCCCATGTGTGAACTGGGAGAATTATAAGGAGTGTCTGGTCACCCATGAATCATCTAGTCCAGGGGTGGGGAACCTGCAGCCTTGAGGCCACATTTAACCCTCTAGGTCCTCAAGTGTGGCCCTTTGACTGAATCCAAACTTCACAGAAGTAAAAGAATTTGTTCTGTAAAACTTGAACTCGGTCAAAAGGCCACACCCAAAGACCTAGAAGGCTACATGTGGCCTCAAGGCTGCAGATTCCCAACCCCTGTAATCTGTCCCTGGAAACCAGGGGACTATTATTCTCAGCTACAGCTCCAGAATCAATCCAGAGTGCCAAAGAATCTTAGAACTAAAAGGAACTTTCCAGGTCATTTGGTCCAACCTCCTATTCCACTTAGGAATCCCCTCTATAGTATCCTTGGCATTTCATCATCCAGATTCTGTTTGAACACTTCCAGTGACAGGCAGCTCCCTATCAAGCCAGCCTGTCCCATTGCTGTATATCAAAAATTAGAAAGTCTTTTCTTGTATTGTAATGAAGAGAGATAAGTTAGTCTCCTATGCATGACCCCACCCCCTGTTCTCTCTCCATTTCCCACTCCTATCCAGTCCTCTCTGGTCAGAATGTTGCCTCCTGGACGACCAAGAGTAATTATTTCTGTTTACCAAGGTGACATTTACTTGGGAATCAGGAGAGTGGAGATTCTGGTCCTAACTGCCATCAGTGTATTCTGTGACCCTGGAAAAATCACTTCTAATAGAATGTAACAGATACAGGGATAATGATGAGGACAGGTATTTTTTTTAATTTGTATTTTCCCAGCACTAAGCACAGTATCTTGCATGTGCTTAATAAAAGTTTGTTGAATTCATCTCTCTGAGCCTCATATATATTATTTCATTTAAGCCTCACAACAGCCTTAGACAATAGATAAAGCAGATATGGTTGCTCCCATTCGGCAGATGAGGAAACTGAAGTTCATAGAGGTTAAATGACTGAACCACTGGTGAGGACCATGAAGGGGATTGTGAGGAAGCTAAGGAGTGCTGAAAGAACAGAGATAGGCAACTGCTCCTTGGTTTGGGAAAAGAAGAAGAGAGCAGAGTCCCACAGATCTACAAAAAAAAAAAAAAACAGACCGAAGCAATGAGCGGATGGTTTGTGAGCACTTAGGAAAAGAAGAGGTGATTTCTATCATTATATTTTAACAGATCTGTCACAGATGTAGAAGTAATTCCTGAACCAGCTGTCTTTGTATATCCAGATCATGGACTTATTAAAGCATAGATCAAACTTAATTCCATGCTAGAACAAAGAATAAAAATGAGAATAAGATATGCCAGGCAATTAAAACAAAGCTGACCTGACATATCTAAAAGAGTTATTGATGCCAAAAAATGGGAAGTGGGTGGACAAAAGGACATCGACACCAATTACAATAATTTCGTATAGAAATTTAATCAATATAAATCAAATGTCATAACAAGGAGACCCAGAGAATCTAACTGCTTGGTTAGCAAATTCTTGACTTATTTGCCAAGTGGAGGGATATGGCAGCCAAGGGCAACACCAGTTTAAAATAGAAAATCATTTGTGAAATCTTACACGGAAGGATGGTGGGAGATTATGAACAGTATCACCTCATAAAACAATGAAGTAATGGAGAACAAAGCCAACTTAGGGAAAGTTTAGGAAAAGATTCAACTAAGCAGATTCATCCCTAGGTCATATAAGGTTAAAGCCAGAAGGAGGAAAACAGACACATCTAAGATGGAAAAGATCTGCAAAGATTTTTTACAGCAAACTTTTCATCATTGAAGTCAATGAAACCAAGACACTTGGACTGTGATGTTACAGTACTAGGTATGCTTATAGAGTGAGTAGAAATGACACTGACAAAAATAAAAATGGGAAAGCAGGTGGACTGTACCAAGTAAAATAGACACAGGCCATCTGGAGGCAAAAGAATTACAAAATCATTAAGAAAATGATTCCCAAAGTACATGAAGGAGGAGAAGATACCAAAGACATGAAAAAATAATCTCAGCTCTTTTAACTGACAAAAAATAAAAAGATGACTGAGAGAGCATTGATATCTATTGATTTATATGCCTATTTCCCCATCTATATAAAAATTTTATGATAATAATTTATGCACCCATAAAAGGAATCCTTGATGAGAGTATAAGAAGGGAACAGGCAGGCTTTCATAAATTTTCACCATCATTCAATTGATTAAAAGACGTAAAAAATATAACATCCCATTATTCTTATTGTTTGTTGATTCTAAGGAAGCATTTGATTCCTAGAGCTAATGCTGCCTTACCAATGAGAAGATTTGTTTTTCTTGACTATCCACGTATACAATAGGGTATTTTTTTTTGCTACTTCCTCATTTGGGAATATGAGGTAGAAGGGAAAAAATGTGGATCTGAAAAATATAATAAAATTTATTTAAAAAAAATATATGTATATATACATATATATATATATCAGTTGCCTTAAATGTTATCCTCTCACAAAGTACCTACTGTTTATATGCCAAAGTTACATAAGACTCTTTGAAAGATAAAACATAGATAATCTTGTAAATGACCTTCTGATCATTATTATCAAAACGTTAAAAAGAAAAGCTATATTCCTGCTAGTGTTCATCACTGTCAGTGAGGAGATCAAGCTTAGAGTTCAAGTTAAAGAGGGATTCCCTATGGATGGTAAAGTCCTCCAGATAATATCATGTTTACAGGTGACATCAAGGTGATTGCATAAAGCCCTGGAACTCTCTACAGTGCCTCCTCGATGAGATCCATAATCACTCACAGGAGTCGGGTGGAGGAAAAACTAAGGAGAAGAATGCCTATTGACCAGACTAGGACATGAAGTCAGACAAACTTAAATAGCTTATTCCTTTTTCCACATATCCTGGACAGACACTGCAAATGGATAATGAGTGGAGACCAGAACTGAAAATCAGATTAAGTTGATTTTAAAACCATGGGTTTTTGTTTGAAATAGAAGTTTGGGGGTAGAGGGGTAGTCATTGAAACAGCTTTGAAATATCCCAAAGACAATCCAGCCTATTTGTTCTCTTTTTCCTGTTGAAATCAAGGTGCTCGTGTAAGGGTCAACGGTAACAGTGGAAGTCCCATTTCTCCCTAATTTTATCTTCTGATGTTTGCCCTTAATTTTATTTTCTGATGGCAAGTAGTCCCAACATAGGAGAGAGGCTGGTGCCCTCTGCCATTATTGCCTTTAGCTGCTATCTTCTCACCCCTACAGCTTCACTACATTGCCTTCCCTTTGTGTTAACACCATGATGTCAGAGGAGGGTCACAGGATGATAGATTTCAGAGTTTAGATGACAGGAGGTTAGCTTTGTGGAAGTGTAGTGCAATCTCCTCATTTTACTGATGATCTGCAGACTAGTGAGGATGACCAATTTGCTCAGAGTCATTCAGATTGATAAGCGTCTGAGGTGGGATTTAAACCTAGGTCTTCTTGATTCTGAATCCAATATCCTGTCCTCTATACCTCTCAGGGGGAGCTTTATTACAGAGGATAGATTTGAATGGGACTTTGAAAGATAGATAGGACTAGATAGAAGAAAAAAGTGCCTTCTTGCCTGGTGGAGGAGGAACAAAAGCTTAGCAGGAGAAATGTGCAAGGGATGTTAACTGCAGGAGGCGAGGGAGAGATTGATAAATATTGCTGGTAGTGCTTGCATAACCATAGTGAGAGCATGTGAAGTGGCCCACAGATGACCTCTTTCTTGTAGGGGTCTTTTCTCCTACCTCGGGGGGTCAAACAATCGAGCATGAACTCGAAATGAGTTCCACTTCAGCATGGGTGCCCTATCACAGAACAAGCAATTAATAATCAAGCTACCCAACCCTGACAGCAATTACAATAATAATCAATTAAGTCCAAATATGAATTGCCTCAGAGGGACTGTACAGTCTTTCATTTACTATGACCAAATAAATCTTTCCATTTCTTGAAAAGTAAGGGCTCAGCCAATAGACATTGAAGGCAAATTCATTTGACAAAAGAGCACTTTGATGAGTAGGATGCAAGTGAAGCAGAAATGTGATGATTAACTTCTCATGAACATGCCCTAGATGTAATGATATGGATCTGTGTCTGTGCTGAGGAAAAGAGGGAGTAGATAGAGGAGTGATTGCTCTGGGAGCCACACAAGGAAATTCCCCTTGGACTGACTCCACCTGCTATTGAATTTCTAGAACCTAGTTTGGGCATAGGGCTGACTCCTGATGATGATTAGGGAACAATTAATAGGTGCCAAGGTAACTTTTTTCTTGTTTTCTCAATTAGGAAGGGGGAAGTGGCAAGGAGTGAATGTAAATATCTAGTTTGTAAAAACAGAAAAAAATTAATAGTCCAAGGGTTAGGCAAAAAATGAAGAAAAGAGTTTGTAGCAATGGACTAAGGATAGGTAGAGAGATAGAGGAATGAATTGTTAGATGGATGGATGGATGGATGGATGGATGGATGGACAGTGAGAGAGAGAGAGGGAGAGAGAGAGAGAGAGAGAGAGAAGAGAGAGAGAGAAGGAGAGAGAGAGAGAGAGAGACAGAGAGAGTTTATTAGTTGCTTACTATGTACCAGGCACTGTGCTGATAGAGCACTAGGGATACAAATAAAAGCAAACAAGAGTGCCCCTTTCCTCAAGAAGCTTACATTCCAATCAAACAACAGCAAAGAAATAGGGTACTGGGAAGCAAGTGGAAGTAGGAAGAGAAGGTATTTGCTTAGGAGTATGGAGAGGGGGCTATAGAAAGTAGTAGCAACATGTAGACCTGGTTCCCAACAAGATAAAGCAAAAATCTCATCCATCAGAGTCTAGAATCATAAATAGGAAAAAAATATGGAGGCAGGAGGAACTGGGAAGGTCATAAGACAACATCCAAGAGACCATTGAAGAAGGGAACAATTAATATTGGTACGATAAGTGTGTCCTGACCTGATTCAATTCTCTCATGGTATTGGCCTCCTCATTCTGCTGTGTCCATTTGCTGTGCTGCTATATACCATCTCTCGTACTAGAATGCCTCCCAAAGTCTTGAGGCTGAAGCCAGGTGACATAGCAAGGAAGAAAGACCTCTTCTCAACTCCAGGGCATCCATGAATACACTGGGTTCTATCTTCTCCTCTCAAGTCCATAGCCTTGCTAGTCTATTAGATACTGGAGTCCACTAGGCATAGGAAGTGACTTCATCATCAGTGGACTTTTGTCCATTGATGCTTTATTGTGCTCCTATTATCCATCTATGACGATCGGCATTTTGAAAGGTTTGGCTAGTATCATTTAAGGTCCAGGTGAACTCCTTGCATCACAGGGTAGATGCATGATGGGAAAGGAAGACTGAGCCAACAGGCCATGGGTGGTTGATGGAGAGAAGGGATATCACTCTGATTCCAAACTTCTAGGATGGTCTATCAGTCTGTAGCAAAGGCTCTTAGTCTTTTACTATGTCATGGACCCCTCTGGTAGTCCGGGTGAAACCTGTGAACTCTTGGAATATTTTTTTAAAAATACATGAAGTAAAACGTGTAAGATTACAAAGGAAATTAAAGATTATTGGGGGGGGGAAAGATGCATTTTTCCCATTCAAGTTCATGGATGCCCCCAAGTTAAGAGCCCTTGGAGTCTTCTATAGGTTCCAAGTCCATAGAGAGTCTGATCCTTTAAATCTCTAGCAGGGCAATCAATGGCACTAGGCCAAAGCAAGTGACCCAATGTACGTAAAGAACTTTGCAAACTTCGAACACTAGAGAATTGTTAGCTCTTGCTATTACTGGATCAGCTATTTGTATATCCCTGTAGTCAGATGTATTGCACGTCAGTGTTGGGAGCTTGCAGTTCATCCAAGTAATGATTTATTGCAATGACCTTAAATGCTCAGAAAACCTGAAGCTGTCAACCAGCGACAGATGGTGTAAAAGAGCATGTCTGAGTGGACAGCTTAATTCTGTGGTGGGTAGAATGGTGACCCCAATATACATTGACGGAAGGAGGTATAACACACAAGGCATTGACTATTCAAGGGTAAAGTTGGTGTTTTCTTGACCAATGTAGGGGGCATCTAGGGGGCTCCATGATGCACAGAGCACTGGGCCTGGATTTCAGAAGACTTGAGTTGAAATGTGACCTTAGGCACTTTCTAGCTAGGTGACCCTGGCCAAGTCATTTAACCTCTGTTTGCCTCAGTTTCCTCAAATATAAATTGAGGATAATAACAGCATCTACCTCTTGGGATCATTGTGAGGATTAAATAAGATAATATTTGTCTTTTTTTTTTTTTGGCTAGGCAATGGGGTTAAGTGACTTGCCCAGGGTCACACAGCTAGTAAGTTTTATGTGTTGGAGGCCGGATTTGAACTCAGGTCCTCCTGAATCCAGGGCCGGTGCTCTATCCACTGTGCCACCTACCTGCCCCTCAAATAAGACAATATTTGTAAAACACGTAGTACCAAGTCTTTTTTCTTTCCTTCCTATCTAAGTGCAAGTGATATGTTATAGAAAGATGGATTGTTACCTGAAGATTCTGAAAAGGTTCTAAGTTCTAAGTTAACAAGCATTTATTAAGTGCTTACTATATGCCATGCTTGTTAACTTGAGTAAAAAGGTAAGACTGAGGTTATGCTTCAAGGTTCTCCCCATTTTTCTTCAGTCCCTAATACAAATACACTACCCGAACCACAACAACCCAACAAAATCCACTCACAAAAAACACAGAAACTCTAAACACCACTCCCAACACCACCCCTTGGGAAAGGGTTTGGTTAGTATCATTTAGGGTCCAAGGCACTTAGAAGTACCTTGTAGGGCACTCCCAATTTCCAACATGCCACACCCTCTACCAGAATGCATAGCATATGTGTCACACATTCCACATATGTTCCCCCAACATATACCACAGCAAATCCAAAACACCGCACCTTGCACCTTTTACATATAAAATATGTGCCACACCATACTCATTGCACATCCCATACCCACCACACACCCCCACATGTATATATCTTTTGTTCAGTCCATGCCCCATGTCATACCTGCCCCCACATCCTGTTCTCATCACACCCAGATCACAAGCCTCACCTGCCATCCCCAGAACAAGCATCCCACCCACTGCATGCCATACTTCTCACTGATATGGCACAAAACCTTCAGGGACATATTACCTCAGGATTCAAAAGGAATTGGTGGCCAAGAAATACACTCAAGTTCTGTCCTGGATTCACAGAGAAGCACAGAAGGATGGAAAACCAAAGTCAGAAGGGAATCTCAGAAGCAGCATTGTATCATAGATAGGGAACTAGAATTGGAGTCAGAAAGATCTGGGTTCAAATCTCACCTCAGATACTTGTTAGCTATTTGACCCTTAGCAAGTGACTTAACTTTTCTGTGCCTCAGTTTCTTCATCAAAATAAGGGGGTTGCACTCAGTGATCTCTGAGGTCATTCCAGGTCTAGTTCTGAGATCCTACAATACATACAGTCCAACCCACACCTGAAGAATAAATCTCCTCTACAAACAACCTTAAAGACAGCTATCCAGCATTGGCTTGAAGAGCTCTCATGAGGGTCTACTCAAGCTTCTCTGGGATGGTTCTAACAGGAAGAGTTCTCTTAGATTCAACCAATATCCACCAGGAGCCAAGATGGCGGCGTGAAAAGGTAGTCATTCTCACTCTCCCCTATCAACCTCTGAAAACCCAGAAAATATCACCCCAGAAAAAAAACCCTGGAACACCTGAACTAGAAGAAAGACGGGGAGCATCAGTGCAGCAGTCCACCAAATGGGTCTCCCAGTGCCTCAGCAAAAATAAGGGAGGCAGAACTACAAGGGGCCCCAGGTGGATAAGTACCCTGCCGCATTCATCTGAAAGGAGGTGAAGAAAACAACCTAAAGGCTTCCTGAAGCCCCGGCCTTGCTAGTTCCAGCCCAACACCAGGTGAGCCCTACAGCCTCCAATTGTGAAGAAATCCTGAAGCTCAGGTGGTAGAACAGGCAAACACCAATACCTGGACCTCCAAGTGCCTCAGTGAGGGTGGGGCATTGGGGAGGGACTGGTGGAAACCAGATCAGAAAACCACCAGGTGCCTCAGTACTCTGCCCCAAAGGAATCTCCCAGTGCATTAGCAGAAAAGGGACAACACTGCAGGGGCCCCAGGCAGATAAACACCCTGCAGCACCCATCTAAAAGGAGCTGAAGAAAGCTAAAGGAAAGGAAAAGCAGGCAACCTAGAATTGCCTGAAAGTTCCAGCCTTGCTGATTCCAGCCCAACACAAGGTAAGCTGCCAGAAACCTACAGCCTCCAATTGCCAACATAAGAGGCCCCAGCACACAAAGCCAGTGACCAAGACCTAGGCTCCCAACACAAGAAGCTTGGGTCAGTGCCCTCTGTTCCCCAGCAGGAGAGCTCAATCTCTTTAAAGGCCAGGGAATAAAGAAACACCATGAGTAAAAAGAATACCATAGATTCATATCATGAGAAGAGTGAAGATCAAGACAGAAATTCTGAAGAGGACAACATTGTCAACAAACCCACATCTGCAACAACAAAAGGGAATATGAACTGGTCTGAAGCCCAAAAAGCCTTCTTAGAAGAGCTCAAGAAGGATTTTAATAGTCAAATGAGAGAGGTAGAAGAGTCCTTCAAAAATACAATTGGCCAATTGGAAAAAAAATACACTGAAGAAAACAAGTCCCTAAAAAACACAATTGGCCAATTGAAGAAGGAAGGACAAAAACTAACAGAAGAGTACACTGAAGAAAACAAGTCCCTAAAAAACACAATTGGCCAATTGAAGAAGGAAGTACAAAAACTAACAGAAGAAAACAATCTGTTAAAAACTAGAATTGGACAAATGGAAACTAATGTCTCTATGAGAGAGCAAGAATCAGTCAAACAGAAACAAAAAAAGAAAAAATATGAAAATGTAAAATACCTCATCAGTAAAACAACCGACCTGGAAAATCATCAGGAGAGACAATTTAAAAATTATTGGACTACCTGAAAATCATGATGAAAAAAAAGCCTGGACTATTCAGGAAATCATAAAGGAAAACTGCCCTGAAGTCCTAGAACCAGAAGGGAAAATAACCATAGAAAGAATCCACCGATCACCACCTGAAAGAGATCCCAAATTGACAACGCCAAGGAATATAATAGCAAAATTCCAAAATTACCAGATGAAAGAGAAGGTGCTGCAAGCAGCCAGAAAGAAACAATTTAAATATCATGGAACCACAGTCAGGATTACACAGGACCTTGCAGCTTCTACATTAAAAGACCGCAGGGCATGGAACATGATATTCTGCAAGGCAAAGGAGCTTGGAATGCAGCCAAGGATCAATTACCCAGCAAAAATGAGCATCATTTTTCAAGGGAGGAGATGGATATTTCAAGAAATAGGAGACTTCCAAACTTTCCTGATAAAAAGACCAGAGCTCAACAAAAAATTTGATCTTCAAGTACAGGACTCAAGAAGGACTTAAAAAGGTAAATGGGACAGAAAGATACAATATGTTGTTAATAAGGGGGGGGCTGTTTAAACCCCTACAAGGGAATATGAGACTTGCAACCCTTGAGAACTGTATTGTTATTACACCATGTTAAAGGAGTATACATAAAGAGGGTGGATATTAGTTGACTTTGATGTAATGATAAAAAAAAATCTAATCAAGTGGGTTAAATGGATCCAAATAAGTGGATCAATCTGATCTTAGAAAATGTACTGAGAAAGGAGGAGGCAGACAAGGGTAAATTACATTACAGGAAAAGACACAAAATCCTATTACAGCAGAGGGAAAGAAGGGAGGGGGAGCATTGTTTGAACCTTACTCTCATCAGATTTGGCTCAAGAAGGGCATAACATAATCAGTTAGGTATAGAAATCTAACTTGCCCTATAGGCAGTAGGAGGGAAAAGGGAAAGAAAAGGGAGGGGGGAAAGAAGGGGGGAAGAAGCAGTAAGAGTAAAGGGGAAGAAAAGGGAAAGGGATAATAAAAGGGGGAGGGACTGAAGGAGGCGGTGGTCAAAAGCAAAACACTAGAGAAAGGTGGAAAGGAAAAAGGAGAAAGAAAAGCATAAATGGGGGAAAGGATGGAGAAAAAGACACAGATAGTAATCATAACTGTGAATGTGAATGGGATGAACTCTCCCATAAAACGGAAATGGATTGCAGAATGGATTAAAAACCATAATCCTACAATATGTTGTTTACAGGAAACACATTAGAAAAAGAGTGACACATACAGGGTAAAGGTAAAAGGCTGGAGCAGAATATATTATGCGTCAGCTGAAGTAAAAAAAGCAGGGGTAGCAATCCTGATCTCAGACAAAGCAAAAGCAAAAATAGATCTAATCAAAAGAGATAAGGAAGGAAACTACATCCTGCTAAAAGGCACCATAGACAATGAAGTAATATCATTACTAAACATATATGCACCAAATGGTATAGCATCCAAATTCTTACAGGAGAAGTTCAGGGAGTTACAGGAAGAAATAGACAGCAAAACTATACTAGTGGGGCACCTGAACCTCCCCCTCTCTGCACTAGATAAGTCTAACCACAAAATAAACAAGAAGTTAAGGAGGTGAATAGAACATTAGAAAAGTTAGGTATGATAGACCTCTGGAGAAAACTGAATGGGGATAGAAAGGAATATACTTTTTTCTCAGCAGTACATGGCACATACACAAAAATTGACCATGTACTAGGGCATAAAAACCTCACAATCCAATGCAGAAAGGCAGAAATATTAAATGCATCCTTTTCAGATCATGACAATAAAAATTATATGTAATAAAGGGCCATGGAAAGATAGACTAAAAAATAATTGGAAACTAAATAATCTAATCCTAAAAAATGATTGGGTCAAACAACAAATCATAGAAACAATCAATAATTTCATTCAAGAGAATGACAATAATGAGACAACATACCAAAACCTATGGGATGCAGCGAAAGCAGTTCTTAGGGGAAGTTTTATATCTCTAAATGCTTACATAAATAAAATAGAAAAAGAGGAGATTAATGAATTGGGCATACAACTAAAAAAACTAGAAAAAACAAATTAAAAATCCTCAACTAAACACAAATTAGAAATATTGAAAACCAAAGGAAAAATTAATAAAATTGAAATTAAGAAAACTATTGAACTAATAAATAAAACTAAGAGCTGGTTTTATGAAAAAACCAATAAAATAGATAACCTTTGGTTAATTTAATTAAAAAAAGAAAGAAGAAAACCAAATTACTAGTATCAAGAATGAAAAGGGCGAAGCTACCACCAAGGAAGAGGAAATTAAAACAATAATTAGGAATTATTTTGCCCAACTATATGCCAACAAATTTGACAATCTTAGTGAAATGGATACATATTTACAAAAATATAAATTGCCCAGATTAACCGAAGAGGAAGTAAAATACTTAAATAACCCCATCTCAGAAAAAGAAATTGAACAAGCCATTGATGAACTCCCTAGGAAAAAATCTCCAGGGCCAGATGGATTTACATGGAATTCTATCAAACATTTAAAGAACAATTAATTCCAATACTATATAGACTATTTGGGAAAATAGGTGAAGAAGGAGTCTTACCAAATTCTTTTTATGATACAAATATGGTGTTGATACCTAAACCAGGAAGAGTCAAAATAGAGAAAGAAAATTATAGACCAATTTCTCTAATGAATATAGATGCAAAAATTTTAAACAAAATACTAGCAAGTAGATTGCAGCAACTTATCACAAGAATAATACACTATGACCAGGTAGGATTTATACCAGGAATGCAGGGTTGGTTCAATATTAGGAAAACTATCAGCATCATTGAGCATATCAACACAAAACCAACAGAAACCACATGATCATCTCAATAGATGCAGAAAAAGCTTTTGATAAAATACAACACCCATTCCTATTAAAAACACTAGAAAGCATAGGTATAAATGGAGTCTTCCTTAAAATAATAAATAGCATATATCTAAAACCTTCAGCAAGCATTATATGTAATGGGGACAGGCTAGAAGCATTTCCAATAAGATCGGGGTGAAACAAGGATGTCCATTATCACCACTGTTATTCAATATTGTACTGGAAACCTTAGCTTTAGCAATAAGAGAAGAAAAAGAAATTGAAGGCATTAGAATAGGCAAAGAAGAAACAAAGCTATCACTCTTTGCAGATGACATGATGATATACTTAGAGAATCCTAGAGAATCAAGTAAAAAACTACTTGAAATAATAAACAACTTTAGCAAAGTTGCAGGCTATAAAATAAACCCACATAAATCATCAGCATTTCTATATATTACCAACAAAGCCCAACAGCAAGAGATAGAAAGAGAAATCCCATTTAAACTTACTGTAGACATTATAAAATATTTAGGAGTCTACCTCCGAAACAAACCCAGGAACTCTATGAACACAATTACAAAACACTTTTCACACAAATAAAATCAGATCTAAATAATTGGAAAAACATCAGTTGCTCATGGGTAGGCCGAGCTAATATAATAAAAATGACAATCCTACCTAAGCTAATTTACTTATTCAGTGCCATACCAATCAAACTACCAAAAATTATTTTATAGAGTTAGAAAAAATAATAACAAGATTCATTTGGAAAAACAAAAGGTCCAGAATATCAAAGGAACTAATGAAAAGAAATGCAGGGGAAGGTGGCCTAGCAATTCCAGATCTTAAATTGTATTATAAAGCAGCAATCATCAAAACTGCTTGGTACTGGCTAAGAAATAGGGAGGTGGATCAGTGGAATAGGTTAAATATGCAAGACACAGTAGTCAATGACTATAGTAATCTATTATTTGATAAACCCAAAGACCCCAGCTTCTGGGATAAGAACCCACTCTTTGAAAAAAACTGCTGGGAAAACTGGAAAAGAGTATGGCAGAAACTAGGCATAGACCCAAATCTCACACCATATACCAAAATAAAGTCAAAATGGGTTCAGGACTTAGATATAAAGGCTGATACCATAAGTAAACTGGGAGAACAAGGAACAGTTTACCTATCAGATGTGTGGAGAACAGAAGAATTCATGACCAAACAGGAGATAGAGAACATTATGAAAAGCAAAATGGATAATTTTGATTACATTAAATTGAAAAGTTTTTGCACAAACAAAGCCAACGCAACTAAGATTAGAAGGAAGGTAGAAAACTGGGAAAGAATTTTTACAACCAGTCTCTCTGATAAAGGCCTCATTTCTAAAATATATAGAGAATTAAGACAAATTTATAAGAACACAAGCCATTCCCCAATTGATAAATGGTCAAAGGATATGAACAGGCAGTTCTCAGATGAAGAAATTAAAGCCATCTATAGTCATATGAAAAAATGCTCTAAATTGTTATTGATTAGAGAAATGCAAATCAAAACAACTCTGAGGTACCACATCACACCTATCAGATTGGCCAACATGACAAAACAGGAAAATGATAAATGTTGGAGAAGATGTGGGAAAATTGGAACACTGATGCATTGTTGGTGGAGTTGTGAAATGATCCAACCATTTTGGAGAACAATTTGGAACTATGCCCAAAGGGCTACAAAAATGTGTATACCCTGTGATCCAGCAGGGATCAAATTAAGCTTTTGTGCTTAATTCTGCATTCTATAGGAAAGAAGGGCAAGCCTAGTGATTATTCCATGTGACAACCCTCCGCATTTTGAAATATCATGTGCCCTCGCCCAACTTCTAATCTTCTGGTCTCTAGGCTAATCTTCCCCTATTCAATTTCTTCACTATCCAGGGAGGTAATCCTTCCAGGCTGTAACTGTGGATGATGAGACCAATTTAATGTTTTTGTTTGGAATTTTAGATTTTTTTGTTTGAAATTCAAGTATAATTACTAGTATTTCTTTAGTATTTTAAGGTTTCCAAAGGACTTGATAAGCATTACCTGGTTTCTTCCTCACAACTCTATGAGGTAGGTGCTATTATTATCATCTGCATTTTACAGATGGAAAAAGTGAGGTTGAGAAAGGTTGAGTAAGAGATCATAACAAAGGGAAAAGTACCTAGATGAACAAAATATTTATAGCAATTTTTTGTGGTGGCCAAGAATTGGAAATTGAAAGGATGTCCATCAATTGAGGAATGGCTGAACAAGTTATGATATATGAATGTAATGAAATACTATTGTTCCATAAGAAATGATGAACAGGAGAATTTCAGAAAAGCCTGCATGAACTAATGCTGAATGAAGCGAGCAGAACCATTACAACATTGTACACAGTAACAGTGATATTGTGTAATGATCAAATTTGATAGACTTGGCACTTCTCAGCAATGCAGTGATCCAAGATAATTCCAAAAGACTCATGATGGAAAATGCTATCCACATCCGGAGAAAGAACTGGAGTCTGAATGCAGATCAAAGAACATATTTTCTCTCTTTTTTACTTTCCCATTGTTTTTCCCTTTTGTTCTGATTCTTCTTTCACAACATGACTAAGATAGAAATATGTTTAATATGATTGTACATGTATAGCTTATATCAGATTGCATACCATCCTAGAGAAGAGGGTGGGGAGGGAGGGAGAAAAAAATTTGGAACTCAAAATTTTATAAATGGGAATGTTGAAAACTAAAAATAAACAAATAATTGAGAGAAAGAGAGAGAGAGAGAGAGAGAGAGAGAGAGAGAGAGAGAGAGAGAGAGAAGAGAGAGAGAGAGAGAGAGAGAGAGAGAGAGAGAGAGAGAGTTGGGTGACTTGCCCAGCTAATTAAGTATCTGATGAAGAATTTGAACTCAGGTCTTCCTGACTCCACCATGTAACCCACTGTGCCATCTAGTTCTCTAATATGCAGTTGACTAATGGTCTCAGAGCTTGTGTCAATTTGGCTTTTAAAAGGGCCAGCACCATCTGCTTGACACCATTCTGTGGGGGTGGCCTTCATCCCATGTCAAGATAATAAAAATCACCAGTGTTGTAGATCCCAGGCTCCCCCTAGCACAGCCTCTAAAAGTCCAGGGCCACCTCAACACCAGGAATACCCCCCAACAACTTCAGAGGAGCACTTTAGTGGAGGAAAATAATAGTCAGTCAGCAGGTATTGGTTGGTTTTTTTAATTAATTAATTTTTAGTTTTCAACATTCACTGTTATAAGATTTTGAGCTCTATATTTTCCTTCCTCCCCAAGATGGCATGCAATCTGATATAGGCTATGTGTGTACAATCATGTTAAACATTTCCGTATTAGTCATGTTGTGAAAGAAGAATCAGAACAAAGGGGAAAAACCAAGAGAAACAGAGAGAGAGAGAGAGAGAGAGAGAGAGAGAGAGAGAGAGAGAGAGAGAGAGAGAGAGAATAGTATGCATTGATGATCTGCATTCAAACGCCATAGTTCTTTCTCTGGAGGTGGATAGCATTTTCCATTATGAATCTTTTGGAATTGTCTTAGATCATTGCTTTGCTCAGAAGAGCTAAGTCTAACAAAGTCTGTCATCACACAATGTTGCTGATATTGTGTACAACGTTCTCCTGGTTCTGCTCACTTCATTCAGCATCGGTTCATGCAAGTCTTTACAGGTTTTTCTGAAATCTTCCTGCTCACTATCATGGAACAATAGCATTCCATTACATTCATGTACCACAACTTGTTCAGCCATTTCCCAATTGACGGGCATCCCTTCAATTTCTAATTCTTTGCCACCACAAAAAGAACTGCTATAAATATTTTTGTACATGTGGGTCCTTTTCTCTTTTCCGTGATCTCTTTGGGATACAGATCTAGTAGTGGTGTTGCTGTATCAAAGGGTATGCACCTTTTTATAGCCCTTTGGTCATAGTTCCAAATTGCTGTCCAGAATGGTTGGATCATTTCACAACTCCACCAACAACACATTTGTGTTCCAATTTTCCCACATCCTCTCCAACATTTATCATTTTCCTGTTTTGTCATGTTAGTCAATCTGATAGGTGCGATAGTGATACCTCAGAGTTGGTTTAATTTGCATTTCTCTAATCAACAGTGATTTAGAGCATTTTTTCATATCCCTATAGATAGCTTTAATTTCTTCATCTGAAAACTGCCCACAAAAGGCTTTTGTTAAGTACTTACTGTACGCCAGGCAATGTGCTAAGCTTTGTGAATACAAATAAGAACAGAAAGTCTCTGCCTTCAAGGAGTTGACATTTTAATGGAAGAAGATAATACATAAAAGGAAGATTAAAAATGGGGAGGGACTGGCTGGGTACCAAGTTCAGGGCACCATGATGGAGAACTCCAGATTGCATAGCCTAGTGAAAAATGAAGAGATGGTTAACCAGGGGTAGCTAGGTGGTACACTGGGTAGAACTTCTGGATCAAGAGTTAGGATGATCCAAATTCAAATTTGGACTCAGACACTTAGCTGTGGGACCTGGGACAAGTCACTTAGCCTCTGTATGCCTTGGTTTTCTCAACCATAAAATGGGAGTAATAACATCTAGGGAGCAATAATTCTAGGGCTGTTGTGAGGATCAAATGAGATAATTTTTACAGAGTGCCTGACATACAATAGAAGCTTAGTAAATACTCATTTTGTTCCTCCCTGGAACTCCCTCCCTAAATGGATGTTCTGGGAGGAACCATTCAATCAAAGTGAGAGACTACAAAAGTGGAGGATACTTTTGAGCTGTGAATTCCAGGGTTGAAGTCTTCTAGGGCAAAGAGGCTTCTAGGGCATGGTAGAGACGTCCTAAGGACAGTGGCCTGGGGATTCCCTTAATGACACTGGCTTTGAGATGAACTGAGCACCATAGGGTAACAGAGTGAGTAGTGCCTTTGGTATTTCATGAAAACCTTGATTCAAGTCCAGTTCTGTCACTTCCTCTCTGAGTAACCCTTGGCAAGTCACTTACAACTACAAGAGGGGATAGATTTATATCACTCTTTTCATGGTGGCAAAGAACTGAAAAGTGAAGAGGTGCTCATCAGTTGGGGAATGGTTTACCCCTTTATGGTAAAGGAGTGTGATGGATTCCTATTGTGCTCTAAGAAATGATGAAGGGGAGGGTTTCAGAGAAACCTGGGAAGACATTTAGACTGATGCAAAGTGAACAGAACCAGGAAAACAAATGATGCCACAACAGCAATATTGTAAAGATAATCAACTTTAAAAGACTCAAGAACTCTGAGCACAATGACCGACCACAATTCCAGAGGATTAATAATGAAGCATGCTGCCTACATCCAAATGGAGATATAATGTACTCAGAGTACAGATTGAGGCTTTTTTAAAAAAACATAGCTAATGCAGAAATTTATTTTGCTTGAATATATATGTTTGTAGTGAGTTTTGGTTTCTCAAGGGGGGAGGGGAGGTTGAGAAGGAAATAATTCAGAGCTGAAAATAAAGTAAAATTGAACTTTAAAATAAAAGAGGAGGAATGGACTAAATGATCCCAAAGGCTTCCTGCAAGAAGTTAAAAATTTGGAGGGACATTCAGAGTGGCTGAGAATAGCTACTACCAGGCATTGTCTTGAGGCTCATGGATTATAGTAGCTGCCCTTAAAACAGCATGGAGTTATGGAACGCATAGGTTTGAAATGCTGGCTTGCTACACATGTAAGATATGTAGCAGCAGAGTTCTGAACATTCAATTATTAAATTGTGATACGAGTGTAGGTGTATAATTGTAGCCAGATTTTTTTATTTTGATAAATCTATAAATATGGAATGCAATTATCCATAATTATTATATGCTCATCTTGGGCATGAGTGTATATTGTTTCCCTGAAGAATGAATGTTGCCGATTCATGACAAAGAAACAGTGACACTCGCTTGGCAATTGTATGTTCTGCACCATTAATTACATAGAATATGTTTATTCATCATCTTCAGAGAAGAAAGCTGCCTTCAGAGGTGGGGGGGAGGGAAGGAGGGAGGGAGCATTGCTGAAAATATACTCCAGCTCTAGTGGCAAGACATGCTGTGTGAATCAGGTACTGGGTGAGGATGTAAGTGTAGGAACCATTACCAAAGCCCAGGTTGCAGACCAATGACTGTATCCTAGGTAGTGGCCAGCAGGTGGTCCAGTTATCCAGTGAGAAGCCGCCTGAACTGGGACCTAGGGATCTGGGAGCTATCTCTTGGTCTGAAGGGAGTGAATCATCCCTACCAGCTCCAATTTTTAATGATGGATATACATAGTGTCCAGAAGCACATTGAGTCTTAAGCCTTGGTCTACCTGGGGACCTGTTCTCATCAGCTGCTACCTTCTCTAATGGCTTGACACATTCTAATTCCACTGTGACACACAGAACAATAAATCCTGTTAAGGATGAAACCCATCTCCCATGCACCATCTCCAAATGTATTGGCCTTGAAGGAAGAAAAAAAATCCATCCACAATCATCCAGGGGGAAGATAGGGCTGGCTACCAAATGCTGAAGGATTAGAAATCCTCAGTAGAGAAGCCATGACAGTAATTGTCTAGCCTTAGCTTTCCTAGAGACCCTGCCCTATAACAACTACCCAGCAAAAGGGAAGGGGACCAGCCAATACTGAACAACCTGAAAGAGACCTCCACGTTGTTTTATAACAACCACAGCAGTTGTTGCTAAAGGGAAAGTCAGAACATACACAGGTATTGAAAAGCCTCAATATTACATAAATGACTTAGAGGCAACATTCAAGATAATACTATGGGAGGGCTAAAGGTAATTGCTGACAGGAAGTACCATCATTAGAGCAAACTGGAAACATAGAATGGCAGAGCTGGGAGGGCCCTTAGAACACAGGATGGCAGGGATAGCAGAAACCTGAGAACACAAAATGTCAGAGTTGAAAGGGCCCTTAGAACACAGGATGTGAGAGCTGGGAGGGCCCTTAGAACACAGCATATCAGAGCTAGGAGAGCCTTTAGAACCCAGAATATCAGATCCAGGAAGCCCCTTAGAACACAAAATTTCAGAGCTAGGAGGGCTCTTAGAACATAGAATATCAGAAATGTCACATGTCAAAACAGTGGAAAATCCGATACTTGAATGTGCACGAACCAACTTCAAGGACCCAAGCCAATGTGATGGGCCAGTGAGCCTATGAGTAATGGAAAAAAAACCAAGAAAGGAAAAATAGAATCAGTGGCTCATAGGCTCAAGCTGGAAGTAATCTTAGAGACCATTTAGTCTACCCTCTGATTTTACAGATGAGGGGGGGAAAACCCTTTGAAATAAGACCCAACCTCTTGACACAGAAAAGGGACCACTTGGGACTTCTCCCACACATCTTGTGGGACTCAGAACCCTTATCCTAGCTCAGATTCTCCCAAATGGATATTCACAATCATCTGGAAAAGAAGCACAAACAAGCTAACTTGGAGGAGAAAGGGGAAGGGAGGAGAAAGACGTGACTGAAAGGCAGATTTCAACTCAAGAGAGGGAAGATTTTCTGGCCATCGGAGCTGTCCAACAATGGAATGAGAGATCTTGTGAGATAATGCTTTTTTCCCATCACTGGAGGTGTTCAGGTAGAGGTTGAATGACTACTTATGGGTGGTGTAGAGGACATGAATTTCTGCACTGAGCAGAGAAGCTGGACTAGCTGACCTCCTTGAGACCCCTCGCTCTGATGTTCTTCCTTCTATGATCCTCTGACTGGAACCCAGTCAGCCAAAGAGCAGATGTAGGCACCCAGGGCTGGATTTGGAGCTCAGAAGATCATTGGGAAACAGGTTCTCTCATGATCATGCCCACAGAAGCCGCTCATTTCCTTGGTGAGAGCCTTCTGCCTCCCCTGCCCTCCCCAGTGTTTGGCTTTAAGCTGGAGAAGTAACCCCCACCTCGCTTGTGACTGGCATCTGTTTTTGTCGTTATCTCTCCTTCTTATTGGTGTGACTTGATGGAGGTGTGGGGGTGATGTCCCTCTCCTGAACAAATACTGCTGGAAATAATTTGTCATTTCCCCTCCCCACCTCCACTCCCCAGAAAAAAAAATTGTTTTGAGAAGCCAGAAAGCTATTTTTAAACAAGTCATACCTCTTTTCAATGTTTGAAAGTGGTGTGTGATTGGCACAGTAGATAGTGCTCTGGAGGTGGAATCAGGAAGACCTGAGTTCAAATCTAAACTCAGACACTTTGTCACCGTGTAATTCTAGTATCTATGTCATCCTTGGTTAAGTGGGCACACCACTTAACCTCTCTCTCAGCTCCAGTTTCCTCATCCGTGAAAGGAGGATTAATAATAATACTTTCCACCCCAACTGCCTAAAAATAAAAAACAATTTGGGGGGCAGCTAGGTGGTGCAGCGGATAGATCGCCGGCCCTGAAGTCAGGAAGACCTTAGTTCAAATCCAGCCTCAGATCAAACACTTGACACTAGCTGTGTGACCTTGGACAAGTCACTTAACCCCAATTGCCTAAAAACAAAACAAACCAAAATAATAACACTTCCCTTAAAGGATCATTGTGAGGATCGAATGAAATAAAATACATGTAAAGCCCTTTGCAAACTTTAAGGTGTTATATAAATGTTAGCTGTCAAGTAAACGTGCTCCTGATAGGCTGCCATGGACAAGACACTCAATTTGGAGTCTGCAGACCTGGGTTCAAATCCCTATTCTGCTGCTTGATACCTGGACAAAACATAAGCTTTCTCTGGATCTACATTTCCTTAGCTGTACAATGTGGAGATTCCCTATGGTCCCTTCTGGTTCTTACTCTATGCTCTTCAAGTAAGTGTTCAGTCTTATTCATACAGAGATTCATACAGCGTCCCATCGACATTGTCTCATTTGACCCTTATACCAAACCCAGGAGGTAGATAATGCAAGTTACTCCCATTTTATGGATGATAGAACTGTGGAGCAGAGAAATAAAGTGAGAAAGGACATTAGGGTGCACAATGACGGAACAATATTATCATATGAGTTGGACTTGAGGCCCTTCACCACCTCATTTACCCTCCTCTGGATTCTTTCCAGGTTGTTGATGCCCTGCCCAAAATGTGGTGCCCAGGACTGAATGCAGCACCCCAGATGTGGCACATTATAAGCAGGGTGTGAATGGGGAAGAAGCATATTTCAGGGCAAACAGGACTTGGAAACATTAACTCAGAGTTTCACTGGGAGAACAGATTAAAGGATCATATCCAGTGAATTCTGCCATCAAAATAAGAGCTCTTTCTTCCCCACCCCTTGAAATGTTTTAATTTGACAGAAGGCTTCAAGGGATTTGACAGAATTCATTTTTTTCCACAGATAAGATCAAGGCATTAAACAAAACACATTCTGCTATGAGAACTCTGTTAGCTGCTTGACATAATTGTATTTTATCCTGAGTTAGGTTTTGGCAAAACTGACAAGTCATTTTCTTTCCATTGACGCGTCAGATTGTTGTTTCTGTCTGAGTGCCCCAGGAGTGCGGTTGGTGGCTAGCACGAGATCTTTGCCAGCACATAGCATCCTAGGTTTTCTGAACTAGAAGGGAACTCAGAGCTCATCTTCTTCAAACATTTCATTTTACAAGTGGAGAAACTGAGGCTGAGAGAGGGGGAAATGACTTGCCCAGGGTCACACAGTAAGTAAGTTCATGGTGATGTTGGGACTCAGATAAAACCATCCCAATTCATAAAGCAACACCAGGCTATCCAGCTCGCGCCCTGAAATATCCTCACATTATGGTCATTTGCTCATGGACTGGAACCATTGTTGATGTTGGACTGAAACCAACACAGAGAGAAAAAGATAGTAACAAGGAAAGAACAGGAGGAGGGGCGGCTGGTTTGTCGACTTTCTAGGAGGAGGGAGAGTTGCTGCTAAAGAAGGGATGGGTCACATTCTTGAGGCTGAAGCCACAAGGAAGAGCCCTGAACCAAGGGATGGTGGCCTCAGTGGCAAGGAGACCTCAAGGCCTCCCCTGTGGGTGTGGGCAAAGTTCTGGTAGTTCACATAACTTCCACCCAAGTGAGGGACTTACTGAGAAAGTTGCCCAGCTGCTTCATTCTCCATGCCCTTCTTCCACCCCACCTATCGCTTCCAAACCTTTATTTCTCCCTATCCCATACTGAACAGCAAAATTCCTGGTGCATAATAGGCACTTAATGAATGTTTCTTGCCTAAAAATTCCCTGTGAGACTGTTAGAATACCAGACTGAAGGGAGCCACCATAGAAAGAATAGAATCTCAGGTGGCAAAAGGGAACTTAAGAGAGTCTAACCTCTTCATTTTACAGATGAGGAAACTGAGGTAAGAAAAGAAACTGTTAATGAGATATTTGTAATGCACTTAGGACAGTGCCTGATACATGATAGGTACTTAATAAATGCTTATTTTCTCCCTCCCCCTCACTTCTTTCCTCCCTTCTTTCTTACTTTCCTTCCTCCCTCCTTTCTTTCTGCATTTCTTTCTTCTTCCCTCCCTTATTTCTTTCCTTCTTCCCATTCTTCCTTTCTTCCTATCTCCATCTCATTCTTCTTTCTTTGCTTCCTTTCTTCCTTCCTCCCTCCTTTCCTTCTTTCTGCCTACCTTCTTTCCTTCGTACCTACCTTGTTTCCTCCCTCTTTCCCTCCCTCCCACCCTTCCTTCCTCCCTTTCTTCCTTCCTCCCTTCCTTCTGTCCTTCTTACCATATTCTTTCCTTCCTCCTTCCCTACTTTCTGCCTTTCTTTCCTCCCTCTCTTCTTTTCTTCCTTCCTTTCTTCCTTCCATAAGGTTACACAACACATCACCAGAAGAATTAGAACTAGGACCCAGGTCTCCTGTTTCCTGGTCAATTGTCCTATGTTTTATCCTCTCTTTTGACTTCTCTCTCATCTGCCTCTCAGGATTCACAGAACCAGAACCAGAGAGAGAGGGAGCAATTACAAAGAAAGAGATTTTAGCTCAAAAGAAGGGAGAGAGATCTCACCCTTTGTACAACAGAGTCAGGATCCAAAAAGTTCTGATAGAGACTAGAATGTGGGGTTGAATTGAATTGAATTAAACAAATACATATTAAGCACTTTTTATGTATGACACATGGTGCTAGACACTTGGGGTATAATCCCTGCCCCTAAGGGACTGTGTATTCTTCTGGGAATATATCAGATGAGTAAGTAAATAATTACATAAAGTACGTGCAAATTAATGCAAAGTAATGTCAAATGGGAAGTAGTGCTGATAAGTGAGGGTATTAGAAAGGGCCCAGTGTAGGAAAAGGGACTTGCTCTGTGCTTTGAATGAAGCCAGAGACTCTGTGTGTGTGTGTGTGTGTGTGTGTGTGTGTGTGTGTGAGAGAGAGAGAGAGAGAGAGAGACAGAGACAGAGAGAGTGAGAGATGAAAAGGGGGTACAGTCTCCCAGTAAGGCACCATGTGTGCAAAAGTGCAAAGATGGCAGATAAATTGCTGAATTTAGGGAATAGCTAACAGACCCAATAGGTTCTCTCTCTCTCT
Source organism: Phascolarctos cinereus (assembly GCF_003287225.1). Taxonomy (NCBI): domain Eukaryota; kingdom Metazoa; phylum Chordata; class Mammalia; order Diprotodontia; family Phascolarctidae; genus Phascolarctos; species Phascolarctos cinereus. Next base: position 369,129,303 of record NW_027556098.1, on the reverse strand, counting down.
CTCTCTCTCTCTCTCTCTCTCTCTCTCTCTCTCTCTCTCTCTCTCTCTCTCTCTCTTTCTTTCTTTCTCTCTCTCCCTCTCATTTTAGAATAGAAGGAGTCATGTAAGATAAAACCAGAAAGGTACAGCAGATGGAAGCCAGATTGGGGAGAGCTTGAAATCCCAAATTAAGGTTTCTATATTTGACCCTGGGAGCAATAGGGAGCCAGTGAAGATTTTTGAGTTGGGGATGGGAAGACAAATGACATGACCAGCCCTTTGTTTTAGAAACATCAGTTGGCAGCTGCATGGAGGATGAATCAGAGGGGGGATCACTGCAGTCATGAAGACTAGTGGAGGTAAGAACTGGATAAAAGTAAAAGATACTGTTGAAACAAAATTGTTAGGACATGGCAATTAATTGGATTTGGATTTGAGGAAGAAGAGAAGAGTCAAGGATGGTTCCAAGGTTCTAAACCTGGATGACTGGAAAATAACCTAATAAGGCAAAATGTAAAAGGGATAAATATAAGTCTTAAGCTTATGAAACAGGGGAGACTGCCTAATGAGCATCATCTGGTGCTTAGAGCATGCACAATGTGTTCTGTCCGATACCAAGTCATGTGACTGTTTAGTGAGTCCACTTATGAGCATCAAATGGAGGCACTCTGGCCTGTTTCAGGGCACATGCAAATATCCTCTATTTCTTCTTGGTTTACTGGGAGGTGATGACAATTCTTTTAGTTGGCTGCCATGAATGTACAGACTAAGGTATAAGATCTCTTTCTATCTTTCCTAGTGGCTTTTGAAAAAGAGAAAAACAAACAAATTGTGGACCTACAGTTGGGGTAGAAATAGGTAGAAATGGCTTCAGCTTCCTCATCTACCTATCTAGATACCATGTGGCCATGAATATATGGCACCTCAGTTCTTTTGTCTCTTAGTGTTTATCCTTTCTCTGAATATCAAGTGAATGAGTATTAGCAATGGAGATGGAGAAGGAAATGGCAAACCACTCCAGTACCTCTGCCCCCCCAAAAAAACCCAAAAAACAAAAACAAATGAGGTCACAAAGAGTCAGACACAACTGAAATGACTGAACAACAAAAACAATTAAATTAGAGATGGGACAGGTCAGGTTACAACCTTGTAAGCTTTGAAAAATCTGAAGAGACATCAAAAGTCCCGAGTGACTGGAGCCAAACAGCCTAATTATCTAAGTCTGGTGAGAAGCTAGCTCTGAACAGCAAACTGCTGGACCCAGGCTAGCTATGAACTGACCCAGTAGCTGAGGCCACTCTATGCTGCAGTCATGGGGAGAAGCTTGACCATTGTCTATGCCACAGCCAGAAGTAAACTTGGTGGAGATTCTTAGAAAGAAATCCCAAGTCCAGGAACTATACTTTTTTAAGATGAGTGGGGAAGGGGGGAGGGGAAGGGAGAATTGTAGGAACTTAAACCTTTAAATTACCTGTTGATACTGTGTGTCTTGTGGTACAAACATGTCTTATTATAAACAACTTCTTGATATAAACTGTTTTGGAATTAATTACATATTCTCCGAGGTCTTTCATGATAATTGGAGAAAATTCAGCCTCACCACATTGACTGAGTGGGTATATAAAGGGAATAGTGTGTAAATTTGGGGTGGGGGAGGGATTTTTTTTTTACTTTGGACCTTGCTGTCCCTTCTCAATAAATAACACTTTGCAAAAGCTAATTGCTGTTAATTTGATAATTGATATTGGGGAGATGTCATCAAGTTAAGTGAGATTGGGGAGCACACTGGATGGGGACTTGTGGGCAACACTATTAGAAATCCCAAACCACTCAGGGTGCCCCCCAAAACCCTGAGAAGAGCAATAACAGCTGATCTCTGGGGGACCCAACCTGCTAGAGCAAGTAGAGAGTGAGTCCAACATTTGAACTTGACTAAGTTTCAAAACCTTAATTTTTCAAGTAATGGTATGAAAAGTGTGACTAAATAATCTAGCAGTTTGTCCTTAAAAAGATCCAGGGGCCATAGTGGACTTCAAGCTCAATATCAGTGTCGGAAGTAAGACTTGAATCCAGGTCTTTCTGACTCCAAGCCTGGCTCTTTAACCACTAGAGAACACTGCTAAATTAAGTAATAAAATGTTATCATCGAATCAGACTCTCAGACCTCAGAATTCATATGGTTCAACACTTCCTCGGAGCAGAATTCTCCTTAGCAACATCCCTGATCATTGATGATCCAGTTTTTGCTTGATGACCTCCAGAAATAGGAAGCTCACCACCTCCATGATGTTGCTTGTTGTTTCAGGACATATAAGAGGCTCCTTATATAACACAACAGTTGGTTTAGTTTTAAACTCCCCTTGATGCCTCATGGGGCAGCTAGGTGGTGCCATAGTGGATAGAGCACCAAGCCTGGAGTCAGGAGGACCTGAGTTCAAATATGGCCTCAAACACTTGCTAGCCGTGTAACCCTGGGCAAATCACTAAACTTTTTTTGCCTCAGTTTCTTCATTTGTAAAATGAGCTAGAGAAGGAAATGACAAACCACTCTGGCATCTTTGCCAACGAAACCCCAAATGGGGTCATGAAGCATCAGACATGAATGAAACAACTGAATACCAACAACAATAACTGATACCTCATGCCTGGGAAGATGGCTAAGAAGTTGGCCAATATGAGTTTAGGAATCCTTTATCCTGGATGGGATCTTGAGTCATCATCTCGACCATCTCCATGCCTGAGCTCAGGCACATGGAATTTGCTGCTGGGCTCTAGAGGAGGGTGTGATACCAAATCCCACTCTGCCCTATAGGCTTCAGGGCAGATTTGTTTTTCACATGGTAAGCCAGAGGCTAACAAATCACAGAACCTGATCTTAGCAGATTTGGAGCCAGAAGAGAATTTGGAATTATAAGGTCATAAATCTAGATCTAGAAGGGAATTTGGCAGCCGTGTAGTCCAACCCCCCCATTTTAAAGATGGAGGAACTGAGGCCTAGAGAAGTTAATTCACTCATCCATGGTCTCACAGAAAATAAGAGACAGTCAAGACTTGAACCCAAGGCTTCTAACTCCAAAGCCAACACCCTTTCCATTCTACCAGGCTATTTTCCCCAGCATTTTTTTTTCCATTTTCCAGCATTCTGTAGCTCAAAGAGTCTGATCAGCGCTTATAGTCTTAAGTCAACCAGCACTTTCTAATGCTATCCACTCCTCCTTGTCATTCCTGCTACCATTGTCTGGTTCTACCTCCCGCATCTTACCCTACTTATTGATTTCCTCCACCTCCAGCTCCTGGGTCATCATGGCAAGTAGCCCAGACTCACTAAGTACAGAAAAGATTTCTTTATAAGGAAAGAGTGAAGTCCAGGACATATACCTAGTCAGAATGCAAGAAATCAAAGGTCAAAGGTTATCTGAGCAATTAATAATAATGGTAATAAATAATAGTAATAATAATAATAAAGGACATTTATATAGGCCTTTAAAGTTTATAAAGCCCTTTTCACATATCATCTCACTGGAGACTCAGAAAAAGCCTGTGAAGGTGCCATGGGCATTATGATTATTCCAGTTTTATACATGAGCAAACTGAGGGTCAGAGAGGTTAAACTATTCATCCAGGGTCACACAACTGGTAAGTATCTCAGACAAAATTGGATAATAGGTCTTCCTGCCTCTAAATTCAACACTCTGCATTCTACACTCAATTGGCTAGGCCCAATCATCCTAGCCTATGTTAGTTCTCTCTTAGCCCCAACCTTCATCCTTTGTTCAAGTTACACAGCTAGTTAGTGATGGAACCAGGGCTAGGACTTAGAATTAGCTGCTATAATTCACTTACATTGCACATTCTTTAACCAGGTTAAAATTCAGCAGAACAATGATGCAATCAAGTTTGCACACACACACACACACACACACACACACACACAGCCAATATATACATAAATACTCATGTTGTATCTATACAAACTCACATACACACATAAATACTCAATCTTTGACCTCAAGATATAAGCTACTCACTTTGCATGAAGGATGAGGTTACGTTATTAAGTATAATTTCCAGGAGTGTCAGGCTTTGAATCCAATTTCCCAGGTATTTTGAAAGACAAAGCAGAGTGGAGAGTGAGTGAAAGAGCCAAGACTCATCACATTCTCCAGAATCACATCATCCTACAAGATTACATCAACCCTAAAATTCACACCTCCTCCTCAGCACTCCCTCCTCTCTCTCTCTCTTTCTCTCTCTCTCTCTCTCTCTCTCTCTCTCTCTCTCTCTCTCTCTCTCTCTCTCTCTCATTACAGAGGGTGGAGGATGAACAGTAGACATCTCCCCTCAGATCCTCCACAAGGTTGGGCACATAGTAGGTGCTTAATCAATGTTTATTGATTGACTGAGTTAAGGGAAGGAGGGTAGAAGACTGTCAGCATGTTAGTGGAGAACAGTGTACAGTGGGGTGTGGACATAGACAAGAACACAGATGGAATTTTGAGCTGAACACCATAAAAACATAACACTATGGATGCTGAGCGTATCTAAGAAATGCTTACCAAAAACTTTGGGTTTTTTTCCTACTAGAGAGTTTCTTTCTAGGAAAAGGGAAAACATCAAGACATACAATTTGTGGCATTGTGGAGAGAGCATGGGGCTTGGAATCATGAAGACAAGTTTGAATTCTACTTCTAACACTTGCTAGCTATGCAACTGAAGGCAAGATACTTAACCTCTCCTGGCCTCAGTGTACTCATCTGAAAAAATAATAGCACCTTGGGAAGATGAAATGAGATTTTAGACAGACAGATAGATAGATAGATAGATAGATAGATAGATAGATAGATAGACAGATAGATAGATAGATATAAAGCATTTTGTAAATCTGGACATGACATAAATGTTAATAATTATTATGCTTAAGCAAAATTTTTCTTCTGCAAGTTTTGTGAGCCATATATTTGTGAGAGGGATTAATGACAACATCCCTAGAGGGAAGGGTATACAATATGAAGTTGCCAAGTTATCTGGTTAGGGAGATGAGCTAGAACCATCATAAAGAGGTTCTAGTACAAGAATTCCATGCATTAAAATTTTTTTCACTCTGGTCTTTTTTCACCCTGGTCCAGGGTTGGGATAGATGGATGTTCCTATTGAAAGGCCATGCGAGACTTTTCAGAGGTAGCCTTCAACCAAGGGCTAGCTTCTTTCAGGACAGACTCATAGGTGGGCTAAGCCCAGGGGTCATCATGGAACTTGATGGTGTCACATGGCTAGAGTGACCTGGTCTGGGGATCCCAGACCATCTCTTCAAGGATTTGCAGTTTGGGGCAGGAGACAAAGACCAGAATGGAGAGGATTTGAAAATAAGTAGAGGAGAATGGGAGATATTAGAGGAAAGGTGCCCAGGGAGAAATGTGTGAGGGACATTGAGGAGGCTGATCTGACCACTAGGACCTCCAGGGCCACCTCAGTCTCCCCTAGCTTTTAACTGGGGGCAGAAATATAATTCCTCCAATATCTGGCTTGAAGCCAAAGTATTACACGTTCACAAGTGGTACTCTCATGTGGCTGGACTTTCTGATGGGAGTGCCAGCAGCCCAGAGTTCACCAGAATCTTTGGATAGGGGACACCTTACTCTCAGGCTGACTCAGGGTCACTCTGTAAATGGATCTAATGAAAGGGGAGAAGGTTTGTTAGTCTATGATGTCCCCCAACACTTAATCAAGTGTGTTATGGGGAAGCATTTGAAACAAAACACAATTTGTAAAGTTGTTCAGCGCTACCCACCCCGCAGTCCCAGACCTGAGAAGAGAGAAAGTCATCTCCACTCACCTCATGCCATTCCTCCAGGGAGGCATCCAAGGGCAGGGACCCACAAATGAGTTTCATTTAATTCTTGAATAGCCAAGGAAGCAGCCAGAGACAATGAAGTGGCCCAGTGGATAAGGTGCCTTGATTGGAGTCAGGAACACCTGAGTTCAAATACGACCTCGCAAACTGTGTGACTTAACAGCTATCTGCCTCATTTTCCCCTTTTGTAAAATGGTAAAAATAACACCTTCCTCCTAGGGTTGTTATGAGGACAAAAAGAGATAGTATTTATAGTATTTTTCAAACCTTAAATTGCCATATAAAGACTAGCTCTTATTATTATCTCCATTTTGCAAATAGAAATTGAGGCTCTATATCAGATTGCTTGCTGTCTTGGGGAGGGGGAGGGGAGGGAGGAAGAGAGAAAAAAATTTGGGAACTCGAAATCTTATAAAAGTGAATGTGAAAAATAAAAATAAATAAATATTTTTAAAAAGGAAAATAAAAAAGAAATTGAGGCTTATTGGAGTGAAATGTCCAAGGTCACTCAGTAAGTTAGAGGCAGATGCAGTACTACCAGAAGACCTAGGTCTCTTAATTCCTTTCTATATTTCTGGAAACCTGGCCACCATACTATCCCACCCTCCACTCTCCCCTCTATAGTCTATTATCACCAACTCATATGGGTAACAGACAATTTTGTCCTCAATTCATGGTAAATGGCATTACTGACAACAGCAGGAAGGGGAAGACCAGAGTTGTCAGGAGACTTGGATTTGACCAAGTTCTGCCATTTGTAGTTTGTATCTTTTCTTCCCCCACCTCCACCCCCATGCCCCAGAGCTACTGTTTGGATAAACAGTTGGATAACTGTTATGCCTAATGTAAAGAAACCCTTTCTGCAAATCAGAGCTGTCCAAAAATGAAATAACAAACACATAACTTCTCCATCATAGGATGGGATGATCAGGGATGTGATGGAGGCAATCCTAGCTCAGGTACAAACTCAACTAGACAATCTCTAAGGCTTCTTCCATCTCTGACATTGTGTGTTCTAAAGTCCCTCCCAACTCTGATGGTTTATATTCTAAGGTCCCTTTGACCTCTGACATCCTGTGTTCTAAAATCCTACCCAGCTTTGAAATTCTGTGTTCTAAATTCCCTCCCAGCTCTGACATTTTATATTCTAAGGTCCCTTTCACCTCTGACATTCTATATTCTAAAGTCCTGCCCAGCTTTGAAATTCTGTGTTCTAAAGTCCCTCCCAGCTGTGGTATTCTATATTTTTTAGTTCCCTTACAGTTCTAAACTATTTTTAAAGTACATACAACATAAGTATAATCTCATTTGTGGGGGAAGTCTAGCAGGTAAGGAATGAGGGAAGGCCCACCCTCACATAGGCCTTCTGGTAGTGACAATCTGCAGCTCTTACATTCTGCTTTGTTTCATCCCTCCCAGTTCTGACATTCTGTGTTCTAAGGACCCTCCTAGCTGTTCTCTTTCATCTCTAACATATCATGTTCTAAGGTCTCTTAGAGATCTGATAGCCCAACTTCCAAGATCCCTTCCAACTCCAACATGTTTTATTCAAAGGATCCTCCCAAGTAAAAAGATCCATCCTACTGTCTGGTCCTAGATCTCATATGGCCTTTCTATTTGCATCAGGACCACAATTGCTATTCACCATTATACTTCGAAGGTTCCTTCCTCCTCTGATACTCAAAAATTTGGGGTTTTCTACCAAGAAAAATATTGTCCCTCTCCAAACTTTCTCAAAAATCGGAAGGTTTTAAAAATTCAAGATGAAGTCATTCCCACTCACTCCCATCACACCCTACCCACACTTGCAGCTATATTTGTCCTCACTAACTCCTAGGAACAATGCTGAGGTTTTCTACTTTCATAAGAAACTCCTGCTCAAATGAGAAATGTGCCAGCTTAATTCAGTTGCTCAAATCCTGGAGAGATGAGATCAGAATTCAGGCCTGAGAAAGAATAATTCCCTTCCTCCCTTTTCCCCTCCCTGGTGGCCAACATTCCTGCCTTCTAGCTTGGGAACACGAATACCTGAGGACTCCACAGAGCTTAATGACAGATTTAAAGCCACCCTCAATACAGCTGTCATCAAGTAAGTGGAATCAGTTGGCTCAGCATTGGCTGAGGTGACGTTTGGCTTGGCTTCAGCTTTCAGAGATTCTCTTCATTCTGCCAACAGCCTTGTTCAGCCTCCCCACCTTGGCCACCTCTGGCTCTTAAGATGATGACTTTGGCTGCAATTAGAATAGACAAAATGCATGGGAAGACTTGTCCAGCCAAGACCTTCCTCAAGGAAGTTCCTTGCCTCTAGAGCTTAAGGAAAGCTTTTTGGAAATAGTGGATGGGGTGAGGAGAATCACTGGAACAGGATTATCAGAAAGCCCCAGAAACCTTAGAGAAGTCAGGCTAGTCTTGATCTTTCCCCTTCTAATCCTAACACTAGGAGGCATAGACTTACAGCAAGGATGTCCAAGCTCAAACCCTTTATTTGACACATAAGGAAACTGAGGCACAAAAAAGTGACTTGCCCACAGTCACACAGTAAGTATTTGAGGTAGGACTTGAACCCAGGACTTTTTGATTCCAAGCATTGCACTATCCGCTGTGCCACCTAGCTGCTTCCCTTCTACTGTTGGGCCAGAGTCTTAGTTAAACCTGGTGGTAGAAACCTAGAATAACAAGTTAATAACATCACTTTGGGTCACATGACCAACAAGATGTGGAATTAGCCATTTTTTCTGATTGTTATGATCTCTTAAACCAAAATTCTCTCTAAAACAGAAATTATTCATCAAAGATAAAGCAAGTTCACCCCTCTCTATACAGTCTACAACACCCTGAACCCAAAAGAAGGTTAAAACAATTAAAATAAAAACATAAAGTGATTCCTACTTTGAGCCCACTCAACATTCCTTCCCCTTTGACCCACCAGGCTACCTGCAGCAAGGACCTGACTCATGAGCTTGCAACAAAACTCAGCCTCACCCTTATGGTCCCTACCCTCTTTCCAATGCCATGAAGATCTGGGCTCCAGGCCGTGAAAGCTTACTGAGTCTAAGACAGACAGATGGACAGACAGACAGACAGCACCTTGGCAGCATTCTGTGTTGGGAAAGATCTCTTCAAGAGAATGGAGGAACAGAGAGAAAGGGCCAGGACATGTGTCTGGGCTTAAAATAGAGCTCAACCCCACACTGACTCCTCCTCCCTCCTCCCAGAGCCTCAGAGACCCAAACTACAGAAATCAATTCTGTAGCACCAGTGGAGAAGGAAATATGTCCTCTGGATCTAGTAAATGAGGTTAGGCATCTATGCATGAGTACTGGAACACAAAGCAAACTGACCTAACACTTGGTGAGACAAAGGATCCTGTGGAATTTGAAGAGAACATGGAACCACAAAATGATGTTCCTGAGTGATTTTAAAAGTAAAATGAGAATTATGAGGGTAGAATTTATGGCCTTCACAGCAAAAATAATCGGCAGAACAGAAAAATGTGAATCCATGATAGCAAGTCTCACCCAAGAAACAAAAGAGAGAAAAATAGATTGGGGATGCAAATTCATAGAAGTGAAAGACAATCTAGGGAAGAGAAGCAAAAAATAAAAACATTGAAAGAAAACATGCTCACTGTACAATAAAAAAATACTGATCTCAGAGAGTTAATATCAACAATCATAGAAAAATGCTCCCCAAGCCCACTAATACTAAGAGAAATGCAAATTAAAAACAATTTAGAGATTCTACCTTACACCCAGTAAGTTCACAAAGGGGACAAAAGGAAAATAGTCCTTTTTTTTTGATGGATTGTAGAAGAAGAAACACAGGAAAGCATTGTTGTAAAATAGCTGCGAACTGCTTCAACTATTCGGGAAAGCAGATTGCAACTATATCCCAAAAGTCTGCCCTTTGACTCAGTGATATTATTCTTAGGTATATACTCCTTGAGGGTCAAGGACAAAGGAGAGGACTGCTATGTATATTTCTAGCTAGGATATTTCTAGCATCGATTTTTGTATGGTAGCAAAGAACTAGGAATAAAATGGATGTCCATCAATTGGGAAATGGCTAAACAAATTGTGTTATATAAATGTAATGGAATATTATTTTGTAATAAGAAATGATATTTTGATGGAAAGAATTGCATTACCTGATACAGCATGAAATAAGCAGAACCCAGAGGACAATTGATGCAGTGACTACCATAACAATGTAAGAAGAAGCAATATTTTTACATGCAAAATCATACAAAACATATTAGCCATGTTGGAAAAAAACCACAGTAAAAAGCAAGAAACAGAGAAAGTGAAAAACTATACTTCAATTTGCACTCAGAGTTCATCAGTTCTCTCTCTGGAGGTGAATAACATTTTTCTTCATGGGTACTTTGGAATTGTCTTGGTCTTTCATGGTTAATCATTGTTACAATATTGTTGTTACTGTGTAAAATGTTCTCCTGGTTCTGCTCACTTCACTTTGCATCAGTTTATATACTTCCAAGAGGAAGTAATATTGAAAGACCTCTGCAGTCTGAACAAAGAAGCCAGCCATCATAAAACAAATGTACCTCTTGCTTCTTGGCAAGAGAATGAATTCTCAGGCATGGCCAATGTAAGGTCACAGTTTCTTATATAATCCTCTTTCTTATTTGTTGTATATTGTAATGTCTATTGATGATTAAATTCAGAAATAATTTTTAATCAAAAATGAGTTAATGCCCCCAAAGCTGGAAAGGGGGTTGATATTTATAGCCCCCTCCAGAACCTACTACTGTAAGGTTTCCTAACTTAAAAATTAGGTCTTCAGCCCTGCCCAGGGAAGCAAGGGGATGACTACATGGAGGCTATGATACTCTGGTGGAATTATAGAACCCTAGAAATAAGATATATTCTGAGGACAGTGGGAGGGAGATATACAGAAAAGGTCACTTCCTAGAAATTTTGAGGTGCCATATATTAAGCAGAGAGGAAAGTATAGGAAAGGAAGAAGAAAAGACACGCCAAGAATGGATTTGGCCAGTACCCTTCATTCCTACTCTGCCAGTTCCTTATAGGTCAGTTCAATGAGCATTTATTAAGCACTTGAGAATTCTGAGCTACAATAGGTCTAAAGCTGATCAGATGTATACACTAAGTCTAGCAACATTATGGTGAGCCCCTGGGAGATGGGAGGGTAGGGTAAGGGGAAACCAAGCTTCCTAAGGAGGAGTGAAATTGCCCAAGTCTGAAATAGAGAAGGTCAAATCTTCCTTGCCAATCAGCAGTGGGATAGACAAATGGATAAATAGATCAATAAAAATATATAAGAAAATAAATGCTTTCAGTGATTTCCCATAATAGGTCCCAATGAACATACACTCTCTAAACTCCTTCCCATTAACAATGATCCTATTTCATGAAGAGAAAACCTAGAGGAAACACAGTGTTCAGATATCTGCAGGGCTATCATATGGATAGCAGAGTAGCTTTAGTTTAATTGACTCTAGAGGGCAGAACCAGACCAACCAGTGAAGGTTACAGGTAACTTGTAACAAAGGAAAGCAAGCAAAACAACCAATCAGATAGGTGTGCCTGACAGAATAAGCAACATTCTATACCCATTGTACTCCACCTCTTTCCCCAAAGGAGGGGAGTATGTTTCATCATCCATTCTCTTGGGCCAAGATTGGTCTCTGAAAGTAGGACCACAGGTTATGAGTTGGGTGCTGTCTAGTCCAACCCCCTGGCTTTTCGGAGGAGGAAACTGAGGACCAGGGAGATTACCCAAGGTCATATGGAGGAATAAGTGATGAGGCGAGCATTTGAATACTAGTTCTCAATTCCAAATTCAAGTAGCCTTTTCCACTATGCCCCACTAGTTCATAGTTTACTTGCCACATAGTCTTGTTCTTCTTGCTGTTTACTCCTTTACTCCTAAACTGTTCTCTGAGTCCTGTTTGCCCCATTCTCTACTAGGTCATACAAGTCCTACCATTTATCTCCAAATTCCCCATGTTCATTATTCCTCATACCACAATAGTATTCTACTACATTCACGTATCACAATTTGTTCTGCCATTCTCCAATTGATGAGTACCTCCTTTGTCTTCATATCCTTTCAGTACTGTGTCTGTGGGTCAAAAATACAGACCCAGAATCTACAAGTAGAAGAGGACTTCCAATGTCCTTCAGTTGAGAAAGTTGATTCATTGAGGACCTTTATTCTATTCCAATCAGTATTAATCAATTTGATATGATAGGGGTAGTGATTATAAGTTCTGTATAATTGGCCTCAGAGCTGTGAGCTGCAGATAGTAAGATCACTTGCATAATCATAGGAATCTATAGTCCCTCTACCCTTGTTTTTCTTTGTCATGGTGACCAAGCCCACTGTGACAGAGGTGACTGAACTATACGGAGAGTCCCCCAACTAATTTTGTACCTCTGGACCATTCTCTCTTGTCCAACATGAGCAGGTGTCCATCTTATGACCATCTTATAACCGAATAGTCAATGGAGATATTCCTTGCTTCACCCAACTTGTGATCCTGCTGACAGATCATTTTTGCTTATTTTTGTTTATGCATCATTTGTCCAGCAATGGAATCATTCTGTATCTGGTATAGCTGTTCTTGAATGTTTAAATATCTAAAAATAGGCCCCTGCAGGAGGAAGTAACTCAGATTGTGAGGAAGATCCACTTCGTTAGGGGGGACCATGAACCCTTTAATAAAGTACCATTGGCTCTGGGCTCTGCCTCACTCTCTCTTATTGGAGCCTGGGTATTTTTTATCCCCACTGAGTGTCTTTAACCTAACTCTCACAGTGACGAGTTTGGTTTCCCACACAGCTGAATCCATCTCTCCTTTAGGATTCTAAGGGTGCCCCCAAGGGGTTCAAGGTTTTTCTCTACTTCACTTGTCCAAAGCCCCCATTTTGGTGCGGTCTTCCTGATGCCAGCTGATGATGATTAGGACCCCTATATCATTTAACCAGTTAATACCAATTAGCATTTGCAGGGGGATATTTACTAAGAAAATACAGTGATATCACATGCATACACATTTTCCCCCCAATATCCTTTAGTACTTTAATGCCGGGGGACAGTAGACTCAGCCATAAAGCACTCACCCCAACCAAATTCACTTTTGATGTGTCTTAGCCAATGGAGCCAAAATCTTCAGGGTCAATCCACCGCTGAACTGAGTCCCACTCACTCTTTGCTCTCCTTCACCAAAAGCTTACAGAAGTTCCTGCCGCCTCACTCCAACACACAGAGGCAGGAAAAAAAGAGAGAGGATGGTAACCGGTTAGTTCCTTTTGAATACATGCCAATGCTGGTTCAGCTGCTAATTAACTCAGTAAGCAGACCAGAAATGGTCATAGAACTCCTGTGCATTCTCTGACATAGAGATCGGGGCTTGTCCATTTCGTGTTGTCAGCTATGTCCAGAAATATAGGCTTATCAGATGTGCACACTCCCAGGACTCATTGGCCAGGTCCCTCTTATATTTATATACACACACACTGTACTCTCCCATAGCTCGGTTTCCTGGTGGTTATAATGCTAGACTTTGAGTCAGGAAGCCCTAGGTTGAAATCCAGCCTCAGGCACTTAGTAGCTGTGTGATTGCCTTGAAAAGTCGGTTCATCTCTGATTTAGTTTTCTCATCTGTAAAATGGGGTTAATAATAACACCTCTCTCCCACGGTTGTTGGAAGAACAAAATGAGATAATATTTGTGAAGTGCTTTACAAACCTTAAATCACTATCTAAATGCTAGCTATTATTACTCCCTAATAGAATGTAAGCTCCTTTAGGGCAGGGACTTCTTTCTTCCTCTCTCTCTCTCTCTCTCTCTCTCTCTCTCTCTCTCTCTCTCTCTCTCTCTCTTTCCCTCTCTCTCTCTCTCTCTCTTCCTCCAGCATGCAGCGCAATGCCAAGAACGTAGTAGGCACTTAATAAATGTTCATTGATTGGTCACTTAATTTAATGTTTCAACAAACTGTGATTCCATGAGCACGCCTCCACCTTGCATCCTTGAAGATCTTGTGCCTTTATAAACAGTTTTCATGAATTGTCTTGGCTAGAAAAAAAATCAGAACTGAGTGACCAGCCTCTTAGTGATGAGCTCCTCCAGATGAACAGAAGAATATTTAGGGCCTGTACTCAAACCATTTCTAGCTCAGCGGGACCTTCCAGGGCTCACAAGAGTAATTCTCTAATGTCACAATGAGGCATTGAAGGAAGGGAGTTTTAGTGGAAGAAAAGGGAGGAAGGAAGGAAGGAAGGAAAGAGGGAGGGAATGAAAAAGGGAGGGAATGAAGGAGAGAAGAAGGGAGGGAGAAGAATGGAGGGAGGAAGGAGGTAAGAAAGGAAGAAGGGAAGAATGGAAAGAGTGAGGGAAGGAAGGAAGGAAGGAAGGAAGGAAGGAAGAAGGAAGGAAGGAAGGAAGGAAGGAAGGAAGGAAGAAAAAGCTATTTAGGGAAGACATTTTGAAATAAAGAAATGACTTGGTTTTAGACTAGAATGTCTTTCTCCCCAGGAAGGGCAGTGGCCAAGACTGTGCTTACACAGTCTGTTGAGCTCTGCCTGCTGTCTCCTTGCTCCTATGTCCCTAGGAAAGGTGGAAAACCATAAACACAAATGGTGGCTGACAAACTATGCTCTTAATCAATTAGTGCTCCTCATAAGGGCTAATTAATTGTTGCATAATGTAAGCCCTGTAATGATGCTTCAAAACAAACAGTCTCAGGAGTGGAATGCCACTGGTTATTCCCAAGGGGGAGAAGTGATTTCTAGGTGCACCTGGGAGATTCCAGCTTCCTTTCTAATGAGTGTGAACCCCCTGCCCCAGTGGTGGCCTCCAGGGATGGAAGTGTTGCCAGGAAAGATGGAAGTGTTGTCTTGGACATGATCTGCTGTAAGAGAAACTCAGGAAGTCTCTCTTGACCTAAAATATCTCTTCATTAACACCTAAATTCAGCCGTTAGAGATTCACCCCTCTGGGTTCAGAAATGGTCATTTGTTTATTCTTTTTTAAATGCAAATCCACCTGGAGGGGGGAATTCCTTCATATCTCAGTATTGATGAACTTATTTGATGCCTTCTCCCTTGAAAAGAGGGATCTTGCACAGCTGACCCTGGGTAAGTCATTTCATCTCTCTAGGTCATTGCAACATTTGAAAAGGTTGAATTAGGCTACCTTTAAGTTCCTTTATAAATCTAGCACTATGTTCTAATATTCTAAGTTCGGGGGTTCCTACCACTTCTGATATTCTGTGTTCTAAGGGACCTCCCAGCTCTGGCATTTTACATTCTTATGCCCCTTCCAGCTGTGACATCCTCTCTTCTTCCAAATCTGACGTTCTGTGTTCTAAGATTCCTTCCATATCTGACTAAGGCCCCTTCTAGTTCTGACAGTCTATATTCTACATTGCAAATATTATCAGACTCAGTTGATGTGTTAGTTTTGCTAAACTGCTATTTTTCTCTTTCTTTGTCAGTGAGCAAGGGAGGGGGAAAGGATATATTTGGAAATTAAGGTAATATAAGAACAGCAAAAAGATATTTAACAACATCCTATTTTCTGAAGTCCATTCTGAGTTGAACATTCTCTAACTCTGTTTCAAGGCCACCATTCTAGAATCTACCATTCTTCTCTCTTCTACTGGGGGCCTCCGGAGAGAAGGAGCCTTTGGAAGGAGGGAGAGCACAGAGGAAATCGAGGAAGGTGGAGTCCATGGTATAGGGAGCACAGAAAAAAACTCCCCCAGTGTCATAGTGGTGCTGACTTGCATGCTGGCCCTGAGACACACCCCCATTGTTCTCCATCCACACAAAGAATGGGAGATTCTCCATCTTCCTCCAGCCCTAGCCCAACCTTTCTCCCCGGTTAAAGGTGATCTAGTGACCAAACTGGCAAGAAATGCTTCAGATTTGGAAACAAACTAATTGCCAGACCCCACCCCCAGTACATACTCCACTGCCTATGCACAGCTCCCCTGCTCTGCCCCCTTTTCACAGTGAGGCCTTCCATTTGGCCCAACAAAGGCCAAAAGTCTATAACAGTCTACACCCCCCACTCCCACACTGAGTCAGGCTTCTCTACTGCAGCATCTCTTGGCTCCTTAAAGAGGGATTTATGGACCTGACATTTAGATTTGTATTAGAGACACTGAGATCAATGTTAATGCATTCCCCATAACTAATATTTTGCACTTGGATGGCTGCTTCCTCCTTGAGATGTCTAAGTGCTTTACTATCATTAATTACATTGCCCTAGCCATGTCACCCCCCCATGAAGACCTGAGAGAGGAGCCTGCCACACAGGCAAACCTGGGCAGTCAGCAGAGCTGGCCTTTGCCCCGGCTCTTCTCTCCTCCTTGACCTGACTTGTGCCTGACTCTACCACAAGATCACAGAGTCAGGAAGAACATTAGACTACATGGTGTCAGAGCTGAAGGGGCCTCAGAATATAGAATGTCAAAGTTGTGAGGGCTCTTAGAATGTAAGGTGACAAAGCTAGACTGGAATTTAGAACGTAGAATTTAAGAGCTAGGAGGGCCACCAGAACAGAGAATGCCAGAATTGGGAGAGCCCTTAGGACACAGGATGTCAGAGCTGAGAGGACCCTTAGAACATAGGATGTCCTAGCTGAGAGGGACCTTAGAGCACAGAATATCAGAGCTGGGAGGGGCATTGCAACATGGACTATTAGACACTTTTATAATTACACAAAGTACATCACATCTACATTTTACAAAGCATTTCCTTCACAAGTATTCTGAGAGAAAGCAAATATTACTAATTCCACCTAACTGATGAGGAAACTGAGGCATCAAAAGACTAAAAGGCTACTCACATAGTCACACTGCCAGTAACTGTCCTAAATGAAACTGGAGTGAGGCCAGGCCTTCCAAGGGCGGTATGCGTTCCACTCCATAACACAGATTCTCCCTAAGAATGTCGGAACAGCAATGGCTCCTTAGAGCACAGAATGATCGAACACAGAATGACTCTTTAGAAATCACATCTGCCAACTCCTTCATTTTACAGATGAGAAAACTGAGTCCCTTAGAAGAGAAGTGGCATACATCCAGTTGATGACAGAGTCAGGACTAGACCCAACATCAGTGATCTTTCCTCCAAAATGGCACCTCCTAGTTCCCGGGTACTAAGTCACAGGAGGACCTAAGCTTGAGAAAACAGAAGGAAGATGTGGGATGTGTATTTTTTTCCTCCTCTACCATCAATCTGCTGCCAGATTTCTGACAGGTGCAGGGAGGGAGGAGAGCACCCGCCCAAGGAGATGTTTCTGTCTCGCCTCCAGGGAAACTTCTGCAGCCCTGTTCTTCCCAACTGAGCCCAATCCTTGCAGGCAGGTCCTGCCTCACCCACAGCTAACTGTGTCCTTTCCTGGAACTCAGTCACACAACATATGGCCCTGTAATTCTGAGCCATCTGGTTGTTCCCTACCCATCAGGTATTGTGTTCATTACACCTGTTCTAAAAAGGATGAATAATGAACTGAGGTGTGAGGAGGGGCCAGATTTCACATCAGCTTCCTCGCCTCCATTATAAGACATCAGCCAGTCCAGCATGTGCCCAGGGAAAAAGCAATTTCAGATTCTAGGTATGAGATGGAGGTGAAGATGAGTATCTACCATGTCCCCCGGCCAAGCCATGACAGATGTTTTTCATTAGATGAACAAGAGAAAAGTGAGGCATGTTTCCAACTTTGAAATAATAAAAGTCAATGGCAAGATTTGAGTCCCGGATCTGGTAGAGTCCATCTAGAGTAGGGGTTCTGAGCCTCTATTGTGTCCTGGGTCCCTTTGGTATCAGGTGAAGTCCTTGGATCCCATCTTAGAATCATATTTTTAAGTCCATAAAATACAATAAAGGAAACTAATTATATTGACTAAAGCTGTAATTTTTTCCCATCCTTGTTCATAGACCCTTGAAACCTACGTACAGACCACTGGATCCCAGGTTCGGAACCTGTAATGTAGAAGTGCTCAGAAACAACATACAGTACTCCCTTTATGGCCAGAGGGAGCCCCTGATCTACAAGATGTTTCTGTTATAAGTGTCAAAATTCTGCGGATTCCCTTGGGATCTTCTGTCTGACCAGATCTGTAGGTTTGAAAATATAACTACTGAGCGTAAACTGGAATCATATCTGGTGTTGGCATGGGCGCCATCAATAACAATGACATCACCACAGCATGGATCATGTTGGCATTGACTGCATCAAGAGCACTTGCTTGCTTTCCTTTTAGCAAAAGCAGAATTCCTTTCTTATTCATAAGAAAACTGAGGCCTTCATTCCTCAAATATATAGGGAATCAAACCAAATTTATAAAAACAAGAGCCTTTCTCCACATGAGAAATGGTCAAAGGATGTGAACAGGCACTTTTCAGAAGGAGAAATCAAAGTTTTCAATGGTCTCATGGAAAAAAATGATCTAAGAGAAATGCAAGCTAAAACAGCTTGGAGATACCACTTTACACCTATTAGATTGGCTAACATGACAGAAAAGGAAAAGGAAAAAACCTAGAGGGATGGTGAAAAAACTGGGACACTAAGGCATTGTTGACGCAGTTGGAACTGATCCAGTCATTCTGGAGAACAATTTCAAACTATAGGTCTATAGTCCAAAGAGATCAGAAAAAAGAGAAAAGGATCTATTTGCACAAAAATATTTATAGCAGCTTTTTTTGTGGAGCTAAAGAATTAGAAATCAAGGTGATGCCCATCAGTTAGGAAATGGCTGAACAAGTTGTCATATATGATTGTGATGTAATACTATTGTGTTATAAGAAATGACAAGCAGGGTGCTTTCAGAAAAAAACTTGGAAAGGCTTACATGAACTGATGCAAAGTGAAGTGAGCAAAACCAGGAGAAGAGTGTACATGGTAGCAGCAGTATTGTAAGGATGATCATCTGTGAAAGATTTGGCTACTTTGGTCAAGACAGTGATCCAAGACAATTCCAAAAGATCCCTGTTAAAAACTGTCATCCACCTCCAGAGACAGAACTGATGAACTGGGAATGCAGATTGTAACATACCTTTAAAATTTTTTCTTTACCTTTATTGTTTTATTTTGTTTGTGTTTTCTTTTGCAACGTGGCTAATATGGAAATGTATTTTGCATGATCTCATATGTATAATTGAAATCAAATTGTTTGCCTTCTCAAGGAAGGGAGAAAGGCAGGAGGGGAAGAGAGAATTTGGAACTCAATTTTTTAAAAAATGATTGTTAATTTGTTGAATATTTTAAAAAGTAAAAGAATGTCAAGGCCTTAATAAGCCAAATTCCATGAAACAAAGGCATCAGCCTCAACTGTGCTCTGCCCTAGTCTGCCTACGTCTAGAGTACTGAGATTTTATAAAAATGTTTGTACCAGGGTTATTCAACAACTCAGTGTTGGTAGTAAACATTTGTTAAGTGCCTTTTCTGTGCCAAGCACTCTGTCAAGTATAGTGGAGCGTATATTGTATTGTATCGCATTGTAAAGCAGTCCCCAGGATTCCTTTTTCCTCTTAAAAATTATCGAGGACATGGCACCAAAGAGCTTTTGTGTATGTTGGTTACATTTGTCGACATTTGCCATATGAGAAATTAAAATGTCTTAGTGTTATATTATTGTGAAAATAGTTTTGACCTTGTGGGTTCCCTGAAAGAGTCTTGGGGAATCCCAGTTGTCCTCATTTTGGGAACTGCTATTATAGTAGATTTAGTACTAGGTTTGGATTCAGGAAGAGATAGGCTTGAGTGTTGCCACTGACCTTTACAACTTGTGTTACCATGGGCACCTCTCTGGGCCTCAGTTTCCCCATCTGTAAAATGGGGATAACAATGCTTGTAGTACATCCCTAAAAAGGTTAGGAGGCTCCAATGTGATTGTGTTTAAGATCTGGGCAAACTTTACAGCACTCTGTAAACCTTACTTGTTATTATTCTCAGCAGTCAATAGCTAACAAGCAGTGCGATGGCAAACAATAAGCACCACGGTCTCAGATGTGTATACACAAGCTCAAAATAAGGGTAATGAGCAAGGTGATCTAGAGCTGTCCAATCGAGGAGATCAATTTGGCCTCAGATGAGTAACTGACTCCCAGTGACAGGTGAGCACTGACTCGCTCACCCCAAATGTTGTCTCTCGCTCCCAGCTTTTGTGTCAGCTGTGATTTTGGTAAGGGTGCATCTGTACCTTATCCAAGTCACTGATAAAAATGTCAAACAACTCAAGGTCAAGGGAAGAACCGAGTCCTTTGTAGCCTTCTCCCTCCCCCTTTACAGTCTTTTTCTACCTTCCACCATCACCCCAAAGATCCAGTGGCCCTGGCCTCCTTCCCTAATAAGACTCTTCATCTCCCAACTCCAGGCATTTTTCTCTGGCTGTCTGTCATGCCTAGAGTGCTCTCCATCCTTCTGTCACTCACCTGGCTTCCTTTAAGTCCCAACTAAAAATCCCACCTTCTTCAGGATATTTTTCTGATTCCCCTTTAATTCTAGTTCCTTCCCTTCCTTGATTATCTTCAATTTATCTTCACTATATCTTGTTTGTATTTACTTGTTTGCATATTGTCTTTCCCTTTAGATTATGAGTTCCTCAAGGACAGAGACTGTTTCTGTCTTTCTTTTTTCCCCAGCGCTTAGCACGGTGCCTGACACGTAGTAAATACTTAGAATTTGTTGACTGACTGCTCCATTGAAGACCTCTTTCTAAGTTCATGTCCATCTATTAATGTCTTCTTTTTTGCTCTGATCATTTGCTGAGTTCCAAATCCACCTCTCTGTGCTATCATCTAGCCTATATCTCTGTACCTTTCCTACAAAGATAGTGTGAGAAACTTTGCTCAAGTCTTCTGCAGGATTCTTTGAACAACCAATCTAGTAACCCTGTTGAAAGAAGAAAAGGAAAGCAAAGAGAGGGAAAGAAGAGACAGGAAGAAAAGGAGAGGGAGAGAGGAAAGGAGAGAAGGTGGAGGGGAGGGGAGAGGAGAAAGGAAAGGGGAAGAGAAGAGAAGAGAAGAGAAGAGAAGAGAAGAGAAGAGAAGAGAAGAGAAGAGAAGAGAAGAGAAGAGAAGAGAAGAGAAGAGAAGAGAAGAGAAGAGAAGAGAAGAGAAGAGAGGACAGAGGGGAGAGAAGAGGGGAAGAGAACAGAAAAGAAGAGAGAGGAAAGGAGAAAAGAAGGGAAAGGAGGAGAGGGGAGGGGCTCTCCAGCCTATAGTTTGAAGGCTCCATTAACATCCCTTTTTTGAACATGGGGGCAACCTTTGCCCTTCTCCATTCTTGTGGCATTTCTCTTTTTCTCTATAATCTCAGAGATCACCAATCATGGCTCAGCCTTCACAACCCCCAGCACATCCCTAATTCAGAATGTCCAAATCCAGTCCAGGCGACTTGAACCCATTGAGGGCTGTCATAGTATCTTGTCATTTATCTTGAATTTTAACTCCCTATTGATCTTACACACACACACACACACACACACACACACTTTTATCCTGTCCTTCATGAAGATCATTCTCTTTAGCAGAGAAAATAGAAGCAAAGTAAACATAATCTTCTCTCCGTCACCCATTATCATAAAAATCCTTTCTACCCCAGAATGACGGTCTTGTCCCTTCTTCAATCCCCTTCTTATATCCAATATAGTCACAAAAGCAACCCTCCCCATTTTTTAAAATTCTCCACTGCATCGGTATTGGCCTTGTCCATAGGCACTTTCCTAGACCACAGAATTTTAAACCCAAAAGGGAGTTTAGAGATTATCTAGTCTAATCCAGTCATTTTATATGGGAGGAAATTGAATCCAATATCACAAAATGCATTGGAGGCAGGGCCCAGCTATCCTGAGTCCCCCAGCTACTGCTACCCCTTCCTTTCTCAAGTATAGGATCAGACTTACTCCGGGGCACAGTCGGAAGTGGATGCAGCAGGGGCTAAGAATTATTGGAGGGGAAAAGCAAGTCCATGGCTTCTGGGCATTGGAAGCAGAGGGAAGGACGACCCCCAGAGGATGTCTGCTAGATTGTTTTCATTGAATCCTGTTGGCTGCATAAATTTGCATGTGGCATTCAAGAAGCCCTAATATCATCCTCGGATCATAAAATAACAAAGTAATTTGTGCTCCTCTCCTCAACTGCATTAAAATGAGGAAGCTGGCAGAAACAACACCTGGAATATGGAACAGACAGTGGAGAAGGGGGTGAGGGTTCCAGCAAGGGGGGAGAGAAGGAACAATGGGGGGGGTGGCAGGGAGGGAAAAAGTCCAGGGAGTGGGAACTAAGGGACATTCCTGGGGAAAGGGTTTAGTTTTATGGCAGGTACTGGAGGAGAAATTGAAGATGAAGCCTGGATTGCTGCAAGAAGCTCCCAATTTGTCAACAGACACAGACCCCACACAGGAGGACTTGAGGACCCATTTTACGGAAGATATTGATATATAGAGGCGGCAGGGAAAATGAAGAGAATGGTGAGAGGTCTGGAATCCAGGCCACCCAGCTAAATGAACTCAGGGTGTTAAACCTGAAGAACAGACTTGAGGGGGTGGAAGCCAAAAACACCATCTTCAAGTATCTGACAGGCTGTCACGTGGAAGAGGGACTGGGTTTCTTCTGCTTAGCCCCAGAAGGCAGAACTGGGAGTTATCGGTGGAAGCTGCAGAAAGACTGGTTCTGTTCAATGAAAGGAATAACCCAGCTCACCATTAGAGCAATAGAAAAAGCAGAATAGACTATCTGGCTGGTTCTTCAGTACCAGAGGTGTTGGAGAAGAAGCAGAACATCTGCTTCAGGACAGTTTGGAAGTAATGATTCTTGGTCAGCTGCTGGGTGGACCTGAAGTCCCCTCTATGGCTCTGGAAAATATGGAAAACTAATTTTGCAGCATAGGCGTCATCCAGGATTCCTTGCGCTCTTTCACCCCACGTATCCAAGCTATTGCCAAAGCCTGTCAATTTCACCTTTCCGGCATCTCTGGAATGCACCCTCTTTTCTCCTCTGACACTGCAACCCCACCCCTGGTGCAAGAGCTCATCACCCCGTGTCTGGATTATTGCACTAGCAGGTTCTGTCTCCCTCAGGTCTCCCCCAACTCTAATCTGTCCTCCAGTCAGCCACTAAAGTGATTTTCCTAAAATGCAGTGTCTGACCATGTCACACACACACACACACACACACACACACACACACACACACACACATACACCCGCTCAATAAACCCATCACCTCCAAGATCAAATACAAAATGCTCTGTCTGGCATTCAAAGCCCTTCATAACCTCACCCTCTTTTACCTTTCCAATCTTCTTATACCTTGCTCCCCAACACTTACTCTTCAGTCCAGTAACACTGGCTCCCCAACACTTACTCTTCAGTCCAGTAACACTGGCTCCCCAACACTTACTCTTCAGTCCAGTAACACTGGCTCCCCAACACTTACTCTTCAGTCCAGTAACACTGGCTCCCCAATACTTACTCTTTAGTCCAGTAACACTGGCCCCTCAACACTTACTCTTCAGCCAGTAATGCCGGCTCCCCAACACTTACTCTTCAGCCAGTAACACTGGCTCCCCAACACTTACTCTTCAGTCCAGTAACACTGGCCTCCTGGCTGTTCCGTGATGAAGACTCTCCATTTCTCAGCTCAGAGCATTTTCTCTGGCTGTCCCCCATACCTGGAGCACTCCCCTTTTTCATTCTGCCTGCTCACCTCCCTGACTTCCTTCAAGTCCCAACTAAATCCCATCTTCTACTGGAAGCGGTCTCCAACCCCTCTTAATTCTAATGCTTTGCCGCTGTTAATGATCTAGTATTCATTCTGTACATAGCTTGCTTTTTATATATGTTTGCATGTTGTCTCCACTACTCGATTGTAAGCTCCTTGAGGGCAGGAACTGTTTTTGTATCCTCAGAGCTCAACACAGTGCCTGGCACAGAATAGGCACTTAAAAATTTTTTTATTGAGTGTGGTTGTACTTTGTCCTTTGTTCTTGAAAAGGACCATGACATCAGGGAGATGATGACATGACTTGCAGTTGACTTTGATTTGGGGGGGGGGGCTGTTCAAGGTCACCAGCCTCACTTTCTCCTCCAGAGCCATCTGGGTCCAGTGCCTAGATATCAATCAGGACAACTGGAGATGACCCAGGATGTAGTGAGTGAATGACTGAGTGTACAGCCTGGAGCTCCATTCCCCTTTACCTGAGTCCAACCCTTCACAGCCTTTGGCTGTGCTCCTTGGGATTTGTCCTCTGCGGGTGACCCTTCCCCAATATTCTGTGGGTTTCCCCCTTTTTCCCCAGGGCCTATCCTCCCTTCTCCCTCCCTTGCCTACATGTGCACTTAAGAGACCACTTACTTGAGGATCAGAACTTCTCCAGGAGCTATGATAGAAAGCAAACAACCGGCAATAAAATGCAAAAACAAATCTGTATTCACCAGGGAAAGGAAAGGGCTCATTTATCAACTGCTCTTTGAACCAACGGAAAAGAATCAAACTCTAAATACTGTTGGTACTTCTCTATTGATCCCACTGGTGGCGCTAAATATTAACCTGGGGCCAAAGGGCCAAGAGCAGACTGGCCCTTGGCCTGGCATATGGAGTGATGTCTAGAAAAAAATTAAGAAGTAGGAGCAGGTGAAGTGCTTTGGCCTGGAAGCCAGGAGACAAGGGTTCTAACCCTGTCTCTGCCACTGACTAACAAGTCTTTTTTCCCCTTCTCAAAGCCTGTTTCCTTCTCTGTCCAATGGAAGGATTAGACCAGGTGTCCCAAAGACCAAGCTCTAATATCGCACGAGGCTAAATCAGTATAGAGACAGATGCTGTGTAACAGTTAATGAGGGCACCCTACAAAGGGAGGTGGTACAGGGTAACGAATAATGCTGCTGCACTTAAATAAAGAAGCCAGGTTCAAATCACCTCTGATGCTCACGTAGCTGTTTGACCACAGACAAATCCCTTAACCGCTCTGAGTTTCAGATGCCTTACCGACTAAATGGGGATCATAACATCTGTAGTAGCTACTTCATAGGGTCACAAAGCTCCCATGAGGTAAGGTATGCTACATTGCAAATCTTAAAGCGTAATCTGTGTTTGTTATTATTATTAGAAGAGGGGAAGTGGAGCCAAGCCACAAAGACCTTGCCTCTAACTCATGGTGGCTGTGTGGCCCTGAGCAATCCTCTCCCTCTCTAGGTTCTAGGCACCCCTCTAAGACTATAAGTTGTCGAAAGGGTGCCAAACTGCATTGATAGATGGAGTTTCCTCATGTGGGATTTCTCCATGCCAATGAATTCACAGGTCTTGTTCCTCTGTATATTATTATGGAAAAACTCATGGCTATGGAGATCTTCACGTATGTCCTTGAGAGCAGACAGTGCTTAATTTTTTTTTTGGTTTTGTGTGCTTAACATATACCTGATGCCTGACAAATAGTAGGAGCTTAATAAATGCATGCTAATTGATTGATTGGTGTTTGTCCAACTGAGGTCATCTCTTTGGCAGCCTTAACAATAGCACAAGCAGAGAGGGGTGGCCAAGATGGCAGCTGATCTGGACAACATGCCTTATGAGAAACATTTGGGGGGAATTCAAAGGCAGTTTGGATGGGGAAGAGAAGCCTAAGTGTGAGACATGAGCCGTCTTCAAGCATTTAAAGGGCTGTCATAGGGGAAGAGAGCTCAGTTTTGCTGTGCTTGGCACCGGAAAGCAGAGCTGAGGGCAATAGGTTCAAGAGAAGCAAAGTAAAGTGGGGGGGGGGGAACACCTAACAATCAGAGCCATCTTAGAGTGGACTGGACTGCCTCAGGAGGGAGTGAGCTCCCCACCCTGGTAGGTGTTCAAGCGGATTCAGTCAGTCATCGACAAGCGCTTATTCACCTACAGGCTAGGTACTGTACCAAATACTGGTGAAACCCACTTTACCTAGTTTGATGCCAGCCCTCAGAAACCATATATGCTAATATTTAACCAAGCCGGAGTCCGGGCATCCCCACTCCTGTAGTACAGTTGGAGTTAAGGGTCCTTGCCCCTTCCCTTCATTCTGTATTCCTTGTTAGGCACTTCAGAGAAATGCCTCATTCTGTGGCTCGCACGATTCCACAGCCTCGCCTTGCTGGTGACAGGACAGTCACCTATTAATGGCATGTCAGCTCTCTGTAGAACAATCTCTCTCTGAATTTGAGCCTGGGTAGCACCGAGGTGGGGAGGAGGGGTTGAAGCTGGCACCTTGCTGCGTGTCTGCGCCACCAGCCACAGGCAGCCCGTGAAATTGTGGGACAATAGGGGCTGAATAATAAGCCCTCTTGGACATCTGTCTCCTCCTACAACTGCCAGCCCTACGTGTCAGTGCCCCTCTTTGGGAACAACTCCCTCCCTTTTGGCCTGGCAGACACAAAGAAAGGTGAAAATATAGAACCTGCCTGCCTGCCATTCTAATGAGGAAAACAACATGCAAAAAAAAAATATCCATACAGGATATATAGGTTGGAGGTAATCTAAGTAACAGTGGAGGTGACAGGAAATCCTGGATAATCATTTGTCAGGAATGTCCCAAGAGAAGATTCCTGACTGGATGGAAATCCTTTCCACCTCCATGATCTTGTGATGTCTGTAAAATCATGACAGAATCGATCAGTGAACCAATGGGTCTTTATGAAGCGCTTGCTAGGGGCTGTGAGAGGGCCTGTGGATAAAAAGACAGGAGTGAAATTATCCCTGCCCTCATGGAGCTTACATTCTATCTGGGGATAAGTAGAGTGTCGACAGAGCAGTCTACATAGAAAGAGGGGTCACACAAAGCGTTGCATACTCCATTCTAGGCCCTAGAATTTGGAGCTCATCCAAGAACTTGAGAGGCAGCCTCGGGATAATTGAGAGGCCCTTCCAATATTGTTATTGTTGTCACAATCATCAGGAAATTGTTTAAATGTTTTATCCATGCATTTTGATTTTACAACATATTAATCTTCCCCATCATTGATTCAAACCCTCCCCAGATTATTTCAGTCCAGACATTTCATTTCATTTCATTGCAAGTGTGGAAACTCCTTCCACCAACCCAATCAATAACTCCTCTATAACTTACAGTCATACAGGATTGCCTGAAGATACTGAGTGATTAAGTGACTTGAGCACCATTATAGCCAGGAAGTTTCAGTCAGGATTTGAACTCAGGTCTTCCTGACTCCAAAGCTGGCCCTCTATCCACTGCACTTCACTACTTCCATGTTCCTTATAATAGAAGGCAAAAAGAAAAAACAATGGTTATGCAAAACTGTCATATGCCTACAGCAGGACTGATAGAGACAAAATACATTATCACTCAGTCAATCAATAAACTTTCATTATTTCACATCCAGAGCCAAGCAAGGAAAGAGCATTTATTAAGCATCTGCTATTTCCAAGCATTGTAAAAAGCATACAAAGACAAGAGGGAAACCTTCCCTGAAAGTGTTTACATTCAGGGGGTCAGGGGTAAGGGGGAACAGGGAGACAATATAGGATCATGGGTCTTAGTTCTAGAGCAGAAATGGGTCTTAAATACTATACTATTCAATCCCTTCATTTTATAGATGAGGAAACTGAGGCCCATATCAGTCAAGTGATTTGTCCAAGGTCACACAAATAATAAAGGTTAGAGGCAAGTCAATTTTCCTTCTACTATCCTATGCACATACATGTGTGTGTACATGTAATAAAAAGACAGAGCAATGAGAATCCAATTCTTAAACCGTGAGCAATATTCTCCACCCGGTACCAACCCACGGCCCTGTGGAGGCTTGTTGAACTATTTTCTACCTTTCCAATCTTCCTACACATTACTGTCATGCAAGCACTCTGAAATCAAGCCATACTGGTCCATTTGTTGTTCTACATGGATTCTCCATCTCTTGTAACATACTATCCCTCCACACCTAAAATGTCCTCCCTCCCTCTCTCCCTTCAACTCTCAGAATCTTTGGTTTGCTCCAAGGTTCAGGTCAATTGGTGAATGGCTGACTAAATTAGAGTAAGTTAATGTAATCAAATATTATTGCACCACAAGAAATGACAAAAGGAATGGTTTCAGAGAAACCTGGGAAGACTTGTTTGAACTGATGCAGAGAGAAGTTAGTAGAACCAGGAGCATGATTTGTACAACAATAACAGTGACCAACAATGATTCCAAAGGACTGATGATCCTCATCGTTAGATTTTAAAATTGAATTTAAGAAAAGAATAGTTTCAGATCACTTAGAAATGGAAATAGTAATCATTAAGAGCCAGCAAGGGCACCTGGTAGATTAACCTGATTTCTTATTTTGAACAGATATCTAGACTAATAGAATGGGGGAATCCTATAGACTTAACTCAAGATTTTAGCAAGGAATTTGGTAAAGTCTTTCCTAATATCTTTATGAATGAGATGGGCAAAGACTAGAGGATTGTAAACAACAACAATTACAACAATAATAGGGATTGGACCTGTGATGTCATTGGAATAGGGAATACTCATAAAAGGAAACTCCTTCAACTAATGCAGGTCAACCCCTTCTCTGTAATCTGAGTTTTAGAGAGTTGTCTAGAGCAGAGTTTTCAGACACAAGACCCTCAACAACACTCCCCAAATATGGTGGAACAGATTAAAATGTTGAGTTGGACACTATTGACCTATAGCACTGAGAGACTGAGTGATCTTTCCAGGTCATACGGTCAGTATGTATCAGAGGAAGGATTTGAACTCAGGGTTAGTTTTGTGTTTGTTCTTTCCTTCCTGGCTTCGAGTTGGCTCTTTATCCCCTCCTGGCTGTGTGTCTGACTGTCTGGACTTCACGTGAGTCACCTACCTTCTCAACCTGGAACTTCCCTCAGTCCCCGGGGCCTCCTGATCCTGGAACATTCCTCCACCATGCCAGACCCTTCTTCCACTGGGGAGTTCTTTCCCTCTTGTTGCACTCTGTTTAGGCATTTCAGTCATGTATGACTCTTCATGACCCCATTTGGGGTTTTCTTACCAGAGATACTGGAGTGGTTTGCCATTTCTTTCTCCAGCTCATTTTACATTTGAGAAAACTGAGACAAATAGGGTGAAGTGACTTGTCCAAGGTCTTAGTGCTAGGAAGAGTCTAAGGCTGGATTTGAACATAGGTGTTCCTGACTCCAGGCCCCGTACTCTATCTACTGCCTACTAATAAAATAGCTACTCTATAGCAACAGTTCAGTAATAATAATAGTAATACCTAACATATGTACACATTATATATATGTGTGTGTGTATACATGTGTATATATACACATATACACAGATATACATATATATACACATATACATGTACATATACATCTTTAGGTGGGATCAAAATGAGTTGAATGAATGGATTCAAAGTGTAGGACTGGTTTCAAGTTGGAAGGAAATCTCTAGCAGAACACAACAAGGATCAAGCTTTAGCCCTGATCTGTTCGTTTTTAATCAATTACTTAAACACAGTCACAAACTGAAGGCTGACCAGATTTGATGAAGGCATGAAGCTCAGTGAGCTCGCTACCATCTTCACAGAACAAATCCCCTTCATAAAAGGGGTTGTTCTGTAAAACTTGGACTCAGTCGAAAGGCTGCACCCAAGGACCTAGAAGGTTACATGTGACCTCGAGGCCACAGGGAGTTCTGCATGAACCAAAAAAACTTACCTGGATGTTATATTGGTTTTCAAGTTAAATGTAGCATGACAAGGCAGCCCCAAAAGCTAATGAGGACTTTAGCCACACTCATGGAGTCACCATTTGCAAAACAGTGGAGATGAAGTCTCAATGTCCTATGTCCTGTTCAAATCACAGCTGGAATAGTGTGTTCAGTTCTGGGTACCATATTTCAGCAAGGTCATTCATTGGCTAACTGAAACACCTCTAGAGGAGGGAAAATAAGCTTATAGGTAGGCCACAAACTATCACAAAGAGATCTAACCAGTTGATGAGGTGACTAGACAGGTAGATCAAGGGGACTGTTGCAGGCATGGATTTCAAAGACTATTTGAAGAAACTGGGGATGAGTAGTTAGAATAGGAATCACAGAATCTGAGCCTGAAGGAACACCAGAGGACACCCTCTAGAACTCTACCTGGACCAAGAATCCCTCCTGCAAAACCAAAATTGCCTGTCCAACTTCTGCTGGCTGGGAGACCTCCAATGAGGAGGCCAGCCATGTTCAGTCCTTCATTCCTGTCCAGGCACTATTCTTGAATCTCTGGGCTCATTTCTCCATCGTGCCCCTGTAGAGGCTACCTTCTCCTTTTCAGCACTTTCATTATTATCTTCCCTCATTAAAATGAAAGCTCTTTGAGGATGGGGAATATCTTTTTGTTTATATTTCTATTCCCAGGCCTTAGCACAGTACCTGGCACATTATAAACACTTAAATGCCCAACTTTGACTGGCAATATTCTAACAGGGTCATGATGCTTCCTCTTCTATTCAGTAATAGAGGTTAAATGATATGTCCATGGTCACACAGAGGTAGCAACTATCAGATGAAGGATTGGAAACTAGGTCTTCCTGACTCCAGGGTCAACGCTATTCACTATATGATTCTGCCTCTTCCTCTTCTTTTTGAAGACCGGGTTGGTTGATAAGTTACTTGTGCATCCAAATTGACCCTCTGTTTTTTTCATTGATACGTTTCCTTTTGACAGAGACATTTCCCAACAGACACCCACATAGAACACTCAGAAAAGCATAGTACTCCAAGACAATTCAACAAAACTAATAGCTTGATTGTGACTGATACTACATGTCACTTTCTGACTTTTGTAATTTACTCATTACTAATAGAAAAGAAGGACATATGCTGTAATTTTGGTCGTTTTGAACCAATGGTGTCTCATTGTCAGAGGCCAACGTTTGGTTGCCACTCCATGTTGACTTTATTTACAATTGCTGCTGTCATGATTTACTTACCATCTTAACTCTCCTTTTCTTCTTCATTCTGCATCACCCCCCACGATTCTCCCCATGTTCCACTGAATTCTTCATGTTTATCATTCCTCACAGTGCAATAACATTCCATTCCATTCATATCTCACCATGTGTTCAGCCATTCCCCGATTGCTGAGCATATATATTGTTTCCTGCTTTTTGTTTTCATAAATAATGTGGCTATAAATCTTTTTGTGCAGATGGATCTTTTCCTGCTGTTATTAACTTTCTTGGGGTATAAACCCAGTAGTAGATCTCTGGGTCCAAGGTTACAAGAAATTTAGTGCTTTTCTTGCATAGTTCCAAATTGTTTTCCAGAACAGTTGGTCCAATTCATAACTACACAAGCAATGAATCAGCATATTTCTCTCCCTATAGCTCTTCCAATATTAAATTTTACTATCTTTTACCATCTTTCTTAATATGATGCATGTATGGTCTCATTAGGCAGCTACCTCTTTCCTTCCTCATTAGAATTATTTCTATTTGTGTTTTCAGAATTCCACTATGCTCCATAGCCTAGCTCCCTACTCCCAAGCTCTGGGCCCATATAAACCAGCTCTAATCTTGGGAGGTTCTCAAACAGGCCTATCTCTTTGGCTCATTATTTCTACCACCCAGAGTGTACTCTGGGTAATCTCCAACCATAGCTTGTATTTTGTTGTTTATTTTTTTTTCAGTCATGTCTGACTTTTTGTGAACCTGTTTGGGGTTTTTTTGGCAAATATAATGGAGTGGCTTGCCATTTCCTTCTCCAGCTCATTTTACAGATGAGTAAACTGAGGCAAACAAGGTTAAGTGACTTGCCCAGGGTCACAGAACAAGTAAGTGACTAAGGCCAGATATGGACTCAGGAAGATGATTCATTCGGACTTCAGGCCTGTTCCTCTATCCACTGAGCTGCTTAGCTGTCCCATAGCTTGTGATGAGGTTACCGTAAGTGTGTGTAATAGGCACTCCCATTCCCAAACAAGCACTCAATGTAACAAATGCATATGGAGTGCAGGACAATCTTTATTTCCCCTGCCATAAAATGCAGAACATGCAAAACACTTACAGGACCCTATGAACAAATATAAAAAACAAAGTTCTCATAAACAGCCCTTACAATTTATTTCCCTCTCTGATAAGTCCTAGTTTTCCAACACAATCCTAAAATATTTCTAAATTAGTACACTCTAGGAAGGGAATTGAACTAAAGGGGTGTTACCCTTATATTCCAGTGAAAATAAGTCTCTACCACATTGTCCTACACAGTGTTTCCAAGACCGATAGGGCTGCTCAGTGACTCAGACATCCCTCCAGAATGCCAATGTATCTTGGCTGCTTTAAAGGCAACTCCCTTTGACCAGACTCACACCACCTGGAATAACTCAGAGTAATAGGGAAGAACAAAGAACAGCATTAGTCTCTGAGCGCACCTCCAGCTTTGGAGACCATGTAAGAAAGTAATTCTCTTCTCTCTCTAAGAGTCACATTGTATCAGAGCTTCCTTCCTGTCTCCAGAGCCCAGTTCTCTAAACTCTTGAGTTGTGGTTATTGCTGTAGCAACCCCCAAGGTTTGTGCTGTGCAAGAAGTCTTTCTTCTTTGTCTAGTAGACTATATTCTGCTGTCAGACTGCCCATAAATGTCCCCCTTTTATCTGACTAGAAGGAAGGGGGTTCAAGAATGGTATTGTCTATGAAGGACATTGGCTCCTCTCTGGCCAAGTGGGTAAGCACACTAAAGGTCCTGTGTGTCTATAGCATATTCCTTCGTTGCTTAGGTTGGGGCTATCTTTCACACTGAGAAAATCCATTTACAGGTATATGATCTGCGTACAGAAAGAGAAAAGGAAAGGGGGAAAAATGGCCCCAGATTTTCAGTTGAAGATTTCCATTTCCATCAGCCAACATCAAGGAGCTTTTAAGAGGAGGGTTTACTAAAGTAACACAGGGAGAATAGCTCTAATTGCTAGGAAGCGTTGGTTACTTTAGTTTAGGGTCAAGTTGAGCAAGCCTCATTCCTCTTCCATGGCTGAGCCAAGTGTCTGATGACTGTTATCACACACTCATTACTAAGTCTTCTCTTTCCCGGGCTAACCTTCCTCATTTAGGGCAGGTATGTGCTGACACAGTGCACAGAGCACAGAGCCTGGAGTCAGGAAGACTCATCTTTCCGAGTTCAAATCTGGCCTTAAACACTTACTAGCTGGGTGACCCTAGGTAAGTCACTTAACTCTGAGATCTTCATCTGTAAAATGAGCTGGAGAAGGAAATGGCAAACCACTCTAGTGTCTTTGCAAAAACAAAACAAAACAAAACAAAACAAATGGGGTCACAAAGAGTCAGATACAAGTGCAAAATGACTGAACAACAACTTTCTCATTTCCTTCAGCCAGTCTTCATATGGCATGATGCCCAGCCCCTTCACCATGCTGGTTGCTTTTCTCTAAATCACTGTCTAGCTTAAACACACCCTTCCTAAAATGGTGACACTCTGAAGCAAAAACATTACTCCACATATGGTCTGACCTGAACATAAGCATGGTATAGCAGAGCAAAGGCCTCCCTAGTCCCAGAATTTATGTCTTTTTTAAGGCCTCCTGTGGATCATTAACACACAGGAAATATATGTGCTTTAGAAGACATTTAAGATTGCATGACCTCTAACATCTACTCCTGCTCAAAATCTACAAGCCTATGAACTCCT
Source organism: Phascolarctos cinereus (assembly GCF_003287225.1). Taxonomy (NCBI): domain Eukaryota; kingdom Metazoa; phylum Chordata; class Mammalia; order Diprotodontia; family Phascolarctidae; genus Phascolarctos; species Phascolarctos cinereus. Next base: position 369,095,837 of record NW_027556098.1, on the reverse strand, counting down.
GGCCTAGGATCTATTGACTCTGGAATATCTGGCTTTCCCCAGCACCATATTGTTTACTCTCCTTGGTCATGGCTTGGGTCATGTTGCTTTCTTCCAGGAGTGTTGTCTCCAGCAGGCTTTGTTAATTGCCCCTAATCTCCAGCACCCTTTGGCCTTACTCTCCGTCCTTACATTATGCATGAGTGTATTTTCTTCTAGGCCTATGATGCTCCTTAATCATCATCTAATTCCCTCTACTGATGGCAAGGGGAGCAGCTGTGTCCCTTCCCTGATGGTGGTTTTGCTGCTGCTGCTCCCAGATCTGTTCCTGGCCTTGACATTTTCCCTCCCTGGCCTCCTGAGATCATTATTTATCGATTATGGTGACATGAGCTGTAAAATCGGGATGGTTTGTATATCTGGGATGAACAGGTAGAGAAGACCCAGTGGAATCCAAAGGATTCTGGTGAGAAGGAAAAAAATTTAAAGAAAAGAAAAACACACACACACACACACGCTGATATGTCAGGGAGAATTAATCCACTGCTCAGACATGAAAGAAATATGTTCAATTATTTTTTATTGCATTTCATTTGAATGTACATGCCGTACTTAGCCGCCTGTGAGATCCCGGAATGCCCAGAGAGAAAGCACAATGAAAGACAAGGACAAATAAAACCTCCAGAAAAGTTTCTGAAATTGGAATCATTTAGAGAGAAATAAAAACTGGGCTAAAGACCAAAGAGGCAGCTCAGGGCTAGGGTCCTCCGGGGGCAGCTGCCTCCATGTCTGGGCTGCAGCTAACAGGCTGTGCCAACCCTCTGTTGAGCTGCTCAGCTATGCTAGCGAAAGAACCCCTGGAACAAAGCTTGCCCAGCCATGGGGACACAGTCCCTAATTCAGCCTCATTCTGCTGCATTTGGGCACCATCCCTGTGTGCACACTGAGTGTGCTGTCCCCTTTTGGTTTGGTTTATTATTATTATTATTATTGTTATTCTTATTCTTACTCTTCTTATTATTTTAGGCAGTTGGGGTTAAGTGACTTGCCCAGGGTCACACAGCTAGTAAGTGTCAAATGTTTGGTGTGAGGCTGGATTTGAACTCAGGTCTTCCTGACTCTAGGGCCAGTGCTCTATCCACTGCGCCACCTAGCCGCCCCTGGTTTGGTTTTTTAATCCAGGTCTATAAATTCATCCATGTGTTGGAAATGCTACCCACATGTACTGATTCCCAATTTTAATTGAGGGTCTTAGAAGATGACCTGGACCACTGTCTCAGTCTTATCCCAGTATCTGCAGTGCTTGGTCCATAGTAGGCACTCAACTGATTTGTTTTATAGTCTAATAGCTTGGTCAAGTGACTCGCCAATAGTTAACCCAGCCAATACACATCAAAGGCAAACTTTGAACTCAGTTTTTGATGACTAGAAGGCTGGTACTCTATTCCTGATGCCGTCCTGAGGGCCCATGCCAAAGTAGAAACAGAGGTCTGTAAGGCACAGTTTCTCCCATTGCAAAGTTTTAGCAAGTAGAGATAAAGTTCATATCTATATTCTGTCTGTCTTAAGCACATACTACAGGTACAGAGACCCTGTGCTAGGCATTGGGATTACAAAGACTAGATGGAAGAAAATAATCCCTGACCACAAGAAGTTTACAATCGAATGGAGGAGAGGGACATGCAAACAACCATGTACAAGCAAGATTAAGACAAGATAAATGAGAAGATGTGATGAGAGGAAAGGTGCTAAGTTTAAAGAGGACCGGGAAAGGCTTCTTGCCAAAGATGAGACTTAGCTGAGACTCGAAAGAGGTCAAGGGAAGGTGGGAAGTAGAGATGAGGTGACTCTTAATCCAGGGTCAACTTAATTCCTTTGCTGATGAGGGGCAGAGAAGGTGAGTCTGGGGAGGAGAACTCTGGGAATTAGCCCGAGGACAAGGGAGGCTCCTTGTGTAGAGTAGACCAGGCCAAGCCCAGGCAACCAAACAGCAAAGTGGGCTGGGCCTCAATTTCCTTCTGAGTCCTGGACCTCAATTTCCTCTTCTGTGGTATGAGAGAGTTAAATTAGCCTGTCTCTGAGGTCAATTCAATTCAATTCAACACACATGCATTAAATATATGCTGCATCCCAGGCACTGTTCCAGTCTCTGTGGCTACAAAGACATAAATGAAATGGTCGCTACCCTCAAGAAGCTTACATTCTATAGAGAATATATAAAATATATATTACTTGTATTATATATGTATGTTACACATACACAGGATACCTATGTATTATGTGTACAAACATAAACATATATATACTAAATATACTATACATACACATGTCTATATATATCTACATATGTGCTGTTTCCCTATTAGAATGTAAGCCCCTTGGATTACTCAGAGAGTAATTCGTGTTTTGGTTTTGTATCAGCAGAGGCCAGAGCAGTTCTTGGAATACTGCAGGTATTTCATACATACATAGACACACATATACGCACAAAAGAAGACTATCAAATGAGGGAAGGCATAGATCAGGAAAAGCTTTCTGAAGACGGTGGATTTAGAGCCGAAGCCTGAAAATAACTAGGGATTCTCTGAGATGAAGGTGAAGAAGGAGGACATTCTAGGCACTCAGGGCAACCTGAGCCAGAAGTTGGAACACTGTGTACGAGGAACGGCGAACGGGTCAGTTTGGCAGTAATGTCATGTGCATGAAAGAGAACAAGGTGCAATGAAACCAGAAAAGTGGGCTGGAGCCAGATTGTGAAAGGTTTAAGAAACCAAACATAGGAGTCAAGACAGAGGGAGGGACAGAGAGATAGAGAGACAGAGAGAGACAGAGAGACAGAAAGACAGAGACAGGGAGGGAGAGAGATGGGCAGACAGAGGCAGAGATACAGATACAGAAACAGAGATAGAGACAGAGAGACAGAGAGAGGGAGGAAGACAGACAGAGACAGAGATAAAAGAGAGTGATGGGGGGGAGTCAGTGGAGCTTTTTAAGCAGAGGGGTGATATAGCCAGTCCCTTACAGGTCTAAATTGGTCCTTAGAGCTAGGATTCTTTTTGAGTAAGCCTCCCACCTGGGTGCCCAAGGCCTTCCTGCTTCCATCTTCTTCCCCTTGTCCAAACCTGTGCTCCCTCAAGCCCTCATAAACTCATTGCTGATACACCATAGACTGAGAAGGACCAAAAGGGAGTATGAACAGGGGACAAAGCCTGAATCAGAGGAATGACTCTCAAATGGTTAATTTCCATTCCTCAGTAGAGGACACATGTGGTCCACAGTACTTCCTGGAAATCCACAAGTCTTTACTGTCATTCCCACCAACCCATAAAGATAGTGGTGCCTAAGTTGCACCCACCAGGACCATAGGTGGGAAATTTTCTAGAGTTTCAGCTGGAAATCTATATTTCCTATGGACAGACAAAGGTCCATGTGGAGCAAAAGCCAAATTCCTGAGTCTGGCGCATAAAGGGGATGGGTAGTGAGGAAAAGTACAGTTGAGAGTGAAAGACTGATAGGAGACAGCTAAAGAGTGAGAGAAGAAAAAGACAGGGGAAGGAATGAATGGATGGATGGATGAATAGATGAATGAACGAAAAACATTTACCAAGTACTTACTATGTATTAAATACCATGCTCTGCAAGCACAGATACCAAAAGCAGGCCATCCCTATGTTAAAGGAGCTTATATTCTAACAGAGGGGGAGATAACATACAGAAGGGAGGGGTGTTTTCATTTTGGACCTCACAGGGATGATGAGACACATGCACCAGTCAGGACAATGTGGCCTTAGCCAGATGGAACAAGACGTAGCAAGAGAAAGACTATACAAGAAGATAAAGAGAGAGCCAGAGCCAGGACCAGAGACAGACAGAAGGACAAAAGAGCTGGAGACAACCTGGACATGATTTGGTCGGGGGGAGTTTCTTTTTTTCTTTTAAAGATTAATTAGATTAATCTTTATGTGGGCATCTGTACGTGGGCATGTGCTAAATAAGCTGACAGAGAGAGACACACACAGAGACAGACATGGACATACAGAAATATACATAGAGGTGGCAAATGACAAGGAATGTTAGCTCAGGTTGGTGTGACTCAAGGACAGGACATTTTCTGTCTGCCTACAGGGCTTAGTGGGTCTGTCTCAAGGGGAAGTTCTATTTTCAGGTCTAGAGCAGCAAGTGTCTGAGCACAGAGCTCTCTAACTTGGCGTGAGAGATCTTCTGTGTGTGTTCAAGGAGACTTAAATCAAGTGTGTAGCATGTCCTCTGGGTGCACAGGTCGCTCTGATGGAAGGAGTGTGCAGAGCCCTCTTTGTCTGTATACAGAGCCCCCTTTGTATGCAGAGCCCCCTCTCTCTATGTGTACAGCCCCCTCTATCTGTCTATTTGTGTGCAGAGTGGTCTGTTTCTGTGGACAGCGAAGTGTCTCTCTCTACCAAGAAGCCTCTTTTGGTGTCCTGTGCCCTCTCTGGGCCGGGTAGCCTCTCTATATATGCAGGGAGGCCTCTGTCAGTGTGCAAGACAGTGTGGCTCTATAAATACAATGAGCTGCAAGCCACTCATAGGAAGCAATCAGTCTGTGTGCTGGGGAAATCTCCATTTGTAAACTGGCCTATGGGGTGTTTCTTCAAGTGTACAAGGCAGTGTGAGTCAGTGATCACAGCGGGTGAGGCTGGGATCACACACAGTCTGTGATCACTGACTATAGAAAGCATTCGGTCTGGATGCAGGGAAACCTCTATCTGTTGGCAAGCAGGCATCTGGGTAGCCTCGCTCTGTGGGCAGGCTGCCTCTCTGTGTATGCAGGATACAGGTTATCTCCTATGCCTGGAATACACTGACATCTCAACCTGTTAATGGCCTTCTCTTTCGAGGTTCAACTCAGGGGCCGTCTCCTTCATGAAGCCTTCCCTCTTTCCTCAGATCATAGAATCAAAGATTTAGAACTGGAAGGGACCTTAGAGGTCTTTGAGTCCAACCTCCTCATTTTACAGAGGAGGAAACAGAGGTAAACAGAGGTTAAATGACTTGCCCAGGGTCACATGGCTATATAGTGTCAGAGGCAGGATTTGAACCCATCTCCCTGACTCAAAGTCCAGTGGTCTATCCACTTCACCAATGTTCTTTGTCTAGATCATTTCTCCCATCACACTTTACTTTGTATTATATTTATTTGCATGAGGGACAAAGTAGCTGGAGACAGTATGAACAGGTTATACATACTGTGCTCCTCCCAGTAGACTGTCAGCCCCTAAAGGGCAGGAACTGTGTTGTTTTTTGTCATTGTGTCTCTGGAATCCAGAACAACGCTTTCAACATCGGAAGCATCCAGCCAATGTTTGTTGAATGAATGAATGAATGAATGAATGAATGAATGAAAGAATGAATCGTGCAGGGTCACTTCTGTCTGCGGAGAGCATCTCTTCTCAAGGCTAATGTGTCTCTGGTTCCCTTAGATTGTAAGCCCCTTGAGGGCAAGGATTGTCTTTGGTCTCTTTTTTGTATCCCTAGAACTTAGCAGAGTGCCTGGCACATAGTAGGCTCTTAATAAATGCTTACTGCCTGACTAGTGAACAAACTTTTAAACCCTTACCTTATAAGGAAGCATGTTTTAATGAATAGAGTGAGCCTGCCTCTGTTTCAGGAAAATCTGGGTTCAAGTCCAGCCTCTGACACCCACTGGTCACAACTATCTTGTGCCCTATACAAATCTGCTAACCTTAGGAAACTCTCTAAGAAGTTAAGTTGCCAGACAATTGCTAATCTGCATTGGTAGACCCAGCTCCACACTAAGAATTTCCCACACTGATAAAATTCTAGGTACAACCCAGCCCCACTACCCCCAAATGGGCAAGGCTGAATGCTGGATGAGAAAGAGAAAAACAGGCAGAGAAAGACAGAGACACAGAAACAGGGACAGAGACAGAGATAAAGAGAGAGGGCAAGTGCGAGCCTTCAAAGAGGGGGTCAGCCTATAAACAGATACATAAATATCTAGTTCACATCATTTATTATTTACTTATTACACTCTATTCATATATTAATGTTAATATAGTAATATTACTATATCATTAATTACCTCTTATTATTATTAATTATCTCTTATTCTAGCCCATTAAAGCACTTTGCATTTGTCATCTCATCTGATCTTTACAATTACCCTGTGAGGTAGGTGTCATTATTATAACCAATTAACAGAAGGGTTCATTGAGTCTGAAAGACAGTAGAAGACTTGCCCAGGGTCATGTAGCTAGTGAGTGTCGGAGTTAGAATTTGAACTGAGGTCTTCCTGACTCCAACTCCAGTGCTCTGTCTACTACACAAAGCAAATACAAAGTAATTTCAGGGGTGGGCAGGGGTGGAGAACACTAATAATTCCCTGTACAGCCAACAGTTATTAAGCTGTTTGCAAGGGCCATAGATTTTGTAAAGAGCTAGTCAAAGAGCTTTCTCCCATTCCCAATGCATGTGTCTGAATGGGTTATATGTGGTTTCACCCTGGCGGTGTCCTCTGTGTGTGCTCATTGTTAATTAAATGGTTCATCGTTAATCGATTCATGCCTTTTCTGGCGCCTCTTGGATAAATTAAATATTTCAGAGTCCCAAAGATGCATGGATCCAAAGAAAACCATGTTGTCTGGGTGGGAGGTTGAAAGTAGTTAGTGAAATTGAACAATTTCAGTTTAGTAGAAGCTGACTCCCAACAAAGACAGAGACAGAGAGACAGAGAGGGGGGAAAAAGATGGAGAAGAAAAAGAGAGGGAAGAAAGAAAGAAGACAGAGAGAGACAAAGAGAAGAAAACAAAGAGACAAGGAGAGAGAAAGAGAGATAAAGATAAAGACAGTGAGAAAGAGACAGAGAGACAGTGAAACAAAAAAGTGAGAGAGGAAGGAAAGGAGACAGAGACAGAGAGAGGGAGAGAGGGAGGGAGAGAGACACAGAGACAGAGAGAAAAATAGTTATAGGGCTGCCAAGAGAGGATAGGTTGATGAAAATCAAAGTGAGGGGTGTCCAAGATGCTTGAAATGCCAGTCCTAAAGGACTCTGGACTAAGCATAGGCTAAACTCAGGACCTGGACAGAGATATCCAGGCTGAGGGAAACCTGTAAGCTGCCCTTCATGTGGGACAAGGCTGGACTCCATTCCTAATCCTTTTACCCATCCTGGCCTATACTGTAAACTATCATTTCTACCCTTAGCTATGTAATAAAATTGTTCCAATGACACCCAGCAAGAATGACCCAAGAGTGTGCTAAAGACAGATTGTAAAAAAGAAGGCAACAGGAAGCAGAGCTCCTGTTCACAGGATAGAGCCCCAGACTCTCTGCTCTTGTCTGAGTTGCTACAAACCCTCTCTATTAAGTGGGGGCATTTTTGGAGCAAATATGACATTGAGCTAGGACTATAGAGAAAATATTGCAGGAATACTGAAAGGAAGAATCCATGAGGAACCCTTTTAGTCAAAGAAAGCAAAAGATTAGCTTAATATTCATGTCCTCTAAGAGATTGGTGATCTCATCAATTTGGATGTTCCCTTCAATGACAAAGATCATACCTATCCATCCTGAGCAACTCGATCCAATGTGCTGGAGGCATAGCCTTCCTCAGTTTCTGCTGTCACATCCAGGATACTGGTACAGCACTCGAGCTCTCTACTTATCACTTGTCACCCTGAGCACATGACCAGCCTGTCCTCTCTTCCCATTTTCCATTTTCCTGATGACATTTTCTGTTCTTCATTGGGGTTTCATATTCACCATGAGACTCTCCATTGTCATTTGAGTGATATTCATTTACTGCAACTATTTTCATACCACTGTTCTTCGTATTATAGCTGAAATTATTAAAATAACAAATTGCAAGTGACCCCAAAGGCTCTGAGTGTGGGTGTGAGTATGATGCTACAACGTGTTAGAAATGGGGGACAGCTAGGTGGCGCAGTGGATAGAGTGCCGGCCTTGAAGTCAGGAGGACCTGAGTTCAAATCCGGCCTCAGACCAAACACTTGACACTTACTAGCTGTGTGACTCTGGGCAAGTCACTTAACCCCAATTGCCTAAAACCAAAAAAAAAAAACCTGTTAGAAATGGTGACTCGCACACACGGAGTTCCATAAAAGCCACCATTAAAAATAGGTATAATCAGAAAAGGAAAAGACAGATCAGTTACATAGCAAGAAGAGGAGATAAGAGTCAAATTTCCTAATCTCCCAGTGGTTAATACTCCTTCCTTCCTGTGTACAGTGGAAAGCAAACTCCACAGGGCAGGGACTGATTTTGCTTCTTATATTTGTCTTTATATTCCTAGTGCCAAACACAGTGGCTGGCACGTAGTCAAAGCTTAATAAATAATTGTTAACTTTTTTAAAAAGTTTAAGAGATTTTAGATGGGCATGCAGATAATTGCATTGCATTGGGTGGATCTTTGATGGAGGGTTTATAGAAAGAAATGGACAAAAATAATGTAAGTTGAAAGGATGGACTATTATCTGTACTAGTGGTGGGCATAACCACATGGATGAGGTCATTGGTCCATCACAGTGTTGTGATAGCTGACAGCGACATGATGATTGGTAATTTACAACCAGGCTTTTTGTCTGATACCTCCTTTGATCCTCACAAAAACCCTGTGAGTAAGTACAACTAGGAGAGGCAACTTGGAGTACTGGATAGACCACAGAACTTGGAGTCAGGAAGACTTGGCTTCAAATCCCACCTGATAGGTAAATAGCAGACAGAAGCAAATAAACATAAGTCACAATATGCATATGAATAATAATCTCCTCCCTACAACATCCCCCTAAATACCAATCAACCTTCCTCCTGTGATAGATAGCTCACTTGTTTCTTGAGGCAGCCCTGTCTACTTTAGCCCTGTCAGTATTAGGAAGAATATTCCTTAGGTTGAACCTAAATCTGCCTCCCTATAAACTTCTATCTGCTGGTCCTAGCTCTGCCCTCTAGGTCCAAGGAAAACAAGCAATCTCTTTTCATGATAACCCTTCAAATACTTGGAAAGCATATAGTGTTTTAACAAACACCTACAAGATTTCTTGAAAGCTATAACAACAGAAATCATTTTGTTTGCTAGCCCTCTAATCATCGACCTCAAGGAAACCATAAAACAAGTAGACTTATTCACCAAAGTGTGTGAACTTTGATTAAGAATATATAGCATAGAGCCCAAGTAGAAGGTGGATTCCCTATAGATGCTAAGGTCCTCCAGATGTTCTTATTCGTGGGTAGCATTAATGTACTTATTAGAATTATTAGGATATTGCACAGCCTGCTAAAAGAGACCCATAATCACTCGAAAGAGTTTGGCCCAATTAATCACACAAGAAATGCCATATGAATGAAGATTACCTATATTCCACAATGATGACGTACAGGATTGGATGGACAACACTTTGAATTAGTCTATGGATTAATGGATGGATGGATGGATAGATGGATGGATAGATGGATGGGTGGATGGATGGATTAGCAAATGAAAAAGTATTTATTAAATGTTTACTCTGTACTAGTCATTGTGCTAAATATCAGGAGTATAAATACAAACAAGGAAGACAATCCCTGACTTCAAGAAGATTAGATTCTAATGAGGGAAGGTGGCACACAGAATGGCTTAGAAAGTGGGGGAGATATGGAACAGGAGGGACTTGGTCACATGTCCAGGATGTGATACGGTGGGTTTATTCTAAGCAAGATAAGGTGAAAGCTCACTATCAGAGCCTAGGGTACCAAGGACAGAGGGTAGATGGTAGTTGGGGTGGTAGCAGTGGTTTGATCCATCTGGCATACACCCTGTCAATCCCAGGGAATGCCTTACAACTTCTAGCAGACCAACTTGTCTGAACTGTTGATGGCAAGCAGGGAATCAATTAGTCAGTGCTGGTGGTAGCAGGGATGGTTGTCCTCTTCTACACGAGTGATTTCCCTGGTTGATGGTTATGAGTGGTGGAGGTGATGGGAGCAGAGAGCACACTACTATTCCCAGAGCTCTTCATATGTCTTGAACAGCTTATACATATAAACAGTGAGCTGAGCCCCAAAATTAAACAAAAGCAGGAAAGTAGACTGGATTCCCTTTGGAAAACTACATAGTGCTTTTAATGAAACCCAAGTTCTCTTTTTTCTGGAGTAACACAGCTACCAACTAACACCTCATACTTCTAGGACTTCCTCCTCCCCCATAGCCCTAACTGGTATCAATCAAGACAATAGCTACCTCCGTGTGTGTGTGTGTGTGTGTGTGTGTGTGTGTGTGTGTGTGTGTGTGTGTGTGTACTTACCATATGCCAGAGCCTTTTAACTATTATCTCTTTTGATCCTCACAACAACTGTGAAAGTAGATTCTATGATTATCTCCATTTTACAGATGAGGCGACTGAGATTAAATGACTTGCCCAAGGTCACATAGCTAGATTTGAATTAAGGTCTTCCTGATTCAGGACTCAGAACTCTATCCACTGCACCACCAGCTGTCTCTTAACAACAAGCATTTATTGATTACTCACTGTGTGCCGGGCACTGAGTTATGCACTTGGGATATAGAGATGAAAATAAAACAGTCCCTGCCCTTGAGGAGTTTATATTTTAGAGGGAGAGACAACACATACAGATAAAAGTACATACATAATATTCATAAAATGTGTATCTAAGGTAGTTCGGGAAGTGAGGGCACTAGAAATGGACAGAATTAGGAAAGGTTTGCTGATGAAGATAGAGTTTTAGCTGTGTCTTGTAGCAAACACGGATGCTAGATGCTGAGATACCAACAGAAATGAGGCCATCTCTGCCTTTGAGAAGCTTATAGTCTACGTGGCCTGGATTCAAAACCCATAACATGGCACAAGAGCCTTATGCTTGCTCTCCTCTGGGCTGTATGGGTTGGAAGTGGAGAGACTGACTTCCTGAAAGGCTGAATCTGTGGGAAAATGTTGCTTCTCAGAGGCTGGCTGGCCACTGGTCAGAGATTCTTGTGCTGCACGTGTGGTTAGACAAGGTGTCCCTTGAGGTTTCTTTCAATTCTGAGAGTCTATACAGAGGCAAAGTAGGCCTTCTTGCTGCATTTCATACATAACAATCCACCTTCTATGTCCATGCTTTTGAGCTGGCTGTCTTCCATACCTGGAAGGCACTCCTTCCTCCCTTACCCCTCTTAGGTTACTTTGCTTACTTCAAGATTCAGGTCAGGTGTCTTCCCATCATCCAGACCCAGAAGCACTCCCCCGGAAAAATGGTAGCGAGGTCACTATTCCAAGCTTTTTACTTTCCCAGCTGAGTTAGCAAAAAATAGGGTACAAGTTTTCAACAGCTCTGGTACACCAAAAAATAACAAACAAAACAAAACAAAAAAACCATGGTAGTGGTATGAAAGGATGGCATAGTTCTTGGAGCAGATATAAGAGCAACAGAAGGAATAAGCTGACATGACTGACAAGACCTGTTCAAAAATACACTTCATATCTTCTATAGGTACACTAGTGCATTATTGGTGGAGCTGTGAATCAATACAACCATTTTGAAAAGCAATGTGGAATTATGCAAATAAAGGGACTAAAACATCCCCATACTTTGACCCAGAGATTCTACTACCAGGCATATACCCAAAAGAGTTCTTTGATGAGAATGCCCTATGTACACTAAAGTATTTATAGTAGCAGTTTTGTAGTAGCAAAGAATCTGAAACAAAGTAGATGAAACAAAGTAGATTGAGGAATGGCTAAACAAATTGAGGTACATGAATGTAACGGAATATCACTGTGCTGCAAGAAATGATGAAAAGAAGGAATACAGAGAAACATGGGAAGTGTTGTGTGAACTGGTGCAAAGTGAAATGATCACAGCCAAGAGCACAATATGTACAATGACTGTAACAATGCAAATGGGAAGAACATCCCTCAAATCATCAAAAGAGAAGGACACCAAATTTTAAAGACCAAGCAAGTTTCAAAGACTAAAGGGGCTATGAGAGAATGTCCCCAACCTGACTCCTTTGCAGAAGGGGGAGGTCCACAGGTGTGGAGCAGTGTGGAGATTTTCAGACTTTTTTTGATGTATTGATTGGTTTTATTGACTTATTTTATCTTCTTTATCTTTAAAAAATGTATTTATTATATGGGATTGCTTTCTTGGAGGGAAGGGGGGATCCTGCGAGAAATTTGGATGATGTGAAAAGTAAAGATATTAATGAAAATTTATTTTTAAAAAATATACTTTATATCTTCTAATACCTGTTGTTGTAATGCTGGTACTACAAAGGTCCCTGGCATGACAAGCTGCTGACCTCTTCTCATTTGGAATTCCATTCTCTTTCCATGGGATGTTTCCAAGGTTGTTACTACTAATTGAATGTTTTAACAGATTTTTTTAAGTATCAAGGTTATATAGCTACAGGCCTGGTTTGAGGAGGAATTGACGGGCCTCACCTCTGCAGTATGTCTCTTTAGGGATCAGTTGATAAATTGCCCTTTGGCTCCATGGATTCTGTATCTGTAAAAGACATAATCAAATAATTAAGGCAAGAGCACTATTAGTTGGGGAATATTCTAACACTTTCACGTCTTCGTGGGAAAAAGAGGGTTTTTTTTTCACTTCATTTCTCTCACATTGTCATAGTGTCTAAAAGTTGGAGGATGAGTTCAAGGAATATGGAGGAGAGACACACACCAGAGAGAGGTGACTACAGGGAGGCACTCACCGAGGCTAGAAGAAGCTTCAATGAGTAGAGCCTCCATAAGCAAAGAAGACAGCCAACTAAGGACTCAAGAGAAACCCAGCCCTGACAATCAAGAGTCACTCTACAGGGGCAGCTAAGTGGTGCAGTGGATAGAGCACCGGTCCTGGAGTTAGGACCTGAGTTCGAATCCAGTCTCAGACACATAACACTCACTTAGCTGTGTGACTCTGGGCAAGCCACTTAACCCGAATTGCCTCACCCCCCTCCCAAAAAAAAAAGTCGCTCGGGAGCAGCCTTACCAAAAGGGAGCTTCTACAGAAGAAAAAGGACTTTGATGGTGGACAGTATTGGAAAAGTAAATAGCTTTGGCTACAATTTATTCACTACGTGTGTGCCTCACTACCATAGTACTCTAAGTTTGTGCTCTCTTCCAACTGACGCTGTGTGTATTTGTGAGAAAGTGTGTCCCTAGTTTATGAGCTGAATGTTTTGTAGCTACCGTTCTGATTATTCAATCTTAGTAAATGTCTTTGCTATGATTAATTTTATGTACTGTCTGAACATTAATCCAAAGCATACCGATGTAGGCTTGTGAATGTTAGAAGCAGAAGGTTCACTAGAACCTGCTTTAGCTACCACTTTCTGAGGACCTAGTCCTTGAGTACCAGTGCCAGCTGGGGGAATATCTCAGAGGGTGTGTTATACTTATGTATGTACATATTGTCTTCCATTTTGGAATCTGAGCTCCTTGAGAACAGGGATCATCTTAATTTTCACCTTTACACTCCTAGCACTGAGCACAGTGTCTGCAGTGTAATAGGTGATTAATAAATGGTTTTGATTGATTGATTGCTCTTTTCAAGGCCCTCTCTGCCCAAATGAAACCCCTCCCCATCCCTATCATCTCATGAAGGAACCTAATAAATGAATTGACCCTGATTATAAACTCCTTCCTAAAGAGGTTTGAGTTTAAGAGAAAAGCCTAGAAAGGCTCAAAGTTGACCCCAAAAGGAAGTACCATCAGCAGTGGAATTTAGCATGCCAAATGATATAAAAATGGCTGTGCTCTAGGGTAGCCAGGGTGTACCCAGAGGGGATACTGGGACTGCAGACACAGGGAGACCTCTATTCAGACCTGGTTTGTAGGTGACAAAAATCATGAATTTGGAAAAATGTGTCTTCATCGATCTCCTATCCCCTGTCAATCCTCTCCCTCATTTCGTTCAAGTCCCTTAACTTCTTAGCCTCAGTTTTCTCATTTTCAAAATGTGTGTGGGGGTGGGAGTGGATAAGATTATTCCAAGATCCCTCCCGGCTCTCAGTCTGTGATGCTACACCTTTCTTCCTGGCTTGCCCACCCCCAGGGTACCTGCCCTAGGCCCAATCCCTTTCAGGGTGCTGAGCTCAGCTTTTGTCATGGTTGGGAAAGATCAGAAGTACTAGTCTCATCTGAGAAATGAAGGCTGATAAAGGAGCTCCGCTTCCCATAGCTGTCTGCTTTTTTCCTAGGAGACTCTGAAAAGCAGTTAAGACCCAAAGAAATGAATCATTAATGGTGATATTTGAGGCAGATGGGCTTCCATTCTCCTTTTTTCAGCCTCTTCAGGAATGAAGCTTTGTGGCTAACCAGCACGGGTCCCTTTTCCTTCGATTTCAAATTCTGCCATTGACCTACTTTATGTCCTTGACCACTCCCCAGAGGTGGCTCCCTCTCTTTAGGCCTCAGTTTCCTCATTGGTAGAATGAAGGGATTGAAAAAGATGATTTCTAAGGCCTTACTCCTTGCCAGCCTAATATAATGGTGTCACTATATTTTCCCAAGTGGTATAGACCATTGGGGGAGGGGGTATAGACCAGTTAGCCAACCTTCCAGAGACTTGAGGACCATCATCCTGGTCTTCCTCTCTCCTTCCTTATCTCTTTCAAGTGGGCACCTTTGGAGAATTTAGGCAAAGACCAGCCTAGAGCCAGACTGGAACCTTCACCTCCTACCCTGACCAGGGCCTCAAAATACAGACAAAATACCAAAAGGACTAGGGCCTCAGATACCAGGACTGAGGCAGAGCAAGAGCGCATCCTGCATCTAGGACACTGTGTGTCTGTACCTCATCTCTGCCATCTTGGAATCTATCTACTGAGATAATGCCATGTGGAAATTCAGTCTCTGCCCTCTGGATTCTAACTGATGGTCTTTAATCCCTACTGTAGCTGCTTCCCAGTTCCCTAGGGTTTGGAGAGAGAATTCCCAGATCAATTCCACCTTCCATGTCATCTCCACTCTCAGTCCCTTTATCTCTACTGCCATGGCCAGCACCCTGAATAAGGGCCCCATCACCTGGAGTATGCAATCAATAGCCTCCTAATTGGCCTCCCTACTTCCACTCTCATTGCTCAATCCATCCTCCAAACAGCTGCCCTTCTCAAAAACCTTCATTGGCTCCCTGTGTCTTTGGGACATTTCTCAAAGTGCTTAGCCTGCCAAGTCAGGCCATCTACAGTCTGGCTCTTGCCTACCTTTTGTATTACTCCTATTAATGAGCTCTTCATGCCAGCCAATATGGACACTAGCTGCCTTCTAAAATTAACACTACGTCTTCAACCTCTGACATGACCTATGAATCACTTAATTTCATTGTGCCTCAGTTTCCTCAACTATAAAATGAAAGGGATAACCATGTACCATGATCCACATCTCAAGATACTTATCTTCCATTCAAGGCTTGATTCAGGAGCCTCCTCTGTGAAATCTTTCCTGATCACCCCAGTTGTTGTTTCTCTCTCTTTTCTCAATTTTTTTGGGGAGGCAATGGGATTAAGTGACTTGCCCAGGGTCACACAGTAAGTATTATGTGTCTGAGGCTGGATTTGAACTCAGGTCCTCCTGAATCCAGGGCCGGTACTCTATCCACTGCACCACCTAGCAGCCCCTCTCAATTTTTCTTATATAATCAATCAACAAGATTTTAGTAAACATGTGCTCTGTGTCAAGCACAATGCCGGGGATATGACTGCAAAGAGTGAATTTGCATGCATGTTGGACTCCCCAAGTGGAAGGCAAACTTTTGGTTACATCTTTGCCTTTCTAGAGCCTAGAACAGGGCCCTGCACACAAGGCACTTAACAAATGTTTGCTGAATGTCATTGAACTCAAAATTTGGTCTGCAGAACTTTCAGCTGCCCCCAGAGAACCTGGACTCCCAGGACTGAGCCCATATCTATTTACTTCCCAGGGACACTGTGAGAAAACACTCCATAAACCTTCAAGTGTTGGAGAAATGGAAGTTTATTATGATTATGACATGACCTCTCTCAGAAGAGCCACGTGAAAACACAGGAGACCAGAGCCTCTCTTGATCCTGTAGTCCAGAGAACCTCTTTAACTCTGTCTCTCTATCTCTCCCTGTCTCCATCTCTCATTCTCTCTCCTCTCTGTCTTTCTCTCCATTTGTCTCCATCTCTCTTCTCTCTTTTTCTGTCTCTCTAACTCTTCTCTGTCTCTGAGTCTATTTGTCTCTGTCTCTCTCTCTTACTCTGTCCTCTCTGTCTCTGAGTCTCTGTTTTGGTCTCTCTCCCCTCTCTCTTCCCGTGTCTCTACCTCTGTCTTTTTTTCTTTCTACACCTCTCTCTGTCTCTCCTATCTCTGTCTCTCCCCATGTCTACATCTTCCTGTGTCTCTCTTCTCTCTGCCTCTGTCTCTTTTCCTCTCTGTCTCTTTATCTCTCTTCTCTCTGTCCCTGATACTTTGTCTTTGTCCTGGTAAAGCCCACAGCTGTATCTGAGGAGGTGGTGTGAGAGCCTCAGGACAGGAATAATGGGTAGTAATGGGGATCTTCCTAACAGGGTTTTCTTTAGTGGGGAGGGGGCAGAGAGTGTGCCAGGATAACTGGGTAATGCTTTATTGGTGATGAGCTCATTTTAAAAAAAAAATCCTATCCTTTTAAGTCCTACTCTGTCTCCTGCCTCCCCAGGCTGTAGTCCCTGGCCAGAAGACTGTATTCTTGGGAATACACAGCTACAGCAGTTGACCAGGGAAGAGGATGCAAAGGAGACATGACCAGCTTGTGTGGAAGCCTAGGTCCCTCTAGTGTTTCTGAGTGAGACTGTCTGGAAATGGAACTGAGTCCTGGCTTCCTACCACTGGGTGGGCTGGGCTGGACAAGCCATCCAGCCAGAGAGAAAACTGCTCTGATGATCTCCTCCTGTCCTGGAGGCTCTGCAGCAGGGGGAGCCTTGGTTTGGAAATCTGATGATCACAGCACCTCCAAGCCAGAAGGACCTTTTGAGATCATTGAGGCCAACCCCCTCCTTTTATAAAAAGTCTGGACAAACCTGGGTTTGAATCTCAGCCTATCCCTTCAAATTCAATTTAATTCATTT
Organism: Phascolarctos cinereus; assembly: GCF_003287225.1. Lineage (NCBI taxonomy): Eukaryota > Metazoa > Chordata > Mammalia > Diprotodontia > Phascolarctidae > Phascolarctos > Phascolarctos cinereus. The sequence continues at coordinate 369,078,796 of NW_027556098.1, read as the reverse complement.
ATTAAGTTCCTACTATTTGCCAGACACTGGGCTAGATGCAGGGGATAAAAAGACAAAAGTAAAATTGTGTCTGCCCTCAAGGAGCTTACATTCTAATAGGAGAAACAACACACAAATACAAAATACACATGAAGGAGGGGGTGGGATGGAGCAGACAACTGAGAAAATCCAAAATGCCTCATGTAGAAAGTGTCTTTTGAGTTGAACAGATCTGGGATTTCCAAAGACCACTTGCTATATAACTCTGGGCAAACCTTCCTAGGCCTCAGTTTCTTTATCTGTAAAATGCAGGGAGGGCAGCTAGGTGGTAAAATCAATAGAGTTCCAGGCTTGGAGTCAGAAAGGCTCATCTTCCTGATTTCAAATCCAGCCTCAGACACTTATGAACTGTGTGACCCTGGGCCAGTCACTTAACACTGTTTGCCTCTGTTTCCTCATCCGTAAAGTGAGCTGGAGAAGGAAATGGCCAACCACTCTGGTATCTTTGCCAAGGAAACCCCAAATGGGGTCACAAAGTGTTGGATGCGACTGTAAAATGACTGAATGACAACAAAAATGAGGGGAGGGGAGTAGTTGGCCTCTGGGGTCTCTTCAAACTCTTGATTTATGATCTATGATCCTAAGTGCTGTCACCCTCCCAGAGCCTCCATTTCCTCTTATCATCATCACCATCATCATCACCATCACCATCATCACATTTGCACTGCGTAACTACTGGGGTGGTTATAAAGAAAGCCCTCTATCTATATGAATTATTATCACTGGTATCAGAGTTGGAATGTCTTCAGATTTTCAGTTCAGGACAATTCTGTTTCTTTTGACCTCTTAGTGAGCCAGAGTTTGCCTCCTTCGCTTCCACCTTCACTCCACGCAGTCAGATCCTAGCTGTGTCTCTAATCAACAGCCAATATAGTTGCGGATTTGAAGCTGGTTTCTTTTCCTTTCCCGTTCTCTCTTTCTTCCTCTCTTCTTCCCCTGGAGCTGCAATCAATTGGAACTTCACTTGAGCACAAAAGTCAATAAGCACCCCACACTGGTACATGTGTTGAAAAGATTATAGGAGGAAATTGACAGAGAATCCATGGAATCTACCAGAGAGATGTTTCGACAGAAATCCTCCCTGCCACGCTTTGATGCCCATCACCCGAAGCACTATTTCGCCATCCTTGACTTGTTTACTCAAACAGCTTATGCGATGGGCACTCTGAGTTGCATTCATTTCAATGAGCAATATTACACAATTACCACATGCAAGGTACTATGCTAGATGTTGGAAATCCAAAGACGAAAAGAAAAGAAAAGAAAAGAAAAGAAAAGAAAAGAAAAGAAAAGAAAAGAAAAGAAAAGAAAAGAAAAGAAAAGAAAAGAAAAGAAAAGAAAAGAAAAGAAAAGAAAAGAAAAGAAAAGAAAAGACATTGTTCTTGCCCTCAGAGGGTTTGCCTTTTATCAGGAATTCTTTGTCAAAATAACTCCAGATATCACCCAAATTACAAGGCTGTGCATACATATCTCTACACAGAAGAAAGGCAGGGGAAGTGGAAGGAGCCATGGATTGGGGAAGCATCAGGAGTCTTAGGTCCTAATCATTGCTCTGTCATTTAACTCCCTGGGAGAACTTAGACATGTTGCCCACCCTTTGTCTCTTTAAAGGTAGATGGTATCACTATCTTTTGTTTTTTCATCACCTACATTTCCAGTTGCATCGCTCCCAACCTTTCTTCCAGAGAGTCATCTTTTACAATAAAGAATAAGAAAGAGGGAAAAAAGGCTCAGCACATCTAGCCAACATAGTGAGGAAATCTGGCATTCTCTGCAGTGTCTGCCCCATAGTCCTCCCACCTCTGTAAGGCAGTGGGGGAAGTGCCTTCTCACCCTCCTTCCCTGGGGCCAAGCTCTGTCATTATAACTTTTCAGGACTCACTCTCAATTATTTTACTTCTCTTTCCATCGCAGTTTGTTCATGCTGCAATGGTAGTTTCTGCATCACATGATTTCCTTGGTTCTTCTGACTTGACTTTGCCTCAGTCCATGGAAGCCTTCCCTGGTTTTTCAGTATTCCTCTCATTCATTTCTTACCCTTAAGTCAAAGGGTATGGCCATTTTTATGCCTTTCTGTGTAATTCTATACAATTTTCCAGACTTCTCACTCAACCTTTCTGGGCTTCAGTTGTACTCCATAAAATAAGATAAATCCATTAAAAAGAGATTTGTTACAGTTCATAGACTCAGAGATTCAGAGCCAGAAGGGACCTTAAAGGTCACCTAAGCCAATTCCCCCCTCCCTCATCTTACAGGTCCAGAACAGCTCCTAGTATCTTCATCTCCCTGCCCTCCCCCCAATTACCTTCCAAATTTTGTATGTAATTGTAAATGTACGTGATTTGGGTTCAAATGGAATTGGGAGAATGGAATGTAAGCTCCCTGAGAGCAGAAACTATTTAATTTTCATCTTCATATCCTCAGCACCTAGTAACATGCCTGGCACATAGGAGGGGCTTAATAAATGCTTGTTGATCGGTACTCATGCATAAATTAGTTTGATTTCCCAAAAGTAACACTAGCTCACATTTCTATAGACTTTAAGATTTTACAATGTTCTTTCTCCTCAATGCCCCTGTGAACTACAGAATGTTTCATCACCCCCATTTTACAGACCAAGAAACTGAGGCTCAGCAAAGGGAAATAAAGGCTTACTTGGAGTCACACAGCTAATAAGTGATTTTGCTAGAATTCAAACCTAGGTCTTCTGAAACCAAGTCCAGGCTTCCTTCCATTGCATTCACTTCCTACCCAAATCCACTTGAGTTTTACAAGATTTTTAACACGCAGCTGGAAGGAAGGCCCGCTCCAGTCTAAATTTCTAATTTGCTATGGCCCAGAGAAGGGAAGGGACTAGTGCAAGGTCATCCTCATCCCAGCAGAGGTCCCACCACCTGCTCTCATTGGGGAAATTGTGAGGACAGCCTTTCTCTGTAAACCTGGAAGACCACGTAAATAAACACCAGCTCTCCTGATAGGTCAATGCTCACCATTGCTTACTCTTAGCTGGGCCCCAGGGTCTCAGCTGAACCATCCAGTACACCCCTGCAGGAGGGGAAGTGAAGTTTCATTCAGGCATCTGCTAGGAGGTTTTTCCTGGTCTTTCCTGTCGGGCAGCCATAATGCCTTTAGACCAATATGTTCATGCAGGCTGCATTTCAGTCAAATGCCATTCCATTCAGTAAACATTTGTTAAGTGTCTCTTAACAGAGCTGTATTCAGTATTTCAAAGGAACTATGGTTTCCTCAGTTTGGGGACCTCCACATGTGTCTATTATGGGCCATTTGAGAAAACTTTCCTCTTTGTAGATCTGACCAGGCTGGGGCCCTGCCCAAGTTCAAAGCATTTCCAGACTTCAAAGCTCCCCATGTTTCATTCCCCCAGTTTCATCCATACAGTTGCTCCCTCTACCCACGCAGAGCATAGCCTGAGTCAGAGATGATCTTCACCAGTTGCTGTGGCCAAAAAAATCAGTCCTTCTGCATCCAACCTCATGCTGAGCATCTCCAAACTTAACGAGGCTCGTCCTTGGGGAATAGGCAAGCAGTTGAGTCACCAGACCTTTATTCAAAGTCAGTTTAGCTTGGCAGGACTTAACCCTGCTGGCAGGCAACTAGCAGAGCCATGAGGAGCTCAGGGTCACCGCCAGGACAGCAGAGGACTCTACAGCAGGAAATTCAAAGACAACCAAAGCCAACAGTAGGGCTGACTCCAAAGGGAGATAAACAGAATGAATCAGCTCAGAAAATTCACCCCTCAGGAGCTCCTTATGAAACGGTCTGACATGGATCAATTGATTGAGATAACTTTGGAAGGTCTAGAGGCAGCCAGGTGATCCAGTAGGTAGAGTGCTGGGCTTCAAGTCAGGAAGACTTGAGTTCAAATCCAGCCTCAGACCCTTCCTAGCTATAGGAAAAGTCACTTAACCTCTGTCTGCCTCAGTTTTCTTATTTCTAAAATGGGGATATTAATTGGGTTTCCTCCCTCCCAAAGTTATTATGAAGATCAAATGAGATAATATTTGTAAAGCACTTTGCAAACCTAAAAGTGTTATATAAACATGGGCTATTGGCCTATCACCAACTAGCTAGTTTCTGCATCAACAATTCTTACCCTTTTTATGGTTCCAGATCCCTTAGCAGTCTGGCAGAGCCAATAGATCCTTTCTGAAAAAAAGGTTTTTTAAAATGTGTAAAATCAAATGCGTAGAATTACAAAAAAAATTGGGGAATGGATGAACAAGTTGTGGTACGTGCTCATGATGGAATACTACTGTTCTATAAGAAATGATGAGCTCAAGGATCTTAGAAAAAGCATGGGTAGACTTGGGCAAAATAAGGAAGAGTGAAATGAGCAGAACCAAGAGAACATTGTATACAGTAACAGCAATATTGGTTTAAGAACAACTTTGAGTGACTAAATCATTTTGACCATTATAAATACCCAAATTAACTACAAAGAACCCATGAAGGAAGATGCTATCTGCATCCAGAGAAAGAACTGATACATACAAGTATGTATAGGATGATTTTACATACATATGTGTGTGTGTGTAGATATATATATATGTACATATATATATATGCATACATATGTATATATTTGTATTTAATGGCAGCTATGGAGAAAGCTGAGAAAAAAAGGGAAAAGTTACATGATAACTTTATTATATATTTAAAAGCAATAGCAAGTTGTACATAATAGATTTGCTGTTTTATATGTAATCGTCTTTTTTTCTATTCTACTATATTATGGAATATAATTTTAAAATAAGAAAACCAATTCCATTGAAATACAGTCACCAGAAAGAATTTTTTTGTGTGTTCTCTCACCCCAGGTTAAGAACTTCTGTTCTACATGGACAAAGGCTTGTCTATTCCACTTAGCTAAGGTTACAGGTTATTCGATACTGGCATTACCATCTGCCATATTTGTAATATTTATGTAGCAGCTGGCTTCCACAGGGGAACTGTAAGATATACAACACAGTTATAACAAGGCTTCATATTGCGCAGACTTAGATCCATCGCTGACATCATCACATACTCTGAAATGTACAAGCTAAAAGCACTAAAAGCTTCAGAAACCATAATTAAATGCCTAAAAGTATTAGTCCAATTCTCCTGACACCATTAATATAAAAGGGTCCCATACACATTTGGAGACACACACACATACACACACACACACACACAGACACATACACATATATATTAGGTAATGGTCAACAATGGTTAATATACTAATAAGCCCCATTTAAGTTCCAAAATAGATTTATCAGATTGGCCACATAGAGATCAGAATAACCAGCTAACTGCCCATCTCCACATTAATTGGTGCTGTACAGGCCCAGAGAAAATGAAATAAAATGGAATCTCTAGCTGTGCGTTACTGGTACTCATACTGCTATTACCACTGCTATCTCTAAGCAGAAATCCCTTCCTCAACAAGTGGTCCTCCAGCCCTGATTGGGTGACCTCCAGTTAGGGTGAGGGGTCCCACTCCCTATGGCTGCTGTCCAGTGCATTGATAGCAGTAACGATTCTCTCTGGAGTCCAACTCTGCCTCGCTAAAACTCCCTTTCATAGATCCTAGTTTTCCCTCTGGGACCAAACAGAACAGGTCTGAGCCTCGTGCCTCTTCCACAAAACAACTCTTCAGAGGTTTTTGAATGACTATCACGCCCCTCTAAGTTTTCTTTCTCCCTAGGCTGAACCTTCTGGGCTCCCATGGCACAGAAGCCGTTCAGGGAGAGGAGAGCCTGGCTATCACAACGCCATCGTCAGAGGACCCTGCCTCAGGCAGAGATTCTCTATGAGACAAACTGTCATTCGCTGCTACCTCTCCAACAATATTGTCTCCCTGGCCTTAATCCACGCTGGTGCTGTTCCTGAGATAACTGACTTGGGACCCTTGGCTCCCAGACTTTATCCCAAGACTCTGCCTCTACCTACTCTTATGGACTTCATCTGACTTTGACCTCAAAAAACCATTAATTTTATTCACTCTGTGGAATCATACCTTGAACCATACCTCTTTTCCTTTCGGGTTTGTTGTCTTCATTACCCCAGGTCCATGAATTGCCCCTTAATCACCAACACCCAGTTGCCATCCACTTGTAGGGAAGGCAGGGACACAATATTAACTCTCCCCCACTTCCTTCAAGCAGTTCTCATATAAGAGTGCCCATGGCATTCACATCACCATCCTCTTAAAAAGCCACTTTGTCAATGTCCTCCCTAAAATATGGTGCCCAGGATTGAACACTATTCTCCAGATGTGCCCTGATGAAGGATAGGAGCAATGGGACTGTCAACAATGCCTAGTCCCGAACTCAGCGCCTCTCTTAACAGAGCCTAACGTAATTTTAGTATTTGGGGCTGCCACCTCAGGCTGCTCATGCCCATGCCCAGACACATTTCCAATAAGTTACCAATGTAATTGTCTATGCAGAAGCTCTTCTTACACTGGCTGAAGACTAAGGGAAGAGAGACAAATGGACCTTTTTTTGGCCAGCCCTCCACCCTTAAGAAAGAGGTGCTATGTTGTTAAAATAGGAACTGGAAGTGTGATAGATACTAGATTCCAGTCTGTCCCCAGCTGTGCTACAGGGGACTTAAAAGATGGTGACTGGAATCCTGGCTCATCACATCAAGGGCTGTGTGGGCAGGCAGAGAGCCAGAGGCCAAGCACTGCTCCCTTTTGAAATGCTTCCTGCTTGGTCCCATCTGCTCCCCTTGAAAAGAGGCTGTGTCTCTCCTTGGGGTTGTTGGAACCAGGTTCTTTGGGATAGTCTGGTAAGCCAGTGAACAGAGATATACCATCCCTGGGGCCAAGTGAGAAGGGAAGGGAGACAGTGGAGTGCAGTGAGTGAGAAGGGGGCTGGGCTGAGAGTACAGAAGCATGGTTTCTTCCATAGAGTCATTGTGTGACCTTGGGCAAATCGCTCACCCTCTCCATGTCTCAGTTTCCTCTTCTGCAAAGCAGAGTAGAATTATTACAAGAAATCATGGAATTTCTGAGCTCATTGGCCACCTAGTCCAAAACATGCCAGAAGAAAAATTCCCTCCATGTTCCTGCCAAATTTACTGGCCTGGTGTTCCCTTGATGGGTCATTTCATCTGTTGCCCCTCTGTTTATCCACAAGCTACTGTTGTTTGTCCTTTGTTTTGAAGACATCACGACGGATGTCTTGACTTGTACAGGAATTAGATTTAAGTGAGGCAGAGCTGCACAAAGTCATCAGCCTCACTCTCTCTTCCAGAGTCACTGAAGTCCAGTGGCAAGCCAAAAGTCAAAATGACTGGCAATGGCTGAGGATGCACTGGATGACCTTGGCATCTCTGATGTTTGATGAAGTTCTGAGCACTTCACAGTGCCTGCTTCAGCTACCTTCGTGGCCATTGGAACAAATTGTTCTCATCCACCCATTACACTGGGAAAAGAAGCCTTCACATGCTTGGGGCAGACATCTTCCTAACTCACCAATGGGTGTGAAGCCTGTCAGTTACCTTCAACCTGGTTTAGCTTGTCTGCCAAGATGGTTTTATTTGGGTGTGGCCACTGCCCAAGCTATAGCTTCTTGGAGCCACAGGCAAGAGTTGGATGAAAGATGGACACCAAAGGTGGACAAGGAGCCTTGAAAAGGGCTCAGCAAGCCCTCACACCAAGGGGCTAGTCCTCCTGAAACGCCCCATACACCCAGAAGCTGGACCCTGTGCCTGGAATGCTTTCCCTCCTCACCGCTATTTCCTAGTTCCCTTTAAGATTCACTCAAGAACTGTTTTCTACAACATTGTTTTCCTGGTTTCCCCCAATTGCAAGTGCCCCATCAATTTCTGTGGGTGCATATATGCATATATTTTTACAAATTGTATGTGTGTATATTTACTATACATTTGTGTATACCATTGAGTGCACATGTTGGTTCCTTCCAGCAGAATGTCAGCTTCTTGAGGGTAGTGGTTGTTTTTCATTTTCTCTTTGTATACCCATCATGTGAGATAACAGACTTCACTTTTCATGAAGTCTTATGATCAGGATACAAAAGCTTACACTAAAGTCTCAAAGTGAAATTAAAAGCCAAAATATAAGATGGGAGGGAGGGTGGTACAACAATCACTTTGATGATCACTTAGGGTCTATCAATAGGTCTTGATATGTTTCTTGGAGTCCCCCATCTCCATGCTTGAAAGAGTTGAATAACAATGCCAGATATTATATGAGTCAGTGCCAAAGTGACTGTTACTAATGATAAGTGCTATAGCAACTTCAAAGGAGACATATGGTCTAGTACCCCTCTCAGACTAGCCCTGAAACTCTCACTGGTTGATTAAATCCCCTTAGCTACCCTCAAGTTCAAAGGTTATACCCTATATGTCTACACTCCTAAAACTTTAGCTTATGAGCCCCTACTAGTGAGCTTACTGTGAATAGTCAGCTAGTAAACACAATTAGCCCAAAATAAAGCTATTTAGTAAGATAGCAAAATAAGAAATTGTATCTGCAATTCATGTCCTGCCACTTAATGCTCCCAATAAGCTTGGTGTGTACTCTCCCACAAATATACACACTATTGGTGTGGAGTGGATATACCCTTGGAGTACAATGGTAGTGAGGCACACCATATTACAATTGTTGTTCAGTTGTTTCAGTTATGTCTGACTCTTTGTGACCCCATTTAGGGTTTTCTTGGCAAAGACACTGGAGTGGTTTACCATTTCCTTCTCCAACTCATTTTACAGATGAGGAAACTGAGGCAAGGTCACTCATTTAGCATGTATCTGAGGCAGGATTTGAAATCAGGTCTTTCTGACTCCAGGACTGGTACTCTATGCACTATGGAGCCACCTAGCTGCTCACCACACTACGTAGGGAACACATTTGACCAGTGGCATGCTCGCCTCTACTACTGTAGGACACATGTCCTTTTTCTTCTCATAGTGTCCTCATCTGGTTCTCCAGTGGCACCAGCATCTCTTCGGGGCAGGGCACTCAACTGAACTCAATCGGTAAAAATAATTGTTTAGTCATTTATTCATTCATTCATTCACTAAAAGTGGGCTGGAGCCAGATTATAGAGGGCCTTGAGTATAGACTAAGGTGTTTAGATTTTATCCCCTAGTTAATAAGTAACCCCTGGAAGTCTGGGGCAGGGGAGGAATGTAAAGAAAGCAGTGCTGAAGGAAGATTAATCTGGCAGTCAAGAGAGGATTGATTACCCTAATGTCTCACAGCCCTTATCAGCAGAAAGTGCTTCCTCTTGTTCTATTCTCCAGCACCTACACATGGGACCAGTTTGATTCCATTTAAAAAACCATTCGTTTGCATCAGCTTGTGGGTGAAATCAAACTGGGATAATCAGCTATGCTTGGATCCCCAGCCTCCATTCCTCCTTGTTTCTAAATTCAGTCCCTCCCTTCAAAGGAGGTGAGGATGCATCTTTCACCCTTTCCCTACCTCACAGGAAGCCCAAGAAAGCATTTTCCAAAAGTAGAATGAGTTGCCTCAGGACATAGTGAGTTCCCTTTTCATGGAGGACTCCCAGTGAAGAATGAATGTCCATTTAAGATCATAGATTCAGAGACCGGGAGACCTGAGAGCAGTGGTATACTGGAGCCATGAGGGCTTGATTGTTTAATTTTCCGTGGGGGCATTCACATTATAGAAAACAACAAGTGCTCCAATTCAGGGCTAGATTTATTGTTTTGTTGGTCATCTAAACTTAAGAAAGTGGTAATAATTCAGATTACACTTAAAAACAGGACCTACGTACATTTTTGTTAGGGTTGTTAAACATTTACCAGCATACCCCAGCTTAGAGGTCAGTTAGTACAACCTTCTTCTTTCTGCAGATGAGGAAACTGAGGTCTAGAGAGGTATAGTGGACCCTTATTACTTCTGGGATAAAACAAAAATTCCTTTGCTTGGCTTGCCCCAGTCTGATTTACACCTCATTTCCAGCATTATTTAGCAACACTCCCCTTCTCATACTCTTAAGTTCTGGACAAACCTGCCTTATTGCCATTACCTTAGTTCAGCAGCTGGATTGTCCTCTATGCTCAAAATGTTCCCCTCTTCAACTTTTTCCTCTTAGAATCCTAGGCTTTTTCTGTGGTTTAGCTCAGGGACCACTTTCTACTCAAAGCCTTCCCTGGGCCCACTATTTGCTAGTGTTCTCTCCCTCTGCAAAAAAACTCTTACATTTATATATCTATTGATCGATCTATCAATCTATCATTCTATCCATCCATCATTCTATCTATATATCTATCCTTCTATCTATCCACCTATCTATTGATCTATCATTTTATCAATCTATCATTTTATCTATCCATCTACCTATCTTTCTACCCATCCATCTATCCTTCTATTTATCTATCTCCCTAACTATCTATCCTTCTATCTATCCATCTATCTATCATCTATCTATCTATTTTTCTATCTATACACCTATCAATCTATTGATCTAGGCTTCTATCCTTCTATCTATCCACCTATCTCTCTATTTCTCTATCTATTTTTCTATCTATACACCTATCAATCTATTGATCTAGGCTTCTATCCTTCTATCTATCCACCTATCTCTCTATTTCTCTATCTATTTTTCTATCTATACACCTATCAATCTATTGATCTAGGCTTCTATCCTTCTATCTATCCACCTATCTCTCTATTTCTCTATCTATTTTTCTATCTATACATCTACCTATCTATTGATCTAGGCTTCTATCCATCTATCTAACTATCTATCTGTCTGTCTGTCTATCTCTCTGTCATTCTATCATTCTATCCATCCATCTACCTATCTTTCTATCTATCCATCTACCTACCTACCTATAGATCTAACTTTCTATCTATCCATCTATCCGTCTATCTGTCTATCTAGCATTCTGTCCATCTGTCTTTCTATCTATCCATTTAGCTTTCTAGCTATCTATTTATCTATCTGTATGATATCTTTCCCCAATTCCCAGTAAAATGTATGTTCCTTGGGAGCAGGGAACATTTCATATTGTCTTTGTTTACCTAGAACCCAGCACAGTACCTTGTACTGAGTTGGCACTTTAAAAATATTTGTTAGATTGAAGTGATTCAGGAAAGTGAGGACCCATACTGTTAACATCACAGATGCTTCCCATGCTGCCATAGTGACAAGGATCATTTCTTGGAGACCTTTACAGAATCCTCCCCACATCCTGTGTGGGGAAGTTTAAAGGCAGTCCGGGGTGGGGGAGGAGAGAGAGAGAGACAGAGACAGAGACACAGAGAAAAAGAGACAGAGACAGAGAAACAGAGAGAGCCAGAGAGAAATAGGAAGAGAGGGAAACAAAGAGAGAAAGAGACAGAGACAGCGATTTATTCCATAGAGATGGCCCAAGTTAGAGAATGGAGACATCCTGGACTTCTGGCTCCCAGCTTTGAAACAGAAGACATCCAGTTTCAACCTCTCTTCAACCTGAAGGAAGAGAAAGACTCTAGGAAGAAGCTGACATGTAGAGAAGCCAGTGTTTTGATCATATCCCTATTCCTAGATTGCTACACTAGAAACTCCAGGGAACTTCCCCTTGGGTGAGATCTTAGACTCTCTCTTCGTTTAGTTGAGTCATCTTTTTCCCAGTGGGAAAGCACATTCATCCTCTGTGTTGTCTATTATATATTCTCATGCGTATACTTTATCTAGTTTCTGTTTGCTGTTTGTGTAAATGGTTTAGTTTGCTCTCAGCTATGTATGTTCATTGTGGAATTGGCATTTGGTGGGAAGGCAAACCTTGGATCTGTAGCTTGGGATACTCCTTCCCCAGCAATTGGGAGTGCAGCTTAAGCCTAAAAATTATTTCTCCTGATTAACATTTTTAAGGGAGTAAATTGATATAATTCTAGCCCAGTACTTCCTCTTTCTGAGGAGAGTCAAGTGGCCAGCTTCTGACCCCAACTTTCTGCTTCCTCACCAGGCAGGAATCAAAGTCTCTCTTCTTGAGAAGGGGGGAGAAGATTCTAGAGATATCTATTCTTGCATCCCTAGGAGTTACATCTAGACAGACCCATGTGGACACAAATAACCTCTATGGGCACCCATACCCCTTATATTAAAAAAAATACAGAATAATTTCCTCATCGAAAAATAAGAATGATGTGAGTCTGGCATGACCTGTTCATGCTGACTGTGACTCTTTTTAATCATCGCTTCCCTAGCCAGACTTCCTCTCTCCATCTTTTTAATGATTTGTTCCAGAATGTTCCCAGGAATCAAAGTCGAGTTCATTGGTCTGTACTTTTCAGGCACTGTTCTTTTCTCCTTTTTGAGAATTGCCACCTCTCCCTTTTCCAATGATCACTCAGGTACCACTGACAGTGGCTCCGTAATATCCAATGATGTAATTCATGTGGGCCAAGTAACTTGAATTCACCAAAGGGTGCTTGGTGTTTTCTTACAACCTCCTTCTTGATCTCTTGAATAGCTTTTTGTTGTTTGGTTGTTTTTTGTCATTGGCAATGCAATGATCATTCTCTTTGGCAGAGAAAACAGAAGCAAAATAATAATTAAGCAGCTCTCCCTTCTTCCTATTCTCTGTTATCACCCTAACAAGCACCTCAAGTAATGGTCCTCTTCCTTCTTTGATCAACTTTATTTGTTCTCCTTATATAAGAAACAAATAAATTTTTGTTGTTCTTAGCTCCTTAACTAACTTCAACTCATTCTGAGTTTTAGCATTTCCAACACAATTTTTACAAGAATGTGCCATACTTTTATGTCACCTCTGTTGTCTGGTCTTGCTTCCATCTTTTGTACATTTATTTTTAAAAAACTAAGTTAGTTGATGAGTTCCCTAGGTATCCACATTATTTTCTTCAAATTCCATTTTTCTCCTTGTCGATATTGTTTTCTTTTGTGCCTGCAGAATTTTATTCTTGAGCATCTCCATCCTTCCTGACCTGACTTCCCCCATAAAATGTTAGCCCATGGGATCCTATCTTTCCCCTGAACATTTTCTTCTGCTTTCCCATAATCTAGGGATTACACTAGATTATGCCTGGATTTTCTCTCCTCCGTTGCAAAGCATAGGAGGGAATGGTGATTACTGCCCCCCCCAGGATTCCTATTATTTTCACGTAACAACTAGTTCTTCCTTATTAATAATTCATAAGAAAATGAAATCCAGAAGAAAATTCCTCCATGTTGGTGGTGAAAGATAAAATCATTACTAAGGTAAGTCAAGAAGTTATTAGATATTGTAATTTTTGGCAGAGAGAAAGCTCCAGCAAATGTCTGGATAATTGAAGTCCTCCGTCACATATCAGGCAGAATGGGCAGAAATGAAGAATTTATTACAACAGCCATGAAGACATCTGAAGCAGGTGCTATGCAGTGCTTAAAGCTTGGTCAGACAAGGACATCCACTGAATCCCTGGCCATTGCCTGTAATCTTGACTTTTGCCATGCCACTGGACTTTGATGACTCTGGAAGAGAGAATGAAACTGATGACTTTGCCCAGGTCTACCTCACTTCAATTCATGTGCAAGTCAAGACATCGCCCTGTGATGTCATTGGTCCTCTTTGAAAACAAAGGATGGACAACAACAACCATATCATGCCTGTGTGTTATGCTTGTCCACTGCTTTTACCTATCCTGTTCCTTTTGAATCCATGTTCCATCTCACCAGCTCCCAGTGATAGCTATCAGGCAAACTGGCCTCCTTGAATCAATACCTCTAACTACCCTTGTGGGTGTCCTGCCTAACCTTTGAATGTTTCTGTATAGACATTTGATGCTCTGGGTTTTGCTACTGCTTCTCTTGGATTCTGTCTCCTGTGAAAGTCTGGGTATCTCACCAATTCTTCCCTTTTCGATAGCTGCTCTCCGTGGTCTCTAGTTTGGACATATGCATAGCCAGTTTTCTCCCTCTTCCATCCATTTTTGTTTAGAATTCTTTGGATTCGATTTGTAAGACAGCTGGTGCATACCTACATACAAGCCATTCTTAGGTTGACTCCATCTCCAGCCAAGAGCCCACCATATTCCACTCTCACACAACACCTTCTGAGCCAGCTGTTCTCATTCCAAATTAACTTTTCTCTTCTGAATCTTCGGTTGCCTCCAATGGGCAACAGTGAAGAAAACCTGTGCTTACATGGTTTCCTCTTCCTTTCCCAAAATTTCAGAATCATTGGCAATACTTTTTAAGCTCCATTTGGATAAGTTCAGTTAAGTAAATCTTTTTTTTTTTCAGCACCTATTTTGAGTGGTAGTTAAGACTGTACTCTGAGTGTAGCATAGGATGGACTTGCAGTCAGGAAGACTTAGGCTCAAGTCCAGCTGTGTAGAATGAACAAGTCACTTAACTTATCAGTGCCCTCACACAATTCTAGAAGAGGTAGTTGTGGAATAGTGTAAAAGTACTGGATTTGTAGTCCAAGGTCCTGGGTTCAAACCTAAACTTTGCTACTTCTATCAGTGTGATCAGTGGGCCCCATTGCCTCAACTTTAAAATGAAAGAGTTGGATTCAATGACCTCTCAAGTCCCTCCCAACTCTAGAAGCCCTCCAAATCTATGAAATTATAGAACAGCTGATCAGCATTGGAGGAAGATGTTTCTGTACCAGGAGTTCTCCATGGTAAGGAAATCACAGACCAGAGAGAAAATACAAGTGGACAGGGTGCAAAGAATGGGCAGAGAGCCAATTCTAACATCTAGATCTGAAACCCAGATGGAGAGTCCATGTCTTCCATTGACTTTCTGGTCAGCCTCTGCAGTGGAGGAGTGAAAGCTCTGGAGGAGTGAAAGAAATCCTAGCTTCTCAAAGGTCTTGTTGCCCTCCAGGTCCAGGACCCAGAATCTTCCTGGCAAAGGCATTCTGGACTCCTCCTCTAAGATTACCATCCAGCCATCCTCTATGTATCTTGCACTTACTACCCACTTATTTACATATTGCCTCCCTCATTAGAATGCAAACTCCTCTAGGGCAGGGGCTGTTTGGTTTCTCTCTCTCTCTCTTTTTTTTTTTGTATCTCCAATACTTAGCACAGTGCCTGGCATGTAGTAAGTGCTTAATAAATGCTTATTGATTCATTTATTCATTGATTCAAGATATGGAGGAGCCATTAAGCAAGAATCTGCCTCCTATTTATAAGTGTCTCTTTGAATCCTTGGGCTGAGCTCTCATGAGGAAAGAATGTGAGTGTGAGCTTGGAGAGGAGGAGGAGAAAATGCAGTCCCCAGGGCTCCCTCATCTCAAGCTCTCTGGAAAGCATTCCTGGAACCTGGAAGCCAGCACCGGCTGTGAGATAGTTTTCCTTTGCCTCTGTCTTCTCATTTTTTGCAGCATCCTTATGGCCTGCCAAGAGCTGGGTGACATTTTGTCAAACTTTCAGTTTATGACATGCACCAACTCCATGAAATTGCCCTGGTGAGAAGAGTAATTTTAAGCTGTCACTAGGGACCGAAGGCCAATTCATCACAGGGGAGAGAGGGCTCTTCAGCCTCCCAACCATTGAATAACATAGTCTTGTTCACTAATTAATCTCCAGAAGAGGAATTATTTTAAAGACAGAGCTCTTGGGAAGAGCCTTGGCTGACTTTATCTTCCTTTGACATGTATAATTGCTGCCCAAACACAGATCATTGGACCCAGGGGGCAGGTGTGGTTATCTTCAGCCAAAGGCTTAGACCAAGGAGACTTCTTGGCTGCCATTAAGGCTAGTTATTGGTTGACAGTCGCTGCCTGTACCAGAAAGGTAGGGGCAAGACAAGGGGTTTAACTCAGCCATGCAAATAGTCTCTGGCCCACACAACCTCTGGTGGCTCCTTGGGAATAAGAATGGTTGGAGGAAAAATGATCAGGATGAGGAGGCAGGAGAAGAGGAGGAAGAGGGAGGAGGAGATATGGAGAATGAATGTACAACAGGAAGCAGGAAATATCAAACTTTAGGCTGGCACGGATTTTTAATGAAAACCCAACCAAAGTTCTGTCTTTGTCTGCTCCAAGTCTTTGGGAAAAAACCCAACTTTCTGGGCTAAGCACCCCATGCCTCTCCAGGTATGGTACACTGACAGTCACATAATTTCTCTAAGCCTCAGTTTCCCCCTCTGCAAACTGGCTGTGGTAACAGCTGTGGTACCTACCTCCCAGGGTTGGGTGAAGCCCCAAGAAGATAACATGTGTAAGGTTTTTGCAAATGCTAAAGTGCTACAGAGATGTCAGATGTTATTTGTCATAGAGAGCCAGAGGGGGTCACCTCATCCAATTAGAGGCAATAAAGTTCCAAAGAAGGCAGGTTGATCTGTCCCAAGTCACACAGATAGCCAGTGACACACTTGGCTTCTCTCTGATGCCAGAGCTAGGGCTGTTTCCATTCTGCAGAGCCCCCTTCTCCTCCATCCCCTGAGACAGGGCACATTTTGATCAGAGATTCTGGAGGTGATGCCATCTAAATGTTCTCTAAACTCTGGGGATGATGAATAGGAATAATCATGTCTATCTGTACAGGACTCGAAGGTCCATAGCACACTGTATCCCCTCACCTACTCTATCTATTCTGCCACACTGTCTCCAGCTCGGGTACAGCTTGTGAATCTATGACCAAGAAATCCAGGTGGTCCATCTGGGGCCTTGGGCTGTGACAGCAACCAGATTGACTGTACAGGCAGCTAGACAGGCTGCAACAGAAACTGGCAGTCCCCAAAATGATTCACTCAAAGAAGAGTCAAGGGAGTGGGCACAGACGTTAAGAGGCAGGCTCTCTATATGTTTTGTGATCTGCAACTTGGAAGAACTCCTTTATTCCTGTCTTCACATAAGTGAGGGGAACATGGCAGGAGGGCAAGAGAGACTTTCTCCTGGCATGGGACATTGGGATCGTGGATCTAGAGCTGGGGAGTATTGAAGAGACCATAAAGTCTAACCCTTTCTTTTTACAGTTGAGGAAACTGAGGCCCAGAAAGGAAACAACTGCCATGATGCTAGTAATAACTGGCAGATCCAGGCAACAAACCCAAGTACTAATCCTCCAAAATCTGGCCTTCTTCCCAGCATTCCACAGTGCCTCTCAGTTCAAGCATGGATTTAACGAACCCTACTCAGATGGGGTCTGAGGTCCCTTCCAACTTGGAGAATCTGGGATTCTGTAATTGCCTGATTCCAGTTCTTCAGTATGGTCTGAGCATCTTGGAACAAGAGTCAGAGTATGAAGGCTCTGGTCCTAGCTCAGCTACTAACTCACTCTGTGACCTTTGGGGGGGGTCCTTTAACCTCTCTGGGCTTCAATTTCCTCATCTGTAAAAGGAAGATGATAATTCCTGCCTGCAGATAAAGAGCAGAGCCAGGAGTCAGGAAGATGTAGATTCAAGTCCCACCTCTGACACATACTGACTTACAGGACCCTGGTTGTAAAATGGTAGTGGTGATGGTGGTTGTTACCACTAAGTGTGAAATAATTACTGATCTGAGTTTTTTCACCTGTGGTTAATGACATTCATGAAAGCACTTAAATGAAAAAAAATTAAACTCTTCATCTGTCTCACATGGAGGTTTTCCTTTATTTTGTTGATGTTATTTTTTCTTTCTCCCCCCCCCACCCCATCTGTGATTTTGCTGGTTTAGGGAACTTCAGTGTGGAAATTCCCTCTATTGGTACCAATCAATAATTCGTCTGAAACATATCCATCAAAAAGTATTTGTTAATCACCTACTATTATCAGGCACTATGTTAGGCACTGGGTATACCAACAATAAAGTTAGACAATGTCTATCTTTTTTTTTTCTGGCTAGGCAATGAGGTTAAGTGACTTTCCCAAGGTCACACAGCTAGTAAGTGCTATGTGTCTGAGGCTGGATTTGAACTCGGGTCCTCCTGAATCCAGGTCTGGTGCTCTATGCACTGTGCCACCAAGCTGCCCCAATGTCTGTCTCCAAAGAGCTTACATTTCCCCTTTGTTAGGCTCAGGACTTGAACCCAGTTCTTCTTGACTCCAAAGCCAGCTCCCCATCCACTATCCCAGGGGGTCAAACTCAGAAACAGGAGCCACTAGTCCAGACAGAAGAATCCCTGGGGGCTGCGTGTTGGCTTAGCTTTCAAATGGAATGTTCT
The DNA here is from genome assembly GCF_003287225.1 of Phascolarctos cinereus. Classification (NCBI taxonomy): domain Eukaryota; kingdom Metazoa; phylum Chordata; class Mammalia; order Diprotodontia; family Phascolarctidae; genus Phascolarctos; species Phascolarctos cinereus. The sequence continues at coordinate 369,060,666 of NW_027556098.1, read as the reverse complement.
CTATGCTCTGTTACTTTGTTAAGTATTTCCCAGTTACATTTTAAGCTGGTTTGGACTGCACTTAAGAGTATTGGTTGTGGCAGTGGGTTTGACACATCTGCACCCTCCCTGGAGGTCTGTAAGTACCCTCATGGAGGCTGTAAGGATCATTCATATGGAAGGTATGACTCCCTTGTGGGGGTCTCTGTGCAATGATGCCTGCACAAACATACTCATACACTGGAGTGCATGCAGGACAACAGGCAAACCTACACACACACACACACACACACACACACACACACACACACACACACACACACCCCTCCTATATGTTCCCACAGACACATACACACACATATACGTATAACTCCTGAACATCCCCATGGACACACAAGCACACATATACACGCTTTCTACACATTCCCATGGACACACACATGTATATACACGTATTTGAACATGATTCCAGAATCACAGAATCTCAGACCTAGAAGGCACGTTAGAGAGCACCGAGCCAATCCTGTGCTAAAACAAGTGTGCCGACCTACCTGATGAGTGGCCTCTGGCTTCTGCTTGACCAGCCCAGCGAAGGATCAGAGCATCGTAGCATCCTATGCTGACAGACAGAGGTGATCTGGAGGCCAGCTACGCAAGCCCCCTCATCACAGACAGGATAAGTGACTCACCAACATCTTAGAGATAGTAAACAACAGAAGCAGCTTTTGAACCCAGGAGTCAAAAAGCCTTGAGTTCAAATTCAGCCTCAGTCACCTACTAGCTGTATGACCCTGGGCAAGTCACTTAACTCTGTCTGCCTCAGTTTCCTCATCCATAAAATGAGCTACAGAAGGAAATGGCAAACCATTCCAGTATCTTTGCCAAGAAAACTCCAAATGGGGTCATGAAGAGTCAGACATGTCTGAAAAATGACTAAACTTCTAAGTCTGAACTCTGGGAACCCATTGCTTCCTGAGGCAGTCCTTTCAACTTTCAGACAGCTCTACCAGTTCAGAAGTTTGGTTTGGGTTTTTTTTGTTTCTTTGTTTTTCCTTAAATCAAACCTAAATCTGCCTTCTACAGCTTCTACCCACTGCTCCTGCTTTGGGGCCAAGCAGAACAAAGCTGATCTCTCTTACTCCAAATACTTGAAGATGGTTATCATGGCCCCCCCCCCAGGTTTTCCATACTCTGGCCTAGGCATCCTCAACATTTTCAAAGCATGTACACACTCACCCACAGACCAATGCTTAAATATGCACGCATACATTCACAAACACATGTATGCATAGATACAGGCACATACGCTCCACCTCAGTCTGATATATATATATGTATATGTATATATATATGTATATGTATATGTATATGTGTATGTATATGTGTATGTGTATGTATATGTATATGTATATGTGTATGTGTATGTGTATGTGTATGTGTATGTGTATGTGTATGTGTATGTGTATGTGTATGTGTATGTGTATGTGTATGTATATGTATATGTATATGTATATGTGTATGTATATGTGTATGTGTATGTGTATGTGTATGTGTATGTGTATGTGTATGTAGATGTATATGTATACGTATATGTATACGTGTATACATATGTATATGTATACATATGTATATATGTATATGTATGCGTACATGTATGCATATATATATGCAGTAAAATCAGTCAGCTAGCATTTATTAAGCACCTACTATGTGCCAGGCATTGTGCTGGGTATACCAGGAAAAGCCTGCCCTCCCGTTGTTCCCAGTCTCATCAGGGAGACAGCATATAAACAACTATATACAAACAAAACGCATGCAGGATAAATTGGAAATAATCAACATAACTCGTATGTGTTGGAATATGGCATGAGAGACGTGTTATGAACCTCGAGGTAGCTATGTACCCAGCTCTGTTTAAATGTGTCTGGCATGGTAATGACCGAGAACGGATTGTGAGTAAACAGGGAGATTTCTCTCTCCCAGGAGCAGAGCTCAGTGCCTTCATTCCAGACACTGTGTTTCTATCGATAAAGGCTGAGATTGAATTAGTTTTGACTTCTTTTGAGCTTCTGGTCCACTAAGCCCTCCTCCCTCCCCCACCAGGCCTTTCTCCTGCGGATCGTTGTCTCCTTCAAGGCTGAGAGGAAGAAACACCTCCTGGCACTCTGAAGAAGAAAACTCAGGATGGAAAAAAGAGGGGTCAGACCAGACAGAAGGGGTTAGAGGGAGATGACTAGCCTGGGCTGGGAAAGTGATAAGAACTATTTCCAAGCTGGACTCTACACACCTGGGCTAGCCTAGCTCATAGATAGCCAAAATGAGCAGGGTTAAGTAGTTTCAGCCCCTCAGGTTTATCAGTCTATCGATCAATAAGCCTTTAATAACTTCCTCCTCTGTGCCAGGCACTGTGCTGAGCACCAAGGCTACAGAGAAAGGCAAAAGGCAGTCCCTCCTCTTGATGAACTCACCATCTAATAGGGAGACAATATGTAAACAGCTACGTACAAACCAGCTATGCACGGGAGAGAATCCTCCCAGGGAAAGCATGGGGGAACTGGGAAAGGCTTCCTGCTGCTGGGATCACCTGAGAATGAATTGCTTCTGTGATAAGCCATTACAAGGAAGGGGCAGAAGACAGGTCAGCCCACAGAAGAGAGCCCTGGGTCCTCGGCTGGCACGAGGCAGGGAGGGAGTGAGCCACCTTCACATACACACATACTCCTGAACAGAAGGACTCAGGCATGCACTCAGGCTCACAGTGCTAAATTCTGGACGTGCCTTAGCAATCATTTGGCTCATCAAAACATGGAGGAAGGGACTGGTGGAACATCTATTCTGAACCTAATTTTCCCCAATGAGGAAGAAGTGGCAATCAGATTTTAAGTGGAATTGGAGCAATGGAAGTGACCACTTCTTGTCAGAATTTGTGTTGGAGGAGAGGTAAATTGGGCACAGAATGACCTGCACCTGAAGTTTGGGGAAAGGCAGATTTCAAAGGGTGCAGACAGATGATACATTCATAGCAGTTTGGTTTTCAAGCTAGAAAGGACATCAGGGATTATAGAATCATACATGTAGAGCTAGGAGGAAGTGCAGAGGGTGAGTCCTAGAGAGATCAAGTGACTTACCCAACAGGTCTGAATCTAACTCATCTATTACCAGTGGTAGCAACCTTAAATAGAGACAGCACCTCCAACCCATACATAAGGATCTTTGTGGGCTATAAACTGATTTAGAAAACCATGTACTAACATTATCTATGTTCTATAATATAGGGGTAAGGAGGTAGCACAGTGGATAGAGTGCCAGGCCCAGAGTCAAGAAGATCTGAGTTCAAATTTGACCTCAGACACCAGCTTGATGACCCTGGGCAAGTCATTTAACCTTGTTTGCCTCAGTTTCCTCATCTGCAAAATGAGCTGGAGAAGGAACTGGCAAACCACTCCAGTATCTTTGCCAAGAAAAACCAAATGGGGTCACAAAAAAAAATTGAACACAACTGAACAACAGCATGTTCTATTGTGTTTTTATGTGTTTTGTTAAATATTTCCCAATTACATTTTAATCTGGTTTCCCCACATTGGGGAGTGTCATGGGCCTCATAGGACATGCTACATACGTGCACAACAGCACAGTGTAGGGTCATATCCACCCAGGAGTCATGAGAATCCTTTGTTTCCTACAAGACTCAGCTGAAGAACTTCCTTCTATAAGAAACCTTCCCAGGATGATCCCCCCCTCCCCTAGGGCCTGATGCCCTTCCTCCTTCCCTCCCTCTCTCCCTCCCCAAATAAACGTGTCTATTTTGTATCTGCTCACATCCACACGTGTTGTCTCTCCCAATAGAATGTAGACTCCATGAGGACATTTTTATCTTCATAGCCCACTGCCTGGCACAGAGTAGGAACTACAAAAATGCCAGTCAATGCAGGCAAAGGGAAGAACGTATCTACATTGTGTACCTATGCGCACTTTTACAAATACCCTCTCATTTATTGAAACAGTGCTTGACCTCTAGGTTACGCCAACCTGGTCCTTGCCAGTTGGGCTTTCCTGTGGCTGTCTGGGGAGGGGGGGCCACCTGCCTGTGGTCAGTGTGTTTGACATGACCCTCCATTCCAAGGGCTCTTCTAATTGGTATTTGTATGTCCTGAGAAAAAATGGTCACAAACAATGAAGCTAACAAAGTTATTTCTTTTTTAAAAAAATTTTTATTGCTATCTTTTTTTTATATCATCATGTTTTCACCAATATGCCTCTCTAACCCCTTCTAAAGATGCATCCCCTATTTTGTAGTTGTCTAGTTGTATTTTTTTTTAATTATGTCTAGTTCTTTGTTACTCCATTTGGGGTTTTCTTGGCAAAGATATTAGAGTGGTTTGCCATTTCCTTCTCCAGCTCACTTTGCAAATAAGGAAACTGAGGCAAGCAGGGTTAAGTGACTTGCCCAAGGTCATACAGCTAGAAAGAGTCTGAGGCTCTGTGCACTATAGCGCCACCTAGCTGCCCTTGAATCCCATATAGCAAATAGTATTTTTTTTTAAGATGGAAAAGAAAGGAAAGAAAAAGAAGAGGAAAAAATCACCACAGTTGATCAATATGTTGAAAAATTCTGAAAACATGTACAATATGCACCACTTGGGGACCTCCATAAAGGCTGGGTTGGGAGTGTCCTCCAATATAATTCGTTTCAAGTCATGCTTTAACAGCTAGCTATCTTTAAAGCCAGTGGTCCATCCTCAACCTGGTACCAGCTGCTGTCCATCACCTCCCCTGCCCCTCACCTCTACCATTTTTATGCCTCCAGAATTCAATGACTTTTCCTGCAAATTTCCTGTATTTGTTTAATGGTTTCCTTGGCTACTGTGGGATTTAGGGGAAGGGTACAGATGGTATGCTTATCGAATTTTTGCATGATGCAGAACAGAGAGAGGCAGTCAGAAGGTAGAGTGGAGCAAATATAAGACTGAGAATCAGAGGACATGGGTTCAAAGCTCAGTGTTGTTACTATCTACACTACCTTGGGACAGTCACTTAACATCTCATCCTCAGTTTCCTCATCAGTAAAAAGAGAGGTTCCTACTAGATCTTTCTACCTCAGTCTATGACTGCATACTCCTCCTACGTCAGTCATTGAATTAGGGAGTGAGGAAAGTGTACCCTTGAGGCCACATGTGCCCTTCTAGGTCCTCAAGTGTGGCCCTTTGATTAAATGCATTCTGTCCAAGGCCATTCCCTACCCCTGGACTAGGAAATGGAAATAAATGGGGGGGAAATGTGACCCACTTGGGTTTTCAAAAACTCAGTTTCACAAGTGAAGTGTAGGGGTATAAGCAACAGCTTGTGTGCAAAACATCTAAGATTTTAAGTGTACTCCCGGCTCATAATGAATCACAGTGAGTCAGGGCAGCTAGAAAATGTATTTTTTCTTAAGACTGCATCAATAAACTCAAGAGTCTGGAACAAGGGAAATGACAGGCTCAAAGTCCTTGGACAGAGCATTTCTGGGCAACCCACATTTTCAGGATGCTGGAGCATGTCCAAATAAAAGTGACCAGGATGGAGAAAGGGCATGGATCAGTTAAAGGAACTGCTGCTATTTAATCTGAAGGAGAAAAAATGGGAGGAGGGAACCTCCCTAATAATCAGAATTGTTCAAAACAAGGAATAGGCTACCTTGGAAGGTAATGAGTTCCTCAACTTGGTATAGTAAATAGAGTACTGGGCTTAGAATCAGGAAGACCCACATTTAAATGCTGCCTTGGATACTTATCATCTGTGCAAACCTAGATAAGTCATTTTGCATTCATAGGACTCAGTTTTCCCCTTTGTGGTACAATGGAAAGAGGGTTGGATTTCATATTATAGGTCCTGGGTTTGAACTGCCATATGTGATCTTGGGCAGGACTTCTTTTCTCCTCTATAAAATGAGGCAATGTCAGGCTTCTAAGCTTCCATGTCCTGTCTCCGGATGGTCACTTTTCCGGGGTGTTACCAAGGGGACCCTGTTCTGGTATGCTATACTAGATGATCTCTGAGGTTCCTTGCAAGCGCTTTGGGGTACAATGATTTACCCTAACTCTAAAGCTCCTTGAAGAGTTGAAGGAGTCTCTCTCTTCTGCATACAGGCAATCCCACAGATTAAATTGCATTATGTTAGAAGATTGCTACTCGTCTTGGAGAGTCTCTGAGAGAGCATAATCAAGAATGAAAGATGCTCTCAAACAGCAGGATGTCAAGCTGCCTGTGAGAGCTGCACTCTCAGCTAATATTGTAAGGGCTTTATCCCCCCTACATTCGCAATTAACACCATCTCAGATAGGTCCATTACACTCTGCCTGCCAGATGTGTACAAGAGAGAAGCTGTTTTACAGACTCGTCACCTGTGCACAGAGAGGTGGCAAATATTGCAAAACCATGCCGAGGAACAGAGTTTTAAAACAAGAAGGGATCTGAGAGACAATCTAACCCAATCCCCCTCCCCATATTACAGAGTAGGAGACCATGACCCCAAGAGATAGTGTCTTACACAAGAGAGTAAGAGACAAAGGCAAGATTCAAACCTAATCCTAATGATGCTAAATCCAGCCCTTTTTCTACTGGGCCACAGCTTCCATGAGCCCAACCCTAACTCCCTTCCACCAATTTTCTTTTTTGCCAGGTAAGAATGCTGCTGTCAGCAGAACCCGGTAAAAGCCAAAGTGGGGGAATTTCCATCAAATCAAGAAGGAGATTCGGTGAAACCTTGAGTTGGAGTAACAAGAGCTGAGATCTGGTCCCAAGGCACTCTGGGACCTTATGTAAATTGTTTCCTTTACCCGGTTTTTAGATTCCTTCACCATAGAATGAAGGGGAGAAGGGGAAGAAGAGAGGGGGGATTATGTAACTTACCGAATATTTTAAATTGAGTGTCACATGGGCACCTCAAACTCCATATGTCCCAAAGAATGTGATCCTTCCCCAAAAGATCCACCACTCTTCTGAACTTCTCCACTTCTTTTAAAGGCATCATGGTCCCAGGATCTCAGGTTTGCGGCCTTGGAATCATCCTCAGCTCCTCTCTCAGCCTTGCCCCATATATCCAAATCAATCAATTGCCAAGTCTTGTCGATTTGACTTCCACAATATTTCTGCCCGCCTTCAATTTCTTCCTATTCACATAGTCGCTGACTCAGTACATCCTCCTGTCATCTCTTACCTGAGCTAGGTGAAGAAATTAAGGGGCCTCTTCAAGGTTCCACAAGCTTTTGCAGAAGCTCTTTCATTGGTCTCCCTGGCCTCCTCCCTTTCCAATCCATCCTCCATAGACCTGACAGAGTGATTTTCCCCAAGCTTAGCTACAACCACATCACTCCCCTTCTGAATAAGCTCTCAGTGGCTCTAATTCTAAGTTCTAATAAATCCTTAGTTACCTTTAGGGTAGGTAACATGATGGATAAAGAGCCCACCATGGAGCTAGGAAGATTTTAGTTTGAATCCTGCCTCAGACACTACCTGTGTGTCTTTGGACTCTCTCTGTGTGTGAGAGAGCCTCAGTTTTCTCATCCGTAAAATGGGGCAATAATTACCTTCCAAGGTGGTTGTGCTCCACTTTGCATCTGCTGCTCTGCCTTCACCTCCAGGGAACAAGATGCTAAGTACCCCCTAGTTGCCTTCCCACACCATTGCTGCCTCCACTTGTGTGTTGCTCTCCTAATTAGACCACAAGCTCCCTGAGGACAGAGACTATCTTTCTTTCTTTTCATTAATTGCAGTGCTTACTACAGTGCCTGTCACATAGTAGGTGCTTCGTGAATGTTTATTGGGTTAGATTAGATCAAATGAGCACTTGGTAAGTATTAAAGGAGTATATAAATACCAGTTATTATTATTATTATTATTATTTCCCGTATTTGGCATGTAAAGCCCTTCCCAATGTGACTCCAACGTACCTTTCCAGCTTTAGTGCCCATCAGTTCTCCTCCTTTAGTCTGTGGCACAGATAATGTGGTCTCCAAGTTGTTTCTCACATCTCTGGAACAAATTTCTTCTTCACCTTGGCCTCCCCCTCCCCCAACTATTATTGTCCCTTCCCAGCCACAAAAATCACTTCATGTTAATATTGTGTCTATTCTGCATGAGCGTGTGGTTATGCTTGTCATCTCCCACTACAGAATATAAGCTCCTCGAGGGCAGGACCCATTGAATTTTTGTCTTTGCTTCACCAGCACCTTTGCTTCTTGGGCTGTGCACTGGATGCACAAAGACAAAAATCAGTCTCTGGACGGGCTTGGGCAGGCATGCGTATCTACAGTGGAGGAAGGATACCCTAGCCCAGTGAGATCTCAAATCCATTTAAGCATTATCCCTAGTATCTTGTACATAGAAAGTGCACAATAGTAATTGTTACTATAGCTAGCATTTGTATGAGGCAGCCGGTGGCTCGGTGGATAGAGCACTGGGCCTGGAGTCAGGAAGATCTGAGTTCAAATCAAGCTTCAGACATTTCCTAGCTGTGTGACCCTGGGCAAGTCATTTAGCCTGATTGCTTGATAAAATGGATTTACTGGATGCATCAGAGAAGGAAATGGCAAAGCACACCAGTATCTTTTCCAAGAGAACCCCAAATGGGATCACAAGGGTCAAACACGGCTGAAACAACTGAACAACAACATTTATATAGTGTTTTAAAGTTTGCAAAGTGTTTTACAAATAGTATCTCAATTTATCTTTACCTCAACCCTGGAAGATAGGTACAATTATTATCCCCATTTTACAGTTGAGAAAACTGAGGCAAGCAGAGGTTAAGTGACTTGTCCAGGGTCACATAGCTACTAAGTGTCTAAGGATGGATTTGAACCCAGTCTTCCTGACTCTTGGTCCAGCTCTCTATCCACCATACCAGACAGCTGCCTATTAACACTGCTCTGAATGAATACTTCTGAACTGATTGATGATTAATTGATACGACTTCACATAGTCCCACTAGGTAATGAGGGCAACCTAACCTAGTTTATGTAAAAGGAACTTCATAGCAAGGTACTCCAATGCAGATAAAGCAAGAATTAGGACAGACACAGAGAGAAGCAAGGCTGAGACCCAACGTGATGGCCAAATGTGGCTAGGAGCTGTTACAAGGTTCTTCTTCTGCACTCCAGGCCACTTCCGTCAATGGCTGTGGTGGGGTGGAAGGAGGACCATATTTAGCATCAGGATCCCAGAGTTCTGGCTGTGACTCTGACACTTGCTAGTTGAGGGACCTTCAACATCAATAAGTCATAGAGACATGAATGATATGACATGGGTAGAAATGGTGAAAGGGGCAGGATGGAGGGATTCCCTAGCCCTGGGGAGCAGGGCCAAGACCTTTCGGTAGTGACTCAATGTTCTCGTCCAGCCTACAGATTGAGCAGATGACAGACGTGCTATATGGTCCGTGCTTGCCATTGTAGGCTCACTGGAAAGATGCAAAATGGGAGCCTATTGAAGGAATGAAAATCTGAGAACAATAGATGTCGAGACTTCCCATAGTCAAGGATATGGAAACGAGGTAGTGCAGAAGATAGAGAGCTAAGTGTAGGAGACACGGGTTCAAATCCTGCCTAGGATACCCACTAGTGAAGTGACCCTGAATGGAAGCTTGACCTCTCTGGACCTCTGTTTCCTCACCTATAAAACAAGCCATTTGGACTTGATGGTTTCTAAGGTTGATAGCAAGGATTCCCACAGTCCAGGACGAGGTGGCGCAGTGGACAGAGCTCTTACCTCTAGATCTAAGAGCCTATGATAACAATACTCTTCGTTGAAACAGATGTCATTTCAGGTGTCAACTTGCCAGAGCCTTGCTGCCCAGATGGGAAAGGGCTGGCCTCAACAGAAGCAGCTAGCATGGGGAGTCTGACCTTTAAAAGTCTGAGAACATCATCACACACCTCTATGTTCCAGAGCCAGACACTGGCCTGGACCCCTCATGTCTTGGGGTTTTCTTCCTACCCCTATTTTCCCCTAAGCCAAGGCTCTCGCACTGATTACATATTAAAGAACAGACTGACTGGACCAGCACCCCAGGTGAGGAGGATACCAGCCCTAGTGCACTGAGTTCTGGGGGAATCCAGATAGTATGGTCTGAGGAATATACAGTAAGCATTACGGAGCTTACATTCCTCCATCTGGTAGCTGGCTTGCTTCTATCTTTCCAGTCCTGTCTCTTAGCTTTCCCTTCCATGTATAATTATAATAATAACACAACAGTAATGGTGAGGATGATAATGAAAATGATGAGAATAATAATAACATTTATATAGCACTGCAAGGTTTGCAAAGCTCTTCAGAGATGTTATTCATTTGTCCTCACAACCCTGGGAGTTAGGTACTATTATTAACCCTGTTTTACAGATAAGGAAACTAAGGCACAACTCACAACTAAAACATTTCAAATGCTTCCTATTTTGAGTAGCTTTCCCTGATCTTCTGAATTTTTAATGACATTCTCACTCATACCATCCATAGTACTTTGAATGCATCAGAAGACAACATGGTGGTGGGGACAGAAGAGCATAGACTTAACTGTCAGAAGACCTGGGTGCAAATCCCACCTCTGACACTTCATACCTATATGATTTTGGGCAAGGACTTCACCTCTTTGAGTCTCAGTTTCCCCATCTGTAAAATAAGGAGATTGCATCCCTTCCATCTCTAATGCATTTATCAAAATATGTGTGTAACATATATTATATAAATATATAGATAAATATATATGCATATGTATATTATATGTTATATGTACATATATTTAGATAGAAGGATGGGTGGATAGAAATAGATAAATGGATAGATAAATGATAGATATAAACAGAGATAGATGATAGACATAGATATAGGTGGAGATGATAGATAGACAGACAGATAGATAGATAGATAGATGGATAGATAGATAGATAGATAGATAGATAGATAGATAGATAGATAGATAGATAGATGATAAATAAAGATAGATTGATGGATGAGAGAGGGAGAGAGGAGAGAAGAGAGAGAGACAGAGACAGAGACAGAGAGTAAGAAAGAGAGGGGAGAGAGAAAGAGAGAGAGAGAAAGGGAGAGAGAGAAAAAAGAGAAAGAGAGAGAGACAGAGAGAGAAAGAGAGAGAGAGGTGGGGGGGAGGAAGAGAAACAGAGAGAGGGGAAGGAAAAGAGAGACAGAGAGAGAGAGATTACAGCTATCCATGTTAGTGTTATATTTCCCCTGATGGGCTGTTGGTTACTTAAAGTCTAGAACTTTCCAACCTACATCTCACCCTTCCTTCAAGGCCCAGCTCATGTCTTACTTTCTCCAGGAAGGGTTTTGTCCAATCTTTGTGTTTCCTCTGGGCCCAAACCCAGCAGGACCTGAGGAAATGTTTGTTCTCTCCGTGTATTGTACTGGTACTGAGGATCTGGTTCCCCAGATAAGGCACAGGGAGCATTGTGAAGCCCATCCTGGTGCCCTGGTCAGCCTTCCTCCAGGCTGAGCTCCAGAGCTCACCATCAGTCTCAGAAGTAGCTGATTCTGCCTGAGTCTGACTGCAAGCTGTAGCTACAAGCAGACTCCTGAGGCATGGCAGGCTGGCCAGTAGTTATATCACTTCTTTAGGAGCTGGTTGTCTTTAAAGAAGAGGAGAGAACCACGTGGCATATCCTAGTAGCTGAGCAATAGTAGCTCAGGGATCTGGTTTTCTGGGCAGTTTTCCCCGGGTGTCCCTGTTTTCTCTCATTACGTGGGCATGCCTGGAGAAATCTGAGCTTGTCACTGCTGAGGGTCCCAGGCAGAGAACTTTAAACAATTCTGTTAAGATAACTCTGGGTCACAAGGTTGATGACTGCCATGTCCTTGACACCTTTCAGAGCCCTTGCCTCTAGCCTCCAGGATCAGAAACTACCCACGGACACAGAACCCTGACCCCTTCCCTGCTGTTTCTTTTGCATCTCTACCCTGGTACCCAGCACCAGGATGGTCCCAGAACAGGGAGCTGGTAGGGAAGGGAGGGGCAGGGGACAGAATGAGCAACAGTCAGCCAGCAGGGCCTCCAGAGAGAGTTCTGACCCCAGATATCAGCCTGGAATCTTGGATACCTGGCCTAATGCCTGCCAAAGCTAGCTGGGCTTAAGCATAGTGGGCAAGTTTAGTATACCAGGCGAGGAGGCTGTGAAGGGAAACTCATTTCTAGGGCTTATGTCCTGCTTTCTGCATTGCTCTGGCATTTGGAAAGCCATGTGTTTGCATCCAAAGCAGAAGCTCTATCTTTTAAGGGCCTGGGGATGAACCTTCCAAGATGGATTTTCCTTCACCTCATTATCTTTGGCTCCCTAGGATCAGAGGTCACTTCAATAACTTCCCACAGGCTGCTGTGTAGAGATCTGCCGTGAGATTGCAAATCTGTTTCAGAAACCGTAAATCCATTTTCTCCCCTGGAAATCAATTGGCTGTTCTGGAAACCAAGTTGCTAAATCCAGTACTAAATGCAATAGCTTATAAATCAAAACTTCCCCTTCTATTCCAGGTACCCAGCCCCCGGCAGGCTCGGGGCAAGCCAAGGAGAAGCTGCCCTTCATCCCAGTGGCATTGGTTATCCGGGTCTAGCCAAGGGTCACGGGAGCAGGGATGGACCCACAAAAGGATGCAAATCTTCACAGATTAATAAAAGAAAGCCTAGAGGAGCTCGAGACAATATGAGAAACAGCTGATTAATCCAGATCCAAACAGCCCCTCACTCTGTCTTGCAACCTCAGACATATCTGCTGTGGTTTGAACCTGTCGATTCTGCAAGGAAAATTCTAGGAGACTTGGGGGTGGTGTGCTCACCACCTGACCACCAGGCTAATGTAAGGCAGCCCTGTTGTGCTGCTGTCCCAGCAGCCACTGTGCCTGGGGGCAGGGGGATCAGGACAGGAATTTTGAAGCCATGGACCGGTCTCCATGGCAACATCCAAAAGTACCCCCTGCTAAGTTCCCATGATGGATATAACCACCCAAAGGGGCTGGAAAGGAGGGGAAGAAGGATGGCAATTCAGAGTACTTCTCTGAAGAATATAGAGAAAGGTGGATTCTTGTGGCTCCCAGGATATGCTGGAGTCAGCTCCAATTGGCTCCCAAGAGCTGCTAGTTAAATTTTCAGTGTGAGCTTTTATACCTTGGAAATCAGCAAAAGCTATAAACCAGGGCTTGCCTTATTGTTGTGTTGATTATCTAGTGTTAAGAAAATGATCAGAAAATGCAGATTTAACATAAAAGTGTATTTTTTCTTTAAATTTGGGAAAGCTGGTTGTTAAACATTTACCATCATGCCCCTGTGCAGAACCCCAGAGCTAGAGGGAATAATAGGGAAGACCTCAGAAACCATTTGTCCAGCCATCTTGTTTTTAAAGATATTGAAACTGACTTGCTGAAGATCACTCAGGCAGTAGGTGTCAGGACCAGAATTCAAACTCAAGTCTTCTGACTCTACTACACTCAGAGATCCCCTAATTCAGCCATACCCTCAATGATTGGTCTTTGAGCCTTTGCTCAATGACTGCCTCTCTCCACCTACCAATGACAAGAAAGTCTCTGCCTCACAAAGTTGTTCATTCCATTTCTGGATAGCTACTCTTATTAACTCTGATGTTGTTGGAGTGCCAGCTGTTTTCAGTCTAATCTAAAGTTTAAGTTGGGAAGTTAAACAAAGCCCTCCGTCTGGGAGATGAGAGCATAAGACAGAGGTTCAGAACTGGAAACAACAACAGAGATTGTGCAGTTTGGCCTATCCCTAAATTAGAATCCTGCCTACACCATCATAAACAAATGCTCGTTGAAATTGTGTTTGAAGACACAATGATGGGAAATTCATCATCTTTAAGAATAGTCAATCAGTTAATAGACATGTATTAATTTCCTACTATGTGTCAGACACTGTTCTAAGCACAGGATAGCTTATTCTCTTCTAGATCTCATTTTTATGATGTTTCCCTCCTTTTTTCTAGATAATAATAATATATTATTATTATTAATATTACATTATATAAATAATAATAATATATTATTATTATTAATATTACATTATATAGTAATAATAATTATTAATAAAATAGCAATATAATAATAATGAATTGATATTATTGTTCACTCATGTCCAACTCATTGTGACCCTATTTGGGGTTTTCTTGGCAAAGATACTAGAACAGTTTGCCATTTCCTTCTGCAGCTCATTTTACAGATGAGGAAACTGAGGCAAACAGGGTGAAGTGACTTGCCTAGGGTCACACAGTTAGTAAATGTCTGAGGCTGGATTGAACTTAGGTCTTCCTGACTCCAGGTCCAGCAATCCACGCACTATGACATCACCCAGCTGTTCTCTTCAAATACTTAAATGACAACTGTTCATGCCTGTGGTACATGGAAAAGAGTGCTGACTTCAGAGTCAGAGAACATGGGTTCAACTTTTGCCTCTCATTCTCACCACCCATAAGACATGAAGCAAGGCTTTTAACCTTCCTTGAACTTTGTTTCCTCATCTGTAAAATGAGGGTTTTGAGTGGAAGGAGAACTGACTTGGGAATCAAAGGACTTGGGTTCAAATTATGTCCCTGATGTGTATCCCCTGTGCACAAGTCACAACCTCCCTGGACCACAGCTTCCTTCACTGTAAACAGGGGGCTGGATGAGATGACCTCCAAGGCCCCTTCCAGCTCTTTGGCTGTGACCTTAGGATTCCCAAGTCTTCCTTTCTTCAAATTAAACACTCCTAGTTCCTTCAACTTACCTATGTATGCCATTGGTTTTTTTTATTTCATTTTTAAAATATTTTACTAGTAAACATTTATTTTCTTTCCTTCTTACCCTCCCTTCCCAAAGTTGAAAAAAAAAATAAAGTGAAAAACCACATGACAAATATGCATAGTCAGGCAAAGCAAATTCCCACATTGGCCATGTCCAAATATGCAGTCTCATTCTGCATTTTGAACAGATCCACTCTCTGTCATGAGGTGGGTAGCATACTTCATCTGTACTCTGAAGCCATAGCTGGGCATCGTGTCAATCAGAGCTCTCAAGTCATTCAAAGTTGTTTCTTCTTTAAAATGTTGCTATTCAGAGAGAGAGAAAGAGATGATGGGTGGATGGAGAGAGAGAGAGAGAGAGAGAGAGAGAGAGAGAGAGAGAGAGAGAGAGAGAGAGAGAGAGAGATGGTTTCCCCTGGTTCTGTTCAATTCACTCTGCATCATACAATTCACTCTTTTCATACAGGTCTTCCCAGACTTCTCTGAAAACCCTATGTCATTTTCTTATGGCACAATAGGATTCCTTTACATTTGTATGCCACAATTTGTTCAGCCATTCCCCAATGGATGAGCACCCCTCCCCACTCAGTTTCTGGTTCTTAGCCACTGCAAAAAGAGCTACTATAAATGTGTTTGCATATATGGAATTTTTTCCTCTTTCTTTGATCTCATTGAGATCTAGGCCTAACAGTGATTTCATTGGGTCAAAGATTATGTACAGTTTAATGATTCCAAGGACCTAGTTCCAAACTATTTTCCAGAATAATTGGACCAATTTGCATCGTCACCAACAGTTCCTTAACATGTCTGGACTGGTTTCAAGTTTCTTTATCATCCTGGGCATCCTCCTCTAGACTTGTTCCAATCAGTCAATAAGCATTTATTAAGCACCTACTATGTCCTGGACACTGTGCTAAGCCCTAGTGATATAAAGAAACGTAAAAGACAGGCTATCCCTAAAAGAGCTCACAGTCAAATGAGGGAGACAAAATGTAGACATTACTATGGACAGACATACAAGATATATCAACGTCCTTCCTGGAAGGGTTACCCAGGACTGAAGATCTCCTAAACATGGTGTAACAGGGGAGAACAACACAACATGCCCACATACGCGTGGCGCGCGCGCGCGCACACGCACACACACACACACACACACACATACACACATACACACACACACACATACACACACACACACACACACACATACACACATACACACACAGAGTTTGTTATAAATGAAAGAAGAATGTTCATTGTTAGGAAGCTATCTCCAACTCAAAGCTGAGTTCTCAGTAATCTTCACATACAGGCAGAGAACAAGGCAGGCTTTGACCTTCGTGTTGGGATTAAAGCTGGGGAATAGGCTGTTAATTAAATACATAAATGAATTTCAGAGGCTTGTGCTATTGTAGTCTGGGAGGAGTCAGCCCTTGATGGAGTTTTGGTTTGGGCTTTTTTTTTGTCTTGTTTTGTTTTGTTTTTCTGGAGAGGATTGAGCAAGAAACTCAAATATCAATTATCAAGGTATATGGGACCATGAGATTGATCAGGGCTAATAGACTTGACTTTGGAGCTTATTGAGAGATTGGTGGCATGAGGAAGGGGCCATAGATGTGTGAGAAGTTAGAGAAAAGGAAAAAGCCTCAAAGTTCACATCTTGGCCAACTAGGAGTCCCTAGAAGATTCCATGGGATTGCCCAGGTAGTAGAAACAGAGAGTAAATCATCAGTTTGGTTTGATGTGTGGGGAACCAAAGCACAGAATCATAGAATTTGGGCACAAAAAAAAGGATCTCAGAGCCATTCAGGTTCACCATTACATGACTAAGAATCTGTCCCACACTGTCCAGGAGGAATGGTCTTCCAATCATATTCAGATCTCCCAGGAAGAGGGAGTTCCCAAGGCTTCTTATCCTACTCTGAGACAACTCTAAGTACTAGAAAGGTTTTTCTAACCTCAAACCTAAATCTGCCTCTTTGTAACTTTCCCCCTTTGTTCCTGATTCTTCCCCTGGGGCCAAACAGAACAAGTCTAATCTTTCTCCCTTGTGTTGTTGAGTCATTTCAGTTATGTCTGGCTCTCTGGGACCCCATTGTAGGGTTTTCTTGGGAAAGATACTGGAATGGTTTGCCAGTTCCTTCTCCAGCTCATTTTACAGATGAGGAAATGGAAGCAAACAGGGTTAAATGACTTACCCAGTGTCATCCAGCTAATAAATGCCTGAGGCTGGATTTGAACTCATGAAGATGAGTCTTTTTCTGTTTCTGATCCCAGTGTTCTATCCATTGTGATACCTAGCTGCCCTTTCTTCCACCTGATAATCTTTCAAATACCTGAATATGGCTATTACATATCTCCCCCAATCTTCTGTCCTGTGAGCTAAACATCCCCAAATTCCTCAACTGCTCCCTCATGGCATGCTCTCCAGTCCTCTCCCCATCATGGCTGACCTCTTCCATACACATCCCAGTATGGCTATTTCTATCCTAAAATTGGATCCCAGAACTGTTCCAGTGTTCCAGTGAAGGTCTCAATCAAGGCAAAATACAGCAGGAACTATGACCTCCTTATTCTAGATTCTGCATTTCTCTCAGTGCAGTCTACTTACTAAATGTTAGTTGAACTCTTGCCTTAGTACAGCAGGCAGAGCCCATGGTGGTGTAAAGAACCAATATGGCAGCAGAGAAAACAAACCTGCCCGGAAATAAGCCAGGAATTCTCAACTTGGGGTAGAGGAGGAGGGGATCAGGGCTTGTCAGAAATAACAGGGAGAACATAGTGGGATAGAGGAATTCTGCTGACAAGTTTCTCTATGGAGTAGAAATGCTTTAGGGCGCCAGAAAAAGTCAAAATAGAAAGAATGATGTTCTGATAGACTCTAGAACACCAGGTAGTTACATGGTCTGGAGTTCAGTAAGAAAAAGGATACTTCTGAGAAATGACATCACCCAAGGAATGGTAGGAAGAGTGTAGGATCTGAAGCTATAATCACCAAGCATTTATTAAGCACTTACTATATGCCAGGCACTGTGCAATGAATTGCAGATACAAAGAAAAGTAAATAGCCCCTGCCCTCAGGGAACTTACAATCTAATGGAACAGAAAACATGCAAACGACTAGTTTGCAAACAAGCCATATACGGGATAGCCTGGTTTTAAATTACAGACCTGATATATCTTGGTCAGATCATCTTAGGCAAATCACTTCACATCTCAACTCACTTTATTGTTCATCTATAAAATCAGAGATTTGGACTAGAGGATATCCATCATCTCACCTCCCTGAGCCCTGTTTCATCATCACCGACATGGATGTTGGTTTGTAGGTTTAGAACTGGAAGAGAGCCTGGGAGAATGATTTCCCCATTTTATGGAGAAGGAAACCAAGTCCCAGGGAGATATAAGTGCCATGTGCAAGGTCATATAGGTAGTGAGCAAACAGGTGGGATTTAAAGCCAGATCCTGGGACTCCAAGTCTGTGGCCTTACTGCCCATCTCTTCTGGTTTAGAGAGGGGCTAATGAAATAATGAAAGGTAATCAAGTAGTGCAATACAAATATTAGCTGGTATTTAACATCGCAAATACCAAGTTCCTGCTCTTCAGGCTCGTCCACACCTGGGAAGCTTTTCAGCACTTCCTTAATGAGCTCCTCACTGACCTGCTGGATTAATTTCTTACTGTGTCCCTGGGTGGCTCTTTTCAGGTTCTCACACCATAAGCAGGATCCTGTATCCCCAGATAAGGGGAATGTTACAAAAAAAAAGAATGATGAATGAATAAGAGGCATCATGGCCTGTACTATTTGAAGAAAAGAGCCTTCCATCACCACCACCCGGGGAAATAGTCTTGGAAGCCTAGAATCATTGATCTAGGGCTAGAAGGGACCTCAGAGGTCATAAAGTATAAACCTCTTATTTAACGGAAGATCTCAGACCCACAAAGGTTCCATAACATTCCCAAGATCACCGAGGTTACACATGTATAGCACCCATTCTGGGCTCACTCTCCCAACTCACACTGGTGCTACTAGGTTGGGTCCCCAGAATGGGACTGACTACTCCTCACTTCAGGGCTCTAGGAGTAACCATGAGGCATTAAAGTTTCTAGCACTGTCATTCACAAGCCCCCATCTGGAGCGCTTCCCCAAATGTCAATCAACCAGTTGACCTCAATTAGTTTTTACAAAGGGATATTTAGTGAAAAGTTAGAAAGGACAGAATTTTTTTAAAAAAGACATCAGAGGTGAACTCTCACCTTGCATGCAAAAGGTCGCCAGGGGAGAACAGGATCAGATTTTAAAAAGATGGTATGAAACATTTTCCCCAGTATTGGGTTATACTTCCAGTCCATACACAAAGTCTCTGGGTAGAACAGACTCAGATTTAAAGTACATGTAAAGGATATGGCAAGCCAAGGGGTATCTCATGACTCCTGGCTCTGACAGTCCTTTTTTCCCTTTGTGGAGTCCCCACCAAGCTCACTTTTTCGTGTGGTGCTCAAAATGCATCCTTGCTCAGATGTGCTGGGTGCCACAGATCTCAGCTACTGCTGCTACTGACCTGAGGGGTCTGTTCTCCTGGCTCTGGTTATAGGTCACCCATCACATACGGAAGTTCTTCCCTCCATAGCTGCCATCCAAGAAAGGCTTCCAAAGGGCCAAGCTGCTCCTTTTGTATTCAAATTCCAATTCCATGCTTCCTAAGTCATCCATCCTTCCAGCTCTGGAGCCAATTTAGATATTTCACCACCCATTTATGGGAAAGGCTTTCATGGCCCAGCAGAAAGAACACTGGCTCTGTAATCAGAGAACCTGGGTTCAAATCTTGACTTTGCCAACTATAATCTATATGACCTTGGAGGTTAGATCACTTAAATTCCCTTGGTCTCAGTTTATTTATGTGTAAAAAAAAAAATGAGAAGAATTGGTTAATTCAGTTTCTTTCCTGCTCTAGATCTATGATCTACTGTTCCTCTTTCCTCCTTGGATTCGCCATTGTGGACCACTTCCACAAATGTGCCACAGTAGCCTTCTGGTCCCCAATCAGCCTGGCATTTCTTACGGTATATTATGAAATTATGTAGCCTTCCAGAGCAGATGGCATCATATGGGGATAGTTGTTGGGCAGTTCGCAGCAAAATTCTGCATGGGCCTTGGGAAGAAATTAGGACCTTAATTGGTTCTCACAATAAGCAGGTCAACAGACTCATAAAAAGAAAGACTCTGAAATTTGCCCATGGCCACACAGCTAGCATGCTTCAGAAGAGGGGTTTGAACTGATGTCTTCCTGGAAGCTAGGTAATATAGCAGATGGAGGCCTGGAATTAGAGTGAGGACATGTGTATATATTCAATCATTTGTCACATCTGACTCTTTGTGACCCCATTTGGGGTTTTCTTGGCAGAGACACTGGAGCACTTTGACTTTTCCTTCTCCAGCTGATTTCATGGATAAGGAAACTGAGGCAAACAGGATGAAGTGATTTGTCTAGGGTCACACAGCTAGTAGTGGTCAGAGGCTGGAATTGAATGCAGGAAGATAAGTCTTCCTGACTCCAGGCCCAGCACTCTATCCACTGTGCCACCTAGCTGTCTCTAAATCCTATCTCAGACGTGTACTAGCTTTGTGACCCTGGACAAGTTAACCTCTCTTTGCCTCCATTTCCTTTTCTGGAAAATGAGTGGGCTAAACTCGATGGCCTCTACATTTCCTTCTGGCTCCAAATCTATGATCCTACAATGGCCAGGTCCTGTGCCAGAGTAAGAGAAAGAAGCAAGATCAAGCAGATCTGAGGCTTCTACTGTATTCACCTGCTGCAGGCCTGAGCACAGGGCTTGCCCACTCCAGAATCTGCCTGCCATCATGGTGCACACTCAGTGCCCTAGAAGGTGATCCTCATTCCAGGTGCTGTTTGGGTGTGCCTACCTCCACCTCAATTTAATGGAGACGCCAGAGCCAGGAATAGCACGTGTGGTTAGAGATCCCCACGCAATAGGGCGGCTGTAGTCAGACTTGAGGACTTGACTCTGGGGTGGGAAATCCTTTCATGTAAATGGTGCCTTGTGCGCAAGCCGCAACACCACGTCTGGCTGGATCACACCAGTTTACAAGAACAGAAGGCCTCCTGGGCCCTCGATGACCATTCTTCAGGACCATTGCTATCACCTGGTGGGTTGAGTCTGTTAAAGTTCCTGATAATGCTACTATGCCTCTTCCCTTACATATTCAAAGGAATTCTTATTTATGGCTCAGCCCTCTAGAGCAGGGGCTCTCCAGGCCACATGTGGCCCACGGCCACACTTGAGGATCTAGAGGGCCACATGTGGCCTCGAGGCCACAGATTCCCCACCCCTGTGCCTAGAGGCACTCAACAACACCAAGTAGCCTTGCCTGAAGCCTCCCTCCCATCCTCCCAAGCGTGGGAGGCTCCCTTGTACATTCTAGAATGCTTCTGGAGCATGATGACCCCTTCCCCATTCTACTGGGCTGATGGTTCTGTTTTAGGACTGTTTCAGGACCGCCCTTTAGTCACAGGTACAGAATACGAGCTAAGATATCAGAGAGGCTGAGAAAGCTTTTCCTGTCCAAAAACAGCTCTTCCACTCACCTATCCTCATGGCACCCAAGATTCTACCATTAGATTGTCATTCTTTTTGCTTGGCTATTACATTTTCCCAATATGCCTTTTAATAAGAAGGTATCCTTGAAAAAGGAGAGAATGCTGACACTTGGAGCTGGAAGAGACAGAACAGATGATCTAGTTCCTGTCTTTTCACTTTTAAATGAAGCCTGGGAAAGGAATATAACAAGCCGAAGGTTGCTCTGATATCAAGTGGCAGAGCTGAGATCTCAGTCCTGCCCAGTTGACTGATTTCAAACATAGGGCCCTTTCCACATAGTACATTGTACCTCATGCCCGGCACATCAGTGGAAGGTTATATGATACAGCACGAGAACATATCAGGACATAGCATGAGAAACCTGGACACAAGACAAGGCTGTGGGTGAGAGGAGGCAAGACCCAAGAGAGGGAGATGAGGCTGGGAACACAAACTCGGCCAACTTCACAACATCAGTGACATCAGAATCAAGAAGCAAGCCCATATCTGAGCAACCCTGCTGCTGAATGTCAAGGCCCCAATCCCATTCCTTCTGGGGAGAACATTCCCAGATGTTGATATAGCCACCCAGTGCCAAGGGAGCCCCCTCCTTCCATGCAAGGGTGGTAGGGGGGCAATTGGAAGGATGGAAGGGGAAAGACACATTATCCCACTGTCCTTTCTCTACTTTAAAGATGGATGCTGATAGCTCAGCAAAGGGAAATAATTTACCCAAGCTCACACAGTGAGTCAGGAGATGGTCCCAAGTAGAATTATAACTAACAATTTTTGCTTCATACCATGAAGTGGTATGAAACCTATGAGATCAGAGGACAGACACTGAGACATTATGAGGTCTCTGCTGGGAAGTAAGGAGCAGCTGGGTGGGAAAGGAGCTCACCTGGAATGTGTTCCATGAGAGGACAAAGTTCCTCTAGCATCCTATTTTAGCTAATATATTCTGGCTAGGCACAATTGTTTCTATGATGCTTTTGTTGTTTTCAGTTGTATCTAACTCTTTGTGACCTCATCTGGGGTTTTCTTGGGCAAAGATACTGGAGTGGTTTGCCATTTCCTTCTCTAGTTCATTTTAGAGATGGGGAAACTGAGGATCAACAGGGTTACATGTCTTGCCCAGGGTCACACAGCTGATAAGTGTCTGAGGCCAGATTTGAACTCAAGTCCCCAGGCCCAGCACTCTATCCACTGAGTCACTGAGCTGCCCTCTATCTATGCTGCTAAAGGGCAACAGATATTGGCACCATCTGAATTTTGGTGTTCTGTAGAAAGGCCCAGGTCACTCCGCCCTAGTTACGTTCTTGCCCCATGCTAGACCATCCCAAGACTTTAGGCTCCCAGCTGAGCTCTCAATCCACTAACTCATGCTATAAACCAGTTTCTCTCATTTCATGCCAATTAAACCCACAGGTGGCCCAGCCTGATGCCTCAAAGACAGGATTTTCCATCCTCCCGCTTGGCTTTGACTTCACAGCAATTAACGCTGTCATCACAAGCTATTCTGGCTGTTCCAGGAAAGCGGAAAAAAACTCATCCCCTGACTGAAGATTTAAAGTTCAATGTCCATAGAATGGAAGGAATTGTTAGCAGTGAATATTACCTGTGTGCTATTCTCTCCATCAGCTTTGTCAGGCTTTAAGAGACTTTTAAAAAGCCACATTTAAGAAGAAAAGAAATGCCCCTTTGGCTCCAGACAAAGGTATTGGAGTAGTTTGTTCTACATAAGGCAGGCAGTAGGAAGGCTATTATTTGTGCCTTGAAGTTATCAATTAATCAATATGCAAACATCTACCAGGCTTCTGTCCATTGGGTCTTGTCCTCAGCACTGTTAACCCCTGGGCACAGAGACAAGGATATTCTATTTTTCTATATTACCAGCTCCAACATTCTGAAAAGCAACGAGACCTAAGGGATAGACCACTCCTCTTGGAGTCAGGAAAACCTTGGTTTGGGTTAGAATACTGCCTCTAACACTCACTAGCTATGGAATTCTAGGCAAGACATTTAATGTCTCTGAGTCTCAGTTTCTTCATCTGCCTACCTATCAAATAGGGTTGTTGTAAGACTCAAATGAGATAATATATGTATAGCTCCTAGAGGCACTCCCCCAACTCCCAGGGCAAGTCAACTGGGGGAATTGCTTCCCAAGATTCCAAGGACTCTCTGCATCTGTATCTACTAAAACTTTAGCTCATGAGCCCCCATCAATGCGTTTACCTTTAACAGTAAAAGGGACACAAATAGTTCAAAGCACTGTCTAGTTCCCCACACACAACATTCCATCTCTCAGTTCTTTCCCTCACATAAACACCACTGTAGTTCAGATTCTCACCATCCCTCATCTGCATTATTTCAGTGCTTTATAGTTGGTATACCTGCCACTAGTCCTTCCCCTTTTCAATCCATCCTCTATACAATTGTCAAAATGATTTTCCCAAGGCTCTGGTCTAACCATGTCACTCCCCTACTCAATATTACCTCCATACTACCTCTGGGGTTGAATATAAAGCCCTCTGTTTAATATGTAAAGTACTTCACAACATGGCTCCAACATACCTTTCCAGGTTTATCGCACACTGTTTTTCTTCATGGTCCCTATGATTCAACCAAACTGGTCCTCTTGCTTTTTCTCCACCATGCTCCAACACATCATTGGGAAACATCCATTTAATCTCCTCCATTTCAAGAGGAGAGCCTGGTGACACAGTGGGTAGAGTGCTGGGTCAGGAGTCAGGAAAACTCATCTTCCTGAGTCCAAATCTGGCCTCAGACACTTACTAGCCATGTGACCCTGGGCAAGTCACTTCACCCTATTTGCCTCAATTTCGTCATCTGTAAAATGACATGGAGAAGGAAATGGCAAACTGCTCCGGTATCTATGCCAAGAAAACCCCAAATGGGGTCATGAAGAATTGGACATGAGGGACAGCTAGGTGGCGCGATGGATAGAGTGCCCACCCTGAAGTCAAGAGGACCTGAGTTCAAAGCCAGCCTCAGACCAAACACTTGACATTTACTAGCTGTGTGACCCTGGACAAGTCACTTAACCCCAATTGCCTTAAAAAAAAATTGCACATGACTGAAAAAGACTGAACATTTAAGGAGGGGAATAGGACTGATGTTTCCCCAGAAATTTCCTCATGTGCCACCCAGCTGCAGTCAGTTTGGACTTCTTTTGCTTCTCCACTAGGTCCATGCACCAGGTACCTTGCTTTGGTTTCTCTCTCTCTCTCTCTCTCTCTCTCTCTCTCTCTCTCTCTCTCTCTCTCTCTCTCTCTCTCTCTCTCTCTCTCTCTCTCTCTCCCTCCCTCTCTCTCTCTTTCTCACACACACACACAGTCTTTTCAGTTTTCCTTTATGTGCTGTCTCTCCCCCCCCACCTTAGACTGTAAGCTCTTTAAGGGCAAGGATGATCTTTCTTTCTTATGTTCCCAGCACCTAACACAGTGCCTGGTACACAGTAGGCACTTAATAAATATTTATTGACTATTATTTTTATTGACATGACATTCAGTCTCCTGTCTCTGTGTTTTTGCACAAGCTATCCCTTATTCCCTCCTTCCTTGCCCTAGTGACTCAGAATCCCCAGCTTGCTTTAAAGTTCATCTCAGGCATTACTTTCTACGTGAAGCCTCTCCTAATCCTGCCAGGTGCTGGTGCTTCCCTCAAAACATTACCTCACATTATTTTGTGAATGCTCACTTACATACATGTATCCTTTGTTCAAGTATGAGCAGTCTGAGGGCAGGGCCTATTTCAGTTTTGTCTCTGTATCCCTAATACACAAGACATCACTTGGCACCTAGAACAACTAGGTCCTGATTAGTGTGAATGATGAATCCCATGAATGGTCCATATATTCCAACTAGCACTATTTGATGTTATAATTATGTAAAATACGGTGATTGGTTTCAGTCCAATGATAATTTGGAGTGCAAATTAAAATTATGAGGACACTTCATGGGATTTGTTGTTCGCACAAATTGCAAGCTAGCTGCAGATGCTTGATAAATGTTTATTGATGGATAAAAAAATGAATTTAAGAATTAACATTACCCTGCAATGTATACTCACTACCTAGTAAAAAGCACAGATAGAATATGCTATAGGAGCTCAGGGGAGGGAGACACACCAGTAGGCTGAGAGATTGATTCATAGAAAGCACCCTGGAAGAGGTCTGTCTTAAGCTGCTCTTTGATGGGTAGGATTTGGACCAGCAGAGATTATGGGATGTGAGTAAAATGCATATGCTGAATTTGATGGGTCAGTGAAGAGGAGGAAGAGGAGGAAGAGGAGAGGGGAAGGAAAAGAAGAAGGGGGAAGAGAGTGAATTTATAAGGGTGAGGGGAGAAAATAGCATGAAAAGGGGATGGAAAGGTAGGTTAAGGCCCAGTTTTGGAGGCCCTTGGATGCCAGCCAAAGAGCCAAAAAGAGTTATGTGTCACCGTGTGCCTTCAGTGTACAGAGAGCAAACTGTGCAGAATGTGGACCAAATAGTACATTTCACTTGGCCAGCCCAGAAATAAATAGCCTGAGGCCATGGCGCTTTCCAAGGGAAAAAAGAAAAGTGAGTTTGACTGCTATTGTTTAACAGTCTGCTCTGCTCTCTTTAAAGTGCCCTTTAAGTGTAGATGCCTGTGTGGGGGTCTGCTGGCCTAGGACTTTCTCCAGTGCGATTCCCATTCACCCCAAGTTATGATTTCCAGCTTCTCCAGCCAGGCCCATCCCTAGCAAAGACAAACCGAGATCAGTGCTGTGAGGGACAGGTGGGCTATAGCAGCTCCACAAAGGAAAGGACCAGGAGAACTTGACGATCAATGTTTATTGATTGACCTAAGTGATTGGTGCACTGAATTTGATCCCATTCCATTTAATTCACAAGCAGTTATTAAGTACCTGCTACATTAAAAGCCACATGGCCAAATACTAAGATAGATACAAAAATAATAGGACGTTTCCTCCTGGTAGCAGGCCAGGAAACTGTGAGCTATTGTCTTCAAGAAAGCATCTGCCCAGGATCATTCTATTCATAAAATCACAGGCTGTAAGAGCTGGGCCAAGGGCAGCTAGGTGGCACAGCCCCGGATTCAGGAGGACCTGAGTTCAAATTCGGCCTCTGACACATAGCACTTACTAGCTGTGTGACCCTGGGCAAGTCACTTAACCCCATTGCCTAACCAAAACAAAAAGAGCTGGGCCAGACCTCAGGGGCCACTTCACTCAAACCCTATCTAAAATGTGAATCCTCTCTGTTGATTCCCTGACATAGGGTCATCTAATGTTTGTCTGAAGACCTCTAGTGATAGGGAACTCACTAGCTCCCAGTGACCCATTCCATTGTTGGGTAGCTCTGATAAGTTAGAAAAGTTTTCCTGTGAAAGTGGCCTCATCGAATCAGAATCCTAGAATTGAATTTTAGGATCATGGAAATTAATTGATGTTTGGGAGGGGAAACTGCCTCCATCAATGCAAATAGAACCTCCCCTCCAGTCTTAAACAGCTCCCCAGCAGTTCTTTTTTATTTATTTATTTTTTGCTCCAGGCACACTATTAATACAACGCCTGACACATAATCAGTACGTGATAAATGCTTATTTTTAATTATTATTAAATTATTATTAATTAGTATTATTATTATTATTATTATTTATTATTATTCATTGCCATAAAGAACTAGAGCTTCTTCAGGGTGAATTAGGAGATTCAGGCACCTCACGTAATTACAAGTATCAGTTCCACTGGCAGCTAGGTGGTGCAGTAGATAGAGCACCGGCCCTGGAGTCAGGAGGACCTGAGTTCAAATCCAGCCTCAAACACGTAACACTCACTAGCTCTGTGACTCTGGGCATGTCACTTAACCCCAACTGCCCTCACCAAAAAAACAAACAAAAAAAAACACACACACAGGTATCAGTTCCATGCAGTTTGAGGAAGACTCATGTCCTTGCATGTGATTTCAAGAGTAAGAATCATATAGTTCTCAAAAGTTCTCAGCCATGGGCCCATCCCTTTGAGAACTATGGGAGTTGCCTGGGGAAGTGAGAAGTAAGTAACCTGCCCATAGTCTCACAACCAGCATGGATCAGGGTGGGACTTGAACCCAGGGCTTTCTACCTTGTAGGGCTAGCCTTCCATCCACTCTACCTGTAAACCTAAGCCCATGACACTTAACATTATAGAATCTTGGAGTCCTGCAATCATGCAATGTCAGAATACTAAAAGACATTAGGGGTGATCTAGTCTAAATCTCTCCTTTTATAAATGAGGCAGCCAGGGTTCCCAGAAGGAAAAGGACTCATTCAAAGTCATGTGAAGACTTACAGACAGGTCAGGAGCTCCAGCTCCCGTGTCCCTTGTGTTTTTTCACCTCCGACACTCTCCTTCCCTAATGAGCTAGCTCCCTCTCCCTGGCTGCCTGGGATGACTGTGGTCTATTTTTAGTTCACTCCGTTTTCCTTCTCTGGACTTTTGGTTAAAATCAAGTCCAGCTCTCCTGGATTATCCTGGCTTTAGTGGCTTTCAAGTCATTATTGACAGGTAGGCAAAGCTCTTCAATATCATGAGCATCACAGACAGAGAAATCCATAGCTCTTCCTTTAGCTAGTTAACTAGTAATGGGGAAGGCTATAAAATAATTTGTGGATGCTCTCAGGCCCCTGCTTTATGTAAAAAAGTCTTTCATTTGAATAGGCTTTTAACTTTTCCAAAGGGCTTTCACATCCACAATCTCTTCTGATCCTCAAAGTCAACCCTGTGGGAGGGGCAGCAGGGACCATAAGTCCTTCAGCAGAGGAGGGTAGGGAGGTTCAGAGAAACCTAACTTCCCCAAGGTCACAGAGCAAGGTCAAGAGCACAGCTGAATTCAAACCCATATCTCCCAAGTTCCAGTCCAGGGACTGGGCTGTTAAGGCTACTTCATGTTGCCTCCTTAACCCTCTTTTCTTGGGAAAACCAATTTAGAAAACCAAGCAAAATCCAGGGGTCTACCCTGGACAGGAGTAGGCTTGCTCTCCTCAACCTTGAAGAATCTATATGGGACAGCAAGAGCTGACATTACTATAGATTGAATTTAGTCTGGGCCTGTTTGTTGCTTTTCCTAAAACTACAAATGTAAAGCTAGAAAGAACCTGAAAGGACAAAAACTCTTATGTTATAGATGATGAAACTGAGGCCCAGAGAGGTAAAAATCATCTCCTGGATTTGAACCCAAAGCCAACTGACCGCAAAATCACTGTTCTTTCCACTGAACCTCCGAGTGGCCAGAATCATCTTCCAAAAGCACAAATCTGAGTACGTCTCTCCCCTTCTAAAGAACCTTCAGTGATTTCTTATTGCCTCTGGATTATCAGTCAGTAAGGATTTATTAAGCACTTACTCTATGCCAGGCACTGTGCTAAGCACTGAGGATACAATTATAACCCTAGTGGTTGGAGGTATCTTTGTAGAGGGTGCAATTGGCCTGCTGATGTTTGCTTTTTCTTTCTCCTCTCTTTCCTCCTTTGTCTCTGGGGATTTATTCATCTCTTTCCCATAACCCATTTTTAAACCTGGAAGCAATATAATCATCCCTCAGGTCTACATGGTCCTATCCTTTGCTGCTTTATGAAGTTTATGTTAAACAAAAAGTTAGGAATACAATCATAACAGCTAAGAGCTGCCAGTTAGGAAAATTCCTGGCCAAGACGGCGGAGTGAAAGCAGTGACTTGCTTGAGCTGTCCCCCAAACCCCTCCAAATACCTATAAAAAATGGCTCTACACAAATTCTAAAATAGCAGAACCCACAAAAAGAGAGAGTGAAACAAATTTCCAGCCCAAGACAATTTGGATGATTGATCAGAAAGGTATATCATGCTGGGCTGGGAGAGGAACGCAGTTTGGCATGGGCACACAGGCCTCAGAGGACTGAATCACAGGCAGCTGTGGCAGTTTCCAGACTCCTCAATCCATGAATGCCAAAGACAACTTAGAAAGTCAGTGGGAAAAGTCCGTATCTGTGGTGCTGAGAGAGGAACATGGGGTCTCAGTTCCGGTTCCTCGAGAGCATGGCCCTGGGGGAGGGGGGGCAGCTGCCTCCTCAGCTTCCAGCCCACAGACTGAGGGGGAATCCAGTGGCTGATCGGAGAGGGCTTGCAGGGATCTCTTTGCCAGTGCTGAGGCAGGAATCTCTTGCTTTGCCTTTGCTTGGATCTGAGTCACAGTTCTGGGAGGCGGTCCTGGGGTGAGGAGGAGTGCTGGCATGGTGGAGTGTGTAGTGGCTGTGGAGAGGAAACCCTCCTCACAGTTACAGGACAGAAAGGAGTACTTGTGGTCTCTAATAGACCACACAACAGGCCAGGAAGGGAGTAAACACCTTGCCCCTTATCATACCACCTTGGAAGAACTGAAAATTTACGGGTCCCTACAAGTATCTCTGAAAACAGCTGTACAAACCCCTGAAGCTTGGGACAGTACATTCTCCACATTGGAAAAAGACTCTTACCTTAACAAAGAGTTTAAAACTCAAGTAATTGGCCAGGATCATGAGCAAGCAGCACAAAAAGAGTCAGACTATATTATCTTACTTTGGTGACAAAGAAGATCAAAATATACAACCAAAAGAAGACAACAAAGTCAAAGCTCCTACATCCAAAGCCTCCAAGAAAAATATGAATCAGTCCCAGGCCTTGGAAGGGCCCAAAAGGGATTTTGAGAAGCAAGTAAGAGAAGTAGAGGAAAAACTGGGAAGAGAAATGAGAGTGATGCAAGAAAATCATGAAAAACAAGTCAACAGCTTGCTAAAGGAGACCCAAAAAAAATTGAAGAAAATAACACTTTAAAAAATAGCCTAACACAAATGGCAAAAGAGGTCCAAAAAGCCAATGAGGAGAAGAATGCCCTAAAAAGAAAAATTGGCCAAATGGAAAAGGAAGTCCAAAACATTACTGAAGAAAATACTTCCTTAAAAATTAGAATAGAGCAATTGGAAGCTAGTGGCTTTATGAGAAATCAAAACACTGTAAAACAAATCCAAAAGAATGAAAAAATAGAACACAATGTGAAATATCTCATTGGAAAAACAGCTGACCTGGAAAATAGATCCAGGAGAGAGAATTTAAAAATTATTGGACTACGTGAAAGCCATGATCAAAAAAAGAGCCTACACATCATCTTTCAAGAAATTATCAAGGAAAACTGCCCGGATATATTAGAACCAGAAGGCAAAATAGAGATTGAAAAACTCCTAGGAATATTGTAGCCAAATTCCAGAGTTTCTAGGTCAAGGAGAAAATATTACAAGCTGCCAGAAAGAAACAAATACTATGGAAACACAATCAGGATAACA
Organism: Phascolarctos cinereus; assembly: GCF_003287225.1. Lineage (NCBI taxonomy): Eukaryota > Metazoa > Chordata > Mammalia > Diprotodontia > Phascolarctidae > Phascolarctos > Phascolarctos cinereus. The sequence goes on along the minus strand of NW_027556098.1, from coordinate 369,029,974 downwards.
CAAGATTTAGCAGCTTCTACATTAAAGGACTGCAGGGCATGGAATGTAATATTCCAGAGGGCAAAGGAGAAAGGATTACAAGCAAGAATCACCCACCCAACAAAACTGAGTATAATCCTTCAAGGGGGAAAAAAAATGGTCATTCAGTGAAATAGAGGACTTCCAAGCATTCTTGATGAAAAGACCATAGCTGAATTGAAAATTTGACTTTCAAATACAAGACTCAAGTGGAACATGAAGAGGTAAACAGGAAAGACAAATCATAAGAGACTTATTAAGGTTGAACTGTTTACATTTCTGCATGGAAAGATGATTTTTATGACTCATGAGACCTTTGTCAGTATTAGGGTAGTTGGAGGAAAAAAAAATTATATGGATGGATAGATAGATAGATAGATAGATAGAGGTCACAGGGTGAGTTGAAGATTAAGGGGTCATATTTAGAGAATAAAATTAAGGGATGAGAGAAGATTATACTAGGAGAAGAAGAAAGGGAGAGGTAGAATGGGGTAAATTATCTCACAAAAAAGACAGAAAAGAAAAGGCTCTTACAGTGGAGGGGAAACGGGAGAAGGTGAGAGGGAATGAGTGAATCTTATTCTCATAGGATTTGGCTTATGGAAGAAATAACACACACATTCAATTGGGTATGGAAATCTGTATTACCCTATAGGAAAATAGGGAGAGAAGGAGACAAGAGAGCAGGGGGATGATAGAGAGGAGGGCAGATTGGGAAAGTGGATAATCAGAAGCAAATACTTCTGAGGAGGGACAGGGTCAAAATTAGGGGAAATAGAATTAGTTTTTCACAACATGTCTACTATGGAAGTGTTTTGCAGAACTGCACATGTATAACCTATATTGAGTTGCTTGCCTTTTCAATGAGGGTGGGTGGGGAGGGAGGAAGGGAGAAAATTTGAAACCTGAAGTTTTAAAAACATATGTTTAAAAAAAATGTTTTCATATGCTACTGGCAAATAAGAAATACAGGAAATGGGGTACAGACGTCTATCCTGCCCTGCAGGAAAATAGAAGGTGAATTGGGATAAGAGAAGGGGGGGGAGAGGTAAAAGAGAGAACAGACTAGGGGGAGGGATATTCAGAATGCATGCCATCTTGGGGTGGGGGGAGGGTGAGATGGAGTGAAAATTTGGAACTTGAAATGTTGTGGAAGTAAATATTGAAAACTAAAAATAAATAAATTCATATTTTTTTAAAAAAGAGAAATTCCTAACATTTATGCAGAGGTTTGACTCTGGACCCCTGATCTGAATTTATCTTTTTCTCTAACTAACCCATAGGCAGCTACAAAGTACAGTGGATAGAGCTCCGGGCCTGGAGGCAGGAAGACCTAAGTTCAAATCCAGCCTCAGATGCTTACTAACCGTGTGACCCTGGGCATGTCACTTCACCCTGTTTGCCTCAGTTTCTCCATCTGTAAAATGAGCTGGAGAAAGAAATGGCAAACTACACGACTGAACAACAACCCCTGGCCTTTTTACGGTTCTGTCAGAATTTCAGGTCAAGAAAAACATTAGGGTAAAGAAATGAAGAGAATGTTACAGTCTGTTAATAACCAGAAACTAGGAGCAGAGATTGAAAAAAGAACATGTCATTTACTGGAATTTCCTTCAGTCCTGAGACAAGTGGGTATAGCCAGTACCTTCAGCCTGAATTGACTACTTAAAGATTCCCAAAAGGACTGAGGGGCCTCTTCAACCTCTGCCTTCTCTGCTGCAGCTCAATCCTATTTATTTACCTTTATCCTTTCATTTCTTAGCCCTGTGATGCTGATTCTTTCTGGATCAGACCTCAATGCCAAGGACTCCCTTCCACATCTTAGTCTCTCTCTTGTAGAATGTGTGTGTCTCTTTAAGAACTCAAGAACATTACTCCATTTCTGCCTTTCAGCTCAAACAGACCCAAATCTCTCTCAAGGCTAAGAAGGATGTTCTTGTCCTCTGAACTACAAATCCAAAGATGCCAGTGAGTTCTCAAATAAAGAAAAAGCAAAACCAGTCCCTTCCCTCAAAGATCTTACATTTTAATGGAGGAGACAAAACATGTAAATCAGTACATATGAGACAGAGCAAATGGAAAGTAACCTTAGAGGAGATTAGATTAGAAACTCCTCCACAGGGTCTAGTCTACCTCCTCCAAGCACACTGTAAGGTCTTGCCAAAAGGCAGCAAAGCCAAGATGGTGGAATATCGGGAAGAAGTATGCCAAGCTCCCTTCCTTATAGATCTGGAAAGTACAACAGATGAAGTCCTGATGGGAAAATCCAAGAAAAAAAAAATAAGTGAGTCATTTTTCCAGCATTGGTTAACAAAGGGAGACATACAATGGGGGCCATATTTGGCCAGGAGTGCACTCTGTGCACTGTGTAGCTTTCCAGTACAAAGAGAAGCTAAGAAGCTGGGTAAGGAGAGGTCCCAGACCCAGCCCATACAATGGGTAGGCATAGTAGTCTATTGTCAGCTCCATCACTCTGTACACAGTTCTAGGTCATAGATCCAGGATGGACTAAGAAGGAAACCTGCACCTAGAAAATGTGGTACAGAGTAAAAAGCATTCTCAGGCATTAGTCTGAAGGCTAAGCAAGGAATAAGTTCAGAAGTAAGAAGCAGCTGCATGGGTCTGACCTCAGGAGTGGATCTGGGTCTCAGGTTCAGTCTCCAGCCCAATACAAAACTTGCAGGGGTATAACCAAGGTAGAAATCAGAGACCATAAGGAACACTGCAGTTTTGTCATTCTGAGCCAGCAGAACTTTCTAATTGGTTAGCAGCAGTCTAATGGAACTCCAACCACAGGCAAGTCCACAGAAGTGTTACTCAGACCCAATCCCAGATCACGAACTTTTAGAGCTCAGGTCAGGAGGGCAATGATCAAATGTTGTCCTCAATCAGATCATTTTTAGGAACACTGAAAGCTTTCAGGTCCCCCACCTGAACTTCTCCTGAGACCCTGGGATAATATCACACTCACTACCCGCAAGAAAATTGTGCAAGGTCAGCCTAGACATTTCTCCAAAAATGCACAGAACCTATCCCTAACATAAATTCCAGTCAGGAAGTAGCCTGAAAGAAAGAAAAAGAAGGAAAGAAGGAAAGAAAGAAAAAGAGAAAGAAAGAGAGAGAGAGAGAGAGAGAGAGAGAGAGAGAGGAAGAAAGAAAGAAAGAAAGAAAGAAAGAAAGAAAGAAAGAAAGAAAGAAAGAAAGAAAGAAAGAAAGAAAGAGAAAGAGAGAAAGAAAGAAAAAGAAAGAAAGAAAGAAATGATGAAGAGGGGGCAGCTAGATGGAGCAGTGGATAGAGCACTGGCCCTGGATTCAGGAGGACCTGAGTTCAAATCCAGCCTCAGATACATAACACATACTAGCTGTGTGACCCTGGGCAAGTCACTTAACCCCATTGCCTAGCCAAAAGAAAAAAAAAAGAAGAAATGATAAAGAGGATGATTTCAGAGAAACTGAGAAGACTTTGTGAACTGATATAGAGTAAAATAAGCAGAAGCAAGTGACAAATTTCTACAAGAAAAGCATTATAAAGACATACAACTTTGAAAACCTTAGGAACGCTGATCAATATAATGACCAGCTGTGATTACTCATTTCCTAATAGAGAGATGATGAATTCAGAGTCTAGATTGAGATATGGAAATTTTTTGGACATAGCTAATACAGGAATTTGTTTTGCTTGATTGTGCATGTTTGTAATAGAGGCTTTGTTTTTCTTACTTTCTTGTTTTGTGGGGAATGGTACAAAGGGGTAAGGAGAGAGAAGGGGAATTTTTTTAATTTAAAAAAAATTGTTAAAGTTTTAGCCTAAATGGATTACCTACTCTTCCCTAAATTTGACATCCCCTTTCCTGCCTCCATTGTCTTTGCACATTCAGTCCCATATGACCACAATGCACTCCCTACTTACCTTTGACTCTTAGAATCCTTAGCTTCCTTCAGGGCTTATCTCAGCTTGCCATAAGTAGCCTTTTCTAATCTCTCTAATTGTTAATAACCTTTCCCTACTTTAATGATTTTATACCATATACAGTATATATGTGTTATACCCTCAGTAGACTATAAGCTCTTTGGGTCCACTAGTAGCTTCAGAGTTTTATCCTGTAGTTCTGTGGGCCTGATCCTTTCTTTCTTAGCCCTCACTTGTATTGTGAAATACATGACAATTCTTCTAGAAAGATCAGAGGGTATTCAGAGGAGACAGGGGACCACTGTCTGAGTCCCCAGGAATTTGGGACAGTCCAATGATGCTTTTTTGGCTCTCTATCTGCTTCCCTTGTTCTGGCTCCACAGAAGATGAGCCCAACACCAGGGCAGAGTGGAAGTGATATGTTGGCTGTAGGAGAGGGAGAGCTTTAAGGAGAAAGAAGCTAATGTGCTTTTCAGTGAAAGTTGGTATCAGTAAATTACTCCCTATAATGGTAATGTTTGCTCAGAGAATAAAGGAGGCTGTAAACAGTTGCTGGAGTAATTAAACACAAACCATGGACGTGCTTAGCCTTCTGAAGGGGTGAGATGAAGTGGATTATGAATCTCATTGTCCTGTCTCTTTAAATAACCACTAGAGAGTCCCCTGGTCATCTTTGGAAAATCATTGATTCTTAGATTATTGGAACTGGAGGGATTTAATACCATGCAATGTTAGAATTTTAATGTCAGAGCTTCCTATTAGACCACAAAATTATCACGAAGGGACCTGAGAATATGAAATGTTAAAAGAGAGAATGCTAGGGTTGGAAGGAACCTTAGAACAAAGACTGTCAGAGCTGAAAAGGGCATTTATAAATGTATAATGTTAAAGCCTAGAACCTAGAAGGTCAGAGCTTGAAGAGGTCTTGGAATATACTTAGGATGTAGAATGTTACAACAGAGAATGGAGCCTTCAAACACAGAGTGTTTTAACAGAGGATGTCCTAGACAAAAGGAAACCCAGAACAAAGCAAGAAGGTGCCTTGGAATGTAATTGATTTTAGAGGTGGAAGGGACTTTAAAACAAAGAATGTCAGAGCAGGAAGCAATCTTAGCAGAAAAACTGTGAGAACTAGAAGAGACCTTAAAAAGCAGAATGTTAGAAGTGGAGGGGGGACCTTAAAACATGGGTTGTTGGACATGCAAAGGACCTTTAAACATAGAATGCCAGAACTAGAAGGGAGCCCAGAACACAGGATGTCAGAGCATGTAGTGATAGAGCTCAGAAGAACCCTAGCAATCATCTCATCTAACCTCGTAATTTTACAGATGAGAAAACTAAGGCCCAAAATGAAGAAGCGACCTTCCCAGGGCCATGTAGAAGGAGATCCAGAATGTAACCCAAGTGCCCAAAATGTTAGTCTAATGCTTCTTTACACTGTACCAGAAACATTTCAGGGACATGAAAAAATCTCACATTCCCATCTCCCCAGGTTCAGGAGAGAAGATAGACAAAAGTCCTTAATTGCCTATTAGAAACTAATTACTAGCATTCAATGTCCCGTGGCCTCCTGGAAGCAATAATGCTGACAGTGTGAAGGCTACTTTGAGCTTCAGAAGGCAGCTTTACTGAAGAGTATCCACAGCCAGACGAGAAAGAAAGAACGAAGGAGCCTTTTCTTATGACTTCTTCAGGAATGAGCTGACCTCTTCTTTAATGCCCAAATGAGAATTTATCTTCCTCAGAAAAGGACATCTTGTTGAAGCATATTTTTTTAACTTTTTTCTTGGGATTTTTTTGTCTGTGTTTTCTTTCACAATCTGGCTAATATAGAAATATGTTTTGCATGATTTCACATGTATAATCTATATCAAATTGCTTTTCTTTTCAAGGAGGAGGGAAGAGTGGGAGTGAGAGACAGAATTTGGAACTTAAATTTTTTTAAATGATTGTTTTTTAAAAATTTACATGTAACTGGGAAATATTTAATGAAATTTTTTTCTAATTTTTTTAGACTTACATTGATCTGTCATGATACCCAAAATAGGTCTCCTTGATTTTTGTTGCTGTGTCATTTCACTCATGTCTGACTCTTCATGACCCCATTTGGGGGGGGTTTTGGCAAAGATACTGGAGCAGTTAGCCATTTCCTTCTCCAGCTCACTTTACAGATGAGGAAACTGAGGCAAACAGGGTTAAGTGACTTGCCCAGGGTCGAGGCTGGATTTGAATTCAGATCTTCCCAATTCCAGTCCCTGTGTTCTATCTGTTCTGCCACCTAGCTGCCCACTGATTGGGAGGTTTTAAAATTTGGCCAGGCACCTGGGAAACTTTCCCTTACAGTTCAGAATCCCACAGCTGTGGGGGCCTTTCAGAAGTTGTAGCATCCATCCCCCTGCCTCCATGCATGTCAGAACGTAAGCCTTGTGAAGCACCTGGCCTTTGTTTGAGATTCAAAGGCCTTAGGCAACATGGTAGTTGAGTCTTTCTTAGTAGTCATTCCAAAGTTTTCACAATTTTTAAAGTGGCTTTATTCTACATTACAGGTACCAAAATGACATTGAATGTTTTAAACAATGACTCAGATAAAGGCAAAGATGGCATACTCATCAATTTTGCAGGTGACATAAGGTTGGGAAGAACAGCTAACACAGTGGATGACAGATTCAGGATCCAAGACAGTTTTGACAGTTGACAACATTAGGTCAAATATGGTAAGACGGAATTTTTTTTTTTACTTAATGGTATTTTATTTTTTTCCAATTACATGTAAAGATGGTTTTCAACATTCACTTTTATGAGATTTTGAGTTCCAAATTTTTCTCTCCAGGACAACAAGCAATCTAATATAGATAACATATGTACAATCATGTTAAACATATTTCCACATTAGTCATGTTGTGAAAGAAGAATCAGAACAAAAGGGAAGAACCATAAGAAAGAAAAAACAAACAAAAAAGTGAAAATAGTATGCTTGGACCTACATTCAGACTCCATAGTTATTTTTCTGGATGGGGAAAGCATTTTCCATCATGAATCTTTTGGAGCTGTCTTAGATCATTGTATTGCTGAGAAGAGCTAAGTCTATCATAGCTGACCATCGCACAACATGGCTGTTACTGTGTACAATGTTCTCCTGGTTCTGCTCACTTCACTCAGCATCAGTTCATGTCAGGCTTTCCAGGTTTTTCTGAAATCCATCTGCTCATCGTTTCTTATAGCACAATAGTATTCCATTATATTCATATGCCACAACTTGTTCAGTCATTCCCCAACTGATTCCCCTCAATTTCCAATTCCTGGCCACCACAAAAAAGAGCTGCTATAAATATTTTTGTATATGTGGGTCCTTTACCCTTTTTTATGATCTCTTTGGGATAGAGACCCAGTAGTGGTATTGCTGGATCAAAGTTTGGTTGCCTTTTGGACATAGTTCCAAATTGTTCTCCAGAATGGTTGGATCAGTTCACAATTCCACCAACAATGCATTAGTGTTCCAATTTTCCCACATCTTCTCCCACATTTATGGTAAGATGGAATTTAATGGGGGATAAAGGCAAAGTCTTATGCTTAAGTTCAGTCATCTTCACAAGTACAAGATGGGGCAGGTGGGTGCAGACAGACCCATAAAAGATGGGGTAGAGGAAGGCACTGTGAGCTGTAAACAAAATGTGAATCACCAGTGTGACATGATAGCCAAAAAGGCTTATACTATCATGGACTGCATTAACTACAGGCTAGTGTCCAAGACTAGGGGGCATTGATACTCCTCCTGCATGTAGCCTGGTCAGACCACATCTGAAGTCTGCCATTGAGTGCTTAGGATCACAGATCTAGAGCTCAAAGGAGCCTCAGAGCCTCACCATGTCCACCATGTTACAAATGAGGAAACAGAGGCTCAGGAAAATTAAATGACTTACCCAGTGTCACATGGGTAGTGTCAAGAACAGGATCTGAATTCAAGTTCTCCAACTCAAGAGTCAGTGTTCTTTCCACTGTGCCTCATTGCCTCTTCCAGATGCCATGTATTGGAGAGGAATTAGTACACAGGAGAATGTCCAAGGGAAGGCAACAAAGATGACAAAGGGACTGTACTTCATGTCATATGAGGATAAGTTGAAGATGGTTCAATGGATAGAGTGTTAGACCTGAAATCAGGAAGACCTGAGTTCAAATCCTCCTTCAGACACTTACTGGTAGTATGACTGGGAATAAGTCATTTAACCTCCCTTTGTTTCACTTTCCTTATCTGTAAAATGATGATTATAAAAGTCAACCTCCCAGGGTGTTTGAGAAGATCAAATGAGGTCTTTATAAAGTGATTTACAAACCTTAAAATGTAAGCTAATAAGTGCTAGCTATTGTTATTTTATATGTATTTATATATTATTTTATATATTTATGTATATTATTATATGCATAAGATATACTATATTGGGTTATATATATTTTATGTTACACATAAAATATAACATACAATATATTTTATATGCATATCATATATTTTATATTGTATTATATATTATTTATATTACATGTTTATATGAATGCTAGCCACTGTTATTTTATGCATTGTGTATATTGTATCTATTTCTATATTTTCTATATAAAGGGAAGACTTAGGAAATACCTAATAACTCTCCCCAAGTATTTGGAGAGCTGTCCAGTGAAAGAGAAATCCAATTTGTTCTATTAGGCTCCAGAGAACAATAAATGGATGGCACAGAGAGGCAGATTTAGGCTTGATTTCAGGAAAAGCTTCCAAATCACGAGCTGTCCAAAACCTGAACAGGCTGCCTCCCTCTTATTGTGGCGGGCTCCCCCTCTCTGAGGCCGGATGACCACCAGGCCCAGATGTTGGAGAGAAGTCTTTTATTCAGATACAAGTGATCCAAAACGGCCTCTGGGATTCCATAGAACACGAACACGGGCAGGAGGGATCAATACCCTTTAAGAAATACAATGCTAGTGGCCACCGTTATATTCTCAGTTCTTGATGCTGCGGGTTAATAATATGTGTCAAATCTCGCTTTCAGCTCTTTGCAACACTCATTTAAATGTCTTCTTTCAACTCATCACTATCTGCTCCCCGTCTAGTGGGAGCTATGAGGGAAGGAGGCTCGCAGCGAGTGCCCTTCTCCTAAAAGGAGACGCCTCATTATGTCTACATAGGCCATGCCACCAATTGTTTCAACTAAACTGATCAGTGGCACACAGAACGAGATGTACATGGCATTTAAACGTTACAGCGGCATGGGGCAATTCTGAGGAATTTTATAGCTAACAACGGTAATAACAACCCACATTTATATAGAATGTGAAGGTTTTCAAAGCGCTTTACCTCTGTTAGTGTTATTAGAGCCTCAAAACAACCTGATGAACACTTGACACTTTCTAGCTGTGTGACTCTAGGCAAGTCACTTAACCCTAATTGCCTAAAAAAAAGAAAAAGAAACAAAGGATTAAAAGAATGGAATGTATTGTTTTTAAAAAGGGGAGAGGCAGCTGGGTGGTGCAGTGGATAGAGCACCCGCCCTGGATTCAGGAGGACCTGAGTTCAAACCCAGCCTCAGACACATAACACTTACTGGCTGTGTGACCCTGGGCAAGTCACTTACCCCCATTGCCCAACCAAAAAAGCAAAAAACAAAAAAAAAACCCGATGAAGTAAGTGCTATTGTTATTCAAATTGACAGTTGGGAAACTGAGGCTGATAGAATTTAAATGACTTGCCTAGGATCACACAGCTAATAAGTATTTCATCAGTATGGAAGACACTGAATATGTCTCCCATCCTGAATAGATGTGAGGGTTTCCTGCTGCCCCTGACACCTTGAACATAGGCCTGGGTAAAAGGTGTGCAGATTCCTCTCTGAATAGAAAGGGAGTACCAGTGATGGGAAGGAGGGGAAGGAGGAGGAGGAGGAGGAGGAGGAAGAGGAGGAGAACTAATATTTATATAGTGCCTTAAAGTTTGCAGTCTCATTTGATTCTTAAAACAACCCTGTGAAATAGGTGCTATTATGATCCCTATTTTACAGATGAGAAAACTGAGGTTGGTGGAAGCTAAATGATTTGCCTAGGGAAATAGAGCTAATAAGTACTTGAGGCAGGATTTGAACTCAGGTCTTCTTGATTCCAGGTCTGGCATTCTATTCCCTATACCCCCTGGGTGTTGTAGGGCATGCCAATAGACCCTTCACACATGCCTATGATCTTGAGGCTCACAGGGCCATAGATTTAGAGTCAGGAGGGACCTTGTAGGTCATGTTGTCCAATACTCTCATTTTAATATAAGAGATCCAAGGTCCAAGGGAGAGGTAGAGATTTGCCCAAAGTCACAAGGTAGTAAGTGACAGAGGTAGGGATTTGAATCAAGTCCTCCTAAACCATTCTCCCTCTTAATTCAGGGCTTATTCCAATTCCTGTCTATGTCCTAGGGAGAGCTCACCATCTCAACAGAGTTCTGCTGTGGGGTCATTCACCTTGGCAGGTAGAAAGGATCTGGCCAATTATGGGAGCTACAATTCATAGAGATCTAAAGCAGAAGGGGACTTCAGATGTCATTTAATCCAACCTCTTAATTTTACAGAAAAGTAATCTAGTGCCTAGAGTGTTTAAGAGACTTGCCCAAGAACAGGGAGGTTGTGACAGGTAGTTTTTGAACCTAGATCTTCTGACTTCAGAGCCCATGTCCTCTCCATTCTAGTGATTCCCCTGTTGTTGTCCAGGTCATGAATCTGGGCAACAGGACAAAGTTTTGTACCAAGAGTCCAAGATAAGGTCAGAGTCAAGCAGGGTCAGATCACAGTAGGCCCAGACTCTTAGTGAGTAATTGTGGTGGAGATAAACAGCAGGACCTTCAAGGCCAGGTGGATGAGTAGAAGAGGTATTGGGGGGCAGCTAGGTGGCGCAGTGGATAGAGCACTGGCCCTGAAGTCAGGAGGAGCTGAGTTCAAATCCGGCCTCAGACCAAACACTTGACACTCACTAGCTGTGTGACCCTGGACAAGTCACTTAACCCCAATTGCCAAAAAAAAAAAGTGTTGGGCCAGAGGAGGCTCCACAGGTAATTGACTACTGGGTGAGCATATTGGGCCCAAAGAATTCAGTGATTAAGCAAGGTCCTTTGGAGGCCTAATAAAGAAAGTTTCATCTGAAATAAGTGTAGGGCTTTGGGGAGGGAAGGTAAAGTTGCAGGAGAAGAATCTATTCAAAAGGAAACTATGAATTTGAGTTATGAAACCATAGCTGATTCTGGTGTAGATGGAAGCGTTCATTGGTTTGTAAGAATATGGTTACACTCCGTGACCCTTTTACCTCTTCAGACAGTACTGTGGGCTGGTCAACTGCAGGAAACCTAGCACACTGACCACAGCAGCCACATAAATAGAATTAAGACACTAGGGTCTGAATCCACATGTTGGCCTGAGCTTAATCTTGGAAGGTGGGCCGGGGGGCAACCTAGGAACCAGAATCAGGAAATGAAAATGGATTTGTAAGTCCATATTGCCATCTTTCTTGGAACATTACATCTCCTATCACTGCGTAAGGGAGTTGACAGGGGGAGGGGAGGAAAAGCAATCCTTTCCTTTAAAAAAAAAAATCATTATAGGGTATAACTTAATAACCATCAGCAAAGAATAATCAAATATACCAAATAATAAAAAAGAAAATCATGGATAAGACCACAAACCCCAAAGAATTTTCACTTGGCAAAAAAAAAAAATGAGTATATTAACTTTAAGAAAATAACATTTGCTTCTGTGTTCCCTCTGACCTCTTTCTTCTTGTTATTAGATTTTGTTGCTGCTATTATGATTATTGTATAACATTTGTGTATAGTCATTATGTGTATATTATTGTACTGCTTCTGCTGTCTTTCTCTCTAATCACTTCGTATAAGTCTTTCCATATTTCTTTGTTTTTCAGACTTGTCACTTCTTGCATTGGAATAATATTCCATTCCATTCACATGCCACAATTTATTCCACCATCCCCCATGCCTGGGACTTCAAATTCTTTGCTATTACAAATAAATCAGCTACAAATATTTTTGTACAGATAGATATTTTTTCCTTGCTTTCAATAACATTCTGTGGGTAGAATCTCTGTCAAGGGATCCAGGGGTCAAAGAAAAGGATCAGCTGTTAGCAATTCTTGAATGTTGTCCTATTGCTTTCCACATATATTGCACTAATTCATAGCAGGCCAATAGTGCACCTATTCCCACAACCCCACCAGCACTGAATTTTTTTTTAAAAAATGTAACTGTCTTTGCCAGATTAACAGGTGTAAAGACACAGTGCCTCAGAGTTGTTTTAATTTACATGTCTCTGATTATCAATCAGCAAGGATTTATTAAACACTTATTAAACACTTGCTTAACAAGCTTATTATACTTTAAAGTATTGTTATTATTATTATTAGCAATTGTTATTAATTATCATTATTATCATTCACTGGTCAAGCTTATTATGATTAAGGATTTCAACATCTCTTCAAGTAATTATCCAATCTCATTCAACAAACTATTACTAATCACTTGCTATTCACATTTCTTCCTTTGAGAACAGCTTCTTCATATCCTTTGACTTTATCAATTGTTAAATAATAAGAATTCATCATTCTAAGGCATTATGGTTTACAGAATACAACCCAGTAAGGTAATTAGAATAAATATATCCTTTAGTCTAATAGCCCAGGTTCTAAGCCATGGAAGTGGAACCTGTGGCCTCTAGGTTACATATGGCCATCTAACAAACCTGATTTTTTCTGGGAAGTTTGTATTCAGGCAAAGGGCCCCACTTGAGGACCTAGAGGGCCACGTGTAGCCTGGAGGCTTCAGATTCCCCATTCCCAAGAGCTTTACAGACTGAGTTCAATCCTGCCCCCAAATGACTCTATAATTGACTTATTTTGACCCCACCCAGGGCTGCCACTGAGAAATCTCCAAATATTGTTTAAATATAGCTCTTTTCTATATATTCAAAGATTTAGGCAAAATAATCACCAGCTTCTATAAAACTCTCAAGGTCACAACACCTATCAGTCTTAGGACAGCATTAATTTAACTCTACTACAAATGCAGAAAACCTCTAGAAGGACAGAACAATCAATGTGTTTGTTCTCCATCTCTAAGATATGATGATGGTCGAAGTCAATATAATTTACTTTTGTCCATTTTAGATTTTTCCAGAGCTATCAGCTTATTTAAAATGGGTTGTTGTGATTTCACACAGTCTCTTGTCATTTTATTCTTCCTTCTAATTTGGTGTTAATTATGGCCCAGCCAGTTGATAGTCTCACTGGACATATAAAACTGATTCTGAAATGAACTCTGTGTTGGCCACTAGTCATTTTCTGCCTCCTAGGATTTAATTTTTGACAATGCTATTCAAGGCTAACAATGATCAGCATCTTCCTCCTCTTTTCCTGAACAAAATAATCATGTTACACTGGCATTGGACTGAATAATTCAGAAATCTTTGACCTCTTTCATTTTTTAATGCTGAACCATGTTTCCTTCGTGTTTTTTGTGATCCTCTCCTATTCCCAACCTCACATGGGAGTCATACATAAGATCACATGACCAAGGAAAGTTAAGTAACTCACTCAAGGTTATACAGGCAAGAAGTTTCAGATATAAGACTTCAACTCAGATCCTCTGACCCCAGAGTCAGTGCTGAGAAGGCATACCTTGGAGGATCTTGTCAAGCCCTTCATAGAATTTCTCTATTTTCCATTTCTACCTTCACAGCCATTGTATCTAACTCCAGTTGTCTGGACTTCTGTCCAGAGAGTGAGGCTGTCAACTTTGTGCAACTCTGCCTCACTTCCATTCACACGCGAGTCAAGATGCCACCCCATGATGTCACTGAGACTCTTTGAAAACAAAGGACAAACAACACCACCAATCTCCATCCAACTTCTGTCCACTTACCCAACTACCACGTTAGTCCATGTTCTCAATACATCTTTCCTAGATTATTGAGACGGCCTCCTAATTGGTCCCCCAGCTTCAAGTCTTTCCCCATCCCAGTCCATCCTACACACTGCTGCTAAAGCAAATTTCCTTAAATGCAGATCTTATCATGCGATCCCTCAACAGTCAAACTGAGACCTGGGAGAGACCCCAGGCCATCTCCAGTCATCCTGATGAATATCGGGCCACTAGACCCAGATGGCTCCGGAGGAGAAAGTGAGGCTGGTAACTTTGCACAGCCCTCCCTCACTGTAATCCAATTCACTTCATCACTTAAATCCAAGGGATGGCATCACCTTCCTGATGTCATGGTTCTCTTCGAGAAAGAAGGACACAACCATGTGATTCCCTTATTTGACCAACTCCAGTGGCTTCCAATCACCTCTAGGATAAAATAGAAACTCCTCTGTTTATCTTTCAAAGCCCTATATAGCATGGCCCTGGCCTATCTGTCCAGACTAATTAGGCATTACTCTTTTCGCCACATTTTGTGATCCAGCCAAACTGGCTTTGTCTCTGTTCCTTGCACATAATTTCTTTTGCCTTTGCCCTGGTCATCATTTCCCATGCATAGAAGGCTTGCCCTCCTTGCCTCTATCTCATTTAGTATAAGCACAGAAATATTGTTTAACATTTTTGGCAATGACTTGGATAAAGGGGTTGATGACCTATTGTACTCAGGTTTTGATACTCAAGACCCTCAATTGCTCTCCTCTCTGACTGGAGGACTGGACGGCAGAGCATTAAACCCACAAAGACTTCCTTTATGGAGGGTTCACAGTCTTCCTGATAAATCCATTCTCCATGAGCAGCTCTATTTGGCTTCCACTTTATGAAATGATAGGCTCCCGCACTGGGTACTCTCTGGTGCCCCTCTTCACCCAATCCCCTCCCTTTCAGCTTCCTTTTGTGTTGTTTTCCCCATTAGATTGCAAGCTCCTTGAGGGCAGGAACTCTTTTTCTAATTTGCATCCCTACGGCTTAGCCCGGTGTCTGACACAAAGCAAACACTTAATAAATGTTTATTGAATCAAACTGAATGTTCATCTTTTTTTGCAGATGACACAAAGTTTGGAGAATAGCTAACACAGTCTATGACAGAATCAAGTTCCAAAGCAATTTTGACAAGTGAGAACATCAGGCCAAATCTTCCCTTAAGATACAACTCAGGCACCATCTTTTACATTAAGCCTTTCCTGATTCCCCCCAGCTGTAAGTGTCATTCTTCCCAGAACAGTATTTAACTGCTTTATATGTATTTATATGTTAGAATCAATTGCTTGACATGGGAGATGCTAGCAAAAAACTGCTCAGCATGGCGTGCCCACAACAAAGAAGGCACCGCGCTCTAGGAGCGAAGCAGAATTGTAGTAGCTCAAAAGCAATGTGAGCTGCACAAATTTAGAGACATCTCCACTCCCAATGTTCACGTGGACTATTTGTGACTGACCTAGGGTAGAGCCTTCCGAGCTCATACTGGTCTGATCAACCATAACTCAATACACTGTAACTTGACTCCAACATAGTGGTGTTATTTGGGTCCTTTTAGAGTATGAAGGACAACAATGAACCAACTAAAATATTTATATGTGTACTTATCACCTCCCCATTAAAATATAAGTTACTTGAGAGTGGGGATTTTTTCACTTTTTATACTTGTTTTCCCAGAGCGTAAACAACAATGCCTGGCATATAGTAGATGCTTAATAAATGCTTATTGATTAATTCACACTTCACCTGCCACAATAGATGTTGCACTGTCTTCTGATGGTCCCCTTTCCAATACTGAAGCTGGCAACACGAGCCACTCACCTACCCCATGAAACTATCTTTTTAGTTTCCTTTGGGGGATACATTGAAATCAACTCCTTAATTCACCTCTCCCAGGAGAACATGGGAACCATCCTTCCAATCAGATGTCATTTCCCTCTATCTTCCTTGTCCAATTATAGCAAGAATGTCAGTATAACTGAGGGTTGCCTACTCTAGTAGAAGACTATCACCTCAGTCATTTGACAAAGATCACATATTTCACTATTAAATCAATAATTGTAAATGTTCTAAAAACCACATGGTTCTTAGCAGTCTCTGCTCCCTTTTCTACCATTCCATTGCTGGAGAAATATCAATCAATTCATAAGCATTTTACTAAACACTATTCCTTAGGCAGGTAAGTAGCATGGTGGATAGAGCGCTGGGCCTGACGTCGGGAAGATTTTAATTCAAATCTAGCCTTAGATACTTACTAGCTGTGTAACCCTGGGCAAGTCACTTCATCCTGTTTGCCTCAGTTTCTTCATTTGCAAAATGAGCTGAAGAAGGAAATGGCAAACCACTCCAGTATCTTTGCCAAGAAAACTCTGAATTCAGTCACAAAAAGTCATATACAACTGAAATGACTGGGACACAAAGAGAAAAATGAAATAGCCCTTGTCCCACATGACACTTACTGATCCCTCCAGGAAGGAAGGAAGCAAGCATTTATTAAGTACCTATGATATGCCAGTCACTTTACAAATATTATCTCATTTGGTACTCACAGCAACCCTAGGAGGTAAGTGCTATTATTATCCTCATCTTAAAGAAACTGAGGCGAACAGAGATTAAGTGACTTGCTCAGGGCCACACAGTACATGTTAGAGGTAAGATCTGAACTCAGGTCTTCTTGATTCCAGGCCCAATTCTTTATCCACTATGCCACCTAGCTGCCTCTACACCTAATGTTATCTTGTATTTACTTTGTAATAAATTTTGTATTTACTTATATGTTCTGTCTACAGATTAAATGTATAATTCTTTAGGTCAAAAACTGTCTTGTTCTTATGATCATATCCCCAGCACATTACACAGTACCTAGGAAATGTTGTTATTGTTATGATTTCAGTTGTGTCTGGCTCTTTGTGAACCCATTTGGGGTTTTCTTGGCAAAGATGCTGGAGTGGTTTGCTGTTTCCTTCTCCAGTTCCTTTCGCGGATGAGGAAACTGAGGCAAACTGGGTTAAGTGACTTGCTCAGAGTCACACAGCTAGTGAGTGTCTGAGATCAGATCTGAACTCAGGTCTTCCTGACTCCAGGCCTGGCAATCTACCTACTATGCTACCTAATTGCCCCTACCTGGCACATAGAAAGAGCTTAACAAATAAGTGGCTATTGATGCAGGAGGCCACACAAGGTAGATGGCCATGGAGTATTTTCATTTGTTTTCATGAGCTACCTGGTCTCAAGCATTCATCACTTTGTGGTCATTACGTTGGTGATGAGCCTTTCTGGACTTGGCTAGACTTGTCCTTGGACAGCAGACAGAGCTAGTTGCCTGGTCTACTCTTTCCACCTTGATTGGATTTGACAGAGCTTTTATAGCCTTCAGGAGCCCAGGGGCACTCTGTCTGCATGATGGGACATCAAAGGAAGATCTTTGTAACCACAGCACAGGTTAGAAATAACCTTCCTGAGCCTTAAATCCATTTCCTGGTGACAGGGGGAAGCTGGCTTATTGGGAGAAGCTGGGATGTGTGAGAAAAACTTGTAGCAGCAAAGAAACCTAGGTCTACCCTAGCCTCCTTTCCTCCATTCCCCAACAGTAGAAGAATCCAGGACTGAAAGTTCTAGGGCAGGGATGGAGAACCTGCAGCCTCGAGGCCACATCTGGCCCTCTAGGTCCTCACATGCGGCCCTTTGACCGAATCCAAACTTTGTTCTGTGAAGTTTGAATTCAGTCGAAGAGCTGCACTTGAGGACCTAGAGGTCCACAGGTGGCCTTGAGGCCATAGGTTTCCCACTCCTGTTCTAGGAGAATGACAATGAGCAGGATTTCTGATATTCACTAGATACTGAGATTTCAAAATAAAATCATACATCAAAGATCTAGGTCCAAGGGACCTTAGGGGTCATTTAATCCAAACCCTTTATTTTATAGATGGGGAAACTGAGGCCCAGGACCATTTGAGTGACTTCCCTAAAGTTACACAGGGAGTAATCAGGTTCTAGGATTAGAGGAGCATAGATTTAGAGCTGGAAGAGACCTGAGGGTCCATCTAGTCCAAAGCCCTCATTTTAGAGATGAAAAAACTGAGGGTTAGAGAGATTAAGCAACTCCTCTGTCACTTAAATGCTTCAGACACTTACTAGCTATGTGACCCTGGGCTTAATCCCATTTGCCTCAGTTTCCTCATCTGTAAAATGAGCAGGAGAAGGAAATGGCAAACCACTGCAGTATCTCTACCAAGAAAACCCTAAATGGGGTCACAAAGAGTCAGATACAACTGAAACTGAACAACAAATGGTCTTACAGCCCCCAACTGTCAGAACTGGGATTGAACCCAGGTTTTCTTGACTCCCAGACAGTACTCTATCCACTGTCATACTGCCTTATACTAGAGTGGCAAGCCATGAGACACTCTCTCTCTCTCTGTCTCCCCACCCCCTCCATCCACACTGCCCTTCAATATTCTCAGTTCTCACTCAGGCTAAGAAATCTTCCAAAGGAAATACATCCCCTCAAACTATCTGTATCCCTCTTCCCTTGCCTCTCCTTCCTTACTACCCACTCACTTTTCAATTCATTGAAGTCTGCCTTCAGATACCACAGCTGTATTGAAATAAATATCTCAAAAGTTAGCAGTCATCTCACCCACTAAATCCAATGGGTTTGTCTCAGTTCCCATCCTCCTTGACTTTAAAGCAGTACTGTTGACTGCAGACTTCTAGATCATCTGTCCTCCCTTGTCTTCCCTGATGCTCTTGGACCCCCTCTATTGCTCTGACCCTTCTTCACTCTTCTTTGCTGAATCACTGTCCATTGCTTATCCCCTAAACATGGGAATGGTTTCCTCACAGTCTTTTACTACATCCTCTTCTCTTTTGACATGCTCTTTTTAGTGATCTCTTCTACTTCTGTGGGTTCATTTACCATCTCTACACAGTTGACTTCCAAACCTCGGTATCCAGCACTCATCTCTCTCCTGACCTCTAGTCCCACATCACCACCTTTCTGAAGGATACCTCCACTTCAGTGTCTCATCAACGTGTCAAATTCAACAAATCTTAAAGGGAACTCATTATATTTTCTGCTAAACCTGCCTCTCCCCGAGATTTCCTTTCTGTTGAAGGCACCACTGTCCTCCAGGCAGAGACCTTTGTAACCTATGAGCCATTCTAGATTCTTCTAGAATCAAATCAGTTTCTGACCTGGGTGACTAGAATGGTACCCTCAATAGTAAGAGGGAAGTTTAAAAAAAGGGACATTTAGGGAGAAATATAATGAATTCAGTTTAGAGCATATTGAGTTTCAGATGTCTACAAGACATACAGCTTGAGGTGTTCCATAGGTAGTTGGAGATGCAAGACTGGAGATCAGAAGAGAGGTTAGGGCTGAATAAGTAAATTTGAGAATCATCTGAACAGAGAGAATGGCACCCATGGGAACTGATGAGATCTCCAAGTGAAAGGGAGAAGGGGGCCCAGGACTTTTTATTTTTTGGTCAGGCAATGTGGTTAAGTGACTTGCCCAGGGTCACACAGCTAGTAAGTGTTACATGTCTGAGGTCAGATTTGAACTCAGGTCCTCCTGAATCCAGGGCCAGTGCTCTATTCACTGCGCCACCTAGCTGCCCCTGGGGCCCAGGACTTTAATATAAATGGGAGTTTGGAAGAGAGGGAGGTTTATATGCAAAGACAAATAGCTCAGTTTTAGACATGTTGAGTTTAGGGTATCTCCAAGATATATGGTTTGAAATGTCTAACAAAGCAATTGATGCTGAGGGACTGAAGATCATGAAAAAGCCTGGAGCTGAATATACAGGTCTGGGAGTTGTCTGCCTAGAGATATTAGTTAAATCCACAGGATCTGATAAAGTTATTGAGAGAGAAAATATAGAGGGACAATAGAAAAAGACTTAGGACAGAAGAACCTTGGGCAAACATAGTCAAAGGACGTGGTGTGGATGGTGATCAAGCAAAGGAAACTGAGAAGGTGCAATCAGACAGATAGGAGGTGAATGAGGAAAGAACAGTGTCTTTAAAAACCCAGAGAGGGAAAAGTGTCTAGAAGGAAGCAGTGGTGAACACAATTGAAAGCAGCGGACAGAATGAGAAAAGACCATCAGATGTGGCAATGAGGAGGTCATTGGTAACTTTTGGGAGATCAGTTTCAGTTGAGTGAGGGAGTTAGTAGCCAGATTGCAAAAAGGAGTAAATGAGGAGACGAAGTAAAGGCAGCAAGTGTGGACAACTTTTTCAAGGTGTTTGCCTGAGAAAAGAAGATAAGATATAAGATCATAGGTTGAGGGGATGGAAGAGCATAATGAAAGATTTTTATGGCTGAGGGAGACTTGGGCACATTTGAAAATAGTAGGGACGGTACCAGTTGATAAAAGAAATTAAAGATTCACAGAGGAGGGGAATCAGCTGCACATGTAGAGGGGCCGGTCTTGGAAGGATGAGGGCCACCTCTTGGTCTGAGACTAGGGGAAAAGAGAAGAGATTGGAGATGATATGGTGGGTGCAGGGAGATACAGAGAAGGGAAGAGAAAGGAGAGCTTGCAAATGGCCTCAGGTTTTTTTTCTTCAGTGCAGTAAGAGGGGAGGTCCTCAACTAAGAGAGAAGGGAGAGGGAGAGGCATTGGAGACTTGAGGAGAGAAGAGGAAGTTTGATATAACAGCTGCAGAAAGTAGGATAGGGAATCATTTAGGAAGGAGTAAAAAGTGCAGAGAGGGTTGAGTCAAGATTGGACAACTGGAATTCGCAATGTGCCCAGTAAGCACAGTTGTGAGATTTCCTCCAGAGAAAGTTTGCAGCTTCCAAATCCTCCCTTTTTTGAAATTTGAAACAGTTTCCCATCTCCAGTCCTGAAGCAACTCTCCCAACCTTGGCGAGCTTTCAGAGATCTCTGACAGCAGCCCAGCAATCGCATTGTCCAGTTATTTCAGCTTATTGGAACGTCATTCATCCAGATCTGACCACCTGAACTCCCCCGCAAGGGAATTAAGCACTCACTTGCTGTTCTCTTATTGATTGTTGGTGTCATCCTCCTTCACAGAGAAAATAGAAGCAAAAAAAAAGAAGAAGAAGAAGAAGCAATTCTGCCTTCTCTTTGTTGTCATCATCCTATTCACCACAAGCAACATTCCTCTCCATTTTCTTTTGCCCCCAGCATTGCCAAGAAAACACTATAAAAATTATTTTCTCCGTCCACCACCTGGCATAATTGATTCTGAGTTTTAGCTCTCCGGGAATTATAAGTATTCATTTTCTGGTATCTACTCTTGTTTCCATCTTCTGTAACTATTCTTTTTTCTTTAAATAAAGTTGTTTGAAGAGTACCCTGTGCATCTACATTGGTCCCTTTAATAATAACTAACATTTACATAGCATTTACTATGTGCCAGGTACTGTGCTAAGAGCTTTATAATTATTATTTCATTTGTTTCTCACAACAACCTTTGGAGGGAAGTGCTATTATTTTCCTCATTTAACAGATGAGGAAACTGAGGCAAACAGGGTTAAGTGACTTGCTCAGGATTACATAACTAGTAAATGTCTCAGGCTGGATTTGAACTCAGGTCTTCCTGACTCTAGGCCTGGTGCTCTCTCCACTGCATCACCTAGCTGCCTTTAGACAGTACCCTCTCTTCATCATCATAGCCATTGTTTTGGGCATCCTGCGGCTTCTTGTCCTGCATATGCCACTGTTTTGGACATATCACTTGTATTCTCTCTGACTCCGGTTCTCATCCGAAAAAAGATAATAATTCTTGCCCTGCCTCCCATGCAGAGCTGTTTTGAGAAACAATTAAGTCAATCAGATGTGAATGTGCTTCAGAAACTGTATAGGCACTATTATTACTGTTTTTATGATTATCTGGGGAGTCCTAGGTATGATCCCCTGCCCTAAAATTTCTCTTCTACTAACCTGTTATGGTGCCTGAACTTCCACCATTAGAAACACACTTTTTTGTATTAAGGTATATTTCCCTCCTCTAAAGACTGAAACTTCCTTGAGGGGAATAACATCTTCAGCAATTATCAGTTATCAAGTGCCCAATGTTAATGAGTTCTTTAACACTTTTCCAAAGACTCAGTTTTCTGAAAGCAGGTTTTGATGAGGCAAATAAGAAGAGGGGTCTATAGCACAGCCCTGCCCAGGGAGGGAAGGTCAGGGAGCTGCATTGCTCTGGGAGACCATTATGAGGACCCTGACCTTGCCCTGGGGAGGGGGGAATTTTATGCATAATGGGGTCCTTACAAGAAGGGGCCCCCATCCAGGTTCCCAAGAACTAACCTCCCTGGCTCCTTCTTCCCATCTAGTGTAAGAAGTATTTGAGGATCTTAGCCAAATTCTTCCAAGGATACTTAAACAGCCAAAGTGACAGGACAGTCTGCTCTGCTGTGTAAGATGTCACCGAACAGATGAGGAAGCCTTCTACCATGAGTGACATCTAAATTATTTGTTCTTCCCAGGGGGAAATGGCAACTGAGATCTCTGCCCTGCAACCGTGGATGAGAAAAGCCAACATATGCATCCCCCTGAACGGTATAGTTGAGCACCATTACAACATCATTTATTTCCATCCGTGCTCAACCCTTCAATGAATGACCTTCAAGCAACAAACTCTGTTTAATTAGCTCCCCACAAATATCCTGGGGAGTTGAAATTGCTTGAGTTATTAATTAAAAGGAAAACAATGAGGAGAGAGAAAGATCCAATTTGTGTACATAGTTTAAAAATGACTTTCTTTCCAGACCATTTTCACAGACAATGTCATTTGAACCTTATAACAGCCCTGGGAAGTAGACAGGGTAGTAATTATTACCTCCATTTTACAAATGTGAAAATAGAACCAAAGAGGTTACACTTCATCCATAGGCCTGTCATCACCACCCTCTTTAGGGACAAAAGGATTGAGCTCGGTCACTGAGCATCAGATGTGCAACTCTTTTTGTTATTCAGTCATTTTTTCAGTCATGTCCAACTCTTTGTGACCCTGTTTGGGGTTTTCTTGGCAAAGACACTAGAGTGGTTTGCCATTTCCTTCTCCAGTTCATTTTTACAGATGAGGAAACTGAGGTAAACAGGGTTAAGTGTTCAGGGTCACACAGCTAGTAAGTATCTGAGGCCAGATTTGAACTCAGGAAGATTTGAGTCTTCCTGACTATGGGCCTGGTACTCTATCCACTAAGCCACTGAGTTGTTCATGTAACTCTAAGCTGAATCTACAGTGCCAGTTATTTTTCCACAGATACCCTTTTTACACCCTGTCTAGGGTCCAGACATGCACAAGAGCTAACCACAGGCCCCAACATAGATACCTAGGAACATAGAAATCCTACATGAGCTTCTGTCTTCTCCTCCCGTGAGGTCAACACCCATAATCGAAATGTAGAAGGATCAGAGGGAACAGCTGTGCCCATGGCCTCTTCCCTCGAGTCTTCTTCCCTAGACAGTTGTCTTCCCACTCATCCATCCATGGCATGTTAAACATCGCCAAAGCTTGAAAAGTTTGACATCTGTAGCCCAGTGTTATTTTCTAGAATTGACTCCATATCTCCATCAACCCATGTGCAGGTGGAACTGATGTAATTCATGATCCCAGCTGTTATTGTTTGCCCTTCATTTTCTTTTTGCTAGGCAATGGGGTTAAGTGACTTGCCCAAGGTCACACAGCTAGTGAGTGTCAAGTTTCTGAGGCCAGATTTGAACTCAGTTCCTCCTACTCCAGGATCAGTGCTCTATCCACTGTGCCATCTACCTGCCCCATCATCCTTTATTTTTTAAGAGGACCAATGACATCACAAGGTGATGTCTTGACTTGTATATGAATTGGGCTTAAGTGAGGAAGAGTCACACAAAGTCATCAGCCTCACTCTCTCTTCCAGAGCCATCAAAGTCCAGTGGCAGAACAAGAGTTAAGACAACTGGCGAGGGCCTGGAATATGATGGATGACCTCGGAGTCCTCAATGCCTGACCAAGCTCTCAGCACTCTGCAGTGCCTGCTTCAGCCTTAGCTTCCCTCTTCCCTCCTACCCATTATAAACAAGATAAGCAACATGCTTAAGGTCATACATATGGTCAGTGGCGGACTTGGGGTAAGACTCTCACTTTAGGGCTTCTTTCATTGTCTCACAATGATATATAGAAACCAGAGAAATGAGACAGTCACCTGTACCATTATTCATTCCTGGAAGATGAACACCAAGTCCTGACTATTTTTTTTTTTGAAAAGGATAGAGGATAGGAGATCAGCACCTCACAAAGAAACAGCCACTAATGTGGAACCAACTTGGACAGAGAATCACACTAATGAAATCCTGAGTCTCCTGAAAAAGTGAAGCAGTCTAGACTTCTTCCCCCTCTGTTAGTGAGAATTTAATGTCTACTAGTGATACCAGGGGTTTGAAAGGCATTTAGCTGGTGGGGGATGATGGTGGGAAGTAGGGGCAGAGTTAACTCTAATTCAGAAAGACATATCTAAATGCTGCTCTGACATTTGCTAGCTATAACTGTTACTTAACCTCTTACAACTCAGTTTCTTCATCTGTAAAATTGGAATGATCTACACAGTACCCTGATAGGGTTGGTATGAGACTCAAATGGCTAGATATATGTAAAGGACTTTGTAGATGCAGTGTAAACATACCATTAAAATGTGTATAAACACCAGCTATTGTTATTATTGCTAATGATGAAAAAGGGGCATAGAGTAAAAGAGAAGGAGCTGGCCTAGGAGCCAGGAAGGCCTGGATTCAAATCTTGACTTTGATATATGCTGACTCTGTGACCCTAAGCAAATCACTTAACTTCTCAGTGCTATAGGCAAGCCTCAAAGGCTGTAAGTTGCAGAGAAATCATGCCAAAAAGAATTTATTAAGGACTCACTATGAGGCAAGGTAACAATCATTTATTAAGCACCTAGCATGTGACAGGCACTGTGCTAAGTGCAGGGGATTCAAATACAAGCAACAAGAAAGAATAGTCCCTGCCTTCAAGAAGCTTGCATTCTAATAAGGGAAGGTAACACATCAAAGGAAGCAGAAAAGGTGGGAGTGGGAAGACAAGTGAAGAAGGAGAAGGCGAGGGGAAGAAGGAACAAGTTGATGAAGTACAGAGAGTCAAAAGCACAGATGGGAGGGGAATGAAGCTTGAGTGTCCTGGGCCCATCCCCAAAGTGGATATCCTGGAAGGAATTCACCAATGGGAGAAGGGGACCAGCATGGTTGGAGGGGTGTTCCAGGATGAGAAGGTCCCAGGTACCAAGGGAAAGTTCACAGTGTGAAGACAAATTTGTTCCATACTCTAGGGAAAAGGTGCTAACCTCTACTAAAAGGAGTTCTTTCATTTGGGAGTTCCCTATAATGAAATAACAGATCCATCATCATCATCATTGTTGTTGTTATCACCATTTAATTTATCTCTTCCTATATTCAATGAGCTCAGATAGAAACAGAACTCAGGCAAGTCACTGCCTACCATTGTTCTTCTGGGCTGAATGTTTGGCAGACAATTGTGAGAGTGAATAAAAGGATTGCTTTTTGTACCTGAATAAAATTGTCAGGTTGTCAGCTCATCTTCTGCAGGCTCCCTGAAAGCAATGCTGGACAGCTCCAGCAGCAGACAAGATGGTGACGGTGGCATGGACCTCATCCTGCTCCCATCTGGTTTTAATGGCTACAGCAAGATCTCTATATATTGAAAAGCATTTTATTCCACCTCCATTGTTGGTTAGGAGTATCTGGTGTGAAGATAGCTATTAAAAATATTCTAAAATTTTATGGGCCATAGTTTTGTCTGTGACAATACTCTGCTTACAATACTGTTTCTTCATTAATTTCTCAAGGATATTTGGGGCTTTGCATTTTTGGTGTTGACACAATTTGTCAACTAACCTGGGGACATTATTCTTATCTCCCCTTCCATTGGTACCTTGGACTGTGTCCTTGGGTCCGCTGGGCTCTGACTGATGAGCTTTTGCCTTATCTTGCCAGTATTTGCTTACCCCTCCCCTTCTAATACCTCTCTCTGGGTTCTCACTTCTATCTATCTGGAAGAGTTCAGTTTGTTCTGTTTGACCCTAGAGGAGCCTGGATGAAATCTTGAGAATGACAGATTTGTGCTTGCTTTTTGGGAAAATATCTTCATCAGAGCTACCAACAAAGGAAATTAACTGACTTAGGGGAGGGGGTGGAAGTCTTCAAGAAAAGATTTGTCAAGCAGGATGTAGAGGGGACTTTTGGTCAAATGTGGGTTGGTCTAATTGGTTTCTGAGCTTCCTTCCTGCTCTGAGATTCCGTGATTCAGTAAATTCAGCTAGAGGGAATATTAATGAAGAAAACCCTTTGGTTTGGGTATAGCAAGTTATGAAGGGCTTAGACTGACAGAGAAATGAAAGGATGAAAAAAAATGGTGGAAACTAACATCTGGCCATAAATACTAGGTCGTTAGGTTGTGAAGTGGGTAAGAGCACTAAACTTGGAGTCAGGAAGACATGAGTTCAAATTCTGCCTCAGATACTTACTAGCAGTGTGACTCTGGCCAAGTCACTTCACCCCTGCCTGCCTCAGTCTACTCATCTATAAAGTGAGGATAATCATAGCACCTACCTCATGGTGGTTTGTGAGGATCAAATGAGATAATCCATGTAAAGCACGTTATAAACCTTAAAGTGTTACACAAATACTAGTCACTATGGCTGGTGCCCATCTAGGCATTCCCCATTACATTCATCTTCCCCTGAATGCCTGATCAGCCCTCATACACAGCCTGATACTAAAGATGACAGCCAGAAAGCTGTTTCCTATTAGTCATCCTTAGGAAGCCTGAGGGGATTCCATCCCCCCCCACCCTTGCCCCAGGCTACTCTGCCAGGCATTCCCCATGAAAGTGACATACTCCCAGAAAAGATCAGTTCAATAGATGCCAAACAAAGAGAGGCAACATGGCAGCAGTACAATAGGATCACCAAATAAGGATGCTGTCCAATATGTTTGCAACCCTCCCCAGCTTTGCATCGCATGCACATTTGGTGAGCAAACCATCCTCTAAGTGATTGGCAAAAACTTTGAACACCACAAGGACCCAGGAAAGATGTCTGAGGCCCTTCACTAGTGAACTCCCTTGAATTGTCATCAACCTGGTCATGACTATGCTTTGGATTCAATGACTACCAGTTTGAATTGCCTCTATCTAAGCCCACATTTCTCTACGGGTAGAGCATGAGAGATTGTGTTAAATATCTTGCTGAAATCTAGGGAAAGTCTGTCTACACCAGTCCCCTGGCCTACAAAGTTTAGCCTGGCATGGCCTGCCCTTGACAAAGTCATGTGGTTCTTTATAATCACCACTGTCCTATCTAGATGCTTACTAACTATCTCTTAGCAGCTAGATGGTGCAGTGGATAGAGTTCCTGGCCTGGAGTCAAGAAGACTCATCTTCCCAAGTTCATATCTAACCTCAGACATTTACTATCTGTGTGACCCTGCACAAGTCATTTTACCCTGTTTGCCTCAGTTTCCTCACTTGTAAAATGATCTGAAGAAGGAAATGGCAAACCACTCCAGTATCTCTGCCAAGAAAACCCCAAACGGGGTCACAAAGAGTCCGACACAACTGAAAAACAACTGAACAACAACAATTGGGGGCGGCTAGGTGGTGTAGTGGTTAGAGCTCTGGGCCTGGAATCAGGAAGACCTAAGTTCAAATCCAGTTTCAGACACCATCTGGCTATGTGATCCTCATCTGTAAAATAGAGATGATAATAGCATCTACTACCTAGTGTTGTGAGGAATAAATAAGATGATGATTATGAAGGGCTCAGTGCAATATCTGGCCCATAGTAAACACTATATAAATGTCAGCGATTGTTATGGACCAGGCATTGTGTTAAGGGCTGGAGACACAAAGAAATGCAACTGTGAACAAACAGGATGTTGTCCAGTCATTACAGTCATGTCCCACTCTTCATGATCCCATTTGAGGTTTTCTGGGCAGAGATACTGAAGTGGTCTGTCATTTCCTTCTCCATTTTTACAGATAAGGAAACTGAGGCAAACAGGGTTGAGTGACTTCCCCAGGGTCACCCAGCCAATAAATGTCTGAGATCAAATTTGAACTCAGATCTTCCTGACTCCAAGGCCAACATTGTATCCACTAGGCCACCTAGCTGCCCCAACAAACAAGATACATGTAGATTAAATCTGGGGCAGTCTCAAAGGAAAGGCATTAAAATGAAGGAGGACCAGGAATGACTTCTTGCAGAAGATGAGGCTTATTAATTTTGTATTTCAATTCTATATAGATAGGGAAGGATCTCTGATTTCATCAGTGTGGGGAACTCCCTCTACTATTACAAGTTGGCTCCTCCTCTGGAGCCATACAGTCTTAGAAAGCTGCCTAAAGTAGGGGGGATTTGAGTGACTTGAATGGTCCCATAGCCAGTGTGTGTCAGAGGTGTGATCTGAACCCAGATCTTTCAGTCTTGAGGCCAGCACTCTATCCATAATGTCACTTCTTCCAACCCATGCTATCAGGTTTTGTTCCGTTCTTTCCGACCCAAAGACCTTTCTCCTTCAACAGAGAAAATAGAAACAAACAAAAGTTGAGTGGTCTGCCTTTTCTCTGCTATCTTTGTCATTCTACATGCCACAAGTGAGGGTCCTATGCCTACTCTGATCCTCCTCACTTTCCCAAAATAGCTCTTGTTGCCATAGCATACCACTTCAGCCTCAGCTTATTTCGACCTCCATTGTCCCTCCTGTCATAAATATTATCGCTGTTTTTACAGGATCAGGCCATGCTGTTCTATCCATTTCTCTGATACCTGTTCTGTCTCCCATATTCTGTGCAAAGGAACAGGAGTAGCCTTGTGGTTTAATTCATGTAGGGAACTCTCTGGAGAAGCAAGAAACTCCCTATGCCAATGCCAGTGCTGGGGGTCATCTTCTCATGGATTGAGAGAGAAGCCTAGAGCACTGAGGAGGGACAGCACTCACAATCCCTCAGCAGATGGAATGAAGAGAGCTTAGCAACTAGCTAACGAGGTGGTACTGTGATTAAAGCATTAGACCTAAAGTCAGGAAGACCCGAGTTCAAGTCCTGCCCCAGATGCTTATTAGGCAAGTCACTTACTTAACCTCTCTTAGCCTCAGTTTCCCCTTCTGGAAAATGAGGATAACAATAGCACCTACTTCAGCAGGTAGTAGTAAGGATCAAATGAGATAACATATATGAAGTGCTTTGCAAACTGTAAAATTCTATACAGATGCTAGCTATTATAATTAGTTATTATTTAAATATTTTATATAATTGTGTATTTTATATAATTTATGTAATTATAAAATATTGTTGTTTTTCTTCAGTCATATCTGATTTTTCATGACCCCATTTGGGGTTTTCTTGGCAGATACTGGAGTATTTTTCTGTTTCTTTCTCCAGCTCATTTGACAGATGAGAAAATTGAGGCAAACAGGGTAAAGTGACTTGTCCAGGGTCACATAGCTAGAAAGTGTCTGAGGTTGGATTTTAACTTAGATCTTCCTGACTCCAGGCCCTCCACTCTATCCACTATGGCACCACCTAGCTGCCCACTACTAGTAGTGTAATGGATTTATATAGCACATTAAAATTGGCAAACCATTTAATATAGTTTATTCCATTTGATCTGGAAATCTCTGGGATAGAAAAGGTTAGTTACAGAATGCCAGACACTAGTCATAGACTCAAAGATCAAGAGCAAGAAGAGACCTTAGACACTATCTAGTCCAATGCCTTCATTTTACAGATGAGTTAACTGAGGCCCAGGAAAGGTAATTGACTTTCCCAAGGTCACACAAGTAGTACACGTGAGAGGTAGGATTTGAATCCAGGTCATCTGCCCCCAGATCCACTGGCCCATGCTGCTTCTGTAGGGACCCAAGATAAGCTACCCCAGCTCCTAACTCTAGAAAGATAGGGTCCAACTGGAGGGGGAAAAAAAATAAAGGAAAAATGTAAAACCAGGCTGAATACAGGCCACGCTTGAGTCCATGTGCCCAAAATGAAAAGAGGGGGAAGTATGTAAATGTATAAAAATGTAAATATGTGTAAAAATAATTACACAAAATATCCATATAAAATATATATAATGGAAAAAGTTTTCTTTACATTTGTTTAAATTTGAATAAGGATGTTTTATTCATTGCTATTACTGCTGTTTCCTTTGTCACTTTCATTGTTGTTCGATTATTAAGAGCCTGATCGCAGGGCTCCCAGAAGCTTCTCCACAAGATGGATCTGGTGAGGTTGGGCTGGAGAGGGGGAGGGAAGCCCAGAGTTGTACCGACCCAGAAGTAAAGCAACAACTGCACCACCAGAAGGCATCCAAGGAGGGACACGACCCCTTGCCCAATGCCTCCATCACTGCTCTCACCAAGGAGCCCACACACACAGGCATGGGAAGCAAGCACAGGAAATACTGCAGGATGTGAGGTCGCAGCAAAAATAATGAGGAGGGGGGCAGCTAGGTGGCACGGTGGATAGAGCACCAGCCCTGGATTCAGGAGGACCTGAGTTCAAATCCAGCCTCAGATACATA
Source organism: Phascolarctos cinereus (assembly GCF_003287225.1). Classification (NCBI taxonomy): domain Eukaryota; kingdom Metazoa; phylum Chordata; class Mammalia; order Diprotodontia; family Phascolarctidae; genus Phascolarctos; species Phascolarctos cinereus. The sequence goes on along the minus strand of NW_027556098.1, from coordinate 368,999,497 downwards.
ACACTTACTAGCTGTGTGACCCTGGGCAAGTCACTTAACTCCAATTGCCACAAAACAAAACAAAAATAAAATAAAATAAAAAATAAAAGGGGGAGGGAGGCAACTAGGTGGTGCAGTAGATAGAGCACTGACCCTGAAGTCAGGAGGACCTGAATTCAAATCCATCCTCAAACACTTGACACTAGTTGTGTGACCCTGAGCAAGTCACGTAATCCTGTTTGCCTCAGTTTCCTCATCTGTAAAATGAGCTGGAGAAGGAAATGATAAACCACTCCAGTGTCTTTGCCAAGAAAACCTCAAATTGGATCACAAAGTCAGACATGACTGAATAACAACATTCCAGGCATGGGGAATGGCCAGTGCAAAGTCAAGGAGCTGAGAGATGAAGGGTTGTGAGTAAGAAAACAGAGAGGTCAATCGGGCTAAGTCACAGGTTATGGGAGGTAATTCTCAGTGCAGCTGGAAAGAAAGTTTGGGACCAGATTATATGAGGTTTTAAAAGCTAAATAGAGGAGTTTATATTTTATCCTAGTGGCAATATAGGAGAGGGACATGGTAAGGTCTGAGTTTAAGGAAACTCCCTTTGGCCACTATGTATAGGATGGCCTGGACCTAAGACGTAGAGAGGCATAAGGCTGGGAAACCAATTATAGCTATCCCTTCCACATCATTACTTTCTCAGTTGTGGTTTCAATATGTCACAGAGGTTGGCATAAGAAATTGAATGGAAATTGTTGAAGAGTTTCGAAGAAGCCACAGATAATGCATGAAGGCCAGCAGACAACAGAGAGCCTACGTCCAAATGTTTAACCCAAATTTTACAATAAGGTACTATAAACACCCCACAAAAGTAAAAGAAAAAATTCAGACTTTTCTAGTACGAAGGGAGGGCCAAAAAATTTTACACGGGTTTTCCAGGTTGTGAGGTACTATGCCCCTAACTCCTCCCACCCACCATGTAGAAGAGATAACTGTAATCTAATCTAAGGTAGGCAAGAAATCGTAAGAGTCTGAAGGAAAACGGTAACTGTGTAATTGGAGAAAAGAAGTAATATGTAAGAGATATTGTGAAGGTAGAAACAGCAAAAGGAGAGGTGGGCAAGATTGCTGAGACCATCAGTGACTCCTTACCAGCTGTATTTAAACAATTGTGAGCATGGACACGTATAACCTACATGGGCAGCACACACATCATATATGTGTGTGTGTGTATGCATGTATATGTATATGTGTGTATATATGCATGTGTGTATATGCATATATATGTGTGTATGTATGTGTATGCATATGTGTGTGTATGTATATGTATATGTATGTGTATGTATACATATATATACATGTATTATATGCATCTCTCTGGAGGTATTACATACCTATCTATGTGTATGAAAAGGGGGGGGAGGAAGGAGGGAAGGGTGGAGGGAAAGGTAGAAACAGGGACAAGAGCCATCTGCATAGAGATGGTAGCTGTTAAACCCATGGGAACCGTAGAGATGCCCTTAGAAAGAAGAGGGAGGGAGAGAGGGAGAAGAGAAGAAGGCTCTTGTGGACTAAACCTAAATGTGGCTTAGTGCAGCAGGTCAAAGGGTTGTTAACAGGTACTCACAAACCATGAAAATCCTTTTTTGTTGTTGTCCAATTCCTCATGATTCCGTTTTGGGTTTTCTTGGTAAAGACACTGCAGTGGTTTGCCATTTCCTTCTCCAGCTCATTTTACTGATGAGGAAACTGAGGCAAACAGGGTAATGTGACTTGCCCAAGGTCATACAACTAGTAAAAATCCTACAACAGCCCAGGACAGAACCCTGGGCTTTTGTTTGTGCATTCTCTTTTACCAGAATGTGACCTTTGCAAAGGCAAAGACTATGGGGGGGGGGGGGCCAGCATTGTTTTTATTATCTTCTTTTAATCCCAGGGCTCAGAATAATAGATAGTAGGAGGTCCTTTGGATTGAATTGAATTGATGCTGCATTAATTGAGAGTATAAAGTATGTTATACTATATATATATATATATATATATATATATATATATATATATATATATATATATATACATATATATATATATATATATACATATATACACAGAGAGAGATTATAAAATCAATTAGAGAGCAATCTGTGTTCTACCTTCCTTCTCCTGTCCCTATTCACTGAGCCTCCATGTGCTGATCTGTAAAATGGAGACACTAACATTTGGTGCTTCCTCCCACATGCAGTACTAATAGGATAATATCTTAAAAGTGGTTCATAACCATAAATCATCTTGTCAACATAAACTATCACTAATGATTCTGTCAAACCAGCCCAGCCATCTATCAATTCCTGGGGGGACAAAAATGAGTCTGGCTGCTTGTTGAACTGCCTCACCCAGTTCAGGGTGATTGTTGGTCTCCTAGGGCTCCGCCACCAAGCATGATCTCTCTTAGATTCTAAATCGATAATGGCCAGAATGAGAGGTTCCACTGGGCCCTCAGAGGGTCCCAGACAAACCAGACAATCCCAGAAAATTTCAACAGACAGTGGGCATGTGATGTAAAAGATAAAATCCATGAGCTGTCAGGCTTACTTGTTAAACTGCATAAAATATCCATCAGGGATCAATAACCTGGATCTTCCCTGGCTGCCTGTTATCTTATGAGTGGCCTCAGAGGAAAGGAAAAAAAAAAACCACAACCCAGTGTTTGGTTTTTATTGCCAGTTAGGCAGGGATTTATCTCCCCTTAGCTACAATCACTGAGGGGTTGGCCGCTGGAGTGCCAGAGCCCGGTGTCAGCCCTGTTCAGTTGTCTCTAGCCATCAATTCAAGAAAATTGCTTTCAATTCAGAGTCAATAACAAAAAAGATGAGCAGGTACAATAAGGCCAAGCCTTGAAGGAGGCCCGCAGCTCACCTGTGTGCTCTAGATCCCGGAGAAAGTAAAAGGGGAAGAGAGTATAATGTCCCAAGAGGTGGGAGAGCTCTCCTGAGCTCGGGGCTCAGAGCCAAGGGGAAGAGGGAGATATGGCTCGCAAGAGCTTTCCGGCTTCCCGTGTTCACCAATTTAATCAAGTTGGGTACTGCTCCAGCAGCCTGACAGCAGCCGCTTCTGAGCATGAAATTGCCCAGAGAAAACCCCAGGACAGAGGGCACTGTGACCTCAGCCCCTGGGCCATTGGTCACTGGAGCTTTCAGAGAGGAGAAGGTATGTTCACTTGATAACAGGATGCATGTGGCAGGAGGGGGCCTTTCCTCACCAAATAGGTTTCTCTATCAAATCCCATTTGTCAAGGGGAAAAGTGTGGCTTCAACAGGCTAGGAAAGCCTGACAGACCTCCAAGGAACAGATCGAAAAGTGGAAAAATGCAGCCCGCCAACAGGATGCTCTATCTACACTGTCCACCCTAAAAGAATGATTTATGTGTATGTTCCATACCAAGTGTGGGAGATGAGAGAAGATAGATCCAACTGCTCTATTTGTTGAAAAAAAATTTTTAAAGGATTAATCAAATCTATTGATCGACATCATTTGAGAGTTGGCAGCCTGTAGGAATCGGCATTGGATGGGGAGTGCACCATGAGCTGGATGTACAGCCTCAGAGAAATCACTGAACCTGCCTCTGTGTCTGTGAAAAGGGCAAGTTAATTCCAGCCCTCACAGAGATACTGAAAGAACCAAATGAGCTCCTAGACAAGAGGGTGTGGTTTAGTTTATTTTTGTTGTTATTGTTATTGTTCAGTCATTTCAGTCGTGTCTGACTCTCCCTGACCCTATTGCAGTTTTTTTTGGCAAAGACACTAGAGTGGTTTGCCATTTTCTTCTTCAGCTCATTTTACAGATGAGTAAACTGAGGTAAACAGGGTTAAGTGACCTGCCCAGGGTCACCCAGATAGTAAGTGTCTCAGACTGGATTTGAAGTCAGGTCTTCCCAGCTTCAGGCCCAGTGCTCCATCCGCTGGACCACCTAGCTGTCCTTTTTGAGACAAGATAGAAAAATTTTAAAGTACTATGCCAATGGGGAGAGAGAGGGAGAAAATTTAAAACTCAAAAGCTTATGGAAGTGAATGTTGAAAACTAAAAATAAATTAATTTTTTAAAAAAAGGACTATGCCAATAAAAAAGGTTGTCCTTAGAATCAGGAAGACTTGGGTTCAAATACTGCCTGTGATACATACTAACTGTGTGATCATGAGCATATGGCTTATAATCCCTCAGTACCTCCAAGCAAAGCTCTAAATTTTACAACCTGGAACTATAAGTTAGTACTGAGAAATTACTCATCGATGTAAGTGGAGGGAGTTTCCATGCTGGGAGTTCCCTTAAAGAATAAAACCACAGGTGGAGAACCAAAAAAAAAATGGAAGTAACAAACATAAATACCATTACTATTCAGGTCAGGAGGGACTCTAATTATATATGCCAATTGTTCTCACATCTTTACTCAATCTTAGAGTGAATTCCTCATTTTCTCCTCCCAACCGTTTGTGGAAGTCCAGGCTGCCAGAGGAAGGAGGACAATAGGAAGAAGACAAGAAGCGACGGTGATCAGTGCTTCTTCTATGGCTGGGGCTGAGTTTGCATACCAAAAAATCTGGAAAGGGGATGATTTCTCTTTGACGACCTCTACCTTTCTTCTTTCTTTCTCTCTCTAAGCCCTCATCCAGTAGATACGCTGCATGACATAATAGAAGGAATGCCTAATTAGGAATCAGAAAGAACTGGGTTCAAATCCCACCTACGATACTAAGTGACCACAAACAAATCACTCTCTGAGTGTCAATTTTTCATTTGCAAAATAGGACTGATAATATTACCCGTAGTATCTCTCTCATAGCGTTGTGGAGACAGTAAGAGGATCATAGAGCAGATGAAAGGAGACTCCAATTGGGGCTTTCTTGGCAAGGATATTGGACCTCGGAGGACATCAATTAATCAGTAAACATTTACTAAGTGCCTACTATATGTCAGGCATTGTGTGTAACACTGGAGATACAAAAAGAGACAAAAGAAAAGTCCCTGCACATGGAAACAAATATATACAATGTAACCCATATACAAGATAAATAATTAATAGAAGGCAGCTAGGTGGCGCCATAGGGCACAGAGCCTGGCGTCAGGAAGACTCATCTTCCTGAGTTCAAATCCAGCCTCAGACACTTGTCACTTCACCCTGTTTGCCTCAGTTTCCTCATCTGTAAAATGAGCTGGAGAAGGCAATGGCAAACCACTCCAGTGTCTCTGCCAAGAAAACCCCCAATGGGGTCACAAAGAGTTGGACACGACTGAACAAAAACAACAAAAATGTGTAAGGCACCCTCCTTAGTGCTGGGGTTACAAAAATGAAAAATGAAAAATAAATGTTTCTGCCCCAAGGAGTTCATGGTATAACAAGAAATACGATATCCACCTGAATAAGAGTGATTGAAGATAGAATATGATAGTGGCAAAGGGTGGGGAATCAGCCTGACTTCAGATCTTGGTAAAACTCCAGAGTACATTATTAAATAGGTCCTAGTGAGCATTTAGAAAGAGAAGTGGTCATTCAATTCAATGCAATAACCACTCATTAAGCACTGCTGGAGATACAAAGACAAAAATGAAACTGTCCTTGCTCTAATTTTATTAGGTAAGGGGTACAAAATATGCAGAGATAAGTAAATAAATGGGCTTGGAATCAGGAAGACTCATCTTCCTGAGTTCAGATCTGGTCTCAGGCACTTACTAGCTATATGAACCTGGGCAAGTCATTTCATCCTGTTTGCCTCAGTTTCCTCATCTGTCAAATGAGCTAGAGAAGGAAATGGCAAACTACTCCAATACCTTTGCTAAGAAAACCCCAAATGGGATCAGGAAGAGTCAGACATGACTGAAAAGACTCAACAATTAAAATTAAGGGAGATTGGGAAAGGCTTCCTGTAAAAGATGGGATTTTAGCTGGGACTTAAAGGACCAGAGACATCTTGTTCATGGAACAGCCAGGAGGCCAGTGTCACTAGATCCAGGAGTACATAGAGAGGAGTAGCTCATAAGAAGACTGGACCAACCAACCCTCCCCCCATTTTACAACTGAAACTGCAGCCCAGAGAGTTTAAACAATTTGCCCAAAGTCACACAGGCATAGCTGGGATTTGAACCCAGGTCTTCCAACTCTGAAGTCAACTATCTTTCCATCATCCCAGGCTGCATTTAGAGCTCTCGGCAATCTGTAAAGCACTCTATAGCCATTGTCTTTTCTTAATATCCTGTGTCTCCTTTCTGCTTTCAGCTCTCTATGAGAGTGAGAAGATGATTTGATGAACTCACAGTTGGCTAAGGAGTTAGCTGATAGTTAAGGTATTATCCTTCCCAGGTTACTGGCTCTTCTGGCATCCAAAAGACATAGGAAGAGTCAAGATTTCAGCCTAGAGAAGGGAAGGAGCGGAGGACAGAAACCGATGTTCCTACTTCTTCCCAGCTCAGGCTGCCATTGGTACCTGAGTCATTTCGATGCCTTTCCTTCATCCTGTGGGTGTAGAAGGCCGGAATGCTGGGGCAGGGGGGGAGGTGCCCAATCTCCCAGCAAGGACTCCTCAAGGCGATACTCCTCTGAGTAATTAGGCAGACATTAATGACCAATTAAGGATTCATGCTTAATTGGCTGTGCTGGCTCTCAGCCTCCCAAAGCATCCTCCTGCCTGGTGCTTGGGAGCAGGGGACACACTGACATTTCCCAGCTCTCTGCTAGTGTTCCTTGTCACTGGCAGCATGGTATTTGGGGAGATTTAGGGGGGCGGGAGGGGAAGGGGAGGGAACATGGCAGATGCTTCATTTTCCAGCTCTGTTAAGAAATTTAAATGACAAAATGTCATGTTTAGAGGTAGATTTGAACAGAGACTTGAACCTCCTCCCCTTTCCCTACAGCAGGGGTAGGGAACCTGCATTCTCAAGGCCACATGTGGCCCTCTAGGTCCTCAAGTGAGGCCCTTTGACTGAATCCAAACGTCACAGAACAAATCCCCTTAATAAAAAGATTTGTTCTGTAAAACTTGGACTCAGTCAAAAGGCCCAAGGACCTAGAAAACCACATGTGGCCTCAAGGCTGAAGGTTCCCCACACCTGTACTAGGGGAATTCAGCCCCAAGACCCAGGAGTCTTGGAATTCTGTGAGGATAGGGGGGGCTGTGAGGCCACCCCTTCTTATATTTCCTCATCAGATTCAGAAACTTTCTGCCAGAAATCTGAATTCAAGTATTTTTTCCTTACATCTGTGTCTTGCCTCCTCCAATAGAGTACAAGAGCCCAGAGGGCAGGAATGGCCCCTTCCCCTCTTGTATTCCTCTTAGTACCTAGCATTGTGTGGATTGGTAAAATTATGAGGTTGGTCAAGCTTGTCTTCTGCCCACAGCTGCCACCTTCTGCCCTTTAAGAAAGCAAGGGCCCCTTCTCCAAGAAATTTGCTCACAGCAGCGAGGTGTTAATGAATTAAGGGGTTTCCCCTCCCAGGGAAACGGGCATTTTATTCAAAGCAGAGCTTTGAAAGAAATTCTGGGTTTGAAGAGGAAGTGGTGAGGAGAGTATACATTTCAAGTGTACTGATGAAGCACCAACTTCCAGCAAGGCCCCATGCTAGATGCTGGGAGTGCAAAGATGGAAAGAATAGTGGTGTCTGCCTCCAAAGAATGTCCATTCTACTGTTGGGAGAACGATGAGCAAACAGATGAAGTAGGCAGGGACCTTGGAGGAGGATGGTATAAGCCTTAACAATTAAGGAGATTAGCAAAGGTTTCTCCCAGGAGAGGGCTGATGAGCTGAGTTAGTAATTCTGAACAATCACAGTGAGTGAGGAGAGAGCATATTCCAGGCACTTCAGGAGGTGGAGAGGGCACAACTTGTATAAAAGCATGGGGGACATCTTGAATGACAGTGTCCAAGTGGGAGAGGGAATGACTCAGGGGCCAGAGAATTGACTAGCTTGTCTGCAGCACAGAATAGGAGATAAACCTGGCCCAAGATTGCAGAGAGCCCCAAACACTGTACAAAGGAGTGTGAACTATATTAAGGAGGAAATAGGGAGCCACCAAAGATGTCTGAGCAGGGGTGTGATGTGACCAGAGACAAGAAAGATTTTTTGGACAAAACCATTGTGTGGGACAGTGACCCTAACCCAAATTAAACTCAGAGACTTCTCAAAGTGGAAAGCAAAGGTTACCTTTATTACAGTCTCGAGAGATGGCTGTCTGCTCCTTCAAAAGTTTCTTTCTATCCCCTTAACTGGGAGGTGGGGCTTACATTCCAGGTACAAAATTCAAAGACAAGGAAAGAGGCCTGCTGCCAAGGGCAAATGGCTCAGGTTGGGGGTGGGGAAGGGCTTATTCTTTCTGTTAAGTGCTTAAAAACAGGGTCTGAGTTGGGGAGGATTTTGAAAGTAATAATCAAGAATTATTTGACTCTTTGAGGAGCCTTCACTTCTGAGAGTTCATTTCTCACACTACCTTCTGAACTCATTACCTTAATTACATTGAGAAGTCTTCACTGGGACATCCCATTCACCATGAAGAAAGGACTGGAGAAGGAAGAGTATATGGGTAGAAAGACTTACTGCAAAAGTTGAGGTTAGGTCATAGTTAGAATGTGTATAAGGATAATGGCACTGGGAAAAGAGCCTCAGTATCCCCATATGTAAAAGGGGATTCATAATGGTACCTATCTCATATGGTTGTTGTGAGGGTCAAATGAGATAATATATGTAAAGTGCTTTGCAAAACTTAGATCGGGGGTGGGGAACCTTCACCCTCAAGGCCACATGTGGCCTTCTTGGTCCTTAAGTGTAGCCCTTTGACTGAGTCCAAGTTTTATAGAACAAATCTTTTTACTAAGGGGATTTGTTCTGTGAAGTTTGAATGCAGTCAAAAGGCCGCACCCAAGGACCTAGAAGGCCACATGTGGCCTTGAGGCTGCAGGTTCCCCAGTCCTGCTTAGAGCATTATATCAGTGTTAGCTATTATTGCTATTATGAAAGAACAGATGGGAAAGATACCATGGAAACAGTAATTATAATTGATTGGAAATGAGAAATGAGGGAGAGAGGAGTCAAAGATAACCCCAAGATTTAAAACCTGGGAAGTTGGCAAGAATATAAGCAAGCTCTTTGACTATTTGGTTTTCATCTCAGTATGGCCAGTGCCAAGTATAGCAACTTGCACGTAGTTGGAGCCTAATTAAGTTTTGCTAAGCAAATAGAATGGAGTGAATGGTGGGAGCACAGAAATGCTAAAGTCACAAAGGAAGAGCAGAGGTAAGGTGTTGAATGTAAGGTGGTGCTGGGACATTCTGGTGGAGAAGTTCTGGAGACACCAACAGAAGGAGGTCTGGAGCTCAGGTCTGGACACGGAGATCTGGAAATCATCTGCATACAGGATACGGTGGAAACTTTGGGGATTTTGCAAAGAGAGAAAATAAAGAGAGGAGACCTGAAGAGAGAGAGGTGAGAGAGAAGGAGGGAGAGAGGAAAGAGGAAAAGAAAAGACAGAGGTGTATGAAAGAGAAATGTGAGAGAAAAAGAGGGAGAAAGAAGAGAGACAGAGACAGAGGGGGATGTGTGAAAGAGAGATGTAAGAGAGAGGGAGGGAGAGAGGAGAGATGTGAAAGGGGAAAGAGAGAGAGAGAGAGGAGGGGGAGGGATATGTGTGAGACAGATGTGAGAGAGAAGGATGGAGAGAGGGGGAGAGAGAGAAGAGAGGGAAAGATATGTGTGAAAGAGAGATGTGAGAGAGAAAAAGGGAGACAGGAGACATGAGAGGGAGGTAGAAAGAGGAGAAAGAGGGGGAGAGAGATCCACCCTCTTTAAGGAACCCAGTAAGAATCAAATCAACAAGCATTTATCAAGCACCTACCATGTGCCATACACTATACTGAGCACTAGACAGACATACAAAGAAAGGAAAAGAAACAGTACCTGACATCACGGAGCTCCTAGTCTATCTAATGGGGGAGATAACATGCAAACTACATACATGCCAGATAAAGATGGTGTAGATGAGAAGTCATCTCACAAGAAAGGAGACCAGGATAGGCCTCTCAAAGAAGGTTGGCTTTGAGCTGAGTCTTCCGGGAAGGCAGAAGCTGGAGGTGAGGAGGAACAGAGCTCCAGGCATGGAGGGCAGTGTGGGAGCTGGAAAGAGATGCACAAAGAACAGCTGGAAGGTCGATGTCTCTAAATCACAAAGTATGCACAGGGGAGAAAAGTACAAGAAGCCTGGAGAGACAGAAAGGAGCCATCACCGGTTGGCTGCCAGGCTCCCCCATTCCTAATCCTACCTGCGTTTGATAATCACATCCCTATTCTGTAAAATAAAGACGTGGGAACAGATGACCTCTGAAGCACCTTCCAGCTCCGACAGCTTTTATTCCTGGGACCATTTATATCCAATTTCTTCTTCTGTTTTTTGAATTTAAGGTTTACTTAAGCACAGCTCCCATGATCTCTGTATCCACTCAACCTCAATCAAATGCCAAAATGGCCATACCTTAGCCCACCCTTCCCCCAAGGTCTCCTGGGCTTGGCTGTGAAGGAGGCAGGGTCCATACCCTCTGTCTCCCTCAAGAGCTAGTTGCAAGGTTCTATAAAGATGTCAATAGATGAGAACAATAGGCCCAACCTAATGAGATGAGCTACAATGAGGAACAAATGGGAAGGCCTCAAGGTGCTCTCAGAAGTTCAGCTGCCCAAATGTACGTTGCCCCACTCAAGGATGGCTGATCAATAGTTCAGGGAGGGCCGAAGGGGTTAATATGCTGCCCATTTGGCTCTCCTGTGGAAGGAAGCCATTGGCTAGCCAGGAGCTGATGACAAGGGTCTGAGTTTTCTGGGGAGTCGGCTATGCTACTACATCCCTTTGTTGGAGGCCTGCATTTTCATGCCGCTGACATTCCACTGCCTGAAATTGGTTGCTATTGATCGAGCAAAACAGAACTTCATGAAATATCAGCACCTTATTAAGAGCTGAGCTTAATGGAGTCATCTGTTGTCCAGTTCTCTCCCTCCCCACAGAGACTCACCGCCCTGCCATTCATCTCCTGGGCGGGAGCTCCCAGGGCTCTGTGGACCTGTCCTTCCCTAATATCTTAATGGTTGGGGAAAGAATATTTTTGGAAAAGGAGGATAGAGGCAGATGTAGCCAGAGTCCTAGAAAGGTGAAGTTTTATTCAACCCACCTGCTTAGGCAAGAGCCACAAAGGGAATGAACTGGCATAACAGCTCATCTCCCACCTCCAGGCTTTTGCATGTAATGCTTTCTTTCCTCACCTCTTGGTCTCTTGGAATCCTCCTAGCCCTCTTCAAGGCTCAATACCAGTGCTACCTACTCCACAAGCCCTTTCTTGATCCCCAAACTCCTTCTGCCCTCCACCAAAACGATTTTGTATTGATTTTGTATGTATTCTGTAGTTATTTATCTGTGTCCATACCCCCTTCCTCAAGGAAGATAATATTTGTAAACTCCTTAGCACATTGCCTGGCACACAGTAGGTACCTAATAAATGCTTGTTCCCTCCCTCCCTTTCCTCCTTGAGGGCAGGGAATATATGAAGTGAGGTGAATAAGGCAAAGAAATTAAGTAAAGAAATGAAGTGAAGAAGTGAAATGAAGAATTGGAATGAAAAAGTGAGGTGAAGAAATGAAGTAAAGAAATGAGGTAAAGAGAAGTGAAGTGAAGTAAATCAGCAGAAGTTCATTCATTGGTGGCTCTATCAGGACCAGGCCCCTAAGTAAAACAGGTGGAATTTGTTTTGACTCTGAGACCAGAAGGACTAAACGTGCAAAACCAGGGGGTTTTGTATCTAATATAGAACTTGGAAAGGCAAGGAAAGATAAACCTAAGGACAAATGCTCTAATGGTGGAATTTCCGGCATTAGGAAGAGAAAGAACTTTAGAAAGTGAGACTTCCCCAGTGAGCCTCTATTAGGCCAAAAAGGGGCCCAGACCTTGCAGGTGGACAGTTCTTCTCAATTGATCTGACTGCAGGAACACCAAGAAACTGGGGAGCCCAAATTCCCACTCTGACCCAAGGACACACACATATACACACACACACACACACACAGAGTGCTTTAGAAGGCTGAGACTAGTATAGGACCCAGGGGTCCAGACTCCCAAGTCTGGGTTCTTCCCATAACAGCACAAGGCCAGAGAGGGGAAAGGGACCCATCACAGGGAGAAAGAATAATCCTCCCCCATGAGGAAAGCAGGCATAGCTACCATAGTGCTAATTATACGCAGAGACTTAGGAGTCCTTAGGAAGGTATCCACAAGTCAATAATTATGGCCCAGTAGCAAAAGCTCTGCACTTAGAGTCAAAGGAGACCCCTCTGGATCTCTGTTTCTTCATCTGTAAAATAGGGAGATTGGACCACATGATCTCTGAGGTCCCTTTCGACTCTCTGTCTGTGATCTGCATGGCTTGTGGTCCTCTCCCCATCACCGCAGCCACTTCCCAAGGGAACAGAAGCAGGGTGTAGGCCAGCATCTCGTCCCACCCTTGGAAATCTAACTCTTCCCACCTGAGAAGCAGCCAGTAGCAGACTCCCCACAGCTGTGGAAAGAGCCTAGGATTGGACTCTTAAGTATTAGAGTCAAGAAATACACCACCACCCCTTCTTTTAATCCCAGTTTTACTACTTGTTGTTTAACCATTTTGAGCCTCAGTTTACTTATCCATAAAAAAAGAGAAGGTTGGACTAGACCCTAAATCTGTGGTCCTACTATCTACATCAGTAACCCTAGACAAGTCATTTGAGCCTCAATGTCCTCATTTGTAATTTTTAAAAATGGGGGGAAAGAGCGGGGAGGAGTTGGACTAGATGGAATATAAGTTCTCTGCCAGTCCTAAATTTGTGCTCTAACTACTTGGATGACTTTGAACAAGTCACTTCCCCTCTTTGGGACTCAGTTTCCCTATGTGTAAAATGAGGGGAGTGGACCAAGATTATTTCTAAGGATGTTTTTACTTCTGAAATCTAACCAATCCTGAGATCCTACAACTGTAAAACACGTGAATGCTCTCTCCTAGCAAAAAAAAAAAATCTATCTCCTCCACTCCCTCTATCCCAATGTCTGAAATTTCACTATTAACAAGATATAAATACTCCCAAGGGGAGTTGCATTGAATAAGCATCAGTTTACTTCCCACCCAGATTGAGGAAAGGGGTGGGGAAGACGGAATTGGGAAGGAAGGAAGGAAGACATAGTTCATTAACTTGGGGCCAGCCCTCAAAGTGACATCCTTAACCAAATGTCTGGATTTGAGTTCCCCTCAATAAGGGAACCAGCAGCCCCATCCAGACATACTTAGCTTCTCCATGCCTTTCAGCTTCCAGAAATCCCCAGGTAGACAGACAATTCAAAATGGGGGGGGGGGGAGGAGGGGAGGAAAGCAGTTAACTGTTTTAAGTATGCATTCTTCTTAAGGGCTGGCATCCCACTAGCTGTAACATCAATTTCCTTTAGAGCAGGTAGGAGGTTTTGAATTTAAGCTGGCCCCACCTGAAGATAACAACAGACAGATGCACTTAGAATCCATTCTGGAAAAATGGGAGCCTTCATCACCTGGCAGTCTTGTTGTTAGAGTTTCTTTTGTATAATGCAGAGAGCGTTGCTTTGCATAATGAGGCTAGACAAAAGAAAGGCAGTTCCTAAGAGTAGCAGAATTCAATCAGAAGCAAGATTCGGAATGAAGATCATTTGGGGCTTACAAAAGAGACTGAAAGGAGATTCTCACCCACAAGTGTTGGGTACAGGACATCTGCCTCCAAAACTGAGGTTCTGCCCCGTGGAGGTGTTAAGCATGATAGAGATCCAGGGCTGTCATCCCTACCCCATTTCCTCTCCATCCCATCTAGAACCCCACCCAACATGGCCCCAGTATCTCCCCTCCCTTTCACAACCAAACTCTTAGGAAAAGCTCTCCATTTCCTCTCCTCTCACTCATTTCTCAACTCTTTAAACCTTGACTCATCTTCCTCAGTTCAAATTTGACCTCAGACATTTGCAAGCTGTGTGACCCTGGGCAAGTTACTTCACCCTGTTTGTCTCAGTTTCCTCATTTGTAAAATGAGCTGGAGAAGGAAATAGCATACCACTCCAGTATCTTTGCCAAGAAAACCCAAGATGGGGTCACAAAGAGTTGGACATGACTGAAAAATGACTGAACACATATGTTGGGCACTGTGCTAAGCTCTTTACAAATATTATCTCCTGTGGTCCTCAGAACATCCCTGGGAGATAGGTCTGATTATTGTCCCCATTTTACAACTGAGGAAACTAAGGCAGGCAAAGAGGTTAAATGAGTTTTGAGATGCAATGGGCGAGGGTGACCCTGTGTCCCTACTAAGTTCAGCAGTGATAAGGTGAGCCCCTTCGAGCAGGGGGCCACCAGGTTGACTGAGGTGAGGGAAACTAGCCCAGGTCAGAAATGGAGCAGGTCAAAACTCTCTTGTTAATCAGATCAGAGTGAGATCAGGCCATGAGTAAGCCCTGCACTTCCAATCTGGGCCAAAAATAAAATAAAATAAAGAGGTCAATTTCCCTGGAAAAGTTAGCATTTGAATCCATGATCATAAAATTTGAGAGCTGGAAGGAACCTTCAAGATGATTTAGTCCAACCATTTTACTAGGGGAGAAAGTTCAAGGTTCAAGTTAATACCCCTTCCCAGACAGCTTTGCCAGGGATACCTTTTGTATTTGGTCAAAAGAGTATTCCAGTAGGGTGACTTGAAAAGAAACCTACGTACAAGTTTGGAAAGTCAAGAATGATTTGTGGGTCAGACTGACAAGCACATGGACCTGCAGAGGACATCGATAGTTCAATATAAACATGTAAATCTGTCCAAAGTAACTTCCACAAATTGAGAATATAATTTTAATGTGAATCCTAAAATACAGGTAAACATATATTCCAGAAAAGAGGATGGAATTAAATTACAAATCAATAGTTCCCCCAGGTCCTAGTGAGTTTGTGTGACATGAGGTCCTATAGCTTAACAGTCCCCAACTCAGATGTAAAGATGAAAAGGAGAGGGAAGAAAGAATGGAGTGTGCTGTTCCTGTAGGGGAGAGGGGGAAGAGACAGACAGACACAGAGAGAGATGAAGAAGAGGAAGAAGAAGGAAGAAGAGGAAGAAGAAGGAAGAAGAGGAAGAAAAGGAGGGAAAAAGAAAAGGAGGAGGAGGAGGAAGAAGAGGAGGAGGAGGAGGAAGAACTAGAAGAAGAAGAAGAATTAGAAGGAGGAAGAGGAGGAAGAAGTGGTGGTGGTGGTGGTGGTGGTGGTAAGGGAGGAAGAGCTTTGTAAATTATAAAACAAAAATTACCTTCCTCTTGCATGTATATTCCTAAGTTCTTCCTCATTTCACTCTGGGAACTGGAGATAAAGTCTTCTACAATTTCCAACTGAGGTAATGTGGAAATTGCGGCCTACATAGTTAAAGTGACTTGCCTGAGGTCAGAATTCTGGTCAGTGGAAGTAGGACCAGGGTTCCAGGCAGGGGGGTGCTGGTAAGTGCTTAACAATGAACTTATGGGGGGAGGAGGGGATGTATGCATGACACATTTTTAAGTCTAATTTGCACTCGATATTTTCTCCATCATTTTCTAAAATCTGGGCAATCAACAAAACAATAAACTGAGCCCTGATTTGTAGCATTTGCTAATTTCTGAGGTGAAAAGTTAAAGACAGGCTCTCAGCTGGGGCTGACTCCAGCACCACCCTGGTCCAGAACTCCTTCCACTACCTCATGCTTGTATATCACAGAAGGAAGAAAGGAGGGAAAACATAGAATTTGAGTGACACCAAAAACCTCATAGGCCAATATAACACACCCAACAAGTGATCATCCCTTCAACATCCTCAGCTTATTAAAAGAGGTTTAGGATATTATTTTTCAAGATTGTAATATATTCATATTCATCGGTTGATTGGTAAACACCTTGTGCATCCACATCAGTCTCTTCAGATAAATCCCAATTCTTTCTCCCCATTGGAATTATTTCTCTTTGTATCCTCAGAATTTATTTATGAGCATCCTTCATCATTCTTGGCCTGACTTCCTCTGTAGTATTTTAATTCATAGGATCCTACCTCTCTTTCCTCTCAAACCTTTTGAAATCTATTTTCCCAAAATGCATGTGCATGACAGAATGGGCCAGGATCTCCACACTTCTATCACAAATTTTAAGAGGGAGTGGTCACTTCCCTCCAGAGTTTCCATCATTTCCGCCCCAGCAAACAGTTCTTCCCTGTTAGTGACAATCAGATCCAGCAGTGAATACTCCTTATTAGTTCCTCCATATTTTGAAGAATGAAATTATCATTAAGGCAAGTCCATAAGTTACCAGTAGCTCTGCTTTAGGCAGAGAAAAATATCCAGCAGATTTCTAAATAACTGAAGAGCCTTGTCAAACTATGTACCTGTGTGCCAAACTCTTCATCAATTTCTTCTCTCTGTCTAGGTGGTCTGTAGTACTCCAATGATTGAAATTCTACCTGTTTCTCTCTCCTTTGACCTTCATCCAAATACTCTCTGTCATTCTTTCCCCCTCTGATTCCTGGATTTCCTCACATAAATATAATGTCTTAATATACAAGGCTGCCTACCCCCCCCCTTTTTTAGTAATCCTGTTTCTTTTCAATAAGGTATTTCTCCATCAAAAGTGATAGTCCAGTCATGGGTTTCACCCCACCAACTCTCAGTGATACTATGAGGTCAAAATTGCCTCCTTGTTTTAGGATCTGCTATTCCTTTTATGTGTTGCCTAAACTTCGGGAATTTGTCTAACGATGACTGATACCATGGGTTTTGCCACTGCTTCCTTTCTCGTTTTTTGTCTCCTATAAACTTCTGCATGTCTCAAATGCTCTTCTTCTTTCTTCATTGTTATTCCCGTTTATGATATCTAACTTGGGAAATATACACAGGCAGTCTTCTACCTTCCCCATCCTTTTTAGTCCAAAGTCTTTCTGATTAAGATTTGTCAGACATCCTGGAAATACATTGTTACCGACCATTTTATACTCCAGAATAGTCATCCCTCTCTTTTAAGTCATGGTCCAGAATTTCAAATCTCATTCTCATACTGGAACTTCTTTCTTAGCCTTCATAAATTCATTTTTTTCCTTCTGCATCTCTTGTCTTCAATGAGATACAATGAGGAAAACACAACTGTGTCCCTATGGTCTTCAGTTTCTTAGCTAAGACTTGAAAATTAATGACAATACTTTTGGTGTGCCTTCTGGGAGTGTCATTTATACTTCTCATGTGAATTACTAGAAGAGGATTTGTTCTGGTAAGTGCTGAGAACTTCTCCATAATGTCTTGGTTATATGCCCTGGGAATTAAATAGACTTCTTCTTTGTTATGAAGTCAATAAACATCCCAAGGTGCCAGTTGAAACCGTGAGCAAAGAATCACCAGCTACTACTCCTTTTCTGGGGCAGCTAGTTGGTGCTACATTGCACAAGGCACCAGGCCTGGAGTCAAGAAGACTCATCTTTCTGAGTTCAAATCCAGCCTCAGATACTTACTAGCTATGTGACCCTTCAGCCTGTTTGCCTCAGTTTCCTCATCTGTCAAATGAGCTAGAGAAGGAATGTCAAGCCACTTCAGTGTCTTTGCCAAGAAAACCCCAAAAGGGGTCACAAAGAGCTGGACAAAACTGAACAACAGCATTCCTATCTTTCTTCTGACCCTTACTGAAAGATCTAACAACATCCTATTATCGTTCACTCATTCTTGTGACCCCTTTTGGGGTTTTCTTGGCAAAGATATTGGCGTGGTTTGCCACTTCCTTCTTCAGCTCATTTTACAGATGAGAAAACTGAGGCAAACAGGGTGAAGTGACTTGCCGGCTGTCACACAGCTAGTAAGTGTATGGGGCCAGATTTGAAGTCAGGAAGATGAGTCTTCCTTGACTTCAGGACCAGCCCTCTATGTGCTATGGCAAAACCTAGCTGCCCCATGACTAAGACTCTACTGTGTCATTATTTGAAGGATGAACTGTTTTTTTCCTGCTCCTGAAATCATCTAGGAAAGTCTCTTCAAGACTTTAAGCTCTAACTAGATGACGGACTTTTCCTTTTTCTCTTTCCCCTGTGTAAAGACTCTTTCACAATCCAACATCTAACAAGGGTCAAGGCTCCCATCCACCCCTCCTGGCCCCCTCCCCCAGTGAAGCTTCAATTTTGTTTTCTTCAGGAGCACTTTCTTCTCCTTAAGAACCTGCAGCATGTTGAGACTGCTCTTCAAGGCTCTTCACTTTCTCTTCCAGGAAGAAGATCAGCCTACACTTTACTACACTCACTTAACTCGGTGGCAGTAGGAGAAATACAAACTTCACCCACTCACCCCATGCAAGGCACAGTGTCATGTCTCTTAGTCTCCAGTACTGGAGATTTTCAGCCTTGGTTGTTTTGCCTTGTTCTTTAATTGCTTGTGGGCACTTACCCTTAATCAGGCAGGCAAACAAACTTATTTTTTAAAGTGTTTACTGTGTGCTAAACACTGTAGGTATAAATACAAGCAAAAGACAAGCCCAGCCCTCCAGGAGCCTCCAGTTTGAAGGGAAAGACAACTCATGAAAGGGAACTCTGGGATAGTGGTGCAATGCTCCACGGTGAGAATGCAGTTACGTCATGGTGGTCCAGAAAGTCCAAAGCAGGTTAAGATGTTTACATCCAGTTAGTAACTTGACCACACTGTCTGCTTTCTTTCCTTAATCACAACTCCAACTCCCCATCAGCCTGGAGCCAACCTCCATGGTTTCACCAACTTGCCCCACCCAGCGACCCAGTTTATTAGTTTTCTGCTCTCTCTAATTATTCCCTTCCCTTTTCTTACCTGCCTTGTTTTGGCAACTGCTTTCCTCTTTTCCTTCATGAGTCTTCCTCTTCAGGTATCATTCCTTAATTCTTCTCAGTCCTTTCATATCTTCCTCAATTTGCCCTTGACTCACCTTCCCTTTCAACGCAGGTGCAGAATCTAGACCAGCATATGGGAGAGTAGGGAGTATTCCTCTATCTCTTCCAAATTTTTCTTCCCCAAATTCAACTTCTGACTCACTTCATTAAGCTCCCTTCCCCTTCTCCCCAGCAAGTCACCTCTCTGATTCCTTTTTCTTTCTTCTCTTTACCTATCCCTTCTCCCACAGAAACCAAAAGTCAAAATGAAGTCCACTCCCCTCAGGGGGAATGGATTCATTTTTTGACAGGTGTTGATAGGAAAAGGAGAGAGACCACAAGGCAACTGGAGACATAGAAGGTGAGGGGGGAAGGAGAAGAGGAAGTGGCATGGAATGGGGAGCAGACAGCATCACAAAAGACAATAATAATAGCTCACAATTTGTTATGATCAGAGGCTCAGATTTAGAGCACTTTGAAGATCAACCGTGATGAGTCACTTAATCTCTGTCTGCCTCAGTTTCCTCATCTTTAAAAATAAGTATAATAATAGCATCTCCCTCTCAGCAGTGCTGTGAGGATCAAATGTGATAATAATGATAAAGCTCTGCACCTGATACACAGTAAATGCTATATACATGTTAGTCAGTATTTTACAAATGAGGAAACTGACAGTACACACAGTTAAGTGACAGAGAGCTTTATAAAACACTTTCCTATTGGTTCTAATTTTTCTTTACAACATGACTAATGTGAAAATATGTTTAACAGGAATGTATATGTAGAGCCTATCTTGGGGAGGGAGGTGAAAAGGAAGGTGGAGAGAATTTAAAACTCAAAAGTTTATGAAAGTGAATGTTGAAAACTAAAAATAAATTAATATTTAAAAAATGGGAAAAAAATTTTTAAATATTTCCTTACAAGACCTCCTGTGATGTAGGTACTTTGAAGATTATCCCCATTTTACAGAGGAAAAAACTGAAAAGTCTCAGAGAAATGAGGAAACTGAGGCAAACAGGGTGAAGTGACTTGCCCAGGGTCACACAGCTAGTAAGTGTCTGAACTCAGGTCTTCCTAACTCCAGGCCCACCGCTGTATCCACTGTGCCACCTAGCCAATAATCTCTTTAGCAGCTGGAAAAGGTAGAGGTGTGCTGACCCCAAACAAACCCCGGAAGACTGTGATGATGAGACTGGCATCTGGGCTGAGCAGCACCTGCTCCTGAGGCTGCAAAGCAGAAGAATGAACCGCAAAGGGGCTGAAGGTCCTGGCAGAGGCTTCCTCTTTCCCTGTCCCCATCCCCAGGGCCATCCCTCAGGAGGCAGGTTAGAGACCTAGGACAAATCACACTAGGTGCCACTCCTCAAGCATCACCCCTTCCACCAAGTGGAATATCCAGGAACGCCTCCAAAGCCAAGTCATACCAGCTGGCATTTCCATTGTGTTTTACACAGAAGCCATCCCTCCCTCCCCTCCTTGGGCAGCCCCTCTCTGGAGGATTTAAAGACAAGGGATTAGGGCAGCTAGGTGGGGCAGTGGATAGAGCACCAGCTCTGGATCAGGAGGACCTGAGTTCTAATCCAGTCTCAGGCCAGACACTTGACACTTACTAACTGTGTGACCCTAGCTAAATCACTTAACCCCAATTGCCTTGGGGGGAAAAAAAGATGAGGGATTAGATTTGAACCAAGAGCAACTGGGTTGGAATTTCAAAGGGGCCAAGTTTATGCTTTGAATGTAAGGAAAGACTTCCTAACAATGGAGCCCCTCCAAAACCAAAATAATGAGTCGTGCATTTCCCTTCATTAAAGTCTTCAAGAAAAGTCTGGAGGACCACTTGTCAGGCGCGTGTTAGTAGGAATTTTATTTTTTAGTTACAGGATGGATTACGCGGCCACTGGGGACTCTTCCAACTCTGACATTCTGAGATTCTATAGATAAGGAGAAAGCTTGAATAATTAATACCAGCACACCCTGGATAGAGGCTTAGAAGAGGTATCATATGATACACAGAGTGCCAGGCCTGGAGTCAGGAAGACTCCCCTTCTTGAGTTCAAATCCCACCTCAGACACATCTTTTTTTTCTTATTTTCATATGTAAGGGTACCGGTTTATACATCTATTTTTGTATACGCAGATGTGTATACATGTTGGCCCCCCAAGTAGAATGAACAAATGAAAAAATGCTTATTAAGCACCTACCATCTGCAAAGTACAGGACTAAGTGCTGGGGATACTAATAGAAAAGTGAGACACTCTCATCTCTCAAAAATGACTCAGTATTTCTTTTGAGTACTTGTTTTCTCCCCTGATAGAATGTAAGCTTCCTCAGGGAAGGGACTGTTTCATTCCTGGCATAAGGTTTGTTGATTGACTGACTGACTGACTGATTTTGGGAGGAAGTTACTAAATAAGGAATTACATTGAATGGAAGAGAATCAGGATTCTCCCAGGAACCTCTGGTGCTATCTGGAAAGCCTGGCCACCTGAAAAAAAGGGTGTTACTGCAGACTGTTCTGTGCGGAAGGCAAGATCAGCTATCACAGTAGGGCATAGGCCTCACCATGTTAGAAGGGAGAGATTTGGAGGCTATGAGTTTAGTCCCCAGATCAGAATCTTGCTACTTGTGTGACCTTGGGTGAATGACTTCTATTTCCCGGGCCTCAGTTTCCTCATGTGTAAAATGAGGCCATCGGACGAGATCTCTAAGGTCCCTTCCAGCTCTGAATCAATCAATGAGTAACATCTTACTGAGCACCTCCTATGAGCCAAGGCACGGTGCTTAGAGCAGGGGATACAAGGACAGAGACAGAAATAGCCTGTACTCACAAGGAGTTCACGTTCCAATGGGGGAGACATCAAATTCATATGAAAATATGCTCTGTGTAAATACCCGTGAATGAATGCCAAGTTGTCACAAGCAGCTTGGGAAGGTGGGCACCAGCAGCTGGGGTGCATCGGGAAAGGCTTCACACAGAAGAAGAATCCTCCAACACCCTGCCCAGCTGGGGGGCCTTGAGGAGCTGGGAGAATTTCAGAGAACTATTCTCAGTGGGAGGGAGTCTTCCCCCGGGCTGTATCTGGGCCCTTGCAGTCAGTGGGACACCGCAGGGGAGCCCCTGCAAATCAGTGATTACACACACAGCTTTGGCATCCTGCAGCTCATCCTCCCAACAGGAAATGGGCCTTGCTTCAGGAAAGGAGAACTTGTAATTAACCCTAATTCATTTAATTCCCGAGTCACTGATGGAGCACTCATCCCTCAGCTGCCATGGGCCTTGGGAGAGACCCCACAGGAGATCTGAAGGCCTGGTGGGGGGAGGGAGCAGGGGGTTAGTGGGGACAAGGAATATAGAAAACAAAGCATGGGCACTGGCCTCAAAGAGCTTCCCCTTTCAAAGTGACAGAGGCAGATAAATGGCAAAGTGGATAGGGCACCCATGGGGAGTCAGGAGGACCTGAGTTCAAATCCAACCTCAGATGCTAGCTGAGTGACCTTGGGCCAGTCACTTACCCCCTATTGTCTCACAAAATAATAACAATAAAAGTGATGAAAACATATTAACACCTGGCAGAGTGTGCTAAGTGCCCAGTGAGTGATTACAGACAGAAAATGCTAGAGAAACCTAGTTCATTGTGGGTCAGGGGGCCCAGAGAAGGCTTCCAGGAGAAGGTAGATTTCCGTAGGATTATGGATTTAGAATGGAGGAAAACATGGAGGTCATGGAGGCACAGATTTAGAGGGAGAAGGAAGTGTGGAAGGCAATGTGGTACAGTGGTTATAGTTCAGTCATTTTTCAGTTGTGTCTGACTCTCCCTGGCCCCATCTGGGATTTTCTTCGCAGAGATCCTGGAGTGGTTCCCATTTCTTTCTCCAGTTCATTTTACAGATGTGGAAACTGAGGCAGACAGGGTAAAGTGACTTACCCAGGGTCACACAGCTAGTAAGTGTCTGAGGGTGATAGAATAGAAAAAGCATCAGGTTTAGAATTCAGAATCTAGATGCAAAGGCCCTCACTTACTACCCATGTGCCTTTGGGCAAGTCCTTTAACTCCTCTGGGCCTCAGTTTCCTCATCTGTAAAATGAAGAGATTTAATTGGATGACTTTCTTCCAGTCTTCAATCCCTACACACCCACCTCTCTCCATTCCCCTTATTTCACAGATGAGGAAACTGAGCCCTAAAAAGTTAAAGTGATAGATGCCTACGGTCAAATAAGTGGCAAAGGCAACATTCGAACTGAGAGCCTCTGGCTGCAGACCGAGTGTTCTGATCACTGGCCCACAGAGCTCAAAGAGACCAGGAGGAGGGTTGTTAGTGCCAGAAGGAGCTCCTCTAGGCCAGGAGTCTAACCCAGAGTCTACAGGGGTCTATGTGAAGTTGGGTGGGGAAAAAATCACAGGCTCATCTTCACTAACTTTCTTACTGAAATTCAGCTTTCTTTCAATTACTTGAAAACATTATTTTGAGAAGGGGCCATAGGTTTCATCAGGCTGCAAAGTCAGTCATTTATTAAGCACCTACTATGTGCCAGGCACTGTTGTTGTTGTGTCTGTCCTTCATTCTCAAAGAGGACCATGACGTCAGGGAGATGACGACACGACTTGCAATGGACTTTGATTTGAGGGAGGGAGGGCTGGGCAAGGTCACCGGCCTCACCTTCTGGTGAGCCATCTGGGTCCAGCGGCCAGGCACTCATCAGAATGACTGGAGATGGCCCAGGATGCAGTGGGAGACCCTGGCCCTTTTAAGCTTAAGATCTTTTCAGGTTCTCACTGTGAGTGAGGTAACACCCATTCAGTGAAGAGGCCTCTTTAAGAAGTAAGTCAAGCTGAGTTCAAATCTGGTCTCAGACCAGACACTTGACACTTACTAGCTGTGTGACCCTGGGCAAGTCACTTAACCCCAATTGCCTAAGGGGAAAAAAAAAAGTAAGTCAAGGAGGTCAGCTAGGTGGTGCAGTGGATAGAGCACCAGCAATAGAGTCAGAAGGACCTGAGTTCAAATCAGACACTTGATGCTTACAAATTGTGTGACCCTGGACAAGTCACTTACCCCCATTTCCTAGGCAAAAAAAAAAAGTGAGTCAAGGGACATTAATTAAAAAAAAAATCAGACTGGGAGAGGAAGGGTTTCTGGCCAAAAGAGAAATGGTTATTATTTACATTCACTCTGAACAAGGAGGGCCCAAAAAATAACCATTAAGCGTGCTTGGGCCTATTGTCTAATCTATGAGCTCCAGAGTGAATCTGGATTCTTCTGACTTTAAATCAAGCATTCCAGGCAATCCAGTTAACATTTATTAAGTGCCTGCTGTATTTAAGGAACCACTTGAGGTTATGGGATTACAGAGAGAAAATGAAAAAAACGTTTCTGCCCTGAAGCAGCCTCCAAGGGGGTGAGGGTGGGGGAGGAGAATGCCACCTGTAAATAGATAAATACGAACCTGATTGTCCAGAGGAGAGAAGGGACCAGAAAAGGCTATGCTTCAAGCTGAGTCAAGGGTCAAGGGCCAGGGTCAGCAAAAAAGCTGTTATGAGAGCCAAGGAGTCCGCCTGGAGCAGGGAGCTAATCTGGGGGAGGACGGGGAGGTCAGAGATTGGGACCAGTTGGCAGAGCTCCTTGAATGGAGGCAAACAGAGGAGGAATTTGGACTGTTTCCTGCAGGCCCCAGGGAGCCCTCAGAAACTTGTGGGCTGGGAAGGGGCATGAAGAAGGCGAGCATTAGGGGGACTGAGAGGCTCCCAGTCCCGTGCTAGCTCTTGCCTGTGAGGTGAGCAGCCTAGTCATCCATCATGAGGAAGAAAAAAAAAATCTGCCTTGCTGAGGCCAGCAGACACCATGTTGGACAGCTCAGGCCTGGGGCTTCTTCTTGCTATATATACATATATTATTTTTTCAGCTTTTTCATTCCCAGAGATTTAAACTGATCCAGGGAGATAAAAAAGCACATTTTCCTCACAATCTCATTGCCGTCGGACATCTCAAATAACATTTCTTTGCCTTCTTTAATGTCCAAAGTTTTGAAGTTCAAAGGATGTTATGAGCCAACTCCACTGCCCTGAAGGCCTGGGAAGCCAAGGAAGTGGAGCTTGCCAGCTCTGGCCTGGCTTTGCCAAGGGGATGGAGCCCTGGGGAAGTGGGAGAATGCTGGACTTGAGATCAAGAGAGGGAGTCCAAATCCTCCCACCTAGCTGGCCTGGCACTTGGCCCTCAGCTCTCATCTGGCAGAAGCCTTGGAAGAGGGCCCACGTTGGTAGAGGGGGGGATGGACAGAAGGGTATAGACATGACATGGGCTGGTCCTAAGTCCCACCTCTGACCCCAACTGATATGTGTGGTTTGGACATGAGGTTTAATATTATGAGTCTGCGTTTTCATCAGTCAAATGGAGATGATATGTCCAGGGCTGGATCTGGAGTCAGGAAGGGTTCAAGGCCCTCTTCTAACACACCTACTATGTCACCCTGGGGAGGTCTTCTCAGTACCCATGGGTAGCACTCTAAGGCTATTAGGTACAGAGGAGTTGGCTATCTGCTTGGGTAAATGGACTTTACATACAGGCAGCTCCTTCAGGGAGTAAAAATGCAAGTCTGAATTCCCACTACCACCCCCACAATAATAAAACTCAGGTCCAGACTCCCATGCCCACAGTAATGATGCTCAGCCACCCCCACAATAATGATACTCAGCCACCTTCACAATAATAAAACTCAGGTCTGGACTCCCATGCCCACGGTAATAGTACTCAGCCACCCCCACAGTAATGATGTTCAGCTGCCGCCATGATAATAAAACTCAGGTCTGGACTCTCACCCCCACATTAATGATACTTCTGGTACCTATCTCACAGACTGTCATGGTGGCATGGCAGTTATGAGGAGAAAATGTCACAGCAACCCTGGGAAATAGGTATTGTTATTATTCCCATTTATAAATGAGGAAACTGAGGCAAATAGCAGTGAAATGACTTGCCCAGGGTCACACAGCTAGTAAGTAGCTGAGGTCAGATTTAAACTCATGTTTTCTTGAATCCAAGTCCAAGCCACCATAGACTAGGTCACTTAACTGTTAGCTATTATTAGGAGACAGGGCGTAGTCCTGGATCAGAGTTAGGACTGGGGGTCAGGAAGACCTAGGTTGAAATTCCACCTCACACATTTACTAGCAGTGTGACCCTGGGCAAGTTAACTAACTGCTCTCTGCCTTTGTTTCCCCAAATGTAAAATGAGCAGGTTGGACTCAGTGGTCTCTAAATCTATGGCCCTATAATTTGGGGATTTACCCAGGGTCCAACACTTTAGAGGCTGCTGTGGGGAATACACCACAAGACTGTGGGAGAAGAAGGTAGAGCCATCTGAGAAAGCCCTGGCTGTCTTATACTCATCCTCATACCCCTAGATTCAGATGAGATTGGGGCTGACTGCCTCCCGGCACCTTTCCCCTCCTCTGCTTTCAGATTGGAGGCTCCCTTTTCCAGCATCCCTCTTCATCTCTGTCAGTTTCCCTTAATGGTCATTTTTACCTACAGCATAGACATAACCATGTCACTGCCCCCACCTTCACCACCTCCATCTATTCATTAATGTCCAATGGCTCCCTGTTACCTCTAGGATCCAGAGGTAAATTAATCTGTTTGGCATTTAAAGGCCTTCCCAATATAGCTCCTACCTATCTTTCCAGTCTTCTTCCATCTTATCCCCTTCTAGGTCCTCTGTGTTTCAGTCATGGTGGCCTGTTTACTGTTCCTTACACACACCCAATTTCCAGGCTCTAGGCCTTTGCACTGGCTGGTCCTCACTCCCTTTTCATCTCTCCCTCT
The DNA here is from genome assembly GCF_003287225.1 of Phascolarctos cinereus. Lineage (NCBI taxonomy): Eukaryota > Metazoa > Chordata > Mammalia > Diprotodontia > Phascolarctidae > Phascolarctos > Phascolarctos cinereus. Next base: position 368,972,769 of record NW_027556098.1, on the reverse strand, counting down.
TAGAATCTCTTCATTCAAGACAGCTCCAATCCCACCTCCTATTGTGGCTGTTGTCCAGTTATTCAGTCATTTCCATCTCTTCATGACCCTATGGACAATAGCATACGAGGCCCTTCTGTCCTCCACCATCTCTCAAAGTCTGATCAAGCTCAATTCATTGCTTCCATGACACTATCTATCTATTTCATCCTCCTCTGTCCCCTTCTTTTGCCTTCAATCTTTCCCAACATCAGGGGCTTTTCCAATGAGTCCTGTCTTCTCCTTATGTGGCCAAAGTATTTAACCTTAAGCTTCAGTATTTGACCTTCCAGTAAATAGCTTGAATTAATTTCTTTAATTAAAATTTCTTTAATTTCTTTCTCTTTTTTTGGCTCTCCTTGCTGTCCAAGGGACTCTCAAAAGTCTTGTTCAGCATCACACTTGGAAAGTGTCAATTCTGCCGACCTCAGCTTTCCTTGTAGTCCAACTCTCACAGCCACACAGTGCTACTGGAAAAACCATAGCTTCGACTATATGGACCTTTGTTGGCAAGATGATGTCTGCTTTTCAGTCTGATGTCCAGATTTGCCATAGTTCTAGTCACCATCTGCAGTGATCTTTGAGCCCAAGAATATAATATCTGACCCTGCTTCCATTTCTTCTCCCTCTATTTGCCAGGAAGTAATGGGACCAGTTGCCAACTTAGGGTTTGTAGTTGTTGTTGTTTAAGGTAAAGCTTCAAGCCAGCTTGTACACTCTCCTCTTTCACCCTCATTAATTCTTCTTCACTTTCTGCCAACAGAGTGGTATCATCTGCATGTCTGAGATTGTTGATACTTCTCTTGGCAACCTTAATTCTGGCTTTTGATTCACCCAGCCTGGCATTTCACGTGATGTATTCTGTATATAAGTTAAATAAATAAGGTGACAATACACAGCCTTGTCATGCTCCTTTCCCAATCTTGAATGAATCAGTTGTTCCATGTTCAGTTCTAACTATTGCTTCTTGGCCCTCATACAGGTTTCTCAGGAGACAAGTAAGATGATCTGGTACTCCCATCTCCTTGAGGACTTGCCATATTTTGTTGTGATCTACACAGTTAAAGGCTTTAGTGTAGTCAATGGAGCAGAAGAAGATGTTTTTTTCTTGAACCCCCTTACTTTCTCCATAATCCAATGGATGTTGGCAATTTGACCTCTAGTTCCTCTGCTTCTTCCAAAATCAATCCCACCTTCTACAGGAAGCCTTTCCTGGTCCCACCACCACCACCACCCCCACCTGCTAGTGCCTTCCTCTTCTAAAACTACCTCGTATTGATTCTTTTAGCATTTTGTTTATGCCTGTGCTCATACCTGTTATCTCTTTGATCAGAGTATGAGTTCATTGTGGGCAGACACTGGCTTTGCTGTTTTATTGCATAGCGTAGCACAGTCCCAAACACATAAGAATCATTGGGTAGATGATTTTCACCATACAAGTATGAAGGGAACTGGAGGTAGAAAGAATGAATTCAGGGAGTCCTATACTCCCACAGAGATTGTCTTACGTCTGAATTAATTTAATAGATCAAAAAGCACCTAGTAGGTACCAATGCATTGGGTGGGGAGGGGAGGGGGAAGGAGGAAAAAAACAAAAACAAGATAGCCCCTGCCCTCAGGGAGCTTACAGTCTATTATCTGAGTAATAGACAAAGAAGGAGTTATTTTTTTTCCGTAGTAGTAAGTAGGTATGGAGGACTGAGATGAAGGGTGAGAATATTAAAGCTATTTGGGACATCTCAGATCTGGGATAAAATCTCATCAGTGGCCACCATGCCTAGCAATCTTCTTTTTTGTTTTTTGCTTTTTTGTTTTTGGTGAGGCAATTAGGGTTAAGTGACTTGCCCAGAGTCACACAGCTAGTAAATGTTATGCGTCTGAGGCCAGATTTGAACTCAGGTCCTCCTGAATCCAGGCCCAGTGCTCTGTATACTGTGACACCTAGCTGCCCCCCATGCCTAGCAATCTAGCCATATTGGGCCAGTTCCCCAAATTCCCATTTGTCCTGTAAGCAGTGGCCCCTCTCTACCCATCTCTCTTTCTCAACAGGAGATGCTTTCCTGGGAACAAAGGGATAAGATGGGCTTTCTTGGGTCCCACCATTCCCTCTTGAACAAAGCTAACAGCCTTGTCCCGGAAAGAGACACACAAAATCCCACAGGAGGACCAGAGAGGACTGAAAACCAAATGCTGAAGAAGTAGGATTCTCTGAGGTACATAAGCCCTTGTAGTTACCACATTCTATAGCTACAGGGAGGGGAGAGTAAACAGCAGCTACAGTAGAGGACTGAAGACCTGAAAGGCCCAGCAGGCCCTCACAGCTATAAGATATCACGAAATTTGAGATCTATGGCTGGGGATAAGATGGAGCTCATGACAAATGGTCTCTATTTGTAGTATAGTATAAATTTAGAGCTGGAGAGGAGCTTAGATGTCATTGAGTCCAATTGCCTCATTTTACAGATGAGGAAACTGGGGCCTAGAGGTTAAATGACTTGCCTAAGATCATAGTCTCTGATGTAGAATTTGAACTCAAGTCTTCCTAACCATGAAGTGAAGGTGTCTGTAGAGGGGAAAGTGTAGCCTCCGAAACTGAGCATGGCGGGTGATTTTGGAGGCAGCAAGTCTTTCCTGGTATCCTTCAAATTACATACCCCTTTCTATGCCAAAGTATACAAATAGAATGAGGCAGCATCAGGCAACAGAAAGAAGATGAAATTTTGGGCTTGGAGAACCTGATTCTGCTCCTTACTACCTATGGGACTGTGGGCAAGTTGTAACTTCCCTGGGACTCAGTTCCCGCATCCGTAAAATCAGAGAGTTGAATTAGACCTCTAATATACGACAAAGGGCAAGTCAGTCACTTAATCTCTTTGGGGACTGATCTTCCTCACTGTAAAGTAGTGGGGAGGAAGAATGGAAGTGGGGGAAGGGGTCAGACTCAATAACCTCTAAGGTCCCTTCCAGCTCAAATCAATGAGCTACGAGCCTTCTCAACTCTTAATCTATGAACCTCCTCCCTGGGATTCAGTTTCTTTATCTGCAAAATGAGTGATTTGGGTTAGAGAAGCCCTAAGGGCCTCTTTTCCAGGTCTCAATATGGGGATACTGTGATCCAGAGGCCCAGCTCTGCCCACAGTTTCCTTTGTTGCTGGGCAGAGGGACCAGAAAAAAATTCTTCAGCCCCGACAGGGTGCTGTTTTGATCTCTCAGCCTGGAGATCTGACAGGAGTAAGCCAAACATATCAACCATCACTTAAGAGCTCTGAAGCCAGGCATCTTGGTATTGAGTGATGCCTGGGACCCCACACTCCCCCCTCTCTCCACCCCAGGTCTTGGTTGAGCTGAAGGTGCCAGACTGCATTTGCAGGGAAGGAAGGGGAAGAGCGATTGGGCTTTCAGAAGCTTGTCTACTTGTGGCTGAAAAATGGAAAATAATGGTCCAACCTGGTCTCTCCTCCTGGAGCTGGGCAGGATGGAGAGGAGGCAAATAAAGGAAGAGATTGCTCCATTTAACTCTCTCTTGCTGCCTGCCCATCTATTGTGTGAGCCAGGGCCTAAGTGGCTCATTGAAATACTTTAACAATATTTGAGAACCATTTCTCCAGCCTGCACATGACCTGGGGAAATACACAGCATTCAGAGCTTTCATTAAGGACCGCAGGCACTCTGGGAGCTGGATAATCCTCTCCATCTCTGTCCACCTGTAGTCCTGGCCTGACTCTTGTTCCTCCACCATCCCTGCCCTAAAGGGTGGTTATTTCTCTTGGCAGGGCAAAGATGGCCCATGCAGGACCCATGCAAACCCAAGAGTGTGTGTACTAAGCCTCTCTCCTCTAAGCTAAGCTGATCCCTAGAGAACAGCCCATAGTCCCTGGCTTTTTAGGTAACCAGGCTGACCCTTGTCCTTCCTGCCTCTCCTGGGCTGATGGCAGAGAGAACTGGGACTCCAAAGGGATAGAGAGGGGTCTTGGTCAAAAGCACAGATGTTTAGTCAAAGCAAAAATCAACCACATCCAAGAGCAGAGGGAAACATTTTTGGCAGGATCCCCTAGAGCAGACACGGGTATGATAAGCTTGAACCGTTCATGGATTGCAATTGTTATTGCATGGCTGAGTGGACTCTCTGGATAAGGAGCAACATGACCAGAACACTGGCAAGTACAAACAGGGAAAGATTGACGGGCGATGCATTCTGAGGCTGTTGGCAAGGGGACGTGGCTTGCTAAGTTTGCATCTTTGTCTTCCACGTCCATGCCAAAGTCTTCCTGTAATACCCCCCTCTTGTGCAGTGGTCACTCTGAACTCCAAAGGTCATGCCAACAAAGCACAAGGGGCAGTAGGCCCTACCCAGCCACAGCCCTGTCCTTCAAAGACCAGCCTCAGTTGGGAAAGGCTCAGCACACAGAATCTTGAATGGGCCCTGAGGAGGTCATCTAGTCCAACCCCAACCTAGAGAGAACATCTAGAACAGAAAAGGACCCCACAAACCATCTAATCCAATCCAGCCAACATTTATTAAAGTGCCTACTATGTGCCGGACACGGTGCTAAGTGCTGTAGACACAATTAATTAAAAAAAACATTCCTTGCCCTCAAGGAGCTTACCATCTAATGGGAGGGGGGGAGATAACACACAAAAGAAAGCAGGAAAGGTAGGGAGGGGAGAGGGAATACCAGGGCTACTTGGTGGGAGCATCTTGTTCTGCGGATGCAAAATAGAGTCTAATCCCTATCTGAATAAGACTCCCTTTTACAAGACAGTAGCATAGATTTAATTTTTAAAATTAAAGACTCATCTGCCTGAGTTCAAATCCAGCCTCAGACACTTATTGTGTGACCCTGGGCAAGTCACTTAACTCTATTTGCCTCAGTTTACTCACCTATAAAGTGAGCTGGAGAAGGAAATGTCAAACCACTCCAGTATTTTTTGCCAAGAAAACCCCAAATGGGGTCATGAAGAGTTAGACACAACTGAAATAACCGGATGACAACAATTTTTTTTAAAAAATCCTATTTATAATAATAACAATAATGGCTAATATTCGTATAGCTCTTATTCTATGGCAGGCACTGTGTTAAGTGCTATACAAATGTCCTGTTTTGATCCTCATAACCACCCTTGGAGGGGGGCAATATTATTGTCCCCATTTTATAGATGAAGAAACTGAGGCAAACAGAGGTTAAGTGACTCACCCAGGGTCACACAGCTAGTATCTGAGACTAGGTTTGGACTTCCTGGATATAGCACTTTGTGTATTACCTTGTTTGATCATAACACTCATCCTGTAAAGTAGATAGTATTATTACCCTCCCCCTTTTCCAAATGAGGAAAATTGGGTTAAAAGTGGTTAAGTGACTTTCCCAGGGTCACATAGGTAGTAAATGTCTAAGGCAGAATTTGAACTCAAGTCTATTCTGTCTCTAAGTCTGACATTCTATCCACTGAGCCACCTATCTGCCTTTAGAATTGGAAAAAACTTAAAGACCATCTAGTCCAACTGATGAGGTCTAGAGGTTTAGGGGTACTGGGAGTCTGAGATCATGACACTCAGGTCCTGCCTAAAAGAGTTTCACCCAAGCCTTCTTTCAGCCAAAGACAAGGTTTATTAGAACATCCGTCATATTGGGCAGACTCTTAAGAAGTTTGAACATTAGTGAGCTATTGTCTAGATTGTAAAAATCTGAGCACCTTAATGCTGACAAGATGGACCTTATATACAGAAAGACTATGGGAGGGATCTAGGAGTGGCTAAGTACTCTTAGAGGACTGTGAGGTCATTGAACACCAGGGACCCGAACCATGAGGCCAAGGGAGAATGGACCCTAGATAGGAGTAAGGGTGGGAAGTGGCCATGGGAGGTAAGACAATGGCTAGGTTAAGGGTAACAGAGAATTGGGAGATTGGGCACAACCACAATGAAAGGCCAGTTGATGGGATTATAGCCTCAGGGGGATGCCAGAGATTTGGCCACATGGGAAAGTTCAGGGTTTTTCCTTTTTGGGGTCTACATCCCATCCTCATCGCAACCATCATATTTTAATGATGGGGAACCTGAGTCTCAGAGAGGGAAAAGGATTTGCTCAGGGTCATACAAGTAGTAAGTAGCAATTACCAAGATTCAAACCTAGGTCTTCTGACTCCAAAGCCTGGGCTCTTCTCAGTGCACCACAGTCTCCAGCAAGTAAATGTCCAGTCTGTGCCTGAAGACTTTTAGAGAGAAGGAATGTCCAGAGGCAGCCCACGCTACCTTGGATAGCTCTGCTTCTTTCACTAACCTGAGGCTAGCCGGAGAGTTGAGTTGTTTGGGTTTGTCAAAGCTCCTCAGCCACAGACAGGCTTTTGTAATCTCTGCTAGTAGTAGGCGTGCCCACCCAGACAAAATAGCCAGAGACTTGGACTCTTGAGATGTAATTATGACTATTAGCTACTCTAAGAAAAGCGGACAATAAAGAGAAATAAAGAGAAGCGATTGTTCTCCTCTTGGGAACGCTTGGTTCTTAGTTATCTGTATCACCAGCGAAAGGGCTCTGAGCAACCAGTCCAGCCAATGGATTTTTTTTAAAAAAATGACAGTGTGAAACTTTTGGTTTAGGGTACATTGCATAATTTTTCTTTATTTCTGTAGGGTATCAGAGGTATCAGACTAAGCTTTCTAAATGCATTTGTTGTTATTCACTTGTTTCAGCCCTATCTGTCTCTTCGTGACCCCATTTGGGGTTTTCTTGGCAGAGATACTGGAGTGGTTTGCCATTGCCTTCTCCAGCTCATTTGACAGATGAGGAAACTGAGGCAAACAGGGTTAAGTGACTTGTCCAGGGTCACATAGCTAGGAAGCGTCTGAGGCTGGATTTGAACTCAGGCCCCACACTCTATGCACCGCGGCACCACCTAGCAGCCAAATTGTGTTTAAGCTAATATTCAAATGAGTTTATATACCCTGAAGCAAAGCTATGACTAGGAATGTTTGCACCTGGCACGTGGCCCAACAAGATGCCCTAACTGTGGGGAGTGTGGAACCGTGCTCCCATCTTTGGGGGGAAGGAATCACGGGACCCTGGGTGCTAACCTGAAGAACCTCCAACTAGCAGAAAAAAATGAGTAAGGGAGGGGTGGGGCAGGGGTTTCCGCCAGACATCTGCTGACTTCCTAGTTGAACTAATTATTCTTGCTAATTAGATGTTGAGAGGAGGTGTGGCTTAGTAGATAGCTGGCCTGGAAACCAGGAAGCCCTGGGTTGAAGTCCTATCTTCGAGAGATACTGGATGTGTGACCCAAGGAAAATCCCCTTAGCCTCCTAATGCTCTAGGCCAGGGCTGGGAACCTGCCACCTCAAGGCAGGCCCTCTAGGTCCTCAAGTGCAGCCCTTTGACTGAATCCAAACTTCACAGAACAAATCCCCTCAATAAAAAGATTTATTCTTTTAAACTTGGACTCAGTCAAAAAGACCACACCCCAGGACCCAGAATGCCACATATGGCCTCTAGGCCACAGGTTCCCCACCCCTGCTCTAGAATCTCAGGGGCAGTTAGGAGGGGCAGTGGATAAGGCACCAACTTGAAGTCAGGAAGACTCCTCTTTATGAGTTCAAATCTGGCCTCAGACACTCACTAGCTGTGTGACCCTGGGCAAGTCACTTTACCCTGTTTGACTCAGTTTCCTCATCTGTAAAATGAGCTGAGAAGGAAATGGCAAACCACTCCAGTATCTTTGCCAAGAAAATCCCAAATGGGGTCATGAAGAGTTGGACAAAAAAATGACTAAACAACCTGGATTGTAAATCTAGGTAAGTCTTTAAGACTACAAATTGCCCAGAAAGAGCAGATTTGCACTGGTAGAGGGAGTTTACTAATCCTGAGGCTCCCTGCAATCAAGGGACCCACAGGTCCAATCCCTATATATGACCCAAAAGTCACGGCCATTGTTTCCACAAGAGCTGTCAGCACCTCCTGAATTCAGCATCTTGAGGCAATATTCTAGCTGCTCTACCCTAGTTAAATCTCTGTCTTGAGACCACATTGATTACACAGTAAGGATTGGAGGTGCTGAAAGTTACAAGCCAGCCTTATCTCCTTTTAAAACAATCAGTCCTGTGACTTTTTAAAATTATTTACTCCAGCAAACTGGTTCAGCCATTCTGGAAACACAATCTGGAACTAGGCCCAAAGGGCCATAAAACTGTGCATACCTTTGACCCAGCAATAGCACTTCTAGGGCTGCATCCCAAAGAGATCAGAGCAAAGGTGGAAAGGACCTATAGTAGTTCTTTTTGTAATGGAAGAGAATTGGAAATTGAGGGGATGCTCCTCAGTTGGGGAATGTCTGACCAACTTGTGGTATTTGATTATGATGGAATACTACCATGCTATAAGAAATGATGATGGGGGTGGTTTCAGAAAAATATGGCAAGACTTACATGAACTTGCAAAATGAAGTGAGAAGAGCCAGGAGATCATTGTGCACAGTAACAGCAATGTCGTAATGATGATCAACCGTGAAAGACTTAGCTGTTCTGATCAAGACAGTGATCCAAGACAGTTCTGAAGGATCCACGATGAAAAGCTCTCCACCTCCAGAGAAAGAACTGATGAACTCTGAGTGCAGATAGAAATATAATTTTCTTGCTGTCTTTTTTTTTTGCTTTATTTTGCGATATGGCTAATACGGAAATATGTTTTTCATGATTTCACATGTATAATTAATATATTGTTTGCCTTCTCAGTGGGTGGGGGTGAAGTGGAAGGGAGAGAGAGAATCTGCAACTCCAATTTTAAAAAGAAAAGAATGCCAAAAATAAATAAATAATGACTTTTAAAAAAAAAAATCAATAAAGTATTCCATTGGAAAAAACAAGAAGTCATCTTGGCCGCTGAAACACAGATGGCTGTTTTGGGCTCAGCCACTGTTTCCAGAGATGTGATTTCTCAGCCAAGAGCAAGGAATGCTTTGGTTGGCAGTGGGTTGGAGGCCAGGACAAGGAGAGTGCCCAAAAGTCCTCATTTTCATGGGCCCAATAAACCCCTTTTAAGCAAGTGTGATTTTATCATTATTACCACTCTTTTCAAAATATCATTTCGGCTCCTTTCTCAAGGTCAAGGCTATGGAGCCTCAAGCCAACGGGCCAGAAGTAGCATCTACTTTCACTTTATCCAGACTAAGTTGCCAGATGATTTAATGATCAATCAGTTCACCAGAATATAGCTCAAGCATCTCTTAGTGCCAAACATTATGCTAGGCTTTGGGCACCAAAAGAAAAGTAAAACAACCCCTGCTCTCAAAAAGTTTCATTCTATCCGGGGAAACAGCACATACATAAGTGAGTGTAGTGCTTCTCTCTGGGCACACTTCCCAACTTGTGTTGGCACGCATAATATGGGTCCCCAGAGGGACCCAGAAGGGTCTCGAGCTACCTAGAGAGGTAGCTCATACTTTTCTCAAGGTATTAGGAGTAGTACTTCAGGGAACTATCCCAAAAGACCAAAGGAGATGATATTTGTAAACCACTTAGTACAGCACCTGGTGCACAGTAGTTGAATAATAAATGTTTGTTTTCTTCTTTCCTTCCTGTCTGTTTTTCTCACCTGTAGCTCACAAGCCCCAGCCTGCCAGTTTCTCCTCAATAATCAGCCAACAGGCTCAGTTTGTTCTTCAGCAAAGGCATTTACCTAAATGGCATAACTACATCAGTTGGTACAAAGCATTTCCAAAAAGAAATTCTGGAATGTATTGTGCAACAAATACAGAGAAAGAACTGGTGAGAACCTTAAGTACAATGGGAGTGAGGCTTATGTGTGGGGAACAGATGTGACCAAGGCAATTCATAACTCCAATCAGTTAGTCAATGAACATTTATTAAGCAACCACTTTGTGCCAGGCTCTGTGCTAATCACTGAGGATATAAAGAAAGGCAAAAGACCATCCCTGCCATCAAGAAATACATGGTCTAGATCGATCAATCAATAAACACTTATTAAGCACCTACTATGTTCCAGGAACTGTGCTAATCACTGTGGATATAAAGAAAACTAAAACACAGTCCCTGCTCATAAGAATCTCACAGTGTAGATGTCCATCAGGCAGGCCAGTGAACCAGGCACAGCACCAAGTTACCTAAGTATATACAAAATATGCCAGCCCTGGAGTCAGGAGAACCTAAGTTCAAATCCAGTCTCAGACACTTACTAGTTGTGTGACCTGGGCAAGTCACTTTACCCTATTTGCTTCAGTCTCCTAATCTGTAAAATGAGCTAGAGAAGGAAATGGCAAACCACTCCAGTATCTTTGCCACAGAAACCCCAAATGGGGTCAAAGAGAGAGGGACATGACTGAAATGACTCAACATACAAAATATAGACAAGGTATTTGGAGAGAGCACCAGGCCTGGAGTCAAGAAGACCCATCTTCTTAAGTTCAAATCTGGCCTCGGACACTTCCTAGCTATGTGACCCTGGGCAAGTCATTCAACCCTGTTTGCCTCAGTTTCCTCATCTGTCAAACGAGCTGGAAACATAAATGGCAAAGAACTCCAGTGACTTTGCCAAGCAAACCCCAAATGGGGTCATGAAGAGTTAGACATCACTGAAAGACATCACTGAAAAACAAACAACATTCAGGGGAAGGGAGGTAACCCACAGCTGAAGGGAATCAGGAAAGGTTTCATGCAGAATAATGGTAGCATTGATCGAGAGCTGAAAAGGATTATGGAAGCCATAAATTCTAGACTCCTCAGTTTATAGATGAAGAAACTGACATAACACGTCCAAGGTCACACAGGTATAAGTGTCAGAAGGCAGGATTAGAATTCAGATCTTCCTGTCTCCAAGTCCAGGACTCTGCCTTTCCAGCCTCATCAGGCTGTACTCTTGACACACTCACCCAGACCTCCTCTACCATGTCATGAAAAACCTCTTCTCCCTGGAAGCTTGCTCCACCCCTGAACTACTTCTCACAATGAAAGTACTCTTTGCCTCTGAGACCTTGCCTTCTAATTGGCTGGTTCCCTCCAGGATCTCCAATTTGAGGAGGAGATCCAGGCCAAAGATGTCTTTATCCCTCTCCAGATGTGCCACTTACTCCTCTCCACAAGAATTTATCTTCCATGCCCTAGAACAAGGTACCTTGGTTCTGTCACCTCCCCCCTTTTCAGTCCCCTTTTACATGTTGTCTTCCTCTATTAGAATGTAAGCTCCTTGAGCAATTTGGAATTATACCCAAGGGGCAGCCAAACTGTGCATACCCTTTGATCCAGCAATACCACTACTAGATCTGTACCCCAAAGATATCATAAAAAGGAAAAAGAACCCACATGTACAAAAAATATTTATAGCCACTCTTTTTGTGGTGTCAAAATATTGGAGATTGAGGGGATGCCCATCAAATGGAGAATGACTGAAGAAGTTGGGGAATATGCATGGCATGGAATACTATTGTGCTATAAGAAATGATGAGCAGATGGATTTCAGAAATACCTGGAAAGACTTGTAAGAACTGATGCAAAGTGAAGTGAGAAGAACCAGGAAAACATTGTACACAGTAACAGCAACACTGTGTCATGATCAACTATGAATGACTCAGCTCTTCTCAGCAACACAATGATCCTAGACAAGGACAAAGGACTCACAAAGGAAAATGCCATCCACATCCAGATAAAGAACTGGCGGACTCAGAATGCAAATTGAAGCAGCGTATTTTTTCATTTACTTTATTCTTTCTCATGGTTTTATTTCCTTTTGATCAGTTTCTTCTTCCACAACTGTGACAAATATGGAAATATGTTTTATATGATAGTATATGTATAAACTATATCAAACTGCCTAGCATTTTCAGAAGAGGGGAGGGGAAGGGGAGAGGGAGAACAATTTGGAACTTAAAATCTTGTAAAAACGAATGCTAAAAATTTTCTTAATATGTAGTGGGGAAAAAATAAATGAAAAATAAAAATAAAATAAAATAAAAATCAATACTATTTTAAAATAAATAAAGTAGCAAACACACACACACACACACACACACACACACACACATATACACACAAAGAATGTAAGCTCCTTCAGGTCAAGGACTGTCTTTCTGCTTCTATTTATACCCCTAGTGCTCATCACAGTGTCTGGCACAAAGTAAGAACTTAGTAAATGCTTGTTGACAGGCTAGCTGCCTAAATTGTTGCTGGAGCAGAGTTTTGAAGGATGCAAGAAATTCTAAGAAGTGGCTGGGACAGGGGGAAGGGGAAAACTGTAATCCTAGGGAATAATTTGGGGCAAGGGGAGTAACACACAATGAAGATGGAAAGACAGGTATTGAAGAATAGAGAGGCATCCAGTTGATACCAGAAGGGAGTCAGTGGAGTTTATTGGGCAGGGGGTAACCCAGACCTGTGTTTTAGAAAAATCTCTTTGGCATCCAAGTGGAGGGTGTATCAGAGAGAAGAGAGACAAGGAGGTCAGCTAGGAGTCTATGGCAGTAATCCAGTTGAGAGGTGATGAAGGCCAGAACCAGAGTAGTGACCAGTCATGAAAACACAATCATAATTATTTGTCTTCAATGCCAATAGCTTCTAGTTTCATTCTGGGAAAAGCTAAACAGAAGAGGGCCTCCCCCAGAGATGGTGAAGTCTTCCTCATGCCTTCCATTTGGAAGTGGCATTGTATTGATTGCCTCAAACTCAAGAGTGTTGTCAAGTCTCCTTCTTTATATCCACAACCAGTCAAAAGGGACTGGCCTTGGAGTAATCCACACAAGAAGAAACAAGTGGATGAACAGCGGCTATTGCCCAGCTTCCGCATGTATCCAGATGGGGGACCCCATAGAGCTAGCATCCATCAGTGCATTTGTCTTAGAAGAATGATGCAGACCAGACAATGAGCTGGAACCCAAAATCATGACAGGGTTGGATTAGGACATTAGGCTCCATTTAGGAAATTGCATGGCACTTTCAATCATTTTGAGTCACTCCCTGAAACGCAAGGCCATTCTTGTAGATGAGTGTTGCAGAAAATCCCCATGTGTTCCCCTTGATATCCCATGGCTACAAATCTTGAACACTGTACTCTCAGAGGCATCCCAATTACCAGTGGCCCAGAGGGCAATGGAGAGATGTATATTGCAAAGAAAGAAGTGGAACAAAAGATAGAATAGATAGAAATCTGTCTTTTTGTTAGATAGAATCAAGAATGGCAGGGAAAGAGGAAGACTGGAAGGTAGGCAGCAAGTGTTTTTGAAGTGCCTACTATATGCCAGGTCTTATGCTAAGAGCTGGAGATACAAAGGGGGGGGGGGAGTCTTTACACTAAAGGAGTTCACAATTTAATGGGGAAGACAATATGCGAACCCTTATGCACAAACAAGATGTATAAATATGCATGCATATAAATATATATACACATACATGCATGTGTGATAAATGGGAGATAATCAACAGGAAAAAGTCACTAGCATTGAGGGGAATAAAGAAACTTCCTACAGAAGGTTGGGCTTTAGTTGAGATTTGGAGGAAGATAGGAGGCAGAGGTGAGGATAGAGGACATTCCAAGGATAGGAGCAGCCACTGAAAACGCCTGGAGGCAGGAGACGGAGTATCTTGTCCTAGGAATAGCCAGGAGGCGGGTGTCACTGGATAGCAGAGTATCTGGATAGGGAATAGGGTATAAGGCGCAGGAAGATTGAAAATATAGGAAGGGGCCAAGTTCTAAAGGGCCAGAACAAAAAGGATTACCAATACCCAGGCCAAGTGTTCGTTGAGTCTTTTATATTTTTCCTTTTTTTTTTAATTTCATCTGTACCTGTGATTTCATCAAATATATTTTTTCATCAAATATTTCAGCACACAGAGACCTCCCAGTGAGAAAGCAACTTTCAATCAATGCAGATTAGTAATTGTTCTGCAATTTGTCACTTTAGAGTCACCTTAAGCATGCCAAGGATCACACAGAGTCACAAAGCAAGACTTGAACCCAGGTCTTCCCAACTCCGAGATTGGCTCTCAATCCACCAGGTCCTTGGTATCCATGGAATATTAAAGACCTAGAGGAAATCCCCCAGTGCGTCAGGAAAAACCCCTCTGGAGGATTGATGGATGAATAGGAATCCCCCAGAATGAGCAGACACGGATGGGCTCCAATCTGTGCTCTTGGAGGGAGAGCCATGTCCACAAAATCACGACTTCTTGGAAGCATCCCAAAAGGCCATAGTCAGGGATGCTACCTCACAGAAGGCTGTCTCTCTTCCTTTCTGCCTGCCTTTCTCCATCTATTCCCCCCTTTCATTCCTCCCTCCTCCTTCTGTTCTCTCCCTTGACTTACAATAATATAAACCTCAAGTATGTCTGTATTTTTTTTTATTTATTGAATGGAGTTTTATGTTCCCTGTCCTTAATTTAAAAAGCAGTCAAGTGGAATGGTTTATATTTCTCTCTCTTAAAAAAAAAAACCTTCCAACAGTAAATTAAGTTGCTTTCTACTTATGTGCCCGTCAATCCAAAGTAACTTCATCACCCCTGCCTCAGACAATGGCACGGGCCTGGCAGTGCAGATAACACCACTGTCAAGAGCTCGTGTGGCCTGGAGTTGTCCTACAATGGCCAGGGAAGGGCCAGGAAAATCTCAAGGGCAAAGGGATTAAAGCAAAAATCAATATTGGACAAGTAACAGTGTGCAAGGCAAAAGTCAATAGGCAGATAGATTTTTTTTCCTTCAATCAGAGATTTTCCCAAATAGTCAGGAGGGGAGAAAAAATACACACACAACAACAAATCAAAGACGATGTAGGATGAATAAAACATCCGTGCTTATGGCTGTAATGAGCTGGAGCGGGTTCATCTGCTAGTAACCTACTTCCAGTGTAACTGGAGAAGATGCAGCCAGTGAAGAAGCCAGAAATGGGATGGGTGGAAGACCACTGGCTTCTGCGGCTAGAGGCACTGGGTTTGAATCCTACTTTTTTTTTCCTTCTTGGACACAGTGCTTCTTCCAAGGGAAGAGTGGACCCTGGAAACTAAGCTGAGAGAAGTGAAAGGATTCACCACAGTTCATACAGGTAGTAAAATGACAGAGCACATTCTGATACCCACATAAATTGGACCAGATGGCCATCCAGGTCTCTTCTCACTTTGGTCTTTTGTGATTTTCTGAAATATCACACAGGAAGTATGGAGACGATGCAGAACCTAAAGCCAGCTTCTCGGGCTGCAAATCAAATGGTCTTACCCCTACCCCTCCCAGCCTGCTTGGCTCAGAACAGCCACACTGTCCACACCGCAGCTGGGGGATGGAATTCATCAAGCATCTGACTTGAAACCAGGAACACTTGAGGTGGAATCCTGCCCCAGACACTCACTAGCTGTGTGACCCTGAGCAAGTTCCTTCATCTCTGTCTGCCTCAGTTTCCTCATCTGTAAAATGGAGGTAATACTAATGCCTGCCTCCTGTGGTTGTTGCGGCTTGAATTCCTGTGCTCACCAGTCTAGCTAGGGTGGGATTTGTAAGATCAATCAATGTAAGGAAGGACCTACTAAGTGAAGTTGTATCTTTCCAGAGAGTAATGCGTATGAGGGAATGATGCACATCTTGGTTAAACTCCATCTTTACAATAAAAGAGGCAGCTGTGGCCTTGGTAGCCCAGTGGGTAGCACTCTGACCTTGCAGCCAGAAGACCTGGATGGACCAGGAGGGCAGTGTGATACAGTAGAAAGAAAACTAACTCTGGAGTCAGAAAACCAGGTATAAATCCCAGTACTTCTAATGGATGACTTTGGACAAGTCATTTCCCCTCCCCAGTCCTCACTTTCATCATTTGTGAAATGAGAGGGTTGTGAACATGGTCTCTGAGGTCCCTTAAGGGTCTAGAGCTACTGTTCTGCCTCGGATACTTCTTAGCAGTATGACTGATGATGGGTAAGTCACTTACCCTCACAATCTGTAAAATGGGATTTACAATATTTAGACAACCTAGCCAAGTGGGCCAAAGTAAGGAAAGTGCTCTGTAAATCTTAAAGAACAATGGAAACATGAGTTATTATCATTTTACTCAGTGCCTGCCACAGTGTTCTATACCCAGTAAGTTCTTTACACCATACCAGTCTTCTTTCTACCATGCTACATCAATCAACAAGCATTAATTTAGAGCCTACTATATGATAGGTGCTAGGGTAGACACTGGGGATACTAAAATGAAACAGTCCCTGCCCTCAAGGACCTTACATTCTATCAAAGAAGACAATGAGTTCGTAAGTAAGTGTATGTGTGGATATATGTGTGTGTGTATACACATATGTCAAATTAAGTCAATAAGCACTTATTAAGCTCTTATTGTATACCAAACACAATTCTAAAACATAGGGGATACAAGCAGAAAGAAAAACATTTCTTGTGCTCAAGGAACTTATATTCTAATGGGGGAAGACAATAAATAAAAGGGAGCTAGGAGAGGATGGGGAATGTAGGATTGAAGGTACTCAATCAGGGGCATGAGATAAGTGGATAAAACATATGAAAAATAAATGGAGGGTAAATTTATGTGCAGAAGACACAATAGCTGGGCTCAGGAAAGGCCTCACCTAGAAGGCAGGGAGGGACATGAGTCTTGAAGGAAACAAACTATTACTCAAACAGATTAGCTCTAGGCATCTGGCAAGGCCCCAAAGGGATGATAGAACCTGGGAGATACAAGTTTTGATGGTGGAAAGGAAAAGCCTACAGGAATGAGTTTGTCTTGAAAAGGCAGGTTGAGATGGAGGTGGTGACAGGCAGGCATGTGATGAGTAGCCCCGAAGAGACAGTCCTGGAAGATGGATATGGACTGCCTGTAAGGGCCACAGTGTGGATACTGAGCAAGGCTTAGAGTCAGGAATATCTGGGTTCAATCGCATCTGACACGTCCTTGCTGCATGGCTCTGGGCAAGGCACTTAACCTCTGTTTGCCTCAGTTTCCTCAATTGTAAAATGTGGATGATAACGCCTACTTCACAGGGTTACTGTGATCCTCAAATGAGATCATATTTGTCAAGTGCATGGTGCCTGGCACATAATAAATGCTTAATAAATGTTTCTTTCCTTATTTATTTATTTCCTCCATTGATAGAAGGAGCTTGCTCATGAATCTTTCCTTATACCAACAAAATCTCGGGTCTAGACAAAAAATAAAATAAAATCACCAATGCCTAGAATAGGGCCGTGCACACTGTAGTCTCTTAATAAATGCTTATTTCACTGACATATCATCTTCTTTGAGTTTCCTTAAAAGGTGGAAGAGTAGAATGAGGCCATTTGCTTATGTCAAGAGACGTGGGTTTGAAATCTGGTTCTAATATAATTAGCTGTGTGTTGGGTACCCCCTAAGTTCAGCTTCCTTTTGTGTTTTGATTGTAAGCCCTCCTTGAGGGCAGATAATAGCTTTCTTTTTTTTCCCCATATTTATATCTCCATCACTTAGTACATTGCCTGGCACTTAGTAGATATTTAATAAATTATTATTGATTTATTCATTTATTTGACCCTGGGCAAGTCTCTAAGCCTTAGTTGTTGTTGTTGAGTTGTTTTTCAGTCCTGTCCAACTATCCAAGATCCTATTTGGGGTTTTCTTGGCAGAGATACTAGAGTGGTTTGCCATTTCCTTCTCCAGCTCATTTTACAGATGAGGAAACTAAGGCAAACAGGGTTAAGTGACTTGTCCAGGGTCACACAACTAGTAAGTGTCTGAGACTGGATTTGAACTCAGGTCTTCCTGACTCCAGGCTTGGTGCTCTATCCACTGGGCCACCTAGCTGCCTCACTATCCTCATCTATAAAGTGGAGGAATATTGGGAAAAGCACATGTAAAAAGCTGAGTAGAGATGTGAGCTATAATTTCCCTCCCATTACAGTAGTGTTGCATGGGACCAGAGGCCATCATCATCTCCTCCCTTTCGCTTCTCATACCCATGGCAATATGAAAAGAGTCTGGACGCTTGGGTTGGGGCCTCTCCTATTGCTAATTCCCAGACACCCAGGCAGTGGGAGGACTGGGACACTGCCATAGAAATCCACCATTCAGCAGTTGGACATGAGCCTTGGCAGAACATGGCAGGGACCTTTCAGAGGAGCCAAATCACAACCATTGGCAAACCACCCTCTCTTTCCTTCAATGTGCTAAGACTCTATCTTGGGGAGAACTGTGTCCTCTATGCTGCTCGGACTCCATCTGGAGAGCTGTATTCCATTCTGGGCACCGTATATTAGGGACGACATTACTGAGCCCCAAAGGAGGATGATCAGGATGATGAAGAGACTGGAGACCAGGGCATAGGAGTCTGGTTTAAGGAAAAGGGGGTATTTGAGACTGGAAAAAAGAAGACAAGAGAAAGGGAATGGCCATCTTCAAGTATTTGAATGTCACATGGAAGAGGAATTAGTTGTGTTCTCTTTAGGTCTATAGAGTAGAATCCGTGGATGAAGAAGACAGCTTACAACTCAATACACGGGAGAATTCTATTAACAAAGTTGTATCTTAACAGTCTTGTGCTCGATCCACTCAGTACCAATATTCCGATGCACCTCCAAGGTCATAACCAACTAATACTGTAAAGCACTGTGGATAGAAAGCTCACTTAAGATTCAGGATGATCTGGGTTCAAGTCCTACCCCTGGCATATGCTGGCCTCATGACCTCGGTCTTATCCTCTCTGCTCACCAGGCAACTCGAGGACTATAAGTGTAGTGTCAGAAAAAGAAATCCTTCACTAAGAGTGCTCTCCAGGGATGAAATCATAAATCCAGTTATGACAAACAAATACATATAGACATGAATAAATGCATGAAAGAGTGAATAAAGTAATAAATAGATGAAAGGAGGGGAGAGAGAGAAATATAGATGTCTAGATAGAAATAGGTATAGATAGAGGAAGATACATAGATAGCTAGATGGATGAAAATAGATGGAAAGATAGATAGATAGATAGATAGATAGATAGATAGATAGATAGACAGACAGACAGACGGTTGGACAGACAGGTAGATAGATAGATCAACAGACATATAGTTGGGTATATGAATAGATAAAGAGAGATAGATATAGATAGATACATACATACATACCTACATGGGTAGAGGTATGGATAGAGATAGATAATAAAATAAATAAAATAGATATAGACAGATGAATAGAGAAAGACAGATGGACAAACAGGTGTATGGATAGATAAATGAGAGAGAGAAAGAAAGCGAGAGAGTGAGACAGAGGGGGGGAGAGAGAGAGAAAGAGAGAGAGAGAGAGAGAGAGAGAGAGAGAGAGAGAGAGAGAGAGAGAGAGAGAGAGAGAGAGAGTGCACTGGACCTAGAATCAGGAAGGCCTGAGTTCAAATCTAGCCTCAGACATTTAATACCTGCAAGATCCTGATCAAGACACTTAACCTCTGTCTGCTTTATTTTCCATATCTGTGAAATGAAGATAAATAATGGCACCTACCTGCTAAGGCTGTTGTGGGAATTAAATGAAATAATGTTTGTAAAGCACTTAGCACAGTGCCTAGCACATAGTAGGCACTATATAAATGGTTATTTTTTTATTCCCCCAAAGCCCCTTGCAAACTTTGAAGTGCTGAGGGCTGATCTTAAGAGTCTGATAAGGGTTTAAGATCCAAGGCAGAGTTTGACCTCTGCCCAGGCTTTCACCCCAAAGGGCTCAATGATTAGGTGCTACATCTCTTCAATCCCTTCCTGATTAGGAGGGCCCTGAGACATTCCTTCTCACTCTTTGAACCTTAGATTTACACATTCACTCCTCTATGCAGGAGGCGCCAAGGCACCTGGGAAAACCTTGGAAAATACAACCCAATCTAGGAACCCTGATAACAAGGAAATTCATGTTGTCACATCCTCAGCAGATGTTCTGGGGAGTATCTCACGGGCAGGACTCTTTGAAGTTAGGCTAGATTTTCTCTATATATCCTATACTCTCAGATGAATAAACTGAGTCAGTAATTCTGCTTCGCCTGGCCCATGTCACAAGTTATTTCACGCCTCTCCATTTGGTGTACAATCTAGTTGCGGGCAACGTTAAAGCACTATAAAAAATGCTCAATAATAATAATAGGGTTTCATTTTTTTCACCACACTAAAACATCTCCTCCAGCTCACAGAAACTTTCTCCAATGATATTAAAATATCATTTGGATTTGATAAATGTGAGACTATCGGTGAACACGAAAGAGACCGGAGGCTATGAGCTCGCAGAAGAGAGTCAAATAGATCTAATGGACAGAGATGGTACCTACAGATATCTCAGTCTCCTCCAGGCAAAACACATGGAGCATTAAGTCATCAAGGAGAAAGTAGTAGCTACATATGTCACAGGAATTATAGGTTTCCTGAAGTGAAAATGGAATAGGAAGAACACACGCAGAGCAATTAACACCTTCTTAATACCGGTCTTCTGTATGTTTCTGTTTGCCCTCCCCTCTCCCAACATACATACATACAAAGAGAGGGAGAGAGAGAAAGAGAGAGAGAGAGAGAGAGAGAGGGGGAGGGAGGAGGGAGGGAGGGAGGGAGAGAGAGAGAGAGAGAGAGAGAGAGAGAGAGAGAGAGAGAGAGAGAGAGAGAGAAGCATTCAGAAGCATTCAGGCAAATGGCTTGGTCTTCTAAACTAGTTCCAGTGGGATATGGCATCAAGAAGCTTCATATATAATGCATAGCTGAAGATGACACAGTTTGGACAGATATGCTAGAGGAACAGAAAACTGCCTTTGAAGACTATATGTACAATCCACGGATGTTGCTGCCTTCAATAAGATCTAAAACCTACCATCCTCAAAAATTGCATTTAAATAAAAATATTTGCAAGCAAAAAAAAAGAAGAGGAAGAAGAAGAATGAAAGCTCCTTGAGGACAGGAAATACTTCAGGTTTTTTTTTGTATCTTGAGCACCTAACACATAGTGCCTGGCCTAGCACCTGGCATTTAACACATTCTTAATTTATTACATAGTAAAATGGCCCTTCAATGGACTTGGAAAGCATCTAAGCAAAGAAGAATATGATATTAACACAGCACAGGGCTCACCACCCAAAGGCAGAACTCATCAAAAAAGGAGGAAAACGATTGACATCTATCTTCATCCGGTAGTGACAAGCAGGTTAAAAATATACAGAAATACTTGCTAAACAAAGGGATGCTGCTTCAGAACACAAAGGGAAAGGCTGGTAATAGACAAACGCTCCTGGACTTATTGACTGTAACTGATCTAAGTCTACCATGGGAAGGAGTCTATGAAATGACTAAGATTCAAGAATGGAATCCGAGCAGGAAACACGACCGCAACTGACAATACCTTCACAGAAAAAAAGTAACAAAGAAGTGAGTCAAGCGGGTTTGTTTACAGAAATAAAGGGCTTCTTGACAGTGATACAGAATCAGCTCTTTGCTGCCAGAAACTCCAGAAATATCATTGTGAAGGACCCCGGACATATTGATCGATGTAGGGAAGTGTACAAAATAAGCACCATGTCACTGCAGGTTTAGCAAAAATTTAGCACCTACCAAATACCTAGAAAGACATGATCAAGTGGCCAGAATTATACACTAGGGGCTCGCTATGCTTCGCAAACTGCCAGATGACAAACTTCTGTATTACAAATGCAAACCTCAAAATATCCTTGAGAATTCAGCATATAAGCAGGGCTGGAATGAGAGCATTATTGCCTATCATCCCTGGGACATAACAGTGAACCACAAAAATATTTTAAGAGCCGCATTTTTAATCACTGTTACCCTAGAAAACATTCATAATCTCCAAACTATGTAGAATGAAAGGCTCTCAAAATACAAACACCCAGTAGAAGGTCAAAACTATGTAGGAAGAAGTACAATATGTGTGTGTATGTGTATGTGTGTATATGTGTGTGCGCACAAATATGTACATGTGTGTATGTGTGTATACACATATGTGTATGCATGTGTGTGTATCATCCCATCATCCAAACTGCTGCTAGAGTGGTCCTTAAGATTCTTGCAGAGGATGAGCCTGCATTCAACACTTTCAATTATAAAAATCTATCATTTTTATCCACTTCCACAAGAATTCACCAAATGCTGAACATAAATGAAGAAGAGGGCAGTAACTTGACTCAAGACCATTTTGGGCTGAATGAAAAAAGCTGTCTGGCAGGGTTGTGCACTCCTGAAATCCTAGCTCCTGGGAAGAGGGAGGCTGACAGCTCTCTTGAGCTCAGGAGGTCTGAGCTGCTTTAGGGTTAATTTGATCAGGTGTCTGCACGTCTTGACTTGTATCTTGACGCCAGACTTCCAAGACTCTGGAGGAGAGAGTGAGGCTAATGACTTTGCTCAGCTCTGCCTCACTTAAATCCAGTTCACACATGAGTCAAAATAGCATCCCGTGCTGCTACTGGTGATGCCACTGGTCTTCTTTGAGAACGAAGGATGAACAACAATTAAGTTTAGCATTAATATAATGAGTCCCTATGATAGGGAAGTGGGGAGGCTAGGTTATCTAAGTAGGGGCAAACTAGCCCAGGTTGGAAACTGAGCAGGCCAAAGCTGCCAGGCCAATCAAAGTAGGGTTGAACTGGTGAGTGGCCCCTGTGTCTCTAGCATGTGCAACATTGGGAGACCCAGTCTTTAAAAAAAAAAATTAAAGGACGGTGGTGGTGTTAGTGGTGAAGATAGTTAATGCTTACATAGGGGTTCAAGGTTTTTTTGGTTTGGTTTTTTTTTTGCTAGGCAATGGGGTTAAGTGACTTGCCCAGGGTCACACAACTGATCCACCTAGCTGCCCCTAGGTTCAAGATTTTCAAAGAGATTTACATTCGTTGTCTCATCTAAGCTTCCTAACAGCTCTCAGATAGATACAGTCAATCCCCAACCTACTCAAGGTTACATTCCTAGAAAACAGCACAAAAAGTCAAAAATACAAATGTTGATACATTGAACCCATGAGGGAAAAGGGGATTAGGTTTCCCCAACCACCACCAACTGTAATCTTTCGTTAGATACTGTGCACTTGAGAAGTTACTTTAGCATTTTCTGAAATGGATTCACAAATACTTTTAGGAATCCTTTCCTTCTTTTTGCAGAAGGAACTAATGGTTGATTCATTACCACCAAACTCCTCCCTGACTGCAGCTACAGACATTTTGGCTCAAAGTTTATCCAACACCTTGATTTTCTCACTAAGCCGTATCACTGGTTTTGTACATCCTGGCTTAAAACCCAAAGGATTTGCACTACACTTTGGGGGCATAATTGCAACACGAAACTTTAGTTTTAAAGGCAAACAATGAAAAAAAGTAACGAATGCACAGGGAGCTCTCTACAGCAGTAGAGTGAACAAGACCAGTGAATCACCTTGTAGGATACCGGCCACTCCACACAAGTGTACACATTGCAGCTCTCATTTTTTTCTCCACTACACGTAACCACAAGTGTGCACAATTGCCAATGCAAAAGGGAAAATGAAACTACTAATAAAATCACATGAATGCCTGAAGTCATAAAAGTTAACCACATGAATGTTGAAAATTGACTATACTCTATACAAGTATTATTATTTCCATTTTAAAGATAAAGATGCTAAGACTTGGATTAAGTGAACTCATGTATGTTCATGTAACTGGTATCAAAGCCAAGATTTGAACCCAAGTCTTCCTCAAACCCTAATATTCCAATACTTCAACTACTAGATGGTAGGCATTTACTAGAACGTGGTTAGGTGGTGCAGTGGAATCAGGAAGACTTGTGTTCACATACCCAAAAGCAAACCAAACTGGGCATACCCTTTGATCCAGGATTACCATTGCTAGGGCTGTATTCCAAAGAGATCATAAAAAAGGAAAAGGACCCACATGTACAAAAAATATTTATAGCAGCTCTTTTTTGTGGTGGCAAAGAATTGGATATTGAGAGGATGCCCATCAATTGGGGAATGGCTGAACAAGTTGTGGCAATATGAATGTAACACAATACTATTGTGCAATGTGAATTGCAGAAAAACCTGGAAAGAGTTGCACAAACTGATGCAAAATGAAATGAGCAGAACCAAGAAAACATTGTACACAGTTTCAGTAACATGGTATGATGATCAACTATGAATGACTCAGCTCTTCTCAGCAACACGAAGGACTCATGAAGGAAAATGTCATCCATATCCAGATAAAGAACTGATGGACTTGGAATGCAGGTCAAAGCATATTTTTTTCACTTACTTTATTCTTTCTCATGGTTTTATTTCTTTTTGATCTGTTTCTTCTTCCACAACTGCAACAAATATGAGAAAATGTTATATGTGATAACCCATGTATAAACTATATCAAACTGCCTACCGTTTTCAGAAGAAGGGAGGAGAGGGAAGGATAAAAATTTGGAACTCAAAATCTTGTAAAAATGAATGCTAAAAAAAGTTCAGAATATGTAATTAGAAAAAAATTAAATACTACCTAAAATTAAAAAGGAAAAAGAAAGAATAGTGTTCAAATCTGGCCTCAGACACTGACTAGATGTGTGACCCTGGGCAAGTAACTTAACTTCTATCTGTCTCAGTTTCCTGAACTATAAAATGGGGATAATAACAGTACCTACCTCCCAAGGCTGTTGTGAGAATTAAAGGAGAGAATATTTGCAAAGTGCTTAGCACAATGTCTGGCACATAGTAGGTACTCAATAAGTGTTGTTTCTCTTCCTGTCTACTATACCACAAGGCTTGTTATACTAAGGTACTACTGACATTAATAAAATAAATTAATCCTTCCCAAAATACTAATGAGCAAGATGTCCAACAATGAAACAAGCCACTTTATAAGGTAATGAGTTTCTTGTTATTGAAGATATTGAAGGAGAGGTTAGATCTTCTGTCAGTGCAGGAATGGACTAAGACAAAGACTGGATTAGGCTTTCTAAATTCTAAGGCTTTCCCATTCTGAGACTCCACTGTGAGTCAATGTCCCCATTCAGAGCACAGAATATTCTTGAATAAATGTAAAATCCCAAAACTGGGTTCAAAAAAGCAATCTCGCAAGGACAGAAGGAGGGTAATTTTGCTAAACAGCCGTTTGTGTTACTGCTGAACAGTAGGTTGTGTGAAAATGATCCAGGGGTGGTCTTGGTGGGATCTAAGCTCAATGTGAATCAACAAAATGATGGCTATTCCCCCCAAAAGCTAAAGGAATCTTAAGCAGCATTAAGAGGAACATGGTATCCAGCACTCACCTGGCAAGACCACATCTTGAATACAGTGCTTAGTTTTGGGTGCTGTATTTGCTTTTGGAAGGAAATTAATGAGCTAGAATATATCCACAGGAACCCAATTGGGATAGTAAGGGGACTGGAGACTGGGTCATATGAGGATGAGTAAATAGAACTAAGTAGGTTTAGTCCAGAAAAGAGAACATGGTACTGCCTCTAAGAATCCAGAGGGCTTTCCTGTGGTAGTGGGATTAGCCTTATTCTGCTGGGTGCCTTAGCAAGGAACTAGGAATACGGGGTGAAGGTTATAGGGAAGCAGGTTGGAGCTTGATGTCAAAGACTTCCTCTTGGTGGAGACATTTCTGAAAGGAGAATGAGAAAGGAGGGACTTCTCTGTCACTAAAGTTTTTCAAGTGAAGTTAAGGTGACCACTTGTCAAGGATATACTAATTAGTTGAATCGTTTTTCAGTCATGTCCAATTCTTCATGATGCCATTTGTGAGCTTCTTGGCAAAGGTACTGGAGTGGTTTGTCATTTCCTTCTCCAGTTCACTTTACAGATGAGGAAACTGAGACAAACAGGGTAAAGTGACTTGCCCAGGGTCACACAGCTAGTAAGTGCCTGGGGCAGGATTTGAACTCAGAAAGATGAGTCTTCCTGACTCCAGCCCAAGCACTCTATCCACTCTGCCACCTAGCTGCCCTGGACATAATAATAGCTAACATTTATACCATACATTTATACAAACCAGGTACTGTGCTAAGCAGTTTACAATTATTATCTCATTTGATCCTCACAACAACCCTGGGAGGTAGATGCTATTATGATCATCCCCATTTTACAGATGAGAAAATGGAGACAAACAATGGGTAAGTAACTTGCCAGATCACATAGCTAGCAAGTGTTTGAGGACAAATTTGAATTTAGGTCTTCCTGACTGTAAGCCTAGAGCTCTGTGCACTATGGCGCCACCTGGTGGCTGATACTGTAAAGGAAACTTGCTTTATGGCTACTGCAAAGGATACTCAGGCAGGGAATGGACTTACTAATTTCTGAGGTTCCTTTAAAGCCTAAGAGTCTGTGGAAATCTGTATCTCTTCTTGAGAGCAAAGGGGTTGTCGATGATGTCTTTCTCTCCCCTTGGTTGGGCAGAAGTCAATATCTCATTCCTTCCCTGATGGCACTGCAGGGCAGCAATCCAAATATTCATCTGGGTAATAAACCCCCCGAAAAATGGGTAATTGTACTGGCAGTGACATTTATGTAGCATTCCACAGTTATGAACTGATTTGCATATGTTATTGGATTCCAGAAATGTCTCTTTAGCACCTACTGTGTGCAAGGCTCTCTCTCTCTGAATCCCTGGAGAGTCAAAAATGAAAAAATAGATTCACTCAGTCATATGGTCTTATACAATCCTCATCAACAGCCTTGTGAGACAGAAGCTGGAAAGGGCTTTGTATTGGGCTTTGCAAGCTAAGAAACTGAGTCTGGGAAAGTAAAGGGGAGGGGCCTTGCCCTCAGTGCAGTGGGGTGATAAGTGGTAGAGTGGCAATCAATCCCAGCCCAGCTTTTGGAATTCTGCATCTTGCACCAGGCTGCCTTTCAGAAAGAGATGCCAGCATTCTAGACTTCAGTAAAGAAGGTGCGTGGGCATGAGCCGAGGAGGAGCCTCTGTGGAGTGTAAATAGTGGGGGATTTTCATATCCATTGTCTTCTTTTGTTTGTCTGTTACCCAGTTAAGCCATTTTCTCCATAATCTATATGTGGGCTGAGAACAGGATCTGAGTGCCAATGGTTACCTGCTTGCTAGGCAGGTGATTACAACGTGTCCACAATCACCAACTCCTGGAAAGGATGTGGGCAAAATACATTTGGGGAAACTGGAATCCTACTTAAAATGTACAAAGCATAGGGAAAAGAGATTGGAGAGCTTTGCTGAGTGGATAGAGAGCTGAATTTAGACACAGGAAGATGTGGGTTCAAATCCCACCTTTGACACTTGCTGTCTGTGTAAGCATCCCATCCATACCTTGAGGGCCTTAATTCCTCTGAGCCTCAGTTTCCTTATCTGCAAAATGAGACCAAAAATATTACACCATAGTATTCCCTAAATGAAGGTAGACTGCTTTGTTTACCTTTGTTTCCCAAGCCCCTCTCTCAATGCCTGGTAAAATATTAAGTGCTTAATGAATGCCAGGCTCATTCATTGACTGGTTACTGCCTACCTCATGGGGTCATTGTGAGGCTTTGATGCAGTAATGTATGTAAGTCACCTTGCACACTATAAGGAGCTATAGAAATGTCGGTTATTATAATCGTACTCACTTAACAAAACCACGTGTTAAACAGAGCTCACATTTACACAGCAGCCTTTCCAAGGCTAACGAGGAGAGAGAACCAGGGGATTTTAGATCTAGAAGGGACCTGAGCGACCTTCTAGACCAGAAGTTCAGAACATGGAGTTCATGCCCATCTCCCCCCATCAAAAAAAAAGGGGGTCTATGGATCCATTTCAGGGAGCCTGTGAACTTGGATGGAGGGGGAAAATTACATCTTATTTTTGAATAACCTGTAAGTGGAATTTGAAGTTCTGTTCAATTGTAAATGTAGGCAGCCAGTCAATCAACAAGTGTTTATTAAATGCTTAATATGTGCTAGGCACTGTGCTAAAGTCTGAGAATACAAATGAAGTAGAAAGTAAAACAGTCCTGCCCTCAAGGCGCTTACAATCTAAGGTGTGGAGCTGCCAGCGAGGGAGAGAGACAGTACATAAAAGGAAGCAGAATGGGGAGGATGGGGCAGAGATGGGGTAAAACGGGAGGTGCCGCCTGGAGAGGGAGGACACTCACCTGGCTTGGTGGCCTTTCTTAAATGGAGGTTCTGGGAGGAGGCTCCCAATCGGAGCAAGAGGTGGATGGGGCCGTGGGGCCATGATTCCAAGGTTGGATGGAGCTTCTGCATGAAGAGGGGGAAGAAGTCTGGGGTGTATCCTGGAGAGGACTGAGGAGAAGAAGCACTGAACGTTATATGAGAAGGGGTCCACAGGCTTTACCAGACCGCCAAAGGGGAACATGGCACACAACAAAAGCTAAGAACTCCAGCCCCCTGATTTTCCAGAGGAGAAAGTTGACCCAGAGACAAGGGAAAGAATAAGCATTTTCATATAGCGCCTACTATGCTCCAGGCACTGAGCTAGGTGCTCTACGATTATTATCTCATTTGATCCTCACAACAACCCTGGGAAGGTGGGGCTGTTATTATCCCCATTATTCAGGTGAGGAAACTGAGGCAAGCAGAGGTCACAGGACTTGCCCAAGGTTACACAGCTACTACATAGCAGGGTCCCCTAGCTCCAGGTCTCCACGGTTGGAGATTCCCACAATGCTCTCCATGTGTGATCAGGATCAAAGATTTAGAGCAGGAAGGGACCTTCCTGCCCTTCAGTCCACCCCCTCCATTTTACAGGTGAAGAAATGGAGACCTGGGGAGGTTAAAAGACTTGCCCAAGGTCATACAGATAATAAAGGGCTAAGGCAGGATTTGAACCTATGTTCTCTCATCCAAAATCCTGGTACTCTGCCCCAAAGCGATGAACTGTTGCAGTGTAGTAGGAAACACTATGAGGTTGGATGCCATAGCATCTGGTTGGAGTCTCAGCTTTGTCATTAACTACCCATGACTTTGACCCTTTGGGTCATAAGTCTAGAAGGAGAAGGAATCCCTGCGACCACTTGGCTCAACCACTTCCCCTTATATTTGAGGAAGGTAAGGCCCAGGAAAGTTAAACAGCTCATCCAAAGTCAACAAGGCCTTAAGTGATAGAACTGGGGTTCAAATCTGACTCCATTCAAGAGCTCTTTTCCCCTCCAGGCCTATTGACCCTGGACCTCCTTTCCCCCACTCAAGGTCTATTTGACCCTGGACCTCCTTGCCCTCCAGGCCCACTTGACCTTGGACTTGCCCCATCTGAGTTTTAAGTTTCTTCATCCATAAAATAAGGAAATTAAAAGTAGCTGCTTTTCCTGCCTCGCAGGGTAGTTGCAAAGGGGAAAATCATACATCATCTGGCATTGTGGCAAAAAAAAAAAAGGAATATCACTGGATTTTGTTTCTTGAGGACTTGAATTTTAAATTAGATGATTCTGACATCCACTAGCTCCACGATGCTGGGAAAGCCATTTCCCCACTCAGAGTTTCAGTTTTACTCATCTGTAAAGTTGGGATCGTAATATTTGCCCCTCCCCCCTCACAAGGCCATAATAAGTAAAAGTGTCTTGTCAAACCTTAAAGCCCAGGGAGCTGTTGTTATTTAATAGAGGAAACAGTTGCAGTAAAATGGGCCCTGACCCGAGAGTCAGAAGACCTGGGTTCTAGCCCTGACTTGAACTGATTGTGTGACTTTGGTCAGCTCCCTGGGCTTCATTTTCCCCATATGTAAAATGCTGGGGGGTCTGGTAGGTTTTAGGAATGCTGGAGCCCATGAACTGCACACAGCCTGAATTACAGGCTTGCTTATTATCAGGTGCTGGGGGCTAGCCAGATGCTTCCATTCTGTGGGAGATCGGCTTTGGGCCTTTTCCATCTCCTTCCCAGACTGTTTTTGATTTAGCTCAGGTTACCTACTCCTCCCATTCCCCCTGCTGGACTAAACAACGTTTTTTTGTCCTCTACTCTCCACCTCCGGCCTCCCTGCATATTCTCTTGCCTCCTGAGGCCCACAGGCAGGCAGCAAGAAGCTAGAGTTGCTACGGGCAGGGTTTAATTGGGGCCGCAAATACTATTAGAAATGGCCCAAAAGGAGTAAACCAAAGATAGAGAAATAGACAGACAGAGAGCCGAAGAGACAGTGAGAAGGGGGGGGGGGGGGGAGAGAGAGAGAGAGAGAGAGAGAGAGAGAGAGAGAGAGAGAAACACCAGCCCTCTAGAAGAAAGGATAAACATTCCCCCTGCCAGGTCTGGCCCAAGCTGAGATAAGCATGCTAAGGCAGCATGGGGCCTCTTGGCTAGAGGTGCAGCTGAAATTCTGGCTGTTTGAGTGTTGGTTGAAAACAAGCTTTGCCTGCTGGGGAGGGAGAGCGAATGCAGGCCTGGAGGTTGAGTCAAGGAATAACTATTGCCTCATGGAGTGATGAACGCATATCTGTGCCTTGGAACACTCCCACATGTGTTTATGGGAAGGTAAGACCATGTGTGTTTGAAGATGAGTGCCTGTGGGCGAGTATGTGTGAAGCCACCCCTCCATGTTTCTCCCAGGATTTCATCCTTGTTCTGTCTTTGCTTGACCTCATAATTCTTTACCTCACTCGCACCTGGACTCCCTCTCTAGACTTCTCCTGGCTGATGACTCCCTCCCCAGGACCACCGTTTTAGCAAGAACCACAGCCATGGCTCATCTCACTAACACCTGGTCTCCCCCTCCAGACTCCTTCTCTTCACTCACCACATTGACACGCT
The DNA here is from genome assembly GCF_003287225.1 of Phascolarctos cinereus. Classification (NCBI taxonomy): domain Eukaryota; kingdom Metazoa; phylum Chordata; class Mammalia; order Diprotodontia; family Phascolarctidae; genus Phascolarctos; species Phascolarctos cinereus. The sequence continues at coordinate 368,942,130 of NW_027556098.1, read as the reverse complement.
GGAGAAACCTCCAGCCCGAGGCCCCAGCTGTCTGTCTCGGCCCTGGCTGGGGTGGGCAGGAGCCAGCTTAAAGCCAGCCTTCAATTTTCAGTGAGAGTTTTTACACCTCCAAATTTGGCAATCAGGCTTTGATTTATTGTTCTGTTTCTAAGGATAGGAGACGGAAGGCAATCTACAAACTCTAGCCTGAGGGCCAACTCCAGTTTGGCTACACAAGTTCAGAATGGTTTTTACATTTTTAAATACAGTAAAACTTTAATTTGCGGGGCCTATTGTGAGGCCGGTGGATTTGTAGCCAGGGCTGGAGTTTGCCCATTCCCTGGTCTAATCTTCAGAAAACATTAATAAACATTAAAATGTAAGGCCCGTATTTATGTTTGTTAAACATAATTTATTCATTTATAAACTTATATTAATGTTTTCTTAAATATAATATTTTTTAAAATAAACGTGTATCATGCAGCTGATTGTTGAACATTTACCAGTACACCGTTACCTATATGAATTATCTTTCTTCATTAGAATATAAGCTCCTTGAGGGTAAGGACTGCTTTGTTTGTATTTAGATCCCCAGCATTTAGGGCAGTGCTTGGTACATAGTAATAAATGCTCCCTCTATGATTGACCTGTTCAATTGGTTCAACTATGTGCTGTTCTCTATCCTTGACTCCCTTGCTTTCTTGGCCTATGAGGTTCCCAACAATACTTAACCCTAGATCACTCCCCACCCCCCATCATCTGCTTTTTCTGCTCCAACTCCTAAGCTTCTGCATGCTGAAGTCACCCACATGTACAGCTTTAGAGTGACCCTTCACTCTTCCCTCCCCCAATGCATAAGCAATATGTCCCTACATCTTACCCAGTTCACATTTGTCCCCTTCTTTCCATTCACGTGACCAAGAGCTTAGCAAATATATGATAGTTAATATCATCATCATCATCATCATTAATTAGCTTGTGACTCTGGGCAAGTCACTTACCCCTGTTTGCCTCAGTTTCCTCATCTGTAAAATGGAGAAGGAAATGGTAAATCACTGTGCTAGGCACCGAGTATTTCTGATGCTATCCTACAGATCTGTGATTTTGTTAATGTAGGTCCTCCATCTATTCCATCCCTTCCTATTCAACTACTATCCATGACCTTCTTCAATACTGTATATGTTCAGCAAGGATACCCCTAAAGGATGGAGTTCTAGAACTGGAGTCAGGAAAACCTGAGTTCAAATCCAACCTCTGGCACTTACTGGCTGTCCAGCCCTGAGAAAATCACTCCACTTCTGTTTGCCTCGATTTCTTCATCTGTAAAACGGGGATAATAATAGCACTTCCTTCCCAGGGCTGTTGGGTGGGTCAAATGAGATAATATTTGTAAAATGCTTTGCAATCCTTAAAATGCTATATAAATGCTAACCATTTGTACAGTATTTTCACAAAGATTTTATCGAGATGAAAAAGCAGACATATGGATAGGTGGTTGTCGATGTCCTCTTAAACACCAATCTCTGAAATCACAGCCATCTGTGATTTTTTTTCCCTCCACTCATTTGGTCTCCTTTCGTCTTTCAGCTATCTTTAGAGCTGGTCCCTTAGTGCCCTCAGAAAATCCTCTTGCTTTTTCTGCGTATCCGTGGTCTGGTCTAGCTTTTCTTTCCATTTTTGTCTTTTGTGACATTTCCCTTTCCTTAGGCAGACTGCAGGACTTGAAAAGAGAGAGCCTAGAAAAGGGATTTCATTCTCCTGACGGAAAAAAACAATGCATTGTTATAAAACTGTTGACAGATCTTTACAATTTTCCATCTGTTTGTTGTCCTTCAAGATTCATTTTTAAATGCTCTTGGGATGAGTGGGTTTCATTGGGTCTTCTGTCAAGCTTTCTACAGACTCACTTTTTTCTCTGTTGCTTCTCACTTTTTTATGAAATGATATTACTTGTAATCTTTCCCCCCTCTTCTCTAGAAGGCTTGGAAAATTAATTCTTATTTTAAAATGGTAGTTAGCCTTTGGTTGTCAAGTTTCTTCTCTAGGCAATGTGCTTAAAAGGTGTTGTATGTATGGCATAGAGTGCTAGATTTGGAGTCAGGAAGACTTGGGTTCAAATCCTACCTCATACTCACAAGCAGTGTGAGCCTGGGTAAGTCATTTATTCTCTTTGAATCCTCATCTTAAAAGTGGGGATAATAATAGCACCTACCTCTCAAGTTTCTTGTGAGGATCAAACACGAATGTGTATGTAATCTTTGCAGTGACTGTGTTCTGGTTCACCATCTCAGAGTCAGACTATTACCCTTCCCTCTCCTTTAGGGTTCTGGGGGAGGTCCCCTGAAGTCTTGGAGATTTCTCTTTCCCTACTGCCTTTGGACTAACCCCTACAAGTTGTTTCCCTCAGTGAAGTCTTGGTGACCAGCACCCCAATTCCATTTAATCAATTTGTGCCAATTGGTTTTTACAAAGAGATATTTACTTTAAAGATACAGAAAGAACAAAATTACAAATATCTCTCCCAAACATCTCCAGGACACACGATTCCCTATCCTTCAATTCCTGGGCAGAGTGGACTCAGGTCCCACTAAGTTCATATCCAAATGCAGCATTGCTTCCAGATAAGCCCTTGTCTGAACAACTGGGTTGTGTCCCAAGAGTCCTTCCATGTTCCTTGGGACATCAGTGCTAGACTGAGGCAACTAGGTGGTGCAGCAAGTAGAGCACTATTCCTGGAGTCAGGAAGGCTTGAATTTAAATCCAGGTTCAGATACTTACTTGACACCCTAAACAAGTCACTTCAACTCTGTCTACCTCAGTTTCCTCAATTGTAGAATGGGAGTAACAACAGCACCTATCTCTCAAGGCTGTTATGAGGATCAAAGGAGATAATACTTGTATAGTGCTAGCATAGTGCCTGGCACATAAATGATGCTACATAGATACTTATTCCCTTCCTTTTCCCAGACAATAAAACCCAATATGGATTCAGACTCCTGAACTCCCAGAGGCTCAATCTCCTGACCTTTCAAAATTCATAGTCAGAGTCTCTAAGTTTATCTCCTTCACCTTAAACAGGAAAAAAAAAAAAAGCAAGACAAAGGACAAAGACTTGCTTTTATGAGGCCACGTATTGGCCTCGGAAGGGAAAAGTCCCAAGGCCTCTCCCCTTGTAGCATTATCTCTCACCAGAGACTGACATTAAAGGAGTGAAACCAAGAGAAAACACCCAAAGAAATAAAGTGGTCCTCTGGCTGCTTCATGCTTATGGTGGGCAACCCCAACTCTGGCTATGCAGCCAAAGAGGAATAGTTGTCCATGTCAATGTCCGCTTCTTTATCTACTTCACATTTTTCCATGTCAATAAATTGCTTGACTGTTGCAAGTCAGAGAAGAGCGCACTGTACTTTCTCACCTTTAGTCATTCTCCTAATTTTACATTGATTTTCTAATTTTATTCTGATCAGTCAATAACTTGCTACTTGACTATTACAGGTCAGAGCTGTTTTAAGATCACAGTCTTTAGTCATTCTTCTAATCTGACATTGATTTTAATTTTCATTCTAATTGGGTTGTGTTTAGACAGCTGATCCAGAAATGGCCATTATCTATTAAGATAGCCAGCTTAAGGCTTTATGATTCTATTGTTAGAATTGTTCACAGTTAGAACCATCCAAATCTTTTTTATCCCTGAAAAAAAAAAGTATTCATCCTATCTAGTCATGAGGCTTCTGTGTAGTCTATAAGCCTTTGGTTTCTTTTGTTCCTTGATCATATTTTCCCATGTATTTTTAAGCATCCTCCAATATGCTCATATTTGCATTGAAGTCACTGGATATTAAAGTATATTCTGATTTAAGTTGAGGTTCTTACTGAATTCTTCATAGAATTTTTCTGCATTCAAACCTCTGAGATAAATGTTGACAAATAAGCTCTGCTTATCTTTATGGTGCCCTTTTGGCTTATTTTTCTCTGAACCAGTACAAGGTGAGCTGATCAAGTGTCCCATGAAATGATTTTTCTTGCAACCTTTGAATTCATGATGAAACCAAATCCTCATTTGCTTCTCAAAGGAAAACTTGAACACTATTCTTGTATTCAGCTGAAACTTCCTTATATCCTTTGGTTTCCTTTATAGCTAATAATAATAATAATATCGGCTAACATTTACATGGCACTTACTATATGCCAGGTACAGTGCTAAGTGCTTCACAATTTTATCCCATTTGATCCTTATAACAACCCTGGGAGATAGATGCTGTTGTTAGCCCATTTTATAGATGAGGAGAGGCAAACAAAGGTTAAGTGACTTGCCCAATGTCACCAAGGCTAGATTTGAACTCAGGTATTCCTGACTCCAGGCCCTTCTCTTCCAGTAGCATATCAATTTACTGTTTGCTGGGAAACATTTTAGTGGAGACAACCATTAAATTAATGTTTATAGATAGTTTCAAAATTGTTAGATTCTTAGCACCCTCTGCCTACCCCTCCTCTCTTTCCACTGCTCTGACAAAGTCACTGCAATAGCTAATAGGGTACATACAGGACTGAGCATCATTTCCTATTTTAATTTGGTCCATGAGTTGGCTTAGCCAAAGAATTCATCACCTGAGAGCCAGCCTACCAGTCATGTGCTCTCCATCCTCAGATAGTAGACCTTTCTAAGCTTAGTGGAGCCCTATCAGAGATCTCACTCCATTGCCATAGCCTTCAAGAATTCAGGGTCACTGCCATGGTTCCATAAGGCAACAGAAGGCTTCTGTGAAGGAGTTGCTAATAATTCAAAGCCAAGAGATGGCAAGGCTTCTCCCTTCATATAGCTTGTGTTCTACTAGAGGGGGCTGGAGTGTTCAACCTGTACTCAGGCTAAAGTATAATACAAAGGAGGGAGTGATGGGAAAAATTTGAGGAGATGAAGAATCAGAGATGTGTTCCTAAGAAAATATTCCTCCAATGGCTAAGTTTAAAACTTTTAGGAAGAAGGAGAGGAGATAAAGTCTGGACATTATAACATCATACAATCATAGAATCTTAAAACTGAAAGCTACCTCAGAGGTCAGCCCAATTCTTTAATTCATCTGGTAGCTCCCTCTTTAACATCCCAGACAAGTGGCCAGCCAGCCTTCACTTGAATACCTCCAATGATACTGTGGAGCTCACTACTTTCCAAGTCAACTCATTCCAGTTCAGATCATTGGGAAGTCTATGCTTAAATTAAGGTGCAAAGAGGACCACATGGAATCTAATATCCCTTCCATCTCTGAGATTCTGCGATTTTGAAAAATGCCTCTAATGAACAATCACCTTGTCAGGAGCTTGGCCCTCTGCAAGGTTAAAAGGAAGACCTGCATTTGCAGGTGCTGCCTCTCAAACTGGAGAATTTCCAATCTCTCTATGTCTCTCTGTCTATCTGTCTGTCTGTATGTCTCTCTCTTTCTCTCTCTCTCATTACAAGGGGGAACTCTTGATTGTAGCTCTTGGGGAGGAAGAAGATAGATATTGATAAAAGAAGAATTAGGAGTGTCAGGATTTAACCAGAGTCAGAGTGCTGGTGTATGTGGCTTTAAGGTAATTGGACAGCAGCCTGGGTGCTGTGAACACATCAGCATGGAAGGAGAGAGGGGCTGCTGGGAGAGTGTTTTCAGTGTGCATTCACCTGAGAATAGAGGGAAAATAACCTGATAGGAATAGGTGATGACAGGAGAGGAAGGAAGGTGGAGCAGAGAGAGAGAAGGGGGAGAAAGAAGAGCAAGGAGAAGAGGGAATAATGAAAGATAAGGGAGAGGGATGGGTAGAGTAATGGAGAGGAGGGATGAGGGAAAGAGATGGAGAAGGGGTTCAGGGTAAAAAGATGGTAAGAAAAAGAAGAAAGGGGGTGAAAGTAAGAAAGAAGAGGAGAAAGAGAGGGAGAAAGGCCAGGGAAGAGAGAGTGTGAGAGAGGAGAGAAAAGGGAGATGGGAAGAAGAAAGGAGAAAAGAGGGGAAAAGAAATAAGAAAAGAAAGGAGAGAGAAATGAGAGAGAGAGAGAGAGAGAGAGAGAGAGAGAGAGAGAGAGAGAGAGAGAGAGAGAGAGAGAGAGATGGGAGAAGGGGAAGAAAGGGAATAAAAGGGAGAGAAATAGGGAAAAGAGAGATTGGAGATAAAGTAAGAAGGAGAAAGGTAGGAATGGGGAAGAGGATGAAAGAGAGAGTTAGAAGAAGAAGAGGGAGAGGAAGGGGAGAAGATGGGGAAGAGAGAGATAGAGAAGAAGGAAGAATGAGAAGAAAGAAGGGAAGAGAGAAAAGAGAAAAAGGAGGAGAGGGGCAGGGAGAAGGAAGGAGGAGAAAGAAGAAATATGAAAGAAAGGTTGATGAGAGAGAGATGGAGAGATATAAGGGAGGGAGATAAAAGAGAGGAAAAGAAAGTAACACAGGAGAGAGAAAAAAAGAGGAAGGGAGGGGAGCAGAGACAAGGGAAAGGTTGGTCTTACCTAACCAGTCAACCTGCCTAGCAACTCTTCTCTGATAACCTGATTTCATGAATATTTTAAACAATTCGGGTATAACATTTCCTCAAGAATCATGCACTCCCATAAAGTCTCAATTTATGCAAACAACAAAGGGTGAGGAGTTTGGTTCCTTCGTTACAAATTAAAAGTGGACTGACATTTCCAATTAGCTGGGAAGGAAGGCAGCTCAACTATAAATATAACAGAGAGCAAATGAGCCCATCCGGCAGAAGCCTCCCAACAGGCTGCCTCTAAATCCTCGGCCAGGGAGGTGCTCTTATTAGAAAGATTAATAATGGGTTTCCTATCAGGCTGAGCCTCTGGAGAGCTCAGGGAAGAGGCACATGGCCCTCCAGCCAACGTCAGCACTGCCCAAGGCTCTGCTCCCTGGGCTCCTCCAAGAGACACAAAGCCCAGACCAGATCTCCAGCCATGCAAGATGGCAATCCCTGAGCAGCTCTCCCCGAAGCTGGAGGGTACTGACTGGCAGCACTTTGGTTTTTAGATGGCAGAGCAGGTGGCAGGTTATCAAAACACCTGGAGCTATCCTTGGCCAACATCCTTTCTATGGTCAGTCTCAGGAGGGCCCCTGTCCTCACAAAGCTGCATCTCAAACCAGAGGGCGATTATAGACCAGCCGTAAGGTCTACCTGATATTCCTCAGGCACAAGGCTTAATTTCCACCCTCCATGTCTTTGCACTGGTTGTTTCCTCTTCCTGAGATACCCTCCCTCTTCATCTCTTCCTCATTGGTCTCTTTGAGGGTGATCTTCTTCATGAGGCCTTTGGTGGTCCCCTAGGCACCTCGTCTTGATTTATGTATATCTTGCATAATCCAATAGAAGTATATAGTATCTTCCTCATTAGCAGGTAAGCTCCTTGAGGGCAGGACATGTTTCATCTCTTAATACCCCTAGCACTTAGCACAATGCCCAGCACATAATAAGTGCTGACTCATTGATTTATTGATCCCTTTCCCCCACTCCAACTAGTGTCCTCCCCTCCAAATTACCTAGACTATTTGGCTTGTCTTCATGTATGTACATACTTTCTCTCCCTTAGAATGTTAGCTCCTTGAAGGCAGGAAATGCTTCATTTTTTTTCATATCTCCGTTTCCTGGTGCTTAATAAGCACTTATCGATTATAGTCAACTTCGTGTCTTTGAGAAGAATGGCAATTGACTTTCATGTAGCTCTTTACAGTTTGCACATCCCATTATCATATTTGAGCCTCATAGACGAGGAAACCAAGACTCAGAGAGGTCACATTCCTTGTCCCCAAGTGTCAGAGATGAAATGGGAACCCAAGTTTTCCTGGGTCCGCATCCTCTACACACCATGATGTAACCATGGACAGCTGGCCATTCGGTGGATAGAGTGCCAGGCCTGGGGTTGGGAAGACCTGAGTTCAAATCGACCTAGTTGTGTGACCTTGAGTAACTTATTTAACCTCCATCTACCTCAGCGCCCTTATCTGTAAATTGGGATAATAATAGCACCCACCTCCCAGGGTTGTTATGTGGAGGACAAAAACAGAATAAAATATGTCAAGCACTTTGCAAATCTACACTACGTAAATGCTAGGATGATGGTGATGATGGTGATGGTGATGATGCCTCTTCTGTAAGATGTTTAGCTGAGAGAATACTCTTGGTATAGTTACAAGTACACTAGATTTGGAGTCAGAAGACCTGAGTTTGAATCCTGGCTCTGTTACTACCTATTTGACTTTAGATTAGTTAGTTCCCCTCTCTGGGCCTCAGTTTCCTAATCTGTAAAATGGGGGTTAGACTAAATTTCCTCTTCCCATTCTGAAGCAGGCTGGTGCTGTAGATAGAGCTTGGAATCAGGAATGAGAAAGGTCTAGGAAGGATCCACCCCTGCTTCAGACACACATCTGCTCCGTGAACCTGGGTAAGTAACTCACCCAGACGTCTCCGGACTTCAGTTTCCTCATCTATAAAATAAGGTGGTTGGACTCAGTGACCTCTAAGACCCCCTTTGTCTCTGAATACACGTACCCCTTATTCTCAGTCCTTAGAGAACTCAAGAATCCTCATGGACAAAAGAGAACAGACTTGTTCTGTGAGGCCCCAGAGGGAAGAGCTAAGGCCGATAGTTTGAAGCTTTAAGAGACACATGTTTCAGTTCAATAGAAGGGAAAACTTGGCAAACCATCAGAGTGATTTCTGAATGGAACCGGCCGCCTTGTGAGGTACTGAGCTCATAGCAGTTAAGGGTACCCAAACAGAGGCCAAAGCACCGAACAAAGGGGATTTCTGCGTTGCGCAAGGGGATGAACCATGTCATGAGATCATAGATTTAGGGCTGGATGGGATGCTAGGGGTCAGGTAGTCCAACCCTCTTGTTTTACATTTGGGGAAACTGAGGTCAAGAGGGGAAGCAATCTCTGTCTTCAAAAAGCTTACATTCTAGGGGACAAATAAGCACAAAATACACAAAGTAATTTCTGGAAAGAACAAAAAGCCTATATTTGAGAGGAGACGGTCAAAGAAAAGCCTCCTGTAGGAGGTGGTGCTTCAATTGGGTTTTGGCTGAAATTAGGGATTCCAAGAGATTGAGGTGAGGGCTGTGCTGTTTCCCAGCTGTGTGAGGTCCTTTGCATGGCTCTGGTTACTCTTCTGCAAAATACAGGTGATAACACTTTGGTCCTTTGACACTCTTATCACCCCCGCCACCAATAGACTTGTGAGGAACAAATGAAATGCATTTTAAACCATACCATAGTATATGAGTCACTAGAGTAAACTAAGATGTGTGGTTACAGGAATTTCTCCCTAGGTACCTGGGAAGTCACTACGGGAATCTGAGAATTCTATTATATCTCCATTTGGGGTTTTCTTGGCAGAGATCCTAGAGTGGTTTGCCATTTCCTTCTCCAGCTCATTTTACAGATGAGGAAACTAAGGCAAACAGTGAAGTGACTTGCCCAGGGTCACACAGTTAGTAAGTGTCTGGGACTGGATTTGAACTCAGGAAGAGGAGTCTTCCTGACTCTATCTACTGCATCACCTAGCTGCCCTAGTCACGGGAGAGCCGTAACTGGCCCAGAACAGAATGAGCTTTGCCCTAAGATGCTGACATCCAGGGATATGCTTTCTTCCTGTAACAAACAACTTCCAGTCCTCCCTCCTGATTCATGCTCCCCCACCCTGTCTTATAACACAACACAACTGCCTTTGGTACAACTGTTCTGTACACAAGGTCACACTGTTCTTGATGCTGGTTCTAAGGGACCCCAGAAATGCTAGCTTTTCTTTTCCCCCAAAGTGAAACATTCCCTAGTTTAAGCTCTGTCCTTTCCCCTCTGGGACACAGGATTCATCGTCTCTATGTACAATTCTAAACAGTAGGATGCTGTAGCGGTTCAGAACTGTAAAAGACCTTAGAAGTCATCAAGTCCATTTTATAAATGGAGAGACTGAGGCCCAGAACAAGAAATAACTCACCGAAATGGCACCAACCTCCAATTGCCAAGAACAAATAAGTAGTAATCAAGATGAAAGTTGGGTACTGCAGACCTGCCCGTCATGGGGAAGCTTACAGAAATGAATTCGAGGCTCATCAGGAAGGGGTACTCACTTGCAGTGTCCATTATAATGTCTGTCTGCTCCCTGATGGGTTTATGATAGAGCAAACTGCAATAAGTGATGACAATGAGAAAAAAAAATAGCCGGCCACTTTTAATTCAAAGGGTGCATGTGCCCCTACTCCTCACTTTCCATAATCATGTTTACAAGCCCAAAGATATTAGTGTTCACGACGGGTATACTAGCAGCCGGGATTGGAGGGGTATTTACATGAATAAATGCAGCCCTTCTCTGATTGCAATGAGATTTGCACAGAGGGATTGGAGTCTCTCCTTGGCACATTTGTACAAATCAGGTTTCCACTACAGCTGAAAAGCACAGAGAGTACAATATGTTCAGACATCAAGAGAAGGAAAAACTAATAACAAATACTGCCAGTTTTATTGGATCTGAGCACCGCTGCTCAGCTGTCCCTTCCCAGGGGTCAGGGAGAGCTGGAGTGTGCATTCCCAAAGACCGCTTGGGCTTGACGGGTGATAGGGACACAGAGCGCGAGCTGTTTGTCTCCCCTCTTCCTCCCAGGCCGGCTGTAATCTTGGGCGGCGGGGGAAACAATCTTAAAATGGTATTTCCTTTAATTAGGAACTAATTCCTTTATCATAGAGTCCAGAGACAGAAGCATTCAAAGAAGACACAGGCCCTAGCATTGGCAGTAATTAACTTATTCTCACAAGCTAGTAAACGGTGACAGGAACTTATTTCAGGATGTTTGTTTCTTTAAATGTATATGTGTATGTGTGTGTGTGTGTGTGTGTGTGTGTGTGTGTGTGTGTATAAATATATATGTATATATATATATATGAGGCATTAGAAAATGGGCCTGCCAATTTAGCTGCTACCCAAACAGGAAAATCACTGATTCAAAATAAATGAATATTGCTGAACAGAGATGATTTAGAGAACATGACAAGGCAATATTAGGGACTAACAGTTACAGGAATCATAAGCTGTTCGGGGCCTTAGAACACAAAATGCTAGAGTTGGAAGGTATTTTAGAACAAGGAGTGTCAGAGCTGGGAGGGCACTTACGACACAGGATGTCAGAGCTGGAAGGGCCCTTAGAACACAGGATGTCAGAGCTGGAAGGGCCCTTAGAACACAGGATGTCAGAGCTGGAAGGGCCCTTAGAACACAGGGTGTCAGAGCTGTGAAGGCCCTTAGAACACAGGATGTCAGAGCTGGAAGGGCCCTTAGAACACAGGATGTCAGAGCTGGGAGGGTCCTTAGAACCCAGAATGTCAGAGCTGGAAGGGCCCTTAGGACACAGAATGTCAGAGCTGGAAGGGCTCTTAGAACACAGGATGTCAGAGCTGTGAAAAATGTTAGAACATAGGATATCAGAGCTGGAAGGGCCCTTAGAACACAGGATGTCAGAGCTGGGAGGGTCCTTAGAACCCAGAATGTCAGAGCTGGAAGGGCCCTTAGAACACAGGACGTCAGAGCTAAGGGGGTCCTTAGAACACAGGATGTCAGAGCTGTGAAGAATGTTAGAACACAGGATGTCAGAGCTGAGGGGGTCCTTAGAACACAATGTCAAAACTGGGAGAGCGTGCTGCATCCAGTCCGTAAGTCAGCCAAGCTTAAAGTTGGAAATGGAAATAGACAAAGACACTGGGAAGCCGATGCAAAGGAGGCCTTTAGAGGCAAAGAAACATTCCACACCTCAAAAAAGGTCTGAGCCTTCAATAGCTCAATTACATGTGAAGGGGCCAGTGAGAGAATGAACTTGCCCCAAGGTATAGACCACTTCACTGGGCGATAGCAGTGGATAAAGCTGCTGTCCTATGTCAGACACCATGATCTTAAAGCAGATGAGTAGCGTTCATCCTGGATGCCACACCCCAAGGCAAAAAGGACCCTCTGGAACTCAAGTTCCTACAGTTCTGCAGTTGTGAGTTACCTCATCCATAAGCATAAGGGGTGATTCATTACCCTGCTGTAAGTTTATATCTAATCCTCCCACAAGGATTCTATACATATTTGTAGGAGAATGCACCCCACTTTGGGGAGCGCCGGGGAATTCTTTGTAACTACTGTTGTTGCCATGACATTTGAGTAAACCCCTTTGCTAAAAAACTAATTGAGTCTGCACGATGATTGTTAAAGGGGAAATATACTGGTAGGGGTCCATGACCTTCAAGTTAGGTAGTTATGGTAGCTACCCTTTAGGGGACCCGATCTTCCAGTGCCTTTAAAGGGTTGCAAGAATGAGTCCAGAAGGGGGTATTACAGAACATAGAAGACCAGAGCTGAAAGAAACCTTAGAACATAGACTGTCAGAGACAGATGTGAATTTAGGGCATAACAATGTTAAAACATAAACATAGATAGAGAGGGGCCTTAAGTCAAAAATGTTACCAGTGAAAAGAATCTTAGAATATCATTTTAGAGCTAGAAAGAATCTTAGGAACTATCTAGTCAAATCTCATGAGAGAAGGCTTTAGAAGGCCCTGCATAATCCTAACTTGATTTACCTACTCCACCCACCTCATTTTCCATTATTCCCCCAACAAACACCATTCTGGCTCCATATCCTCCTCCTTTTCCACTATGCTTCTGAATACCAGACCAACTTGTATCTTTTCTTGTGCTATTAACCCAGGCAGCTATTTCCGGAGGCAGCTAAGTAGTAGAGCAGGGGAGTCAGAAAGATATGAGTTCAAATTGAGCCTCAGACACTTCCTAGCTGTGTGACCCTGGGCAAGTCACTTTACCTCTGTCTTCCTCAGTTTCCTCATTTGTGAAATGGAGATAATAATAGCACCCACCTGCAAGGATGGTTGTGAACATCAAATAAGATAATATTTATAAAATACTTAGCACAGTGCCTGTCACACAGTAGGCACTTAAATGTTTGTTTCTTTCCTTCCTTATCCATCCTAGAATCCTCTCCCTCTTTTTCATTTAAATCCTGCCTATCTAGCTCAAATCTGGCCTCCTTAATCAAGCTCTCTCCCTGATGACTCTATCCCACACTGACCTATTTCCTCACCAATCTTCTATCACTTTTGGTGTTTGAACCGTATAATTTATAAAGTCTTTTTTTTGCTGTATGTCTTCTGTGTGCTAGTTCCATTTCCTAGAAACTCTTTGGAGACAAGGGCTTAGAAAAAAAATTGACTCTTTCTAAGGTAGCCCCAAAAATCTTTAATGTAATGTTGGGCACACACAGGTAACATGGCTAAAAGGGGAAAGACCCAGGTTCAGGTACCAGCTCTGTTACTAATAAGCTTCAAGACTTTGGTCAAAAGATTTTGCTTTCCTGGGTCTCAGTTTCTTCATCTGTAAAATTGTTATGGTGAGACCATGTTCTTTGGCCCAAAAAGCACTACCAAAGAATTGCAAGATTTTTTTTTTACCTTTGATTGACAGATTTAGCACCAGGAATAAGGCGGCAAGCTTCATATGACATAAAATCAGAGATGTGGTGGATGCTGTCTACACCAGGATTAATGTCAAAGTCAGAGTCAATAAAGGTTTATTAAGCACCTATGTGCCAGGAACTGTACTAAGTCCTAGAGCTACAAAGAAAGACCTAAGGCAAGCCCTCAAGGAACTTAAAATCTAATGAGGGAAGACATCACATAAAAAGAAACTAAAAAGATGAGTACCCAAATCAGAGGCATAATGAAGTCCTGCAACCAGGGTAGGAAATGGTCTGAGGAGGAGTGAAGCACAAAGTTGAATTCATCTTATAGAATGGTGAATTACAGATCAGCCAGATGAGCAATGAGGAGGTGAATTCCCTAGATGCTGTCATGGAAGATCATGGAAGATCTGAGAGGAGCTCTCCGATATCCACCCCTCCACCTTCTCCAATCAGAGGGAGGGAGGGGTCCAGGGATAAGGGGTGCTGAGGAGGTGTGAGTTTCAGAGTTGATTTTATCTTACAGAATGACGAGTTTCTAGAGATCGTGAAATCCAAGAGATCATCACGGGGAAGTGAACCTCCTGGTGATCTGACCTTTTCCTTCAGATGGAAAACTCCAGTGTTTAACCGAGCACAAGTGAGGCCAGTATGTCAAGCATTGCTGGGGCAGTAGATACGGGAACAGAGTAGGTGCCTGTTAAGGACCCTTTCCATTCTTTGATTCTGTGCTTTCATGAGTCAGCCCATACAGCCTGGGTCCCCAGGTGCCTTGCAGAATACAGAGCCTGGCACATAGGAAGTGCTTATTAAATAGTCTTTAACATGAACAAGGGGTCATTATGAGGTTACATTGAGTATATGGCCATAAAGCACTTTGCAATTTTAACTGGGAAGCTAAATGGTTGAGAGACATGGAACATCAGTCTCTAAAGAACTAAAAATGACAGCCATGGATAAGAGCAGGTGGTAACTTGTAACCAATGGGGATCTTTGAAGGAGAACCAAAGTAAAATGCGTCAGCAGGAAATGTGTATTAGAAAAAAGAGATGGGCTGGTCATGAGGAGAGACGGCAAGGGATGACAGATGAACAGCCCCAGGACTGCACTGGCAGCCTCTGGATAGCAGGAGGGGCACACTTGGTGAGCACCCTTGGTGGATCCCTGGGGCAAACTTAGGGGAGTATGTGGTGGACAAGAGGCTCAGCAGGCATGAACAGGTCCTAATAAGTCGTCCAAGGGAATATCCACATTGAGGACATCCCAGATTCCTATGAGTGTTTAGACAAAGCACTATATAAATGTCAGGGATCATGGTTGTTATTTTTATCATGACTTGACCTCCCATGAAATCATACTTCCTAGGGACAGCTAGGTGTCACAGTGGATAGAGCACTGGTCCTGAAGTCAGGAGGACCTGAGTTCAAGTCCAGCTTCAGACCAAACACTTGACACTTACTTAGCTGTGTGACCCTGGGCAAATCACTTAACCCCAATTGCCTTAAAAAAAAAAAAAAGGAAAGGAAAGGAAATTGCACTTCCTTCTTTTTCCCAGCCTCTTTTAAAAATATATGTTGACATCTTTTAATACTACTATCCTTTCCAAATACAAATTGTCCCAAAATCTATTATTTGATAAAACCAAAGATCCCAGCTTTTTTGACAAAAACTGCTGGGAAAACTGGAAAAGAGTGTAGCAGAAACTAGGCATAGATCAAAATCTCACACCACATACCAAAATAAAGTCAAAATGGGTCCATGATTTAGATATAAAGGCTGATACTGTAAGCAAGCTGGGAGAACAAGAAATAGTTTACCTATCAGATTTATGGAGAATAGAAAAATTCAAGACCAAACAGGAGATAGAAAACATTACAAAAAGCAAAATGGATAACTTTGATTACATTAAATTGAAAAGTTTTTGCACAAACAAAGCCAGTGCAACCAAGATTAGAAGGAAGGTAGAAAACTGGGAAAGAATTTTTACAACCAGTGTATCTGATAAGGGCCTCATTTCTAAAATACATAGAGAATTAAGTCAAATTTATAAGAATACAAGTCATTCCCCATTTGATAAATGGTCAAAGGATATGAACAAACAGTTCTCAGATGAAGAAATTAAAGCCATCTATAATCATATGAAAAAATGTTCTAAATCACTACTGATTAGAGAAATGCAAATCAAAACAACTCTGAGGCACCACATCACACCTATCAGATTGGCCACCATGGCAAAACAGGAAAATGACAAATGTTGGAGAAGATGTGGGAAAATCAGAACACTAATGCATTGTTGGTAGGTTGTGAAATGATCCAACCATTTTGGAGAACAATTTGGAACTATGCCCAAAGGGCTATAAAAATGTGCATACCCTTTGACCCCAGCAATAGCACTTCTAGGGCTGTATCCCAGGGAGATCATGTAAATGGGAAAAGGACCCACGTGTACAAAAATATTCATAGCAGCTCTTTTTGTGGTGGCAAAGAATTGAAAATTGAGAGGATGCCCATCAATTGTGGAATGGCTGAACAAGTTGTGGTATATGAATGTAATGGAATACTATTGTGCTATCAGAAATGGTGAACAGGCTGACTTCAGAAAAACCTGGAAAGACTTGTATGGTCTGATACTGAGTTAAGTAAGTAGAACCAGGAGAACATTGCACACAGTAACAGCCACAT
Source organism: Phascolarctos cinereus (assembly GCF_003287225.1). NCBI lineage: Eukaryota > Metazoa > Chordata > Mammalia > Diprotodontia > Phascolarctidae > Phascolarctos > Phascolarctos cinereus. The sequence continues at coordinate 368,926,004 of NW_027556098.1, read as the reverse complement.
TGTGCGATGACTAATATTGATAGACTTAACCTTTCTTAGCAATGCAAGGATCTAAGACATCTCCAAAGGCCTCATGATGGAAAATGCTATCCACAAAGAAGAAAGAACTATGGAGTTTGAATGCAGATCGAAGCATTCTCTTTGCTATTTTTTTCCTTTTGTTGTATTTTGTTTCCTGTTTCTGGTGGTTCCTCCTATTGGCTCTAATTCTTACTTACAACATCACTAATGTGAAAATATGTTTAATAGGAAAGTATATGTATAATTTATATCAGATTGTGTGCTGTCTTGGGGAAGGAGTTGGGGAGGGAGAGGGAGAAAAATTTGAAGCTCAGAAGCTTACAGAAGTTATTGTTGATAATTCAAAATAAATTAATTTTAAAAAACGTTGATGTCTTTTAATACCACTATCCTTTCCAAATACAAATTGTCCCAAAAGTCTTAGTGTAGTTGAACACTATTAAAGCTTCAACATATATGTAGCTACACATGTATTAGAGTTTTACATGTATGTATAAGTATTAAAACTTTGTATATATATAAATATACATACATATATGCATATCAAACCTTGGTGTATATATACATACAAGTTTTATATATATATATATATGTGTGTGTGTGTGTGTGTGTGTGTGTGTGTGCATATACCTGTTAAAGTTTTATGTGGTATATGTACATATATTAGAGCTTTACATATATGTATATAGAGATACATATATTAAAGGTTTGTACATGCGTGTATATACACACATCAAAGCTCTGCATGTATGTATATATGTACACAATAAACTTATATATGTATATATTAATGTTTACATATATGTATATATACACATCAGTGTTATATATAGGCATATACATAGTAAAACTTTACACGCATATATTATGTGCACATATATTAAAGCTTCATGTGTACATATACATGTATGTATTAAAGCTTTATAGGCATGTGTTAAAATTTGCATATATGTATCTATGAATGCATATGTGCATATTAAACCTTTATATGTGTATACATATATTAAAGTTCTATATGTATGTATGTATATACTTGTTAAAGTTTCAGATATCATATATATACATGCATGCATAAATGCTAGCTATTATTATGACCCTTGGTAGTGCTATGGCCAGCCAGCCACTCCCAGACTTAGTGTTCTTTGTTGACATACACACTTGGGATCAATAATAACAGGAACTGGGCTTTACAGAGAGCTTTAAAAACCTATGGAACTGTGACACCGTTGGTATTAGGAATCCCCAATGAGGAAACCCCTTTCACCAATGCAGACTAGCACCAACTCTGAAACTATAGTTTTATAAAGTTGCCTAGTTCACAGAGAGATTGACTTGCCCTAGGTCACACAGTCACAGTGTGTCAGAAGCTGAACTTAAATTCACATTCTTCTGATACCAAGGTCAGTTCTCTTCATCCCTAACAACACCCTCCTACTCAGATAGGGCTCTTAATTGATTGTTAAGGTCTTTAGTAAAGTGAATAGAGCGCTGGGCTTGGAATCAGGAAGATTCATCTTCATGAGTTCAAATCCAGTCTCAGTCACTTACTAGCTGTGTGACCCTGAGCAAGTCACCTAGCCCTGTTTGCCTCAGTTTCCTCATCTGTCAAATGAGCTGGAGAAGGAAATGACAAAACCCCAAATGGGGTCACAAAGAGTCGGACATGCCTGAAACGACTCAACAACAACAAGGTCGTCACTTCCATTATTTCATCTGAGCCTCACAAAGACTCTGTGAGGTAGGGGCTATTATTATTATTATTATTATCCACTTTTTCCAAATGGAAATTGTCTCCAGGAGGTTAAGTGACTTGCCCAGGGTTGTACAACTAAGTGTCCGAGGTAGGGTTTGAACCCTGTTCTCCCTGACCCTAATCCCAACATTCTATCCACTATCCACTTGTCCATCTAAGAACAATGGCAGCTGCTACTGCCACACTTATCCCTTCCATAAAATGCTGCCACCAATGATAGACATTTATCAAGTGCCTGCTGTTTTCTTGGTCTTCAATACGGCCTGACCAGTCACTCTTCATGTCCCAGCCTATTGTGATCTCTGTGCTGCCTTGCCGTCCCCTCCTTGATTTGTTCCCTCCCCACTGACTTCTTTGGGGACACCACAGGAGTATAAGGGATAGAGTGAAAAGATACTATGAGTGATCATCTACTCCTTCAGGGCTTCTTAATTTGGGGTCTGCCAACTTGTTTTTCTTAAAGTATGTTTTAATAAGTATAATTCAATATAATTGGTTTCCTTGGTAATTCCATGTATTTTATTGTATGCATTCAAAAACATTATTTTTAGAGAAGGGGTCCATAAGCTTTACTAGACATTGTCAAAGGGGTCCATGACACACAAAAATTGATTGGGATTCATTGAGATTCCTTTCCAGCCCCTTCATTTTGTAGCTGAGGAAACTGAAGCCCAGGAAAGAGAAGTGAGGTGTAACCTCACTGGAGGCAGAGCTCAGCAGGATCTCTAGTCTGACAGCCCTCATTTTATAGATGAGGAAATTGAGGTTGTGACTTACCCAAGGTCATACAGGTAGTAAGCATCAGAGGCAGGAAGTGAACCCTCATCCTCTGACCCTAAAATTAGTTTTTTTCTACTTTACCACCTGACTTACCTGAGGTTAGGTAGACAGTAAGTAGCAGAATCACAATTCCAATGAAAGACCTCTTTCTCCAATCTCACTGTTGGCCATGATTCACGACCTCGCTCAAAAACTTTCAGAGACCCCTCCATGATTCTCAGAACACAAGTTCCTTCCCTTGACTTTTAAGACCCATCACAATTGGCTTTCCAAGATGGTACAATGGATAGAGTCCTAGACCTGGATTCAGGAAGTCTTGAATTTAAATTCAACCTCAAATGCTTACTGGCTATGTGATGTTGGGCAAGTCATTTAACCTGTGTCTGCCTCAGTTTCCTCAACTGTAAAATGGGGATAATAACACCACCTACCTCCCAAACTTGTTGTGAGGATCAAATAAGAGCATGTTTCTTAAGTGCCTGGCATATGGTATCCCCTTCCCCCTTTCCTCTCTTCCCTTCCTAGTCTTATTTCATACTACCTTCTGTCACAAATGTCAGATTCCAGACTAATGGTCTACTAGCTATTTCCTAAATTAAATAAACTATTTCCCATCTCTGAGTCTTTGCCCAGGCTGTCCCCCATGCCTGAAATATACGCCTCCCTCCCCTTCAGCTCTTAGAAGTCCTTATCTTCTTTTAAGGCTTGGCTCAGCTCCCACCTTCTTCCTTAATCACCCCAGCTGCTAGTGCCTTCTCCCTCCTCAATTTTCCTCATATTAGACTTATCTGATAATTACAATAATTATAATAGATAGCAATTTATATAGCTTATGTGTTATCTAACTTTATCTTCATAACAACCCTGGGAGGTAGGATTTTAAAGATGAGGAAACTGAGGTTGACAGAGGGTAAGTGACTTGCCCAGGGTCACCAGCTAGCAAGTGTCTGAGGTTAGATTTTAACTCAGGTCTTCCTGAGTCCAAATGCAGCACTCTATGCACTGTGCCACCTCCCTGCCTCCATCTCTCCCCTCCCCACATAAGAATGCAAGTTCTGTGGGGACAAGGGCTGTTGGGGTTTTCATCTTTTAATTCCCAGTACCCAGGACAGTGCCTGACGCATAACAGATATTTAGTTCGTGTTTAAGAAATTGGTGAATGGAATTCTCCTCTGTCTGAGTGCCTCCCTGACCTGACCCAGCCTAGCCATCCCACATTGGGTACCTACCCCTGGATGTCTGCTCACAGAACCACACACAAACCCAATTCCCCAGCCAGACAATTCCCGCATGCCCCAGCAATTGCTTCAGGTGGATAAATATGTAATCTGCTGACCTTTCATGGCCTTGGGGAAAGAAGGGAGGGAGGGAGGAAGGGGGAGGAAGGAGCCAAAAATAAAATAAATGAACTAAGAAAAAGCCCAAGTGCCCGCAAACAGTCTCAACTGCCGGGAGATGTGAGGGTCGGAGCACAATCCTGCTTTGTTTGTGTTCTAAAATCCTGCCATGAAGAGGATGTGCTAATTAACCAAAGAACTTCAAGAAACTCAAGTCCTTGAAGAAGTTTTTAATTAACATTTCTCGGAAGGTAGGGATATAGCAGCATCGAGAATTTTGCCGAGAGGGAGCTGGGATGTCCAAGCCATTTCAGGTAACCCTGTTTCCTGGCTAAAGGATTCACTTCATATGGGGGATAAGCAGGTAGAAGGGATGGTGAAGCTAAGCCTGGGAAGATGATTCAGATCATCCTAGTTGTGCTAGGGCAATGGGCTGGGGGAAGGGGAGGGAAGGATGGTGGGAGGGAAAAGCTCCTGGAAGAGCTGAGGACTGCAAAAGCTAAGGAGGGGGGCCCTCTGGACATAGGCCAAGGGGGTTCTGGGAACATCCAGCCTAGGAAAAGTAAGTGGAGTGTGAAGGAGTATCTTGGAGTCAGTGAGATAGATGCTAAAGGAAAATCCAAAATCACTCCCTTGTTGGGAACGGTGCCAAGGAAGATTCTTGGCCACAATGAGCCCTTTGCTATCTACTGGCTGTCCTACTTGGGCTTTTTGGGAGAATGATGAATTTGGGTATTTCAAGACCCTGTAGAATCAGAGTAGCAATGGATCGGTCAGTCGGTAATCAGCTTCCCACGCACAAGGTCCCGTGCGAAGTACTGGGCATACAGCTTGTTGTTGCTCAGTCGTTTTTGGTTGTGTCCAACTCTTCCTGCCCCCATTTGGGGTTGTCTTAGCAAAGATCCTGGAATGGTTTCCCATTTCCTTTCTCCAGCTCATTTTACAGATGAGGAAACTAAGGCAAACAGGGTTAAGTGACTTTGAGTCTTCCTGACTCCAAGCCAGGCACTCTATCCACTGCATCACCTGGCTGCCCTGCAGAGAAAGACAAAAATAAGGTCCTTGCCTTTAAGGCACTCACAATCTAAATGGGGGAGGGGGGGAGGACATGCAAATCACTGTGTACCCACAAGAGATACAGGGGAAATGGGAGGCAGTCTCAGAGGGAAAGCACTAGAGGAGAGGAGAGTTAAGAGGATACCCCTGGCTTGACAACTATATAGTCATGCTTCTGAGAGTAAATCACTTTCATTTCTCCTATTCTGATGCTCATTAGACTCAGCCTTAGCCCAGAGGTCCAAGGACTAGGGGAGCTACAAATCCCCAGATTCCCTCATTGTCTCTCCATCTCTTTGCCCCCTTCCGTCCCAACTCCAACCTGCTGCTACGTCAATTCCGCAAAAGCCCAGGCTAGTCGCTGAATGATGTTATGATGTGAGCGTACCCTCAGTTCTCATAGCAAGTGTGTATCCAAGGACATTCACAAGTACCAGAAGAAACAGTCAAACTTCTACTCAGGCACTTTTTTTTAAACAAATGATGGGGCAAAAGAGGAAGGCAACTGTAGCAAAGCTCACGTCGATTCACATATCCCCCATAACGACAGTCCAAAGACCATCCTCAATCACCAGAAGCCCCCTACCCCAATTTAGTCATCTTCAAATGCCATCCCATGTCATCATGTGGGGCACTAGAGGGAAATGATATTGGACTAGAAATCCAGTAAACTTTAGTTTGCTCTGCCTCAGTGACTGGGAAAGGTCACTTCTTTCTCTCAGTCTGTTTCCTCTGTAAAAATGAGAGGAAGGGATGGTTGGCACTAATGGTACATAAGAGATCTTCCAGCTTTAATAAGCATCTGTCTTATTGCTCTGGTCAGGAACGTGGGACAGTTCCCCACTGCCTACCACATCGTCTGGGGGCCATCTCCCATTGTCCTGATCCATATCTGGCCACTGGACCCAGATGACTCTAAAGGAGAAAGTGAGGCTGGTGACTCTGCACAGCCCTGCCTCACTTACATCTGATTCACTTGCAAGTCACAGCATCACCTCCCTGATGTCACAGTCCTCTTTGAGAACAAAGGACAAACAATAACAGCTACCACATCTAAATTCTTGCTTGTGTTGTCTTTCACCATCGGATCAGTCCCCTCGCTGCCAGTGTCCCACCCGCCCGTGTAGATTCCACACTAAGTGCCTTTGTTCATACTACTCCATCCTGGAAGGCTCTTCCCACTCCCACTCCCATTTCAAATTCTACCCATCCTTTAAGGTTCAGTGATAATCTAGCATCTTTAGTATCCTCCTCTCACATATGGACTCCCCAGAAAGGCTAGATCAGATTCAATGTATTTTGTGGGTCCACCAATACTCAAAAACACATAGTCCATGAGCCCTCCGCCTGATATTTTTACTTTTACTAATTCTTTACTTTACTAATTCTTAATGTAATTATACTAAGTACCATTCATCAATCAGAAATCACATCCAGTTTGAAGCAAAAGTATTTAACAAAAAAGTAAAGTAAAAATAAAGAGCAATAAAGCATTTTCCCCTTAACTCCAGAATACTCTCTCTCTCTCTCTCTCTCTCTCTCTCTCTCTCTCTCTCTCTCTCTCTCTCTCTCTCTCTCTCTCTCTCTCTCACACACACACACACACACACACACACACACACCCCATATATTGATAGATATCAATAATATGTGTATGTCTATCTATCTATAGCATCTGAGCATAGATTTAAAGCTGAAAGAAACTTTAGAATCCTTCTACTCCAACTCCTTCATTTTATAGATAAGGAAACTGAGGTCTGTCCAGGATAAATGACTTGCTCACAGTGAATAGCAGAGTCAAACACAGGTGCTTGGAAGCCAAACCTACATGATTCTCACTGTACTGTGCTGTTTCAGTGCTTGGTTCCAAAATCTTGCCTCTGTGTGTTTGTGGGAGTGGGACAGCTAGGTGGCACAGCACTTAGAGCACTGGATAAAGTCAAATCTGGCCTCAGACACTCATTAGCTGTGTGACCCTGGACAAGTCACTTAACCCTGTTTGCTTCAGTTTCCTCACCTGTAAAATGAACTGGAGAAGGAAATGGTGAACCACTCCAGCATCTTTGCAAAGAAAACCTCAAATGACTCAATTTTTTTAAATGAATGTTAAAATTTTTCTTTACATGTAATTGAGGGGGGAATAAATATTGTTTAAAAAAAAACCCAAATGGAGTCAGGAAGAGTTGGGTATGACTGAAAATAACTGAACAACAACAACAATGTGTGTGTATGTGTGTGTATGTGTGTGTGTGTGTGAGTGAAAAAGCCTCTCAGACTTTGATATGACCTATAATGATAACAATAAATAATAATAAATAGCAATTCTCTCCTTGTCCCAGTCCCATTTGAATTTAGCCATAATCCCCTTCCCTCAATATGGCTATGCTTCCACAAGTGTATATATCAAGATTTTAGAGGTAGAAGGGACTTTAAAGATCATATTCTAGTCAATCCTTTCCCACCCACCCCCTACTCTTTCTCTCTCTCTCTCTCTCTCTCTCTCTCTCTCTCTCTCTCTCTCTCTCTCTCTCTCTCTCTCTCTCTCATCAGTACTTATGATTTCATCAGTCTGAAGTCCCAGTGTAGGGACTCTCTCCACCCTTCAGATGGACACCTCTTCTCATGTATAATCTGTTATCTGGGGCACAAGACATTAAGTGACTTTACTCATTATTAAGCAGCTGATGTGCCTTAGGCAGGACTCCAGCCCAGGTCTTCCTGACTCCAAGGCCAGTGTCCTCTCCACTAGAACATGCTCTCTCTCCTCTAGGAACCAAAGCCCAAAAGTCTATTACAGTGGTTTTCTCAAGATCCCATGGGGTCTTAGTAGAAGAACCTGGATTTGAACTCAGGTTCTCTGACTCTAAATCCAGGGCTTATTTCAGTATGCCACACTTCCTCTCATATGACACATCCCTTTAAATGCCCTGAAAAAAGGTAAGAGAGTGGCTAATAAGTAGTTACCATTCATTAGACAAAATTACAGCTTTCATCTCTTAGCAAGTCAACCTTCATCAGGGTCTGCAAGGCCCAAAGACACATCGCTTTTGTCCCTGCTGCCTCTTAAATGCCTGATTTCCTAGTGCAGGTGGGAACACGTTGGCTCAACAGCAGGCTTAAATCTCTACCTTCATACCGGAGGCGCCTCCCTAAACCAAGCCAGAGAGAGACTGATTTTCAGCCAGAGGTCTGGTGTTTGCCAGCTTCTTGTCCCCCTCCTGTGATAAGTAGGTACTTTTCAGGGCCTGTGTTTTCATGCCCCTTTGTTGCCTGCTGTGGGATGGTCAAAGAGACTAGGCTGCTACAGGGGGGCACTTCCCCAAAGGCCCAAGGAAAGGACCAACTGAGTCCAGTCAAAGCATAGCATTCACTTTAAAAATAGATTTAATAGGTCTTCCAGAGCCTTATCATTTGTCCTGCCAATATACCCTCAGGGGCTCCTGGAAATTGTCATCTGCCCAACTGTTGGGTCTTTAGGATTTCCAGGTCTTTCTATCTATCCTGCAGCCAGATTCTTTAATATAGTCTCTTAAAATTTTTGTTTTTGTTTTTTGGGGGTTTTTTTGGCAATTGGGGTTAAGTGACTTGCCCAGGGTCACACAGCTAGTAAGTGCCAAGCGTTTGGTCTGAGGCCGGATTTGAAGTCAGGTCCTCCTGACTACGGGGCCGGGGCTCTATCCACTGTGCCACCTAGCTGACCCTATTGTCTCTTAAAATAAAGGTATAAGAAGGTGTGTAAGGAACGGTCTGGCTTTTTAAAATTTCTATTCTTAATGCTTAGCACAGTACTTGGCACAAAGTAAGCACCTAATAAATGCTTTTTTAGTCATTCATCCATCCACTCGTTTGTTCTCATACACCCCTTTTGTCTTATCAATCGCCAAATGGTGTTGATTTTAATTTTACGACATCTCTCCCCTCCATTCACTTCTCTCCACTCACTTGGCCACTGCCCTAGCCTAGGCCCACTCACTCAGACTGTTGGAGAAGGGGATGACTTGGACAAGGAACAAATGAGTGGATGGATGAATGACTAAAAAAGCATTTATTAAGTACTTACTTTGTGCCAAGTACCGTGCTAAGCATTAAGAATAGAAATTTTCTAGCTTCCCAGCTTCCAGGCATTCCTCTCTCCAATCCACCCTCCATACCCTCTGCCAAAACAACATTCCTAAAGCACAGGCCTATTAGCCCAGGCCTTTGGGCAAGACTTTTCAGTGCTGCTCCATCATGCCTGAGGTAAAATACAAACTCCTCCACTGAAGAGTTAAAGCCCTTTACAACTCTACTCCAGCCTACTTTTCCAAGTATGTTTCAGATGACTCCCTTTCACACACTCTGCATTCCAGCCCAGCTGTTCTATTCAATCTTCCTTGAACCTGGCCTCCTCCACCTCCATTTGCCACTTGCCTGAAATTCTCTCCCTTCTCATCTCTATCTCTCAGTATCCCTAGCTCCCCTCAAATCTCAATTAACATGTCCCCTCCTGCATTCTGATTCCCCCAACTGTTAGCACTTTTTCTCTCTCTCTTTAAGTTATCGTATATATATATATATACTTAGATGCATGTCAAGTTATGCTATCTACACATATGTATACTATATGTGTGTATATATAAATATATATTTTATTTATATATATATAAATATATTATATATATATATTATATATATATATATATATATATATATATGTAAACTCTATTTACATGTTGTATCCCTTTGAGTATCAGGACTTTTGTGTTTCCTTTTGTCCTGTACCCTCAGCACCAAAAACAATACATTGCACATAGTAGGTATGTCATAATGCTTGTTAATCTCAAGGGAATTGGATATAATTAGGCTTAAGAGGCAGCTTTCCTTTGCTAATTCAGTTGGACTTCCTTGATTCGAAACTGATATCCCTTAGAAAGAGTCAATATCTTCCCTGGTCCTTGGATTTGGCATAGAGCATAAAGTGAATATAATCCAGTGCTCAGAGGCATTAAGGGGCAGACTATAGGTATTCAAACACAACACACACACACACACACACACACTCTCACACACACACCCCTAATACTTGCAAATTGGAAGCCCCAAGCAACTAGTCTGTCAGGTTGAAGTTACTCTGTAGGTCAACACCTCTAAAACTATAGTTCACAAGCCCCCAGCACTGCATACCCCTTGATCAGTCAGGCAGAGGATACAAGTAGCTCAAAGCTAAGGCATTTACTGATATAGCATAGTAAGAATAGTACGTACAAAACATTTGCTCCATAAACTTAGAGTGCATTCAAACAGAAATGCACCCAGTATTGGTGGGAAAAGTAAACATAAACATATAGTCGGTCCACTAGTAGAAAGGTGCACACATAGGGAACACAGGGGGCCAAGACAATTCATACTTCTGATGCTGCAGGACTCCATGGTATTTCCACTTCTGCTAAAGTCCCCAAACCAGTCTCCAGTGGGCATGGCATGTGTTCTGGGCAACTCATAGTACTATGAGGCTTTCGTGCGTTCTCTTTCCTCTTGTGGTCCTCATGCTCCTTCTCTGGACCCAGCGTCTCTACTGGATAGATCATTTGGCTGTGCTCCTTACATCTGCTCCTCTTCGTATCTCTGCTGGACTCTACAGCTGGACTCAGTGGGCCTTCTCTCTGCAAGGGGCAATATCTCCTTCTAGCTGAATTATTCTTCCCAAAACATCACTGCTGATGGAAGGGGAAGAGGAGAATAAAATTCCCTCCTTTACCCACCCTGAACTTCAGGAGAGGTGCAAGGGATAAGGAGAAGAGTAATTCCCTCTTGAAAGCTCTCTTCTCAACTGCCATTAATGATTACATCTTGACTAACTCCAAAGTTTGAACATTTGTTTTATAAAGGCCATCATAAGTACGACTCATTGATCTCAAGCTCAACTAGAAACAATCCCTGTCAGCTGCATATTGATTGAGAAAACCACATACTAACATTATAGATGTTGTATAGTATTTTATTTATTTTGTTAAACAGCTCTATTTACATTTTAATCGGATTGGGACCAAACTTGGGAGGTCTGAAGGTGGCTGGCCTAACGCAGCAAGTGCCTGTATCTCCCAGTGTGGCTGGTCCTTTAGCTACCCAATGAACAACTACCCTGTAATTTCATCAAGTTTGATTTCAGCAGCTTTTTCATATGTACTAAAGGAGAAAGGAAGTTTAAACATTTCTTTGAGCTTCCTTTCTACTGCCTTTAATTAAGAAAAGGAAAATAGTCACCTATAATCTAATTAGATTGGAAGTAGTGGGCTAAAGTTAAAGACCCAATGGTCTTCAGAAGACTCTCCACTTGGGGAAAGTTTAGCAATAAATAGCTCACTCTCTTAGTGAGCAGAGAGACGGGGAACAGTTCCTTCCCTTTGTTCTTGGGGGAGAAAAACCAGTTGTAGTTTTCTGCCACATTTCTAGTTTGGAGCTGGGAGGACTGGTTTGGCTTCACGTCAGGGTAGACCCAGCTGACCCCAAGAGAGAGAATCTAATTCTTGTGTGTCTTGTGTATTTTAAGTTGCTGTTAATAATTATGTTCTTTATTTATAGAAGTCGTTTTTGTTAGGCCAGCAGGTTGGTTCAAAGCTAGAAATGTCTCTAAAAGAATCAACAAAGAAACTAATTGAGACAATTAGTCCCTTCCATAAAGTAGCAGGATACAAAACAAACCTGCAAAAACCATCAGTATTTCAACCCAATCATTATACTTCCTTCAAGAGCCTCCAGCTCTGCAGACAATACATGTTTCCCCTGAGCTGTCTTCATTTTGGAGATGTCAAACAGAAGGGCAGTATGGGACAGTATAGCTCTAATTCCTAGAGATAACAGATTTCTGTATCCTAATCAGATATGGAAAAGAGTGTTCTGATCTTATGCTCACCACCTCATTCAGTCAATCACTGCCCTAAAATCCCTAGGAACTAGACATTAGAAATGTTTCCATTTTCTAGTTTCTAGGAGTTCTGGGGCAGTGATTGGCTGAATGGGGTGGTGAGCACAATATCAGAACACTCATCTTCTTCTATATCTGATTAGGGTACAGAAATCTGTTATCTCTGAGAACTAGGATGCTACAAAAAACTTCATTTGGGCTAAGATGATGACTGTCACAATTTTCAAAAATGGTGAGAGAGATCTTCCCAGTAGTTTAGAGATGTGAGGCAGAAGAACGAAATTGAAATAAATTGCATAGGTAAGCAAAAAGGCATACAATCAAAGTATCCTTAGGAGTTTTATTTGTCTTCTAAATAGCTTTTTTACCCTCCCATTGCCAAGGAAAATGGCCTTGAGGCTTGCTCCTTGGGGGAAGACAACAGAACATTTGCTCAAAGATGTTAACAACTTTCTCTTGAGATTCTATGAGAAAATGAATGATTGCTGCCCTATAGGAAGGTAGAGGGTATTATTCTTAATATAAGAAGGGAAATTCTCACCTTACCATTTTGTCTATGTAAAGATGTGTATACTTACATGCATTTTTCATTTACACTCACAGAGGAAGGCCAGCATTTGCAATTATAAAATTCCAAAATAGTAAACATATTTTAGATACATTGTGATCAGGGATATAGAACCACGAAGATCATATATTATGGAATGTATTGCTGCAATTAAAGTTCTGTTGGCCCCAATATAGGAAGACTGTGGCCTCAGCACACTTGGTAGTGAGCAAATTGCTCAACACCAGGAAGCTAGGAACTGCTCGTGAATGTGCAGTAGAAATGAACCTGAACATGTTGAGGTCAAAAAACAAACTGGTAGGTTGCCCAGATATTGTATTCTGAGTAGCAAGCTACTCAGCTACCCCACTTTGGTGCCAATGCAAAGCCAATCCTCCTGCAAGTGGAGCCCCATATAGTGGTTGATAGGCTTCCTTCTTTGGAAAACTGTTCATGTCTTCCATCTATGTGTCGCTTTCACTTCTCTCTCACCACCACATGGACACAAGAGAGCAAGAAGTGTTAGTTAGTTAGTTAATTAGTTAATTAGTTAACCTTCCCTTGTACCCTAAACAAGGTAGGATTTCTGATCATAATGACTCACACACCAACCTGAGGTTTCAAATCAACCTCTTATATTTCTGGTGCTAGCTGGCTATGCTAATAGATAATACAGTAGGCTGGTATACTTGCTTCCCCATTGGGTTCCTTCTAGGACAAGAATGAGACAACTTTGTCCAAAGTCAGTGACATCATCTCCAACTACAAGGCAGGGAATGAGCCAGACTAGGGTGCCTGACTACAATAAGAGAAGACAAGTAGACTATGCAAACACAGCCTGCATAGTATCAGAGAGAGCCCAAGGCTCAGTGCACCAACACTAGAGAATTGCCCAATGAATTAAGATGCCAAATACTAAGACAGCAGTAAGTAGAAAGATACTTCCATGATGCTTTTTAATAGCACCACTCTGGTCGAGGCAGGTGGTGAGGGATAGGGAGCTTGAAAGCCAGTCATGACCCACTGCTGGGATTGGCCCTGATGTTGGAGGACTACCATTGAGTCGTACATAATTAGCATTAAGAACCCAGGCAAAAAGGTAGCTCTCATTACAACTTGTCATTAATTTTGACCTTAATGGTATTGTTAAAGGTCTATCTGGTCTAATGCTTTTGTTGTTTCTTTTAACTGACTTTCAAAAAACAGCCCAACTAGCCTGGTATGTTTCCATCTTGCCTCACACCTTAGGCAACAGGGAGAAAAGAAAGGTCTCACAATCTGTGCCTCCATGGCATTATGGTCTGAGATTCTAATCTGTACAGGAACACCTGAAGGGCAGCAGACATTTGGTTGAAGAAGATGGCCTGATACCACTCTGCTTTTTGCACACCCGTTCCCTATGCTTAGGAAAGGTTAATGTTACTGCCATGGTACTCAGCTGCCTCTCATTAGTGGCACATGCTTTAGGAAAGACTTGCCAGGATGTTAGTCAGATGTCATGGTAATGTCAGCATCCATGGCACTTTCCAGAGTAGAAAATGGGCTCAGGGATAGTTTAGGGAGACTTTCTTTGCTTCTTATGTGGCATCTTTCTTTTGAATACCAGAACATGGTCTTAATATGGTATAGAGAAAGTAAAAGTCAATGCAATCCAACAAGCAGGGCCCTAGGCTTGGAACTGGGGATAACAAAGACAAAAATGAGAACTATCAAAGCATACATCTCTATAGGGAAGGTGAAACAAGATCAGAAATCAGCAGGAAACCACGAAATGTTCTTCTATGTCAGTGAGGATTCTCAGCCTCTCCCTGAGATATCTAGAATCTGAAATCTATATTTCAGCCACTCAACTTAACACCAGCAATTAACAAAGTGCCTGGCATACGTTGTTATTATTGTTCAGTCATTCAGATATGTTCTACTCTTCGTGACCCTGTGGACCATATCGTTCCTAGACCTGGGTTTTTTGTTTGTTTGTTTTTGTTTCTGTTTTTGTTTTTTTGGCAAAGATACTGGAGAGGTTTGCCATTTCCTTCTCCAGTGGATTAAGTAGGTGCTTAATAAACGCTTGCTGACTCAGTTTGAACTTACTTCTCAAACCGTGTTCAGGTTTGTGCTATAAGTAATAAGGAAAGAGACAAATTGAGAGAAATCGAGCAAGATGTGATTGAACTGATACAGAGTGAAATGAGCAGAACCAATGGAACAATATCTGCAGTGGCTACAATAATATGAAGGAAAGCAGATTGGAAAGACTTCAGAACTCTGACAAACACAGCAACCCATTACAATGCCAGCAAAACGTTGAGGAGTATGCTGCTCACTTTCTGGCAGAGAGAAGGATTAAAGGTGCAGAATGAACATGCATTCTCAGACCCAGACAATATGAGAATTGGTTTGCTTTTATTGTGCTAATTTGTTATACAGATGGGTTTGGGTGGGGAAGGGAGAAGGAAGTTGTGGATGTGATTGAGAGGGTAATGATAGTGGTGCAAAAAAAAAAGAGAAGGATCAATAAAACATTGAAAACTACACATACTAGAGCAGAAAGTTCAGAAGGCTGCACAGACAAGCAGGGAGGACATTACTATGGCTTTAAATTTAATACACACTTTAACAAAAAAAAACTATGTTAAGAAGTACACAGTTTCAAATGTAATTAATTGTTTTTCTGTTCTTGGTATATTGAAATATTTATGTTTATTATGTCTGAGTTCATAGTAATAAAAACATTTTAATACAAAGCACTGTGGCAATAAGGTCCTTGGAAAATAAATAGTAGGTTTGGGTCTCTTCTCTCCTAATGAGAAGGAGGAGGAGGAGATGAAGGAGAAGGAGGAGGAGGAGGAGGAGAAGGAGAAGAAGGAGAAGTAAAGGACAAGGAGGACAAGGATGAGGACAAGGCGGTTGAAGAGGAGGAGGAAGAGGAGTGTTGGTAGGTGGTTCACTACTGATGACATACTATGGCATGTGTACACTTGGATTAATATGAGAGAGAGAGAAGTCTGCCTCTGCCATCTTCCTGGGGGTATATGACATGACAAGACAGTCCCAGGAGGTATGTCAAATCTAACAACCACTACCCATTTCTGGTGATTTATATGGCGATAAAGGATATTGCCGAAAGGAAACTAGAAATCATCACTAGTTAGGATGAAGCCCTGATAAATCAGTCCTCCAAGAAATTGTAGAGCTTTGGGGCAGAGATGGTGTTTTCATCATTGCTGTCAATTGAAAGAAGGTTTTTCTGAAGAAAAAGGTGGATTTGGGAAATGAAGAGCTGATTAAGAAGACACTGTCTGAAAACTGGATTTTGACTTCTGAACCATGGCTTAAAATATAGAAATGATAGGCTCTTAGAGGCCCAGGATGGAGCACACCTAACAAGAACTGGTAAAATTTTATTTACCTTGAGTCTTTCAAATCTGATCAAGAGGGCTTAAAATTGAAAAAGGAGGGGGAGAAATAAAACTTTCTACATTTATCTTCCAAGTCATATTTCTTAGACAGTATCAGCTACTACAGAGAAAGAATAATAGCAGGAGATAGGCTCAATAATTCAGAGCAGACAAGATCCAAGAAGGCAGCTAACATAAAAACCCACTGCCTCAGATACACACACACGTGTGTGTGTGTGTGTGTGTGTGTGTGTGTGTATGTGTGTGTATGTACAAAGTCTAAGTGATAAACAGAACAAATTAGAGGGCAGATTCCCCAAATGCAGGTAAAAAAAAATTCACATTTGTTGGTATCACTGAGAACAGGGGCATGTAAACTAGAGAGACATAGGTGTCCCTGAAACTAGAATGCTTTTGAAAAGGCACACCTTGTACGAAAGGAGCTGAATACATAATGAAGGAGAGAGAAACAATGAATATTAAGAAATATATAGCCAAGACACCAGGGAGGGAAGGCATGATTTGGGTAAACGTCAATGGAAGGGAAAAATAAAATTATGTTGAAATGGTACTGTATTAAAGACATTTGGACAGCAGGAAGAAATGTATAAGGAATCTGCAAACCTGGAATGGATACACAGTAAAGTAGGAACAGGAAATTTCAAATAACTAAATTTCTACCAGAGTGGTTTCTCAAACAAAAGCAGAGTAGCCAATAAATTCTTGACTTCCCACAGTTATCATTTCAGACATCAAAAAGCAGAGGAAGTAACAAGGAGAATGGATTTTGACCAATGAGAAAGAATAAGTTCTTGAAGAAAAAATAATTGGAATCTTCAGGGGAAAGAGAGCACTCTATCTTAGAGTTCATGATAGCACAGAAGAGAAAAACTCGACATAGCCTGAAATGCACCCTAGATTGTGTGAGAGCAGATTTCAAAGAGCTCAGAGAAAATACTGGAAGAATGCCTTAGTCTAAAATTCTATAGAGGAAGTCAAGCCAAGAGGGATGGAAAGCTGTCAAGAATGAAATTCTCAAGATGCAAACAGAAGCAATTCCCACAAAGAATAAAAGGGGGAGTTGCCTAAAGAAATCAATGTGGAAACACAGGGAACTGACCAACACACTTAAATTGTTTAATGTCACCGTCATCATCATCATCATCATAAGTACAAGACCTGCGATTTCATTGGTATAGGGAACTATAACTCTTTGCAGACAGTTTGTTGCTCTATTTAAAGAGTCTTAAAGAGTCAACTAAAAATTAATTGAAACAATTAAGAATTTTAGCAGTCACAGGGTATAAAATAAACCCACATAAATCATCAACTTTTTTAGTTCATCATTGTAGCTTATTGAGATATTTTTGAATCTTGATTCTGTCACCCAACATTAGATATTTGGCACCAGCAAATTTGATATATGTGTCATCTATACTTCCATCCAATTAATTGATAAAAATTAAAATAAAAAAGCACACGGTCATATATAGATCTCCAAGGCTCTTCTCAAAAGCCCTACCTTCCCAATTTATATTGATTCATTAATGACTGCTCTTTGAGTTTGATCATTCAACCAATTCCAAATCCATCTAACTTTACTATTATTTAGCTCATTTCTTCCATCTTGTTCAAGAGGATAATGGGAAGCTTTCTTCAATGCCTTGTTGAAATATAGGTACACAATGCTCACAGTGTTTTCCTGATATACCAGCTTCATAACCCTGTCAAAAAAAGGAAATGAGATGAGTCTGGCATGACATGTTCTTGATGAGTTATACTAGCTCTTAGTGATCACAGCTCCCCTCTCTGAATGCTTACAGATGAGTCCTTTAATACGTTCTAGAATTTTGCCTAGCACATATATGCTCTGCTACTATTTCAAAACTCATTCAAAGAGAGTTGAATCCTGCTACAATTTGGATTGCTGTCTAAGTTTATATATCTCTAGAGCCATTTACAGTCTGAGAGAGAAATCCCTCTGGGTCACCCTCTGGTTTGAAAAGGAGACCCATAAAGGGGGGAAAAGGCTTTGCATCTGTTTTGCTGTGAGACGAGACTTGGCTTTCATGAAAGCTGATTGCATAAAATGAAATTCCCTGATATTTGAAGAGCTGGCTAGGGAACAGCTCTATGACCTTACTGTTAGAGATGAAGAAAATGCTCAGAGCCACAGAGCAGATGTGAGGAGTTTATCAGTTGTCTAGCTTAGAACAATTCATTACTTTTTTAAAAGTGTAACACCTCCTCAGCATCTTGCCTATGGTGGCTGCGTGCTAAAAGAGCTTGAGATTGACAGAGAAATAATTTTGCCCAGAAGGAAAACTGTGTGGACCAAAAGGGAAACAGATAGCAGAGAAACATTTTTACCCAGCAGGTCACACATGGTGTAAACAGTTCTCTAAATAGACCAAGGATACCAAGGCCTACTATCCAAAGTCATGTATTGCCCCAAACACATAGGTTTCCTTACTCATGTGTCTCTCTGCTAAGTTTCGGTGTGTGCCCACTCTGTCTCTCTCTCATAGAGACTGTGTGAATTGGTAGGATAGCATCCTCCAGGTTTATTGGGTACTGTTTTATTTTGATTATTACTGTTTTCTATTGGGTAAATGTTATGCTTGTTCCTCCTCTTGTCTTATCATTTAATATATGTTGCATGTTTAAGAATTAATGGTATCATAAGGATAGATTATGGTATAAATGAATAAATACACTGGTAGGGGCTTAGGAATTACAACAGTGAGTAGTAGAAGTGTATTCCCCCATATGTTAGGAGAGAGGGAGAGAGACAGACAGACAGACAGACAGACAGACAGAGACAGAGACAGAGAATTGTAGCAACATGATTGTAGCTGTGGTTGGCCCCACTCCAGGGAGGAAAAAGACTCACCGTTGTGAGAGCAAGTCAGCCTAGGGGAGAGATATGGGGTTCAGGTGCCACACTGGTTGCCAAATATTTGAGTAATGCTGCCCATATGAGTGGTTCCATAGCCATGACTGAACTACATTTGTATGAATTGAGGCAAAGTGAAGTGAGCAGAATCTGAAGAACAAATTATACAATAAAACCAACAGTGTAAATTATATAATAGCAACATTGTAAAGAAGAACAACTGTGTAAAACTTAAGAACTCTGATCAATGGAATAACCAATCACAATTCCAGAGGTCTAATGATGAGGCACGCTATCTACTTACCAAAAGAGGAGTGAAGAACAAGGTATATTTTCACATAACCAACGGGGATTTGTTTTGCTTGATTGTAAACATTTGTTCCAAGAGTTTTGTCTTTCTTATTCTTTTTTTTTTCTGGGGGTGGGAGAATTAGGTAGAGAAGGGCACTAGTAATAGGGTTTTCAAAGAAGAAAAATAAAAGAGAATCATAGACATTTTTTTCAATTCACACAAAAGAACAGAAGGAAGGCTGAAAGGAAACACAGATCAACAGGACAGTTTTGAAAGTTACATGTTGAATTTATTATATACTTAAAAGGAAAAGCAAGCTCTACCTAATGGAGATTCGTGGTTTGATTACCATCCTTTTTTATATTCCGTCTCAGATATATAAATGTTCATTTTATTTGGGCTTTGTTAAATTCAGAATCAGAAAAAATAATTTTTAAAAGAATCAGTTATTGGGGAATAAAATATTTCCTTGCTATGGTGAGGTTTCTGTTGAGATTAAATAAAATAAATTTATTTGTAATGGATTTAGTTAGCTTTCTTACACGATTTTCTTTATCTTCCCTCAGCAGCATATGAATAGTACACGTCTCTCTTATTACTACTCATCCTTGACTAATAGACTCCATAAAATTCTTCATAATAGAGGAAGAT
This sequence comes from Phascolarctos cinereus, assembly GCF_003287225.1. Taxonomy (NCBI): domain Eukaryota; kingdom Metazoa; phylum Chordata; class Mammalia; order Diprotodontia; family Phascolarctidae; genus Phascolarctos; species Phascolarctos cinereus. Next base: position 368,906,369 of record NW_027556098.1, on the reverse strand, counting down.
AGGGCTAAGAGCTAGCTGTGCTGAATGAAAGTCACCCTTTCAGAGGAAGGGGTAATGTTCAGTAAGGTTGCTGATTTCAAAACTATTCTTTGGATCCTTTTAAAAACATCTCTAGAGCAAGGAATAGTTTACCTGTCAGATTTATGGAGAACGGAAGAATTCATGATCAAACAGGAGAGAGAGAACATTACAAAAAGCAAAATGGATAATTTTGATTAGGTTAAGTAGAGAAGTTTTTACACAAACAAAGCCAATGCAACCAAGATTAGGAGGAAAGTAGAAAACTGGGAAAGAATTTTTACAACCAATGTCTCTGATAAGGCCCTCATTTCTAAAATGTATAGAGAGATAAGTCAAATTTGTAAGAGTACAAGTCATTCCCCAATTGATAAATGGTCAAAGGATATGAACAGGCAGTTCTCAGATGAAAAAATTAAAGCCGTCTCTAATGATATGAAAAAATTCTCTAAATCATTATTGATTAGAGAAACACAAATCAAAACAGCTCTGAGGTACCACATCACACCTATCAGATTGGCCAACATGACAAAGCAGGAAAATGATAAATGTTGGAGAAGATGTGGGAAAATTGGAACACTAATGCATTGTTGGTGGAGTTGTGAAATGATCCAACCATTTTGGAGAACAATTTGGAACTATGTATGCCCAAAGGGCTATAAAAATGTGCATACCCTCTGACCCAGCAATAGCACTTCTAGGGTTATATCCCAAACACATTATAAAAATGGGAAAAGGATCCATATGTACAAAAAATATTTATAGCAGCTCTTTATGTGTTGGCAAAGTATTGTAAGTTAAGGGGATGCCCACCAATTGGGGGATGATTGAAAAAGTTGTGGTATATGAATGTAATGGAATACTATTGTGCTATAAGAAATGATGAGCAAGCAGACTTCAGAAAAACCTGGAAAGACTTATATGGATTGATGCTAAGTGAAGCAAGCATAACCAGGAGCACATTGTACACAGTAACAGCCACATTGTGCAATGACTAACTTTGATAGAGTTAGCCTTTCTCAGCAATGCAAGACAACTCCAAAAGACTCATGATAGAAAATGCTATCCACATCCAGAAAAAGAACCATGGAGTTGGAATGCAGATCAAAGCATATTATTTGCTATTTTTTTCTTCTGTTTTGTTTTGTTTCCTCTTTCTGGTGGTTCTTCCTATTGGTTCTAATTCTTCCTTACAACATCACTAATGTGAAAATATGTTTAATAGGCATGTATACGTATAGCCTATATCAGATTGCGTACAGTCTTGAGGTGGGAAGGGAGGGGAGAAAAATTTAAAACTCAAAAGCTTATGGAAGTGATTGTTGATAAATCAAAATTAATTTAAAAATTTTTTAAAAGCCATCTGTAGTCTTGTTTTTAAAAGGCTAGTACAATCAACAAGTATTTATTAAGTACTTATTATGTCCAGTATGGAAGCCATAAAAACTAATACAATGTTAGGTTCCATTGAAGGAGACAGTTCTCACACCTAAGAAAATGGAGGTATGAATTTGTGTTATTTTTCTAGGGCTGTAGGATCTGTATTAAAATGGAAAGGAAAGGTAATCAATCTCACCTGTCCATATTATTTCCTATATTTAGCAACAAATGCCTCTCTAGCCAAGTTGTTTTGTGATAAATCAGCATCTGGGGCGGGGGAAAGCCTATACATAAAATGTGTATATACACATGAAGTTCCCTAAAGGATATTCTTTACAGTCAACCACAGATGCAAGAGGGTTCTAGACAGCAGATGCTGTAAATCTTCAAGTCTGCATCTGATCAACCTGGGGTGGAGGAATCTAAGGAGAGGTAGCAGCACTGCAGACAGCTTCCAAGTTTCCCCTTAATGACACATTGGCCCCATATTTGTTGTCTATTAAGGATGCTCCTCTAATAACTCTTTTCCTCCTAGAGTTTCTAGGGAAGTGATTGGTAAGGAAGCAAAGTTTTATTTATTAACTCTTTGAGTACTGTAACTAATTGATGGGGGCAGAGAAGAAAGAAAAGAAGGGAGCAGGGAAGAATGCAAATCATCCAATAGATGACTTATTGAGTCTCTTCCTATAGAGACAGAGACCTGATGCCAATACCCTTAAGTGGACTCTGAGGAACTCCCACAGAGCTCAGCAGCCCACTCCTCTGAACAGATGGTCATTAACTGTTAAGGACCTTAATGGCAAAACAAAGAACAAGTATATTATTATGTGTTCAAGGATTAATTGATAAATGGCCAAAGAATATAAACTGGCAGTTTTCAAAGTAAGAAATTCAAGCTTCAATAGCCATTATGAAAAAAAAATTGTTTAACATTGTTGTTCTTCAGTCATACCTGACTCTTTATGATCCCACTTGGAGTTTTCTTGGCAAAAATACTGGAGCAAATTGCCATTTCCTTTTCCCAGTCATTTTACAGATGAGGAAACTGAGGCAAACAGAGTTAAGTGAATTGCCTAAGGTCACCCAGTTAGTAAGGGTCTGGCAACAGATTTGAACTCACAAAGAGGAGTCTTCCTAACTCCAAGCTAGGCACTCTATTCACTGTACTACCTACCTGCCCCAATTAGAGAAGTGTAAATTAAAATAACCATAAAGTCCTACCTCATATATCTCACAATGGCAACATTGATTAAAAAAAAAGGAGGACAACAAGTGCCAGAGGTGCTCTAGAAAACCAGATACATTAATGCATTGTTGGTGAAGTTGTGAACTGATTCTGGAAAGCAATTACCCAAAAAGCTATTAAACTGTGCATACCCTTTATCCCAGCATTACCACTACTAGGTCTATACTCCCAAAGAGATCAAAGAAAGAAGTAAATAACCTGTATATACAAAAATATTTATGATCACCCTATTCGTGATGGCAAAGAATTTGAGGGTACCCATCAATTGGGGAATGATTGAACAAATTATGGTACATGAATATTACAGAATGCTATTGTGCTATAAGAAATGGTGAAGGGGATAGCTTCCAAGACACTTAAAAAGGCTCATATGAACTAATGCAGAGTGAAGTGAGCAGAACCAGGAGAACAATTTATTCAATAACGAAAATATTATAAAGTCAACCAACTTTGAAAGACTTAGGAACTGTGATCATCACAAGGCCCAATCACAATTCCGGAGGACTCACAATGAAACATTCTACCTACTTCCTGCCAGAGAGGTGATGCACTCAGAGTCCACAGTGAGAGATTTTTTTTTCTGACCTTGCCAATATGGAGATTTGTTTTGCTTCACTATGAGTGTTTGTTACAGATATTTTGTTTTTCTTGCTTTCTCAATTGGAAAGTGAGGCAAGAGAGGATAAGATGGGAGGGAGAGATAAGAGGGAGATAAGATGGCTCTTCATTTAAAAAAAATTAATCCAAACAAATAAAACATAAGTTTATTCATGTCTTGATTCCCTAATTTAATTCTTTTATGTCCTGATCCAGTCCCCAGACCCTAAAGGTCTGAACTATAAAAGGTCTGTACCCTAAAGGACTGTACTATAGGCACAGCAGACAGGTTAATATTGTGTGCTTTTTGTTCAGTCCTTGATATATTGGAGGATCTTGCTTCTATGAGAAGGGCAAGCAGGCATTTACAAACGTGTGAATGTGTGTCTGCGATTCTCAGCCAGCAATGTCAATTTGCTTCTGTTCGCAAAGCAAGGATGGAACTTGCAGTTAAAAAATTCTAAATAGCAAACATGTTTTCATACACACTATGGGAAGGGTCAGAGCAACCACAAACCAGATATTAGGAAGTGAATTATGATAGAGTTAACTGGTAAGTGCATTATCCTTTGCCCTGCTCAAGGCATATTTCTAGCTCTGTGTTCAGTTGTGGACATCATATTTTAGAGGGAAAGTTAGTATAAACTAGAGTGTGTCAAGAATGTGGCAATCAGAATAGTCCTCCATACCTGGAACATTCTCTCTCCTCTATTCCACCTACCGATTTCCCTAAGCTCTTTTTACATCCCAACTAAAGTCCTACCTTCTACAGGAAGCCTTCCTCAACCTCTATTAATTCCCAAGCCTTACCTCTGTTAATTATCTCCTATTTATCCTGTTTATGGCTTATTTTGTATATAGTTGTTTACATGTTGTCTTCCCCCACCCCTTAGATTATAAGCCCTTTTCGAGGACAGGAACTGTCTTTTGCCTCTTTTTGTATCCCCGCTGCTTAGCAGAGTGCCTGGCACATAGTAGATGCTTGATAAATGTTGATTGATTGATTGATTTACCCTGAAGCAGAAAAGACTTGATGGGAAGACCTGATAGCCTCCTTCCAGAATTGAAAGGGATGTCTTGGGGAAGAAGGATTCAGAAGAGAGTGGTAGGGAGAGTGCTAGATTTGAAATCAGAGGACCAGGGTTCAAATTCTGACTCTGATACTTATTAATTAAGTAACCTTTGGCAACTCACCTCGTTACTCTGAGCCTCAGTTTCCTTATCTATAAAATGAAAGAGTGGGACCTGTGGGCCTCTAACGTCCCCTCCAACTATGCATCTGTAATCCCATGATCCTAAGACCTGCTATGTTTGACTCCAAAGCATAGGAGTAGGATCAATAAAAGGAAGAGTCAGGGTCAGATTTTGACCCAAGATAAAGCAAAACTTCCTAACAATTAAACAAGAATAGAGATAAAAGTAGAGACTAGAAGGGAGTTTCATTGATAGAAGGAACTTCCAGAAGAGGAATATCTCAGCACCCTGTCTGTAATTTATAAGCTTAAGAGACTTCCTAGGGCACTTAGAGATTAAGTGACTTGCCCAAGGTCACACAACCAGTCTGGGTCAGAAGAGGGACTTGAACCCAGGTGTTCCTCACTCTGGAAGCAGCTCTCTATCCACCATACCATACAAAGCTGTTTGAAACTGGAAAGGGCTTCCATGGGAAGTATCAGGCTCACCCCCATGGATAGCTTTCAAACAAAACCACTTGTTTGGTGTGTGAATACAACTGCAGGGGAGTGAGCGGTTGGGAATGTAGTGGGGATTCTCGGTCAGGTATAGGGTGGGCTCCATCTCAGGCCCCTTTTGACTGAGATCCTGGGATTCTAGGTTCCTGTGAATAGCTGCTTTTGTTTCCCCATCTTTAAAATGGGGGCAATAAGGGAGAGCTGGGTAGAACTCAGCAATTTGTCAGGTGACTTTGAAGGAGCTTTGTGCAGAGAAATGTTGTGTGGGGTGGGGTTATTCATAGCCTCTTGCTAAGCTCCCTACCTCGAAAGACTTCAGATCTGAATTTGCATTTGTTGTTTCCAAAAGTAGAAACTGAGCTGGTAGACAGGACCCATGAATGAAAAGAGGGGAGCAAGGGGAGAAGCCGCTACTTTAGACTTGCAATTTGGGAGCACGTGCGTTAATTCCAAATGTAACTGGCAAGGGAAGTTCAGGAGATGTTGCTTTATGCCCTCATTACAGGTGATTGCTTGCTACAACACTGCCTAGGCAATGTGGAACACCAATGCTGGACTGGCGGCCTGGAAAAAAATCACACAGACAGACCTAGAGTTTTTGAGAGTTAATTGGCTCCCACCAAAGGATGGGGATGGAACAGAGCCTGCATCCCTGTCACTTAGGACTCCCACGGAGGCAGTGGGATGGTATTCAGATAGGAAGAGATTAAAGCCACTTTTCTTCAACTTGGTTTCCCACTTGGATCTCATTTCAGAGATGGCTGAAGCATTATGGAGGTGCAAGCCTCCCGAGGCTGCCTGCGCCCCTCTGCTAACACACAGCATTCCTGCTGTCCTTGGCCTCTAATACAGGAGAAAATGGAAAAAAAAGGTCCTGCTCGTCCTTGATGGACAAAAAGGAAGGATGGTCAGGGAGGAATGTAGGGAGGCCTGTATTGAGTGAGTACCTACTCTGAGTTCAATCCTGTGCCAAGGTATAGTATGAGAAATTTTTAAAAAGAGAGAGGGAGAGACATGGTTTCACCCCACCAAGAAATCAATGCTCTAGTTGATGGAACTTAGCTAACTTATCAAGAACAATGAAAACAAGATGGGGAAGGTGGAAAATAAAATTAGGTGCCAGCTTATGAGTACTCAGGAAAAGGGTAGGATATAGAAACACAGAACTCAGAGCTGGAAAAAAAAAAGGTGGGGGTGGGAAGGGGAGTAAGTTGTAAGAAGATTGGAAAAGGAGGAAGGGGCCAAGTTATAAAGGGCTTTAAAAGCCAGCAGAAGATTTTAGATTTGGTGTTATAGAGGTAATAGGGAGTCACTACAGTTGACTGATTGAACAAGGATATAGAGAATGAAGATACAGAGAAACATACACTTTAGAAGGATCAATGTGACAGCTCAGTGAAGTATGGACTGGAGTGAGGAAAGATTGGAGGCAGGGAAATCAACCAGGAGGTTATTATATAGTCCAGGACTGAGGTGATGGGGGTCTGCACAAAGATGGTAGCAGCATCAGAGGGCATACATAGAAGAGATGGTAGGAAAGTAGAAACAAGTGGACTTGGCAACTGATTGTGTATCAGGAGGGGGAATTGAAAGAGTGAGGGGTCTAGTCTGTGACACATAGGTTGTTTGCCTGGGAAGATGGCAACACTCTTGACAATAATAGGGACATTAGGATGAGAAGAGGGTTTGGGGAGAAAGACATTGGGTTCAGTGTTGGACATGTTGTGTTTAAGATGTCTGTGAGATGTCTAAAGGCAGGTGGAGATATGATTCTGGAGACCAGGAGAAAGATTAGGGCTAGACAGAGCTGATAATCACCTGCTTAGCAATGATAATTAAGTCCATGGCAGCTGATGATAATCACCAAATGAAATAGCATAGAGGGAGAAGGGAAGGCCCAGGACAAAGTGCTAAGGGAGAGAAAATTTAGAAGAGAGTAAGAAGGAACAGGCTTCTACCATAGAGAGCCTTCTCAATGAGTTCAGCTCACAAAGGGTTAGAGTCAGAGGTATGTTCATATAGGGTTAGGGCTAGGCAGAGACAAAAGAGGAAATTGCATCAGAAGGAATATGGATGATGTGAGATGATGAGAAGAGAAAGGGAAGCTTTTGGCAAATGGCTTCAGTTTTTTCAGAGAAATATGAAACAAGGTTCTCAGCTAAGAGGGAAGGGGGATGTCACAAATCTGTCAAATAAGAATATACAAAAAGTTTGCCTTGCTGCAGTGAGAGCCCATTTGAGATTATGTAATATAAATTTGTAGTGAACCCAGTCAGCATGGTTCCATTTTTCCAACACTAAGTCTGATTCTCAATCTCCCCTCACCTGGCTGTACCCCATCCTCCACAGTGCCACAAAAAATCAAACCCTTTTTGGTGGTCAGGACAATTGCCTTCTCTATTTCTCAACAGGTACAAAAAAAGAAATGGAAAGAAGTCAAGGTCAGAGAAGGGCTGGAGTGAGGAGAGGATGAAGTCACATACATCTATCTCTCTGAGAGAGAGAGAGAGAGAGAGAGAGAGAGAGAGAGAGAGAGAGAGAGAGAGAGAGAGAGAGGGAGAGAGAGATATTTTTTATGTAGCCTTACAGAACCAGATGTAGGAACCATTCATTCAGGGCTTCTTAACAGGAGGCCCATGAACTTTTTTTATATTGATAATCATTTCAATAGAATTGGTTTCCTCTGTAATCCTATGTACTTTATTTTATGTATTTATAAGCACAATTCTGAAAAGGGGTCCATAGGCTTCACCAAACAGCCAAAGAGATCCATGACATCAAAAAGGTTAAGAACTTTTGCATTAATTCATTTTTTTTTAATAAATATGTGATCCTTTGTGCATTCATCAATTTAAGTCTCTACTGCATCCAGAACACTGCGCTAGGTACTAGGAAAGATAAAAAGTTTAGATAATTCAATATGGTCTAATAAGTATTTTTTAAGTGACTATTACATATAAGATGCTATACTAAGGGGCCACTAGGTAGCACAGTGGATAGAGCACTGGCCCTGAAGTCAGGAGGACCTGAGTTCAAATCTGGCCTCAGACCAAACACTTGACACTTACTAGCTGTACTAGGTTTTAAGGGTAAAAAGACAAAACAAACAAAAATCCTCTGCCCTCAAAAAGCTTCCATTCCACTAAAGACATAACCCTTGCCTTCACAGAGCTTATAGACTAGGAGGGCAATGATACCGGTTCAGAGAACTCTTACACGAGTAGTACATTTGATCCAGACCTATGGTTTCATAATCCTAGGGAACTCCTTCCACCAGCACAACTGGTCTATAATTTATCATCTTAAAGAATTGCCTGGGGCATAGAGAGGTTAAGCAACTCCACCATTTCTACTGTCAGCTTCAGGCTCTGAACCCAGGTCTCCCTGACCTTAGAGCTAGCCTTCTATTCATTGAGCTATACCGAACCTTAATAAGTGTGTTAGCGGTGCAAACAAAATGTCATTTGAGATCTGAGAGGCAGTTACAGATTGGGGGGACCAGAAAAACCTTTGTAGTAAGGTGACACTGGAATGGAACCATGGAAAATAAATAGGAATTCATTAAGTGGACTAGGGGAAAGAGGGCATTCCAAGGATAGGTTAGCAGCCTGTGAAAAAGCTTAGAGTTGGGAGATTGCGAAGTGTGTTTGGGGACCAGACATTGTCAAATGCCCTTCTGAGAATCAGCACATTCACACATATTCAAACGTGGTATAATGGGAAAAGTGCTGGATATGGAGTCAGAAGTCCTGAGATCAAATCCTGACCCTGCCACTTACTACTTGTGTGACCTTGGTCAAGTTATTTAATCATGCTAGGCCTTAGTTTCTTATCTGTAAAATGAAGGGATAAGAGTAGATGACTTTCAAGGTCCCTTCCAGTTCTAAATGACGCTTCACCCAATGGTAGAACAATAAGAGTCGAACTTTGGCACCTTCACTTTGCAGAGGAATCCTATTGGTTCCCCCAGTTTTCTCCCCTTCTGTAATGAAAATAGATATGCAAATTAGGCATATCTGAAAAAACTTCATGCACCCATTGCCCTGACACTTTATTAGATGGGCCCTGTCGCAACTAGGAAAGACAGTCCAATACAATCAAAAGAGCATCAGCTCTCTGTTCAAATTCTCCTTCTGACACTTACCCGTGTGACCTTGGACTAGTCATTTAAATCTCCCACTTCAATCTGTTCGGGCCCTCGTTTCCCCATTGGTAAAATGACAAGTTTGATCTCTGTGGTCCCTTTCACTATATCTATGATCCTATGACATAGGCCCAGAGAGGGTCCCATCCACCCATCCACACCTCCCACAGCTGTTAATGGTACTAGAATTGCATTAAAAATTCTTGCTCAGGTAGGGGTCATGAGTAAATGAAGCATCCACCATGCTTTTGGATCAGCCCTCCTGTTTTGAATACCATTTGCATCAATTTATGTGTTATGGTCCAAGAGTCTTCAGACCCAAGTATATGTAAAATAAAATTAATTAATTAGTGTAGCTGACTGCAGTGGTATTTAAACCAATATTCAAAGTAGGAACTGCAGGAATATACAGAACTGATTTGTTAAGCAATCAATTACATCACCTTGTGGGTCAGCAGAGCCTGAAATCCCACTATCTCATCTGCAACAAGACAGGAAATATCCTTCTCTTCTGGGCCTGGGCCTCACCTGATGTCCCTCACCCCTCCCCTCAATCCTACCCAGAAATGTGAAACTACTAGGGAAAAAACACCTTTGATTTCCCTAGAAGAAAGACTTTTCTTAATGTTGTCAATACATAACAATATAGCATGATAAAGGCAGCGCCAAGAATAAGAGAATGATGGATGTCCAACATCCTCGCAGAGACCCAGCTCTAAATGTTTTATGGACACATTCTCACTCAAGTATTCCAGTGCCTCAGGAAGAGGAGAGAGATTTTTCTCCCCCAGTTCAATAATGGGCCATTTTGGGCAAAGAGGTCAAATATGCCCCTGCCAAGCAGCAACTCAGCAGAGATAATGAACTCTGCTGCTAATAGAGGGTTTGGTGAATGGGGCCCTGCAGTGGCCTTCTGGGATACACCCCCAAATGACATGTTCCCAAATTGGCCAAAGAGCAGAGGTGTGAATGAAGGTGCCAACATGACAGGGTTCTACTGCCACTTACAATTTCTGACTGCCCTTCTCGCCATGGCACTGGTAATCTCTGCTGTGCCAGAAACAAGAGGGGCAATCCTCATCCAAACCAGAAAAGGAGAATAAAATGAATGAATGAAAAGATGAACAAATGAATTTTAAAAATGAATGAATGAGGATTTTCAAAACACCATGGAAAGGCAAGAGCTGAATGTGGTATATTTTTATTATGCTTTATAGTTTTCAAAACACTAAAAATAAAAATTCTGATTTGTCTTCATCCTGGAAAGGCTCTACAGGACAAGGAGAAGACATCATCCATAGAATCCTATAGCTGGGAGGGACTTCACCCAACAACTAAAATGCCTCCTTCCTTTTAAAGAGGAAGAAGGCAGAAACACAATCAGGATAACATAAGACTTAGCAGCTTCTACATTAAAGGACCGCAGGGCATGGAACATAATATTCCAGAGGGCAAAGGAGATAGGATTACAACCAAGAATCATCTACCCAGCAAAACTGAGTACAATCCTTCAGGGAGAAAAAATGGTCATTCAGTGAAATAGAGGACGCTCAAGCATTCCTGATGAAAAGACCAGAGCTGAATAGAAAATTTGGCTTTCAAATACAGGATTCAAGTGGAACATGAAGAGATAAACAGGCAAGAGAAATCATAAGAGACTTATTAAGATTGAACTGTTTACATTCCTGCATGGAAAGATGACATTTATAACTCATGAGACCTTCGTCAGTATTAGGGTAGTTGGAAGGAAAAAATTATATGGATAGATAGATAGATAGATAGATAGATAGATAGATAGATAGATAGGTAGATAGATAGATAGACGACAGACAGGCAGACAGAGAGATAGATAGATAGATAGATAGATAGATAGATAGATAGATAGATAGATAGATAGATAGATAGATGGCACAGGATGAGTTGAAGATTAAGGGATCATATCTGGAGAATAAAATTAAGGGATGAGAGGTAGAATGGGGTAAATTATCTCACACACACAAAAAAAAAACCAGAAAAGAAAAGTCTCTCACAGTGGAGGGAAAACGGGGGAAGGTGGGAGGAAACGAGGGAATCTTATTCTCATAAGATTTGGCTTTTGGAGGGAATAATATACACATCAATTGGGTATGGAAATCTGTCTTAGCCTACAGGAAAATAGGGGAAGAAGGGGACAAGAGAGCAGGGGGATGATAGAGAGGAGGTCAGATTGGGAAAGGGGTTAATCAGAAGTAAATACTTCTGAGGAGGGACAGGATCAAAGAAAGAATAGAATAAATGGGAGGGCAGGATAGGATTAAGGGAAATGGAGTTAGTTTTTCACAACATGTCTACTATGGACGTGTTTTGCATAACTGCACATGTACAACTTATATTGAGTTGCTTGACTTTTCAATGAGGGTGGGTGGGGAGGGAGGAAGGGAGAAAATTTGGAACCCGAAGTTTTAAAAACATATGTTTAAAAAAAAAGAAAAAAAAAATAAAGAGGAAGAAGGCAACTGAGTCCCAGAGAAGTTAACTTGCTTGCCCAAGTTCACATAGGTAGGGACAGACATTGCTGAGGAAACTGAGGCTCAGAGATGTTAAGTGATTTCCTAAGGCCACTTAATTGAATAGTGACAAATATTAATTGGCTGACAAATGAGGGAACTGAGGCTCAGAGAGGTCCAATGATTTGTCCAGGGTCAAAGAGCTAATTAGCGTCGGGCACTATTATCTGTGATTTATGCTTGAGGAGCCTGAGACGAGGGAAGTTAGGAGATTTGGCCAAGACCACACAAGGTGTTGGAGGCAAAGCCAGGACCAGGACTAAGTTTTCCGACTCCCCAGTCCAATGTTATCTCCATTACACTCCGGGGGGGGGGGAAGCCATGTCATCCACATCACTTAGCAGCATGCTAAAAACTGAATATCTAACGATGGAGTCTTTCTCAACAAGGATTGAGTCTCTCTTGCTAACCAATATCAATCAGTTGCTTTTGCTTCTTATGCATCTGCTTTCTGCCAAGACCAAACTAGCTCAGACACTTGGGACTTCCTTCCATGGCTCTTCTTGGATCCGGGATCCCTAAAATCATTCCCGATAGTTGACATTTATCTAATGCTTCAAGATTTCCAATGTGCTTTACACATATGAGACTCCCATCAGCAGTAGGGTATATTGTGGAAAGTCAGAGGTCTGAGGTTCAAAACCTACTTCAGATGCTAGATACCTGTGTGACCTTGGGCAAGTTACTTAACCTCCCTGGGTCTCAGTTTTCCCATCTGTAAAATGAGGGCATTGGACTAGATGGTCTCTGAGATCCCTTCCAGCTCTGGGTCTATGATCCTGTGAATAACTCTTTCCGAAAGGCACTATAGGCATTATTATTCCCATTTCACAGAAGAGGTAACTGAAGCTCAACAACTGAGTTGTGTGTGGGCACTGAGATAGTCTGAAAAATCTCTAGTGTGGAGGAGGCACTATTTGAAATTCCCCAAGTCCATCCGCCACTTTTGGGGGAGGAGAAAGAGACAGAGACAGAAACAAAGGGGGAGGGGGAGAAAGGAAGGAAGGAAGGAAGGAAGGAAGGAAGGAAGGAAGGAAGGAAGGAAGGAAGGAAGGAAGGAAGGAAGGAAGGAAGGAAGGAAGGAAGGAAGAAAGAGAGGGAGGGAGGAGGGAGGAAGAAGGAAGGAAGGAAGGAAGGAAGGAAGGAAGGAAGGAAGGAAGGAAGGAAGGAAGGGAGGCAGGGAGGGAGGGAGGGAGGAAGAAGGAAGGAAGGAAGGAAGGGAGGGAGGGAGGGAGGAGGAGGGAGGGAGGGAAGGAAGGAAGGAAGGAAGGAAGGGAGGGAGGGAGGGAAGGAAGGAAGCAGAGAGGGAAGAAAAGAAGGAGGAAAGGAAGGGAGGAAAGAAAAAAAGAAAGAAACATTTATTAAGCTCCTACTCTGTGCCAAGCAGTGTGATAAGTGCTTTACAAGTATTATCTCATTTGATCTTGACAACAACCTTAGGTAGCTGCTATTATCACCCTCACCTTATAGTTGAGGAAACTGAAGCAAACACAGATTAAGTGACTTGTCCAGGACCACACTGCTAAGAAGTATCTGAGGCTAGATTTGAGCTCAGGTCTTGCTTACTCGGCTAGGTGGCACAGTGACCTGAGTTCAAATTCGACCTCAGACTCTTGCTAGCTATATGACCTGGGGCAAGTCATTTAACCCTGTTAACCCTGTTTGGTTCGGTGGCACACCAATCCAGTATTTTTGCCAAGAAGATCGCAAATGGAACCATGAAGAGTTGGGCACAACTGAGAAATGACTGAAAATGACTGAACAACAGCACAACTTACTCCGGGTTCAGAGCTCCATCCATCTCAATACCTAGCTGCTTCAGACACATTCCCTTCCTCTTCCCTGGCAGATCATAGCCAATTGGAGACAGAGGCAGAACATAGAGTTCCTGGCTCCCAGTCTAGAGAATTTTCTAGTGCATTGAGCTACTCCTCCAACCAGCTTTCAGAAGCCCAGAAGGAATTCTTAGGCAGAACGGACTTTTTCTAGGGAATATAGACCAGGGCCACTCTCAGTGACTCAGCCATGAGTCGTCACTTTGCTGTTCGTGAGAAGCAGACCATAGAAATGAGGCTCAAGTCCTGGGGAAGACACCCCATCCTGCCCTGCAGCATCTACCTCATGTGTATGTCCCTATCTGTTCTGACCTTTGGGAAGATGAGAAAGGCTTCCCAGAGGAATAAGGCAGTGCCAGGTGTGCCTAAAGCAACAGACCTTGATTGCAGTGTGTTATAACTCACACAAGGGAAGGCTTGAAGGTGACATGTGGAGGAGTAGGAACATGAGACAAGGAAGGATATCATGAGAGCAGCAACCAACCTTCCCAGGCTTTTCTGGGACACTCTTTCAGGGAAAAAAACCCAATTGTGTTTCGCTTCCCTTGTCTCTCTACCCATCTCTATCTTAGCCTCACTCAACTTTCTCCTCTCCCACCCACCTCCCCACCGAGTATACCTCCCACCCATGAGCCAGATCAAATCAGCTCTGTCATTGCTCCTAGATAGAGTTTCCCTGGGGCTTTATTCACCTAGGGACTCTCAGTGGCAGGGATGAGGTGGGAGGACTTTTAAGACATAAGGGGTAGCTAGTACAAAAGCACAGGGACAGGGCATGCAATGCCAAGAGTGAGGAGCAGCAAGAAGGCCATTTGGGCTGGATCATAGGATACAAGGAGAAGGCTGGTGTATAATAATACTGAAAAAAAGGTCAATCCTGAGCAAGTTGTGAAAGGCTTTAGAACTCAAAGTTTGATCCTAAAGGCAGTAGGGAGCCATTGGAGTTTGCTGAGTAGATTAGTGTCCTGGTCTTATCTTCACTTTAGGAAATCACTTTGGTGACTGTGTAGAGATTGGATTGGAGCAGGGAGAGAGTCAGGGGAGAAAGACCAATTAGGAGATTGTTGCCGTAGGGCATGTGAGAAGCAATAAAGGACCTGAATTAGGTTAGAGGCTATAATGGAATGGAAAGAAGGAGGATGTGTAAGAGGTATTATGTAAACAGAAACAAGATTTGGCAACCAGCTGAATATGTGGGATGAGGAAGGGAGAGTAAGGAGCTGACTGACACTGAGGCTGCTCATCTAGGTGACTGAAGGAGTAACTATGACCTTGGCAGAAATAGGGAAGTTTGGGAAAGAAGTAGGTTTGAAGAGAAAGATAATGAGATCTGTCACATGTGGAAGATGACAGGTAAGGGGGGAGGCGGAGGGAGCAGGGAATTGGATGTCTAGAGCCTGTTACAAAATCATCAGAGAGACAGAGAGACAGAGACAGAGAGAGAGAAAGAGAGAGAGAGAGAGAGAGAGAGAGAGAGAGAGAGAGAGAGAGAGAGAGAGAGAGAGAGAGAGAGAGAGAGAAAGAAAGAGAGAGAAAGCTGGGCAGAGATGACTTAAGGAAATAGTCCAAGAATTAGCTTTGTACAGCAATTTGTGGCTACAAAGTATTTTGTATATATTATATTAGCTCTTCTTGACTTATCTATTTATGTGCTACATCCCAAAGTAGAATGGCAACTTTTTGAGAGCAGGTTCTGTTTTTCCATTTTTGTCTTCATAACCCCAGTGCCTGTTACATGTTAAGTCATTTTTCAGTCGTATCTGATTCTTCATGGCTTGAGGTTTTCTTGGCAGAGATGCCGTTTCCTTCTCCAGCTCATTTCACAGATGAGGAAACTGAGGCAAATAAGGTTAAGTGACTTACCCAGGGTCACACAGCTAATAAGTGTCTGAGGCTGAATTTGAACTCAGATCCTCCTGACTCCAGACCCAGCATTCTATCCACTGTGCTACCTAGCTGCCCTGCCTGGTAAATAAATAAATTTTGTTGAATTCACTCATAGTAACCTGGTGAAATAGGGTTTTTCAGTATTTTTGCACCTAGCATTATATCGCTCTCTGAAGCTGAGGTTCAGAGACATAGCCATCTTCCCCCCTCCAGCTCTTAGCTTGCTCCGTTTCCTTTTATATGGTGCTGGGTCTCAAGGCCTGTCCACATTAGGACCCTTGTCACCATTCCAGAGATGACTTCCCCTTCTCTTCTTTGGCAGCATCTGCTGCCTGCTTCAGCTGGAGCTGAAACGGTGACAAATTGATTCCAGTAAATTTGAAGATGTTCTAGTCGTTAGGACCCCTGCAAGAGGTCAGTGCAAGCCGGGTGCCCATGGTACTTTTTCAATCACAGCTCTGTTTTCAATTTGCAGCAAGGGCTTGAAAGCAAAGAATGTTTGGATTCCTCATTTGTCACCATGAGGGACCTTGGGGTCCAGTGGGTGGAGCATGGGTTTCTTCCTGGGCACCAGAGAGCATGGGGAGGGCTGGGCTGCTCCATAACTAAGCATAGGAGAGGCAACGAGGGGGATTTATCAGAGGCATGCACTCAGGAGGGCACCATTGGCACCCTCTTCTCTCAGACTGAAGAGGCTTCATCAGAGGAGTGTGTCACACACACACACACCACCCCCCCCACCCAGCTCCACCCCCACTCCCACCCCCCAGCCTTAAGCACAGACAAAGGATAATCATAGCACATGGACCTGGAGGAGATGCTGGAGAACTCTCCACTATCACCCTCTCACTGTGATTTAAGTGTATCCCTGTCCCTTCCTGCAGGGGATGACTTGTCCCTAGGAGGGTCAGAGGGGTCTTGGAAGTCATCCATCCCAACCCCCTCATTTTACAGATCAGGGATCCAAGGCCCAGAAAGACCGAGTGTTTTGTCCAAGATCAGCCAGGGAATAAATGAATGACACAGTGAGGTATTCCACTCCCTGAGATAGCCGTGGAGGGAGCATCTCCCCATCCTTGTCTTGTAGTTACCTTGGAGATAATAGAGGATCCCAGATCAGGGGCAGCTAGGTGGTACAGTGGATAGAGCACTAGCCCTAGAATCAGGAGGACCTGGGTTCAAATCCCACCTCAGACACTTGATTCTTACTAGCTGTGTGACCCTGGACAAGTCACTTAACCCCATTGCCTAGCAAAATTTTAAAAAAATGTCATGGGGCAGCTAGGTGGCTCAATGGATAGAATACCAGCCCTGGATTCAGGACCTGAGTTCAAATCCAGCCTCAGACACATAACACTTACTAGCTGTGTGACCCTGGGCAAGTCATTTAATCCCATTGCCTAGCCAAAAAAAAAATAGAAGATCCCAGATCAAGAGCTGGAAGGGGGTTCAGAGGCCATCCCCGTCATTTTGCAGGAAAGCAAAGAGAGGTCCAGGGAGATAAATATTAGAAGATATCAGAAGTAAGGTCTCTGACTCAGATTGCCTTTTGACTCAACCCAGTAATTAATAATAATAATAATAATAGCAGCACGCATTTATAGAGTGCTTGTTATGTGCCAGACACCTGCTAAACATTTTGTACTTATTATCTTATTTGATTCTCACAACAACCCTGGGAGATAGGTGCTATTATTATCCCCATTTTACGGATGAAGAAATTGAGGCAAACAGAAGTTAAGGTATTTGCCCAGGGTATCTGAGGCTGGATTTGAACTCAGGGTTTTCCGATGACAAGCCCAGTGTTCTGTGCACCATGGCACCACCCAGCTGCCAGTACTCCTCCAAGGCTGGCTAGCACATCACCCACTGTGTCACCATGTTACAGTGGCCTCCAACATTTTAAAGACAAGAATAGGGCAGCCATCTTTGTTTCCCACCTGGCTACCCTCCTTTGGATTTCTCCATCATGGACCCAGGAACCTTGTCAGCCTGCAAGATCACACCACATCACATTTCCTCACAGTTCTCTCTGCTCCTGGGTCCCCTCTGATTGGAAGTAGGGAGCAAAGAACCTTCCCAGAGTCCCTGTGTAAGGAGGGAGCCCAGGCCTGCCATCTTTTCCTTCCCTACCCAACTGGACTCCACTATATTCCCACACTGGGTGTCTTCCCTTCTCCCTTCCCTTTTCCTCTTCCTTTTGTGTGTTTCATCCCCCATTAGGCTGTAAGTTCCTCAAGGGCAGGCACTGTCTTTATTTTTGTTGCTGTTCAGTCATGTCAGACTTCATGACCCCATCTGGGGTTTTCTTGGCAAAGATACTGGAGTGATTTGCCATTTTACAGATGAGGAACTGAGGCAATCAGGGTTAAGTGACTTGCTCAGGGTCACACAGTCTGACAGCAGATCTGAACTCAGGTCCTGCTGACTCCAGGCTCCACCTCGCTGCCCTTTCTTTTTAGTATTCATGTAGCCAGCACTTAGCACTGCAGCTGGGTCATAATAGGTGCCTAATGTTTATTGAGGGAAGAGGTACTGAAGAAATTCGAATTGATTCATCCACTCAGAAGCTGTCTAGTCAAACCCCCTCATTTTACAACTAAGGAAACTGAGGCCTTGGGGTATTATGTGGTTTGCCTAAGGTAATGTAGACAGAAGTGGGATTTGAACCCAAGGCTTCTGACTTAACAGCCAGCAGGAGGTTTGGAGGCAGGCCATCCCAAGGATAAAACTCAAAACACACACACACACACACACACACACACACACACACACACGGATATTGGAGCCTAGGGCAAAGTCCCACTTGTCCCGTGCAAATTTCAGGTCTGTAAATATGATCTCTCATTTCATGGAACTGTTTGTCCCTCAGTTTCTCAGTGCACTCATTCTACTCCGTGCCACTGGAATTCTCTTTAGACAGTTTCTGGTTTTTCTTTTCCAGTGAGCCATTTAAAATCTCTCCTCTTGTGGTCTTCATTCCCACGTCCGTTGGCTTCCTGTTCATTCCTGTGGTCTGGCAGCCATACCCGTTCCTTGGTGTCCCCACCTCCCTTCAAGCCCGGTTACTGTGCCAGGGTCCCAGAGCCCTGGAGGCTTCAGGGAAGATGTCGGCACTGCCTCATTAGCAGGCAATCTGTTAGGAGGCCCATCTTTTCTCCAATACGGGACTTGGAATTAGAGAGACTATTATTGATTGGTTCTTCAGTACCCTCAGGGAGTCCCCTCAAAGACTCTGCTGGAGGCATGCTGACTTTTTATTCTTCCTCTCTTCTCCCCCCCCACCCCTCATCCCCCTCACCCAGCATACACACAACCAGAACTGGGAGGGGAGAAGAGGGAAAGGAAGTCTTTATCCCTGTCCCCCCTCCCATACACACAACCAGAATTGGGAGGGGAGAAGAGGGAAAGGAAGTCTTTATCCCTGCCCCCCACCCCATATACACAACCAGAACTGGGAGGGGAGAAGAGGGAAAGGAAGTCTTTATCCGTGCCCCACCTTCCATACACACAACCAGAAGTGGGAAGGGAGAGGAGGGAGAAGAGGTCTTTATCCCTGCCCACCCCCCACCCCAGCCATGTACACACCCAGAATTGGGAGGAGAGAGGGAGCCAAGACAATGTCCAGACTCCAATTTCTGCCAGTGTCTTGCCTGCCGGTGGCTGGTATATTAACAGCTGTAAAACTGTCTCCAGGGACTTCTGCTGCCTGGCTGCCCCCAGGAGAAATGATGGGATTAAATGGACCCCAGAGCCTGAGTGGACAAAATCCGTTAGGAAGCATTCTTGGCAGATGTGTTTCATATCCCCTCCCCTTTATTGGGATATTAATTATCATCATTATTATTCCTCTTCTAGATTCCTGGGATGGATGTTACTGGTGGTGTTTGGTCCAGAATTAAATAACTTGGGAAAAGTAAGACCAAATGCAAATCCATCTGTTGCTTTCCCGCTTAGTTTCCACAGCACATCCGTGGCCACAGAGGCCTTTGTTAATATAATCTAGCCGATGAAGTCCAATTCTGATCCCTCCTCCTGACGTGGAGGTCACCCTGGACTCCTGAGGGCCATGTCAGCGGGTCAGTCCTTACCATACTAGAAGGCCTTGGAATAGGGGCCTGGGGTCAGGTCTAGATCTGCTCACTCAGGACTGGCTTTCATTCATTCATACTTTAGGTATGAGACCAGTGATGGAATCAGAGAATCCCAGATTCACAGAATTTCAGAATTGTAAGGGAACTAGGGGGCTACTTGTCAATATCAGAAAATAGATCAATATCAGGAAAAAAAGAATCCCCATTAGAACATACCAGAAAGTGGTCATCTGACCTGCTTGAGTACTTCCAACAAGGATGAACTCATTGCCTCCTAAGGTAGCCCCAGTCCACTTTTGGATGGTTCTAATGATTTAGGAAGTTTTTCCTGATGCCAAGCCTAAATTTGCTTCTTTGAAACTTTCACACACTGCTCCTGGTTCTGCCTTCTGGGTCCAAACAAAACAAGTCTATACTTTTTTTCCATGGGATACCCCTTCAAATGCTTGAAGACAGGTGAGCATGTCCCTTCTGAGTATTCTCTTGTCAAAGTTAAACATTCCCAAGTCTTTCAACTATCTTTATATGGCCTGAACCCAAGACCCTGTGCCTTCTTTTCCTCCCTTCCTCTTGATGTCCTGCAATTAATCAATCAATAATCATCTATTAAACACCTATTAAGTACTAGGCACTATGCTAGGCAAGAGAGATACAAAGTGAAAAAAAAAAGGGACAAGTCCAACTGTAACTCTTAAATTACTTCACTGTAACTTACACCCTATTGAATAATCAGTGTTCTTTCTAAATCGTGGACTCTGTGTCTAGCATACCTATTAAGATCAGGGAGACTCACCACAAGACCACTCACAGAATAATATCTAATCCACGGCACTGGCCCCCAAGCTCTCAGTTTGAATCCTGGGGACTACCCTCAAAGATCAGTATATCTTGGGCTCATTATACTCCCATCCTCCATACTTAGAATTTACTTGGGGCAATCCCCAAACATAGCTCATTTCTCAATTTCCACAAGTGTGGATAAAAGGATCTTCAAATCCCAAACAAGCATTCAAAGTGACAAATGCATGTACTGGGTACAGAGGAAGGTCTGAGTTCAAATCCTGCCTCAGACACTTCGCTGAACCTCTATCAGCCTCCACCCATTGTTACAAGGATCAAATGAGATAATACAAGGCTTTGCACACCTTAAAGTGCTATACAAATGCTAGCTATTATTATTAGCTTTATTTCATTCTTCAAGAAATACACAAAATGCAAGGGGCTCAGGGGAGCTCATAAACAAATCTAGAAAACACACAGAGGGACATATAACAGTCCACAATCAATCAAGGCAATGTTCGTTCCTCTCCCACACATCCCACCTGCCACATTCTCAGAATCCTTCCAGTAGAAGACATAAGGGAAAAGGTAGGGGGGTAGGAGGGAGGGAGGACAGAGAGCCATCTGTCAGCTCTCTTTTATAGGTCATCACAAAGGGGTGAGTCTTCCCATAAAAAGCCTATCTTTCTGAGCCAACCATTTCATCTTGTACGTGGGTACAGCCCCAGTCACCCAGTCAGATGTTCTCAGTCCTCTCAACAAAATTCTGATGACCATATCTACACTTTCTATAACAGAAGTTCTTAACATTTTTTAAGTCATGGGCCCCTATGGCAACCTCATGAAACCCACCAATCACTTCTCAGAATGTAGGTTTTTAAATGCATAAAAAATAAAATACCAAGGATTACAAAGGAAATATTATATTACATTACATTATATCATATATTGAAACAAAGCTGTAATTGCTTTTGTCATTTAATTTTACATATCCCCTGAAATCCATCCATTCACCCCAGATTAAGAAGATTTTTTCTATAGGGAGATGCAATCTAAAGTCCTGAACAAGGATTTGCTTTCCAGTAAGTTCTTCAAATTGATCAGGAACTCTCCTGCTCAGCTTCTACTACATTTCCAGATGAAGTTATCAGCCACTTTCTACTACTGCGTACCTGGGCATAGAGGGCTTGAGATCTGCCTTGACAGTAGGAGTATTCACACCACTGA
Source organism: Phascolarctos cinereus (assembly GCF_003287225.1). NCBI lineage: Eukaryota > Metazoa > Chordata > Mammalia > Diprotodontia > Phascolarctidae > Phascolarctos > Phascolarctos cinereus. The sequence continues at coordinate 368,884,924 of NW_027556098.1, read as the reverse complement.
AATTACTTGAAATATCAAAGGATAATGATGATAATGAGTGGTGATAATAAAAGTACAGGTGATGATACTTCAATACTAGTTGAAGAAGCAAGGCACCCTGAGGGAGAGGCACATGGCAGTATATTCTGCCTAATTTAAACCACTACCAACACCTTGACTTCCATCTCCCTTCAGATGCTGATGGAGACAGCCCAAAAACCTGGACCCCATGACCTTGGGAGTAGCAATGTTTCTAGCCCAGTGTCCTCACCCATCATCCTAGGAAGATACAGCCTGGTAACTGTTCCTGCAGGTGCTATGGCCCCAACTACTGAAGACCAGAAAAGAAAGTCCTTGTCACTAAGTCCTTGGCACTGTCAAATGACATCAGAATCTGATATCATTTGATCAGTAAAGATGACGTTAAAAAAAAGCCATCACTATCTGTTTTGCTACTGTATTAAGGACCATGGGACTTTTCAATCTGACTTGAAGCTGAAACCTTCCATGTTTTATCTCTCCCCATAGAATGTGAATTCCTTGACAGCAAGGATCATCTTACTTCTCTATTTGTATCTTCAGGAATTAGTATGGTGTTTTGCTTCTAGTGAGCCCTTAATAAATGCTCCATTCAATCTTCATTCATTCATTCAATCTATCTAAAGATGCCTGATTTCATCAGCATCAGCACTACCTCCAGGCACACAGATTCCAATACTATTAGGACTTTTTTTTTACAGATCAGGAAACTAAATCAGGAAATATAAATGAGAAAATAGATGAGAAAACACAGTGCTGATATTGAAGAAGGTGAACAAATTTGCTTTCATGGACCTTTCTGATGCTACTTCCTAGTTCAGTATTTCTCAATCTTTTTTCAATCTGATACCTGTGACCCAACTCCCCTTTGAACTTGTTGAAACCCAATGGGACATGTTTCTCTGCCATAAACTAAGACCCAGAGAGAAGATGTATCTTGCCTGAAGTCACACAGGAAGGTGGTAGCAGTATCAGAATTCAAACCAGGGTCTTGTGAGTGCAGAAATATTGTTCCTTGTGTTATATATCAATGGCCTGAATCAGTTTAGAACTAGAAAAAAATTCAACCTTTAGTGGTTGACTCTTGGTGATGACTCTCTCTAAATTTAACTGAATTGGTCTTCCAAGTGTGGACACATAGATTGGCATTTGAGCCATGCTTAAAATCTTTTTGACTTGGTAGGGCTTTCTCACATTTTATGGAATCATCACGGATTTACAGATAGAAGGAACCTAGTCCAAACCCCTCATTTCACATAGGAGAATTTTAGAGCCAGAAGGCTTAATTTGACTATGATCACAAAAGTCAATCATTTCTGCCCTGTGGTGTGGCATCAGAGGACACCTTGAGGGAGGACCTGTCTCATGAAAATAGAACTTGACAGTGTTTCATTTCTCTTATATGTACTACCTCATTTGATTCTCATAGCAACCTCATGAGGTTCAAAAATCCAATAATTCAAGTATTATCCCCATTTTGTTGATGAAAAGGGAGATGCTATCTCTCTATTTAATCTGTTTAGCAATAGAGAGGGGAAAAGAGAAGAGAGAGAGACAGCAGACAGACAGACAGACAGAGAGGGACAGGCTGGGGATCATTCTTTGGCATCTCTATTCATCAAAGAGTTGAATTCCAGAGAAAAGGAGGGGCAGGTAGAAAGTGGGGCAGGGTTCTGTTTGGTCATGAGAAATGGCTGACATATGATATGATCAGTTCCTCACTGTCTCTGTGGACTGGGAGTAAGGCTATGGATTAGTGACTTAAAGGAATCCAGAGTTCAATTCAGAGATCAAAGAAGAGACTGAGACTCAGAAAGGGAAAGTAACTTCCCCAAGGTTAATAGTAAGAACTAATATTTGCATTGCAATTTCAAGATTTGTGAAGCTCATTGCAGAGTTATCTCCTTTTTATCTTCACAACACTGTGAAGGAGATTCTCACATTACCCCCATTTCACAGATGAGGAAATTGAGACTGAGAGAAGGTAATTGACTTGAGCTCATAGTCATACAGCTAGTAAGTGTCTGAAGTTGGATTCAAACTGGAGTTTCCTGACTCCAAGATGAGCTTTCTATCATCCATACCATTCTTCCTTCATGCCGCCTTCACCCTACTTCCGGATCACTGTCACCAGAGATCCGAGTTTCCTCTCTCTTATTCCAGGGTTCTTCCCATTACACCATTACACCCTGTCATTGAAAGAATGTTGAGAAACTGTTTTGACTACCCACTTTCTATGTTATGTCTGGCAAACCCTTTAAATTCTCTGGACTTTAGTTGCTCCATCTTTGAAAGAAATCTCAGAGAGGCTGGAAATATAAATGAGAAAATAGATGAGAAAACACAGTGCTGATATTGAAGAAGGTGAACAAATTTGCTTTCATGGACCTTTCTGATGCTACTTCCTAGTTCAGTATTTCTCAATCTTTTTTCAATCTGATACCTGTGACCCAACTCCCCTTTGAACTCGTTGGAACCCAATGGGACATGTTTCTCTGCCATCAACTAACCACTGGTCAGGCTGTGGTCCAGTATCAGCTTTCATAATATTCTGTACATACATACCAACTATGAGCATTCATCTCTCCACTGAAGTTACTCTCCTTCCACCTCTGCCATCTCACACTGAGCTCAGTGGGATCAAGAAACCCAGAATGTCATGATGCAACAAAGATATCACTTGTCACATCAAAGCAGAGACTAGCACAGATGTAGTGACAGCCCCTCGGTTTCTCATAGTCCTCTATGAAGCCACATCCTAAAGCCTGGGATATTACGCCTGGCAACTCTACAACTAACTTGAAGCCAGAAAGGGTAGGTTACATATTGGATAATAGAATCAGGATCCAGAAAGACCTCATCAGGCTAGAATTACTAGCCGAAATTAAGAAATGAAATGAAAAGAAATCAGGATAAGTGTAAAATCCTACACTTGGGTTTAGAAAGTCAATTACGCAATTGATAGAATAGAGGGAGAAATGGCTAGATGACAATTCATGTGAAAAGGATGGGGGCGTTTTCAGGAACTTCCATACAATACAGTAGTGACACAATAGCCCGAAAGGTCAACTACATCTTAGGTTGTGTGAAGGGCACAGAATCTAGGATAAGGGAGTGACAGTTCAGGTTCACTCTGCCCTGGTCAGATTAGATCCAGAATGTGGGCCAGTTCTAGATGTCACATTTCAAAAGCGACATTGGTAAACTAGAGCATTCCAAGGTGGATAAGGGAAACTTAAACTCTAGAAAGACCAAATGGACAAAGTGTTGATTTCCAGTCTAGGGAAAGGAAAATTTTAAAGGAATAGGATAAAGAAGAGTTGGGTTTGTTCTGCTTGGACCCAGAGGACAGAACTAGGAAGGGTGAATGACAATTGCAGAGAGGCAGATTTTTGACTTGATATAAATCAGACCTTCCTAATAATGATCATGGCAATGCACAAGAGAAAAGAGCTGCTTCTTAAGTTAGTGAGTTCCCCTTCCCTAGAGGTATGCCACTGGTTGGATGACCATTTGTCGAGGACATTGGAGAGTGGATTCCTGCCCAAGTACATGTTGGACTAGATTTTCTCTGAGGTCCCTTCCAACTCTGAGGTCCCGAGATTCTGAGTCTTTCCTTGACTAAGGCAGGGAAATGACACAGTGAATGATCCATTGGACTTAGCTTCGGGAAGACCTGAGTTCAAATCCAGTCTCAGACACTCGTTTCTGTGAACGTGGTCAACTCACCCAATCTTTGTCCACTTCAGTTTCCTCATCTGTAAAAAAGGGTTAATCATAGTACAAGGTTGTTGTAAGGATAAAATCAGATAACATATAAGGTGCTTTGCAAACTTAAAACACTACATAAATGCTAGCTAAACTCCTCCCACCCTCATTTAATCACTCCTTTCTGAATCCTGTCGACACCCATATCATTTTGCCTATGTTTTCCATTGCCTCCATAGTATTTTATGATTATTCTCTGACATTTCTACCACCTAATCACAATAACTCAGCATTGTGCAGTGGACTGGGATTTATGATTGGGGACCTTAGACTGGGAGGTAGGACACCTGGGTTCTTGTCCATGCTCTGACACTAACTTGCTCTATGACATTGGACAAAATCAGTTTCCCTTTCTGAGCCACATTTTCTTCCTTTATCAAATGAGGGGGTTGAACTAGAGACTCTAAGGGCCTCCTAGCTCTGTCATCCTGTGTTCTAAGGCCCTTCTCAGCTCTGACATCCTGTGTTCTAAGGGCCCTCCCAGCTCTGACCTTCTCTGTTTTAAAGGCCAGCCTATGAAATATCATAATTTATGCATTAAAAAGAGAAACATCTCATTCTGGCCTTACTGTTCACCTAGTTCTAGACTCTGTTCTCAACATGGACTTAAATGCTGGGGATTGAAAAACATCAGTCCCTGGAATGAATTGACCTCTGCTTTCTGTGCTTGAAAATGTGATGTCTTGTGTGAGGTCAGGTTAATGACTTGGAGAAGATACTATATTTAAATGTGGTTGAGTAAACAGAAGCAATGTGTCTGCAGTGGACAAAAAGGATGAGCGATAAGAAATCCTGGCTTTGAATCCTAGCCCTATTGCTTACTATGAATGACCTTGGGCAATTCTCTTAATGTTTCTGAACCTCAGTTTCCTCACTTGTAAAATAGAAAGTATAATACTTGTATACCTGCTTCAAGATGCTGAGAGTCAGCCTGGGAGTCAGAAAGACCCCTCAGTGCCCCCCGGTAACTTTCTTAGACTTTAAATTACTGAAGACTTGCCATTGGTGGGGAGAGTTCCTCACTTGAGAGGAATTGTCACCCAAGGTCACTAACCTACCTCACAGTGTGCTTTAAGGGATAAATTAATTGATGCATATAAACTTCTTCCACAGAATTGGGGGGAGATCATCTAGTCTTACTTCTTTGTTGTATAAGCAGGAAACTAAAGCTCAGAGAGATTGGGTAAGTCATTTAACCTCCTAGGCCTCAGTATCCCTAGCGGTAAAAAGAAGTTGAATTAGCTGGCCTCTTCATCAATCAACAAATATTAATTCAATGACTACATTGTACTAGGCACTAGGTGTACAAAAACAAAAATGAAATCATCCCTGCCTTCAAGAAGTTTACATTCTACCTCTTCCAGCTAAGATACTGAAGTCCAGAGGAAAGTTAGAAATAAAGAAATTAAAAGAGAGGACTCACAAAAGATTAAAATCTTCAAGTCAGCCCGTGGTTCTGGCCAAAGAGAAGACGGGATTCAGAGAGGAACAAGATTTAAGAAAGGGAGGCTGAGGTCAAGTGTTAGAGGCAAATTTGGAGCATATGAAAGCAGGGGACTCCAGAGAAGTCGAGGGTTGAAAAACCAAGCAGCCAAATTCAGAATAGGGTTGGAGGGTAGAGACCAGAGCCATTATTATGAGACAATGCCTACGTGAGGAAACTCCTACCAATGCTTATTAGGACCTTGTCTATAACTGCATGGCTTTGTAACCTACGGTCCATGAACTTGGGGGGAGTGATTTTTTAGTTGTTTTTAGTATTTTGATAACTGTAATTTGATACAATCTTTGAATCCCATGTCTTTTATTTTATACATTTAAAAACATGATTCTGAGAGAGAAGGTCCATAAGCTTCATCATGCTGCCAAGCAGTCCACGATACACAAAAAAAGCGTACACCCACCTCCCGTCTATCTTGGAGGATTTTCTAGACTTCCAGGGGTCAACAAACTATAGCCCCTGGACCAAATCCAGCCCAGCCACCTGTTTTTGTACAGCTAGTGACCTAGATCTTTTTACATCTTTAAATATGAGGCAGGCCTTATTTGCCCAATGCGCCATGGTTTGTTGACCACTGGTCTGGAGTACTAAAATGTTAGGTAGTTGTCCAGGGTTGTACAGCCAGGATATGTCTTGAACCCTGGAATCCTGACTCTGAGACTGGTTCTTCACCCACTGTATCACTCTCACACTGGGAGTAGCTCTGAAAAAATCACAGAACCTTAGACATCTATTTCAGAGGTACCAAACTCTCAGATTAAAATGTCATTGGGAAATGTTTAACAAGATGAATGTAACTACAATACAACATAGATAATGTTAATTTGTGGTTTTCTAAGTCAATATGCTAAGTATAGTTTGACACCACAGATCTACTTCAACCTCCTCATTTTATAGATGAGGAAACTGAGGCCTTTTTAAAGGTCCAATGATTTGCTCAAGATTACAGAGCTCCCTGTATAGGTTTCTGAGCTTCTCTACTGCCAGCATGGCATTCTTCCCATATGCTAGACTGATGGGAATTGTCAGAACCTAGGAAGCTGACGGATATGAGGAAGGGGACTGATAAGAATAAATGGAAAGAAATAGACCAGGTTGAGCTTTATTCCCACTATCACTTCAGCCTCAGCCTAGAAAACTTTATGATTTCCCCCACTCCAGTGGGAACTCATCCTTGACCCATCAGGCCAGCCTGAAGGCCTGCTGAAGAAGGTCAGGAGAACCCCCAGGCTGTGAGCAGCACTGGATTGGGGGGCACGGCAGTTCCTGACAAAGAGAGGTGGAGACTGAGAAAGAACACTCCTTCAAAGCCAGCTTCTGATTCCATGGTGTGTGTGACTGGTTGACTCAAATAGTTTCCCTAATATTCCCCTCACAATTGCTATGAAAGGAAGTTACTGATATGCTCAGGACATGCCTGAGTGGATCTGGTGGACAAGACTTCTCACTAAAAATAAGGTGGAAGAGGAATTATTGGATCTGGCCCAGATGACCAGTGCCACTAGGCAGCCAGGTGATAGAGCACTAGGCCTAGAGTTAGGAAAACCTCAGTTCAAATCTGGCTTCTGACACTCACTAGATATGTGAACCTGGGCAAGTCATTTAATCACTGTCTGCCTCAGTTTCCTCATCTGAAAGATGAAGGGGTTGGTCTGGATGACCTACAAGGTAGCTTTAGATGACGCACTGGGCCTGGAGTCAATAAGACCTGATTTCAAATCCAGCCTTAGATACTTACTAGCTGTGTGACCCTGAGCAAGTCACTTAACCTCTATTTGCCTCCCTTTCCTCAACTATAAAATGGAGATAATAACAGCATCGACATCCCAGGGTTGTTGCGAGGATCAAATGAGATAATATTTGTAAAACACTTACCACAGTGCCTGGCACGTAGTTTGTGCCAGATTAATGTTTCCTTCCTTCTAACCTATAATCCAAATTTGGAACTCTGCTTCTACCCAATACACATTTGTTCAGTGTATACTATCTACAGGGCCCTGTGTTAGGTAATGGTAATATCAGAACAAAAACCACCACAAACGGAACAGTCTCTGCTATCAAAGAGCTTACGTTCTACTGAGAGAATGCAAGTCCTTTCTCTTCCCCTTCACTCCTCAGCAAGAGACAGCAGCAGAAAGTGCCTGGTTTGCAGAGCCATGACTAGGACATCACTGGCAAAGGGGAAGAAAACTTTGGAAACAGAAGGAGGAAGCTCATCTTGGGCCTGGCTAGGGGAGAAAGCATGGAGGAAGCATACCCCAGGATAGCATCATCCCACGAGGCAAAGCCCCATTGGCTCCACCCTAGTTAACCATCTTCTAGCTTGACAGATCCTATGCCCAGGTCCCCCGGCAGTCAGCAGAAGGAGAGGCTGACTTGAGAGATTTTCTGTCTCCAGTCCTTCCCTAGTGCCAGGAGACCTTTGATGCCAAGTGCAATGGCCCATCTAGAGCTGGCATCTCCATAATGCCTCCCAATCTCTCATATGTGCCCTGGCGCTTTCTTCAGCCAGGAGCTCATGCGATCCTTGAAACCACCCTGGGAGGCAGACAAAGCCGGTCTTAACCAGCCCACTTATGCGGGTGAAGAAACTGAGGCTCAGGAGATTAGAATCACTAAACCAAGAGCAGCCGAGTAGGAAGTTATAGAGCGAAGCTCTGCCTCCCAGCCCTGTTCTCTTTCTAGACGGTACCACTGCCTACGGCCCTGATGAGCCAATAACCATAATCACAACAGCAACAACGTAACCAGGCAGGCCCAGCGTGCTTAGGAAAACCTCCGTACCTGGCTGGGTGAGTGAAGGACGGCTCTGGAATAAAGATGTCCTGTGCAGAGGAAATAAATAACATGTTGATTGGCAAGCTAAATCTTCCTCCACCTCACTGCACCAATGATTGGAACGTGAAACGAACTCAAGTGAAACACTTGAGAAGCCAGACCCAACCGCACTCCAAGAACATTTTGCAATCTATTTCATCCCTCTTAGGAACTCCTGCCAGGGATGGAGACCCTCTCCCTTCCCCTGCCCCGAACCAGCCCACCTCAGCCCGGCCTGGCCTCTGGGCTGGCCACGTTCTGGCCTTCAGAGCTCGGCTCTCCCAAGCCCAGATGAGGGAGCAGAACAGAGCCTGGCCACAGATAATGCCCCGGCAGAGAGGAGCTCTGGCTGCAGCTGGCCAACAGCCATGCTTTGTGGTGGAAAAGAATGGGTTTAGAAGCCTGAGACCCAACAGGGAACAGATCAAAACTTCCCTGCTTCATTATCATTATGGCCTATTTTATCCTCCTCTCGCCTTGGGAACCAGAGGTTGCTGCCATAGTAACTGGCATTATATCAGTTAGATAACCAGAACTCTCCCTTCCCCTATGGGATGTGCAAATAAGCAATGCCAGGTATGCAGGATCTCCCTCCTAGGGACCCCTGTGAACCTTCAGTGGGACAGGTATGGGATAAGGGACAGAGCCAGAGGATCCTAGGGTAGGAAGAGATCTCAGAGGTTATCTAGCCCATCTGGTTAGTGCCTAACCCAGAATCCCTTTCATAATGTGGTTGTGGAGAAAGGAAGGAAGGAAGGAAGGAAGGAAGAAAGGAAGGAAGAAGGAAGGAAGGAAGGAAGGAGGAAGGAAGGAAGGAAGGAAGGAAGGAAGGAAGGAAGAAGAAAGAAAGGAAGGAAGGAAGGAAGGAAGGAAGGAAGGAAGGAAGGAAGGAAGGAAGGAAGGAAGGAAGGAAGGAAGGAAGAAGGAAGAAAGAAAGAAGGAAGGAAGGAAGGAAGGAAGGAAGGAAGGAAGGAAGGAAAGGAAGGAAGGAAGAAGGAAAAGGAAAAAAAAAAGGAAAAGAAAGGAAGAAGAAAGAAGAAAGAGAAGGAAGGAAGGAAGAAGGAAAGAAAGAAAGAAAGAAAGAAAGAAAGAAAGAAGGAAGGAAGGAAAGAGGGAAAGAAAGAAATAAAACTACAAATGGTCCATAAATTCAACAGAAATGAAATAACTGGATGTATAGTGGCATATCAATATAATGGGATACAATTATATCCAAAAAATGGCAAATATGAAGACTACAAAGAAATATGGACTTTTAAGAGAGGCAGCATGGATTGCTGGAGAGAGAGCCATCCATGGAGTCAGGAAATCCAGAGATTGAGTCCTGACTCTGACATATATTAGGGGTTGCGGGAGCAGGGATAAACATTTATTAAGCACCTACTGTGTGCCAGGCATTGTGATCAGTACTTTACAAATATTCTTTCATTTGGTATAAGCTAGGGAAGGAGGAGGGGAGCTTTTATATAGCTCTTTAAGGTTTGCAAAGCACTTTACATATATTAACTGATTTGATCCTCACAACAACCCCAGAGAGCTAGATGCTATTATTATTTCCATTTTACAGATGATGAAACTGAGGCAGAGAGGGGTAAAAGTACTTGTCCAGGTTCACACAGCTAATAAGTGTCTGAGGGAGAATTTGAACTCAGTTCTTCCTGACTCCTGACTACTTATTATGCCACCTAACTGTTCTATCCATTGAACCACCTCTCTTGCCAAATTAGACAAATCATTTAGCCTCCCTGGGCTCCTGATGACTATAACAAGTTGCTGATTTGCAAGGAGTGGAGGGAATTTCTAACACGGGAGGTTTGATTTCCAATGAAATCACAGATCCAAGCCCTGCTCCCTCCTCTTCCAAAAAAACAATATAAATTAATAAATGGAAGTCATTATCCACTACGAATTGGGGAAAATAACAATCAATTCAATTAAAAAATATTGAGACTCCCTCTGAGGCAAAGCCCTGGGAATGAGAGGTCAAGCGCCTCAGCCCCCTGCAGATGGCAAGCCCTCCGTCTTTATCCACAAACCCCCGAGACAGTCGAACTGCTCTCAGTTCGTGGTAAAGTGGAGTCCTTAAGGCCTCCTTAATTGGACAAGAGTGGGGCCCCTCTTGTCAGCACGGACGGCAGCCAGTTCTCCTTTCTCCTCCACCCTGAAGGAGACCACGCCCTGGACACGCCAATTTAAATCTGGCCCTCTCCAAAAGAAAAGAGAACAGCTCGGTGGAGGAGAACCAGACCAAAGCCACAAGGCCAATTAAGAAGCTGGAAAATATTAGGAGATGAGATCAAAAAGCAGTCAGCGAGGCAGGGCACAGGCTGGGGATGACTAATTGCATTTTCAGGCCATCAGATGCCAGGGCCCAGCTCTGACCTCTGCTGGGCCCTGCTCGTCTCCCCAGAAGGCTAATGGGAGTCACCGTGACTCAGGGTGAATCTACCTCAAAGACAGAAAGGGAGGGAGCCTGTGAGAGGTTCCGGGACAAAGACCAGGGAATAAGGGAAGAAACACAGTGGGGGGGAAATCTGAAACCCAGAGAGAAAGAGAAGAAAAACCTCTCTCAAGGGCCAAACACAGTTGGAGCCAATAACTGTCTGCCTGAGGAGGAGACCACAGACCTTGAAAGAGCTGTCTGCCCTGAATAAAACCAATTGGGAGAGAATTTAGAATTGGACTAACATTGGAAAATCCAGCCCCTAATAATGCTCATGCTTCCAGACAGAAGGAACTGTCCGAAGGCTGGAAAATCAGCCTGGCTGCCAAACTGCGATTTCTCGGGCACAGCTTACACCACGTCAGTCTCCTGCCCAAGGAGACTCTACGGTTTCTTGTTATCTCTAGGGTCAAATACAGATTCCTCGGTCAGGCATTCAAAGCCCTCCTCCATCTGACTCCAGCCTTTTCCAGGCTGAATAGAACTCAGCCTCAAACACTTGACCCTGCAGCCAAACTGGCTTCTAGCTATTCCACAGACACCACATTCAGTCTCCCACCTCGGTCTTTGCGTAGCAAAAGAAAATCCGATGGCAAGGGGGAAGGAAAACCTCTCCCCAGAGCTAGCCACAAATCAAGCCAACCAGCCCCAACTGCCTGAAGCAGCTGCCAGCCTGCTCCCCTCCTCCTCACCTCCAAGTCTTAGATCCTCCTACCTCCCTTCGAGGTCCGTCTTCAGTGCCACCCCCTGATTCTTCCTGATTCTTCCAGTCTAATGACTAGCTACTAATGTAGCTCCCCCTCCCCCAGCCATATCTTATATTTATTTTGTATTAACTCAAAATCTGTTGTATCTTTCCAAAGGGCAGGGACTATGGGGAGGGAGGAGAGGAGGCTGTCTTTGTATCCACTGGGTCAACAAGGTGCCTGGGACATAGTAGGTGCTTAATAAACACTTGTTGATTGATCCTTGATCATTATAACCTAATTGACCCCTTAAATTTCAATAACACTTTCAATTTTTCAGTATAGCTTCATTTCTATTATTTCACTTAAAATCTATGGCAGTGACTGGATTCTGCAAGATTGGAATTAAGCTCCCATTGCATAGGAAACTAGGAAAGAAGGAAGGAAGGAAGGAAGGAAGGAAGGAAGGAAGGAAGGAAGGAAGGAAGGAAGGAAGGAAGGGAAGGAAGGAAGGAAGGGAGGAAGGGAGGAAGGGAGGAAGGGAGGAAGGAAGGAAGGAAGGAAGGAAGGAAGGAAGGAAGGAAGGAAGGAAGGAAGGAAGGAAGGAAGGAAGGGAGGGAGGGAGGAAGTGAGGGAGGGAGGGAGGGAGGGAGGGAGGAAAGCTTGCTAGTGTTTGTTTTGTCAGGATCTTCCCTTCATTCTTCCCCTGACTAGCCATACCATTCAGACATACTAATGTACCTGCTTTTAGTCATGGACTTTCACCTTGAAATTGGTTCCCTGAATCAGACTCAGGCTTCAGAGGTCATCTGCTCTAACACCTCCACAATACCTCTGACAAGTGGGCATCCAACCTACTGAAACAGCTAGATCCACTTGCGGACAGCTCTGATTTTTAGAGCCAAGTCTTCTCTCCAGACCACAGTAACCATCCCTATATTCTTTGATTGATCACCATCTATCATGGTTTCCAGTTCTTTAACCATCCTGGTCACTCTCTTCTGGATTACCCCAACCTGTCAGTTTCCTTCCTAAAATGTAGTTTCTAGAACTGAACACACAATATTCCATCTGTGGTCTGATCCCAGCAGAATACTGGTCAGTTGTTGTCCTTCTTTCTCAAAGAGAACCAAAATGGTATAACTATGTCAAGTTTCAATGTGTTCGACTCTGGCTGATCAGTTTGGAATGTTCTACCACAGGTCGGGCACAAATAGTCCATGTGAAGAATATAGCAGAATTACAGCTCCCTTCATTCTGGACCCTATGCCTCTATTGTCTATAACAATAACAACTAACATTTATACAGTATTTACTATGTGCCAGGCACCACGCTAAGCCCTTTACAAATATTAACTCATTTGACCTTCATTACAACCCTGGGAGGTAAGTGCTATTATTACTGCCGTTTTACAGATGAGGAAACCAAGGCTGACTAAGGTGGAATGACTTGACCAGGTTCACAGAAGCTAGTGCCTGAGGCTGGATTTGAACTCAGTTCTTCCTGATTCCAAGTCTAGCACTCTATCCTTCAAACCACCAAACTTCCTGAGCTATTAAGAGATCATTGCCTTCAATTAATAGAGTCTTCTTGCTACCTTCTTATAATACCACATCAAAGCCTACATTAGTATCTTTGGCTATCAGGTCACATACTTCAGTCACATTGACCTTGCAGTCTACTAGAACCATTCCCTAGATTAATTTTTTTCACATGAAATAATGTCTAGCTATATGCCTCTTTAGCCTAGCTTTACGATACCTACCTTAGGCAGGAAATATATACTGGCAAGTATAAGAAGCTTCCTAGTTGAGGAAGTACTTGGCTTGCCCACCAGCTGGATTCCTTTCCTGTGTTCTATTCTCTTTGCCTAGTCAAGCCCCTAATCTGCTGGGAGTTGCAGGAGTCCTGCGTTTCCTCCCTGTTCTGACCCCTGGAACAGTTTAATTCTATTCTTTCCTGCTTAGATTTCTGTGATCAGAACCTTAGCTTTCTTCCTGGCATTTTCTGGTAACACTGCTCCAATACTGCCCGTCCTACATGGCATCATTCTCCTCTCAAGAAATGTTCGGGGGCAGCTAGGTGGTACAGTGGATAGAGCACTAGCCCTGAAGTCAGGGGGACCTGAGTTCAAGTCTGGCCTCAGACACATAACACTTACTAACTGTGTGACCCTGGGTAAGTCACTTAACCCCAATTGCCCTAAAAAAAAAAAAGTGTTCGAATTCTTGGTCTAGGTTCCCATTGTCTTCTTTCTGTGTGGAGAGAGAAGTCCAAGGTTCCACAAGAGAAGACTAAGTCTGTTCTATTCCAGGTGCTCCTTTCTCCTCCTAGAGAACATGGGCCAAGCTTGTTGTGATTTGAGTTTGCCTTTTCTGGAGCAAATAGATATGGGAGGGAAGGAGGCAGGGAGAAAGAGAGAGGGGGGATAGGGGAGAAAAAGGGGAGGGAGAAAGAGATTGCCAAGAGTTCCTGAACAATTCAGTTCCTGAATAAGGAAACCAGGTTAAGAAAATGGAGGAGGTAAAGGTCCACTTTGGCCCAAAGCCAAGCCTATCTTCTTTGGGTGGTCAAGTTTGTCCACAATGTCCTAACCTCCTCTTTTCTGTGACCTTTCTGCTCCTCTCAGCAACCCTTACCTCATTTGTCATGGTGCCCCTGGGCCAAGGAACAAATAATACAGGCACATGTGGGACATCATCAAGCTATAAATTTCATCTAATCTAAAAACCGTCTAGTAGTGAGGTGTGACCTTAGATACCATCAAGTCTAATCTTTCATTGTATACATGGGGAAACTGAAATTCAGAGAAAGGAAATTACTTGACCAATGTCACTCAACTAGTTGGTAACCCAAATTTTTAAAAAATTACAGACCTGGGATCTGGTATTAGCTGGGTCTTTTCTCGATCTTTCTGGGTCTGTTTTTTCACCTATAAAAAGAGGTTAGAATAGACAGCCCTCCAACATCTGACATTTTATATTCATTTATATTTATATTCAAAGGTCCCTTCCCAGCTCTGACATCCTGTGTTCTAAGGGCCCTCCCAGCTCTGACATTCTGTGTTCTAAGGGCCCTCCCAGCTCTGACATTCTGTGTTCTAAGATTCTTCCCAACTTTGACATTTTATGAAGAATAATCACATTAAAAGTTCACAGAATCAAAGGACTTAGAGTTGAACAGAATCTTAAGGATAATCACACATCACTGGCCACTCATGAAGGCAACTGGCCCAGAACAAAGGAAAGGATACCAAGGCCCCAGAGGCATTCGGTGTGTGAACAGAAGTAAATCCTCGGGGAGGGGAGCTGGTGATGAAGAGGGAGAACGCTTCAGCTCCCCATTCTTTCTGTGGCAGTGAGCATCATATCTGGCCCCACAGGAAAGAATTCTGTACACAGTGTGAATTCCTTTTTGGATGCAAAGGTTAAACCCATCAAACATTGCAAGGCAGTATGAATGACAGAAGGCTAAATGGTGTTAGCTCTAATTACCGTCAGTGTCAAACTCAGCCGCAAGGGAGGCCAGCCAGGCAAGCCGCCATTCCTTCTCTGATGGCGACCTCTCGTGGCCATATCATTCATAGCAACTTAGCACCAAGAATTCCAAATGAGGTTATGCTAGGCTGACTCTTGTTGGAAACTCATTAATTCACTGAGCTTTCATCGTTACCTTGCCCAGGTCCAGACTTCAATAGTACTTCCTAGAAATCCTCTCACCATGCTGCAACAAGGCCTCATTCCCTCCCCACTTTTAGTGGGGAGCTATTGTCTTTCTCCTGTTTGAACATAAACTCTTGGAGGGTAGAAACTGTCTTGCTAATTTGTATTTTTATCCCCAGCCTTTAGTACAATGTCTGGGATATAGTCAATGTTTAATAAATGCTTTATCTGTCTAGCATCTAGCATCTATCTAATATCTGTCATCTATCATCTATCATCCATTATCTATCATCAACTATCTGTCAACTATGCCGTCTATTATCCATCTATCTACCCATATTTGTTGTTGTGGTTGTTGAGTCATTTCAGTCATGTCTGACTCTTTGTGACCTCATTTCTTGGCAAAGACACTAGCGTGGTTCACTATTTCCTTCTCTGTCTCATTTTACAGATGAGGAAACTGAGGCAAACAGGGTTAAGTGACTTCTTCAAGGTCACACAGCTAGGAAGTGTCCCTGACTCCAGGCCTGGTGTTCTATCCACTGTGCCACCTAGCTACCTTCATGTCATTTTAAAAATAATATATACTAGAAACTCATCAAGAGATAATATTAAGCTTAGTGACCTATAGTTTGTGATCTTTATTCTCTTCCCTCTCTTTTTGAAAAATAGTGATATTTACTCTTCCCAAGTCCTGCAGCACCTCTCAAATTCTCTATTATCTTTCAAAGATTATTAACAGTGGCTTAGCAATTATAGCCACCAGTAATCTCAGTGTGCTGGGTTGTAGATGGGAAGCAACAGAGCATAGTAGAGAGAGTTGGCTTTGGAGTCAAAGGATTTGGGTTCAAATCCCAGATCTGCCATGAGTTATATGTATTACTTTCCTCATTTGTAAAATGAGAAGAATGGACTAAACTATCTATAGAGTACCTAGCAGCTCTAGAACTATCACCAATTAAAAAGTTAAAGTAATCTAGTTGATCTGAGCCTAGTCACTTGGACTCATCAAGGGTATGTATTCTTACTATCTTTATAATTATGTTTGGTTTCAACTCATTAATCATTTTTGTTCCATGCTTTTCAAGCACAGGTCTAAGATCATTGTCCTTAGCAAAGAAAACAAAAGTGAAAGATGAGTTAAGTAATTTTGCCTTCTTTGTACTGTTTCTACTCATCTACCCTGAATAGTGTCCTATCCCTTCATTTATCTTGCTCCTGTCACCCAACATAAGCCCGTTTTTGTTTGTTTGTTCATCCTTAGCATTCATGATGTGATTTTTCTTGTAAATGACCTCTTGATGTGGTTCTTTTATGACTGTACCTTTTTTAAGTTCAATCCTACATGATGAACATGTGCTTTTGTATTTTATTTATGGCTTTTAAAATTCTAAGTAGGTTGGTGAGTTGCCTGGGCATCCACATCTGTCTCTTTAGATAGCTTCCCTTTAATGGAACGGAAGGACTTGCAAGCATTCCTGATGAAAAGACCAAAGCTGAGTAGAAACTTTGAATTGCAAACACAAGAATGAAGAGAAACCTATAAAGATTATATCTTGTCAATGTATTTGAGCAAAAATTTAATGCCTTCCAAGGTAATAAAGTTAAATAAGATGAGTAGAAAACGTGAGGGTGGATTTTTTCTGTTTTGATAGTCATAAAAGAGGAATGAAAGGGGAGGGGGAAAGGAATGCACTAGGGAAGAAAAGAGAAAGAAGGGAGAGAGCTTAGTTTTTCTCATAATTGGGTAGATGAAAAAGTATTTATTAAGGGTATACTATGTGCTGAGCACAGTGCTAAGTACCTAGAATACAGATAAAGTAAGAGAGTCTTTAGTACTCTGAGGGAACTTACATTTTAATTGGGGAGACAACAAATAAAAACAAAGTTTAGCTTCAAGGCAGATGGAAAGGCCCAGTAGGGCTAAAAATTCTTTGGTGGGATGGCATGGCATGGCCCAGGGGCATTTAGGCTACATCAGCTGATTAGAGCACAGCTCTGAGGGATCAGAATGGTACAGAAACAGGGCAAATGGTAAAACCTGGTGACATTCCGTATCACTGGAAGAAATAAAGCTGGTGACTCCCCAAGTCATCTCCCTTATCCAAGCCCTCTGAGCAGTCACATAGTCCAGATGGGTTCTAGATGTCCTGGAATCAGCTCTGCTGGTGACAGGTCTTACTTCTAATGGAAGTCCCAGGTGAGTACTGGGTTCCCAGGGCCAGGGGAAGAGACAAGAGGGGAAAGAAGGGGTTGTGGGGAAGGAGTATTTATACAAACGTGGAGGAAGCAAAATCCACATGAGTCTCACTTATCTAAACCAAGAAAAGTAGAATCTCTCTCTCTCTCTCTCTCTCTCTCTCTCTCTCTCTCTCTCTCTCTCTCTCACACACACACACACACACACACACACACACACACACACACACACACTCAAAGAGTTTGTTGTAGAAATATCTTAAAATCCACAAGGAAATAAGCAGGGACAAGGAGAGGAGAAAGGCTAGTTTAAAAGGGAAAATAACATTGGAGAGGGAATAGACAAAAACAAATTTCAACTTCAGAAATTTGATTGTAGGAGAGGATTAAAAAGGAAAAAATGAAAAGGAGAAAACCAGTGATTGAGGTCTGGGGGAGAGGGTGAGGTGGGTTAGTGAAACTGAAGATCACTCCAATTATATATCATTAGGGCCAATCACATTCCTCTTTGTAAAGAGGAAAGTTCAGAGACAAAGAGAGAGAAGAGTTCAAGAGGACAGGATGGAAAGAAACACAAAAAAATCAACTATCATAAACATGACTGTAAATAGGATGAACTCATCTATAATATGAAAGAGGATAAGAAAGTTATTAAAAAGTAGAACCCAATAATACATTGTTTACAAGAAAAACACATGAACTATTAAAAATTCACACAGAATTAAAACAAGAGGTTGGAACAGAATAAGGTAGAAATAAAAATAGAGACAAGATTAAAAGACATTAGTCAAGGACACTAAATTAAACCTAATGAAGCCTAGACGATGAAATTTTTAAAAATTTATATACATATATGTAGGTGTGTATGTATTATTATATATACATAGTGGCATAGCATCTAAGTACCTAAAGGAAATTTTCATTGAATTAAAGGAAAAACAAACTGCAATAGTGGAAGACCTCAATATACCCCTTTCAAACCTAGGCAAATCTAACAAAAGATAAACAAGAAAAACATTAATGCTCTGAACAGTGTAATACAGGCTCTGGACTTACTCTCCCAATCCCTACTTACACTGAAGGGCCGGGTCTTCAGAGGACAGTTGCCATGTCTACCCTCAGGATTCTAACAGCAGCCTTGAGTATTTAGGGGTACATTTTAATGTTATAACTAATGAGCCCCCACAAGTGTAGTTCCCCCTTTGGTTACTTGTTCATAGCAATTGGTCAGCCAGACAATTAGCTTTTAGAAAAAGGCATTTGTTAAGGTACCACAGTAAGAAGAGTTGGTACAAAACATTTCCCCAAAAGTCTGTAACACATTCTCCCACTGGTACATACAAGTTCCAGGGGAAAGTAGACTCCAGCTTAGATATCACATGTAGCAATGGTGTAATCCATACTTCCTGGTTTATGGAATTCCTTTTTCTTTTTTATGGAGTACTCATGAAGCTCCCTCAGGCATAGTGTAGTTTCCTGCTGGGCTCCTTAATGAGTCCTGTTTTTCCTTAATGTGCTTAGGTTCTCCTCAGCTCTTGATGAAAACACTGCTGTTGCTGCTGTTCCAAGATATCAGTAGGACACAGAGAAGTCTGAAACCTCCAACTTTCCAAAGTCCACAGTCCTTCTCTGGTGAAGGCAGTAAGAAAGGAGACAGAGACTTCTCCTTGCTCCTCCTCACCTGCCGAGAAATTCTCTCTCAGGGCTCTCTGCCCAATTCTGAACTAGCTTGTCACTTTTAGATAAGCCCCATAAGGGATAATCAAGTCTCCACTTGATTAACAAAGTTATTCTTGCTCATCTTAGTTTAATGCTTTTGATTGATTGGTTGAATGATTCAATTGAGATATCTAGGTTTTGTTCATTATTAGATCATATCTCTCTGTAATATATTCAGTTAAGAAGTCTAGGCCCTTTGCAATTATTGGGGTGGAATTTAGAATAGAAATTACAATAGAATTAGACATTCTTTTGCAAAAGAAATTTTTTAAGTTACATATGGTAGTTCTTTTGTAATTACAGAATGGAAATTGGAAGGAGCATGCATATTTCTCAGCTAAGAAACTTTACAAAAATTTACCACATTTTCCTATCAAAAACCTCAGGAAAAATATAGAAAAGAAACAGGGAAATATAAAACACATGCTTTATGGATCACAATGCAATAAAAAATCATAATAAATAAGGAGCTTTTGTAGAAAACAACCAAACTTAATTGGAGACTAAATGATTCAATCGTCAAGAAGTGGTGAGTCAAAGAGCCAATCACTGAAACAACAAATCACTCCATCAAAGAAAATAACAACAATAAGACAACTCAGAGACGGGAGATAGAGTGTTAGGAGGGAGGAACAGCAAGCCGGCCAATATGGTTATAACATAAAGTCGTGGAGAAGAGTAATGTATAAGAAAAATGGAGTATTTTGAAGGGAATATGTTGTGAACAGCTTTAAATGCCAAACAGAGGAGTTTATATTTATATTTATATGTTTATAAAGGTGTTACATTTACAAGAGTTTACATAGTTTACAGGGGTAATAGGGAGTCACTGGAGTTTATTAAGTGAGGGAGAGGGAATGACAAGATCAACTTTACCTGCAGCTAGGTGGTGCAGTGGGTAGAGTGCCAGTCCTGGAGTCAGGAAGATTCATCTTCCTTAGTCCAAATCTGGTCTCAGATATTTACTACTTGTGTGGTCCGGGGCAAGTCACTTCACCCTGTTTGCCTCAATTCCTCATCTATAAAATGGGCTGGAGAAGAAAATGGAAAACCACTCCAGTATCTCTGTCAAGAAAACCACAAGCGGGGTCGTGGAAAGTCAGACATAACTATACAGCTGAGCAACAACAGCACACTTGAGGTGACGTACACGTTAAGAAGATCACTTCAGTAGCTGTGTGGAGCGTGGATTAAAGTGGAGAGAGACTTAAGGCTGGGAGTCCAATTAGAAGCCTTTTGCAGTTCTCCAGGTAAGAAAGGATGAGGGCATCAACTACGATGAATGCTGCATGAGTAGAAAAAGGGGGATATAGATGAGAGATGTTAGAGACCAAGAAATTACAAGACTTGGCAACTGACTAAGTATTTGGGGTGACAGCGAATTGAGGACAACACTGTTTGTAAGACTAGGTGACTAGAAGGATGGTAGTCCCTTCAACAGAAACAGGGAAGTTTGGAAGAGCAGTGAATGTTTACTGAATTTTGAATGGATTTTGAGATCAAGTGGTCATTTTTACTGCCCCTCCAACTTCAAGGTCCCCATCATTTCTTCTTCAGCAGACAATCTTCCTTGTCAGATAGAACCAAGCCAGGAAAAGCAGTTCCTCCAACTCTTGAAGAATGAAATTATCCTTAAAGCAAGACAGAAGTGTTATAGTAGTTCTGCTTTTGTCAGAGAAAACATTCAACAGCTATCTGAATAAGTGAAGTCCTCAACCACTGGTAAATCATGCCTCCATGGCAGACCTGTGAACTTTTTCCTGAATTTTTCATATATTTCCTCCCTCTGTCCAGGTGGTCTGTAATTTACTTCCACGATATAAGTTCTACTTCTTCCTGTTTATCTTCAATTAAACTAAACCACACATCACCCCTCATGTCCCTTAATTTCCTCATATAAGCATCTCTTCTCTACCCCATGCCATGCTGTATTCTCTTACTTTTGACTATAGTACACTTCCCTATTTTAAACATTGTTCCAGAGGTTCCCCTTTCCGTAAAATGGATATAATAATATCCCTACTAACGACCTTATAGAGTCCCTGTGAGGAAAGCACTTTGTAAACATCAAGGCATTGTAGAAGGGTGGACTATCATCTCATCATCATCATCATTATCGTCATCACCATCCTTGTCTTGCCTTCCTGCCTCCTGAATATTTTCTTCAGGTTAAATGTGCCTATTTTCTTCCACTAATCCTCATGTCCCTTGGTTCCCAGCCCTCTCACCATCTTGGTCATTCTCTCTGGACACCTTCCAACTTGTTGATGTCCTTCCTGAAATGTCATCCTGAGAAACGAAAATAATTCTCACGATGTACCCTGGCCAGAGCAGCAGACAACATGACTCTCATCTCCTTCAGTGTGAATGCTCTGCCTGTGTCAATGCAGTTCTAAGATCCTATTAACTTTTTTGGTTGCTATATCACCCTGTTGACTCAAATTGAGCATTAGACCCTCAAATATTTTTTCACATGACTTACTGTCCAGCCACTTTTCTCCATCCTTCACTTGGGAAGTCAATCTTTTTCATCCAAGGTGTAGGGCTTTCCATCTACCCCCTTTAAATTCCATATAATTTGATTCTTTTCTAACCTTTTTGGATCTCTTTAGAGACTGTCACATGTTCTTTATACCTCCATTATTTATATATATATGTATATATGTGTGTGTATATATATATATATATACACACACACACAATACCTGTATCACTTGTGAATCTGACAAATATGCTTTCATCTGAGTCACTAATAGCAATAATGAGTAGCACAGGGCCAAGAACAAACAATTCTCTTGTTAAGAGAGTTTAGTATATTTAGAATAGGCTTAATGATTAAATCTCAAAAGTGCCAATTAGTAGGTTGAAGTCCACTGTTGAGGTCCCTAGTGAAGTGCCACAGAGCTCTCATTCACTCTAAATCTAACCCTAAACTTCAACCCTATGTCAGCACCTGAGCTTTTAAAAACAACCCATCTCAATTAAAATGGAATACTCATCCTAATCCGCACAGTGGGCTATACTCATTAGCCTCACATCTGGAACATATGGGCCAGTGTGATTTTCATTTTTCACAGAGCTTTTGTTGGAGAGATAACCATGTAATTAAAAAGGGAGAAATGCAAAACAAACCTCTTTGAGGGCAGATTCCATCTTTCCACCATTGCAGATCTATTAATGAACTATAATTGCAGTGATAAAGCCTATGTTGTAACCTGGTAACTAATTCACTTAGGGGCCAAGGGGCTTCTTTTGTAGTGCCAGACCAGAGGAGGAAGAGGCTTAATTAGTTTAGTTCTGTTTATCTATAAAATCAAAACACAAAAATATTAGTTGCAAAGTAATCTGGCGCCTGCCAATATATTCAGGATCTTCCACCAAGGGTGTCGGTTTTCCATTCTTTCTTAGGCTTATTTATAACATTCTGTTAATCAAACCTACAGCAGAGCCGTGCTTGGAAATTATCCAGAGAAGAGGTGCTTCATTAGAGCCCAGAACAGACGTGCTGAGAATGGGAAGGAGCCAGTATCAGGAGGTTGGGCTACAACTTGCCCCTCTAAAAGGAAAGAGGAGTCCTCTCTCAGGGTTTAACTTGACCCTTCGAATAAGATGCATGGCAGCTCCCCTTCCTCTAGTCCAGTCAAACTGCCATATTCAACACACTTCAGCTCTCCTGCCCTCCCCAGAATTCTTATAGATCCTGTCATTGTTTGTGTAGAAAAACCAGTCCTTCATGTACAGGACAAAGAAGACACAATCAAGTGAAAAAAAAATTCAGAGTCTTTCTGGAGGAGAGTGAAGGTTGGAAAGGAGATTAGTAGACTCCAAACTCAATAGGACTCAACAGCTTACTGGTGCTCTCTTGATTTCTAAAATCCAATGGTCTTTTCTCAATCCCCATTTTTCTTGACCTCTCTGCAGTTTTTGTCAATGCTGTTTCTCACAACCCCACCTTCTCTACATTCCTTCCTCTCTAGGTTTTCTGTGACCCTGCTTCCTTCTATTCCTATTTCTAGCTCTACCACTCTCACCGCTTTTCAAGCTCTTTTTGTTCTCTTCCCTGAGAGTTCTTGATATTGAGGTCTCTTGGTTCTCCTCCTGTGGTTGAGGGGACTGTGGGTACCCCCTTCTACCTTTCCAATAATCCAACTTTCCAACTTTGATGTCGTCCTCTGCTCTCCACTTTCCCTCACCTCCCTTATACAGTCATTTGTCGAACCTTGGTCTCTACGCATGAGTTTACTCCAAGGCTCTGTCGTGGTCCCTCTGCTCTTCTCTCACTATATTCTGTCTCTGGGTGACCTCCCCAGCTCCCATGGGTTCAATTATCATAGCCATGCAGGTGGTTCCCAAATGTACACAGTCAGCCCTTATCTCTCTCTTACGCACCAATTCTATATCACCGCCTATCTGCTGGACATCACCCAAATGTCCTACAGGCAACTTAAGCTCTGCAGAGTCCAAAACAGAACTCATTATCATTCCTCACAAAACCAACCCCAAGGGGACAGCTAGTTGGCACAGTGGATAGAGCACTGGCCCTGAAGGCAGGAGGACCTGAGTTCAAATCTGGCTTCAGACCAAACACTTGACACTTACTAGCTGTGTGGCCCTGGGCAAGTCACTTAACCCCAATTGCCTAAAAGGAAAACAAAACAAAACCAACCCCTCATCTAAACTTCCCTATTTCTGCTGAGGGTCACACTCTTCCAATCACCCAAGTTTCCAACCTTAATGTTATTCTCAACTCTTCACTTTCCCTCATTTCTCTTATCCAATCACTTGCCAAATCTTGGCATTTCTCCTTCCATGACATCTTCTTGCATCCAACCTTTCCCTCCCACCCAGAGACCACCCTAGTTCAGGCCCTCATCACCTCTCACTTTTATTGCAATAATCTATTAAATAGTCATCCTAATTCAAGTCTCTCCCATCTACAAACCATCCTTCACACAGTTGCCAAAGTAATGTTTCTACAATGTAGATCTAACTATATTACAACCAATTCTTGCCTATTGTAAGTAGACTTTTCACAAGCTGCCTCTTACCCTAGCAGGTGTTCCTGTGACTCTGCCCCATTCCAGACTCTTCAGCCTTGAAGCCAGAGAAGCTTCAGTGCCTGAAGCAGAGGACCCCTAGCATGGGCTATGGAGTCAAATTTGCATAATGAGAAGTTACATGAAATGAGAACCATCTATCTCTCTATATACTTACGTATATTTGTCGTCCCCCCATCTCCATTGGAATATAAAATCCTTAGGAGTAAGGATTATTTCATTTACTGTATTTATATTCCCAGTGCTTAACAGAGTACATGGCACATAGTAGGTATTTAATAAATGCTTGTTTATTGATTGATTGGTCATGTCATTCCCTTAATCAAGAAACTTCAGCAATTCTCTCTTGCCTTTAGGATAAAATATAAACCTTCCTGACTATCATTTAAAGCCTTCCACAACCTGGTGCCAAGCTATCTTTCTTTTTCGGTTCGAGTCTTCCCTTCCCCATGCATACCAGCTTCCAGTTAAACTCACCTGCTGTTTCCCAGACACAATATTCCATCTCCTAGCTCAGCATATTGGCACAGGCTTTCCTCCATGTCTGAAATGCTCTCCTTTCTCACCTCGACTTCTTAGCACCATTCAAGTTCCGGCTCAAGTACCATCTACTACCCGAGACCTTTTTCTTATATTTCCAATTATTAGTCTTCTCCTCCATCCCCCGAATTGCTTTCTATTTACCTTATAAATACTTTATTTCTTTATTTCTGCATGCACATATTGTTCGACTTAGAAGAATGTAAACTCCTGTACTGTTTTGTTCCTATCTTCGCATCCCTAGTAATGCCTAGTACATAGTAGATGCTTAATACATGCTTGAAGAATTGAAGTGAAAGTATTTAAAGGACTGTCACCTAAAAGAGTAATCCTCTTTGGTCTAGCTGGTCCCAGAGGGCAAACCTGGGGTGAGAAGCACAAAAAATTGCAAAGAAGAAAATTTTGGCTCAATATAAATTTAATGTAAAGAGAGATGCTCAATGCACAGTGCTTGGGACACTCGTTCATCCTCTGTCCTATACAGAGGTATTGTAGTTTGTATACCAGGTTCAAGCCTGTCTTTAGTGAGATGAGGTTCCCTTTTCTCACATCCATCAGTTCATTAACAAACCTCCACTGCAGAGTTCCAGGGAAAACTTCCCATGTCTTGAATTATGGCTCTCTAAAGGAGAGAATAAAGGAGGTACAACCTGAATAGGGCATAGTGCAGGTAGTTTGTAGGTAGATGGCCCAGTGAATAGAGTGTCAGACCCGGAGTTAGGAAGACTCCTCTTCCTGAGTTCAAATCTGGCCTCAGACACTTACTACCTGTGTAACCCTGGACAAGTCACAACTCTGTGTGCCTCAATTTCCTTACTATAAAATGAACTGGAAGAGGAAATGGCAAACCACTCTGGTAGCTCTACCAAGAAAACCTCAAATGGGATCATGAAGAGTTGGACACAACTGAAAAACAGCTGAACAAAAAAAACAGGTACTTTATTCCTACACAGAAAGAAATATCAAATATGAAAGAATCAGTATCCATTAACAAAGTTCACAGGATCATGAGGAATCAGAAGCAACTTAAAATCATAGTTACGATAGACTGGAAGACTAATATTTAAGTCTATTAGAACATAAAGCAGTTTTTCAATACTGTTAAACAGTCATTTTATATTTCACCTTGGTCCTTCACTGTCCAACTACTCTTGGGTCCCACCAAAAATTGTCTACTGGTAAGCTTGGGCCAATTTGCTTATTAAAGACCATCATTTCTGATGCAGAAGCTTTCCCACCAAAAGTCACTGTCATTCCAGGAATACCATATCTGGTGTGTCCACAGGCTTCCCAGGATCTCTGGACCTTTCAAACTTAGAAGGATGACACCAGTCCTGTATACATCCACCATGGGATACAAAACCAGGAAAGAAAAAGCCCAAAATAGGCAGAGGAGGCCCTGTACTCAAGACTGGGTGGAGGCTGAATAGAAAACTGGGCAATCATCCCTTCTCCTACTTGACTCTTGGGGATGAAGTTTGAAGCAGTCCATATACTTTTGGAAGGTGGAAGGCTCCTCCCAGAGCCTCTGTTCAAGGAGGGCACCCAAGCCCACCATGTCTTCATTTCCCACCCAGAGGTATTCCTCTGGACTTCTCCATCATACCCTTCCCTCTTCTTCATTATATCCCTCCCTTTTCAGTTTCCTCTTATGTACTGTCTTCCCTCATTAGATTGTAAAATCCTTGAGAGCAGAGACTGTCTCTCTTTTTTAATGCTTATAATTCTGGCACACAGTTGGTGCTCACTAAATGTTTGCTGACTGACTGACATACTTCACAAACAGAAAGGAAGAGAGAGAAGAAAATAGTGATAGCTCACTTCTGCACATTCAATGAGTCATCAGCTCTTCTGGCTCAAGCAATTAGGGGACTCCATCATTTCCCATTGCAAGACTGTCATCAATGAGATAGACATGACTGGAAATAGCCCTATTCCCAGTCTTCCATGTGATAACCAGGAAAAGTCACCAAAAATGTTCTAGTGGAGGGAGGCGATGGGAGGTAAGAGCCCAGGCCATAGGGAAAAATGTATGACTATTAGAGCTATCCAGAAGTAGTGTGAGCTGCCATGAGGCCAAGAGGGTTCTCTAGCCTAGAGGAAGTCTTCGAGCAGGGTCTAGAGGACAACTCACTGGAGGTGCTAGAGAGAGGATACCTGCTCAGGCAGAATTTGGACTAGATGATCTGGCTTCTTCCAACTATGAGATTCCATGATCCTCCAAGAGCACAAGGAACTTTTTGACAATCTCCTTTGATCTAAAACTGCTAACCACAACATTCACTGATTCAGACAGAGGCAAAGGATCATAGTACTGTGTATTTGACCTTTCTAGATACTAAATCATGATTTGCTGAATAATACCCCTGTTTTGTTGGGTATGGTTCTGAAAAGTCTGGCCACTTCTATCTATGATGAATCACCTGCACTTACTGGGAAATGTGCTGCATTGAGTCATTTGGCTATAGCTAAAGTGATTGAGGTCCATGCAATATTCTCCTAGCCCATCTGCCAGTAGCTCAATCATCTTCTTAACCAGCTGTTCACTTCCCAGATCTGCCTTTCACTTCTAAAGCCACTGGCTTTGATCAACAGCAGTGATGAAAGTACTGCCTGTGCCTCAAGGTATTCTATCTCTTTCCCAAGATTCCATAATCCTCAGGGCAGCTAGAAGGCACAGTGGATAGAGTACCTGGGCCTGGAATCAGGAAGACTTATGTCCTTGAGTTCAAATTTGGCATCAGACCCTTACTAGGTGTATGACCCTGGGCAAGTCACTTAACCCTGTTTGCCTTAGTTTTCTCATCTGTAAAATGATGGAGAAGGAAATGGCAAACCATTCCAACATCTTTGCCAAGAAAACCCCAAATAAGGTCATGGGGAATTGGACGTGATTGAAACAACTCAACAACAAAAACACAACAAATTTGTGCGCGATTTAAATGACTCGACAACAAAAACACAATAAATCCTAGAGGACTCAGGTCATAGGGCTTCTTTCTCCTTTATTCCTGTGTGTGAATGTTTGTGATTCTCTCAGATTTCTTACTACAGGGCTTGGTGTCCAGGAAGCTTGTTCTGGATATTTGTGGAGGGTGTCTGTCTCTTCTGGCAAACTACTCCAGTATCTTTGCCAAGAAAAGCCCAAATAGGATCATGAAGAGCCAGAAATTACTGAAATGACTGAACAACCAACCCTATAATCTTCACCAATTTATTCTAGATTATTCTAGCAGAATTATTTGTGCCACATAAATCACTAGAAGTGGATAACAGGCCAAATCTTGGGAGATTCTCCATCCTATCCTATAGGCATGCTCCTCTCCTACCCCATCCCCCAGGAAGACAGTAGACCTCTCCATATTTTCCCGTTATTCACACAGTATAAAATGAGATAATATTTGTAAAACACTTTGCAAACCTTAAAACTTACATAAAAAACTTGCAAACCTTAAACTATATGAACACTATTATAATAATAATTATTTTTATTGTCAAAATAGAGAGATGTATAGTGTATACATATGTATATATGTATTCAAGTATTGTTGAATGGCCAGAAATATGACAGTCATAGTATTTTGTAGTAATAGCTCATTATGACAACCTCGAAGGGGGTCTCTAGTGGAATGACACAGGATACAGGCATTTTCCATGAGAGGAGCACAAGAAATAAACAGGGCAGCACCCCCTTCATGGGATAGTGCAGAAGAAAGGTTGACACAGTCCTATGGAAAGAGAAAATAAGTGGCAGATAAACCTGAGCGCACATGCAGCAGTCGGGGAGATGGTCACTATTCCTAACTACTTCCCCATAGGAATTTCTCATGAACAACAGGTCCATTTCAGGTAGGGCCAGGCCAAGGTCCACTGCTAGTGATCATTAGACTAGCCTATTCCATTCTGATCAAGTCAGAAGGAATCAACTGTGCCACAGTGGTAGATTCCATTGCCTTTTCCTGCATCTCTCTGCACTCACATGGCCCGTCTCCCATGGCAGGGGAGGATCCTTCCTCTTCTGCCCCTCTGAGTTTTTCTCTTCATTTATGGTTTGGCTCAGAAGCTCTATTTTTAGGAAATCTTCACTGATCACCCCAGTTGTTTGTCCTCTTTCTCTCTTCAAATTACCTATTGTTAATTTACCTGTGTGGATTATATACTCCAGGGGAATGTACATTACTTGAGAGCTAGGACTGTTTCTGGGTTGCTGTTGGTTTTTTTATTCTTTTTTGTTTTTCTGTCTTTGTGTCCCTAACACCTAGGAGAGTGCCTTGAATAGAGGAAGCACGGAATAAATGTTCCTTGAGTTGAGTTGAACTGAATTGAATTGAATAGGGTTGAGTGGAATGGAGTTGACAGTGGTGTGTCATAGTGGTGGCATAGTGGTTAGAGTGCTGGGCCTGGAATCAGGAAGACCTCATCTCCCTGAGTTCAAATCTGGTTTCAGACACTTACTAGCTGTGTGACCCTGGGCAAGTCACTACACCCTGTTTGCCTCAGTTTCCTCATCTATAAAATGGGCTGGAGAAGGACATGAGCAACGACTCCAGTGTCTTTGCCAAGAAAGCCCCAGATGGGGTCATGGAGAATCAGACATAGCTGAAAGGACTCAACAACAAAAACACAACAAATCCTAGGGTACTCAGGTCATGGAGTTTCTTTCTCCTTCATTCTTGTGTATGAATGTTTGTAATTCTCTGGAATTTCTTTCTGCAGGGCTAGGTGTCCGGAAAGCTTGTTCTGGGTATTTGTGGAGGGTGTCTGTCTGTCTGTCTCTTCTGTCTGCAGGCTGAGGGAACAAACCAGAGCCTGGAATTCTCAAGTGTGAGGGAGCCCTAGAGGGTGCTCCCTGGCTTGGCTCTAAAGCTGGCAGCTGAAGTTCTCTCTGCTGTTAGCATCATCATCATTGCAGTGTGCATTCATTAAGTGCCTACTATGTGTCACACACTGCACTTTACAAAAGGGCTTTACAAATATTATTCCATTTGATCCTTACAACAACCCTGGGAGGTAGGTGCTATTATTATCCCCATTGTACAGATGAGGAAACAGAGGCAAACAGATATTAAGTGATTTGCCCAGGGTCACTCAGCTAAGTAAGTATCTGAGGCCAGATTTGAACTCAGGTCTTCCTGACCCCAGGCCCAACACTGTATCCACCATGCCACCTACCTACCCTAAAAGACAGTGATGTGTCTGGTAGGAAACCTGGGCAATTAAGATGACTAATCTGACAGCTTCACAGGATGGATCGGAACATGCGAAAAAACACTGGCTCTGAAGTCAAGAGCCCAGGTTCAAACACCACCTTATTGTCTGTGTGACCTTGGGCAAGTCACTTTCACAGGCCTCAATTTCCTCACCCATAAAATACTGGACTAGACAGCCTCTAAGTGTCCTTCTAAACAGAACTAAGGACCTTGCATGTGAGTAGAGAGAATAGAAAGGTTTAGAGTAAACAGGTCTCCCTAACCATCCTTTTCTAAAATTCTACCACACCTGTGATTTCATTGTTTATTCACACCTCCCAGTGACTAAACTCCTTCTACCAATGTAATCATTGAGTAACATACAGCCTTAGAGAGTCCTCTGGAGCACCAAGACATTAAGGTGCCTTGCCCAGGCTCACAGAGCCAGTATGTATCACGGCCAGGACTCGACCCGAATAGTCCTCCAGCCTAACCTTTATCTATCACACCACATGGCCTCCGAACTATATTTCTTATATAGCAGGGATTCTTAACTGGGGTCCATGAACAAAGAGAGACAGAGAGACAGAGACAAATAGGGAGGGAGAGAGGGACAGAGACAGAGAAGAGAGAGGGAGGGAAGAAGGGAGGGAGGGAAAGAGACAGAGGGAGGGAGGGAAAGGAGAGGGGGGAAGAGAGAAAAATATATATGTATATGTATGTATGTATGTATGTACATATACATACATACCTATATATGTGGAGAGAGAAAAGTTTTTCCTTGTAACTGGCTTCCTCTGTAATCCCATGGATTTTGTCTTGTTTGTTTATAAGCATTCTGAGAAGAGGCCCCTGGGTTTCACCAGACTGCCAAAGGGGATCAATGACATAGAAAGATTAGAAGCCTTGTTACGTACAAACACATAACCACTGGTCTTCACCTCTCCCTCTGTGTCCCTTACATAGCCCTGCTCTCCATCCTCATCGTGACTTCCCATCCCTTTCTCTCTCAGTTCTCTCCCAGGCCATCTCCCCTACACTGGCCACTTTTTCCTCTTGTCCCCATCTTGACTCCTTGGGGAACCAGTCCGACTCTACACCATCCTCCTCTCTCAAATCCCTAACCTCTCATCATATCACTGACTATGCCCATTCAAACCTCAGCCTTGGATCACTCCTTCCATTCGCCACCTTTGCCCCTACACACATGCTGCTGAATACAGGTGGAGAAAATCACACAACTGCTCTGACTGGGTCCGCTACAAATTTACGTTATGCAACCTCACCTCGGTCCTCACTGCTACCAAGCAATCCCACAATATCTATCTCCTATATCTATCAGCTCACTCTCCAACCTTATCATTCCATCAAAACTGCTCTCTAAAGCTACTAGTGATCTCAGAGTTGCCAAATCCAATGGCCTTTTCTCAGTCCTAGCTCTCCTTGACCTCTCTCCGGCCTTTGACACTTTTGTTCACTTTCTCCTCTCTGATACTCTTTTCTCTAGGTTTTCAGGATGCCATTCTCTGCAGGTTTTTCTCCTACATCTCTGATTGCTCCATCTCTGTCTCCTTTGCTGGATTCTCATCCAGATCATGTCCTCTAACCATATGTGTCCCTTGAGGTTCTGTCCTGGGCCCTCTTCTCTTCTTCCTCTATACTATACTTGGTAATCGCAAGAGCTCCTATGGATTGAATTACTCTCTCTATGCTGATAATTCTCAAATCTACTTTTCCTTCCCTAACTTCTCTACTGACCTCCAATCTTGCATCTCCAAATGCCTTTCTGACATTTCAAACTGGATGTCCAGTAGACATCTTAAACCCAACATGTGTAAGTAAAACCATTATCTTTCCCCATAAAGCTTATCCCTCCACCACTTTCCTTATTACTACAGCCGGCAGTGCCATCTTCCCAGTACCTCAGGCTCATAACCTGGGGGTCATCCTGGACTTTTCACTCTCTCTCACCCCACCCTACCATATCCAATAGTGCCAACCCTGTCAATTTCACTTTTGTGCCAACTCTCCAATACTCCCCCTTCTGTCCTCTGATGCTGTCATCACCCTAGTGCTGGCCCTCATTACCTCACACCAGAATTATTCTAATAGCCACTAGTGGTCTGCCTGCCTCAGGTCTCTCCCCACTCCAACCTATCCTCAATTCAGCCACCAAAGTGGATTTCCTAAAGCACAAGTCTGATCATGTCACCCTTCTGCTCAATAAACTCCAGGGACCCTCTATTGCCTCCATAACCAAGTACAAAATGCTCTGCTTGGCATTCAAAGCCTTTCATAACCTAGCCCCCTCCTACCTTTCCAGTCTTCTTACACCTCACTCCCCAATACACATACTCTCTGATCCAGTAACACTGGCCTCTTGGCTGTTCCACAAACAAGACACTTCATCTATCAGTTCCGGACATTTTCTCTGGCTGTCCTCCATGCCTGGAACACTTTCCCTCTTTCATTCTACCTCCCTGGCTTCCTTTAAGTCCAACTAAAATCCCACCTTCTACAGGAAGCCTTCCCCAACTCTCTTAATTCTAGTGCCTTCCCTGCTGAGTATTTCTGATTTAATCCTGTATATAGCTTGCTTTGTATGTATTTGTTTGCATGTTATCTCTCCCTTTAGGTTGTAAGCTCCCTGAGGTCAGGGATTGTCTTTTGCCTCTTTTTGTATACCCAGCTCTTAACCCAGTGCCTAGAACATAGTAGGCACCTAATCCATGTTTATTGGTTGCTTGAGAAGGCATCAAACAATCACAGAATCTCCATGCTGAAAGGCCTGGGACCCCCAGAGCATCCAACCTATGCCTCCCTTCAGAGGCCTGGACACTCTTCCAGTCCCTTGCTCAGAGGAAGTCCTCTCTTGACCAGCACAGGTCCACAGACTCTCAGTGCAAGACAGGCCCTCAGAGGTCAAGCCCAACCATTGCCTGAGTTTGGAATCCCTACGCCTCCCCTCTAAAGACCTCCACAGATGGAGAACTCACTACCTCCCACAGCAGCCCATCCCTCTGTTGTTCAGAGTTGTAGTCAGATACTTTTTCCTTGCCTTGAGCACAATTCGGCTTCCCGCCAACACCCTCCCCCCCACCCACCGGCATTGTTGCTGTTCGCCCTCAATGTTTACATCTCGGGATTCTCCAGCCTCTGCCATCTGTCTTCCTTCCATCCCTTGAGAGTCCGGGGCCACCTGGCATCCTGTTCTAGCCAGGGAAGAGAAGGCCCACCCTCCAGCTGGTTCTACCACCACCGGGCCCACACCCATCCATCATGGCCCAGGGCCACAGAGGAACAAAGTGGTGATTACTGAGTGTGATTACACACCCTTATGTTTTTCTCCAGAGAGCTCAAAGCACATTAACTAATTTGTTTCCCCAGGCTCTACAGGAAGTAAAAAAAAAAAGCAGGGGGGGGCCAGAGGGTGCAGGCAGTGAATAATACAACCTTCCTAACTGGGGAAGGAGGGTACAGGGTATGGAACCCAGTGCATCGTCCAAAATAATGGTAAGAAATTGTTGTACTTAATTCTATTTCCTGGCAGCAAAATTGTTTTGAATTCATTCGTATTTGGAGAAACCATCCTTCTAGGTGAAGTATATCAGCCTTGTCATGGGCTGATGAGGCTTTCTGAAGAGGAAACGTCTGGTTCAACTTAGACTGTGCATCCCCTCCTTAGCCCCAAATGCTCAGAAAATGAAGGCCCTGATAGGGGAGGAGGGAACCTCTCACGGCTTTGACTCCCCCATCCCCACTCCCAAGCACCAAACACAAACTTTGCCTCTAGTCAGTGCTTGGCCAATGTTGGATTATTAAAAGGAGCCGTAGGAAAAAGCCTAGGCAGGGTGGGGAACCTGCGGCTTGTTCTGTGAAACCTGGATTCAGTCAAAGGGCCACGCCTGAGGATCTACAGGGCCACATCTGGCCTTGAGGCCACGGGTTCCCCACCCCTGGACCCTAGGGGTTCTCTTAGAGAGAAGGGACTGGCAAATAGAAGCCAGCACTGGACAGGAATGCCTCGTCTACGAGGTGGACCCTCTTCTCCTCTTCCCAGTGTGATGAAGAGTTCCCTTCTTCAAATCCTTCAAAAAATCAATAATTTGGTCACTTTGATATAAATCCAGCAGCTACTGCCTTCTCCCCATGTAACCTGTATATCTCTTGTTTTACACAGCTGTCTGCATGCTGTCTCCCCCACTAAACTGTGAGCTCCATGAGGGCAGGGGCTGTTTTTTTGCTTTATATTTCCAGCACTTAGCACCAACCAGGCCCAGCATGTGAGTGCTTAATAAATGCTTGCTGACTGAGAAGGAGAAGGAGGTATTTAAAACCCGGAGGACGAGGAGTAAGGTTGTAACATCAAGGACACCGAGACTAGCTGGGGCTTGGGAATCTTTAATGATTTCTGCCGCCCTAGATCGGCCCTGAACAGGACGTTTCTACGCAGTTGGAGATACTCTGAAAAATCTTTTACGTATACTGAAGTATAAATATTCTGATGCCTGAAACATGAGACCAAGCAGGACCAAAAGAGGGGAATCTGTTGTGTCCTGAGGAGCACACGGGGAAATGGTGCAGATATGAGGAAGGGACCCCTGGAGGCAGGGTTTGGAGGCCAGGGTCCAGAGCCTCCATCTCCACAATGAGAGCAGTGGAAGGGCAGTGTCTGCCAAGTACTGAGAGCACTGCCTGGCACATAGTAGGTGCTTAATAAGTGCTTGTTGACTTGACTACACAGAGTACAGCATGTGGAATAAGGGGAGTTGAGGTTGGGGTCGTCCTTCTCCGTCCCTCCTGTGGTAGCTGGGGTGGGCATGGGAGACAGCGGGGAAGGCAGGAGGTACATCTTGCGGATGGAGTAGGGATGGCGGTGGCAGCAAGGCCCACCACAGCAGCTGTACGATGCTGACCACCACCTGTGGTGCCTGAGCACCAAGATGCCAATCCTACTGAGAATGAAGACCGAGAACGCATCTTAGGGGGCCAGCAGCCCTCAAGTGGCGGGTATATGCTAGGGACTTTCCTGTGGAACATAAGCTCTTTGGGAGGAAGGAATGTTTCATTTTTGTCTTTGAGACCAATACCCAGCACAGTGCCTGGCACACGATAAGTACTTAGTAAATACTTGTTAAATGGAACTAAACTAGAATTGAATTGAATTGAATTCCCTGGACATATTCACTATGGGTCCCCCCAATCTCTGGACTGACAAGGAGCCCAAGAGCCTCCGTTAGATCTGGGCATGTCTTCTTCTTCTTTGCAGGAACCCAGACCAGTGTCAAAGGAATCCCTCCTTACAAGTATTCCAATGAGTCCTATCTTCTTCTCAGCCAGAAACTCAGTCCCCCACCGTGTACATTTAACACTTAAGTTATATAGAATCACTCTATAAAGAGAAAATGGGACGTCACCAAAGGGTCCACAGAACTCATAGTCAAGTCCGTGTTGACCCAAAATATGGGAATATATTAAGCTTTGGATAGTAAAAAATGAAAATCAAAACTCCTTTGGACATACACAGATGCATACACTCACACACACACACACACACACACACACACACATACACACACTCACACCTCTTTCCAGGGTTTCTAGATGCACACTAGATGAAGAGGCTGGCCAGGCTGGCCTACACCCCCAAGAGCCCTACCCCCAGCATCCCAGTCTCCCAGCCCCCATCATCTCCCCCAAGAGGAGGATGTTAGTGAGGCTAGACTCTCAGCTACAGAAAGATGGATGGAGGAGGTGGCTGAGCTGCTCTCAGGCATAGGTTCCTCAGCATGTAACGGTATGTGAAGGAGGAAAACCAGGAGGAACAGAAAGGAGAGATGAGGCCTTCTTCAAAGAATCCTAGATTACATTGTTCTCCAGGGCAGCAAGCCGCTTGGTCACAGCTTCCAGTGAGCACGATTAAGGAAGGACAACCGGGGTCCAGCCACAACACCCTTGGAATGGAAGTGAACTCCTCCCCTCCCCCTTCCTCTGTGCTCTTCCCATTGGCTTTTCCACTCTCATCTCCAGTGCTTTGATGCTTCCCCAGACTACCCATCAACCCTTGGTTCATTGGTGTCCAATTCCTGTCTCTTCCTTAGCGGCAGAACTCCCCCATTTTGCAGATTAGGAAAATGAGGCCCAGAGAGGTTATGATCACACAGAAAGTGGAGCAAGACCTCAGAATCGCACCCTTCGGGCATATGACAAACCAGACTAACCTAAGGCCAAGCCCCCTCTGCACCTGCCGTCCGAAGATGGTTTCACCGGCTCAAGGCCTGCTCCCACACTAGCACACACAAGCATGCTTTCCCAGGGACACCAAGGAGGGAGCCCATCTCTCCCACACTACCATCCAAATGCCTTTTACATCGACTCCAACTGTCTTTGCATTCCTAATTCAATCAATTAATCAATAAGCATTTATTAAGCACCTACTACAGTCAAGCTCTGTACTAGGTCCTCAGGATACGGGGAATAAAGAATGAGATTGTCCATGCTCAAGATGCCCTTACAGTCTATTGGGAGTAAGAAAACAGATACATTGGGAGAGATATAGGGCCTGGATCTGTTACTTCAATAGCACAGGGGGCTCATTCTCCCAATGCAGGTTGGTGCTTTATTGGCCATCTGGAGTCTTAAAGCTATACAGGTCACATAACCAGCACATGTCCCACAGAGAATTTGCACTCAAGTTTTCCTGACTTCAAAAAGAGACAGAGAAAGAGAGAGAGAGAAAAACAGAGAGAGAGAGAGAGAGAGCAGGAGGCAGGGAGAGAGACAGAGAGAAAGAAACAGAAATAGAGAGAGACAGAAAAAGAAAAACAGAGAGAGAGAGAAACACAGAGAGATACACATACAGAATAAATATAGGGTAGTTTAATATAAGGTAATTAGGGGACACTGTCAATTAGGGGAATCAGGAAAAGCATCCTAGAGAAGTGGGTTCTTAATAAATGCTTGTTGAATTGAATTGGATTGAATTAATTTGAAGCCTGGTGATCTCAGAGGCAGCCAAGAGAGTCTAATGAGAGGATCCAGCCCCTATTCCATGCTCCTTCTGCCTGAGCTGCCTGGGTCTTCCATTTCTGGTCCCACCCTGACCCTTTCTCACATATCTGATCCACTCCCACTAGGAAAGGATATGTTTCTGTGTCAAGGCTTGAAGGAGCTCCTCCACCTTGGTCTGGAACTTCACGACAGACTCACAGGCACATGGGTCTTCCTCTGCATCAAATCCAAAACAAAAAGGAGATGAAGCTACAATCCAGCTGGCCTCCACCACCCCTCCCTTCTTCAGGTCCTGTCCAAGGCTAGGCTTCTAACCAGCAATGCAGGCCATGGCAGACCCTGGGAGTCTCTGTGAAAGCTAAAGCAGAGATCCCAGGAATTTCTCTAAAAGCTGGGAGGATACTGAGTGTCCCAGCAATTGCTGGGTTAAAGTAGTGGAAAGGTGTTGGAAATTTTGGCTGGGATGAGAAAGACACTGGGAGTCACTGGGAGTGATGAGACAGAGCAGAGGGAGATGCTTGAAGACCCTGTGAGTGTTAGGGGCGATGCCAAAGTCCCTGTCATTGATAAGGGAAAACTGAAAGAGGGGGTGAGCTTCCCTGTGAGTGTTAAGGGAGATGCAGGCAGTGCCTGTTAGAACTGAGGGAGAGAAGTGAAGGGGAGACTGAGTCATCCTTAGTGTTAAGGGAGATGCTGGGAGTTCCTGTGAATGCTAAGAGAGATAGATGTAGTCCCTGGGAGTGTTAGAGAAGAGCTGAGAAAGATGTTGGGAGTCCTTCTGAGTGACAGCACAGGCCTAGGGGAGACTCTAGTTCAAGAAATATGTTGTCGACCTTGATAGGGTCATTTGCTAATTCTCGGGTCAAACTAAATAGGTGATACAGACAAGTGGGGGCTGCTGATGATCCCTCCAGACAAACTGAGATAAATCAATATGGCAGGATGGAGCTAGACCAGAACCCCACCCACTATTCAATGCTTTTCACCCACCTGTACAAGGCTGGGCTATGCCAGGTAACCTATGGACCCTATGACCCTTATCTCTTCTTTCCCAGACTCTCAAGCCTCAACCCGTGGCTGCCCAACTCTCTTCCCCAGTCTCTCAACCTGGGGTCTAAGGCCTGTTGCCTGACCTCCTGGACTTTGGACCTTGCCTGTCCACAACCCACCCCATGATGGTACCTGCCAGCCTTCCTCCTCTCTAGATGAACTCTTGGCCTTGGCCTTGCCCACTTCCAGTTCTTTCACCACTCCGATGACAACATGACATAACCCTCAGATTTGACATGGCTTGGGCTGAGGTGCCCCTCTCCAATGTCCAGGCCACCTCTCCCATCCCTCCAACTCACCCACACAAATCTTCTTCTGAAGTTTCTTGCCAATCTGGTTGATGGTCCTGAAGTCGGCAGTGTAAAAGTAATGTTCTGCCACAGGATCTGAAGCAATCTCCCTCAGCTCGTCCTCCACTGCATTGCCAACACCCACAGCAAACATCTTAAACCCTGAGAGGAGCAGAGAGGTCATGCCTCCTGAGGGCAGGGCCAAAGCTGTGCTTGCCTGACCCTCCCACCATGGAGCAGAAGACTTGCCCCTTCACTGGAGGTTCCCATGGTCCCAGTTACTGGGAGAAAAAGAGTCACCTGGCCCACAGAGCTAAGCCAAGGGGATGGCAGACATGGTGCCCTGGAGAAAAGACTTCTTTGTTTCCCAGAAGGAAACAGCTTCAACAGGGCCGCACTATTAGAAGATGTCAAATATCATAGGCAACATTTTTCCAGAATGAATGTGTATGGGGAAGAAGCATGGAATCATAGAAAAAATGAACAAGCACCTTTCTTTTGGTAGAGAGGTAGGGGCCTATGGGGGCTAAATATTGCATGCACTTTCAGACATGGGCATTTTATTGGTCAGATTTGTTTACCTGTTACTTTTTGTTACAGGGGAGGATTTATGAAGGTGGGAGGGGGGAGGGCAGAAACTTACAAATGATTGTGATATTGAAACAGAAAGCATCAATAATATTTTTTTTAAAGGAAAGATGGTTGTAGAGTAAAGCAGCAGCCTTATAGAGGGTTTAAAGAAGGCAGACTTCCTGAAAGTCAGGTGTTTTGAGGTCCTTCCCTCTATGCCCCCGGCTTCTCTCTGAGCTATATCCCCTGATGAAGGGTTCTAGGGATCAGGAAACACAAGGCACAGCTAGTAAGTTGCAAAGTTGGGCCTGGCCCCCAGGTTCCATCTCATCATCACTATACAATCACAGAAGAATCCCCACAGCATCAGCCTTGCTTTCCAGTGACTCCCCAACCTCTTCCAGGAAGCCACCCCAGATTACTCCAGTCCAAATCCCCTTCCATTTACAGGAAGACAATAGCAGTGATAAGTGACATTTATAGAGAGCTTTAGCATCTACAAAGAGTTTTATATACATTATTTCACTTGATCATTTATCAACAATCTCCTCCTTAACCGATTCCTACCATCAGCCCCCAGCACTTAGACCCTAGAGTGGACCATTTTGTCCATACAATATCACTCCAATAGAGAGAGCTATGTAAACATCAGTTATTACCAATGTCTGCTATTGCCAATGCATGCCTTGGCTTTTCAATGAGACCCAAGTTCCTTCCTCACATACCCCTCGGTACCTAGCACTGGACTGGGCAGATAGAAATGCTCCTTGATTTGTGGGTTTAAGATCAGGTACCTCATCTTCCCTTTCCTTCACCCATTCTCTACGTTCCTATGTGAGAGTGATAGCGTTTCTAAGAAATTTCCACCTGGGGTTTCCTCCCTTCTGGAAACTAAAATCCCCTTCCTGAATCCAAACCTATGACCACTTTCCCCTTCGTTTAGCCAAAGCAGCATTAGGTGATATTAGATTAGATTAGAGGGCTAATCTTAGATTCAGGAACACCTCCATTCAAATCCTATCTTGGACAATTCCTGGATGTGTGAACATGAACAAATTATTTAACCTCTCTTACTTCAGTTTCTCTATCTATAAAATAAGCTTCATAACACTTGTAGAGTCTCTCTGAAAAGGTAGATATGTGACAAGAGGCTCAAACGAGATAGTATATAAAAGCACAAAATGAATGCCAATCAGTATTATTAATATCATCATCATCACCATCTTCATCATCATTACCACCATCATCATCATCATTATTATTACAAGGGTTCTGTCACATGTTAGCCATATGACCCTGGACACCCCAATTGCCTCAGTTTTAGCCTCAGTTTTCTCTCCTATGGTATGGAGACAATAATACTTGGACTACCTTCAAGGCACAAAGAGTTATTGCAAGGCTCAAGTGAGATAATTGACGTAAAGCACTAATTTAATATGAAATATTATTTTTTTTTAATAATGACATCTGAGGTTCCTTTCAGCTCAAACTCTTGTGACCTAAGAGTTTTGTTTCCATCACTGAACCTTTCTCTGATGAATCAGGGTCAAGAAAGGGACATCCAGGTCGGCACCATGAACACCAGATGTCACTTGGTCCAGGGCTGGAGATGGAAAAGGCACAGGACATGAGGCCCCATCCATACTAGTCCTTAAGACATAGAATGAAAGCATTGGGCTGGGTCATCTCTTCCAGCTCTAACTTCCTGCCATTCTTTGTCCTAGGACACACCCTGGAAATGTTTGGGGGGTTTTTGTTCTTGACAAAACCCATGATCCCAGGTGGCTTTCATACCATTTGATTTTTTTTTCCCTAAAAGTTGAGTGCAGGGAGGGGATATTCAGATAACTGAGGTTCAGCTTATTTGGGTTCTGGTCAGCAAAGGTTGTTATCATATGTGGTTCTGACCGGATGACTGACAAAGCTCCCATACCAAACCTGGAATGAAACCAATACTGATAGCCCTACCCCCAACCACCGTAGCCCCTCTCACTCCCAACTCTGACTTCAGACCTGCATATCCCCCAAAACTTCAATAAGCCAGAACGGAGTCAACTCAAGTGGGTTGAGTGTATGGATTAGATAAGGGCAATGTCCTTTAGGGTGCTGGAACCATGGATGTCCAATCAATGGGGATTGGGAGGGAGGGAGAAAGGTAGAAGGGAGGTAGGCAGAAAGGTAGGCAGGGGAGGTAGTAGATTATAATAAAAAGAATAATTACTTTAGAGTCAGAAGACTTGGATTTAAATCTTAATTTTGCTACTTACTCCATGTGTGATCTCAGGTAGCTATCTGAACATTCTGGGCTCCAGCTCCCTCAGGTATGAAATGAGGGAGTTGAGTTAGATTTTAGGGATCTGTAATCTAAAATCTAGGAGGATCTAAAATCCCTCCCCACCCTAAATCTATGGTTCTATGAAACAACTTCTAAGACAGGCAAAGATAAGCAGCCCACTGGGAAGGGCAGTGGGGTCCTACCAAGCTCCTTGGCTTTCTTGGCTGCATCATTGATGTAATCCTGGGACCGGCCATCAGTGAAGACGATGCCCACCTTCTGGGCACCGGGCCGTGCCCCACTGGAGATGGTGAAGGTGTTGTCAATGAGGTACTTCAGAGCTGCCCCAGTCATGGTGCCCTTCTCCATGTAGGACATCTTCTTGACTGCTGCCTTAATGTCCTTCTTGGTTTTGTACCTACCCAGGGGGAATTCCTGGCGGACTGAGCTAGAGTACTGCACCAGGCCCACCTGTGCCTGCTCGTCGGACACATCCAGCGAGTCCACAATCTGGTTGATGAACCTCTTCACCAGCTCAAAGTTCTCAGGGCGGACACTCTTGGACCCATCGATCAGGAAGACGAGGTCAGTGGCAGAGCCTCCACCGCCTCCACTGCAGGCTGGAGAAGGGGGGTGGGGAATAAGAGAGAGGATCTCAGGGAGATTATATGAGACCTTTATTGACCAGTTAGGGGGACAGCCAGACCCAAAATGGTCCTGCAACCAGCTTTCTGCATTGGTAGAGCAGGTAGTTGTCTATATGGTAATGTGAAAGCTAGTAGGAAAGTCTCACAGCTCCCCAAATCTCTCTCCTACATGTGTTACACTGCCTGAAATTCCACCATTGTTAAATATTCATCCTGTTAAGTTAAGCACGGCCCCCTTCAATCATCTTTCTAATTACAGATCCCTGGGGGATCATTGATTTAGTACTTCACCATCTCCTTTCCCTGGGTGAATGAGAAAGGAGCACTCAGGGAGAATACAAGGGAGCTGGTGGGAAAAGTATGACTGCAAACAGAGAAGGAAGGTGGAGAGGGCATTACCTAGAATACCCACTTTTATGAATCCACTATTTTGCTGCCATCCTGGCCTGATCCTGCCTGGATGTATTTCTGGGACCATGATTGATGGTCTGAGTCAATAAAGGCTCTTTCTTCCTCTCACTAAAGAATGACTGACTTCAATTTTTAATGACTAATGCCTTAACAGAACCCTCTGCTATGGGGAAAGACACATGGTTTTAGGTCAAATCAGTTTCATCTATAACAATAAGGTGTTTAGATTAGATGGTCTCAAAGGGCCTTTCTAGCTCAATGAGTCAATGAGTCCAGCCTGGCAATTAGTTTCCAGAACCTCCATTGCTTCTTCTTACCCCCAACCCAGCCCTGGCCAGCTCTGAATCATCCCCTCTTCCATTTCTCAACATAAAGCCCCATGAGCACTTTCATGAAGCCTAACCATAACAGCAGCTACATCAGATTTACCAAGCACTTTCATGTGTTAACTCATTGGATTCTCACCACAACCCTATGAGGGAGAAGCTATTATTATCCCCATTTTACAGATGAAAAAACTGAAAATTAAAAAAAAGAGATTTAGTTAGGGTCCACACAGCTAGTAA
Source organism: Phascolarctos cinereus (assembly GCF_003287225.1). Taxonomy (NCBI): domain Eukaryota; kingdom Metazoa; phylum Chordata; class Mammalia; order Diprotodontia; family Phascolarctidae; genus Phascolarctos; species Phascolarctos cinereus. The sequence continues at coordinate 368,842,504 of NW_027556098.1, read as the reverse complement.
GGGTCTGAGGCATGATTTGAAGTGAGGTCTTCCTGATTCCAAGTACAACACTCTATCCTCTGCCCCACCCAGCTGTGAGAAGCTTTATATCCCAACACACCACCTGGCTTCTTTCAAGCCATGGGCTTAAGATCTAAATGTTCCTCTCTGGTTACCAGCACCTTTCCTCCTGTGTAGGGCCTGAAGAGGGATAGACAAGCCCAGTTCTCCTAACAACACCCTGTGACGCACCTATGCCTGGCACTTAGCTCTGTGTGATGAGCAGCTGGGGACAGAAAGATGCTGGTAATTAACAAGACCACGGAGCACAGCAGATGAGGAATCCACTTCACAGGGAAAGCACCCTGAGCCTTAGCCCCAGAGCTTCTGTCTGCATTGCATCTTGGGGCCAACTAGAAGAAAGTCATGGGTGCCCTTCTTTTCCTCAGGCTGCTATAATGTGAGTCCAGTGTAGACACCCCCTATCCTAGACACATCAGCCCTGGCCTCCACCCAGGACCTTCTGTCTCTCTCCCCACTTAGTGTCCCAATGTGTGACACCCTCCTCATTCCCACTCTGTTCCAGGTACCAGGGGATGGGGGTGTTTAGGGACACTGACCACTGCAGGTTTTCCCATCACTGTTCAGGATGAAGCCATCCTGGCAGGAACAGGTGTAGGAGCCAGGGGAGCTGTTGCAGATTTGTTGGCAATCGTGATCTCCGGTGGCACACAGATCAGATACCACTACAAGAGAAGAAAACAGTGACTTCACGGGTGGGGGGTTCTTAGTCACAGTGAAGGCAGGGGTGATGGACTCTGAGCTTGACTATCCACCTCTCTCCTTTTCTCTGGTATCCCTTGAATGATCCAGGACAATCATTTTTTCTTTGTTTGTTTGTTTCTTTCTTTCTCTTTCTTCCTTCCTTCCTTCTTTCCTCCTTTCTTTCCTTTTTGTCTTTCTTGTTCCTTTCTTTCTTCTTTCCCTTTTCTTCCCTCCCTCCTTCTTCCCTTCTTTCCTTCCTTTCTTTTCCTCCTTCCTTCTTTCCTCATATCACACACACACACACACACACACACACACACACACACACACACACACACACACACTGTGCTCTCTATTCCAGCTAAGCTGAGTTATGTCCTGCCTCACACACCCATGCTCAGCACTTCCTCACCTCCAGATCTTCACTAACACTGTTTCATATGCCTGGAGGAATGCTCTTCCACCTCCTCTTCCTCTCTTGAATTCAAGCCCACAGGCTTGAATTAAGCCCTACTTAAACTCTACTTCCTCCAAAGAGCCTTCCCTAATCCCTTCTGCCAGTAAGGTTCTTCCCCCTCAAATTTCCTGCTGTATTTTTCTTGGCACCCCTCTAATGCACCTATCCTGGTCTGTTGTGCCTTGGGTTTCTCTGTATTTGCATCTCATCCCCCTCCTGGGCTGTGGGCTCCGTGAGAGCAGGGACCCGATTTTATATAAACTTTGCATCTCTCCCAGGTCTGAACAAATTTCTGAGCACAGCACACCTTTTGTAAATGTTCATGGAATAGAATGGAATTCTCCTGAGCCTTCCAGCCCTACCCGAGCTTCAGAGAAAGCCCAAGGGAGCAGGAAAAGATATGGGCTTGGTTTTCTATAGAGATTTCTCTTTCCTTATACTTATGCAGTGTTTTATCCTTTTAAAAATTGCTTTGGTGTCTCTGCAAGGTTGGGGAGGGCAGGAATTGGCATCCCTGCTTCACAGAGGAGGAAGCTGACACTCACAGAGGGCAAACAATTTGCTTAAATTCACACGGTAGGAGCCATACCTGGAATCCAGGTCTCCTGAGGACCTTGTTAGTTTAAAGGTGGAGAAAATATTCAAGGATACCTCCTAGCAATGCAGGATCCAACAACATCCCCTGACCCCTGACCCCTGACCCCCCATAAAAAAAAAAGAGGGGATGATGCTGGAGCACTGCAATTCCAAAGGGTCAGAGCCTTTACAGAAGTCTTTCTGGAGCACTCTCAGCTCCTCCCCTCTGTTCTCTGCTCCTCCCTCTACTCCCCTCTGTTCCCTTCCCCTATACCATTCCTTCTTTCTTCCCTGCTCTTCCCCCCACTCCTCCTTTCTGTTCCCTATGCATGCCTTTCTTTCCCTCTTCCCTATTACCCCAACCATTCCTCTCATGTGTTTCTTGCTCCTCCATACCCCGCCCTTTATCCCTCATTCCTCCTGGCTGTTCATCCTCTTCCCACTATTCTCCTTATCTGTACCCTGCTGTTGCTTCTACTCCTTTCCCCACTTCTTTCCCTTAATCCCCACCCATTCCCCCTTTCCCCTGCTCCCCTACCATTCCTTTCACCTACTTCCTCTTGCCTTCACACCCTCCTCTGTGCTGTATTTCCCACTTGATTCCTCCTTTCCATTCCCAGCTCCTCCCTCCACTCCATTCTCTGCACCTCCTTTCACTCTCCCCCATTCCCTGATCTTCCCACCATTCCTCTTATCTGCACCCTGCTCCTCCCTCCACTTTATTCTCCAACCCTCCCCTCTCTCATCTACTCCCTTTGCCCAGATGCCTCCTCCTCACCACAGAAGGCCTCCTGGAACTTCTTGGATAGTTTCTCAATGACACTGTAACTCTCCACGTAGTCCACATGCTCCTCCAGTGGCTCACTGGCAATCTGCCTCAGGGTGTGCTTGTCCACTCGACCCACGCCAATGGCAAAGAGCTCAATGCCACTCTCCTTAGCTCTGGCTGAGACATCCTTCACACCATCCTGAGGCCGCCCATCTGTCACCACAATAGCCACCTTTGGAGAAAGGCAAGATAAGGAAGAACAGAGCCTGTGAGATCTGACATTAGGGGCTTCAACCAACTGACTTACCTACATTCTCTTGGGAACCAGAGCCACCTGGGACTCAGTCCTGTGAAGAGAAGAAGAAAAAGGAGGAGGAGGAAGAAGAGGAGGAGGAGGAGGAGGAGGAAGAAGAGGAGGAGGAGGAAGAGGAGGAGGAGGAAGAGGAGGAGGAGGAAGAGGAGGAGGAGGAAGAGGAGGAGGAGGAGGAAGAGGAGGAGGAGGAGAAGAGGAGGAGGAGGAGAGAGGAGGAGGAGGAGGAGAAGGAGGAGGAGAAGGAGGAGGAGAAGAAGGAGAAGGAGAAGGAGAAGAAGGAGAAGGAGAAGAAGGAGAAGAAGAAGAAGGAGAAGAAGAAGAAGAAGAAGAAGAAGAAGAAGAAGAAGAAGAAGAAGAAGAAGAAGAAGAAGAAGAAGGAGGAGGAGGAGGAGGAGGAAGAGGGAAGGAGGAGGAGGAGGAGGAGAAGGAAGAGGAGGAGGAGGAGGAGGAGGAGGAGGAGGAGGAGAGGAGAAGACGAAGAAGAAGGAGGAGGAGGAGGAGGAGGAGAAGAAGAAGAAGGAGAAGAAGGAGAAGAAGAAGAAGAAGAAGAAGAAAGAAGAAGAAGAAGAAGAAGAAGAAGAAGAAGAAGAAGATACAGTCCTGTTTTTCATAGGGCTCACAGTATAGCAAAGGGATGAAACACCAATGCAGTAATTGTAGCAGTGCCTGGCACATAGTAGAAGTCTAATAAATACTTATTAATTGTTTGCTATAACACACAACTGGGCAGATGTGGATGAGTTACAATCTTCATCACTGGAAGGAATATTCATATTGATGAGCCCACAGATTGATTGGAATAGTAAAGTGTATATAGTGCAATAGTAAAATATAAGTTCACTGGAGAATTACAAAACAAAAAATTCAGTATGGCCTGAGGGAGGTGGTCATTACTCACTGAGAGACCAGGAAAGACTTCCTGGAAGAGGTATTATTTAAGTTGGACTTTAAGAAGTGTAGTGATTCAACATGTGAAGAGGAGAAAGAAAGGGATTAAAAAAAAAAAACAACAGCTAGAACAGAAACACAAAGTCTTGGAGCCATGCATGGCTTTGACTCTATGGAACACTACACCCCCATGCTGAGTACTCCCTGGTGGCCCTCCTCATCCTCTTGGGTGTTGCCTTCTCCCAATAGATCTTAAGCTCCTTGAGGGAAGAGACTATCTCTTTTTCTTATTTGTATTCCCAGTGCTTAGCATAATGCCTGGCACACAGTAGGCACTTAAATGTTTATTGAATTGGATTAAGGAGGCAGAGAATTGTCCAGTTTGACTGGAGTTTAGAATATATGGAGAGTTATATGAGATAAGACTGGCATGGTCGACTGATTCCAGAATATGGAGGGCTTTGAATACCAAGTCGTAGAGTTTGAATTTTATTCTCTAGACAATAGGGAGCCACAAAAGATTTTCAGTGTACGGAGTGAAGCAATATGACAAAATCTATGGGCAAGAAATATTATTCTATTTGAGCTGTGAAAAATGGATCAGAAAGAAGCAAAAGTAGAATCAGGAAGAACTATTGAGGCTGCTGGAATAGCCCAGGTGGATGGCAATGAGATCTGAATTAGGATGGCAAAGGTTGAAATAACAGAGACATCTAGTGTGAAGGATATTGTAGATATGGGATTGGCAAGACTTCGTGATTGAACATGAGAGGTGATGAAGAAGAGTCAAAAATAACAATGACCTATTGATAAGGAAGACAAGGCAAATGGGGAAAAGAGAGAGGGAGAGAGACAGAGACAGAGAGACAGACAGAGAGACACAGAGAGAGATCAAAAGGAAAGGCAGGTTTAGGTAGAAAAATAATGACCTTGGCTTTGGACATGTTGGGTCTGATAAGCTGGTGAAACATCTAATAGTGGTATCCTATAGACAGCTCAAGGTGTAGGTCTGGAGCTCAGAGTGAGAGGTCAGGATTAAAGACACAGTCCAGGAGTCTCCATCCTGGCTAAGGCCATGTTTTGAATAGGTCTATGCATCCTATTAGAGGGCAGCTAGATTGCACAGTGCATAGAATGCCAGGCCTGAAGTCAGGAAGACTCATCTCCTTGAGTTCAAATCTGGCCTCAGATATTTACTAGCTATATGACCCTGGGCAAGTCACCAAACTCTGTTTGTCTCAGTTTCCTCATCTGTACAATGAGCTGGAGAAGGAAATGGAAAACCACTCTAGTTCTTTGCCAAGAAAACTTCAAATGGGGTCATGAAGAGTTGGACATGACTGAAAAATGACTGAACAACCAAGTGTATCCTATCCCTGGACCTGTCAAGGCAAGGGCAGATCAAGACTTATTAGGCTTTTAGAGAGGAGAATGACATTTGTGAGTGGAGTTTCAGGCATCCATTGGAGACTGGTCCTCCTTTGGGTGTGGGAGTCACATCAGCCCACACAACTGGGCCAATTCCTTGAAGGATCCACCAAATGAGTGATGACAAACCTGTCTACAGGTTTGACACTATCCTTGGGTTGTAATCAAGGCCCTTGTGGCAGAGTAAACCCAAGCCATGCCCCTCGAGCTGTACTGGCTCTCCCTTATGGATGCTATGTTATAAGCAGGTGGTCAGGGCAAAGACTGAAAGGACTGGGATGGTCCAACCAAAAGCTTTGGGATGATAGATTGAGAGCTGGGAGGGACTTTAGAGGTCATCCAGTCCAACCTCCTCATTGAGGCCCATCAGAGACAGATGACTTACCCAAGGTCACGCAGACAACAAAAGGCAGAGCCAAGAATCACACTCCCGGCTCTGTGACTCCAAGCTCAGCAAAGGACAACTCTAACAACGCAGTTTGCGGATAGATCGGTAGTTTCCGCCATCTTGGCTAGTTCCTTTTGAATAGCCCTGGAGAAATCACCTAAAAAGGCCTCTCCCAGGACAGGTGCATTCTCAAGCAAATCCTAACAGAGATTCCTGAAGGGAACCTTCAGGTGTGTGTTCCACCATGGCCTCTTGCCTGAGCCAGCACATACAGAAGGTGGATGCCTCAGAGCTCCTTCCCAGTGACATAGCAGGTGGTCCAGCAGGAAGTCTATCCCAATGGATGGGATGACACAAGAGTTACCTTGGCCAAGCTGGAGGGAGTCCCCAGGGAAAAAAGGCCATGAGCAGTTTGATGTGCACCAGGCATCCTGGAAGTCTACATCCCATTTGGTCAAACAACATGGGATTTTTGCTGGTTTTGCTGATGGTGGGTGGGACAGTTGACTCCACTTGCTTCCAGGACCTTCTGTTCTTTCTTGTAGGACCTCTAAGCATCCTCAAATTGAGGCCAGCTCTTTGGCAGTCTAGCCTGACAATTGATAGAACTTAATGGTCTTAGACTTAGCCAGAATGGGAATTCTTAATCTGGGGATCATAGACTGTGCCCCCAAGGAAATCAGGAGTAGATTTCAGGGACTCTGCTAACTTACATTTAAAAAAATTACATATTTATTTACATTGACCTCTAACTGAAATTTAGCATTTCACTTCTAGGGCTATATCACAAAGAGATCACAAAGATGGAAGAAAGACCCACATGTACAAAAATATTTATAGCAGCTCTTTTTGTGGTGGTAAAGATTGGAAATTGAGGGGATGCCCATCAATTGGGGAATGGCTGAGCAAGTTGTGGTATATGAATGTAATGGAATACTATTGTGCTATAAGAAATGATGAGCAGATGGACTTCAGAAAAACCTGGAAAGACCTATATAAACTGATGCCGAGTGAAGTGAGTACAATCAGGACACTGTACACAGTAATAGCCACGTTGTGCAATGACTAACATTGATAGATTTAGCCCTTCTCAGCAAGGTAAGAAATCTCCAAAAGTCTCATGATGGAAAACGCTATCCACATCCAAAGAAAGAACTATGGAGTTTGAATGCAGATTGAAGTATACTATTTGCTCCTTTTTTTTCTTCTGTTTTGTTTTGTTTCCTCTTTCTTGTGGTTCCTCCTATTGGTTCTAATTCTTCCTTACAACATGACTAATGTGAAAATATGTTTAATAGGAATGTATATGTATAGCCTATATCAGATTGCATGCCATCTTGGGGAGGAAGGTGGGGAGAGAGAGGGAGAAAAATTCAAAACTCAAAAGCTTATGGAAGTGATTTTCAATCATTCAAAATAAATTATAAAAAATAAATTTAAATTTTTTTAGAAAAGAAAGAAATTTAGCATTTCCTTTAATTATTTAAAGCCATTTTCTGAGAAGGGGCCCACAGACTTCACCAGATTGCAAAGGAATTCATGACATGAATTAGGTTAAGAATCCCTGTTCTAGAGTGTCTTCAGGGCAGCAAAAGACTCTCCAAGGTTTGGGCTAGAGGGGTTGTTTTTGTTTTGGGTTGGGGGCTGCATTTGTTGGGAATGGAGAGGAGTTAGCCGGAGTCTTAGAAGTCTTCTGGCCATTCCACTAGGTCCCTGGCATGCATACATATTTCCTGTGACTGGACATACTGGCCAACATCACGTCACAGTCATGTTCTCCAAAAGAAGGCCAGCATGCGTAGATCTGGAATTGGGCACCTGCAGCCTGCTCCTGGGCTGCCATGGCACAGATGGACACAAGTGGAGATGCAGAAGCCCACCTGAGACTCAGCCTCCCTGAAGGGGGAATGTCAAGCCTGCCATGCCAGGCAGATAAATGGATCTGAACACAGACAATCTGCACCTGCTGCTGGGGAATTAATTCTAGTAGATCTAAGGCCTAGGAAATATGGAGAGGGAGCAAACCAGAGATTTCACTGGTGTAGTGAACTTCCAGGTAAGAAAGCTCCCTCTACTAATGCAGGTTAGTCCCTTCTCTTCAACTTATATAGTCTTAGAGAGTAGCCTGAGCACAGAGACATTAAGTGACTTGCCCAGGGTCATGCAGCCAAGCTGTGTCAGAGGCAGGATTTGAAGCCAGGTTTGCTCTCAATTCTTCCATATTGCACAGCCTGACATCTGTAGAAGGGCCTATGGGAATGATTGCCCTGCTAGTGGCCCACATCTGGGGGTTTGGAATGGCACATCTGCTCACTGATTGCAATACAACAGAACCTGGGTGATAGTGGGTCTGAGATAGATGGAGCTTTAAGGCATTCTAACGATGCTCGATATTCTCCTGGTTAGCATGGGAAATGATGGGATGCTGTGACCGCCAGAGTGGTGACTTCACATCCCAAATGTTGCTCTGGCTCCTTCCTCCCTAGCACACAGTTCTCCTGTGTCAGGCGAGTGGCAGGAGAGAACACAGGGTTTGAGTGTGGAAGACAGACTGACTGGATTGTGAGGCAGAACTTCCTCTGCCTCAACTACCCTGCAGACATCCCAGGAATCCCGACCACAGAAAAGGTGATCTGGGGCAAGATCTGGGTGGGCAGGGGAGGAAGTGTGCTGGGTGCTTCCCTGGGCAGTGACCCTGGGCATTTCACCTAACTTCTCTGTGCCTTAGTATCTTCATCTGTAAAATTGGATAATAATAGTACCAACCTTGTAGGGTTGTTGTAAGGATGAAATGTTTGTAAAGTGCAAACCTTCATAAATGCTAGCTAGTGGTAGTAGTAGTAGTAGTAGTAGTAGTAGTAGTAGTAGTAGTAGTAGTAGTAGTAGTAGTTTATCACAGATGAACCCAGTCCGGTCTACCAAAAGCTGATTCAAGAGGAGCGTTCCATAAAAATCTGGCATATTCTATCATAGTCCCTTACTTTTTCTGCAACCAGAGCATCTGAGAGTTATTAATTTGGGCTTTAAGGTGGCAGATGGGGAGGGCCTTGAATATATCCTTCAACTCCCAGAGAAGCCCCTCCAAGTTTCCAATCAAGGTTACTTTCAATAGATGAGGAGAGTGACCCTGTTGACAGGCTGCCCCATGATGATCACCAAGATATAAGAAGGATCACCAAGGGTAGAAATCTATAAACATCTTGTACTGAGCCAGGAGCCCTTGGAGGGTCTCCACTCACCCAGCAAGAGTCTAGAGGATTCCAGGTGGTGCCTGAGGTCAGGACAACTGACTCCAAGCCATACCTATGCCAAGAGCTCCCTTCCTTTCATGCTGCCACTCTTCCAACGTATGGGGGTAACTTTTGCCCCAACTCCAAAATCTTTGGAGCCCCCTCCTGGGGACCTTACAGTATTACAAGCAGCTCTGCAATTGTGAGCCCACGGGAGCCAGGCCCTATCTCATATCTCTGGTAATGTGTTGGGCAAATACCCAGGCAAGGAAGGGGCATTTCCCATCTGAAGGTAAAGGGGACAGAATCTAGACTGGCTAAACCAAAGAGTCCGTCTGACCTGTACAGCAAAGAAGAAGATCCCTCCTGGGTCACTGCCTTGTCACGGTGGAAGGGCTTTCGTAGCTCAATGAAACTATGAACTATGCCATGCAGGGTTACCCAAGACAGACAGGTCATAGTGGAGAGTTCTAACAAAAGGGGATAAACTGGAGGAGGAAATGGCAAATCATTCCAGTATCTTTACCAAGAAAACTCCATGGACAGTAATCCATGGTCCATGAGGTCACAAAGGGTCAGCCACCACTGAACAGCAAGGAGAGGAATGGGGGAGAATAATCAATTGACAGACATTTGTTAAGCAACTGCTGTGCTAAGTAAGCACTGGGGAAATGAAGAAAGGCAAAAGACAATCCCTGACCCCAAGGGGCTTACATTCTAGTAGGGGAGACAATGCGCGAATAATTAAGTACAGACAAGATGCATAATGGGTAAATGGAAGGTAACCTCAGAGAGTCACCAGATGCTCCAGCTTCTGGGCGAAGGGGAGACCATAAAATGGCCTTCTGCAGAAGATGGCATCTATGCTTAGTCTTGAAAGAAGCCAAGGATTCTAAAAAATGGAGAGGAGGAAGGAGGACATTCCAGGTGAAATCTCTGACACAAGAGACAAAGTGTCACGTATAAGGAAGAGCAGGTGGACCAACATGGCTGAATTGTAGAGAGTGTGGAGGAGAGGAAAGTATAAGAAGTCTGGAAAGACAGGCAGGGACCAAGTTGTGAAGAGTTTTAATGGTAAATAAAGGCCCATGCCAGGTCCTGGAAGACCCTAGCTAGAATAACATCTTCCATTCCGGGCACCACACGTTAGAAAGCACATTGATAAACTGAAGTGTCCAAAGGAGGGACAACCATGATGGTGAAGGACTTAAAGATGACATTGTACAAGAATTTGTTGAAGGAACTTAGAATGTTTAGCCTGAAAAAGAGAAAACGTCAGGTGGACATAGTTGTTTTCAAAATTCTGAAGGGCTATCATTTTGACAACAACAGATTTGCTCTTTTTGGCCCCAGAAAGTGGAACTAGGAGCAATCCATCTAACCATTCATTCATAGGATGAAAGATCTAGACTTGGAAGGGACCTAAGAGATCATCTAGTCTGAAGCTCTCATTTTTACAGATGAGAAAACTGAGGCCCAAGAAAGCTAACGGACTTGCCCAATGTCACACAGGCATTAAGAGTTATAGATGGATTTGAACCCAGGTCCTCTGACTCTGACTCCACCATATACCTCCTGTTCACTCATTCAGCAGAAATATATTGAGTATCTATCGTTTTAGATGCTAAGGGACAAAGGTTAAATAATACATAGGTCATTCCCTTGTGAACCTCGCAGTCCTCTGGGGCAATAAGCAAAAGATAGATCTAGATCACTATATTAGATAGCATATATAGATAGATCACTATACATATACATATATATATATATGTATATGTATAGTGATAGTATATATAGATAGATCACTATATTAGATAGTATATATAGATACATAATATTACACAATCAGTATATTAGAGAGGTGCAAAAATGCTTTGTGAAGTCTGAGGGGAAAGGTCATTATGGGATCAGGGCAGGATTTCTGAAGGAAATGGCATTTGAGTGGGGCTTTGAAGAATAGGTAAGAATTCCACCAGTGAAAATGAGGAGAGAGGGCATTCTAAGCATAGGAATGGTATGGAGGTGGGAGAGTATGTGTCTAAGAGTGGATCACGATGCAGTTTGGCTGGAGTGTAGAGTTCAAGGAGGGAAGTAAGCCATAACAAGACTGCAAAGGTAGGCTCATGTTAGATGGTGAAGGGCCTTGGGGAGCAGGCACAAGAGTTTGAGCTTTATTCCCAGGCTGGTTGCCCACCAACTGCCAACCAGTTGTCACCCACAGGGCAAGCAAAATGGCAAGGCACCCTCAGTGCCTTGGGGGGCATGTGGCAGGTAAGTTAAACCACTTCCATCACTTGGAATAATACTTCCCCCCAGAATCCAACAGAAACAGCTCAGGAATCTGAGTCCAAGATCCCCTGGAATTACAGGACCCCCAGACTCCTGACCCTCCAGCTAAGCCCCTGCAGCTACCGTCCCAGGAAGCAATGTGATCTGGCAACCTCCCTTGAAGATCACTCAGTCCTCTGCTCCTCAGCAGCCACAGAAACTAAAAACCCAGAAATGAAAGTTCTCACCACAAAAGTCCTCTGTGTATTCAGGTGGCTCAATATCATAAATAGCTAGAGTTTTATCAGCGGAAATAACATTTTAAAATATGCATTGTCAACTGCTTTACCACGGTAAACTGTAACCTAAGGATCACAGGGGCCTTTGCATCCATCTGACTTATAGCTGAAATCTCCAACATTTATCATTTCTCTCTATTCAAATGTGAGTGCCTGCTGTCTTGCTTTTCTGCTTATATCCTTGGCACTTAACACATTAGCACTTAGCACTTAATAAAGTTTTTCATTCATTCATTCATTCATTCATTTACTTATTAAGCTATAGGAAACCACCAAAGATGTTTGAGCAAAAGAAAGATAAAACCAGGTCTGTGCAAAAGAAGAATCATTCTGGCAGAAGTGTTATGGGTAGATTGAAGTGTGGGAAGAATGATGTCTTGAAGACCTTTCAGAAGGCTCCTGCAGTCGCCCAGGAAGGTAATAATGAAGGCTTAGACAAGAGTGGCAGCAATGGAAAGAGAGAGGAGGGAGATAGGTGCAAGAGCTACCCTAGAGGCTATTTCAAGAGTGCTTGGTAATTGATTGGACACAAGGTATGAAGAAGGAAGAGTCACATGTAACCTCAAGGTTGGGGACAGAAGAGCCAAGGGGAATATTAGGGCCATGGACAAAAACACAAAGTCAGAAGATAAAGATAATTTTAGGGGGAAATAATAAGCTTGGTTTTGGTTACACTGTGTTTGAGGTCCCACAGGGATACCCAGGTAGAAGTTTCTTGTGGAGAGCTAGAAATATAGTTCTGGAGTTCAGAAAAGGGGAGAGGACTCAAGGGGTGTGTGTCTGTCTGTCTGTGTGTCCACGTGTTTGTATGCAAGACAAAGAAACAGAGACACAGACACGGTGTTGGGGAGAGAGAGACAGAAAGAGACAGAAAGAGAGAGAGAGAGAGAGAGAGAGAGAGAGAGAGAGAGAGAGAGAGAGAGAGAGGGAGGGAGGGAGGGAGGGAGAAGGAGAGGGAAAGAGAGAGAAAGAGAGAGAGAGAGGAAGAGGGAGAGGGAGAGGGAGAGGGAAAGAGAGAGATGGGGGAGAAGAGAGGAGACAGACAGAGACAGAAAGAGGAGAGGGGAAGGGAGGAAGAGAGAGAGAGAGAGAGAGAGAGAGAGAGAGAGAGAAGAGAGAGAGAGAGAGAGAACAGAAGAGAAAGACAGAGAGAAAGGGGGAGCAATGGTTTTAGAAGCTCAGGGACAAATGAGAATATCTAAGAACAGGCCCTTGAGAGATACCCACATCAGGAGTGGGGTGGGAGGAGGGAGGATGGTAAAAGATGAGGAGCAAAGTGAATGAGTTGGAAGAGTAAGTTCAGAGGTTTAAGGAGGAGCAGGGAAGTGTTCTCAGAAGCCAAGGGCACAGAGAGTTTAGAAGCAGAAAGGTGAGCAGCAACCTCTTTGAAAGATCTCAGAGAATAAAGACAAAAACAAAGACACCTCATTTAGCGATGAGGAAGTGACTAATGTTCTTTGATAGAGAAGGTTAAGGAGTTAGGTACAGCTGAGCTTGGAACTCAGGAAGCCAAATCAGTTTCATGACCAGGCAGATCCAGGAGGTTTAGGAGGTCATGGGCATTCTGGTGTCAGGGAAGTTTTAGGACATGGTACTTTAGTACATAGGGACTAGGCCAAAGAAATCATTGCTGTAAGGAATTCCCTCTACCAATGTAAGTTGCCACGTTCTCTGTAACTTATAGTCCAGAATCAAAATGTCCAGGTCACTGAAAGGCCACCGAGTCAGTATGTGTGCAGTTCCTCGTAGCTCCCAGCAGGTGTCTCCAAGAGATGCTCTAACTCATTCTTCAGCTCCAAAGGGGGAGGAGGAGAGGAACTAAGGGGAGAGGTAAAAGGTGTGTCTTTCTTTCCATCTTTGGCCCCCCAAAAAGTATGTAAAACCTTGGTGTTAGCAAACCTTCCTCTGTTCTTGGGCAGGGTCATCACTGGTGGGAATATCTGCCATCTGTCTGATGGGAAATAGTTCTCCCACGACTACAGAGACTTGGACGTGGACATTTTGACAGGAAGTGGATCAAGCAGCAGTTTTCTGGAGGAAGGGGCTTTGGGACAGATGGGTGCATTCTGGTCCCTTGTTATCCAAGGGAGCTTTGGCAAAGTCAGGATGCTGAATCCTTTGACCTGCCCTTGTCTATTCTCTCCAAAGAGCCTTAACTACTTCTGACCACAAGGTGGCACCCAAGTCCCAGGAACAGGGATGGTAGGCTTCTATTTGGAAAAACCAACTGCCTTCCAGGTGTGGGGAGGAAAGCACTGGGGTGAAGAAATGCATGTGCTCACAGCCCAGCAGATCTGAACCCAGGCCCCAGCACATCATCAGCTCCCCATCTGCACTGCAGGGGCCAAAGAATGAGTAGGCCCCACCCTGTAGACTCAACAAGCTTACTACACCTGTCAGAGTTAAACAAGAGCTTAGGACAGAGAATATCAGAGCTGGGAGGGCCCTTAGAACACAGGATGTCAGGGCTGAGATGGCCCTTAGAACACAGGATGTCAGAGCTGGGAGGGCCCTTAGGACACAGGCTGTCAGAGGGTCCTTAGAACCCAGAGTGTCTGAGCTGGGAGGGGCCTTAGAACCCAGAGTGCCAGAGCTGAGAGGGCCCTTAGAACACAGGATGTTTAAAAAAAAACTAGAAAGGACTTCAAACACAGAATGACAGGGCCAGGAGAGCCCTTAGAACACAAGTCAGAGCTGGGAAGGGCCTTAGAACAGAGAATGTCAGAGCTGGGAGGGCCCTTAGAGCACAGGATGTCAGAGCTGGGAGGGCCCTTAGAGCACAGGATGTCAAGAGCTGGAAGGGCCCTTAGAACCCAGAATGTCAGAGCTGGGAGGGCCCTTAGAACCCAGAATGTCAGAGCTTGGAGGGCCCTTAGAGCACAGGATGTCAGAGCTGGGAGGGCCCTTAGAACCCAGAATGTCAGAGCTGGGAGGGCCCTTAGAGCACAGGATGTCAAGAGCTGGAAGGGCCCTTAGAACCCAGAATGTCAGAGCTGGGAGGGCCCTTAGAACCCAGAATGTCAGAGCTGGGAGGGCCCTTAGAACCCAGAGTGTCAGAGTTGGGAAGGCCCTTAGAGCACAGGATGTCAAGAGCTGGGAGGGCCCTTGAAAATCCAATCCATCTTTCACAATCTCTCTCCCATCTGCCCCATCTTTTCCATTCCCACAGTATTCATTTTAGTTCCCCTCTATCCTTTATGCTCACCCAGGTCATTGTAAGTGCCCATTAGCTGATCTTCCTGTCTTGATTCTACCCCATCTCCAATCCATCCATCATACCTAGCCCTGTTTCAAGATTCTGATGACATCACTCACCTACTCAATAATCTTCTCTGGCTTAACCTTTCCCATACAATAAGGCATAGCTGTCACTCCTGAAAGGCAGCCTGATGTTCTTGGGGTCGGGAGGGATTTGGGTTTGAATCCCAGCTCTGATACTGATTCTCTCTGTGTCCATGGACAAGTCGCTTAATCTCTTAGAGCCTCGTGCTCCTTCATCCATGAGATCAGGATGCCTGTGGTATCTACTTCATACATGGAGTTGTTAAGGGCACATGAAATAATATATGTAAAGTACTTTGTAATTCTAAAGCAGCTCTTATTATATTATCCTGGCATTCAAGGCTCTCCAGTCCAGATCCAGCCTACCTTTATAGCTCTGTCTTATTCAGCTCTCCTTCGCATACTCTCTATTCTGTTTTGCCCCCGTGCCTCTTTGCCTTCACTATACCATCTCTCATCCCTAGAATAGACTCCTCCCATCTTTTATCTATTGAAATCCTTCCTTTCCTTTAAGGCCCAGCTCAGGAGCCATCTCCTTCATGAAGACCTGTCCATCCCTAAGCAAGCTTTCCCTCCCCAAAGTTCTCCCACAACTTTGCTCACATCCCTCCTTTGTTTGCACTTATCACCCTCTTTCTTTTAATCCCAATCATTTTACACAGTTTTTCACCAATTAATTTGGAAGATCCTTGAGAGCAGGGCCTGTCTCCCAACCACAGAGCTTCAGAGTTGAAAGGGGCCTCAGATGCCATCCACTCCAACCTGAGCAAGAGTCTTAGCTCATTATCACCTCCAGGTTCAAGTGTAAAATCCTCTGGCTTTTAAAGGCCTTTACAACCTGATGCCTTCCTGCCTTTCCAGCTTTCTTATATCTTACACATACTCTAGCATCTCTGACCTCCTTGCTAATCTTTGTATTAACACTCCATTCACCTCTATTGACTTCGTTTCCACTGGCTGTCCCCCATGCCTGGAATTCTCTCTCTCCTCATATCCCCCTCCTAGCTTTCCTGGCTTCCTTCAGGTCTCAGATAAAATCCTACATTCTGTAAGAAGTCTTTTCAAGTCCCTCTTAAAACTAGTGTTTCCCCCCCCCCGTGGATCATTTCCAATTTATCCGGTATATATCTTGTTCGTACATAGTGGCTCGCATGCTGTGTCTCCCCCATTAGCGTGCGAGGTCCTTGAGAAAAGGACTGTTTTTTGCCTTTCTTTGCATCCCCAGTGCTTAGCACACTGCCTGGCACAAAACAGGCACTAAAGAAATGCCTGTTGACTTGTCTTGACCTGACTACAAAATCTCTAGCGAGTGGTAGTAAAGCCTCATTTTGGATCGTTCCAGTGAACAAAAAGGAATCCTCTCCCAAAATGGGCCTACTACTTGGGGACCACTCCTTTGTCACTGAACCAAAGAGTTCTTCCTTTGTCAAGCCTAAATCTTCCTCTCTGCAAATTCCATCTAATTCTACCCTCTGGGCCCAAGCAAAACCAGTCTAATCCCCTTTTCCCCCATAATAATCCTCTTTTTTGGTTGGAACTAGGTTGTGAAAAGCTTTAAAAACCAAGCACAAGTTTTTATTTGATCCTAGGAGTACTAGGAAACCATTGATGTTTACTGAGGGGGGGAATGACATGGAATTGTGAATAGAACCTCATCATTCCTCAGAGAGTCCATACACTAAGGGTGTGAACACATTTCATCAGAGTAATGACCATCCTTGTCATCCTTCTTTCCCATCACCACTATCAAAGCCATTATCGACATCACCTGCTATCACCATTATCTCTACCACCATCAGCAGAGAGATGATGGAATCCCTGTAGAATTCTTGACACCATGAGAGGGTTGAGGACAAGCATTCCCTGCCCTGATGAGGCTTAGGATCTAGTACCAAGAGGGCCAAAGGAATCTGGTACCAAAATACCAAAGGCCTAGACACCTAAGAAAATACAATTGACACCTACCTTGCTGATCTCTGGGAACTTGAGCCGGGCTCCCTCCACCTCACTGAAGGCCTTGTTGATGGCAAACTGGATGGCCAAGCCTGTCATGGTGCCTGTGGATAGGGGCTCGATCTTTTGCACAGCCTGCAGGAGGCTGGCCTTGGTCCAATGAGCCTTGAGGGGGAACTCGTGCTTGACCGCACTGGCGTAGTTGATCACGCCTACCCGAGTTGTGTTGGGCCCCAAATCTAAGGACTCGATGACTTGGGACAAGAAGACCTTGACCTTTTCAAATTCCCGGGGCCGCACACTACGGGAGCTGTCGATGATGAACACCAGATCTGTGGGCCTTGTCCTGCACAGATGCCCTGTTTGTGGGAGGGGAGATGGTGAGGTGTAGGAGAAAAGGAACCAAGCAACACTTTCCGAGGCCAAGCCTGGGAAAACAGCTAGCCATTATGAAATTCAGAAGAACTCACTAGTCAGGTAAAACAGAGGCAGTAATTACCCAAGCATTTGTGGATAAGCTGTCCAGAGTATTCAGGGCCAGTTATCCATTCCTTGAATTAAACAGGTTGTTTGTCTATGCCTAACCACATATTGGTCCAAGAAGGAAAGCCTGGATGATTCCTACAGTTTGAAGAAAGTTGGGGGACTGGAACAGGGTTTCCTAAGGAATTTGCTGATTGACCTTGTTCCCTAAACACACTCAAAGGAGTGGTTTCCCCCTTCTCTCACCACTACTACTACTACTACCCAAAACTTGGTATTCAATCCATGGGGGAGGGGGGAAGTTAATGGTCAATTAGGATCCCAGCAGGGTAACCACAGATTCAAGAATCTTGGAGGATAGAGTAAGGTAAGAGGAAAAAATAAAGCCTGGGTGTAAGGAGGCTTACAGTCCTGGCTCTCCTATTAATTTGCTGTGCAACCTTAATGAAGTTCACTTCCCCCTCTCTGATCCTATTACTTCATCTGCAAAATAAAAGCTTTGTATTATCTCTAAGAGTCCTCCTGGGTCTAACATTTTATATTCATAGGTCCTTTCTAGTTCTAACTTTCTGTTAGAAAGCCTTTTCCAGACCTTTCCAGTTCTGACCTTCTGGGTTCTAAGGGCCTTCCCAGCCATGACATTATGCTCATATCCTAAAACATTCTTTTCCTGATTCCCTCAGATGTCAACCCCTCCCACGCCCCCACACCCATTACTTTGTATATAGTCTATGTTTACTTATCTGTAAACATGTAATAAACAATAGAATGTAAACTATTGGAGGGCAGATACTTTCTCACTTTTGTTTCTGTATCCCCATTCATAGCACTGTGCCTGGCACACAGTAGCACTCAACAAATCCTTGTTTATTGATTGTTATTCTGAGCTGGGTAACATATATATTTGTCTCATCCTGGAAATTGTAATGCAGATGGGAGTCCTCTGAAATACAGAGTTTGCCAGCACCAGGGGCCAACTCATTGATGCTTCTAACCTTCATTGATCCAGGAGAAGATGGAGCTTCCCTCCCCTACCTCAATGCCACCACCACCATCTAAAGACTAATTCTACAGGTCTGGTGCTTCCAAGACATCAGCTGACCACATAGATAGTACCAGAATACTGGAGTCAGGTGGGGGCAGGAATCATAGATTATAGTGGGAGGAACCTTAGAAGCCGCCCACTCCAAACTGCTCAGATGAGGAAACTGAGGCACAGAGAATTAAGCGACTTAGGATCACACTAGTGTGAGGATTTAAACTTAAGTCTTCCTGACCCCAAGTCCTAATGCCTTAGCACTATCTACCTGATCACCACACTCCCTAGTATTGTCTGCTCACTCTTTGATGAAATATTCTAAGAGAATATGTACTCATGCATTGATTCATTCAATAAACATGCAGTAAATGACTACTGTGTGCAGAGCGCTATGGTAGACAGTGAGATACAAAGACTAAATAAGATGTAATCAGAAAGAATTAGAATATACAATAGTTCATAAATGCATTAGAGAGCTACCCCAAAAAATTCAGTTCTTGAGATCTAAGGGGAAATCCCACTAACAACAAGGTATCAGGGACTACCTCCTGGAGAAGGAGGCATTTGAATTAGACTTTAAAGGTAAGGTAGGAATCCAGCAGGTAGGAAATGGGGCTGTGGGGTAGCACAGTAAGAGCATGAGAACTAGAGTTAGGAAGACCCAAGTTCAAATCTAGCCTCAAACGCTTAGAGACCCTGGACAAGTCACTTCACCCTGTTTGCCTCAGTTTCCTCATCTGTAAAATGAGCTGGAGAAGGAAATGGCAAGTCATTCCAGTATCTTTGACAATAAAACCCTAAATGGGGTCACAAAGTGTCAGACACAACTGAAAAACAATTGAACAGGAATTCAGCAGTTGAAGAGAGGGAGGGAGGGCATTGGAGGAGCAAAGAGGTAGAGAAGGAATGGAGCACATGGGAGAAAAGGCAGTTTGGTTTTGCTGTAGCAGAGACTGTGTAGAGGAGTATAATATGAGCGCAATCAATCAATAAGCATTTATTAAACACCTACATACTACAAGATAGTAGGTGCTTAGTAAAACCCTACTACTTTGAAGTTTTCAAGCAGAAGATGGGTGGCCTGTAGTTGGTATGTTAGGGTGAAGATAGAGGTCAGACTAGGTGCCCACTGAGGTCCTTTCCAACTCTCCAGTTCCGTGAGGTAAGGCAGAAGGTAGCACAAGATTATGGAGGGCCTTGAGTGTCAGGCAAAGAGCCATAGAGCTGGTAGTCATCTTAGAGGTGCCTAGATCAACCACCTCATTTTACAGATGAGGAAACTGAGGCCAAAGGAAATTAAGTGACTTGGTCAAAGTCACCCAAGCATTAGGATCATAAATCAAGAGCAGGGAAGTACCTGGGAAGCTGTCTGTTCCCACTCTCTCATTTTACAGCTAAGGAAACTGAGGCCCGAGGCAGATGAGTGACTTGCCTAAGGTCACACAGATAGTAAGCATCAGAGGTAAAATTTGAATTCAGGTCCTCTTACTTCAGACCTAGTACTTCCCCCCCCCCAACTCTGCTATGCTAAATAATGGAATCCCAGAGTTCGAAGGACCTCAGAGGGCATGTAGTTCAATGTTGACTGATGCAGGGGTTTCTGCCCCCTGCACTATCCCTGAAAGGCAATCTCTAGGCCCCAGTTGTTAGAGACAAAGAACTCGCTACTTCACAAGTCAGGCCCTCCTATTATGGGACAGCTCTGGTTGTCAGGCAGCTTTCCTTACATTAAACCCCAAATCCGACTCTTTAAATCTCCTTTCCCACCTCAACCAATTCTGCCATCTATAAGCAGAGCAAACCCCACTTAACATTGAAAACTGTTTCTGTGAAAGCCCGATGTCATGTGAGACCACATTTTTTTGAGGTCGTTTGGTCCCCTAGGAGTGGCACATATATGCAGCTGGTTCAAATCAGAGGAGTTAATGCTGTTTCCATGACCAGGGAAGAAGGGCAGGTGAGTTCGTTAGCCTGTCCTCAATAGCCTTAATGAGATTGGGTGCGAGCGCGTGCGCGCGCGCGTGTGTGTGTGTGTGTGTGTGTGTGTGTGTGTGTGTGTGTGTGTGTGTGTGTGTGCATGCTTGCACCTCCATGGGGAGGGGCGGGACTCATCTGGTGGCAGATTGCGATGGGGGGGGGTGTAGATTAAGGATGTAGAGGTGGAACAGACAGAGCATAGTAATTGACTGTCTATGAGAAATAAAGGAGACAAAGATGCAAAATTACTTTTTTTAACATGGTTTTAAACATGGGAGACCAAGGGAATGGTGGTGCTAGAGACCAAAATATCTCTAGCCCTCTCACTTGCTCCAGATTACCCTGAACTTGCAGTATACTTAACTGGTAAGCACAAAATATGGCATAATGGAGTGGACACTGACCTGGAAATCAGAAGGCCTACCCAAAATCTGTTATTCACTTCTTCTGTGACTGTGGGGAAGTCAAGTCAAGTGAACAAACATTTGTTAAACCCTAAGTACATGCCAGGCCCTGTGGCAAGTGTGGGGACCCAAATAAAATAACAACAACCACGATCGTAACTACCACCACAATAACAATTATAATAGCTAACAATCACACAGCCCCTACTATGTGCCGGGTACTATGCTAAGCTCTTAATGATTATTATCTTATTTGATCCTCACAACAGCCCTGGGAAGTAGGTGCTATTATTTTACAGATAAGGAAACTGAGGCAAATAGGGTTAAGTAATTTGCCCAAGGTCACACAGCTAGTCAGTGTCTAAGACTAGATTTGAACTCCAGTCTTCCTGACTCCCAGCCTGGAAAGACAGTCCCTGCCCTCAAAGAGCTTAATGGGGAAAGATAATAACTAAAAGAAAACTAAAAAGGGTGCAGAGAAGAAAGGTCCCCAAGTAAAGATATGTCATTGAAGTCGGGAAAATGAAAGAGGGCTGGTCTGAGCCTCTTCTCAAAATGGTGGTTCTGAGAGGAACTCACCAATGGAAAAAAGGGCTGCAGGGGGTGGAGGGAGAACGCACACTTTATCTCTCTGGGTCTCAGTTTCCTCTACTGGCAAATTGTGATATTGCTTATACTAAACTTTATATTATTATATTATATTGCTACTAGCACCATCTACCTTATTGGCATGTTAATCAATAATCAATCAACCAATAAGTATTGATTAAGCACTTACTGTGTGCTCGGTGCTGGGGCTATAGAGACAAAGAATAAAGGAGCTCCCAGTGGTCATCCAGCCTTCTTTGCACCCCTCCTGCAAAGGGGACCCTCTGCCTCTGCAGCTTATACTGCTGCACTTCGGGGCATCTCAAACTGTGAGAAAGTTTTCTTAAGAGAGGGCAAGACCTGCCTCACTCCACCTTTTCCACATGGCCCTCAGTGCAGTCATGGGGGGCCACACAGAGCAAAGCTAATCTCTCTTCCACAAGCAGCCCTCCAAATACTAGAGCATGGCCACCAGGACCCCCTTACTGAATCTTCTTCTTAGCTGAGCTCAATGGTCACACCTTCCCAGTTACCCACAAGCCTTAGTGGCCTGAACAGCCAGGTGGAGGACCTATGTCAAATCTAGAATTAACTCAGGGCTGGGTGAATGGCAGGAGAGCACAGTTGGACACCGATTTGGGGCATCAAGCAAATGCTCCCCAGATACTTCCTTCCAAGAATCAAAGCATGTGATTGAGGAGAAGTCAATGAAGCTTTTCCTGAGTGTCTACCAATGAGCCAAGGCAAAGGAAAGAGTGCGAATTCCCAGCACCTGCTGCTCTCTTTGTGTGCCCATTCTTGCCTCTTCCACTGTCCCTGACATTGCCCTTTTCCCTGTCCACTTCTCTACCCCCATCATTGTACCTGCTCCCATCTATTTCCTCTTATCCCTGTCTCTATCACTAGCTTTGTATATCCCTTTTGCCCTGACCCTCTCCTGGTCCCTGCTCCCTCCCTTGTCCCTGCTCCCTCCCTGCCTCTATCCCTACCCATGCCCTTGCTTCTGCTCTGGTGTCTTTCCTATCCACCACACCCCCATATCTCTACTATCTGTGTGACCTTCAGCAACTCATTCAATCTATCAGGGCCTCAGTTTCCTCATCTGTAAAATAAGGGGATTGGATTAAATGAACTCAGAATCCCTTCCAGCTCTAAATCTATAATGCTGTGACTTGATTCTTGCTTTTGACCCCTGCCCCCTCTCTCTGTCTGTCCCTGCTCCTTCCCCTCTCTCTGCCTCTTTTGGTACCCTATCCCTGAGCCCATCTTAGTCTCTATCCCCAACTCAGCCATTGTCCCTGGCTTAGATAAAACAATCAACCAATCAATAGGCATTTATTAAGCACCTACTATGTGTCAGGCTCTGACCCCATCCCTGCCCCATCTCTTACTTTGTTCCTGCTCCTCAACCTGCCCCAACCTCCACCCTAGTCCCTATCCTTGTTTCCACTCCTTCCCCCTCTGCCAGGCGGTGCACTGGCCTTAGAAGTCAGGAAGACCTGAGTTCCAATCCTGCTTCAGTGACTTACTATCTACATGAGTTTGGACAAGTTACCAACCCCTTCCCGGAGTCAGTTTCCTCATAAAAAATGGAGACAATAAGTTACCTCTTCACAAACTTCTTGTGAAGCCCAAATGAGACAAAGTATGATGTACTTCGCAGACCTTAAAGTGCCGAATCAATGCTAGCTATCTGTATAATTATTGTTATTATTTATTCTGTCCCTGCCCCATCTCTGCTTCTGATTCTGTCCCTGCTCCCTCCCTATGCCCTGGACCCTGTCCCTGCCTCCCTATCTCTGCCCTGATCCCTCTTGATGTACCATATCTCCAAGAACCCCTTCTCCCCAGCAGGGCTCCCTGAGCCTGGATGACTGCAAGCCTGTGCCTTAAAGGCAGCCCACTCTCTCTCCAAGGAGGCAGCTCTTTTCAGTGATCCTGGACTCCCTTGCATCCTAAGGCACCTAAGCCTTCCGACCCACTCCAGGGGCAGATGCTGAGCCATCCCTTACCTCTGACCTGTGGGGGTACCCTCTGAGCCCCGGACTTCTGGAGAAGAACCAGCAGGCTGAAGAGCAGGAAAGCAGAGGAGAAGGTCCCCATCATGTTCCGTGAAGGCTGGAGGCAGACACCAGAGTGTCCCCAGAGCAGCTGGAGCAGAAGTAATAACCTGAGGGCCGCCCCCCTCCAGAGGCCAGGATGAGGCCCCTGACTGACATGGGGCAAGGAGGGGGGTGAGGGCGCTGAATGGATATGTGTGTGGTGGGGGGCAGGGGAGGGGGAGGGAGAAGGAGGAAACAGGTTGGCATCCAAGCTGCTCGATCTTGCCCTGCCCTGCCTGCCCACAAGGGCCCCATTGCTTGCAAAGGCAGCCAGTGATTTGACTGGAATGCAGGGAATCTTAGTAAATCCCATCAGGGACCAGGTAAGTGGAGGGGGGGAGAGAAGAGGAAGGGAGGGAGAGGGAGCAAAAAGATGGGAGGAGGGAAGGGATGGACTGATGACTTGGTTGGGATTGGGGGTGGGGGAGGAGCTTAGATGTACTCTACCTAAAGTTTCCTGAGTAGCCAATGGGCGCAGGCAAGTGGGGTAGCCTTCCTCAAGGTGAAAGTCACTTTTGACTATGGTCTCATACCATCATCATCATCTCTCCTGTATGTTTCAGTCAAGGATTTCCTTTGCCTTGGTGTTTAAACTTTAGTATTCAGTGATTTCTTAGTTTGGGAATATATTAGCATTTCTATAGGGCTTTATAGAAATCCTCTTTTTGGATCTTTACTGCAAGCCCATGGGATAGCTAGGCAGGAAGAAATATCCCCATTTTCCAAGAGGGGGAAATTAGCTAGGGAAGCTCAAACAACCATATTCAAAAGCAGGCTTCATAACTAAAATCCAGCGTCTAGAACCAAGAAGCTGACAGTCCCACTATCTTTAACCTTGGTCAGGCAACCTAAAGGGCATTCACTGTATTCAGTCCTGGGCACCAGTATGAGAAAGGATGTGAAGAGACCAGAGACCAAGGAACTGGGGGATGGCTTTGGGGAACACTGGATCACGGTCTCCAGAGAGTCAAAGGGCTGTCTGGCATCATAGAAGTAGAGCTGGAAAAAAAAATCATAGAAGCAACCATCCAGAGCTAGAAGGCCACATAGTCCTGTCCCCTATTTGACAGAAAAGGAAACTGAGGAACAGGGAGGTTTAAATGACTTGCCCAAGATCACACAATCAAAATCACAGGTAGTAAGTGGCAAGATTCAAACCTAGTGTTACTTCTGCTACAATGTGGTAAAAGTCAGGTCAGTAAGCATTTATTTACATGTATTATATTTATACATAATATTATATATTATATTGTTTATATTTATTATGTTTATTAAGTGTTATCTATATTCCAGGCACTTTATTAGACCCTGGGAATACAGAGACAAAAATTAAACAGTCTCTGCTCTCAAAGAGTTTGTGTTCTGTGGGGAGAGACAAATACACATATAGAGACATATGTAAAATATATAGGTTGGGTAACTGGGGGAGAGGGAAGGCCACAGTAGTTTAAGGGAATCAGGAAAGGCTTCACACAGGAGGTGACGTTTGGAAGGAATCATAAAGAAAACTAGGGATTCTAAGAAGTGAAGGGAACAAGGGAGTGCGCTTTAGGCATGGGGGAGAGACAGCCTGGACAAAGATTTAGAGATCACAGGCTCATGAGGTTAGGGCTAGAGAGGACCATGGGGACCATCTCGTCCATATCCGAGTTTAACAGATGAGGAAACTGAGGCCTGAGGAGGTTAGGTACTTGCCCAAGGTCACCCAGATTGTGTAGCATCATAGGCAGGATTTCAGCTCAAGTCTCTGATTCCAGAGCCAGGGCTTATTGGAGTGATGGGATATAGAATATCATGTAGAATGGGCCATAGGTCACAAAGTGTACAAGGAATGAATGAATCTATGGCGTGGGCACTGCATCCACCAGGATCACAGCCCATTCATGCCTTCTCATTCTGTGTGTTTTGTGTCCTTTCCCTTTACTAAATGATCTGTACACATCCTACCCATCTAGTAGAAGTCAACTTCTAGATCTGGGTAATGATGGTCTAGAACTTGAGTAGCCCATCAGCCATCTCTCATTCTCACTCCATAACCATCGCACTTCCTTTCCTGGTCCTATGTGCCACTGGTGGCATCTTCTATGCCACTTACCACACAAGTCATGGTGCCAACTTATACTCACTAGTCTATTAGTAGACTGACATATTCTACTGTCTGTTGAGTCACCTGCAATTTTAATTTTTTTTTTGAGATTATGATCTTTCATGATTCACAGCTTTTTAGCATCACTGGGAGAAAATAAGCATTAAAAAAATAAACTTTTTCAGCAGCAAGCAATTTGTAGTGACTGTTCTGCCTGATTTCCCATGCAAATTCCAGCCCACTTTCCTCCTCCTCCTATCCACTTCCATATATGTAGGCAGCTAAGGGACATAGCAGAAAGAGAACTGAGCCTGGATTCTGGAAGACTTGACTTCAAATCTTGTTTCAGACACTATTGTGACCCTAGGCAAGTCACCTAACCCCTCTATTTCCTTGAAAATTAAATGAGATAACATTTGTAAAGCTCTTAGAACAGTCCCTGACACATAATAGGCAATTAATAAATGCACTAATGGACTAACTGTCCAATTGCATATCGTAATCAGAACAATTGACAATTTTTATCCACTTTGTTTTTCTTTTGTGGCTTATTGGGGCTGAAAAAGTAATCTCAGATTTCACTGAATGTTCTAAAATGTGGTACAATCAACACAAAGTCATCTGCAAATTGGAGTTTCTGGGTGAGCTTGCTATCCATAGGAAACATCTCTTATTTATTTAGGTCATCCTTCACGTCATAAGCAACTATTTTTGGTAAGCATGCGATTTCCTGTTTTATGTCCAATTGTCATTTATAATCAGAGTACTGTCAAACTAGTTTATCTTTATGATTTCATCATTCAAGGGATCATTTCCTTATCATGTCTGGGTTAAACACCTTTTCAGAAACAACAAACAACAAACAAAAGAATCTTGTATTTTCTACATCTCTCAAGTAGTTATGAGACTGTGAAGATGGAGTCTAGTATTAAAAAATCATCCATGAAAGCTTATTTGTAGTTGCTGAGTGGATTTGAATGCAATGCTCTTTCTACTACAATGTAGAACAAGTGTCATTGGGGGGAAAATTACAGGAAAACAGATTCGAACTCAACACAAAGTCACCTGAAAATAAGAGTTTGTGAAGTATCTTATTGTCCATAACTATCCACCATTACCTTTATTTGCTTCTCATGCTTTCATCAAGGATTCCCTTGATCTATTCCTAGACCATAAATAAAGCTTTCAAAGCTTTCAAAGAACAAGCAACATAGGTTTTGACCCCATTGTTGATGTCATCTTCTTTGTCATTTCTTATTTGCAATGATATTATCTATGATATCTTTCATTCTTTGGAAATTGTCCCTTCTTTGAAATATCTTGAAGATTAATCTCTAAACGCTTTAAAATGACAGTGTCTCCAGTGCAGATTTCTTCTGCATAGCTTTGGTCAGATGCAATTGGCTCTTTCCAGCTTTAAAATTTGAAGGGCTCTCAGGTACCATTTATTCCAACCTTTTCATTTTACAGATGAGGAAACTGAGATCAAGAGTGGTTTCACCTTTTTAAAGATGATTTTGTTGGTGCTACTTCTTTTTTCTATAGTATTGGCTATTCCCAATGACTCTCTCCACACCAATTGAGCCTACTCTTCACTCTCCTTTTAACAAATAAGCATAGCCAATGATCAAAGACAATTCCAAAGGACTCAGGATGAGATGAACTCTGAACACAGATTGAAGCATACTTTTTTCACTTCCTTCATGTTTCTTGCTTTTTATGGGGGGTTTTTGTAATGTGGCCAATATGGAAATATTTTTGCATGATTTGACATGTATAATTGATATCATATTGCTTTTCTTCTCAATGGGAGGGGGAGGGATGGAAAGGAGAGAGGGAATTTGGAATTTAAAAAAATTTAAATGTTAAAAATAAAGAAAAAGAAATAAATAAGTATAGTCAGGTAAAACAAATCGAAATATTGGCCCTTTTCCCTCCTCCCTTTCTTGCAGTGAGATCAGTAGGTCAAGGGGTGTGGAGGGGGAGCTAAAAACTACCACCAGGAAGTGTTAATGGGTGTCTTAGAAGAGAAGCACATGGCAGAGACAGATATGCCCTCACGCATAGAGTGAATGGAAGGTTCTTAGATAATGCTAGAAGCTCCTAATCCTGTATGGGAGCTGTGAAGAGGGGAATCATCTGACCAAGTAGTAAAAGTTGTTCAGGGTTTCCTCTCTACCAGTCCCAAATTTGACAGTCCCAGAATGTAGCCTTCCATCCAAAGGAGAAATATCATGAAAAATACCAATATTGGAGAATACCCTACATGGAACTCCAGATTCAAGAGTTTTGGAATCTGACCTTTTTTCCAAAAGAAGGGGAGTTGCCTAAGTGGCAAGCCTTTTGGAGAGGGGAGCATATCATGCGTGGAGTCTCTGGTACTGGGAGGAGCTGTCTATCATAAGAGACTAAAACCCCAACAGAGAGAAGCAAGGGATTTAGATCTTTCCCTTTATTGTCAATTTGAGCCTTTGAGATGATATGAGTCTGGTGGGAAGAGGAACTGCCTTTCTAGTAGAAGTAACTTCCCTTTCAGAGGAGTCCAGGATGGAGTGTCATAAGGCTGAATGTCTGCTAAGCAAAAGAGGAACCCACTAGAATATCGAGGCGTTGACTTTCTAGCAGCTGCAAATTTGTTTCCCTTTGGAAGGGGGTGGGGAAAGGTTCAAAACACAGAGTTTTGTTGAGTTTGGAGAACTCTAAGACCCTGATATAAAATGGAGATATCACCAGACAGGGAAAAAGCGTGTTGATTATTTATAGAGAACTAAGTCTTTTATTTGTTTTCTGCATTTATTTATGGGCCCCTGTGAGTCCTTTGTGTTTTCTGCATTTTCTGTCAGATAAAATAACCCACCCACCCCCAGAACTGATATATTTGCATTGTTACATTGAGTATTTCCATTAATTCTAGCAGGAGCCTTTCACCTTCATTTGTGGGTACAGGCTGTTTTTGGAAATTTTCCTAGAGAAAACCCCAGGTAGAAGCATAAGCAAAGAGTCAGAGTTCTGATATTTTTTGGAGGAGGCCTCAGAATGAAACCTGGTCCATGGGGTTCTAGGACACCATTTATAATAATAAAAGTCTTACAGAGCAAGGAAAGTTGAACCCAGATAATAATATACACAATAACTACAATAGTAGAAGTGAAAATAACACCAGAAGTCGGGTGAAATCAGACTAACTGCAATGAACAATCTTGGTCACAAATGACAGAGCGTGACACACATGCCCCTTATTTCAATAGAAAGGAGGGGGAACACAAGTGAAGAATATCATGTATACCGCCTGACTTGGTTACTTTGTCAATGCATTTTTCTCAGCTCTTTTTCTTTGCTGCAAAAGAGACTTCGGTGAAAAGGGGGTATATTTGGGAAGAGAGGAAGTATATCAGGAAATGACTGAGATATTTTCAAATATATCTGACCAAAAATGGGGGAGGTGAGAAGAAAAAATATCTTCCTCCTCTCTTAGACTATGAGTTCCTGGGGTACAGGGACTGTTGTTTGCCTTTCTTTATATCTCTAGCTCTTAGTCCAGTACCAGGCATGTATGTAGTAGGGACTTAATGAATGTTTGTTTCCTTCCTTCCTTAAATGGTGCCTGGCACATAATAAGTGCTTAATAAATGCTTATTGACTAGCAGAATGAAAACTCAATCAACAAGCATTTACTGTGCCAGGACATTCAAGAGTCAAAGACAAAAACAAAAGTCTCCACGTTCAAGGAGCTTATCCTTTGCTTATTTTTATTTCTCAATTAGTTTTCATAAATGTCTTTTGCTTTTTATCATCACAGTTATCCCTAGTACCCCTCCCACTTCCTCTCCCAGAGAGTGATACCGTAACATTTTTTAAAGACAAAATGTTTCAACCAACGAAGCCCTTTTACTGTGCCCTGTGGAATGCCTGTTCCATAAGCGACAAACTTTCCTTCGTCCTAAATTTTTTTCCACTCCCACTCCTTCTATCTATTAGCTACTACTGAAACCTTTTTCCCCCTGATGACACAGCCTCCCTGGCCATCTTCCCACTACTGGCTGCATCTTCACACCTTCCCCTTGGCTCACTGGTCAAGGCAGGAGAGTTAGAGTACTCCTTACTCCCCATTGCCACTTCCAGATTTTCCTCCTACCTCCATCACTGAGTAGCCTCTCCTCCTTTGAGATTCATGTTATTGATTTACCACCCAATCAAAATCCTGATAGCTCTGCCTGTAGACCTTGAGGTCACTCCCCTTCCTTCCTCAACCTGTCTCACAATTTTTCTCTTCTCCTCAACTAATACTAGGGGACTTCAACATACCTATTGACTCTCCCTCAAACACCCTAACCACTCAGTTCCTCAACCTACTCACTTCCCATGACCTACTCCTCCAACATGTCTCAGCCACACACAAAAAACGGTCATAACCTTGATCTTGTACCACCTGTACATTCAAGAATTCTGAAATCCCTTTATCTGATCATAATCTATTGGATTTTCATTGGTCCTTCTGCCTTACCTTACAAAGCCCTACACTTCATCCACATCTTGACCTCCAGTCCCTTGACCCCTCAATTCTCTTCCCAGCCATCTCCCCTGTACTAGCCACTCTTCCCTCGTGGCCTTTCACTGTGAATTCCCTCTTCTCCCCTCTTTCTTCTCTCATATCACTTATATACCTTCTGCCATTATATCCTCCTTCACCTCCATCTCACATGATGAAGTAGCCTTACTCCTTACAAAAAGTAAGTCCTCTATCTGATCATATGATCCCACTCCATCCTATCTCCTCCAACAGATTGCCCCTCTGTCATCCCCACTCTTTCATTTATTTTCAATCTCTCCCTCCTTCCTTTACAAACATGAATTTAATTATCATCTCAATGGTAATGATTCCGAAATCTACCTTTCCTACCCCAATGTCTCTAATGACCTCCAATAGCACATCTCCAACTGCCTTTCAGACATTTCAAACTGGATGTCCAGTAGACATCTTAAATTCAATATGTCCAAAACAGAGCTCATTATCTTTCCTAAAAACCCTCCCCCCCTCCCCATCTTCCCTAATACTGTAGAGAAAACACCATCCTGCCAGAATCTTAGGCTCACAACCTAGGAGTCATCCTTGACCCTTAATTCTCTTTCATTTTCCCTATTCATTCTGTTGACAAGGCCTGCCAATTTCACCTTTACAACATCTTTCCAATACACCCCCTTCTCTCCTTTGACACTGCCACCACTATGGTCATCACTTCACTTCTTGATTATTTCAATAACCTGCTGCTAGGTCTGCCTGCCTTAAGTTTCTCTCCATTCCAATCTATCCTCCACTCAGTCATTAAAGTAATTTTCTTAAAGCACAGGTTTGACCATGTCAACCCACTCCTCACACATTCTCAATAAACTCCAGTGGTTCTCTATCAACTCCAGGAACAAATACAAAATTCTCTGTTTGCCATTCAAAGCACTTCACAACCTAGCCCCTTCCTACCTTTCCAGTCTTCTTACACCTTAGACTCCCCAGCATATACTCTTCAATCCAGTGACAAAGACTTCTTTGCTGTTCCTAAAACAAGACACTCCATCTCTTAGCTCCAAGCATTTTCTCTGCTGTCCCCCATGCCTGAAATGCTCTCCCTCCTCATCTCCACCTACCAATTTCTCTGGCTTCCTTCAGGTCCCAACTAAAATCCTATCTTCTTCAAAAAGCCTTCCCCAACCCTTTAATTCTTTTTTAATTATTTCCTCTTTTAATTATTTCTCATTTATCCTATATATACCTTGTTTGTATATGCTTGCTTGCATGTTGTCTACCTCCATTAGATTGTAAACTACTTGAGGACAGGCACCACTTTTTGTATCTCCAGTATTTAGCACAGTGCCTGGCACATTGTAGGCACTTAATAAATGTTTATTGATTGATTGATTGATTGACAATAAAGGAAGCACATGCAGATGGAAATGGACATTGAATATAACTTTAAGAAGGCAATGATACCCAGATTCCAGCAGAGAACTACTAAAGTGTAGGAACTTCATTGGGTCATTATACAAAGCAAAAAGGATTATTTGGGCCAAGAGTTTAGAGGTATCCCTTTGTCCCACATGCTTGACCACCTCTATAAAGAACAATGTGGGGAAGGGAGAGGACCCTCTGGTTTAGAAGGATTAGTTCATAACAATTGCTCTTGCTGTAACTTCTCAGTAAATACCTTTCTTCTAGAAGTTAATGTTGTCGTTCAGTCATTTCAGTCATGTCTGACTCTTCGTGACTCCATTTGGGGTTTTCTTGGCAAAGATACTGTGGTTTGCCATGTCCTTCTCCAGCTCGTTTTACAGTTGAGGAAACTGGGGCAGAAAGGGTTAAATGACTTGCTTAGGATCACACAGCTAATAAGTGTCTTAAATCAGTTTGATCTCAGGAAGATGTCTTCCTGAGTTCAGGCCTAGAACTCTATCAACTGTGCCACCTAGCTGAATTCTACTAATCCAGGGGTGGTCTACTAGTCAGTTGACATTGGGGATCAGAAAGCATACTAGATCAGGGCCCAGGAAACAAGGTACTAGAAACTCCAACAACTAAGAAGATAATTCTAAAACCCTGAAAGAATCATTAGTCACTGCCCTCTGGGGACCCAACCTGCTAATGCCCATGGCGGTTGAGAGAGTGAGCCCAGAGGGAAAACTACAAACAGATAAGTAAATGCAAGATAATTTGGTAATGTTTAATGGACCTTCCAGCTCTGCAGTCTAAGTCAAGATAAGTTAATGCTTTGTCTTGCTCCCACTGATAAATGATGCTCACTTTGACAAAGTGCTTCTGAAGGAGACAGGGTCCCCAACTCCCTCCTACTTCTCAATTATTCTCTAAACTGGGGGTCTACAGCAGGGCCCAGGACAGTCCTTGGCTACACCAATGCGGTTCAAGTTAGGGTTAGTAACGGAGATTGTTCAAAGGCCTTTAATGTTTTCCCCAAGGAAATCCTGAAAGAGGACAAGCAGAATTAATGTGAGCCAATCTGAGTGATTTCCGCCCCTTCCCTCCTCCAACGCAGGTATTAAAGGAGATTTATTTTCTGCCGTGGGCAGTCCACAGACAAAGATCTATTGGCGGACATTGGCCGACATGGCAGGATTGCCACTTATGAAATGGAGCATTCAACTATACCCATAAATGGAGGCTCTATAAGCAGTTTTTGAGAAGGAAAATATAATGTTTCTCTGTGTCATTTTTCTTCTAATTAGTATAGAAAGATAAATGTGGTGCAGGTAAATTTTTAGGAACAGAGGTGGGGCCTAGAAGGCAGAAAAACAGCATCAGAATTTTGCAATCCAAGAAGGGGGGAGGAGATGGAGGAGGAGCAGACTAACTTAGAAATTAAGCCTATATATTGCAAAAAATAAATAAACATCAGTGAATTCAAAATATGAAAGCTTCTACCCCGGGGACTCCAAAAATTAGAACAGTATGTCCAGTATTGGCCGGGGGAGAAATGAACTTAGGGTCTCTTCAAGTCTGTCTATACTAGACAGGCAGATTCAAACCCCTTTGACAGGTCCCTGGCTGTTCCTTCTCTCCATTTTCACACAGTTGAGATTTCTAGAAAATTAAAAGTTCATTAACTGAAAGCAAGCTCAGTTACAATGCAATGCACTGAGATTCATCAACAATCTGGACTTGTAGGCAAGAAGCTACCTTGAGGACCAAATCTACCATGGGGCTGACCCAGGAACCATGAATTCCCTTAATGATAGGGGCATTAGAGGAGGTGGAATGTAACAAAGAAAAACTGGAGGTGCCCAATACTGATTCTTTCAAACAAAAGTGGACTAGCCCCAGCCTAGAGCCAGGTTTCATCCACCCTGACTTCCTCTCACACTCCAATCAGCACCATGGTTCCCTCCCATTCCCCACAAATAAACACTACTAACCCTACTGTGGTGTCCTTGTTCTCCGAGGACCACACAAACACAGCATGGTTCCTTGGACCCAGACCTGAAAGAGCAGCTTCAGGGGGAGACACACCCCCTCATAAATGAGGCAAAGTGGGTAGCATCCTGACACTGCAGGCTGAGCGATCTGCACTATGTGTTTCTGGAATAGCTTCAAAGGGAACACAAGATTTCTTCTAATCAACAGTAATCTGCCCCCACCCAAAGCAGAGGCCAGCAGTTAGACCAGATGATCAGGCTGGGTGATTTCTACAGCTTTTCCCGTGTTGGGGCAGGGGGGACCCAGCAAATAGTAGAAACCTGTCCTTATTGTCTGCCTGGAGTTTCTTCTCTTCCCAACCACCCTCACTGGCTCTCCAGAGCCAATCGTTAAATTTTCAGTGTAAGCATGGACACCTCAGAAATTGTAAATGCTGCTAATCATAGCTTGATTAAACTGTTTTATTGATTGACAATTTTTTTCCTCTCTGTTTTAGACTATAATTGTACAGTTGGTTTTTCCAGTTTTTATTTCCCCTTACAAGCCAGTTCCATCAGAGATGATTTTGCAAGCTAGTGCATTTATTGATTTATTCAAAGTTCCAATAATGATACGTGCCATATTACTGAATCCATATTGATAAATAGTCTAACATGTGCACTATGGACTTTGCATGACTAAAATGCTGGCACCTGGGGCAGCTAGGTAGTGCAGTGGATAGAGCACTGGCTCTGAAGTCAGAAGGACCTGAGTTCAAGCCTCTCACCAAACACTTGAGACTTACTATCTGTGTGACGTTGGGCAAGTCACTTAACCCCAATTGCCTAAAAACAATAAAACAAAATAAAATAAAATGCTGGCAGCTTAGCTGAGAAATGCTCATATTTTCCTGTTACGTTTAAGTAGACTTAGAAGGCTCCCCATTTTGTGAGATCCTTATGCCCTTCAAGTCCAAGTTTGTTTGTGTGCCCTGAAACCCTTGGAGGCAGCTAAGCAGTGTCATAGTAAATAGAGCACTGGACTTGCAATCAGGAAGATTCATCTTCAAGAGTTCAAATCCAGCCTCAGACATTTACTAGCTGTATGACCCCGGGCAAGTCATTTAACCCTGGTTGTTTCATTTTCCTCATCTGTCAAATGAGCTGGAGAAGGAAATGGCAAACCACTCCAGTATCTTCACCAAGAAAATCCCAAATGGGATCATGGAGAGTCAGATATGACTGAAAATGACTGAACAACAACAAAACTTGAAACCCTAAGTAATCAGCCCTTGGTGTTTAACTTCTCCTCTGAGATCCTCACCAGTCTTTGGTGCTTAGCTAACCTTATTTGCTGTTTTCTCGAATTGAACCTACTTGGCCCTATTCATAGGTGAGTTTGGCCTTCCCACTGCATTGTCCTTCCAGTGGCAGGGAACTGTTGGGGGAAGTTTAGGGTGCCCTTTAGAATAAGAACCCAGAGGAAATCTGCCTATGGTCCAGGGACCCAACAGAAATTTTGGTGTGCCATGTGGAGAAAAGGACATTTTGTCCAGACCCCAGCTGGATGACTCTGTGTCTGAGGAATTATGGAAGGACACAGGACAACTAGCCTCTCACTTGAGAGTAAAGGGTGATTCTAAGTCAAATTCAGGTGCTAGTCTTCTATGAGGAAAGCTACACATGGTCTAGGAAGCTCTAGAGGGCCCAGATTTCCTTTGAAGACAGGAAGCAGTTTTCTTTGCCCTTTTTTTCCCCTTTGGTTTGAAGGAGGCTATTCATCTGAGCACCAAGCTAGGCCTTTGATGAGTTAGTAAACAAGCAGTGATCTTTGGGAAAATTTTTTTAAAAATTCTTTTGTTTTATTGAATCTTCATAACTTCATATATGAGCACAACTGTGACTTTCACTTGGATCTGTGGGACTGTATAAGACTGTGCCACTCTTTCCTGGATGGCATGGGAAAAGCAAGGGAACAGTCCCTGGAGGACTGTTCTGGATTAGGATGTGAACAATGCATTCAAAACACTCTGATGATTGGCCAAGGATGGCAGCTAATTTTTTTGAAGGATAGAGTGGAAGCTCCCTGAGGGCAGACCTGTCTTGTTCTTGTCTCTGTATCCTCAGTGCCTGGCACAGTGCTTTGCACAAAATTACTAATGCTTGTTGGATAAATGAATGCATCCCTTTACTGCTAAGCTCTAGTTATTAAGAGGCAGGATTCTAATAGTTGGTAAAGAGACAACATAGTGTAGTGGGTAGAGATCCTGGCTCCAGCTTTGGTGCCAACAAGACCCGAATTCAAGACCCATGCTTTCGGACATATACTATCTCTGAGACCCTGGGAAAGTCACTTGGCCAAGAAACTCTCTAAGACTAGAAATCATAGACAAGGTACTGACCTCCATCAATGCTAGCAGCTCTGGCCAGGGGCAGGACGCACAGAATGCCCAGCATTAGCATTAGAAGCCAAAGTCATCGATGGAGATATCTCTCAGAGAAAGAAGGCGTTGGTTGGCCACACAGCAGGGCTCTTTCCATAACACTGTAAATTCTTTGGAGGCCTTGCTGCTTTTGTACCCCCAGGGCTGAGCACTGTGTTTGGCTCATAGTAGGCATTTAATAAATGTTTATTGATTGATTTCTCTGATCCTGCTTCCTTCCTCTTTCCCTTTCCCACTTAGCAATTTGTATACCCAGCTACTGATATTGGCTTGGGGAATCTCATTCCTGGCTTCCACCTGTGCTAGGGTTTCTCTACCAGCTACTTTCTCCCCCTTTTTAAGTATGGCTCCCAGTACGCAGTAAGCTCTTAATAAATGCTCTCTCTATCCATCTAAGCAGGGACGTTTCAATCAGCACCATAGACCTCACTCAACGAAGGTCCTCCCCAGACCCCATTTTCTTGGGTCCCAATAGGGCCTCATGAAGCCCGAAGAAGTGACAGGCCTGCACCTTCTGAATCAGCATTTCACAGCTTTTTCAACATCAGACCACCAGCCACCCCGGCAAACCTCCGCTGTGAGGGTGGATGGCCAAACCCACAGCCTGACCATAGTCCAGCCCTCCCAGAGGCCAGCAAAGCCACTCTGGTGTCTCTGCAACCACAGAGCCAAGCCCACAGTCAGGTCCCTCCACCGTGGTTGGAAAGATTAACATTCTAAATGGACTCTGAGGGACCCCAACAGGAAACTCAGCCTGGGACTCATTGGCCACCAAAGTAGTTCAGCTCTGGAGAGAAACTGAGGAGGAAAGAAGCCAGGCCAAGGCCTGGTGCTATTTCATTCCAAATAAAGAGAGTTGAGGTGTTTAATATGCCTTGATTTCACTCTTGAAGACTCCAGACGTTCTTGTTGGTGGTATCTCAGTGGGCCAACAGCGCTCAGAGTTCTAATTCTATCTCAGACACTCACTAGCTCTGTGATTGTAAGCAAGTCACTTAATCTCCCTAAGCCTTAGTTTGCTTACCTATAAAATGGGGATAATAATCCTTGAACTACTTCCCTCCCAGGGTCATCAGGAAGAAGATATTTTGTAAATCTCAAATTTCTGGAAAATATGAAAAGCTCTGTTTCTGGGAGATGCTCTGGAAGGGATCTCCAGAGATTAGTCTGTTCAATCCCCTGGCCCCAAATTGCTTTGTTGTTCAGTCATATCCAAATCTTCGTGACCCCACTTGGGGTTTTCTTTGCAAAGACACTGGAGTGGTTTGCCATTTTCTTCTTCAGATCATTTTACAGATGAGGAAACTGAGGCAAACAGGGTTAAGTGACTTGCCCAGGGTCACACAGCTAGTAAGTGTCTGAGGTCAGATTTGAACTCACAGAGATGAGTCTTCCTGATTCCAGGCTTGATACTTTATCCACTGCATCACCTAGCTGTTCACAGCCCCAAGTAGACTTTGTTATTTATAGTTATATATAAACAATATAGTATTTATAGAGCACTTTAAAAATATTATCTCATCTTTTGTCAGTATTAGGGTAGTGGGAGGGGAAAATTATATGTATGGATAGATAGATTAGATAGATAGATAGATAGATAGATAGATAGATAGATAGATAGATAGATAGATAGAAAGAGAGAGGTAGAATGGGGTAAATTATCTCACATAAAACAGAGGAAATAAAAGGCTTTTACAGTGAAGGGGAAATTGGGGATGGTGAGAGAGAATGAGTGAATCTTATTCTCATAGGATTTGGCTTAAGGAGGGAATAACATACACAGTGGGGTATGGAAATCAATCTTACCCTACAGGAAAATAAGAGGGGAAGGGGACAAGAGAGCAGGGAGTTGATAGAGGAGAGAGCAGATTGGGGGAGGGGATAATCAAAAGCAAACACTTCTGAGGAGGGACAGGGTCAAAAGAGAGAAAAGAATAAATGGGGGGAAGAATAGGATGAAGGGAAATATGCTTAGTTTT
This sequence comes from Phascolarctos cinereus, assembly GCF_003287225.1. NCBI lineage: Eukaryota > Metazoa > Chordata > Mammalia > Diprotodontia > Phascolarctidae > Phascolarctos > Phascolarctos cinereus. The sequence goes on along the minus strand of NW_027556098.1, from coordinate 368,804,911 downwards.
TCACAACATGGCTACTATGGAAATGTTTTGCATGAATACATATCTATAACCTGTATTGAGATGCTTGCCTTTTCAATGAGGGTGGGTGAGGAGGAAGGGAGAAAATCTGTAACCCAAAGTTTTAAAAACATATCTTAAAAATAAAAAAAATATATTATCTCATTTGACCTTCACAACAACCCCAAGAGGTGGGTGCTATTGTTATCCACATTTTACAGATGAGGAAACTGAGAAAGACAGCGGTTAAGTGATGTGCTCACAGTCACACAGCTAGTAAGTATCTGAGGCAGGATTTGAACTCAGGTTTCCTGGCACCACTTCCAGTGCTCTATCTACCATGGCACCTAATAAATCACCCATCTGGTTTGTTACTCCTGGGCTCGCTAGGCAGTGGTTCCCACTGTGGGTTATACCACGTCAAAATCACCAGTCTAAATCATGAGAGGTTAAATAGAATATAAGCTCCTTGAGGGAAGGGACTTTTTCTTTTTTATCTTTGAGTCCCCAGTGCCTAGCACAGTGACACACAGTGGCTGCTTGATAAAAGCTTATTGCCTGATTGGTTCAGCAGAGAAGGGAAAAGAATCCTAGAGTTGTGTCCAATCTGCCTGAAGTGGTGCTAGTCAGACCACACACAGGGGACTGTGTGCTCTTGTGGTCATTTTAAGGACAGTGATCAACTGGAATGCCTAAAGAGGAGGATGACCAGGACGGTAAGAGGACTAGAAACCATATCTTCTGAAAAGTAAAGAAACATCGTGGCCCAGTGACAACCACATAGAGTTTGGAGTTAAGGGAATTGAGTGCAAATCCTGCATCTGCCCTTACTCTCTGTATGACTTTAGACGAGTCACAACTTCTCCATGCCTCAGTTTCCTTATTCATAAAAGGAGATAATGAGGAGTTCTCAGCTTTTGCTCTGTCATGACCTCCCTGGTCAGTCTTGTGAAGCCCTGTGGACCCCTTTTAAAACAAGGTTTTAAAATGCATAACATAAAATACATAGAATTACAAAGGAAATCAATTACACTGAAATACAATTATCAATTTTTTTTTTAAAATAAGTTCACCTACCCCAGGTTAAGATCCCCTGTCCTAGATGATATCTGAGGTTTCTTTGACTTCTCAATCTATGGATCATAACTCTATATTCAGCCTTAATTCATGGCAATCTGGTCATCTTCCATTATTTGAAGGGCTGTCCTGTGAAAGGCCATGACTAACTTTGTTCTGCTTGACCCCAGAGGCCGAACAAAGAGCCTCTGCTGGAAACTACAGGAAACATGGGCTCAATATGAAAAAAAAAAACAGTCCTAATAATGAGATCTATCCAATCCAATTCCAATTATAGTCAATATTCAGCAGCACAAGGCAACTGGTTTGCTCAGTGGACAGAGCTCTAGGCCTGGAGCCAGGAAGACCTGAGTTCAAACACTTACTAGCTGTGTGACCCTGGGCAAGTCACTTAACCTCTATTTGCCTTAATTAACTGGAGAAGGAAATGGCAAACCACTCTAGTATCTTTGCCAAGAAAACCCCATGGACAGTATGGTCACAAAGAGTAAGACATAATTAAATGACAATTCAGCTGCAGTGTAGAAAGAAGCCTATTACAGAAGTGTGCTAAAGCTAGCCCCTATTGGCTAAGGAGAGCTGACTATAAAATGTTCAGTGTGAGCATTTATGTATTGGAAATACTACAAATAAAGGCTTGATTTGTTGTTTCGTTGATTTCTAGACTTAAGAAAGTGTTGGGGGAAATGTTAATAAGGCTGATTAAACTTTTAAAATGTTTTGTGGATGCATGTTTTCCTGGAGAGCCGGTTGTGAAACATTTACCAGCACACTCCTTCTGGTAGACTACCTCAGAAAACTAAAGGGTTTATACTGACACCATTACTGCTCTAAGTGACTTTCACATGCACTTCCCCTGAAATCATGATGATGATGATGATGATGACAATGATATTTCTATAGTGCTTTGAGGTTTACAAAACAAGTAACAAATATCTCCTTTGATCTTCACAAGTGTGAAAGGTAAGTGCTGTTATTAGCTCCATTTTATTTATTTTATTTATTTTTACCCTCATTTAATCCACCAGAAGAGGAAACTGAGGCAGACAAAATTAAGTGACTTGCTAGCAGCTAGTATCTGAAGCAGGACTTTCATTCAGGTTTTTCCTGACTCCACTACATCACTCCATTCACTGTGCCACCCAGATGCCTGCCTCAAATGGACTGATGGACCAGGACAGTACTAAGGATGTGGACGGTAGTGATAGGAGAGAACATTATGACAGCAGGAAAATTCCCACCCAAGTCAAAGGACTTCCAGACTGGGTTTTGCATCAACACCGGCTTGTTTCCTCAACTTCCAAGAAGGGTGGAGCACTACCTTCTTTGGTGACAGTGAGGGGACTGCCAGAGGATCTCTCAGAGTACTCTGTGCCCCAGGGTTCAGCCTCTGAGTATGTCTCTGTTTGTGGCACATGCAGCCATCTCCTGATTCTGTGACTCCTTACAACAAACCACACTAACCAAAAGTGGTCCCCGCCACCCTACGTGTCATTTCCTGCACCAGATCCTGATGGGGAAACTTTCATTATGTTCCTTTTATCTTCAAGACCCTGTGCTGAGTAGAAATTGGGGGCAGGGAAAGGGAACAATAACTTTGCCTGTATTGCCTCACTGAAGACTTCAAACAGCTAGCCTGTTTCAGAGGAGGATAAAGGCTCAGAAGGGTTAAGAGATCATGGGCATGCAGCCATGTGCCAGAGGTGGAACTTGAACCCGGGTCTTTCATGCCAAGAAGTTTATAAAGATTAAAAAAATAAAAAATACAACGTTCCTGCTCTCAGGGAGCTTCCAGTCTAAGAGGGGAAATTACAAAAATTAAATAAGTAATCAGCAACCTGGAATCAGCAGTATTCTGGAAGACCACCTCCAGAGATGATGACAAAGGGATTCCTGAGTGGGGAAGGTCGGTGGGACAAAATGACCTAAGTACAACTCCAAAACTTTCTCTGATGACCTCAGATGAAAACAAGCTTTCTGCTCCGATGGGAGGAGTGTGTATTATGTCACCCAGATGCACTTTTCACATTTACTGTGTATTAACACTATCTGAGGGGCAGCTAGGTGGAGCCATAGTGCATGAGCACTGAGCCTGGAGTTAGCAAGACTTATCTTCCTGAGTTCAAATCTTGCCTCAGACACTTTCTAGCTGTGTGACTCTGGGTGTTCCCTGACAGCTGTAACCAGGGTGTAGTAACTCGGAAGCCTAATTTAAAGGGTGCCAGCAGCACTTGCAGTCTTGAAAAAAATCATGAAAAAAAATAATAGTTTAACTCCTAGTTGGCAAGCCAGAATAATTCATTAAAATGGGAATCTCCTAGATGCTGGATTGGGGTGAGCGCCTCCTGCCTGCCCACTCTGCCTCTTGCCTCTCAGCAGGGAGCACCTGCACAGATTGCAGTTAGTGGAACTTGCTTCCAGCATCTCTTACTTGACTGTAGGCTCACTAAAGGCAGGAACCATGCCATGCCCAAGTTTTTTGTCTCCTCTAAAGCCTAACACTGTGTTCTGCACATAGCGAGTACTAAATAAATGTTGAATGAATGATTAAATTTAAGCATTCAATGATGCATAGAAACCATAAGATAACATTTAAAGCAAGAAGGAACTTTAGAGATCACCTGGTCTAACCCCCCTCATTTTTCAGATGAGAAAACTGATGCCCAGAAGAGATTTGCTCAGGACCACACAGGTAGTTAGTGGCAGAGCCAGAATTTGAACCTGGGGCCTTCTGTCTCCAAATCCAATGACCTGGACACTGGTCCACACTACCTCTCTCAATGACCCAAACCCCTCAGACACCTCACCTGGTGCCCCGGGGGTCCATTCTTCCCTTAGGAGAAGCTTTGTGGAAGAATGAATAGAATGATGGACTTCTTGGCATGAAAGACCTGGGTTCAAGTTCCACCTCTGGCACATGGCCACATGGCCATGATCTCTTAACCTATCTGAGCCTTTATCCTCCTCTGAAACAGGCTAGCTGTTGGAAGTCTTCAGTGAGGCAATACAGGCAAAGTTACTATTGCCTTTCCCTGCCCCCAATTCCTACTGAACTAATCTGTGATGTATCTGGGTACTTTGATGCCGGGGGGGGGGGTCCCTCAACGTTGATGGAAGGAAGCAATTTGAGGGTACCTGGCTTCCCCAAATGAGGGCTGGAGATTTCTTTTCCTCTTTCTCAGGGGCTAACTGTCGTCTTCACTCTCCCTCTGGCTGGGCCCCATTCTCTGAGCCCTGGGATGAGGGGGAGGGAGGGGCTGACGCCAGAGAATATCCATCCAAAAACAGTTCCTTTCAGTTAGTCCAAAAGGAGTGAAACCATCCCCCACCTGCTAGGGCCACTTTCAAAGGAGGCTTGTATCAGCCTCAAACACAGCATTGATAGGGCCCCCGGCCCAGCTGGGAACAGAACTCGGGCAGCTTCCGTTTACCTTGGGTTGGCCAGGCCTGTTCTAACATTTCAGCAAACCGAAACTATTTCCTGCCTCCCACCCCTCTTCCTTCCCTGCCCTGGGCTCCTATGTGCTGCTCTCGCTCTCTCTCTCCACTGTACATTCTGTCTCATCTCACACTAACTGGCCTGAGGAGGCTACCTTCAGTCCCAGGCACAGAATGAGATGTTTTGTGTGGTTGCCTGCACCTCTGAAAGCACAGGACTGTGGGGTTCCTCTAAAAGCTGAGTCTCTGCACCTAGCAAATGTTATCATCATCACCATGACTATTAGAAAACAAACATTTATTAAACATCTACTACATGTTAGGCACTTTGCTGAGAGCTGGGGATACAAAGAAAGACAAAAGATAGTTCCTGCCCTCAAGAAGCTCATAGTCTAATGGGGGTGGGGAGGGGAAGGCAGGGCCATCACGCAAGTAATCCTGACCTATGTCTTGCCACTGGACTCCAGTGACTGGAGGAGATAATGAGGCTGACAACTTCGCATAACCCAGTCTCACTTAAATCTAATTATGTACAAGTCAAAACATCACCTTCCTGACGTCATTGGTCCTCTGAGAACGAAGGACGAACAACATTCTGATGGGGGAGGCAGCATGCAAACAGTTGTATACAGACAAGATATAGACAGAATAAATTGGAGATAGTCTAAGAGAGAAGGCATTAGAGGAACACTGCGTTTTGGTCCAGACCTGTGCTTTCTGTACTACAGGGAACTCCCAGTGTGGAACTTCTGCTAATAAAATCAGCAACTCTTCTGCAGTTATTGTCTTAGAGAGGACCCTCTCTAAGTGCCACTTGTGTGACCAAGGTCACACAGTCAGTGGCAGGAATTCTATATGAGCCTTCTTGATTCGAAGCCTGATCCTCTATGCACAGGGATTCTTAACCTGGGTTTGAGTTTTGGCTTTTGGCTTTTAGTATTTTGACAATTGCATTTTAGTATAATTGATTCCTTTGTAATTGTATGTATTTTATTTTATGCATTTAAAAACATTATTCTGAAAAAAGATCCATAGGCTTCACCTGACTTCTGAAGACAGGGGAGGAGGATGGGCTGGGGGAGTCTATGACATAAAAAAAAAAAAGGTTAGTAACCATGGAATCCCTTGAACTATGTGCTGTATCTCCTTATTACTGCTATCTTATTGGACAAAACTATGGGCCTCAAAGCTTCCCCAAGATGCTTTGGACTGGCTCTATTTGCATATGAAAGGACTGGAAATTTGACCGAGAAAGAAGTGAAAGAGAAGACATTGACCTTGTCCCAGGCTTGATCTGTCCTTGCAGCCTTTCCCTGTCTATTCATCCACCTCAATAACGAAGAGGATGAGGGCTCAAAAACTGGGGAACCCTGTACCCTAGAGCTTTTGAGTGGCTATGAGGCAAATAACCTTTGCCTGATTTAAAATTTAGCATGAAGAGATCAAAATTAGGAAGTACATGCAATGCTTATCATGAACCAGAATGGAGTTGCCCACAAAAAACCCAAGGTCACTATCTAGCGAGTTAGTACAAATCAAAAAAGAAGCCCAATACATTAACTACCTGGGATAGGCAGCACCCTACTGTTTGTTCTGAGGAGTTTGGTGCCTGGGGCTGAGAAAGATGAAGAAAACAAGGTGGGACCAGAGGGAAGACTTTTTGAGTGTTTGCTTGTCCCAGACAAGGATTTCTGCCCTTTTTGGATTGTCCCAGGCAAGAGTTTATGCCTTTTCCAAAACAGCAGGGGAGGTGGAAAGAGACAACATCTGTAAGGGAAACGAGCATGATAGTGTCCACTCTTCTTTTAAGAAACAGATAGCTAAGGAGCCTAGCTCTAAGTTGAAAACAGCAAAGAAATAGAATATAAATTCTTTGATTACATTGTTTCATTCATCATATTTTTATCTCCAGCAAGCTAGCACACTGCCTGGCACATAGTAGGTACTTATTAAATATTTGTGGACTGAATGAGTGGTTGATCCAGTCAAATATTATCCAGTCAGGCAGTGTCCAGCAGCAGAGACTACTCATCCCACGGAGACCATGTGTCTGCAACAGACCCGTGTGTCTATCTCAGCAGTATTCAGCTAAGCAGCTTCTGAGGAAGCAGGGTCTAGCACAGCTGCATCTCTCTAAGCAGTGTTGTGTGGAGACTTTGAGCCCAAGGGAATGCAGGCCCAGCAGAAACAGTGTAATGACAGTACTAGAAGGCATTAAAAGCTCTGCAGCTGCAAAGGTATTAGTTACTTCTCCACAATGTTCCCTACATATAAGTCTCTCCATAAACATTTTTAAAAATAAAAACATCAGGAAACAAATTCCAGATCGAAGCAAAGAGTAAGTTCTGGGTGAACTGGTCAGATTCCAGGGTAGATTTTTTTTTTCTAATTAATAGCAGTCAATAGATCTTTCAGGTCCTCAGAGCTGGTGACAATGCTGCCTTGACCACAAATTTTGTGGTTGTGTGTGCCCCCTACATGTATTAACTCTTCTCAGTATTTGCGGCTGAGGATACCCTAGGCTGTGGGGGGAGAATGTTTTGCTGATACTTTCCTTTCTATGCCATTTCATTAAGTGCCTTTGCTTTGAACTCAGTTGTGTCCCACCATTAAAGGTAGAAGCACTAGTGGGGGCTCATGAGATGTGGTTTTAAAGGATGTAGCCCCAAAGAATATCTCAAAACTAGAGTAACAGTTCTCAGGGGTGGGATGGGGGGTTCCTGCCCTTTGAGCAGAAGGAGTTATCAGGTGCTTGAATGATTATTCTAAAAATTAGTTGTATTTTTTAACATATGCATTAAAATCCTATTCTGGTGCCACATTGTAGTTTGGGAGCAACCCTGGTTTCTTGCAGATTATGCCGACAGAACCCAAACTCTGTCATGTCTCCTCAGCCTGGAAGTGCATCAAATAGAGGCCTAGCAAAAAAGTATGTGCCTAGCAAACTTTGGAGAAACAGTGTCATGTAACAGGAGGAATTCCTGACTTCGAATCAGGAGAGATGTAGGTATGAATCCCACCTCTAAGGTCAACAAGCTGTGTAACCATGGGTGCCTCAATTCTCTCATCTATAAAGTAGAGGCGACAGTACCTATAACACCTAACCTACAAAGCTGTTATGAAGATCCAATGTGGCACAGTGGATAGGGCACTGGTCCTGGAATCAGAAAGACCTGAATTCTAGTTTGGTTGTAGACACTTACTAGCTATGTGACTCTGGGCAAGTCACTTAAACTCTCTTTGCCTCCATTTCCTCATCTGTAAAGTGAGGATAATAATAACAGTATCTACCTCTCACAGTTGTTATGAGGATCAAAAAATATGATTAGCACAGTGCCTGGTATACAGTAGGCTCTATATAAATGCTTTCCTTCCCCCAGTGAGATGTCTGGAAAGTGCTTCACTTAAATTGTCATAGAAATGCTAAATATATTGAATTTTATAATGATTTCCAGATTGGCCTACACTTCTTTTCTTTTTTGGCTCCAACAACTCCAAAAGAGTGTCTATGAAAATGTAGAGAAGCTGGAGTCTGTGTTAATGGGGCAAGAATCACACCAATGAAATCCCAGATCCTCAAATACATGGAAGAAGCATGTGTATTTAGAAAAAGGTTTATACTTTTCAAAGTACCTTCCCATCCCTTTTCTCATTTGATCCTACTGGAATGGAGAGAGCAGGAATTATCATCCCATTATTGAGATAAGGAAACTGAGGCTCAGAGAGGCAACCAGACCCGACAAAATGATCCATTGAGTCAGTGGCAGAGGCACCATCCAGCAAAGGTATGATGGTAATGGCAGGGCCTGAAGTGCAGCTGATGGGTCACTGACAATCCCAAAGCTCTCTTAAGAGTCCCTTTACCCCACATGACCAAGCCAAGATGGCAGCTCACCTTCTTCACAGCTTCACTCCCTCACAGACCAGGGAAGAGGAGAATTTGAGTGACCTCCACCGCCCTTGGTCATGATGAAGAATCTTCACCAAGACAACCGAAAACCCCACAGGAAAGACTTTGGATGAGTCACGAGGCCCCTCAAGACTTCAGATCCTTCCTCTATAAAATGAAGATAATCTTCTTGGTATCATTAGCCTCAAAGGACAGTTTTGAGAATCAATAGATTTTATATATTTGTGTGTATACGTGTGTGTAGTGTGTGTGTGTGTTTTTATTTATTTATTTTTAACTTTAAAGTGCTAAAAATATGTTATTAAGGCTCAAACTTTTCTATTCTCAGAGAATCCTTCCACGGCTCCTTTCTATCTATTGTATGCCCTTATTAATGCACACATTGTCTCTCTCCAATTATTCCTTCATCCATTCAATAAACCTTTATTAAACATCTTTTATGTGCCAGGCACAGTGCTAAGTGCTAGGGTTACAAAAAGAAGCAAAAGATAGTACCTGCCTTCTCGGAGCTTACAATTTAATATAGGAGATAACATGCAAACAAAGCAAGCTATATAGAGGATAAATAGGAAACAATTAACAGAGGGAAGGTACTGGAATCAAGAGGGGACAATTAGAATGTAAGCTTCTTGAGGGACAAAGACATTCTCTTTCTTTCTTTTTTCTTTTTGCTTTGTATCTCCAGCACAGCAGGCAGTTAGATAGTTTAATGGTCAGAATGTTGGATTTGGAGTCAGAAAGATCTGAGTTCAAATGCTGTCTCTAGCTGTGTGAACTTACTAGCTGTGTGACCTTGGGCAAGTCACTTAAACTCTGTTTGCTTCATTTTCTTCATCCATAAAATATGGATAATAATAGCAACTACCTCCCAAGGTTACTGTGAGGATCAAATGAGATAGTATTTATAAAGTGCTTTACAAACTTTAAAGTGTAAAAGAAACCCTAGCTATTACTAGCAGAGTTCCTGGTACATGGTAAATGCATAATAAATCCTTGCTGTTTGTTTGATGTAATTACCAAGTATTCCAACATTTTAAGTTCTAAAGACCCTTCCATCTTTAACATTCTATGATCTTCCATTCCTTCTGGCTCAGATGTTTTATGGTTTTATGTTTTAATTTCTAAGGAAACTTCTAGCTCTGACATTCTGTGTCCTAAGGGATCTTCCAACTATGATACCCTAGGTTCTAAGGGCTTTTCCAACTTTGATATCCTAGGTTCTAAGAGCACATCCAGCTCTGACATTCTGGGTTCTAAGGGTCCTCCCAGTTCTGACATTCTCTGTTTTAAGATCTGTTCCACATATAATATTCATTCCATGATTCTATGAAGATGTTCCTGAGTGATGATGAAGAAAATGAAGAAGAAAGAAGTAGAGTAAAATGTGGAAGAAGAGGGAGAGAAGGAGTAGGAGGGAGAGAGAGAAAAAGAAAAGGAACAGCAAAGTCACGAAGGGCAGAAACTTTAAAAAGGAAACTGGCCAGGAGGCATTGATGGGGATGGGGGATGGAGGAGAGGCGGGCTGCTGGCCGCCCCATATCACTGCCTCACCCCAGAGGAGTGATTCTTGGGGGAGGAGAGATGGGAAGGGGAGCAGGAATTACTGGGCTCTGCTGCTGATGGTCTTAGTGTTGGGGTGAATAGAGCACAGTGCATCTGAGGACCCAGGTGCTGCCTTCCTCCCTCACGTCCTCCAGCTCTGAGAGACCTAGCCACATCCCCTGGGTGCTGGGGGATCCAGGGTCTAGGAAGATGAATGTGTCTGAAGATTAGTGTGTCAGGGCTGTCCCTGAGCAAGCTTTGTCTCAATGGGGCTGTTATTTATCTCTCTTAACGCTCTCCAAGGAGTGGGAAGATTTAAAATAGCCGATTTGTCAGGATGCTACTGAGTGTGTAAATCTCACTTAAGTCCACGGGATAAATCAAGGAAAATCCCCATCCCACAGACAACCTCTAATCCCCACAGATCCACGTTCAGGACTCCCATTTAGTTAGGAGTTCTCTTACTCAGACTCCTCCACTCCTGGGGGTGCTCTTGAAATCCTCTAATTTTATGTTTTTGGAAGGCCTATGACCTCCTTGGTCCAGTTCTGCCTGGTTGTGAGTCCAGCAATCTCTGTAATCCCTTTCCTGGTCCCCAGAAAGAGAGGCCACTGCGGGCCTCGGCTCAGGAGACCAAGCTTCTCCTCCCTGATCTACTCCCCCCGATTAAAACCACCAAGGCTTTAGCTGTGCCAGCGTGGCGCCAAATGCCCAGAGAACAGGTCTAAATGGGACCAGATGCTTTTTTGCCTGCATGTTTAGCATTTTGCACCATAGTGCTGGTCTGACCAGGGATCAATTTCTCTCGAGAAGTGTGAGCACAGGTTGTGTGGCTACCCCATCATCCCTTGGGGGGGGGGTGGAGCAGGGGGAGGGAAGGGCAGTGGTGGATTCAACAGGACTCAGAAGACCTGGGTTCTAATTCCACTCTTGCCTCCAACTCTGAATGACCAAGGTAAGTGAGGCCCACGAGGTTGTTCTAGGGGAGACCTTCTTCATTTTGTTGTGCCATAGACCACTCTGGCAGCCTATGGATAATTGATTAGATTTGCGCCTGCTATCGTAACTGAAGGAAATGTTAAATTTCTGTTAGAAATTAGTGACAATAAAGTTTTTTTTTCCCTTTAAAGTTCACAGATTCTCTGAAATCTAACCAAGGACTCCTCCCAGCTCAGGTAGTCTATAAGCCAGTTGGAGAGACCAGGTGTGAAGTATAGTAAGTCCTGTCTCCTTTAATGGGTCTTGTTATCTACTCCAACATCACATTTTAACCTATTCAGCTCTATAATTTAGTGTTCTAAAGTCCCTTCCAACTGTGACATTGTAGTTCTAAGGGCCCTCCAAGCTCTGACATTCTGTGTTCTAAGGGCCCTCACAGCTCTGACATCCTGTGTTCTAAGTTCCCTGCTAGATCTGACATTCTGTGTCCTCAGTTCTCTCCCAGTTCTGATATTTTATGTTCTAAGGGCCCTCCTTAGAGCTCTAACTATACACATACTAAAGTTTCTTCCAAACCCAACATTTTGCAATTTAAGGTGCCTACCACCTCCACTCTGTTTGAAGGTTATTTTCAGCTCTAACATTGTCTTCTCCCTTCTAACTAACAACATGTGTTCAAAGTCCTTACAAGCTGTAAGACTCCACCATTGTTCCAGACAGAGCTCCAGAGGGCACCAGCAGAGGAGTATGAGATGAGGAAACAGCCCCTGGAGAGGGGTCGTAGCTATTCCCCAGGAGCATCTGTGCAGACTTTGGGCCTAGCTTTTTCTCCACAAATGTAACAGCTGTTTGTCTATGAAGTGGAGGAGGGTAGTGGGGGTGTATGTGCTATCTGTCCAGCTCTCATGCAGCAAATATGTAAAGAAAGACTAAAGAAAAGAACTTAGAGTCTTTTGGGTAAGGAAGAAAGCACATCTCAGTGTGTCTCACTCATGCAAGCTCTGCTCCAGCCAGGCAGCACCTTCACTGTGTTTGTACATCCTTGCCTTTGCCTCCTCCTTCATCTATCACCGTTCCTACACACCACCCCTATTATTGAAGTCATTCATCTTCTCTGGACCACAGTTTCCCCATCTGTGAAATGACAAGGATGGACTCCATCTCAGATGTCCCTTCTGGCTTTTAACATGCAGTCTCAAAAAAAAAAATCTGTAAACATTCTGAGATAACCAACAGGCAAAGTCTGGGGATTTAGACCTTCCCCCAAGAGAGACCACTGAAAAGTCACCTTCTCATCTTAGATGGGGAAGCTTGTGGGAGGAACAGAGAGGCAAGCTGAGGAGCACATAGAAGGGAGCCCAAAGGCAGGAGAAAGGCAGGGTTCCATGGGATTGAGGTAGAGAGCAACGGAAGGAAGTGAAACATTAGTCTTGGGAAAGTTTTGATCCAGATTGTGGGAAGAAGCCGGAAAAGATCATATTGTACAATTTATTTTGTTTGGCATATATTATTTCTATTCCAGTGTCTTATCTTATTTGTATCTGCCTCCCCCATCTCTATCACTGAACACAAGGGTTGCTCAGTGAGGTCTGGTTGAATAACATTGATTGAATTGGATGAACCAACCCATTTGCTGCTCACCATACACAGTAGTTTATCTCTCATTTTTGTTTCTTTGAACAAGTGATGTTTGGTTTCTACAATATACCAGCTAACTGCCTGCCTCCACCCTGTAACTTGCATCCAACGGGCAGTTGAGATGCTAAGTCTTACACAAGGCCTTCCCTGATCTCCCAAGGTATTAGTGCTGTCTCCCCAAAAAGAATTTCTATTTTATGTTAATTTTTTTTAAATTTTATTAATTTCTTTTGATTTATCACAATCACTTTCATATGCTTTTGAGTTGAAAATTTTTCTCCCCCTTCCTCCCCTTCCCCAAGACAGCGCACAATCTGATATAGGCTTTACATTTACATTCCTATTAAACATATTTTCACATTAGTGAAGTTGTAAGTAAAAGTTAAAACCAATAGGAGGAACCATCAGAAAGAGGAAACAAAACTCAACAGAAGGTAAAAATAAGTGATAGCGATTGACTTCCACAGTTCTTTCTTTGGATGCGGACAGCATTTTCCACCCCGAGACCTCTGGAGATGTCTTAGATCCTCGTAATGCTGGGAAGGGTTCAGTTTAACAATCTTAGTCATCGCAAAATGTGGCTGTTATTGTGTACAAAGTCCTCTTGGTTCTGCTCACTTCACTCAGCATCAGACCATACAAGTCTTTCCAGGTTTTTCTGAAGTCAGCCTGTTCATCATTTCTTATAGCACAATAGCATTCCATTACATTCATATACCACAACTTGCTCAGCCATTCCTCAATTGATAGGCATTCTCTCAATTCCCAATTCTTTGCCACCACAAAAAGAGCTGCTATGAATATTTTTGTACATGTGGGTCCTTTTCCCATTTGTTTGATCTCTTTGGGATATAGCCCTAGAAGTGCTATTGCTGGGTCAAAGGGTATGCACATGTTTGTAGCCCTTTGGGCATAGTTCCAAATTGTTCTCCAAAATGGTTGGATCATTTCACAACTCCACCAACAATGTATTAGCATTCCAATTTTCCCACATCTTCTCCAACATTTATGATTTTCCTGTTTTGTCATGTTGGCCAATCTGATAGGTGTAATGTGGTACCTCAGAGTTGTTTTGATTTGCATTTCTCTAATCAATAACGATTTAGAGCATTTTTTTATGTGACTATAGATGGCTTTAATTTCTTCATCTGAGAACTGCCTGTTCATATCCTTTGACCATTTATCAATTGGGGAATGGCTTGTGTTCTTATAAATTTGTCTTATTTTAGAAATGAGGCCTTTAGCAGAGAGACTGGTTGTAAAAATTCTTTCTCAATTTTCTACCTTCCTTCTAATCTTAGTTGCAACTTTATGTTTATTTTTTACTGACTTATCTATGTGTATGTTATTTCTCCCAGGTAGAATGTAAGCTGCTAGAGGTCAGGGACTCTGTGTGTGTGTGTGTGTGTGTGTGTGTGTGTGTGTGTTTATATCCCCAGTGCTTAGCACAGTAAGCATTTCATATGCTTGTTTGAATGAATGAATGTATAAATAAATGAGTGAATGAACTAACAAATGATCTCTCTCCAAACTTGGACTTGATATATGCAAGTCCAGTCCTCCTTTCTTCTCTGGAGGAAGAGAAATTTGATGTCTCTGCTGGCCTGCGTGACTCCTTCAGGCTCATGACAAATATGGCAGCCACCAGAGCAGGTATTCCCACATCCTACTCCATACTTCTGAAACCCGGACAAAGACTCTGAGGCTGGCAAGCAGGAGAGAGTAGAAAATGAGCAGGGCTGAGAGAAGACTGAGCATGAACCTCTTATTTCATTTGCTCAAATTCTGCCTTCACCAATCCTCCCTCTCCCTTTCTGATCCAGTCTCAGAGGGTGAGACCCTTCCCTTTCCAAGTTAAACTCTCCCTTGCGCCAACTCCCTCCCTCTTCGGATGCTTGTCCCATCACTTATGCCTCTCTCTCTTTTCTATTTACCCACTGCCTACAAACAAGGTCACATCTCCCTTATCCTAACAAACAAAAACAAAACACCAACCCTTCCTTTTAACCCTGTAATCCCCCCAAGCTTTCTTGCTGGCTGTAGGGTCCTTTTCACTGCCAAACTCCTGGAGATAATAATCAACACTCATTTCTTTACCTCCACATCACCCCCTCCCTCCCTAACCCCTTGCAATCTGATTTCTGACTCCATTCCTTGACTGAATAGCTCAGTTGAAAATGCTGAATTGCTTAACTTTTTTATCAGTGAAGCCATCTTCCCTCACCTTTCTGCAGCTTGAGATTCTGCTGATGAGGCCCAGTGGTTCTGGATATTCTCCCCTCTCTTGGCTTCCACAATCCTCTGTCTCTGTCTCTCTCTGTATCTCTATATCTCTCTCTGTCTCTGTCTCTGTCTCTGTCCCTCTCTCTCGCTCTCTCTCTGTCCTGTCTCTGTCTCTCTCTCTGTCCCTCTCTCTCTCTCTCTCTCTCTCTCTCTCTCTCTCTCTCTCTCTCACTCACTTTTTCTCAGTCTCCTTTGTTGGATCTCCATTCATCTCCCACTATCTAAGCCGCACTGTCTTTTAAGGCTCTGTCCTGAGTCATCTCCTCTCTCCACATCCTCATCCATGGTGACATCATCATTTCCTTTGGATTCAATTCTCCTCTCCATTCAAAGGCCTCCCAAACCGATGTCTCTAGATTTAATCTTTTCTCTCAGCTCCAGGGTCTCACCTCCAACTGCCTATTGGACATCCTCACCCAGAAATCCTACCTCCACCTCAAACACAACACATCAAAGGACCAAATTAATCATATTCCCCTAACCCTACACCTCCTTCCAACCTTTTTATTTCCATTGAGGCTACCAGTATTTTTCCAGTCACTTAGGTTCACAATCTCAGCATCCTTTTTGACCTGACACTTTTCCTTTGAGGCATCTAAGTGGCTCAGTGGATAGAGCCCTGGGCCTGAAATCAGGAACACCTGGGTACTCAGCTGCGTGAGCACAGGGAAGTCACCTAACTTTCATCTGCCTCAGTTTCCTCCACCATAAAATGGAAATCATCATAGTGCTTCTTTCTTTCCTTCCTTCCTTCCCTCACCCTTGGCATCCAATCAGGTGCCAACTCTTACTGATTTTCTTCTCTCTGCCGATATAACCATTTCCTTAGTTAAAACTCTAATCACCTCTCACCAGGACTGTGGTAATAGCCTCCTTAATGGTCTCCGTGCTTCTAGCATCTCCCCTTCCTAGCCATGCTTCACACAGCTGCCAAACTAATCTTCCTAAAGGTCAGTTCTTATGGTGTGACTCCTCTGCTCAAAGACTCTCCATGGCTCCCCAGTGCCTTGAGGGTAAAATAAAAAATATCCCTTTAGCCTGTCATTGTGGGCCTTTCATAATTTGGGTCCAACCTACCTTTCCAGTCTTCTTCCACATTAGTGTTCTTCATGAATTCTATGTTCCCTGCACGGATTGGATTAATGGCTATTGCATGAACTCATCATTCCTCTTCCTTCTTTCATGCATTTGCACAGGCTACCATCATGCCTGGAGGATGCTCTCTCCTCATCATTACCTCTCAGAATCCTTTTTACTTCAGAGTTCATCTCACATGGCATCTCTTTCATAATAAGCCATCCCTAGTCCCCACCCCTTCACTTTAGTGAAAATGTCCTCTCCCGGGCAGCTAGGTGGTGCAGTGGATAGAGCACCAGCCCTGAAGTCAAGAGGACCTGAGTTCAAATTCGGCCTCAGACACCTGACACTTACTAGCAGTGTGACTCAGACACCTGACACTTACTAGCAATGTGACCCTGGGCAAGTCACTTAACCCCAATTGCCTAAAAAAAAAAAAAAGAGAAAGAAAAGAAAATTTAAAAAAAAAGAAAATGTCCTCTGCCTCTTCATTTTTCCTGAAGCCTTTTACTTGGCTTTCTCTTTTCCCTCTGCCAGATGATATCCTGTATTATGCTTGTCCAGACACGTGTCATCCTTCCCACTCCCAATAAAAATGTAAGCTCCCTGAGGGAAGGGACTATACCTATTTTCATCTATATATCCCCAGTGCCCAACAAAGTGACTTATATTTGTAGTTCACTCAGGATGGAAGGAAACAAGCATGTATTAAGCACCTACTGTATGCCAAGCACATTACCAAAAAATGATCTCCTTGATCCTGGGAGGTAGGTGCCATTATTATCCTCATTTTACAGTTGAGAAAACTGAGGCAGGCAGAGATTAAGTGACTTGCCCATAGTCACATAGCTAGAAAATGTCTGAGGTCAAATTTGAACTCAGGTCTTCCTAAGCTAAACACTGTAGTCACTATACCACCTCGCTGCCTTAATATATGTGTTGGATTAAAGTGAGAGTTCGAGTAGAGGAATAATCAGGAATTGGTCTGATAATAACCACTCCTCAACTAGTTTCTGGTCCTTCCTGTACTATTAACTTGCTGCGTGACCTTGGGTAAATCATTTCCAGAAGTCTTCTATCCTCCTCTGCCAAAAGAGAGAGTTGGGCTAGCAGATAGATAGTCTCTTAAGATTCCTTCCAGTTCTGACATTTCATGCTCATAGGATCCCTCTCATTTTATTGGTGAGGATCACAGTGGCCAAGTGACTTGTCCAAGGTCATGCAGGTATGAAGTGATCTAGGTCTGTGAGTCAGAGCAGAGAGAAATCATTTCAGCCAAAAAGAAAATCCCTCTGCTCTCTTCACTCTTCCCCCCACCTCCCATCTCCGTGGTTCAACGCTTGTACTAAGTATCTTAGAATGGCCACAGAGTGGAAGGGTAGTGGGAGTTTTAATAAGACAAGTTAGCCCTGGGGAATGTTCATGCTTCAAGAATTGAGCCAGTCATAGAGAAAGCTTTAATGCAATTTTAATGAAGCCCTTTCCCGTTACATATGGAAAGCAACTATACACGGCCCAGAAGCCTGGCCCACTCAGCCTTTTTCCCTCCACCCAGGCCCCACCTCACCTGGGCTCCCCAAACCCAGCCCACCTCTCAGGTTCCTTCAGAGGGGCCAGCACCCAGGCCTCTAGAACCTCCATCAGAAGCAGTAGCCAATAGGGAAGTGATTCTGGAGGGGGGAGGGGTATGATTCTGGTCCAGAACCTTCCAGGACCCACGACCATTGCAGTCATGGTGAGGACATGGTCCCATGTCTCAAGCAGCAAGACAGATGCATTTCAGGGCTGAGCTGGCCGTTGGGTGACTCATTCACTACAGTTTGCATTGAAAGCTGTTTGACCAAATTAACCACTATAGGACTGAACTGACTCATCCAGTTACTGACAAAGTCTCCCAAAGTATTCAACTAGGAGGCAGCATGGTGGACCAAACACTGAATTTAGAGTCAAAGGATCCGGGTCAGAACACCAGCTCTGCCATTTACTATCTGGGCAACTTAGGGCATGCCACTTTCCTTTTCTGGGCCCGAGACTCCTCATCTGTAAAAACAGAGGGTTTGGACCAGATGGTATGAATGGTCCCCTCTAACATCGGCCAAGACCGCTCCTCCTACTGGTGGTTATCAATAACAGGCCCTGAAAGGGTGAAAGAGACCAGCGTTCTACTGGGGTTGGTAGAAAAACAAACACATCTGGACGGAAGCCGGACAGTAACTAGGGGCCATTTAAAGCATAAAGAAGCATCTGTAGCAACTTGGCCAAGGGGAAGAGGGATCGATCGCAGCCTCTCACACGGCCGAGTAAGGGGGCGGGGCCAGTTCCTTGGAAGGCATCGCCATGGCTTCCTCGTAGGTCGGCAGGAGCACCTAGAAGGAAGAGATGAGTCAGGCGGAAGATAAATGCAAGGAAACTGGATCATTCTGGGCTCTGCTCTCCAGCTGGGGCCCAGTTCCTGAAATTACTAGAGAATCCCACAACCTCAAGGTGGGAAAGGACTCCAGAGAGCCCATACGTCATCAGAAGTCTTCTCTCCAACACCAGCCTCCCCCCAAAAGCCATCATCCGGCCTCTGCTTGAAGACCTCAACTCACAAGGAACTCATTACCTTTCAAGGAAGTCCGTGGCATTGGCAGTCAGTCAACAGGCATTGCTTAAAGTGCCTGCTCCATACCCATGACATTTATGTTGTGCCCTGCTGTAAGTTCCTCCTATTTCTACCCTCTAGGGCCAGGCAGAACAAACCTAATCCCCTTGCCATGAAGATAGCCCTTTAACTGCTTGGAGACCCCAGTCTTGTCTTTTCTCTAGTCTTCTCTTTTCCAAGAGAAAAACCCCTCACTTCCTAAAACCAATACACATTTAACCTGTCCTACTGTGGTTGTTCAATCGTTTAAGTTATGTCCGACTCTTTGTGACCCAATTTGCGGTTTTCCTGGCAGAGATACTAGAATGGCTTGTCATTTCCTTCTCCAGCTCATTTTACAGATGAGGAAACCTAAGCGGAAAAACAGGGCTAGTGACTTGCCCAGGGTCACACAGCTAATAAGTGCCTGGGTCTGGATTTGGACTCAGGTCTTCCTGACTGCTGGGCCCATGCTCTACAAGCTATGGTGCCACCTAGCCCTCCAAAATTGTCTGATAGTCCTTCATTATCTTGCCCTCTTTCTTCTGAATATCTACCCTGTCAAAAATCTGTCCTAAAATGTGGTGGCCAGAACTAAAAGTACTCCAGAAGTGGTCTGACAAGAGCAGAAGAGAGATGACTAGCAACTACTTGCTTCTATATTGGGGCCACCTGAATTTAATTTACTCTTTCAGCTGCTACGTCCTGGCTGACTCATATCAAACTCTTGCACTTCACCAAAAAAAAAAAAAAGAAAACCCCATGAATTGCTTTCTAGTCACTTCCACCCCTCAGAAATTCATTATTAGTGCACCTGAATTTGTTTTTTTCCTTTGCTAGAAATTTCTTTCTTCTATTGGTCTGAAATCTGCCCCACCCCAACATCTCCCCATTGCTCCTAGGTCTGCCCTCTCTGAGGCCAAGGAAAATAAGTTTAATCCCATATACATGTGTGTGTATGTATATGTATATATATGCAGTATATTAAAAGCAATAATAATAATTTAAGTATAGAATCTTGCACTCATCCCCCTTAAATTCCATTTAATCAGCTTTGCCCCAAACATTCCAACCTGTTGAAATCTGGGAGTGAATATACAGGCTATTGCTTAAATCTTTACGTCAACAGCATATTGAATAACCAGGTCAACCATTCATCCAAGTAATTGATTTTCACAATTGAAAACAGGACCGAGGAAGTCATTATTAAGTAAGGATCCTCAGTTGTTTAGCCTGGTGTCCACATTAGACAGTATGGTATGGTGGGAAATCATTGGCCTGAGAGGCAGACTTCCTTCTAGCTCTGTGATCTATGAATTTGTAAATGTTGATTTCAAGTATTTGAAGGACAAACCAGGAAACAATTGATGGAACCTCCAGAGGGGAAGATTTAAACAAGAGGTCAGGAAAATCTTCTTCACAATTAGAAGTGTCCAGTTATATGGGGCAGTGGAGAAAGCATGGACCTAGAGTCAGGAAGCTGTTTGGTCATTTTTCAGTTGTGTAAGACTCTTTGTGACCCCATTTGGGGTTTTCTTGGCAAAGGTACTAAAGCAGTTTGCTATTTCCTTTTCCAGCTCATTTTACAGATGAAGAAACTGAGGCAAACAGGGTGAAATGACTTGCCCAGGATCATACAGGTAGTAACTGTTTGAGGTCAAATTTGAATTCAGGTCTTCCTGACTCCAGGCCCACTGTTCTAGCCACTAAGTCACTTGACTGCCCCATAGGGAAGAGGACACTAAAAATGTAGGTGGGGCCAGTGCTTTTGGGGAGACAGATGGAAACACTGGTTGAATCTTATTTTAAGACTAACTTCAGGGGCAGTTAGATGGCACAGTGGATAAAGCACTGCCCCTGGAGTCAGGTGGACCTGAGTTCAAATCTGGCCTCAGACAATAGCTGTATGACTCTGGGCAAATCTCTTAATCCTGATTAAAAAAAAGATTAACTTCAGCTTTCCAGCACTCCCTTTCTCCCTTCCCCCAAGGTTCCGGGAGTTCAAATTTAGAAGAGGTAGAACTAGGCATTTCCATGCCCAGAATAAGCAGTACTAACCATGCCCTCAATTCAGTTGAAGTAGGAGAGGGAGAAGAGACTGAGGCCACTGGGGTGAGGGAGGTAGAGAGGGGGAGACCCGGCTTGGGAGGAGCTTAATTAGCCAGCAGTCACTGAGAGGAAGAAACAGATACCTGGTAGCAACCCATTTTAACTCATTTTTCTTACTAATTAGGTTCTAATTATCACATTTTTTTCTTACCTTGTTATAGGTTTGAAAGTATTAACACACCCCTGTAAATGTCTCCACCCTAAGGCAAAACCCTCATTGGCCACCCTCATTACAGCTTAAGCTAAGTGCTCACCTTCTGGAAGATCTTGGCATTGACTTTGTCCTCAACCCTATTTAGGGATTTTATGTACTTGTAGCATCTCCAAACACACTTGAACATGTAGACCTGAAAAAAATTGACTGGAGTTCAGAGTATGAATCACAAAACCCCACATCCTTCTGGGGGTGGGAGGGAGAAGGAACACATGCAGTCTCTAATACCTCGGTGTAATTGATTTTATTAGATCAATACTGTTCTAAATAGAAGAGACCCAGAATACTATAGGAGTCCTTGGCTCCCTGCTATGGTGGGAGATGGAGGGAGGAAAGAAAGTCAGAAGGAGAGGTAGAGCCAAAGAGTGCCAATGATAAATTTTGCCAGTTTCAGTGATTTATCATGCACTATACTTGGGCCCTACCAGTCCAGAGCCCTGAGACTCAGAGTTCTATAACGTGTACCCTAAGCAGTTGTGGCGGGGAGGGAGAGGCAAGGCAAAGGAGGACGTTACATACCTTCAAGATAAGGACGATGATGAATGCTATGGAGAATCCAATCATCAGCTTGACAAATTGATCTTGAGTTATGCCTTCTTGACTTGGGAGATAATTCTGCAATTGTCACAGGGACAGATGTCATGAACTGTTATTTTAGGGAACCATCTGACAACCCGAACTGAGCTACCATCACTTATAACCCAGGATCTTCACCAATCCTAAGCACCTTAGGGGTGGATGTCTATTTCATCCACATCGTAAGTAACTCAGGCCAAGGTTAACACTAAGATTCTCCAGCGATCACACTCACCATATGGTTCATGGACTTAAAGTTGAGGTAGGTAGGGACCTCCATATAGGAGCTGCAAAGGGTCAGGATGCTGAGGCAGAAATCTAGCAACTGCAGAGCCATGAGGGGGACTTTGAAGGGTGTTTTCTGGAGAAGGAAGGAAGAAAAGAAAGGCATGTGAGATGACATTACTTGACAGACTAATCCATGACCAGGAATGAACTAGAGGCAAGTGGTAGAAACTCAACAAATGCATGTTGAAATGATTCGAAGATGAGTCAGAAAGGTACTTAACTGTACTTAAGTATTGTATTTCTTTGAATCTTGTTCAACTTTCACATTCATTTAAACACAGTGATAAGATGTTATGCTTTGCTGATTTTTTTAAATAAAGAATTGTTTTTCAGAGAAAAATCATAACTAATTGGGAAAACATGCTACATTCCTTGTTTCTCCTGTCTATGGGAAGGCTACCCTTTTGAATTTTGAGGCCAATGGAGCAGTTAAATAGGATGTTGGACTTGGAATCAGGAAGTCCTAAGCTCAACTCTTACCTCAGACACTTAGTAGCATTCTGATCCTGTGTCACTTGACCTCCATTTCCCTTAGTTTCATCATCTGTAAAATGGGCATGGAGGCAGCTAACTGGCTCAGTAGAGAGAATGTTGGGCCTGGAGCCAGGAAAACCTGACTTCAATCAAATCCAGTCTCACTTACTAACTGTGTGTCCTTGGGCAAGTCACTTAACTTCTGTTTGCCTCAATCCACTGGAGAAGAAAATGGCAAACTAGTGCAGTATCTTGCCAAGAAACCCCCGTGGACAGTATGTGGTGTGCCCATGAGGTCAAGAAGAGCAGGACTTGACTGCATAAGTGAACTACAACAAAAATGGATATCCCAGTAGTCCCTGCTTCTTAGGGTTGTTGTGAGGATCAAATGAGATAATATTTATAATGCGCTTTACCAGCCTGAAAACACTATGTAAATGCTAGCCATGGTCACTATTGCTCGCGCACTGCTATCTGTCAGACAGTAGTGTCGGCTTCGTTTTACTAACCTACACCTGAAAAACAGTAACAAAGCCTGGGATGCAGCATCACAAGCCTGTAATCCCTACCATGAGGCAGTCTCTTCCAGCTCTGCCTCCCCAGGTCTTCTCTTCTGGGGGGCTAACAATCCCCAGGTCCTTCACCAGATCCTCAGGGGACCTAGGCTTCCAGGGCTCTCTTAATTTTGATCACTCTTCTCTGGATGTGACGTGGTTGGTCAATGTTGTTCTAAATAGTGATAGTGAACATTTAGATATCGCCTACTACGTGCCAGGCACTGTGCGAGACACTCTCTACATATTACCTCATTTGATCTTTACAACAACCCTGGGAAGATGGTACTATTATTATCCCCATCTTACAGATGAGGAAACTGAGACAGACAAAGGTTAAGCAGCTGCCCAGGATCACACAGCTAGTAAGTCTCTGAGGCCAAATTTGAACTCAGGTCTTCCTAACTCCAGGCCCCACACTCGGTGCACTATGGCGCCCTCTACCTGCCCCATGTCCTCCAAATGTCCTTGGTGCCTAGGACTGAATCCAATACACACCAGATGTGGTCAACATTGCACCTCTACCATTGTTCCATGAGATCACATTAGCTTTTAGGGCTTCCATATCACACTGTTGACTCATGAAGAGGTTATAACCAACTAAAACCCCAGGTCTTATGACTATAGTTTAACCACACACCACTTCCCCCCTTCCCACCCCTCCAATCCTATACTCGTACAGCTGATATTTTTTCTTAACCCAAATGTCAAGCTTCACATCTATCCCTATTAAATTTCCTGTGATTAGAAGCAGCCCATCATTCTGGCCTGCCAAGGTCTTTTTGCATCCTGATTCTGTTATCTAACATGTTAGCCATCCCTCCTGGCTTTGGGCCATCCAAAGATCTGACGAACAGACCATCAGTGCCTTTATCAAAGAGATGGTTGAAAATGTTGAACAGAAAAGAGCTGAGGCATGATGGATCCCTGCTTGCCTCAATGCCATGCTCCACCTGACTGCTTAATTAAGGCATTTTTAAAGAAGGTTTAGAAGAACAAGGATTGAAACAAAAAGGGTATAAGCTTTATAATCTACTGGGACTATCTCACATTATGATTCTGTGGTCTGACATCCTCTGTTCTAGTGTTCTGTGGCCTGAAGCTTAAACCCTTCACAATCTAACCCTCTAAGAGTCTATGAAAATGGGTTTTCACAGTGGCCTTCAATTAGGCAGAAAATTCAGATCGCCAGGACAATTGTTTCCCCCAAAGACTCTGATAGTTCAAAATATCTGAAATTTAAGAGAGGTGGGCTTATATCCCCCTAGGGTTTCTCTCTTCTTCTGATCCACTGCCCACACCAACTTTTCAGGAAGATTCTAATTCAATCACTTGTCAGTGACGGGTGTGCTAGCCACTTTGCTCATCAACCTCGCCTCCTCCATCTGACTGCATCCTACCTGCCCCGCTATAGGAAGTACACATAGACTGTCCTCTGTTTTCTTTGTTCAACCAGGATCCCCATCCACATAGAGGTCCTAGCTCTATAATTTGCCCAGCACTGAGTTTAGGTAAGGCATTTGTGCATCCTCAGGGAAAAATTTGAAAATTGCATGTCTGCCCTCAGCCTGATGGTCCCTTGAGGGTCTGAGCCTCTGTGTAATACCTGAGATTTAATGTATCACAAAATAAATTCCTATGAACCTTGGAGAATGGACTTTTCTGGCATTAAAAAGTATGCATTTGCATTTCCCTCTTTTTGTTGGAAAGGTGGGGGTCTATAGATGTGGAATGTTACATATACTGTCCCATTAAATCAATGTGTTAGTTGACTTTTGTTCAAATTTTTTCCCCTTTGTTCCAAAGGAAGACTCACTGGAAGGTAGAGAGTAAACAGTACATTTGGAAAACTAAAGGCATGGATAAAACTTTTAAAATAGTTTTTCAAATAAAAGATATAGGATGACAAAAATGAATTAACACTGTTTAAATGAATTTGAATATTGTTGATAAGAAGACCAACTTTCTGCTTTATAAAATAGGGAAGTAAAATAACCCATATGGCCTCCTCCAGGAAGGACATCTCAACCAAAGAAAAGTATCTATTCTATTCAGAAGGACCAGGGAAAAATATTTTCCTACTTTGGCATTTCCTTCTCCATCTTATCTTACAGATGAAGAAACTGAGGCAAACAGGGTCAAATGACTTGCCCAAAGTCACAAGGTCAGTAAGTGTCTGAGGCTGGATTTGAACACAAGTCCTCCTGACTCCAGGCCAGCACTCTAACCCTCTGAGCCCCTCTGCCACATAGCACATTTTGCCATTTTAGCAGTATCACGAAATAGCAGCCCTACTGCTTCCAAAGACCCAAAGATAAACATCACTCAGAGGACAATGGAAAGGTGGGTGTGAGTAGGCTATGATATGTAAACAATGAGAAACTCCAAAAAAGGACAGGATTAAACAGTAATTAATTACATGCTAAAAAAATTAACTAAACTGTGTCATCAAGGAAGAACATGGTCTGGTCAGGTGGAAGGAGCAAAGGTGAACAGAGTACTCTACTTGATAGCTTCCTGATGTTGGGAGAAATCGAGGAAAGGCTCCAGCCTGCCACGTGGATCCTCTGGGACAAACATTGGGGATGACATAAGATAAGAGCTGAGTTGCATAGGAAAGGCAGGCGTGTGGGGGTTTCAAACTATATCGTCCGAGGAATTTCCAATTGATGAATCACAGATCCAGTTGAGTAGTAAGCCCAAATAAATCATTGATAAAAATAAAACTTTTACCAAAAAAAATTTTAAAATAAAGGAAAATGTGCTCTCATCAAGTCACATTAAGAAGCTTTGCCTGCCCACGAAAATATACCCTGTGTATTTGAGGCTAGGTAGCTGCCTGCCTCACTGACCTCGGTCCTGCCATCGTCCCAACTTCTGTTCTCCTAAGGCCCAGAGCCCCAGGCCTAAGCTGGTCTAGGAGGCTGGGCACTCACCGTCCGGCTGCCCCGGGAACTAAACTTCAGATAGGCAGGGAGTTCAATGTAGGAGCCCAGCAGCGTGAGGAGGCACAGGAGAAAATCCATGATTTGCAGAGACAGGAAGGGTAAAAGATGTCGCTCCCGGTTCTAGAAAAAAAAAAAAAAGGAAAAAAAGTTTTACTGACTGCTGGCCTGCCATTCTTGAAGAACAGATGCTTTCAGTCCTCACAAGAACCCCCCCACAAGGAAGGAAGGAAGGGCAACACTTAACTGGCTGATCATGAAGGAGCCTTGGGTCCAGATAAGGGAAGGCCTCCCACCTTCTAGAAAGATCCCATGCCTCTGCATGGAACCAGTATGGAATGTGCCTGAGTACACCGGGAAGAGCACTCAGATCCCACATCAGAAACTTTCTGAGTAACTTTGGCGAAGTCACTCTGGGCCTCAGTTTCCTCACATGTAAAATGAAGGATTGGGACCAGAAGGACTTTGGGGTGTCTTCCAGCTCCCAGTGTGCCATCTTGTGATACTTACCAGCAGACCGTGGAAATGGCATGCAAAATTTGGACCACTGCTGGGCTTTTTAGGCAAGAGGGTTCAGGGAGGGATTTGGAGCCTGAATTATCCTAACGATTTCCCAGACGCCTGTGACACTGCTTACTGACTGCCTGGAGCTCTTTCAGAGCCTCTACTTCCACTTGGCAGACCTAGAACCAGCCTAGGTATCCACCCTGGTTGGGACAGAGAGCCAAGCTAGGCCTTCCTTCATCTCCAAACTCCCTGGCTTACATCATTCCTTCTTCCTCTCTCTGCTTTGCTCCCCTCCTCCACTTCCCAAAGTTGCCTCATTCTACAGAGTCAGTGTCCTTCTGCTTCTGAATCCACTTGTATCCAAACCATGATTTAAATTCCAGATCTGGAGTAAAAGGACTTAGACTTTAATCCTAGTTCTGCCCTTTGGGCACGTCTAAACCTCTCCCAGCCATGGTTCCTTCCCTCATCTGTAAAATGAAGTGGGTTGGACTAGGTGATTTCTAAGGGCCTTCTCAAGTCCGTGATCCTATGATTCTGTGAGACCACCCAAGCCTTCTAACTATTGTTCAGTCATTTTCTAAGTTGTGTCTGACTCTTCACCACCCCATTTGGTGTTTTCTGGGCAAAGAGCCTGGAGCGGTTTGTCATTTCCTTCTCCAGTTCATTTTACAGATGAGGAAACTGAGGCAACCAGGGTTAAGTGACTTGTCCAGAGTCACACAGCTAGTAAGTGTCTGAGGCCAGATTTGAGACTTTGTGACTCCTGGCCTCACACTCTATCCACTGAATCACCTAGATGCCCCAGAACCAATGTGGGCCTTCTAATACCAAACCCTAAAATGATTTTCCTTGTCCCAGGCCCAAAGACTTCATCCTTTTGGTCCCCTGGTTTCAGCCAACAATCCTGCTAGAAAGCAACTTATCTCATGGTTCCTGCTAAAGTATGAGTAATAAGTAGATTATAGGTGCTTTCCCTCTCAGAATTCTATGTGTTTGTTAACCCAAAGGAATGACTATCTAACGGTCTAATCTCAAGCAATGTGACAGATGGACAGCTTGCAATTATCTGATGGCAAGGGGAGCTGATTGTTTGATCTTTGTTCCCTGGAGACTCCCCTTTTCAGGACCTCTTTCCCCACTCACATCATTCGAGGTACGCTGTTTATAGGCTCTGTGTGTTTCCTGGGCCGCAGAGATAGTTCCTGTTTCCAGTGATGCTGAGTCAAAAGCCCCATGATGAGGCCCCACAGATGCCACAGAATACCAGCCCATTGTCAGTCGGAGCCTGAGATGGGAGCCTATCTGTTCTTCTTCTTAGAAGTCTCATGGCCAAAGAGGGGGAGCAAGTAGGGGCCTGTCTGCTGGAATAATTCAGGCCAGAAAGAAGCCTTGAGCTTGAATTCCCCTCCTTTGCCTCTGTGGCCTGTGGGCCTGAGCCCTGAGGAGGTGGGGATCAGAAGACATGGGGATATGGTCGGAGCATTACCACTAACTCACTAGGTAACCTTGGCCTAGTGGGGATAATAATCCCAGGTCACAGGGCTATTGTGAGTGATTCAATGAGATTGAATGAAAGGGCTCTAAAAATTATTGATGTTAGATATGTGTAAGGGCCTAGTGTTATTAAGATTAATGATTATGCCAGTCTTTTGATGAGTTCCCACCCTAAGCCCATGGCCAGGATGCCACTCCAGCTCATTCAAGGCCAATAAAGACAGAAAATGACTCTTAGGTCCAGTGGTACAGAGACCTTGAGAGGACTTGCTGGTGGACACTTGGTCTAGGGATATATCTCTCCTCTTATTTTTTTTTTTATTTTTTGGTGAGGCAATTGGGGTTAAGTGACTTGTCCAGAGTCACATAGCTAGTGAGTGTTATGTGTCTGAGGCTGGATTTGAACTCGGGTCCTTCTGACTCTAGGGCAGGTGCTCTGTCTAGGGCCATATCTATGCGAGCCCCCAAATAATCCATCGAAGGTTACTAGGCTTGTACTAATAGGGTGGCCACAGAGAACAGTATTCCCTCAGGAAGGTGGCCACTCCCTCACCAATGGGATGCTAAGTGGTGGTTCAGTGCTCAGATATAATGGTGGCCCCAAAAGAAGATTCCACATCAGTCCCCAAATTGTTATTTTCATGGTGCTGTGTAGACATCTCATGGTCCAGCTCTCTGCCTCTAATTGCATCCTTCGGTCTTTTCCAGAATTTGGTTCATTCATTCCCAACATGCCCCTTTCCCAATCCCACTTCTGCTACTTTGCCCAGCGTTGGCCAAGCCTGCATGCAAGAACCAGCCCCCAGGAAGTCAAGGACATTTGTGTTTGTAAGCTTTTCTGGGCCTGCTCTTCCCTCCTCAGAACCCCAGCTCCTTGGCAAGTATCTAGTGTCCCCAGAGGACATTGATGGGGACCCACCCGAGTCTGCCTGACTCCAAAATAATCCCTCCTACTCTCTTTCTTCCTCCCACAAGAACTTCCTTCTCGGTGCCTCTGCTGTAACTGCCAAGAAACTACAGCTCCCGCTAAGAAACTCACTCACACTTAGGGAGAAATGAATAACAGTTTCCTCTGCTGTCCCACCCAAGGAGGTTTGCTTTGCAATATAGAATGCACGTCTTAATTCAAAGAAATGAATTTCTAACGACAGGATTTCAAGCATTCTGGTGGGCCGGTAGAGGAGAAAATTTGGAATTAATGTGGCAAGGGAGGGTTCCCAGAAAGACACAAAGCACTTTGACAATTTCCTCATTTTGATCTTCACAACAACCACCTGAGGCAGATGAAGCAAGCATTACTTTATTCATTTTAAAGATGAGTAAAACTGAGGCTCAGAGAGAGAAAGTTATTTGACCACGGTTACAAGGAAAGTAAGGACTTGAACCCTGGTCTAGTGACTTCAGACCTGTGTTCTTTGCACTATACCAGTGCCTCTTACTCAGCTAGATGAAATAGTAAGCAGAAGCAGGAACTTGGAGGCAAGAAAGCCTAAGTTCAGATCCCACCTCAGACACTTAGGAGCTGTGTGACCCTGGGCAAGTCACTTAACCTCTGTCTGCCTCAGTTTCCTCATCTGTAAAATGTGGATAACAGCACCCATTTCCCAGGATTGTTGTGAGGATGAAATGAGGCATTACATGTAAAGGGCTTTGCAAATTTTATGTTATATAAATGCTAGATACTATAACTGTTACTTTGCACCCCATGGATGATCATCTATTGGGTGTATCTACATATCTATGCAAGCCCCCAAATAATCCATCGTGGGTCCACTCAGGTTACCAGCTCCGTACTAAGAGGTGGCCACAGAGAAGCAGATTCCCTCAGGAAGATGGCAACACACTGCCCAGTGGGATCCAAATGGTAGCTCAGTGGTTAAATATAATGACAGCCCTGAAAGACACCCAGCAGAGAATGGAGAAGGGGAGTCGTTTGTTCTTCCTACAAATCCCCCACCCCCAACAGAGAGAGGGGGGGGCGGGGAGGGAGGGAGAGAGAGAGAGGGAGAGAGAGAGAGAGAGAGAGAGAGAGAGAGAGAGAGAGAGAGAGAGAGAGAGAGGGAGAGAGACACACACAGAGAGAGAGAGAGAGAGAGAGAGAGAGAGAGAGAGAGAGAGAGAGAGGGAGAGAGACAGAGAGAGAGACAGAGAGAGAGGGAGGGAGGGAGAGAGAGACAGAGAGAGAGAGAGAGGGAGAGGGAGGGAGGGAGAGAGAGACAGAGAGGAGAGAGAGAGAGAGAGAGAGAGAGAGAGAGAGAGAGAGAGACAGAGAGACAGAGAGAGAGAGGGAGGGAGGGAGAAGAGAGAGAGACAGAGAGACAGAGAGAGAGAGAGAGAGAGAGAAGAGAGAGAGAGAGAGAGAGAGAGAGAGAGAGGGAGAGGAGAGGAGGGGGAAGAGAGGAGGGAGAGAGAGAGGAGAGAGAGAGAGGAGAGAGAGAAGAGAGAGAGAGGAGGAGGAGGGAGGAGAGAGAGAGAGAGGAGAGAGAGAGAGAAAAAGAGAGAGAGGAGAGGGAGGGAGGGAGAAGAGGAGAGGAGGAGGAGAGAGGAGGGAGGAGGAGGAGAGGGAGAGAGAGGGAGGAGGGAGGAGAGAGGGAGGAGGGAGAGAGAGGGAGGGAGGGAGGGGAGGGAGGAGAGGAGGGAGGGAGGGAGAGAGAGGAGGGAGGGGGAGAGGGAGGGAGGGAGGGAGGAGGGAGGAGAGGAGGAGGGAGGAGGAGGGAGGGAGGGAGGGAGAGAGGGAGGGAGAGGGAGGGAGGAGAGGGAGGAGGAGGGAGGGAGGAGGGAGGGAGGAGAGGAGGGAGGGAGGGAGGGAGAGGGAGGGAGGAGAGGAGGGGGGAGGAGGGAGGAGAGGGAGGGAGGGAGGAGGGAGGAGAGGGAGAGGAGAGGGAGGAGGAGGAGAGAGGAGGGAGGAGGGAGGGGAGGAGGGAGGAGAGGAGGGAGGAGAGAGAGAGGAGGAGGAGAGGGAGGAGGGAGAGAGAGAGAGAGAGAGAGAGAGAGGAGAGAGAGAGAGAGGGAGGAGAGAGAGAGAGAGAGAGAGAGAGAGAAGAGAGAGAGAGGAGGGAGGGAGGGAGAGAGAGAGACTTTCCCCCAGAATCGATGAGCCTTTGAAACCAGCATAGGCTTCTCTCCAAGTAAGCTTCGGAGCTGTCCAGCTTTGTCAGCCGGGATGCACAGGTGCTTCACGTCCACTGCTAATGGGCTGCTCCACTGGCTGCCTCTTACCTTGAGTACACCATAGAGCAAGCTCACACTGATGATAAAAAGCATGGTGATGAGCAGGAAGCTGGAGGCAATGTCCGCTGAAAACCAA
This sequence comes from Phascolarctos cinereus, assembly GCF_003287225.1. Taxonomy (NCBI): domain Eukaryota; kingdom Metazoa; phylum Chordata; class Mammalia; order Diprotodontia; family Phascolarctidae; genus Phascolarctos; species Phascolarctos cinereus. The sequence continues at coordinate 368,773,916 of NW_027556098.1, read as the reverse complement.
GGGAAAGGACAGTGAGGGCCTTGGGGTACAGCCTCAGGGAGTGGACCTGCAGTCAGAAAACCTGGATTCCAATGAGGGCTCTGCCTCTTTCTAGCTCTGGGATCCATAGGCCAGCAATTGCTCTACTCCTCAGTTTTTTTCATGTGTCTGTAGTTTCTTCCAGTTTTAAATTTCTGTTCTGATCTGATTTGACCTGACCCAAAATAAGCAAAGTCATGGAGTAGAAAGAAATAAGAGGTCTGTTCTAGGGTTGTGTTCTAGGTTGTTACTAGCTTAATGTGTGACCTTGGGGGAGTCACTTCCTCTCTCTGGGACTCAATTTCCTCACCTGTAAAGTAAGAGATTTGGAACTGAGTCATTTTGAAGATCCCCTCTGTCTCCAACATTTTATAGAACTCTCTAACCATCAAATTTGTCCAAGTAATCAACCAGAATTTATTAAACACCTACAACGTGTCAGTCATTTCACTAGCCACTGGGCATGGAGAAACTCAGAGGAGATCACATGTAAGTATAGATGGTCTTTTCGGTCACTTTCAGTGCTAGAGCTCTAGATTCTTGGTATGTACAAGGCAGTATACTTGTATGTACATACTTGGTATGTATAGGGGCAGTGAGATGGCATCAGAAAGACCTGAATTCAAATGCAGCCTCAGATACTTAATATCTGGGTGACCCTGGGTAAGTCACTTGATCTCTGTTTGCCTCAGTTTCCTCATCTGTAAAAAGAGCCCAGGGTTGTTGTGAGGTCTCAAAAAAGATATTTGTTTTTTCAAAAAATCACTAAGCATGGTGCCTGACACATATTAGGCACTATTTAAATGGTTATTATTATTGTTATTAAATACAAGACAATTTTGGGTAGGGTAAGAGGCACTGGTAGCTGGATTTTAAAGGAAACGAGAGATTCTAAGAGTCAGAGATAAGGAGGGAGGTCACTTCAGGCAGAGAGAACAGCCATTATAAAGATCCAGAGATGGGAAGTGGAGGGCCATGGTTCAGCAGTGAAAAGGGCTGTCTTACAAATTTTCTATCCATCCCTGGAAGTGGATCACCCAGAGAGCTTGTGAATGACCACAGCTGGTATAGTCCCCTAAGATCCCAGTTCTGGTCCCAAGGACTGACTGGGCTGCCCCCCACACACACACAGCCCTAGCTCAGGTACTCCTCCTCCCTTCAGCCTCCACCCGCCTACTGAAACCACCCCCTTCCCCAGGGACATACCAATCTTGTAGTATGACATCTGCAGGATTTTGCAGTATCCTCTGCCAGTGGCCACTTCCACTGAGTGTTCAATGAAGAGCAGCACACTCATGACCTAAAGAAGGGGAAAAGAGATGGTTGGGGGAGACGAGGTCACTGAGCACCCACTTCTAGCTGGGTTGGCCTTTTAGAAGCCAGTGGTGACCGCAAATCCCCAATGTGTGGCGATGGAGCGGAGCAAGAAAAGTGAGGGCTTGGGGGAACTCCAATGGCAGCAGAGCCATGGATCAATCACCTCTGAGTCTCAGCACCCCCATCCTCACCCTCCTCTCCACCCAAGGAGTTACAGTGCCAATCACAGCCCAAAGGACAAAGAATTCAATTCAAAATGTATTAAATTGTACTTGGAATCATCCCAGCTACACCCCTTGAATCAATCAGCATTTATGAAGTACCGCTGTGGTCCACGCACTATGTTAATCAATGGAGCGCAAGTACAAAGGAGAGGCAGGTCTGTCTTTAAGGCACCTATGTTGTAGTAGAATACAACATGTCTGAGGGTAAGTAAACATAAGAGGGGTGGGTGGGTGTGGGTGTGTATGTGCTATGGGGGGAGTGGGGGTGTCAGCAACATCAGGAAAGGTCACTTGAAGTATGTGGTACTTTGAACCAATTATTTCCTACCTATGCAACCCTGGACAAGTCATCTCCCCTCTTTGAGACTCCGTTTCCTCATTTGTAAAATAATTATTTTAGTGCTGCAGGTTATCCAGCAGAAAGCTTCAGTCTCATTACAAAGGGATTGGACTGGGGGTCTTCTAAGGTTCCTTCTAGCCAAAGCCAACCTCTCACAGCTGGTCATTGTCCTGCCTGGAACTCAATGCCATCCTCCAGCAGGGGTCTCACCACAGCAGAAGAGAGTGGGGCTACGGCCTCCTTCCTCCTCAATGAGCCTCAGTTTACCTCAGTTAGATCAACTTAGTCTTTTGGGTGCTTGTGTCACAGTGATTCTTCTTCCAATTTCTTCCTCAGATCACAGCTTGTTTCTGATTTACAGGAAGTTTGCCTACTGCAGTGAAGACTTAGAATTGTAGAATACAGAATGTCAGAGCTGGGATGGGGCTTAGAACCCAGAATGTCAGGGCCTTAGAACATAGAGCATCAGAGCTGGAAAGGGCCTTGGAACACAATGTCAGAGCTGGGACGGGGCTTAGAACTCAGAATGTCAGGGCCTTAGAACATAGAGCATCAGAGCTGGAAAGGGCCTTGGAACACAATGTCAGAGCTGGGACGGGGCTTAGAACCCAGAATGTCAGGGCCTTAGAACATAGAGCATCAGAGCTCGAAAGGGCCTTGGAACACAATGTCAGAGCTGGGAAGGGGCTTAGAACACAATGTCAGAGCTGGGACGGGGCTTAAAACCCAGAACGTCAGAGCTGGAAAGGTCCTTAGAACAGAGAATGATGGAACCCAGGCTACAGAATGTTAGAACTGGAAGTCACCTAAGCACCTAGAATGTCAGAACTGTAAGAGGCCTGAGAATGCAGAATGGTAAAGCTGGAAAGGACCTTGATACTTGGAAGGTTGGCTCAGGGAGGGACCAGGAAGCTTATTTAGCCCAGCTCCCTTGTTTTGTAAATGAGGAAATGGAAGCTCAGAAAGAGGAAGAAATGCCCCCAAAGTCAGGCAGAAAGTCAGTGAGTGAGCTGGCCAAGGTGTCAGGGCCCCAAGCTCCTCCTCTAGGGAGTTGTCAACCAATAAGCATTTATGAAGTGCTTCCTGTATACCAGGCACTGTGATAAGCATTGGGAATACAAAGCCAAAGGCCCCCAAGTCTGTGACCTCCAGGAGCTTACATGATACCTGCACTGATGAGCACAGACAAGACCACTACAAGGCAGATCCAAGCAGGAAACTTGGATGGAAAGGCACTAGCGGCAGGAGAGGGAACCATGCACCTCCTTCTCCTCTTTTCACTCAGTCCCCCTACAGGGGTTGGCCCTCCAGGGAAAGCCTCTCTGCTCTGAAGCCTCTCCTCCCCAAATTGGCCTGGATTGCTCCACCAGACGAGTTAGGTCTCAGCACTGGCCTGCCCAGGACCTCTCTTTCAAACCACAGAAACATCTGAACAGAGAGAACATTTCCCTTCCTCTCAGAAAGGAGGCAGTAATCACATCACTTTCTTCCCTGTGATAAAAAGCTGGGCTAACTGAGGCGGAAGGTCAGGGTACTGAAACAGAGGAAAGGGCGATGCAGACAGAAAGGAGAAGCGAGGCTGAAAGACAAGGAGGTCACGGTTTCATCTTCTACAGCACAGAGTCCCTGACCCTTCACTAGACAATCCAGCTGTTTCTTCAAAGAAGAGAGTTCTCCAAATTCTGAAATCCTTCGTTCCAAGGTTCCTCCCTCCTCTGACATTCTGTGTCCCAGCTCTGCCATTCTGTGTTCTAAGGCCCCCCCATTCCCAGCTCTGACATTCTGTATCCTAAGGCCCCTCCCAGCTCTGCCGTTCTATGTTCTAAGGCCCCTACAAGCTCTGACATCCTGTATTCTAAGGGCCCTCCAGCTCTGACATTCTGGGTTCTAAGAGCCCTCCAGCTCTGGCATTCTGGGTTCCAAGAGTCTTTCAGCTCTGACAGTCTGGGTTCTAAGGTTCCTCTCCCCTCTGACATTCTATGTCCCACCTCTGACATTCTGTGTTCTAAGAGCTTTCCAGCTTTGACACTCTGGATTCTAAGGTTCCTCTCCCCTCCCACATTCTGTGTCCCACCTCTGATATACTGTGTTCCAAGGCCCCTCCCAGCTCTGACATTCTGGGTTCTGTCCTTACCCTGATGTTCTGTGCCCTTAACATCTTCCATCCTGTGACAGTGGCCTTGCTGATCCTCAAACCACACACTATCTGGGCATTTTCTCTGGCTGTCCCCCAGGCCTGGAATGTTCTCCCTTTTTATCTCCCCCTCCTGTCTTCCTTCAAGTCCCAGCTAAAATCCCACTTTCTACAGGGAGCTTCTTCACTGATGCCTCTTAATTCCAATGCCTTCCAGCTGGTGATTGTTGCCAGTTTATCCCCTCTCTAGCCAGATTATCCGTAGGTATTTGCATGTTGCCCCCTCCCCCATTAGACAGTGAGCATCTTGTGGGCAGGGATTGTCTTTGACCTTTCTTTGCATCCCCATCACTTAGCACAGTGACTTGCATACAGTAAGCACTTAATAAATGTGTATTGATTCACTGACTATATTACAGGGTCCCTTTCAACTCTGGCATTCTTTGTTCTAAAGACTTGGGCTCATTTAGAACCTCAAGGGAACTCAGAATGATCTCATTTTACTTGCCAGTTGGGCAAGGAGACTGGGGCGGTGTCTCCCTGGCACCAGCTGAGGCCCAAGATGCACCACCTGGCCAGTGTGAGCATCCTCTCCCTAGAAAGCTGGGTACTGGCTAGGAACAGACAGTCTTCTCTTAACTCTGCCTCTTAACTCTGCCATAACCAGGATGGAAAAGCCCACAGAGTTATCCTAAGCTTTGGCTCAGACCCCAGGCTCACCAAACCTTCTTCCATTTGCCAAGTCCCTGGAAAGTGTGAATGTTAATATTCTAGTCAGTAGAGAAGGATATAAACTCATGTGTTTGCAAAATGTTAGTGTAAGAAAGCATTTTAAAGAGCATTATATCCAAACTCCCTCATTGTACAGATAAAGAACTTGAGACCCAGAAAGGAGAAATAACTTGGCAAAGGTCACCTGAAAAGGACCTTAGAATAACCATCTTAGAATACCTAACATTTATGTGACACTTTAAAGTTTGCAAAGTAATTTACATATAGTGTCTCACTTGAGTGGATGCTATAATTATCCTCATTTTACAGATAAGGAAACTGAGGCTGAGAGAGTTTAAGTGACTTGCCCAAGGTCACAGAGGTAGTAAATATTGGAGGCCAGATTTGAACTCAGGTTTTCCTTCTTTGAAGTCCAGCACCCCATCCATTGCACTGCCTAATATCAAACGTCAAAGCTGGGCAGGGTCATAGAAATTATCTTGATCAATACCCTCATGTTGTGGAGGAGGAAATTGAAGCTTAGAAAGAAGAAGTAAGCTAGTTGTAGACCTGCCCTAGGATTCAGGTCCCCTGATCCTACTGCAGGGATATTTCTACTCATTCTAAATTAGCAAGAGAGCTGAGATTAGAACTAATGTCTCTGAACTCATAGGCCAAGATGTAGATCACTCCACTGCTGCCTCTGTCTAGAACTCACCCTTTAGGGTTCTAGAGGATCAAATGAAAATGATAATTGTAAAGCACTTGGTACAATGCTTGGCCCATGTAAGTGTTTTGTTCCCTTTCTCTGTCTTCCTCTGCCCTTACCAGTTAATCAGTCATAAATTAGTCTATTTTTTACAAACTCTTTGGAGTTTAGTCAACAGAGATTAGCTCCCCAAGGATCAATCACTCCTAAGGTCATTTCCAGAATCCTCAGACCAGAGCACTTGATGGGACCCTCTCTGATGCCACTGGGGGCTTTCTAAACAAGAGACAAAGTCTGGGCAGCTTCCATCTTTACCACCCCCATAGCACCATGGATGGCCCAAGAGCCTACTGAGGGGAGCAGATAATGGGTTCTCTGGGAAGAGAAACCTTGGACAAGGCAGGGGTGAGAGCTGGTATTCTAGAACCCTGAAGGATTGAAAAACTACAAATTCCCTGAGTTGAAAGGCACATTAGAGGTCATCAAAGACTACCTATTAGTGATCTAGAATTTATTTTATCACCTTCCTCTTAGGAACCATCCAGGTTTTTCTTGAAGATCTCTAATGGTGGGGAACTCATTACCTCCGAGGCATCTTGTTCCACTTTTGAACATCTCTGACTTGATAAGAAGTTTTTTCTTATATAGAACCCAAATCTCTTTCCGAAAGTTCTATTAATCCTCATTCTCTCAGCCACAGCTCCAGAAGACTCCTGATGAATCATGCTACACCCACCCCCCTCCCTCCATACATAAGTGATGGGTGCAGAGTGCAGATGGAAGCAGATTACTTTTTTAGACATGGCTAATGTGAGAATTTGTTTTGCCTGACTAAAAATATCTGTAACAAGTTTTGTTTTTCTTGCTTTCTCAATGAATGGAGGAGGGGCAGTTGAGAGAGAGAGATTTTCAGAACTGAAAATGAAATAAAATTGAATTTTTAAAAACACAGTAAAGAATAGCAAAAAAAAAATTCCTTGTTCTATTTAATGCAGCCAGACAAATCAAGTCCAATACCTCTTCCATAAGACAGCCCTCCAAATACTCGAACACGACGTTCATATGCCCCCTGAGCCTTCTCTACTCTGAACTCACATACTTCCAGTAATTTGTAGTTATGACTCAAGCTCTCAGCCCCCCCAGGATCTTAGTCACACAAACTGTTGTCCAGCCAGGTGTCCTCCATCCTACAGTCAATATAATTAAGTTTTATTTTTATCCAAACCATAAGGCTTTACAGTCATTCTTGTTAAACTTCATATTAGGAGATTCGGTCCATCATTTTGGCCCATTGGGATCTTTTTAGATCTTGATCCTGTCAGCTATCTATGCAGACCATCACTTACAGCCTTGGGTTATCTCCAAAACTGATGAGCATACCATCTATGTTTTCCTTTAAGGCATTTGTCAAAAGGACAAACAGCCCAGAGTCAGAGGTAGATCCATGATGCTTTCCACTTGAAATTTCCTTTCCAGGTTGACAACAATCCATTCATCACAGCTGTTTGCGTACATAACCTCATCTGAGCCTTAACAGGTGCTTGACAGTCCTCCACACTCCACCTTTATTAACTGTCCTGTGGAATTCCCCACCATGACCATTTCGAACTGTTGTTTTTCTCTTCTCATCATCAACTACACCCCACTTTTCCATGCTTACAGCAAGAGACCCATTGTCTTACTTAAATGAGATGACCGAGGTCATATGATATGAGTTCTTTCAGCTACCCACCATTCCTCAAATTCTCAGTATCATCACCCACTCTCCTTACCTGAGATCACAGGTGAGGCATCCCTATCCTTCAGTAAGCCTACCTATTCCCTTGGTCGTCCTTTTTCTCCTCCTCTTCTTCTTCTTCTTTCTCTCTCTCTCTGTAAGTCAGTAAGCATTGATAAAGTATCCACTATGTGTGAGGCACTGTGCTAAGTGCTGGGGATACAAAGAAAGGCAAAAAACAATCCCTGCTCTCAAGGAGCTTACAATGCAATAGGGGAGACAATATGCAAACACATATATACATATATATGCAAACATATAAGCATATGTACATACATATATGTATGTATATGCAAACATAAGCATATGTACATACATATATATGTATGTATATGTATATGTATGTGTATGTGTGTGTGTGTGTGTGTGTGTGTATGTGTGTGTATAATAAAGTGGAAATAATCAACAGAGGGAAGGCACTAGCATTAAGGGAAATCAGGAGAACCTTCTTCCTAATCGCTGGTCTGTCTTGCCTACACTCCAGTCTCCCCAGCCCTAAAAGATTGAAGGCAAATGGAGTGACCACTTGTTCAGAGTGTTGTAGAGATGGACTCCTGATCAAGCAGAGATTCTGGGGTTTCTTCCAGTGCTGTGATTCTATGGTTCTGTTCTACCTGCTACAGCCCTCCTCAGCACCCACCTGAAATGTCACAATAATAAATCAAAAAACACTTACTAAGTGTCCACAATGTGCCAGGCACTGTACTCAGTACTGGGGAGACAGAGGAGAAAGCACAGTATATGATGTTGGGTTTGTCCATAGTTAGAGCAGTGACATAGGACAGGGAATTAGAGCCCTTTGCCTGGAGTCAGGACTCCAGCCTTTTCTTCTCCTAAGCCTTCTCTTTTCTAAGAAAAACATCCTCAGTCTCACATATACCACATCCTACAGCCCCTTGTAATCCTGCCCTTCTTCCTCTGGATGGCGTCCAGCTTGTCAAAAATCAATCGATGTGGCACAAATGGGTATGGAATCAGGAAGCCTTGATTTCAAATCTAGCCTCAGCCACTTACTAGCTGGGTGGCTTTGATCTGTCTGCCTCAGTATCTTCAATTTTAAATGGGGATAATCATAGCACCTACCTGCCAGAGTTGTTGTAAGGATCAATAACATAATATTTGCAAAGCACTTAGCATAGTGCCTGGCACATAGTAGGCATTTAATACTTTCTTCCTTCTTTGTTTGTTGACTTTGCTTACTGGAAGAATGAAACTAAAATGCTCACTAAGGTCCCTTCCAGTACAAGTATCTTATACTCTAATGAGGCAGGTAGTACGTCTATAAGATGGTGCATGCACAGTACACACAGAGTCAATGCAGAGTAACCTTAGAGGCGTAGATCTTAATGGGTCTTCCCCGATCTATGCATCATATGATCTTAAAATATTTGAAAGGCTGTTATGTAGAAGAGGAATTATCCAATCAATCAATCACAAACATTTATGAAGCACCCACCCTGTTCCAGTCATTGTTAGCCACTAGAGATACAAAAACAAAAGTGAAATAGCCCCTGCCCTCAAGATGCTTATATTCTGTCAGGAGAGACAATGTGTACATAAATAGTATATCCAAAAATAGATAAAATAAATATGATGTAATTTATACCACATAATCTATATCACATGTAATTTACATTGCATTACTTATATCACATGCAATTCACATTACATTATTTATAGCACATAATTAATATTACATTATTTGTATTATATGTAATTCACATAATATTATTTATGTTATATGTAATTCACATTATATTATTTATATTACATGTAACTTATATTACATAATTTATATTACATGTAATTCATGAATTATTTATGTTGTATGTAGTTCACGTTACATTATTTATGTTACATGTGATTCGTGTTATATTATTTATATTGCATGTAATCAGTGTTACATTATTTATATTACATGCATGTTATATTGAATTCTTTATATCACATATAGTTTATGTTCCTTATATCTCATGTTATTTGTGTTACATTATTACACATATGCACAAGGGGAGGTCCAAGCAGCTGGAGATGGGCACTCATGTTGAAGGGAGTAGATAGTCAGAGGGACCTTGGAAGGAAACCAGAGACTCTAGGATGTGGAGTGGAGAGAGGAGCACATTCTAGGCATGGCCATAGCTCAGACAAGGGCACAGAGACGAGAGATGAGGGTCATGTGAGAGGAATAACAGAAAACCCAGGGCAGCTAGACCGTTGAGTATGTGAAGGGGATTTGTGAAATAAAGGCTGCAAAGGCAGATTAGCACCATGTTGAGATGAGTTTTACATACCAGTTAATGGCCCTAGCTTTTGATCCTGGAGGCACTGAGGGCCGCGGGAGTTTGTTGAGCAGGGGAATAGCCCCTCAGACTCGGGCTTTAGGAACAGCAACTCAATAGGACTTCTGGGATCCGGGCATCGGATAGAAAACTGTCCTCTGCCTAGTTGTGGCCATTACCCACTCACCAGCATCTTGCTTAAAGAGATCTTGTCAGAGAGTCCATTTTTAGCCTCTGGAAAGCACCTTACTTTCCCAGTTTGCAGGTGTTGGGGGACCAAGGCAGAGCAAATTCAAAACATCAATGACCCTCCTCGGACACTGGGATTCTTTGTTTCCCAGGCCCTTTTCCTTTCCCCATCTTCACGACCCTTACTAACAGAGGGCAAGCTCCCTGAAAGGAGACATCAGTGAGTACAGTGGTGTGCGTAAGTGAGGTCTGGTCTTGGCCTGGTCTCTTCTTCCCCTCAGCCCTCAGGTGGTCGGCAGAGAGAGAATAAGTGACCACCTAAGTAAATAAAGGCTCATAGTGGTGCTGAATCGATACTTGTTGAATGGATAGATGAATAAATTTAAAGCCAGAGAGCCTGGATTTGACCTTGGGCAAGTCATTTCCCCTCTGGGTAAAATGGAGATTAAAATAGTGACGGAGTTGTGATAGAGAAGTAGAAACATTAAGGAGCTATAGAAATGTGAGCTGTGCTTTCTGTAATGTGGTTGCAGGAATAATTGAAAGGTCCCCAAGTACCAACATAGCCCCCTCCTCTGAGGAACCTTCCCGACTAACCCCTGAAAATGATTCTCTCCTTCCTCATTTTTTTTCTAGGGTCATTTCCTGATACCTCCTACAACCCACCTTGTATCATCCTTATCTATTTGCCTATCTGACCACCTCTCCCTCTACCCCAATACATAGGACTAAATTACTTTTAAATTTGTATTCCTAGGGCCTTACACACTGTAGACACTAAAAATGTGTATTTCATCCATGTCTCTCTATCTCACTCTCTCATTTTCTCTGACTGTTTCTCTGTCTTTCTTTATCTGTCTCTGTGTCTGTCTTTCTGTCTGTCTCTTTATATTTCTGTCTCTGTCTCTGTCACACACACACCCCTTCTTTTTGCTTTTTTTAGACTTTTAAAAAATATTTTACTCAAACACCAAAAATCAAATACACAATAAAGAAAAGAAAAAGAAACATATTACAAATTTAAATATTGAAACTTAAATACAAAGAAAAGAAAAACACATCACACATAGCAGACAGAACATGAGAGGATTCAAAATATACAGCAATAAATTCCCATTTCAAGAAAGCCTATATGACAAATACTACATGTTGTGTTGAGAGCTGTCCAACTTTGCTTTCTTCCAAGTTTTCTTTTGTTCTCTACTGTGCACTTTTTACTTTGTTCTTTTTCACACACTTTCCTTTTAACTGAAGTTAAACTGAAATCCCATGTTCTACAGGAAGCCTTTCCCAACCCCTCTTAATTCTAGTGCTTTCCTTCTCTTAATTAGTTCCTATTTATCTTGCCGGTATATAGATTGTTTGCTTATATAACCCATATTTATTTGCTGGTTTGTCTCCTGCATTAGACTGTGAGCTCCCTGAGGGCGAGGACTATCTTTTGCCTCCTTCTGGTACAATGCTTGGCACAAAGTAGGTGTTTAATAAACATTGATCAACACATGCACACATATACACCATCTAGTTGAAAGTGAAAATTCCATTAGCTAATCAATCAGTTCTTGCATTATGTCTCCAGAAGTTTCCAAATAAAATAAAAAGCAGTTGCCTGGGAGGGTAGCACATTAATCTCTTACTTCCCAGTGGTCCTGCATGGTGCATTCCTGGGGCATGCCAGAGATGTGGTTATCCTGCAAAGGTTTCCACCTTACCCTACTCCCCTGAGACAAAGAGTTCTCCCCCTACTCCTATTAAAATAAGGAACAAAAACAAGAAATCAGTCTACACCCACCTATGTAGCTGTAGCACGGATGCCATGTTTTCATCACTTGATCTGGAGAGTCAGAACGGCTTATGGGATAAAGTGCTGTACTCACTGAGTTTCAGTTTCCTCATCTGTAGAATGAGGGCATGGACCTCAGTGATCTCTTAGGTCCCTTCCAGCTCTAAATTTATGAATGATTTCATGGTTTCTCCCATGGCTCCATGGGACAAATCAGATCCTAGGAAGCAAAGTAGTCTCAGGAAAACCAAAGAAAAACAGTTCCAACCCCCAGTGTGACCTTGGGCCAAGCAGCCCCGCAGGACTAGGGAGAGGGAGCAGAAAACTCCCTGGAGATCACAGTCTGGAGGCTAGCTCAGAGCCCCAAACTTGTTATCTCTAGATTTAGCTCAGTTCCTCAAGGATGATTTACAGAGATGTGGCAGAGAGCCCTAATATGCGGGGATCCCTGGAGGAAGCACCCACGTCATTGAGATCACCTATCCATTGGAGGATGTCATACCTGTATCAGGTAAGCGCTCTCAGCTCCTGAAGAGGGAGACTCAGAACTGGGAGGAGTCTCAGAAGTCATCACGACCTATCCCCTCATTTTACAGACGAGGAAACTAGGACTCAGGAGGGGGAAAGACTTGTCTAAGGTAGCACAGAGAGTTAGAGGCAGAGGCAGAATGAGGGGCAGGATTCCTGACCCCCAGACCAATGATCTTTATCAGAAAATCTTTGCCCAGTGGAAGCCCCCATGTGGGATGAAGGTGGGCCTCTGATCTGCCCAGGAAAAGTAGCAACAGCAGTGAAGAAACAAGAGGCAGAAATAGAAAGATGGGTCTGTTTTGACTCTTGCTACAAGTATTAATTCAGCCAAGGAGCCCCAATTGCCCCTCTCCCAACTTTTTTTTTCCATAAGGATCAAATAAGCACCAAGGTGTAGTGAATAAAATATAGTCTGGGAGTCACAAGGCCTGAGTTCAAATTTCCTCTCAACTATAAATCTCCTCTCTCCACTCCGTGATTTTCAAATAAATCACTAAACTTCTCTGGCACTCAGTTTTCTTATTTGTCAAACGAAGGTGGGTGGACTAGATAATCTCTAAGGCTCTTTCCAGCTCTGAAATTATGTCCTAAATTCTCTTCAGTTCTGACATTCTGTGTTCTAAGGTCTCTTTGGTCCTGACATTCTGTGTACTAACAGGCCTTCCCAGTCCTGACTTTCGGTGTTCTAAGGGCCCTCTCACCTCTTACAGTCTATGTTCTAATGTCCCACCCAGTTCTGACATTTTGTGTTTAAGTCCCCTCCCAGTTCTGACATCTTGTGTTCTAATGTCCCACCCAGTTCTGACATTCTGTGTTCTAAGTCCCCTCCCAGCTCTGACGTTCTGTGTTCTAAAGACTCTATCAGCTCGGAAAAAACACAAGGGGAAAAAAAAGAGGAAGAATCCCAAAAGGAGAAAATAGAAGGGAGAAATGACCATTTTGTATGAGTGGCCTGCGCCCATAGCCACCGCACTCAATCTGTCTTCAGTTCCCTGCAGTCTGGCTTCCAATCCCAACCACTCACAGAAGCAGCTTTTTCCCTCCAAGGTCACCAATGACCTCATCCTCCTTGAGGTCTCTGAAGCATTAGAAACTACAGTTAGCCTCCTCCTACTGGATAAGCTCTTCCCTACTGGAGGCAACCTGGCACAGTGGGAAGTCTCTGGACTAGAGTCTCTGGTTTTGGAGTCAAAGGACCTAGGTTCTAAACGTAAGTACTGCCACAGAACCCAGTGTGCCCAGGGAAGGGACAAGCAGATATAACACACTCTTTCCCCCTAGCTATCTTCCCATCAGTCCATGAACCAGGGAAGAGCCTCAGAGCTGTGCCCACATCAGGGACCTCTCCTTAAATGTGTTATCTAACAGAGCTCCTCCGTCTTTCTGCAATAACGGGGCACCTCAGCTGGTGCTGAGTTCAGCTGACAGAGTTTCACCCCCTCTGGCTCTTCTCTCCCCAGCCACGGTGTTGGCGGCTTCTCTAAGAAGGGAACTGAACCGATTCACTCCCCTTCCCCTTCTGCAATGAACCTGCATCCCCAAAATCTGTGACCTCTCCTCCTTCTCTTTATGTCTCACTAAGGATTCCCTCTTTGGTGCCTCGAGGTCCCCTACCCTGCTAAGGAAACCATTGAGACTCGTTATCACTATCATTTTTATAAATCACAGATGTAGAGCTGGAAGGGACTTATATGACTTCTGGTCCAACACTCGCAATTTACAGATGAGCAAATTGAGGCCTTGGAAAGCTAAGTGACTTGTCTAAGGTCACAGAGGTACTAAGTGTCAGGGGTCAAATTTGAACTCAGGTCCTCTGACTCCAGAGCCAATGCTCATTCAGTTTGTCTCGTGCCGCCTGCTTATCATCATTATGATTGTACATTTGCAGAGGATTTCATCCCTTAGGAATTTTCATACACAGCCTTGCCTCTGATCTTCATAATTCCCAAAGGGAGGCCAGACTGGTAAGCTCATCCCCACTTTACAGATAAAAGCAAACTGAGGCCCAGAGACTCTATGATCACAGATAGAAGGACTTGAGATGTCATTTAGTGTAATCCTCCCCTCAGTTTTTACAAATGAGGAAACTGAGGCCCATGGGAGAAAGTAATAATAATAACACTAAAATAATATGAATAATAACTACTATTTATATAGCACCTACTATGTGCCGGGCACTGTGCTAAGAGCCTTATAAATATTATCTCATTTAATCCTCACAACAACCCCGGGAGACAAGTGCTATTATTGTCCCCATTTGCTGGTTGAAGAAATTGAAGTAGGCAGAGGCTAAGTGATTTGCCCAGAGTCACACAGCTAGTAACTGTCTGAGGCAGGATTTGAACTGTCTTCCTGACACCAGTCTGAGCCTTCTATCCACTAGCTGCTTGGATGAAACTAATGGCCCCCTTCTCTCTCTTGTTCCCTTTCCTCCACTCCCATTTTCACACCCCTGCCCAGAGCTTTTGGGTTGTCTGTCCTGGGGGCTCTTTAACTGAGCTGCCTCCACAGAGGCCAAAATCCAAAAACTAATCCCAAAGGAGGGATAGTGCCACATGCGGGATTTCTCTTCTCAGTGGAGGAGATTCTCCTGCTGTCTTATTCTGCCTATGTGCCAGGGGCACCCAGATGCAAGGGAGAGACGGGTTCTCTTCCTGAATTCAGGAGATAAACCTCTTGCCATGGACAGGAAGTAGTGAGTCCTTTGGCATCAAATAGGGAAACCACAAAGAAAAGAACAGAGATGGAAAGAGACCTTCCCGACATAGCACAGCAAGTGCATGATAGCCCAGGGTCACCCAACAAACCCCTTCCCCCATCTCTTATCAACCAACAAGTATTTATTAAGCACTTACCACAGGCACTGCCCTAAGGACTGAGGATATGAAGAAAGAGCAAAAAAAAAAAAGCCCCTGCCCTCACAGAGCTTGCATTCTAAAATTTTGGAAGGACTCTTTGTACATGAATTGTGACATATGGTCTAGGTGGAAGGCGGCCTTAGAGGAGAAGGCATTGATAATGCTATCAGTCAGTCAGTCAGTCAATAAACATTTAACAAGAGTCTACTGTGTGTCAGACGCTGTGCTAAGCACTAGAAATATTAAGAAAGGCAAAAAACCCTGGAGTCTCCTTAAGAGCGTGGACTCTCTCTAATGGGAGAGACAACATGCTAACAATGATTTACGAACAAAATATAGACAGGATAAATCGGTGATAATCACCAGAGGGAAGGCACTAGATTTAAGAGGGATTGGCAAAGGCTTTCTGGAATTTGAACTGGTCGATTCTCAGCATCTCCCAAACTACACTTGGGCTCCAAAGGCCAGACTAGACTCTCTCCCTCAGCCCCTTCCCAGGCACGTTTCCTCCTATTCTCCTCACTCAGTCTTCTGTTCTCCCAAATCCACTTTCCCTTCTTTCCAGATGCCCTCCCCTCCTGCTCCCTATCTCCCGCCACCGGAAGCCAGTAATAACTGTCTGTGGAGCTGAAATCCACACTAATACTATTGCCTTATTACTGGATAATCTTTCCAATTTCCCAGGTCCAGTCTCCTCTTGTTCCAAAATCCGGCCTGTCCCTCCAAGAAGTCTGCATTCCTTCCTTCCCACCAGCCAGGCCACAGCCTCCAGCTGCCTGAGACATTTAGGCCCCTCCTAGTCCAAAGAGTTTCCCCCTGACTAAAATCTCCTCTCTTTTTGGAGCTTTCCCCTCTCCAGCCCCCTTTCCCCAGCCCCAGACACCTAGTGCCAGATCCACAGCCAGATAGACAGGGCCCTGGTTCCCCAGGTCATGGTCACGCACCAGCCTATTCATACTTTCTCACACTGCACATTTTCGTTGCGGGGGGGACCCTCACAGGAGAGGGCTCGCACACCAGTTCTATGCTCTGGAAGGCCAATCGTTTGCCATGTAGTCAAGACACCAAGAGGAAATTGGAGTAAGTTAAATCAGGGGAGATTCAGGCAATCTCTCCAGGATAACGGAATCTGAAACCCCAGAAGAGACAGGAGAGGATACGGCCCCAGTGAGCTGACAGTCTCATTGTCTTCTGCCTTGGTCAGGGGCCAACTGGAGTACTGGGGTCAGTTATGGGCACACTTTAGGAAGGACATTGGAGAGTTTCCAAAGGAAGACAAGTCAATCAAGAAATACATATTAAGTAGTAAGCTACAAGGAAAAAATAAGGAAGATCCCTCCATAGGAGCGTCTGTTGAAAAGTCTAGGGATGTTTAGCCCGGAGAAAGGGGAACTAGGAGTGGGATGGAAGGGGAGGGGGGGCAGGGTAGACGCAGTAGTTGTCTTCAAGGATTTGAAGAATTGTCAGAAGGGGAGTTAGCCTTCTTGTGCTTGGCCCCCTGAGGGTAAAACTAGGAACACTGGATGGAAGACCAATTGTCATTCTGTGTAGAGAAGATTGGAGCCGTCCACAGGTAGGATGAGCGACCCCTAGAAGGCAATGGGCTCCCTCTTCCTGTATATTTTCAAACAAAGGCTGGAAGATTATTTCTTGAGGATATACAGAAGAGACTCTTACTCAAGCATGTATTGGACCGGACCACCTCAGGGGCCCTTCCAACTCAGACACGCTTTCATACTGGGATACAGAAAGGGCTTCTGACATTCATGTCCATAAGATGTGGAATGATAATAACAACAACAATGATAATGATAACAAATACTATTTCATGACAACCCTGGGAGCCAAATGTAATTATTATCTTCAGTTTACAGATGCAGAAATAGGCAGAGAACAGTGACTTCACTTGCCCCTCACCCTACAACTAATAAGTATCTGAGGCCATATTCGAACTTGGGTCTTCTTGACTCTGCTCTACCCACTGTGCCACCCAGTATGGCGGTTGTCCCTCCCAGCAGTCTCTTCTTTTAATCACTAATCTAGCAACTTGACTCTTTCAGGCACCTCATCCAGAGAGACAGGTGACCACCCTAGACACAATCCCCTGAGGCATGAATAAATAAATAAATAAATGAATAAATAAATAAATAAATAAATGAATAAGTGAATAGATAAATAAATAAATGAATGAATGAATGAATGAATAAATAAATGAATGAATGAATGAATGAATGAATGAATGAATGAATGGATCCATGAGTAAATGAAGCATTTATTAAGTGCTTACTATGTGCTACACGCTGGGGAGAAAAACAAAAAAGTGAGACAGCCGCTGCTCTCCAGGGCTCACATTCTGATGGGGGTTTGAAGGTTTGAGCTGCAAGTAAGATGGAGAAGTCCTACAGTCCTTAGGGCGCATAGGCAAAGCAGATGGTAATGCCTTCTCTTTTGCATTCTTTCCACTAATAAAATTCTGTCAGTTTATGATGCTAGATGAATTGATTTGATTTGATATTATCTTTCGACATTAGCCAGAGACATTGCCTTGGACCGAATAGGCTGGACCACTCCTCTAAGCTCACTCCCTAAACTCCCAAAGGCCATAGCCCACAAATCTTTTCGCCACATGGCTGTCACCCAGGAGTGGCCCCAGACCCAGGCCAAGAGGAGGGATTTATTATACAAAGGGTGATGCACTTTTACAGGAAGTCCTAGGTGCGTCACCTCTCACACTGTCTTTACATATTGCCCAGAATACATTCCTGGTTCCAGGCTAGTGCCCCCCAGGCTTAAAATAAAGCCCTGGCTTCCTGTGTATATGTATCACAGTGTGAGGTGGTAGAATTGGGAGGGGGAGGGAGAAGGGATATAACTCCCAGCAATAACCCCATAATTAGAAGCATGGCACAGGGAAAGGAATATTAGATTTGGAGTCTGGGCAGTTTTGCCATTTACTAATTATGTGACTTTGAACCTTTCATTTAATCTCTCTGTACCTCGGTTTCTTCATCTGTAAAATGAAAGTGTTGGAAAAAAATAATTAAGTCCGTGTGATTATAATGACCAAATTTAACCATGTGGAACAGATAAGAAAATACAACTCTTTTCTGTCTTTGAATAAGTGGAGAACTATGGGTGTGGAACACTATTCATGCTATCAGAAGAAGTAAACGGGTTGGTTAATTTTGTTTGGTTTTGTTATTGTTGTTTTTGCTGTTTTACTCTTTGTTGGAATCTGGCCTTTCTTCAGAATAACCATGGAGAGGAAGATGATTTCCCAAGATTCTACAAGCCACTGATGTTATCAAACAAGGGGGCTTATGGGATTGTTAACAAGGAATTTGGGGAGAAAGAGGAGACAGGAACAGAGGTCAAGAGGGTTCAAGTGGCAGCTGTCCTCCATAACGACACCATGTGGATTTTGCAATGTCAAGCATTCATCGCCTCCAAGAAGATTCTAAAAGCTGTCAGTAGGGTCCTGCTGCTACTAAAAACTGAGCACTTACTGAGCAATGATTTAGATGAGATGGACTCCATTTTCCCTCCTTGACTCAAGGGTTGGGAAAGACACTGCTCCTTTAACTGAACTATTCCCCCGATATCACTTCAACTTCAGATCCGTGAGTGAGAAAGGGACTGAGCTGAGGAAGCCCCTGCAGCTGCTACACTTAGAAGCTTTTGCATTGGCTGCTGTTATTTCCAATAAACTCTTGGCCAGTCCTTTCATGCCACCCTTCTCTTTCCTTGCATTTTTTAGCCTTTCGTTGGCTATTGTTTATGCAACTGCTATATAAAGAAATGAACGGTCCATAACCCTTGTGTCAGGTTCACTGTCAGATGCAGTGTGGAGGGAAGTTTAGATCAGAGCAGAAGATGCCCCAAAGATGGATAGGATGGGAAAAGATGGTTTCTTCTCCAGGAGATCACAAATTCTTTCAGTTACTCTGCTATGTAATCCTTAGCCAGTTGAAACTAATATGCAGAGAGGGAGCACCTTGCCTCTTCTCTCATTGAGATTTTTTCTTCTGTGTGCTGAAATCTACCCCATTTTTACCTATCTTCTTTTTTCCTCACCTGTCTTCTCAGATGAGGCAGCCCCACTGCTCATCAAAGCTAACTTTAGCCTCACTCTAATGCTCTCCATCCCATCCCATCCCATCCCCTCTCGTAACCAGGACTGTTTTCTATTAACCATTCCCTCTCTCTCTCTCCTCTTTAATATATCCCTCTCTATTGTTCTTTTCCATCTTCCTAGAAATATTTTTAGGATTCATATATTAGGGCTGTTATTTAAAAAAAAACTCTTTCCCTTGGTTTTCCTACTCCTCCAAGCTCTGGTCCTGTCTTTCTGACAGAATCTCAAAGTTAAAAAGAATTCAGAGGTCATCTAGTCCAATCTGTACATGCAATAGGAATGTAATATCAATGTTTAATTGGCACATAAATTGGCATTGTAGAACATAGTATCTTTAGAATATCAATTGGCAGACATTTGTTATCAATCCACTTATTTAGTGCCTACTTGTGGCAGATGCGGAGCTAGGCCCTAGGGAAATGTATCCTTTGTTGAAGACGTGTGGTGATAGGGAAGCCAACATCTCCCAAGATAGCCCACTCTACTATACCCATCCCTAATTGTTAGGAAATTCCCACTTACCTAGAACCTCAATCTGACCCATTGTTTAGGTGCAAGTGGCATCAGTTCTAAATCAGTCAAACCCCTCCCCACTTAACTGTTTTTCTAATACCCAGGTAAGTCCCTTCTATGTCTTCCATGATAAACATTCCTCTCCTTGCAGGGCAGGGTCTCCAGTCTCCTCAACACCTTAATAATGTTGCCCTACTATGCTTGTGATCCTCTCCTTCACCACCAAACTTCTAAACCAAACTTTTGGAATCCATGAACTTGGTTTTTTAATATTTTGACAATCGTATTTCAATATAACTGGATTCTTTTGTAATCCTATAGATTTTATTTTATTAATTTAAAAGCATTACTCTGAGAATAATAACTTCACCAGACTGTCAAATAAGTCTACAACACACAAAAGGTTAAGAACCCAGTTTTAAAGAGACTTTTTGCTAAATGCCTCCAATGTCTCACCTCCCACCCCACTCCCTAACCCTCTGAAATCTGACTTTCCTCCTTGCCATTCCAACGAAAATCATCTCCCCAAGGTCACTAATGATGTCCTAGGTACCAAATCCAAAGGTCTGTTCATTCTCTTTGATTTCTCTGCAGTTTTGGATGGTGTTGTCTACACGAGTCCTGAATAGTCTTCCATCCCTTGGCTTCTGGGACAATGTTGAATATTCTCCTACATCTCTGATCGTTCTCAATCCTCTATACTGATTCCCTCTCCTGACTCCTAAATGTTGATA
This sequence comes from Phascolarctos cinereus, assembly GCF_003287225.1. Lineage (NCBI taxonomy): Eukaryota > Metazoa > Chordata > Mammalia > Diprotodontia > Phascolarctidae > Phascolarctos > Phascolarctos cinereus. The sequence goes on along the minus strand of NW_027556098.1, from coordinate 368,753,664 downwards.
TTTCCCAAGACTCTACCTTATATCCTCTTCTTTACTCTCTCTCTCTCTCTCTACTTGCCTTCTTCTTTATCTCATCTACTCTTACGGTTTCAATTAATACCTCTATGCAGATAATAATAATCACTGGGATTTCTATAGGGCTTTTAAGATGACAAAGAATTTAACCTACATACTTTCATTTGGATCTCACCAATGACTCTAAGGGTAGGTACTACAGCTACATGAATCATAGCAAGTAACTGAAGTAGGATTTGAATGCAGTTATTTCTGACACCAAGCCCAGCACCACACTGATTCTATTAAGCTGTGTCTGTATGTATGTGTGTAAAAACAGAGAGAGATGAAGAGAGGAGAAAAGAGGAGAGGAGAGGAGAGGAGAGGAGAGGAGAGGAGAGGAGAGGAGAGGAGAGGAGAGGAGAGGAGAGGAGAGGAGAGGAGAGGAGAGGAGAGGAGGAGAGGAGAGGAGAGGAGAGGAGAGAGAGAGAGAGAGGAGAGGAGAGGAGAGGAGAGGAGAGGAGAGAATGCTGCAAGCTCCATGCCCACATCTCTGACTGCCTGCTGAACATGTCCACCTGGATGTCTTGTCAATATCACAGACTCTCCATGTTCAAAGTTGAACTCATCTTTCCCCCTAAAATTGCTGTACTTCCTAACACCTCTCTTTCTGTTGATGGTTCCAACATCCTCCAAGCCACCCAAGCTCAAATCCTTGGATATATCTTTGTCTCTCCTTCTTTATACATAGGACCTGGCACAGAGTAAATGCTTAATAAATGATTGCTCATTGATTGGTCGATTTTCACCCACCACACTCTCCACAGCCAACTAGTGGCCAGGTCTTTTCAGTTTCACCCCCTTTGCATCTCCTGTGCCCACTCCTACTTCTCCATTAACACACCATCATAGCCTTAGCTCAGGCTTCTGGAACTGCTCACCCAGACAAATTCAAGAGCCTCCTTACAGTCTCCTTACCCTCTATAACTCATACTCCTCACAGCCACCAAAGAAATCTTTCTAATGCACAAATCAAATCTTATCACTCTCTTGCTCAAAAATCTTCAGTGGTTCCCCATTGTCTACCAAATAAACTAGAAATTCTTTGGACTGACATTCAAGTCCCTCCACAGACTTGGCTCCTACCTGACTTCTCAGTTATAATTCACAGGACTTCCTTCACACACTGTATGTTCTAATCAAACCGAGCTGTTAGATAGTCCTGATTTCATCTTGCCCTCTCCCATCTTCAAATACTTGTACAAGCCAGCCTAAGAACTAGAATGAGATCTCATTCCCACCCTCATCTTTCCATTTCAGGTTCTTCAAGGCCCCAATTCAGTTGCTCCATAAAGCCTCCCATAGTCTCTTTAAAAAATGATCCCTCCCTACTTGAATGGAAACTAGAAAGATGTTGCATAGCATATTGGGTTTGAAGTCAGAAAGACCTGGGTTCAAATCCTGCCTCAGACATTTATTCCATTATATGATACCAGAGAAATCATTTAACTTTCACCAGCCTCAGTGACTTCATCTGTATAATGGGGTTAATAATAGCTAGCATCTATCTCACAGGATTGTTATGAGACTCAAGGGAGGTAATATACATAGAAGAGTCTATGTGGGATAGTGGATAGAGTTTTGGACATGGAGTCAAGATGACCTGAGTTCAAATTTAACCTCAAATGCTTTACTAGCTATGTGATCCTTGGAATGTTATTTAACCACTCTGTACCTCAGTTTTTTCATCTGTAAAATGGAGATAATCATAGCACCTAACTCCCAGGGTTGTTATGAGGATCAAATGAGATACTTATAAAGTTCTATGTAAATATGAGCTATTGTTACAACAGAGTGCTATGGAAGCCTTAAAGGGCTATATAGATTTTAGCTGCTATTATTCACCATCTTCCTCTTCCTCAATGACTTCTTGAGGATGAGGACTATGATTTTTCCTCTTTATATCCCTAGCATTTAGCATAGTACCTTGCAGTGACTGAGTCCCAGGGAACTTCCTGAGAGAAAGGGAAAAGGAAACATACATTTATTAAGTATCTATTATGTGCCAGGTATCTGTGCTAAACATTTTACAAATATTAACTCAGTTGAGAAGTTAAGTGACTTGCCTAGGGTCATACAGCTCGTGAGGATCAGAGGTGAAATCTGAACTCAATCTTCATTACCCCAAGCCCAGCTTTGTAGCTGCATTCCAATGCTTCCTCCTCTTGCACATAGCAGGCAGGCCTCCATAAACATTCCTTGAATTTGCCTTTGTCCTTGTTCTTCCCCATCGCTCACCCCAACCTATCTCCAATAATCAGAACACATCAAATGTATCTACCCATCCCTGGAAATATTTGAAGACAACCATCATGCTGTACCCCCCCTCCCACCCAAGTCTCATCTTTTCCAGGCTATAACCCTCCCCATCTGTGTGGAACCTCGGAGCCTGGGGTATGAGCTCTCCATTAATGACTCAGTGTCCACAGTGCTTTCGCACAAGAGACACTCACTGGGCACACACATAACACTTTCATCTTTCACCTCTGGGCTTTTGCATTGCTCTCTCCCATGGCCAGAATATTTCTCCTACCCAAACCCACCTCTTAGAATTCCTAGCTCCACCCAAAGCTGAGCTGCAGACCCATTTCTCACACAAGGTCTTTCCGGATCCCTCCAGTGGTTAGGAACCTTCCTCCTCTCCTTATCCTGAAAAATTGCTTTGTATAAATATTTTGTACATACATCACCTCAGCCCCTCCTGCCTGGACTATTCGTAATAGACTTCTGACTGGTCTTCCTCCTTAAATCTTTCCCAACTCTTATCCATCCTTCATCTAGCTGTTAAGGTGATTTTTCTTATTTTTAATTAAATGTTAATTTTCTCTCCCTTTCACCTGCCCCTTCCACTAGAAAAGAAAACCAAAACCCTTGCAACAAATATTCATAGCCAAGCAAAAACTAATTCCTATATCAGCCATGTCGAAAAATATATATCTTATTCTGCATCTTGAGTCCATTGGCTCTCTGTCAGGAAGCATTCTTTTTCATCGGTCTTTTGGAATTGTGGTTGGTTATTACATCACTCAGAGTTCTGAAGTCTTTCCAAATTGTTTGCCTTTACAATGCTATTATCATATAAATTGTTCTGGTTCTGGTCACTCTGCTTCATCCCATGTAAGTCATCCCAGGTTTGTCTGAAACTCTCTCTTTGATCATTTCTTATGACACAGTAGTATTCCATTTCATTCACTAGTTTGTTCAACCATTCCCCAGTTGATAGGCATCTTTTCTTTTACCCTTTATGATATATAATTTATCTTTGTGTATTTAGACGTGTATGAAATATCTATAACTGTTAGTGAAAGGTATTTCCTGTAATACAGAAAAGCAATATTATTGTAACTTGGCACCATGGTTAATAAATGCATACAACTTGTTTGTCTATGCATGCTGAAAGGATGCATCTGTCCATAGTGCTAAATTTTCATGAATGAATTTTTGCTATGTTGTAAATTCTTAATCAACCTGTCTTATTAGGTTGTATTAGATTTTCACGTTCAACAGTGACACCAATCTTTTACTTGCTGTGTGATCGAGAAGATTCCCATAAGACCTGTTGCTTTTTAAATCTAATACAGTGAGGATAGGGATGAATTATATCTCAAGTTTGGGGGAAAAAAAGTTGTTTCCACTTCTTTGCCACAAGGTGACTTTCCTAAATTGTAGGTCTGACAAACAACTTAGAAAGATGTAAGAATTTGATCAATGTGGTGACCATCCATGATTTCAGAGGACATATTACGCATCTCCTGACAGAGAAGGGAACACTCAATGTGAAGAATGAGAAATACATTTCCAGACATGGTCAATGTGGGAGTTTATTTTGCTTAACTATGCATATTTGTTACAAGGGTTTTAGATTTCTTTCTTTTTCAGATTTGCACCAAACATTGACTTCTCCACAGACACATCAGAAGCTACAGGAAGAGCTAATATGGTTTGCTGAGCCTGTAGACTTTCATTTTCAGTTTTTAGAACTGGGGGACAGGGGAAAATGGGGGAAGAGAGAATTTAAACCCTTAATTGTTTAAACAATTTTGTTAATGTAGCTCTGACCATGTATGTCATTCCTCTTCTCAATGAACTCCAATGGAATCCTATTACATCCAGGATCAAACGTAAATTTCTCTTTCGACATTGAAAGCCTTTCACAAGCTGGCCCCTTCCCACTTCTCCAGTCTTCTTACCCTTGGCTCCTTTCCACATGAAGCCAAATCCAATGACTATGGCCCTCCTGCTGTTCCTCAAACACAACACTCCATCCTCCCCACACCATGTCTTTGCACTAGCTGTCCCCTCTGCTTGGAATATTCTCCTTCCTCACTTCTATCTTCTAGTTTCCCTGGCTTCCTGCAAGACTCAGCTCAAGTGTTTAATAAGTGTTGATTGATTGATTAATCATTTGAAATCCCACCTTCTGCAGACAGCCTTTCCTGGATCTCCCAGCTGCTAATGCTTCCCTGCTCAGATTCCCTTCCATCTACTCTGTATGTAGCTTGTATACACCTATATATGTACTTGTTGCCACCCCGAATAGAGTGTGAGTTCTTTGAGAGCAGGAATTATTTTTGCTTAGCACAGCGCCTGACACATAGCAAAAGCTTAGCAAATGTCTCTTAAGATTTTGGACATGACCAGTGGGAATTTGTTTACTGTCTCTTTGTTAGAAAGGTTTTTGTTGTTCCCCACCCCAAGAGAAGGGAGAAAAATAGATTTTTTGTTCTTGAAAAAATTTAATTTAAAAAATTTTAATTTAAAAAAAATTGATGGTACAGATTCACTCAGAAGTGCAAGAACCTGACCCTGAGTCCCTGCCACATGGCACATAGGCCAGTTTCAAACAGTAGGGGATACAGGAAGGACCCAGAGCTTATGAAAACTTCCAGGGCATCTGGGCTAGAGTAGAGGCAGCATGAGGGTACTGAGCACCCTAGAGAAAGAGGGTCACAGAGAAGGAGGCAGGAAGACACCCAAAATACACTCTGTCTCTGGTCTTCCTTGATGGGCCACCCCACTGGGAGGAAGGAATGAAGGCAGAGAAGCTTCACCCTCTCCCCACCCTTCCTTTCGTTGCTCACCTGATCATTATCATTGCAAAAAAGTTGAGCAAGAGATAAAAAGGAAGCACCCAAAGTGGCAAGATACCAGGCCAGTCCTTTCTCCTGAGCACACACAGTGTGCCCGAGGGGGCTGCTGATTTCCGCCATGCTCGGCTAAATAAGGGCACCGACTGCCAGCAGATGCTCAGCCGCTGTCCCTGACAAACAGTCAAGAAGCTATTTTTATCCCACAAACATCAACTTTCAAATGTCACTCAGGAAGCTGCCCAGAGGCTGTCGGGCTTCAGTTTCTACCTTCCCCACAGCTCATTCTTTTAGTTCCCATAGGCTGTTAGTTCTACTCATTCAGACATTCAAGAAACCCTGGGCACTGGCTGTATTCAAATCTTTAGTGGGCACAAAGAGACATACAGGCAGATCACACCTGGGCCCTGTTCTCCCAGAGCTCACAGTCTAGTGCATGGGATCACATAATTATAAGGCAAGGTGGGATGCCTGCCATTTTGGGTGAACAGACCAAGGAAGAGATGGATTCTAGTTAGGACCATAGGAAGTATTGGACATTTAGAGGATATTTCCTAGATGGGCAACTCTGGGGGTCTGGGGCAAGCAGAAACATTTGAAATTCATGCTCCATCCTCACATGAATGCTGAGTTTCTGCTCCTGAGACTTTGGAGACAGGAACAAAGTCTCTGCCGTGGGACTTTGCAAAGGGTCCATTAGAGAGTGTCGGCTTCAGGATCATCCAGGGTCAAGGTCAAGATACATAAAGTGAATCCACTTTTAAGTGGGGTAGAAGAAGCACTGGGCTGGGGGCCAAAGTGGGGTTTCAAGTCTCTGTCTTCTGATTCCAATCCACTGATTTCCCCTTCAGGCATGGGTGGGACTGGGTGACCTCTGAGGCCCTTTCCCGATTGACATTTTTGCCTCGATAAGTGACTCACATTTATTTGGGACTTGGCGGCACTTTCTTGACCATGGGACTGCTGTCATTTCATCCTTATCACACAGGAGGGAAGCTAGGCCTCAGAAAGGCCAAGTACTTTACCCAAAATCACACAGCTAACAAGGGGATGGTCAGGACTCAAATGAAAGCTTCTGATGGCCAGTCAAGAGTTTTTTCCAGGATGCTACATAGCTTCTCTTGTGTCTTACTTAAACCAAAGCAATGGATTTCTAGGGCATTCTTGGCAGCACCTCGGGAGGCCAGTGGAGGAGATGTTTTTAGTCCCTGCTCTGCCAGCATCCTTCATATCTTGTCTCAGATGATGTCATCATCATCCAATTAGAAATGGGAGTTAACCTGATTTGGAAACATACACACACACACACACACACACACACACACACACACACACACACCCCACCACCACCACCAGGCTCAGTTCTGCAGAAATCTCCCTAGTTCCATTGCCCTTTTACAGCAGAGCCTCACCCAGTCCCAAGGCAATGGCAATGACTCCTCTCCCTCATTGCTCTCCTCTGAGGTAGATCAATGAATAAACTCTTCCTGGGAGCCCCTCCTCAATCATTGGTGTGGGCAAGATGAGTAATCTGAGCAGATCTTGACAGCCTTACAGAGGCTTATTGCCTCTAAGTATGCTGTGAACACATTCCAGGGACCAAAGACTTCTTTGCATAAGATTTGGGCTTAAAATATTGACATTTTAACCCACCTGGCCCCACACAGGTCACCTTCCATACAGAGTCCTCTAGGGTCATAAATCTCGAGCTGGGAGGGACCTAAGAGGCCATCTAATCCAACCCCCTCATTTTATAGTTAAGGAAACTGAGTTCCAGGCAGTTTAATTGATTTGCCCCAAGTCACAAAGCCACTAAGTGTCAGAGGTAAGACTTGAAGCTAGACTTTCTGACTCCAAAGCTAGTGGTCTTTCCACTGCGTGTACCACACTGCCTCCAACAACCATGTAGTTGGTCTGACTCAGGCAGCTTCCAGTTACACCTCCTGGCCAGGTGTGGAGAACCTACCATGTCAGAGGCCACAGTTGGCAAAGAACAGGCTCCAAGTTGCATTATGATTGGGTGCCAGCAGGCAAACCTGGCTATAGTTAGCAATTCATCTGAAGAACAATCCAGGGGTTTTAGAGGACAACAAGTTCGCTATGAGTCAACTGTATGATGTGGAAACCAAAAAAGCCAATGCCATCTTGGGCTGCATTCAGGAACAAGGGGGAGCAATATTCCACTCCATCCGCACCCCATCACTTGCCATTGGCAGACCATATTGTGTTTGGATCTGGGTACCACATTTCAGGAAGGATGATGATAAGCTAAAGAGCAGCCAGGGAAAACCAACTAGGATGGCAAAAGGCCTCAAGCTGGTACCCTATTGGGATTGGTTAAAGGAACGTACAGTGTTTAGAATGGAAAAGAGAGGATATAGTGGAGGACATGGTAACTGCATTCAAGAATATGAAGGGTTATTGTGAAAAGAGGGGAGAGCCTTGTTATGCGTGGAAAAACCAGGAATAATGGAAGGAAGTTACAGAAAAGCAGATTTAGGATCAATCAAAAGAACTTGGCAGTTGGAGCTACCCAAAAATAAAGGGAGTCTCTCCAGAAGTAGTCACTTCCCCTCATTAACAGTCTTCAAGCAAAGGTGGATAGAAACTCATTGGGAATTTTGTAGAAGGGATGCTAGATCAAGCACAGAGTTGGGCTGAATGGCCGCTGAGGTCCTTTCCAATTCAGAGGCTCTGTGATTGTGTGCTCCCCAGGCTGAGCCAGCCATAATTACGCAAGTGAACCAGGAAAGCCATACCCTCTCCAGATCACAGGGCTTAGTCTCAGTAGACCCAAGAGACCTTTTCTTGTGGGCAATGGCTACACAATTGACTGGCCTGCTACTCCCAGGAGGGCTGGGTTCACGAGTAACAATGGCTAGGCAGAGTCCTCAGTACGCGACTGAGGGTAGTGACTCCAGCTCTAAGCAAGGCGGAAACATCTGGATGACTGCATTTTTTTCCATCCAGATGCTTGCTGCTGTGTCAGCCCAGCCCAGGGGGGCACATACACATCTGTTACCTTTGGGGACACTCTCAAAATGGTCTAGGTTTGTGAATGCCAGCCTTTGGACTTACGGGATATTTCCAGGGAAGGCTGCCCCATGGGTCAGATGACCACTCACACCCAGAGCCCTGATCTTCGCCTCTCAGTTGGGCTATGGCGACAGCCTCCAACCTAATCTCCTGCTTTCTGCCGTACCTTTCCAATACAACCTATGCAAGACACTAGAGAGATCTTCCCATGCTGATCTGATCATATCAGCTAAACCAGGGGTGGCGAACTTGCGGCCTTGAGGTCGAGTGTGGCCTAGGTCCTTAGGTGTGGCATTTTGACTGAGCCCAAGTTTCCCAGAACAAATCTTTTTATTAAGGGGATTTGTTCTGTGACATTTGGATTCAGTCAAAGGGCCGCACTTGAGGACCTAGAGGGCCACATGTGGCCTTGAGGATGCAGGTTCCCCATACCTGATCTAAACTCTCCAAGTCTCAATTTCCTCATCTGAAAAACAAAGGTAATAATAACACTGCTTCTCAAGAGATCAAGATCAAATGAGATATATGTATATATACATATATATATATATATATATATACATACATAATATATATATATATATATATATATATATATATATATGTTTGTGTGTGTGTATGAAATGTTTTGCAAACCTTAAAGTACCATATAAAGGTAAGCTATTATTATTCTTCAGGATCTGGTCACCCTCAACCTTATCTCATCTATGCCCCACTCTAAACCTCATTCTTCCGTCAGTTTGGGTTCATCACTATCGCTCAAGTATCCCAGGTTCATTCCCGCCTTTTCTCTCTCACTTGCACCATTCCCCCTTTCCAGGATGCCTCCTTCTCTCATCATCATTATCCAGTCTTCACCTTCTAAACTTTTAAGGAACAGCTCACCTCCTACCCTTTCCCTACCACAAAGCTTTTCCTGACCACTCCAACCTGTTAGTGATCTCTCCTATGAACCTGGCTTCTGAACTTCTCTTTTCTTCTTCTTCCTCTGTTTTGTCCCCTGGTTAGACTGTAATCCCTCTGAGGGGAGGATTCATCTCTGTATGACCAGTGGAGCCTTACATTCTATTTTGTTGTTGAGTCCTTTCAATGCTGTCTGATTCTTTGTGATCCCCTTTGGGATTTTCTTGGCAAAGATACCAGAGTAGTTTGCCATGTCCTTCTCCAGCTCATTTTTTTTAACAGATGAGGAACTGAGGCCAACAGGGTGAAGCGATTTGCCCAGAGTGACACAGCTAGGAAGTGTCTGAGGCCAGATTCTGAACTCAGAAGATAAGCCTTCCTGGTTCCAAGCCCGGTGCTCTATCCACTGCACCATCTAGCTGCCTAATCACCCCAATGCCTTTGACCAAACATGATCTTGGGGGCCCCTCCCCATCCTGGTGGCACTCATCAGGACTTGATCTATGTCAGCAGTGTCCTTCCTAATTACCATTAATATATACACGGATTCATAGCCTTATAGATTTAGTGCTGGGAAGGATCTTGGGGATCATTTCATCCAACTATTTCATTTTGCAGATAATGAAACTGAGGCCAGGAGAGGTGAATGACTCACCAGAGGTCACAAAGGCATAAATGACAAAGCCAGGGTTCAAACCAAGATCTGCTGCCTCCAAATTCATCTTTTTTTTTCCCCCTCCAGAGCCAGAAGGAATCTCATTTTGCTCAAGGAGCTCAGGGTTCTTATTTTTTCTCCCAGAAAGCTGCATTTCTACATTGAACAACTCTGTCCAATTTTCCCTCATCCACTCTCTGTGCACAGGTCATTAGAACCCTCTTTCTCCCCTGCTGGCCTCCTCCTAGGAGGCTTAAGCACAAGTGATAAAGCTGTGATGGAAACCAATACCAAGCACTTTCCCTTCGAGTCCAAATGCACCATCTCCTTACAAGTCTCCTTTCTCCCCTGGGGCTGAACTGGAGGAGTGTCCTGTCATCTCTGAAGTGCATTCATGCTCAGCATTAAGGACAGCAAGATCAAAGCCAGGAAGCCAAAAAGAATGGGAAGGCAAGACCAAAGCAAAATACCAAGGAAGCATGGTTGGGAGAAGTGAAACCTAGGAGAGACAATGTCCTTTACAGCTTGGTAATCGAAGGGAGGTCTTTGGAGCAAAAAAAAAAGATGTTCCTTCCAAGACCAGTCCCGCCCATCTGTGGATTGCACATCCATGCTGGAGTGGCCATCCAGATGGGGAAGGGACCTCATAGATCATCTAGTTCAACCTCCCGATTTGCACATAAGGAAACTGAGGCCCAAGGTAAGGAAACTGAGGGAAGCCATCTGCCCAGGGTCACATGAGTAATAAAGGGAAGACCCCAGAACTCAAACCAAAAACCAGGCATCTTTTGGAGCTAGAAGGGACCTCAGACACCCTCATTTTAAAGCAGAGGAAACTAAAGGCCAGGGACAGAACATAGTTTTTAAAGGGCCACACTGTGAACCAATGGCCAGGTCAGACATGCCAGCCCAATTGTCTTACCTCCTTCCACCCCTCCTCTGGCCCAGCACATACCAACTTCTGTGCTAATGCAGTGGGTATGACACAGACACAGACCGTTAGAGGTGGTGGTAGACAAAGGTTAAAATGACAAGTTTCTGAGGACCTAACCAAACTTGTAGAAGAGGAGCCGTTCTCAGGCCCCAGAGAAGAACAGGCGGCTTCCCATCTGGCCCTGGCTCCAGGGAAGTGTGACGGGCATCACTTACCACGTGGTAGATGCCCAGGGCCGTGGTGGCAATCCTGACATTGAAGCAGTTGCAGATGCGCTGGGTAGGGACAACTCTGAGGGCCATGATTGCTAGCTGCCCAACCTGGCAGTGGCCCCTCTGTCTGCCTGCTTGGCTTCTGACAAGGTCTGCTGAAGATGAAAGAGTCAGTCTAGACTCCAGTGCAAAGAAAAGAGAAGTCACCTCTCCACCCCACCCCACCCCACCCCCATTTCACTTCCTTCCTCTTTGGAGACCAAGGCCAGCCTGCTGAGAGAGGGTTTCAAGACAATGGGGTGTATCTCCAATCCAATTCAATTCAACTGTCCATGAAGTTCCCAAGGGCCTTCCTATTATGTGCCAGGCACTGAGCCAGGATGCTGAGACAAAAATGACACGGTTCCTTCCCTCAAGGAGTTTATATTCTATAGGGAGGAAACAAGGCATACACGGATAAGGGAATACACAAAAAACAAAGTCTTTTCAAAGGATACCAACAACTGTAAGGATCAGGAAAGGTTTCATGTGTAAAGTGGCCCTTGAGTTGAGCTTTGAAGAGAGCTAGGGGACCTAGGAGGTAAAGGTGAGGAGGAGTGAATACCAGGCATGAGTCACAACCTATGCAAAGATCTGGAGGTGAGAGATAGGGGGAAAATGTACAAGGAATCAGCAAGAGGGACAGTTTGGCTGGATTGAAAAGTGAGTAAAGGTGAGGAATGTGTGAAAAGCCCAGAAAGGTGTGCTGTGTTGTGAAACACTTTAAAAGCTAGCCAAAGGAGTTGGGCATTTTATTCCTGAGCAGAGAAGAGCTGTCATCAAAACTATGCTTTTAGGGGGGCAGCTAGGTGGTACAGTGGTTAGAGGCCCTGGATCCAGGAGGACCTGAGTTCAAATCCCACCTCAGACACATAACATTTACTAGCTGTGTAAGCCTGGGCAAGTCACTTAACCCCATTGCCTAGCAAAAAACAAACAAAAAACTATGCTTTAGGAATATCAGTCTGGCAGCTGTACAGAGCATGAATTGTCGAAAGAAGAGACTTGGGATAGAGAAAAGGGATGAATGAAAAAGCATTTATTAAGCAATTAGCACAAACCAAGCTTTGTAGTAAATGGTAGCCAGGATAGGGGAGTAGTGAGGATACAAACACCAAGACTATCCTTGCCCTCCAGGGGCTTACATTCCAGTACGGACAGACCACATGTAAAGGGCAGTAGTGACCCGGAAGGGGTATTTTTGTTTTGAAAGTTACAAGTATGGTGAATGGAGTCTAAAGGGTCAGGCCTGTGTTTCCAGTAGCAATGGCAGTATTAATTTGATCATGATTGCAGAATTGAAAAGGAGTAGGTAGGGGCAAGGAACACTAGCAGAGAGCATTGGTTGATGAAAAGATGTCCCGGGAGTACAATTAAAAACAGCTGGAACCACCTAGATATAGTGGGCCACAGGAGGCCCTCCCCATTCCATGGGAGTTCTGGAGCTAAAAGGGTGAAGTTCTCCAGAGCATGGTCTCTGGTCCCACTTCAGCTCTCCACCACCCCCACCCACCCACCCACCCAGGAGGTAGCTAGTAAGGCCACGGCCCAGGAGTTAAAAAGCAGTCTTCTTAAGGAATTATATTGGAGGAGGCTCATACTTAGCAAATCATGTTAATTCTCTCGGGGAAATGAAGTTAAATGTGAATTACCCTGAAACACAGCTCAATCTGGCAGGCCTGCCCTGGGATGCACATGGCCCAGTGAAACATGAAGGTAAGCATTCTTTTGTAATCCCAGCCCCAAAGTCCATTGGTATTGGGGGAGATCCATGTCCTGAATCTGGGTGAGAGACAGGACTGAGCTGGGGAGGTGGAAGAGCTCCTGCTCCTCAGTCTTCTTTGAATCTCTGGACTTTACCCACTTCTGGCTTCCAGCTTCAAGACTGAAGTTGGAAAGGGCCAACCTCACTTCACATTGCTGAAGGAAAAGACTCTGGGGAAAAGCCAACATGAGAGGAGCTGGTAGTCTCCATCATGTCCCCATCACTAGCTTACTACACTGGAGACCTGGGGGAACTTTCCCTTGGGTGAGATCTGGGACACTCCCTCTCTCTCTATATATATATATCTCTCTCTGTGTATCTCTCTCTCTGTCTCTGTCTTTCTGTCTCTCTCTCTCGATCTCTCTCCCTCTCTCTCTGTCTGTGTGTGTGTCTCTCTCTGTCGCTGTCTCTCTGGCTCGCTCTCTCTCTCTCTCTCTCTTCTCTCTCTCTCTCTCTCTCTCTCTCACACACACACACTCTGTGTGTGTGTGTGTGTGTATGTGTCTCTCCCTCTCTCTCTCTCACCCCCTCTCTGTTTCTGTCTCTATTGAACTGAGTTATCTCACTCCCAATTGGAGAGCTCCTTCTCTCTGTATTGTTTCATATATATGCTCCTATGTATACTTTCTCTGATTTTTTATTTGCTACTGATTTGAATGAATGTGTTTTCTTTGATAATTGCTTTATGTGTTTATTGTGGAACTGGTATTCAGAAAGAAAGGAGTCAAGCCTCAGATATGGAGCTTGGGGTCCTTCTCCTCTCTAATACTGAAACAACAATCAGAAATTAGCTTGAATCTAAAACTCACATCCCCTAGACAAATAATATTTAAGGGAGTAAACAGATTTACGTCTAGTCCAAGATCGCACTGCCTCTCTCTGAGGAGAGCAGAATGGTGACCTCTCACCCCAACTTCCTGCTTCCCCTTCTGGCAGGAATTAAATTGTCTCTTGTATAGGGTTGGGGGAGAAGAGGCTCAAGATGTCAATTCTGCCTCCCTTCAAGTTACACAGCAGCATGCCTGTGCCACATGTGAAGGACAGCCCTCACAACATGAGCCGCTCACTACACTGTAGTATCTCAGAAATCCACAGGAAGATGGATGGGGTGGGGAGCAAGGAATTGGCTGGCACTAGGACTATGGATAAGCAAAGAAGGTGGCCACCTAGCCAGTCCCCAAGCCCATTGGTAGGGGACTGTCCTTGTTGGGAGAGATCCATGTAAGGCAACCTATGCAGGGGGACACAATAAGGGACAAATGGACCCTTTTTAAAAAATAAATTCACGTCTTTAAAGCCAAAGTATTACACCAGCCATTGCCCAAAGGGATTTATTTGGTGATAAATTAAATCCCATGTGATATAAGAAATAATTATAATAAAAATAAGTCAAGATTTATAGAGTTATCCTTTCCACAACACAATTTTCCCCAACGTGGTTTTGACATATGGCTGTGGGCATAAGAAATTAAATGGAATTTTGAGGGAGTTTTGTGGAAGCCATAGATGACATACAAAGGCCAGCAGACAACATGGAAAAAGTTTAGAAACTCAGAAATACATAAAATATATGTATAGTATTGTATAATATAGCCTGTGACCAAATACTTTAACAAATTTTACAATAAGGTACTGTAAATACCCTCAAAAGAAAATGAAAAAAAAAATTCAGACTTCTTCCCTGATACAAAGGAAGGGCCAAAAAATTTTATGTGGATTTTCCAGAGCATGGGGATGCTACGCCCCTAAGCCTGCCCCCCCAACTCCATGTGGAAGGGATAACTGTGGTGCTTTAAGGCACCCGCTTTCTCATTTGAGTATCACAACTCCAGGAAGCAAGTGCTATTATCATCTGCTATTTTACAAATGAAGTCTCAGAGTTTCAAAGAGTTGTGGTAACTTGCCCCAGGCTTATGTAGGGTCAGGGAGCTGTCTGAGGTAGAATTCAAACCCACACCTCCCTAACTCCCACATTCCCTCCACTGCAGTACACTAACCTCTCCAGGGCGCAGCTTAAAGCCTTGGGTGGAAAGTAATACAGCGCAAGTGCCATTCTTGAACTTGGTAAAGCTGTAAAAATACCTTGTCCTGGCTGTGTCCAGAGAAGGCTTGGAAATAGGCTATGGAGAGTGGGGGGATCCAAGAAGGCCAGCTTGGCTGAAACACAAAAAAGGAGCAAAGAGGAGTCACGTGCAATAAGCCTGAGAGTTTGGCTGGCACCAGATGGTAAATGGCTTGAAATGCCAGACAGAGGACTTGCTCTAAAGGCAATAGAGAATCACTGAAGTTTCTTGAGGAGGCACACTAGGTGGTCCAGTAGAGATTGGATAGAGCCCTAGACCAGGAGACAGGAAGACATATGTGCAAGTGTTGTCTCCTACTAGTACTAGGTGTTTCTGGACAAGTCATTTTGCCTCTGTCCTTCTCAGTTTCCCCAGGGCTATTTGTGAGGATCAGATGAGATCATCTGTGAAAGTGCTTGGCAAACCTTAAAGCACCACATAAATCCTAGCTTTGATTATTAATCAACTAATTAATTAAGGAGGGGTATGACCGTCAGGTCTGTGCTCCTAGATTTCTGTTTTGCTACCAATTTAGACAAATACATTTCTTTACTATGGGGAGGGGGGGAGAAGAATGTCCCTTTGGTGGTTGTGTGGAAGATGGATTGGAGAGGCAAAAATACCAATTAGGAGGCTCCTGCAATAGTCCAGGCAAGAGGTGATGAAGTTCCAAACTGGGCGGTAACCAAGTTAGCAGTGGGTTAAAAGAAGATCTCAGTTCCCTAGAGGCTGTGGAAAGAGCATCGTTCCCACTGATCCCAAATAGAATTTACTCATAAATGATAAGCAACCTTGATGGGACCCGTTACCTTAGCAACCCCCTTCTTTCATTCTGTTCCTCACAACAACGTTAGGTTGAAGTGGGGAGTGCATGAATTTTGTAGCCACTTTCCAGCTGAGAAAACTGAGGCTCAGAAGCATTAAATACCTTCTTGCGTCATCTTTCTGCCTTCATGCAGCAAAATGCAGATAGACATTTAGAGAAAGGGGGAAAAGAGCCCCCAATACACCAAAGAAAAGAAATTGGGACTAGACTGTCTGCAAGCATCTTAGCCAGAGGTGGTAGAAGAATCCTGAGGGACATGCTGGGAGCACACAGTGGTTCACAGCCCTCACGCTGGAAGCACACCTACATTCACTGCCCAATGGGACACCCAGGGTAGTTCTCCTCACCAGAAAGCCCGTACTGTCATCTCTTCAATAACTGGAGACTATTCAGGCAACCAGGGAGTTTCTCTGGGGGCCCTTTTTTCTGCTTCCCCTCCCCCCCCACCGCCTCAGGCACATCTGGATCTAGAAGTCAGGAACATGAATGAAAAAGCCCCTCAGAGTGGATCTGCCCTCCAGGCTGGCTGCCTTGAAGGCCCCTTGTTTCTCCCCTGGCCCCTCGTTCACAAAGACCCCCTTCTATCTGAGGAAGCTAGGACGTACTGTAACCAGGCAGGGAGCAGCCAGGGAGCAAACATGCCTGAGCCAGCCCCTGTCCCCCAGCCCCAGTGACTGAGGGCCATTATCCCTCCCAGCCCCACCCCCTGGCCCACCCCACCTTCCTGGCCCAGGAGAGTCCCAGAGGTATGAGGCCTCTACAAGGGACCTGGAAAGACCAGCTGTGGTTGCCTGGAGGAAGCTGGCTGTTTCCCTGTCCTGAAAAACAGCCATAGGCTCTGATGTTCTACATCCCCCTCCCATCCTCCCTCTCCTCATCAGTCACTTTCAAAAGCCCCCTTTCCCACCCCCAGTTCTGGGGTCCTAGCAAAAGATATCACATGTAAAAGGAACCTTAGATGTCATTTATCTAGTCCAAGGCTTTTAAGCTTTTGCATGTTCTGGTCTCTTTGGGAGGTCTGGTGAAAGCTCTGGACCCCCTCTCTGAATAAGGCTTTTAAATACATAAAATAAGATACATGGGATTACAAAGGCAACAAATCATATTGAAATATAGGGATCAAAATTCTTTGTTTTAAAACAAGTTCATGGATCCCAAGTTAAGAACACCTGCTCTAGACTAAACTCCTCATGTTCCAGAGGAGAAGTTAAATGTCTGAGCCTCCATTTGAGGGCAGGTTCTCGAACTCCAAACTCATCGCTCTTGCTACTACCTTTTGCAAACTTCCTGAACAGAAAGATAACCTTAGAGGTCACCTAGTCAAAGCACTTCATTTTACAGAAGAGGAAACCAGAAGACAGGAGAGGGGACAGGAGAGAGGGGAAGGGACCCTAACAGTCACCTTAGCTATTCAGTCTTAGCAGAGCCACAGAGCAGAGCCTGGCACCCCCTTTCTCAGACTTGTGCCCCCCCACACCATGAGGTACAAGATCTGAATCAGATGCCCAAGGGGACAAAGATCTCCAAGATCAGGGTGGGAGAATGGAAAAGCCCAGGAAATCTGAGAGTTCAGAGTCCCTGAGGGCAGGCAGAGGGTAGGAAGGAGCAGGAATGCCAAAAGGGCTGCCCATGGGATCTCATAATAAGAAAAATTCCCATCTGGAGAACTCTTTAAGGCTCATGAAGCCATTTCTTCACAACTCCCTCAACAAGGTAGAGAATGGCCAATTCTTGGGGTTTGGAGAGATGGAAGGCACCTGCAGGAGAATAGATAGACATACTAGGTCCCTGGGAACAGAGCTGCGAGATGAGGGACCCTGGACAAATAAGATGGGAAGGAGAGTGGAGAACATGGCATACAAGGATTAATGGAAAGAACTGGGGTGTTTATCTAAAATAAAAGAAGGATGGGGCAGCTAGGTGGCACAGTGGATAGTGCTCCAGCCTCGGAGTCAGGAGGACCTGAGTTCAAATCCGGCCTCAAATACTTGACACTTAGCTGTGTAACCCTGGGGAAGTCACTTAACCCCGATTACCTCACCAAAAAGCCAAAACAATTTTTAAAAAAAAAGAGAAGGATGAGAGGGAACAGGAAAGCTATAGTCAGATGTCTGCCCCATTCAACATTGTTTCTCTATAACATAAATACATTAAAACAAAACCCCACCAGAACTTCATGTAACCTCATTGTTATAACACTCTGTCAGTCTTTTAAGATAGATCATATGGTCATCAATGACAAATGCAAGAGCTTGAGTCGTTTGTCAGATATCTCATGACATCTGGCGCTATTATGCCGGAGAAAGTAGAGAAAGGTTCAGAAGGTTTTCATCACACACCCCTTTGCTGGTCTCTTATGCCCAAGACCTCAGGCAGCACAAAGACAATCTATTACACAAGACTTCTCCAGGAACAAAGATTCTGGAATGCTTCCCTTACAGAATTACCAAAATCAAAATGAAATGGACAGACCCAAAATAAAAGATGGCAGAGCTAAGGGAGCATTTTTTCTGAGCTCTCCCAACACATCCCTCAATACAGCTTTAAAAAGTACATCAAACCAAAATCTGAGCAGGAAAACCAACAAGAACACATTACAATGAGTCATTTTTCCAGCTCAGGACAGCTTAGAAGGACAAAAAGAGAGGTCTGTGGACATGGGGTAGAGGCTGGTCAGGAGCAAAGCTTGGTAGAAGCAGCACTGGCTGTGGACCTTAGAGACAGTGATGGCAGCATCCGTGGAGCACAAGAAGCATCCAGCATGCAAGGATGGTAAGGGGACTGAACATCTGGTCCAAAAGAGATTCCATGGGACCCCAGTGCTAGCACTGAGCACAAGATCTGTGGCAATGTGGCAGCTCTGTTGCCCGTTACCCAGTTCCATGTCACGGTTCTAGGGTGGAGAAGAGTAGTTATGGTCACAAGGGAGTAGACCCGATCCTATAAGATCCCGGAGCACAGATCGGGAGAGCAGTGACCAGACCTCTGCCTGGATCACACCACTTTGCAAACACCCAAAATGTACAGGCCCCACTGAGTCATAAAAGCAGCAGAAGCTCATAAAAAACAGAAACTAAGCTCAGACATTCACCTACACACACACACCCAGAGGAGAACAAAGTCCACCTAACATAAAATCCAAAGTTAAGAAATAGGATGGAAAAAAATGAGCAAATGACAAAAAAAAAAAACAGAACCAGACCATAAAAAGTTACTTTACCATGTGACAAGGGAAGCTCAAGACACAAAGTCAGAAGAAAATAATGATTTTAAAACATCTACAAACAAAGCCTCAAAGGAAAAAAAAATTGGACAAGCCCAACAAGAATTCCTAGAAGACCTAAGGTGATGGCCTCGAGGTGAAGAATTAAACATTAGACAGTGGGCATGGTCATGGTCAATACAGGAATTTGTTTTGCCTGACTGCATATTTGTTGCAAGAAATTTTCCCCTAGTGAGGTGGGAGGGAGAGAAAATAAACACTGGTTCATTGATTTAAAAAGGGGGGGGGGTGCGGGGATTAAACAAAAAGAACTGGAAGTGAGAATTAACAGGGTAGGATGTGTTTGGTGAATATCTTACACCCATTTAGACCAGATCAGTGAGAGTAGGGAAAGAATGTCACCAAAGTTTGGATGGAGACTGGGGGCAGATCTCAGAGGCCTTGAATGCCAGAGAGAGTTGTAATGTGAGTAAGTGGCCCTTGTTAGTCTGAGTCAGGGGGGCAGCTAAGTGGCACAGTGGATAGAGCACCCACCCTGGATTTAGGAGGACCTGAGTTCAAATCTGGCCTTAGACACATAACACTTACTAGCTGTGTGACCATGGGCAAGTCATTTAACCCCCTTGCCTGGCCAAAAGAAAAAAATAAAATAAAATAAAAGTTCTAAAAAAAAATTTTTTTAAATATTCTGAGCCAGAAGATCTGGATTCAAGTCCTCAATCTCTCTACCTGCTCTCTGTGTCACCTCAGAGAAGCTGTCTGCCTCTAAGCCTCAGTTTTCTCATCTGTAAAATGAGGATAATTATATTCAAATGACCACGAAATCTCACAGAGTTGTGTTATATTAAAGGCAACATGTAAAACACTTTCTAAGCAGCTAAGTGACATTTAAAATCCGTTATTATTGCTATTATTAAGGCATTGTTCATATGCAAATGGTAAATTATTCTTAGGTAAAGAGGAAATGCCCTTCTGGCTCCTTCAGGAGAAACCTCTGGGTCCAGAGGTGATGTAACTTGAGCGAGGCATTACACCAGGGCCTGCCACCCTCCTTGGCCCTGACTTTTCTTCCACTAGAGAGCCTCTGTTCTCACTTCCTCCACGGCTGATTGCTCTGCTTCTCTCAGCAGCAACCTCTCCTCCCAATCTAAGCTCCTTAGGTCAGAGCCTCATGCTGCTGGAAGGGCCACTCACTCTGCCTCCTGCTCCTGAAAGGGAAAATTACAAAGCCCCAGAGTCATAACCACCAGCCCTGGCTGTCCTTGCAAATATAAAGGGACTGAAGCTTTGGGCCTAGCTCTATCCAGCACTGCCCACCCCACTGCACTGCCACCAGGCCTGATGCAAACCCCTTTCTCTGGTTCTTGTTCCAAATCCTCTCTCTGGTGCCTCCCTCACCCTGCTTAACCCATCCCACTGGGAGTGTTGCAGACCCCAGGATGAGCCCTCAGCAGGGCTCTGTCTGTCTCAGAGAAACCCCAGACTTATATGATCCAGGATGGCCACGTCCCTGCCTTAGCTCAGGCAATTCATAGGCTTAACATAGATTTGGAACTGGAAGAAACTTCCAGCTAGCCCACCCCATCCTTTGCTTTTTACACATGAGGAAACTGAGGCCCAGCGAAGTGGCCCAGGGTCAAATATGTAGTAAAAAAATAAAGGCAGAATTTAAACCCAGATCTCCTGACTCCAAATCCCACAGTTTTCCATTGTATCACACTTCTCTCAGTTAATTTAATTCAATTTCACAAGGCCTGGTCCTTGGTTCTGGGATTGCACATGCAAAAACAACACATTTCCCACCCTCAAGGACCTTACATTCTATTGTCATTATTGCTTAGAGCTGGGAGGAGCGTCTGGGAACATCTGGTCCAACCCATTCCAGAGCAGGCATTCCTTTCCCCCTCCCACCACCAAGGTACTTGCAGAGGGCTCAGACATACTCTGCTTGAACAGTTCCAGTGGGGCTTGGGGCTTGAAAACTAAGGGGCTGTGCTCCCATTGTGAAACAGCTAAATGACTGATGGTGTATGAATGTTATGGACAATTACAAAATGGACAGTTTCACAAGAAACTGGTAAGGCCTCTGTGAACTGACGTAGATCAACAAGAACAGAAGCAAAGGAACAATTTATGCAATGACAACAGCATTGTTGATTTAAAAAAAAAATTGGAAAGAGTTTAGCCTTCTGAGCAATGCAAGTATAAACCACAAGTCCAGAAAACTGAAAATGAAATGTAGTACTCACCTCCTACCAGAGAGGTGATGTACTTAAAATTCAAACAGGGACATGTAATTTCAGACACGGTCAATGTGGCAATTTGGGTGCTTGAACTATACATACTTATGATGAAGGTTTTACTTTTAATTGTTATAGGAAATGATGGGAGAGACAGAGTATAAACGTGTAAAAATAAATTAGGTAAAACATGGTAAAGCCTCTGCTTGATGCCCCACTCTAGGCCCCACATGGTAAGTTAGAGGAGGAGGGATTAAGGATGCCATGATGTCCACCAATCTATAGGCCCTGCACTCAGTCCTCTCATCACATCTTCCCTTTCCCAGGAGAAGCAGCAAATGCTGGTGATTGTGGTGACTGCACTAACTAAGCACCAGGCCTGGATAGATACCCCTTCTGGAGGAAAAAGGTCCCAAAAGCTCTAAATCAGAAACCAGGCCTGATCAAAACTGCTTCTCGGGCAAATAGAAGCCTAGGGTTGTTTCAGGGCAATCTGCCCACACACAATCAGTAGTGTTGCAAAATGATTGTTTTTCTCGAAAGATCTTCCTCTTTGAAGGCTTTCCCTTTAACCTCAGTAATTCTACCACAGCCTGGCTCTGACAGTCCCACCCAGGACCAGGCTGGGGGAAGAGGGGATGGGGCAATACGTTGGATCCCCTCCTTACCCTGCTACATTGGGGATTCTGCAGGAACAGATAATCCCAGAAATGGGAGCCAACCTTCGGTCTCTCTGCCCTGAGAAACAAGGAAGCAGTGGTCAGATCTTAAGGCAGAACTGATATGCTGGAGTTCAGATGTGAAATTAGACATGGTACAAAACAGGGAACTTCCCTCCCCATATTCTTTGTGTCTCCCAGTGTCTCTTTCTCCATGACACCTCCCTCCACTTTTAAAAATTTAATTTAAATTTTCATTTTTAAAGGAAAAGAACCTATATGCACAAAATAGTTAACAGAAGCACTTTTTGTGGTGGCAAAGAATTGGAAATTGAGAGGATGTCCATCAATTGGGGAATGGCTGAACAAGATTGTGGTGGAATACGATTGTGCTAAATGAAATGATGAGCAAGATGGTTTCAAAAAATGTGGGAAGACTTATATGAACTCATGCAAAGTGAAGTGAGCAGAACCAGGAGAACATTGTACACAGTAACAGCAATATTGCACAATGATCAACTGTGAATGACTAACTATTCTGAGCAATACAATGATCCTAGACAATTCCAAAGGACTTATGATGAAAAATGTCACCACCTCCAGAGAAAGAACTGATATAGTATAAACACTGATTGAAACATACTTTTTTTTTAAACTTTATTTTTCTTGGGAGTTTTTTGGGTCTGCTTTCTTTTGCAACATGACTAATATGTTTTGCATGACTTCACATGCATTATCTATATCAAATTGTTTGACTTCTCAAGGAGGAAGGAGAAGAGAGAAGGAAGGAAAGAATTTGGAACTCAAACTTTTAAAAAATGAATGTTAAAATTTTATTTACATGTAATTGAGAAATATTTAATAAATGAAAATATATTAGGAAAAAAAGAATAAATTTTCATGTTTATAATGAGCATATCAACAAATACAGACATCCTAACATATGGAGAAGAATAGAAAAGACCGTATGTGAAACTAAACTTTTATGTGCAGTTTGTTTTTAAAAACATATATTGGCTTTAACATGATGTAGCAAAACTGCCATCTGTGTCTCCTTCAGAACCCCATGCTTTATTCTGCATATTTTTGTTTTATTGATACTTTTTCCTCGTTCGTTCTTCCTGTCTTAATTTTCTTTTCTTCCTTCCT
Source organism: Phascolarctos cinereus (assembly GCF_003287225.1). Lineage (NCBI taxonomy): Eukaryota > Metazoa > Chordata > Mammalia > Diprotodontia > Phascolarctidae > Phascolarctos > Phascolarctos cinereus. Next base: position 368,730,819 of record NW_027556098.1, on the reverse strand, counting down.
TCCTTCTTTTCCCACCTAATTTCTTTCTTCTTTCTTTCTGCCTTCCTCTCTTTATTCCTTTCTTCCTTTCTGCATCTCTGTGCCTCTGCGTCTCTACACTATGTTGAGGGTAGAATGAGAGTCATGAAAGGTAAAAGAAGAGAAAGTAAGTTCAGAAATTTGTTGGTTTTTTGGTCCAGGATAACCTGCTCCTGATGTTTCTGTTAGAGGAGAAATAAGGACCCACTTGGGTCTTAAAACATCTTTCTCCTGACTTTTCTTTTCTGCCGTTATGACTCCCTGTACAGATCCACCACCTAGCATCCTCCAGAATAAGATATAGGTCTCTGAAGAGTTGGGGCCAGAGTTATACATCAAAAGCTAGTTTTCCTTTACAAACTTATAGGTGACAAATCCCCCTACTACAAATACAAACCTTTAAACATCCTTGAGAACACAACAAACTGTACTGGCATCAAAATATCATCCCACACAAAATCGTTATCCACACTCATCCAGACATAACATTGACATAAAAATTAAGAATGTTTTTGATAGAAATTGCCATACCAAACATTCATAACCCCAAACTACATAGAATGAAGAGCTCTCAAAATGTAGAGACTAAGTGGAAGAAATCAATACAAGGTAGGGGGGCAGCTAGGTGGTGCAGTGGATAGAGCACCGGCCCTGGATTCAGGAGGACCTGAATTCAAATCCAGCCTCAGACATATAACATTTACTAGCTGTGTGACCCTGGGCAAGTCACTTAATCCCATTGCCTAGCTAAAAAAAAAAAAGAGGTAGGAACAGGATGACATAAACCATCATCTCCATCATCCTGTCTGCTATTGCAGTTATCCCAAAGATGTTCTTACTGAAGCTACAGAAGAGCTTATTTTACAAAGTTTTTATTCAATTACAAAAAAAAAAACCCATCACTTTACTAATAGTCTGTTGAATGCTAAACAAAAAAAAATAGGATAGTGACTTGTTATGAGGGCCTTTTTTTCTGAACTCCATGAGAATGAGATAATACTGCGCAAATCTGCGATTTCAAAAGTGTGGGTAATCTCCACTAATCAAAGTAACTCATTAAAGTAGTTGGTAGAGCTCTGCTTGAGCCAGTCAGTCCAGAAAGCAATTTGGAACTATACCCCAAAAGTCACTAAATTGTGCATTAGATTTGACCCATCAATATCACCACTAGGCCCATATCCCCAAATAAATCAAAGAAAGAGACCCACATGTACACAAATATTAATAGGAATTTTGTGTGTGTGTGTGTGTGTGTGTGTGTGTGATAGCAAAGAACTGGAATCTAAGGGGATGCCCGACAATTTGGGAGTTTTTGTTGTTGTGCTGTCGTTTTTCAGTCATGTCTGACTCTTCCTGCCCCATTTGGAGTTTTCTTGGCAAAGATACTAGAGTGGTTTGCCATTTCCTTCTCCAGCTCATTTTACAGATGAAGAAACTGAGGCAAACAGGGTTAAGTGAGTTGGCTAGGGTCACACAGCTAGTAAGTGTCTTGAGGCCAGGTTTGAACTCAGGAAGATGAGTTTTCCTGACTCCAGGCCAGGAGTTCTATCCACTGCACCACCTAGATGTCCAGTTGGGGAACAGCTGAACAAATTGTGGTATATGAATATAATAGAATACTGTCATCCTACAAGAAATTACATAGGGGATGGTTTCAAAGAAACCTGGAAGATTCATATGGACTGATGCAGTGAAGTGAGCATAACCAAGAGAACTATTTATATTATAACAATAACATTGTGAAGACAAACTTTAAAAGACTTAAGAGCACTGATCTATACAATAACCAACCACAATTCCAGAGGACCCATGAGGAAACATGCTACCTACATCCTAGCAGAGACATGATGGACTGAAAGCGAAGATTGAGACATACGTTTTTGGATAAGGCTAGTGTGGGAATTTGTTTTGCTTGACTATGTTGCGTTTGTTGAAAGGGTTTGTTTTTTCTCTTTCTCAGTGGAAGAAGGGAGGTGGGAAGGGGAGAGAAAGAAGTTATTTTTTCAAACTAATACCACAGTGAGGCTTTGGAGTCAGACTTTAGCAGAGGTAGGTAGTAGAATATCATTATGTTATTTAGAGATGACGAAATTGAAGCAACTTCCCCAAACATACAGAGCTAGCAGATGGGAGAGCTAGGCCTCCAGCCCAGGTCTTCTGATTACAAATCCAAAGTTCCATCCTGCTGCCCTTTGGGAGAAGAGCATGTATAGTAGATGTGTAATAAATACTCTAAGTAAGGTAAGAGCAAAGCAAGGGTACCGGATGCCCAGGAATCCAGTAGAAATAAGAGGATGGAAAGCAGTATGGGGTGGAGACTGGAGGTGTGAGAAAAACCCAACCAAAGACAAATCTCTACTTCACAGTTTTACCTCTGATAGCCCTGCCTAAAACAACTTCACCATTCTCCCCAGACCTGGCTCAGAACTTATTTACACACCTGAGAACATTGCTTCCCAGCTGTCCAACCTCAGAGCTCCCAGCCACTCTCAACCCTGAGTTATGCTCACCTGGGTACATGTTGTATCATAGCTCCCCCAATCCCAAGACAGCACCTGAATGTCCTTGATGAGTTCAGGTTTCCTGTCCCAAATGAACTGCATCTGAGGGTACTGAAAAAAAATAGGACAGGCATGATTACTGAATTGATGGTGAGAACCTTTGAAAGATAAGAAAGAATGAGAGATATACCACAAGAGTGGAGGAAGACAAATATTGTCCTGATTTCCAAGAACAGGAGAAGGATGGAGTTATAAACTATAGGTCAGTTCTTGGCAAATTCTACAAGGGATAGTGAGTGAAAACACAGAAAAGAAAGCAGTGATCACCAGGAGATAGCATGGGTTCATCAATGGTGGGTCATGCAAAAGGAAAAAAAAAAAGAAGAAATCACATCAGACTTACTTTACTTCTTTTTTGACAGGACTACCATATTGGCAGATCAGAAGAATGGTCCTGTAGCTTACCTCAATTTTAGCAAAGCATCTCATGCTTTTCTTAAGGGTGAAATGGGGAAATGTGGGAGATGCACATTTAGATGGGTACAGTTGGGTATGTTTAGAATTGGTTGAATCACCACCAATGAGCCACACTGCTCACTTTACTGCTGGATCACTCTCCAGGCTATTCCATCTTCCCACTAGCTTTGGGTACTCTCCTTCCCCTACTGATCCTTCTCCTCCTTTCCCACCACCTATCCAGCTGCCCTTTAGTGTTTTGGCTTTCCTAATAAAATGCTAGCTCCTTCAAAGGACCATCTTATTTTCCTTTTTTTTTAAATTCTTAGCACTTATCTTTGTCCCTGGCCTATTAAAGTCAGTCGGTCAATAAGTACTTATTACGCATCTACTATACATGCCAGGCACTCTGCTTAGCTCTGAGGATACAAAGAAAGGCAAAAGGCACCCCCTGCCCTCAAGAAGCTTGTAGTCTAATAGAGGAGACAACATGAAAACAACTTTGGGCAAAGAAGCTATAGACAAGATGAATTTGGAAGTAATCGACAGAGGACAGGTACTAGTATTAAGAGGGAATCAGGAAAGGTTCCTTGAAGAAGGTACGATTTTAGCTGGAGCTCGAAGGAAGTCAGAAGGCAGAGATGAGAATGGAAAGAATCCAGGCGTGGAAGGCAGCCAATGACGGTAACTTAATAAATGCTTTATCAATTGTAAGCACTTAATAAATGCTTTAGCTATCTATTTATCTGTGACCAGACCCGAAGAGCAGTCATTAATTATTCTATGCCTCTTGGAAAAAAGCTTCCTAGTAGAATGCTCCCAGGATCTGTATTTGCGGCTTTTATCATTTGACCTTTTTGTCAGAGGCTAAGATGGTTTCTCTCCTTTGCAGATGACAGAAAGCTGGGAAGGACAGGTAGATGACCACCAGGCTTCAAAAGAGCTTGGGAGGCTACAATGTTGGGTTGGATCTAATCAGATGAAACGTTGTAGGAGACAATCCAGAGTCTTACATTTGCCTTTTAAAATCAATATCACAAGTAGAAGATGGGGAAGGTTTAGCTAGATAACAGTTTGTCTGAAAAGATAATGGATTTGACTGGACCGAAAGCTCTGGATGAGTCAATAGTGTAATATGGCAGCCAAGAAAGCAATTGCAATGTAGGGTTAAATACAAACCCTCTGCTTGGCATTCAATGCTCCCTTCCTTGCCTTTCTAGACTTCTTAGACATCACTCCCCTCCACGCACTCTGGTGCAGCCATACTGGTCTACTTACAGTTGCTCACACACAATCCTTCATTCTCTTCTCTGTGCTTTTACCTGGCTGCCTCCCACCTCCTCACCTCCACCTCTTAGACTTCCCAGGTTCCTTCAAATGCAACTCAAAAGACAGCCTACAGCAGGAGGCCTTTCCTGCTCCCCTTAGGTACTGAAACCTTCTCTCTGAGGTTGGCTTGTATCTCCTTTGCATGTAAATAAATATATATAGATACAAAAATACATGTGAGGTCAAGAGCCATAAAGGATCTCAAGACCTTCTGGTCCAACTCCCTCATTTTACAGATGAGGAAACTGAGGCCCATAAAGGGGAAGTGACTTGCCCAAGGTCACATAGGTAGTAATCTTCAGAGTAGAATTTGAATCCACTTCCTCTGCCTTCAGACCCAGTGTTCCTACTGCTCTGCCACATTGCCTCCTTTGTTCGCTTATAGTTGTGTCCCTGGGTACAGTCTCTCTCTTTAACCAGACTAGAATTTCTTTCAGGGCCCCCTCTGGGCTGTCCATCTCAGTATCAAATGACTTTCCTGGACACCTATTCTGTACAGGGCCTTGTGTTCGCCATTGAGAGGGCTCCCAGTTGAGACCTTCCCCTCAGGGAACTTAGAGTCTAGTGGGACACATGGGACACACACGTGAAAAGAAAAGAAAAAGGAAACAGACAAATGGGACAGCTTTGAAAGTTAAGTGTTAATTTTATTGAAAAGGAAAAGTAAGTTATGTATAACAGAGGTTTATAGTTTTATGTACAATCCTTTCTGTTTTCCTTTGTATTTGGAAATGTTCATTTCACTTAGTGTTTGTTAAGTCCAGAAAAAAAAAAAGAAATGAAAAGAGAGAATTAACTATACCAAGAAACCTATACTTGGGGTATCTAGGTGGTACAGTGGATACAGTGCTGGGCCAGCTGTCAGGAAGACAAGTTCAAATACAGCCTCAGATGCTCACTAGCTGTGTGACCCTGGGCAAGTCACTTAACCTCTGTTTACCTCAGATTCCTCAGTTGTAAAATGGAGATAACAATAGCATCTACCTCCCAGGGTTGCTATAAGGATTGAATAGTGTAATATTTGTAAAGTGCTTAGCATAATGCCTGGCACACAGTAAGCACTTAATAAATGCTTGTTTCCTTCCTTTCTTCCTTCCTTCTTTTCTTCCTTTTCTTCCTTCCTTCCTTCCTTCCTTCCTTCCTCTTTTCTTTACTTCTTTCCTTCTTTCCTTCCTTCCTTCCTTCTTTTCTTCCCATGCTAAGTGAATGGTGAACAAGTGCCCTCTGGGGAGGTAGAAACAAGTGGGCTGGAATGGGCAGGAGGCTTTCCTGGAGAAATTTGAAAAGGGTTAGAATGAAAGAAGAAGGGATTGGGGTGGGGAGGAAAGGACAACATGAGCAGAGGCTGGAAAGGTAGAGGCAGGTTTAGGGGGACGGTGACTTTCTGGATCTAGGTGGAATGGAGACTCTGAAGGAAATTATTGGAGGAAGGGGTTGTAGTCTGACTTCCAGAGCCTGGAAGGTGGAAGCGCTGAGCACAGGCCTGAGCAAACAGTGGATGCTCGGGAAATATTTGTTAATTATCAATTAGCTTTTGGGGGAGGGGAGAAGGAGATGGTGCTAACACTAAAGTGTGATCAGCCCCGCACAAAGAACTGTTCAGTGTCCGTCATGCCCTTGAAAGGCCTGGGGCCTCAGGGCCGGACCTCCCAATGGAAAGTTACTTGCACCTGTGATAAACACAATGAACCCATTAGAGGAAAGCTTTGAGAACTGTGCTTTGATGAATGGGAAGGCAGAGAAAAGCACCTGGCTTAGCTCCCATATGGGCAATGGTTTATTTATCCTGATGATGTGGAGTCAAAGCCAAACATCACTGCTCACCTGGACCAGAACATTCTTTCTTCTGAAGTCTCTTCCATTTCTAATGAATGATGCCCCTCTCCCCTTGGACAGTCTATATTCTAAGGGCCTGCCCAGAGCCATGATTCTAGGTTCTAAAGTCCCCTCCCAGCTCTGACATTCTGTGTTCTAAGGGTCCTACCAGTTCTGACATTATGGGTTCTAAGACCTCTCCCAGCACTGACATTGTGGGTTCTGAGGCCCCTCTCCCAGCTCTGACATTCTGTGTTCTAAAGGCCCTCCCAGCTCTGACATCCTGTGTTGTAAGGCCCCTCCCAGCTCTGTAGTCTAACATTCTGTGCACTGAGAGCACTTCTAGCCCCCGTGTTTTATGTCCTAGATGGCAATATTCTACATTCTAAGATCCCTCCCACCCCTTACTTTTTTGTGCTCTGACATTCTACCCTATAAGGTGCTTTTCTATCTCTCACATTCTGCATCCTAACCCCTTGAGTAAATCACCTGAGCGCTTTCTGAATCTGTTTCCTCATCTGTGAAATGAGAGGGTCGGATGGATTGACCTCTAATGTCCCTTTCACTTCTAAATCTGTGATCCTTTCAGTCCCAGTGTTCCATGTGCCACATTTGGGGTCTGTAAGAAGGACTGTTATAAGTCACTATCGGCATACCAGCTGTAGCCACCTTCTTCCCTCTGCCCAGACTAAGAGCTAACCATCCTTACCCCAGTGAGGCTGATCTCTTCCTGACCACCCACTGATCTCCAGCCTTAGTGGCCCAAGACCCTTGGCCCACCTTCACCAGCTGGCCATCAGATATAGGTCAATATCTCTACTACTCAAAACCTGAACTCTCTCCCACAAATCATAACTACATACATATATGTGCACCTGAAAAAAAAAAACCAAAACTTCATCTTCCCTACCCGCTGCTGGTAGGACAGAGAGGTCATTCCTTCACTGACATAGCCTTCTCCCTATTAGTTCCCTCTGCTACCTGGCAAGGTGGGAATGAAAGGGAGGGGACTAGAAGTAGAATCCCAATAATAATAATAATGATTACTGATAATGAAAATATTTAAATAGCACTTTAAAATTTGGAAAAAATTTAACGTACATTATTTTGTTTAAGAACACAGAATGTCAGAGCTGGGAGAGGGACCTCAGAACCCAGAATTTTGTTTAAGACTCCCTGTGGGGTGGTTACTACAGCAAACTGAGGCTTGGAGAGATTAAATGACTTGTTCTATGTCATGCATCTATACAGGGGTTCTTACCCTGGGGTCCATGAACTTACTTTTTAAAAATATTTTGATATCTGTATTTCAACATAATTGTTTTCTTCATGATCCTATGTATTTTCTTTCATGCCTTTAAAAACATGGTTCTGGCGGGCAACTAGGGGGCGCAGTGGGTAGAGCACGGGCCCTGAAGTCAGGAGGACCTGAGTTCAAATCCGGCCTCAGACCAAACACTTGACACTTACTAGCTGTGTGACCCTGGGCAAGTCACTTAACCCCAATTACCTAAAAAATAAAAAATAAAAGTAAATAAAAACATGGTTCTGTTTACATGTACAGCCTATATCAGATTGTGCGCCATCTGGGGGAGGGTGGTGGAGTAGAAGGGGAGGAAAAATTTTAAACTCAAAAGCTTATGGAAGTGATTGTTGATAAATCAGAATAAAGTAATAAAAAAAAAAAGAAATGACAAGAAGGATAGTTTCAGGAAAGCCTGGGAAAACTTATGTAAGCAAAACTTATATGCAAAGTGAGCAGAACCAGGAGTATACCGTAATAGCAATATTGTACAATGATCAACTGTGAATGACTTAGCTATTCTCATTAATACAACAATCCAAAACAATTCCAAGGACTTATGGTGAAAAATGCTATCTACCTCCAGATAAAAATTGATGGAATCTGGAAATAGAAGCATACATTATTATTATTATTATTATTATTTTGTTGTTGTTGTTGTTGTTGTTTGTAACATGGCTAATATGGAAATATGTTCTGCATGACTTCACACGCATAATCTATATCAGATTGTTTGCCTTCTCAAGGAAAAGGGAGAGGGTGGAGGGAGAGAATTTGGAGCTCAAATCAAAAGAAAAAGCAAAAAGGTTAAATAAATAAAAACTTTTACATGTAAAAATTGAGAAATATTTAAAGAAATAAACACAAATATACTGGTAAAAAAATAAAATAAAAACATGGTTCTGGGAAGGGGTCCATAGGCTTCCTTCATTATAAATGCCAAAAAGGTCTAGAGTCTAGTTTTAGATGAAGAATTTGAACTCAGATCTTCCTTACTCAAAATCCATCACTCTAACCATGACTGAGAAATAAATCATAATCTAGGTGGGCCCTGCAAGAGAACTTTCCCAGCCCCTCTTAATGATTTGTTTTTGTTGTTCAGTTGTTTCAGTCATGTCTGACTCTTTGTGTCCCCATTTGGTGCTTTGCCATATCCTTCTCCAGTTCATTTTACAGATGAGGAACCTGAGGCAAACAGGGTTAAGTGACTTGTCCAAGGTCACACAGCTAGTAAGTGTCTGAGGCCAGATTTGAACTCAGGAAGATGAGTCTTCTTGACTCCAGCTCCAGCACTCTATGCACTATGGTGATCACTAGCTACCCCTCGTAATGATAGCGCTTTTCTATCCAGATCACCTTCCGTTTATACTGTACACATTTTGTAACTATGATTTTTTCACATGTTGTCTCCTTCCCTAAGCTTTCTGGGGACAGGCACTGTTTTTGCCTTTCCTTCTCCCTCCAGGGCTGAGCACGATGCTGGGCACATAGTAAGCACTAAATAAATACTTGTTGACTGACTGACTGACTGTCCAACTCTTAGCTCTTTGGTTGGTTTGGATTTTATCTGAAAGCTCAGATGGCCCTGGGGATTTCTAGAATCTTTTTCCTCTCCCTCTGGCCCCATCTGATCTAAGAGTCTGTTTCCCTATCTCTTATCAGCCTTTCCAATTGCCATCTCCTGCCCACAACCCTCCCCAGGCTCAGGCTGCTGGGGCAAGAGAGTCATACCAACACAGTCACCCACATCCTGGTTCTGCCTCCTCCTGTCTCTCCCTCATGACCAGGAGAACCACTTTCCTGAGGTCTCTTCAGGAACCCTGAGTCCTGGGGAGGGCTCCTTCCCCACCCTGATGCTGTGACCGTGAAAGAGATCTGCAGAGTCCAGGGCTCCCACAGGTCTGTAAACTCCTTGATATGGATCTTACCTCCAATAAGACAGATTGAAACCTTCCTTGTCTGCCAGCCCACCTCAAGATTCTCCTCCCCGTCCTCTCTAAGGGTGACATCCTTCCATTCGTGAATTCCGTGACTCTATTCTCTATGGTTTCCATTTTCTATGATTCTATATTCTAAGGTACCTTCAAGTGTTGACATCCTGTACTCTCAGGTTTCTTTCTCCTCTGACATTCTAAGGTCCCTCCCAGCTCTAATATTCTGTGTTCTAAGGTACCTCCCACCATAAATGTTCCGTGTTCCAAAGTTTCTTCCAGATGTGACATTCCATGTCCTAAGGCCATTCCAAGTTCTGACACTGTATTCTAAGCTCCTCTCTATCTCTGATAGTCTAACTTCTAAAGGTTTTTCCAGGCCAAAATGAAGCATAGTCAAGTTCTGAAAGCTTTTTATATACTTTAAAAGAATAGTAAGCTGCTTATTATAGAGACTGTGGTTTTAGGTACAATCTTCTTTTTTCTGTTCTACTACATGTCTAATAATGCTTGTTTTCTTTGGTATTTAAGTTCAGAAAAAAAATAAATTTTAAATAATAAATAAAGTTCCTTCCATCTCTAGCTAGATGCTCAAAGGCCCCTCCAGCCATGACATTCTGTGTTAGAAGGCCTTTTTCAGATCTTAGGTTCTTTTCAACACTTATGTTCTAGGATGAGATGAATCCTCCCTATTATCATTGCCTGAAACATTCATTTAACACTTAAAACAGACTGCCTTCTATGATTGCCTAATTGTGTTGGGTTTGTGTGTGCGTCTCTGTGTGTCTGAATGTTCATGACTGTGAGCTTCCAGGAGGCTGTGACTGTGAAAAAGAGCTGCAGACAAGCTAGGACGTCAGAAACAACAGACAGATAATAAGGGAAGACAAAGAAATGCCGAAGCCATGAGGACATCCAGCCAGATAAAAGGAATCAGCAGAGTGTCCAGGAAGAGGGATGGTCAAGAGGAGACAGAGAGGCCAGGCAAGGTACCGAGGAATCACAGGCCAGGAGGGGCCCGCATCAGATCTGGGGGAAGCAGAACGGGGCTGCAAAGCTCAGCAGACACAAGGGAAGGAAGTGGACAAGCGGGCGATTGCCCTGGGCCTCCCCCTTCACGGGGGAGCCATGTGCCAGTCAAGAGTCTTCCTAGTCTCTCAAGGGCATGAGCTGCTTGGGATTTAGTGAGCAGTCTGTGCAGGAGACAGACCCAAAGGGGAATAAATTTCAACAAGAAAAGTGACCTCATCTTCAGCTCATTTGGGGGGCCCTCGTGGGACAATAGAGTGACTGACTCTTTAAGTCAGAAGGGTCTTCAGAGACTCAGCGATCGACCATCTGCTCCCATCCATACCTACAGCATGCCTAGTCACTGGTCAGTCTGCTTCTGCTTAAAGCATCCCTCCCTCCATTGAGCTCCAGGCTAGCTCTCATAGACGCAGCAAGGTGATGCAATGGTGAGAGCGCTGGGCGTGGAGTCAGGAAGACCTGACTTCAAATCCAGCCTCAGACCCTTCCTAGCTCTGTGACCCTGGACAAGTCACTTAAACTCTGTTTGCCTCAGTTTCCTCAAATGTAAAATGGGGATAATAATAGCACCAACCTTACAAAGCTGTCATGAAAGATCAAATAAGATAATATCTGTAGAAAGCTAGCACACAGGGGCAACTAGGTGGTGTGGTAGATAGAGCACCAGCCCGGAAGTCAGGAGGACCTGAGCTCAAATTCAGCCTCAGACCAGATACTTGACAATTACTAGCTGTGTGACCCTGGGCAAGTCACTTAACCCCAATTGCCAAAAAAAATAAATAAAGTTAGCACACAAAGTTAGCATTTAATAAATGTTTGTTTCCATCCCCCCCACTCCCTCCCCCCTGCTGTACTTCCTTTCATTAATATGATAATAATGTTGTTTGTTATTGTTCAGGCATGTGACTCTTCATGACTTCATTTCTTTCTTCAGCTATTTTACAGATAAGGAAACTGAGGCAAACAGGGTAAAGTGACTTGCCCAGGGTCACACAGCTAGGAAGTATCTGAGACCAGATTTGAACTCATGAAGATGTGCTTTCTTGACTCTAGGCCTGGCACCCTATCCACTGCATCATCTAGCTGTTCCAGTGATAATAATAGCTAGCCTTTATATAGCATTTTAAGGTTTGCAAACATTTTACATGTGTTACCTCATTTGATCTTCCCAACGACCCTATGAGGTAAGTGCTATTATTATCCCCATTTTACAGATGAGCAAACTGAGCCAGAAAGAGGTCAAGTGACTTACCCAGGGTCACACAACTGGTGACTGTCTAAGGCAGGATTTAAACTCCAAATTTCACACCCTTTTCATCACAACATTTGGCTACTTAAACTTGTTAGGAAGCTTTTCTGACTTCAAGCCTCAGTCTGCCTGAGCCCCAAGTGTCTCCAGATCTGACACAACACCTCGTGCTGGCCCCACTCAGGTACTGCCTGTCGGGCTGGGTCAGCGGTTCCTTCTGTTGCTGTGCCAGTCTCTGATATGTGGCCAGGCTCTGCTCCTTCCTCTTTTCTACTTCATCGTCTGGACCAGACATTTATCACATGGCACAATCTCTGCACCCGCAAGTGTCAGCCCAACCCTTCGGTGGGGGCTTCCTGACCTTAGCAGAGTCAGATCATGCCTCCAAGGGCTTTGATAGAAGCCTGAGGGAAAGGAGCAAGCCACCTGGAGTGTGTCTAGAATGGAGGATGACATTTAAATAATGCTTTGAAGTTACCTATGCTATCAAGGGCTGGCTGTGTATACAAAATGGTTTTTGTTTTATTTTGTTTTTCTTTCTTTCTTTCTTTCTTTCTTTCTTTCTTTCTTTCTTTCTTTCTTCTTTTTTTTCTTTTCTTTTTTTTTTTTTTTTTGGTGAGGCAATCAGGGTTAATTGACTTTCCCAGGGTCACACAGCTAGTAAGTGTCTGAGTGTCTAGTGTCTGAATCTAGATTTGAATTCAGGTCCTTCTGACTCCAGGGCCAGTGCTCTATTTACTACACCACCTAGCTACCCCTGTGGGTACATAGTGTGGCAGGGAAAACTGGAATTGGCCCCAGTGTTCCTGGGTTCAAATTCTACTTCACATAAATACCATGTGAAACTATGGGCAAACCATTCAATTCAGTGATTTGGTTTTCTCACCTGTAAAATGAGGATAAAAATACTTGTGATACCCACCCTACACTGTTATTGTGAGTCAAGCACTTTACAAGACTTATGTGTTATAGAAATAGGAGTTATGTTTTGAGTCTGTTTTTTTTTTAACTCTAGTTTGAAAATTGTGGTTTCCATAGGCACAAGAGAATCCAAAGTGCTTGGAAACCATCGACTCAGTGGCTAATTAGATGTCCCCTAAACTTTCTAAATGACATCTCATTTTCCCCAAGCCTGATGCCTCATCTTATGGGCCATGCTCTTTGTAACTAGGTATGCTTCTGTCTCCTCATTTCTTCCATCATGGTTTTAGCTGTCACAAGAGTTTGAGACCCACTGAGGCAGTAAAGATACACAGCACATTCTTTAGTCAGACACAGACACAGAAAAGCAGTTTACTTGAGGGAAGAAGCAGTTTCAAGGAGTAGGACCCCTGTCAGCAGAGAAGACAGCTGACCATGTATTCAAGGGAGAACTAACCCTGGGAATTAAGAATTGAGTAGTAGAAAAAAGCAGATGTTGGGAGGGAGCCCAACTGAGCAACCCACTTATTATGTCCTAGGACAGAGCTACATAAGAACCCTGTGGGAGAAGAAGGACTTTGAGGCTTACAATATGGAAGACATGAGTTGCCTTGACCACATGGGTTCCCTACATATGTGCCTCATCTATGCTATACTCTAAATTTATGCCCACTTTTCCCATGGATGCTGTAATATATTTGTGGAAGAGTACATCCCAATTTTGTTTTTGGTTGCTTTTTTATCCCCCCCAGTGGCAGGAGGCAATTTTTTTAGTTACTATTGTTACTATGTTATTTTAATAAATGCTCTTCCTTTGAGCTAATTATAGCTACCGCCTGACAGCTAACAAGCTCACTAATGTGGGCATAGGAGCCACGGTTTGAGGAATGCATTCCCATAGGGTACTCTCTTAAAATCTTGAGGAAACAGTCACTCTCTGGGGTACTCAAGTACAAGTTGGAAGAGAGAGCAGAGAGAGAACACACGATATTAACAACTCACATTCCTATAAAACTTTATAAAATTCCCTAAGCCACGGCATCCCCAAAAGCTAGTTCAATAACAAAAGCATAACATCACGAATGGGGAAGTGGTGGTGGTTGGTGGTGGTGGTGTTCTATGTGCTCATCAGGTAATTTCTCAAGTATTTTGTTCTGTTTGGAATATTGTATTTTAGGAAACTGCAGAGCATCCAGATAGAGGAAACCAGGGCAGATCAAAGGGTCTATAGATCATGCCATATGAGGATCTGTTGAAAGAACTACCCATGCTTACCCTGAAAAAAATAAGACTTGTGGGGAGGCGGGGTTAAGAAGAGTAGGGGGGAACTTCATAGCTGTTTTCAATTATTTGAAGTGCGGTCATATGGAAGTGAGATTAGATTTGTTCTCCTTAGACCCAAAGGATGGAAGTTGGAACACTGAGAAGAAGTTGCAGAGAGATCGATTTCATCTCAATATAAGGAAAAGATCCCTAGAAATTAGAGCTGCTCAAAAGTATGGGGATGCCTCAGTGAGTATTGACTTCCCAACAGTGGTGTGCTGGTAAATAATTTAACTACCAGCTCTCTGAAGAAGAAATGTATTCGCTGCACTCTTTCAAATTTGATCTGTATTATTAATATTTTCTCCATCACTTTCTTAGGTCTAGACTGTCAATAAAGTAATAAATCAAGCCCCGATTTGTAGCAGATTTGCTGAGGTGTAAATGTTGACACTGAAAATTTAACAATCAGCTGTCTCCAGCCAGTTCAAGCTGGTTCTGGTATGCCTCTGATTCCTAACCATCAGAAGTTATTAAGTGAACCAGTCATATTTATTTTGTATATATTCATATATACTTATTATATTAGAAGGTAAGCTCCTTGAGGGCAGGGATGATTTTGCTTTTGTCTTTGTATTCCCACAGTCTTCCACAAGCTTGGTATATAGTAGTAAATATTTGTTCATTGATTGATTGTAAAGGTAATTCTTGGCCAGGTATAAGTGGACCTCTGAGGTCTCTTCTAACTTTTAGCTCCCGCACTTCTCTCTGGCCCTCAGTTTCCCAAAATGATAAAGTAGGACTAGATGACTTCCAAGGCCCCTCCCTCACTTGACATTATCTATTTTAACCATCAATGAAGTCTTCACCCATCACTTTCAGCCATTGGATAACACAAACCTGTGTTGCTCAAATAACTGGTCTACACGAGCTAATATTTATCCAGGGTTGGTTTCCTTTGGCTCAGGTTGCCAGGGGGCCAGTGTTTGCTCAGATGTTTGTTCTGGCCCAGGGCTCCCCACACCTTTCCCTGGCCAAAGGACCTTGTTTGCATCCATCTGTGTTCTGGGAGATGGATGAGGGGACCTTGTATGTCAGGCTAGGAGGAGTAGATTGTGGGATCCAGCCAGTGTACACAAATATGTAAAGCTCAAGGGGGCTGTATCAGGAGTCACTGGTCTTGAAGCACACTAGCTCAAAAAGGAAGGAGTATTGAGCACCCCCTCCTTTCCTAGCCTCCATCCTGACCCTAACCTGTTCACCTGGGAGACCATGTATCCCAATCAATCAATCAATCAAAAAGTATTTGTAAAGTCCTTCCTTCAAATAACTTATGTTCTAATTGGGGAGACAGCCTGCACAGAAATAAGTGCATAAGGTACAGACAGAAGAGATACAAGGTAGTCTTAAAGGGGAAGGCACCAAGAGCTGGAGAGTCCAGGCAAATGTTCCTGGGAAAAAAAAAAAAAGACTGCATATCAGCAGAGCCTTAAAGGAAGCCAAGGATTCTAGATCTTCATTTTACAGAAGAGAAAATGGAGGCAGATCAAGGGAAAGACTCTTAGGTGCATAGGTTCTTTGTAAGAAGTAGCAAAAATGATAGATTCAGAGAAACCTGGGAAGACTTGTATGAACTAATGCAAAGTGAAGTGAGCAGGACCAGGAGACCAATTTATACAATGACAAAAATAATATAAATTAAAAAGAAACTTTGAAAGACAAGAACTCTTACTAATGCAATGACCAATCATGACTTCTGAAAATAGATGGTGCAACATGCTTCCCAGTGCTTGGCAGAGAGGTGATGAACTTGAGGTGCAGAGTGAGACTAACATTTCCAGACTCAAGCAATGTTTAGGATTGTTTTGCTTGACTCTGCTTATGTGTTACAAAAAAAGCTTCTCCTTATGGTATGGTGATTGGGGTGGGGCAGCAGGGGACCATGAGTGAGTTGGTTGCTGGGAAGAGGGGGGAGAGAGTGGGTGGGTAGTGATGCAAAAAAGCCCTCCCAAATTAGCTTAAATCTATTGTTTCTATGTCTCCACACCCAAGTTTCTCCTCAGCCTGGAAAGTTGAAAGGACACAACAGGCACACAGATAAGTAGATACAAGGTATACACTAACTAAATGCAAGTTGATTGCATGAAGAAAGGAGCCCTAACCAATAAGGAGATCAGGAAAGGCCCCTTGTAGGAAATGGTACTTAAATTTACTCTGAAGGGAGCTGGAGATTTCAGGAGGTAGAAGTTAGGAGGGAGGGCATTTCAGGCATGATGAATAACCTTTGCAAAGGTTTGGACATGGCAGATAGAAAGCTATTTACAGGGGACAGAAAGTAAGGCAGTTTGTCTTAACTGAAGGGTATTAGAGAAAGGTAGGCTGGAGCCACGTTGTAAAGGATTTTAAATGCCAAGCTTAGGAGTCCAGAGGTGATCCTAGAGGCAGTTAGGGAGCCCCTGGAGCTTCTTGTGCAGGAGAGGAACAATAGGAAAGTGATTTGCAGGAAGATAATTTAAGCAGTTGTGTAGAGGATGAATGAGAGAGAGGACAGATTGGGGGAAAGGGAGATAAGTTAGAAGGCTATCTATCGCTTTAGACCAGGTGAGAAGTGATAAAAATCTAAAATAAGATGGTGGCTATGAGTGGAGAGAAGAAGGCACACTGTATGCAAAGATGTTATGGAAGTAGAAGCCACAACTTGGCAACTGGCTAGGTATGGGAGAGTGAGGAAGAGAAAAACCAAGGATGCATCCAAGGTTGTGAACCTAGGAGAATAGTGATGCCCTAGACAGAAAGAGAAATTAGGAGAAGAGGTGGGTTTAGGGGATGTGGGCCTGGAGTTAAGGAAACTGAATAAGGCAGGATGTGTGGATTTGGAAACCATCTTCATAGAGATAATAACTGGACTCTCTGGGAGCTAATGAGATCACCAAGTGAGGAGAGGAAGAGAAAAGGGCTCAGAAGAGTCTTCACACAAAGGAAATGATAATCCCACAAAGGAAACTGAGAAGGAGCAGTCAGGTGGGTAGGAGGAGGACCAGAGGAAAGCAATGTCACAAAATCCAAGGGAAGTTCACGTAAAAAAAAAGTCCCATTTGTGAAGTGCAATTATGGGTCAATAATATGGCGTGCCAGCTCGAAAAGCCCATTCAATCTTAGGTGAAGGCAGAAAGCCATAATGTCCAGAAGGAGATGACAACCTCCCTATCTTCTGCCTTGGTTGGACTATCTATGGAGCATCACATTCAGGTCTGTGGACAGCAGTTTAAGAAGGACTTTTACAAGCAGAGAAGGGCATTCAGCACAGTGAGGGTATTGGAACATGCCAGAGGAGGATCAGTCAAAGAGACGGGAGACATTTAGACAAGAGTAAAGAAGGGAAATACAACACGTCTTCAAATAGTTGAAGAGCTGTCATGCGGAACTAGGATTCCTTGTGTTTTTCTTGGCCACAGGCAAGTGGACAGAACTAGAAATTGTAAAGAGCCAGATGGTACATTGCTTTGAGGACAAGTCTGATGACCCATAGAGCAGTCCAAAAGTGAAATGAACTGCCCTTGAAGTCAGTGGTTTCCCCTTCACTCAACCAAAGTTGGATAACCACTCACTGGTTGTAATATCTGTTCCTAAATGGCTTGTCATTTCCCCATGTGTCTCCTAGAAGAGCCTACCTCCAATCCCAACTAACCCCTTGTTCCTTTAGGACAGAAAGTGAGGGTCACATCAGCTCATATATGGAAAGATACAAAGATAACTCATGGCAGGCAGACTGGAAAGTGCTGGCTTCTCAGGATGAGCAATTAAGAAGCACTGGATAGATCGTGGTTTGAGTCCTTTGGGCTCAGAAGATACATTGTAGGATGTGCAGATGTCTTTCAGCAGTGTAAACTGGGGTGTGCTGACCGCTTTCTGCATTGTCTGCAGCTCTGCCGCCACATGTCCTCAAACCTCTCATCTCTGTCAATAATAATGGCCGGTATTTACACAGTATTGTAAGGTTTGCAAAGCGTTCCACATGTGTTATTTCATCTAATCCTCCCAACAACTCTGTGATGTATGGTCTCTCATTGCCCCCATTTTACAGATGAGGAAAGTAAGGTTGAGAGATGTTGAATGACTTGCCCAGAGTCACACAGCTAGGGTTTGAGGCAAGATTTTCACTCAGGTGTTTATGACTGTGAGTCTAACATTCTATCCTCCATGCCACCTTTCTGTGTACACCAGTTCCATGCCTCCCTGCCTTGAAAGACTTGCCAAACTTTTAAAATGGAAGCACCCCAATACGAAATGACATGGCCATGCTGCGGAGCTATCTGCAGACTCATGAGAAACACAGTTCAATGAATTTTCACATCTATGAGCATTGTGGGAATATGGGGGTGGGGGCAGATAGGTGGCACAGTGGATAGAGCACTGGCCCTGAGGTCAGGAGGACCTGAGTTTGAATCCAACGTCAAGACACGTGCCACTTACTAGCTGTGTGACCCTGGGCAAGTCACTTAACCCCATTGCCTAGCCAAAAAAAAAAGGGAATATGGGATCCATCCATGGACACCCCATTACATCTGTCATCCTCGGAACCTGGAACAGAGCACTACGTAAGTGCTTCATAAATGTTTGATGAATATTTGCTGAATGGTTATCAAACTAGCTGTATATGAGCCTCAAGATTCTTCTGTTTCCTCACCTGGAAGATGAGGGAGCTGGGCTAGAGAGCCTCTAGGCCTCTTTCAAATCTGACATTCTGCCTTCTATGGTTCCTTCCAGCCCTTACATGCAATGTTCTAAAATCTCTCCCAGAAGTTCTAGCTGGCAAAAGTTGTCTCCTTTCCCCAAACCTGTAGCTCTCCCAAGGCACTGTCCAGTCCCCTAAGCCAGGGAGCCTGTTGTGGGCACAATGGTGCCTCTACTTCCACAGCACAGTGTCAGAACAGTGAGCTGGAAAACAAAATTGTCAGATGCTGGGCCCCATCCAGAGCTAGGAACTTTGGGATGCACCCAGACAGGAGGGTCCTTGCTCCTTGCCAACCTCAAGGCACAACAAGGCTATAAAAAGATGATGGTCAGTGGCTTTGCCTGGGAATGTGGGCCAGGACACTGTTTATTTGGATAAGGGCTAGGAATCACGGACTAAATTATCCCCAAATATCTTAAATTGCCTAGACCTTTGGCTCTTGGTTGAGAATCACCCTACCTCAGCAAAAACATAATTGTGTTCTCTATCACCTACAGGTCCGAAAGTCTCAAGAACCTGCCCCATAATGCTAAATTACAGGGCTCCTAGTGGAGGTGATGTTCAGGGGCTCCCCATCACAAAAGCACAGGATCACAGAGTCACATGTCTGGAAGAGACTCCAAAGGCAATCCAATCACTCAATAAGTCAACTACTCAGGCAACTCCCATTTATTCAGCATCTACTATGTGCCAGGCACTATACTAAATGTTGGGGATATTAAAAAAAAAACAACAATCTATGTTCCCAAGGAATTCACATATGAAAAAAAGGACCTCTAATATTTCTAATAAATAGTCGCCCAGACTTTACTTAAGGACCTTCTATGAGGTATAGGGGAGAGGACCCCTTTGAGGCAGCACCTTCCACTTTTGGACAGCCCTAGGATCAAAAAGAAGGGTGATCTCCTTTCCAGGAGACCACCCTTCATACTGTTGAAGACAGCTATTGTGCCCCTCTCAGTCACCTCTGCTCCAGATTAATCATCCCCAGTCCTCTCAACTAACCATTGTATGACAAGTTCTCCCATCCCATCACAGCTTAGTGTCTGCCTCCTTAATCTCTGTCTCTCTGTCTCTGTTTCATTATCTCTCTCTCTTTTTTGGGAGGGAGGATTCAAAGCTATAATTTCATTGGTATAGTACCTATAATTGGTATAGATCTATAATTTCATGCCCTCCCAGTGAGAAAACTCTCTCCATCAATGGGACATTGTTACCCGTTCTGAAACGTATGGCCTAAAAAGAGTTGCTTGGGACATTGAGAGTAGGAGGTATAGAGGGGATTCCCTGTTCAAGAACAGGTTGGATCCCATGTCCTCCAAGCTTCCTTCCAGCTGTAAATCATGCCACTAGCCTCCTCCGAAACCTCATCTCCCTGACTTTCATCATACCCTCACTCCTCCTTGCAATGTGGTTTCCCTTCCTCCCTGTCTATCCAAATCCTAACCACCCTTCAAGGCTCATCTGCAACACAGCCCCTTCTGTGAAGGCCTCCTTGATCTCCACTGCAGCCAGGAGTGACTCCACTTCACCACTTAGCCTGTACTCACCAGAAAATGGTTCTCACTTTGTTGTTCTATGTTATCTCATGGTTTCCTGCATGAGTCATATCTCACCAACTAGATCATATCTAAAGTTCTCAGGGAAGGGAGTATGAGTGCTCCCCCCATCTCCCTGACAGACTTACAGAAGCTCAGAGATAGAAGGGCCTTCGGGGGCCACTCAGTCCAGCACATGCCTGAATACGAATCTCCTACATGACTTGACCACAGGCCATCCAACCTTCTCCGAGACCTCTCGTGATAGGGAACCCACTGCCTCCTCAAGTGGCCCATTCTACTGTCAAGACACTCTGAAATGTTCAGAGCTTTCTTCTTATTTTGAGCAGAAATCTCCTTCTCCAGAAATCTTGACTTGAGATCATTGGACTTAGAGATGGAAGAGATGTCCAAATATATTTTACAGATGAGAAAACTGAGGCCCAGAAGTGAACTGATTTGCTCAAGGTCACACCAGTAGTTAATGACTGTGCTTGCATTCTTGCTAGGTCTTCTGACTATGTATCCAGGCTCTTAGTATACTATCCTTTAGCTTCCCCTCCCATCTAGTTCTGCCCTCTGGGCCAAGCAGACCAAGTCTATCTTCCCATCATAGTCCTTCAAATACTTAAATACTTAATACTTAAATTACTTAAAGACTGTATATATATTTAAAGACTGTATCTAACCCTTCCTCCCCGCTCCTAGTCTTCTCCTCTCTAAGCTACCCAGCCCTAAGTTCTTTGGCCCATCTTTCTATGGCCTGGTTTCCAGCCCTCTCTCTCACCACTTGGGTTGCCCTTTCTGTCCAGCCTTCCAGCCATCTGCCTGAGGCATTTGCCTGCTACCACTGCCCTCAATACCCACTGTAACAGACCTCCAGAATCCGTGTACCAGTCCTCAGAAAGTTCATGTGCTGAACTTTGAGACTCCCACTCTAGGTCCGAGCAGGCTGGGTTGGAGTCTGAGTGGGTACAAATTGACTCAGCTCACTATATCTAGTCAGCCCCCAGACCATGCTTCACATCCTAGCCAGGATTCTCCTGGGACATCTGGCCATCTGCTCCACCTATACCTCTCCCTTCCTTTCCCTCACTTTCCACCTCTTGCCCTGGGCATGATAATCACATCAATAGTGTCACTGCTTCTGAAAAAAATGACCCATCAGTGGCCTGCTCTATGGGACTCTCAGCATCTTTATGACTTCCCTGACCTGATCACCCCTTAGCCATTACACCTCTACTTTTGCTGTCTTTCCAATTAGAATATAAGCTCCTTGAGGGCAAAGGCTCTCTCACTTTTTGCATTTGTATCTTCAGCATGGAGCACAGGGCTGGGCACATAAAAAGTACTTAATAAATGCCTTTTCATTCATTCATTTATTAATTTATTCACACCCTAGCATGTCAATGCCAGCCTCTGGCATGGGACTAGGCACACAGCAGGCACTCAGAAAAAGACATATTGCCTTCAACAGTAAGTGGATCTGATAACTCTGCCCCAGACCATTAACAGCTCTAAGGCCATGAGCAAGTAGAACTGGTTCTCCCCCCACCAAGTGCCCCTTGAGGATGGAGACAGTAAGAGATTCTGCCAGGTCCTGGGATGCCTCAGCACACTGACCCCCAGGACTGAGAAAAGGAGAGGGAACAGAGGGCCATTTCATCCACTGACTATTTAGAAACAAGATCCCACCCAATCCCTCTGGACCTCTTTAGCCAGGGCTTCTGGTTTTCTTGAATCTAATTAGCATGAATTAGCTGTGGCTCAGAGACTGCAGGGCTGGGAGCCCAAGGCTCAGACCTCTCTGTCTTGTGTTTGGAAGCTGCATCTCACCACAGGTGAGTTCTTTGCTTGTTCTCCAGATCTGTGCTTGGCAGCTGTGTGTGTACCCAGACTGCCTTGGAATCTGGCACCCTCCTGGGCAGCAAGCTTCCATCTGTCCACTCCAAAGATAACAGAGAGGGCAGAGTGCCCCAGGGCAGGAGATGATCAGACACAAGGCACAGTGGAACTTGGTATCCTTGGAATCCATAACTGACTTCAGTTCACACCCCTCATATAGATGCCAAGGACACCACTACTCAGGAAGGAGCTTCAACCGAAGTTGAAATGAGGAGACCCAATTGGGATTGTCTGGTTAATGGAAGAGCCATGGACCATATATGACCTTGTGGTATCTCCTTCACCCTTAGGGAGTCATTGAATCATGATATATCTCAGAAGTCAACTAGTCTAACCCATACTTGAGCAAGAACCCCTTCCATAATCATCCAGCAAATTCTTAAAGACCTCCAGTGATGAGAAGCCCACTACCTCCTGAGCTAGCCCACTTCACTTTCAGACCCCTCTAGTTATTATGAGGTCAGCTAGGCAATATAATAGTTACAATGCCAGGCCTGGAGTCAAGAAGACCTGAGCTCAAATCTGGCTTCCAACATTTACTACCATGTGACTCTGGAAGTCACTTAATCCTTTTTGCCTCAGTTTCTTTACTGGAGAAGTAAATGGCAAACCACTCTAGTAGCTTGGCTAAGAAAACACCAAATGGGGTCGCAAAGAGTTGGACATGAGTGAAATGACTAAACAACAATAAATTATTAAGAAATCCTTCCTTCCATGGAATCAGAATCTACCTCTTTGTAATTCCCATCCATTGTTCCCAATGTGATCTTTTTTGACCAGGTTGAAAAGTCTGCTCCTTCTTACACATGTGACAGCTGTACAAATATTTAGAGACAGTCTGACCTTCTTCTCCAGAGTCAATCATGCCAAGGTCACCCTCCAAAGAGGGGCCCCTTCTTTCTGGGGAGTTAGCACAATGATACATTGGGACCTGTGCTGCCCAAGTGTGAGCCCCAGACTGTCTGTGTGACAGGGGCAGGTAAACAATACAATACCCCTTTATTAAGTGGCTGCTATATGCTAGACCTTGCCCAAGGCTATACATGAAGGAGGCGAAGATTAACATACAGCGTCACTCTGACAGGTCCACCTACCTACCACTTAAGAATATAAAACCACCACACATGTGACACTCACAGGATAAGGCAGCATATGCTAAGTGCCCACAAGTAAGAAAGATGGTAAGAGCTAAAGAGGGACAAATCAATCTGGCACACATCAATTAGGTATGTACAAGGCACAGAGGATGCAAAAAAAGGGACACTGTTGTCCTTGAGAAACAACACCCAGCCTCCTGAGGGATCTCCCTCCATCCAGTCTCTCCCCTCTGAAATCCATCCTCCATACCACTGCCAAATTGATATTCCTAAAGCATAGGGATGATCGCATCATTCCCCAGCTCAAGAAAGCTAGTCACTCCCCACTGTCTGTGGAATAAAATACAAACCTCTCTCTATTTGGCATTTAAAGCCCTTTGAAATGGAGCTCCAGCCTGTATTCCAGTTCATTCTCTCTCTCTCTCTCTCTCTCTCTCTCTCTCTCTCTCTCTCTCTCTCTCTCCTCTCTCTCTCTCTCCCTCCTTTCTCTCTCTCTCCCTCCCTCCCTCCCTCCCTCTCTCCCTCCCTTCTTTCTGTGTTTTATTCATCTGGATGTTACTTTCCCATCTCCATGTCTCTGAACAGGCTGTTGCCTGCGCCTGAAATTCTGTCCCTCATCACTTCTACCTAGTAAAATTCTGAGCTTCCTTCAAAACCCAGACTCAGTAATATCTCCTACAGGAGGCCTTTACCCACCCACCTGTGGTAGAAATTACTTTGTACATCTTCTCTATATTTTTTGTATATATTTATCTGTGAAGATATTTCTCTACAGAAGAATAGAAGCTCCCTGAGGGCAGGGGCTATTTTGCTGTTGTCTTTGTATCACCCAGCAATGGTACACTGGCTAGAGAGAGAGCGTGTCTTGAAGTCAGGATGGCTGAGGTTCCAGTCCCACCTTTTAGTCTTACTAGCTGTGTGACTCTGGACTCTGGACAAGTTCATCTCTCTGTGCCCCAGGCATCATCACTGCAGAACAGCTGTCCATCTGCATTGTGAATCAGAGTTATGGCAGCACCCTCAGTGGAAAGTTCATTGATAGGGCAGCTAGGTGGCACAGTGGATAGAGCACCAGCCCTGGATTCAGAAGGACCTGAGTTCAAAACCAGCCTCAGACATATAACACTTACTGGCTGTGTGACCCTGGGCAAGTCACTTAACCCCAATTAGTGGCCCACTGAAAAGCCCCCACTCCAAAATAATCCTCTCAAAATTTCCCCAGTAGTGTTTTCCTCCAGTTAAAGGGTTACACTGTTAACGACAAACTTCTTTCACCCCCATTCTTTCTAGAGCCCCACCGCCAACACTTTGGGGGAGGAAAGGCAGGAAGCCCAGTTTCTCCACCAGTTGCCCCTTACTGCCCATTGCTAGGAGGAGGGTGGAGGCTGGAGGCTTTGAAGGCACTGCTTGCCTCCCCTCCCCCTCCACAAGGAGAGGGAGACTTCCTTACCATCTGAGCTATTCCAAAGTGGAACAGCTGGCTCAGAAGAGAGACCTCCATGGAGGTCTTCAAGCCAAAGCTAGGCATAACCACTTAACTGGGTATGTGGAAGAGGAAGGGGATTCCTCA
Organism: Phascolarctos cinereus; assembly: GCF_003287225.1. Taxonomy (NCBI): domain Eukaryota; kingdom Metazoa; phylum Chordata; class Mammalia; order Diprotodontia; family Phascolarctidae; genus Phascolarctos; species Phascolarctos cinereus. The sequence continues at coordinate 368,706,159 of NW_027556098.1, read as the reverse complement.
CACAGGGTTTTGGACTAGATGGCCTTACCATCTGTGGAGATTCTGACTCAGGGAAGGCCAGATCGGGCTGGCCTCCTCGGCCTCCTCCTACTCTTCAGGTCAGTTGGAAACAGCTGCCACCTTCTCTCGAAATTAGTGGCCCACTGAAAAGCCCCCACTCCAAAATAATCCTCTCAAAATTTCCCCAGTAGTGTTTTCCTCCAGTTAAAGGGTTACACTGTTAACGACAAACTTCTTTCACCCCCATTCTTTCTAGAGCCCCACCGCCAACACTTTGGGGGAGGAAAGGCAGTGATTGTCACTCCCATTTTACAGATGAAGAAAATGAGGCCCAGGGAGGGGATGGGAGCCCTAGCATTATAGATTTAGAGCTGGAGAGGATTGTGGAGGTCTTCGAGAACAGCCCCCTCATTTTACAAAGGAGGCCACTGAGGACCCCAGAAGTGGTATTATATAAGCAATAAATGGATGAACTAGGATCTGAACCCTGTCTGTCTCCAAATTAATCAATCAATAACCATTTATTAATCACCCATTCAGTCAGCAAGCATTTATTAAGTACTTATTATGCCCAGACAATATCCTAAGCACTGGAGAAACAAAGATAGTCCCTGTCCTCAAAGGGCATACATTCTCTCGGGGAAGACAAGCTGAGTATAAATAAGTATATACAAGGTACCCAGGAGCCATGCAGCTGAGCTGTGGTTGAACAGGGACTCAGTGACATCTCACTCCCTAGTCCAGTGCCCTTAGATAACCTCTACACACCAGCATCATGAACGAGCTGGGAGTGGGATGCTTTGACTGGGGAAGGAGAGGTAGTACAGAACCTGGTGCATCCCTGAGGGAAGGCTGGGAGGGGGTGGGATGAACAAGGGACCCCGGACAGATTAAGAAGAATTGAACGCCCTCATTATTACAAGGACCATCCTCAGCATTTCCAGCCAATTCTATTCAATTCAGTTCCTTTCCACAAACATTTATTATCTAGTAAAGTACCTGAAGATGCCTAATCCTGGTTTTACCACAAAATCCTTGTGTAATCTTAAATGAATTACTCACTTCTCCCTTGAGATTTCAGTTTCCCCCTAGTGAAGGTCTTTGATTTAATGATCTCTAAGCACTTCCAACTTTTAGAGATGGTCGATTTTCTAATGTTTTTGGTACTAAGGTACCCCCAGCCTTGACATTCTGTGTTCTAAGGTCCCCCCAATTTGAAGTTGTGCTAAGGCCCCTCCCAGCCCTTCTGTGTGCTCCACCTCCTGCCAGCTGACATTTTATGTATTAAAGGACCTTCCCAACTCTAAATTCTATATTCTAAGGTCCCTTCCAACTCTGAGATTCTGTGTTCTATGTTCCTTTCCAGCTCTAATGTTCTACGTGATGTAGGCCTTCTATTTCTCATACTCTGTGTTCTGTGTTCCTTCCAGCCCTAACATTTGGTGTTCTATAATCTCTTCCAGCTGTGACATCCTGATTCCGTGCGCTAGCCTAGTTCTATGGCATCAAGAAGGCATGGGCACCTGGGGGGTGTTGCAGGACAGCTGAGGGACACAAACATTGGCAATGCAAAAGGGAAAATTTATCTCAGGCCAACCTGGAATGAGCATTGTCTAAGGAGACCTTCAGTTGGGCTGGGAACACTCACTGCCTTCCTCCTCCCCTTGCATCCCATCATGTTCACTGCCAGCATCCCTTAAGGGCTCTAACTCAAGCCACAGAAACCTCAGAACCTCAGACTCCTAAGCCTAGGGCACCCCCTACAGGAAAGGCTGGGCAAAGCCTTATATTTTAATCCACGCTTTTCAAAGGGATGTGATGTCACAACCATTCCCCATCCCTACAAGACTTCACAGAACAAACCTCAAAGAAGGTTGAAGAGGCATTATGATCCTCATTTTACAGATGAGGAAACTGAAGCCCAGAGAGCATTAGCAATTTACCCGAAGTCATTCAGCAAGTTAGAAACAAAGGAAGGTCTTCTCTGAACAGTGGAAATAAAAGGGGTTGGGGGAGACAGTTTAATTAAGTAAAGTTTTGGGAAGGCTGACTATAGACGAGTGCCAGAATCAGTTCTAACTGGCTGCCTTGAGAGAGTTGGAAAAAGACAGCAGCTATATTGGAGAAGCTGATGGGTCCCTCTGGTCTGGCATTAGGGAACTAGGTAAGTGGTTAGTAGCCATCCCACTGACTAATAAACCCCAGGGGAGGTCAAGCACCCCAAGACATTGGGAAAAAAAACACAGTTAAGTAAAACTAATCAATACATTGAAGATATCTGACAATGTATTCCTAATTTCACACCTGTAGATTACTCTCTCTCTCTCTCTCTCTCTCTCTCTCTCTCTCTCTCTCTCCCCATTGGTATTTAGATTTTGAGATCAAAGAGATCTTAGAGGTCATCCAGTCCAGTCCTCTTCAACTTTACAAATGAGGAAACTGAGGCTCAGAGAGGTTAAGTGACTTGCCTTAAGTCTTACAGCTAGAATCATCTGAAACAAGATTTGAAACCTGGTCTTGTTGTTTCAAAGTCTAGCACTTTATCCACAATTTATTTCATCATTACTTAAGAGTAATCTGGTCATCAGACTGAGCTTAGTTTCTGTGTCTTTTAGTGTCATTTTCTATGACCATATTAGTGCAATAAAGTATATTTTTCCTTTGGCTTCTTTTACTTAACTCTGCATCAGTTCATATAAGTCTTTCCAACTTTCTCTAAGTTCTTTACGTTCATTATTTCTCATAATGCAAAAATATTTCATTATATTTGTATACCACAATTTATTCACTCATTCCTCAATTATTGTGCCCCCAGTTTATTTCCAGTTCTGCTGCCACGAAGACTGCTGCTATGACTATTTTATTATATATGAGACTTTTCTTTTCTAACATGGACCTCCTTGGAGCACATGCCCAGAAGTGGGATCATTGAGTCAATCCACAAAGACAATTAATGACTTTTTTTGCATGGTAGTAAATTGTTTTCTAGGACACTTGGACCAAGTCCCAGCCTTACCAATAGAGTATTAATTTGTCTTTCTTCCCACAACTCCTCCAATATTGAGTATTTCTGTTTTTTATCATCTTATCAATTTCTTGGTATGAAGTGAAACTTTAGTGTTGTTTTAATTTGCATTTCTCCTATTTTTGGTAATTCGTAGCATTTTAAAATAAAGTTGTTGATCATTTGCATTTCCTCTTCTGAAAGCTGTTCATATGTTTTGACCACATATCCTTCAGGGAATCACTCTTGGTTTTGCATCTTTTTGTCAGTGTTCCAAAAGTGTGAGTTCAGCTTTAAGCTATTAATCTGTAGTTCTTTAAGCTTTTAATCAGACTTATTAGGCTTATCAGAATTAAATGATGTGCAGATTTTTCCTAATTGAAATTTTCTCTTCTTACCTTAGCTGCATTTATTTTGTCCATGCAAAAAATTTTTTTAATTTTATGTAATCACAATTGTGTATTTTCTCTTTTATGATCAATTCTACCCTTGCTTTACTAAGATTTCTCCCCTTAACCATAGATTTGAAAGGTACTTCTTCCCACCCTCTCACTGTTGTGTAATGTAACATTTCATGTTACTAGTTTATAATAGTTTAAGATCTGATACTGTAAGGCCCCTCTAATTTTTACCTTTTTTCAGTTTCCCTTGTGATTCTAACTATTTTGTTCCTCCAAATGAATTTTATTATTTTGTCTAGTTCTTTAAAGCAACTTCCCAGTAATTTGATTGGCATAGCACTAAATCTGCAAATTAATTGGGGTAGTATCTCACTTTAATTATATTGGTATGATTTGATTCATTCGTTTCTCAAGCTCTTGGAATCAACACTCAACTGAAACTGCAATCTCCTAGGTTACCAATGCTCCTCAGCTGCAAAATTCAAGGGCCTTTTCTCAGACCTCATTCTACTTAAACCTTCTGTAGCTTTTGAGCATGTTGACACTCTCCTCCTCTTCATGATGGCCCCACTCCAAGTACTTTCTCCTTCCCCCACCTCTTTTCTACTTCCTTTTATATTTTTTCTTCCCCCAATAGATTGTAAGCTCCTTGAGGTCAGGAACTATCTTTGTTTTTCTGGATTTGGAGGTTCAATTTTCAACTATGTAAACAAAGGGAAATCACTTAACCTCTATGAGTCTCAGTTTCCTCATCTGCAAAATGAGGACACACTAGATGATCTCTTAGGTCTCTTCCAACTCTTGTTCCTATGATGTACTTTTACCTCCAATGACAGGGATCTCATTACCTTCCAAAGCAGAAGGTTCCATGTTGGAACACATGACAATGATTAAAAGTTCTTCCTCATCTTGAGCCAAAGTTTCTGCCTCCCTACAACTTCTACCAGGGCAGCTAGGTGGGGCAGTGGATAGAGCACTGAGCTTGGAGTCAAGAAGACTTATGTTCCTGAGACACTTTCTAGCTGTTGGGAAAAATGATAATTTCTCTCTTGTATTAATAACTAATTATTGAATTAAGGCCAAGGCTTTTCCCCTTTACTACTTCTTCATCCAGAAATCAACCAGTGTGGGAAATCTTTGTCAAAGATTTACCCAGGCCAAGATCTAATTAGACAGTAAAAAAAATTCTAAGTTTAGGTGAATAGATACATTCCTGGTCATTGTATTTACTCAGATAGGTCTGCGAAAATGTGAATTCTCTCTTTTGTCAGACAGGTGATATGGAAATTGATAGTCTCTTCCACCAAGACTTGGGTGATCAGTATCCCAAGATCCTCATTGTAATAGCCCTGCCTCTCATTGTAATATTTATTTTCTCATTAATTGTTAACCAATCAGTGTATGACTACCATCCTCAGGAACAACTACTCTTCTGAGAGCATATAAACTCTGAGCCAACTACCAAGAGGGCTAAGAGAGATAGCCAAATGACCATCTTTTTGTTAATAAATATGCTGGCATTATTACCAAAATGATTAAATTATCCAGAAACTACATCTCTTGCACTTTTTAAACATCACACTGTGTGATCTGGGCAAGTTGCTTAACCCTGTTTGCTTCAGTTTCCTCATCTGTAAAATGAGCTGGAGAAGGAAAATGGCAAACCACTCCAGTAACTCTGCCAAGGAAACCCCAGATGGGGTGCTGAAGAGTCATACACGACTGAACCACAACAGTACTTCCACTCACTATTCCTAACACATCAGATGGGGCTGTCTGTTATTATTAAAAGTTTCTTAGGTTTTTTCATTATTTTGTATCTTGTCTCCAGAGTGCTTAAAAATGAGAATGTGCCCAATAGTCCAGTCATCTCTATTGCCCAGGTTTCTGGGGAAGCCTTTGAGCCAAAAAAAGTATGATATCCTACAAAAGGTAAACTGAGTCCTTTGTAACCCAAGGACACAAGGGTTACAAACAGAAGGGAAAAGGTCCATAGATACTGATAGGGTGCCATGGCCTTTCCTCGGGAAACCATAAAAACAGATTTCTGGCTTTGGGGCCAATGCAGGAGTGTGCTGAAGCTGGGAGCCATTGTTAAATTTTCAGTGTGAGCATTAACACCTCAGAAATGAGCAAATGCTATAGATCAGGGCTTTATTTATTGTTTTGTTAGTTTCTAGACTTAAGAAAGTAATGGAGAAAAATGCTAACAACACAGATTACACTTAAGTTATCCTGCATACCTTTGGAGGCAGGGCTGGTTGTAAAATATCTACTAGTACACCCTGGGCCAATAGGACTGGGAGGGATAGGACAGAGGAAGAGATTAAGAACCCAATGAAAAATAGAATAACTTAAAAGAGAATATAATAATATTAGTAGCTCACATTTATAAAATGCCTTAAGATTTTCAAAAAGCTTTACATACAAAATCTCATTTGAGGCTCACAACAACCCTATGAGTTAGTTGTTAGTATTATCTCCATTTTTCCTGAAGAGGAAGCTGAGGCTTAGAAAGGAGCCACACAATGAGTATCTGCTTGTTTCCAAGAGACCCCTCACCTCTTCCAACTCAGATCTTCCTAATTTAAGTCTATTGCTTTGTCCACTATACCATCCTGCCTCTCTGAGAATGTAAAATGAAAGTGAACACTGTGTAATTATGATGAGCAAGAAGCATGGCCCAAAAGAATTGAAAGTTGAGGGGATGCCCATCAATTAGGGAATGGCCGAACGAGTTGTGATATATGATTATAATGGAATACTATTGTGCTATAAGAAATTTCAGAAAAACCTGAAAAGACTTCCATGAACTGATGCAAAATGAAGTGAGCAGAACCAGGAGAACATTGTACGCAGTGACAGCAATATTGTACAATGATCAGCTATGAATGACTTAGCTATTCTCAGCAATCCAAAGATCCAAGACAATTCCAAAGGACTCATGATGCTATCTTCCTCCAGAGAAAAAAACTAATGGAGTCTGAATGCAGATTGAAGCATACTATTTTTCACCCTCTGCATTTTTTTGTGTTTTTTTTTCCCTTTGGGTCTGTCTTCTTTCACAACATGACTAGTATGGTAATATGTTTTACATGATTGAACATGCATAACCTATATCAAATTGCTTACTGTCTCAGGGAGGGAAAGAAGAGGGAGGGAGGGAGGGAGAAAATTTGGAACTCAAATTTTTTTAAAATGAATGTTAAAAATTGTCTTTACATGTAATTGGGGAAAACAAAATATTATTTTAAACAAAAGAAGCAATCATACCAGTGGGGAAAAAAAATGAAGGACGAAGAGGAGGAGAAGGAGAAGAAGAACAAGAACAACAAGAAGAACCCAGAAAGTAGCTGAGAAAATGCAATTCTTCTTCTTTAGAGAGGTGGGGGTGGGGAGGTACAGGTACAGAATATTACATATACTATCAGACAGTTAATGTGCAGGTTGGTTTTATGGATCGGTTTATTTTTTTTCTTTCTTCCTTTTTTATTTGTTGTTACAAAGGTGGGCTCACTGAGTAGGAAGGGGAGGAATGTGTTTTAAAACAAGAGATCAATAATTTTTAAATGGAATTTTGAAAAATGTAGAGTTGGACTTCTCTTCTGCCTGCCAGGCTAGAAAGTACGCACTGTAGAAAACATGGTGTCTTTGGAGTCAGAGAATCTAGGCTTGGATCCCAGCTCTCCAACCTTCTAGCTGTGTGACCTTGGGCAAGCCTTTCTGAGTCTCACTTGCCATCTATAAAATGAATGGGTTGGATGAAATGGCATTGAAGGTCCTTCCACCATGATGTTTTCATGGACTTGAAACAAGGAGGGGAACCTGAAGGCAGCCCAGTCACAAGCAATTCCTTAGAAACGTCTTTGACGTATCTCCCAGGTAGAAACGGGGCCACCAAGATGGTAAGAAGCAAGCTTCTGAGCCCAAGCTGGGGCAGCTCCTAGGAGCCCAGCAAGGAGCACTGTTTCTTAGTGGCCTGGCCACTAGGTGGCGAGCTCTGCATGATCAGAAGAAGGCAAGAGAGGACCCAGCTAGAAGCTAGTTTCTTCTCCAGAAAAATCACTGTAGGAGTTCAGCTATTACCAAGTAATGGAGGGAAGGAGGAGGAAGGGTATCCTTGCAGAGAGAGGAAAGATGGTAATTTGAGGATAACCACTAGTCCCAAAATGGGAATCTCCATCTCTAGTAATTATTTCTTGAGTTTTCTGTTGTCTGATTATAGGATCTCAGAAATCAAAGAAATATTAGAGATGATCAAATCCAGTTATCTACCTGATGCACAAAACCTCTCTCTAGCAGTGATCACTCATCCTCTGCTTGAGCAATTCCAGAGAAGCTCACCAACAAAGAAATCATTCCATTCTATTCCATTAGACTTATTCATTCATTCAACAATCCGTGTTCTCCCAAGTCAGATCCTATGTTCTCAAACGTTTCTGGGAGGAAGGAGGAAAATAAAAGACCTCTTGAGAGCTCAACCAATCCCACCCTTCCAGCAAACTTCCCAATTTCTGTCGAGGGAGTCATTATCCCTCCAGTCACACAGATTCATAGTCACAAATCCCTCCTCTATTCATCCATTTCCTTCATCCCTCCCCTCATATCCATTCACTTGGCAAGTATTATCTATTCTCTCCCCTCAACATCTCTCAAAACTGACCTCTCCCCTTTCCACTACCCAGGGTCAGGACCTCATCACTTCTTCCCCAGACTCTATTGCCTCTAAATCTCCCTGTTCCTAGTCTTTCCTTCACCAATCCATCCTCTTCCAGTGTTCCCAGATGTGAGAGGGGAATGTTTGGACTTCTATTCTTCTACTTTGTATCTAGTTATTATTTCTATTCTTCTATCTTCAAAGTAAATATCCTTTTGTAGGAGTAAGTCAATGTTAATTGGTCGTATGGAACTACGGCTAATAACTGGCAACTGACAGTGGAGGGAGGAGAGAATACAACAAAATGAGGGCTTAAGCCAAAAGTATTAGAGGAAAATACTCTGCAGTTTAAGGGGGTGGCTCTCTGGGAGGAGGGAGGAAAGCATCAGGAGGAAATAAAAATTAATAGAGAGGCAGCATGGTACAGTGGAATGTGGAATCACTGGAGCACTGGATTTGGAATCAAAAGAACTAAGTTTGAATCCCCGTTCTGCCACTTAAGATCTGTGTGACCTTGGGCAAGTCTTTTAACTTCAGGGTTCCTCATCTCTTAAATGAGGGTATTGGAAAAGACACCTTCTAAGATTCCTTCCACCTCTGAAATTATGATTCTCATTCAATAAATTTGAAGAACACCAAGACCCACGGAAAGACATGTGCAAATAGATGCAAAGTAAAGTAAACAGAACCAGGAAAATAATACACGTATTGACTACAACTATGTAAACAAAATAGAACATGAAACTGAATGTTGAGTAATTACAATGACAAAGCTTGCCCATAAAGAAAAGGCCTAAGAATGTAAGTTTCTCCCTTCTTTGCAGAGATAGGAGGTGGAATGTTGTATGCACTGCCAGACTCTGTCGATGTGTCTGTTAGTTTTGCTAAAGTTTTCATTTTCCTCTTTGTTTTCTAAGGAACTAATTGCTGGGTAGGGTAAGAGGAAAGAAATATTTGGAAATGAAGGTGATATAAAACCAAAATATAGTAATCGCTATTTTAATGTCCTCCCCTTTCCCCGAATTGACCTCCACGTAGGGAAAGCAAGAGTGCGTGGTGATTTAGGCACTGGGATTCAGGGGACATCAGGAAAAACTCCTCTCTTCCAGCTTTGTCATGGCTGTAGGTTTCCACCCCATTCTTAGAATCTCTCTGCTAAGCTCAGCAAACACCAGATTCTGGCTATGACACTCACTTTCTGTGTGACCTGGGTCAAAATCACTTCCCCTCAGCTTCCTCAGCTTCAAAATGGGGTTAATAAACCTCATCCTGCTTCTATCACAGGACTGTTTGTGGGGACGGGATGAGGAAATGAGTGGGAAAGTTGCTTGCCAAACTGGCAGCCCCGACAGGTGGAAGGTAGAGTTATTGTCCCAGCTGCTTTTCCTCCCTTCCTCCCCCTAGGATTCTAAACACTCCATCAAAGCCAGCAGCTCCTATGAGCAGGCCCCGCCCTGCCCCTGGGGCCCTGTCTGGGGTATTGAATTATCAGCATTCAGGAGGCCTGACAAATGGCATTGGCTACAGGTGGTGATGAAGTGGCTGCCTACCCATCCCTGCAGGGGAGCTGACAGCGTGGCAGAGAGAGGGAGCTAGAGAAGAGGCATACCTTGTCTCACTTCCAGTAGACTTATCAGGAGAGCAGCGAAACCAGCTAGGTGGGGGAGCACATAGAGTGCAGGGCCTGGAGTCAGGAAGACTCATCTTCCTGAGTTCAAATCTGACCTTTAAAAGGTGTGTGATCCTCGTGAATCACTTAACCCTATTTGCCTCAGTTTCCTCATCTGCCAAATGAGCTGGAGAAGGAAATGGCAAACCACTCAAGTATCTCTGCCAAGAAAACCTCAAATGGGGTCATGAAGAGTCAGACACGATTCAACAACAACAACAACCACAATGCTTTTGTTTAAGTAGAGCAAAATTCGGTATTTAAAGGTCTCTCTTCCAATGAAGTCCCTCAAATCAATCAATCAGTAAAATTGTATTAAGCACAGACCGTAGTCATACTGGACACAGAGATAGGCGCTGAGTTACAAAAACAAGAATGAAACAGCCCCTGCTTTCAAGGAACCCCATTGCTTTCTATCAAATGTAACATACCAACATTAAGCTCATACATGGACAACCTGTAAAAGTTCTGGGTTTATATGAACCGGACTCGCTACCTGGGATTTCTCAATAATTATTCCTCTTTTAGCTTATGCCCCTTCCAGAATTTGCCCTGGGAATATCAGGATTTGACTTTTACCTGCATAGAAAGGTAAATGCCTCTGAGTCCCCATGCAAGCACTCAGGCTAACAAATTATCAGATATAGGATAGGCTTTATTTGACCCAACAAAAAATATGAAGGCTAGAACCCAAACCCACAACCAGTCAAGACTATTCTACTTTCTCTGGCATTTTCCTTTTATGGGATTGGTGCCAAGCCCAGGGACTCCAGATTCTACCACCATCATCATCACCACCACCACTAAGGGGAAATATTCCGGTCCTCAGTATCTCAAACCCTTACCCCTTACCAGTGCAAGGTAAGGTCTGGGATTGCTCCTCCATATCATGGCTCCTGGTTAGTCCAAGAATCCTTCCTCTGGATCCTGGAATCTTGGTCCGGAAATGCTTCTTCTTGTCCAGAGATTCTTTTGTCTCTCTGCCATTGGCACTCCAATGCTGCCAGTGTACATTCCTGGAGGTTCCAGCTTGGCCCAGGAACTCCTCATTTCTTTAAACCAGCCTCTGTCCACTGTCATCTCTGGAGCCACATAGCTGCCTGTAGAAGTCATACAGATGTTAGGATTTCTTCTCCACTGAATCAAATCCAAGTTCCTATGGATAGCACCTCTCTTCACTCTGTCTTTCTTTACAGTGTTCCAGTTCCTACTTTCTGGGTCCTTCTGTCTCAACTCTGTCCTCCAGCTTTTTTTTAAAGACTGAGCCCAAGGGCATAGCTCAGATGGATGACTAGCCCCACCTCAATCAATGATCCATTAACAGGGAAAAGAGAGTACCCAGGGATTAGCTAATTCACCTTACTTCAAAGAGATGATAATGACAATGATGATGATGATGATGATGACAAGGATGATGATGATGATGATGATGATGATATTTATATAGTACTTTAAGGCTTTCAGAATGCTTGGTACAAATGATCTCATTTGATCCTCAAAATAACCCTACAAATTAGATGTTATTTTACAAGTGCTCATATTTTTATTGCTTAATAATAATAAATAACATTTACATAACATCTACTATGTACCAGACATAGACTTTACAATGATCTCATTTGAGATATGAGGGATTTTTGTATAACCTGTGGTCCAGGACTGAATTTCTGGGTTTCCACAGGTGAGGTTCAGTCTAAGGGAGTTCTCATTAATATCTCTCTTTTAGATGATGCTCTTACCCTAGGTTTCTAGTGGAACATCAGAATTTGGCTCTTGGCTACATTTCCACAAGAAAAAGAAAGAGGGCCTTCAAATCCTGTACAAGCATTCATGCTAACAAAATGTCTAATGTAGGGCAGGCTTTATTTCACCCAACAGAAAATAAGAGCCAAGGTTTGAGGTTAAATGGCTTAGCTACTCCTAAAAGTGCAATCTCTAGTAGCCCAGTTTAGTGCATGGAACAGCAAAGAAGGTGCCTATCTGCATTAGCTAAGTAAACCCCTCAGCAGGAACTCTTCACACTCTCTACACTGACAAAATGAGAAAATGACAAAAGAAAGAAAAAGAAGGAAAGAAGAAAAAAAAGAAGGAAGAAGAAAGAAAGGAAAGAAGGAAGGGAGGGAGAAAGGAGAGGGAGAGAGAGAGAGAGAGAGAGAGAGAGAGAGAGAGAGAGAGAGAAACAAAGAAAAGAAAAAGAAGAAAAAATATTTTTAACATGAAAGTCTCAGCATCTGTTGTGTCCCAAATCCAGTCATCTCTGGGTCCAGTATATTTTTCTCTGACTTTCCAAGAATTCTAACTCCCCTCTCATTCTCATAGTAGAAATATATTCCCTTGACTACCTAATAAATAAACAAATATATAAATGGTTATATTGATAAAAAAAAAAAATAAATAAGGAAAGCAAGAAAGGAGGGAGGAAGAGAGAGAAAGAGAAAAAAAGAGAAAGAAAAGGAAAAAATTCATTCAATTCACTCAAAAAAGCCCATAATAACAATCCATATGGGAATAATGAAGTGGATGATAAATGCTGATTTTTTTTTTTCCAGGCTAGACTATGTAGTTGGATGAGCAGCACTTTGAGTGCTTCCACCAGCATACAAATCTTGGACTGACATAGCAGATGGACAATGAGCTGAGCCAATCAGATCATTTCCTCTCAGACAGAAGAAACTTCAGGGCAATGTGCCTTCATGGGGGAGGAGACAATTATGGGGAAATACAGAGATAAAAATTCACCATCTTTACAAAGATTCTACTTTCCCAGAGTGATGTCCTGTGGGCCAGATCACTCCCGTCTTCTCTAGCCCCATCTGAAATACTTATTCACTACTTTCTTCAGATCTAATTTGAGTAGCAGTGGATAGAATGCCAGATAGATTTGAAATAAGTCTTCCTAACTCCTAAGACAAATCCAGCCTCAGGCAGTCACTAGCTAAGAAACCATGGGCAAGTCATGGAACCTTTGTCTGTCTCAGTTTCTTCAACTATAAAATGAGGATAATAATAGCAACTGCTTTGCAGGATTGTTGTCAGAATCAAATGAGATAATTTATAAAACACTGTGTGCCTAGCACATAGAAACTTAATAAATGCTTGTTTCCTCCCTTCCTAGTGGTTGATAACAGCTTGGTACACTACCTTCCTATTGTATCAAAGGCCTTCAGTAACTTCACCCAAAGAGGGTAATGGTGAGATTCCAGGGAACCAGGGGGCCAGTGAGAGAGGGTACCATTGCTGGAGCCCTTCACATCACATTACTTAAGAGGCTGCTGACTGCCTACCAATGTAGGGTTGACCCGAGCCCCCAGTGACTTTCCCCCCATATTCAGGGCAGTCACAGTTAAATAATCCAACCCTCCATCTCCACCCAAAAAAAGCTGCAATGAAGCAACAGCTCAGCATTCCTTCTAAACTATACAGAAAATTGATGAGATTTCTTACTCTGTTTTACAGGTAAAGACTATGGAATAATAATAACAATAATAATAGCTAGTATTTATATAATTCTTTAAGGTTTGCAAAACACTTTGGAGATATTATTTTATTCTCACAACAACCTTGGGAAGTAGGTGTTCTTATTATCTCCACCTTGCAGATAAGGAAACTGAAGCTTGAGAAAGGTTAAGCAGTTTGTTCAGGGTCACACAGCTAGTAGATGTCTGAGACTGGTCTAGCTGACTCAAGGAAAACAACCCTGGATTTAGAATGAGAAAACGTACATTCAAATCCTAGCTCTGACACTCACTGTGCCACTTTTGAATCAGCTTCCTCATCTGTAAAATGAGGTAGCTGGTCTGGCAGGTCTAACACTTATTGTCCCAGGATTCCAAGAGTGAGACTAGATGAGCTCAGCCCCAGGCACCATGGCTGCCATGCCGGAGCTTCCTCCCGCTTCCCGCCAGGCTCTGAGGGTCAGCCCCACTAGGTTGTCACTTCCTCCCAACAGCAGTTAATGGCATGAATACTAATAATTCAGACCCAGCCAGGGCCCCAGGGACAGGGTGGTGCCTGCTCATAGATGCTTATGGCTTTGATGCTACCATTTTAGAATCCAGGAGGAAAGGATGAAAGGGGTGGGGTGGGGGGGACAACCAAGATAATAACTACACTTCACATCTGCCTAGGGCTTTACTTTGTATTTCAAAATGTTTTCTGGGGCAGCTAGAAGGCACAGTGGATACAGCACTGGCCCTGGAGTCAGGAGGACCTGAGTTCAAATCTGGTCTCAGACACATGATACTCACTAGCTGTGTGACAGTGGGCAAGTCACTTAACCCTGATTTCCTCACCAAAAAAAACTTCCCCCTTTGACTTCCTCTTTGGTCCCACACAACAACCCTATGACAGAAGCCAGGCAATGACTGTCAGTCCAGTCTCACAGGTGAGGAAACTGAGGGGAAGTGACTTTACCAAAAGTAACACAAGTGAGTGGCAAAGTTTGGGGGCAGATTCTAGGTCTCTGAATTCTTAAGTCTGCTATTTACTGATCTAAGGCATGGGATTCTGCCTAGAACAAGACAGAAGGCTACATTTCCCTTCTCTAGATATTACCGAGAGAGAGAGAGAGAGAGAGAGAGAGAGAGAGAGAGAGAGAGAGAGAGAGAGAGATAAAGGATGACTTTGATATTACAGTAGAGTACAGTGGACTGAGGCCTGAACTTGAAGTCAAGGAGATGTGGTTTCAAAGAGCAAGACGTTTAACCCCTTCAAGCCTCTCCACTCCTCATCTGTAAAACAAGGGTGACAATAATATCTACAGGACCTACCTCATAGGGTGGGGCTCAGATGAGATGTCTCTAAAGCACTTCACACCTTTTAAAGGGCTGCCCCAGCCTCAGTTATTATTAGGTGCATGAGGCCTGGGAGCCCTGAGTTTCCTAGGGAAACCTTCATTTTGCTGGCTGCAAGCCTTGCCTAGAAGGTTATTGATTTGAGGGCTGTGGCCAGAAGAGGCCACTCATTAAGGGTCCTGATGAGCACTTATGACCCACCAGTCTCAGGGGGGATGATGAGACATCAATCAGGAAGGCCGCAGCCCAGCAGCCCTTAGCTTAGCCAGCTATGGTTCTAGCTGCTCAGACTCACTATCCGCCTAGCCAGAAGTTCTTAAAGGAGGGTCCACAGACCCTCAAAGGGTCCTTGAATAGATATTAGGTTGTCTGGGAACTTGGATGAGGAAAAAAAATTACATCTTTATTTTCACTAACGTTTAACTGAAATTTAGCATTTCCTTCAGTTAAGAATGTAGGTAACAAACATTACTCTTAGAAAGGATCCAGGGGCAGCTAGGTGGCGCAGTGGATAGAGCACCGGCCCTGAAGTCAGGAGGACCTGAGTTCAAATCAGACCTCAGACCAAACACTTGACACTTACTAGCTGTGTGACCCTGGGCAAGTCACTTAACCCCAACTGCCTAAAAGTTAAAAAAAAAAAAAAAGACAAGACGAAAGAGAAGGAGGAGGAAAGAAGTAGAAGAAGAAGGGGCAGCTAGATGGCATAGTGGATAGAGCTCTGGCCTTGCAGTCAGGAGGACCTGAGTTCTAATCCAGACTCAGACACTTGACACTTACTAGCTGTGTGACCCTGGGCAAGTCACTTAACTCCATTGCCTAGCCAAAAAAAAAGAAAGAAAGAAAGAAAGAAAGGGCCAAAAAAGATCCAGGACATGAAAAGGAATCCCTAAAGTAGCTGCTCCCAACTCTTGGCTTATCTTGGACCCAAGAAGCAGCCAAGTGATAAAGCAGATAGACTTCTGGGCCTGGAGTCAGGAAGATCTGAGTTCAAATCTTGCCCTAAATACTTCCTATGTGACCCTAGGTAAGTCCCTTAACCTCTACCTGCCTCAGTTTCCTTATCTCAAAAATGGGGATGAAAATTGCATGAACCTCATAGGGTTGTTGTAAGGATTAAATGAGATAATATTTGTAAAGCACTAGGCATAGTGATTGACACTAGGTAGGTGCTTAATAAGTTATTTATTCCCTTCTCCTCTCCCTATTCTTCCCTATCAAATTCCTGGCCCAGCCTTCCCCTTTCAAAACCAGACTAGAAATTTTATGGCCCTTGAAAAACAATTTGGAACTATGCCCAAAGGGCTATAAAATTGCACACCCATTGACCCAGCAATACCACTACTAGGTCTATACTCCAAAGAGATCATAGAAAAGAATTTTTAGCAGCTCTGTTTATGGTAGCAAAGAACTGGAAATTGAACAGATACCCATCAATTGGAGAATGACTGAACAAGCTGTAGTATATAATCACGATGGAATAATATTGCACTATAAGAAATAACAAGGGGGATGGTTTCAGAAAGAAAAACCTGGGAAGACTGATATGAACTGATGCAAAGTGAAGTGAGAAGAACCAGGAGAACATTGTACACAGTAACATCAATATTGTAACAATTATCAACTGTGAAAGACTACGATCAATACAACAATACGGGACAATTACAAAAGACTCAAGATGAAAAATACTATTTTCCTTTTGGAGAGAGAACTGATGAACTCCAAGTGCAAACTGAAGTATAATTTTTAAACTTTATTTTTCTTGAGATTGGTTTTTTTTTTGCAACATGGTTAATATGGAAATATACTTCCCATGATTTCAAATGCATAATTGATATCAATGAGTGGGAAGGGGGCAGGAGGAAGGAAGAGAATTTAGAACTCAAAAAGCATTTTTAACATTAAAAATAAATAGTAAAATTTTTAAAAAGAAAAAAAGAGAAACTTTATAGTCTCCCCTGATCGAACCCATCTGACTACTACAGTCCCCACAAACAGCAACTGGATGGTTCTTCCAACAGAAATGACAATTTGATTCAGTCAGTTTAACTGATCCCCAACCCCATTCTGCTACTGGAGGCCCAGACAGATAAGAGCTCATGTGAAAACGATGGGGAGGGGAGGGGGGAGAGGTTTCCTGAACTGCCAGCATCATGTAAGTTAACAATGGCAGATGGAAATCAAATCAGCTCATCTGATCCTAGGCTCCATTCTTGCAAAAGTCTCCAAAAGGAGGAAGGTGATTGTGATATTATCTGTTGAACTGTGTTGAATGTGCACAGGTGGAGGAGAGTTGGGGGACCCACTTAATCAACTGAGCCTCTCCATCTACTTTATGAAATTATAGGATGTCATTATGGGAGATAACAGAGGAAATGAGATGTCAGAGACAGAGCCCCTTTCAGACATTGATTGGCTCATTTGCATATGAAAGCCTTAGGCAAGTCTGAGGATTGCCCCCAGGCTATTGACTAACTTACCCCTGGGCCTGTAGCCTTGAGGAGAATTTAAAACCAGAAGGATGAAAGAAGAGTGGAAGAAGGGATATGCATTTATTAAGCACCTACTATGTGCCAGGCACTGTATTAAGGGCTTTACACATATCTCCTTTGATCCTCCAGAGCACCAAGAGAAGTAGGTGCTATTATGTATCCCCACTTTACAGATAAGGAAACTGAGGCAGGCAGAGGTGAAGTGACTTGGCCAGAGTCATACGGCTAGTGAGTATCTGAGGCTGAATTTGAACTTGGGTCTTCCTGACTCCATTGACTAAGTGTTTTATCCACTGGGCCACCTAGGCTGATACTGGTAGGGGCTCTTGGGACATAGTTTTAGGAGTATGGACCCTGAACCTGGGATAGTCATTCATCCCTTAAGGGCCCAGTCTGTCTGTAAGTGTGAATTGCTGGGTGCCCCCAGAGGTTGCTATAAGAGTATTATTTTCACTCCTGGGCACTGTGCTTTAGGAAGAACATCGTCAAACTGGATCATGTCCATAGGAGGGCAGCCAGAATAATATGGGAACTTAAAAATGTGGATCTGTTGAGGACATTATTCGTGGATATTAATTTTGACAGATATTAATTAACACAGATAACAATATTCATCAAGTATCTCAAGAGCAGTCATGTGGAGAAGGGCTCCCAGGGCAAGACTAGAAGTACATTCATACTGTCTCTTCGGTCAGAGAGCTTGGGTTCAAATCCTGCCTCCTTCAATCACTATTTTGCGACCTGAGGAAGCTCCTTAACTTCCCTAGGCCTCAATTTCTCTTCTAGTCCTAAATCTGTGATCTTAAATTCGAGAGAGGCATGTTTAGGCTCAATGAAAGGAAAAATGATTAAACTTCCTAATAATTAATTTAATTTTACTAAAAATAAACTTCCTAATAATTAAATTTTACTAAAAATAAACTTCCTAATAATTCAAGCTGTCCCCAAATCTCCCTCTTCTGGGCATTTTCACTTGCTGTCCCCTATACCTAGAATTCTCTCCTTCCTCATCTCTGCCTCCTGGCTTCCCTTGGCCCCCTTCCAAGTCCCAGTTAAAATCCTACCTTGTACAAGAAGCCTTTCTCAGTTTTCCTTAATGCTAGTGCCTTCCCTCTACTGATTATCTCCAATTTGTCCTGTTTACAACTTCTTTGTACATAGTTGCTTGTATGTCATGTCCTCCACTAGACTATGACTCTTTGAGAACGGGGATGGTCTTTTACCTTTCTTCATACACTCAGTGCTTAGTAGATTTCTTGGTCCATAGTAGGTGTTTAATAAATGCTTGTTGCCTGACTGACAGATGAAGTACAGGCTGCCCAGGCAGGTAGTGGGTTCCCTCCCATCACCAGAAGTCTTCAAGCAGAGGCTGGACAACCATTTGTCATAGATGGTGAGGAAGGGATTTCTGTCCCAGTACAGGTTGGTTTCAGCTAGGCCTTGTCTTCTAAGGTCCCTTCCAATTCTTACTAGCTGTATGACCTAGGACAAGTCACTTAACCCTGTTTGCCTCAGTCTCCTCATCTGTAAAATGAGCTGGAGAAGAAATGGCAAAACATTCCAATATCTTTGCCAAGAAAACCCCAAATGCAATCATGAAGAGTCAAACAACAACAGTTTAAGAGAAAGAGGAAGGGGGCAGCTGACGGCGCAGTGGATAGAGCACCGGCCCTGGATTCAGGAGGACCTGAGCTCAAATCCGGCCTCAGACACATAACACATACTAATTGTGTGACCCTGGGCAGGTCACTTAACCCCATTGCCCAGCCAAAAGAAAAAAAAAAGAGAGAGAGAGAGAGAAAGGCCTTGCTCTAGGAACCTGCAAGCAGTATGAGCTAGTGCAGCAGTTCTGAAAGCATGGTCCATAGGGTTCACAAGACCCTTTTGGGGGAGTCTATGAGGCCAAAACTATTTTTTAAAAGAAGAAAATGCCCAGAATCAGGAGATGGAGTGTCTTCTGCAAGGAACAGCAGTGAGTCCAGAGGCAATGGATGATGGGGTCCATTGTCTGATCTCTCCATCAAACCTATCATTCCCTGCATTGTACTACATTCATCTATTTACCTGGTACATCCCCAAATTGAATAGTTCACTCTTGTCTTTGCATTCCCATCACCTACTGATGCCTGGCACATAGTAGGTACTTAATTGCTTGTTGAATATTTAGGAAGGTGGACTAGATTCTGTGTCAGCTCTACAAAGCTGCACTGGGTAGGGTAGTGGCTTGTAGTCAGGATACACCTGAGTTCCAATCCTGCCTCAGAAGCTTACTAGCTATGTGACCCTGGGCAAATCACCTAACCTCTCAACCTCTTATTCCTCGTCTGTAAAATGGGAATAACAACAGCACCTACTTCTCAGAGTTATTGTGAGAATCAAATGAGATAAAATTTGTAAAAAATGGTTTGCAAACCTTAAAGCATTGTATAAATATCAGCTATATTAATTCACTCTGAGGTGTGAGTGACCCACAAAGGCTTAATGTGCTACCCTTCCCAAGGGAACACAAAAAAGAGAATTAGAGAGAGCTGATCTTTCCTCTTTGGCTGGGGGACTGGGAAGATGTCTTAACACAAGGGAATGACCCCTTGTTGGAATTGGAGAAGGGGAAAGAGAAAAAGAAGAAGAGAAGGAAGAGGAAGGAGGAAGGGGATTTGGACCCAGAGGTGATGAGGAGGCTAACTCTGAGTATGTTTCAACAGAAGAGTCTGATCCCACAGGGAAGCGCAGCTAAATTTTGAAAGTATTCCTCAACCCCCCCCCCAATGAGATGACATAAAATAAGAGTATGCCCAAGAGGTATTGAAGGGGAAATGCTTGTAGGTTTGTTCTGTTCTATCTTTAAAGTAAATATCCCTTTGTGAAAAAACTGATTGATGTTAAGTAGTAAAATGGAACCAGGGTGCCATTCTACAGCCCGTATCAAGAAGGGCAACACTGCTAATGGGGGCTCAAACTGTTATCAGTAAAGAAAAGAGATTCCCCCAAACTCTAGGGCATCCTAGAACCCCAGAGACAGATGGAACACGGCTGGGCTTGCTAGTTATAGAAATGCCCATTTTATTTAGTGTTTGTTAAATTCAGAATTCTTCTTTAAATTTTTTTAATGTTATGGCTTTGTTACAACTGCCAGGCATCTTTCCATTGCCTTTTGGGTCCCCTACAATTTTAGAAAATAATGAAAAATGTGACAGGGCAGTTAGATGTTCCACTGAGGGCAGCTAGCACTCATTTTCTCTTGGGTTTCAACTCTCTGTGGTTGTAGAAAGAAACCCCACTGTTTATAGTTTAGTGTATGAGGCAGTGAAAGCCTTTGTTTCATTCATTATTATAAGCCAACACAGAAAGAAATTTTGTTTGGCACATAGAGAGAAGTCCCTCTGGGGTTAGCAGGTTTCTAAATATGAGACATTTTCCCACCAGTATTTATATGCAAAAAAAAAAAAAAACCAGTCATGCTGGGTTCATAACCAACCTAACATTAGCCTTGAAGGACTTTTGTTGTGTTGGGGAAACAGAGGAGGAAGGGACAGAGACTTCTTGATCTGGTGGTCTATTGTTGGCTTCTGGGCTGAGACAGGTGGACCTCTTGCCCAAGATCTGGGATGAAGACAAAGCAAAAATATGGATGCAGCTACCTGTTTAAAATGGAGCCTTATTCTAAAATGAAACTACTCATATGAAGAATGGGAAGATACAGGGCTGTCCCATCTCTCTCTCTCTCTCTCTCTCTCTCTCTCTCTCTCTCTCTCTCTCTCTCTCTCTCTCTCTCTCTCTCTCTCTCTGTCTCTCTCTCCTCAATATTATTCTGATTCATCTATCTGACCTGTCTCCAACTTTTGGCTGCATTTCTCTTTCCCCTTTCCTGTATCTGCCCACTCCTGGTCTGCATTATTTTCTTCTGCTCCCTCTACACCTCATCTCTCTGTCTCTCTCTCTGCCATTATGGTGTCCCATTCTTCACAGGCAGCTAGCATCACCAGGAGACCACTGGTACTGAAAAGATGAGCTTTCGTGTCAGGCAGCAACTTGAAATCATTAAAAAACACTGTCTGAGTCCCCTGCCCTAACCAATAAACCAAGCTGCCTCCACAAAAAGGGTGCTTATTACATGCTCATTGATTGGATTGAGTTGAATTGAAAGAGGGAGGGCAGGCTGATTGATGGAGCAGGACCCTAGAGGAAAAGAGAAGATAGAGCCAGGGGCACAGGTGTTAATACTAATGATCCTTCACATGCTTGGAACACTTGGTTCCAGAAGCACTTTATAGATGTTATTTCATTTCATCCTCACAACAATTCTGTGAGTGTGTTAGCCCCAGTCAGCAAGATGAGTAAACTGAGGTTTAAATAAGTTGTGACTTGCCCAAGGTCATATAGTGAGTTAGAAGCAGAGCCAGTCCTGTTTCCTAATTCCTACCTAGGCCAGGGACTTTTCTGTGGCACCAGATGGCCTCCAGAGCTGAAGGTGTTCCACTTCTTGAGGCTTTGTTCTTGTTCAGTCTTTTTCAGTCATGCCCAGATCTTCCTGACCCCATTTGGGGTTTTCTTGGCAAAGATGCTGGAGTGGTTTGCCATTTCCTTCTCCAGCTCATTTTACAATTGAGGAAACTGAGGCAAACAGGGTGAAGTGATTTGCTTAGGGTCACACAACTAGTAAGCATCTGAGGCCAGATTTGAACTCAGGTCTTCCTGACTCCATGTTCTATGCATTTCTTGAGGCTATTTACAGTTTAATAGAAGTGGCTGGATGCCTACTTGCACCCCAAAGAAATGAATTTCAAAGAATTTCTGGCAAGAAAGCTGAAGGTGGAGGCCCATAGGCAGAACCTCCAGGAAGGGCAAGCTTTTCACTGGCCAGCTCAGAACTTGTCACCTGATTCTGAGGGGCACAGCCCAGGGTTCCGGGCACCCCACCATAGCTCTGAGGATGTGCTTTCCACCAGGCCTGTCGTTCATGAGCCTTTCTTCTCCTTCTGGGTCAGCTCACTTCATTCACCCTATGTTGTCTCCATGCCAGGACCCAGCCAGGAGACCGAGACGCCCAGCAGGGTCCAGCAGGAGCTCTTTGAGGTTTCAGAGGAAGCCACCAGCCCAGTGATTATGTGCCTGTGGCTCTGGGCAGCAGAGTTGGGGCAGGAAAGGGGAAGAGAGAGGAGGTGAAAATGACAGGGAGAGAGGAGGCAGAGAAGGGTGGGAGCAAAGAGACAGGCCAGAAAAGGCAAGGGGCAGAGGACACTGAAGGCAAAGATAGATGAGGCGGGTTGAGATGACAGCCCAGAAGATCAGAGCTGGGAGGAACCTTAGAGCACAAAGCATAAAAGCTGTAAAGGGCCTTTGAACTCAGATGGTCAGAGCTGGAAAGGACCATCAGAGCTGGGAGGGCCCTTAGAATATGGAATGTCAGAGCTGGGAGGACCCTTAGAACTCAGAATGTAGGAGCTGGGAAGGGCCTTAGAACACAGGATGTCAGAGCTGGGAGGGCCTTAGAACACAGAAGGTCAGAGCTAGGAAGAGCCTTAGAACAAAAACATGGCAGAGCAAGGAAGTCAGAGATGAAAAGAACCTTAGCGGTCACTTGGTTCAATCCACTCATTTTACAGGTAAGTAGCTGAGGCCCAGAGAGGTTGCCTAGCTAGTGTCTAGAGGCAGAATTTGAACCTGTTTTCCTTTACACCACGTCCAGCGCTCTCTCCATTATGCCACACTGCCTCTATCCAATCCCCTCATTTTTTGTACAGAAGCATACTGGCCCAGGAAAAGGAAATGACTTCCTCAAGGTCATAAAGCCCATTGGTGAAGAATAAAGCCGGGCCCCGGGTCTCCAAACTCCCAGACAAGGGCTCTTGGTGGCTGGGGGCCCTGGGAGCCTGGCTTCACTAAAGATCTCCAGGGAGAAAGATGGCAAATTGCCACACCCAGCCCCACTTACCTTTCCCCTCCTAGCACAGACTGTGAAAAGGGAGTAAGGAGGGGGCCGGCGTTTCCCAGGTTGATTTGGTGAGATGAAGAATCATGAGGAATAATGCTTTATTTCGTGCTTGCCAGTGAGACCAGCAGGAACTCACTGGCCCAAAGATAAGGCAGGAGAGATGAAGGCTGATTCTGCCCGGGGAAGGACATGCTCTCCCAGCAGGTGAGGGATCTGGGGAGGGACTTTTTCCATCACTGAGGACCCCTCCATTCACCCTGGGCGATGAAACCCAGGAATACCCAGTGACCCAAAACAGAGACAAACAGAGGCTGGGAGCGTAACAAGAATATGGAAAGATTCAGGGAGATGCCGTATCACAGGCAAAAAGAAAGGACGGAGGAGCCGGGCAAGGAGCTGGCGCTGGAGACGTGCGGGAAACTGACAGCCCCGGGAAGGAAGACGAGAGACAAGAAACAAGAGACGAGCCCGGCAAACGCAGCACAGAAACAAACGAATCCCCAGAGAGCCTCAAAGAGAAGCAGCCAAAGCTCATCTGGACCCCTCCCAACTGCCTGCCTGCCTGCCTCCCCCCACCCCCCGTCCCCGAGCAAAAGGCCCCCAAACGCTGGCCCAATGAGACACGAGGCTACCGCATTACCTCACTCAACGACGCTTCTATTGGCTGGTCAACATGCCCAGGCCGGCTTGGGGTTTTAGCCTCGATCTCCCTGCCGGGAGCACAACCTGAAGCAACGTTTCTCTAGATCCGCCTGGGACGTCCCTCCCTCCCTGCCCCCGACCTCTCTGCCTCTCCCAGTCCTTGGATCCAGGGCGGCGGCTCGTTAAGCCTCCCATTCAGCCAGGACACGCTAGCACCCTAAGGATCACCGTCTGCTACGGTAGAGTCCCTTTCCCTTACAAAGTGCTTCCCCATTCCTACTCACCTGTTCCCTCATTTCTCACCCCTGTGGCCCCACACATTCGCATCTTTCTATAATCTCTCCCTCTATTTCTATCATCTCCCCCTTCCCCCAGCACACATACATGCCCGTTCCCCCTCCTCTTCAACCATATATTCCTGAACCTTGGGAGAGCTCCGCCTTACCTCCCTACCCCAGCAGTCACTGTCCCTTCATGCTGTTAGTCAACACCTTAGGCCTACCTAGAATTGCCTTAGGAGGACAATCCTCATCTAGATGGGCACTTCTTGCCACTTCCTTCTTCTGTCCCATCTCTATGCAGTCATGGACTCTGCCAGCCCCCAGGTGCTCAGACTTGGAGTGCTAGGGAGCCACAATGAAGCCTTCGCTCCAGGACAGGCTTTCCCCCCAGCGTCTATGACAGGGCCAGAGAGAGAGAGACAGAGACAGAGACACTGCTGCCTTCCCCACCATCACCACTGCCTGGCCACCCGAGTCCCAGCTCCCTAAGGAGTCTCTCTAGAATTCTTGGTTCCATCTGCTTCTCCTAGGGGCACAAAGTGAGCCCCAGAGTTCACTCTCATTGGCTATGCAGGTCCTGGTCCTCACCCCTTTCAATTGGCTCATTGATCTAAGTTGCCACCCAGCTCCTCCCACAAGTCAGTCAGCTAGCAGATGGGACACATTCCCCTTTATTCACTTTTCAGAAACTTAGCCTACCCCACCTTCAAGTGAGTGAACACAATAGACACGATAACTTTCTTCAAATTAGTCAATCATAGGAGACCAACTCCTAGAAGGCAATTTTACATTTGAGGAAACTGAGGCCCAGAGAAACCAAATGACTTGACCAAAGTTACAAAGTAATAACCAGAACCTCAGACTCTCAAAGCTGGAGTAGCTAGATGGCACAGTGGACAAAAAACCTGGCTTAGAGTCAGGAAGACCTGAGTTCATATCTGGTCTTAGATACTTAACTAGCAGTATGACCCTGGGCAAGTCACTTAACAGCTCTCTGCCTCAGTTTCCTCATGTATGAAATGGGGATGATAATAATAGTAGCTACCTCCCAGGGTTGTTGTGAGTACCAAATGTGATAATTGTAAAGTGCTTAGCACAGTGCCTGGCACATGAGTGCCACATAAATATTAGCTGTTGTTATTATCTGTAAAATGGGGATAATAATGGCCCCTACCTCCCAGGGTTCTTGTGAGGATCAAATGTGATAATAATTGTAAAGTGCTTAGCACAGTGCCTGGCACATAGTAGGTGCTACATAAATATTAACTGCTATTATTATTCCAAGGCACCATAGTATCTTTCTTCATCATAACACATAACACATAATTATAACTAAGATTTACAAGGTGCTTTTGAGATTTGAACAGTGCTTTGCATATATTTTTTCCATTTAATCCCAACAACCTTGTGCGATAGGTACCATGGGTATTATTTTTACAAAAGATGAAGCTAGGGAGCAGAGAAACTGAGTCTCATCCAGTCACCCAGCTAGGAACACCCAGGTCACTTCTGTCTCACTCTCTTCTACACTATTCTACCTCCCACTAACCATATTAGATAGTAGAAAAAAGCATTGGACTTAGTCTCCTCCTCTGTATGGAGCACCCGGAGTGCTCAAAAAAATGATCCCAGGATAAATGTTGGAGAAGATGTGGGAAAATTGGAACACTAATGCATTGTTGGTGGAATTGTGAACCAATCCAACCATTCTGAAGAATAATTTGGAGCTATGCCCAAAGGGCTATAAAACCATGCACACCTTTTGACATAGCAATAGCACTTCTAGGGCTGTATCCCAAAGAGATCATAAAAATGGGAAAAGGACCCACAAAAATATGTATGTACAAAATATTTATAGCAACTCTTTTTGTGGTGGTCAGGAATTGGAAATTGAGGGGATGCCCATCAATTGGAGAATGGCTAACCAAGTTGTGGTATATGAGGTGTAATGGAACACTACTGTGCTATAAAAAAGGATGAGCAGGCAGACTTCAGAAAAACCTGGAAAGACTTAGATAAACTGATGCTGAGTGAAGTGAGCAGAACCAGGAGAAGGTTGTTACGCAGTAACATCCATATTGTGTGATGACTAGCTTTGATAGACTTAGCTCTTCTCAGCAATGCAAAGATCTAAGACATCTCCAAAAGTCTCACGACGGAAAATGCTATCCACAGCCAGAGAAAGGACTATGGAGTCTGAATGCAGATGGAAGTAAACTATTTGCTCTCTCTTTTTTGTTTGTTTTTGTTATTTTGTTTTGTTTCTTCTTTCTCATGGTTCCTCCTATTGGTCCTAATTCTTCTTTACAACATGACTAATGTGAAATTATGTTTAATATGAATGTATACGTAGAGCCTATATCAGATTGCATGCTGTCTGGGAGGGAGGAGGGAGGAGGGGAGGAAGAGGGAAAATTTAGAACTCAAAATCTTATAAAACTGAATGTTGAAAATTAAAAATAAATTAATTGTACATAGTAACAGCAATATTCTTAGCACAGTGACCAATTGTGAATGACTTAGCTACTCCAATGAATATAGCAATGCAAGAAAATTCCAAAGGACCCACAATGAAAAATGCCTCCAGAAGGAGAACTGATTAACTCTAAGTGCATATTGAAATATAATTTTTTACTTTATTTTTCTTGCTTTTTTTAACAATATGGTTAATATGGAAATATGTTTTGCATGATTTCATATGTATAATTGCTATCATATTGCTTGCCTTCTCAAGGAGTAGAGAAGGGGTGGAAGGGAAGGAAAGAATTTGGAACTCAAAAAAAATTTAAAGAATGTTAAAGATAAATAATTTTTTTTTTAAAAATTTACATTTCTAGTTCTAAATTCCTGCCTTCCACACGCACATATGGCCTCCCAGGCTTTGAGCCACCCCACCAACCCACCCCCACACACACAAAAGAAGCACAATATTTGTTGTACCTTCCTCCCAGGATTGGCTGAAGGAAACTATGGTGTAAATGGTATATATCTTATAAATGGCGGCTGTTAGTATTTTGCCACAAAAGACCTAAGGGGAAGGAGCATGAGCTAAGTTTTAATGGGTAGGGTCTGGGGTCAAAGTAAAAATCTTGGGGTATAGCACAGACCAGAAAGGGTGTTCTGGGCAATCGGGGCAGTGTGAAGGTACTGAACATCTCAGGAGAGTGCTGTGATAGGAGCAGAATGGGAAGAAGTCACAGAATCCATATTGCTTCCACTTCTGGCTTTTATTCATTACAGAAGTAACCTCAGAGTGGATAGAGTTCTGGACTCAGAGAAACCTGAGTTCAGTTCTTGCCTGACATTTACTAGCTGTGTGACTGTGGTCAAGCTACTTAATGTTTCTGAACTCATCTGTAAAATGGGTCCAATAATACCAACCATATCTACCTCACAGGGTTGTGAGGCTCAAATGAAATGACATATGTAAATGGCTATGTAAACGTCAGTTATCATTCCTGATGAGAAACTTCAGCTGTGCCTTCACCCTTCTCTATCAGTCAGCAAGCATTTACTAAGCCCCTACTATGTGTTAGGCACTGAGGATATGAACATGAAAGTAAGACAGTCCCTTCCCTCAAGTTCGTAGTCTATCAGAGGAGTAAACGTGTCCACATGCTCTAAGTATATACAAAGTAAATAGGGAGATAGGACCTGTTACATCACTGGTTTGGATGAGGAAATCCTCTTGATAAATGTGGGTTGACATCTTCTCAGCCATAGTCTTGGAGAGCTGCCTAGGGCACTTGAGAAGTTAAGTGACTTGCCCAGGGTCACACAGCCAGAAACAGGACTTGAACCCTGGTCTTCCTGGCTCCAAAGTCAGTTCCTAGTTGACTTGATCACACTGCCTTACACAGTAAATACACAATAATTGGGGGTAGGCATAACTGAGAAACCAGGGAGTCATTCCCCACAGCCATGACCTTCCATCTCCCTCCTCCCTCATTCTTTCCTCTCTGATGTCAATGGAGCACACCAGCTACTTGCTGGTGGTTATTCATTTCTGGAGCAGCTCACTAGAGTGCTAGACTCAGGCAGGCAGACTAAAAGTTCAAATCCCACCTTATACATTTACTAGTTGTCTAACCCTAGGCAAACTCTCTTGGCCTCAGTTTCCCCATTTGAAAAATGGGGATAATAATTGCACCAATTTTCCAGGGTTGTGAGAGGATCGAATTACAAATGTAAAGTATTTTATAAACCTCAAAAAGTGCCTTATGTAAATGCTAACTATTATTATTATTATTATTAGTCTTATATTCCTCTGATGATACCTTGTATATCCCTGTTGTACAATTCTTTATTGATAATATGCTATAGCCTTCTCACACCCACTGCACATCTCCCCATTGCTTCCTGGTTGACCTATAACTGTAATTTTTCAGCATTACCAGAATGATATTGGTGTTCAAAAAGATGAGCTTTCAGGGGCAGCTAGGTGGTGCAGTGAATAGAGCTCTGACCTTGGAGTCAGAAGGACCTGAGTTCAAATCCAGCCTCAGCCACTTAACACTTACTAGCTGTATGACCCTGGGCAAGTCACTTAACTCCATTGCCTCACCAAAAAGCAAAAAAAAAAAAAAGGCTTTTGTTTCAGGGAGAAGCTTTGGTCATTAAAAACACAAATTCCCAAATGCAACTGAAGTGTTCCCTCCTCCTCCTCCTTCTCCTTCTCCTCCTCATTTTCCTCCCCCTCCTGTTCCTGCTCCTGCGCCTGGTTCTCCTATTCCTCTTTCTCCTCCTCCTCCTCTTGAATTCTGGGCCATCTCACTGTCTATATGCAATGTATATTCCAGACATATGTACTGATAGACTGACACTGTGTGCTGTGCATTCTTCCATTCTTTGGCTTTATAAATCTAACACTGAACATATGAATTATGTGTCTGGAAAATTCATATTTAGAATTTTTCCATGCCAGTGTTCCATGAATATTTTTTCCATTTGCATAGGATAGCCTATTCTTGCTCCCACTGGGAACATTTCTCTAATTGGTTTTTCAAAGAGGGTGTCTAGTTTTCATTTCTTTTTTTTTTTTTTTTGATACCTTCTGGCATTCCAATTAACCCACCATTGGCTCTTTTTACTCCATTCTCCCAGCCTCTGCCTTTTCACTACATTTTCATTCATTGCTTTTATATACATGTAAGATCTCTCACATTCTAGTCTTGCTCATCAATTGTATTTTCATTATCCTAAATTTTTACTCAACTTTTATTTATTCTGCCATGTACTGCTTCCATGGATGTTTTTACTTGTAGATTGCTTTGCATTTTTTGCTAATTGCTATTTTATCTCTTCTTGTAATTGTTTGTTTTTTGCTGAATTTGTTTTCTTTCAATTCCCTTAATATATTTACTATCTAATTTATTTCTTTCCCATTTGGTGCTTTTTTGCATCTCATGATGATATTGCACATATTTCTGCAAAAGTTTTATTCTTTAGATCTAGGAAGTCACATGACTTTTTAACAATTGTGTCTGAGTTATTATTTAATTTGGTAATGACTATTTTTGCTCATTATCATTCTGATTTTGAGTTCTAGGACTTGTCCTGGGAGCTGGGGACCTGTTTTTGGTTTGGGGTTTGGTTTTTTGGTGAGGCAATTGGGGTTAAGTGACTTGCCCAGAGTCACACAGCTAGTGAGTGTTATGTGTCTGAGGCTGGATTTGAACTCAGATTGTCCTGACCTAGGGCCAGTGCTCTATCCACTGCGCCACCTAGCTGCCCCTGAGGACCTGTTTTTGATGATACCCTTGAGTCATTACATTTTCTCTTTCATCATCTCTTTTCATTCCCTCCTTCTTGTTTCTTTTCTCATTCTTAGGACAAAGGGATTGTTGAGGACTGCTGATGCTCTCTGTATAGCAGCCTCTGGACTTCAGTAAATTCTGCTTCCCTCTGTCATATTTTGCCTCTGTCTACTACTTAATTGACCACAGATGTCAGGGTTGGGGTTGGGAAGCTTGACGAGGAAGTCTTAGACTGGAGTTGTGCCTATCAGGACCTTGGAACTAAGGGTACAGATGATGGATGATAGCCACCACCTTCAGACCAGACAAAAGACTGAGGCTAAGACCAAAAAGGAGAGCAGCAGCTTCCTGATTGGGGTGGAAACTGTAACTTCAGGGGCCACAGGTCTGAGGAGTGAAACTTGTGATCTCTGACATAAAGGGTACAGCTAAAGCTCAGATTTCTGCCTTCTGTGGTGGAGTGGAGCTGGAGGTAGAAGGTGGGAACGGGCTTGATTTTAAAACTAAGGCTTTCTCTGTCAGGCTAGAACATAGATCATAGACACAGAGCAGGAGGGGATCTGAGAGTTCATTTAGTCCAGTGGTCCCCAAACTTCTCAGTCTCAGGACCCCTTTACACTCTTAAAAAGTACTGAAAACCTCAAAGAACTTTAATTTGTATGAGTTATATCCAGAGCTGTGCTGGAACCAGCTCTAACCAGAGAGTCAATTGTTCAACTTGCCATGTGAGCATTTATACCTCAGACATCATCAATCACCACAAATTTGGTCACAAACACTTTTTTGCTCGTTATTGTTCTTATTTTGGATTCCAGGGGTCTCATTCTAGAACCTGAAGATCTGTTTTTGAGAATACTACTTCACCTGTGGACATCTGCCTTAGAGTCATTACATAACTCTCCTTTGTCATCTGTCAATTCCCTCCTTCCTCAATTCTCAGAGCAAAAAAAAAAAATCAGGGCTTGATTTATTTTTTTTTTGGTTGATTGTCTGGACTTAAGAAAGTTATGGAGAAAATGTTAATAATAATGCCAATTAAAATTAAAAATGTGTTGTAGACACATTTCTCCCCCCCCCCAAGCCCTTAGTATTAAACATTTACCAACACGTAACCTCCAGTTACGTGTATCAATATTTTTTAAGTCAGAAATTAAAATGTCTTAGTATTGTTACAAAAATGGTTTTAACCTCAAGGACTCCTTGAAAGGGGTCTTGGGGACCAATCACATAGGGAATAAGCATCAGAGGCATGACTTCCAACCAGGCCCAGATAAAGTGGCTGGAGAGTAGGCATGGACCTGAGTTCTAATTCCACCTGGGCTCCACCCGTGACACATATTGGCTATGTGACCCTGGACAAGTTCATTCAACCACTCTATGTCTCAGGCAACTCTACACTAAAAGATCGGGTCCTGATCTGCCTCAGTTCAGAGAGAATTTCCTAAGCTTTGCATTCCTTATATAAATGGAATCACAAGTTTGGTCTAAAATAAGAAAAAAAAATTCCAATAGGTTGTGACTGGAACCCACATCTTCCCTGCCTCTGTCTCAAGTGTTCTTTCTATTACACAGTTACCAACACTCCCCCATGATAGTGCTTTAAACTTTTCAAAGAGCTTTCACACATTCTTATCCCTATGGATCCTCCAAATGCCCCTGAAAGGTAAGCAGGACAGGTTTTATGATCTCCATTTTACAGATTAGAAAAATGAGACCCAGAGAATTGCCCATGACTGTATTGCAGGACATCAGGAGGTTAATTCCTCTTACTCAAAATCACCCCCCTTTCTACACCCCAACAACACTAGAGATCAGATCTGTTGCTCTGATCCTTTAACTGACATACAACTTTTGTTCCCTTCTAAATGGCAGTTAGAAGTTGGCAAAGATGGAGAGAGCTGGGTGGGTGGGGGACTTCTCCTAATCACATGGCATTATCTGTTTGATAAACAAGAGTAATTGTTGAACAATTAGACACCCATCTCTTCCAGTGTCTTAACTGGAAGAAGATGAATGATTATCTCAAGTTCATAGCTGTGTTTTCTGGGTAGTGGGTGTTTCATGTGGGGGTTTTTTATATTGGTCTGAGGAAAAGCAGGGCCTTTCCTGACATTCCAGCCCAAGATCTCTATTAAACAATTCAAAAGACAAAAACAACAATAATAACTCAACGAATAAAAATAATAAACTTCAAGAAACAGCATTTTATCTTCTGACTTCATGCTTTGGCATAGGTTTCCCATGTCTGAAATTGACTCTCTCCTAACTTCTAGTACTTAAATCCCTAGCTTCCTGCAAAGTACTGCTTAGGTGCCACTTTCTACATGAGGTCTCTCCTTATCTCCTCAGTGATTAAATTTGCTTTCTCTTAAAATTATATGTTACTTCATATCTACTTCATCTATCTGTCTCTGTCTTTTTGTCAGATTATCTATATATGTCTGTCTGTCTTCCTGTCTGTCTTTCTATTTGTCTGTCTTTTTTTTGTCTGTCTGCCTATGTCTGTCTACCTTTTTGCCTATCTCTCTGTCTTTTTGTCTATATGTCTTTCTGTCTATCTCTTTCTATTTTTCTGCCTGTCTATCTATCTATATGTCTGTCCATCTGTCTTTCTGTCTTTTTGTCTATCTTTCTGTCCATCTTTTTGTTTATCTATACGTCTTTCTGTCTTTTTGTCTGTCTTGTCTATCTGTCTGTCTGTCTGTCTATGTTGTAATGAATGTAAGCTCCTTGAAGTCCGGAATTATTTCGTCACTTTTGCCCTTTTACCTCCCTGCCTACCACAGTGTCTGGCACATAGTTAATAAGTGTCTGTTGAATTGAATTGAATTGAATTAAGTACCTGCTGTGAGCACAAGTCTTAATGCTTGTCCCTAAGGATACAAAGATGAAAATTTTTAAAATCCAAACCATGAAAGAAAGGAGTTACTCTGCTGGGCTGACTCCATTAACTACTCGTATGAGAGACACTATTTATGCCTTAAATTTTGCATAAGTTTCTATTGGTATTAGCCTCTTTTTGGCCCCTCTCATAGATAAGATGTCCCACTCCTCCTGCCACAAGGTTTTCCTCACCACCTGCCCCCATTGAGGTGCTTTGCTCAAATCAGACTGTCTTAAGAGATTGTATATGAGAATACTGCCAGTATTTTTCCATCCAGCCTTCCTTTGCGTGTATAAAAGTCCTCTTCTGCCCCAGAGAGCCCTGGGTTATTCCTCAGGTCCTAATTGCTACCCCTGCATTTCCCAGTTGTTAACCTAGGAGCCCCTCCTCCTCCCCCAGTAATAAGGAATCTAGGATCCCAGGCAGGGGTGTGCTGGAATCAGCTCAGGCAGGCTGTCAAGAGCTAGTCACCTTCAGTGACTTCAGTGACTTTCAGTGTGAGCATTTATACCTCAGAAATGATCAATCATGACAAATTAGGGTTTGGTTTATTACTTCGTTGGTTGTCTAAACCTAACAAAGTGATGACAAAAATGCCAATAATATAGATTCAATTTAAAAGTGGTTTATGCATACATTTTTTTCAGAGAACTGGTTGTTAAATATTTACCAGCACAGCCCTGGTCACAGTTCATCTTCAAAACATGCTTTGATTGTGTAACAGGGGCTTGGCCAATGGGGATCTATCCTCAGAGTACCAGCAGTATCCAATCCATGTGGAAAAGGTGGGGAAGCCTGCTTCTAAAAAGGGATAAAAAAAAAAAGCTGGGATGGTACTAGTGTGAATGGAGGTGGAAAGCTGGATGGAAGATATTATAAAGATAAGTGCCACAGGATCTTCCATCTGCTTGGTGTGGGGAGAGGGAAGAAGGAGGAAGAGGGAAGAATCTCAGATACTCTTTGAGATTTTCCCCTCATAGAAGCACCATGGAGCAGTGAGGATGCAGCTGGGTCTAGGTAATGTCAATGTCTGGTGGATCCAATTAGCAAGAATCAAATGTCCATTGCCAACCTGTCCAGTCAATCCCTATTAGATATCTGGCTGTTGCTGTCTGTCCAGTTGGGGTATTGATAGAGGCATCTTACAATTGCCCCAGGGACTTTCACAGCCATCATTTTCTTCTGTCCTCATTAGGACCCTCAGTAGTATATCGGGCAGGCTTTTTGTTGTTTGTATCACATGATTTTATTGGCATAGGGAATTCCCAGTGAGGAAACACCCTATACCAATGCAATTCTATACCTGCTCTGCAATAGACAGTCATGGAGAGTCACCTGGGGGCCCCAAAAGATTAAATGACCTGAGCAAGACCATGAAGTCAGTATGTGCCTGCAGGGCTTGAACCCAGGTCTTCCTGACTCTGAGGCTAGCTTTCTAGCCTCTATGACACACTGCCTCTCTCTTTACAGACAAGGAAACTGAGTCAAAGACACCATGAGTTATTGGTGTCAGAACCAAGCCTGGAACCCTGACTTCTAGCCAGTGCATTTTCCATCCCAGTTCCTCTAAAGATAGATTCTGAATTAATAATCAATCTCCAATCCTTACCAAGTAAATATACAAGAGAAAATCTACCATTAGGACTCAATCTAATTCCTAGAAGAGATGGTACTATTTATTCATTGTGTAACCTTGAAGAAATCTCTTAATCTCTCTGAGCCTCTGTTGGGGGGTTGGTCTGTGTGATCCTGATAGACCCCAGGCATCATCAGATATGGCGCCCTCCTTTCAAGGTATGAAACTGAGGCCCAGAGAATTTAAGAGACTTATCCAAGGCCACACAGATAGTAAATATCAGAGGGAGGATTTGAATCCTGGACTGGTGACATCAAGTTCAGCAGTCAGTGAAACTGCATTTGGCACTACAACAACTTCCCTCCCCCCACCAAGAGAAATGTTTAGCTTGACCATAGCAAGCAAAGGAATTATAAGCACTTACTGACTGACCTTTAAGTTGGGCAGGGGAAGGGAGAAAAGAAACAACTGAATTAGTTCCATCTCACCACCTCAGTCTCAGACCACAGTCCTGACCTGGGTCCCTTTTACTTCATGTCTCCCAGAGGAAATCCAGGAAGACAAAGAAAAAAATAATTAATAAACCATTCCTCATAGAATCATAGATTTTCTATTTGCTTTAATTTGTTTTAATGAACAAAAAAGCTATTTTCTCCTTCCTACTTCTACATTGGAAAAAAGAAAAAAAACCCTTTGTAACAAATGTACACAGTCAGGGCAGCTAGGTGGCACAGTGGATAGAGTACTGGACCTGGATTTAGGAGGACCTGAGTTCAAATCCAGCTTCAGACACATAATATTTACTAGCTGTGTGACCCTGGGCAAGTCACTTAACCCCATTGCCTAGCCAAACAAAAACAAATGTACACAGTGAAGCAAAGCAAATTCCCACATTGGCCATGTTCAGAAAAATATGTCTCAGTTGGAACTCTGAGTCCATCACCTCTTTGTCAGGGGATAAGCAGCATGGTTTATCGTAGGATAGGTCCTCTGGAATTGTGATTGGTTGCTGAAGTGAGTTCCTATGTCTTTCACAGTTGTTTGTCTTGACAACGTTGCTTTTGTATAAATTGTTCTGGTTCTGTTCACTTCGCTCTGCATCAGTTCAAGTCTTCCCAAATTTCTCTGAAACCACCTCTATCATTTCTTGCAGAACAATAATATTCCATTACATTTGTATCTAATTTCTTCAATTATTCCCCAATTGATGGACATTCCCTTAATTTTCCAGCTCTTTGCCACCACAAAAAGAGCTGCTGTAAACATTTGTGTGCATATGGTTCCTTTTCATCTTTCCTTGGTCTCCTTGGGGTATAGGCCTAGTAATGGTATCGCTGGGCAGAATCATAGAATTTAGAGCTGGAAGGGACTTAACTGGCCATCTAGTCCAACTTCTTATTTTAGAGATGAGGAAACAATCCCAGAGAAGTGAAGTGATATGATTTACCCAAGGTCATACAGCCCTTTTCACCCTTCTTCAATCACCACTGGAAACACTCACTGGGGCAAACATATCCTTTGATCATCTGCCAATAGGGACCAGGTATGTGAACGACAGAGGCAAAGGGGAAGGAAGGAGGGACCTGCTGTGCAATCTTATGCCCAGGACACAAATGAATCAAAGGCCCTCAGAGATTAACAGACCTTGGAGATAATGTAGCCTAATCCCTGAATTTTAGAGATGGGGAAACTGAGGCCCGGCTCAAGATCACCAAAGTAGTCAGCATCAGAGGTACAATTGAAACCTCTGTGACTCCATGGCCAGGGTTCCTTTCCCTCTATCATGCCTGCTCTTCTATTCATTTCCCACCTACTGGCACTCCTTTGGATTTCTCCATCAATCCCCTTCCCCAGGGACCTTCCTCTCCACCTCACCCCAACTTTTCAGTTTTTTTGTGTGGTCTTCTCGCATTAGATTTTAAGTTCCTTGAAGTCAAGAACTGTCTTTCTTTTTCATAGTTACTATCCAATGCATAGCAAAGTGTCTGGCACATAGTAGGTGCTTAATAAATATTTGTTGACTGACTGTGCACAGGTCAAGGGTCACAAGTTGTTGGAACTTTTTTCTTTTTTTGGTGAGGCAATTGGGGTTAAGTGACTTGCCCTGAGTCACACAGCTAGTAAGCTTTGTGTCTGAGAGCAGATTTGAACTCAGGTCCTCCTGATTCCAGGGCCAATGCTCTATCCACTGCACTACCTAGCTGCCCCCCTTTATTTTCTTTTTAAAGAATGGTTCTCCTCCAAAGGTCTCATGATGGAAAATGCTATCCACATCCAAAGAAAGAACTATGGAGTTTGAAAGCAGACTGAAGTATACTGTTCGCTATTTTTTGTCTTCTGTTTTGTTTTGTTTCCTCTTTCTGGTGATTCTTCCTATTGGTTCTAATTCTTCCTTACAACATCACTAATGCGAAAATATGTTTAATAGGAATGTATATGTATAGCCTATATCAGATTGTGTGCTGTCTTAAAGAGGGAGGAAGGAAGGGAGGGGGAAAAAATTTTTAAAACTCAAAAGCTTATGGAAGTGATTGTTGATAAATCAAAATAAATTAATTTTAAAAAAAAGAATGGTTCTCCCTGTTTTGCCCAGGCTACTCACAGGCCAGTCCCATTCTGATCTACATAGGTGCTTTGACCTCCTCCAATCTAATCTGGCCACTTGTATCCTTCTTAGGCAACTTGGTGACCCCTCAGCTCCTGGTGATTCACCATATTGATACTGAAATAGTGTGGACACCCAATGGGTTTAGCCTACTGCACCTCAGAACTGCTGAGCATAAGCAATTCAGCAGCCTCAGCCTCCTTGTAGCTGAGATTATAGCTGCCAGTAGAGGCAAGGCACTCTTCACAATAGCCTGATGTGTTATGATTAGGCTGTGACCTGGAAGGAATGGCTGTTGTTTATCTCTAGCACCTAGGACAGTGCCCACCCCATTGTAGGCAGGCTTGTGGAATTAATGCTTAAATGCTTGTTGAATTATTTAATTGAATTGCCTGCAATTCTCAGATTCTATGATCCAAGCTGAGAAGCAGCATGAAGTAGTGAATACAGAACTGACCTTGAATCCAGGAAGATCTGGGTCCAAGTCTTGACACTTATTGGTTGTGTGACCCAGGACAGGTCACTCAACCTCTGTGCCTTGCAGCAGCTCTCTAAGACTTAAAGTTTCAGAGAGGGTGCCAACCTACATTGACAGAGGGAGTTTCCCCTCTAGGGAGCCCTCTATACCAATAAAGTCACAGGTCCAGCCCCTATCCTGGTCTCTATGATCCAAATTAGGATTATAGCTCTAGAGATGGTGCTTCTATATTCTATGAGTATAAGCTTCTGCATGGAGAAAAGGGATCATCTGGAGGAATCTCACCTGTTGACTTCATCTTGGGCAGCCAACCCCACATGGTACTTCAGATATTTCTCCTAATACCAGAAACAGAAACTGGCCCATTTGCCCTAGCTTAATGCCTCTGCAATGAAGCTCCATGGC
Organism: Phascolarctos cinereus; assembly: GCF_003287225.1. NCBI lineage: Eukaryota > Metazoa > Chordata > Mammalia > Diprotodontia > Phascolarctidae > Phascolarctos > Phascolarctos cinereus. The sequence continues at coordinate 368,668,584 of NW_027556098.1, read as the reverse complement.
CAGTGTCAGGAAGTCCAGTTAGTCAGTAATGGAATCGTAATAACATGACTATCCATTGAGACCCAGCACTGGTCAGATGCTCCAGACATAGCTACCACCCCAGAGCTGGAAGAGATATCAGAGACCATCATTTTACAAATACAGAAAGGGAGGACCAGAGAAGTTGTGACTTAACCCAAGGTCATCTAGGAAGTAAGGATCAGAGATCAGAAAATTTAAAGGGCCTCTGACTCTGATTTCAGCATACCTTACACTATATACTGTTTCTTCCTTGTAATTATAGCTATATATGAAGTGTGTTGCCCATGTGAAATGTGTATGTCCATATGGGTCACCTAAATGCAGCTCCTGGGGAAGCATTAATAGATATTACTGGAATGTTGGCAATCTTCTCCAAAGTAAACTTTGATTCCTGCCTTAAAGGAGCAAAAGAGGCCATGAGGACAGGTGCTTTATTTTCCTCTTTGAGAAAGGATCCTGATTAGAATTCTATCTATTGGCCCCACTAAATATCAACGGTCTAGGGAAGAGTTGTCAAGCCATGGCTTGCCATCTATTTTTGTATGACCCACAAGCTAAGGTGGTAGAAAAATAAATGATAGACAGAGTTTGTTCATGGGCCATAGTCTGTGGACTCTTGCCCTAGGGGCATGATTTTTTAAAGCTTCAAGTCACTTTCCTAGCCACTATCCCTTGTAGAGAAAGGAGTAACCCCAAGCTTAAACCCCTGGGTTTGTCTCTTTCCCACTAAATGCTAGTTACACAAAAGACTATGATAAATAGTGAATAGAAAGTAAACCCATTCATCCAAGCAGATAGCAAACAGAAATCAGAATTTCTACAGGTTAGAACATCCCAGAAAATACATGAGTTGAATGTGCAATCAAAGGGTATGAAAAACAATTCTCTTTTTTTTTTCTTTTTAGGCAATTGGGGTTAAGTGACTTACCCAGGGTCACACAGCTAGTAAGTGTCAAGTGTTTGGTCTGAGGCCAGATTTGAACTCAGGTCCTCTTGACTTCAGGGCTAGTGCTCTATACACTGCACCACCTAGCTTCCCCTGAACAAACAATTCTTAAAAGAAGAATTGCAAGCTTTTAATAACCATATGAAAAAACATACCACATCACTAATAATAAGAGAAATGAAAATCAAAATGACCCCAAGACTTCACATCATACCCTGCAAATTGGCAAAGATAAGAAATGTGAAGAATCAATGTTGGAAGGGTTGTGGGAAGATAGGCACACTAGTGAATTGTTGTTGGAGCTTTAATCAGTACAACAATTTTGGAAAACAGTTTAGAATTATCCAAAGAAAGTGACTAAAATATCAATTCCATTTGACTCGGAGATCCCCTTACTAGACTTATACCACAAGAAGGCCATTGATACAAAGTCCCCATATAAGCCAAAATATTTATAGCAGCACGTTTTGTGATAGCAAAGAGCTAAAAAACAAAGCAGATGTCCATCGATTGGGGAATGGCCAAACAAATCGTGGCACATTAATGTATAGAATATTATTATGCTGTAAGAAATAATGGATGTGATGAAGATAGAGAAGCATAGAAAGATCTATATGATGCAGAATGAAATAATCAGAGCCAAGAAAACAATATATACAATGACTACATCCATATAAATGCAAAGAAAAACCACCAAAAAATCACAATTGAGTGTTGCAAAATCATAAAGAAGCAGCATATCTCAAAGGAAAGATATAAGTGGAAATATACCCCCCCATGTCACCCCTTGCAGAGGTAAAAAGTCTACAAGTTTTGTACATTGCACATATTTTTATACTTTCTCAACGTATTGATCAATATACGCCAATTTTTTTCTTCTTTCTCTTTTTTGTCTTTAAAAATATTCTTTGTTATATCAAATGGCTCTCTGGGAGAGGGAGTGAGAGAGATACTGGGGGAAATTTTGATCATATAAAAAGATAGAAGACATCAATAAAAATGTAGTTTAAAAGAACAGCAAATAATCTCTCTACATAGAAGCAAGATATCTCAGCACACCGAAGAGAAAGGCCCCAATATCAATCACCCAAGGAGAAATTCCCCTAAGTCTCTAAGGAGGCAAGCTAGAGATTGGAATGTTGAGGCATCAGTTCCTCTAAACGTTTGCTGCTTGGCTTCTCCTTTCCAAAACCCTTGAGTCAACGCCATCCCTCACACTCCACGAAGCATCAAGTCATCATTTTCTCCACCAGTGAGGAGAGCCACCCCTAAGCAGGAACTCATGAAACACTTCACGCTTAAAATACATGTTACATCTGTAGTTCATAGATTCTGTTGCATGTATGTTGCATGACCTTCCCAATCAGAAGATTTTCTTAAATTTGATATTCACTTTAGGAAATATAAAAAGTCAGCCCATAAATTTTGTAACTAGGGTGGCCTGCAGCCCTGTGGTAGGAGTGAGTCACTGACTGAGGCTCATCTCTTAGTGCTCCCCCATTCCCAAATCCCATTAGTGGTTTCATGAAGAAGAGATGTGGTTCAGAAGAAAGAACACCCAGCTGGCTTCAAGATACCCAGCTTCTAATATTGACCATGACATTCACTTGCTCTGTGACTTTGGACTAATCCCTTAACCTCTCTGGATCTCATTTTCCTGGGCTTTAAATACTAGAACAAACCCCAAAGCAATGGGTTCCCCAAACTTCACCCAGCTAATAAGATCTTTCTTCCTGTCATCATTCCTTTAATTTGGAGCCATATGTATGTATGCAAAAGGGCATATATATACATGTATTTTGGGAGGGGAAAGAGAGCACACTAATGTTCCTGTGTCTAGGAACAAAAGCAGAGCCTCTTGCGGGCCTGTGTGTTGGGGGTGACCTGATGATTTCCATAGGAGTGAATCCAAACAGCTAGTGTCTGTGATGAATCTTCCTGATTCCAAGCCCAGTGCTCCATCCACTGTGCCAGCTAGCTGTCCCAATATCTCTGTGTCTGAGAACAAAAACTGAACCTCTTTGGGGATCTGTGGATTGGAGGTGACCTAGTGATTTCCATAGAAGGAGTGAAGCCAAAGATATGGAGCCAATAATGTGAATGCTTAGGCAGATGTCTTTCCCTTTGGATTTTCTTTAAGATTCTTACCTGGATAGCAACAGATGGGGAAAGGAAATTCATGGGGCTGGGAGTGAATTGCCCCAGAACTGTTACCATAAAGGGAATTTCTGAAAGGTGATGAATTATCATACTGAGCACGGCATGCAAAACTGAGCAGCTGTGTTGTTTCATGACAACACCCCAGGCAGGTAAACTAGAAAGGCATGCTGGAGAGAAACCACATGAATAATGAGCTTCTGGCATGCTGGGATTAGAAGATTCTTAGGATCTTGACACCAAGGGGTGGTATGTCACAGGAGCAACATTTACCCTACATAGGCTTGGCTAATTTTTCTTTAAGAGATATTAAAAATCCTCAACATTTGATTGGTCTAAGGGATTAATTCTTGAATTATTGATGTGGCCTCCTGTGGCCTAAGTATAAGGAGTTGGGAGCCCGAATGTTAGGCTTGAAACATTCTGTTCAGTACACCAGTACAGTTAATGCAAAGGCAGAAAAGATAGGCCCAAATGAATCAAGATTTTCATGTGATTTTGCGATTTATGATATGATATAGAAATATCTGCTAGATTATAGTAGAGTTAAATGAATTCAACACACATGTATACATATACCTTTTTACATACATACCTACATACATACACATAGCTCCAAATTAAAGGAGTGATGGCAAGGAGGAAGATTTTATTAGCTGGGTGAAATTTGGGGGATCCTATGCTTTGGGTTTGCTCTAGTATTTAAAGTGTCCTCCCTCACCCCAGCAGAAATGACGTGACAACCAGCACTTGTCCTGCGTAGGTGACCCTGACCCTGGTCCTGGCCCTTGGGCCTCTGGCTGCTTCTTCTACTTTGTTTCTTACCCTGAACATAGGTAATCAAACATTAATCCTGACATGGATGTTTCCAGCCTTGGAGAGAGCCTTGTGAGTGCATAGGAGTTCAGAGTGGAAGGAGAGCATAATAGATATAATCAGGGGAACTCCCTCAATCAGTCCTGGCTAGAGTATACCCCATCCAGCATTCCTGGAGCTGGCTCCTTCCAGTGATGTATTTGTCCTGCCTCTTTCTGGTAGGCCATGTATTGTCTCAGTGCTGAAAGTCTCAACACTTTGGGAATGATGTATCAAACCCTGGGTGGTATCTTGGTCCCACAATCACCCTGATAGCTACAGAAGAGGTGAGTTACATTAAAGCTGCCTTCACTAGACCAGGAAAAATCACCCATTCAGTAGGTCTTAAAGAAAGTGATCCTGACTTTCTTTCTAGCTAACTTTATTTTTTCAATCTGTCAATTGTATCAGAACCCTTCCAGCTTCTATCTCAGATTTGTCATATATGGCAGCCAGCACATGTCCTACATAAATGAGTCTGAACCTGGACCTTGGACCAATGGTTTCCTGCTTTGCTTCTAACCTTGGAGGCAACCTTGTGAGTATAAGAGTCCAGGAATTCCTGGCTCCTTCGGGAGCTGACTGGCAGCGGAAGGAATGGTCTGCAACCATTCCTTTGATGGAGATGACTATGGACAGGAGGAGGATCCACATGTCTTGGCCCAGCTTGTCAGAAGACGTGATCCTTGTGGCAGATATTCAGATAACACAGGGCCAAAGTGAAGGGGGAATGCCAGTCAATTCAACAGTCTCACAACATCGCTGACATTTTTATATTTTGATTCAAGAAACAACCGGAATTATGTTACTATTGCTGCTTGTTCAAGTTTTTTGTTACTTAGCACTTGTGAATGTTTTTGTTAAATATGGGGGTTTTTTGTTTGGAGGAAAGAAATAGTTGTATTATATCTTAAAATGAGAATCTAAATGTCTAAAATGTCTAAATGTGTCTAAAATGAAGGCAGTAATAATGCAATATCTTTATTTATACCACATTGGGACTACCACGTTCACTCCTGCCTCCTGGGTGCCACATTTTAGAAAAGATATTGGCAAGCTACAGAGTGCCCAGAGGAGGGCAACCAGGCTGGCGGGGGTATGAAGACCAGGAAGATCACCTGAAGGAACCAGAGACGTTTATCCTGGAGAAGAAAAGGTCTTGGGGGCAGAGGAAGGGGGAGGAGAAGAGGAGATTGTGATTTCTCCCTACCGAAATTTCTCACAACCCTTTGAACCTCTCTTACATATATTCTCTTTTATCATTTATATTTGTACACTTGTACATTTGTACACTCATTCCTATCTCCCTTCCCTATTACACTGCAAGTTCTCTAGTGACAGGGATGCTATCTGATAATTTCCTAATTCCTAATGCCTAGGACAAGGTATTGTATGAAATAGGCATTTAGTAAACATATATTGAATTGAATTGAACATAATTTATTTTACCTGGGGATGGTCCTGCCCAACTGTTCCCCATTCCTAACTTTTATGCTATAGTCTGCCTTCCATCATCCCTCCAATACTTCTTTGGCTACTCTTCCATCTTTCCTTTACCACCTCCCCAGCCCATGTGAGGAAAGGATGGAGTCTCCTTGGTATTCTATTACCACAGCAATTCTCTGGTTCCATTTGTACAGTAGACTCTCTGAGTTACTTTTTAATGAAACTTTCAGTACCATCCTTCTCTCCTGGGAAGAATTTGATGGGAAGGAGGACAGGAACAGAGGGATTTGCTGAAACAGATCACAAGTAGCTATCTGGATAACTGAAATTGCCCATTACTATTATACTACATTTCCATTCCAGGTTTATATCTGTTTCCCAAATTCCTCATCTTTTTCCTTTTTCTATCCTGGTGGTCTGAATATTCCAATGACAATATTGCTTTTTCTATTCCATTGATCTTCATATTCCCTCCCCCTCCTTGTTTCCTGGATTTCCTCTCATAAGTACATCTTCTTAATCTACAACACTATCCCATGCTATCCAATCACCTTTTATATATTCCTTTCCTTTGGAATGAGGAGTCATACACCATGCATGGGCCATTCACCCCACCAGTTTCAGTGCTATCTGTGATCAGATTTGCCCCCTAGCATTAGGGCTTCTAGTTCACTTTGTTTGTAACCCATACTTTACTTGCTCATGTAGAAAGATCTAAGTCCATAATCTCCTTTCACTCCTTCCAACTTCTGAGTGTTTCTACTGCTCCTGTACATTGTGGCTATTCCCTAGGGATCTAGCCTGATGCATATACATAAGCAACTTTTTTTTTGTCTTTCTTGATTTTCAACTTAAGTCTTTTTGATTAGATTTGTTAAACTCTAGACCAATATATTCTTATTGGCCCTTGTCAGGTGCCCTCCATCCCTGGCCAGGATCCTGTCACTGCTATATTGTAAGCCATGGTCCAGAATTTCTCTTCTCAGACACCAGATTCTTCAACAACTGTTCATTTCTTAAATCTTCTTTTCACTTCTGAAATCCTTCCCTTTAATCAACACTAATGATGAAAGCACCACAGATGCCCCTAATTAGGCCTCCAGTTTCTTGCTCAAGATTTCATCTTCTTTAGCAGCACTTCCTAGCTTCCTTCTGGCAGTAACAAATATTGTCAATTGTAGAAGTATGTGGTAGCCACAAGTCTCAGGAGGCTCTAACACCTTGGATCCATACCCCAGAAAGACAGTTGTTATTCAGTCATTTTTCAGTTGTGCTGGACTCTTTGTGACACCATTTGAGGTTTTCTTGGCAAAGTAGTAGTTTGCCATTTCCTTTTCCAGCTCATCTTATGGGTGAAGAAACCGAGGCAAACGGGATTAAGTGACTTGCCCAAGATCACACAACTAGTATGTGTCTGAAGCTGCATTTGAACTCAAGAAGAAGGGTCTTCCTGACTCCAGGCCCAGCACTCTATCTACTACTTTAGAAAAACAGTAGCCTTCCCTATTATTATTGCTAAGATCCCTTCTAACTCTGACATTCTTTGACACCATGATGCCATTACAGGCCACTAATTGACACAGTGGGATATAGCACCGGGACTGGAGTCAAGAAGACCTGTGTTCAAAGGCAACTTCAGACACTTACTAGCTGTGTGGCCTTGGGCAAGTCACTTAACTTTTCTCTGCCTCTGTTTCTTCAACTGCAAAATGGGGATAATAATATCATCTAACTCCACCACGACCACTCAGCACCTTGTTGTGAAGATCAAATGAGATAATATTTGTAAAGCACTTAACACTGTGCTTGGTACACAGTAGGAGCTATATAAATGCTTGTTTCCTCCCTTCTACTATAATCATCCCCATATATGAGCAGTTACATAGTGCTCTACAGTTTTTTAAGCACTTTACAAATATTATCTCATTTGATCCGAACAACAACCCTAGGTGGTCAGGGCTATTATTGTCCCCGTTTTACAGAGGAGGAAACTGAGGCAAACAGAGGTTAAGTGACCTGCCCAGTGTCACAAAGCTGGTGAGTGTCTGAGATAGGATTTGAACTGCATTTACCTAGGGTCAGACAGAGAGCAATCAGATTCAGAGGATCTTCTACACGGAGGGAGGTTTAACTGAATGGAAAGTGGAGTGGAACATAGCAGAATTCCATGGAAAGCTTCAGAGCAGAGTTAAGTTGGGAAAACCACCCAGCATCCACAACAACAGGATCTGCATCACCATTCCCCACCCTCCCCCTCCGGGACCTCCTGGTGATGCTCAGGAGGATCCGTGGAGATGAACCTGCCAGTGTTGACAGTGTTGGACCCCCCTACCCCTAGCCCTTCATCAAGCAGAAGTGGGGAGAGTGAGTGAGCGCTTGGCCTCCTCTCATCAGGATGAAATCATCTCCCTAATTCTCATGAATATTCCCCTGCCTACAGACCCAGGGCAGCCTTGCCTCCTACCCCAGCCTGGCAGGGGGCTCAATAAGCACTCATTCTGCCTCAGCCTCCCAGGAGGCCACCCACAGCTGCTGCCTGCAGGGCTCTCTCTTTTCTTCATAACAATCATTCTCCATCACATGGGTACAATCCATAAAGCACTTGGCTATTCATTATCCCATTTGAGCCTCACAGTACCTCTGGGAGAGAGATTTCCGTTTGACAGATGAGAAGACTGAGGCACCGAGGTGACACGTGGCTTTCCAATGAGCATAGGGCATCTTAGTGGCCAAGGGGATGCTAGCCCAGTATTCTCTCTCACATGAAAGGAAGTCTAGCAGGACCCTACACTCCAGAGCTCTTCTGTCCCTCCCTGATGAGCTGACTGCTAGCCGTATGACCCCGGGCAAGTCATTTAATCTCTGTCTCAATTTCCTTATCTGTAAAATGGGGATGATAATAGCACCTACCTCCCAGGGTTTTTATGAGGATCAAATACTTTGTAAACCTTCAAGTGCTACATAAATGCCATACATAAATGCCATTTGGGGTTTTCTTGGCACAGATACTGGAATAGTTTGCCATTTCCTTCTCCAGCTCATTTTTACAGATGAGGAAACTGAGGCAAACAGGGTTAAGTGATTTGTCCACAGTCACACAGCTAGTAAGTGTCTGAGGCTGGATTTGAACTCATGAAGATGAGTCTTCTTGATTCCCAGCCTAGGGCTTTATGCATTGAGCCACCTAGTTGCCCTTATATAAATGCTAGCTGTTATTATTATGACCAGCTCAAGAGCTGGACTGGGGAGTAAAAGATCAGGATGAGACTTATTGATCCATTGTTCTAGAAGGGAAGCTGGCCACTTGCCATCCTCACCTTACTGATCCTCACTTAGATGGATGAGAGGGGAGGAGAGTGGGGAGAGAAGCACAGGGAACTGACCAGAGAAGACAGTCAGGTTCAGGGACAGGAATGACACTGAGGAGCCCTCGCTGAGGGGTGGGACAGGGCAAGAGCATAGGAAGTCAGGGAGGTGGGGTAGAAATTGGGAATGTGGGGCCAAGGACCAGCATCTCAACAACGGGTGAACTGAGGATCTTTGAACAGGATTGTCTGATTCGGGGCCAGCCCTGCCTCTCAGTCAGCTTTTGCTACACTGTGGGGGAACCATTTGCTCCAAAGTTGGAGCTTTTTCCCAGTTTCTAAAACCAAGGGAGACTGGGAAAATGCCCTTGTCTTCCATGAAGGCCACAGGTGTTTCCCAAGCTGCCTCCCCCATCACCCACCCGGACTCACAGTGACTTCGGTCAGGGCCATCTGCAGCAGGACCATTATGGCCAACAAAGCACCCCTAAACTCAGACCGTGGGGGCTCCTGGGAGGTGCAAGACAAAGACAGCAGGAAATTCTGCTGACAGGGCTCCAGCGGAGGAGGCTGCTGGACGTCTCGGTCCTTCAGGCACAACTGAGGAGCTTTTGTGAGCCCCCCACCCGCCTGCTTCCTCTCTTAGCCAGAGGTTTCCAAGGAAACCACCGGGACCATGAGCCAGGGCCAGGAAGGCCTGGCCCAGGGCCCAGGCTCCTCCTGTCCCCCCAGCATGGAAGCCACAGAGAAGGCGAGGGTGCAAAGGAGACCAGTGAGGGGGGAGGAGAGGGAGACAGGGGACAAGAGAGGGGAAGGAGACAAAAAAATTTAAAAAGGCAGCACCTCATTCTCCTTTGCCCACACCAAGCTCATTCCCACTTCTGCCTGTGCCTGTATTCATGCCATTCCCCTGCTTGGAACGTCCCTGCCCCTGCCTGTGCCTACCCATCCTTCAGGCAAGTCAGTCTCTGCTGTTTTTGTCTCCTTCCTTGACCCAGAAGAGTTCAGACAAGAAGAATGGCACACAAATGGTTAACAGGAAATTGAATCTCCAGATGAGCTGGGGAGAGTGATCCTCCATGAATTCAAGTCACCAGGCCCAGACAAACAACCTCCCAGGGGACTGCAAGCTTTGCTGTTGTTGTAATCGCTGGAACACTGTCAGTGATATTTGAGGAGCTATACAAAAAGGAGAGGTGCTGAGTGACTGGGGATCTCATTTTTAAAAGGGGAAAGGCGGATTCTGACAATTCTTGGCCTGTGTGCTGGTAAAAGTCTAGGACAGATTATCAAAGGAATGGTTTGTCAGCCTTCTGAATGAGAAGAAGTGATCACAGGGAACCAGCATGGATTCACAAAGAATGAATCATGCCTAATCAATCTCATTTCCTTTGGGGCAGAGTCACTCTCCTGGCCCACAGCAAACTGAAGAGGGAGCAAGGTTAATATGCCAACACAAAGTTGTGTTTTCCTCCCATCCCTACTCTCTACCTTAGCTATACTTTAATTCTTTAAGACTCCTGCCTCCTGGAGAAGAGTGGAGAAAATGTGCCTCTCTGCCTTCATTGCAGAGGTGGGAAACTATGGGTGTGGAAGAGTGTACTTTTGATGCATTGGTTTAGATTGCTAAACTAACTGCTTTTTTTTCTTTCTACTTAAAATGTTTGTTACTCTTGATGGCTTGCTGGAAAGGAAAAGAGAAAGGGACGTGTTCTGAAAGCAATGTGATTTTAAAATGAAATAACATAAGATTTCTAAAACTTTAAGAGACTTCTGCCTTACCCTGTGGGTTTGTTTGCCCCCCATAAAGCCTGGCTTCACCTCACACAATATCATTTTTACCCTTGAGCCAAGACCTTTTGCTCCAGGAGGAGTCTTTCCTACTGTTTCCTAAACACTCCTTCCTTGCCGTAATCACTAGCAGGAGGGAGATCTTCAGGGCCGCCTCATCTCAAACCCGAAATCAAAGCAGAAGACTTCCCTGCCCGCAGTGTAGACCACAGCCAAGATGCCGACTGCCCTTCATCCCTTCCAGCTGGGGCGTGTGGTGCCTTACACTCCAGACCTCCACTAGAGCTGGCTGCAGGCCAAAGAGCTCTGGAGCACAGAAAAATGATTGGCTCTGCAGGCAGGTGGAGCCCATGGCCCTGCCTCCCAGCTCTGACATGAGTCCCCCATGCCTCTCTTTCGCTAGGATAGTAGGGGCTTTGGATCAGTACATCTGATCTAAGGTGAAGGTTACAGCTACACACACACACACACACACACACACACACACACACACACACACACACACACACACAGAGAAACCCAGCCTAAGCCAGCCCAGGCTAACATGGCCTTCCTATGATACCACTTGATAGGACAGGCTGCTGGACAGAGGTTTCACCTGAGGAGGAATGATGATATGGAAGGCCTGCTATAGCAAATCAGAGCTAATATGGGCTGCCTCAGAGGTAGTGAGCTCCCATTCACTCAAGATGCTCTCATAATATTGTAAAGGATATTCCTGTTCAGGGACTCATTAGGATTACAGATTTAGAGCTAGAAGTGATCTTGGAGATCATCTAATCTAACCTCCTCATTTTACAAATGAGGAAACTGAGACCCAGAGAGGTCATTTGTCCAAGGTCACACAACACAGGTAGTAAATGGTAGTCCCAGGATTTCAATCCATCTCCTCTGACTCTAAGTCCAGTGCTCTTTAAACCAAAACACATACAGAAAGCACTTTGCTATTCATGATCTCATTTAAGACTCACAGTACCTCTGGAAAAGAGACAGATGGGAAGACTGAGGAACAGAGACTCTACGCAGCTTTCTGATGATCATAGGGTGCTGTAATGACAAAGGGGACTCCTGACTAGCCCAGGGTTCTCAGGGTCCAGCAGGACCCTCCATTCCAGAGCTCTTCTCTCCCTGTTGAGCTGACCACTAGCCATGTGACCCTAGGCAAGTCATTTAATTTCTGTCTCAGTTTCCTTATCTGTAAAATGGGGATAATAATAGCCTCTTTCTGTCCCACACTGGTTGAATTAAATAACATCTGAGGTGTTCCCTGACTGTGACCTCAAGGCAAGGCTATACCCTCCCCAAGGAATGAGGTCCCAAGAGGACCTTCTCCCTACCTAGTGTAGACCAACCAATTCCCATGTCCTTCCAACCATTCAACAAGCTGTCATTAAGTGCCTACTATATGTCAGGTAGCCTTTGGATGGCACAGTGGATAGAGCACTGGACCTGGAATAAGGAAGACTAATCTTCCTGAGTCAAATCTGGCCTCAGACACTTAGTAGCTGTGTGACCCTGGACAAGTTACTTCACCTGGTTTGCCTCAGTTTCCTCATCTGTAAAATGAGCTAGAGAAGGAAATGGTAAAATGCTCCAGCATCTTTGCCAAGAAAACCCTAAATGGGGTCACAAAGAGTCAAACACAACTGAAATGAATGAACAACAATTAGTTAAGCAATAAGGATACAAAGAGAGAAATAAAACAGTCCCTGCCCTCAATGAGCTTACATTTTATTGGGGGGGGGGGAACATGTATACATATAATCACTGGATTTGGAATCAGGAAGACCTGAATTCAAATTAGTCTCAGATGCTTATTAGCTATGTGACCCTGGGCAAGTCATTAAAGCCAGCCTCAGTTTCCTCACCTATTAAATGGGGATAATAATAGCACCTATTTCCCAAGGTGGTTGTGAAAATCAAATGAGGCAATATTTGTAAAGTGTTTTGCAAACCTTAAAGCACCATATAAATGCTAGCTACGAATACTGATTCTGGCAGTTAAATTTTCCAACCCCCTCTGCCGACATTTTGGGCTGGGAGTGATAATGTATGTCTCCCATCACAGCACCAGTCCACCGCCCCTCTGTCAAGCTTCACCATCAAGTCCTCTGAAGTCAGGATTGGCCACTGCATAGTCAGAGTTCTGAAGTCCTTAAAGGGTGTCCTTTCCATCACTGCAGTCATCATGGTGCTCATCTCTTAGTTCTTTCTACTTCTCTTTTCATCGGTTTACACAACAAACCATAAACTGTGCAGTTACTCACTGTCAGCAGGGCCAAGGTTTCAGCCTTCCAAACCAGCAGGGTTTCCTCACCTGAAAAGGGTCAAGTCCGTGTCTGATGGGCTCTGACACCTCTACTTGTGCCTGCATGTACACGTGTCCCCCCCACCCCTGCCCCAAGATAGCTGGGCAGCATTCCATCTCTGCCTCGATAGCCTGGCAGCAGACCACCCTAACTCTCTGCACCATTGTATAGTCTAGAACTTGGAACAGCCATAAACTCTCCATGGTATATTTCAATATTGGTATACCAAATAATGTGCCTCAGATAAGGCCCCTATGGGGTCAGTCTCTGCCCTCTCAGCTCTATCCCAGGCTGTCAAGTAATATCACATGTTTGGAAGCAATCTTCCTCCTCAGACCTCACATCTCTCATGCTTTTGTTCCTGTCTGATGCATCATGGCATCATGGAAAGTATACTGAATTTGGAGTCTGGAGATCTGGGTTCAAATTCCACATCAGATTCTCACTAGCAGGTGGAGGAGGGTGGCACAGGGAATTGGAAGGACTGTGCTTGGAAGTGTGGCCTCACATAGAAGGAGATGGTGAAGACTTTTGAAGGGAAAAGAGAAAGGGAAATGAGGATGACCCAGTACCACTGTCCTCTGCCTCTGCTGCTGGGGACAATAGATTTGTCACTGTCGGGCCGCAACCTGAAGCCTTTTTACATGTGCTCAGGGAATTGTAAGGCAAGACTACCAACCAGCAAGAAAGCAAGTACAAGCGGCCAGAGCAGAAGTGAGTGGCCATCAAGAAGAGAGTGGACCAGGAGACTGCTGTGAGCTGAGGTTCTAAGCAAAGGGAAGTGACTGGCAGATGAAGCTAGTGCAGCAGGTAGGCAAACTGGTCTCCCAAGGCTTGGCTGCTTCCTAACCACCACCCCTCCCCTACGCCCCACACTACACCCCACCCCCATGCTTGGAGGATCGGGGCTGGGGGTGTTGGAGTGGAACAATATGGCTTCACATTGGGAGTTCAAAGCAGATGGTTGCTAGGAAGACTAAATGAGAATTAACGCTGACTTCTCATTGGTCAACCTGATTATTATGTTTTATTACTTTAATTAAATATTTTTCTAACTACACAGAGAGCCTGAGTAACTAGGAAGCACAGTGGGGAGAGACACAAGAGGGGAGCAGTTTTCCTAGTATAATAAAGACTGGAACTTAGACTTGATTGGGTAAATCTATACATAAGCATAGATTAATCTCCTATATTAAGGAGACTCACAAAGGAGTGGCACTAAAGGGAAAGAGGGTGTACGGAAGTCAGAGAGAGCTTGGTGATTCTCTCAAAGGACCCTCTCACATTGGGTGGTACACTTGGTGGGTGGGGGATGAACAGTTGACTGAGAACCCTGCTCCTTACTATTCAATGTTTTGTTTTGTTGTGGTCCTGTTGTTAGCTTCCTTGGCAGAAATACAGTTTGCCATTTCCTTCTCCAGCTCATTTTTACAGATGAAGAAATTGAGGCCAAAAGGATTAAATGACTTGCCCAGGGTGACACAGCTAATAAGTGTCTATTGTGTGCCAGGTCCCAGGCTAGGTGTGGGGAGAGAGAAATTAAACCATTGCTGTCCTGAAGAAGTTTATATTCTACTTGGGGTACTGTCTTTAGTTTTAGGAGATGGGGGAGGAGAGAGGGACGCATGTGCAATAATGTCAAATGCTACAGAAACATCAGTGAAGATGGGGTCTGAGAAAGGGTCTCTTGGATTTGGTAATTTTGGATTTACCTTGTATTTATTCTGTTTATGGGCTTTGCAAAAATATTTATTTATTTATTTAAAGTTGACATTTATCTGTAAATATAAATACAAATATAAACAATGCTATTTCTGTTCCATATAAATTTATTGTGTTTATTCTGTATATATTCATTCTCCATATACTTATAAATTACATTTTATCTCCCCAAAATGAATGTAAACACCTTGAGTATAGGAACTGTTTCTTTAATTTTTTTAAATTTTTACAGCCATTTTTAAAAATTTTCAGTTACAAATTCTCTCCCTCCCTCCTGCCCCTTCCCTATCCATTGAGAAGACAAATGATATGATATGTATTATACATTTGAAGTCATGCAAAACATAGTTCCATATTAGTCATGTTGGGGGGGGGGAGTGAAAAAATTATGCTTTAATTTGCATTCAGAGTTTCTCAGTTCTCTCTCTGGAGGTGGAGAGCATTTTTTAATCATAGGTCCTTAGGAATTATCCTGGATTGTTGTCTTGATTAGAGTAGCTAAGTCTTTCACAGTCGATCATCATTACAGTATTGCTGTTACAATGTATAGTGTTATCCAGGTTCTTCTCACTTCATTTTGCCTCAGTTCGTATAAGCCTTTTCAGGTTTTTCTGAAACCATCCTGCTCATCATTTCTGTTAGCACAACAGTATTTCATCACAATCATACACCCCGATTTGTTCAACCATTCCCAAATTGAGGTGCATCCACTCAGTTTCCAGTTCTTAGCCACCATGAAAAGAGCTGCTACAAATACTCTTGTACATATGGATCCTTTTCACTTTTCTTTGATGTCTTTCAGATACAGACCTAATAATGATATTGCTGGGCAAAGGGTATGCATAATTGTATTGTCCTTTGAGTATAGTTCCAAATTATTCTCCAAAATGGTCGGACCAATTCACAACTCCACCAATAATGCATTAGTGTACCTATTTTTCCACATTTCCTCTAGCATTTATCATTTTCCTTTTCAGTCATGTTAGCCCATCTGATAGGAGCGCCGTAGTACCTTAGAGTTGTTCCAATTTGCATTTCTCTAGTCAATAGTAATCTAGAGCATTTATCAATTGGGGAATGGCTCTTATTTTTATAAATTTGGCTTAGTTCCTTGTATATTTGAGAAATTAGGCCCTCATTAGAGAAACTTGTAAAAATTTTTCCCAGTCTCCTGCTCCCCTTCTAATTTTGGCTGCATTGATTTTGTCTGCACAAAAGATTTTTTAATTTCATATAATCAAAATGATCCATTTTTCTTCCAGTGGTCCTTTCCGTAGCTTGTTTGGTCATAAACTCTTTCCTTATCCATAAATATGACAGATACATTTTTTCCATGCTCCCCTAATTTATTTATGATATCACTTTATATCTAAATCATTCATCCATTTTGACTTTATTGTGGTATACAGTGTGAGATGGGTTGGTCTATACCTATTCTCTTCCAAACTGCTTTCCAGTTTTCCCAGTAATTTTTGTCCAATAGTGATTTCTTGTCCACCAAACTTTGATCTTTGCATCTATGAACACTAGATTAATATGGTCATTTACTACTGTGTATGGTGTATCTAATCCACTGACCCACCACTTTGTTTCTTAGCTGGTACCAGATTGTTTTGATGATTACTGCTTTGTCATATAGTTTGAGATCTGGTACTGCTAGGCCAAGGGCAGGGACTGTTGCAGTTTTGATTTGGTATTGCCAGGAGCTAGCATAGTCCCTGACACATAATAAATGTGCTTAATAAATGCTTATGAATTGATTTAATTAAGGGATGACCTTAGAAAGAGGTTTTTTTTTCAGTGAGTAAGGTAAAAATTGAGATTGCCAGGTGCTGAGGAATAATTGTCAATGAGGAAACTGAGACAACAAACTGAGACTACTCCCAACTAAAGGGAGGAGATATTTAGAATGACCACCTGATGGATGTATCAGGGTGAAAAGTTGTTTGTTTTTTAAGGATAGAGGGAAGTTGAACCTATTCACAGAGACTGGGGAAGGTGCCAACAGAGAAGGAAAGACTGAAGATGAGAGAGAGGGAGTACTTGATTGATAGGTCAAGGAGATGATATTTGGAAAGATTTAATACTTTCTCAACACAGAGGAATTTCCTGTGGGGGAACACCACCTATGTCTCACAAATTATTTTTGACCTCATCGGTAAATCCTAGGGAGTTGTTTGAGGTGCATAGAGGTTAAGGGATCTACCCACAGTGTCACAGTTAAAAAGCATAGAGGAGAGAGCTCACAACAGAGGCCTTCAATATATTCAGGAAAATAGGAGGTGAAGGAGAGAGGAAGAGGAGTGATGGAATTGGGGCATCAAAGAGATATGTTGTCACAGCCTCTGTGGAGAGGATAATAAAGTATCAGTATGAAATGAATAAGAGAGTTACAAAAGACAGGTGGTGTCTCCATCTTTGTGAACAAGATGGAAAGATGGTCTAGCCAGACTAGATCAAGGGTGGGGAACCTGGGGCCTTGAGGCCACATGTAGCCTTCTAAGTCCTTGGGTGCCACCTTTTGACTGAGTCCAAGTTTTATAGGACAAATCCTTTTATTAAGGGGATTTGTTCTGTGAAGTTTGGATTCAGTCAAATGGACACACTTAAGGACCAGGAGGGCCACATGTGGCCTCGAGGCTGAAGCTTCCCCATTCTTGGTCTAGTCTAACCTCTTCATCTTAAAGATGAGGAAAATGAGGTTCAGAAAGGGGAAAGGAGTTTCCAACTGTTACTAGTGTCAGGGTTCCTACCCCAAAGAGGCAGGTTACCTACCCCTGGACTAGATGGTCATTCAACTGAGTGAATTCAAAATTGGATGATTGATCAGACCCACAAAGTAGTGATTAATGAGTTGAGGTCAACTTGGAAAGTGTCTAATGAAGACACCTAGAAACCTGTCCTTGGCCTGGCTAGTTCAACTTTTTTATCAGTGATTTGGATGAAGACATAGAGGGCTTGTTTGTCAAACTCGCAACTGACATGAAGCCAACAGGGTTACCTGGCATGTTGGGTGACAGGGCTTAAATTTTTTAAAATTGAAATGGGCTAGAATAAAATCAATAAGATGAAATTTAAAAGGAATAAATGTAATATGCCACGCTTGGCTTAAAAAATCGATTTTGCACATACACGATGGAGGAGCTTTTTGTCTAGGGAATCATAGCAGAATAAAAGCTGAACACGAGTATCGTATTTAGTTCAAGGTATCAATCAATCATTCAACAAACGTTTATTAAGCGTCTACTATCTAAGGGAGAAGAAGCTAAGCTAGCCAGAGTTTGTCCCAAGAAGGACGATAAGGATGTTGAAGGGACTGGAGACCATCCCGCATGAAAAGCAATTGAACGAACTTGCAGGGGGGAAAAAGACTTAGGGAGACGTATGATTCAGGTGTCTGAAGGGCTATCAGAGAACAGAAAGGGGGAAAATAGCAGAGATACAGACTTCCAAACAAGTGGCACTTTTCAAAAGTGTAATGAACGGCCTCGGGAGATAGCAGGGCTGCCAACATGGGGGTTACTGAAGCAGAGACTAGATGACCACTTGGGTGTGTTACACGGGAGGATTCTCCAGCTCTCAGATGCTGTCACACAATATTGAGGGCCACTGGATGTTAGTGATAACTAGGTGTCCCAGTGGATAGACAGCTAGACCTCGAATCAGGAAGACCTGAATTCAGATCTGACCTCAAGCACCTCCTCCACCATGCCAGTTGTGTGACTCTGGGTAAGCCCCTTCAGTCTGCCTCAGTTTCCTCTTTTGTAAAATGGAGATGATGATAATAGCATCTACCTCCCAGGGTTCTTGGGAGGATCAAATGAGATAATATTTGTAAAGTGCTATATAAATATTCACATTTTAATGATTATTAATGCTAATTATTGCATAATTATCTAATGCAATAATTACAAATAGCAATCATTATATAATTGGTATTAGTACCAATCATTACATAATGATGAATCACAGTTAATTATTACATAATTGGTATTTATAATTATTATATTAGACAGCATCAGATCATAGATTTAGAGCCATGTAGTCCACGTGCCTCATTTTACAAATGAGAAAACTGAGACCCAGAGAAGTCAATTTGCCCAAGGTCACACGGCTTTTAAGTGATCAAGTTGAGTTAATAGTCATCATAGGCATATGGCATTGTGACTTCTTCCACCAGGGCTTGGCAGCTTGGGTTGAAGAAGATGGTGATGGTGACCCACTGTTGATGTCTATCAGGGCAAGAAGAAGAAAAGGACAAGAATGGTTTCAAGCCTGAGCCTGCAGCGGCCTCCCTGAGCCCTCTTCTTCAGTCATTTCAGTTTCCAGATACACTAAGACTCCTGAGGAGGACAGAATGTGGGGCCTCTGGAGCCTCCCCTTCCATTCCCAGGCATTTCAGAAGCCCTGCCATGCCTCATGCTTTTAGAGGTCACTCACTTCTAGCAATAATAAATACAGGCCACTGTCTTCCTTCCCTATTCTGGTTGGAGGCTCCATCTCAGATGGGCTGTTCTATACAGCTCCATGCAAAGGATGGATAGAAAGCCAGCAGCCTTGCCACAACAGATGTAGAGAAACTTTGGAAAATCCTCTTTTGGCTACACAGAACCTTTGGCAGTCACAGGTTTGATAGGACATCCCCTGGTAGGGTAAAGCATGTGAAAAGTTGGATCTAGTCCAAGAATATAATTGGTGAGCAGCTGCCCTCCAAACCCTGGTCAGTGACTTTATCACATACACTGACCCTCATCTATTGCCCTTTTGTATACTTCTTCAGTGGTGCAGATCTTATTATAATCATATTGGTGGAAAGAAGCCATCATGGAATAGCAGGTAGAGAGTACTGGACTCACAGTCAGAAAGACCTGAATTCAAATCCTGTCTCTGATAGTGATTAGCTGTGTGACTGTGCAAAAGTCATTTAACCTCCACCCAGATAATTTCCACTGAGAGTCACAGTAGAAATAATGATGGATTTAGAGAGGGCTAGGATTCAAATCCTGGCTCTGTTACTTATTACTGGTTAGGCAATCACTTTACCTCTGGGCATTAGCCTCCTTATCTGTAAAAGGAGGGAGCTAGACTGGGTGATCTCTGGATAGATGATCCTCTGTTACTATCACCTACTCAGCCATCAAAGGGGGGAAATCTGCCTTGGTGGAAGTAGTTCCCACACCAGGAGTTTCCCAAGTTAAGAAAATCACAGATCCTCATTGGTTAAGTGTAAAAAGCTCTGAACTGGGAAGCAGAGTTCCAACCCCTTTCACAGATTTACAGGTAAGTCGCAACCTGTCCAAGTTCAGTGTCCTCCCCTACCAGATGGGAATGATCCTCACACTGTCAGCCTCATAGAGTGACTGCGAGGACTGGACCTTGGGGTTCACTAGGTAAGAAGAGAAACATCCTTATTATCCCCATTGTTCACCTGCCTGGTCTCTTTAGTTATGGCATCTTACTCACCTTTATATATACCCCATGGGGCCAAACATAACCCTTGTACACAGTGCATGGCTCATTTCTGGCATTCATTTCTGAATCCTTTCAAAACAGCAGTTTCGGTTATCTGTCAAATAGACTAGACCAGATGATCTCGAAAATCTCTTCTAATCCTACATCCATCGGTCAGACCTCTCTAGCTCATTCTACCCCCTCCTTCCATTGTGCCCTCTGGAGCCCCAAGTCTGTTGTTAATGAGCAGCCTTTCATATTAGAAAGCCCATTTTCCACCAAAAATTACATTGCATCTATTTTGTGTTTACTTCTATGTGTACCTGTTGTTTTCCCCCAATAGAATGTAAGCTCCTTAATGACGGGAATTATCTTCCTATCTCCACCACCTGGCACAGTAAGTACCTAATGTTGGATGAATGAATGAATGAATGAATGAATGAATGAATGAATGAATGATGAAGCAGGCAACTGGCAGGTCAACACAGGACCAGCCCGAACCTCTGGGGCAAGTGTGGAACTGCCTGCCTCTCCCAGGGGCCAGTGACCTGGCCAGGACCAATCAGGGCCAGGGCAGCCGCTGAGTAACTGTATAGGCATCAAGGTCCAGAATGACCTGTGGAGGCCATAGCCAGAGAGAAGACCAGGTCACAGGTTTATAGGATCACAAAATTCAGAACAAGAGATTCGGGGTCATCTAGCCTAGTTCTTTCATCATACATAGGAAGAAACTGATGCTCAGGGGAAATGATTTGCCCAGAACTACGTGGATAAAAAGTGAATGTCAGAGCTGGGATTTGGAAGCCAAGGCTCTTGTCTCTATATTACCCAGTTCTGGGTGACAGTGCAATTCCAAGAGGAGGGTCAGTCCCAGTTTCCCTCAACTGGGTCCTGGGTCTGGTATGCATCCAGGACAAGGCTGAAGCAGAAAAAGGCATGAGGCGCTCCTGGCCTTTCGGCTGGGACCATCTCATAAAAACTGGGCCCTATAAACTCATCTGCTTCTCCACTTTTGTACAGTGTTTTCGTTCCTTTTCTTTCTTAACCAAAGCTTCCAGGAGGAAGGAGAGGAAGTGATGGAATCCCTATCTTGTATTGGTTTAACCATAACCAGGTCCCCAGACAGAGGGGTCGCAACTGGGGCCACCAGAGGGGGAAATGCCAGAGATGGCAAGCTGGGAAGGGCAGAGGCCCAGCTCCCACCTGGCGCTCCCTTCACTAGGGCCCTGCCCAAGCCCACCAGCTGATGAGATGGAAAATCTGAGGCCCAGGGAGCTTGGGGGTCTGGCTGGGACTGAGTCTCCAATTCCAGGCTCCGCCTTACCGGCAGGGCTAGACCCCCTTTGGAGGCCCCAGCAGGGGCTGCTGTGGTTTATTGTGGAATGTCCGGAGCCCCACATCTCGCCTGCTTAATGTCTGGGAAAATGTCAAGAGCTCCAGATGGGGTGGAGGAGCATGGAGGGTTAGGGGAGGGGAGGGGCACACAGGCACACAGGCAGAGGTGCAGAAAGATATGATTCAAAGGGGGAGTGGGACATGAGACAGAGAGACAAACACAGAGCAACTGAGAACCAGGGCAAAAGGTGGTTGAATAAGAGATGGAGTGATAGAAACATGGAAAACAAGTGAAAGTAGAGAAACATTAGTTTGAAGGCTGGCCCAGGACTAGAACATAGTTTGGAGGCCTGGCTCCTAGGGCTCTGAATAATATATTTCCAGGGACTCACTGCTTCCAGAGAAAAGTCCAGGGAAGACCCAGGGCTCCTATGCTGGCTATAGGATACTGTACCTGGTAATGCATTGTTCATGTGTAAGTCAGGGGGCAGGAGGGTGGGGGGACAACAGTGTGAAGATAAAGGAAACTTGGAGAAAAGAATGGAGAATTTTAGGACCAGGATCTCTGACTAGACTAGAAGTCTGAAAACCTAGTCTTATCCTAGATTTGACATTAACTAGCTATGTGAACTCAGGCAAGACACTAGCCTCTGGACCTTTGCTCTCTAAGTCTCTGCAGACTTAGGGGATGAATTAAAGCATATCTAAGGTCCCTTCCAGTTCTAACAGTCTCTAAGTCTATGATTTGGGAGAAGAAGCATAGTTCAGAATCTCATCAGGAAAGTGATTAGAAGAGGGTGTCTAAGAAGGCAAAAGCCTACCCAGGAGCCTCTCCCTGCACCCACGTCCTGCTCAGGAGCCAGACAATTGCAAAGCAGTCTACAATTGTACAAATTGCTACGAATAGCAATCTACAAATGCAAAGTAAAATCCTTTTACTTTGGATGAGAATTGCTTGTCTAGATAGATGTCCCACTTTGTTCTAAGGGAGTTCTGTTCCCCAGTCCTTAGGCATGAGTTAAATGTCTCCTGGGGCTAGAGGCTAAAGAGATAGGAATACCACCAGCATCAGTTCTTTCACTAATGTTCCAAATTAAGGTACAGGAGATTAGTAGATGGTAGAATGGAAATTAGTAGAGGGTGATAGACAAAGAGACGAAGGAGAGGAAAGATGGAAAAAGGTTACCATTCCCAAGCTATATGAGTGGATATATCCTGCACTTAGTTTTCAAGGATAGACCCATAGTAGGTCTATGGAAAATATGGCCAATGCTAATGTTGGTGACAGAAGCCATTTGTAAGGGTTCATCTTCTCCAGTTGTCATAATTAAAGAGTAGGAGGCACCTCAGAGCTAATCTCTGACAAGAGCCAAAGTCGGTCGTAGAGCCAAATCTTACCAACAGCCACTTAGTAATCTGACCAACCCACAAGAGTATCCCAATTCCTTCCTGCTGTTCAGAGACAGGCATTGATCAATGGATCATTTTCCATGAGGATCCTCATTCTCCTTGGAACACGGAAATAAGATATGGAAACGAAACCCAAATGCTTTGAGCAGGGCACACTGACACATCCCTGGTATATAGGAGGATGAAGTCAGAGGTCCTTAGGTACCAGTAGCATGCTACTCAACAATGATTGGGTGCTCAAGCAGAAACAAGTGGCCAGACCAGAGCACCAGATTCATAGTATGCCACTGATTCCTATAAGCTGTCTCTCCAAAGTAAAGAAAGAAAACTTGGCTGCTAGTAACCTGTACCAGCTATATACCTACAGTTGTTTCTCTTTCCCCTGTCCCACCAATGGGTATTTGTGCTTTCTCTACCGGAATGTATTTCTCAGCCCCCATGCTTTCATGTGAGGCATGGTCTTTGCCGGATTCACATAGCCATGTATCAAATGCCCATATTCCCACATCAGGGCATGACTGCTAAGACCTCAAGGGATTCTCAAGTGCCAGGAGCAGGCTAAATGATCGCAGTTTGACTTTCCCAGCTCCAGGAAGTGAGGTTCTCATTGAACAAGCTAGGCCAGGTCAAGCATCAGTTAAGGTCAGCCTTACACCTAGGCCAAATGAGCCCCCAACTACACAATGGGTCTGGAGAAGCAGGCAGCTCACCACCCTCCATTGGAAGTCTGAAGACCAACTTCATAATTTTCCCTTGGGCAGAGCTCAAGCTAAGATAAGTGAGCAAAACATTAACCATTTGGAAAAGAGTTGGGGGGTGGGGAAGATTGTTATGCTTGATTCTGCTCAGATGGGAGAAGACAGACAAAGTGAAGGTCAGATTAATTGGGAAACTGAGCCAATAGCTCCTTCTCAAAGGACAGGAGCTCCCCACAACACCCTGTTGAGAAGTGGTCACAGATCTTATGCAATCTTGACTGCTTAGGATACCATCCTATCCTAGTGACCACCATGGGGTGCTCACCTAACTTTTCTGAGTCCCAGTTTCCTCATCTGTAAAATGGGAATAATTATAGCACCTACTTCCCAGGTTGCTGTGAGGATCAAATGAGATAACATATATTACTTTGCCACAAAGGACATAGAAATCCTTCCCTAGCTCTCCAGTCCCCAGTATTAGTCTCTGCTCTTAAGATAATGGTAGTTGCTGACCCACTGGCCAGCTCAGCACATCAACCAAGGCAGGGCTCTATCCCTTGTCCCTGAGATCTAAGGAGTGCCACCATCAGTCAAGCTGTGAGCTGGGATCGTTGACCACTCCAAGCCACGAATATTTTGTGCCCTGACCAACGGGGGCAGAGGAAAGCAGGACATAGAAGCTGGAAAGGACCTCATAGTCAATTATGGTCAGAGCCAGGACTGGAAACCAAGTATTCTGATTCTGTCTTCTGTTCCTTTTACTACATATGTTCAGATAATCATAATAAACTAACCTTTCTCTAACCCTTTAAGATTTATAAAATGTGTACTTAGAGTTGGAAGTGACATTAAAGGTCTAGTCCAACCCTCTCACTTTACAGAAAAGGAAACTGAGGCCACAAGAGGTCAGAGAACTTGCCCAAGGTCACATAGGTAATAAGGGGCAGAGTAAGATTTGGAACTGAAAATCCTGTGACTCCCAAGTTCAGCACTTCCTCCTGCATCACAAAGTCTCACAACTGCCCATTAAAGTAGGTAATTGGTGTCCCCATATCTGTAACCCACCTTTTGCAAGGAGCCTTTCCTAGTCCTTAATCTTAGTGCTTTCCCTCTGAGATTACTCCCAACTTCTCTCATCTACAGCTTGTTTGTACATAATTGTTTGCATGTTGTTTCTCCCATTTGACAGTAAGCTCCTTGAAGGCAGGGACTACCTTTTGCTTTTGTATACCTAGCAGTTAGCACAGTGCCTGACACATAGAGACACTTAATAGCAGCTGACTGACAAAATGAAGAGTAAATAGAGGCTCTCGGAAGTTAATAGACTCATAAGCGGTCATATAGCTAGTAAGCATAATAGTAGGCAAGATTCCAATGCTGGCCTCTCTTGACTCCAAGTCATTATGCCGCCAACAAACATGACAATGAAGCATGATGCAAGAGAGCTGATGATCCCATCATATTCAATTATAGTTAGAACACATCTGAAGAACTGGGCTCAGTTCTGGGCACCATATTTTAGTAAAGACATTTGACAAAGCAGAGCAAATCCAGAGGAAGGTAGGATGGAACTAGAGACCATACCATATGAGGATGAGTTGAAGGAATGAACGTGTTCCTCTGGAGGACTTATGAGAGACCTAATCATTGTCTTCAAATATTTTGGAGAGTTGTCATGAGGGAGAAGAATCAGACTCCAAAAGGAAAAATTAGAACCAATGGGCAGAGGGTAAAAGAAGGCAGATTTCAACTCAATGGAAGAGAAAAAATCTTTCTTACCAATTAGACATTGTCCATGAATGAGAAATAATGGAACAACCCAGACAGGTCAATGGTAGATAATGAAATCCCTCTCAGTCACTGAGAGTATCCAAGCAAAGGTTGGGAAATCATGATAGCTGGCATTTAAAGCTTGAAAGTGCTTTGCAGAAATGATCTCATTAGAACTTCACAACAACCCTGTGAGGTAAGGTGCACAGGCATCATTCTTTCCATTTTACAGATGAGCAAACTGAGGCTTAGCAAGGTTAAATGCCTTCCCAATGGTCACACAGCTAGGAAGTATCTGCAGTAGGATTTATTTCTGGGTTGCTCCTAACTCCGAGATCAATACCCTTTCTGCTACACCATGATGCAGCCACAACATAAAGAGGATTCCTAAACTGGGTGGGAGGATGGGACTCAATGACTCAATTCCCTTAAAGTTCCTATGATCTGGAGATTAAATAAGACCCCATTCTATCTTTCCTTTCTCCCATACTCAGCCCTCAGACTAGGTCCTAGCACAACCAAGTCTGTGTTTCTAAGCATCTCAAAGTATTTTAATAGCAGCTCCTCTCATTACCACTTCCCTGAACCATAGCAACAATCTTATAATAGGTCTCCCCACCTCGTACCTTTTGGCTCCTCAAATCTTCCGAGCCTATAACATTTCCTCCTATAACATTTCAAGGTTTACAAAACACTTTACATACATTCATTTGATCCTCATGATTACATTGTGAGGTAGGTATTGCAAGTGTTATTAGTCTCATTTTACAGATGAGGAAACTGAGGGTAATAGAAGTGGTGGGACTTGTCCATGGTTGTAGTGACCAAAATGAGATTTGAACATGGATCCTCATTTCATATCTAATCACCATTGATTCTACCATAGCTGTTTTCCCTCACACCAGGGCCAGATGGATCTTCCTCATGTCTCTCCAGACATGTTTTCTCTGTTCATTTCCCTGTTCAAAACCCTCCATTGGCTTCTTATGACCTACAGAATCAATCTTCTCTGCCTGGCTTCCAAGGCCCTTGTAGTCTGGAGCTATTCTATCTTGCACTAATCCCCCTTCACAAATGGGAACTACTTGCCGCCACCCCACCCCACCCCAGTACACCCTCCATTTCCTCTCTTGGGTTCAAGTCAAAGTTATGACTCTTATTAGCTGTGTCTGATTCTTATTAGGGAGGTCACTTCACCTTTTTGACTACCCATTTCCTCATTTTAAAAATAGGGACATAATGATTTGTTTTCTATTACGTTACACCTTGTTGTAATATATTGCATAAATTCTCATTTAAATCATGCTTTTCAGTTTTAGTTTTCCTATACCAACACCATGAGGTAGATAATGGAAGTATTATTATCCCCATTTTACAGATAAAGAAACTGAGCCTTGGTTAGATTATGTGACTTAGTCCCATGGCTGGTTAGTGACAAAGCCAGGGATTTGAATTGATCTGACTCCAAGTTGACTACTCTTTACACGTCACATTGCCTCCACTCTTAAACTACATATCTCACAAGGTTGTTGTGAGAAATGCATGCTAGGACCAGCTAAACTCTTATTGTCTGTGACCTTAACAGTGTGGATAGTAGTTCCTCCCCTGACACACATTGCAACCCTTCAACATCTCATACTAATGCTATCCTTGTTGATCTTTTGTACGTAGATCCATCTTTGGATGGATCCTTTCCTTTGCTAAATCATGGACACCAGGGCAACCATGACTGTCTATGTTTTAAACCTCAGTCTCTCTACCTGAGCATCACACCTCCTTTGGTGGTTACATCCTTGATGGTATCACCCATTTTCCATGTCCAAGTCACCATTGGCAAGATGCTACTACTAACTTCCATCCACCATACATATTACCTCAGGTTACCTACAACTTGGATTCTTCTGAGATAGTGGATTCCACGTTGAAAATCATACTCTTGGTGTTAAAAACATGGATTGGGGGAGTGGGGTGGGTACAAGTAGCTCGGAGTCATCATGAGCATTGTTTAAGTTCCCAAATGGGATCCAGTCTAATTTCTTCCTTCTATATAATCATGGATCCACCTCATTGTTCATTAGTAGCATATATCTAAGAGAGAGAGAGAGGAAGGAAGGGAGAGAGGAAGATACTCCGATGTACTAACTCAAGGGCCAACCTATGTTATAATCTGGGTAACATGTTTTCCATTCTCTTTACATTTTAAGTCTTTTGGAAACTTTTGAAAACTTTTGAAAACATGTGGCTCTCATTTGAGATGTCCTAGCATTCCAGAATTCATTGCAATTAGCACAATAAAATCTACAAAAAGGAACACTAGGAGAACTTCACCATGAACAAGGAATCCCTAAGCAGCCTCTATGCTTGGCAAACACATTAGGGGCACTTGGTATTATCCAATGAGGTCATGGAATGCTATCTCTGCAGGTTTTCTGTTTAGGATCTTGCACGTTTTTAACATATACATGGGGAAAACCTGGCTTGATGAGAGTCTTTAAAGATTTTTTTTTTTTGCTCTACTAAGTCAAATGCTCTTGAAATCAAGAAATAAACATCAGGACATTACATTCTCTACCCATTTGTTAGTTGGGTGGTTTTAAGGTGTGATCTGCCTGATAAAAATCAACTAAAAAAAAGCCCATTTCCTTCTCACACTTTCATTAAGGCTACTTTCAGTGCACATATAGACCACTGTCAAAATTTATTTTATACATGAGAAAGCAGGTATATGGGGTTGGTAGTTGCTGACAGCTCCTTAATTGTTTTGAGTGAGGAAAAGGAAATAGAAGACTGCCTAGGAGCTTTTCCACTTTTGGAATTTTCCCCTCCTTCCCCCACCCTGCCCCCATGCGCTTTTAAAATTGTGTTGTCTGCAATACAGCTTTATTCTGTATTGTATTTGGTCACATCCAGTCATTCATACTAACTTAATTTTTTAAAATGGCATTGCTATTGCTTCAATACTACAATCAAGCATGGTGAAGTCCAAAAGTGGTGTTCCCACTATTGTCACTGATGAGGATACAGATGCAGAAATGAAGGCATACCTGTTCACTTCTATTTATTGGTCTCCTTCCTGTTTTAATTTTTGAAATCTCTCAGAATGTACAATTTAGCTACATCTAAAACCAAGTTCTCAGTAAATGTATTTTGGGGTGATGTTTCTTATTATCTTTCTCTATACTATTCTGTAAATGAAGTTGTACTCTATAGTCAGGATTGTCCTTGGCTACAAGTCTTCCAGCTAAGGTAGTTTCTTGGGTCCTTCATCCGCACTGTAGTGACTTCTGCCTTAATTAAAACCTAAGAAACAGAGAGAGTCAAGAGTCCATGTTCTTTTTGTCCATTTCCCACTTTTTTAGAACCAATGACTTGATTAAGCAGATCAGAACAAACTTCCATATATTCATGCAGTCTTCTCTCATCACCAATTACGATCTTTGTCCTATCCAGTTGGTCTTGAAATGACTCTCTGTTGGTAACCAAAAGTTCCCTGTCTAGACATTGTCTCCTAAGTTATAGTCACTTTCATTTGTGTGTGTGTGTGTGTGTGTGATGAAATTTGGTGCTCATCACATTCAACTCCAACTTTCTTGAAGAAAATATTCATGATGGGCTGTCCAGCTTCTGAGCAATCTACAATGCTTTCCCTTCCTTCATTCTTTGAACTTAAACCAACATTTTTGACATTGTTTCTGTTGTTCTCCCTTGTGCCCATCTTTGTACTGAAGTCACTGAGTAGTAACATTAAGTAGTAAGTTAACTCTGGGAAGGACCTCCATAGCCTCTTCATAGAACTTCCTTCATCCCCTGAAACAGATGGTTGTCCGTAAGCAGCGATTCTCTTCATGGCTGTTGGTTTGCCGATTCGAATCACAAGCATTGCAAAGTGAGATGACCAAGTAATCTGTGAAATCAATGCCTTTATTTAGCTCTCCAAGAACCTACAAGTCATTCTACTAGTTACTGCAACTATCTTATATCTTCTATTTTATTTATAGCAAGATTAATATGGGTATGCTTAATAACCTGCATTTATATAGCTCTTTTAGGTTTACAAAGCATTGTTCAGTACATACGATTATCCCCACTCTATAGAATGAGGCTCAGTGAGTTTAAGTGACTTGCCCAGGCTCACATAGCTAAGCGTCAGAACCAGGATCTGAATCCAAGTCTGGCCTGTGTCTAAAATTAGCATCCTTTCCCTTACAGCACACTGCTTCTCGATCTCAATGAACAGATTACTCCAATAGAATATCAAATTTTGGGTCATTAAACACAAGTTGCACGTAAGCGTTAGTTTATAGAAAAGTTTGAAAACTGGTTCTAAAAAACTGATACTTAGCATCTCCTGCCCTCTTTCTCCACCACCATCACTGAGGGAGATGGAGGCCACACAGCACCTTTCTGATTTTTGCTTTGAGTGTCACCATGGCCAACAATATCATTGTCTCATGGCCAGTCTTCCAGTAATGAGCCTTTCATAGCAGAAGCAATGTTACACAGTGGAAAGAACCAGATTTAAAATCCTGGCTCTGCCATTCGGTGCCCACATGACCCCTTCACCACCTCTCTGGGCCTCAGCTTCGTTATTCTTCTACCCATCCTTCAAACCTCAGTTCTAATGCCACTTCCATACAGCCTTCCTCGATCTCACCCCTTGAACACGAGCTTTCCTTCACTTTCCTTTGTCGCACCTTTCAATTTTTACCTTCTCGTTGGTGTCAAAGCCCCCCTTTAAGACTCTTAAACTTCATGGAAAGGAGTGTTCTAATCTTTTCTCTTCCCCAGCAGTTAAGAGTACTCTGTAATAAACTGGTGCTTAATAAATGGTTGTGGAACACTAATGGTTCTCAGGAGATAATTAAGTTCCCTTTTTTCCCCTTAGGCTCTTCTAAAAGCAAAAGTGGCACTGGTGGTCCCAGGGTGTTGCCTTGGAGGAAGGAGTTGAGGCACATGAGGGTGGCTTCCAGTTAGGCTGGCAGGGATTTGTGAGGTCAAGGCCTGGAGAAATGATTCTGATGCTCACCCCACTCCCAGCCAGGGAGCATCCTTTCAATGACTTATTTTATTTCCTCTTATAAATGGGCACAACACAGAAAGAATTAAAAAATAATAATAATAATAATAATAATGGTACCATTACAGGATTGGGCCAAGAGCCCAGGGCTTGGACTAGTTCCTCCCCTGCCCCTGACATGATGGGGAAGGGTTCAGTTGGTCTCTTTCTCCCTTGTTATTCAAAAGTTTTGGCCATAAACTCAGGACAAAAACAGTTAACAAACAGGTTGACTGGGAGGGATATAGATAGGGTGGGGGTAGGGGGTTTCTGCTCTCCCCATTCTTCCACCTGGATGCACAGACAATTGCCCCTCCAAGTCCCAGGCCCAGGGGTGGTTCTATAGAGGGAGAGCCCCCAAAGAGGGGTCTGCTGCATGAGACAGTTCCTGTTAAAAATATTTACATGCATTCACACTATTTGGGGGACAGGGCCATGGTGCCAGCTGCAGTCCAGGAGGCTTCTTCAGGGTGAGTGCCAGAGCCTGGGACTTTCAGAAGCTCTCTAGACTGGACCATGTACCCTGAGATCCTCAATCCCCAGGTCTTTTGCCGATCTTGCTATCTGTAAATCTATACAGGCTTCTTCAATTCCTATTTACAAGGAGAGCAGCCTAGGGTCACTGCCCCATGAATGGGGAGAGGAGGAAGGGGTGGCTATAAAACATGGAGGAATATTTGTCCTGAAATTGTGGATGAGATGCCCTGAAAGAGAAAAGGTGCCCTAGAAAATGCATAGGGACACCCCAAAAGGCAGCTTTTTACAACGAAGCTGCCTTGCTAATAGTTGAGTCTAGGGAGAATGGGAATGTCTGCTTCCTGGCAGCCCTCCCAACCCAAGCTCTCAGCATCTCTCAGGCCCTGAATCCAACACCAGCTGACCCACAAGGGGGCCCCAAGCTCCTGACCACAAGGCTCCTCAGCCCAGTTAGCTTTCTCCTCTACCTTCCTTTTCCCATTGGGCACTGTACTAGTGGCCATTCCCATCAGTTCCCAAGGACCCCCAGAAATGGGAGAAATGAGTCACCAAAGACGGTCTCCTCAGGGACTGTTGTTCCTGGGGTTGAGGTGAACCAAGGCTGTAGACACAATGACCCAACTCCTTGAGGGCTTCCTCCAGCCCCTAACCCCCCAACTTTCCTTGCCTAGAGGAAGCTCTCAGGCTATATGAACTCCCCTCTGGCTAGACTGCCCTCATTACACACATAACTCACTTCTGGCAACCTGCTACCTATAGCTTCTCACCCCCCTCCCCACCCCCAAGAGATCCTCCCCAAGCCAAGCCCTTGCCTAGAAATGGGGTCATTCGAACACGCCAGATGCTGTGACATTCATATCATACCCATGGTCAGATAAAGGAAGGGGAGGTCCCAGGAAAGGAACACTGACAGTAGCTTGACCCCTCTCCACACTCTCCCCACCAGTTTTCTGGGAGCAGTATTACCTCATCTTTACTTCTCAGAGTCCCTTCCCATTTCTATCCACAAGACCATACGTCAATTCAGACTTGGGAACCCATGGTGACGTGACAACTTTAGGGACAAAAGATGAAGCCTAGGAAAAGGTCACTAGTATAGGGATCCAGAAGGGGCAACTGGTATTCAGAAAACCCTATTCCCTGCCCCTCCTCACTTGAACATGAGGACCAACTTCTCCCCAGCTGTGCTCTGGCACTCCAGTGAGCTCCTAGCCTGAGGAAGACTGGCCCCACTAGGCATCTTGGAGATGACACTAGACTCTTCCTCAAGGCCTGCCAACCACCATGGCCCTACAAGTGGGTGGTTGGAGAAACAAGACTGATGGGAGAAGGCAAGTACCAGTGCTACAAGTGGGCAGAAGGCCCTGGATCGAACTGAAAATAGGTTCTGGACAGGAGTCTGCAGGAGGAAATGAGGCAGCAGGGAGCAGCATCTGGAGACCCTTCCACACCTCCCTCCTGGGATCTGGTCCATCAGCTCAAGCTGCCATCCAGGAGTCAGACCAGACTTTTCTCCCTGCTTTCACATTCCCCCAGAAGCTACAAGCCTCTCCCCATCCCCCCACTTCAGAATTCACCAAGGGGGTGGCCTGACTTTCTGGCTTTGGGCCGGAGGAGCCGATAAAGCACAGGGAATGAGATCAATAGGACATTAAGGGTGGGGATAGGAGGCAAGAAGTCCAAAAACCAGGACTCTATCCCTGGAACTCCTTTTGGCCTCTCCTCCCCCAGCACAAAACCACCTCCCCCAAGTTTGAGACAGCCCGCAACAGGCTCCATGCCTCTGAAGGAGAGTGTTTCTGTCCAGAACAGACCGGCCCCAGCGCGAGGCCCACAGGTGACCATGCTGTTTCAGTTCTCGACTGTCAGCTTTGGGTGGCTCCCCGGGAGGCCCAGGGTCCAGGTGCGGAGGCCTCCAACAGCAGATGCTCTGAAGAGATGGTAGGTTCCTCAGGTCTCTCAAGGGGGCAGAAGATAGAAACTGTATGGGCCAGGCTTTGTCTATGAACATGGCACCACTCTCAGACAAGGTCTAAGAGTATGGAGATGCCTGGACAGGGACAAGGAAGAGTGGAGTCCGTAAGACAGGGAGCCCCCTGCCAGCAGAATCTTCACCAACCACAAGTTCTGGGGCAGGGACCTCCCAACCGGCTCCTGGGAGCCCTCTGGGGAGAAGGCACCAAAGGGCCTTGGGATGATCAACAGTCCCCCCACAGGGGTTCCCAAAGGGGAGGGCCAGTGTCCACATACTAGTCAAGAGGCAGCAGGGCTGGGCAGAGGGCTAGGGGCTGCTCATGTCTCCATCCAGGCAGGCACTAAGTGGCTTCCGAGAGGTGGCAGACACCTAGGCCCATGAACTGGTGGGTGCCAGCTTCGCCTTGGAAGTCAAGGGCCTGAGGCCATTCCTAGGAAGTCAGTCAGTTTCAGTGAAAGTCCTTCCTTCCCCATTTCCATGCCTAGTCCGTGAAGGAGGGAGTCTGGAACTGGCAGACTGGAAGCACCCTTACAACTCCACCACAGAAGTCAGGCCCTGGTTCCTGGGTTCACCAGGAGTGTCCCCTTCCTTCCAAATTCACAGGATCATCCTTAAAGCTGAACCTGTCAGACTATTCTTCCATCCCACCACCCACCCTGGCTTGTCCCACTAGCTCCATGAATCCAGGAAAGGAGCAAATAATCTGTCAGCACAGGGAGAGGTGGAAGACAGGCACCAGAACCTTCAGGGAAAAGCAGCTTCCCCACTCCCTCCTTCTCATCTTTTCTTTTAAAGAGATTCCCCAGCTGCCCGGCTCCAGCATGTGAGAACATGAGGCTGGTGATACCAACTCAGGGTATGTCAATGACTGGCGTGTGGGAGAATTCTGCTGGGACACATGAGGGTATGGCTGATGGGCCTGGTGTATGTGACTTTTTTGTGACTGTCTGCATGCTAGGTCATGTGAGTGATATACGTGGCTGGTTGTGACGAAGTCGTGTCTGGCAAACACTCCTCCTTGGGTGGCTGCTGTGCCTTGAGCAGAACATCTCTGCCCAGACGCTCCCCCCACCCTCGCCAGCTCGAGCCACAGAGACAGTCTGTGCCCAGTCTGGCAAGGAGGATGGGGGAGGGAGAGAAGGAATGTCCCCCCTCCTCTGGAGAAGGCTTGAGCCAGCCACTCTCAGGCACTCTTGGCAAAGCCACACGCTTGTTAACCCTGACGCTGGTTGGCACTGGGAGGTAACTCAAGGTTTGGTCTGAGAGATCCCCAGGAGCAGGGGGAAGGGGCAAGGGAGGGTGGAGAACCTGCAGGCTCCCCACTCACTCCCCTCTCCCACTATCGCCCCTCTTCCACTCAGACTCTCTCTCCCTCTTCCTCTCTATCCTCCCCCCACCTTCAATCCAGCACTGTCCACAGGGCTCACTTGCCATGGCCAAAACGTGTCTGCCTAAGAGATGGCATTGGCTGCCATGGGTCCCTAAAACCACTAAGCTAAGGGTTCACGGCCCCATGACAAAAGGTGCCCCGCTGCCAGTCCAGGAGAAAACTCCCAGTCCCAATGAGAAGGCCATTGACAGCCCAAGGGAGCAGAGAAAGGGATTCCCCATCTCGCCCCCTCATTTGTCAACCAAAGAAAGTTCTGTCTGACTCTTAACTTCTCCCACAGATAGGAATCTGGCCCAGAGTCCCTGGAGCCCCAGCCTCTGGCTCCTCTGGAGCTTGGATGCTGATCAGAGCTCCTCTGGGAGTAAGTGGGGCCTGGGGAGAGGGGATCCAGGCTCTGTAGATGGGAGAGGGGAGGCTGGCTGCCTCCTTTCCAAGG
This sequence comes from Phascolarctos cinereus, assembly GCF_003287225.1. NCBI lineage: Eukaryota > Metazoa > Chordata > Mammalia > Diprotodontia > Phascolarctidae > Phascolarctos > Phascolarctos cinereus. Next base: position 368,634,034 of record NW_027556098.1, on the reverse strand, counting down.
TCCCGCCCCACGTGCCAGAGGGAGGGCACAAAGGTTTGCGGACAATGTGCCCCTGCACCAGCAGTAACTTGGGTCCAGTGCAGCAGAGGGATTCAGAAGACTCACAGTTCTGTCCAAGGGGTTAGCAAAAAGGGGGAAGGAGAGGAGAGGAAGGCCAGGGGGAAGGGAGGGAAGAGGAGAGGCACCGAGGTCCCTCTAGGCATAGAACTCCTCCTGTTTGTCCGGCTTCTGGTACGTGACGCTGGCCTGCTTCGGCTCCTCCAACGTGTAGCTTCCTTCATCCTTTTTCTTCATGCGGTAGATGAGGAGCGTGACCAGAAAGGCAGCAAAGAGGGCTCCGACCACCCCACCCACAATCACCGCTGCAGGGAAGAATGAAGAAGCAGGGTTTGGGCCCGGGGCCGTGGAGGCTGGACTGAAGGAGGGCAGGTGGTCAGGGCTGAGGGACTGGGAAGTGGGGTAGGGCCAACTCCAGGCTCTCGTTCTTGCTGCCACATCCCCCCAAGTGGAACAGGGACCCCCTAGTTTAAAGAGGGACCCTGAAGCCTGAGCTAGTGAGGATCCCCTGGGAGAAAAGGAACTATGAGTGCATGAATAATGAACGAATGAATGGAACACTCAGTGAGAGTTTTAAGTTCTGGGGACACGAGAACTCCACCCTTCCATCCTTCCTTTCTCCTTCCTCCCATCTCCTATCCCCCCCTCTGCCCCTCCCCCAACCTCAGCCAGCTCTCACCTACTAAAACTTCCTTCCTCTCCAGGATATTCTTCTGAGGCAGCTGGGCTGCTGAGTTACCCAAGTCGATGGTGTTATCAAACAGGCCTGGCCCCGGCTGTTCATCCTTGGGCTTTACTCCTGCTGAGGCGGTCGTGGTCTTTTCACCCACTGCCACCACTTCATTGTCCAGCTCCGGCTGGGTGATCCCCTCCTCTGGGGGCTCCGCGTCCCCGCTGGGGAATGGTACCTCTGCCTCTACTTCCTGGTTTGTAGCCAGTGGGGCCTCTGGGGTAGGGGTCTGCAGGGACGGAAAACAGAGAGGCAGGAGAGTGGGCAGGGGCCTCGCAGGGTTGGCTCAAGGCTCCCGTCCTTTCCCCAGCCTGGAAATCCCCCACTGGGCCGTCGCCATCACTCCCCCACCCCCAACCTGGAAAGACAAGTTCTCCCTCTCCTCCCAACCCCACAGACACCCCCGTGCCAAGCAGAAAGAACAGAGAGCAAAGAGAAAGGAAGGAGGAGAGGCAGGAGGAGAAAAGGAGAGAAAACAGCCAGAGAGAGAGAAGAAGAGGGGAACAAAAGGAGGAAAAGAAAGGGGGTACATGATGGGATGAGGTTTTGTTGGACTCTAATTATGTGTTGCAAGAAAAGGCTCTATTTGAGGAGGATCACCGAAAAGTGATATTGATGTAAAAATGCAAACAATGAACCATTTTGAAAGAAAAAAAAAAAGGAAGTCAAGAAAGGGGTGGGGAGAAAAGGGAGGAAAGAGGGACAAGAGACGGGGAAGCAATGCAGGATCACACACCGGGAGTCAGGAAGACCCTTGGGGGTCACCCAGCCCACCAGCAGCGGACCTGCAACCTGGAGAGGCCAGGTAACTTGCCTAAAGTCACAGAAGCAGTAACTTACAAAGCCAGGATTAGAACCCAGCTTGGATCGAAATCCAGTGGAAAGAAGAAAAGGATAGGAGGAGGAGGAGGCATAGAGGAGGAGAGAGCGTGGTAGAGGGAACAGACCAAGGAAGAATCAGGGAGGCCCATCTGGGAAATGGGGACAGCGTATATGGCCAGGCAGCGAATGCCACGCAGACAACAGCAGACATTTGTTAGGGCCCCGTCACAGTGACTGGCAGGAGCCTTCCCCCCGTGAAAAGAGGCTGTGGAAATAACAGCATCCTCACCTTAATCTGCTTGCTCACCCTCTCCCTGTTTACCATCCTTAATCCCATCCCAACCCCCATCTCTCATTCTTTTATCTCCATTCCAAACCTCGCTCCATTTGGCTTTTTCTAAATCCCTATTTCTCCACTGATCTCTAATCCCCAGGCCTATTCTCACACCTGTGGCACCTCAGTGGGCACCAGGGCATCAGATCCCAGAGCTACAGTGCTCTTCTCGAAGACACCTGGAGGCTGAGAGGTTTCTGGCTTCGGCAAGGTGCTTGGGGTGGCAGTGACCACCAGCTTTGGGGTGGATGCCTCTGTGTCCAGGCCAGAAGCCACTGCAGAGAGGGTGAGTGTGGCAGGGGCTGTGGCCTGGGCTGTGGCCTGAACTGTAGCCTGGACCGTGGCTGCCACCGTAGCTGGAAGAGGAGGAGGAGGGAGCTTTGGGAGGGTTGTGGTCTGAGAAACCAGCACACTGATTGTGGATGGGGGGTATGTAGGGATGCTGGCGGTAGTCGGGATGATGTTGGTGGTAGCAGCGGCAGCAGTGGCCGCAGCTGGGGCTACAGTGGCCACGGCGGGGGCCTCGGTGGCCATAGCTGGGGCTGCTGTAGTCACGGCCTCCGTGGCTGTGGCCATGGTGGTGGCAGCAGTGGGGACCACTGACACTTTGGTCACTGCCAAAACAGTTGTGGCAGGCTTGGGGGTGGGGCTCTCCAATGGCTGCATCTCAAAAGGAGTGCCCATGGGCTGGATGGCGCTGGTGGGCAGCACAGCTGGTGTGGTGGACAGGGCAACAGCTACATTGGTACTTATCCTCACGGCCTTCTCAATCCCAGACTCTTGCTCAAAGTCTAAAAGGAAGGAAAAAGAGGGAGGATTGTGGTGTTAGTGGGAACCATGGTGTTGTTGGGGTGGGGGGCTGCAGAGAGGACTGGCATTGTCTCACCCACTTTTCAGTTTAGTCTCCCTTTTGATAATATGGCAGAGAAGGGAATATGGCCTTTTCCCAAGGGTCTCCACCAGGCCAAGGAGTTGATAAAGCATTCCTGGGAAGGACCTGCTCCCTTCTCTCTGCCTATCAAAATTCAACCCATCTCTCCCCCAAAGCCAGACTCTCACCTCTTCCAGAAAGTGTTCCCTGATTACCCCCACCAAGGTCATACTCCCAATGAGCCCTTTTCATACTTTCCCGTGTACCCCACTCACTCAGTGGGCACCAGGCACCTACTGCCTGGTACGTTAACCTTTCATGGGCACCTAAAACCTACGCTGCTAGAGAGCGGGACAACTATATACTTGGAGACCCAGCCTCCAGTTCCAGCTAAACCACCAACACTCTAAGTGTAGGCAGCTAGGTGGTGCTAGGCCTGGGGGTCAGATAGATCTGAGTTCACAGGGTTAGTGTTCTCTGTATCCCTCACCGCACCCAGCACAATGCTAGGCACACGGGAGGACACACAGCACACACGTGCCAACTGGTTGAGGGGATAGCGCTAGGAGCCAGCAGCTTCCTAGTCAGGCCAGGCTGAGGGTCCCCAGCAGCCCAGAGGTGGCCATGGCAGAAGGAAAGAGGGACTGAACTTACAGCCAGAGCCTGAGCCAGAATAGTGGTCATCTAGCTCATCATCTGGGAAGGAGTCGTCGTCCCCGGACCCCTCCAGGTCCACCGGCCTCTCAAAGTTCTCGCTGCGCCATCGCTGAGCCTAGGGAGGAGCAGAGGGACAGAGTTCAGCACCAAGGAACAAACCAGGCAGTCAGCAGACACCCAGAAGGCCAGAGGCCACATAGCCACATACCTGCGGCAAAGAACCAGGGCCTGCAGCCACTTCCACGGCACCACTGAAAATCTCAGGGTGCCCACAACCGCGGGCCATTGTCCAACCCCCCCCACACACACACACACTTAGGGTGAAGATACTGGGGAGGCTGCTGAGCCCAGGCCTCCACAGGCATGGCTCAGCATCCCTGATTGGGTCAAACTCCCTTCTCACCCAATTATACAGAATCACAGGCCCTCGGTTTTTCCATGACCAATTCCCTAAATGCAAGTCACTAGCTCAAAGGATTTACTAAGCCCCTACTACACGTCCCACATCTGTATGCTATACAAAAGCCAAAAAAATAGAAACAGTCCCTTCCCTCAAAGAGCATACACTTTAGAATCTGGCAAACAGCATGTGGAAAAATAAATAAATATAAACGTTCTTCATCCATAAAATGCAATCTATAAAAAATGTAATTTTAGGAGGCAGTAGCAACTGGAGATGGCTTGGGGGGGGGAGGGAGATTAGGAAAGGCCCCATAGAGAAGGAAGCTTTCGAGCTGAGCTTTGAAAGCAAGGTAGGATTCCTAGAAGCAAGGTGAGGAGAGACTCAGGCTTGGAGAAGATTCTACTCAAAGCCTCCGATGTGGGAGATGACATGTTGTGTGAGAGGAAAAGCAGGTAGACCAAGTAGGGAAAACATGGCAGCTCTGTATCAAGGGGACGGGGGGGGGGCGCAAGCCGAGAGGCAGGAAGCAAAGGGGTGATGAGGGAAGCTGCAAAGGAAGAACAAAGTGGATGGGGATCAGAACCTTGAAAGGAAAGAGATTGCTGGGTGAAGGAGAAAAAGGAGGCACCCAAAACTCTTGTTTTGAGGGAAGAAGGAACAAAGGACGAGGAACCTAAGGAGACACGATGGACAGCCCAGATCTCTGCCTACAAACCACACTTCTCCCAGAAGGATCTTGCTGTACCCAAGACTCAGGACTTTCCAGAGAAGCTGCTGCTTTCCCATGCCCCCCTCGCCCTCTGAGGGTGGCTACAAGAAAGCAGAGCAGAGCCTGGGCAGTCTGCCCAAGAAGACAAGAAGTGTCTGGATTGGTGGTCAGTAGATGACACCATCTGGACTGGTTTCTCCCCATTTTTCGGGAAAGGCACAGCTTATGGACTCCATCTCAGACAAGTAAAGGGGGTAGGGGAGGGGAGGGAGGAAAGCTAGGGAATTCAGAAGGAGAACTTGGAGCCTGGTGTTCGGGAAAACTTGGGAGTCAAGACTCCTACATCCTGCTCTCATCTTTCCACTGACTACGTCCTCCTGTCCAGCCTGAATCAGAGATCTGAGGCAGTGGTCTGGGCATGGTGCTGTAAAAGTCAAGGGCAAGGATCTGATCCTTCTGTGGTCCCTTCTAACCTACATTAACTGACAATACTGAAGCTTAACCATGGATACAAACAAATCTGCTCTGCCCAGGTCTGACTGTGTCCATAATCCTGGGTAAAGTCAAATCCTATAGTCGAGTCAATACCTAGCAGGACCCTGGTCCCAGAAAGAGCCCTAACCATTGGGACAAAGACCCTCCCACCCTAAAGGCAGGTTAGGCCCTAATGCTAGACCCAGATTCACCCCCTAGGCTAGAGATAGACAGACTTTCGCCACAGACCCCAACTGTCCCCCAGACTATCCAGGCAACCGACGGACATCCTACCTACCTAGATCACAGACTAAGGCTTGACCCCAGTCACAGACAGAGCCCACATGCCAGAAACAAAAGGAGCCGAACACTAGATCAGCCCTTAACCGAGCCCTCACCTTAGACACAAACTGATCCCCTGACCTTGGCACTGAAGCCGGAGTCAGGTGGGCCTGGGCTCCATCCTGGTCTCTGACCTTGTAGAAATCGTTTAGTCTCTCTGGGCCTCAATCTTCTCATCTGCCAAATAAGGGGGTTGAGCTAGAGGGCCTCTAAGGTCCTTTCCCACTTCTGATCTATGATCCCATGATTCCCTACACCAGACACAAGATTAAGCCCTATTCTCACTAGCTGCGTGACCCTTGGCAAGCCATTTACCTCTCTTGGCCTCAGTTTCCTCATCTGTAAAATGGGGGGTAAAGACGTAAAGCTTGCAAAGCACTACATATCTCGTTTGAGCCTCACAACAACCTTTCCTGGTGGATGCTATTAATATCCCCATTTTTTAGATAAGGAAACTGAGGCACAGAAAGGCTAAAAGTCACAAAGCTAGTGAGTGCCCGAGGTGGGAATCTGAACTCAAGTCTTACCAACTCGAAGTCCAAGGCTCTATCAAGTAGGCCATCTGCCTGATCTGTGCAGTGAGGGGCTGGACCTAATGACCTCTAAAAGTCACTTCTGAATGTAGGATCCTATCATATCAACCACAGACTGAGTCCCCAACCCTCAACCACAGACTGAGCCTTAACCCTGATCATACAATGGCACCCTGCCACACGCCAGGTTTGGATACAGAATCATTCCCCGCTCCAGCCACAAGCTGATGCTCAGCCCAGGACAGAATCAACCACTCAGATCACTGCAGACAAGCCCCAAGACTGGCTACAGACTCAGCAAGTATCCCAGATACTGAATGAGCCCAGAACCAGAGTCCCACCACCCATCTGGTAAACATGATGCTCGGCCCCATATGAGACAGTGGAAACAGCCCGGGGGAAGTGAAAGGAAGAAGCATTTACATAAAGCCTCCCATGTGCCACAAACTTTGCTGAGCACTTTTTACTTGATACTACCCTGGGAGGTAGGTGCTATCATCCCCATTTTATAGTCAGGAAAACTGAGGCTGACAGCAGTTAAATGACTTGCTCCAGGTCACACAGCTAGTAAGTGTCTGAGCCCTGATTTGAACCCAGGTCTTTCTGACTCCCAGCTCTTTACTCCCCCTCCCCTCCTCCTAGGGACACAACTCAGAGAACAAACCAACCTGCTGAGGTGTGGGGCATCCTCCCCGTATGTGAAAGGAGGCATTAATTATTAGTAGCTAGAACTAAGTCATAACCCCTCCCTACCCCACTAAAGAAAAGAGTACTATTTCATGAATTCATTCATTCAGTAATTTACTGACAGCTTGCTAAGGCTGTAAAACTCTTTAATGTTTTGATGTCTGGAGGAGAAAATGAAAATATATTGCTGGCTGTTCCACGTGCCTCCAGCTGCTCGTGCCCTCCCTCCCAAACTACCCTGTATTTAACTAAGCAGTAATTCTCGGTGTTTATTCTTCTTTGTCAATGCACCCGTTTCCCCCCCCCACCCCCCCACCCCCATTAGAATGTAAGCTCTTTACAAGTAGGACCTGTTTCACTGTATTTGTAGCCCTAGTACTTGGGATAGCACCTAGCACATAACTGTCACTTAAAAGCTTGTTAAGTGGGCAGCTAAGCGGTGCAGTGGATAGAGCACCAGTCCTGGAGTCCAGAGGACCTAAGTTCAAATCCGGACTCAGACACTTCACGCTTACTAGCTGTGTGACCCTGATTGAGGAAGGAAGGAAGGAAGGAAGGAAGGAAGGAAGGAAGGAAGGAAGGAAGGAAGGAAGGAAGGAAGGAAAGTGTTAATTCATGGACAGGGAAGGTATAAGGAAATAATCTCTTCTGGATGGGGTAGCACAAATAGTTTCCTGGAAAAGGTGTCCATCTCTTAACTATATGCCTCTTCACTGGCCATGCCCCATGCCTGGGCTGCTTTGCCCCCTCACCTCCCCCTCTAGGTTTACCAGGTTTCTTTCAAGACTCAGCTCAAATCCCACTTTCTGCAATGGGCCTTTCTCTACCCCACCCCCCACCCCCACCAGTGTCCTCCCTCTGGGATTATTTCTCATTATCCTATATGTATTTTGCAAAGATCTAGTTGCTTACATGCTGCCCCTCCTTTAGGGGCAGCTAGGTGGCGGAGTGGATAGAGTGCCCACCCTGGAATTCAGAAAGACTCATCTTGAGTTCAAATCCAACCTCAGATACTAATTGTGTGACCCTAGGCAAGTCACTTAACCCTGCCTGCCTCGGTTTCCTCATCTGTAAAATGAGCTGGAGAAGGAAATGGCAAATCACTCCAGTAACTTTGCCAAGAAAGCCCCAAATGGGGTCCAGGAGAGTCAGAAATGAATGAACTAACTCCTCTATTAGAAAGTGAGCTCCTTGAAGGCAGGGACCCAGTTTCTTTGTATCCCTAGGGCTTGGCACAGAGTAAGAGATAAGTAAACACTTGTTGGTGATGGTGATGATAATCAATCAATAGACATTTGCTAAGCTTAAGCTCCTACTATGTGCTAGGCACCGTGCTAAGCTCTGGGGATGACAACATGCAAATAAACACATACAATGCAAACTATACATGGGATAAATTTGTTGCTATTATTCAGTCATGTCCGACTCTTCATGGCCCCACTTGGGGTTTTCTTGGCAAACATACCGGAGCAGTTTGCCATTTCCTTCTCCAGATCATTTTATAGATGAGGAAACTGAGGTGAACAGGGTTAAGTGAGTTGTCCAGGGTCATACAGCTAGTAAGTATCTGAAGCCACATTTGAATTCGGGTCTTCCTGATTCCAGGCCTGGCACTCTTATCTACTGGCTGCCCTAATACTGGATAAATAGAAAATAATTAATAGAGGGAAGGCAGGGAATTAAGAGGGGTTGGGGAAGGCTTCCTGTAGAAGGGATTTTAGCTGGGACTTCAAGGAAGCCAGGGAGGTCAGTAGCCAGAGTGGAGGAGGGAGGGCATTCCAGGCCCAGGGGACAGGCAGAAAAAATGCCAAGAGATGTTCATGGAACAGCCAGAAGGCCAGCATCACTGGCCTGAAGAATATATGTCGGGGAGTAAGGTGTAAGAAGACTAGAAAGGTAGCAGGGAGCTAGGTTATGAGGGCCTTTGAATGCCAAACAGAGCATTTCATATGTGATCTTGGAGGCAACAGGGAGCCACTGGAGTTTATTGAGTAGGGGAGTGACACGGTCAGACCTGAGCTTTAGGACGATCACTTTAGTGGCCGAACGGAGGATGGACTGGAGTAGGGAGAGACCTGAGGCAGGCTGACCCACCAGCACGTTATTGCAACAGTCCAGGTCTAAGGGGATGAGGGCCTGCACCAGGGTGGTGGCAGCGTCAGAGGAGGGGAGAGCACACCTTGGCAACAGATTGGATATGGGAGGGGGACGGTGAAAGAGCATGAGGAGTCCAAGATGACCCCTAACTTGTGAGCCTGAGGGATTGGAAGGATGGTGTTGCCCTCTGCAGTAATAGGGAAGGTAAGAGGTTGCAAGTCGGAGGGAGGTTTAGGGGGAAAGATAATGAGCCCTGCTTGGGTTTAAGATGCCTCACCATTTAAACTAGGCCTTGGAAGATGGATAGAATTTCAACAGGTGGAGAGTGTGAGGCCATACAGGAGTAAATGCATGAAGTGGGAAAGAGATGGCTGAGTTCAGGGAAAGAAGACCGCCCGAAGGATGAGAAGGCATGGGGAAAGTCTGGTACGGTCACACAGACCGCTCAAGAGCCCACCTCTGCGTCTTGGGCATACATACAAAAGATGGAGGCCTAGGGCAGGGAGCTGAGTGCAAAGCCAAAAGGATGCTGCAGCACCTGTAAGAACAGTGTCAGGAATGCCACAGCCTCAGAATGAGGAAAGGCCTATGGGACATAAGGACAGCAAAGGAGGTGGGGTTGGGATTTTTCAGTCTTAGCTCCCAGGGGAGCTAAAGCAGGGAGATCAAAGCAGGGACAAAGCCACTGCCTCAGGACAGCCAGAGACAGCAGAAGACAGCGAAAGCCCAAAACCAAACCAGACCAACCCTGCTCGTCTCTCACTTTGCCTGTTTTCTCTGCAGACTGGAAAGTATAAAACTGACATGGTTAAGTGGAAAGTGACCTCTCCAGGATGAGTGAGGGGTTGGTGGGAAGTAGCCGGCTGCCCTGAAAGGTTTCGTGTCACAGGACCCACACCAGCGACAATGCCCGGCACTGACAGAAAGGGATGTGGGTGCTGAGCCACTGCCAATCGTCGAAAAATTGGAGAGAACAGACAAGGCCCTGTGGGTCTGGCAAAAGGCAAACGGAGGCCTGATTTTCAAGAAAAGGAAGAGGGTGGGTTCTTCAAACGATGAGCTAATAGCCTGATTTCTATTCCTGGCAGCCCACTCAAGTCCGTTATGAAAGGGGTGCTCTCTGAACACTTTTGAAAGCACTTAGAGCCAGTATGGGTTCATGAAGAATGGATCACGTACCTGACTAACCTCATTTCCTTTCCTTTTGGACTCAGTCACTAGACTTGGCAGAGTAGGAAAAGGGCACAGGTGCAGTACACCTCGATGTCAGTACTGCATGTGACAGTCCATGGCCCACATCCTTGTGAACAAGAGAGAGGAAAGAGGAAAGATGGACAGGGGGACAGAAAGAGGAGGGACAAAGAAGGGATCAGCGAGAAGGGACAGAGAGACAGAGAGAGACAGCAGAGTTAGAGAGACAGAGAGAAAGAGAGAGAGGCAAAGAGAGACAGAGATAGAGAGACAGACAGAGAGAGTGAGAGAAAGACGGAGAGAGACAGAGAAGAAAGACAGAGTTAGAGACACAAAGATAGAGAGACAGACAGACATACAAAGACAGGTAGACACAGTGATACAGAGACACAGACAGGAAGAAAGAGAAAGAGAGACAGAGAAGAAAGATAGAGTTAGAGACACAAAGATAGAGAGACAGACAGACAGACATACATACATACAAACACAGGCAGACACAGTGATACAGAGACAGGAAGAGAGAGGAAGAGAGACAGAGACAGAGACAGAAAGAGAGGGAGAGAGAGACAGAGAGGAAAGACAGAGTCAGAGACACAGAAAGATAGAGGGAGAGGGAGAGGGAGAGGGAGAGAGATACAGAGACAGGCAGACACAGTGATACAGAGACAGACAGGAAGAGAGGGAAAGAGAAAGACAGACAGACAGAGACAGACAAAGAGAGAGATGCCATCCTGGCAACATCCACACAAATGAAGAGAATGGTGAATAGCATTAGGCTCCAGTTAAGCATAATTTGGGCACTGCCTTGTTAAAGCACACAGCCTTCCCTGCTTTTAACGAACGGTAAATTCTAACAGTGAAGGCCAGCAAGTCCATTAGGCACAAGTGCCACTTTCTGTGTTACTCTGCCAAGCTTTGGGGGGTAGCCTGGCATACCTTGTTGGGATGCATTTATATTTATCTGCAGAGTTTGAACCCATCAGATCTATGATTTCACTAGCTTTGGGGACTCCCAGTGAAGACTCCCTTCTCCCAATCCTGATCCACACATAAATGGCACCCTGCAGCGCTAGAGCGTTTCCTAGGGAGACTAACGGGAAAAACGGCTTGGCCAGAATCACGCAGTCAGTGTGTACCAGAGGTGACACTGGAATCCAGGTCTTCCTGACTCCAGCACACTATGACCGTGCCAGGATATTATCCTGGCTGCTGCTGCTACTGTTGTTACTGTTAATTCATCTCAGCTGTATCTGACTCTTCGCGACCCCATTTGGGGTTCTCTTGGCAAAGATACTGGAGTGGTTTACCACTTCCTTCTCCAGCTCATTTTATAGATGAGGAAACTAAGGCAAACAGGGTGAAATGATTTGCCCAGGGTCACACAGCTAGGAAGTGTCTGAGGCCAGATTTGAACTCTTGAAGATGAATCAACCTTTTCTAGAGAAGGCATCTATTCTAGATGAGACAAAATTAATCAAACTTTAAAGACAGTTTGGAGAGGTGTCCACTAGACAACAGTATGCTTAAGTGTACTTGGTTCAGGGCCTGGCACACAGTAGGCACATTTATTAAAATGTTTGCAGACCACCTGACTTAACTGAACCAACGAGTGGTGACGGGTGGATAGATGTCAAACTGGAGAGATCCCAGTGGAGGGAGGGACGTACTCTTGTTGTGTTCTGTTCAACACTTACATCAGTGATTTGGATGAAGGTATAGATGGCTCATCAAATTGTAGAAGACAGAAAGTTTGGAAGAATAGAGTGACACACTGAGATGACAGAATGAGGACCCAAAATATCTCACTAGGTTAGAATGATGGGCTGATGCCCTTTTAGTCTGCTAGGTTCTGAACTTATTTCCAGTGAAATATTGGTAAACAAAAGAAAGCCTGGATTCAAATACAGCTTGGGATGCTTCCTGCTTTGGGCGGGTCATTTACCTTCCCTGGGCCTATGAACTGATTTGCAGAACAGAGCAGAAACAGGAAAGCAACACACACAGTGACTCCATCCACATGAATGAAAAGAAGGGAAAACTGAAACTGAGCACTGAGTAATTCCGCCAGGAAGAGAAGAAAAAGCGCAGCTCCCTCCCTCCTTTGCAGAAAGGGGTAATTGTGGGCATGGAACACTGTATATACCACCTCACTGTGTGAATGAGGGTCAAGTTGCTTCATTTCCTCTCCCTCCCTCCCTCTCTCCCCATCTTTCTCCTCTGTCTCTCCCCTTTCTGCCTCTATCTCCCTCTGTGTCTTTCTTCTGTGTTTCTCCTTGTCTCCTCTCTCTCTTTCTCTGTCTATCCCTGTCTCCCCTCTCTCTCTCTCTCTCTCTCTCTCTATCTCTCTCTCTCTCTCTCTCTCTGTTTCTAGCTAAGTGGGAAGATGATATATTTGGAAATGAAGACACGATAAAAACAAAACACCCTAATAAAATTGTTTAAAGAGAAAAACTGTATTCTCCTACACTTGGATAGGAAGAAACCACTTGCAGCAGCAGTGGATGGCCAGAGGAGAGCCTCTGTGAAAAAGCCCCGGGTGGTTTTCATGGACCACTCCACGGCAGCTCCAAACGGCAACGCCAGCTGAGCCTTCCTGAACAAACATGCGGTGGGTGACGGCCCCCCTGCCAGAGCTCTGGTTGGCCCCCTCACACCTGGAGCCTGGCGGGGAGTTCTGGGAGGCACATTTTGAAAGGAACATTGATGAGCTGGTAGTCAAGGGAAGCAAACAGCCTGAATAATCACTCACTGAAGGAACTAGGGATGACAAGATATAGGGAGAACATGCAAGCTGAGCAACTCGTGGACTTGGGAGACGGGAAGGCCCAAGTTCAAATCCTGTCTCAGGTACCTACAGTGACCCTAAAGCAAGTCATTCTGGGCCTCGGTTTTCACATCCAAAAAACTGAGGAGGGGGGAAGGTAGACCCAGTGACTTCCCGCTCTAACTCTACGCTCTCATGATCTCAGCAATGAGGACCTGTAGTGGGATGGTGGCAGATGCAGGAGGAGGAAGGAAACAAACGATGACTTCATTATCGCTCTAGAGCTGGCAGGAGTCTCAGAGGGCAGCTGGTTCAACCCCCTCACTTCACGGAGGAGGAAAGTGTGACCCAGGGAAGGGATATCATTGGCCCAATGTGGTAAGCAAGCGTCAGGGGTGAGATCTGAACCCAGGTCCTCTGACTCTACCACCAGACTCTCTTTCCAATGTACCAGCCCACAGGCTTTGCCACCTCTTCCAGGGATCCGGCAGAGGGAGAATCAAGAGGGTCGGGTCATTGATTGGCTAGGAGAGTTGGGAAGGAAAGAAAAAATGTCACCTCAGGAACCTGAGATCATGGTCCCAGAGGAGGAAGGGGCCCCCCGAGGCTCAGAACACAGGATAAAGAGTGGTCCACTCACAGAGATGTCCAATTCAGAGAGATGACTGAGGGGGAAGCGGAAGACTCTCCTGTGGGGTCCTATTGAGCTTGGCTAGGCTGACCCCCCCCACCCCTCATTCTCATTTCTGCTTCTGTTCCCACTGTTCGCTCCCTCTCCTACCTAGTGATCAATAAGGATCCTTCTGCTGGAAAATTCTAAGAGATTCCTCAATGGCTGTGTTTTCCCAGTTCTTGAAAGGTGTTTCTCCCAGAAGCTGCCTGAAGAAGGAGAGCCCTCCCATCTCTCTTAAATGTTCAGTCTCTGAATGGAGTATTCACAAAGCCAGACTAGATCTTTGGAAAGGTTTCCAACCCAGCCAGGCTCTCTCTGAGCCAAGCCCAGGGGCTAGGGAGACACAGCAGGACTCTACCAAGCCTAGCTCTCTCTAAGTGGAGGATGGGGAAAGGGGTCCTCAATGGGGGCAAGGGGGCAGGAAGTTATTAACCCTGAAAGAGTCCAGCAACCTTCCCTCAGGCTCAGTAATGAATTAATCAGTATTTACTTGCTGGAAGTGACTCATGGAGTGGAACAATTAGCATAATTGCTCCCATGACTAATTGCTTTGATTACTGGGACTTCCCACTTTTGAGTCATCCTGGGAGCTTGAAGGGCTCCCCACATACACCTTTGCCAACTAGGGGTCCTGGCCCCAAGGTCCAGAGGGGCATTCTAAGACTAAGGAAGAAGAGAGAGGAAGGGGCAGTCCTGCTGCCCCCAACTCTGAGGTCTCTCCTGTCAGAAAGTGCAGAATGTTGGAGCAGGAAGAGGCTTCAGAGATGAGCTCATCCAAGACCCCCACTACAGAGGAGGAATGAAAGCCCTGGAAAGGGGGACTGACCTACCCATGCTATCACGGTGGCAACAGCAGGCCCCAGCTCTCCTGCTAAACAAGTCAGAGTCCAATGTCCTATGCTACCTCACCACTCCTTTACCAGGGAGGGAGGGAGGAACGGGCTAGCAAGGAGAGCCGGAAGGTGGCAGATTCATCCGTGTTTGGGGGGATTTGTGCATTCAGAGCACACAGTCACAGAGAGACTCACAAAGACATACTACACACACACACACACACACACACACACACACACACACACTCTATGACAAAGAGATACATTCCCTATGACACGCACATGCTACATACAGTCTCTCTCTCCCTCTCTCTCTCTCTCTCTTCTCTCTCTCTCTCTCTCTCTCTCTCTCTCTCTCTCTCTCTCTCTCTCTCTCTTCTCTCACACACACACACACACACACACACACACAGGCACATCCTACACAGACTTACAAAGATGTACTTACACAAAGATACAACATGCTGCACATATTGCTCACAAAGATACTCAAAAACTCACAAAGGCCCATTCACACACATACACAAATGCTGAGCAAAGGCTTGCAAAGACACACCCATAGGTGCATACCACACACAGGTGAACCTGTAAACAGGTAAACTGGAACAGGTAAAGGGAGAGAAAGAGAAAGAAGAGGAGGGAGAGACAGAGAAAGAGAAGATGGGGGAAGAGGAAGGATGGAGGGAAGGAAGGATGGAGGGAGAGAGAGAGAGAAGGTAGGGGAAGGATGGAGGGAGAGAGAGAAGGAGAGAGGGAGAGACAGAGGGAGAGAAGGTGGGGGAAGAGGAAGGATGGAAGGAAGGAAGGGGGGGGAGAGAGAGAAACAGAGAGAAAAAAGGAGGGAGAGACAGAGAGACAGAGGGGGGAGGGGGGAGGCAGCAAAGAGAGAAGGTATTTAACAGCCATGAGTAGCAGAGAAAAACATCAAGCCTCCTATGAATCAATCAGTCTCCACTCAGGTAGCTCTCACCTAGATACTATTAATCCCCATCCCAGTAGCCCCTGACATGACAACAGTTGCCATGACGACCATCTCCTCCATCCTGATGACTGGGAGCTGAAACTCCCCACAGAGCTGAGAAGGAGACTACGCAAAAGGGAGAGATCAAGAGCCAGGGGACAGAAAGGGAGGATGAGGGACAAAGGAGAGAGACAGAGGAACAGGAAGGAAGGTCAGCAAAAAAGAAGAGGGAATGAGAGTAAAAGTGGGTCAGAGGAATAGAGAGAGAGCCACAAAGAGCTGCACACATCTCTCTGCTCTCCTCCCCGCCCACCCCGGGGGTGGGGGGAATGAGGCAGGGAAGGAGAAATGGACAATGGCATAAAAGAGGAAAGACATGGGGGAGGAGGAAGGGAGGGAGACAGAGGGAGAAAAAGGCAAAGGGCAAGAGAGATGGAGGAAAAGAGTGAGAGACAGAAAATGGCAGAGACAAAAGTAAAGTGGCAGAGATGAAAGGTAGAAAGGGGCCTGGAGAAGAACAGGGTGGGGACAGAAAGGCAAAGAAGGACAAGAAGGACAGGGGGATAGAAAGAGGGAGGAACAGAGAGTTTCAAAGGACAACAAAAGGCAGAGGTGGGGACTGCAGAGAGAGGGGAAGGGGAAATGAGCATTGAGAGATGGGGGAGAATAAGGGACAGAATATGGAATGAGAGAGAGAGAGCAGAGAGATAAGGAGACAGGAAGGACAAACAGACAGAGGAGGGCAATGAGGGACGTGAAGGACCACATGGGTGACCTTGACCAAGTCAACCTCTCTGGGCTCAGTCTCCCCATATGAAAAATGAGCCTGGACTAAATGCCCTCTGAGGTTCCTTCTAGTTCCAGATCTAGAATTCTGTGATACTCTGGAAGAGGAGTGGATAGAGGGAGGGGAGAACAGGAAAGAGATGGAGGAGAATGAAAGAGAGAGGGGATCAGGAAGAACTGGGAAGGAGGGGCCAGAACAGAAGAGAGAGAGAACAGAGGAAGGAGAGGACAGGTCACAGAGGGAAGGGTAAAGGACAGGAGGGGACGGATGGGGTGGAAAGGGGGAGAGCTGTGTATGTATGCATTTGTGTATGTGTGAAACAGAACAATCACACATCTTAATTTAGCCCCACACACCCATCAAACAAAGATAAAATAAGGCAGGGAGAAGTGCCAGTGGTTTTCCAAATCCCTATCCGAGTGGCCGTTACTCCCCAAACAAGCTGTTCCTTAAGTATGAAAGGAAGAGACACGGCCAGGGCTTAGGAAGGGGCTGGGGGGGGCGGGCAATGAAAAGAGCTGAGAGAGTGGGAAGCCAGGGACAGGAACAGGCACCAGTAACCGTTAGAGTGAGCCAAAAGCAGCCAAATTTCTTTAAAAGCCAGGAAAGAGGGGAAGAAAAGAATGACAGAATGTCCACACTGGAAGGGAGCTCAGAGCCCATCCTGGCCAAGTCCTACAACCTAATGAGAATTCCCTCCTACAGCAGGCCCAACAAAGGCTCACCTGTCACCTAAAATAACAGCTCACATTTTTCAGAGCAAGTCAACAAGCATTTATTAATCACCAAATGTGTGTCAGGCACTGTGCTAAGGACTGGGCATACAAATCAAGCAAAAAGAAGGACAGTCCCAGTCCTCATGGGAGCTGCAGAGAACCTCAGTCCTCTAGGCCGGTCTCCTCATTAGCTGCACTCAAGAACCCTTCTCATCCATTCTCTCATTTGGCCTCCCCAACAAGCTCCTGAAGACTGGCCTCACTGTCCTCTTCATCCATGAAGATACTGAGGTTCAGGGGAGTTACATGACTTTGCCCTGTGACAGGATCTCAGAGCTGGAGGAGAGCTAAAAGGTATTCAACCCAGCCTGAACCCCAGGACAGCACCTCCAGTGAATGGCCAACCAGCCTCTACTTGGAAATAATCATAATAAATGTTAGTGCAGGGTCTCGATCCTAGGCTGTTGGCTGTGTCCTTTCCACTACAGCATTCTGAAAGGATAATGTTGGTCCAGGTCCTTGAGAGGTCATCTAGTCCAATCCTCTGTCTCTAGACAAAAGATATGAGGCCACTAAGAAAGGACGTGGTTCAGGCTTCCAGCTGCAGTCAGGTGGGCAGAAGCCCAAGGGATGCTGGGGTGGCACTGGGGAGTAAGATGTGTGCTCTACCAGCCTGAGTCCAAGCCTGGGCTCTGAGACTCACTATGTAATCCTGGGCAAGTTACTTCATCCTCTCAGAACCTCAGTTTTCTCACCTGTAAATGATCATATTCTGCATCTCACTGGAGAATGCAAAGATCATAATGGATGGGACATAATGGATAGGAAGTCACTTTGGAAACTTAAGAGGTCAAGTTCTAGCTACCTCAGATTCCAAAAAATGCCATGCCAAATAGTACAATTTCTCACTTAATTTGCACTTGTGATTGAACGGATAAATCCCCAAATGCCCCAGGAATATCTGCCCCTCTCCCACAGATTCCTCCTCTATGCTCTTTAGAACTTAACATTAGGCTCCTTCCCCAGATAACAACCAGACCATTTCCCATCCCACCTCCCATGAAGACCAGTCCACTCAAGACTTCAACACACACTCACACAGAGTTCTCAGCATGCCCCACATATCTATCATATATAGGTATACACACATTGGCATATATGAGCTCACTTTCTTCCCTCCACAGACCTGACTATAATTTCCCAGTTCAATAAGGTCCTGTCCTCCACCTTGACCCCTTGCCCTTCTGATGTTCATACAACCCTGAGTCTCACTCCTCCCCCACCCCACCATCTTCCTTCTCTGTTCCTAACCCCATCTACTGAACACTATTAAAGGAAGTCTAGAAACCGTGTAGAGAGGGGTCCACTACAGATCTGTTATCTAACTTCAAGTGGGCCCTCCAGGCTAACCCGTAATCCTTTGATTCATTTCCGATTAATTCACTCTAACAGTTCCCAGAAAACAGCTGTTCTTTCTTCTTAAGCCCCAATCCCAACCCCAGCCCCACCCCCTACAGAGGAGCTCCCTACCTATTTTACTGAGACTGAGGCCATCAGCAGGAGAGCCCTTGTTTTCATGCCTCAAAATGCCTGCCTTCACCCCCATTCTCTCCTCCTTCATTCCAGTTTCTAAGGAAAAGGTGGCCCTGGTTCTTGCCCAGGCTAACCTCTCAGTGTGCAGCCTTGAATCCATCCTTCTTACATTTTCAAACTCATCACCATCATTGGCTCCTTTTCCAGTGCCTTCACACATGCTTAGGTCTTGTCTATTCTTTACCAAAACCTCTTGACCCTGTCATCCTCTCAAGCCATCATCCAACTAGGTCTCTCCTACCTTTGACTACCAAACACCTCTACTCACTTCCTTACTCCCCCCAACACCTTGCAAAGTGGTTTCCAACCCACCACCCTACTGACATTGCTATGGAACCTCTTCATTGCTCTATGCAATGGTCTTTTCTCATTCCTCATCCCCTTTGACCTTTCTGTAGTATTCATCACTATTGACCAATCCCCCTGTGTGGACACTATCGCCTTCCTCCCTGAATTTCTGTGAGATTACTCTCCTCTGGTTCCCCTTTCCCATCCGAACATTCCTTCTGAGGCTCCTTCATTGGTGCATTCATCAACATGCAGGGGCCCCTCATGTTCTGTCCTTGGCCCTCTTTCCTTCTCTCTTTACACTCTCCTGTGATGATCTCATCTCTCTCATGGCTTCAATTATCACCTTTCTGCACATGACTTTTCAATTTGTATGTCCTACAGCCCCATCTCTCCCCTGGAGTTTCCCATCCAACCAATTGCTGGGCACCTCTGTGGAGATGTCCTGCTAGCCTCTCAAATACAACATGCCCCATACTGAACTCTGAACTGCCAAGATACGTGCACAAATCCCTCCAAAAGCCTCTCCTTCCTCCCAATATCCCCATTTCTGATATTCTGTGGTTCTGTTCACCATCAGTCTCTGGGCTATCCAGGTTTCTACACACACACACACACACACACACACACACACACACACACACACACACACACCCCTCCCACATTAATTATCCCTATCCTCCTCTTTCCTCACTCCCCTCATTCAGGACCCTGTCACCTCTCATCTGGACCACCCACTATCAGAGCCCTTTCTGTCTTTAGTCTTTCCCCTCTGCAGGTTACCCTTCACAGAGCTGCCAAAACAATTTTTCCAATGTATAGGCCTTACCATTCCATTCCCCTGCTAAAAAAAAATATTCACTGGCTCCCTACTGCATAAAGGATAAAATCCTTAAAATAAAATTAACCTGGCACTTAAGGGCTCCCCATCTTAAGACAGCTAAGCGGCACAGCAGAGTGCTAGGCCTAAAATCAGAAAGACCCGAGTTCAAATCCAGCCTTTGACACTTGCTGTGTGACCTTGGGCAAGTCACCTAATCTCTGTCTGACTCAGTTTCCTAAACTGAAAAATGAGGATAATCATTGTACTTACCTCCCAGGGTTGCTGTGAGGATCAAATGGGGTAATATTTGTAAAACAATTACCTTAGCGTAATGCCTGGCACATATTAGATACTTAATTAATAAGTGCTTTCTTTCCTTTCCCTCCTTCCAAATTTGGCTCCAACCTCCCTTTCCAATGTGACTTCACATTACTCCCTTTCACATATTCCATGTTTCTGTTACATGGATTACATGATGGTCCCTGATCTTGACCCACAGTGCCTGAAATGCACTCTATCCCTTTAATCAGTTAAAATCCTTTTCTTCCTCCAAGGCTCTGTTCAGGGGCCACTCATTCCATCGAGCCCTTGCCAACACCTCTGAACTACAAGTGACCTTTCCATCTTCAGATTTCCCAACAGCACTTCTCACAGATCTCTCCTTTGTCTCTATCACCACTTAACTTTATGTTTTTTATTGCTTGCCTTCTCTGGGGTGGCGGAAGGCCCAAGGAGGGAGGGAGAAAATTTGGAATTCAAATTTTTAAAAAAATGAATGTTAAAAATTTTTTACATGTAATTGGGAAATATTTAACAAAATAAATGTTAACTTATTTTATACTTACTAACTCTAATATTTATACTAACTATACTTACTCATTGTAATTACTTTATATTTACTAATTGTAATTAGTAATTACTCCACTGACCAATAATACTGCATACTAACATGTATGGATGATGTATCCTGTGCATCCCGTGCAGTAAAGAGCTGCACCATTTTTCACATTTGTACTGCCAGGCCCCAGCACAGTACCCTGCACAAAGCCAATGTTTAAGAAATGTGTATTGAAATAAATGGAACATACACACAATCCATTGTATGAAAGACAGCATGCTGGCCTAGAAAAAGCTTTGGTTTTGGAGACTTGGGTCCAATTGCTAGATATACCACTTACTAGCTGTGTGACTTCGGACTTGTCCTCTGTAGCCTTGGGTTTCTCATCTATAAAATGGGAGGGTTGGGCTAGGGGGTTGAACCTCTAAGTTCTTTTCTGGCTCAAATCTGTGATCTTGAAATATACACAAACCAATATATGCCCTGACACAGCTCTACACAGCCTTACAAGATTAATACATGTCTCCCATAAGACATACTCTCTACATATACCCCACATCCCTAATACAAAAATAGCTACATACATATACATATATGTATATATGTATATGTATAGATACACATATAACATGCATCCTTCCATACATGCATGCCTAGGCACCTTCCCAATGCAAATGTAATGGATACTCAAACTTATCTGTGCTACAACATACACACACAACTGCTACAAAAGGCTACGCTTACACATCCCTTGCAAATATGTAACAGACAAATCCCAATGTCCTCTACAGCCCCATCCCGATCTGTGAAGCTGGGTACTCAGATCTCCTCGGGGCGGGGGGCGGGGTGGTGGTGGTAAAAGATATAACCAACATTTGTGTTCAGAACACTAACGGAGGAAAAGAAATGTTCATCTAAATAACATGAACTCTCTCTCACACACACACACACACACGCACACACACACACACACACGCTCATTATATATACACGCACTAGACACACATTACATACATTATACACACAGCCTTGCCCTTTCACAAAATTAATTATTCCTTCCTGGAGATACAAATCCAGGAATCTACCTATCTACCACTCTAGCCCACACAGGGTACCTGACATCTCCACACCCTCACATCTTAGGGCAATGGAGAGGCCAGGAGCCCTAGGCCAGTGCAGGGTTCAGACACCAAGGTTCTCATTCCTGGCCCTCAGAGCCTCCGAACACAGCTCACCACCTAGAACATCTTCCCCCTCACTTGCTTTGTTTAGTATCTAAAACCCTACCCTACCTTCAGAGGCTCAACTCAGCCTCACTCCCCCAGGAAGCCTACTTTGATTACACTCTCATCTCACCCCATCTTGCTTTTCTCTGAACTCCTCTGCACCTCCTGGCTCTGTCCCACAATTCAGTCTGGTCCTTAATTATTCCAATTCATATGCACACTGTGTTTTTTTTATCTCCCGGCAGGGTGTGAGCTCCTGGAGAACAGAAATAGACTTCCCTTCCCAGGTCTTCCTGTCCGGAGCTGGCTGTGCAAGGTGTCTCATGGCTCAGGGGGTACCTGGTGCCCCACCCCGGTTCCCATCCTGAATGGGCTCGGCCACCCTGAGGCTCCCCTTCTGCTAGCACCCTCCACCCCTCAACCCGGGCACACAGGTGCTGAGCAGCACCAACAGAAACGATCATAACAGTTCCTGACCTCTACACAGAGCGATTCCCAGCTGAGAAAATGCTTTTATCATCATCCTCTAATTTGGGCCTCACCCCAACCCCAGAAGAGGAGGATGATGGATATTTATACAGTACTCTGAAGTCTACAAAGTGCTTCACAAACATGATCTCATTTAAGGATCACAACAACCCTGTGGGATTTGTCCCCATTTTACAGATGAGGAAACTGAGCCTCAATCACTCAATCTAACAAGCATTTATTAAGTAGCAGGTACCGTCCTCGTGAGGCAATTAGGTGGCACAGCGAATAGAGAGCTGGGCCTCGAGTCAGGAAGGCTCGAGTTCAAATCCGGACTCAGACACTTGGTAGCTGTGTGACCTTGGGCAAGTCACTTCACCCCATCTGCCTCAATTTCCTCATCTGTAAAATTAGTTGGAGAAGAAAATGGTAGCTAGACAGCTCAAGGCAGCCAGGTGGCTCAGTGGATAGAGCTCTGGGCCTGGAACCAGGAAGACCTGAGTTCAAAGTTGGCCTCAGACACTTACTTCTAGCTGTGTGACCCTGGACAAGTCACTTTAAGCTCTGTTTGTCTTAATCCTGGAGAAGGAAATGGCAAACCACTCCAGTATGTTTGCCAAGAAAATCCCATGGCCAATATTGGCATGCTATGGTCCATGGGTCATGAAGAGTCGGATACGACTGAACAACAATAATAGCTGTGGAGTAGTGGGCACTGGGGGGTAGAAACACAAAAGTGAACTAGTCCCTCCCTCAAGGAGCAAACATTCTACTAAGAGACAACATGTCTATAGAGAAGTAAGGTCCGTGATAGAAAGAAAAGCCCTGCATACCCCCAAAATATTTATAGCAGCACTTTTTATGGTGAAAGGAACTAGAAACAAAGCAGGTGCCCATTGATTAGGGAATGGCTAAACAAAGAGTAAAACGTAAACACAATAGAACATTACTGTACGGTAAGGAATAATGAATTTGATGAAAATGGAGACGCCTGGGAAGAGCTACATGAACTGATGCTGAGCGAAGCAAGGAGAGCTACAGCAGAAAGAGTGATACTAATACAATGGAAATTCTAGGAAATGATAACGACCAAGTTCGGTCCCAAAGAAGAGATGAGATAAATAGAGAACCTTTTCTCTTTATAGAAGTGGGGTCATAGGTGTAGAACATTGAATATAATGTTAGACTTTTGGATATGTTGATTACTTTTGCTGAACTTTTTTATTCTCTTTTTTATTCTTTTTTATATGCACAGATGTAAATGTATCTGAATTTTAACTTGGCTCTTTATTTCATTTCAGAAGCCTGGACCACCTTCCTCAAGAGATTTCGGGGGGAGGGAGGGGGAATTGGGTAAGAAGGGAAGCTCACAGGGACAGAGATTGATGGCTGGACCTTCAACATCATCTAATACACTCCCCTTACTTTACCAATGAAGAGGGGAAATTTGTGGGGAGGAGTCTGAGGGGCAGAAGGATCTTCCTCTTGGCCAACTGAGACCCACTCCCACTGCCCTTTCCTTGGGGTGACAAGAGAGGAAGTTTCCCCTTCTACCATCTCCTTAACCAGGGAGCCAACCCACAGCCTACTTTGCCACCACCTCTCCCTAATGCACACGTGTGCACACACACACACACACACACACACACACACAGAGATCTGTAGTCACAGACCTATAGGAGGAATGCTAAGATGATCCAGGGCAATCCTCTCATTTTACAGAGAAAGAAACTGAGGCACAGAAAGGAGGAGCCAGTAGAAGGCCTAAGTCTAGAACCCATGCAGCCCCTTCCTACTTGGACCGGGGTTTCTCTCTCCAGCACGGGCATAATGTACAGGTAGATTTTGGCAGTGGCACACCACTGTGGCGGAGGGGCAGGGAGGCCAGACAGCTGCAAGGCTGGGAATCCAGATGTTCCCAGTCCTCTAACAGACAGGGCCAGGCAGTCTGGAGCCAGCTGGGGCCAGCCGTTGGGAACCAACAATGGAAATGAAGGGGAAGCCCAGGACCCCGTGCTCTCACTCTCTTCCCTGCCCCTTTCCTCTCTGCCCTGAGGATGGAGGCTGGCCCCAGCTCCTATTCCCACTGACCTCTGCCTGACTCCCATCTCCTTTGCTGAGCTCAGCCAAGGCCCTAACCCATAAAATAGCTTCTCCTATTCAGCCCTGACAGCATAGCAGTAAACAGACGCGCACGCGCACACACACACACACACACACGCTTGCGTGCCCCTCTCCTAACAAACCAAACTGAATACATACCCCACCATACACAAATGCCCTAACACCCCCACGAATATTTCAACATACAAATGCACTGGGGCTTACCCCTTAGCCTCTCTGGGCCTCAGTTTCCCCATCTGTAAAATGAAGGGGTCAGTTTCTAGCTCCATATCTATGGCCCTTTATATATACCAACACTCTTATCCCAACATACATACTCAGTGGAGGTATACCCAGAAGCAGACACCTAATTATGCATTAACCAACAGAGCTCCACAGTCACGTACCTCAAAAAAAACCCATGCTCTTACACGCCTAACACTCAACTGAGATGAGCCCCAGAGAGAAAGCAGGGCCCGACATACACAGACACCCAAAGCCACACACACACACACACACACACACACACACACACACACACACGTCCACATTATATCTGCAGGCACACAGACTCCCATGTGAGCAAACACCCCAGTACATATACATACATGACAATACACACATGTACAATGCAGCCTTAGTCAGGGAACCAGCCCAGGGTTATTAGAAGGACATCTGGACTTGGAGAAACCCAGTTCTTCTCATTCTGACCTGGAAATGTCTAAGTTACATGACCTGTGGAAGTCATTTCCCTCTAGATTCAGATCTCCCCCTTTCCTCTCTCTGTGAAATGAGGTGCTTACATGGTTAAATTAGACTCGCAGGGGTGGGGAGCCTGTGGCCTCAAGGCTACGTGTGACCCTCTAGGTCCTCAAGCACAGCCCTGTGACTGAAGCCAAACATCACAGAATAAATCTCCTCAATAGAAGGATTTGTTCTGTAAAACGTGGGTTCAGCCAAAAGACCTCGAGGGCTCTCATGTTCCCTACCCCTGGATTAGAGCATCTCGAAGGTCCCTTCCATGTCTAAATGTACAGCTAGTAGACAGAGCGCTGAGCCTGATGTCAGGAAGAGCTGGGTTCAAACCCAGCTTCAGGCACTTACTAGCTGTGTGGCCCCGGGCAAGTCACTTGTCCTCTGTCTGCCTCAGTTTCCTCATCTGTAAAATGGGGATAATAATAGCATCTATCTGAGTTGTGAGGATCAAATGAGATAGTAATTATAGAGTGCTTAGCACAGTGCCTGGCCCATAGTAGGTATTATATAAATGATAGCTGTTGTTATCAATATGAAAACCCTCCTGTAGCTCCCACAAGCTTGGCAGGGTTCCATCACCCCTAGGGCTCCTTGGTGTTGGTGAGCCCCAGAGGGACAGAACAGAGGCCAGGACCTTCTATCCTTCCCTGTTCCATCCTCTTCCTTCCTGGCCTCACTATCAGGCCCATCTACTCCTCCCCTCTCTCAGCCCACAACGCCAAGGTCACAATGTGAGGGGGAGGGGCAGAAGGCCTCCTCCTTCCTTCCCCAGTCTCCCTCCCTAGACGCTGGCCCTCTTTCCATCTCCCTACCACCTGCCTGGCCCCATCCCTCTCTCCCCATTTCCAAGCCCCAATAAAACACAATCTCCCACCAGTGCCAAGGAGACTAGCTGGGTTCCCATGGGACTCTGGGTATGGAAGTCCCCATGGCAACCAAGCAGGACCTCCAAGCAATGCCCTCCTTCCCTACCACCCAGTCCATGACTGCCTGGGCAAGCCAGGAAGGGGCTGGCAGGCAAGAGCTGGGGCCCATCCTGAGCAGATGGAGGGAAGGAAGGAGGGGAGGATGCAAAAATCTCCTACCAGTTCTGAACGCCGGCAGTCTATAACTCCTAGAAACTCCAGACAGCTCACTTGTATACCAAGGGGCTCCGGCCAAGACACCCTATACAGTGCACAAGGAGCAGGTCTGAGGGTCCCAAGAGTACTAATATTTGGCCGGGATAGGAAGCATAGAAAGACTACTGTAACTGCAAGGAGAAGGGCCCTACGCTCTTCCCTTCCAAGCTGGGTAACCTTGGGCAAACCCATGCTGAGCCTCAGTTTCCTCAGCTATAAAATGGGGACAATAACATTCATAATACCCACCTGACAGGGTTGCTGGGAGGAGCAAATGAGTCCCCATATGCAAAAGGCTTTGTCAACCCTAAAGTGCAGCAGGAATGGCAACTGTTGCTTTTATTTATTGGTTGTTTTGGGGTTTTTTTTTTGGTACAGGCTTGTGGTTCATTGGTACAGAGAAGGCCCAGTGAGGAAACGCCCTCTAGCAATACACATCAATGTCCATTCGGCCAATTATTTTCTTAGACAGTGGCCTGGGGCAATGAGTAAGTGACTTGCCCAGGGGCCCACAGTTAGTATGCCTCTGAAGTGGGATTTGAAACCAGGTCTTCTTAACTATGAAGACAGGTCTGCAGTTACTCTGCAGGAAGGAAGGTAAGAGGAAAGGAAAAAAGAAAGAAGAGAGGAAGGATTTATTTAGCTTACCATACACCAGGCACTGGCATATTTACAAATATTATCTCATTTGATTCTCACAACAACCTTGAGAGGTAAATGCTATTATTATCCCCATTTTATAGCTGAGGAAATTAAGTCAGACAGAGGCAAAATGACTTGTCCAGGGTCACAAAGCTCCTAAGTGTCGAAGGCTGGATTTGAACTCAGGTCTTCCTCACCCAAGGGCCAGTGGCTCTATCAGCCTGGCTACCTCATATAGAAATGGGTACTTGTCAAAAACCCAATGGTGAACTGGAGTTGGCTCTAAGAGCCAATTGTTAAATTTTCCATGTGACCATTTACACCTTATAAACGGATACACACTACAAATTTGGGCTTGATTTACCGTTCTGCTGATCGTCTAGACTTTAAAAAGTTATGGAGATTAAACACAGATTAAACTGAAAAGTGTGACATACCTTTTCAAAAAGCTGGTTGTTAAACACTTACCAGCACACCCCTGCAGAAAGTTTTAACTATTTTGATGGTTCAAGACAGCTACAAGAGAAACGTGATTATTCCTATTTTACAGATGAGGAAGCTGAGGCCTGGAGAGGTAAAACCACCCACTTGGGAATGTCAGACTAGGAATGGAAGGACCCCCAAAGCCTTTCTGGTCAGACTTCATTTTGCAGATAAAGGGCCTGAGGTCTAGGGAAATGAAGGGTTTTGTCCAAGGTCCCACGGCAAGTATCAGAAACAGGATTTGAACTCGGACCCTCTGACTTCAGGATCGCTGCTCTTTCTACTGTAGTCCCAGTAGCAGAACTGAGGCTGCCTTTCCATGGAGCCAAGGATTATTTTTCTAATCTGGGAAACTGAGGCCCCAAGGCCAAAAAGATTTGTCTGAGGTCATATTTGAGAATGAGAAAGTACATGTGGAGGGGGAGACGCACACAGTAGCTATGACAGAAAGGGAGATACAGAGCCTCGTCACCGCACCCGGTCCAAGCCCAGGAGCCAGGCATACCCCCTTGGTGCCCCAGACCCCTGCACAGAGCAATCACGCCACAAACATTCATAATAAAATCAAGCATAATTAATTCTGCAGAGCTTTCTTCCCCTAAATCAGCCAGACCATGGAACTGCCCCCTGGTGCCAGGGCCTCCAAGGGGCCAGCCCAGCCTATCCTGAGCCCGCGGCACAGGCAGGTTAATGGGCCACTGCCCAGTGTGCCCATCCCCAGGACACCTTGGGTGAGGTGGAGGGGGCACAGGAGGCCACAGGGGGAGAAGGTGATGTGAGCACCACAGAACACACCTGCCAGCTGAGCTAGAGCCCTTCTAAGCCAGAGAGGATGACCACTTTTCCCTTCGTCCCCTTCCACGAACACCCTGGCAGCTGGCCCAGCATCCTCAGGCCCAAAAGCCTCTGACTGACATGCCAGCCAGGCTCTTCTCTCTTTGCTTTGCCTCTCTAGCACCCAAAGGACCCCAGAGGGAGAAAGGGAGAGAGGGGAACTGTCCATGACCAACAGCCTAATGGGGGCCCAGAGAAGTTGGGTATTCACCCAAGGTCACACAGCAACTTCACTGGTAGAGCCAGGACGAAAGCTCAGCTCTCCCACATGGTCAGCATGCTTTATAAGCTATAATCACTTAACAAACCTCAGTGCTGATGGTAACAGAGGTCATTCTTCTTAGGAGCCCCTGGCTTAGCCTCCAGGGCCCGGACCCTGCTCATCAGAGGCTGCTGCCACTGCCACCCCCTCCTCCTTCCTGTGAGAACACAGTGCCCTGCACGCTCATCAACTCCATCCCAGAGACCCTAAGCGAAGCCACAAGAATGCGCCCACGCACTGCCAGGCTCCCCTGGGAAGCAAGCCCCAGTCTGGGCTCCTGGAGTAGGAGCTGGGGGCCAAGTAAGAAATAAGTCAATAGGGCTGACACCCTGGGAGTGCCCATTTTGCAGACACTTAGAGGTGAGGAGTAAGGGATGGAGAGGGGACACTGTCTCCAAGGCTCCTTACCACTCTCTCGCTGCCCCCCCCAACCTGATTGCCCAGCACTTTGGGAATGGGAGGAGGGCTGGGAAGGTGTGAGCGAGCCCTGCGGGAGTGTGGAGAGGGGCAGAGGCAAGGGAGGGGGAGGAGGCGTAAGTTAGGCCCCCAAGGGGCTGCTGCTCCAAGGCTCCCTGATCCAAGCAGCCCCTCGAGCCCAACATCTGAGAAAAGAAGGGCCCCTGGGAGATGGGGGAAAGCAGTCACAAAGGTCCCCACCCAGGGGCCTTAGGGAGGGGGAGTGGTTCAGGGAACAGCCCCAGCTAGGATTTGGCAAGGACCTCCGCAGTGTCGGCTGACCCCAGAGAGACCACTCTTTTCTCTCCTGCACTGTTTCCATACAGATACAAACATTGTTTTCTCCTCTTCCCAGCTTCCCGTTGGGCTCAGATAACAGAAAACACTTATCTGGGATGCTCCTAGCTGCTCTAAAGAGAGCTGAGAACATTTCCCAGACCGGCTCAAAGTCTGTATCCTCAGAACACCATATCCATTACTTCTAACTGCCATCACCACTGCCTATATCCAGATCACCCCATCACCACTCCCTCTAACTCTTCATCACCATCACCCGGATCCTCATCATCACTCCATCTAAACCTCCCCATCATCACCACCACCCTGTATCCCCATCACCCCTGCCTGTATCCCCATCACCACCTCCCTGTATCCACCATCACCCCTGCCTGTATCCCCATCACCACCACCCTGTATCCCCATCACCACCGCCCTGTATCCCCATCACCCCTGCCCTGTATCCCCCATCACCCCTGCCTGTATCCCCATCACCACCGCCCTGTATCCCCATCACCCCTGCCTGTATCCCCATCACCACCGCCCTGTATCCCCATCACCACCGCCCTGTATCCCCATCATCACCGCCCTGTATCCCCATCACCACCGCACTGTATCCCCATCACCACCGCCATGTATCCCCCATCACCACCGCCATGTATCCCCCATCACCACCGCCATGTATCCCCCATCACTACCACCTGTATCCCCACTAATACCACCTATTCCCTAATCACACCACTATCACTCCCAGCTGGCAGTCACTCACGCAAAAGTATTCATAACTGTCCACAGAAGCAGCTAACCACAGTGTGGAGGGGAAAGCCAAGGACTACACACGTCTCCCCCTGTTGGGTCTCAGGGCCCCATATTCTCCCTCAGCTTCCTCTCCCCAAATCCTCCAAGAGGAAATCAGGGTCCGGGGACTCCTCCCCCTGCACTGAGGCCTGGGGCCCAGCCAGGGTATGCCAGCCCACTGAGAAGAGGCCAATGTGATCCCACCCACCCCTCAAAGCCCTGCTCTGAAACAGTCCTCGCCCCAGCCCTAGGCTCAGGGATGGGCCCTGGGAATGAATGGAGGGAGACCAAGAATGAGCCCTTCCCATCTCAAAACCAAGCAAGAGGCCTTTAGTCTGGACACTCTAAGACTAAAAAGGTGGCTACAAAGATCTCCAATCCCTGGATCCGATCAGTCAGTGAATCCATACTGAACATCTGACAGCTGTGGGGAATCCCTGCACTCCCATCTCTGCCCTGCTAGCCTTCAAGGCCCAGTTGAGACCACCTTCTCCAGGAAGGCTTCCCTCATCGCCCTCTCCTTCCTGTCAACTCCCACTGTGTTGTGTCTGACATCATCGGTACCTCCTCCTTTGTATGATGACAGAATGGATCACCTTCTTCTCCCTATTGCAGGTGTGTTTGTACACATCTTATGCCCCCTTATTAGAGCTTATTAGCTCTTCGAAGGCAGAGACCAGGTCTTCATTCTCCATGGTTTCCAGCACACAATAAAGAGGAGCTTAGGAAATATTTGCTGAATAAATAAATGGAATAAGGAATGTTAAGACTCGGTTAAAAACCCCTAAGAAGGTTACAGGTCACAGGCAGAGATGACAAAGTGGCTTAGTGGATTGAGATCAGAAAGATTTAGTAGACTTCAAATCAGAAAGACCCGGGATCAAATTCTGCTTCTGACATTAGTCATGGGACCACGGGCAAGTCACATCACCTCTATGGGCCTCTGTCTGCTCATCTGTAAAATCGAGGTGACACTACCCATCTTACAGGGTCATTTTGAGGCTCAGATGTTACTAGTGTGACACAGTGGAGAGAGTGCCAGACATAGAGTAAGGAAGACCTGAGTTCAAATCCAGCCTTAGACACTTGCTAGCTGTGTGATTCTGGGCAAGTCACTTAACCTGTTTGCCTCAGTTTCCTCATCTGTAAAATGGGGATAATAATAGCACATACTTTCCAGGATTGTGAAGATCAAATGAGCTATATTTGTACAGTGCTTTTGGCAAACCTTAAAGGCCTACATAAATACTATTATTGTTGTTGTTGTTAAATGAAATAACATATATATGAAGGACTTTGCAAACCGAAATTGCTATTGATTCTCATACCTATCATCACTATTATTGTCACACTGTAATAGAAGAGACAAGATTTACACACAAGAGAGTAAGCCTGTATAAGGCCTGCTCAACTGAACAAGAGAATCAGTTAAGACAGTATTAAATCAAGTCCAAAGTTGATTTGCTCAGACAAATAGCACTATAGAAGGTCAGGTAATAGCCACCTCTAAGGATTAAAGAAATCAGGGCAGGCTTCCTGGAGCTAGTGAGATTTGAGCCAATTGGAGGATCTAGATGAGCAGGCCAGATGGAAGAAGGTATTAGGTGGGGATGGGGAATGAGGGGGACAGGGCAGAGAAGCATCCCTCCCCATCTGGCTGGAGCATTGAGGGGATGGAACACAGAGTCTGCCAACTTCCCCAGACTCCCCATCTTCCTCCTGGCCCAGCTATCACAGACTGAATCATAAAGAGGTCTCCCCACTAATCACTAAGACAAGTCTCTATATGTGCATTTGACCTAACAGCATCCCCTTTCTCTTCCATCCTCCATCATCTTCTATCTCTCCCATACCACTGGGCCCTTCCCATATGCCTAGAACCATGCTCCTCTCCCCAACTCTTGTCTCATCCTCGAAGTTCAAATCCAGCCTCAGACACTTATTAGCTATATGACCCTGGGCAAGTCACTTAACCCTGTTTGCCTCAGATTCCTCATCTGTCAAATGAGCTGGAGAAGGAAATGGCAAACCACTCCAGCATCTCTGCCAAGAAAACCCCAAATGGATCACAGAGTCAGGCATGACTTGAAATGACTGAATAACAAAAAGCTCTTGCCTCATCTCTCTTCTTCCTTCCACCGTCAAACTTGAAGAAATCATCTGCCTTCACTTCCTCACCAACCCCTTTTGATCTGGCTTCTACCTACATCACCCGATTGCTCTCTCTAGGGTCACCAATGAGCCCCTAATTGATAAATCCAGTAGCTTTTATTTTCAGTCCTCTTCCTCCCTGACCTCTGTGACTTTTGACACTGGGGACCACCCCATCCTAGAAGATACTCTCTCCTTCAATCAATAAATCAGCAAGAAATCATTTACTAGTGCTATGTGCCAGGTATTGTGCTGAAGATACAAAGAAAAAACAATCTTTCACTCAAAGGAGGTTACAATCTAGTTAGCTTCAGGGCAGCTAGGAAGTGCAATGGATAGAGCACCGGTCCTGGAGTCAGGAGGACCTCAGTTCAAGTCCAACTTTAGACACTTACTAGCTGCGTAACC
The DNA here is from genome assembly GCF_003287225.1 of Phascolarctos cinereus. NCBI lineage: Eukaryota > Metazoa > Chordata > Mammalia > Diprotodontia > Phascolarctidae > Phascolarctos > Phascolarctos cinereus. Next base: position 368,601,867 of record NW_027556098.1, on the reverse strand, counting down.
CTGGGCAAGTCACTTAACCCTGACTGCCTCAAAACAAAAATTTAGTTAGTCTTCAACAAGACCACACTCTGCTGATTTTCCTTCTACCTCTATATATTCCTTTCTGTCTCCTCTTTCATTAGAGTCTCACCTCATCAACAATTCTCACCCTATTCAACACCTCTTGATGTGGGCACAGATAGGAGCATAGATTTAGAGCTGAAAAAGGCCTTAAAGGTCATCTTGTCTGACTCCTTCATTTTACAGACGAAGAAACTGAGGCCCGGAGAGGTTAAGTCACTCGCCCAACTTCACGCAAACAATCATTCAAAAAGCCAGGATTTGAACCCAAGTACTTTATATTCAGCCCTTTTTTGACTGCACTATGCATTTCCCCAGTGGGTCTGTCCTTAGTCTTCTGCCAAAGGGAGAGGGTATAGAGAGAAAAGAGCAATCTCATTTACTCCTAAAACCCTAATTCTCCCCTCTACATGGGTGACTCTCCAATCCTAACCTTTCAGCTGAACTAGAATCTCACATCTCTCACCACTCATCAAACATTTTCTACTTAACATCCCACCAGCAATTCAAACTCCTGCCTGCACAATGGAGTTTATTCTCAGCCCACCAAACCAGCCCCTCCCTTTGACTTGAGGAGTTCCACATGTGACACTGACATTTATCCAGGCTCCCGTGATCACAACCTTGAGGTTTGTCTTCATTTGTCCTAAGGTCCATCCCACCTCTGACGTTCTCTGTTCTAAGGGCCCTTGAACTCCTGATATTCTGTGTCCTAAGGTCTTTTCCATCTATAACATCCTGTGTCTTAAGGGTCCTCTCAGCTCTGACATTCTGTGTTCTAAGGGCCCTCCCACTTCTGACATTCTGAGTTCTAAGGGCCCTCTCAGCTCTGACATCCTGTGTTCTAAGGGCCCTCCCAGCCTTGATATTCTGCGTTCTAAGGGCCCTCCCAGCTCTGACATCCTGAGTTCTAAGGGCCCTCTCAGCTCTGACATCCTGTGTTCTAAGGGCTCTCCCAGCCTTGATATTCTGCGTTCTAAGGGCCCTCCCAGCTCTGACATCCTGAGTTCTAAGGGCCCTCTCAGCTCTGACATCCTGTGTTCTAAGGGCCCTCCCAGGTCTGACACCCTACTGTATGTTCCCAGGACCCTTTGGGCTCTTGACATTCTATGAGTCCTTGATATTAACTGGACTGGCAAGAAAAAGAGAGAGCTGGAGAGCCCTAGGGGTGAGAAGTGAGAAATGAGTAGAGAGGCTTTGGGAAATTGTATACTTGAATATGCAAATCAGATGCAAATAAGCTTGCTGAGTCAACACCTGCAGCCCTTTCTGACACTGGCTGGTCTTGAGGCAGGGAAATCATCATACCTCCGGGTCTGACAGGGAGCAGAGAACAGGCTGTCAGGACAGAAATGATGTCCAAGGAAGGCAGAGGAGACAAAGGCTCTCTGTCCCTTCAACCTCAGGAGGCCTAGCCTCTGTGACCATGCTCCCACAGCATCAATCGATGACAACCCCTCCCCCCACCAAGGAAAAAGGGAACCCACCCACATTCTCAGAGATCAGGGAGGCAGGAAAAGAGTGGGATCCCCCATTCCTGCTGCACCCACCAAAGAAAACCCCCTCCCCTGGCTCTCCCATCTGTGCTTCCCCTCCCCCCACCACAGAGCAGCCTGGCGGTGTCATGGAGGCAATCCTAGGCTTGAGTTGGGAAAACCTACGTTCAAAGCCCGCCTCAGATTCACAGCAGCTGGTAGCTCCTCTCAACCTTGGCTTCCCCACCTGTAAAATCAGGGGATTGGACTTGAGAGCCTACAAGGTCCTTTCTAGCTATGGAAGATCTGTGATCCCGCATTACAGCCACTAAGAACGGCCTCAATCAGTCAGGCCTAGAGGGCCAAGCTGCACATGCAGACCTACACACCCAGGGCCAGGTGCTTCCCCAAGCATACCCATAAAGAACAGGGCATCCCAAGAGATCCTTCAGGTCTTGGGCGAAGGGGCAGGGGGACAGGGACAGACTCCAAGCCTCCAACCAGTGGTGGGAAACCATCGACCTTGAGGCCACGTGCGGCCTTCTAGATCCTTAACTGACCAAGTCCAAATTGTACAAATCTGGATTCAGTCTAAAGGCCGCACTTAAGGATCTAGAAGGCCGCATATGGCCTCCAGGCTGCAGGTTCCCCACTGCTGCTCCAAGCCCCCTTGGATCCTCCTCTGGGCCTCCCTACTAGACTCCTCTGTCTTCACGGTGGCCCTCGTCCAGTCCATGCGGAGGGGCCCCCTGCAAAACCACAGCTCAATCTGTCATCCTCCTTGGAAACCCCAGAGAATGCAGCCCGACCCCTGGGACTACACACGGCTACACACACACATACACACACACATACACACACACACACACACACACACATAAGGATAACAAAGACCATAGGGTGGCAATACCCTTGAGCAGAGCCGTGCTGAAAAACCACATGTCAGCAAGTGGACAGAAGCAACAACATTACATCCCCAAGGAGAGGATGGGCAGGAGAGGAGGCCCAGCTGAGTCTGAATGGAGCCCAGCTGTTCCTTCCCCTTCTGACTCCACATCCCCACTTCTCCTACTGCTCCTCTGACCTACTCCCCCCACCCCAGGACCCTCCTCAATCTTCCTTCCCACACTTCCATCACTCCCCTCTCTCCAAAGCATCCTCAGGACAGCTGCCAGTGCAAGTTTCTTAAAACACAGATCCAGCGGCGTCACTCCCTTACTCTATAAACCCCAATGGCTCCCTATCACCTCTATGATCAAGTATAAACCCTGTCTTATTTTGAAAGCCCTTCATAACCCAGCTCCAGCCTCCAATTCAGTCTTACTGGATTTTACTCCTCTTCATAAACTCTATGATTCCAACAAATTGGCCTTCCAGCTGGTCCTCCCAACCCCAACTCCTACCTCCACACCTTTGCTTGATAAGTTTGTTACTTATCTTTATATCCCCAAAGATTAGGAAAAGACCTGGCACACAGCCAGTGAAACAGCAGCAGTAGCAATGGTGGTGGTGGTGGCTAATAATGGCTATCATTTATACGGGGCCTACTGTGTGCTGGGTGCTGTGCTAAGGAGCATTGAGTTGATTTGAGATCATGATTACAGAACTGGAGGCAGATAGGGGCTGGGGGGAGGTGCTACACACAGAGGCCAAGGTGGAGGAGGGGCAGGGAATAATGTGAAACCCTGGGCCAGGTGAGACAGTCACCAGTGGAAGGGAGCCGACATTCCAGAGGTGGAAGGGTTAAACCCTTCAGGGCATGGATGGCAAGATGGGGCAGGGAGTAAGTGTTCCTGAAACAGTAGTCCAGGGAGCCCCACGGCACTGGCATTGCCTGTATCGCAGGGTGGCTGAAAGTGATGCATTTTAAAAGGATTTTAGACCCGAGATCAATTATTACTCAAACCCACAGCCAATGGCCAAGGGCCAGGCAGGAATGTCGTCCCTAAAAACAACCTCAAATAGTCATGGACGGCTCCAACACCTCAGTTTCCTCTACTAGCTGGCCCAGAGCCTGTCATGTGAGAATTTATCTAAAACCTCTTTCTTCTGGGAGCTGATACCCACCTCTTAGGGGTAATCCTTGGCCGGTCCAAGAATGATGGCCTGGCATTTGTCGCAAAATGAGCTGGGGTCTTCATTTCGACGTGTGAGGGAGGAGAGGCCAGGACAGGGAAGGGAAGGCAGAAGGGAATGTGTGTGATCACGTAATCAGTCATGTAATCTCTCTACGCCTCAGTTTCTCCAGCTGTAAAATCAGAGGGTGGACTCTCACCCAGGATCACACAGCTCCTGAGTGTCTGAGGCAGGATCTGAAGCCAGTTCTTCGCAGCCTGCCTCTCTAGTCACTACCCCACTGAAGGTCTTCATGAGAAGACTGGATGGCTATTGTGGGGTGTGACTCAGGAAAATCTTGGGGGGTGGACTAGCTTGTCTCTGAGGTCCCCCTCACCCGTTCTGAGACTTTGTGATGCTGGGAAATTGGTCCTGTTGCCCGAGGCAGGAATGCCTAGACACCCCTCCGCCCACCACCCCCCCCAAAGCTCCCACAAAGTCTCTTCTGTCTTCTACGGAGCCTGCGGCCTGACGCTGGTGCCCTGGCTGGAGCCCACGCCATCTTCTAACGCCACCCAAACACAGACTCTCCCAACCACGGCCACATGGACACGCCACTGCCTCCCCAAGGCCAGGGAAGCCAGGCCATTTCACCCACCACTGGCTCCCTGTGGCCTGATCATTCGTGACTTTGTCAGGCCTGGGCTGTGACCACCAGGGTCAATGGCTCACCCTTGGCAGGGGCGCACCAGGGGAGGAAATAGAAGCTTCCTAAGATCTAATGCCTCTCTGGGTCTCAGTGTATCTACCTAATAAAATGGGTAGAATACTACTGCCTTTCATAGGAACCAAACCAGTGAGATAACCGAATTTCAGGCATTCAAGAGGTATTTGGCCAGTCTCCCATCCCTCTCTCCAGGCCAGTTCTCTTTTTAAGAGCTTCTGGAGAAAGTATCCAGATAGGAGAACAGAGAGCTAGACTTGGAATCAAGAAGACCTGGGTTCGAATCCCACCTCCTACACATACCAGCCGTGTGACTATGGGCAAATCACCTGACCTCTCTGAGCCTCAGTTTCTCTAGCTATAAAATGGGGGTAAAGATCCTCATAGTCGCTGCCTCAAAGGTCTTTCTGTAAGGCTTACGTGTGAAAATTTTTGTAAAGCCTTTTACCAGCTTCAGAATCTGTCAGTTCTTATCACTTGTCACGGTTTGTGGCAAAGACCTATTAAAAGACCAACTATGAGGGGCAGCTAGGTGGTGCAGTGGATAGAGCATGGGCCCTGGAGTCAGGAGGACCTGAGTTCAAATCCAGCCTCAGACACATGATACTCACTAGCTGTGTGACCTTGAGCAAGTCATTTAACCCCAACTGCCTCATCAAAAAAGCAAAAAACAAAAACAAAGAACAGCCACGAAGGTGGCACCAACCCCAGCAACAGGGGGGAGGGGACTTCAGAGGCCATCCAGCCCAGGGCTCTCATTTTATTTATTTTTTTTACTTTTTTTTACTTTTTTTTTTTTGGCTAGGCAATGGGTTTAAGTGACTTGCCCAGGGTCACATGGCTAGTAAGTTATGTGTCTGAGGCCACATTTGAACTCAGGTCCTCCTGAATCCAGGGCCAGTGCTCTATCCACTGCGCCACCTAGCTGCCCCAAGGTCTCTCATTTTACAGAGGAGGAAACTGAGGCACAGAGTGCAGGACAGGATCACAAATCTAGAGCTGGAAGACACCTCAAGGGCCATTTAGGCGCACCCCCTCATTTTTCGGAGGAGAAAACTGAGACCCAGGGAGGTACCGCGATTTGCTGAGGGTCATGCAAGCAGTTGGTGAGAAGGGTTGGATTTGATTCCAGATCCCCTGACTCCAAATCCAGCCTACTTTCCACTGCCTCACGTTACACACCAGGAAGTGTTGCTATCACCCTTATTCCTACTCGTTGCACTTTTCTATCAAACAGTGTGTAAATGTCACTCATCATACCATCATCATCCTCACTCAGCTGTTCTCCTTAATCTCAACGCCTTCCCTCTGAGATCACCTCCAATTCCTTCCGCCTGTGTCTTGTTTGGTGATGGCTGTTTGCACATTGTCTCCTCCGTTAGACTGCAAACTCCTCCTCCAGGGCAGGGACCATCCTTTCCCTTTCTTTGTGTCCTCGGTGCTTAGCACAGTGCCTGGCACACCACACCGTAGGTGCCTAATAAATGCTTGTTGGCTTGACTTGACTCGTTGTCATTATCACAGGAAGTCCTCTCCAGCCTCCGAATTCTGTTCAGCTGCCTCTTCAGCCCATTTTTTTTCTCATCTCCATCCCCTGAGCGATCCTAGCTAGGCAGGGAGCAGGTGGCCCTCCACGGGAGGCCCCCCAGCCTTTTGCTTAAAAGAACCACTCAACTCTTGCTCCATTTCTTCTGGAAAATGTACAACCCTCCGCTTCTGGAGGGTTCCAGGACCCACCCCCACTGACCTCTAGCCTGGCCCCTGCTCAGCAACCACTGCCAAAGTCCATCTCCACTTTCTGTTCTCAGCTCAAAGACCCATCTGCCCTGAGGCTACCACATGGAAATTGAGCTGCTGGGCCTTTGTTCGTCTGGAAAGGTGATGGGGTCACTCCTGTCCCCTCGGTCAGTCTGGCGAACGTGAAAGGCCCAGAAGGCAACCAGAACCCACCCCCACCCCCACCCACCCCCCATGTGCACATCTATGCATACACACATACACACACCATACACACCACCCCCCAACCTCCTGGCTTAGCCACAGAATACAGAAAGGCTGGGAGGGGCCTTGGAAATAGACATCTAGTCCCCCATTTCTGAGAACATGCAGGGGGCAGTGATATAGCCAAAGTCACACAGTGAGCTCGTACCCCAAAGATGGGCTAGAACCCGGTCTTCTGACCTCCAGTTCAGGATTCTCTCAATGCAGGACGCTCCCTCTGAACGCTCGAAGGTGACCTCGGCCCGCTTCCTGCCTTCAGATCAGAACAGAGAGTGATGTGGAAGGCCTGCTCTCTTCCTTGGAAAGCTCTCCAAGGCCAGCAGCTTCCATAACCTCTCTTGGTGGGCCAAACCATCCCCATGACCAGGCTGCTCTACTGCAAGGTAGTTTGACTCTACTCTGGAGTCAGGGTACCTGGATTCAAATCTTACTTCGAAGCCTGTGTGACCTCCTGGGCCTCGGCTCCTCCTTCATAAAAAAAGGGGGTGGGACATTATGCAATGACTAAGATTGTTAAACTGAACCCTTCTCAGCATTACGAGGATCTAAGACATCTCCAGAGGCCTCGGGATGGAAAATGCTGTCCACATCCAAAGAAAGAACTATGGAAGTCGAATCACTATTACTTACTTTTACCTTCTGTTGAGTTTTGTTTCCTCTTTCTGATGGTTCCTCGTATTGGTTTTAATTTTTACTTACAACTTCACTATTGTGAAAATACGCTTAATGGGTATGTAAATGTAAAGCCTATATCAGATTGTGCGCCGTCTTGGGGAGGGTGGGGGGGAGGAAGGGGGAGAAAAATTTTCAACTCAAAAGCATATGGAAGTGATTGTTGATGAATCAAAACAAATTAATAAAAAAAAAATTTTAATATATATAAATAAATAAATAAGGAAGGGGGTGGGAGCAGCTGGCTTCTCCATCCCTTCCAGCTCAGAGAGCTGACGCTTCCTCCTGGCCTGCATCTCAGTCCTAGAACTCGGGCCCCTTTGCAGTTAGAAAGCTATACACCCTCCTGGTAGAGGCAGCAGGCCCCTTAGGAGGCCTCAAGTGATCTCAAGGGCAGTGCCTGTTCTTAGCTTCTCCTGTGTCAGGGACCCCCTTGGGTGGTGTCTGGTAAAGCCTATGGTCCCCTTCTCAGAACAATGTTTTTAAATGCTCAATATAAAACACATGGGATTACAAAGGAAGTCAAATATACGTATCACAATATTAAAAGCTCCAAGTTCACATGTCCTTTAAAATCCATCCATAAGCCTCTAGGAGCCAATGAATATCAGGTTAAGAACCCCTGATCTAATCCAAGCCCTTTATTTTACAGATCAGGAAACTGATGGCTAAACAGAAGACGTAACTTACTCAGGGTTATGCTGTGAATTAGAGACAGACCTGAGGCTGTCAGTGAGGGCCCAGGTCTCCCAGACCTGAGGATTCTTGTAAAAGAGATTCCTGCCTCCCTTACAGTGTTATAGTAAGGGTCGACTGAGATCACACACGCTCCTAAGAATACAGAGAGAGGTGGAAGGGTCCTTAGAAATTATCTGGTCCAGGGACTACTAACATGGGGTTCCTGGACCCCAACGATTCTTTGCATAGATCTCAAAAGGCCCAGGAACTTGGATGGGAAAGAAAAGCACAATTTATTTTCACTCTCATTAAACCGAAATTCAGCATTTTCTTCCATTATGAAAGGAGGCTACCAACATTTTTCTAAGGATGGCTCCACCACATGCCAAAGGGGTCATGAAGCGCGCGCGCACACACACACACACACACACACACACACACACACACACACACGTTAAGAATCCTTAGATTCTAGTCCAACGTCCTCAGAGCCCAAAGTCACCCAGGAAGTAACTGAGAAAGGATTTGAATTCATGTCCTCTCACCTTAGATCTCACAATCTTTGTGAGAGAGAAAGAAGTGAGGTTGTGTTATTATTTATATTTGTTTCTTTTCGACAGGACTGGAGCCTCCTGGGGGTAGGAACCATGTCCTCTTCCCCACAGCATTCAACCCAAAAAAGGCTAGCTTCCAAAAACACCATGAAGGAAGAGGACCAGAGTGAAAACTTAGCCTGAGGAGGTCCCTCTGCAAGGTCACAGCCCCTTCTGTAAGACTGTCCCCCTGGCTACTATCTTTCCTTTGCCCAGCAATCCAGGCCCCAAGGGAGTCAGCTCAGCCTACAGCACAAACCAGTCTCTCCCTCACCCTGCTCCCCACTTCAAAAGCAAGAGCTTACCTTAGAGCTCTAACCAAGAGCATTGCATACCTTACCAAGAGCAATGCAAGCACAGTTGTTCAAAGAGAAATGAGTTGCCCAAGGTCACACAGTTAACAAGTAACAAAAGTTTGGCCTGGAGACAGGATCCCTGATTTCTAGACTGGTGCCCTCTCTGCTACCCTACTTGATTTCCCCCCGGACCCACCCCGGCTTCCCAGGAGGAAGCTGAGATCAGGCTGAATCACAAACGGGGATATGGAGAGAATTGGGGGGTTCAAGCAGGGAGACAAAGCCCTCGGACACTACTCTCAGTCACTCTCGATGGCTACTACCAGTGAGCTCGATAATCACCTCTAAGGAGGCCAGGTCAGCAGCTCTGCCCTACCCCCACTTGGTCTGGGTCCTATTCCTGGGCTCAATCAGCCTCATGGGGATTAGAGGAGGGAGGGAAAAAGGTAGAGAGAGGATTAGAGCTGGGAGACAGCCCTCTCTAGCCAGAGCCTTTGAACATGGGGGAGGCTGGATCCCCCAAACAGAGAACCCTGAGGACCCCACAGATGCTGGGACACTTGTGTCTCCTCAATCCCCTAGGGGATTTGTGATGGGGGAGGTAAATGAAGGTTGTGGAAAGGCCTCGGGGTCTGGTGGTGTCTGTGTTTGCTTACCACACCTTCAAGCTCCCCAGACCAAAGGCTGGGGTTATTTTTATACCTCTCCCATCCACCCTCCACCCACCCAACACCTCTCAGATATAGCAATCAGCACGGAACTGCCCTCAGTGAGCTTTTGTGGATGGCCCAGGTAGGGGCAGAGGCGGGCACACACCTGGGCATGAAGGGAGAAGCCTCTCCCTGGCAGCCTGGAAACTGGGAGGAGCCACTCCTGGGTATCTGGTGTCCTGGCCTCAGCAGCCACAATGACCCACAGTCTTCTCTCCCCACAGTTACACACAGTTCACACAATCACACACATTCACCCAATCCCCACCACTCCCCATAGAAACACACACACAACCACATCTCCACATATAACTATAGAGTTCTCCATGTATACACACTTCCCCAATCTCACAAACATTCAACACACTCTCACAGTCCCATGGACACACACTCACAGTCCCCATATGCACAAACTTACCAAGACCCCAGTCTCTCTCTCTCTGTCTCTCTCTGTCTCTGTCTCTCTCTCTCTCCCTCATACACAACACAGATGGTGGATAGGAGTTTGAGGGGAGACATTAGGACAAGAAAGCCAGTCCAGAACATACCCGACCTCCCTTCAGGATTAATGGGAAGAAAACCTCTTTGTAAGCCTTGAACAAGGAAGGCACTGTAGAAATGGGAACTGGCCATTGGTATCAGCATGATGATGATTCCCATAGAAAAGTCTTCCTCAGATAAGGATCATGGAGTATGGGGTGATCCTGGAGTTCTCCAAGGCTGTACTACTGAGGCCAAGGAAATGGAAAGAATGCCAGTTCTAGAATTAGAAGCCCTGAGTTCAAATGCTAATGCTAATACAACCTGATGAGGCAGCTAGGTGGTACAGTGGATGAGAGTGGTGGGCCTGGAGTTAAGAAGACCTAAACTGAAATATGGCCTCACTTACTAGCTATGTGACCCTGGGCAAGTCACTTCACCTCTATTTGCCTCAGTTTCCTCACCTGTAAAATGGGGATAAAAACAGTACCTGCCTCCCAGGGTGGTTGTGAGGACGCAACCCAGCACATAGGTGCAATTAAGGAAATGCCTGATAGGAAGAGTGGCCAAATCAAAGTGAGACAGGAGGACACAGATGGCCTGAGGGCACCAGCAAGATCTTTATGATGATGTAAGCCACTTCCTTAAGGATATTTTGATGTACTTTTTCCCCAAAGGAGCAGCCTAGCTGGAGAGGCCCATCCCCAGAGGGGCAGAGACTCCTTCTAACACAGCAATTCTGCCCAGTTTGTTGGCATTCATCCAGCACTTCCGGGCTAGCAAAGAGATGTAAGAGGCCCAGGGATTATTCTCCCCATTTCACAGATGAGACAATAGAAGGAGAGAGTGGAAGTGATTTGGGCAGCATGCTAAGCCAAGGCTTCCTGATTTCAAGTCCAGAGCTCTCCTCCAAAGAATGCAGAGGCCTGAGCTGCCTCAGAGGAGGGGATTCCCACCCCCATCTTCTGAAGGGCTGAGATATTATGATGGGGACAATCATTTCCTGAGGGCCTCTGCAGGTCCAGAAAGTGGCCCACCCCACCTACTCCGCCAGGCCTGGCCACGTGTTTGGGACAGGAGCCATGCCCAAGCCCAGCCGTGGCCCCCCAACCCACTCAATAGCCCCACCCAGCCACTCTGGGCATAGCTCAGCTCAGTTCAGACACAACAACCCCAGTAAACTGGGAAGGCCTCTGCCCAGACAAGGAACCGGGCCAGGAGACATACCATCCTTCCAGAGAGAACTAGGAGAAGGGATAGAAATACACAAAGGAAGAAAGGAAATATAAAGAAATCAAAGAAAAAATAGGGAGGAGGAAAGAATGAAGAGAGAGGGGAATAAGGGATAGAGAAAGGAAGGAGAAAAGGTAAGAGAAAGAGAGGAATGGGAAGAACACAAGGAAGGGATAGAGGAGAGGGAAGAAGGGACAGAAAAAGAGAAGAAGAGAGACCAATCAGAGAGCAGAGAGAACCAGAGACAGAGGGCAGAGGAAGGAACTGAGAAAGAGGAGGGAACAGAGAAGAGGAAGCAGGGCTGAAAAGCAAAGAGACAGAGCTGGAGGAGGGGGAAGAGGCTAATAACAGATCTCTGCCTACCATGGCTCCATCCTACACACCACTGACAGATTAATCTTCCTAATGCACTGCTCTAATGATCACAGAACCACAGTGTCAGAGCTAGAAAGGGCCTCAGAGACCAGCACTATAACCAGAGGAGGGATCCCCCTTATAACATCTAACCTCTGCAGAAAGACCTCCAGCAATGGAGAATGGGCCACCCCTGGAGGCAGCCTCTTCCACCAGAAACAGCTCTTGCAGATTTATCAGACGTGGAGCTTAAATCCTCCTCTCTGTAACTCCCATCCATCACTCCTAATTCTGCCCTCTGGGGCAAAACAGAAAACAGGCCTAATCCTTCTCCCTGTGACAGCCCTTCAAAGCCTCCAAGACGGATCCGGGCCCCCACCCCCCAGTCTTCTCTTCTCCGGCCTGTCCGCATCCTTCCTAAAATGTGCCGCCCAGAACTGAACCCGAGACTCCAGATGTGACTGACCAGGGCAGCACACAGTGGGGCCATTTCTCAATGCTGCCCCTTGGGCCTACATACAGGGATAGGGAGCCTGCGGTCTCGAGGCCACAGGTGGCCCTCTTTGAGCACAAAGGATAACAACCAACTGACCAAACACACTGGTGACTCACATTGAGATTATCTGTTATTGTTCTGTCATGTCTAATTCTTCATGACCCCATTTGGGCTTTCCATGGCAAAGATACTGGAGGGGTTTGCCGTTTTCTTCTCCAGTTCATTTAGCAGATGAGGAAACCGAGGCAGGCAGAGTTAAGTGACTTGCCCAGGGTCATACAGCTAGTAAGTGTCTGAGGCTGGATTTGAACTCAGGTCCTCCTGATTCCAGGCCTGGGCACTCTACCCACTGCGTCACCTAGTAGCCCACTATAATACACTAAGATTAGAGGCAATTATACCGCACCCCACCCCTATTTTTTTCAGACACACTAATATCTAGCCACACCTCCTCCCTTGTCTCATTTCTATTAAATGCAAAAGTACCTACTGTGTGCCAGGGCACTGTGCTGGCCCAGGGCAGAAATGCCACAGGCCCTGCCCTCAAGGAGCTTAAATAACTCGTACACAAAGAAGTAAATTTGGAGTCTATACAAAATCATCCCCTGCTTTGGTGGATGGCCCATGGATAGCCAGTGTGCTCCCCTGATAGCCACTCAACGTCAGACACTGGTGGCAAACTTATGGAAAGATATGGGGGGTGGGGAAGACTGCCCTGTGCGGGCACACCTGAATGGGCAGCATCACCAGAGGGAAGATATGCCAGATCAGACATCCCCTGGACTATTCTAAGCATACCAAGGCATGAGTAGGGAGATAACACCAATGGAAAGGGAAAGAAGGGGGGGGAGGGGCAGAATCAGGCAAGGCTCATAAACGCAGAGGTTTGGGGTGGTCACTGAGCCCAATCCCCCATTCTGACGAGGAAAATGAGGCCAAGAGAAGTACAGGGACTTACCTAGGGTCACCCATCTAGCAAATGCAGGACTTGTGTGGAATGAAGCATCCAAGCTGCTCCTTGTGAAGGAAATTAGGACTGTATGAGGCCCGGGAGGAGGGTGTGCACTCCAGACCCAGCAGAGGCAGCAAACTGCATAAGGGAATGGAGGCTGTTTAACAGTAGAGGGAACAGTGAAGACAGATGGGGAGAGTCGGCGGAAGCCATATTCTATACCTGGAGAGTTGGCTTTTTTTAAAACCCACATATAGGACTTTATATTCATCCTCATTTGATTCTGCTGTAGAGGGTAGGGCAGAGCTAAACGGTCTGTGATCTGCATCTGAGACTCAGTTAAAATTCGGCAGGAAGGCTAACTCTATTATCAAGTTATTATCTCACTTGATTCTCACAACCACTCTCAGCCCACTGAAGTCAGGAGGACCTCAGTTCAGATTCAGCCTCAGGACTTACTAGCTGGGTGACCCTAAGCAAACCACTTAAGCATGATCTGCCTCAGTTTCCTCATCTGGAAAAGGGGGGGATCATAACAGCACCCACCTCCCAGAATTGTTGTGAGGATTAAATGAAAAGCAACTGACATGTTATTGGTCAGTTACGTCTTACTCTTTATGGCCCCAGGGACCATAGCACACCAGTACTGTCCGTGGGGTTTTCTTAGCAAAGATACTGCTGTGGTTTGCTTTTTCCTTCTCCAATGGATTAAGAGATTAAGTGACTTGCCCAAGGTCACACAGAGCTAATAAGTATCTGAGGCCAGATTTGAACTCAGGTCTTCCTGACTCCAGACCCAGTGCTCTTTCTACTGAGCAACCTAGCTGCCTCCAACCTCATACAAAGTAGGTACTATATAAATACTAGCTAGTACTACTACTACTACTACTACTACTACTACTACTACTACTATTATTACTCGACATGTTAGCTAATCTTCCAGTCTGGGGTCATTTGCAAATGTGAAAAACTCAGATCTAGAATCTAGATCCTTAAGGGTAGACTTCTGACTGAATTCAAATTTTACAGAACAAATTTGTTTTGTAACATTTGCATTCAGTCAAAAGCCCAGACTTAAGGGTCTAAAAGGCCAAACGTGGCCACAAGGCCACAGGTTCCTCCTTCCTGGATGAGAGATCTATGCTGTCATCCAAGCCACTGAAAACACAGGACCAGAGACTGACCGAAGACTTCCTTCCAAGGTGACACTGAGTAACTAGTCATGACTGCTCTCCTTTGAGTCTACCTATTTAACCAGTTCTCTGAAACCACCTAATTTTGCTATCATCTGCCCCGCTTTCATTTGCTGCTACTTTGCTAAACTCCAAGTACGCCCTGTGTTTATGGAATTCCTCCATCCTGCTAGTCTGGGCAGCCTGTCAAAAAGTGAAATGAGATTCTTCTGCCATGATCCGCACTCGACAACGCCACCACATCACTTTCCAAATGCAAACACAGCATCCTTTCCATGATACATTCCAGGATTTTGCCCGAGATTAAAGTCAAGCTCACCGCTCTCTGTAAGTCTGCAGGCTTCCTTCACTTCCTTTTTCTGCACATCGGGGCACCCATCTGTCCCCATTTTTCTGGAGCATCCTCCTGCTTTGGATACCCCTCCTGTTCTCCACGATCCCCCAAAGACCCCTGACAGTGGTTCAGCTCCCTCAGCCTCCACTTCTTTCAGAGCTAGTGACAAATTCACCGAGAACAGTCCGATGCCCATCCCCACTTAGCCTGAGTTGCCAACTCCCTGTTAACCATATTTGTTCTATCTCATCCCAGTCTGAAGATTATTCTCCTTGGCAGAGAAAGCAATGGGGACTGGACCTGTGATGTCATTTATGTAGAGAGAGCTCCTGGAGAGGAAATCCCTGTATCATCGGAGGTCGGCATCTTCTCTACAAAGTAAGAGTCTTAGAAAGTTGCCCCAAGCATGGAAAGGTGTCACATAACTAGTGTGTGTTAAGAGCCAGGATTTGGGGGCAGCTAGGTGGCACAGTGGATTGAGCACCATCCCTGAAGTCGAGGACCTGAGTTCAAATCTGGCCTCAGACACTTACTAGCTCTGTGACCCTGGGCAAGTCATTTAACCCTCACTGCCTCAAAAAAAAAGGTCAGAACTCAAATCCAGGACTTTCTGGCTCTGAGGCCAGCTCTCTACCCACTACATCATTCTGCCTCTCTAAAGAGAGAGAGGGAGAGAGCACAGCAAGTAAAGACTGGAGTCTTCCTTCAGTTACCCATGACTGTGGTCCCATTAACTCTCTTGGTCATCCTTGGAATTCACAGCAGCCTCAGTCCATTTGATGCTTTGTAGCTCACTACTCTTGCAGGGCTGCGGCATTCTTTCGTAATCATCCTGTTCCCTTTGTTTCCACTTCCTTTGCAAGTCTTTTTGAAATCTAAGTTGGTCCCCTGCTCCAAAATCTTCCGTGGCTCCCCACAGCCTCTGGGATCTAGTCCAAACGCCTTCCTTTGCTCTTCAAGGGTTCCCACATACATCTCCAGCCTGCCTTTCTAGCCTTGTCCCCCCACTGGTCCCCTTCAAATGCTCCACAGCCCAGGTAAACTGTCCTGCTCACAACTACCAAGGCCTCCGTGAGCCTCCCAACTGTGTGCGTCTGTGCAAGCCACCCCTCCTGGCTGGAATGGTCTCCCCCTCGCTCCCTCCCCACATATGCCCCACACCTTAACCTGGGGGAGTCCTTCACTTTAGGCAAAGGCCCAGCTCTGGGCCCGTCTCCATGAAGCCTTCCCTTGACCACAGGATGTGAGGGATCATGGAAGGGGCCTTACTGGTCAGCCAATCTAAGCTCGGCTTTGTCTAGATGAGGAAACCGAGGTTCAAGGAGCTGGGATTTGCCCAAGATCACACAAGTAGTACATCTGGGACCCAATCCCAGGTCTGACCCCACATCCCCCATACTTTCACTGGCCCTAGGCTGCTTCCTCCCAACCGGAAGCAAGCCCTCATGCCCCTCTGCCCTTTCCTATGCTATCATCATCTTCTAACTTCTGAGCTATCTGCACATACACTCCATCCCCTCCAGCCCTCCCATTAGACTAGGAGATGCTGACAGGCATTTTTATCTTTGTTTTCCCCACACCTAGCACAGCAGGACACCTAACACAGAACACAATGTACTTAATACAGATTTACTGAATCTGCTGAAGTGACATTGACAAGAGAGAGGAATGAGAGGGAGAAAGAAAACAAGAAAAGGGAAGGGAAGGAGGAAAAAACAGTGAAAGGGAAAGAGAGGAAATAGGAATGAGAGAGGGCAAGGAGGAGAGAGGAGGAGAGAGGAGGGAGGGAAAGGGGAAAAGGGAGATGAGAGGAAGAAGAAAGGAGGGAGGGAGAAGGAGGTGAGAGGAAGGAGGAATTAGGGAGGGGGAAAGGAAAGGTGAAAGGAGAAGGGAGGAAAGAAGGAAAGGACAAAGGAGAGGGGAAGAGGAAAAGAGAGGAAGAGAGAGAAGGGAGAAAGAAGGAGGTGAGAGGAAAAAAAGAAGGTAGGGAGAAGGGAAAAGGAAGATGAGAGGAAGAAGGAGGGAGGGAGGGAGAAGGAGGTGAGAGGGAAAAAGGAGAAGGGAGGGAGAAGGAAAAGGGGAAGTGAGAAGAAGAAGAAGGAGGAAAGAGGGAGAGGGAAAAAGGGAAGTGAGAGGAAGAGAGAAAGAGGGAGGGAGAAGGAGGTGAGGAAAAAAGGAGAAGGGAAAGTGTAGGTGAGAAGAAGAGTGAGGAAAGAAGGAGAGGTGGAAAAGAGAAGTGAAAGGAAGAGGGAAAAGAAAAGGAAAAGGAGGAGGGAGGAAAAGGGAAAAGAAGGAGAGAGAAGAGAGAGGAAGAGGAAGAAGAAAGAAGGGAGAAGAGAGGAAGAGGGAAACAGGAGGGAAAGGGAAGAGAAACAGAAGGGAAAGGAAGAGAAAGAAGGAATCAGAGAAGGGGGAAATGATGGAAAACAAAGGAATATTGATTGAGCATCTAGTCTGTGCAAGGCCCAATTCCTGGCCAATAATGACTCAAGAAGCCAAAGACATCCCCTGCCCTCAAGGAGCTGGTTGGGAAAATCAATCAGCCCACAAGTATTTACTAACATCCCCTAGGCTAGGCCCTGGGATGCAAAAGCAGGCTGTCTCTGCCCTCCAGGAGTTGACATTCTGTCAGAGATGAGAACAGGAACAAAAAGAGGGCTCCAGATAATTGCCCAACATATGCCCAATATGCCCCCAAATAGGTACATATGCATGTTTTAATAGCCCAGGACGGAGAGGTAGGAGAGGTCTGGAGCAATCAGGAAAGGCTTCCTGTAGGAGGGGAATTTGTGCTAGGCCTAGAAGAAAGGCATGTGGGGAGCATGGAGGGCAAAGGGTATTCTGAGTGTGGGCGCGATGGTCCTGGAGAAGCCGTGAAGACACAGCATGATGTAATGCCAGTGTCACCAAGCCTACCTTGTCCCAGGAGCAATGAAGTCATGGTGCGCTCAAGCCCGCAGGGCCCCATGGTCTGGGGAGATGTCTCATCCTTCCTTCCCCGGCACTGCACCAGAGCTCCCCAAGGACTGACACCGCGGCCTAGTTATTTATCTGTGTCTCCCCAGCCCACTCTCAGTACCTAGGACTCCATGTCTTGCCAGGAGAAGGCAGTGAATAAAGGCTGAATTCTAGGGAGGCCCAACAAGTGGTGGGAAGACAGCAGGATGACAAATCCCAAGCCCTGGATGGCCCTGCCTCCCCGCCAACATTCCTTCCCTCCCACACACAAAGGCTTCCTCGAAGAAGTCTCATTTGTAAGCCTCGGCTCCCTCCAGAGAGAAAAAAAGAGGAGCCTTCCTATAGCCCCTGTCAGGTGTTTGGACATCCCTAAGACCCTCATCCACTCTCTGAGATTCTCTATATGATATTCTATGTTCTGACATCCTGTGTCCTAAAGGCCCTTCCAGCTCTGACATTCTGTGTTCTAAGGACCCTCCCAGTTGATATTCTGTGTTCTAAGGACCCTCCCAGTTGATATTCTGTGTTCTAAGGGCCCTTCCAGCACTGATGTTCCATGTTCTAAGGGCCTTCCCAGCTCTGACGTTCTGTGCTCTAAGGGCCCTCACAGCTCTGACATCCTGTGTTCTGAGGGCCCTCCCAGCTCTGACATTCTATGATTCTAGGACTGCCCTCTGGCTAACAATAAGAGCCAACATTCATATAGCACTTCTATTTTGCTAAGCATCTTGCATATTTAATCTCATTTGAATCTCACAACAACCCTATAAGATGCATGTTGCTCTCATCCCCATTTTATAGATGAGGAAAAAGTTAAACTTGTCCAGGGTCACACAGCTAAGTGACTAAGGCAAAATTTGAACTCAAGTCTTCCTGACACCCAGTCCTGCACTGCCTCCACTGAACCCCCAACTGCCTCTAGAGGCAGCAATCTCCTTTTAACCTCTCTTATAGCACTTACTTTGTAAGTAAGGGGCAGCTAGGTGGCACCATAGTGCAGACAGTGCTCAGCCTGGAGTCAGGAAGACCTGAGTTCAAAAGCAGACTCAGACACTACCTGTATGACCCTGGGCAGTCATTTAACTCTGTTTGCCTCAGTTTCCTCATCTGTAAAATGAGCTGGAGAAAGAAATGGCAAACCACTCCAGTATCTTTGCCAAGAAAACCCCAAATGGGGTCACAAAGAGTCAGACACAATCAAAACATCAACTATATAAGTATAAAAGGGAGGGGAGGTAAGGGGAGGGGCGTGGCCAGACAACAGCTCATATGGAAGAAAGCCCTTGAGCCACAAGCTCATGGAGTAAAGAAACAGCAGAGATGCCCAAAAGCTAACTTCATCTTAGAGGCATTGATTAAAAACAATGTTCCCAATGAGGGATGAGGGGAAGACTTCACCTGGAATACTATGTTGCATTTTAAGCAAAGCATCTTAGGAAAGCCACAGAACCTGGAGTAGAGAGCTGGCCAGGACCATGAGGATGGAGACCAGGCCCAGTGAGGATTGGCTTGGAAAGACTGGGGATGTTTAACCCCGAAAAAGGCGAGCTTCAGAAGGGCCAGGATAGCTGCCTTCAAATACCTGAAGAGCTGTCCTACGGAAGAAGATGGGAGACAAGATCTAGGCCTCCATCTGCCTGGGCGCCTGACTCAGCCGTCATGTCCTGGATGGTTGAAGGGATTCCACCTGGTCTGCCCAGCTTTTGAGGCCAAAACTTGAAGCAATGGGTTGTAGTAGCAGAAAGGGGGATTTCAGCTTGGGGTCGTGAAGGACTTCCTAATGATTCATGCTGTCCAAATGTGGGGTGGGCCACTTCAAGAGGTGGTGGGTTCCCCTTTCTTAGAAATGGTCAACTAAAAGCTGGACAGTGATGATTCAGGTTCAAGCAGGGGTCAGACCAGATGTCCTCTGAGGTCACTTCCAACTTTGAGAGCCTAGAAGCAAGTACACTCTCATCCCTTCCCCTCCCCCCTCTGAATGCCTTTCAACAGAAGATCCCAAAGAACCCTTTATTTATGTATGGATGGATAGATGGATGGATGCATGCATGCATGCAAGCATGCATGTTTGGCTAGGCAATGGGGTTAAGTGACTTGCCCAGGGTCACACAGCTAGTAAGTGTCTAGTCTCTGGTCTAGGACAGGATTTGAACTCAGGTCCTCCTGACTCCAGGGCTGGTGCTCTATCCACTGTGCCACCTAGCTGCCCCCTCAAAGAATCCTTTAAAAGCAGATTCCTCAACCATGAGCTCCACTTGGTGGGAACGGGAGCAATGAGCAGGCACATACGCTCATCACATCTACACTCTCACATTCATAGCTACACATATCCGCATATATACAGTAATACTGTAGCTTAGAATGCTTCCTGATTTGGCTACAAGGCTCATTTAGAACAATCACAATAAAGAAGTATTTATTAAGCTCCTACTACGTGCCAGGCATTGGGCTAAGCACTAGGGTATTCAGAGAGAGGCCAAAAAAAAAATTAGTCCCTGCTGTAAAGCAACTCACAATTGAATGAGGAGACAATATAAAAATAAATAACTATGTATGTACTATTGTATATCCGCATATATATGCATATATAATGTGTAAATGGTTACTGTACATATATGTATGTGTGTGTGTGTGTGTGTGTGTGTGTGTGTGTATATATAGTATTACATGGTTATATACACATATATTGTTGTTGTTCAGTCATATCCAACTCTTTCTGATCCCACTTGGGGTTTTTTTGGGCAAATATACTGGAGTAGATTGCTATTTCCTTCTCCAGTATATATAACAGATAGAAAATAATCCCACAGAGACTGTGATATTTACACATATACACACATACATACATACACACATACATAAATGTACATCTGTATATGTGGTATGTAGATGGTGATGCATCTACTGTATTATATCATTTTATATATCATACATGTACACATGCTAAATTGAAAATAATCTGAGATTACTGAATATCATATGCGCAGTTATTATATATGTATAATATTGCATAGTTATATGTACATGTATCATGCATGTATGGTATATACGTGGTTATTGTGTACATATTGTATTGTATCATTATATATTATATATGTACATGTATGTGATCAATTGAAAGTTATCTCAGAGATTATGTACAAACCATAAATGTATGTACATATATACAGTTACTGCACTGTAGTGATTCTATATATAATATTGTATTATATTATATAGAGAGAGATTTTGAGTGAGAGTGTGTGTGTGTGTGTGTGTGTGTATGTAGATTGAAAGTAATGCTGATGAGAAGGCACCAGCATTGTAGGAGAGCAGGAGGAAAGGCTTCGGGCAGGATTTTTGCTGGCACATGAAAGAAGCCAGGAGGCAGAGACAAGGTGGGAGAGAATTCCAAGCCTAGGGAACAGCCTGTGAAAATGCCTGCAGCCTGCAGATGGAGAGTCTTGGGTGAGGAGCAGCCAGGAGGTCGGCGTCACTGGATCCCAGGGCATGTGGAAGGGAGTAAGTTCTAAGAAGACTGGGAAGGGGCCAGCTTGTGAAAGGCTTTAAAAGCCAAAGGATTTTATATTTGATCCTGGAGATCTGGAGTTTACTGAGTAGGGAGGGCGATGTAGTCAGACCACTGTGGTAGCTGAACAGAAGACAGACCTCCAGAGCTGGGCCCATTCCACTCCCTCCACGTTCCTAAAGGGAAGCAGAGCAGCTTTGAATCCCCCAGGACCTGAGCCCTGATCCCTACAAAAGGCACCCAGCCCCCACATGGCCCAATTCTACACTAGGATCAGTTAACCAGGCTCCTGGACTGGAGGAAGGGAGAGGAGACTGGAAGAAAAAAATCACACACTGGGCCCCTGGTGCCCTCAACTGAATTGGCAATCAGCTCGTTGCAATGACTTTTTTTGAATTTTTTTTTCTAGACTTAATAAAGACCAAATAAAATGATCATTTCCATACACATGGTAGAGTAGAACAGAAAGAGAGGATTGCATGTGAAGCTGAGAATCTCTATTATGTAGACCTTTGCAATTAGACTTTCCACATCCCTCCCCGCCCTAGCTGATTGCTTTTAAATTACCCTCATTAAGGCCCAGCCTGGCAGTTGGGACCAAAAGCTCAGGAGGGGAGATAGGGGAGCTTGGGGTGCCCAACCAGTCTGGTAAATGTAGAGGAGGGAGATTTGGGGCCAAGGTCTCAACCATCACTCTGGGCCCAAAAGACTGAAGCTAAAGGGGAGGGGAAGCCTCCAACCCTCTGCCCTCTCCTCCCTCTGATTGTTCTGGGTAAAATGCCAAGCCCAAAGCAACCTCAGGGGAAAAAAATATAGGCCCCCAATCTCTGGAGACAGAGATTTCCCCAAAAAGCCTTAGTCTCAGCTTCAGGAAACCGGGGTTCAAACTTCTGTCTAAAAATACTGACTGTGGAGCCACGGGCAAAATCACTTCACCTTTCTGAGACTCTGTGACTCAGTTTCCTTCTGTGGAATTAATACTTTTGTCTACAACACAGGGTGACTGTGTGGGAGGTGCTCATTGAAACCTTAACGTGGTAGCTGTTTTCACTAGGCATTTGCGGTTCAGCGGGCAGACCAGCCCCAGCATCCCTTGGGCCTGTGGTTTTCCAAAAGTCTATGATTAGGTCCCTACGGTCAAGGCCAGGCCCCACCTCCCATCCTACAGAAGGCCACGTTTCAGGCTACTCTCTGCTTAGCCCGTGGGGTTGGGGGTAGAACAGGAATGTAGGGAACATGGGGAGATATTTATAGGTTTGAGGGAAGGGACCTGTCCTGTGGGCTATCTCTCCAAAAAGGAGGAACACAGCCTGCTCTCCGGTGAGGCAGAGTTGTGCCAAGGGAGGGGCTTCCCCACACCCCAAATAATCCCAACATGCTATCTTTAGGCTCTGAGTGCAGTTAACAGGGGCAGGAATGGAAAGGTGGGAATGAGATGGGGGAAGGCCAAACAACCCCTCAGCTTCAACTCTAGACTACAGAGGGATGGCCCAGACAACATTAAAGTTCCCTTCCAGTTTCTAAGAAGGTTACTAGAGGTCAGCTAGTCCAGCCTCCTGGCTCCAGGCGGTTAGCCCAGGTCTGCTGAGGAAGGTCAGCACAGGAGAAGCATCAGGGCCTAGCAGATAGCACTGGACTTGGAGTCAAGTCAGATCTAGGTTCCAATCCCACCCCAAATACTGGAGTATCCTTCTGTGTGACCCTGAACAAGTACTTTCTCTGTGCCTCAGTTTCCCCCTCTAAAGAATGAAGGGGTTGGACCACGGTTTCCAAGATCTGGCTCTAAATCTTTGTGTCTGTGATGTGTGGTACCTAACGGCCCTTGAGAAGAAGACACCCCACAACCTCAATAGCGTGTTCTATCCATCTCAGAAGTCAGCATATGCTTGTTTAGGTATAACCTCAGTCTGGCCTGTTATAGCCAATCTCCATGCCTTTGGGAGGAGATTACTAAAAGCCTTTCAAGGTTTCAGGGTCCCTTCAGGAAGCACCTTCACCTCTCCATACTGCTCCTTGACCCCTACCACTTCCTATCCCAGCAGCGGAGAACCCGCACCTATCCTGACTCTTAGAAATAAGTAGGCTTTGGCACCTAGATGACACAGTGGATAGATTGCTGGGCTTTGGAGTCAGGAAGACCTGAGTTCAGACACTTACTAGCTAGGTGGCCCTGGGTAAGTCACTTAAACTCTGCTTGCCTCAGTTTCCTCATCTAAAAATGGGGATAATAATAGTACTACCTCCCAAGGTTGATGGCAGGATCAAGTGAAATAATATTTGCAAAGTGCTTAGCACAATGCCTGGTACATAGCAGGAGCTATATAAATGTTAACTACTACTACCATGACTATTATTATTAGTCCTGTAGCCCACGGAATATGATCAGTAGGAAGCGGGCCTGAAAATGTGAGGATGGTGCTAAAACTCTTACAAATAACAAGAAGTGATGTTTAACTTGTGCTTTAAGCTTTGCAAAGGACTTGACATAATTCTCTCACTTGAACGTATGTGATATATATTCTGCACATATTTATATATGTGCATATTGTCATGTCACATTGGAGAAGGAAATGGCAAACCACTCCAGTATCTCTGCCAAAAGAAAAAAAAAAACCAAACGGGGTCACCAAGAGTCAGACGCAACTGAAAAACGGAATAGTGTCTGTTAGAAGAGAAGTTCCACAAAGGGCGGGGACGGTCTCACTGTGTCTTTATATCCCCATCACCCAGAACAGTGCCTGACACACAGCAGGTGCCTTATAAATGCCTGGGGATTAATATGAATCCCTCAAACCTAGCACACAGTAGGCTATTTAAGGTTTGCAAATGCTTGCTGATTAACATGCATTCCTCAAACTTGGCACACAGTAGGCTACGTGCCTGGCACATAGTAGATGCCTTATAAATCCTGGTCGATCGAGCCTCATCCGAAGCCTGTGCTTCAAGTGTCACCCTTATCATCTCCATATTCTAGATAGGGATACTGGGGGGTGAGGAAGATTCACCGCACAGCTGGCTGGCGTCAAAGGCAAGATGTGACCCTCGCACTCCTCACTCCACTAGGGCCACATTGCTTCTTGTTTAGAAAAGGCAGCCGTGACATTTCGAGAACACCTCCAAGGTCATCAAGTGTTTTCAACAGGATCTCATTTTCTCTTCCCAACACCTCTGGTAGGTAGGTGCTGTGCATATTATTACCTTCTTTGTACATGTGACTAACCTAAAGCTGAGATGGTCTCATGCTTTACACTGCCCAGGTCCAAAAACCCTCTCAGCATCAGAGGCAAGATTTGAACCCAAACCTTCCTGACTGCCCAGTCCAGCACCCAACTCACTCAGTCAAGCTGCCTGACTTCGTGGGTGATACTACAAATGAGGAAGGGTCTAGGTAACATGGAGGGATAATGATAGGAAACGAGGGGAAGAAAACGGAACTGGGTGAGGGAGGGTACTATGCGAGGGGTCACTATCCATGTGAGAGAAACTGAAAACCTTGAGGGGACTGCCTTCCCTGTGGAAGGGTCTGGGAATGTGGGGGGGGGGTAGAGGAGCATTATCTCTGCCAGGGAGACGGAGAATGTATAGAGAATACTATTGACATGGTAGAGCCCAGGAATGTGGGAAGGAATGTTATGGGGGGGAAGCTGCGATGGGGGAAGGTTTCCCCAGTCTAAAAGAGCAAGGTTGTGGTGGAGAGGGGGACAGAGAGAAGCTGCTGGTACTGGGGATATTAGAGCTATCAGGGAGAGAGGTGGGATTCTGGAGAATGACATCAAGGGATTAAAAAGGACATTAAATGCCAAATTCCCAAGAGACCAGCCCAGAGAGAAATCAGGCCCTCATGCCTGATTCCCAGCCAAGTCCCAGATTCCCTCCTATCTGTATAGCAACCTACCATCCCAGAGGTACGGCCTACCTCTAAACGCCCGTCTAGTCTGGGGTCCTAGTGCCCTGCCCCCTCACTATTCTCTTCCCCTATGTGGGGTGGGCCAGGGTAGCCATTTCTAGACATGTAATTAGAGGGAAGAAAACCGCTGGGTGAAAGCCCAGAGCCCAGGTGGCAGGGGAGCATCAGACCACAGGCCCCCCACCCACCCAGCCATGTGGCGCCTAACTCAGAGTAGGGCTCAGATGTGGCTTGGGCCCTGGCCTCTGCCTCTCAACTCCCTGGGGATACAGAAAGGACAAGTATAGACCTACTCAGAATCCTAGCAAGCCCTCCTGAAGGCCTGCCTTTATAAAAGCCACTGCCTCCCCACCCCCACTCAGTGACCTCCAGGAGTGCCCCAAACACCTTTAAGGGTGGAGTCCAAACTCCTCCATCTGACATGAGAAGCCCTTTATAACCCCACCAGACTCAGCCTTGATTTCCTCACATGTAAAATGGAGGATGGGACAAGATAGCCTTGAAAGGTCCTTCCAACTCTGGATCCTAAGGCGCTATAAAATTAGGGGGTTAGACTAAACGTCTCTTCCAGTTCTAACATTCTATATTCTAAGGCCCCACCAAACTCTGACAGTCTTGGTTCTAAGGGCCCTCCCAGCCCTGACATTCCATGTTCTCAGGGACTCCCTATCTCTGACATTCTATGTTCTAAGGGCCCTCCCAGCCCTGACGTTCTCTGCTCTAAGGTCCCTCCAAACTCTGACAGTCTGTGTTCTAAGGCCCTTCCCAGCTCTGATATTTTGGGTTCTAAGGGCTCTCTGATTTCTGACATTCTATGTTCTAAGGACCCTCCTATCTCTGACAGTCTGTTCTAAGGGCTCTCTCAGCTCTGACAGTTTGAGTTCTAAGGCCCCTCCCGGCTCCACTATTCTGAGATCTAAAGTCACTTCCATCCCTAATAGTCTCTGTCACACCTCTGCAACTTCCTGTCCCAGTCTTCTCTCTCCTCCTCAAACTTGGGACTCCAATCCAACCAGTCTCCTCCTGATCTCTCTCTCTCTCCCTCTCTCTCCCTCTCTCTCTCTCTCTCTCTCTCTCTCTCTCTCTCTCTCTCTCTCTGTCTGTCTGTCTGTCTGTCTCTCTCTCTCTCTCTCTCTCTCTCACACACACACACACACACACACACACACACACACACACACACACACACACGCACCCCTACACCTCTTTGCTCAACCTATTTTGCCAACTACCTTCTGCCTCACCTCACCCCCATCCCATCCTTCCTCCACGCACCTGCTTTAACCATTTTGGCCCACACTTCTCTTTCCCTACCCTCTTCCCCAGCATTCAGCCAGATACGGTTAGGAGTAGAGCCTAGGCTAGAATCTGGGCTAATAGAGCAGACTGCATCAGTGCCACCATCATTCCAAGCTGCATCCCCTGGGCTGACCTGCAGCAGGAAATCTAAGTCAGTCTGGAAGCTTGACTATGGCACCATCTTGCCTGGATCCAGAGGGATGGGCCAAATGGTCCCTAAAGGGCCTGGTTACCCCCAATCCTTTGAGCCTCATGCTGTGCAAGCAGCAGAGTCAGAAGGCCTAGGTGGGTTCTGGTCCCTCCCCACCTTTGCTCGTCAATGTGGAACCCTTTACTCTTTGTCACTGTCTTGTGTACTAACTCCCTGGGTAGACCAGAAGCTCCCTAAAAACAGTGTCCAAGTCTTCCTTGGCCCCGGGCTGGCAACACAGCAGACACTCAATAAATATTTAATGCTGGGACAGGAATCAGGATGGGGGTGGGGGGAACTAGGGCAGAGAGCCGTGGACAATACTTTCAGAGCCAAAGTAAGCACGACTTTGGGATCAATGGAAACTTGTTTGGAGTCCCTCTGCAACCACAGCTCCTAGCTCCTCTTCTATTCAATGCTTAATAAATAACTAAGCATATATTGAGCACCTACTGTGTGCCAAGCATGCAAAAACAAAATACCCCTGCCTTTGAGTAACTAGTGAAGGAATTTCACAGCATGTATACAGAGAAATAAGCATACATGACATAGACAAAGCAAATACAAAATAATGGGGGAAGGGAGGAATGGTAGAAATCGCTGATCACTGGGGGGAATCAGGAAAGGCTTCCTGTAGGAGGTGGCATCTGAGAGGGACCTTGAAGGAAGCCAGGGATTCCAAGAAGCTGAGGGGAGGTAGGAGAGCATTTCAGGCACAGAGCACGGAGGCAGGGGAAGGAATGTTGTTTACATACCAGGCAAGCAGGCCAGTTTAGGCTGGAACACAACAGTGCATGAGGGGGAGCAACAGCAAATAAGAAAGAGAGGCTGGAAGGTGAAAGAAAAGAATTCTGATCAATTCCTCGGCCAATCAGGACTTCAGAAGCCCAGGGGTGATGTGCTTCCATCTCTCAACAAGGAGGCGGTAGGCTACAGGTACTGCATATGGCATACATTTTCAGACAGATTGATTTGTATCATTTGACTGCACTCATCTATTATGAGGGACATATTCTATTTTTTGCCAGGCAGGCAAGAAGGGTGTGAAGAGTCAGTAAGGAATGACAGTGATATTTTTTAAAAGCATCAATAAAACATCTTTAAAAAAGAAAAACAGGTTGGGGCTAAAATTATAAAAGGTTTTAAAGAAAAAGGAGATCTGGGATAACAGCAGCTAGGGATGCTCCCACTCAAGCTCTTGGGGTATTCCACACCCGCTAACAGCCAGTTGCCCTCATGAAAGAGAACCCAGAGAGAGGCCCCCAACTAGTACCCGAGAAGCCGCACTGCCCCCACCCCAGTTCATGGGTACTGGGAATCAGTCTTCAGCAATCTGTGAGGTTCAAGCCCCCAAACATGAACAGTCTTGGGCGGACACCGAAAGGTGGGCAGCCAGACTGGGGTTAGGGCTTGGGAGCCCCAGACCTTGTTTGAGGATGGAGGGAAGACTGTATAGTTCCAAGGGATTCAGAGGCCTAGAGTGACCTCTCAGTAAAGAACCCAAAGACCCCTTTCTCTCCCACAGGCTGGCTCCCAACCACAACCCAGCATTCATTCACACACATACACACGTCAGCTACCATTTTTTCCATGGCAAGAGCCAAGAGTTTCCCAACCCACAGAGCACTCTGACTCACTCTGAGGGTGCTGGGAGAGTCCTGAGAGGAGATGGAGTTAGAGGGGGCCTGACACCCTGTAGTTCTCACCTCATTGGGCCAGAGCAGGCTGACAGAGAGACCGGGCAGGCAAACGAGAAATAAATGGACTGCTTAATTTTGTAGGACAGTGGAATATGTCTAGACACAGAAAGCTTAGGAATCAGGATATAGAAAGTCAGAGCTCTGAGAGAGCTCTTGGAATAGAAAAAAATCAGAGCTGGGAAGGACTTGAGGAGATTTTAAAAGATTGTCAGTTCTAGAAGAGGCCTTAGAATAATCTAGAATGTTAGAGGGGACACAGACTATCTGAGCTGGGAGGGGGCCATAAAACATAGAAGTTAGAGCTTAGAGGGACCTTAGAACACAGAATGGCAGAGCTGGGAGGGCCCTTTAGGATACAGAGTGGCAGAGCTGGGAGGGCCCTTAGAACACAGAATGTCAGAGCTAAGAGGGACCTTAGTACACAGAACGTCAAGGCTAGAATGGATTTTAGGACATCAAATGTCAGGGCTGTTAGGGATCTTAGAACACACAGAATGTTCAAACATAGAATCATAGAATCTTAGTGGTGGAAAGATATCAAAGGTCTAATCCATACCTAAACCACAAATTCTCTCTAAAATATCCAAGAGGTCATGGAACCTCTTCAAAAAATCCTTGTCCAAGGGGCAGGACCTCATTGGCTCCCATCCTTTTTTCAGATAGCCCTAACATAGAAAGCGCAAGCTCCCTGGGGGGATCACAGGGAGTCAGAAAGGACCTGAGAAGTCATCTGCTCATAGCTCCTTCCTTTTACAGGTACGAAGATCAGAGAGGCAGTGAGCTTCCCAGTGTCATGTGGTTAAGTATCAGAATTGGAATTTAAACCGGGGTTCTCCTGACTCCATGTCCAGCATTCTGTTCTCTCTATTACAATGCCTCAGATCACCGGCCGGGATGTCAGAGGACCTGGGTCTTGGTTCTGATACCGAGTGACCTTGGGTAAGTCTTTTCCCCAACTCTTTGGGTAGGAGGTTGGATTATTAGATGGCTTCTAGGGTCCCTTCCAGCTATAAGTCCTGCTTGAGAGGTACTCGCCTTCTCTCTCTCTCTCTCTCTCTCTCTCTCTCTCTCTCTCTCTCTCTCTCTCTCTCTCTCTCTCTCTCTCTCTCTCTCCCCTCTCTCTCTCTCTCCCCTCTTCTCTCTTTTCTCTCCTCTTCTCTCCTCTCTCTCTTCCCCCTCTCTTTTCTTTTTTCTTTTTCTCTCTCTCTCTCCCCTCTTCTCTTTTCTCTCCTCTCCTCTCCTTTCTTTCCTTTTTTTCTTCTCTCTCCCTCTCTCTCTCTCCCTCCTCTTCTCTACTGTTCTCCTCTCCCCTCTTCTGCCTCTCTCTCTCCCTCCCTCCTCTTCTCTCTCTCCTCTCTCTCTCTCTCCTCTCTTCTCTTTTCTCTCCTCTCCTCTTTTTTTTCTTCTCTCTCCCTCTCTCTCTCCCCTCTTCTCTATCTTTTCTCTCTTTTCTCCTCTCCTCTCCTCTCTTCTCTTCTCTCTCCTCTCTCTCTTTCTCTCTCCCTCCCTCCCTCCCTCTTCTCTCTTCTCTTCTCTCTCTTTTCTCTCTTTTCCTCCCCTCTCCTCTCCTCTCCTCTCTCCTCTTCTCTCCTCTCCTCTCTCTCCTCTCCTCTCTTTTCTTTTTTCCTTTTCTCTCTCTCTCTATCTCTGTCTCTCCCTCCCTCCTCTTCTCTTTTCTCTTCTCTATCTTTTCTCCTCTCCTCTCCTTCTTCTCTTCTCTCTCTCCCCTCTCTCTCCCCCTCTTTTCTCTTCTCTCTTTTCTTTCCTCTTCTTTTATCTCTCTCTCCCCTCATCTCTTTTCTCTCCTCTTCTCTCCTCTCCTCTCTCTCCTCTTCTCTCCTCTCTTCTCTTTTCTTTTTTTCCTTCTCTCCCTCTCCCTCTTTCCTTCTCTCTCTGTTGTACCATGCCTCAATGTTGTCCTCCCCTTCCTCCTCTCTCCCTTCTCTTCTTTCCTCTCCCTCTCTTACCTTTGCCACTTAGCATATGTAGCCTGGTATCTTCTCATGTCTTTATATCTTTTATATTCACACTTTCTATGGTAAAGAGCTAGTCTGCTGGCCAGCGTGTCTACAACTAGGAGAGCTACTATCCCCAAACTGGACTTGATCTAACTTCCTGGTCAGCTAGTTGGGAACCGCACTAGTAGGCTTCAGAAATTCCAGCTCTCCAGCTTCATGCCTGGGTAACCTCTGACTCATCAGTTCACTTGCCTGTGGAGTTAGATGACCTCTGAAGTCCCTTCCAGAGCAGATGATATTCTCTGTTAGGGAAGTCAGTGCAATGTGGTAGGGTGGAAAGGAACCACAGAACTAGGGTTCAAACCCTCAGCTCTGCTGCTTAAAATCACCTGAGTTTTCTCATCTATAAAGTGAAGGGATTGGACTAGATGACCTTTGACCTATTCCATCTCTAAATCTATCATCCAATGGGTCCATAATTCTAACTCACTATACCCTAATATCCCTTCTATCCCTAATATTGTGGTGCTGTGAATATTTCTTTATAAATATCCACTGGTTGACCAATCCTGCCCTCTACCCTCCACCCTGGTGCTTTTCTTAATTATAACTATGTAACAATGGAATTGTCTGCTTTGTAAGGTAATGAGCCCCCTGTCACTGGGGTGTTTGAGCACAGGCAGAAGGACCATTAGACTGTAAGCCTGACAGCAGAGACTGTCTCAGTTTTTGCCTTTGTGACCCTATTGCTTAGCACAGTGCCTGGCACACAGGAGGCATTTAATAAATGCTAGTTGACTGGCTAACCAATTTTCTGGGATGCTATAAAAAGAGTTCCTTTTATTGGTGAGATCCCAGACTCTCAGACCCCTCCCTTCCCACTCCAAGACTATGATGCTGAGATTCTAACCTCCTACCCCTCATCACTGGGTACAGCCTTCCTTCGAGGCAGGTAGGTGACCACAATGAACCTGGGCAGCCAGCACAGAGACCTCCTTCCCCAGATTAATGCCATTTCCAGAAGCACAGAGGGGTTACTCTGTTTCTCGGTTTCCCAGCAAGCCTGTCCCTAAATACGATCAAAATAAACCATATCATGGCTTTAAGTGATGCCCAAGGACTCATACTACAGCTTTCTCGAGCTGGGGTGCTTTCAAGCAAATATCAGTCCCACCTGTGGCTTATTTCTTCTTCTGGCTTGCCTAGGCAGCCGAGGCTTCCCTCTTTGGGAACCCCTTTGGCCCCCTGGATCCCAGAGGACCCCCCAGTCTCTGCTGGCCCCATCTGAAACCCTTTCATCTATGAAATGCAGATAATGATAACACACACTCAAAGTACCTTCACACGCATAAAGCAGGAATGGAAATATTTGTTGTTGTTCAGTCACGTCTGACTCTTCATGACCCCGTTTAGGGTTTTCTTGGCAAAGATCCTAGAGAGGTTTGCCATTTCCTTCTCTAGCTCATTTTAAAGATGAGGAAACTGAGGCAAGCAGGACACAGTAACTTGCCCAGGGTTACACAGCTAGTAAGAGTCTGAGGCTGGATTTGAACTCAGATCGTCTAGACTCCAGGACAGGGCTCTGTCCACTGCACCAATGCAAGTATTATCTCCCTTTTACTGGTTGAAGAAATAAGGCTCTCTCCCACCTCTGAGAATCCCTAGCTGCTTTCAAGATGTAGCTCAGATACCCCCTCCTACAGGAAGCCTTCCCCGATGCGCCCCCAGAGGTCACAAATTTAAAGCCACTTTAGGGGATCACCTTGTCCAATCCCCTCATTTTGCAGAGGGGAAGAAGAGGCCCACAGAGCTGGTGAACTTGTCCAAGGTCACACAGCTAAAAAGCGACAGGGCTAGGACAGGAAGTCAAGATCTCATGACTCCAAACACAACACTTCCCCGTAACACACTTCTTCGAATTATCAAACATCGTATGCCCCAGCAAGTCACCCAGTGCCTTCCCTGCACACAGTAGGCACTCCATAACACTTACTGTATCAGATTGAATTGGGAAGGTGAAATAATTTGTCCTGGGGCAGTAGAGTGCCTGAGTACAGTCTAGAATTCAGGCTTCCTGACTCCAAGAACTTCATCCTTCTCATAGTTAACATTTCTATAGCATTTAAGGTTTCCAAATATTATCTCATTTGGTCCTTACAACAACCTGGGAAGTAGGTGCTATTATTATCCCTATTTTACAGATGAGCAAACTAAGGCTGGGAAGGTATAAATGCCTTGCCTAGGGTCACACAGCTAGTAAGTGTGAGGCAGATCTTTCTGACTCGACTCAGGTATTCTACCCAATAGTTAAGGTGCTGGGCTCGGCCTGTTCTCCAAACAGATTATTAATAATGCTTGTCCCACCTACTTCATGTCTATGTCATAGGAAATGACATGAGAATGAACCCCTCGATGCTAATACAAGAGAACAGACAATGAAGGCAGTTTCCAAGCATCAGATTAATGAGACCCTCTCCGCTCAAGGTGGTAGCTCCTGGATCTTCTAAGAGTCCCAGGCACCCTGAACTCCTCCAGGACCGTTCCTATGCCTGCCCCCTCACCCATACACAGCTCTGACCTCCTATGGGGCCCAGGGGAGAGAGGGGAGAGGATCTGGATAAATCACATATGGGTGGGCCATATCTCCACCCACCCAGCCTTCTGCAAGACCTAATCCCCCAGGCCTTAAAGCACCACATTCTATTCACCTCCTCCTTCCTTACTCCCCAAGGAAGAGTGACCATGGCTACCCACTGTCAGGCCTATCCCCCCACCTCCAGATCATTTCACAACTTTGGAACTGGGGGGGGGCCCTCAAGGAGGAGAGGACAATAGATCTTAACTCTTGCTCCAGGGGGTCTCATAGCTACAAGCCATCCCAGATTAACACTTGGATACTGTCCAGCAAAGAGATCTATGGTCTCTAGCACCTCCTGATGTACTGACCTTGGACCCCCCCTACATAAGTCCTCCTTTATCCCAGTGGAGAGGTGGTCCACGACCACAGAGGTGGTTTCCTCACCAACCTCTTCCTGTGCCTCCAAACACAGGCTCAGCCAGCCAGTAGTTAAAATAGAACTCCCCAGCTCCCATCTCTGGGCTCTACAAGGCCCATTCCATGTGCACACACGTGTGCTCTTGCATGCATGCTCACATACAGGACACAATCACATAAACAGTCCTATAAACTCAGATCACCATCACACACCCCTCACAGTCACACATTCAGGTCACCAACGCATACCCATACATACCCCTCACAGTCACATGCAACCAGGTCATTATCACTCACACACATACACACACACACACACACACACACACCCCAAGTGGTTACACATACACAGTCACCAGCACACACACCCATCAGTCTCTCTCATTCACACACACATACTCTCTCATATATATATATATATGTACATACCCATAGCCCCCACACACAAATCCCAGTTATATTCCACATCACTCTCTTGCATACAACCCAATTACACATATATACCCTTTACCATCATGCATCCAGGTCACCTTCACACACACAAACACACACACATACACACACATATATATCTAATCACCATCACCCATATGTGGGTTACCCCTGCCTACCTACCCCATCTCCTATTTACATCTCCCACACATGGTCCATCACCATCACACTCATGTCTGACCCTAGTAAACCTTATGTGCCCCAACACCCTCACACAGGTGACCCTCAAAGAGTGAGAAATCTGATTCTCCAAAGGAGGACACAAAGGAATCCCCTGAGACCAATGTTTTCTGTTCACCTGGAAATGCACAGTGACCAGAGAGGCACAGATACGGGACACACCCATATTCAGAGACACTCAGCAGCAGAAATACCCAGATGCCCCTCTCCCCAAACACAGTGGTCACACCCACCAGCCTTCTCCCCACTGTAAGATTGGGGCTGTGTGGAGAAGGGTGACAAGGTCCAGCTCTCAGCAGGGCCTCAATTTGGGGGGCACAGGGGTATAGGGAAGGGGTACAAAGGATGCACAAATGGGGGTCAAAGTGGTCCCCTCAAATCATAGGCAGATGCACCTGGAGTAGATATCTAAAGCGGAGTACAGAAGGGGCATCAAAGGAGGGACTGTGCTAGACAGGCCCTAATCAGGAGATAGGAAGGAGAGGGGAGGAGGCCCTAAGGAAGAAGGGCTGGGGAACAGCAGGAGGGAAGGTGGAAGAAGGGTCAAGAGCAGGGAGAGAGCATGAAGGAGGCGGAGGAGAAGAAGGAAGCTGGCCGGGGAGGGTCAGTAAGGGAGAAGGATACTGGAGTCGACGGGAGAGGGCCAGGGAGAAGACAAGGAGGAAAGGAAGGGGGCATTTGAAGAAAGGGGAGGGGAGGACAGAGGCATTTGGGGAAGGGGCTGGGGAGGAGGATACACTTTGGGTAGTGGTCATTTGGGGAGAGGGGAAGGGTGGACACAAGGAGGAGGGGGGGTCACTAGGGGAGGCGGGAGACGGATATTTAGGGAGAGGGGGAGGGGACACCTGCGGTGGGGGAAAGGAGGGAAATTTGGGGAAGGGGAGGAGGATTCGAGAGGAAGGGAAAAGGGGGGAGACACTGGGGGAAGGGGGGAGGGAAGAGCCTTGGAAGGCGGAGAGGGAACTCTGGGGAGGGGTCTCCCATCTCTCACTCACCCCGGCGGCGCGTCCCGCCAAGAGCAGCAGCAGCAGCGGCGGCAGCAGCATCCCGCGGGTCCCGGCCCCAGCCCCCGCTCCCGCGCTGGTCCCAGCCCCGGCCCCACTCCCACTCCCGCTCCCGCTCCCGGCCCCAGCCCCGGCCCCGGCCCCTGCTCGGTGCGGCGGCCCCGGCTTCATGGCTGCAGACTAGGGGCCCGGCGGGGCGGGGCGGGGGCTGGGGGCTGGGGGCCGGGGGCGGGTCCGGCGCCTTTGTTCCCGAGGCGCCTCCGGGGGCGGCCCGGGGCGGAGCGCGCGGGGAGAGCTCGGGCAGGAAGGGCGGGCCGGCTTGGCGCCCGCGAGGGTTGCGGGGGGCTACAGCGCCCGCGATCGGGGCCGCAGCGGGCTCAACTCGGGCTCCTGGCTCCGGGGGCTCGGGCTTCGGGCTGGGGCTCTGCTGCGCTCGGACTCCGGTTCCGACTCGCGCTCGGGCTCAGGCTCCGCTGCGCTCGGGCTTCGTCTCCAGATCGGGCTTGGCTGCGCTCTGGCTCGGGCTCGGGCTTGGGCTCCTCGCCGCTCGCTCAGCCCCAGACCCTGCTCCAGCCTCAGCCGCCGCCCCGCAGGAAGCGTGCGCCGCCGCCGCCGCCGGCCCGGGGCCGCCCCCACCGCCGGGGAGGAGCCGAGTTGGCGGGCGGGAGAGCCGGGGGGAGCGCGGGGAGCGCGGGGAGCGCGGGAACGCCAAGGAGGGGGATGGATGAGGGAGCGCGGCCCCCTGCCGAGAGGTGCGGGCAGCGCGGCCCTCCCAGACCCGCACGGCGTAGCACGCCCTGCGCCCTAGAGCCCGGAGCTAGCGGACGTCCCCGCTCTGGGAATGCTGGAAGAGGGCCCCGCTACATTTAGGGCTGGAGCCTGTCACTCAATCTACCGGCTCCAGCCCTTGCCAGGCCCTGGGGGTACAAAGACTCAAGTCACAGACCCCTGCTTACATTTATGCTGCTGGGATGTGCAAGTCACCTTAGACCTCACCTGACGCAGCCCGAGCACTTTATAGAAGTGGAAAGGGGCCCAGACGTGTTAAGGGGATTTGTCCAAGATCGGGACAGGGTATTCGAACCCATGTCCTGGGATTTCAAATCTATCACCAACTGGTATCTTATCTCTAGGAACGTGAAAGACGTCCACTTATCTGGAAATGTCCATTTGTTTCTGGAATTTTGGTGCCCAAGTCGCTGGAAATCCTGGTATCTCATTCTTGGAAATACTGTGGTTGGCTTCCTGGGGAATTCTGGTGCCCAAACCTCTCAAGATTGGTGGTACCTTATCCCTAGAAAAGCTGGAGCCCACTTCTCAGGAAGGATGGGGAATTCTGGTACCCAGATTATCTAAAAAGCCCATGTCTTTGGGGATTGTAGCACTGATAGCCCAGGAGAGCAAGGATCACATAGATGCAAAATTGGGAGGGGCCTCAAAAGGCCTTATAGCCCACCTTGTACTTAATACATAGTGTAGCCCTTTACCTCATGTTAGACAAGCTGTCATCCCCGCCTCTAGTTGAAGACCCCTAAGGAGGAAGAGCCCACCACCTCTTGAGGCTGGACATTCCATTTGTCTAATTGTTAAGACATTTTCCTGATATCCTCAAGCCAAAATTTTCCTTCTGCCACTTTCAGGCAGTCCTCCAGGTTCTAGCCTTCTTCCCTGTGACAGATAGCCTTTCAAATACTTGGAGACCTGTGGTATCCTGGGGGAGGCTGGAAAGATTTCAGTTCAAGTCCTTCTATTGTCTTTGAACTTCAGCCAAGCCCTCCTACTTTTCCCCCTCCCCTCAATTCAACTCCTGATCTCCACAACTCCAAAGCTCTGCAGATCACCTTCATAATTCCTTCTCCATCAGCATCGGCTCAAATCCTTCTCCTTCTCCATAGAAGTTGGTATCTCCACCCAGAAATTCTTGTCTGAGATTGTAAGCTCCTTGAGCAAAAGGATTGTCTTTTGCCTCTTTTTGTGTCCCCATCACTTAGCACAATGCCAGGCACACAGTAGGGGTTTAATACATGTCTATTGAATGGAATAGAATTGAATTATTTCAATTATGTTCATGGTCTTAAGAGCGCCAATAAACTTGGTGATGCTTTGACATCCCTGGCAGAAGGGGTCCTTTTGGAGAAATCCCTCTGGGCCCTACTCACTGGCCCTACACTGAGTTTAGAATATCTTTGGAGGGAAAGGCTTCACACACACACACACACACACACACA
The DNA here is from genome assembly GCF_003287225.1 of Phascolarctos cinereus. Lineage (NCBI taxonomy): Eukaryota > Metazoa > Chordata > Mammalia > Diprotodontia > Phascolarctidae > Phascolarctos > Phascolarctos cinereus. The sequence continues at coordinate 368,565,142 of NW_027556098.1, read as the reverse complement.
CACACACACACAACACAACACCCCACTTGTATAAGTGAAAGGTATAATAGAGGTAGTCAGAAGATTTACCAACCAGCTTCTGGACCAAATCAGCAACTTACCTGAAATGACCTCAGCTCAGTGCCTGGAAGTCTCCTCATGAATCCCGAGAGGAGAATCCAACAACAATAATAGGGAAAGACAGGCATATGGCATCCAAACCTCACAAAGACTAATAGAATTCCATCCAGAGGGAACAGGAGAAGGGAAATCTTAGGGTCCACATATCTTCACCTTGCTAGGTCTGAAAGGCTCTCAAGGCACCAGGAGCAGGCAGACTTCACAGTCTTAGAGCTGGAAGGGACCCAGATTCATTCCAATCTCCCACCTGGGCACAGTGACCCTGGTTAATAAGCATCAGAGACAAGACTTGAACCCTGAGCTGCAGTCACTTCTCTATCCACCACCACAAAGAAGGTGGTGTTACCTAACCTTAATCACGGAATGGTCTTTGCCTCAAACTGAAACCTGCTAAAGACCTTAGCTTTAAGAGACCAAGGCCTTCCACTGCATCTGGGGCCCTCTCCAGTTGTCCTGATCCATATGTGGACACTGGACCCGCATGGCTCCAGAGGAGAAAGTAAGGCTGGTGACTTGGCACAGCCCTCCCTCGCTTAAATCCAATTCACTTGCACGTCATGGCATCACCTCCCTGGTGTCATGGTCCTCTTCAAGAACGAAGGACAAATGTCAATAACAAGGGGGAGCAGGGCTGACCTTGCTCACAGCTCTGAATTTACTCATCCAATGAACACTTATTAACCACATGCAAAGCTCTGGCATTAGGTGCTGGGGGAACCATACCTGTGATGTGGTGCCTGCCTTCATAAAGGTTATAGTTAAGTGAAGACACAAACCCAGAGATTTCTAAAATTTAACATCACAGGATACAAGCACATTCGAGCCAAGCAAAACAAAGCAGTGTGTGAGGTCCAAGGAGGAAGGTCATCTGAAGCCTCATGTACACTTCCCTTCCTCTGGGATTTAGCCTGAGGTTGCATTCCAATGTCCTTGGGAGGCAGATTTCCGCCCTCAGAGAGATTTACCAGGAAGTCTTCTTTTCAATCAAAAGGGTCCTTTCTGAAGGTAGTGAGCTCCCCAGAGAAAAAAAGTGGGTAACTGGCTACCTATCTTGAAAAGTGGGGGAGAGGGAGGAGACAGAAGGTCCAGGCTCCTGTATTTGAATGCAGTTCAGTTGCATAGGGTAGGAGGTTGGACTGGATGACCTCCCAAATCCCTTCTAGCACTGAGATCCGGCTTTCTGCCTCTGGGATCCAGAGGGTCAAACGCCGATCCCCCACCCCACCACTCCAGTGGCTGGTCCAGAGGTCAGATTGTGGAGCTGGACTGGAAGAGAAGAGAGCACCACCTGCTGGTCACCTAGATCCCTGCCTCCAGCCAGAGTTACGTCAAAGAGGTTTGTTGTTCAGTCATTCTTAGCCGTGTCCAACTCTCCATGACCCCATTTGGGCTCTCCTTGGCAAAGATATTGGAGTGGCTTGCTGTTTCCTTTTCCGGCTTATTTTACAGATGAGGCAACTGAGGCTAACATGGTTAAGTGACTTGCCCAGGGTCACACAGCTGGTAAGTGTCTGAGGTTCAATTTGAACTCATGAGGATGAATCTTCCTATTTCCAAGCCCAGTGCCTTATCCACTGTGCCACCCAGCTGCCCCTCAAAGAGGTTTGGGAGAATAGATTTAGATCTAGAAGGGACTTCAAGGGCCTTCTAGCCCAATTCCCTCATTTGACAGTTGAGAAATAAGTCTGAGTGACTTTAAGTGACTTGCCCAAGGTTACACATGTAGTAATTGACAAAGCCAAGATTTGAATCTAGGGCATGACCACCAGGTACAGGGAAGATGATAATCTCACTGCCCTCAACCCTTGTCAGACCTCATATGGAGTATTGTGTTGTCTTCTGGCCACACGGTATAGGAAGGACATTGATTAGATGGAGATCCCCCAAAGGAGAATAATCAGGGTGGCGAAGGGCTTTGGGTTCGTGGCATATAAGGAGGAGATGAAGAAATAGGGAATGTTTAACACAGAGGAGAGTCAGGGGGATCTGATGCCATCTCAAAGTATTTGAAGGGCTGTCACGCAAAAGGAGGTGAGACTTGTTCTGTTTGGCAGAAGGGGAGCAATTAGCGGAAGTGACGAAGAGGCAGATTTAGGCTCCACGTCAGGAAAAAACTTCCCAGAACTGGGAGATGTCCAGACATGGCGTGGCTCACCTTAGACGCATCATGGATGCCCCCCTCCTGGAGGTCTTCAAGCAGATGTTGGATGACCAAGTTGGTCACATATGTGACAGTGGGTTGTCTTTTGTGATTGGTTTGAACTACATGGCCACCAAAGTCTGCCCCCCCACACTCTAGTTCCACGATTCTGTTCTCTGACTCTGAATCCAGCATGCCCCTTTCTCTCTCCTGGCACTACAGCCATCCTGGTACAGTCCCTCCTCACCTCATGCCCAGACTGTCACAATAGCCTGCTACTGGGCCACCGGTGCATCCTCCACTCAGCTGTCAAAGGGATCTCCTAAAACACAGGTCTGTGTTACCTTCCCACTCAATAAACCCCAGCAGCTCCCTGTCATCTCCAGGATCTAATAATACGAACTGCTGCTTGGCATTCAGAGTCCCGCATTACCTGCCCCCATGCCTTTGCAGTCTACTTTGTTCCCTCCACGTTCCCCAAAATCCAGTGATGCTGGCCTCTTTACTGTTCCTCATACAAAACATTCTGTCCCTGGACTCTGGGCATCTTCTCTGGCTCTCCCCATTCCTGTAATGCCTTCCTGCCTCATCTATACCTCCTGGGTGCCCTGGCTTCTTTCAAGTCCCTACTCAAGTTCCACCATCCCAAGGAAAACTTTCCCAATCCCTCTTAATTCTAGCACCTTCCTTCTGTCCATTATCATCAATTTATCCTGTCTATAGCTTGTTTGTACTTACACGGTGGGTTACATGTTGTCTCCCTCGTTGGACTGCGAGGTCCTTGAGAGCATAGACTATCTCTTGCCTTTCTTTGCATGCCCAGAGCTTAATACAGTGCCTGGAACATAGTAGGAGCTTAATAAATGTTTGTTGACTGACTGCACTATACTCTCACTGGACTCCCTTCTACTCTCCACCCCTAACACTCTTCCTTCCAGAGCCTTCCCCACCCCACTGCCCACTTCCTCAGGACCTAGATTTCTGTGTCTCTCAAGAACCTAAGGAGATAATAGCTCTGCCCACCACCACCCACACCCAGACATCACTAGGAATGGATGCCAGGAAGCCAGATCTCCTTAGCACGACTTAGGCCTCCTGAACCTCCTTCCTCAGTCTCTCAATAATTGGACCCAAACCTCCCTTCCCACCCAACCCTGCATCTTTTCTCATGTCCCAGCCTCCCCATTTCCTTAAACCTCACCATCCCTCCCTGGCCTCTTCTATATTGATAGGCCCACCAGGCCTCCTCGGCCTCTTTACCTTTCAAAGTCTCCCTCCTTCTTCTCTACACCTCCAACTTCCCCAGCCTTCCCATTGCCTCAAATTTATCCATATACCCTGAATTCCCAGGCCTTCTCACATTCCTGGACTTCTCCATCTCCCTCCAAGACTTTCCCACATTTCAGGCCTCCTCCTGGAGCATCCTAACACAGTGGAAAAAGCACTGGCTTTGAAGTCAGAGAGCCTGAGTTCAAATCCTACCTCTTATGCTTACTATGTGACCTTGGATAAGTCACAACCTCCCTAGGCCTCAGTTTTCTCCTGTGTTAAATGAAGGAGTTGGGCTAGATGGTCTGAGGTTCCTTCCAGCTTTGGGTCTTCTGTATCATCCTAAGATCCTCTTTTCCATTGCTTCAGACCTCTTAAACAACTCTTATTTGTCTGTTGTCTCCCCTATTAGGATATGAAGATGTTTTTGCATTGCTCTGTGTCTCCAGCACTTCACACTACGCTGGCTGACTACCCAAAGACTTACTTGGTAAGAAGTGAGAGGCACCCTGGCAGAGTAGCTCCAGGGCAGACCTGGGTCAGGGAGATCTGGGTTCAGTTCCTCCTCTGACATCTGCTAGATGTGTGACCCTGGGCAAGTAATTCTACCTCTCAGTATTTCCTGGGAAATTCTCAAAAGACTCTAAATGATACAGTAGTTGCCTATTTGCATCTGCAGAGGGAGTTTTCCCATAAGGTTTTTCAGAGTTCCATACATTGATGAAATATATCTGTTAGCGCGCTATACTCAGAGTCAGGAAGACCCGAGTTCAAAACCTGCTTCAAACACTTACTAACTTTAAAGTCAACACGAGTCAATACATTGACAACTTCCTGACAACAATCAAAAAGGCTAATGAGACTGCACCAAGAAAAGCCCAAGGTCCAAAATGAAGGAAATATTAATATCACTGAACTCTGCCCTAACCAGACCACACCTGAAGTAATGTATTTGGTGCTGCATGTCACATTTCCAAAAAAAAATAAATAACAAACTGGAACACAACTGGAAGAGGGAGACCAAGATGGGGAGGGGAGCAGGTAACATGCCACACACTGAGACCGACTGAGGGACCTAGAGATGTTTAGTAAAGAAAAGAGAAGATATGGTAGAGAGGCATAGTATGTGACCCTAGGCAAGTAAGTTAACCTCTCTGTGCCTCAGTATCCAAAACTGCCAAGTAAACATAATAATGACACCTACCTCCCAGGGTTATTGTGAGGATCAAATAAGATAATAATTGTAAAAACATCTTTGCAAACCTGAAAGCACTACATAAATGCTAGCTATGATAATGATGATGATGATGGTGGTGGTGGTGGTGGTGATGGTGGTGGTGGTGGTGATGTTGATGGTGATGGTGATGATGGTGATGATGATGGTGATGGTGGTGATAATGGTGGTGATGGTGGTAGTGGTGGTGGTGATGGTGATGATGATGATGGTGATGGTGGTGGTGATGATGGTGATGATGATGGTGATGGTGATGATGATGGTGGTGATGATGGTGATGGTGATGGTGGTGGTGATGATGGTGATGATGATGGTGATGGTGATGATGATGGTGGTGATGATGGTGATGGTGGTGATGGTGATGGTGATGGTGTTGGTGATGATGATGGTGGTGATGATGGTGGTGATGGTGATGAGAACTGTCTTCAAGCACTTGAAAGGCAATCGTGTAGAAGGGTATGACATAATTTTCTTGGCCCCAGAAGACAGAACCAGGAGAAACAGATGGGAGGTACAGAGAGTTTTATTTCATCATTCAATGTAAAACAAAACTTCCTAAAAATTAGAGCTGTCCAAAAGACAACTAACTGCCTTTAGGGGTAGGTAGTGAGTTCCCTATCACCAGGCATCTTTGAACAGACAACAAATGAACACTTGTAGGAGACGTTGCCATGGGATTCCTCTTCAGATACAAATTAGACTTATGCCTATCTGAGTCACTTTTATTTTCTTATACTTTCAGTCTAGACAATAGATGAAAGAGAAACATCTATTTTAAAGTGTTAAAACTATGATGGAGGAGAAAGAGAGAAGGAACATGAAGTCTCCAGGCACCAGGTTGGGATTGAAGGATTAGCCGGGAAAATTTTGCAGCATTGGACTTCAAAGATGAGCATCACCTGCTTCACTGCTTTTCCTCAGGCCCTGCACAGGCAGGGGCATTTTTCACTTCTGCCAGACCTTTGATACGACAGGGGTTTGGAAATAATATAATAATAATATAAACAGGTTTAGAGAGCATCATGATGAAGTAGAAAGAGATCAGGAGCCAGAGCCAGGCATTCTGAGTTGGAATGGGAGCTCTTGTACTCATTACTTGTAGAACCTTGGGCTCACTTTGCTCATCCGTGAAGCAAAGGGATTGGACTGGATCATTTCTAACTTCTTTTCGAGTTCCAAGTCTATCGATCCTAACTATGGGAAGATAGTTGTCATACCCCCACCTACATCCAGGCATATGCTGGAGCCAGCTCTAGTGCGCACTGAGAGCCATTGTTGAATTTTCAGTGTGAACACCTCAAAAATCAGCAAATGCCACAGATCATGGATTGATTGTTTTCTTGATTGTCTAGATTTAAGGAAGAAATGGAGAAAATATTAAGAATGATGCTCATTGGAGGGATGGGGGGAGGAAGGGGAAAAAATAAAGTAAAAGTGCACAGCAGAGAGCAAAAGAAAACCTACATGGAAGTAAAGAAAAGCTGGGCAGCTTTGAAAACAGCCTGTAGTATTTATTATATAGGTTTTCTTGAAATGGAAATGTATTGTTTTATTTTGAATCCTCTCTTATGTTCTGCTGTATACATGGCAATGTTTTTTCTTTTCTCATTTTTGTATTTAAGTTTCAAATAAATAATAAAATTTGCAAAAAAAGAATAATGCTGATTAAATTTAAAAGTGTGTTGTGGGTACACTTTTTCCAGAAAGCTGGCTGTTAAACATTTCCCAGAACACACGTATCCCCATGTCATCTCTTCTGCAGATGAAGTATTCCAGCTTCTTCAACTAACACTCTGTGACGTGGGTTTTAAGCATAGTCACCTTTCTGCAAACACATTCCAGCTTGTCAGCTTCCCTCCAAAATGTGCCCTCTCTAGATGTGGTATAACTGAGCCAGAGGGCAGTGGGACAATGGACTTTCACACACTGGCTACCATATATGTATTAATGCCATCACAGGAGAGTATCACCTTGAGGTTAGCTGCTAAGAGACAAGTTCTTTGGTCATGGCAACCAAAACAAAACAAATAGGGAAATACATCCCACATACTTGTGCAGTCTCATTAAATTTCCATAGTGATAGTAGCAGAGCAGTGAGAAAAGGGAAGAAGATGCCAGTGTTTTCAAATTATCTACAAATATTACTTAAACTATCTATCATCAGAAAATATAAGAGCAAAATAGATGGGTGGCCTGGCCATGTGGTAAGAGCAAAGGATGTTGGGAAACAGCCTGAGTGCACCACTGCACCCTCAGGATGTTATAAAAAAGCAAAGCCCCTCCCCAAGAATGTTAAGAGGACCCCTTATGGTAAATGCATGGGAGGACATTGAGGAGAGATGTCCCCCAGAGCTCTGTCCTGGGCCCTCTTCTCTTCTCCCTCTATGCTACTTCACTTGGTGACCTCCTCTGCTTCCACGGATTTAATTACCGTCTCTATGTTGCTGATTCTCCAATCTACCTGTCCTGCCCCACTCTCCCTGCTGACCTCCATTCTCACATCTCTAACTTCATTTTAGAAATCTCAAACTGGATTATCCCCCTTCTAACTTCCAAATTACTGTTGAGGGCAACACCACCCTTCTAGTCTCTCAGGCTCCCAACCTAGGAGTTATCCTGGATTCCTCACTATCTCTTACCCCCATGTCTCATCTATGGCCAAGGTCTTTCAATTTCACCATTCTAACATCTCTCCTCTGACACTGCCACCACTCAGTCTAGCGCAAGTCATCATCACTGCACACCTGGACTATTATACTAGCTGCTGGTGGGTCAGCCTGCCTCAAGTCTCTCCCTACTCCAATCCATCCTCCCTTTAGCCACCAAAGTGATATTCCTAAAACACAGGTCTGACCATGTCACACACACACACACACACACACACACACACACACACACACACACACACACGCGCGCGCGCGCTCAATAAACTCCGGTAGCTCCCTATTGACTCAGGATCAAATATAAACTATTTCATTTGGCATTCAAAGGCCTTTATAACCTAGCTGCCTCCAACCTTTCTAGTCTTCTTACACCTTATTGCCAGCTACATACTCTTCAATCCAGTCACCCTGGGACTCCTGGCTGTTCTACAGATAAGACCCTCTGTCTCCCAGCTCTGGGCATTCTTTCTGACTTTGCCCCATGCCTGGAATGCTCTCCCTCCTCATCTCCACCTCCTGGCTGCCCTGGCTTCCTTCAAGTTTCAATTAAAATCCCATCTTCTTTCAAACCCAGCCTCAGACCAAACACTTAACACTTACTAGCTGTGTGACCCTGGGCAAGTCACTTAACTCCAATTGCCAAAATAAATAAATAAATTAAATTAAATTAAATTAAATCCCATCTTCTACAGGAAGCCTTTCCTAACCCTTCTTAATTCCAGTGCCTTCCCCTTTATAAATATTTGCAAAGTGTTTAGCACAGTGGCAGACGTATGGTAGGTGCTATATAAATATTATTGGTGATAGATAGATAGATAGAGAGAGAGAGAGAGAGAGAGAGAGAGAGAGAGAGAGAGATAGAATCTCTCTATTCTATCTATCAGCACCTACTACATACCAGGCACCATTCTAAGCACTTTACAAACATTATCTAATTGAGCCTTACAATCGCTGTGGAGGGAAATAGATTCTATTATTATCTCCATTTTATAGATGAGGAAACTGAGGCACATAACAGTTAAGTAACTTGCTCAAGGTCACACAGCTAATAATTTCTGAGATCAAATTTGAACTCAAGCCTTCCAGATTCCAGCCCCAGTCTCTATTCCCTGCACCATCCTGCTGCATGTACATATTTGTTTACTTGTTGTCTCTCCCATTAGATTGTGAGCTCCTTGAGGGCAGGAACTGTCTTTTGCCTCTTTTTATATCCCCATAACTTAACACAGTACGTGGCACATAGTAAGGGATAAATGTTTATTGACTAAGAAAAGAAGACACGAATGCTTTGCAGTCTGTATCACTGGAGGGAATGTCCAAATCAATGAAATCACAAATCCGTTTGAGTATCACAACTCAAGATACTTTGGCAATAGCCAAAGAAATAATACAAAACCTGAGGAAATAGGCCATATCTATAACAACATCCTTACTATGAATGAATGAATGAATGAATGAATGAATGAATGAATGAATGAAGTGAAAAAGCATTTAGTAAGAGTTTACTATGTGCCAGGCATTATACTAAACACTTGGGATGCAAAAATAAGAAAGTAAGACAGTCCCTGGCTTCAAGGAAATTGTATAACGATGGAGAAAAACAACATGTAAAGGGAAGCTGGGTGGGGGCGGAGCGGGTGGATTGTGTACACATGCAGCTATATAGTTTGGAAATGGCCAGGAAGGGATGTTAGAGACCTGGTTCCTGATAAGATAAAGTGAAAACTCACCTATCAAAGGTCAGTTTCCCTTGGGAAGAGTCCAGGTTCTGGCAAGAGAGGGTTGAGGAGGCTGGCCAAAGTGCAGGTAGCAGGATTTGGAAAAGACCAGCTGAGAAGTCCTAAAAGCGCTGCAGCTAAATAGAAAGGAGGTTCTCAGCTTTGCCTTTGATAAGTAAATAGAGTTGTTGATTTTTGTCTTGTGTCCAAGGACAAAAAGAAACATCATTTTCATAGAATCATAAATCTGGAGTTAGAAGAAACCTCAGAAGCTGTGGGGTCCATTTTACAGATGAAGACACCAAGGCCCAAGGAGAGTACGTGGCTTGCCCAAGGTTATACAGCTAGCAAGCATCAGAGGTAGGATTTGAACCCAGGTTCTTAGACTCCAGAGCCAATCCTCTTTCCACTGTTCCACACTTGGGTAATCTTATAGTACTCATCATGAACATAGGCAAAGGGACCATGACACGGAGAGTGGCAATTAATGTTGCCACATCTTTTACAGAAGCTGAAAGAGTAGAAGAATTCCAGAAATACTTGACAAGATCCTCCAAACCATGTTGACACATACCTTGTTAACTTCGATGTAAAGGAGGGCCTATTGGAAGGTGGCAAAAAATATACTGAAAAATATCATTCAAGGTAAAGAATTGAAAGTGGTTAAAGGCTTGTAGAATACCCTCAAGACCAGAGGTGTGGAACCTGCGGCCTCAAGGCCACAGTTTCTCCATCCCTGCTCAAGACTAACAGCCGTGTGTAATGCATGTTATCTTGAAGAAGACAGTAGGAAGATACTCAGCGTGCCAAGTGCCAAAGAACACCCTTTTAAAAAATTCAGTTGGTTATTTAACAGCCAAGAAAAAAACTGGTTTCTGATGTGGGAGTTATTTCAATATCAGCTGCTTGTGTGCCATCAGACCATCAATTGGGAAGAGCAAAAATCAAAAGTAACATCAAATTGGAATAAAGTCTAGAAAATAAGCTCCCTTTTGAAAAAGGGGACTGTTCAGCATTGTCTTTATAATGCTTGTGCTTAGCACAGTGCCTTGCATATAGTAGGCACTTAATAAAGCTAATTAATGGATTGATGAGAAGACACACCATACAGTTACAACAGCTCTAACTAGGTCTGTTGAAACAAGTTGTTAACTGCAAAAAATAGAAAATGTGTAAATGTAAAGTTACTGATTCTATCACCTCTTCCTGGAGAAATATAGCCAATGCAATCACTACAAGGAGGAAGCCGAAAGAGCCCCAAAACTGCTTTAACCAGCAAACACTTGATCTCCTTGCCAAGTGGAAAACCACAGCAGACATTTAAAATACAAAAGTTTCTGTAAAGCTTCAGGCTTCTCAGACAATGGGTATGAAATTCACTTTTCTGCCAAACTGTACCAGAAGGCACAGAGATTTGGGCTGAGATAAGACCTACCTTTTAAACTCACAAAACTCTGCTTTTTAAATTCTGCTAACTGATTAATGTTTTCTTTCATCTGCCCTCCACTATTTCCCTTGCTGAGTCAACGTCACTGAATTTATGGGTAGAAATCCACTTTGGTTTTGGAGACTTATCATACCCCCTGGCTGAGAAACATCTCCTCAGGGCTCTACTTCCTCAGATGGAAAAACACTGCGGTAAGGAGACTGTTTTAATTTCATCCTGTCACTATGCCCAAAGGGCAATCAAACTGTGTATACCCTTTGATCCAGCAATACCACTGCTAGGTCTGTATCCCAAAGAGATCATAAAAAAGGGAAAAGGACCCACATGTATAAGAATATTTCTAGCATCTCTTTTTGTGGTGGCAAAGAATTGGAAATTGAGTAAATGCCCATCACTTGGGGAATGGCTGAACAAGTTGTGGTATATGAATGTAAAGGAATACTATTGTGCTATAAGAAATGATGAGCAAAAGGATTTCAGAAAAACCTGGAAAGACTTACATGAACTGATGCTGAACGAAGTGAGTGGAACCGGGAGAACATTGTACACAGTAACAGCAACATTGTGTGACGATCAACTGTGATAGACTTAGCTCTTCTCAGCAATACAACGATCTAAGACAATTCCAAAAGACTCATGATAGAAAATGCCATCCACATCCAGAGAAAGAATTGTGGCTTTTCCCTTTTGTTCTATTTCTTCTTTTACAACATGACGAATGCGGAAATATGCTTACATGATTGCACATGTAAAACCTAAAACAGATTGCTTGCCATCTTGGGAAGGGGGGATGCAACGGAGAAAAAATTTGAAACTCAAAATCTTATAAAAATGAATGTTGAAAACTATCTTTACATGTAATTGAAAAAGATAAAATACAATTTAACAAAAATAAAAAAAATTTAAAATCCCATCCCATCAATCCCTCTGCTCTGTATAAATAGCAATAGCTGTGCTGGTAAAAGAATTCTTTGTCCATTTCCCCACAGCAACGTATCATGGCTTGATCTCTTTCTCTGACCTACTACTACCAGTTTTGGTAGTGAGATGATATAAGTTGAGAAATAGTTATCTCACAAAATAGTGAAAAGCTATGGAAGAGAAAGCAAACCTAAGGAAAGATTGACATGAGACCCAACTAAACCAGATTATTTCAAGAATATTTGTGGATTGAACTGAGAGGATGGCAACAAACTGATGTGAAATGGGACTGCTCTGCTAGTGTTTCTATAGAAATCTGGCCTCATCATTTGCAACAATGGAATCACTGCATTTGGACTCTAACACCCCAGGACCCTGGATAGTTATAGAAGGAAAACTGGAAGCAACAGTTAAAAAAATGGAATTAGAATAAGTGACTAGACTTGACCAAATATACAGGAGGACTCCATGCTAGACATAACATTAAGATTAAAGTTACTCAGATTAATTTTTTGAGATACTGCTAAGAGAGGGAGAATCCAAGGGAATGGAAACTATCAGAAATGGTATTAATACTATCACCACCCAAAATTAAAAAGACAGTTTCATCTGCCTACTTTCTTCTCTCTAGAAAATCTTTAGAAAATGGTCCATGCACATTTTTGAGAGCTCCTTGATGAAAATACAAAAAGGCAACAGGAAGGCTTTTTTTATATTCTCTACAACACACCTGTAACCATACTATTGTCACTTGGGACATATAGAAAATATAACATCCCTCCCTGTTCATTGTTTGTTGGGTATGGAAAAGCAAATCACCATTGATAGAACAAAATACATGCTCGATAGCTCTCCCAATACATGTGAAGATCAAACAGTGTTTCCCATGCATATATTAATGTCATGTAATAGTCTATGACAGAAGCAATCACAAAGGTAATTTTGTTCAAATCTACCTGTGTCCCATCAGTCATCTCAAACCTATGTCCAAAACTTGTCCCTCCTATTAATGTTCCCATTTCTGTTGAAAGCACTACTTTCTCTCAAGTCATACAAGTTCATAATCTTGGAGTAATATATGAATGTGGAAACCTTCACTCCCTCACTTTCAATTGCTGCACTTAGTACAGCAGTTAGCACATAGTAGACATTTAATAAATGCTTATTGACTAACTTGTCTAGTCTTGTTGATTCTATCTTCGCAAGCTCTCCCTTCCCCGTTTCCTTCTCCCTCACCACTCACACAGCCACCACCCTAATTCAGACACTTATTGTCTCTTGCCTGGATTACTTTAATAAGCCCCCAAATTTGTCTCCCTGATTCTTTTCCTTCCCCACCTCCTCTAATCCATCCTTCTCACAGTTGCCGAGATACCCTCCTAAAGACACAGATCTGTCCATGTCACTCTCTGCTCCAAAAACCCCAGTGGCTACCTATTGACTCAGAAAATACAAATTCCTCAGCCTGGTGCTTAAAACCACTCACAGCCTGGTTCCAACCTACTTTACCAGCAGCATCTCACATTGTTCCCTTTAACATGTTCTACTGTCCAGCCAAATTGTATTGCTGACTGTTGCCAGAATTTGATTTTTCATTTCCCACCTATGTGCATCAGTACAATCCATCCCACTGTGTCTAGTATGCACTCTTTCCTTATATCTATTTCTCAGAATCTTTATCTTCTTTTAGGTGAGGTCTTCCATGGATTTCCCAGTTGTTAATCTTCTGGTCCTCAATATACTTTGTATTTATGCATGTACTTTCATATGTATGTGTGTATATGTTGTCTTCCCTTCAGTGGAATAGAAGCTCCTCCAGGACAGGGACTATTTCCTTTTTATCTTTGCATCCCCAACATCTAGTACCATGTTTTACATATGATAGACTCCCAATAGATACTTATTGGATCCTCTGATTATCCTGTTTATGGATAAAACTGTATGAATTGCTTTGAGCCTGGAACACTACAGGGTCTTCTCAACGAGATTCGCATGCGCTCAAAAGAGATTGGCTTAGCAAGTCACACAGGAAAAACCAAGTGGATGAAGAAAGACTATTCCCCAACAGGGCACATATCTTTGACCGGAGCTGCAGATGGAAAATGGATTAGGTCCAGAACTGATCAGAAATAAAGTGAGCTTGTATCACACTTGAGACACTGGATGATACCAAGCTATGAACTGATGTAAAAAAGAATTGATTAACATCAATTTTCTCCAGTTAGGTCCTCCAGGTGCTCCTGATTAAGGCCAAAATCCTGCTGATTACATTGAGACCCAGTAACCACTCAAAAGAGCACAGGCAAACTGTCCACCCAGGGATGTCACATTTTTGTCCACAGAGCTTAGCCCATAGTAGGTTGTTGAACTGAATTGAATTAATTAATTAATTTTTTTAAAAAAACCTCAATGGATGAAGAACACCTCTTGTCCAGAATATGACATGAAGTTGGGTGGACAAACTGTGGAGCTCCTCCACCGGTATTTCTATCTTGGGTAGACCCTGCCAATGGACTGTGAACTGAGCCCAGAATTCAAGAGGGTGAGGAAAATGAGATGAATTGCCTTTGGGATGTTGAAAAGTTCTTTTAGTGAATCCATACTTCTCCCTGAAATGAAGGTCCATCTTTTTAACACAAGCATTCTTCATGAGACAGCTAGGTGACCTAGTACTAGATGGATAGAGTACCAGGACTTGAGTCAAGAAGGCTCATCTTTGTGAGTTCAAATCTGGCCTCAAACACTAGCTGTGTGACTCTGGGCAAGTCACTTAACCCTGTTTTCCTCAGTTTCCTTATCTATACAACGAGCTGGAGAAGGAAATGACAAACTACTCCAATATCTCTGCCAAGAAAACCCCAAATGAGGTCACAAAGAGTCAGACATGACTGAACAACAACAATTCTTCCAGTGAGCTTGTATGACTTCTACTCATAGAATACTACAGTCCATTATCAAGCAATAAACAAACATATATTAAGCATCTACCATTTTCCAGGCACTACTCTAAGTTATGTGGATACAAAGTAAGGCAAAAATAGTCATCTAGGTCAGACGTGTCAAACTCAAAGACTTAGCCTGCATGCCCCCAAAACTGGGCCAAAACTAGATTAAAATTTAATTGGAAAATATTTAACAAAATAAATTAAAAATACAGTAACACATCATGCTCATTTGTCGTTTTCTAAGTCAATATGTGGCCCATAGAGCTCCAGTTTCTATTTGAGTTTGACACTACTGATCTAGGTCATGCCCATTTAGTGTGGATGTTCCTCAAGGCTTTGTCCTGGGCTCTCTTCTCTATACAGTCTCCTTTGGTAATCTCATTAGTTCTCACGAGTTTAATAATCATCTCTATGCAGATGATTCTGTAACCTTACTCTCTCTCCCAAGCTCCAGTCCCATGTTACCATTTGAGACATCTTAAACTGGATGCTCCATAGGCATCTCAAACCCAGCATGCTTAAAATGGATGTCACCATCTTTTTCCTAAAACCCTCCCCTCTTTCCAACTTTTGTATCATTGTCAAGGGCACCAACATCCTCTCAGTCATCCAGGGTCACAGTCTCACTGTCATCCTTGACTCCTTGCTAACACTTACCCTGTTGTCAAAGTTTGTCATTATTTCCTTCACAATATCTCTCATAGACATTCCCTTTTCTCCACTCACACAGCCACCATCTTGGTACAGTACCTTATCGCCTCTCATTTTGACCATTACAATAGTCTTCTAATTGATTATCCTGCCTCAAATTTCTCCCACTTGAACCCTGATTTCTCATCACTGTTTTCCTTGGATAAATGACTTTACTCACTATTTGTGATGGTCTTTTGTGTAACCAGCACTTGGAGGGAAGGAACAAAGCTGGTGATGTGAAGCTAACTGTTACCCTCCTCTTGAGAGTTATCAGGGAAGGTAGTTTGTATCCTAGGCCACCCCAAAAGGCTGTACCCCTAGACTTACAGATATTCAAGGCATGGTGGGTCAATAGATACAATTCTAACACAATATCCCTCTTAGAGGTTGGAAAAGTAGGGAGCAACAACACAGCTATGGCTTTCCTCCTGCTCCCCTCAAAGGCATAAATTGCAGTCTCCCTTGGAGCCAGATCCCAGATGAGATATCTATACCATACTCAATCCAATGATTTTTGTATATTCACACAGCATTCACATATACCTATCACATACATACATACATACATACATGCACACACACACACACACACATATATATATGTATGTATGTAGATAGATAGATAGATAGATAGATATAGATATGTATGTATGTATGTATTTTTCCGCACCAGACCATAAGCTCTTGAAGGGAATTTTTCACTTTCATCTTTATATCTCAAGCACCTGGCACAATGCCTGGCACATTGTAGATACTTCAGAAATTCTTGTTTATCGATCAGTCGATTGATTGGCCAAATCACGATACTCCTCTGCTCAGAAAGCTTCAATGGCTCCATATTCAGTCAGATACTCCCTGAGAGACTGTAAGGAGGAGAGAGTTTTCATCTTCATAACATTTAGAAGAGGTTTGTGTGTGTCTGCTAGTCATGGATAGTCTTCACCTGTTTATAGCTCCTTGGACACCCTGGAAATTCTTGCTTGGGTGTGGGAATGGGAGGTTGAGGAGGTAGAGCTCACTCGGCAAGCTAGCAATCAGTAAGAACCAGGTTTCAAAGACTTGTCCTTTCTGCTCACAGAGGCTCTGCACCTAAAAACTGGTAATGAAGAGTAGAACATGTAGCATCTTATGAGTCCGTTGGGAGTCTAAGCCTGGAAAGCATAGAGGGGAAGGAATTCTAGAGGGAATAGGCAAAGCCTGCTGCACCACAGATTTTAAATATAAAGCTTAGCCTTGTAGAAGAAGTTTTATCATTTGGGGACACTGAGGGGCCAGAACTAAAGGAGGGGCTCCAGAGAAAAGAATTCCAGGATGCAGACCTCACCAACCTAGGAATTCTAGAACCTGGGACAAATTTAGTAGAGGTTTGGGAGAAAGAAGGCTAAGGTATCACCACTATTGGTGCCTCCTTTCTCCTGGTTTATTCCATGTGTATTTTATATAAGCTTGTCTAATAGGAGTAATAAACTGGGGCACCTCCCATGGAGCTGGGCAAACATGCTTTAGTTCCCTGGGGAACAATACACGTGCTCTGGTCCCTTGCTTAAAGACCTGAATAATCATCAGGTTCTGGTTGGTTCTCTTATAGCTCCATGACTGTAAACTGTACCAAAAAGGATTGGCAACTGAGCTAGGAAGAGTCACTCATTCTGTGGGCTACAAGCACTAGGAGAGCCAGCTTCCAGTTTTTTTTGAGCTAGTCTCTGTGTTAGGATGTGGCCAATGCCAAGTCTCTCTAGGAATTACAGCAAGAGAGCCAGGCATGTGCCCCTCGCCGTGGAGCCAACTCACAAATGCCCAGATCCACAGGAGGTTCTCCAGTCTAGCAAATTAGGGAATTCCCCCAACTATCTGTTATACTTCTCTCCCTCCATAGAACAAGTTGCTTGAGGGAAGAAGCTTCTCTTTTTTCTTTTTTCATTTTTGTCTCTGTATCTCCAGCACCCAGCACAGTACTGGTACATATTATATCCTGAATATCCCAATAGATCTGGGATCTCATTCATTCAGGAGTTCCTTCTAACAATGCAGATCACAACCCATCTGTACTTGCCCATCCATCATGGACAACTCTTGTCCAGATTCTCCCAAAAGCTCTTCACAATGGGTCCACACCCAACATGCTGAAGGCCTTCCTTGATATCTCCCAATGCAGCAATGGACCCTTGATGCTCTCTGGCTCTTTCTCTGTCATTCTTTCCTCTTACTGTTTGACCAACCTCATCTTCTCTTCCTACCAAACAACTCCTTGATAACATCCTTTAGTCTTATTTTTCTATGGTCTTCTGTCTCTTTGGGTTCTCTGGCTCTCTCTCTCTCTCTCTCTCTCTCTCTCTCTCTCTCTCTCTCTCTCTCTCTCGCTGTCTCTCTCTCTTTCTTTCTGTGTGTGTATATATGTGTCTGTCTGTCTGTCTGTCTCTGTCTCTCTGTGTCTGTCTGTCTGTCTCCCTTTCTTAGAAGGGATAGAGCTTCATTCTGCCTTTGAAAATCTCCCTCTAACACAAGATAAAACATAGTTACACAACTCAGATGAAATGTCAGTTAAACATAATGATTTGCCAAATGGACCAACAGTCATTTAAAATGTTAGGGTATCCTGGAGAGGTTCCTCCCCCCCCCCCGAAACTGTTCAATCCAGGAAAGGCCCTCTGCAGAGAGGCAATGATCTTAATTAGATTAAGGTAAACTCTCAGACTGGTTACCACCCTTATCTTATCTTCAGGGAGAACAGATTTCCTCTCTGATCTCTATCTTAGGTTTGGAAGTGAGTTAGACTTTGCAAAGGATATGAAAAGGATCTCAGAACTGATCCAACAATTCTGGAGAGCAATTTGGAACTATGCCCAAAGGGCTATTTAAAAAAACTGTGCATACCCTTTGATCCAGCAATATCACTACTAGGTCTGTACTCCAAAGAGATCAAAGGAAAAGGACATATATGTACAAAAACATTTATAGCAACTCTTTTTGTGGTGGCAAAGAATTGAAAATTGAAGGGATGCCCATCAATTGGGGAATGACTGAACAAGTTGTAGTATATGATTGTAACGGAATACTATTGTGCTATAAGAAATGACAAGGGGAATGCTTTCAGAAAAATCTAGGGAGACTTACAGGATATAACGTGAAATAAGCAGAACCAGGAAAACATTGTATGTAGTAACAGCAATATTGTAAGGATGATCAGATGCTATCCACCTCCAGAGAAAGAACTGATGGAATATGAATTCAAATTGAAGCACACTTTTAAAACTTTCTTTATTATTCTTGGGTGGGTTTTTTTTTTGGTCTCTGCTTATTTTTTCTTTTTTTGCAACATGGTTAATATGGAAATGCTTTGCATGACTACACACGTATAATCTATATCAAATTGCTTGCCTTCTCAAGGATGGGGGAGAGAAGGGAGGAACAAATTTGGAACTCAAAATGTAAAAAGAAAAGAATGCTAAAACTTGTTTATATGTAATTGAGGGGAAAATGAAATAAAAATTAAATGTTATAAATAAATAAATTGACAAATGAATAAATAAAAAGATATTGGACTAGGACACTAATTAAGTATGGACAGAGTTTTTATTCAGGTGGGACCAAGGACATCAGACTAATATATTGTACTAATAATCTTATGTAAAATGTGGCCAAAAGAGGGAAGACACTCTCAAGGTTTCAATGAAGGACTTTAGTATTGATTGTGAAACATGGGAGACATTGGTACAGGGCCACCCAGTCTGGTGTGCCCGCAACAAAAAAGGAGCTGTGCTGCATGAACAAAGCAGAATCACAGTAGCCCACAGGAAACATGAGACGCACAAGTCTAGAGACACCTCCATCCCAAATGTTCAAGCAGACTATTTGTGCTGGACCTGTGGTAGAGCCTTCCAAGCTTATATCGGACTGATCAGCCTCAGTTGGACCCATTGTACCCTGACCCCTACATCATGATGTCATTGTTCCTCTTCTAATATGAGGGACAAACAAAAAGCTCCAGGGGATCCTTCTACCTCCAAGATGAAATATAACATCCTCTGTTTGGCTTTCAAAGTCCCATTGCCTGGCCCCCTTCTACCTTTGCGATTTTCTTATTCACTTCCACTTATTCTGTGATCCAGAGACGCTGGCCTTCCTGCTATCCCTCAGAAAAGACACTCCATCTCCTGACACCAGGAATTTTCATTGACTCTCTCCATTCCTTCTCATCTCTGCCTCCTGGCCTCCCTGGTTTCTACCAAATTTTAGCTCAAGACCCACCTTCTGCATTAGAGTTGTTTCCCAATCTCTATTAATTCCAGTGCCTTCCTTCTGAAATCATCTCCAATGTGTCCCTGTCTGTATCTTGTTTGCACATAGTTGTTAACATATTGTTTCCCCATTAAATTGTAAGCTCCTTGAGAGCAGAAGTACTGATGATAAATGATTTAACTTGACAAGGCTACAAGCCAAGACTAAAGTGGAGACAGAGTTGGTGCATATTTTTTGTTCTCAGATGATTGTGTATTCAGTGCAGCCCCTGAGGCTGAGATACAACAAAGTATGGATCAATGTCCTGCTGCTTGTGCTAATTTTGGCCTAACAGTCAACACCAAGAAAACACAAGTTCTTCACCAGCCAGCACTATGCCATCTATACATGGAACCATCAGTTACAGCAAATGGAGAAATTTTGAATGCTGTGGATAAGTTCACTTACTTTGGCAGCATATTTTCCAGGGATATACATGTAGATGACAAGGTTGATGCAGGTACTACCAGAGCTAGCTCAATGTTTGGGAGGCTCCAAAGGAAAGTGTGGGAGAAAAGAGGTATTAGGCTGCCTACCAAATTGAAGGGATACAGAGCCGTTGTTCGACCTTGTTGTTGTATGCCTTTGAAACCTGGACGGTATACCAGAGCTATGCCAGGAAACTGAATCGTTTCCATTTGAATTGTCTTGGGAAGATGCTGAAGATCACCTGGGAGGATAAGGTACTGAACACTGAGGTTCTTTCTCAAGTTGAACTGCCAAGCATTCAAACTCTACTGCAGAGAGAGCAACTCTGATGGGATGGCCACACTGCTCAAATGCCAGTACACTTGCCTGAAAGACAACTTTATGGAGAACTCACACAGAGCAAGCACTCACAGAGAAGTCAGAAGTGATACAAGAACTCTCTCAAGATCTCTCTGAAGAACTTTGGAATCATTTGTGTGACATGAAAGACACTGGCACAGGACCACCCAGCATGGTGTGCCCACATCAGAGAAGGTGCTTGTGTTCTATGAGTGAAGCAGAATTGAAGCAGCTCAAAAAAAAAGTGAGATGCACAAATTTAGAGACATCTCCACTCCAAATGTTCACATAGACTATTTGTGCCCAACCTGTGGTAGAGCCTTCCAAGAACAATGAACAAAAACCAACCATATACAACATGTGTATGTGTGTATATATGTTTCCTTTATATATTTTTCATATGTATATATGAAATATATATATATATGCATATGCATATTTACATATGTATAAAAGCTTTCCTTTTTATATATTTTTACATATATATGTATGTGTTTGTGTGTGTGTATGTGCATGTATATAAGATTTTGTTTTTTCTGTCTTTTGCCTCTTTGTGGTTTACACCCAGTAGATGGTAGGTTAAAGGGTAGACTCGTTTTATTGACTTTTTCCCTGGTGGTCTCCCATGCCTGGACCTCTTACCCTGCTCATCTGCACTTCCTGGCTTCCCACAAGTCTCAGCTAATGTCCCACCTTCTGCAAGATTCCTTTCCTGATCCCTTTAAAGTTAGCACCTTCTCTCTGTTGATTATCCCCAATTTAACCTGTCCGTGTCATATTTATACATAGCTGTTTGCATGTTTCTTCCCATTAGATTGTAAACCCCTTGAGAGAAGGAAATGTCTTTTGTTTTTACTTGTATCCCCAGTGCTCAGCACAGGGCATGACACATAGTAGGAGCTTCATAAATGTTACTTGACTCATTTTGTAGTATACTTATGAATTCTTTCTTCAAGAAGAGAACAGGAAAACTCTAGATGTGACACGCACAAAAAAAAATCACAAAACAAAACTGACAATATTTTAGCGGATGGGAAACAATGAGTTGCCGATGTGGGAGTTGATATTCATTTCAGGATCAGCTGTCAGTGAGCAGCCAGCTCATCAATTGGTTAGAGCAAAGGTCAAAATCAATACATAATTAAAAGAAAGGATTAAGATGAGGAGACACTGTGTGTAATTACAGCAGCTCCAGCTCAACTTGTTTAAACAAGCCATCAACTTTAAAAAACTCAGATCAGGGGCCACTTCCTCCAGGAAGCTAAAACTGAATCCCTTCCCTCCCACCCCCACCATTCCTAGTTCCCTCCTCAAGAAATTGCTAGTTTGTATTTAATTTTCTATGCACCTGTTTCCTGCCCCCTCTACTTCCAATCAAATGCAAGCTCTTGGAAAGCAGGAAATATTTCCTTTTTGTCTTTGTATTTTGAACACCTCAAATAGTGTCTGGTACACAGTAAGCACTTAATATATACTTATTGACTAAATGAATGAAAAACAGGATACGGACAAAAATAACAGCATTGACTTTAACCATGATCCGTTCCTTATGGAAGCTTAACAATGAATTTTAACTCAATTCAATTAGCGTTTATTTAAATGATTCACAGGTATAAGCTCTGAAGATCACTCTCCCAAATCCTCACTCACACTAACAGGTTGGCTCACCAGAGCAAGACTAGTTCCCTCCTGTCATGGCTTTCAGAATGGTCCTCGGGGTAAGGGGTGGGGAGTGAGGGAATGGGAGGTTTCTCTACTATTGTTTTTCCGCCCAATATCATTTGACCAGTTAAGCCTCTCTTTGACCATCTAACTGTCCCCAATATCATTTTGACTGGTTGATAACTCCTTCATATCACTGATACTGAATGATATTTTAAAAGAGATTTGCTGAAAAGACACCAAGCAAACACCAAAACTTTTCCCCAAATCAGGGAACACTCTCTTCTACCATCTTAGTCCCTAAAGAGATTGCACTCAAACTTCAAGTAGTAACTACAAAGCCTTCCTTCTACCAAATTCACTTCTGGGAGCAGCATAGCCTATGGACGAGTCTCTCCCTTGCTTGCCAGTGTCAGTCTCTGAACTGCCCAGTACAATTTACTGCTGCAGCTGAGTTAGCTGCTCTGGCTACAGCAGATTCTATGATGGGCTTCCATCACTGGACCTCTGATGGCTCTATAGATCATATGAAGCTCATGTGGTCACTCCACCTCCAATCCTCACTCATCCAGGTTCAAGGAAAACTCAACACCACTATAACAGAAGAAAAAAAAGTGACATTTGTTTGAGGCCACATGGTGACCATGTGGGAGAGGATCTCCTTCTATCAGAGTCTTACAGCATTTCTTCCTTCTTTGAAAGCCTCCCAAGAGAAAATGTGAGTTCTTTTCTTGGAATCTGCACACACACTTAGTTCCAGCTCAGCAGCTAATTGAAAGACTTTTCAGATGCATACAATAAGCCTATAGGAAAGTCACAGAATGCCTCCAGGGTCCCTCCTGCATTATATGTCGAAAAGCAAGCTCCCCAAGGGTCCTAAGATGGACTGTGCAGTAGGTAGAGAAAACTATGCATGCCCCAAGGACTGTGCTCCCACTGACTAGTCTCCCCTTCCCCATTACACAAACACCTACTACTTTGTATCAGACTTTGTACTAGGTGCTAGGGCTACAAAGACAAAAAAACAAACAGTTCTTGCCTTCAAGAAACTCCCATTCTATGGGGTATAAAAGTCACCGCAAAGATTAGGTCGAAAGAGTCTAGAAAGTAGCTTAGACAGTAATGCTTGGTCTCTATGCCAAGCAGAAACAGTGTAGCCAAAAGAAGCATTAGATTAGCGTCTACATTCATTTACCAAATATTACCAGAAATATCACTTTACAAAAGAACAAAAAGTAGTTGAACGGAAAACGAGACCTTGGTTATCTTGAGAACACTTACAGATGAAACCAGAAGAGAGGGCAACGACAGATCCACCAACATCGTTATCACCATCCACCAAGTTTAGAACTCATCACTTTAATAAGCGTGTGGTTGAGTGGCAATGATGCTTCAGAGAATCAAAGAAACTAAGAGCTGAGGAAACTTCAAAGGACATCTGGTCCAGCCCATCCCTGAGCAGATATCTCCCTACCATATTCTCAACAAGGAGTCATGGGGCTTCCACTTGACAACTTCCAGTGATGGGAAGTCATTCCCTCCAAAGGGCATCCCTTTCCACTTATAGACAGCTTTTATTGTGAGGCTGGGTTGGTTTTTTTTTACCTTATATTGAGTAAAAATCTGTCTCTCTGTAACTTTCTCCCACTACTTTGTCCCCTGAGAGAATGAGTCTATTTAACCAACATTAGAATGAGTCTAATCCCTTTTCCATGTGACAGCCCTCCAGATACTAAATAATCATTGTGCTATCTCCAAGTCTTCCCTCCAGGGCTTCTTAAACTTTTTCCACTCATGACCCCTTCAGCAAGAAGGGCGCAGTGAAGCTAATCATCTCCACCTCTTTCAACCAATCCATATATGGCTTGACATCCAGTCCTGTCAGCATCCTGATCATCCTAATCTGTATATGTTCCAGCTTGTTCATGCCCTTCCTAAAATATGGTGCCCAGAACTGAATACAGTATAGACATAGATGTGGTCTGACTAAGGTGAAGATTTGCCTATTGTTCTAGGCTGCTGAGATCTAATTCTGACATCCAGTGCATTAGCTATTCCTCCTTGCTTTATATCACCTGACAATTTGATAGGCATGCCTTCTATTTTGGATGTCTTAAGAGATAACTGGTGGAATCTCACGAGTAGAATCTTCCAACACGAAGACACAGAAAAAAACATACTCTGTGTTTCCCACATAGCTGGGAGTGGCATCACCATTCCTCCAGCGACTGCCCTCAAAACTTCAGTCATCTCTCACCTGGGGAGGGGTAAAAGGGCAAGGAGGGAAATGGGGTAGAGATGAGGAGGTAGTGGAATTATAGGATTTAGACCTGAGATGCCTTAAAGGTCGTCCAGTTCAACCCTTTCATTTTACAGGTAGGGAAACTGAGGCTGAGAGAAGGGAAGTAGGTTTGCCCAATGTTACAGAGGCTGTAAGAGGCAGAGCTGGTGCTCAAAACCAGGTCCTCTTAGTCCAGATCTGGGACACTTCCCGCTGTACCACCGTGGGAGAAGGCAAAAGAGACAAGACACAAACACTCAGGAACGATGGGAACGTTATGCAGGGTTAGACAGACTGCCCCCTGCCACTCTCATTCCTCCCTCGGAGGAAGCCCCAAGCCCCTGCTTCACCATTCTTCCTCAGACTCCTTTTTCTCTCTCACTTTCAGACAGCCCAGGAACAGCATGAAGGGAGCCAGGGCTGTAATGATAAATGAGATATATTTTCAGACTGTTGTTCTCAGGAATACAATTCCCGATGCAAAATTGATTCCCAGGGTTGTGCTATTTACCCCAGAAACAATTTCCTTCCTGTCCCTAAAAGAGAAAGCCCCTCTGATACTTCTCTCCAATTCTTAACTATCCACCTTTGACTCTATTTTCTTGTCCTGTCACAAATGACAGGAGGTCTAGATCACTCACTCACTCCTTTCCTTCAAGACAATGAGACACAGGGATGAAGATTTGAATTAGGCTATTATCTTCTGGGACCCTAGTATTTTGGAAAGCCTCAGAAGCAGTGGGAATTTAACTGGCTCTGAAGTCAAAGAACATGAGTTCAAATCCTGTCTCTCACACTACCTGTATGATCTTGGGCAAGTAGCTTTACCTCTTTAGATCTCATCTTCCCCATCTGTAAAACGAGGTAGTTGGCCTAGATCACTCAGACAATAAGCATTTATTAGGTACCTACTGTGTGGATGGCTTCTGGGGTCTTTTCTGGCTCTAAATCTAGGAATATGGCAGCCCATGTTCACTTTTGCTGATCTATAGCAGATCAAATGATATTGCCAATGTAACCTCTGGTTGCTGTTAGGCTTCTATGAAGCAGATTTCTTTAAAAAAAAAAATGAGCCCAGACCATAGTCATTCTGTGCTTAGAAGTGTAGTTAGAGCATCACCCCTGGAGTCAGGAGGACCTGAATTCAAATCCACCCTCAGACCAAACACCCGACACTTACTAGCTGTGTGACCCTGGGCAAGTCACTTAACCCCAATTGCCTAAAAAAAAAAAATCTAAAAATTTAAAAAAGTGTAGTTAGGACATAGCTCATGCTTATACTCCCAGTCAGAGAACAAAACTCTCTAACAATGGTCTGGGGAGGGGGGAGAAGGAGGAAGTTTCCAGCCTCGAACTAAAAGAGGTCACTCCTGAGTAGCTCTCACAGCCATGGCTAGTGCTCATGCCATGAGCAAAAGGTTATTATCAGGGGCTGCTAGGTGGTGCAGTGGATAGAGCTCTGACCTTGGAGTCAGGAAGACCTGAGTTCAAATTCAGCCTTAGACACTTGACACTTACTAGCTCTGTGACCCTGGGCAAGTCACTTAACTCTGATTGCCTCACCAAAAAAAAAAAAGTCATTATCTAACAAGATCACTATAGGTATTCATGAGAAATAATGTTAAATTCATCAAATATCTTCTATAACAGCTTTTAAAAAATATAATTAAGCAAAAATGAGGCAGGCACAGGATGGCCCAATCATTCCTCTTGTTTGTTTTTTCTCATTGTTCCAGCAAATATAAAAACAAAACACAAGTAATACACCTCCCACTTACACATTGTGTCTCCCAGTCTTGAGAAAAGGTAGAATAGATGTTATGGCCACAGTTACCATGACTGCCCCAGGACACCTCCCACTTTTCATTACTTTTCATTCTCTTTCAAACCTTTCAAAACTCCAAAGCAGCGATTATGAAGTCCTCAGTAAGAAAACAAAGACTTGCAGGACACACGGGATGTTTTCATCACTGTTTCTGCTTAAAGGTAAGGGTTTTTGGGGAGAAAGGAAGATCTGGAGAGTGAACAGTTGGTTAAGAACTTGGCTTCTGAAATCAGGCTTTGGATTTCCACATCAGCATTTCAAATAAAGGAAATGATGGGCTTTTGGCCAGGGATAGACTCCTGTCCAAGGAAAGTCTGAAAGAATTTATTTGCTCTGAGACTTAAGGATCTTTGTAGGGAAAAGATCATGGGTCTGAGAGTCAGGAAATCTGGGTATGAGTCTTGGCTCATCTCCTAACTAGCTACATGAGTTTAGGCATGTCACTCAAACTTACTGAGCCTTCGTTTCCTTCTCTGTGAAATGAAGGGCTCAGATTAAATGATCTCCAAGGTCTCTTCCGGTTCTAAGGTTCTGTGATCTCACTCACTACTTCACTACAGAGGGCCTTAGACACCCCCTTGACTTTTAAGGGAGGGAACGAAGGCCCATTTCTCTGCTCACTACTTCCCTACTGCCTACAGACATGCCCACATCCCCCCTCTCCTAAAAACTCCCCACTTGATCCATCCATCCCCACTAGTGATCATACCATCTCTGTCCTCCCTTTCTTGGCTAAAGTCCTTGAGAAGGCCATGTACAGTGGGTGCCCCCCTTTCCTATCCTTTCGCCCCTTTCTTAACTCTCTACAATCTGGCTTCCTACCTCATCATTCTTAGGAACCATCCTTTGTCTTTCTTTGTTTCCCAAATCAGTAAGCATTTATTAAGCACCTAGTATGGCTAGGAAGTGAGCACACTTCCTAGCCCATACTAGGTGCTTAATAAATGCTTACTGACTGATTGACTGACCAGAGATGGCAAGTGACTAGTCTAAAGTCACACAGGGAGCTAGTGAGTTAAGAAGACATATGGCCTCCGTGATAGATTACTGGGCTTAGAATCAGGAAGACTTGGGTTTAAATCAAACCTTGGAAACTTCCTAGCTGCAAGATCCTGGTTAAATATATTAACCTCACTCAGCCTCAGTTTCCTTTTCTATAAAATGAGGAGATTAAGAGCTGTAGCCCTGGCTTTAATGAGCCTAGAAGCTACTACAGCCCTCAAGGACTCCATTTACTTGCCAGATGGAAAAAAAGTGTCAGGGGGGTGTTGTAAGGATCCAATTAGATGATTTACATAGAGCTCTCACCCAACTTAACCAACCTTAAGTACTATAGAAATGTCTACTGTTACTACTGTTTCTATCACTACTATTACTCTCACACCCAGGAGTCTGCAGTTAGGATGGATCCTCCTTTGTGACTTTCGGGAGCCTCTCCTAGATCCATACCTAGAGCATTGCCAAGTTTCACCACCCAGGGTGGATAAAAAGGGCACCAAGTAAGTCAAGGGGACTCCCTTGACCTAACTGGGGCTCAGTCTATTTCTTTAGGCAGCAGTGCCCTCTTGTGGACAAGATTGGTACCTACATAAAGCATCTTCCTACCACTGGTCCAACTTCAAAGACCATCTCAGCCTCCCTCTATCTTTCCTTCCCTTTTTTTCCTTTTGCCCAGAAACATGGATCTCAGAGAGTATCTGGGCCTCATAAAGAAAAGGGGGAGAGTCAACAGCTTTCTAGGACTAAAGGATGATGAGGTTGCCAAGTTTCGGCTCTAACCCTGCTCACCCATCCCTATTACCTGCAGAAAAGAAAGTCTCCTCATTCCAATGCATCTTCCATTCAGCTGTCTGATTTTCCTAAAGCACAGGTCTGGCCAT
This sequence comes from Phascolarctos cinereus, assembly GCF_003287225.1. Lineage (NCBI taxonomy): Eukaryota > Metazoa > Chordata > Mammalia > Diprotodontia > Phascolarctidae > Phascolarctos > Phascolarctos cinereus. The sequence continues at coordinate 368,537,298 of NW_027556098.1, read as the reverse complement.
GTCACTCCCACCCCAACAAACTCCAGTGGCTCCCTTTAGTTTCTAGGATCAAATATAAAATCATCTAACTGGTATTCAAAGCTCTTCATAACCTGCCCTCTCCCACTTTTCCAGTCTTCTTATACCTTATCCCACATACTCAGAAATCCTATGAAACTGGCCTCTTCCAAGTCCAGGCAGTTTCACTGGCTGTCCAGAGAAAGCCTGGCATCCTCCCCCTCTTCCTCTCTACCTCCTGACTTTCCTGGCTAAAGTCCCAACTAAAATCCATCCTTCTACAAGAAGCCTTTCCCAATTCTCTTTAATGCTAGTTCCTTCCTTCTGAGACTACTCACAATTTATTCTGTATCTAGCTAATTTATACATAATTATTTGCATGTTGTCTTCCCCATTAGACTGTGGGCTTCTTGAGGGCAGGAACTGACTTTTGCCTTTCCTTGTGTCCTCAGCACTTAGCTCAGTGCCTGGTATATATCATGCAATTAATCAATGTTTATTGACTGTCTGACTAAACCAATATAAAATATTTACAGATCTTTTTAGCTTTTTTTTTTGTCCTTCTTCCAGTTTCATATTTAAATAATCTCACAATGACTTTGGTTATGTAAAGGAGTTAGTCTTTGCAAGGGACCAACAATGACGTATTAAATTAACTTTAGAAATGCAGCCAGAAGGGTAATCCCTTTATGAGGTCTAAACATGCCCCTTGAATAAATTTTGAGAGGGAGCTGTGCCATAATATGAACAATGATTTCGTCACACCTCCAGGTGATTTTTAAAAATTAGTTTAGTCAATCCGGGTAGATGTTGGGCTCAAAGAAGAAGCCAGATCCTGACACTTAGAAGTTGCTAAGTTGGAGCAGGGGTGGCCATGAGAAGCTGCATGATCTGAAACACTAGAAGCATGGACAGAGAAAACTTCCACAGTGAGTGGGACCAGGACCCTGGAAGGAAGGCTGTGTGGGCCAATCAGACCCATGAAGTATCAGAATAGACGCAGTATTGTTTAACACCACCACCACCACCCCACCAGACAACAGACCCCAAGGCAGTAATTCTGTTTATCTTTTCTCTCTTTGGCCTCCCTCAAGGAGCCCTGAAGCTTTTCTCTCTCAGTGTGAGGAAAAGTCTTTTTAACTCTCTCTTTGTTTTATACATTCTTTTCATCTTTCCAAGTAGTGCTAATCACAGATTTTGCTCATCTAGATGTATTTATTAAGAACACGACTGGGAAAAATTAATCAGGGGAAGGCTTATCTAGAGAAGAGAGAAATAGAAAGATCTAACACTGAGGTATTTTGTCAAAGACCTATCTTTTGTTAGGGGCTTGGAGCTAAGAAATGTAGAGCAAATTACAGCTCTTCTAATACAACTTCCCAGAGGAGAGAGAAAAACATTTCTACCAGGAAACCTACCTAGACAATGAGTCAGTAGTAGGGTACTCTTTAGGAAAGAAGGATGAACAACAAGTAATAAGGTGGAAGGGAAAAAATATATGTCTGATCACCTTACTAACCACTCTGTTGCTACACTTAGTTGGCTCTCTCACCTCACTTTCTTTAAACTGGCTTTTCCTTCTTCCCCCCAATTCTTGTTATTTTATGAGGTGATGTTACTAATAATATTTCACCATCCTCTTCCATAAGATTTGGTGACTTAGTTTATGTATTAAAATGCCCTTGGCTGCCAAATCTCTCCAAATGGCAGCAAGATAAAGTATTTGATATCTGCAGCAATTTCTAAACTCTTGTTCTCCTCATTATGTCAGTTGGTTTTCATCAGTCAGTCCTCTTTAGTAAATGGTTATAATCTTTCTCAATATCTATTCGTTGGTCCATATTTCTCTTTTTAAAAAAATGTCAATTATTCTTTTAAATAGGTTATTCTAGCATTGTTTTAATTGCCCACCACGTATTTTTCTCATTTATATTCTTCTAGTTTTGCATTAATTTTGACCTTGATTGATAATTTGTTGGATAGACAGCTGATTTAGAGGGATTCTCACATCAGTAATGAGTATTTCCTATCTGTTAAAAAATATAATCAAGTGCATTTTATGTTGTTATTTGAGGCTTATCTTGTCCAGTGCCTCTCCACTTTCTGAAGAATGTATTCATGAACAACAAAAAAGTATTAACAAGAATATAGTAGTGAGGTTTTGTTATAGCCTATGTGCCTTTAGACCTTCCTGTTTCTTATTCCTTTTTTTAATAAGCTTTTTAAAATATTTATTTCTTTTAACACTAATTTTTTAAAATTTTGGATTCTAAATTCTCTCCTTTTCTCTCCTGGCCCTGCCCCATCCATTGAGAAGGCAAGAAATATGATATCAATTATACATGTGAAATCATGCAAAATGTATTTCCATATCAGCCATATTGTGAAAGACAGAAAAACAAAGAAAGTGGAAAAAAAAATTATGCTTCAATTTGCACGATTGATTCCATCAATTCTTTCTCTGGAGGTGGATAGTATTTTTTATCATAAGACCTTTGGAATTGTCTTAGATCATTGTATTGCTGAGAATAGCTAAGTCATTCACAACTGACCATTATACAATATTGCTGTTACTGGGTACAATGTTCTCTTGGCTCTTCTCACTTCACTTTGTATCAGTTCATATAAGTCTTCCCAAGCTTTTCTGAAACTGTACCCTTTAGCATTTCTTATAACACAATAGTATTCCATCACAGTCATGTACTACTATTTATTTAGCTATTCCCCAATTAACGGGTATTCCCCCAATTTCCAATTCTTTGCCACCACAAAAAGAGTGGTTATGAATATTTTTGTACATGCAGGTCCCTTTCTTTTCTCTTTGGGCTCATTGGTGCATGGTGGTAGTATTTCTGGATCAAAAAGTATGCACAGTTTGATTGCCCTTTGAGCATAGTTTCAAATTATTCTCTAGAATGGTTAGATCAGTTCACAACTCTACCAAAAGTGCATTAGTGTCCCCATTTTTCCGCATCCTTGCCAATGCTTGTCATTTCCCTTTTTTGTCATGTTAGCCAATCTGATAGGTATGAGGTGGTATTTCAGAGTTGTTTTAATTCGCATGTTTAATTTGTGTGATTTTGAGCATTTTTATGTGACTATTAATAGCTTTGATTTCTTCTTCTGAAAACTGCCTGTTCATATCCTTTGATCATTTATCAATTGAGGAATGACATATTTTTATACATTTGACTCAGTTCTATGTATATATATATATATTTGAGAAATTAGGCTTTTATCAGAAATACTTTTTGTAAAAAAAAGTTTCTTGCTTTCCTTCTAATCTTGGCTGCATTGGTTTTGTTTGTGGAAAACCTTTTTAATTTAATGTAATTTGAATTATCTACTTTGCCTTTCATGATCCTCTCTATCTCTTTTCTTGTTTGGTCAAAACTCTCCCTTGTATAGATCTGACAGGTACGTTTTTCCATGTTCTCCTAAATCACTTATGACAAAACCATTTATGTTTAAAACATATACCCATTTTAACCGTATCTTGGTATACAATGATCTTTACCTTACTGTTATTCAGTTGTTCAGTCATGTCCCCAACACTTCATAACCCTGTGAACTATATCACACCCATACTGTCCATGAGGTTTTCTTGACAAGATGCTGGAGTGGTTTGTTATTTCCTTCTCCAGAGGTAAACAGAGATTAAGTGACTTGCTTAGGGTCATGCAGCTAGTAAGTGTCTTGAGAACAGATTTGAATTCATGAAGATGAGTCTTCCTAACTCAAGGCCTGGCACTCTGTTCACTGAGCCATCTAGCTGCCTTGGTCTATACCTGGTTTCTGCAAAACTGCTTTCTAGTTTTCTAGCAATTTTTGTCAAACAGTGAGTCTTGTTACTATGGTCATTTACTACTATGTATTGTGTACCTAATCTATTCCACTGATCCACCAACTCTATTTCTTAGCCAGTTCCAAATTGTTTACGTGATTACTGCTTTGTAATACAGTTTTAGATTTGACACTGCTAAACTGTCTTCCTTCATATATTTTTTTTGCAATGATTCCTTTGATATTCTTGACCTTTTCTTCTTCCAGATGAATTTTGTAAATATTTTTTCTAGTTCTATGAAATAATTCTTTGGTCATTTAATTGGTATGGCACTGAATAAGTAAATTAACTTAGGTAGATTTATCATTTTTGGGGGGGTGAGGCAATTGGGGTTAAGTGACTTGCCCAGAGTCACACAGCTAGTGAGTGTTATGTGTCTGAGGCTGGATTTGAACTCAGGTCTTCCTGACTCCAGGGCCAGTGCTCTATCCACTGTGCCACCTAGCTGCCCCTAGATTTATCACTTTTATCATATTGGCTCAGCCTACTCATGAACAATTAATATTTCTTCAGTTGTTTAGATTTATCTTTATTTGTGTGAAAAGTGTTTTGTAATTGTGTTCATATAGTTACTAGATTTGTCTTGGCAGGTAGACTCCAAAGTATTTTATATTGTCTTCAGTTATTTTAAATGAATTTCTCTTTCTATCTCTTCCTACTGGACTTTATTGGAAATATACAGAAATGCTGATGATTTATGTGCATTTATTTTATATCTTGCAACTTTGCTAAAGTTGATCATTGTTTCAACTCCTTTTTAGTTTATTCTCTAGAATTCTCTAAGTATATCTTGGTATCATCTGTAAAGGGTGATGGTTTTGTTTCCTTATTGCCTATTAAAGAGGCCATTCTTTGCCTCATTTTTTACCTAGCTTTAATCACTGAATGGGCTTTGCCTCAGTCAAACTGAGACCTGCTAAAGAGCTTAGCTTTATTTTTTTTTAATATAAATTTATTTATTTTTAGTTTTCAACATTCACTTCCACAAGTTTTTGAGTTCCAAATTTCTCACCCCTCCCCCCACCCCAAGATGGCATGCATTCTGAATACCCCTTCCCCTAGTCTACCTTCTCTTCTATCTCTCCCCCCTCCCTTCTCTTATCCCCTTCCCCTTCTATTTTCCTGTAGAGCAGGATAGACTTCTGTACCCCATTTCCTGTATTTCTTATTTCCCAGTTGCATGTGAAAACATTTTTTTTTGCTTTTAGGCAATTGGGGTCAAGTGACTTGCCCAAGGTCACACAGCTAGTAAGTGTCAAGCGTTTTGTCTGAGGCCGGATTTGAACTCAGTTCCTCCTGACTTCAGGGCCGATGCTCTGTCCACTGCACCACCTAGCTGCCCCCTGAAAACATTTTTTTTAAAACATATGTTTTTAAAACTTTGAGTTCCAAATTTTCTCCCTTCCTCCCTCCCCACCCACCCTCATTGAAAAGGCAAGCAACTCAATATAGGTTGTACATGTGCAGTTATGCAAAACACTTCCTTAGTAGACATGTTGTGAAAAACTAACTCTATTTCCCTTAATCCTATCCTGTCCCCCCATTTATTCTATTCTTTCTTTTGACCCTGTCCTTCCTCAGAAGTATTTGCTTCTGATTACCCTCTTTCCCAATCTGCCCTCCTCTCTATCACCCCCCTGCTCTCTTGTCTCCTTCTCCCCCTATTTTCCTGTAGGGTAAGACAGATTTCCATACCCAATTGAATGTGTATGTTATTCTCTCCTTAAGCCAAATCCTATGAGAATAAGATTCCCTCATTCCCTCTCACCTTCCCCTAAGAGCTTAGCTTTAAAAAGCCAAGGTCTTCCACTGCATCTGGGGCCACCTCCAATCATCCTGATTTGTTTCTGGCCACTGGACCCAGATGGCTCTGGAGGAGAAAGTGAGGCTGGTGATTCTGCACAGCCCTCCCTCACTTAAATCCAGTTCATTTGCATGTCATGACATCACTTCCCTGATGTCATGGTCCTCCTTGAGAAAGAAGGACAAACAACAGCAACAGCATTGCCTATTCTGATTCCGTCAGTTTCTTTATTCTTGTTATAGCTGTCATTTTTAGTTTAATATTGAATAGTTGCGATAATGGACATCCCTGCCTCACCTATGATTTTATTGAAAAGGCTTCTAGCTTATCCCTATTACAGAAAATGCTTGCTCATGATTTTAGATAGATACCACTTACGATTTTAAGGAAAGCTGCATTTATTCCAATGCTTTCTAGTATTTTTAATAGGAATGAGTGTTGTATTTTGTCAAAAAAAAAGGTTTTTCTCTATCTATTGATATAATCATATGATTTTTGTTGTTTTTGTTACTGATATGTTCAATTATGCTGATGGTTTGAACAATTGAACAAGCCCTGCATTCCTGGTATAAATCCCACATAATCATAGTGTATGATCTTTGGGATATCTTGCTGTAATCTCCTTGGTAGTATTTTATTTAAAATTTTTGCATCAGTATTCATCAGGGAAATTGGTCTCTAGCTTCTTTGGTTTTGCTCATCTTGGTTTAGGTATCAGCGTCATATTTGTATCATAAAAGGAATTTGGTATGACTCCTTCTTTGCCTATTTTTCCAAATACTATCATTTATATAGTATTGGAGTTAATTGTTCTTTAAATATTTGGTAGAATTCACCCGTGAATCCATCTGGTCCTTAGGACTTTTTCTTAGAGAGGTAATTGATGGCTTGTTTAATTTATTTTTCTAAGACAGAGTTATTTAAGTATTCTATTTCATCTCCTGTTAATCTGGGCAAATTATATTTTTGTAAATAGTCATCCATTTCACTTAGATTGTCAGATTTATGGCATGTAATTGGGCAAAATAACTCCTAATAATTGCTTTAATTGGATTTTCATTAGTGGTCTATTCACCCTTTTCATTTTTGATGATAGTAATTTGGTTTTCTTATTTCTAAATCAAATTAATCAGTACTTTGTCTTATTTTATTAATTTTTTAAAATAAAAACAGCTCCTGGTTTTATTTATTAGTCAAATAGGGAGTTTTTTTAAACTTTCAATTTTATTAATTTCCCCTTTGATTTTCAGGATTTCCAATTTGGTATTTAATTGGGGATTTTAAATTTGTTCTTATTCTAGTTTTTTTTAATTGCATGCCCAATTTATTGATCTGCTTATTATTTATTTTACTGATATAAGCATTTAGAAATATAAATTTCCCCCTAAGTACTGCTTTGGCTGCATCTCACAAATTTTGGCATGTTGTCTCATTGTTATCATTCTCTTTAATGAAATTGTTTATTGTTTCTACTATTTGTTCTTTGATCCACTCATTCTTTAAGGTTAGAGTATTCAGTTTCTGAATAATTGTTAAACTCCCTTTCCATGCCCTTTATTGAATGTAATTTTTAATTGCATTGTGGTCTGAAAAGGTTGTATTTACTATTTCTGTTTTTCTGCATTTTTGTGAGGTTTTTATGCCCTAACATAGGATCAATTTTTGTGAAGATTCCATGTACACCTGAGAAAAAGGTATACTCCTTCCTAGTCCCGTTCAGTTTTCTTTAGATGTCTACAATATCTAAGGTTTCTAAAATTCTATTCATCTTCTTATCTTCTTTCTTATTTATTTTATGGTTTATTTTATGGTTTCTTATTTATTTTATTTATTTATCTAGCTCTGAGAGGGAAAGTTGAGGTCCCCCACTAGTACAGTTTTACTGTTTATTTCCTCCTGTAATTTATTCAACTTTTCCTTTAATAATTTGGATACTATGTCATTTGGTGCAATTATGTTTAGTACTAGTATCACTTCATTGTCTGTAATTCCTTTTAGCAAAACATAGTTTCCCTGCTTATCTCTTCTAATTAGGTCAACTTTTGCTTTTGCTTTGCCTGAGATCAGAATTGCTACCTGCCTTTTTTTTTTAATCTCAGTTGAAGCATAATAGATTCTGCTCCAGCCCCTTGATTTTACTCCATGTGTGTCTTTCTGTTTCAAGTGTGTTTCCTATAAACAACATATTGTTGGAGTCTGGTTTCTAATCCATTCTGCTATCTACTTCTGTTTTATGGCTGAATTCATCCCATTAACATTCACAGTTATGATTACTAACTATGTACTTCCTTTTATTCCTATTTTTTCCTGTTTATCCTTCTTTCTCTCTCTCTCTCTTCCTCGAAAGTCTTTTGATCACTGCCTCCCTTAATCTGCCCTCTCTTCTATCAATCCCCCTCTTCTTTTGTCCTCTTCCCTTTCTACTTCCCTGTTGAGTAAGATGGGTTTCTATAACCAACTGAATGTATATGTTATTCCCTCTTGAACTAACTCCAATGAAAGTGAGGTTCAAGTGCCTGCCACCACCCCCCATTTCCCCCTCTACTATAAAAGCTCTTCTCTACACACTTCTTTTATATGAGATAATTTCCCACATTCTTCCTCTCCCTCCTCCCTTTTCCTGGTGTATCTTTCTTTCTCACCCCTTAATTTTTTTTAGATCATTCCATCATAGTCAATTCACATCTATGCCTTCTTTATATGTATACTCCTGTCCTAATAATGACAAAATTCTGAGGAGTTATAAGTATAATCTTCCCCTATGGGAATGTAAACAGTTTAACCATGTTAAGTCTCATGATTTCGTCTTGTGCCTGAATATCAAATTTTGCATTCAGCTCTGGTCCTTTCATCAGGAATGCTTGAAAGTCCTCTATTTCATTAAATATTCATTTCCCCCTTGAAGTATTATACTCAGTTTTGCTGAGAAGGTTATTCTTAGTTGTAATTCTAGCTCCTTTGCCTTCAGGAATATCATATTCCAAGCCCTCCACTCCTTTAATGTGGAAGTTGCTAAATCTTGTCTGATCCTGACTTAGATCCATAATATTTGAGTTGTTTCTGGATGCTTGCAATATTTTCTCTTTGACTTGGGAGCTCTGGAATTTGGCTATACTGTTCCTAGGAGTTTTCATTTGGGAACTTTTCAGGAGGTGCTCAGTGGATTTTTTTCAATTTCTATTTTACCCTCTGGTTTTAGGATATCAGGGCAGTGTCCCTTGTTACTTTCTTGAAATATGATGTCTAGGCTCTTCCTTTGATCATGGTTTTCATGTAGTTCAATAAGTCTTAAATTATCTCTCCTCAATCTGTTTTCCAGGTCAATTGTTTTTCCAGTGAGATATTTCACATTTTTTTATATTTTTCATTCTTTTGACTTTGTGTTATTGTTTCTTGATGTCTTATGGAGTCATTATCTTCCACTTGCCCAATTCTAATTTTTAAGCAATTTTCTTCAGTTAGCTTTTGTGCCTCTTTTTCCACTTGGTCAATTCTTCTTTTTAAGGAGTTCTTTTCTTCAATGACTTTTTTTTTTGCCTCTTTTATCATTTGGCCAATTCTGTTTTTTAAGGTGTCATTTTTTTCATTACTTTTATGCCTCTTTTACCAAGCTGCTGACTCTCTTTTCATAACTTTCTTGCATCACTCTCATTTTCTTTTCCAATTTTTCCTCTACCTCTCTTATTTGATTTTCCAGAGCCTTTTTGAGTTCCTTCAAAAATCCTTTTTAGCTTGCATCCAATTCACATTTATCTTTGAGGCTTTGCTTCTAGCTATTTTGACATAGATTTCTTCTTCTGAGTTTGCATATTGCTCTTCTTTGTAGATTTTTATGGTCAGGTTCTTTTTTGTTGTTTGTTTATTTTTCCAGTCTCTTTCTTGATTTTTAACTTTATGTCAAAGTTGGACTCTGCTCCTGGGGGAAGGGAGCACTGTTCCAAGATTCAAGGTTTTTGTGCTGCTGTTTTCAGAACTAGTTCTGAGGGTCTATAAGTTTTTGGTGCTTCCAAGGTGCTGTGAAGTAAGAAGAGGTGTGGTCATTGTTCTCCTGGCCTGTGCTCTGGTCTTTATCTAGTTAGGGACCTTGCTTTTCTGAAGTCACAAGCATTAGTGCTTCTTTCTGCCTTGAAACTGAGACTGGAGCCTTTGCTTTCTTGTGAACAGCTACAAACACTCTTCTCGCCTTGCAACTGTAACTAAGGACCTTGATCTCCTGAAGCTACAGATGCTAATGCTCTTCTTCACCTTGGAATTGGTACCCAGAACTGTGTATGGGCAGCGCAACAAGGACCCAGTGCCAGCAAAGGGTCCCCCATAATCTCTTTCTTGATAATTGGCCAACCAAGCTACAGTGGGCAAAATCACGGCCACCTCCAAGGCCTGCAGCTGGTGCTGCCCCTGTGTGCATTGTGCTCTGGGCCAGGCTCCACCCCGGTGTTATAGAACTCTCCTGCTGACCTGCCCGGTTGTCTCAGTCAGGAAAAAATGTCTCTCTCCAACCTTTTATTGGCTCTGCCACCCCAGAATTCTATTTGAGGCATTATTTTAAAGTCGTTTGCAGGAGAATGTTGAGAGAGTTCAGCTGAGTGGTTGCCTGTACTCCGCCATGTTGGTTCCACCTCTCATTTCTTATTCCTATGCCATATTTCCCATAGTATTTTGTGCTATCTTCCGTATGACCACCCTTGCTTTGAAGTCACATTGATTTAATTTGGAGAGTTTCAAAAATCAAGTCATTCACAAAATCTCTCTCCTTCCTCATCTTTTGCAATAGGTATTAGTAGACACGTTGCAATTTATTTTGTGGTGGCATTTTTGCAGTGAACACTGCAATAAAACGTGGTAAAACATACCATTCAATGATGTTTCTTGTTACCTTGGGACATACAATAAAACCAACCTCTTTCTTTGCCCTCCTTTGCTACCCATAAGCCATCCTTCCATAAAGCTTACAGGGATTTAATGTCATGATTGATATGATTTTGTCCCTCCTGTAGAATATCCACTTAGGAATTGGAGAAGACTCAATCAACAAGAATTTATTACACATCTATTATGTTCCAGGTATGGACAGAGAGGGGGAACGAACACAAAGACAAAAGCAAAATATTTCTTGCCCTCAAGGAGTCAGCACCAAGGGCTGAGTCAAATCAAATCAAGAAGCATTTACTGAGCACTTACTATGTGCCAGGCACTATGACAAATATTGGGGTTAGAAAAAAAAAATTTTTAAGCCCCTGCCGTCAAAGAGCTCTCAAACTAATGGGAGAGAAACATAGACAACAATGTACAAACCACCTATATACATGATAAATTGGAGATGATCTCAGAAAGAAGGCACTAGCATTAACTTCCTTCTATGTTTACCAAAAGAAGAAAGATATTAAAAATAAAAGTCCAGAATAACTGCCAAATTTCACTTAAACTAACCACATTTCACCAAAATCTATCGCTTCAAAAGATTATTGTCCAGTTGCTTTTCAGCCATGTCCAACTCTTCATGACCCCTTTTGGGGTTTTCTTGGCAAAGATGCTGGAGTGGTTTGCCATTTCCTTCTCCAGCTCATTTTATAGCTGAGGAAACTGAAGCAAACAGGGTGAAGTGACTTGCCCAGGGTCACACAGTTAGGTAAATGTCTGAGGCCAGATTTGAACTCAGGAAGATGAGTCTTCCTGACTCCAAGCCTGGCCCTCTATCCATTGTGCCACATAGCTGCCCAGCTTAAAAAGCACGAAGCCATCAAATCCCATTGCCATGTCCCTTCCCATCATCTGCTTTTTGTACCTTTGTTCTCCATTGATGTTGGGCTTCATTCTGTCATTTACAGCAGGATTCTAAAGCTCACATGCCTTTTATACATTCCAAGAGCACCTAAACCTAGAGCCAGCCAGCAAAATCCGGAGAGGGTTTTGAGACCCTCTCCCTGCAAGGTCTCCCTTCACCTATATAAACAAACCAACCACAGAAGACACAGGACAGAGACACTGAAAAGGAGAAGGTATACAGTAGGGAAAGGAACCAGTGGTAAATAGAGCCCTGGAAAGAAAAGAGTGCTTCAAGGGGAAAAACTGCCCATATTGTGGCTGAAATAGATGAACACCAAGGGGATCTATGAATTGTGTTCGAGTATCTCTTGTCAAAAAGTCTGTCTTGTCAGTAATCAGAGCAGGAGTGTTATGAGGCTCAAATGAGATAATGGATATAAAGAACCTTGAAAACCTTAAAGGGCCCTATAAATGTCAGTAATTATTATTATTGCCTCCAGTCTAGTGATGACTTCATTGACTGAGCCTTCTGCATTCTGGCTGAGCTTATGCAGTGTTTATAGAGCATTGCTGGCAAGGCTGTTCTGGTCAATGTTTAACAACCAGGCCTGGTGGGGATGGGGAGGTGGAGGTGAAGGAATGCTTAGGCATGTACAATTCTGTTTATTATTAATTATTTTAATTAATTGATTATTATTAATTGATCATTAATTATTAACACTTTTTTTACTTCTAGACAATGACAGAACACTAGACAAAGCCGTGATTTGCAGCTGAGGTATAAACACTCCCACTGAAAATTGAGCAATGGCTCTCAACTTAGAGCTGGCTCCAGCACAGCCTAGAACAGTCCTCTTCAGACTTGATGAGGGCCAGATGTATGTGTGTTCGTGGAGCAGTCTAGAAGGTAACCCATTATGTGAGAGGATATATGAAAATTCAGGGCAGCTAGGTGGCACCACAGTGCATAGAGTGCTGAGCCTGGAGTCTGGAAGACTCATCTTCCTGAGTTCAAATCTGACCTCAGACACTTACTAGCTGTATGACCCCGGGAAAGTCACTTAACCTTGCTTGCCTCAGTTTCCCCATTCCCTAAAATGGGCTGGAGAAGGAAATGGCAAATCACTCCAGTATCTTTGCCAAGATAACCCCAAATGGGGTCATGAAGAGACAGGCATGACTGAAAATGACTAAACAGCAACAAAATATGATATGTTAGGTTGTTTCATGGGATAGCTTTCATGAGCATTTTTCCCAAAGGAAGCTCCCAAATCACTGGCTGATTAAGAGTGCTGGAACTGTATATGGTGCTAATATGATCCCTCTCCACAATTCTAGAACCGGTTATTCCGAATCTGGTAGCTCCGTATTGGAAGATTTCCAGAAGGATTCACCATGTGGTCCTGGTGAAATGAAAAGTAGAGGCAATTGCGATTCCATTCCAATTCATCATGTTGTCATTTTTGGACCATATAGCATCTTTCTGCCATAGTTATTGTTGTTCATCTTTGCTGGTTCTGGAACCGGGTCGTGGCCTGTTTGGATGTTTTAAGTTCTCAGATGTATCTCAGATCTGCTGTGGGATAAGGTATTTTTTAAATTTATTTTTATTTTTTTGCTCCAGGCATTTCCTACTGGGTATATTTAGTTGATCCTAAGAGACCACCATCTTTACCCGAGGTTATTCATCTACAATTTTCAAATCATTTTGCTTCTCAGCCTCTCCGCCCCATATTCCATTACTCTGACATGACCCTTGAGGGCCATTTTGTGTTTTTGTTTGTTTAGTGGGTTTTCATAGGCAGCTGATCTGGTTTTGTAAAGCAAACACAATCTGTATGTTTCAAGTACTTTAGCATCAAGGGCAAGGAAGCCACCAAACTTCAGAGTCTGACGGCTCGATGCTGAATGTGTTATGAGAGGAAGTGAAACTAGACCTAAAGAAAACAAGGATGGGAAGAGCAGTTGGCCCAGACCAAAGGACCATAGGGGAAGTCTGTGCTGCCAGCAACACAATCATGAGGGTGCTGAAGAATCTTCTCTCCAGCAATGTGAAAGAGAAGTGCGGAAAAGAAAAAATAAAATGCCAAATGAATATAAAATACCACCAAGCCATATGGCTTCTTTCCTATCTCTACAAAATCTTTTTAAAAATAAGTTTTATTGAGGCTTTTTGTTTTTATGTTACATTCATTTCTATATATCCACCACCCTCAAATTGGAATCTTCAAATAATTCATCAATCAACAAGCATTTATTAAGCACTTATGATGTGCTGATCACAGAGCTAATTTCTAAGGATACAGACAAAAGTGAAATAGTCCCTATCAACGTGAAGCTTACATTCCTGTTGGGGAGACAAGATGTACATATAAATGAATGCAGAATGTATACAAAATAGATTCAAGGTAATCTTTTAGGGTAAGTAAGGCACTAGATCTTGGTTGAGATTAGAAAAGACTTCATGGAGAAGGGGTTGCTTGAGTTGAGTGTTGAAGGAAATAGGAATAATGAAAAAAAAAGCGTTTCAGACACAGGGCACACTTCACTAGTACAAAGACAGGAGATTGAGAATGATGTGTGGAGGACCAAAAAACTCCTTTATATAAGACAAAGAAAAGCAAAAACGACCAATCTAGTGACTGCATCAGACAATATATGCAACATTCCACCCGAGAATCCCCTGCCTGTCAGCTAAGGGGAAAAAAATATCTTTTACTGTCTATTCTCAGAGATTAAAAGTGGGCACATTTACTCCAAATGCACAGCCAATATTCTTTCCATTACTATTGTTGTAGTAGTTGTATATAGTGTTCTCTTGGTTCTACCTATTTCATGCTGCATCAGGTCATGCAAATCTTCCCAGGTTTCTCTGAATTTCTTTTTTCATTATAATATTTCATTATATTCACACACTTCAGTTTGTCTAGCCATCTACCAAAGGATGGGCCCTCACCTTGTTTCCAATCCTTTGTTCTCACAGAGGTTGCTATGAAACTTTTGGTACACATGAGATCTTCCTAATTTTATCTTCTTTGGGGGATTTGCCCAGCAGTAGGATCATTAAGTCAATCCATTTACACACCTGAAGGCTATGTTTGATGAAGGTATGAGAAGGGAACAAGTAGGTTTTCACAAAGAGTATTCTACAGCAGAAAACACACCTTTATAATCCACACATGTGGCTGAAAGGTGTAAAAAATACAAGAGCTTACTGTGTTGGGTTTTTATTGTTATTGTTGCTGACTAGAAAAATATGAGATTCAGAGGAGCAAAACATCACCTTAAAGGCTATCTTTTTTTTAAGGTTGTCCTTCAACAGACTGTCTCCCACACATGTGTCAAAACCACAAAATCCCTTGAATAACAAAAAGATAGAAACTCATTCAGAAGGTTTTTAGTATCAAGCAAAAAATCACAAAACAATATGATATATGTTAGCCAAGGGTGTTTATCACCATAAGAGGATGTCCACGGTTGAATCCAGATAAAAGAGAGATTTCCAACAAAAAAATGAGGTCTTCCAGATCTTTCTGTGTGCATACAGCATTGTGATGATTACAACACCTCTTGAATACTGTGAGCTTTCTTATTCATCTGCCACTCTTGATTATCCTTATGGCAAACAATTTCCCACCCCGTTTCAATCCCTATCCCTTTATTAATCAATTACCAGTTATATAGAAGCAAATTATCTCTGACATTCACTTCCTACCCTGTTATCCCCATCCTCCTCAACCTTACCCCATCTGAGTTCCTCTCCTCCCACAACCACCTCTTCCACTCTGCCCTCTGAAATTCCTGTGCCATAGGAAGCAAATTTTCCATCATTCTAGACCTCTTCCTCTCATACTCTTTCCATCCACTAGCCTTCACTGAGACCAGGTTCCAACAACAATGCCATCTTCTCTAGCACTGATTAAACCTTCATTCACAAACAGTCCCAGACTCATTCATTGGTCTTGGAGGGCGAGATAGAGTACTCTCTGCACACCACTGCCACTTCCAGACTCTCCCTTTACCACAGTCTCTCCTTTCACAGTCCCTCAATTACAATTTTCCATCCAAACCACATCCTGGTGGCTATTATTCACAAGGCCCCATATCATTCTCCTTGCTTTCTGAAGTTCAGCATTTGGTTCACCATCTTCCTCTCTTCCCCACCTCTTGCCCTTACACCAGACGGCTCCCTCAAACTCACTAACTTTCCAGGTCTTCAGTTTTCTTCAATCTCATGACCTATACTTTTGCTCCACCTAAATCACATCCTGAACCTCACTATTACCCACAAGTCTGCTTATGCCTTAATCAAAAAACTCAGCTCTATCTAACCATAACCTCCTATCATTCCATCTCTCATGCCTCACCTCTCTCAAACTTATTCTTTGCCTTCATTTTGACCTCGAATATTTCTACCCCTTAGTATTTTCTCAGGTTATTACCCCTTGCCAGATTTGCTGTTTTTATCACTACGATATGCCTGATATCAGATTCTTTCTCTCTACTCAGATAATTACCACCTTAGTCAGGGGCTTCATGGGCTCTCACGTAGATAATTGCAAGAGCTTCCTCATAGCTCGCCCTATGCGATGTCTCCCCAGTCCACTCCATCCTATGGACAGCTGCCAAAGTGATTTTCCTTTAAGCACAGATCTGATCAGATCCCTCTCCTGTTCAAAAAACTGCAGTGGTCTCTGTTGCTCTAAGATCAAATAGGAACTCTTCTACTTAGCTTTTTAAGACCTTCCTGACCTGGCTCCAAACTGTCTCTCCAACTTTATCATACCTTACTTTTCCTTCCACATCCAGTCAAATTGGCCTTTCCTTCGTTCCTTACACACAAACACATCTACTGCTACCATGACTTTGTACCAGCCTTCCCCTTTCCTTGGAATGCAATCTCTCCACATCTCCACCTCCTACAATGCAAGTGGACAATAAGCTGGACGCAGTATTGAACAGGAGAGTAGAGTACATTGCCTAAGGGAATTTGCATTATATGCCTGTGTGCGTCCACATGTGGGCATGTGTAGATATATACACATATATATGCACAGGTATATGTATATACATGTGCATGTGTGTACACATGTATCCCTGTGTAGGCGTATATGCATGTATATATGTGTGTATACATGTATGTACATATATCATATTTTTTTTCATATACACATATAGCATTTCTTTCAACACGTTTATTCCTAAATGTGTTCTTTACAGTGGCAGAGAAAAACATGCACCTTCCCTTCTCTCTTCTGACACCTATAACTCCATTTTTCAACAAGTTTCCTTTCCAGTGTCAACAGTTGCATCTACTCTGTGTGCTTTGCCTTCCTTTACTTCAATTCTTGTTGTTGACCAAAAGACCCCAGAGGCCAGTGACACACCAGCAGATCAAAAAAATCTCTTTTCTCACCCTTAAAATCCAATAAACTTCTCCCAAAGCCAGTAGCTGACCAGTTGCGAACCCAGTATATCTATGTGTTTTCTGTACTTGTGGGAAATGTCCCATATTCAGAATCCCAAATGCTCCAGAGAAAAACATTTCTCTTTATGCCAAGTGATGTAATAAACAGCTTTAAAAGACCTCGGAGTTCGATCAGCATAAGGACCAATTATTCCAGAGGAAAAATGATAAAACATGCTACTCACCTCTGATAGGGAGGTGAAGGACTCAGTGTAGAATGAATTTTTTTTGTTTTGTTTGTGCATGGCCAATGCAGAATTTTGTTTTACATGATGATAAATGTTTGTAACAGGGTTATTATTTTTCTTTCATTTCCAGTTGGAGGAGGGGGAAGAGCCAGAAGGCAGATTTTTGTAGACTGGAAAAAATAAAATTTATTTTATTTTTGGTGAGGCAATTGGGGTTAAGTGACTTGTCCAGGGTCACACAGCTAGTAAGTGTCTAGTCTCTGGTCCGGGACCAGATTTGAACTCAGGTCCTCCTAACTCCAGGGCCAGTGTTCTATCCACTGCACCACCAAGCTACCCCTAAAATTTATTTTTTTTAAAGTGTATATATATTCCTTTTAGGTTGCAGGCTTTCTAATGAGAATGGGTTTGTTATTTGACTATTCTCCCCACTTCCTTCTGTCTGTGTCTCTGGCTTTTTAACCTTCCACCCACTTTCCAAAATGAATGAAGAAGAATTATTGCATCTAACTAGTACGGTGCCCTGCACACAGGAGGTCCTTATAATGTCTTTTAAAATAATGTTTATTATTGTAGTTTACCATCAAAAAAGGACTTGTTGCTTAATATAAAGCTAGTTCAGGGAAGAAAAGGTGTTATTGTTTGTCTTTCATTCTCAAAGAGGACCATAACATCAGGTAGGTGACACCATGACATGCAAGTGAATTGGACTGAAGTGAGGGAGGGCTGTGCAAGGCCTCACTTTCTCCTCCGGAGCTATCTTTGTCCAGTGGCCAGATACGGATCAGGACAAATGGAGATGGCCCTGGATGCCGGGGGAGACCTTGGCCTTTTTAAGCTAAGGTCTTTCCCAGGTATCATTTTGACTGACTGGGAAGAGAAGGCAGGCCAGTTTGGTTGGAACACTAGCCCTGGAGTCAGGAGGACCTGAGTTCAGGTAAGGAGATGGTAGCCTCAAGCAAATTAAAATAATTGGAATTAGTTTTACAAAATGTGCTCTACTGAATGGGTTTCTATATTGAATTTCATAATGATTTTACCATGAAGTGTGACATTGGATAAGGAGGGAAAAAAAGGTCTGAAAATTTGTACTCAGTCTTCAGGAGGGATCTCTTTTACGACATCTTACAATCACTGAGACAGAAATGTTACATTACAGGAATTTCTCTACATGCCTCATAGGACAAATGTGTGTTTCCTTCTAGTGTGTTTCCTTAAGATGGTAAAAAGTGTTTTTGTTTATTGCAGAATGGAGTAGAGTGTTTTCAATTGTGTTAAAATATTTCTTAAAACAGAAAACAATAAACTGATAATTTTGCTGTTGTCAAATGATTATCAAAAGCTTTTCTCCCTTCACTGCCCTCCCTGCCCTTGAAAATAATGCCTCTCTATAGAGCTTTAGTTGGTTAAGTTGTAATATAACAATCTATGTCATAGAACAATTGACTCATATAGATCTTGAAGTACACTAAACACCCCTAAGTCTTTATTCAGATAAACTTCTGCCTAACCACTCCTCTCTTTTGTACTTGTGAAGTCAATTTTTCAAATCCAAGTGTAAGACTTGACATTTATTCCAAACAAATTTCATTTTTACTTGATCCAATCCAAAACTCTAATCTAATCCTTTTGGTTCCTGACTGCAGCAGAGGAAGTTAGATGGTGTAGCAGGGACCAGAGTCAAGAAGACCTAAGTTCAAATCCAACCTCAGACACTTACTAGCTATATAACCCTGGGCAAGTCACTTAACCTATGTCTACCTCAGTTTCCTCAACCATAAAACTAGGATATTAACAGTACTTCCCTCTCAATGTTTTTGTTGTTGTTTCCAAGATCAAATAAGATAACATTTATAAAGTGTTTAGCATATGTATGCACTTGATAAATGTTTGTTTCTCTTCTTTTCCAAACCACCATCCAATGGGCTAGCTATCCTTAGTTTTGTGGATGAACACACTTTTATTTAAGTCATTGATTAAAATGTTAAAAAGCACAGGGCCAAGCATAGAGCCCTGGGGCACTCCCTAGGAGACTTTTCCTAGATGCAACAGGACCATTAACGATTACTCCAAGTTGGTCATTCAGTGAATTCTGAATTCAGCTAATCAGACTATTGTCTAGACTTTTCCACACACAAAAATGTGAGAACACAGTTAAAATATCAATAAACTCTGTCCACATCAAAAAAAGAAATTTGGTTAGTCCTGCATGTTCTTGGTGAATCTGCGCTGGTACTTTCTTTTCTCTTCCTTTTCCCCACACATCATCAACCTCAAAGGTACATCTCCATGCTCATGAACTCTGGAATCATCTGTTATTGTTGTTGTTCAGGACTCCATGGACCATAGCAAGCCAGGCCCTTCTATCCTCCATTACCTCTCCAAGTCTGTCCAAGTTCATGTTCGTTGCTTCCATGACACTATCTGTCCATCTCATCCTCTGCCAGCCCCTTCTCCTTTTGCTTTCAATCTTTCCCAACATCAGAGTCTTTTCCAGTGAGTCCTGTCTTCTCATTATGTAGTCAAAATATTTAAGCTTCAGCTTTAGTAGTTGACCTTCCAGGGAATAGCCTGAATTAATTTCTTTAAGCATTGACTGATCTGATGTCTTTGCTGTCCAAAGGACTCTCAAAAGTCTTCTCCACACCACAATCTGAAAGCACCCACTCTGCAGCTCTTAGCTTTCCTTATAGTTCAATTGTCACAGCCATACATTGCTACTGGAAAAACCATAGTTTTGGCTATATGAACCTTTGTTGGCAAAGTGATGTCTCTGTTTTTTAGTATGCTGTCCAGATTTGCCAAAGCTTTCTTTCCAAGGAGCAAATGTCTCTTAATTTCCAGAAGGCAAAGAGCTAGGATTATAATGAAAAATCACCTACCCAGCAAAACTGAGTATAATCCTTCAGGAGAAAAATTGACATTCAATGAAACAAAGGACTTTCAAGCATTCCTGATGAAAAGACCAAAGCTAAATAGAAAATTTGATTTTCAAATACAAGATGCAAAAGAAGCATAAAAAGATGAACAGGAAAGAGAAATCATAAGGGATTCAATAAGGTTAAACTGTTTATAATCATACATGGGAAAATTATATGTATAACTCCTAAAAACTTTCTCATTATTAGGGCAGTTAGAAGGAGTATACATACACAGTAAGCAGAAGTGTGTCTTGAATGCGATGGTATGATTATCTAAAAAAATAAAATTACAGGATGAGAAAGAAGAATGCACTGGAAGTAAAGAGAGAGGTAGAATGGGATAAACTACCTGACATAAAAGAGGCCTGAGATTTTACAGTGGAGGGGGAAATGGGGGAAGTGGGGAGGGAAGCACATCAGCCTTACTCTAATCAGAATTGGCTCAAGGATGGAATAATATACACACTCAGTTGGGTGTGGAAATCTGTCTTACCATACAGGAAAATAGTAAGGGAAGGGGATAAGGGAAAGGGGACAGGGGGGAGCTGATAGAAGGGAGGGCAGTTTGGGGGAGATAAAAATCAGAAACAAAACACTTTTGAGAATGGACAGGGCAAAAGGAGAAAGTAGAATAAACATGGGGAAAATAAGATGTACGGAAGTAACATAGTGCTCTAAGTCACTATTAATGAGAGGAATGTAAATTAAAACAACTCTGAGCTACTACCTTGCATCTGTCAGATTGGCTAATACGACAGAAAAGGAAAATGACAAATGTTACAGGGGACGTGGGAAAATTCAAACACTAATGTACTATTGGTGAAGTTGTATACTGATTCAGTCATTCTGGAGAGCAATTTGGAACTATGCCCAAAAGGCAATAAAACCATTGCATACCCTTTGACCAAACAATACCACTACTAGGTCTATATCCCAAAGATGTTAAAAAAAAAAAAAGGAAAAGGACCTATGTGTCCAAAAATATTTATAGCAGCTCTTTCAGTGGTGGTAAAGAATTGGATATTGAGAGGATGTCCATCAATTGGGGAATGGCTGAACAAGTTGTTGCATATGATAGAATACTACTGCGCTCTAAGAAATGATGAGCAAGATGCTCTCAGAAAAACATGGAAACATTAACATGAACTGATGCAAAGTGAAATGAGCAGAACCAGGAGAACATTGTACATAGTAATAGCAAGATGATCTACTATGAATAACTTAGCTATTCTCAGCAATACAATGATCCCTGACAATTCTGTAGGACTTACAATGACAGGTGCTGTCCATCTCCAGAGAGAGCAATGATAGAGAGCCTGAATGAAGAACAAAGATACTTTTTCTTTCCTTTCTTTATTTTTCTTTATTTTTTTTGTCTGTTTTCTTTCACAGAATGACTTACACGGACATATGTTTTGCTCAACTACATGTATATAACCTATGTCAAATTGCTTGCCTTCTCAGTGTTGGGGAGGGCAAGGGAGAGAGAGAATTTGGAACTCAAAATCCGAAAAGAAAAAAAAAGTTAAAACTGCTTTTACATGTAGTTGGGAAAAAAATAAAATATTAAATAATGGGAAAAAAACTGAGGCCATTTGCCTCATTCTTCTCTTTTCCTCATCTCACATCCGTCAGATGCCTTCTGCTACTATCTCCTCCTTCATCCATATCATACAGAAAGGTGGCCATATTCCTTACTAAGACAAACCTACCTGCACCCATTCCATCCTATGTCCTCTAGCACATTTCCCCTTTGTCGCCCTTCTCTCACTTACCTTCTATCTCTCCCCACTACCCAAAAAAACCCCTTATTTCTCCTCATCCTAAAAAAACAAACAAATAAAACAACAACCCTCACTTGATTCTTCCATCCACACTATTGTCCTATACCTCTTCTGCCCTTTCTGGCTAAACTCTTTGAGAAAGCTGTCTACAATAGATGTCTCTACTTCCTCTCCTCTCAGGCTCACTCCTCCTCTCACTCCCCACAATTCAGCTTCTAACTTCATCATTCAACTGAAATGACTCTCTCCAAAGTTACCAGTGATCTACTGATTGCCAGATCCAGACCTTAGCTCAATCCTCATTCTCCTTTACCTCTCTGCAGCCTTTGACGCTGTTGACCACCCTTTTCCCGATACTCTACCTTCTTCTGGGTTTTTGGGATGCTGCTCTCTCCTGGTTCTCCTACCTGTCAGACTGTTCTTTCTCAGTCTTTTTTGCTGGTTCTTCATCCAAGTCATGCCCACCAACCATGGGTGTCCCTAAGGGCACTGTTCCTCCCTCTATACTATTTCATTTGGTGACCTCATCAACTCCCAGGAGTTTTAATTAGCTGTGCTAATGATTCTCAGATTTACCTATCCAACCCTAACTTCTCTACAGACCTATCTCAAATCTGGAACTGCCAATAAGCCATCTCAAGCTGTATGTTCAACAGATATCTGAAATTCAACATGTCCGAAACTGAACTTATTATTTTTCCCCTAAACCTTCCCTGCTTCCAAACTTCCCTATTATTGTTGAGGGCAACACCATCCTCCCAGTCCCTAAGACTCACAAACTAGGAGTCATCCTCAGCAACTCACTCTCACTCACCTTATCCAATCTGTTGCCAAGGCCTGCAGATTTCACCTTTGCAACATCTCTTGAAAACATCTCCTTTTCTCCTCCACTCCAGTCCAATCTCCACTGAGCCACCAAAGTGATTTTCCTAAAGCAGAGGTTCAAACAGGTCACTCCCTTCCTCACTAAACTCAAGCAGCTCCTTATCACCTCCAGGATGAAATGCAAAATGCTGTTTGTCATTCAACATCATTCAAAACTGAGCTTCCCCCAACCCCCCTTTTCCAATTTTCTTGCATCTTATAACCCCTAACACACTGTGTGACGCTGGCCTTTTTGTTCCTCAAATAAAACACTTTATCTCTCAGCTCTGGACATTTTCCCTGACTGCCCCCGCGCCCAAAATGCTCTCCCTCATTTGTACCTCTTAGTTTACATCAAGTCCCAACTAAAATTCCACCTTCTTCAAGAAGCCTCTGCAGATCCCTCTTAGTTCTAGTGCCTTCCCTCTGTTGATTACTTCAAATTTATTCTATGTTTTACTGGTACATTATTATTTGCAATTTCCTCTCTTAGATTCTGAGCTCTTGGAGGCCAGAGACTGTCCTTTGCCTTTGTATCGCCAGTACTTGAGTGCCTACAGTACAGTAGGCACTTTATAAACGCTTATCGGCTAACTGGCTGATAATCACTGTCCGTCTTTTTAATAGCACATTCTAGAACTGTGCCGGGTGTCCAACTCAGTGGCTTATGTTTTGCAGACTTGATTCTCTTCCTTTCTATGCCTTGCTCAGAGAGCGCTTCCGTCCCCTGAAGTCTTTCAGACAGCATTAGCAATGGTTCAGTGATCATTCAGTAACATTCTTTCCATACCAAAGGATGCAATTCATAGAATCAAAGACCTAGAGGCAGAAGGGATTTTAGAGGCCAGAAATCCAAACCCTCCATTTTTCATAAGAGGAACCTGAGGCCCAAGAAACGGAAGTGACTTGCCCCAGCTCATGTGGGAAGAACCCGCTTCCTTCTTAGCTTTTCTCATCAGGCCCCGGGGCACTGTGAACTTCAGCACTGCTGACTTCCAGGACAAAGTTGCGCTATTCTACTCATCCTATTAATTGTCCTCGATCCCATTTTTTGTGTCATTTTAAGAACACCTCTTCGTTGAGGAGCTCCCTTAGTATCCACATCAGTCTCAAGCCCCCCTCTTTCCTCTTCCTGAGCAGTTTCTCCAAGACCTCAGTCTTTCACACTTTGTAACATCCCTCCTAGGTCGGCTTCCCAGTAGAATTCTAGGCCATGGGATCCTGACTACCCTTTGTTCATTCACCCTTTAAAGGCTGCTGACTCCAAATCACAAGTGCATGTCAAACTATTTGACTTCATTGTCTTGTATGTAAACAAAAGTTTTTTAAAAATAAGAATCCCCCTAAGACGCAGTGGTCATTTCCCCCAATATTCCATTATTTATCTGCCCCATGAACAGCTCCTCATTGGTGAGAATCTGCTCCACCGTAGAATTTCCCTTGTTAGCTTTTCTACCCATCAAAGGCTGACCACTCCAGCCAGACTGTGGCACAGCAGGCAGCAGATGTGCAGCCAGAAGTGAGCCGGGTTCAAGTCCCACCTCAGACACACTGGCTGTTATGACCCTAGGCAAATCTCTTAATTCTAGATAGCCTAAGTGGCTGTCCAATCATGCTTTGCAGACCTGATTCTTTTGTTTCCTAAACTGGAGGCTTAAACAGGTCACTTCCCTCCTCAATAAGTTCCAGTGGCTCCTTATCACCTCCAGGACGAAATACAAAATAAGCTAACATTTAAATTGTACTTTATGTATGTTATCTCTATGACTAGAAATGGCAGCTCCCACAGAAGCCCCCATGAAGACCATACCATGCCTGGCCAGTTGGGCTTTCTGATATCCTTTCTGAATTCCACAGCTCATTTCCTTTTGTGTTCAAGTAGCCTGTAGGGCTGGGACAGCTTTTGGGACTGCCTTGGCTTACCTCTGCCCCTATGTAAGTCAAGTGGCAAAGATGAGGCCAGAGTTGGTAGAGGCAGGTACTAGAAAGCCATACCATGCTACCTCCCTCCCTCCGAGGGAAAAGCTCTCAGCCTTGCTTAGCTAGCTCTCTGCACTGTTGAAGAGCTGGAGCTCCTCGGGGAAGGGAGCTGGGCCAACCTCTCCTGAGGAAAGTGAAGTCAAAAGAGATTAAGGTCACATTGTCCCAAAGTAGCAGGGCTGGCTTTTGACCTAGGACCTCCGATTCCACAACTGGGGCTCTCCTACCTAAAGACAGTTAACCAAGACATCAGCTATGCTGGTTAGTTTTGCCTAAGTGCTTCTCCCCCACACTTACATCTCTGTTAAAAGGGACATGTGCTGTGGGGAATAATGAAAGAAATCAAGGGCATGAAAAAAAACCTATCAATAAAACTAAGATGAAAGAAAGAATGAAAGAAGGAGAGAGGAAGGGAGGGAGAGGGGGAAGGGAAGGGAGGAGGGAGGGAGGGAGGAAGGAAGGAAGGAAGGAAGGAAGGAAGGAAGGAAGGAAGGAAGGAAGGAAGGCAGGCAGGCAGGCAGGAAGGAAGGAAGGAAGGATCTTTTGTCCCCAACCTGCAGAGAATGCCTCAGTTCTGTGGTGTGGTAACTGTACCCAAATTTCTCAGTTTCCAAACCCCACAACCTCAGTTTCATTTCACCTAAGCCAGAAATGAGAGGCACAGGCAGCAGGTGACAAGAGTCCCTGTGCCCTGGGTCGGTCTCTACTAAAGGTTTTCAAAGAACGCACAAACCCAGATTCCAAAGTTGTGTATTTTTCAAAATAAAGATCACACATTGTTTAGAGACAATCTACACAAGTTACAAAAAATAGTTGCCCAGGCATAAGCATACACAGGTTTGTTAATTATACACATATGGTTACAAGTGTGCTTGCAAAAAAGTTCATTGGAAATATACACAAGGCTCTGTAAATGTACACCGTGTAGTGTTACAATTCTATATTCAAACAAGGAAAATTGACAGTATGTTACATTCACTTACAAGTAGACAAAATGCAAAATACAGTTCATCTTCTGTACAAAAAGGGCGGGCTTCACACTTTACAAGGTGGAAGGGGCTCTGATTGGGGAACAGGGCAGGGCTGAACCTTTGCACGTCCTTTTTACTGTCACAAAATAAGCAAAACATGTTACTCCTGGAAGATTAAAAAAAACACTATTCTTTTTAACTGAGTCATTTTGTAGAACATTTAGAAAGGATCTCGCTACTGTTCCACGAGGTGACAAATAAAACCAAGCTTTTTTTTTTCTCTTTAAACATTAACTAGGCTGTATAAAGAACATTTCCTTCAAAAGAAAAAATTTACTTCTGGTTGAAATTACAATTTACAATATACAACACTATATGCTACGACCATAAAAGGTGTGAATATACATTGAAATGCACAGGTTTGCTAATTTTTTTGTCTTACCAAAAAACGGGTTTATGTTGATTCAAACTTCTCCACATTTACATTACAGAGGTTTACAAATGTACAATTGTACAATCAAAAGTATGTTCCACTACTAGGGTACATTATAGATACAGATTAGACATCAAAACAAGAAAATACTACAAATTTGTATATATGCAAAGTCTACACCAAGTATACACTAGATATTTATAGAAGCAAGACCAAAGCAGAGTTGGATTGTTTTTCCTCATGCTAAATAATCACATTTTGCCTTTGAACAGAATAAATCAAGTCGGCAGTAAACAAACACACCCACCCTGCTTTTAAAATGTCCTGGGTGTGCATTCATCCTTCCAAAAATCGACTAAGCTAAGTTCTTTAGCATATTCTACTCCCCCCAAAAAAGCAATTTAAAAAGTTTCATAAACTTAAAATTCTCTTAAACTGAAGCTTTAGCAACTCTGAAACTTTTAATATTTATAAACAGCATTAAATGCAGGTTTTGTGCCATTTAACTAAAATGAGAACTTCTGAATTTTGACTAAAATGTGGGGGGAGGGGGGAGAGGAGAAAAACAAGTATTTGCAAAATTTGCCGGCTAGGCAGATGAGTTAAAAACCTTTTTTTCTTTTTTTTTCTTTTTTTTTTTTTTTAAACCAACCACCCTGAAAGTTTCTGCACTTGGAATATAGATACAACAGTGAACAAAATATGTGGCCTCCCATGTACATCGGTTACCTATGTACAAGTATCCTATACACCAGTAAAACAGCAGGGCAATTAGTCAATTAAAAAAAATAATTAGTACATGTTATGCATAATAAAATTAAAGAAATTTACAAAGGCTTTTTAGTTGTTTGATTTTCTCTGTAATAGGTGAGCAACCATTAACCCTTTTTCTAACTGTATATTGGAGTATTTCCGGTTGCTGGCTGGATTTGCCTGTTGGCCACTGAGTTTTTCAAGAATTCATTGCTTCAAATGATACCATTGGGTGGTCCGCAAATTGGACCCAAATCCACCCCATTCTTCATATAGTATTTTTCCAGCTTTGCCAGAATATGTTTGCCATAGGTGTACTTGCGTAAAGTTGCAATATGAGGCCGGATCTGGGGAAAGAAAAAACAGTTTGTGAATGAAAGGGCCGCTGCCAGAACCATAAGGACACCAGGCACAGCTATGCTGGGGGTATACAACATGATACTTATAAATGGTGAAGACAGAAAGGGACTTTCATACAACTCTTATTAGAGAGAAAAGTCGGAGCCTTAGAGCTCAGACTCCCTTGCCGGGCTACTTCCCCTTTGCCACACAGATGTTCTAAGACAGACAGACAGAGACAGAGACACAGACACACAGATACACACACACAGACACACACGCACGCACGCACGCACACGGACTGCTAGAGTTTCAACAACACTCTAGCTGGGGTAATCAAAGTCTTCATTAAGCAACTGCCGCTCTATGTGATGAGTGCACTGTGTTAGGCACACAAGAACAAAAATGAAAATTGCACCTGCCCTACGGAGATTATATTTTATGGAGGAAGAAACGTGCACATAGAAATAAACACACACTATGCAGAAAGCAAATGGGGAGGGGGAATCAGGAACTGTTAGGACAATGGTACAAGATGCCATGAAGTATCCTTCATGGTGGAGAGAAATTCTGCTGTGTCAGCAGTTTCAGTCACGTCTGACTCATCATGACCCCATTTGGGACTTGGCACCTAACTGGATAATGGGAAGTGAAGTAGAATGAAGAATCAGGGATGATTCCCAGACTGAGCACCTGGGTAATCTGGGAGGAGAATGTTGTTTTTGTCAAAAATTGGAGAAGTCTGGAAGAAGGGTGGCTTTTCAGGGAGAGATGAGTTCTGCTTTGGACATGCTGAGTTTGAGGTGCCTCTGGGACACGCCAGGGAACAATACCCAAAAAGCTGTGGTTGATACAAGCTCAGCAGAGACAATGGGGATTTGCAGCAAAAAAGAAAAGATAACTGAAGATAATGCTCATGCTTTTGTGCCACCCTCCATGGGCCTCCGGGAAACCCTTCTAACTCCTCTGACCTATTACACGTGGTCTGAGTCCCAATCCTTTGTTGCCCTTTATCACCCTCCTCACACTGTTTCCACCACGAAGACAAGCAAACAGAAGAGAAAGCAATCTCAGATTATCCTCAGAGTGCAGGGAGTACCCACAACTACTGCTAAATTCCAATCTGTCCCATCTTCTGAGTGGGCTGCTACCAAACCCAGGCTCCCCTTAATCCTAGTCATGCTCAGAAGAACCAGATTTGCTGTATAACACAAATACACAAGCATACGTGTAATAGAGTAGAAGGTGGGGAATGGGCTGCAACAGAATCTTCTGCTAAATGATGCCACTAAAGCCCAGGAGTGTGGGGCCAGGGAGG
Source organism: Phascolarctos cinereus (assembly GCF_003287225.1). Classification (NCBI taxonomy): domain Eukaryota; kingdom Metazoa; phylum Chordata; class Mammalia; order Diprotodontia; family Phascolarctidae; genus Phascolarctos; species Phascolarctos cinereus. Next base: position 368,508,869 of record NW_027556098.1, on the reverse strand, counting down.
TGAGGGAGAGCTAATCCCACACTCCTCCACCAGACGCCGGTGCTGGGGATCACACAGAAGGCTCATTCCTCGGGCTCTCTGGACCCCTGGCCGTTGCCTCAGTTCCACAAGCTTCCCAGCCTTTTGCTCTAGAGGAGCTCACACCCATGTGTCTGGCTCAGCATTTCTGAGTACATAGTAAAGGTTCTCATTACCGAACCGTGTTCTCAGTGAGGGCAAGAGTGTCATCACTGTCAGACTCAGGGAAACGTCACAACAGGTGCAGGGCACAGACAAGGGAGCGGCAGTGCCTGGTGACACCAACATCACATCTGCTGAATCTCCCTTGGTTTGATAGGCACAATGTAAAAAGCAATGGGTTTGGAGACAGAGGACCAGGATTCCAACATCACCGGTCCCTCATGACTGGGGTTATCTTTGCAAAGTCACTTAAATTCTCTGGGCCTATGAAACAAAGGCACTGGACCACATGGCCCCTAAGGTCCCTTCCAACTCCAAACAGATGATTGTATACAAAATAAACCATTTTCACTCGTCTGCCACATTAACATTGGGGTGATCCCAGCCTTCCTCATCGACTTTTCTAGGGCTAGTTCCTGATAACAATTCCCAGTCTGTGTACAGTAATCAATCAGCTAACCGGCCATCAGCATCAAAGTCAACGAAAACAACCTTGGAAGGTATTGGAACTTTTTATTTTCTAGCAAGCAACACTCTTCATCTCCAAGCCTCCTGATTTCCTGGCATGTCCCATCAAAGAAAATACAACAAGAAGGGGAAAAAAAAGCTATTTCCTACAATGTGCAGCACTGCCTGTCACCTTGTACTTGCCCCTCTAGGGTGACTGTGCCTTCTTCAGTGCTCTCTCCCTGGCTCTGCAAGCCAGCCTCAGTAGAAGGAACAGCACATAAAGGGGGAATCTTGGAGCACTCTGGTACAAGGGACAGAAGGCATAGTTGGGGAGGAACGAAGTGACTGAAAGCAGCTGGGAGAAGAGAGGAGGGAAGAACAAGAGGGCACGGGAGGGATTCAGCACCATCTCTGCCCAGGTTCCATCATATTCACAGTGTCGACATTGCTAATGGTTTTTAAACTCTCACTCCATGAGATCATACTGCGAGGGGCAAGGGAAAGGAGTGTAGGCCTGAGAAGCCAGGGGCAGCATCAGATTGGGAGGGAAAGTTACTAGGAGCACTAATTAACTCAAACCATACTGATGGTCTTTCCTTTCTTCCATATTAATACTGAGCCCCTAAAATCCTCATCTCCATCTATTCACTGCAAACAGGGCCTACTCTAAGTGTTCATTACAGCAAGTGGGCCGGGCTCTCTGCTAATCAAGAAAACATGAGTAGGCTAGGGTAAGTGTCACCTCAGGGAGCTCACAAAGTCATCGTGGGCCCCAAATATCTCTTCCAACAGCTCAGCAATGACTTCAATTTCATAATGAGAGTGCCATTTCTTTGGCTTAATTAAGGTTTGGTCCCTTCTTAGAATGTAAATAACTCTAGGAGATGCTATGTGTTGAGTTTAATCAGTCAGAAACACCTTCATATGAATGAGATGATCAAATTCTTTCTTGTAAACCCAGTGGTTTCTGTTGTGTGCATTGGGGAGGCAGGACTAGGAAAGGGGTTTGTGCTGTTTCATCAGCAGCTGAGACTATGGAATAGGGAGGCAGTGTGCTATAGGGGAAAGAGCAGTGAACATGTGAGTCACATGCCACCGCCTACGGTTACCAAAACTCAGTACAATGCCTGACACATTTTGGGAGCTTAATACATGTGTATTGATTCACTGATTACTAATTATGTGACCTTGGGCAAATTACAATATCATCAAAGCCTCCGTTTCCTCCTCTGTCAAATGAGGGGCTTGGACCAGGCGGCCTCTGATGTCCCTCCTAGTGTTTATGAGCCTAAATCACAACAAGAGCAACAACATCGATAATGAGGATAGTGGTGAAGATGATGATAATGATAATGATAAATGCTGCTTTAAGGCTTGCAAACACTTTACAAATGTTATCTCACTTGATCTTTCCACAAATCATGGGAGGTCAGTGCTATTATTATCTCCATTTCACAGCTGAGGAAACCGAGACTCACAGAGATTAAGTGACTTGCCCAGGTCACACATCTAGTAAGTTTCTAAGGTCAGATTTAATAATGGCTGATAATAATAGCTAACACTTCTGTGGTGCTCCCTATGTGCCAGGGACTGTGCTGAGCGCTATACAAATATTATCTCCTTGGATCTTCACAACAACCCTGGGAGGTAGGTGCTATTACTGTCCCCGTTTTGGAGATGACAAAACCGCAACAAACAGAGATAAGGTGATGTGATGTGCCCATGCACGGCTACTGCCAGAGGCTGGATCTCAACCGATGACTTCCAGACTTCAGATCTGGCCGCTCTAGCCACCTAGAAGGTATCCTCTAATCTAAACTCATTTTATAGATGAGGAAACTGAGGACCTGAGAAATGAAGGGATTTGTCCATGGACACAAAGTAAGGAGTAGCAGAGTCCGGCCCGGAGGCCAGTTTCCTGACTCTCAATCAAGTGATCTTTCTAATATGCCACAGATTTTGGAGCTTTGAGACTTTTAAATGGGGGAGGGGGAGACAGAAACCTAACACTTTCTTCTGAAAATGGAGCCATCCACATACGAGAGATATCAAACCTGTACCTTAAGAATGCTGAAATATGGTGTTAAGTGACAATATTTCTACAAGTGGTCTCCCGTCGACTTCCATGAGCATTAAGGGTAATCGTATACCTTATGCATGACAATCTTCCGCTGGGCTGGTTCAGCCACGTCGATCATCTTCTGGACCACATAGTTGGCGTATTGATCTTTCATCATGGTGTATAAGGCACTGTGAGGGCCATCATTCATGGTGCACACCTCATCAATCAGCATGGCACGCTCCGTGCGAGATGCATGAGTAACACATTTTTCTACAACGTTGCTGTTAAAAAAAAAACACACACACAAAATGGCAAAAAGGTCTGCAAACAAAGCCATGTGGTTAACTGTTGCCGGGTCAGCTGCTTCTCCAAGTCTGAATCTAGCCCAGTGCCTGACATTCAATAAATGCTTCTGGAAAGATGTATTTTCAACAACAAAAAGAAAAACAAAAGCACTGGTCCCTCAATAAATCAATAAGTCCAAATTACAATCTTAAAGAGTCACTTAAAGTTAATGCTGGAAGGGCCTTTGTGAAATCATCCAGTCGAATCCTTTTGGAAAGGTGGAGACAGATGATCCAATGAGTTGACTGATCTAAGGGCCATACAGCTAGCTGGTGGGTGAATCAGAACTAGGCCTGAGGATTACTGACAGCCAGTTTTTACCTTTCACCAGGCTGCCCAACCCAAGAACTTAAGGGACAAACCAAAAGATTTCCAAGTCATCAAAAAGATGACAAATGCCTTTATAGAAGAAAAGAAGTCCCTGATCTCTGATAAATTAAAATAGAGAACTATGTATGCTCACAGGAGCACCAGCAAAACCTCAAGCTTGTGACAGGCCTGACTTGGTGGCCATGCAGGACTTCATACAATCTCCACCTCTACCTGCCTGCTCTGCCCACCAGGGTGGAATAAAGGAGCTAACTATTCTTGCCTTCTGTCTCCGCTCTCCCCCACGTTTAGGTCAGGGCCCAGGAGCTGGGTATTTAATAAAGACACACTGGATAACTAAAAATAAGCTGCTTTCTGACCGAGGCCCAGCCTCAGATGGGCTGCCCCTTCTACAACAGGCCTTTCAGCTGCCCTCTGACCTCCAATTTACCCTAAATATATTTTGTTTGTGGTCATCTTCCCCATGTGAGTTCCCTGAGGGCACAGTATAAGACAGACAGCAAGAGCTTAATTAATGCTTGTTGATTTTATCTGACTCTTCACAAATACTTACATTCTCCCCAGGGCACAAGAAATGCTAACTAACTCAGATACTAACTCTGTCCAAGCACATTGAGAAAAAGGAATCAGACAGGGTGCCAGTGTTTATGTTCATGCTCAATCTGAAGGGAAGAAGACAGAAACCCAACTGGGGTCAGTCTTCCCCTTCTCCTCAAGGGTCTCAGGGCAGGGACCCAAGCAAGTGACCCTATATCCACCACACCAGAAGCCTGAGGCTACTGCCATCTTTGGTTTGGCCTCAGGAATCTACTCACTATCAAATGAGGGGGGAAAGGTTGGGAAGGAGGGTAGAATAACATTCTCCACCCTCAAAAAAATGAACCAAGTGAAAAAGCATTTGATAAAAGTCCAACATATAACCATATAAATCAACAAAGGAGGATCCTTAAAACCAGGGGGAAAAATGAGTACAAAGTCAAAGATAACACAAAAAGGAAGAAAAATAACCCAACGCCTGATTAAAGACACATACCTGCGTGTGTATCAGAAAACATGGAACGAGAAACTCCACAATGGTTCAAAAGAGAAATTTAATCCATAAAAAATAAACCAGGATGGCACATAGGTCAGATAATAAAATTTAACACAAAAATTTTATATGTAATTTGCAGATGACAACAAATTAAATACACAATAAAGAACCATCTCTCCAAAGAGGCAAAATTTAACAGATTTGGAAAACAAAAATACAGAAGTAGTGGAAAATCTGGAAGAAGAGAAACAATGTGTCAACATTAAAAACAACACCAACACGGGAATTTCCTACAATCCAAAGGGCCTGACTCGAAAGACAGAATACACAGCAGTAACTTCAGGGTCACAGCTCTGCCAGAAAGAAGAGACCAGATGAGAAAACCCTGCAGGTCACAACGCAAGTCATGACACAAGACAACTACATAAACCGTCTGAATAAGACAACAAAGCTGTGACCAAGAGCTCCCAGATCCACTGCCAGAAAAACCCTGCGCTTCAAACGCCAAGACAGAGCAATGAAATCTAATGATTTCAATGATGAGCCCTCCCAAAAATGTTCAGCAAGCAATCAGAAGGTCTCTGGCCATGAACAAAGCACATTAAAATAACAAAAGTTCACTGCACAAACACAGGAAATCACAGAAAGGAATGGAACACATTCTGAACAGCTACCCCAAATGCCATCATCTGAAGTCAGCCCAATCATCAACGCAAAAGAGTGAGATATCAGAGGTAGCAGGATATTCAACTCAGAAATACCCTAAACAACCAGGAGAAGAGATGAACAATGTCTCTCATGGGACTGGCACTGCAGAAGGAGATACTGCATATGCAAGGAAAGGGAAGTTGAACGATGGAGAAGGGGTGATGAAGCCTTCCAAGTAAATCCGTGACTGAACAGTAGGGTTACGCTGTGGTGATGAGTGGAGGAGAGGATAGAAAGGGAATGAAAGGAGTGAAGGAATCTCACTGTGTATGTACTGGGGGGAAGAGGGACCTATCAGTGAAGGGAGACAAGGATCTTACAATAGGCTTGGTCTAGAGAGGAAGACTGTCCATTAAGAAGCCACCTAATCCATAAGAGGACACATGAGCAGTAATTATCTCACAAGAGAAGGAATATGCAAGTGCTTACACAGAGCTTCTAAAAGCAAGACAAAACAAACAAAAAGGGGAAGATGGGGCAAGATCCATAAAGGAAATAGTATAGAAAATGGTTAGAAAGGGGAGCTCAAGATTGATACCTCATAAGGATATAGCCCTCAAATTAGAAAATAAAATTCAGAATAGACTAAAGAAGAAAAAGGGAAATACTGAAGCAAAGCTTCATACAAACATGCTCAGTAAAAGACAATAAACTTAAGTTGGGGGGCAGGGGAGTGTGGAGAAAAGATTTTGAATTAGTCACTTAACTGAGTGTGGAACGAGGGAATAAAGTGAAGAGAGAAATGGATAACTGAATAAAAGAAAAATAAATTAACAATTTAGTTACAACTTAAGAACTAGGGAAAGGTCAGGAAACGAGAGGATGAGAAAGGGCTTCTGAGAAAAGGGTAGCATCAGAAGAGTTTAAGCAAATCTAATCCCAGGAACAAAGTCCTGACTTAAAAAGAGGAAGGGGATTTTAGTAGAAGCAATACCAAAGAAATCACAACCGTAAAATTTACTAACTTTAAACGTGAATGGACTAAACAGTTCAATAATTCAAAAATCACAGAATGGATTGGAAAACAAAATGCAACAATTTGTTCTATACAACACCCACTCCCACCCTATCGATCTATCTCAGACAGAAAGAAAATAAGAGTGAAATACAATTTACTACATATAGGTGAATCCAAAAAAGCAAGTTCAGCAAATATGTGATCAGACAAAGCAAAAACAAAAATATCAATCAAGATCAAAAAGAAAACACTATTATGCTTAAAGAAGCCACATGTTAATAAATATATACGTGCCCAATGGGACAGTATCTGAAATCATAAAGGAGAAATTAACTGCAGAAGATATAACACTGATAACAGGAGTCTTCAGTGTTCTCTCAGAGCCAGACAAATTTAACTAAGAGATCAACCGAAGAGAAAACAGAGAAGTGAACAAATTCTTGAAGAATGTAGAGATCAATAAAGACATAAAAATTGTACACATCCCTCGTTATCACAGGGCACCTTTACAAAAACAGACTGTGTACGAGGACATAAAGATATGTAGAAAGGAATATAATTCCTCAAACACATCTCTTAGAGATCATTATCACTTTGCTGCCAGTTTTTTCCTACTACAAAAAGTATTGCTTTAAGTATGCGTAAATGTTATGTGGGTACATACCCCCCCAAAAATTCTTTTAGCTGATGGAGGACACAATCAAAAGCGTACCCATCAATGCGCTAATATCTCATGAGTAAATCAGCACGTCTTCAGCAAGTAGTATCTGGCTGATAGGGCTAGCGTTCAGCAGCACCTTTTCTTGCTTAAACCTAGATCAGGAACTTGAAAAGCTCAGACCAGGGGAGGCAACAATTAGACTTTGCCCTGGATCCAGCACATTTCTCTTGTGAGAAGCACTGAAAGCGTGCAGTTCCCCAGCCTGTCTCTGAAATCTCAGAATAACACAACCATCAACATCCCAAGAAAGCAGCAAGAGGGCAAGCCAAGACCTTCTCTCAAGAAGTGAGGCAGAGCTCAGCCCTCACATCCGATCTGAAGTCAGGAAGCAGGCTAGAAGAATGGCAAACTGAAAAAGAATCCCAACATGATGAGCTGCCGTGGGGGCAGGGGTGCTCAAGACACAAACACAGGAGAAGAGAATGATACCAGACCATCCACAAGCAAAGCTTCAAAACAAGCTCACCTAGAGTTCCTGAAAGCTATGAAGATGTTAAATATACATACGTACATACACACACACACACACACTTTGAAATGACAATGCTAGAGATAAATATATGAGAGCTATCTAAGGACGAATAGGAAGAAGAATGAACAATTTGGCACAAGAGGTACAAAACCTTGACCAATCAATAATCCCACAGGGGAAAAAAAAAATTTGACATTTAATGAAATAGAGGACTAGACCAAATATTTCTGAACAAAGGACTAGAGCTGTGTAGAAAGTCTGAAGTTCAAAGACAGCAATTTGAGAAACATAAAAAAGAAAATATGAACAAGAAATCATCAAGGACTAAACAAAGATAAACTGCTTACATTCAAATAGGGAAATGATACATATGCCCCCTTAGAACTCTATCATCATCAGGGGTCAAAGAGACTCATTCTACAGAAGCCCTGGGAGTGGTTCTATTTTGTCTTGAGCATGTTAATAGAAAAATGAAAAGAGAGAGGAAGAGGAACACACCCCAGAGGAGAGAAAGGAAGGTTAAGGAAAATTATCCCATGTAAACAGGATGCGGGAGCAGACATCTGTACATGTATCTAAACACGTACCTACATATTAGGAGACAAAAATACATTTCAATCAACAAGGAAACAGGAGGGAAAGGAAAGAGAGGTGAAGGGGGAATTAGAGAGAGGAAGGGTAGGTTAAGGAAGCAAAGAAAGAAACAAGCATGTACATAGTGCCTCCTGTGCCAAGCAGCATGCTAAGCACTTTACAAACATCTCATCTGATACTTACAACAACCCTGGGAGACAGAGTAGATTAAGGGAGAGAACAGTCCTACGCAAAACAAATTCTAAGGATGTACAAAAATATTCATATATTCATATCTTTTTTTTTAAAACGGCAATGAATAGCAACCTAAGACACTGTCCATAAATTAGAGAATGGCTGAACAAGTCAAAGTATTTAAATGTGATAAATAATGAAGAGGATGGTTTCAGAGAAACACGAAAAGACTCACATGAACTGATGCAGAGTGAAGTAAACAGGACCAGGAGAACAAATTATACAATGACTCTAAAACACCTACAAGAATTACCTCAGAGAAAAACAGCTTGGGCAGGAACTCAATGAGAATTCCTGGAAAAGATAAAGCAAGGGTTTCTTTAACAATGTTTTTATAAACAAAACCAGAGAACTTGAGGGAAAAAAATTGGAACAAGTGGTACAAAACTTTGTCCAAGCAACAAACATTCTGAAAATTCAAACGGATCAAATAGAAGCCAATGACCTCATGAGGCAACAATATTAAATAAAACAGTCAAAATACTTAAAAAAAAAATAGAAGGCAAAACCGAAATGACCTAGAAAACAGATCAAGTAGAAAAAATTTAAGAATCACTGGCCTATCTGAACGCCATAATGAAAAATAAAGTCTCGATATCCTATTTCAAGAAATCTTAAGAGAAAACGCCTCAGAATTCTTAGAACCAGAGGGCAAAATGGAAACAAACAAACAAACAAACAAAAAACCTCATCAGTCACCTCCTGAAAGAAGCCTCGATGATAACTCCCAGGAACATCACAGCCAAAATTCAGAGCTTCCAGATCAAAGAAAAAACAATGCAAGAAGCCAGAAAGAAAGAATTCAAGTACCAAGGAGATACAGTCAGGTTCTCACATACAATTTAGTAACCATTACTATGTAAAGAGTGGAGAACTTGGAATACAATATTCCAGAAAGCAAAGAGTATCAGTTTGTGGTCAAGAATATCTTACCAGCAAAACTGAATATAATGCTACAGGCAGGAAACAGGCCTTAAATGAAATAGAGAAGTTCCAAGCATTCCTGATAAAACTATTAGAGCTGCAGAGAAACTTTGAAATGGAAACACAGGAGTGAAGAGAAACACAGAAAGATAAACGCGATTAAACAATGATAAACAGCTAAGTAAGGATAAACAGCTTACATGCAAATACGAGATGACACAAGTGTCCCTTCTTAACCCCATCATCATCAGGGGTCACAGAGGGATTCCAATTAGACATGGTCTAGGAGTGGTTCTGCTATGTCTTGATGATCTTAAGAAAAGAACGGAAAGAGGGGAAGAGGAATGGGGGAGGGGGGGTAGAGAGGAAGGAAGGTTAGGGAAAAGCTAACACATAAGCACATAATCAGGATGTACAAGTAGACATCTATACAAACAAGAAAGAGAGACAAATGGCTGATGCTTGAATCACAGTCTCATCTGAACTGAACAGAAGAAAATGCACACACAACATTCAGAGGAACAGAAATACATTTCACACACTGGGGAACATGAAGAAAAGGGGAGAAAGTAGGAGAAAGAATTAGAGGAAAGGTAGATCCAGGGCAGGAAACGTGGGCAGCTGGGTGGGTCAATGTACAGAGTGCAGGGCCTGGAGTCAGGAAGATTCTTCTTCCCAAGTTCAAATATGGCTTCACACACTTATTAGCTGTATGATCCTGGGCAAGTCATTTAACCCTGTTTGCTTCAGTCTCCTCATCTGTAAAATGAGCTGGAGTCACGAAGAGTCGGACGTAACTAAAAAATGACTGAATAACAACAACAATGATCAGACCTGCTACCCATCTCCTAATAGTGGTGAATGGCTCAGAATGCAGAACCACAACTCTTTGGATGTGGCCAACTCTGAATTTGTTTTGAATGACTTTACAGGTTTGTAATGGGTTTTGCTTTTCTTGTGTTATGAATTGTAAAGGGTGAAAAGACAGATCTGGGCTGAATAAAATAATCAAAGTTGGAGGGATTGTAGAAAGGGAGGTGCAGTGACAGACTAGTGCATGAAACTCTACTGTGGTCCAACAATCTGGAAAGCCATTTGGATTAATGCTAAGAAAGCAACTAAGATGTACAAACTTTTAGGTCAATGATTAAAAAAAAATACAAAATATTTGTAGCAACACTTGTAGGAAAAAACTGAGCTAAACCAGCTGAGTTAGGTAAATGTAACAATGTTATTGTTCAATTACAAACAATGAATATAATAAATACAAATACTATATAATAAACATAAAGTAATAAAATATAATAAACAATAAAGCAAAGTATGGGAAGACTTATATGAACTGATGCAAAGTAGGCAGAGCCTAGGAAACAACATACACAACATCTATAACAATAAAGATGGAAAGAACAAGAATGAAGTGTAATTATAGCTCACTTCTACAAACTCAAGAGATGACTACCAAATTTTTGGTGTAAGCATTTATACCTCTGAAATTGGCAAATGCTACAAACCAGGGCCCGATTTACCATTTTGTTGATTGTCTAGACTTAAAAAAAGTGATGGAGAAAATGTTAATAATATAGGTTGAACTTAAAAGTTTAGTGTGTATACAGTTTTTGGGAGGGAGGAAGTTCGCTATTCAACATTTATCAGCACACTCATGATGATAATCATCAAATTTAGTCCTAAAGAAGAAATAGGAGATACTTCCTCTTATCTACAAAGCTGCAGGCTTATGGAGGTGTGGAATGCTACATATACTGTTATGCTTGGCTGACGTGCTGGTTAATTGTGTTGAATATTTTTGTCATTGTTAGGAATGGCTCTTTAGGAGAGGAGGGATAAGGATATACGGAGAAATGTAGATGATGCAAAAAAAGAAGAAACTACTTCAAAAAAAAAGATTTAAAGGGGAGGAAGGGAAGAATCCTACCAACCTAATAACATAACAGATTATATTACCTGGAGGCAGGGATGCTTTCATTAAACAAAGTGCTATTAAAGAGGCTAACTTAATTTCATATAATAAAGGGACACAATTTTTGTCATGTTGTTTGCAGGATTTTTACAGTTTATCAGCTCTTAGCAAATAGTTTAAACTTTCCTCAAATCACATTAGACCCTATGAGACGGATTACTTCCTCATCTTACTTCTGGTTCAAAACAAAGTACTGGATGGAATCAAATCTATACTCGGAAAAATACAGGAATGCATATCTTTCCACTATCATAAGTTAAGGAGGATCTGACCAAGTGTCTAATTAAAAATAGCATGAAATAATATATAAATTTAAAAAACCAAAGTGGACAGTCAAAAATTTCAAGTTTTCCTAGATCAACTTCCAAGTTCCTCCTGTCAATTTCCAAGTTTATCAAGTCAAGCAAAACTGCTAGCTGCCTCTATCCTGCATTCCTCTAGGTCACCCTGGTGGTAGCAGAACTGAACAGGCCTCATGACAGCATTTTCAGTGCTTCATTCTAGTAAACAACATGCTCCAAACATCATCACTTCCCACATCACACAAACATTTCTGGATGCTGAGCACGTTCTTTCCTACCTATTTGGCTATGTTAATATGCCCTGTGTCCCTAGCATCTAGCAGAGTGTATAAGTCTACAATAAATGTCTGTTGTTGGTAGTGCTGACAGAGTAATTCTCAGCTCTTAGAAAAGTGGAAAGGGTCTTACAGCTTCTCCTACAGTTCTTCCTCTTGCTCCATCCAGAATGGGATCCCAGAGAGGTGATTACTGGCCTCTGCTTGATGACCCTGGGTTCAAATACCATCTCTAAATAGGACTCCCCACACCTACACATCCAGACCTAGTGCCTTTCCTGAGCTCCAGTTCCACATCAGCAACTGCCTAATTAACATTTTGAAATGGGTGTATCTCAAATGCATTAAGTTCAAAACAGAACCCACTCTCTTTCTCGTCTCCATCACCCCCCCAACCCCGACCATCCTAGGCACTCACGTCGTGACCTCAGCATCATCTTCAATTTCTCTGTCTCACCACCTATATCCAGTCAATCGCCAAGTCTTGATTCTACCTCCCTAACATCCTTACATCCACTCAGAAGAGGCCCAACTTGAGGGGCCGTTAGTTCTTGCATGACCACTGCAGTGGACTTGACTTGGTTTCCCTGCCTGTAGCTTTTCTCTTTTCCAATCCAAAGAGAGATCACTGAAAAACACAGGTATGACTCCCTTGTTCCCTAAGCTCCAGCAGCTCCCTACTGCCTGTAGGATCAAAATGAAACTCCACTGTGTGGTCCATACAGCCCTCCGTAACCTGTATCAAGCCTAAGTGGCAGTTTCATTACCTATTAGTTCTCTTCACCCACTCTGGCCCAGCCAAGCTAGTCTCCTTGTTACTCCTCACATGCCTACCATCTATCCTTTCCTCACCTCCACCTTTAAGAATTTGTTTTCCTATGAGGCTCAGCTCAAATGCCACCTACTATATGAGGCCTCTCCTGATCTCTTTCAATCACCAGTACCACCTTCCCCTACTTACCATGTGATTAACTTACAAAGGGAATCTAAAAGTCTCAAGCTTTAAATAGCTTAACACAGCACTGAAGTCTTTTGGAATGCCCTGCATGTACTCATAAGTGCGTATGTTATTCTCCCCCACCCCCATCTGGGGCCGTTTTCATTTCCGACTTTATACCCAGTGTCTGGCATATAGTAGGTGATTAATAAATGCTTGTTGGATGTGAATTCCATAGCGGTAAACCACAAACTGGTAAAAAGGCCCTCCCCTAAACTCCACAGCCATGCATACAGCCTGGAGAGGCCAAAGATACCAGGGTCCAACACCAACCAAGCACGTTCGGTGGTGACAAAGAGACCGAAACGACGCAGCAGTTCATCAACTAACGATCGGGAACAGAACGGCATTCCCTTAGGAAATACACATTAAGGAACGATAAATGGGAAGGGGACAGAAGCATGGAAAGGCAAAATGTGATGTGGAGAGAAGGAAGTAAAACCAGGAAAATAATACACACTCTGATTACAACAAGAGAAATGCTCAGACCCACCCCCCAAAAGGGAGCCCAGTAATCATAATGTCCAAGCTTAGCCCTGACGAAGACACGAGAAAACGCGCTGCCCGCTCTCCTTTGCGAAGTGGGTGTCGATGGGTGAAGAGCCCTGCGCACGTGGTCAGACTTGGCTGACGCATCTGCCAATCTTGTTAAGCTGCTTTTTAATTTTTCATTTAATTCTTTGTTTCAAAAGATCGTTAACTGGGGCAGGTGAGGGGAAAAGGATACACTTGGAAATCAAAGTGATTTTTAAAATACACTATATTTTTCAAAACTAAAACAAAAAAGTTCCTACTCCTGCTGTATTGAAACCTAGTCCTCCTACTGTACTGAAACTTGGTCCTAATTCTGGTATCTGAGGATAAGCAAAACAATCCTGAACCTTCTTACCCATGATGCCACCTCATGTACTGAAGCCTGACATCTTGTCTTCTCTAAACATGCCTTCAAGTGATGCTAACACATGTTTTCAATGAAAAATTGGTCCTGCCAACGTTATAAAATTGAACGGCCAGGTTCTTCATTTATGCTATTGGAATTCAGAAGATGGTTCCTTATTTACTCTTTCCTTCCAAGCCACAGTATGATTCTACCAGGAGCTAGAATAATGCAAAAAAGTAATTTAATTTAGATATTTCTACTGCTCTCCCTGAAAGAACAGAAGCTGGGACAGTTCTTCCACCTCTACTGCCAGAAGTCAGGAAATATGCTGGGGGGACTGGGGGAGTGGTCACTGAATTGTACTATGGATCCTATGTCTGAGCGTCACTGACCCTTTACATTCTACATCACCTGTGAAATGGTCAGGACCTTACAGGATTTCTATCACAAAAAGACGGGCAGAATACATGACACTGGTCAGGAGAAGAGTGTAGACGATCCCTATGGGCTCGGGTCTCATCTGCCTCTCCAAGAGCAGGCATTCAGATCAGGCACAAAGGGAGCTCATATACCCAGTGATTCCCATATTAAAATGGAAACAATGAATTTTAATCTATGGAATTTAATGCCTCAATCACCCTGGCTGGAATGTACCTACTTCCTTCCTTATGTGGAAAGAAAGATATTTACCCTTTTGTATCATTCCAAAGAACTCAATTAAGATAACAGATAGGACACTTGAGTATTATAATGCTCAAACGAGATAAGTCAAGGACAAACCACACTGGTCAGCAGAGAGCTAGCTACCAGGGTGCCCTTCTTTTGGCAACCATTCAAAAACAACAACAATATAAGATCAGGATTGAGAAGTAAGCTCACTGTCATTTGGATTTCTACCATTAGAACAGAACTTGTAATCAGCAGCAACACCATTCACTGTGCAAGTTCACAACATAGCAAAAATGCGAATTCACCAAGTTCTGTGCAATGGAAAGGAGGTGAAATGACTGCTGGAGGAACAATGAAGCTTCCAGATGCTTTGGGCCTATTTGCTTCAGGTGCTGCTCAAATGTTACAATGTGAAAATGGATTCCTAGAACACAAAAGAAAACTGCCCGAGTGCTCAAAGATACACAGAAAGGGGCTGATGGTGAGGGACAGAATTGGCTTTGCTTAGCATTCAACCAACCCAAGGCCATTTGGTTTCCAATCAAACAGCAGGACTTTTCTTCAATAACAACATGCTTTATTCCATCTGCCTTTATCCAAAACCTCATTTAATCTCCTCATCTCCTAAAATCCAAATTATGCAAAATACAGCTGTTGTAGGATCTAAACCAGGTACATACCTTGCAAATTTGTGCTGACTTAGCACAAGCACATTCCCTCTTATTTCTGCTACGATTTTGCTTTTATCCTCAGGACGACCATGCTCCAATACATGCTGGATTACATAGTTTCCATACTGGTCCTGTTGACATGACAAAGAGAAGAGACAAGCTTACATTCAAACTGGCTTCCACAGTTCCACACAATCACTTTATGTCTGATCAACATCATTTCCCCTGAAGCACTGAGATGGTTCTGTTGAATAACAAACAAAACTCAAAATGTCCAATGTGTTGGACTCATTCCCCCTTACAAATCTGGTCCACGTTGCTAGTACCAGAGAATGCTGGCATGAGCTAAAAACACACTACTTTGTGGTTTCCTTAGCAAATCGATTTGGTATCAGACCTTGCTCACATAAGACCTTGAAAATGCCTGATAGCTTGCACTGGGTCAACGGGTGGGGGTGCAAGGATGGAATGGGGCTGGAGAAAATGTGTCCTTTACGTTTCTAAGGCATTAGTTTGATGTTCTGGAGTGGAAAAAAAAGTCATAATTCCACAGAATATTCACGAAGAAGTGGTGTTTTAGACCTAGGCATATTTAAAACATGCAATCTATATATGTCTTCATTCAGACTCTTCCCTTACTTCCCAGCATTAAAAACTAAAGGGCTACTTTAACTTTTTTTAAAATTCAGATGGATATACTTCTTTTCATGAATATGCTCTAGATGATAAGTAAAGCCAGTCTGGCCTTCAGATGAAGCTCTATAAACATACAAAACCTAGCACAACTGGCAAGGAAGGTCCTTTAAAAAAAAATCTGTCATTGTAGCGAGAGAAGCAGGGGCCGCGTCTCACAGCAGTTAGCAGCAGCGAGGTCTCACAGCTCCCGCTCCAGAGCTCTCTCTACAATATGGTCATGTGGGGGCAGCTAGGTGGCGCAGTGGATAGAGCACCGGCCCTGGAGTCAGGAGGACCTGAGTTCAAATCGGACTCAGACCATTGCCTAACAAAATACAAAAAAAAAAACAAAAAAAAACAGCAACAACAACAACAACAAAACTACAATATGGTCATGTGTTCCCCAAGGTCAAAGAGCTGTGTAATGGCACAGCTGGAATAAGAAGTTAGGATTGTAGTGAACCACTCCATCGCCAGGCCACCCCATTCTTAAACGAGGGGCAGCTGGCTTTCGCTGATGTTAGGCAGGGACAAGTTCACGTTTCTGAAGTCAAAGCTGGGCCTGATTCTGGCAGTCTTGTTGCCTTTTCTGGGTTCTCTTCTACCTGGACGAGCTGCTCCGTATGCTGGTGAAGCTCCTCTAAAATGGGAAGCGTCTGTTCTGGAAGACAGTGCTCCAGGATCCTCTGAATGACTCGACAGCCATAAGGATGTGTAGACAGTGCAAACACCTGGCAAAGAGAACCACCCCCCAGCAAAATAAAAATAAATAAAATGAGCAGGTGCATTTCAATTCAACAATCCCGTCTCCTATGTTCTGAGCTCCAGATATAGTAACAACTCACACATGGAGACAGGGCTTTGAAGTCACAGCCAAGTGCATTCCCCTAGCAAACAGGTTGTTCTATGAGGTAGTACATGAATACTCCTACTTTAGAGATGAGGGAATGTGGGGTAGAGAGGGGCTGGATGACAGGTCCGGGGATCTGGGCACCTTTGTACTCCCTGGGAACTTCCACACACTACTACCAACATATTACAACTAAGGCAACCTTCCTCCCCCACTCCTCAGAGCCTTCAAGAGGGCTTCATTTTCATATTCCTTTTGCCAAGACACATTCCAAACCCATAAGCAATGAGAGAGGAAGAAAGGAAATATGTTTTGTGTTTTATCATGCAGGCTTTTTGTTTTTTTGAGAGACAAGGAATAAAAAGAAGCTTTCCTACAGCCCAACAGAAGGTAGATTTCTGGTCACCTGAGCAGGAGAAATTTTACATCAAGATTTTTGTCAGGATAAATGACTGACTGCAGGCAAATTCAGCATGAAGACTCTCCAAGTCATCCACCCTGATCAGGAAAACAAGTACTCCAGCCTGAGAACCAATTTTAAGAGCTGCATCTTGACGTGTAGATAAAGGGGAGAGGTCAGAATCTGATCACTCTTGTGTAGACACTAAACCACAGCCACCATTAACATGGTGCAAGCCATTTCTACTGGCCCACGTGGCCCAGCACCACAGTGGGCTTGGTCTAACAACCTGGGAAGCTGATCGATGGCACAGAATCTTAGCGCAGGCAGCCAGGGATAGGCTGCAGATGGGAAGCTTTGCCATGGATGTAGGCAAGAGGACAGTACATAAGGACCTAGGGAAGTAGTTCAATGAGCTCAGAAGAGCCAAATGTGAGAGGCTACATCAGGGCCTGCAGCCAAATCAAAATCAGAAATTCCTACAAGGTCCTGGTTCCAGGCTGTAAGAGTATGGTGTCAAGTGACAGGGAGTCAAGATAGGCAAAGAATATAGATCCTAGGACCAGAGACTGAGAGCTGAAAGAGACCTCATTTCCAGACAAGGAAACTAAAGGAAACTAAGGCACAGAGGTTAAGTGACTTGCCTGGGCTCACACAGCCCACAGCATGTAAGACAGGACCCGAGAATCTTCCAAGCTCCCTGACTCCAACATGAATGTCTTTCATTCCTCTCTATTCCTGGCAGAATTCTACAGCCTTATGTCAACTGGCCTCATTCTAGTGGCTGATTTAACACACACCCTCTGCCCCAAGCAGGAGGTCCCCTTGTCCACTTGCAGCAGCAGACGTCCCCCAGGGTGCTGCTACTTTGATTGGCCTACACAAAAAACACATGGCAGTAGAAACCATTCCTTCTTCCACAAAGGTGACTGAACACCTAGAGCCAGAGAGTTGTGGGACACAAAGCTATAAACTGGCTCACAGGTGTGCTCTCCTCGTCATACACCTCCTTCTTCCCTACCACGTACTCAAAGCAACCCTACAGCATTTAGGAATTGGGAATTCCATTCCAGGTATTCATCCTGTCCACTGACCAATACTGGAGACAATGTGTCCAACACGTACAGAGTCATGGGAAACAACCATATGAAGAACTAGGGACAAGAGGAAAACATGGTGAATACAAATAGCCCCAGGGCAGGGCTGGGGAACCTGCAGCCTTGAGGCACCAGGTCCTTAAGCGCAGCCCTTTGAATCCAAACTTCATGCACAAATCCTTTTAATTTGTTCCCCACTCCTGAGATAACATATTTTGTTATCATTTAGTCATTTTCAGTCACATCTGACTCTTTGTGACCCCATTTGAGGTTTTCTTGGCAAAGACACTGCAGTGGTTTGCCATTTCCTTTCTCCGGTCCATTTTACAGATGAGGAAACTGAGGCAAACAGTTAAGTAACTTGTCCAGGGTCACACAGCTAGTACATGTCTGATGCCAGATCTGAACTCATGAAGATGAGTCTTCCTGACTCCAGCTCCAGCACTCTATCTACTGCATCATCTAAAGAAATGCCCAAGTTATTCTGAGAAAAATATTTATCTCCAGAACAAGTAAAAATATGGATGAGTGGGTGATATACTCCACCTTGGTCCTGGTCCCCATACTCAGTCCTCACTGGTGACCACCATGACAAGTTTGGAAATACAGAAGTATGTGCCCCCTTTGGAGGACACTGAGTGTAACAGAGCACCCTGAGAAAGCAACTGACCTCCTGACAGTTCCAGGTTGAAAGGCTGTGTGGGAATTGAGGAAAGAATTTACTTTTCTTGCAGCCAGCTCTCTTCACCACAGCATGCTGCTATGTCCTTGTGACCTTGCCCCTTGAGACCCTTAGCTGGGCTGAAAAGAAGGGACTGGATCATTCATCCTGGGTCCATCTGGGCTCTTACTCTGCCACGCCCTGAGACGAGGTTACTTTACAGGGGAGACGTAAGACAGGGAAAGGGACAAGTGAACTTCAGGGGTAGCTCTTGAGTTTGATGCTATGTTTAATAAACCCTAAGAGGGCATCCATCAGTTCTGCTCTTGATAGCTCTTCCTAAGCTGCCTGTTATAAAGTCTATCAAATGACAGACCAGAGCCAACCTGCTCCACCAGAATGCTGGGCCAACACGCAGAAGCTGCTACGATACTCAACAAAGAAAAGCTGATTTGGTGAGAACCAGCATGTTGTCATCACTGGTATTTTCCACACAAAATGAGGCAGCAAAAGTGGCCCAGCGCTCTTACCAGAGGCCTCAAAGTTTGTGAGCAGGGAGTGCTTGGTTGCCTCTTGAGCACAGCATAGCTTGGAGAGGGTAGTTTGCTCAAAGGCAGGGAACTGGGGGAGAGGAGGAGGAACTACTTTGGGACAAAGCAGAACTTCCAAGACTACGGGTAAAATAAGAGTTTTGACTGGGCAATGAGCACAGCAAAATCCATGGCCAAAACAGAAAACTTCTCAGGGGTGCCCATTAGGTCACTTGTTTTGACAATGAAGACACACAGCTGTGCTTATAACAAGCCATTCTCTTCGGGCAGGGTAATCAGAGGGCCCTTAAGTTTCTAATTTCAGTTAAAGCATGGCCGAGGTACTGCTCCACGGAGGTATTCCTGAATTTCTTAAAATCCTGAATAGCCACTGATGACAATTACTTGTCTCATTGCTAGTAGAGGAAGAAAGGCCAGAAATATGACAAGACAGCATAGGCCCATACAATCCTGTTGTTCGGAGCTGAGTAGAAGACCAAAGTGGGGCAGGCCATGGGGCTAGCTTTCTCAGGGATTTGGGAGGGAAGGGCAGCCAGGAAGCACAGATAGATGTCAGGAGCATGCTGCTACAAAACAGTATCAGGAACCCAGGAGGGAGGTCAATGAGCCAGAGAAGGAGAATATGATAGTGGAGAGAAGAGTCAAAATGAGAAATTCCTAAGATTCACAGGGAGTGGAGAGAGAAGTCATTAAGAGGCGGAATCCAGGTTCAGTGCTGGTTAACAAATGAAGAATGAAGAACTGAACCACCAGACAAAAAGTATGTGTCCAAGCCATTTCCAACAACAAACTAGACATCTCTCATGGGCATACGTGAATTTTTGCCTAAAGATCTATCAATCACAACTTTTATTATGTTTATTATTAAATAATTATAATTAATAATAATCAACTACAACTAATATTTAATATATTTATATTGTTATATTTATCCTCTTATATTACATATGATTTATATGTAATTATATATAAAATAACAGTTCCATAATAGTTATTTAATTATTAACATATCATGTTCCATCTACAAGGCAACAAATTGATTCCAATTCATGAGTGAGAATATTCCCTGTGCTGCAGCTCCCACAGTTAAACACCACTTTATGAAGAAGTGGACACAGTTACATGAAGCAAATCTGATCCACTAACCAAGCCGAAACACTTGACTACAACCACATCCCTCCACACACCCACAGCCATGGCTGCCAGCATTCAGTTTGTGTTCAGTCGTATCATAACAAACACTTGCGAAAAAGTAATCTGGATGGGAGTAATTTTTTTTTTAAACTTAAATTTCTTAAATATTATTACATTTCCAGAATCCAATGGATTAAAAAAAACAATACAAGTAAGGGAGTTTCATTGTAGTATGACCTTTTTAAAGCATTAAAACAGATTTTTCTAAAATAATTCTTTGTCACCTTCACATAGTGAGAAGTACCATACAATATGTGAATGTTACAACTGATATAGACAGCCTGAAGACGTTCAGGAAGTCAGGAAGGCCCGAACATTGGCCTGACGTTACAAAACAAAAACAATCAAATAAAAAACTCATGGGGGCAGCCAGGGGGCACCGGCCCTGGATTGAGGAGGACCCGAGTTCAAATGCGACCTCAGACAAATAACACTTACTAGCTGTGTGACCCTGGGCAAGTCACTTAACCCACTGCCTAACAAAATAAAATAAAATAAAATAAAATATAAAATAAAACCTTATGAACAAGAATGGCTAAGGTTGGTAGTGCCTGGATAAGTAGGGGTCTGCACAGGGAAGAAGCTTCCCCAAACTGACACTATCTGACCCAAAAGAAAATCACAATACACACACAGATGGCCTGCCCCAAAAACTGTTGAAAAAATTTCACTGTGAGGATTGTTTCCATATAGGCACACAGTTGTTTGTTTAATGGTACCTTTTCTATGGGGTACAGATAAAATTTCAAACAACTACTTTTAAAATATGAATAATAAAAAGTTATATTTGGAAAAGCAATTTCTAGTTGACCATGAGGATCAATGCAATAAGAAGAAGAAGAATGACTAACATTTATATAGCAATTACTCTGTGCCAGGCACTGTGCTAAGTACTTTATTTCATTTGATCCTCACAACATCCCCGCAAAGTAGATTCTATTATTATCCACATTTTAGAGATGAGGAAACTGAGGCAGGCAAGAGGTTAAAAAATAACCTGCCTTGGGTCACACAGCTGAGGCTGGATTTGAACTCAGGTCCTCCTGACTAGCCCGGCACACTATCCACTGTACCACACATGAGAGGGCTAGAACGTACTATGCTTCAAAGCATACTGACATATTTTGTTGGAATTCCCACTTTCCATCTCAAGTGTAACAAAACCCACAAACAAGCCTCCTAGTTTAACTGATTTCTCTTCTGTCACTTACCTGCCCCTTAAATGCATCAATGATAAATTGTAGGGACTGAGGCTGCACACATTCGATACACTTCTGAACCACATGATTACCATTCTGGTCTTTCACACATTTCAGGACATGGCCATCTAACTCCCGTACCATCTCATTCTATTGGAGAGAAAGAGAAAGAGAGCACCACCAGAATCACAGCTGGAAAATAACTACACAATATCTTAACACAGACAAACATCAATAAATGGTGGTATCAAACCAATAAACACAAAAAATTATGACATCAGACACGAAACACTGCAAATCAGTCACAAAAAAACCCAAGTGATGGAATGCTTTACAAGCTAAAGTGCTCTCATCTAATCTGATAATGACAGCTTAGGTATTAATGATTAATCCTATTATACAGATGAGAAAACAGAGGCCCAGCCAAGGAAAGAACTTGCCCCCAGTTTGATAACTAACTAATGGTAATCAAGGGGCTCAAACTTCAGGCTTCTGATTCCAAATCCAATCTTCTTTCTATGCTGTTGGATGCTTCCCTCCCCACTACTGTAGCTTAAAAGCAGTAAATGTCATTAAATTTTTCCCTTACTGAGCCTGACAATTGTAATTCACGAGAACAAGGAAGGTGAAAATCACCGTAAGATGCTCCAACTGAAGAACAACTATTAAGATCAGGGCCAGAGCGGTAAAAGCTTGGGGTGTCCCTGGAAGGCTTCCTGGCATAACAACACACCAGGACAGAAGCAGCATCTCTTCCAGAAATAAACCAGAGGAAGGCAGTTGGAATTGTAGTGCACATTTAAAAAACAGGCACAGAACGTAGAAAAAACCCAAAGTGCATACTCTTCAGAGAAACGTGCTAAGGGGGTGGAAGAGGCTAGAAGTGGATGGATCAGAAATGTCACCCCTGAACTGTATCTTTACGATGACTCCACTGTAATTCCCTACCAGGCAACTTTGGAGCAGGAGAGTGTTTAGGAAGGGCTTTGACTTGTGTAAGATAAAAGTACAAGACCAAAAATGAAGAGATCAGAGTGAATGTGAGATGAAAAGCACAAAAAACATCTAATGGGCAAACAAAAAATAAACTATCCAACAGGAAACCAGGTAAAATTTCACACATTTATGGAACAGGAGAGCAAGATTAAACAAACTGTCTCCCAAAACAACAACAACAAAAAACTATTAACTATACACAGGAAATTGTAATGAGTTCTGAAAGTTTCAATATCAAAAACTTGGGGAAGTTGAGAGTGAAGAAAGATAGAGGCCAAATTTCATTTTTGGTTTTATAATCTCAGCAACTAGCATGACTCCTTATACCTAAATAGTTAATAACAGTTAATAAATGCTTACTAAATTGAACTGAAATTTAAGAAATTAAATGTGCAAGCTCACATGCTAAAGACTTAGGATAGATCAACATTAGAAGGATATTGTGAAAATCTCCTGAAATTCCACCACTTAAAAGTAACTGCCAACTAATAAAACCATCTGTTACACTGAACAGATTTATGCTGATTCCTAGCTCATAGATCTAGAACTGGAACAGTCTTCAGAGGCCACCTGGTCTAATCCCCACATTTCAAAGATGAGGAAACCCAAATCCAGGGAGGATAAGTAACAAGATTGGAAAACTCATTAAATTAAGATACTTGATGGACTGTGAATTTACAATTCTATGGTTTATATCTGCCATGCACAAAAGCCAAATGCCAACAGCCACAAGCACAAAAGACAAAGTGTGAAAGAAAACAGGAGACGAATTCACACAGTTGATTATGCATTACACACAAGACTGTACATCAAACATCAAGAAAAAAGTTAAAGTGGAAACTTACAATTACCTGCTGGTCTGGGGGAATAAATTCCAGGGCTTTCTGGATGACCCGACAGCCGTACATCTGCAGAGCCAAGGACAAGACGTGCCCGCGGATCCTTTCTGCCAAAGCCAGCTTCTGTTCGAGGCTGCCAAACTGGAAAGCAAGCACAAGAACCAGGCTTACTATTGGGAACAAAGCTCAAAATAAAAAAACAAAAACAAACAAAAGGGGGGGGGAGAACAACACCACACTTCCTAGAGGTCCATTCACTAGGCTTTTACCAATGGATCTTCTACCTTTAATTAAATTTTATTAAAATAAACAAGTTTTTGCTTTAATCAAGGCTAGAAACTAAAAGAGATAGCTTTTAAAGCCAACGAGCTTAATTACTTCCATGACTTTAGAAGAAATCATCATCATCATCATCATCATCATCATGATGTATATTTATATGTCCCTAAAATGCTGACATGTCTACAATACATTATTTCATGTGGTCTCTTATAAGCTATGAGGTAGGTACTATAGGAATTTTTTTTTCAACTCCAAGTGTGGAAACTCCTTGCACCAGGGTAACCTGGCAACTTAAATATAACTTAATCACTTTTGACAGTTATTTGGGGAAGTGACTTACAAATGGTCACAAAGCCAGTACATATCAAGATGAAGCCCTGATTCCTCCAAAGATGGCCTGCTAGCTGGTATGCCCTGCTGCTTCTCTGCTAAAGGTATTAGTAACTCCTTTTTACAAATGAGGAAACTGAGTGAATTTCCCATAGTTATACAGCTAACTAAACACAGGAGCTCATCTTTCCTAAATTCAGCTCTTATAGTGTACCACACTCAGAAGGATAAGCCTATTTAATGCTCACAGCTATTTAGTCAAAGATTATTATTAAGGTCAAGGACAGCAGGGATGGGTACCTTTCCAATTTTGTCTTAAGTTAGAGCTTACTTTTCCGGTTTTGTTAGTTTCAAGTAGGTAACCAATTCAATTATATATTTAAACAGCATAGGGTAGGCTATGTGTGCCAGGCACCATGCTAAGTGATGGGGATACAAATAGGGGCAAAAGGCAGTCCTTTCCCGGGGTGGGGGGTGGGGGTGTGTGAAAGGGTAGAGGAGGTACCTGGAAAGGGGCATGATAAAGAAGTCCAGAGGAGTGAAGCAGGGCGGGAAAGGAAGAGATGGCTAGCCTAGGTCCTTCTTATAAGGAGGTTCTAAGAGATGCTCTCTACCCTCCAATCAGAGGGAGGGTGGGACCCAGAGCAGAGGGCAATGACTAGGTATGAATTATCCAAGACAGTGAATTCTTTGTTCATGAAATACTTCGACTGATCTATGATCTCAATCTATCTAAACATTGACATCTATTCATTCAAAATAAGCTTTAAAACACTCAAAAGTGAAATACAAATTATGCCCTTCTCCAAATGAAATAAAGGGTAGAACAAAAGCGACCAACAAGAAGATGGGCGAATCCTGGCTCACCCCAGACAACCCTGACAGCTCTCTTCTCTCCAGTCCCACAATATCTATTTGTCCCATTTATTGGCACTAATTAACTTCATCATGGACTTACCTTGTCTCTTAAACAATATTACACTACTTTAACTTTCTCACAGGAAAGACCACATCAGACAATCCGACTCATGGCAATTAGCACCTCACATTGAGCTGAACTGCAAAGTTTCAGAGGCTGTGAATGTCTTTCTTTCTGGCTATCAAGACAGCCCTCTGGCAACCATGCCATTCTTTATTAAAAGTCATGCTAGCCTCAGTTTACACATAAGGAAACGGATACTTAAAGAAGTTGGACGAATCTCCTTTGCTGAATAATTACCTTGATTAAATACTTGAATTGGTCCCTTTGAGAAAGGTAAGAGAATCAGCATCCTTAGGA
This sequence comes from Phascolarctos cinereus, assembly GCF_003287225.1. NCBI lineage: Eukaryota > Metazoa > Chordata > Mammalia > Diprotodontia > Phascolarctidae > Phascolarctos > Phascolarctos cinereus. Next base: position 368,483,730 of record NW_027556098.1, on the reverse strand, counting down.
CCCTTTTAAAACAAAACATACCTCAACCTGTTCAGAAGGCTTTAGCTAGACTTATGGGAATAATGTATAAAGAACACTTTCAGAACAGTGATTCTTTTGTTAGTGCCTAGGTTTGATTTTTTTTTTTTAATTCACATGGGACATTTGGTCATTTCATTTTTTTATTTAATTTTTACTTTCAGTTCCAAATTTTTTCCCCTTCCTGCACCCCATACTCAACCCAATGAGAAGGCAAGAAATACAATACCAGTTATGCATATTAAGTCATGCAAAACATATTTTCTTATTAGCCATGTTCTGAGGAAAAAGAAAGAGAACATATATACTTCAATCTGCACTCAGATGCCATCAGTTCTCTATCTAGCAGTAGACAGCATTTTACATCATGAGTTCTTGGAAACTGTGGTACATCATTGCACTGATCAGTTTACTAAGTCTGTCACAGCTGATTATCTTTACAATACTGCTGTTGCTGTCTAAGTATGTCTTCTGTTCTACTCACTTTATGTCAGCTTACACAAATCTTCCCAGTTTTTCTAAAAGCATCCCACATTCATCATTTCTTACAGCACAACAGTACTCCATTACATTTATTACACCATAACTAGATTCAGTCATTCTCCAATGGATGGGCATCTCCTTGATCTCCTTCCCACAAAAAGAGCTGCTATAAATATTTTTGTACATATAGGCTCCTTTCTTTTTTCTTTGATATCCTGGGTACACAGACCTAATAGTGGTATTGATGGGTCAACAGGTATACACAGTTTTATAGTTCTTTTCCAAACTGCTCTCCAGAATGTTTGAACTAGTTCACAACTCGAACAGTGCATTAGTGTACCTGTTTTCCTACAGTCTCCCCAGCATGTTGATTTTTTCCTGTCATGTTAGCCAATCAGATGAGGATAAAGCAGTACCCCAGGCTTGTTTTAATTTGTATTTCTCTATCAGTGATTTAGAATATTTTTATATCACTATTTAGTGCCCACTTCTAAAGGTAGTCTCTGCCACATTTAAAAAGAGAGTTGCGTGCCGATTATCTGTGTGAGCATTTTAACAGTATGGAAGAGAAACATTTAACTTTTGGCAATAAACTCATCAATAGGAAGTGTGGAAGGGAGACAAAAGACAAATCAAAATGGAACATTGTGTGAAAAAGTTCACCTAAAAAATCTTTTGTGCCATCAGAGACTTAGAACAACGAACACAACAAAGCAGAGACCAGGACTTACTTCAAAGAACTTCTGAATAACATAGTTTCCAAAGACATCAACCATTAGCTGGTAAGCAGCCTGTAAAATTTCATTGAAGACAAGCTGGCGTTCAGCTGGCGTGGCACGCTCCAGCTTCAGCTGAATGAATCTGAGAACGAATGGATAAATATAATGAGATCACTTCAGAGGCACAAGGAGATTCAGGTTTAGCAGAAACTATGTAAGAGATGGGTCAAGGTGTTGCTGTAAACCAGGTACTATTTGAATTGTACTAGGCAGGGCCAGGGTTTGAAAGAGAATTAAAAAGAACCCTTCTTTCTACAAAGAATTCTATTGAGAAAAAAAATCTCTTGAGAACGGGCAGACAAACTTCACTGAGGAACAAGAAGCAGCTCTGTCTTACTGAACCAGATGGAGCAAAGACTCAAGGGAGGAAAATGCCAAACCCAGGCTCCTTGTCCATATCATCAGAGCATTTCTGTCTCTGTCAATATCACAGAGGTACTAAAGACAAAGAAGATGAAAAAACAAGAGAAGGCCACACTTGCTACCATGCATTATTTAATCCTTTTAAAACTGGTCCTACTCTTGTGCTCTTCCTTTAGACATTTCCATCACTAAAACACAAAATGATGAAAGATGACAAAATCAGAAAGATGCTTTATCTATAACTACCTGAAAATGTCTGCCCTGACATGGCTGGACACTCAAGTTTGTTTGCTTGTTGTTTGCTAGGCAATGGGGTTAAATGACACAGCTAGCTAAGTGTCAAGTATCTGAGACCGAATTTGAACTCAGGTCCTCCTGACTCCAGGGCCAGTACTCTATTCCCTGCACCACCTAGCTGCTCCTTGGACATCCAAGTTTTTAAAAACTGTTTACAGGATGATCTACATGTGTATTATTTGACCTGTTCTGAGTTATATTAAACTGTGGTCACTGAGAGACACCTTCAGTCACTAGGGCCTATCTCCTCATTCAGAAAGTATTGCCCTGTTTTTTAAGTAATGTAACCAAAACCAAAAATATTTCTAGGATAGTTCCTTTTCATCAGCTTTGCAGTGTCCTTGGCAAGGAGCCCACCTCGAGCAAATGAAAGACTATATAAGGTAAATCTAGGAAAGTTTTAGTACAGTTTTAATAATCACCTTGACAATATAACTACGTATTCAAGATATAAAAGTTATCCAAAGTTGTGCAGAACATTCAGTTCCAACTATTTAAAATGCTGAAGTTCTCACCTGGACCCATGCTGGTCTTGGGAAAATTCCATGATGTGCCCTGCAATCTCACGCAGCTGTAAATTAGGGTAGCGGTTATTACGGAAGTCCTCCAAAAGCCTGCTCCGGCCGGAGGGCATGACATCTGACAAGCCGTAGCGAATGCGGGAAGAAGGGAACAAAGCGCTACTGGGGCTAAACAGGCTAGAGGCGCTGCTGGCACTCCGGTACTTGGCTTCGGCTCCAGGAGCTGCGGAGATGTATCTTCCACTGCCGTTGGTGAGCCCTCCTATTGGTCAGAACAGAAACAGTGAAAGAACCATCTCAACAGGTCTCTGAAGAGGGGTTTGGGGCACGCCCCACAGCAAGGAGAAGGAGACTCTCTGTTGAGGGAATACAGCTAAGCTGGCTAACAGTTCTCGGGTCTCTTCTCCAGCTTCTCTACTCAATTACACTCCTAGGTGGAGGGGACAATAAACTATATTCTTGCTCTTCACTGAGAATGGGATACATGCATCTTTGATGGGACAACAATTATTAGCAGCCAGTAACTAAAAATGATCATTCCCTTCTACATTACGTGAACTCCATCAAACAGCCTCTTTCCCTTCTAGCTTTAAATTGCTGACGCTGTGATCAGGTGTACCTGACCCAACAACAGTAATGAGGAAGGCGATCAGTGCAAAAACCTTGGGTTAAATCAAACTGAGCATTATGAGGAGAGGGAGAGAAAGATAAAGCTATAGATGACATAGCCAGAACGCTTTCTTGTCATGAAACGTAAGTGGCTCCACAGCACCCGCATAAAAACCGTTCTTGCTCCACTGATAACACTCAATGTGATGGCTGAGGAGGGTGGATGACACACAAAGTGCTCTTCTGATGAAAAACAGCCAAAGTGACCAAAAGCGCCATAAATTAATCCACTCTAGTTAATGATATCATGATATTACAAGGCAGGTACAACTACTCATGAATTATGGTAAAGAACAGCTGAAATAATTCCATTTTGACAGTAGCTTTGATCCATAGCTTTTTTTTTTCTTTTTTGGTGAGGCAATTGGGGTTAAGTGACTTGCCCAGGGTCACAAAGCTAGTAAGTGTTAAGTGTCTGAGGCTGGATTTCAATGATCTATAGCTTCTAATTTCACTTGGAAGGTATGACAATGATTGAAAGGATTTTGGAGGGTAGGAAAGAATATAATCAGGCCGCTTAAGACTCTTAGGTTTAGCTCGAGTCTTTTAAATCCATCCTCATTCTTGGTCATTTTCAGCGGCTGAGCCCCATTTTTCGTGGCCTGTTTTACTTGCAGTTCAACTCAAACTATGCACGTGAAGCTTTCCATAAGGTACCTGGGCAAGCTGCAGTGGGGTCCAAAACAAATGATCAAACTCAAAACCCAGATACAAAAGTAGGATAGTTTCTCTCAGGGCTGTCACAATTTTACTCAAAAAAAAAAAACCCGTAATGTCCTAATATATAGACATCTTTTCTTTCACAAGTCACTCTTTTAAATATAAGACAGGGTATATGGTCTCGGGGGTGTGTGTGTGTGTGTGTGTGTGTGTGTGTGTGTGTGTGTGTGTGTGTGTGTGTGTGTGTGTGTGTGTGTGTGTGTGTGTGTGTGTGTGTGTATTTTGTGAGGTTTTTTTGTTTTTTGGGGGGGAGGATGTCATTAAAAATACTGCCTATGTATACTAACAATTAAGCTTCTCTAAACAACTAACTGGAGTTCTACTTCCCCCTTTAGGCATTGTGATGATCAAGCTTTCAGGTCACAGGGAAAGGTTAGCTAAGTACATGATTTATGTTCCTGTACTACTTTTCATCATGAGATGAAGACTTTTTAAAAAAGAAACGTAAGTTTGAACCCACTGCTAGTGAGGCAATTGTTTCTCCACTCCATATGCCATCCCCAACATAAATGGACCTTCCTTCAGTGGACAGTGAGGGCAATGGAGAATAAGAAAAAAAGCTCCTCAAGTCCACAGCCCTAACGTGAGGTATCAGACCATATCACTGGTTTTAAGATGGGAAATATAAGAAAACAAGGAATAAATGCTAGAGAGACCTAATCAAAGCTCCAATAATATTTACTATCTTAATATAGGGACCAAGGAAGTCCTAAAATCAAGTTACAACTTTCACAAATGCTCATTTCTGCCTCTATTCCACCAAAATGAAACCCCAAGGAGTTACTCAGTTAACTTGCTAGTATAATGAAGATTAAACTGTGTGTGAGCAGCTGTGTTTGATGAGCTCTATTTGAGCCTGAGCTTCCTGCTGGATTTGGAATAGGTTCATTCTACCAATACATAATGCATTTGGAGGCAAATTCAAAACAGAATGACTTCAAGTGGCCATTTTTGTCTATCTCATGGCTGTAACACTAAACATTATTCACTGAGTTCACAGAATCATTAGAGTTGGAAGGGACATTAGAGGATACACAGCATAACCCCAGAATGTTATAGTAGTGAAAACTACCCAGAAAAGTTAAGAAGAGGTTAAAATTAACTTTTCGTTAAAATTACCTATATTTTTTGTATATACTTCTATATGTCTATGTTGTCTTCCTCAGGTAGATTATAAGCCTCTACGGGGGAGGGACTGTTGAGCATTTTTCTTTGTATTCTCATGAACCAGCACACAGTAGGTATATAATAAATGTGTTAATTGGTTTTGTCACCTAAGATCACATAGGTACTGTCAGAGACAGAATCTGAATCCAGGTTCCGACTCCTGGCCCAGCGCTCTTTCCAGAGCTTTGCCAGAGACGAAGCTGAAAAGCTAATCAGAAATCAGTCATGCCCAATCTGCAGTCAGTTTGAATATTCGCCAATTTTCCTTCAGTAAGGACTTAATTCTCTTGGTCACTGACAATGCCACCAAATACACCACTGAACTTTAATTCTGAAACTAAACTGAATAATGAGGTCTGGCAGCCATCTGGCACATCCATATGAGAAGGTGAAGAAAACAAGCCGCAGTCAAAAGAAAAACTATTTCCCATAATACCCTGCTTGGCAGATGGAAGCAGAAAAAGAGGAAGGAGAAAACGGAATCCAATGCAGGAAGCAGGAGACACAAGGAGGAGTGCCCTGGCCTGGCTGACTATGCCCACCCACAGCCCCCCTGCCTAGCTCCCACAAAGAGGGCAAAGAGACCACAGAGGCAGCTGCAGGCAAAGGCACCAGAGTCAGAGGAAGGGCGGGTGGAGAAGTGTCCTTGTCTTCCTCACCTCCCGTGTGGGTCAGGGAGCAGCTCTCTCCTGAAGGGAAGTGATGAGATGCCCACCGCCCACCAGAGGAGCAGCCCGGGGAGAAGGACAATCCAAGCCCGAAGTGAAGAGGAGGAGAAAAGGTCAGAAGGCACAGAAGTGGCACAGAACTTTCCACGCTCCCCACCTGCTCCCCTGAGGCCACGGGCCATTCTTTTCACATCAGTCATCACCTTGTGATGCTATATGGCTATGAATCACAGAACACCAAGATCTCAGAAGATTAAAAAGGTGACCCAAAGAACAATACAGAGAGACATGGTGGGTTCAAAGGTGGATGCAACACATTATGATCTGCATACCAGAACTAGTGGGAAAGAAATGTATAAATGGAAAGTGAGCAAGTCACGTAGAGAATTCGAGGAATAACAGATGGGCCGTGGGAGAGCTACACTGGTAATATTAAAAATCGGAAAGAAAGAACTCCAGGATGTTAAGCAATTCCTCTATGGAAGATGAACAGAAGAAAATGACCAAAAATCCCACAGGATGAAAAAGTAATGAAGAGTTGCAATCTGTGCTAGTGGAGGGAGTGGAGTGTCCACACAGCTCTAAATAAAATTAGTTCCAAAACTTGACACTCCACTATGTGAATCAGAATGTCTCACAGGAGATAAGATATTTTATGTAACTGTCACAGGTGGTGCAGCGATATGATGTTAGACTGGAGTCAGGAAGATCTGAATTCAAATTTGGCCTCAGACACTTACTAGCTATGTGACCTTGGGCAAATCACTCAATGTTTCTGCCTCATGTAGCATCTACAACACAGGGTGGTTGTGAGGATAAAAGGAGAATTTTTGTAAAGTTCTTTGCAAACCTTCTAAGTCCTTAAAGAACTTATAAATGCTAACTATTATTATCGTCATCCTTTTTACTTGTCCTAAACTTCTTTCAAGCCTAAAGAAGCAGCCTCTATTTCTCACACACTGAGAAATTTGCTGAGAAAATACGTTTTTACCCTACACATACTTTACCTGTCATGAATACAGACATGAAACCTAACCCAACCTTAGACTTTTAAAGTCTTTTTTAAAGACTTTTTAAAAAAAGACTTTAAAGACTTTTTTCATATGGCCTCATGACTCCTTGTTTTTGGAACCACCCCCACGTAACCCTCAACTATCCTGTTATGAAATAGGATCACACACAAAGAAAAGAAGGAAACAAGCATGTAATAAGCACTTACTATGTGCCAGGCACTACATTAAACTCTTTACAAATACTATCTTATTTGATCCTTACAACCCTGGGAAGTAGAGGATATTATTATCATCATCTTACAGTTGAGGAAACTGAGGCAAACAGAGGTTACGGGACTTGCCCAAGGTCACACAACTGGTACATGCCTGTGCCCGATTTCAGTTCAGGTCTTTCTGACTCCAGGCCCAGCACTCTGTTCACTGTTGCCACCTTGCTAAAAACAAATCTGTGAGGCCTAAAAGTATATTTCAGCCATGTATGGTAAGAGCTAGAAGAAGCAAAGACAGTTATCAAGTAAGGAGACCAGGCTTCCAATTGTAGCCCTACCGATTCCTTTTGAGATTTCCTAGCCATAAAGCTGCCAGATGAGACACTCACACTGGACAATGTGGGGCTTTAAAGAATAATGGAGATCGTTTCTCACTAATGCACCTCCCAAACCTATAAACTCCAGTATCAAGTTCTGATACTAGATACAAATTCGAAATAATCAGGTACCCAAAGTACACAGCAACAGGGCCAAGTCTACAGGTATAGAGCTGACCCTCTCATGGAATCAAGTGGCTATTAATTGCACCTGCAAAGTATTTCTGAGATGTGCAAGAGAACAAGACAGGGCTAATAACAGCTCTTACCCAGGTTCAGACTTGAAGAAGATCCATGTGAAGAGAGAGAAGGAGGTGGTGTCTGGGAATGCCCTGGCCCCTGACTAGGGAGGGGCATTCCAACAGGTCCAGGAGAGGAAGAAAAGCCAAGGCCATTATAAAAACTGTGTCCAATGGGGGTCAAACTGCTGGATGTTCTCTTATATAGGTCACTGCTGCCAGTCAGGGAGTCTCGGCGGGAGCCACTACCAGTATTTGAGTTTGCCACTAAAATAGAATTGAAACAATGTATATTAGAGCAGCCCTGGGGCTTTAAGAACAAAGCCAACGACATGCTTCTACAACATGGTACATTACAGTCTGGTCTGAGTCCTCCCCTTCTACACCCTCTGCCCACCTGTCACCAGGGACAGCATAAAGAGTAGTACTGAATGCCAAGAGAAAGTAAAGCTGACACCAAGCTGGCTGCTCAAAACACCATATTCCCATGAAACAGGCTGCCTAGAAGCAGGCCATGCTGTATGGTGGAAAGAGAAAACCCCCATGGACAATACGGACTCCACAGAGAAAAAAACACAGAAGAGGAGAAAGGCCTGGCTTGGCCTTCCATGGATTCTAAAAGGCAATGTCACTGTGCTTCACAGGATGGCTGGGTGATATTACAACACACTGTACAACAGGGCCATGACAAGAGGTTCAGGAAGCAGGCTCTCTGATTCTACACCATCGCATGACGGGCTCTTCTGTCACTTAAACGGATACCTTTATCCCAGACGTCACTGACTCCCTCTTCCTCAGGCATGCCCAATGACCACACCACACCTCACCTATTTGGTTATCTTCCTGCTTCACATTTTCCCCAATTCCATGACATTATAAGCACCTCAGTGTAAACACTCCTTCCAATTTGCCAGAACAGCAACCTGTCACCTACAACAACAATCCAAGGACCATTCTTCACCATCAAGGTCCTTCCAGATAATATGCTGCTGAGGTAGTTTAGGTCTGTCTTCCTCACTCTCCTCTACTCTTTAGAAAGGCACCTTCTTTCCTCGACCTGCACTATGTTCTATGAATTTCTGCCAGGTTAAGTGACCTACTATCTAGAATGAAACAACTAAATGAGTGTGAGAGATAGTAGTGAGAGTAGTGCTAGTAACGGTGGTGGTGGTGGTGGTGGTGGTGGTAGGGTGGTAGCAGTAGAGTAGTGGTGGTGGTAGCAGTAATGGTGGTAGCCATAGCATCCATATAGCCTTTCGAGCTCTGCAAAGTGCTTTACATGTTGTCTCATTTGTGTGATCATTACCACGACCCTGTGAGGTAGGTACTAGTATTATCTTCATTTTACACACAAGAAAAGTGAGGCTGAGAGAGAATAAGTGATGTGCCCAGTGCTGACAACTAGCTTGCAACTGTCTGAAGCTGGATTTGAACTTAGGACTTCCTGGCTCCAAGTTGGATGCTCTATACACTATAGCACTTGTTCAGGTAACCTGGAATAAAGTCCTATCAGTATAACCAGGGGAAGAAGATCCACCATATTTCCTAGTGAAGTCCAACTCTCAGTGACTTTGGTCAATACAGGCTCCTGCAATATTGCCAGGGTTCCATCCAGACTAGAACATGACATTCCCTTTAAAGCCACCTCAAGCATGATTGCTACCTGCAGTTCCAAATCCTCCCAGGGCTGATCCCAGAGTGGCTCCAAGAGAGCTGCTGCTCCCAAATCCAAGGGAAGTGTTGGCAGGCTGGGCGGAGCCCTGAGAAAAGAGGGAGCTACTCTGTGAGTTGCTGCTCAGAGAATTGTTGCCATAAAATGAACTGGAGGCCAAGTTGTTGTTGGGCTGCTGCTGGGGCTGGGGCTGAGGCTGCTGAGTTCCTAACGGGCGGAATGGTCCATTTGTCGTGCCTGCGAGACCACCGGCTGCACCATTTGCAGAGGCTGCGGCGGCTGCAACAGCTACAAAGGAGAAGATTAAACACAGTGGATTAGGGTCTTATTCCCAAACTACTTTTCTCTTTCTTAGACAGCAATTACAAAGAGATTACTGTTTCAGGACAGAATCTAACACGTAAACAATGACAGGATCATCCACTTAAAACTAAAATGGGACTTTGGAGGCCATCTAATCCAACCCTGTATTTACAGATGGGGCAACTGAAGCCCAGAGAGAAGTGACTGACTCAAGGTCACAGAGCCACAATTGAAATCTCAGCCCCCTGACTCCAAATCCATCTATATGATGCCTCTTTTCAGTCCTGCAGATTCTCCTTGACTCTAATGGATGGAAGAAGGAAGAATGGGTGTAAATTTAAGTTAAAAAGAGGCAAACTGCTGCTCATTAAGGAGAAATGTGCAACTGCCCAAAAGCAGAATGAGCTATCTCAGAAAGCAGTGAACTCACTATCATTAGAAGTCCCCCAGTAGAAGCTGGAGCACTACTTATCGGGAGTTTTGCAGACAAAATTCATATTCAAGTAAAGGCTGGATTAGATGCTTTTCTGGATCAGTTGCAACTCCTGAGCCCAAATCCCACTACTTGTCTCTGAGAACCAATGAAACAGAGTCAATAACTGGGTTCTCTATCTCTGCAAAAAGTAGCCATTCCATTTTTAAAGACTCAGGAGTAGAAAACCCCCAAATAAAAATTAGCTTAGACTAGACTCTTTACAACAGCAGCCTATTCTGTACTATACTCCCAATTATGCTTGCTAAAGAATTATTTGACCTTGTAACTCATTACAGCAGTTAACAATGAACATTCCCACTCTGACAGAGAAACTCTCTCTTTCCTTACCCTACAAAGATACAGCATTTGAAAATATACAAAATGAGAAACTTTAGATATCCACAAACATTACTACATAATATTAATACTATAAGCCAACTTCCTATATTAAGTATGACCTTAAATACTTCTGAACAAATAGCATGAATAGGGTACCTGCAATTTCTGAACCTCCTTGAATCTTACACACAAAAAAAGACAAAGCCAAGGGGATGGTGCTTCACAATGAGGAGGAATAAAACAGGTTACTTTTTTTGTTTTTTGTTTGTTTGTTTGTTTTTAGGCAATTGGGGTTAAGTGACTTGCCCAGAGTCACACAGCTAGTAAGTGTCAAAACAGGTTATTTTTAAACAGTCTAAGGAAAAGCAACAGCCAAGCCCTCCCCCCACCCCCACCCCGCTCCTCCCACTCCCATCTCTTTTTATTAAAGCAGTTCTGCAAGACACAGCCTTATGGATACAAGAGACATACCTGCTTGCGCTGCTGAGGAGCTGATGATGACAGGTGCAGGGGCTACAAGACGGACAGGAGCTCCCAGTCCATTTCTAGCCCCAGCATTGACAACGAGGGCCCCTGTTTGGTCATAATAAGCAGCCGGTGCCAATACAGGATATCCTGAGGAGGTAGAGAAATCAACAGATCAATACTACATATGGAGAGAGCACCAGTGATGTGCTACACACAAGCACCCTCAATCACATACACACATATCTAAAACAATTAAGTATACAAAATTATAAAGCTATAGGATTGAACCCAAAAAAATCTTTGTCAATATGTTTTTACTGACTGTCAAAAGTTAAGGTTAAAATCTGACCACATGCATGTGCAAAATGTCATGGAGGGGAGGTCATTGATGCTTTCTGACTGTTAAAGAACTTCGTCTAAAACTAATCTAGAAATATAATGGCAAAAACAAGGACCTCTTGGGCCCAACAAGAGCTATGTTATTAATTAGAGTAGCTTGGGAAAATAATTAACACTGTGCTTTAACTGCTTGTAACAGTAAGTTGGTTCATCCTGGTCCAAGTAAAACTAGATCACTAAGTGTGGTGAAGCATTCGTACATCGACAGCCATTTTTCATGACTCCCAATCCAAATGGCCTTTAACCTCTAGGATGCCTCCTTTATCCAAACACCTTGATTAAATTATCATTTTGCACATAGCAAAAAAAAAAAGGGGGGGGAGAGGTAGGCACGGCACGCAGCCCTACAGCTGCATGCACATACCCTTCCCCATACAAGTCTCTGTTTCTTAAGTGCTGTATATACCTCTACCAACAACTCTGAGGATGTCAGGAAAGGCAACAGTCTGCCAAATCAAAGGAGACCATTCATTTATTCCTACTGGCATCCACATGAATGAACCAGAAGGTTTTCGAACGGAGCCCTTATAAGAATGCTTGTATTGCCATAAACAGTTCCAATGAAGCACAACTCCTGACTTTTTGATGAAAGGTTGTAACAAACTAGCAAACTGAAGACAGCCCCAGGACCAAAGGGTAAAAACCCCCTGCCACAACCAAACAATAAAAAGCAAAAAGAAATGTGGACTGGCTCAGAACAAATGAGTACAAACAAGAGTTCTCATCATGAACTGCCTCAGTGAGGGCAAGTGTGTCATCCCAGCCAGTCTTCAATGACTTCAAGGGACTCACCACCTGCTGCCGAATCCTGCTGAGTGAGCCAGCTCTCTCTTGTTACTACTCAAAGAAGACAAATGAAGACATACCTGGCATCCCTGCAGCCAAGCCCTGCCCAAATGCAAGAGCAGAGTTTACTGCAGCAGCTGCCACGAGTGGATCAGTCTGCTGACCTTGCTGGTTCTGATTTGGGGTCAAAGGGCGTTGGCTGGCGCCTCCACGAAGAACCTAGGAAGAAGGCAGAAAACAGATCAACTCTTTCCTCCTCAGCAGAAGCAATACCTGTGCTCACATTTGTATGACCAGTCAGATGGGACAGGCCTCCATTAGGAAAAGATCTCCCATGCATTCATCAGATACAAGGCACTTTTTTATCTTTAAAAAAAAATACATTATTCATTATACAGAATGGCTCTCTGCATAGGGGAGGGGATATTGGGAGAAAATAGAGTGATGTAAGAAAGAAAAGGGAGGAGGAGAGAAGGAAATCATTAAAAACTTTTATAAATACACAGAAAAAAACCAAAAGAACAGGAAAAGGCCAAAGACTAGAACCATGATGCCCAAAACAGAATCCCAGAAAAGAGGACAGGGATGATTGAATAAAAACAACAGCTATAACTGACACTGACATGGCACTTTCCAGTCTACAAAGCACCTTACAAATACTTTTTCATTTTATCCTCACAACAACCCTGGGAAGCAGTTGTTATTATTACATTATTACAAGAGAGTTTAAGTGACTTGCCCAGGGTCACACAGCTCATAAGTACCTGAAGCTGGATCTAAGTCGTCCTCACTCCAGGCCCACCACTCCAAGCACGCCTTTCCCTGCTGCCTCAGATCGCCATCCTCCCTAGTCAAGTGTTTTGTGCGTAAGGCGCAGAGAGCAGCCCAGGACCCCATAATAGTTCATATCCTATCTGCCTGGCTTCAGGGCCCGAAAGCAATCTACTACAACGCACCACCTCCACGATGTACAAAGAGAACAAAGGACTGAATATTACTTACTCACTCAACCTTGTCATACACCAGTCCTTAAACAGCCTATGGTCCAACTAAACTCTGGACTTCCTTCTGCTCTGTGAATACATCCTCTCCCACGCCTTTCCCAGGACTTGTTCAATTACAACATTCCTAGCCAGCCCAACACAAAAGCCACGGCCTCCCCCAAAAGGTTCTTCTCTGACCTAAGCAACACTCCCCTCAAATTGTTATGGACGTGATTCCATTTTTGCCCACCCTCCCTGCCAAGATCTTTGCTTACCATGCCTGGGGCTGTATTTGTCACAAGCTATATCCCATCCCCACATCAGTAAGTGAAGGCTGATGGAAATCCCTCCCCTCAGCACCTAAGGGCACTGTTCTGTGTATGGGAGGGACTCAATAAACCACCGCCCCAGAGGCTAAATAGACAAAAGCCTACCAAATAGAGCATTGGAAGCTTTTTTTTTAATCCTCAGTAATTAAAATATGCAAAATTGAGGAGGCTGGGAAGAAAAAGGGGCAGTGACACACTACTGGTACACTTAACGTGTTTTTAAAAGGCAATCTACAAGTTTATAAGATTCATAAATCCTAAGAAAAGATAAATCATGTCTATTGGAATTCTACCTGAAAAGTGTTTTCAAAAGGAAAAAAAGGTTAAAAAAATATACACGGGAAGGGAATAAATACTTATATAGCACCTATGATGTGCCAGGGAATTTGCTAAGCACTTTCCAAATCTCATTTAACCCCCACAACAACTCTGTAGGGTAGGTGTTCTTATCATCCCCATCTTACAGTTCAGGTACACAGAGGTTAATGGACTTGCACAAGGTCAAACAGCTAAGTGTCTGAGACTGGATTTGAATTCAGGTCTTCTTGATTCTAAGACCAGCCCTCCATCTACTGTGCTGCTTAGCTGCCTCTAAACATAGACTTACCATGGCAGCATTACTGGTACTGACAAAGAGCTGGAAACAATGTAAAAATACAACAGTCAGTAAATGACCAAACTACCAAATATAAATATAATAGATGCCCTTAAATGTGAAAGAGGGATACATTTTTTCCCACTCTATTTTTCCCACTTGTGATGGCTCAACTATCCCCAAAACATCTTCTCAGATGTGACTTGAACACCTCATGACGTACAGTAAAATAAAGAATACAAAGTGGAATCCCACTCTAAAGAGTTAACCAGAAAATTAAGCAAAATAGTAAGATAAAAAGCAAGCCCACAGAAATGATCAGCATTCCTGGATATTACCAAAAAAGATGCTGCAGAAAGAAAAATTCTATTCAAAATAACCACAGAGGACATAAAATACCTGGGAGTCTGTGTACCAAGCTATCCCTGGGACATAACATAACAATTTGTGGGGCTGTGAATTTGTGCAGCCATTGTGAAAAGCTGGGATTGGAAGACCAGAAAGCACGGGCCTGCCTCCCTTCACTGCAAAGGTGAAGGCCTCCCAGGGGTGGGTGGGCACAGAGCTGTGTGTGAACAGGTGTGACTGGTTTGCAGTTTTCTCATCTGTAAAATAAGGACACTGGAACAGATGATCTTTAAGGTTCCTTTCTGTATAAAATACTGTTATTCAAAAGAATGAAGCTATGACCAACCTCCCTAAATAATATCAAGGACAGATCTAAGGTTTGAGTGTAACAAGCAGAAAAGTAGGGATTCTAGGCTTCTGCAAGGCTATCCAAATGCTCTACTCTAGCTGCACCATCCCTACCTCCAGGGCTTGACCAAGCCATTTTGCATAGCCAGCTGCTGATGGGTTAGGCCCCTTTCCAGGTTCCTCTCCATTCACACTTACACATTAGAGACAAGACTTCCAGATGTCCAAGTGGTCAACTGGTAAGCCAGTCACACTGACAGCCTCAGTTCCTCAACTGAACACACAACCAGAAAGTTAGTTTTTCAAAAAGAGACCTGCTAAACCCATTATGGCCTAGCACACAGGATATACACACAATGGATCTTGTGCTGCTCAAATTTACAAACATGTGGATCTACCCACCACTTCAAAAATTTTTCATCACTGGGTTTTTCTATCACGTGTGTTACTATCTCAATGAGCACTTTCCAGTGCTGATGGAGATAGAGAGAAAGAGAGGTGGACAGAGAGACAGACTGATGTTAGAGGTAGATAAGACAGGTAGGTGGGTAGATAAGATGCCCAGACAGACAGACAGGTAGGTAGGTAGACAGATGACAGAAAGAGGTAGCTAGGTGGATAGATGAGATTAGATAGGAAGAATCAGATATAGACACCCATACGTATCACTTTGAATGAGTATCATATTGATTATAAGATTCATGGAAAACAGGAATGTGGGGAAACAGATAAAGATGAGCACAGCACCGAAATGTAATTCCCTTATAGCTTTAAAGTGATGGCAAGCCATTAGGATGAGTATACCATTATGGTTTCAACTGATTTCTGCCTTTGGCATCAGAGGTTCTGTTTTGGTTACTATGATGACTCACCAAGGAATATTTAGAGGTCTACAGAAGAGCTAGATACAGTGGGCATGAATATACACACTGGAGTTCTTCTAAATGCTATTACAAAGTTCCAGAAGAATGGAATACATATGAGCTTTGCCCATTTAAAGTATGTATGACCAGCTAATCCAGTGTAGAAACTGGCAGGACAATTCAGCAATTAATGGAGCAAGAGAAGGTAGGGTTCACAGCAGGCCTGAATACTCAAGGATGACATGTGCACATGTCCATACAGTCCTGGATTTTTCAGGACATTGAAAGCTCAAAATTAATGCCCCTTTCTTTTCTTCAAGTGCACACTTATTAAAAAATTTCTATTCATTATAAAATGTGATCTCGTTTATTTAGGTCAATGCAAGGAAAGCAGATATCAAAATAATTATGATTTTAAAAAGTGACAATGGACATAAGTCATAGTGGCAGATGACCTTTTGAATGCAAACTGTCAAGCACTTAGCACACTTCTACATCTGCACTCTCTGCAGAGACCTACAGCCAGTTCTGCTACACGTGGGCTCCTAAAAAATCACTTCAATATGCAAAATCACAGACAAGAACCAATGGGCTTATGGGAAAATGGAGGCAAGGAACACAGCACACAATAACTTCATCTGGGGCATATATAAAAAAAAGATAGTAACCTGATAAAAGTGGTAGCACAGTTTTTGATACGTGTGTGTGTGTGTGTGTGTGTGTGTGTGTGTGTGTGTGTGTGTGTGTGTGTGTGTGTATTCTACCCTAACCAGTGGCTGCTGCTCGCCCCGTGGCCCAGATCCCCCACAGGGCCAGGCAACAATGGAGAGGGCAGTGGCTTCTAGGGGAACAGAGGACCTGAGCCCTCCCCACTCACGGTTCCTACTGTGGCACAAAACGTATCTAAACATAGCACTTTGCCTTTAAAAAAGACCTGCAGTTTCCTTGAGGACATGAGCTCTGTTATCTAATGTCACTGTGTTAAAACAAATTTATGCTTTCAAAACAAGTATTTAGCTTTTAGAACAGTGTTATACATTATAAACATATAAACAAACAGAAAGTAGTGAAAGCTCTTTACTAATAACTATTTTAGTTATTACTAAAGGGTGGCACAACCCCTCCCTCCCCCCTCCCCCCCCAAAAAGGCAAGAGGCTGGGTGAGGAATACCTCATATAACATCATTTAACTGATGAGTTTGTGAGTCTTGCTAAGCTGTTTTTCTTCCAAATTGAAAATTCTTTACTATAAGGCTAACTCTCTGGGAGGAGAAGGAAAAGATAAATGGAAAATGAAAAATGAAAGTGACAGAAAAACTACAAAAAGTGATATAAAAATCAACAAACAGAAAACAGGAAGTCTTCCTTCTAAAATTTGAAAATCATTAAAAGTAAAATGGGAAAACACAGATGTGTTATCTATATAGTTTCATCCTTTTGTGATGGCTTAAGAGAGCTGAATGATCTCACCAGATCGGACTTAGGACTCCCGGCTGGCCCTCCACCACGTATCTCACAAACCTGCAGCAAAGTGAACACACTACACACTCTGGAAACACTGCCTTCCTCTGATCTGTGAGAGCTTTGCCTAGGGCCATTGTTTCAAGAAGTGCCCAGGCTATCCATGTTCACTGCGCTACACGCTCCACTCCTGACTCTAGAACTTTCCAACTTGCCCCTTCTCCAAAGGTACCCTCCCTTCTACCCTCTGCTCCGGCTCTTTTTTTAGGGGTTATTCATTCTCTCTTCCACACATCTTTCCCTTAGAAGTAAGAGGTAGGAACTGTCTGTTTTTAATTGTATTTGGATTCTCAACACAGTGCCTGACAGTCATCATTTAACACATGCTCACTCACTCTATTTATTGATCCCAGTGCAAAGCACCAGCTCTGCTGCAATACAGTCCAGAAGTTCTTAACCCTTTTGTGTAATGAATACCTCTAGAAGTCTGTTAAAGCTTACAGACCCCTGCTTAGAAATAATGTGTTTAAATTCATAAACAAAATAGACACAATTATAAAGCAAACTAATTCTTCTGAAATACGCTTTTCAAAAAAAAATTAAGTTCACAGGCCACAAGTAAGAACCCCTGGTTTACAGTATTGTTAAAAATAAGTATCTAACACTTCCTTACATAATCAGGAAGATCAAAAATGAATATTCTTATTCAGAAAAGGGCTATAAAGGGAATCACCTTTATGCTTGAAATCCACATGTCAAATAAAGCCTGATGGAATAATAGAGAGCAAAGATAAAAATATTAAGTTTACGCAGAGTAGGCGGGTTATAAAATTCACCAATTTAAAGAAAATGTGGAATTTTCTCTAATCGTTCCTTTTTTAGTCTGTAAATATACAAAGCTAAAATGGCATCTGCAGGGTCCACCCACATGATTAGGGCAGTTAGACTTCTCACTTAGCTGCTTATAGCAATACACATTTACAACTGCAATTTTTTCGTAATTGCAATATTTGAATGCTTATTCACAATAACAACATTGACAGGAAAGGGTAACAATTTGCAAGTGTGCTCAGCAATAAATCTGAAGTGTGGTATTCTCTTGAGATACCAAGAGCACAAGAATGCTAAGCATAAACTAGCTCACAGAGCATAGCAACAAGTCAATTTCAGGGAATGAGAAGGATGGGGGAGAACTCAGAACAGGAGCTGAGCCCTCCTCTGAGCCCTCCTTGCATGACTCTGGAGGAGCTCATTCACTGGACAGACAAAGAGGGTCCACTGCTTGCAGAGTGTGGCAAAGGGAACAGCTCCAAGAACAGGTCGATCCTGGCTCCCCAACTCCATGTGCAGAGCTCTTTCCATAAAGCCATACAGTCACGGTGAACCGACAAAAATATCCTGGGTTAGAACAAATGCCACCTGGCCTTTCCACTTAACTGGGGAAGTAAAGATGGCACAACGTGCATCTAGAAGTGGCCTGAGCAGCACACTAAGATAAATAGTGAAATACTCATTTCCTCTTCAATGCACAAGCCTTTATGAGACAGTGTAAAAAGACAAGCCTATGAAAGAAAGCTCCAGGTGACCAAAGATAAGGAAAATGTGTATTTAAAAAGATGAGGTTTTACTTTACACAAAGCAAACTGTCAAAGATGACAAAAGCTGTGAACGGTCAGTGCTGAGGGCTACGGAAAGAGAGGCTGTGGGCTGAGTTAGGAATCAGTTCAACAATTCTGGAAATCAACCGAGATTTTTTCTGGCAAAATGACTAAAGTTTCCATTGCTGCTAGATTCCTTTACTAGGGAGAAACCTAAAAAGATCAATAATAAAAAGAAAGATACCATATACAACTAGGTCCCGATTAGTGTGAATACTGAATCTTGGGAAGTCTCACATTACTGGAATTCTCATTGCATATTTCCACTGGGCTAGAACTGATTCGCATAAATAAATATAATGTAATACAGT
This sequence comes from Phascolarctos cinereus, assembly GCF_003287225.1. Lineage (NCBI taxonomy): Eukaryota > Metazoa > Chordata > Mammalia > Diprotodontia > Phascolarctidae > Phascolarctos > Phascolarctos cinereus. The sequence goes on along the minus strand of NW_027556098.1, from coordinate 368,464,869 downwards.
CTTCTTCCTTTTCTTCTTTCTCTTCCTCCTCCTCCTCATTATCCACCAAAATATTTTTACACCCATACTTTTTGTAGTAGCAAAGAATTGTAACAAAGTAGATTCCCTTAGACTGGCTAAAGGAAATGTGGGATATGAATCCAATGGAAAATTAAGAGCATTCAACTATGCTACCAATGTGAGAAATATGGGATGAATAATATGATAACACAAAATAAAGTAGGCAAAGTCAAGACTCACTGCCACTTCCATTCACTGCTACAGACTCTGTCCTTTGGGGACTAACAGAACAAAACTAAAAACGACAAAACAATCAAACTGAATGCTGTGTCCTTTGTCCTCCTGTTGGTGGAGCTGTGAAGCGGTAGAACCATTGTGGAAAGCAGCTTGGAATTGCATTATGGAAATTACTAAAACACACAGCATCCCTAGAAATCTCCATGCTAGGCAGATACCGCCACTGAAGTGCAAAGACAGAAAGGTGCCCCATAGACTACATCCAGAACAGCATTTCTGATAGGAAGATTTCTTCTTACTATTCTACATGCTTCCCATTTCCATGTCTTAGAACATTTCAAGTCTGAGCCTCAGGGATAAGCCATAGCCTAATAACTCCATTGCTGTGCTTTCTATAGACATTAATGCTTTAGGATGAAGCTTACTCTGTTTTTTCCCCCAAAATACAGAGAGAAAAAAATAATCAAATCTGATCGTTGATTTTTTTTGAAAGATGCTATTATATACTAAAATACACAGAATATTAATTTTTTATATTATCAAAGAATTGGAACCAAAGTGGATGCCCAGTGATTGGAGAATGGTTAAACCAACTGGAGTCCATAAATGCAACGGAATATGAGTGCACTATTAAAAATGGTGACTATGAAGAATACTGAAAGTATCAAAGGAAATATAAAGATGCAAAATAAAGTAAAGAGAATCAGTAAAACAATACACTACAACAATGTAAACTGAAAGGAAAAAAATTCCTGAACCCAAACAGTATTAGCAAGCTTGGTCCCCAGGAAGAGACAGGACTATACCTTTTCCCTCCCTTGCTGTTGTGGGGAATTAAGGGTTTAGAACACCGTAAATACAATCAAACCAAAATGATGCATTGGTAGCTGTGATAAAATACTTCTGCCCCCTCTTTTTCATATTCTTTGTTACAAGGAATGGCACCCTAGATAGTGGAGAGGAGAGGGAGGATTATATATGGAAATAAAAGTAAAATAAAAATCAATTTGAAAATTTGAAAAAAGAAAAATTAAAGAAATGCATGAAAATAGGAAAGAAGGCTGGTATATATTGTTGCTGCAGCGATAAAGGAATCTACACACATGTGCCCACATTTCACATTTCATCTTTTTGTATAATACAATGAGGCTGTAAATGAAATTAATATTGTCTTGACTATAAATGAAATGAACCATACATTCATTAAGCTCTTATCTTTCATATTTTTAAATGACATAGGATAATCTATGTATTTAAATGAATCAAAATTACATATAGAACTTCACTGTCTGCTAAAGCTATGCTTAATTTGAAAAAAATATCATTAAATGGCTACTCCAGTCAACACGCTGTCATAAAAAAAACTGAAAACAAAGTGGGTGCCCATCAATCAGAGAATGACTGACTAAACTATGTTCTATGAATGCAATGGACCACAGGACCATAGGTAGACCCTGATGGGATATTATTGCTTAGCGAGTCCAAGGCCCGAATTTTAGAAATGAAGAAACTAGGGGCACAAAAGTAAAGCTGCTTGCCTAAAGCTATGTAAGAATCTAAATAGCAGAGCTAAGATTTGCAACTGAGCATGCTTTCAACTATACCCCCACTGCCTCATAAAAATAAACAAAGGGCTGTTCAATATCAGAAAATGCCCAGTTCTTCCAGTTTCCTGATAAGATAACTGAGGCAGAAAGTACAGCAAGGCCACCGAAATAAGGTATTTTTAAAAAGTAAAATATGAAAATGTAATAATAGTTAGTAACACCAACAAAATTCAGACTTAAGACACAGGTTTTAGCTTCTATATGCTCTTGTTGTCTTATACCCCAACATCACGGACTGAGATAACCCAGGGGTAAATGATAACTACAAGAAATGCAGAAAAACACAGGAAGAAATATTAACTGATACAGAGTGGTTTAAGTAGATCCAGTTTAAAAAAAACATACATATAAAAGAGGCAAGAAATGAGTCCAAGACAAGTGAGTTCTAATTCCAACTGTAACATTAAAGTATTAGCCACTCATATTCCCTCCAATATTCAGTTTCCTACCTGTCACTCAAAGAGACTTGTATTAGGTCCTTGAGACACTCAATCTCTCTCTCTCTCTCTCTCTCTCTCTCTCTCTCTCTCTCTCTCTCTCTCTCTCTCTCACACACACACACACACACACACACACACACTCTACCCTCCCTCTCTCACCATTCAACACATGTATGTACCCACAGAGCACAAAATAGAAGTTTTCTATCAAATGGCACATGCATTTTTTTTAAAAGGTCTGGAACTATTCCATGTTTTTGTAATTCTTCTCAGCAGCTCTGAATCAGCTCAGTGCTCAGACTCTGCCATTTGCAGGCAGGTTCTGCTGAAAGGCCTTTGGCTGCCTGATAATCTGCCTGAGTGGATGTGCTACTGCTGATCACCTTAGGGTAGAACTGCTGCCGCTAAATATCCAAGGAAGACAGGAGGGGAGTAGAAAACAAAACAAGTCTTCATTTATTGCAAAAACTCATTTATAAATATCAGATATAGAAGGCATTCTAAATTCTATAAAATGCCTTTTTCTTCTAAATTTCTTGAAATTCTACTGTTATTTTTTTAAAAAAGGAGATAATCACAGAATTCCTAAATCTAATGGGAATATCTGTTAAAAAATTCTTATAAGATTATTATCTCGATGCCGATTTTTACGAATTTGCAGAAGAGAGGGTAAAAACCTACGATAGCTATCTGTGAATGGGACAGATACAGGGGCTGGGGGACAAAATATTATCAATAAAAATTTATCTAAAAAACTACCTGTAGTTCTACTGGAAGGGGAACTAATTATCTATGATTTTCTAAGGCATACATTACTAGAATACTAACAAAGGAAAGAAAGACTAAGAAATACAAGACCTGTGTAACTCCTACAATCTGGGATGCTATGAAGTCCCCAGTATGACAGAAAGGAAGAGGCACTTTGGAGGATTCATAGTCCTTTCTCATTTTACCAAGGAGAAAACCAAGGCCCACAAAGGGGAAGTCACAGAGCCAGTGAGGGAGAGAGTCACCGTAGAACACAATCTGTTACTGACAGTACTGGTGCTAATGGACATTTTGAGACTTATCCATGTACGATGAAGAAGTGTCACGAGCACCAACGTGGATGATGTACTTGAAAGCTAGATGCAATTTGTTTAGTTATTTTAATAAAATATCTGAGTTAATCATGACAACTTCTACCTAAATAAAAGTGACTAAGAGATGGAGGATCTGGAAAGGGGAACAAGAGACTTCTCATGGATTCGCATCTTGTACTTCTCTTCTCTGTAAAAAATATCCATCTGAATTTACACAATGACAAAAATTCTGTCTTGGGGTATTCAGGATCTTACTGATGTACAAGAGACATCCAGATACCTGTTGCTGCCCTTGCTGAGTCTGCTGCGTGGTCTGCTGGTTAGCTGAATTACTTGCTGCTGCAGCAGCAGCAGCTTGCTGTTGGAAAAGACTGGCAGGATAGACTCCCCAGGGAGTGACTCCATAATACTGGTGAGGGACCACAGCAGGCCCTAAAATGGTAAAGAAAAGTAAATGAGGTTTGAATTAGGAAATACACTAACAATTAGGCATTGCAAGCAGTACAAATTTAACAAATCAGTAGAACCTATCATCTAAGAGAGAACTGAAAATAATCTCAATTTAACTGCAGAAACTGTTATAGGAAACTGTAATGTATAATATGCTATGATGAATAAAATATAAGAAAATGTTATATGAAGGGCTTTCACTTCAGGTATGAGTTGGACAAGACTGAACTCAAAATTCTCTATGAATTCTGGGTTCTACTTCTTTTTTTTAAAACGCAGAAAAGAAAAATGTGATACTAACATTACATTTGTATCAACCTACAAGAATTTATTAAGCATTTACTAAGTGTCCAGCACTAATAATGGTTTTCTATCTCTGGTATCAAGTGCTAAAGATATAAGGAAAGACAAAAACATGATCCCTGTCCTTGGGAAACTCACATTTTAATGGAGGAGACAACATAGAACTGGGAACCTGCAAGATACAGATAGTACAAAAAGGGGGTATTTTCAAAGGGAAAGCGGGAGCCCTAAGAATCTTTGTAAAAGTCTGATTTTATTCTGCCTTCAAGTTAACAAATACTAATTTTCTCTTCCTCCCCAAAACACCACCCAATAAAGGAAGGAGGAGAAGGGGGGCAAGGATTTATTAAGCATCTACTATGTGAGGAACACCGTATTGAGCTCTTGACAGAGGTTTGGGGTGAGCATCTGCCAGAAGTCAGATAAGTCAGTGAGCACTGATAAGTACCTACCATGTGCCAGGCCCTGGGCTAAGTACCAAGTGGTACAAAGGCAAAAGTCAGTTTTTATTACTAAAGAGCTCACAGTCTAATGAGGGAAACCACATGCAACAACTACGTGCCACAAAACTAGATATAGGATAAAGTGGGGATAACCAACAAAGGAAGATACCAACACTAAGGGAAGCAGAGAAAGGCTTCTGCTAAAAGGCTGGATTTCAGCACGGGCTTGAAGGAAACCAGGGTAGCCAGGAGCTCAATCATCCTCCAGATGAGGAAACGGAGAATTCCAGGTATGTGAACACTGAGCTAGTTTGTTTGCTTTTACATGCCTAATTTGATCCAGTGATTGACCTTTCATTTTTAAACTACCAAATCATTTTGAAGATTATTATTTTGTTACATGGTTTGGGATATAGTGACCCTAAATCTGTTTCTTTCTCTTTTTTTTTTTCATTACCTCCCTTGAAATTCTTGATCTTTTATTCTTCCAGATTTCATTACTATTTCTTTTAGCTCAATAAAACATCCTTCCAAAATGTGATTCTTGTGGCACTTCTCATTTGCAGTTGGATTCATGTGTTCGATGGGTATCTCCTGGTAGATTCAAAAATGTTTTGTACCTTGGGTGTTTCTATTGAACGTAATTTTTCTTACTTTCTCATCTGGTGAAGTTCTGTTGCTATCATATAGGAATCCTGGTGACATACACTTATATACTATAAGTTTATTACTTCTACTCATTTTAGTTGACTCTTCAGTGGTCTCCGTGTAAATCATCATTTCATCTGCAAATTAATAATTTTGTTTCTTCTTTGCCTCTAGGATTTCATTTTCTTGTTACTGAAGTTACCTTGTCTTCCATCATGTTAAATAGTAGTGGCAATAATGTAAATCCTTGAATTAGTTACTCACGATCTTAAAGGAGTGGCTTGTAACTTTTCTCCATGACATAACATTGTTTGCTCTGTTACATACTATTTCCTATATTAAGGAAAAATTAATGAACACTAGGATTCTGACCTATAATTTTCTTTCTCATTATCTCCAATTAAGGTATTAGAACAGATATGGATCACAGAAAAAGATGGGAAGGATCCTTTCTTTCACTATTTTTGCAAACAGTTTCTATAAATATTAGGATGACTCTTTGTAGGATAAAAATTATTTGCGAATTCTGGTCCATGAGTGTTTTCTTTTTGGAAAGGTTTTTATAAGTTGGCCAACTGTACTTTTTTTTAAATACTGGGTTATCCAAATATTTTATTGCTTTTGCTAATCTGGGTATTTTATCATTTAAAGGCATTCACCCATGAATTCCAACAATCTCTTTTAATTGCCCTCGAACTATTGTGAATTCACCTTTTTCATTTTGGTATAAAAATTCTGATTTACCTGTTAAAATTTTTTTTAAAAAATCGGAATGGCTTTGATTTGTTAGGTTTTTTTTTCTTCAAAAGCATCTAGTTGCATTTAGCAATTAAAATTTTTTAATCTCTTGATTTTTATTTCCATTTGGTTCAGTTGAGGCATTTTGACTTGTCATTGTCCTAGATTTTCTTAATTTCCTGCCAATTTGTTTATTCTTTTTTTTCTGCTGATGAAAAAGTATAGGGACAGAAATTTTGCCCTGAAAATAATGCATGCCAAGTTTTACTATGTGTCTCAATATGTTCTTTAATGAAATAGTGTATCATTTCTATAATTTGTTCTTTAACTCACTAGTTCCTTAGGATCAAGTTATATAATCTGTAATTAAATTTTAAATATTTCTCTAAAGGCCTTTTCCTGAATATATTTTTTACGGCATTGTGATTAGTAAATAATTAGTATATCTGTTTTTCTACAATTTTTTGGTGAGATAAATGAGCAATGTCTATAATGCAATGACCGGCTGTGAAGTAAGTAGCTCTTTCTGTTCCCACTCAGTAAGCAAGAGAGATCTATTTGTAATTTTAACAAAGTCTGTATCAGAGCCTTAAATGTGTTCTTGCTTATCTTTTGGCTAGATTTTTCTAGATCTGAAAGAGATATAATGAGGTGCCCTATTTTAGTTTTCTTATTTCTTTCTCACTGGTAAAAATTTAATTAACTTTCCCTTTAAGCATTTAGATGAATGTAATGGGGGGGGGAAGAAAGGTGTGGGTGTGGGTGTGTGTTACTGATTTTGATTCTTGATGGTGCCTATAAGCAAATGCTTATATCTCTTTATTATGTCTATATTATTGTACTTATCTGAAAACATGCTTGTTGCCACCAGTTTTCTGAGAATTTTTCTAGTTGACTAATTTTGATAATCTTTCTAGATGACTCTAGTATTCTCCGTATAAGTCAACATATCACCGGGGGAGAAATGATAATTTTGTTTCTTCTTTGCCTGTATGTATCTCCCATGAATTTGCTTTCTTATCTTATTGCTAAAGCCATTATATCTTGTACTGTGTTAAACAGCAGTGGTGATAATGAGCATCCTTGACTTCAGGTGAAGCATACACCTAAGTTTGTTTCAGGCCCTCATTTTAACTCCTGGGTATTTTCATCTATGACTTTATATTTATATTTATTATGAAACAAATGTATATTTTAACCCCTAGTTATGTTTCAGGCCCTCATTTTATATCGTGGGTATCATTATGTTTTAGTTTCTTATAAACACTATATTGTTAGTTAGTTCTTTCTATTTCACTAAACTTTTCTCTTCTATTTTATAGATCAATGCATCCCATTTATGTTCAAGATAAGGATTTTTTGATCCCTTCCACCCTTTTCTCTTCTACTTTTCCATCTCTTTGGCCCCACTCTCCTCTTCAAAAAAAAAATTAAAAAAAGAAGGAATTAGCTAAATATATGTAATATATAACTAAAGAGGTCAGTCTCTACTCCATTCTTCATCTCATCTTCTTGACTCATCACTGATGATGGGGTTTTTCTTTTTCATCTTTTGTACTCTCTCTTCTGACTTGGAGTTTGGTTTGCTTATGAGTTGAACTGTCAAGAAAACGTGGAGACAGAGGTGAGCAAGAAGCCAAAGCATTGGCACTGAAAAGGCATATACTCAAAAGGAGTATCGTCTGAAAGGAATAGCGATTAGCCCAGGTAACTGGATCCTACTACACAGAAAAGAGTAAAGCATAAGGAGACTGGAGGAGTAGGGTGATAAGAGGATGTGAAGGGATTTAAATGACAAATAATTCCCATTACCGAGAAAGAGCATGAAATAGTCAGAACTGAGATTTAGAAGGTCATTCTGGCAGTGGAGTGAGGACAGTGAGTAGGAAGACACGAGGCAGGAAGATCAAGCAAAAGGCTGCTGTAACAGTCCAAGTATGAGAGGATGAAGGCCCGCACCTATGTGACAGATAGCCAAATGACTGAAAAGAAACAGACTTATTAAGGAAATGCTGTAAAAGTAGAATAATGAGATGGGACACAGACAGAAGAGGAGGAATAAGTTTAAGTGAAGAGTTGGAGATGAGGCCTGGGTTGTGAGCCAGGGTCTCTGGTACTGCCCTTGACAATAACAGGGAAGTTCAGAAAAGGGAAGAATTTGAAGGAAAAGTATACAGGTTCCGTTTCAGACATGTCAAATTTTAAGATGTCTAAGGGGTACCCAGCTAGAAATGTCTAATGTACAACTGGAGATGTAAGACCGGAAGCCAGCAGAGAAGGGAGGACTGGATAAATAGATTGGAGAATAATCAACATAGAGATGATAACTGAACCCAGGGGAGCTGAAAAGAATACCAAGTGAGACAACAGATACAGAGATGAAGGTTCAGAATAAGCCTTTGCATGAGACCCATGTTTGGTAAGTATGATATATATGAAAATCCAGCACAAGTGACAGAAAAGGAGTAGTCAATTAAGGAGGAAAACCTGGAGAGCAGCATCACAGAAACCTAGAAAAAGAGAGTTATCCAGTAAAAGAGAGGGATCAACAATGTCAAAGGCAAGTGAAAGGTTAAGAAAGATGAGAACTGAGAGAAGCCCATTAGATCTGGCAATTAAAAAATCACCAGGAACTTTGGAAAGAGCACTTTCAGTTAAGTGAAGAGGTTGGAAGCTAGACTAAGATCTTTTTAATGTAACAAAAAAATAGAAACTAAGCAAGATCCATCAATAGAGGAATAGACGAACAAATTAAGGTATTTGATAATTATAATGTAATACTATTTGACATAAGAAATAATGGAAGGCCTCATTTCAGTTAAACCTGGGAAAACTTGTATGAATTGATACCAAGTGAAATGAGAAGAACCAGAACAGAGTTTACTATAACAACATCATAAAAACAACCTAAAAGCTAAACAACAAGCAGCTAAAACTCCAGAGGCCCCACAGTGAAAGATACCACCCACCTTTAGTCAGGAGAGGGCCTAAGGAGGCAGAATGAGACACTGAAGTTTGGGCATGGCCAGCATAGGAATTTCTTTTGCATGATTATGCCTATGGGTTTTAAAAGCTTCCCCCCACCCCCACACCCCTCCCCTGAAGAGGGAGAGAAAATGGATTTTTCTTAACTGAAAAATATTACATTTAATTTTTATTCAAGTAAGACAAGAAGTCAAAGCTCCTAGTGTAGACAGCTTTCTCAAGAAGTTTAGCCCAGAAAGAAAAAAGAAATATAGTACAGTAATTAACAAGGATGATCAGCATAAGTGAGGTGGTGGCTAGTTTTTGGTTATTTTTTTAAAGGATAAAGGAGATATGTAAGGCATATAAGTGCAGCATGAAAGGAGCCAGTACAAATAGAGGATTGAAGTAAGAGTGGGGATGAAGATGGTCATTAGAAGGTTTGCCTTGGCAAGCAGAAAGGCCATCTTTTAATGTGTACTCATTATAGATTCCAAAGAACTTTCTTCATATCTTTTCCATAACCCTATGAGACACAGGGAAACCTTTACAGCCTCAGAGAAGTAAAGCAACTGGCTGGGAGAAGCAAATTTATCTATCAGCTTCTGAAAAGGAAAAAATGAAGGCATGCCACTCGTTTCCTCTAGCATTAGAACAGGCTGTGATTCATTTCACACATGAATGGTGGTCACTTCTGTGAAGGCTGTACCTACATAATGCAGAGGTAGGGTTTTGATTTTTCTAATACAATAAAACTTTATTTTAAAGTATAAAAAAAATCCTTCTTGGATGAGTCCCTCACAACTGACTTAAAGCCATCCCCAATTTAAGTAACAGAGCCAGAGAGGATCAGACTGGATGGCCAGGTCCAACCCAAAATACTGAAGTAGTTTTATGGCTTCTAACGTAATGTTCTTTAATGGCAGAGTTGTGGACAAGACAAACCACTGAAGGCAAGATGCCCAAGGGACAGCCTCAGAGTTTCCAGGCTGCATCTCTGTGACTAAGCACATGGATGCAAAATTCTGGAAGGCCCCAGAAAGTTAGGGGTGCAATTCTTTGGCACACAACCAAAGACAAGGCAGAATCTACACTTTTCTCCTAGTTTGAAAAACTGCATGTTTGTTTTTATATATATGAAAATAAACTTTACATGAGACAAAGGATTGGGAAAAACACACGGCTCACCAATAATTTAGGGTGCCCTACAATTCCTTTGTAGAATCCAAGAATCATAAAGTATTTCAGCTAGATTTCTGCAACAGAGACCATGGATTCTGAACTCATGTGTCATCACTGGCTCTCCCCAACATGGAACGCTTTCCCTCTTCACTGCTGCCTTTTAGCGTCCCTGGCTTCCTTTAAGAAGCTAATCAAATCCCACTTTCTACATGGGGGCTTTTCCCTACCCCTACCCTACCTTTCACTCTCTACTAGGGACTTATACCTCTAAGAGTTTAAAAGGTATTTACAACGTATACTGAGTGTGGTACAAGAAGTTTTAGTGCAGTTTTAAGCAATCTATTTAAATATGTACGGGTTATCTCCGTTAGATTGTGTACTCTTTGAAGGCAAGGGTTGTGTTTTGTCTTTCTTATATCCCCAATGCTGGGCACATTGTAAGGATGTAATTATGCATGTTGACTGACTCACTGATGCACAGTCTAACCTCCTCGTATATTATCAATGAAGAAAAGAGAAGCCAAGAGATTTGAAATTTATCTAAGATACAAAAATACTGACAATACTCACAAAAATACAATGGGGGGGGGAAGTTCACATTTTCTGTTTGCATCAAGAAAAATTGCTTCAAGTATTCCATTTGGCTCAGTTTTTGAGTACATATAGCAAGGTTTTCATCACCAAACTATATTCTCAGTGAGGGCAAGTATGTCATTATCACCAGAACTTTGAAATCTGGGAGGCTACTCTTCATCTAACTTAATATCTCTTGGGATATTTGAAAAACAACCTTCTGCAATGGAGGTGGATAAAAAAAATGAGATCATGTTCCACCTAACAAGAGCATCCGGTCCACTCTTCTCTGCATTTTCAGCTAATATGAGTGAAGTTCCTCTCAAACTAAACAGGAACAGCTTCAGAAGCCAACTAAGAAATACTCAATCTGGGGCAGCTAGGTGGCACAGTGGATAGAGCACTGGCCCTGGAGTCAGGAGGACCTGAGTTCAAATTCAGCCTCAGACATATAACACTTACTAACTGTGTGACCCTGGGCAAGTCACTTAACCCTACTACCTAGCGAAGAAGAAGAAGAAGAAGAAGAAGAAGAAGAAGAAGAAGAAGAAGAAGAAGAAGAAGAAGAAGAAGAAGAAGAAGAAGAAGAAGAAGAAGAAGAAGAAGAAGAAGAAGAAGAAGAAGAAAAGAAGAAGAAGAAGAAGAAGAAGAAAGAAGAAGAAGAAGAAGAAGAAGAAGAAGAAGAAGAAGAAGAAGAAGAAGAAGAAGAAGAAGAAGAAGAAGAAGAAGAAGAAGAAGAAGAAGAAGAAGAAGAAGAAGAAGAAGAAGAAGAAGAAGAAGAAGAAGAAGAAGAAGAAGAAGAAGAAGAAGAAGAAGAAGAAGAAGAAGAAGAAGAAGAAGAAGAAGAAGAAGAAGAAGAAGAAGAAGAAGAAGAAGAAGAAATATTCCATCTTTACCAACCCCCTAGGCCAGATATAAGACAAAAACTAGGTGCCTTAAGCGTCAAAACACCTAAGAATCTACATTAACATTTCAAATGCCAGAACTATTCAAAACAGAAAGTATATTCTTTCAAATCACTCAAGCTGTAATAAGAAGGAAAACACTCATTCTAAATATCTCTCACGAAAAAGTACCAAGCTGTAATATCAATCCTTTCAAATCTAGTTATCCCAAGAAACTCCTGGTTACCTACAATATCTAATTCATCCAGACCAAGCTTAAACCTGCACTAAGGCTTTTGGGACCCCCTGTATAGATCACATAAATAGCCCTGAGCATGTCTTCAGATAGAAGACTCTCAAAAGAAAAGACCCCTACATTAATATGCCACTGACTGTTTTCAAAAATCCTTTGGGCATTAAGACTGGGTACTCAGTAACTTTCAGAGCAGACACTAGCAACACTGACTGTCAGCGTGACATGCTGAGGAATAAATAACTAAATACTAATAATACAATCTGACAAAGATAAGGAAAGGAAGCAGGACAGAACAGAAGAAGTATCTACTATGTGCCAGGCACTGTACTTACTGAGTATTTTATAAATATTATCTCATTTGATCCTCACAATCCTAGAAGAGAGGTGCTATTATTACCCCCATTTTAGATGGGGGAAACTGAGGCAAACAGAGGTTAAGTGATTTGCTCAGGGACACACATCTAAGAAGAATCTGAGCCTGGATCTGAACTCAAAAGTCTTCTTGACTCCAGGCCCAGCGCTCTATCCACTGCACCACTACCTGTACTACATCTGAAAGAAACAAAAGAAAGCTATTCTGATTCAAATGTATGAACCAGACAAAACGAATTCACATTCAATTTCATAGTTTATAAGCACCAATTATGAACTATCTCAAGAAGATGAAGATTTCGAAACCAAGTATTATTCTGTAATGCTCAAGAGGAGTTTAGACAAGGCATGCCCCTGAAGACTACTGAGAGTGAAGCACATTTTTTTTTTGCCATAATGTAATCATTTCAAAGCAGACTGAAAGAGAGGGGGAAAAAAAACCACTCCAAGAAGTTGTGTGTATCTCACCTAGAGTAGCTGCTGCGGCCAGTCCTGCTGTATAAGGATCCGTCCCTGGAGGCGCGGCACTGATGATGTATGGATTGGGGACAAATGCAGCGGGAGCTAAACCTGCTGAAAACATACCTGTCAGTAAAAACAAACTTGACTAGAGCTGCAGCCCTACCTGGGAGCTCGGTAGGAGCTAGGACATTAACCCTCGGCTGGAGGAAAGGAGGACAAAGCATTCTGTTGGATTTAATGGCATGACACGGGTAACTTCCTTCACTAAGGAAGTATTAATCCAAAGCACTTTACTGATGTTTCCAAAATTCAGTATATTTACTATAAATACTTAATTTTATTTTAATTTTGATCCACCCAAGCTGTTTCTTAGTACAGAAAACCTCCCTTACCAATACCAATCTACATGTGCTTTGTGATGATAGAGGTATATAGGTCCCTGCAGAGGTATTCAAAGGCTTTCCCCGGTCACACAAGCAAGGTATGTGTCAGAGGCAGGATTAGAACCCAGCTCTGCCTGATGCTGAGGCTAGGTCTCTATCCAATATACAATATTGCCACTTCTTAGAAACCAGGCTGAGGACAAACAAAAAGATACCAACATCTTAAAGAAAGTAACAAAGATTTTTGCAAAGTTTGGAGTAAAAATAATAAATAACTTCTTTCAATCTGAAGGTATTTTTAATGAATTTTTTCCTAAAAGGAAATGAGGTTTTAGTCAACATTAAAAGCTACACACCCATCATTCCAAATAAGCCCATTAAGCTTTATTGAATTGGTATCAGTTTAATAACAAGATTCATATGGAAAAGCAAAAGGTCCAGAATTGGTATCAGTTTCATGAAAAGCAGCTCTGATTCTCTTCTATTCTGTAGAAGTACCAGAATAAGGCAAATAAAAAGATATATATACATTCTCTTAAAGATGGCAATTTTATTTCAATTTAAAAAGACTAAACTTTTAGTACCTTTTCCCCCCATCTATTCTACAGAAACTGAAACAAGAACACGGAGAGGAGAGGGGGCTTGAGATTTAGTTAAAACACAAAAATGAAAAGACCCTATGATCAGAGTAGGTGGGAGGGATAAAAGACATGTGTTCATTAGAGGAGGCCAGGGAACTGCCTGCCTCTTTAATGAGAATAAACTTTGGTCCTCCAGTTTACCTTGTTAGTTGAAGGGCAAATGGGACTAGTTACAAATGACAGGCAGAGAGATATAACTCCTTCTATCTATTTTAATCAAAAACAGCTGGGGTCAGCCAGTGATTTCTGCTCAATCTAAATCTAGGAATCTAAAAAGTGGTGACAGCAGATGAGAGTTTAAAAATGGAGGCAACATTTCTCTCTTACCAGGCATATGTTCTTCAAACTCAGAGCCTGAGGACAGCACTACTAAGAATGGAGAGGATGCCATGGAAGAATGTGGGTCAAATGGAGGCAGCTTCTAAGGTACGCTGTCCATGAGGTTTGTTCTCACTTCCATAGTCAATTTATTTTTATCATCAATACAAAGGAGTATATACTTGTAGGATATTCACAACCATGGCCCCATCATGTTTCAGTGGTTCACAAATATGACATACAAAACCAAGTCCTACCCAAGAACACCCTGAAAGGAGCTTCAGTAAGCAAGATATTGCCAAATGAGATCTAGTCAAAGCAAACATTAGGCAGACTGAGATCATCAATCAGAGTTCAGATCTCTTACTAATGTGTCCTCCTTTACTTTCCCAAAAGATAAGAAAGCTATTCAATATCATGTCCCATAATTGAGGGAAATCATCATTACTGTGTCATAACCTCAGTGAGAATAAATTTGTCTTCAGAGGCAAGTAAGAAGGATTTGAAAATTTTAGTCCATGGGGCGATTAGAATTTGGCAAAAATCACCATTAACTGGGTAGAAATCTTCCAAAATGAAACAAAACCTTCCTGATGGTGCTTTCCTGTACCATCCACTCTGCCCACTTGTGGCCAACCTCAGCTGTTGCTGGCTTGAGTAGTCGCCCACCATCATTAGCAATAGATGCCTACAGAAAAGATGCAACCCTGCTGACAGACTTACCGATGTGAGGTTGATGGGCGGCGGCTGCCAGGGCATACTGTTGTTGCTGGGCAGCTGTGAGCTGTTGAACAGCAAGGGCATTCGGTCTTTGGAAGAGCTGAGACAGAAGAAACAGGACATGTTGAAGGAAATAAGCCTGCCCAATGAAAGAATTCTACAAAGTCCCTATTAAAAGAAATGTTTACAAAACAGAATGCGTTAAGCCTTAAGTGGTAAGTATGACCTGACAACCTACACAATCCATAGCCTGTAATCTGCTGCCCCCTAACCTGCAGGCAAAGGAAAACCTTCCAGATAGGATGTTTACCTGTTTCCCCTTTCTTTTCTTCCCACCTCCAATGCTCTCATTTACTTAGTAAAACAGGACTTTCTCTGCAAAGGCCAATCATTGCAACATCTCATATATTAGGAAAACTCCCAACTTCCCCTCCATCAGTACAAGAACTTCTGTAATGGGGACAGAAGACGGATCAATTTAAGAGTACAATCCCAAGTAAGTCACCCCAAGTGATGCAGTATTATATAATTCCATTCCTTTGTTCTATACACTATGCCAATTTGGGGGAAGGGGGTGCACAACTTTCCTGTACCTATTCTACTCATCCAAGACAAAATAATTTTATACAAGCAAGTTTTGAAAAATACTACTTTCAGACAAAAAGTTATGAGGAGCTAGACACTTAGGTGTGTATTTATTTATTGGTGGCTTAATGAAATACATTCCTTGTATTTCCTGGTCATCTAATCTGTTCCTTTACACCTAACAAGAAATTAAAGGACTACTGTTACATGATGATAACAGGGTAAATAACTCTGAAAACAATTTTTAAAGACTAACCATGTAACAACAACAAATTACAAAGTATGATCAAACTTCATTATGATAATGATACAAATAATCAGTCAACATTTATTCATGAGTACTATGTACTGGGCACTGTGCTAGATTCTAGGGATATACAAAGACAAAAAATGAAACAACACCAATCTTCAAGGAGCTTACATTCTATTGAAAGAAACAAACATGGACATATATAAGCATACAAAGAATAAATCCATACACAAATTAACTGGGAAGAAAGGGCACTAGTAGTAGGAGGGGATCAAGAAAGGCTTCCCATGTAACAAGGTGATATATGAGTTATCATAAATGAAGGGAGAGGCTCTCTGAGGCAGAGAAAAGAAGGGAAATGTATTCTGGGAATGGGAGGTCACTGGCGAGGGGTGGGGGTGGGGGGGTGGAGAGGAGATTTGAGATGAGGACCTGAAAGAAAGTTCTCTATAGTTTGGCGGGACCAATTATGGCAACAATGTAGATATGTAGAGTAAGGCATGAAGAAAGAAGAGAATGGAGGCAGAGAGAACAAATCAGAAGGCTATCAATGAGCAAGGCAGGTCACTGGAACTAGGTGGAAAGAATGAAACAGATATGAGTGATATGGAAACTACTTGGTTAGTGGGATAAAGAGTACAGGAGAACTGAGGCTAAGAACTTTCACACTTGGGTGAACGGAAGAATGGTGGTATCCTCAAAAGAAACAAGAATTTTTTGGGTTTGGTTTTTTTCCTATTTGATTTTCTGGATTTGGTTTTTTTCGTTTTTGAAGGGAAGACTAATTTTAGAGGAGAATATAGTAATTTCCATATTGGCCATGTTAAGATGCCTATGTTTTATACCAGTACAAAAGTCCAGCAGATAGCTAGTGATGGGAGGCTAGAGCACAGTAAGGTCAGATACAAATTTGAGAGTTATCTGCAAAGTGATGACAACTGAACTGATGAGATCATCAAGAGGGAAAATAGAGAGAGAAAAGAGAAGGATGTAGGACAGAGAGACATCCATAGGGAGGGTGTGGGATATGGATAATGATCCAGTAACAGAGGATAAAAATTAGTTAACCAGGTAGGAAAATAAAGGAAAATCAGGCAAGAAAAGAAAAAAGAGAGAATATAGCCACAGTCCAGAAGGGGCAGAAGTTACTCAAGAGATAGTGATGATCACAATGTGAAAAACTGAAGAGTCAAGAAAAATGGGAAAGGAAAAAAGGCCTTCAGATGGAGCAATTAAAAGATTGTAAGCAACCTTGGAGAGAGCATCTTGGGTAAAGAAATTGGGACAAAAATGTGTTACAAAAGCGTAAGAAATAAACAAGAGGTGAAGACTAGAATACAAACAAGCACAGATTTTTCCCCCCTAAGATTCTGACTGAGGATATAAGGATGATAGCTTGAGAGGGTAGTATAGTCATGTTAAAGTTTTTTAAGGAAAAAGGTGACTTGGGCATGTTTGGCAGCCGAAGAGGAGCCACTGGATAAGGAGAGATGGCCAAAAAAAGGAAGGGGGAAGGGAGAGAGACTCAAAGAGATAAGCTTAGAGAAAGCCAGACAAAGGAAGGAGGATGGAATCAAAGTCTTAGAAAGGAGAAGAGAGGGCAGCTAGGAGGTGCAGTGGATAGAGCTCTGGCTTTGAAGTCAGGAGGACCCAAGTTCAAATCCGGCCTCAGACACTTGACACTTACTAGCTGCGTGACCCTGGGCAAGTCACTTAATCCCGACTGCCTCACCAAAAAGAAAAAAAAAGGGAGAAGAGGTCTTCATCCTTACAAAGGAAGAGAAATTGAGGTACAATTAAGAGGGGAATGATGAAGTATAAAAAAGGAGAGCTCATAAATTCATGGATTTGAAAGCTGGAATAGACCTTCGAGATCATCTAATCTAATCTACTCATCTATTCATTTTATAGCTGAGGAAACTAAAACTGAGTGAGGTTAGGAGATTTTCCCAAGGTCCCCAAGGTACTAAGTGGAAGAGATGGGTTTAAACCCAAGTATTACTTGAACTCTAAATCTCATGTTCATTTCACCTAACCCTGACAGATGGTTTCTAATAGGAAGCAAGGGACCATGCTGAGAGGGAGAGAGAAAAGAGCAGTCTAGGACACAAAGAGAGAAGAGATTTGGGAATCACCACATACACAGCAACAAAGTCAATCGGGCAAGACTAAAACAACTGTCATGCAGCAATGAAAGCCAAGAAAAAGTTAAGTAACAAATCTATCTTTTTTGTGGCATCCGTTAGTAGCATACAAAAGCAGGCAAGTAGAAGGCGAAAACACAGGATGTAGCAGTAAACTAAGTTTGGTCTTCAGCGGTAATGACAGAACAAGAGTTTAAAGAGAAATAATTCTACACAGGGATTTGAAAGTAGAAAAATAGGGGCAGCAAGGTGGCACAGTGGATATAGCTCGGGTCTTGAGTCAGGAGGACCTCAGTTCAAATCCAGCCTCAGACACCTGACACTTACTAGCTGTGTGACCCTGGGTAAGCCACTTAACCCCGACTGCCTCAATAAAGGGGGGGGGGGAAGAAAAGTAGAAAAATATAATTCCCTGAGTCTCATTCCCATACTTTTATAGCTTTTACTATGCCAGCACTAAGTACAAATACTGTTTTTTTTAAAAATACTATTTACTCACATTCTGAGAACAAAGTAGACTTAGTTTATTTTCTTCAAGTGAGCTCCTTAACGGTACTTAAAGTAATCCCAAGTGGCTAGGAAACGACCCTCTGAAGCTGTGACCTTTTCAAAATGGTACCCAGTGTCTCATTCACAGAAAGCTAATTGCTAAGGTACAAGGTGACTAGTCGGCCATCTGTTGTAAACACCTCCCCTTCAAAGGCCGGGGTCTTTAAGAAAAGAGTGTCATCATTATGGTAGTCAGTAACACCCAGTAAGACTACAGTGATCACACACATAAAAAGAGGATCATTTTTTATGCTGTTTCTTTAAAAAGCAAAAGCAAAAAAGGTATTAGTCTGGGTTTGAACATAGCTCTATCTACAGTTGAGAACCCAACTGTTCAGTGAAAAATAACTGGAAACAGATTTTTGCTTCTACAGTCCGGTCTATTGAAAAGAGCTAACTGGTGGGAAAGCAGAGTTATCCTCCAACAGGTTACACTGCTGACTGCCAGGTCCCTTCCTACTGTGTAAGTTTCTCTGGAAAGAAAGGATCAGGGAAGGAAAGTTCTTGGAAAAGTCAAAGGCACCACGGAAATGACAAGCATTATGAAGCTGCATTTTGAGAAGTTTCTGTGGATTATTCTAAAATCAAATTATGTGAAGAAAAAATTATTTTTGCTCCCAAAGATGATTTGTACAAGCTTGAAATAGTTAACCATTCACTCAACATCCCATCAAAGAAAACTGTGAACAGCTTGCCAAATTATCACCATTTCCCGCAGATTAAAGGAACATCCCAGTTGGGTCCACTGCCTGCCTACATACACGTCATGCTGCCAAGCTTAAAATGCAAACTGGCATTCCTCTGACATTTATTTCATCCTAACGTCTACAAAGAATGTGTGGCTACATAATAATTGATTTAACAATTTAATTTCTAAATCTTTTACGTTCAGCATAATATTTCTCCTACTTTAAAAAATTCTTCCATTAGACTATTTTAAAGTTAAACAAAATTTTACATAAAGTACAAAAAAATGCTCATTTGCAATGGTGTAAAATTTCAACTTGGGTTTTTGTTGTTACACAGAAAAAAATATTGCCCGGTGATAATAACCTAAAACAACGTATGGCAGATGCAAGTAACTGTGTGCTTCTATAACTACTTCAATAAAATCAGTTCTACCAAAAAAGCTTTTAAAATACATATTTTAAAAGTCCGTGCATAATACTGATGAGAAATAAGATTCACATCCACTGGTGTAAGGAATTTCCAGAAGATGAGTTTTGGAGGAAAAGTTCTATTACACCATTATTGAAATAATCACCAGAATGTTAAAATACTCTTTTACTCCAAGCTGGGAAGAGAGTTAAGAAGCTATTAGGACACACATGACTCCCATTAAATATCAACTTGAGCCTAACATTAAGTACCATGATTGACATTAAATTTGCATCAGAAATGAGGGAAAAATACCTTTTCCCCACTTTAAGTCTTAGCACACACTGTGGACCTACTAAGCAAGCAGCCAAGATGAACAACCTGATAGAAAAACCAGTGATCATCGGGTCAAATTCTAGAGGAAGGCAAATTCTGGGTTAATGACCTGGGCAGTTATACTACTTGAAAAATTAAGTAAAACAAATTTCACAGCAGCCACTGACAGTAAATGTTAGAAACAAATGGCAATCTTAGTAAGCAGGCACAGACAGGTAGCAGCCTACAAAGAAATCAACAAATGAGGAAGAGAAAGAGACTTTGCCAGCCTATCAGATCCCTTGGCTTAAAGATTACTATCCGATGAGGGCTGGTTTCTTCCTACCACACACCACCCACATCAAGTCTAAACTTGTCTTCTTGGCAGGGCCCTACAAATGCAGGCCTCATTCCAACCATCTAGTCACATGCCCATATCTTAGGCCCCACCCACCATTCTCGAGGACCAATTCTGCCTTTATTTTCTTAGCACCTTCTTCAAACCCAATGGAGGCACACTCACAGTCTGTATCATACTGACTTGTGAACATTTCTTGTTGTCTCAATGAAATTTTAAGCCTCAACAGCACAGGATATTGTCTTTGTGTTCCTATCAGAACAAGCCAGTATTTAAATGTTGAAATGAAGGTTACCTCACCCCAAATTCTCTAGTAATGTAAACTGTGCCCATATGTTAGGGCCCATCACAAATACCAGCTCTTCCATTAAATCTTTCCTACATACTCTAGCCTTCATTAATGTCTTCCTTATTTGAATTTAGCATACGAATGAGTGGAATTAAACAGGCAATCTCCTACCTAAACCTGCACACGACATCCAGAAACACTGCTTCTTCCTATCTGCTTCTTCCTTCTCCCCTTCCACCTGGGATCAATCCCCTTCCCTGCCCCAGCTTCTACTTCTCACACCACTGCCTAAAACAGAGAAAGGTGGCAGTATGGAAAATGGTGTAGAGAAAGAGAAAGAAGGAAAGGCTAGTCAGCCCCATAACTACTTATCCTGTGCTCTCCTCACCCCCCTCCCATTAGAGCCAGCAGCTGTTCCCATCCCATTTCCCCATCATCACTCCAACCTTGCTCTTCAATCAAGGAGCCTGCTACCACCTCAACAGCAGGTAAGGCTAAGGAATGAACCCCTAATCCCCACTTTGTATTGAAGTATATTCCCACCCAAACCTGCCAGTTTGGAATGCATTTTTTTTTAATTGTTAGAGATGGCCAAATTCACAAACACCTGATGATTAGGCTTTGGGGACCTGGCCTGGGACCCTCACCACCATGTATAATATTGTTTCAATGGGAAAACACATTCTGAGCTCCAAAGAGCTGACTTGACTTACAGCCTTATTAGTCTGTCTCTAAAATGCTGGATGCTCTTCCCTATTTCATACATCAGCCTAATCCTCACAATGATAGTACTTATCTTGTGGATTCTGTCTTCTACTCCTTTTGTGTCCTCTCTAGCTCCCAACCCAATGATAATGTGAGAGTAAGTTTAAAATTCCTTCAGAGCCAGTAACAACAGACCCTAACAGTTAAACCACCCTTTCTTAGTAAATAACATGTGGTTCCCAATCTTTTGCTTAATGCTCAAACAACTGAGTCTCGATTCAAGACTCTCCCTGCTCCGGCCCCATCCTGTCTACCTAACTTTAGTATCCACATTTCCCATGGCATACTCAGTTCTAGTCAGGTTGGCCTGTTCCGTGCCTTCACAGCCTCATGATCAGCCTCATTTTGAAGCCATTATATTTATACTACTCAAAACTGGGAATGTCCTTCCCCTGGTCATCCTTCAGGGTTGAGATGAAGGCCCATAACCTAGATAAACCTGATAATCAGGCTTTTTTTCCAGACCTGTTCTGTCTCTCTCCCTCCTCTAATGTAAACCACCCATTAAGGTTCCAGATTCAATTCCACGCCTTTCCACAAAAAAGGTGTTCCCTAATCCTGCCCAAATCCATTGTTTCCCCCTCCCCTGAACTCATATCATTTACTGGTGATTTCACTCTGGAGGCACTAAAAACATACGTCTATTCACCATTAAATAAATCTCACATGAGTATGTCCTGCCTCCTCAACTAGACTGCAAGCCCCTAGAAAGCAGTTATTTCTCCCTCAGGCCCAAGCAAACAGTAGATACACAAAAAGTTAAAATAAATTTTTAAATGGGGCAATAAAAGGCTGAATCAATTAAAGCCTAAATACCTCAAAAGGAACCAAGAAAACCTGTTCCTGAAGGGCTAAATACAATGATTAAAAGAAATACTAGGGGGGCGGCTCAGTGGCGCAGCGGATAGAGCACCAGCCCTGGATTTAGGGGGACCTGAGTTCAAATCCGGCCTCAAACACATAACACTAGCTGTGTGACCCTGGGCAAGTCACTTAACCCCTAGCCAAAAAAAAGAAAAAAGAAATACTAGAGCATGGGAGGCCACCAAAACAAAACAAAAAAAAAAACCCACTGTAGTATGTAGCTTAATAAAGCAGGACAATTAAAATTTTCACCCATGGGTATAAGTCAACTACCTTCAGGACAAATTCTAAGAGGTCTCACTCCTCTTATTGTCCTGGAATTTTGTTGTTCTAAATATAGAATTTTAGAATTGGAAGGAACCAAAGTTGGTCGGCATTTATCTATTACCCTGACACCAGTGGACCATCAGCTAGGACTTAGAAATCAAGCTAATCCCCAGCAATATTGTTCCTAGATCTCTGTCCCAAAGAGACAAAAGAAAGAGGAAAAAGGACCCATTCGTACAAAAATATTCACAACATTTTTATTGTGGTGGCAAGGAACTGCAAACTAAGAGAATGTCCATCAATTGGGGAATGACCAACTAAGATATGGTATATGAATGTGAGGGAATATAAACTTGCTGTTAAAAAAAAATGGAGGAATGGTTTCAGAGAAACCTAATAAGACTTCTATAAAATGATGCAGAGTGAAATGAACAGAACCAAGAAAACAATTTATACAATAACAGTAATGTGGTAGAGACAAACAACTCTGAAAGACTTAGGGACCTTGATCAACACAATAACCAACCATAATTCTGGAGAACTCATGACAACGTATTACTCACCTCCTGACAGAGGGACGGTAAATTCAAGAGAGTATTTTTTTAAATGTGGCCAATTTGGGAATTTGTTTTCCTTTGACATTTATTTGCTCATAAGCTTTTTCTTGCTATTGTTTTTTTTTGGGGGGGGAGTGAGGGGGGGAGAACCACATGGAAGGGAAAGGATCTGAAAGTAAAATAATTAATGACAGAATGTGGATCTAAAATAAATTTTAATTTAAAAAGAAAGCTAATCTGTGCATTCAGGTAATTATAAAACCATAATATTTCACTTGATTGGTATCATATATTAACAAAAACATTATGGAATTTGAGGATGAGAGGAAGGTGGTGTTCAAAGTGATATTTTGAGCATATATTTTATTAATGATGTATGAATAAAAATGAAAAGAACAAATAACAATATCGACAGACAGGAGGTCAGGAAAGATTAATGTAAACACAACAGAAATAACATGACCATTACTGACAGGAAATCAAACATTCTTGCTACCTTATGGTTCTATAAAAGAATTAAGACAATAGGAGGCTAAAGGGAATATTACTCAGGGATCATGACATACTTGTTCTGGACATGACACTATCAAATTCAGTGCAATCTATCGAGAGCAACAAGGGAAATTAGACCCTTTACAGAGATATTATACAGCTAAAGCTCATCTTCTATGACCCCTTTTATGCCTAAAATCCTCATGTCTCAGGAACTAGAGGATTTCCAAATAAAACTGAGAGAAAACTAAATACCACACATTATGCACCAAATTATATGACATCATGGAAGCAAACGTGTGTATAACTATGCAAGTTGACACATGCACAGATACACACACACACACACACACACACACACACAAGGGTTAAATATTTTTAGGTACTCAAGAACTGACTTTTACAGTCTGATTTTTTGATTGGCAAAAGAAATTTAAAAAAAAAATCAAAGGAAACTCCAACAAGAAGGTAAGGAGAGTTAGAACAGTTAAGAAAGAATGAAGATTTCTAGTTGAGTAGATGTTTTAAGACTGAAGACACATTTTTCTATGGTAGCTAGGAAAAAAGAAATCAGTTCCTGTAGAAATCAGGAATGGCCAAAGAAGAATTGGAAGAGTAGAATTTGAAAGAAAAAAAGTTTTTTCAGAAAGTTTGGAATAGTTTGATCCCTTGGGTAGCTAGACAGAGGAAACTAGATCAAATGACTTCAATAAAACCTGTTTCCAACTTGGAAAAAAATTGGAATAGACACAGGAACTATATGCTGCGTTCCCGTACTTCCCTACTATCTAAGGCTTCAACCATCATTATCATTACTCGAAATGACTAGTATGAAAGTATCCTACTACTGAAATAACTCAATAGGAAAAGGGGAATGAATGAAAGGAAGGAATTCCACGTTCTTCAGTATATGTACCTAAAAGAAAAGCCAAGATCCCCTGGCAGGGGGCACTGTATGACAAGAAAGGAAGGAAGACAGAGAGCCATAGACTAGATTGGGTAAATGAACACAAGGACCCACAAATGAATAGAACATCGGTCTCAAATGCTACTGTCTTTTAAGAAGAAATTTCCCATGACCTTTATTTTAACAACCAGAAATGTGAGTGGGTACAGAGTGGACACCCTGTTATAATATCTGAATAAAGAGATAAGACGGACAAGTCTTTTGATATATCTCTCTAGATTGAAAAAAAAAAGCTGTGAATTCAGTATTGGCACTGAAAGAATAAAGTATCTACAGGTTGACTAAGAAAGTTTTTGGGTTCTTTCCCTAACAAATATATAGTAAACTCTCTGTTATCTGGCATTCTATCATAAATCAGGAATACATTTTTACTAAACCAGGATTCCTATTAAGCTTGTGTTTTAAAATAAGAACAGCCCCCAAGCAGAGTCAGAATTCCTAACCATAAACCATATCTATATACCCATACGTCCCCAACCCTGAAGATTTTCTGGAAACCTTCCCCCCTCTGAACTTATGGTTATAAAAACTCAATATCATGAAAATTATATTATTATGAAATGCCTTTGGAGTCTCTTAAATATGATTCTAACTCATCCTTCATTTGAAATCAGGAAAGATAGCTACTTGCTGTTTTAAAACCCTTAATAAATAAGGCAAAGCTATAACTTAAGAGCACACTGTAGCCATTCTACGTACTTCTATGAAATTTCTGGAAAAACTCTCCTTTTCTCCCCAAAAGCCAGCAGGATCATTAAATACCAGACCTATTGTCTGGCAAGGCCCTAATCCTAAATTATTATTACTTAATGTATACAAGGTAAAGTCTGCTAACAAGTTCAGAAATGTTATTTTAAAAGAACCCACAATCTTACTGGCTTCCACTTCAATACTTCAAAGATCTAACGTTCTCACCTTGAATAAGTTGTAATCCTTACAAACCTAGAGTTTATATGGCTAAAATAATTAATTCCATAACATCTAACCCTTTAAAGTTTAGAAAATCACTTGACACACACTGTACTCCTAATCTAGCCTATGAAAACTCTGAGTGGCTTTTAGTAAAAGTTTATATTCTAATTTGTAGAAAATTTAGTAATCCACAATTTTTTTATAATAGCTTTTTGTTAACCAGAAAATTCCACTCCTGACTATGTCTGATAACAGAGAGTTTGCTACTAAAACAATTAACAGTGGGAAAACGGTGACAGGGACAGGTCATACATCTCACAAACACTTGACCCCAAGTTTAACAGAGGTCCATGAGTTGGCCTTAGAGTCAGAGGACTTGGATTTCAAGCCCTGACTCTTGACACCTCCTGGCTGTGTGATCCTGCCCAAGTCACTGAACTTCTCAGTGCCCCCAAGCAATTCTCTAAGAATCGACGTTATAGAGGAAGTGCTGATCTACATTGGTGGAAGAAGTTTCTGTACTGAGAAATACCCACACCAATGAAATCTGGTTCAGGCCAGACCCCTTATTGTGCTTACTGAAGAGACTGGGAAGAGGGTGACAGAGACACACACAGTACCTGTTGTTGAGAATTGTAGTCAAAGAGTCCCACAGTTGCTGCTCCTGAGTCCACAGGTACCTGCGTGCCTGAATAATCAAACTGAAGAGGCTCCATGCCAACATGCTCCATGGGGTCCAAGGGGACACTCTGGGACTCCATGTTGGAGAAATCCTCCACAGGCTTGGCACCATTAGTGCTGGTCAGCTGGGCTAAGCCCTCAGAACCATTCTGGTTTGGACCCAGAAGATCCACTTCATTAGCAGAGTTCTGGCAATTACCAGGGGTACGGCTAAACAGAAAAAGTAAAGGGCATTAAACCTTATTTTGAGGGGGAATACCAAAACAACGAAAGCTAAGGACAACGTCCCTGATATCTTTAATCATCAACAGTAGTTAACATTAGCAACCACCAGAATTTGTTGTGGAACATCTTTGCCACAATGATTTAGAAAAACCAGAGATTATTTCTGGGTTTTATAACACATGTAATCATCCTCGGAAATAACTTTTTCACCTGAAAAAACATAATTACTATCAAGCTCCGCTCACTTTACAAAATGGGAGAGTATAACTCATAACTTCCAAGATAACATTTACATATGCAAAGCTGATAACATTAAAAAAAAACTGTTTAAAGCTAGGTTTATCTTTAAAAAGATGTTTTTTAAGTAGAATTTTTTGTTTAATGTAAAAACCTCAAATAAAGACCTTTGTAGATGTTACCTGGCTATAACTCACAAATGCTCTTTGACAAGAAACAACAGGTAAATTCAGAAGTGTACTGCTGGCTTCGGAGAAATCACCCTCCCTAAGTTATGATAATCTAGAACATTCATAGAGTCCTTTCAGTTTTACAGTATAGTACAAGGATGCAAAAGGAATGTGTGAGATGTGCTAAACACATAGAAACATAGAAGAATGTGATTTCAAAGCCAGCAGGTGGGAGGGGTTTGGGATCTGGATATCCAACAATACCGTCCCACCATCACCAACAGAAATCCTGCAACTAACATAAAGAGTTCCATTTCTCAAGGGAATAGGCTATGACTTTCCCCTCAGAAAAACACTGCCACAGTTGCATGTCACATGAAATTATACTGAAAGGGAACCCAGGATCTGATTTGCATGAGTTCCGTGGTATTAATTTCTTCAAATGAAAGAACTTTTTTTTTAATCCTAAGCTATGTAGATTAGATGTGGTATGCTGTATGGTTGAGATGGGTAGACCACTAGTATTCTTTTAACAACAGATCTCATCAGTGTAGATCAACATTAAGTGTTTTAAAACTTAAATTCCCACTGACAAAAGGGGAAGGCAGCCCAGAAGTGTGCTGGAGGTCAAGAAGAAGCCAACCTGCGATTTAAAAACTCACACATGAATAAATGAGTTGAATGTATTGGGGGAGGTGGGGGTGAGAATGGGAGGGAACAGGGATTACTACAAATACTATCACCGTGCCTATTTTCTATTCTTGCAGGGTTAAGACCTACCAATAGGATGGAAGGAAATCATTATTTGACTAGGGCCAATCACTTAGCCTGTCTCAGTTTCCTCATTTGAAAAATGGGAATACCTGCTCATCAGGATCCACTCAAATAATGAATGTGAAGATTCCTTGAAAAGTACAAAGCACTCTATTATATGCCCCACCAACTCTTAGAAAACTAAGCTCTCCCTAATGGTTTACAAATATTCACACTTTCTGATCTTATAAAGCATGGCCTATGCTAGACAGACACAACTCTATGGAATGCTACTTTCCAAAACTAAACAAGGAAAAACCCACAGCCCCCCTTCAAAATCAGAAGTGTAAAAAAAAAAATACGAACCTAAAATCTTTGACGTCTGCATCAATCCCATTCTGTACTGGCAAACCATTGGTCTTGTCAATCACATCACCCTCCTCCTTCAAATCTCCTAGCTTATCTCCATCAAATGTACCCTTGTTCTTCTTTTCACCTTTGTCGTTTTCATCACTGTCTGCATCCCTTGGGCCCTGTTTAAAAAATAGCTTCAGCTTCACTAATTATCATCAATTAATATTTACTGGGCACCCATTGTCCACCCTACTATACTAAGCATTGATATAAAAAATAAATAAAAATTTAAAAAAAAATAAAATAAAGGGAAATGGTCCCAGTCTTTGTATATATTATACAATCCAATGAATGGACAACACAGAGACAAGCACAGAACGCAAAATTGAGTTTGGGCCAAATGTGAAAAGACGTATATGCATTTCACTAGGAAAAAAATCCTTCTCTCATTGACTCCCGTAGTCAGAGCCAAAAATGGTCTTACCATCCCAAGTGACTCCCGTCCTACTTCCTCTCCTTTTCTGCCCAATGGCCACTCCACGCTATTCAGAGCTACCCCTCTCTTCCCAAGCACATTCTATTTATAACATTAAAGTTCTTGAGCCTTTTAATGTGGGAATTCTGTAAGGACAAAAAGGTTGCCCAGCCTATAAAAATGAAAATGTCCCACACTCTGGTCCAGTCCTTCCCCACTGTTAATTTAACCAGAATGCCATTATTCCCTTTCCCAATTTGATATGCCCTGATTCCTAAGGTCTGGTAGCCAACTCATTTATACCTCATAGATGTTTTACCCTTGGCCCCCTGAACATGCCCAATTCACTTTCACCATCATCTCAATTTCAACCCCAAAAGCAGAACTCCTAATATCACATACAACTAAGAAATCATTGCTGGATTTTGATTAATTTTAAAAACATTTAATCAAACAATCATTTGAAGAGGGCACTTGAAGCCTGAAAAAAGCAGGAATATTCATATCATGGTTCTACTCCTTATCATCATGCCATAAGTGGAACAAATGGGGTACATTAAATCTTAATATAAATGTGACCTCATTTGCCTCTGAAAAAGCTCAATCTATAAAGCTTCAAAATGTAGGCCTGAAAGAGAAAGCATCAAGACTAATGCCATAGCTGTAAGCCTCAACTCCTAGGGGGTCCTCAATATAAACAAAACTTTTCTTTCCAGTTTCATAACACCAGTCAAACCAAGGCAATAGAAAAGTAGCCTTCTCCCATTTCCCCACTCCCCCCCCAAAAAAAATGGAAAAAGCACAGACTAGAAAAGCAGATGTTAGAGTGAAACAAAAGAAACATACCATATTGAGAAATGGACTTGTGGGATTATGATGAGATTTGATATGCTCAGAGAACCCTATCTAAGGGTAGGCAACCACAGTTTTTATTTAGTGAGAGGGATTAAAACATTTGTTATTCTGAGTGATTCCACAGCTGAATTTAGGTTACAGAGCTAAAATAAGACCCAGGGTTTTGACACAGACCACATCAGGTGAGCCTATGAAAAGAAGGTCCACACCACAATGCCTACACAAGGAGCATGTAATGTGGCTCAGGTGATCACAATCAAGTCCAGGCTACAGCAGGCCCCTATACCTACTTGAATAGGATGCAGGCCCAAATTCTAAGTGAAGCAAGACTCATCTTGGTTTACTAGAAGGACTTGGTTCCTGCTGCACACTAATCAACGAATGCCTCTTAACAGTTCTTTTCTCAGTTCCAATTGCCTGTGACCTTTCTGCAGCATATGACATCATGTGCAATATTCCTGCCTTTGGGCCATTAAACCATATCTATATCTATCTCTATCTACATATCTATGTCTATACACACACACACACACACACACAGATATAGATAGATAGATAAATAGGGCTTTGTAAAGCTTCAAGTCCTATATAAATGCATGCTGCTATTATTACCATTCCTATTGATACATTCTTCTCCTCCCTTGGGATCTAAGAAACCTGTCTCCTGATTTCCCTTCAATCCTTTGGAACACTTTCATCTCTTCTTGCCCCCTAAGTGAAGGAAACTACATAGTTATCTTTAGCCCTCTTCTCTTTCTCACTTTACCTGGATAACTACTAACTTTAGTCACAGGCTTATTCTTCTGATGATATCATATGGCTGCCTACTATCTCCAAACAATCAAAACTGTAGGTGTGCCACAAGGAGATGGAGAAGCTCATGATGAGGATAGTACACAGGCTACATACATGATTAGCAGTGACCAGAGCACAAGAAATGGCCTCAAACATACCATCCAGGAAATGCAAAAATGTACATCAGAAAGGGAAGCTAGTTGCGTGGCTGGGTGCATCTGTGAATGCACGTTTACATGGGGGGGGGGGGACCGCGCGCGCGCGCAGAGAAGCAATTGGAGAGAGGAGCAGATGGTAGACCAAATCAATGCTATTCTCATACTCATGAAACATGGGAAAACAGCCACCAATGTGCACTAGAACAACCCTCAAGGGAATAGTTATGGAATGCCTGCTCAAGAATCATGTGGGATGCAAGAGTATGGATGGGTTTGACAGCATGCTCATTGATAAGATCACAGGACTGAAGCTGTAGGAGATGTGGACTTGACTCAAAATTATCCACCTCAGAGCTTCTTTAGCATGTTCAACTACCTGATAACTATTTCCATTTTGGCGTCTTCTTGGCACCTCAAACTTGTGTGTACAAAACAGTTCCTCATCTAACTCCTCCACACACCACTCCTCTCCACTTTCCTAGTGTTAGAACTAATATCCTCCCAGTCACCAAACCTCAAAACCTCAGAGTGAACTTCTTCCTTGCTAAGTCTTATTGGTTCTATCTCTGCAATATTTCTCAAATCTAATCCCACTCCTCCAACCACGGGTTTCAAGTCTTTATAATTTAACTCAAGGATTAATGTATCATCCACCTCATTAGTTTCCTTGTCTACACTTCACAACACTTCCCTGATCATCTTCCTAATGCACAGGTATGACCATGTGGTCTTGTTTTCAAACAAAAACCTTCAGTGGTTCTCCACTATTAGGATAAAACATTACCTCCTGGGCCTGTCATTTAAGGCTTTTCATAATACTGCTCCGACTTATAGTTCCAGATTTATTTCATATGATATATGAAATACAATCTAGGTATACATATAGAAATAAATGTGATACATGTATATATCATGCAATACATCCCCTCAAACTCCATATACCAAATTAAATTAGTAGTTTTCATTTTAACTCTTCCTGTCTTTTCTCACCTACACTGACCTGGGCCAGAAGGACTAGAAAACAAGCTTTCTTCAACCTCTGCATGCAAAAAATTCTTCCTTCAAGGCTCTTCAGGAGCTAACTTCTTAAAGTAAGCCTTCCTTCAGCGTGCCAATTTGAGTGATTTCTCCCTCACATTTTTTGGTTTATTTTCTTACATTATTTTGTTGACCCTCACTTTTGCTTCCATCATATTTGAGCTTTTAATCAAACTAACAACAAACATTTATTAAACAGTGTCAGGCACTGTGCTAAATACTAGATCATTCTTTTTAGTTGTACATGTTGTATACCACCATTGGAAAATAAACTCTGTAAGAGCAAGGACTGTTACATATTTCCTCTCTGCATCCCCAGAGCCTTACACATGCTATGTGTTTAATCAAGTCTGTTGACTCAAACTGCACATAGTTATTGATTCCCTGAAATGATGTGACCCAGAAAGGTGGGATTATAATGCATACCGCACTAAGCAGCTAGGCTCTCTGAAAAGGAAATTTCAGGACCTGTTATGTGTAGTGACTTACTCTCAATTCAAACAAGGAAATAAAGTAAAAAGACACTACTGGTTAATACAAATGAAGAAAACATCAGAAATTTCAAATTTTAAATGGTTATAAAAACTTAGGTGACAAAACATGGTGAATCAACTGTGTCTAAAGACAGCTGGGGGGGGGCAGCTAGGTGGTGCAGTGGATAGAGCACCGGCCCTGAAGTCAGGAAGATGAGAGTTCAAATCCAGCCTCAGACCAAACACTTGACACTTACTAGCTGTGTGACCCTGGGCAAGCCACTTAACCCCAATTGCCCGGGGGGGGGGGGGGAGAGCAAGAGAGCACGCTGGCCAGGTGAGCATGATTCATCAAGATGGGTCTATGAGGAGAAAGTTCAATTCTGAGATTCTCACCGGTTCAAAGAATGGCTGTGCCAGTGACTATGAACCACCTTAAGATTCCAAATGGACAAAATACCCTAAGAATGCAAGAATCCAGGAAGCCTTGACCTCATGCTGGTCAGTCCAAGGAAAGCTAAAAGATCACTCTCTTCTGAGAGGCAGTCTAACAAGAGAATCTTCTAAACTGATTGAGATAGAAGAGGCTGCAAAAGTAGAGAGATGGTCTCAATCAAACATAACTGTGATTCAGGAACCACATCTTAGGTGGTCATAAAACGGCCACTGGGATGACCTGAACCCTGATACAAGAATCACTACCGTGGAATTCAAGACACCAGAAGAAGACAGCGGGTCAGAGGTACACCCAACTCGGCTCCCCGGGAAGTAGGTGGAAGAATATCAATCTGTCTCTATCAAGGAGGTTGGAAAAATGAATTCTCTACTAGTCACTGCGTTGGGGTCACCAGAAGCCTGGTTGAATGATGTTTGCCTGCAAGATGACTGCCTTGCTAATAAACAAAATTTAATCCCCACTTCATCAGGTTCTGGATTCTCAAAGGTCCCCAGGAGGAGAACTAAAATCTAGTGCCAGGGCACTTCTTCCATAAAACACTACTCCCTGACAGATCACTTTAAATACTAGTATGTTTACTCGAATTTTAACACAAAGGATGGTGCTGAATTCCAAATCACACAGATGAAGTTTGCTTTATGATGGTAACTAATTGCTCTGAATCTGAAAGGAATCCAGGTAGCCCCCTAACCTCACAAGAATACCATCACAGCTAAGACAGAATGGGGTATATGAAAGGATCTGCAGGGAGTAATGATGTGTAATTAAAGGAGGACAGACTTATAGGGAGCACAAGGTATACTCAGTGGATTGGAAGGAAAATTGGTATCCTCTCATTTTCATTCTAAGCTCCTTTTCTGAAAACAAATGTATTTCGTTTTCTGACACCATGAAAGCCACTAAGGCCAGAACACATAACTTGCCATGGCTTCTCCATGGAGCTTTCACAAGCTTAGCATTAACTCACTAAGAGGCACAGACTACACTGGGAAAGTCAGCAGCTTGCAGTTCCATTTAAAACAAAAATGAAAAAGAATTTTTAAAAGTTAAAAATTTTAGTTACTATATGAATAAAGCAGTTTTAAATTTAATACACAAAATACAGTTTTATGAACAGGGATAGGGAATGTATTTCAATGAGTTAACTAAGAAAGTAATTGTAATCAAAGCCACAACAACAAAAAAAAAGTAGTCTACTCCATTATTTATTAAGCGCTTATAATAAGGTATTGGACAAATAATTAAAATACAAAATAAACATGCTAAAGGAGAAAGGTACAAAAGATGGCTTACAGTAACATTAGAAGCGAGTCTTGAAGGATAAAAGGCAGAGAAGACAGACAAAGAAACTGAGAATATTCCAAGTGTTAAAAATGGTATGAGCAAAAATGGGGCAAGTGGCATAACTGTGGAAGAATGGATAGTATAGTCTGGCAGAAGCAGAGAATGTATGAAAGGAGCTGATATTGTACTGTAGAGGAGATTTTCAATTCAAAGGAAGAGGTAAAATCTTGCCACAGTTTTAGCTTGCATTTCTCTTACTTCTTGGAATCTGGAGCAGATTTCCAAAGTGTTCATGGTTTACATTTCTTCTTCAGAAAATTGTTTACTCATTCCCTTGAACCATTTATTTACTGCAAAATGACTCTTGGCCTTAAATATTTCTATTAATATTACAAATTTGTGTACATAGGTACATATATGCTCATGTAAATGGACACACGTATTCCTCTCTGTTTCTAAGATATTTAATTCAAAGATTTTTCCACCAATCAACAAGAAAGTCAAAGACAGAAAAGGTACTATATACATCAGAATTCATATGAACCTATATAAACCAAAATAAGCAGAACCAGGAAAGTGATTAATAGGAAATGAGTACAATAAATAAAAAAGAAAAAGAAAATGTGTAAGATTATTGGAAAGAAAGGGGGCACACTGAGAAATAACTGTGATAAAAGCAATTCATTAACACAACTCTTAAAGGCTATTCCAATGTAGAAAAACAGTAGCTGAGCTATGAAGTCTGCCAGTTTAATTACTCTATTTAATAATCCAAGTAAGACATAATGGGGACTAGACAAGGGTAGTAACAGTGAAATGAAACTGAAACCAAAGGAAAAATCCCTGATTAGTAGATATTGAGCACTGTGCTAGGTGTTAAAGGAGACACAAAGTCATATAAGAAATGGACCCTGTGTAGAACTAAGGCAGTATGCAACCCAGGGACAGTGCAAAGACACAATCAATAAAATTTGGTGACTAATAGGATGTGGGAGGTGGAGTAGAAGAGGAGCAAAGGATAAGTCTGTGGTCTCAAGAACAGGTAATTAATTAGGTACTGATGGTATCATAATGAATATCTGAATTTTCCTATTATTTCTACATTTCCTTCCCTTATCATTCTGACAGGTACACAAAGCCTCCCACAAAAAAAAAATTAAAGGAAAAAACATTTTTTTAAAAATATACACAGGAAAACTTTTCTCATAACTTCAATGATTCCTACTGATGATAATTTAAATTTCCATTACCATTAGACCTTTTATAGCATACTGAAGACAACCTTATTCTGTCAAAATTTGAATCTATGGCTACTGAATCAAATTGTTGCTTCACCACTTATGAGTAGGCCCATAGTAAATAATCCTATTGCTTCCATTTCCACTATGGTCACCACCGAACCCAAGAAGTTTTAGGGATTTTTTGTGATGGAGGAGAAAGGGGACAGGAAGGGAAGTGAAAGGTAGGTAAAGAAAATAGGTTTCTGCATGGCTTGTAGAGAGAAAGGTTTTGCATCTGAGTGGAATTAAAAACCTCACAATGAGAAGTAAATGATTCAGACTTCTTGATGTTAATCAACTTTTTTAAAAAGCTCCATGTAAGAAGAGATTTTTTTTTTCCTGGCTTAATCCACATCAGAACTCTTTATTAACCAATCATGCAGGTAATATGAAGACCACAGCAATGACACTAGGCAAAAGCCACTACACTGTACTAACACTGGGCACGCTCCCCAAAGAGCCCAAGGAAAGAAAAGAAGGACCCACAGATACAAAAGCAGTCACAGCAGCACTTCTGTGGGGTCAACACCTAGAAAAAAGGCCCATCAACTGGAGAATGGATAAACAAACAGTTATATGAATGAAACAGAATAGTACTGTGAAAAATTAATATTAAAAATTCAGAGAAACTAGGGAAGACATGAAATAAACAGATCCCGAAGAGAAAATTTACAAGATGATTGTAATGATATAATGAAAAACAACTCCGAAAGAACAGAAGACCAGTCAATACAGTGACCAACTGTAACTTCAAAGGACTACTGATGAAGTACATTTTCTGCCTCAGAACAGAAATGGTAGATTACATATACAGAAGAGAATGTCAGAGAAGACCAACGGGTTGATTTGCTTTGCATGCTTATAATAATTTGTCAAAGGAGATGACTTATTCCCCCCTCCACTTGCCACTGGAAGTTAGTAGAAAGCGACAAATGTTTTAAAATAGAAAAAGAAAAGAAAGGAAGAACAACTAAACAGGGAAAGGCCCATAAAAGAAAAAGTTCATAAGAGTACATATACAAAAAGGGAAATTCTTTTGCTATCTCTTTAGATTTAATATATGCTTTATTATTAATCAAATTCTATACATAAAAGTTCATTTCACATACTCTTTTTAAGGTCTTTGAAAGTTCATAAGAAAAAATAAAATAAAATTTAATTTTAAAAAATGAAGACAGGAGACCTGAATGATTAAAAGACCATTTGGTGATGACCCAGGAAACTGAAACTAAACTGTAACAAAGCAATAAACAGGAATGGAAGCCAAGCGAAAAAAGAGAAATGTTTCTATAATCTGAATATATGACTAAGTGAAGGGAAAAGACGGGAAACGACATCCTTCTTACATGTTTCTAACAATAAGTTAGACGTTCTTTAGGTCCAAGATGAATTTCTTGGGCAACATGAACATCTGTGAAAGAATGTGACTACTTATGTCCTCTGGAAGGGTAGGACTAAAAAACACTTGGAAAGAAGAGGTTTGACTACTATTAGATTAGCAAGTGTTTCATCCCTGTGGTCTTAGAGACAGCATAAGAGTCTTAGAGTATTCACTCTGTCCTAAACTATGCATCAAATGACCTTGTGGGACACCCTTTCTACAAACACAAGCCATGATCACTCAGCAGCTGAATCTCGAGAGTTGCTGTGGCTAAAAAACTCACGATCCTGCCACCAACCAAGAATCTAGTCTATCACTCAGCCCATACACAAAGACCTACCAGAGCCGGTCCTTGCTCTGGGGATAGTTAAAAACAAAACAAAACCACTCAGAGTCAACTGTGATTATATGAGAGGAAATATGGTGCCATAAGAATTCATGAAGATGAGGAAGTCACAGAATGAGAAAACAAAAGTGATGGAAGTAGAACCACCATAGAAACTACAAAAAAAGTTTTAAAATACACTAAATGGCAGCTGACCTAGCTGAAATACAATGGCCATTTTTCATCCCAGAGGAAGGATTAATAAACACATTTTCCTTCCCTCAATAGAGAGGTGGGGAAATACAGAACAGAATGTTGCATAAACTGCAATGTCAGTCTGTTTACCTTAATTTTCTTTTCTGCAAGGATGGGCTTTCGGGGAAAGGCATATTAGGAAAGAAATATGGTGCAAAAAACCAAAACATACCAATGCAAACTAAATCAGGATCCCACAGCCGAATGACCCATCAAAGGAGAATGATGTTCACAAAGTTTTGTGGGCTGCTCCTCAGGGCATTCCTGAGATCCAAAGACGCAGAGTTCGTACTGTGTGGTGTCTACTTGCAGTAGCAGTTTATCTCATTTGGGGAGGACTGCTTTTGTCTTTTGCCTGAAGGAATCCCTGCAAAACCAAATACGGATCCACAAGAAGACGACCTGGCAATTTCCTGGGAGAGTTGGTATCTCTCATCTTACCAAAGACAACGCTGTTCACGTCCTCGAGGCTAGAGCTACTGAAAGCTAAGTGAAGAGTTCCTGAAGATTGAGCTCTCAGAGAACTGAAACAGCCAAAACTGATTTTCACTGTCTATAAATGGAGAGTATAACCTTGTTTCTGAGTCCCTTCAAGCCTGGGGAGGCCTTTAGCAGGCAAAAGTCAAACTATAAACTACCAAAGATGATTTTTTTGAGGACCAAAAGTCCTGCAAAATGACTCCTCTGTGGCTCAGCAGAGATGATAGCTGTGCTGGAGGGGGAAAAAAGGAAGTGACATAGCTAGATCCTCAAGTTACAAGAGCAACTAAGATACTCATGACCTGTGACCGAGTTGAAAAATTATTTCTACTACAAAATGAAAGAGCTGTCAGTCTTCAAAAACCTAAACAGACAGCAAAGGAAAACTTGGAAGACATTTTGGGGAAGTCTTCCACCAAACTCTGGCAGTTTGGGCTTCTCTAGGTGACCCTTTCATACTTAAAAAAAAAAAAAGCTGCTCCATGCATGAGCCCATGTTTGTCTCAAGCTTAGACAACATAAGGATTCAAAGGACAATTTCTCAATAAACACATAGGACCTTACTTCCATTAGGAAGGTACACAGGTGAAATAATAGAAGAAGATTCAAATATATCTTGGTTCAAACCTGGTTTAAGGCTTCTACAAGCCACATCCTATGACATTTTCAGACTCCCTATCCTTTCAATTGTCTCCTAGCCTTCTTTGGTCATAGACAGTAAAATAATCACATGGTTCAGGTAAGGCAACTGAGAATTTTAATACTGCTGCTTTACAAATACAAGAGCCCAACCAACATGTTATAGAAATGGATTTTTCCTTGGGTATTTGTAACAAAGTAATGAAACAACAGGGTCAGTTTTGAACATGAAAAGAAAATTCCCAGTTAGTTCACATGACAGTTAATTGTGATGTTTTGAAAGGTCAACTTTTGTAATCTTAGTCATTTATTTGATTCCTTCTTCCTCTTCATTCTTCTGCCTCTTACAATTTCATAGCAACCCAGCCACATGTCTCCTCGGATGAATGGCTTGTATCCAGGACATGGAAATCCACCTCGCTTAAAATTTATGACAAGAACCTTAACATCTGTAGCCCAAATAACCCAGGTTCCAATCTGAACTTGCTTCTTATTAACTCTGATTTTTATGCTTTAAAAAAAAAAAGAAAGAAAAGAAAGAAAAAGGGAAAAAAAGGTGACCTGAGACTACACTGTTTTAGGGTGATGGCTGGCAGTGGTGGCTTCTTTAGGGATGAGCATGAGGAAGGTAAACTTTAGCTACACTAGAGGGCAGATAAACTGGGTACTAAAATCTAAAATGAAACAAGGTTGAGCTCCTGACAAAAAATGCAGCTCAGGGGACAGGAAGAATGTAATGGGATAGCCTCGAGGCTGAGCCAAGGAGCAACAGCGATGTGAGGAAGCACAGGGAAAAACAAAGGATGGAGAGAACAAGAGAAAAAGTTAAAAAGATCAACAACGAAGGCAGTGGGAGCACTGAAGAGGGCGAGCCCGGGGCTCAGGAAGACTGGGGCTCAAGGCCCACCTCTGGCACAGACTGCTTGCTAGAACGTGGACAGCAATGAAGCCCCAGGCAACTGTCTAGTATGGGACAAAATAGCCAATTTGTAGTGGTGGAAAACATTTCTTCACCTAGAAGCACAGGAGAAGGGAACAGGTGAGAAAGGTGAGGGGGGGAAAGGAAGGAATGGGGGAGAGAAAAAGAGAAAAAAAGAAGGGAAGGGGGGGAAGGAAGGAAGGAAACTCTACTTTTCCTATTTAAGAAATAAAAAAGAATGAATTAAGGAAAGGCAAATCAGGTTGGTTCAGGTCAAGCCATAAAAGCTGAGTGCAGGTCTCAACAGTGCACTGCTCTGCTACACTAAAAAACAAACATGGCCCGAGTCATTTGAAGGCCAAAGGACCAAGAGAATATGTAAGCTCCCAGAAAGACTCATGGTACAAGAATCTCCCATGTTCAACTTACACCAGGCTTCCAGCTCTGGGGCAGGGTGGAATCCAAACCAGACTCTTGAATTGATGAAATACACTTTATTTAATTCTTAGCATCAGCCTTAAGAGTCAGATAGCCAAAACAGTGTGACAATTTTATCTGAAGCACCAATTATGTCACATCTTTCACAAATAGTAAAGATGCTCTGCTCTAGAAAGGATCCCAGTTATCTTAAACCAGACTTATTTCTCTTGTGCTAATCAGTTTTAACTCTGTTATAAATATGCTTAAACTTTGTGAAGCTTCTATGGAAGAAAAACACAGTCTCTGCCTTAGACAATTAATATATACATCTAGTATCATCGAGACATTAGGACAGCCAAGCACAATGACTAACAGGAGTACAAGACAGGCAACGAAGAAAGATGAAAAGTGAGAAGAGGAAGATTCCGTGCAGTGATTGGTATCAGATAGTCTAGAAAGACGTCAAAAAGAAAGTAAGCCCTTGAGCAGATGTTGAAAGAGGATGAGAATGTTGACTGGGTCAGGAAGAGATGCAACAAATGTTCTATGAAAGGAAACTCATTCTGTATGGCTTTGAAGCAGCCACTGATGGGGGCAAAGATGGGGGGAACAAATCAATCTGGCCCTCAACCTATCTAAAATGGAGAACAAGAGATGATGATGTAAAAATGAAATGGAATAAACATAAAGGGCAAGGGGTGTGAATGAGAATACCAAAGGGCTCCCCCCACTTAAGATCTCCAATTTATTTGCATGTTCCATAGCTAGCTCAGAGAAAAGCATCTGAAGGTGCCTAAGGAAGAAGATCTTAAATAACTACAGAAAGACCTGATAAAAGCAATGAGATCAGAAAGAAGGGTATTCAGCAATTGAGGTAGGTTCAAAGGGGTCAGGATCTAAAACAGGATTATGAGAATAAAGAAAAACTTTTATTGAGCCTGAAAAAGACCAGGGTTCTTAACCTTTTTTGCATCATGAGCCCCTTTGGCAGTCTGGTGAAGTCTATGGACCCCCTCTTCTCAGAATCACGTTTTAAATAATTGAAGGAAACATTCAATTTTAATTAG
This sequence comes from Phascolarctos cinereus, assembly GCF_003287225.1. Lineage (NCBI taxonomy): Eukaryota > Metazoa > Chordata > Mammalia > Diprotodontia > Phascolarctidae > Phascolarctos > Phascolarctos cinereus. The sequence continues at coordinate 368,425,033 of NW_027556098.1, read as the reverse complement.
TGAAAATAAAGATGTCGTTGTTTCCCATCAAGTCCATAGAACCCCTGAAACCTATCCAGAGACCCCAGACTAAGAAAGCTTGTCACAGATAACAACTAAGATTGACCAGGACTTTTAGTACAATGGAAGTGATAAAGGTAGGGGAAAAGTCAAAGGCAATCAATACCACACACACAGCCAAGAATCACAAGAATGTGCCTAATGGGATATCGATGTTTTAGTTCCTTGGGTTTGAAATTTTTTTTTTTAAATCTTCTTGAAAGGCTCTTGGACTGACAGTTCTCTATTGATGGCCTACTCCTGATTTCTAATGGGAAACAACATGGTCTGGGATTACAGAAAGAAACTACTGAGAAGTGGGTTCTGGTTCTGACTGAATTGTCAGCTGTATGACCCAAAGAAATAATTCTGACTTTCAAAAAAAGGTATGTCTCCTAGTATTCTGCAGAGGTTTAAGAACAATACATGTTCTCTCAGTATCACGCTATCATCATTATGTACAGCACAGGTAACTAAAACAAGCACATTTTGCTTAAAAAAAAAAAAGGGGAGAGAGAGAGAGAGAGAGAGAGAGAGAGAGAGAGGAGAGAGAGAGAGAGAGAGAGAGAGAGAGAGAGAGAGAGAGAGGCAGGCATAAGAGCAAGGTTCTAAAAAACCAACTTACAAATCCTCCTTTTCTTAAACAGGAATCACCAGGGGATGAACTCAATACATATTCCACCATGCTAACTCCTAGTCCTCCACTCTCCGACCGTGGGGACAATACAGAATTGACCTCACTGTTCACATGGAAACTCTGACCAGGTCTTCTCTGCACCATGATGGGCTGGGAAACTGAATGATCTACAAAAAAGGATACACAAACATAATAGAGTACAACTTGGAAGTTCCAAAAAAATTAAGAGTGAAGTCTAGTGCACAAGCCAATGACTGACTTGCAATCCAGATGGTCAATTTAGCCAAACGCCACGTCCCTCCCTCTCTGTCCCTTGAGAAGGTTTTCTATATGAAGCGAGGATACTGTAATACCTTACTCATCCACCATCAATAATAAACTTTTCCAGATAAATTTATCTTATAAAGTGGGAAAATGTGCTTAATTTTACAAGTTTTGAAAGTAAAATGGAAAGTTAAAAGACAATCATTCCAGCAGCTTCCAAACAAAGCACAATTTAAACTTTCCAATGCCTAAACTTGGGTCAGTGAGCACTTGCTGTTATAACAGGCTTGTAACCAGTTCAGTTCTGCATGCATTAAGAGGATTTTGTGTACATCCTCTGGTATCAGGCAGGATCTTTTTGCTGTTTTCTGTATACCTGCTTTAAAAATCGCTGGCCTACATGAGCCACTCCGCTGCTTTTGCCCACTGTCAAAGTGCTGGTAGACCCCTTATGAATGGTACGTTAAAAAATACCAGTGAGGCATTAAATAAAAAACTAAGATCCTAGCTTTGTATTTAGGTCTTTTCCCACTTATTTATAAATTTGGGCCTATATTTCAAAGAAATGAGTTGCTGGAAATCTGGTTTTTAAAAAAGTGGATTATTCCCAAACCCAAACTGGCTACACAAAGTCATCAAATATGGTGAAGGTAGATCTGTCAAAGGACTGAAGGTAGTATCCTTTAGGACAGTAAACAACCCATTCTGATGACCTATGTTGATAATTTAAACAAACCTTATCTCTATTTGCAAAATAGAGCCTATCAACTTAGGGGGAAAGAAAGGGGAAAAAAAAAGTAATGACTTTTGACTATGGGGCATGTGCTTATTTTAAATTGATGTAATACAACCAAAACTGTTGCCCAAAAAAGCTTTATTTCATTCTCACTAAAAATAATAATAATAAATTTCTGAAGTGACTTTGTGGTAAGTGTGTTTTTAATAATTTGCATTCTACTGGGTCCTTCATGGTAATCAAACCAAAGGAAGAGAGCTAAGCTTGACATGCTCATGACACACGTAAAATCCACGACTTCCCAAAGGCTGCGAAAGGGAGCCCTAGAGCAGGCACACATCGCAGTGCAGGCGCTCAGTCTAGATTACCTGATGTTCCCCAGGCACTGTCCCGCCATTGATCACCCAGGAATATTCCTTTTGGTCCATCTTTGCTGGAATCATCTGTTTCCCAAAACTTTTTACCTGGCAAGAGCTGCTGCAAATTAAAAACAATAAAGGCTTTGAACGAAGTCAGAAAGGTTAAAAACAATACAGTAGTCAACACTTTCATTAAGACAGAAGTACTGAAGGTGCCCTGAGGAGTACAACCTCCATTCAGAGCACTGTGGTAGATACGGAAGGGGACAGACACGGAGTGACTGAGACCAAAGGGAAGGGAAAACACACATACACACACCGTCAGGACGAGGGACTCCACTCCCTCTTACTAATGTCCACGTAAGCAATGAAACACTGATTTGCTACTAAAACAATTGTACAAGTAGCAATCACTGCTGAAAGAGTATGTGCTCTTAAAAACCCTGACAACTGATCACCATGGGAAGTTACTCAAACTATGACATGAATGCAGTTGCGAGAGGAAAGTTTCTCTCTTTTGCTCACGAGAATTGGAGATCTGAAACAAATTTCAGTACAGCAGACTAAGGCCACAGCTTTCATAATTGCAAGATAAGTACTTAGATATGCAACCAAACCAAATATTTCCATTCCTCAAATGTAAATGTAAGTAATCAATGCGGGTAAGCTCTCCCAAAGATGCAAATCACAATCCCTCTAGGTCTGCCTCTTCTCTCCCCCACCCCCAATATACTTTGTGACTAGCTTTTACCCTTCCATAAATTAGCCACAGGGGATCCACCCAAAATAATGGAAGCTTTCCTCCAATTCTTCCCAAAATATCAACAGAACTGATAGAGTTCACTCACTCTTGCTTTACAAAAGGGGTACAAATCTATTAAGGCATTATACACCTAGATGAGAACAGGAAGCTACTGAAGAGGATGACAGGGGAGAACCGAAAACAGCTGGAAGTATCAGTCCTAGAACCACAGCTGATTCAGCCAAAAGTAGCCCTGAGGACAGCTATGTTTAGTATTTAAATTTGTAAGACTTTTCTTTGATGACACTTTTACCACAGGATAAACACTACTTCTATACATTAGGAAAAAATAAAATCGATTTATCTTCAGTAGTATTACTTTCATATAAAACTGTTCCCATTAGAGAATTATGGCATTAGCTTTACTTTATGTTTCATAGAAAAAAAAAATCACACCTCAGCCAAATAATGCAATATGCAAATTTACACCATTTCAAACCAAAAGTGCAAATACCCTTAAAGCCAAAAGACAACACTGAACGTGTTGACGACTTAACAGGGAAATAAAATCATACTGACTAAGCCTCTTAAGTCTCAATTTCTCTTCCCCAGTGCTACTAAAATCCCACACCTACTAAGTTATACTTTTACTCCAGCTGCTACTCAAAAGTAGAGATAAAGCTCAACCACTGCTTTTTGATCATGAAAAAGTAAACACCTGGAATATGGTTATTCATTTACAGACTGAGCTAGATTCTAAAATAGCAAAAAGTAAAAGGTGTCTTCTAATATCCCCCCCATCCTGAAACCAGCAACAAAAGCTTAATTTCCTATGCTGCAATTCAATACAAAAAGAAGGAAGTAGAGTCACTAGCTAATTTTAAATTCACAATGGTTGTCCACACCTTTAATTCTAGATTTTTTGTGTAATTTTCAAGAAGTTAAAGACACACAGACTAAACATTGATAGAGATATAGATACACTTAAATTTATACATTGTACATCTGCACGCATTCAGACACAAGGTCACTCAGGCACAGACTCATATTGGGGCCACAAGTTTCTCATACATTTACATGTGATGATTCTTCTCAACTTTGATCCACTTCTAAATCAACAAATTTGCAGGCAGACCCTGACTCTGCTTAATAAAGTGATGAGACTTCTCTGTCACACCTGACCAATGAAGAGAAAGACTTTTTTCACAGAGGAATATGGGAGTAGAAGAGGAGGGGGAGGGGGGCCTGGTATAAAGAGGTTCAGTAATCAATGCACCCAGGCATCCAGGGCCTTTCAGATGCAAAGATGAACTGAACTAGAGAAAAGCCAAGCTAAGGGAATCTTCCAGATAGGACCAGATCCACATGATTTATAGCTAGATGGGATCTTAGTGAGAAAATCTAGTTCCCTCACTTTAAAGAGGAACAAAGTGAAGCCTGGAGAGATGAGTGACTTAACCAAGGTGACCCAGACCCAGTTGAGCAGCAAAACCAGGAATTACTTTAAACAACAATCCTCTTGTTGATGCCTTAATACCTCTATAATTTTCTTTTTCAATTGATTTCACCCTTTCACGCCAACACATGGACACTTTCTCCACATAAATTCCCATAAGCACCTGTTTATTTAAGCATGAAAATGAAGATCTTCCCTTTTTCGTTAACTGATATTGTTCATGGTGAAAAGGGAAGGGCAACTCAAAGGAAATACTTTGCATTGATCCCTTTACTTGGTTAGATGTCACAGAAATTGGAAGACTTTGTGTAATCAACAGCTCACAACTTTTTAAAAGACACCAAAACATGCAGGTCCAGTTTACCCATCATTGGTCACACTGCTGAATCAAATTCGGCTCCCTGGGTTAGATGCAGTGGCCTTTCAGCTTCAAACATGTCAGCCTAGGTGCTGAAGTCAGCTTCAATGAGGGAGCAACAAAAACACACAACTAGAAAACACTGCACTTCAATCTACTAAAACAAACTGATCCACGTCCACAATTCTAGTTCCTTTCTTACTTTTTCTCCTGCTACAATCAGTCAACCAAAAAGCAACTCTGGCAGATACTGAGGATACAAAGGCAAAAATGAGACGATCCTTGCCCTGTAACACGTGCAAAGGTAATGGGGGAAGGAGGAAGAGTAGCTAGGAGAGCCCCAAGGCCTTCAGCAGGGATGGTACCTGAGCTGAGTTTTGAAGGGAACAAGAAATTCTGAGGCCCAAGTGAGATACAAAAACATTCCTGACATAAGGGAAAGCCTGGGCAAAAGGGAAGGGAAGCAAAGATGGAATGTTGTGGAAGAAGAACAGCAAGGCCAGTTTGGCTGTCCCATAAAGGGCCAGAGGGAATACTGAGATAAAGCTGGAAATGTTGTGTGATGCCAGTATGTGAATGAACTGGGTTCTCCAACACAAGAGCATTGCAATACAAGCAAATGCCAGGAGATCTCACAAATCTAAATGCTAAAAATGAATTTTCCAAAGGTAACTTTTGGCCAACTTAATCAGGGATGATCCTGGGGCAATCGTCAAACATGCCAAGTCTGTCTTCAGTTCTCTCCTACCACTCTGTCCAGGAGGGCTCCTTGTTCCCACTGAGGAGTCTAGTGCCCTAAGAGCTCTTCAGAGCCTTTGGAAGCAAGGCTGACAGCCCTGATCACACAATGTCCCGTGCTCCAAATGCTTCCTCCAAAATATTTTTTTTCCTCTCTGGAGGACATGATAAACCAGGGGTGGGGAACCTGCTATAAACTAATACGTGTTACTTCAATAATGGCAATTAAGAACACTACAGAGTTTAGCACAGAGCCTGACACAAAGGGGGCAGTCAATAATGCTTGTAGACTGATTACCACTCACACATCAAGCATGGGCATTTTAACTTTTGAACCTTTTAGAAAGAATGGAATGAGGAGAACAATGAGCACTTGAGTGCAGGAGACAAGTTCATATACAGGAGACAGATGGACGTGGAAAGGACTTTTCAGTGCCACTTAAAATATCACTTTTAAGTTTTTCAAAGCAGCTTTACAAATATTATCTGATTGATTCTCACAACCACCTTGGGAGGTAGATGTTATCATTATCCCCATTTTATAAAATGATAAGGAGACTGAGACAGAGGTTAAGTAGCTTGACCAGGATATACAGCTAATAATAAGTGTCCAAGGTGGGTTCTGAACTCTGATCTTTCTGACTTCAGGTCCAGAATCTATCCACCGTACCACCTATCTGCCTCTATATATAAATAACAAGTACTCTAAAGACAAGGCTACACCTGGTCACAAACAATAGATTTACAACATAATTGTGAAGATCATCACATCCTTTAATACAAAAAAATACTGGATTTGGAGTCAGAGGACCTGGGTGAGTATGTCGACCGTGCTACTACCTGCTTGGCTTTAGATAAATTCTTGTTCAGTCATTTCAGTCATGCCTGACTCTTTGTGACCCCATTTGGGGCTTTCTTGGCAGAGAAACATAAGCGGTTTGCCAAAATCCTTCTCCAACTCACTTGACAGATGAGGAAACTAAGGCAAACAGGGTTAAGTGACCTGCCCAGGGTCACACCTGGGGCAATGTAATGTCTGAGGTCAGATCTGAACTCAGGAAGATGAACCACCTAGCTGCCCTTGGATAAGTTACTTCATCTCTATTTGTCCCAGTTTCTTCATCTGTAAAATAAAAGGGGTCAATGAGATGATCCCTAAGGCTCCTTACAATTCCCTGGGGATACTATGAATCCTCTCCCATGCAGGAATCATAGGAGCAATGATATGCTAATAAGGATCCTATAAGCAGCAGCTGAGAAGGGGGAAAAGGCTCACAAGGGAGATTTGGAGAAAAAACGAAGACTGCAGATAATGTAAGTAAAAGAAGGCAGGAGAAAATCTTCAAAGACATGACGATCACTATATTTCACTGAAGGAAAACCAGCACAGAAAGGTGGCCACAGACACAGAATAGATTTGTGCTGAGTGATGCGGAAAGGAAAAAAGGTGAAAGACAAAACAAGGAAAGCAGCAGAAAGCTCCCAAGTACTGGAAGTCTTGTGCATAGAGCCATTTCCAACACCAGAGTACTATGTCTCAACACTTCTCATTTACATTAATTTCCTAAAACCTGGGATTCCCAACTCAACAGATAAATGTAGTATTTTATTATAATCAAAACAGTCCTTTAGGAATCTGCTTTCTAGGAATACTTCCCCTGCCATTTCTAAGACATGGCTGCCAAGTGTTATTAGAGATGTTCCTGAACTTGGAAAAAGGAGTTCTATGGAGTCCCACTGCATGCTTTTCAATTTTCTTGATGTTGGACAGCCTTTCTACATTAAAATATGGTCAATTAAAAATGAAAGCATAGCTTATTTTCCTTCAAAATAAAATCGGCTCCTAAGCTCTGGCACAGGGACATTTTCCACTGTCGGCTAGCTGCTATTAAATGAGATGACATCAAAGTGCTTTGGGCAGACTCTGTGTCAGCTACTATGGAGGTTTATGAAGTGCTTCAATCCATTCTCCCATGTGAGCCTCACAGCCTCACCACAACCAGATCATCCTGCTACAGGTTTATTATACAAAGGGAAAATGGCACAATAGAAAGAGAACTAGATTTAAAGTCAGGGGGGGCTCACAAAAAGATCAAAGAAAGAGAAAAAACAATACACAGCAAAATATTTAGTTCTTTATGTGATGGCAAAGAGGGGAATGCCCAATATTTGAGGAATGGCAGAACGAGTTGTGGTATGTGCAGGGGATGGTAAACTATTGTGTAAAATAATGCAAGAAACAATGAAGATGTTCACTGAAAAATATTTAAGTTAAATTTTTAAAAATAATAAAGTCAAAGGGTTTGGATTCAAATGTTGGCTCTTCAAGGTCCCTCCTTTGCAAAACAAAAGCACTGAACCAGATGACCCCCTAATTTCCCATAGCAATCTAAATCTACGATCCAGTGATCATTTTATGGATAAGAAAACCAATTCCCAAGGAGATTAAATGACTTATAGCCATTTCTCAAGAAATAAAGAACAGGCAAGTTTCAAAGGAAGAAATACAAGCTACCATCAAGCATATGCAAGAGCCACAAAAATCATTAATAAGAGAAATAAGAGTTAAAAACAACTTTGAGGCTTCATCTTCATACACACGGGCAAAAATGACAAAAAGGCAGTAAATATTGGAAACGCTATCAAAAGACAGACATGCAAACGTAATCTGGGTCTGCTGCTGACTGGTACAACCACTTGGGAAAGCAACTGGAAATTATACTTTTTAAAATGTCACTTTCATCCAAAGATATTACTATCAATGGGCATTTAACAGAAGCAGGTCAGAGACAGAAGGTCCCATATACACAAAAGGATGTACAGCAGCATTAATGTACAGAGTAGCAAACAACTGGAAAGAAAGTGAGTACCCAACAAATGGGAAATGACTGAACAAACTGTGGCATGTGACTACAGTGCCAAAAGGAAAAAGGAATATAATAAATCAATACAATTCTCCTCCTGAGTTTTTCTAAACTGAAGCAAAGTGAACAGAACCAAGAAAACAATTTACATAGTGACCACATTAACCTAAAGGGAAACCACACTAAAAGAGTCTGATCAATATAGAGACTTTTTCTTCTGAAGACTGAAAAGTCCTAGCTGTGTGACCCTGCGCAAGTCACTTAATCCCAATTGCCTAACCAAAAAAAAAAAGACTGAAAGTCAAGCATGGCTTTCTCCTCTTGGCAGCGAGGTGATGGACTGGAGGTGTGGAAAAAGGAACACACATTCATTCACAGTCAACGTGCTGATCTGCTTTATTTGATGCAAGGAAGAATTCTTATTTGGGGGAGAGGGAATAATCACTGGAAAGCGACACTGGGGTTTAAAAAAAAAAGGAAAATAGCATCAATGAGACATTTTTGTAATGATGAAAAAAGAGATGCAAAGACTTCCTTGTGGTCATACAGCTAGGTTCACATTTATTGTCCTCCTACTATACCCACACTGTGTAAGCACAAAAATGGATTACAGAGGCATTTGATACAGACCTGGTAATTCAACTGGCTAAAGGAGATGTTTATAACCACCCTTCGTTATTCTGATTCCAACCTGCAGCACTTTTCAGTCTCTTGGTTGGTCTTCAGAAGAAGCTAAAGACGTGTTGGTTACTCAGCTCCAATTACCCCAGTTCCTCAAACCCTCATTTATAGTGAAGACTTGGAGCTTAGGTCAAGATTATGTCAAGGACTGAGCTTCCTTATATAACCACACAAGTTTTATAATCTAAGTTTGCTTAAAAGTAAAAGCATAATACAAAAAACAACAAAGTTGGTGACCAAAATAATCTGTCAATTAAAAAGCAGCTCATAAAACCAGATAATATTCTTGTTTCTTAACTGATTTACATGATAGGAAACCATAGTTTTTCCCCAGGTATGAGATACAATGGGTGTAATTGCACAGAACGAGGAAATGATAGGACAAAATACAGGCCTAAGGAGCTGTCTTGGGAGCAGAGCCTGGAGAGAAAGCCATGAAAAGCTCTTTAAAAGAAACTGAAAGCGGGATGAGGGAGGACTTCTCTCCCACAGGCAAACAGGGGCAGATGAATACTCTGAAAAAAACAGTAGAACCAATATAAAAATCCTGAGCTTCAATTATGGTACCCACCATCTTTTCAACATTGTGAATCCAAGAATCTTTAGACCATCTTTTCAGAGATTTCCCCATTAAATTAGAAGTAAACTATTTTGAAAAGTTAGTTTTCAGTGAGTTACAGAACCTTTCAAGCACAAATCACAGATTTTTCCTTATCTCTTCAACATCTTGCCACTATTAGGAGTTGTAGACACTGTTTTTAAAAGATAGAATTATTCAAATAAAGTGACTAAATGTCCATATTCAGTGACCCTGAGATTCCATCTCTAGGCTTCTACTCCAATAAGGCCACTGGTAAGAAGTCCCTGTGTATAATAAAATACTTCTAGCAGGACTTTTTTTCATTAGCAAAGAAATGGAAACAAAATAGATGTCCACTGACTGAGGAATAATTAAAGAAAATGTAGTACTTGAAGGCACTGGAATATTACTGGGGTATAAAAAATGAATGTGATGAATACAGAGAAGCCTGGCTAGATTTACACAAACTGATCCAGAGTAAAATAAGCAGAGCCATGAAAACAACATAGACAGTGACTACAATGTAAGTAGAAAGAACCATCAAAAAATATCAAAACTGAATGCTGCAAAATCACAAAGAATAAGCATGGCTCAAAGAGGAGGACAGGAGCAAACACTGCCTCTTCACCTCTATGCAGCAACAGGAAGTACACAAGTGTTGGTGCTATCTTCAAATGCTTCCAATGTATTGATAGGTGATGCTGATTTTTTCCCTCCTTTTTCTTGCCTTTAAAAAGATTACATGTTATATAGTATGGCTGCCTGGATGGGAAAGAGAGAAAGACACTGGGGGAAATCACTATATCATTAAAAAAAAACTTAATGTAAAAAAATAATGATGCATATAGGGATCTGCCTTTCCAGTTACATTTTATTTGTGCTAATATTACAATCAACATTTAGAAAGCCCATAAACTTGAAGAGTAAGGAAATCAGGTATATTATGGGAAGCTATTACAGATTAGGTATTTGCTATAAATAATCCAAAAAGCAGACACGCTACATAAGCACAATCAAGAGTTGGTTATACAAGGGGGGAGGGGAGGGAGTCGACAGTTAATTAAACTAGGCTACAATGAAGATCTAAGCATTAACTAGGCTTCTAAATTTTAAAAAATTAAAAAGCACAAATACATATCACACCACCAATGGCTTACCAATTACGAGGTGTCTTTTTTTTTTAACAGACCTAAAATGAGGAGCACGTAGTGGCAGTACTGGGGGACTCAGGAACACATAAGAATGGCCAAACTCTACCACAAGAGCACCTAGTGGAGAGGCTTAGGATTTTGCAAGTCTGTTGCCAATTATCTCCAATTTAATCTGTATATAGGCTTGTTTGCATGCTATCTCCACAGCAGACTTGAACTCCTTGAGAGTAACCACTCTTACTTTTCAAGAGGATCTCCAGTGCCTGACAAACTCTAACAAATGCTTACTGACTGACTGATCCCCATTCTTCTTTGGGATTATCCTGGCCTCTTCACTCTCTCACTGACCCAATGAGTTGTAACATTTAACCATTTCTACCTCCACGCCCAATCTCACATCTAACCCCTTATCTATACTCACAACTATTACCTTGGCTCAGGCCTTCATCACCTCTAGCCTAGATTATTCCAGCAGCCTCTACCTCAGCCTACAAATTGCTGCCAAAGTACTCTGCCTTTAGCACAAATCTGACCATGTCATTCCCCTATTAGACCAACTCTACTGGCTTCCCATTGCATCTAGAATCAAATACCAACTCCTCCATTTGGCTTTTAAAGCCCTACACCCCTAAGCCCCAACCTGTCTTCAGAGCCAGAGTGGTCATTCCTACCCCTCCCTCTCTCTGCAATCCAACCAAACGACCTCTCTCTTCTTCAAACCTTCTGCCTCAGGGCCCGAGTACTGACACTCTCACAAACCTGCAACTCAGGTCCTCTCCACAGCTCCTCTGTCTCCAAGTCCTAGCTCAAGCATGATCTACTTCATCAAGCCCTTCCCCAGGTCCTCATTTGTTAGCTAGCCTTCTCTCCCAAATGACCTTCTATTTAACAATTTTACATTTACCCTCTTTATTTGGTACATACTTCTAGAGGCACTCGTGTCTCCCAATAGAATGTAGTTTACATAGGAAGTGTTCCTTTCTTTCTCTGTATCCCCAGTATCTAGCACAGTCGCTGCAGGTGGTACTTAATCTGCCAACTCCCTTTCATCGCCACTCTGGAGCCAACTGGGCCAACTCTAATGCCCATCTTCCATCTCATGGTCCTGCATAGACTTGAATACAGCTACCAAATCCCCAGGTCCTGCCTCAATCCTCCCTCCCCAATCTTTTCTTCTCCAGGCTAAACATCCAAAGTTCCTTTGACTAAATCTCATATGACACAACATCCAGCCCCATAATCAATCTGGTTGTCCTTCTTAGATGCTCTCCAGCTTATCAGTGTCCATCCTAAAATAACGTCCCTAGAACTGAACACAACGCTCTGATCAGAGCCCCTAATCCTAGACATGATGCCTCTCAATGCAGCCTAATGATGCATTAATTTCCATGGCTGCATTATCACATGGTAGATGCAGATTGACTTTATGAGTCACTCAAACCTCCAGATGTTTTTCAGGTGAAATTACAAGCTGATGCCTCCTCCTTGTACTTGTGGAGCTGATTTGTGAAGCTAAGTGTGAGACCTTAAATTAATTCCCATTACATTTCATCTTATTTGAATCAGCTCAAAGCTCTAGCCTGTCAATTGTCTTCTAGCAAGCTGGTCATCCCTCCCAATTATGTGTCATCTGAAAAGCTGATTTGTTATCCAGTAATTCAAACACTTAATATGGGTAGTTGGCCCAATTTTATAAAGAGCTAATGCGAAGGTTAATTAACAATAATTAATAATGTTAATAACACTACTGTACTTGAAGGTGCTTGAGCATTTGAAAAAGAAATTTTCAAGGAATTTCATATTTTTTTCCTTGTAACTAAATAGTGATCACCAACTGAGAGAAATGAAGAAACTTCTGAATAGCATGGATGAATTCTCATTACTGGCAACAAAGGCTGGCTACCAGGATCAAAAATGTCCTCATGGAAGCCTAGAGACATCCAACAGAATACTCTGAAGGAAAAGGGTCTCTAGTAGAGTACTCCAGGAATCTGTGTTTGGCCCTGGGCCGTTCACATTAATGACGTGGATAAAGTCAACCAATATGTTAATGACACAATCACAAAGTTCATTCTAGGAGAGGATTAGCTGAAGGAACTGGGGATCCACTAGCCTCAGTTATCTGAAGGGTTGTCACATAGAAGGCAGAATTAAATCTGTGCCAGTTGGTCCCTGAAGCACAATTATAGAGAAATGGTTAGAAGCAGCAGGCAGGTAAGGTTTGCCTTTATGAAAAGAAACCCTTTTCAACAACTAAAATAATCCAAAAGTGGAAAGGGGTTGGAAGTTACTAGGTTCCCCCTCATTCAAGCAAAGACAAGGTGACTATTTGGTATTTTGTAGAGAGATTACATGGCTTCTTAAACTTTTCCCACTCCCGATCCCTTCAGCACTTCTTAAACTGTGGGTACGTTTAAAAAGTGTTGGAAGACTGCTGACGTTCTATATGTAAGAAATACCACCACCTACCTAAAGCATTTTCTACTACTCCTGAAATATTCATTTCACTTACATTGGTACCCAAGGCACAAGGCCATAGTGCCATTGTTCCAGTATGTTTAAAAGACTTGATGGAAATCATCAGAACTTCCAAACTTTAAACTTTCTGATTACAGAAAAAATGTGGCATGTATTCAATAATATTAGGTTAGTCAATAAATTCTTTCCAGATTTCAACTGTAAGCCTCAGTTATTTTTTATAAAGTACTGACAGTACTTCCTCTTTATTTTTATCTTCTCTTTCAATGGCAGTCTCATCTAAAAATCTTCAGTGACTTCCTCTGCCTCCTAACTGGTTAGTTTCAGAATTGTCCAAAACTAAAATAAGTTGATGTTTCACAAGTCCTAAACTATTTTTGTACTGCAATTTTCATTCAAACTTCAAAACAAGTGACTTTCTTTATTACTTCATAATTTCTCCATTTAGCATTATTAAAGTTTTATCTTTTGTTTGCAGTTCATTAATGTCTTTAAAACTTCATAAATTGTGAGGCATCTACAAAGATTACTAGTGAGTAATCAATCTCTCTAGATGGAAATGTCTACTAAAAGTAAAAACATTTTTAATCAGCCTTTTCTCCAACTGAGGAAATAGCCTTGCAATTATTATAAGACATGTGAAAACACGAGTAAGTTACCTACCTAGCCTACATCTTCACCTACTGAAAAAACAATCACCACAATTGTACAACTATGTACGACACAAAGAACGGGAAATGCCATAATGTGTTCTAGAATATTTCTTTGTGTTCATAGCAAGTGCTTCCTGACCATATATATGTGGCAGACACTATGGGATACACTGAAACACTTGTTCCTTTCTGCCCAGGAGCTTAAGGGAGAAATTCTCATGAAAACCAATTTAGAGAAGAGAAAAAAAACAAATTTCTGAAAGCTCAGGAGCTAACCCTAAGCAAGGGAGAGCTCAACTGGACATGTGTGACATTAGTAAATGAGGACTTCAAGGAGAACAGCAAGGACAAAAGAAATAGGGGTAGGATTTGAACCAAGGGAGCAGGACAGGATGGGCCTGCCAACATGAGCACCCCCAGTTTAAGACACTGCAAACATCGCCATCCAACGTTTGCAATCATCAACTCTGACTGGCACTTTCCTTATATGTTACATCAAATCAGCAGCCTGGAGATTCTCCTTGTATAGAATCTCTTTAGCGAAGATCTGAAGAAAGCCGGGAGGTGAAGAGTAGGGAGAGCATTCCAGGCATGGTGCACAGCCAGGGGAAAAGCCCAGAAGAGGGAGCAGGAGGGTCTAGGGTCTTGATCAGAAGAATTCTAATCTGTGCCTTCCCTTCCATTCCTGCTGTGGCCTCACCTAGCACAGACCCTCATAACAAAATGCCTAAATTCTTCAACAAATTCCTAAGTGTAACTCCTTCACTCCTCCAAGCCATCCATTACTGGGCTAATCTTCCTTATGTAAGAGATAGTCAAAACTGTAATAGGTAATCCCTATTATCAAATGAATGTGACTGGCATTAAAGCTGGCAAAATTTTAGTGCTATCATACCTTTACAATCTTCTCCCATGTTGTTTTCCTCAGCACACTTTATATTACAGCCAAACTGGAATCTCTATTTAGCAAAATTCATTGCAGTCTCTTACTTTTTTGCCTATTCCTGAAACACCCTTCCCTCCCCACCCCCTCTACTTAATGTCTATGCATGTACTGATCACCAATTTCTCCACAAAATTCTCCCTTGTATTCCACCCTCCATTTCACATGCAGAAGTTCTCACTAAGGCACTGCAGCATTTTCACCAGCTGCCCCCAGACCTGCAATGTTCTCCCTCTTCATCTCCATCTGCATCCTCCTTAATGCCAGTGTCTCTTCTCTCTGCTGATTATCTACAATTGACCCTATATACAACTTGTCTGTATATTATTGACTGCATGTTGTCTCCCCCATTAGACGATGAGTTCTTTGAGGGCAAGCTTTTTTACCTCTTTTTTTATTCCCAGAACTTAGTACAGAGCCTGGCACACAGTAGGTGCTTAATAAATGCTTGGTGACTTTCAACTTCTTGTATCACTTTATTCCATACCACACTTTATCACAAAATACCAGTTATTCTTGTTATCTTGGTTTATCTTGTCTCTCTGAAAGACTATAAATACCACAGTGGTAGAAACATAGACAAGCCTTAATGTTTGTTATAAACTCAAGTGTTGATCAGACAAAAAAGCAGGAATAAACACAACTGTTGCAGCTAGTGTGGATATGGCCTGACAGGAATGGAGGGACACCATAAAGGTGGAAAGAACTTAAAAGGATGGAAAAGAACAAAACTAGACCCACAGATCAAAATGCCTAGAAGGACAGATTCAAGAGGCAGGTTTAATCAGCAGAATATCAAGATCTGGAGGCTAGGAGGAACCTTAGAGCGCAGTTATCTAATCTACTTTGTTCCAGACCACCCAGCATCTATATCTATGGGTCAAGAGGAGCTTTGGGAGGCCCCATTTCCCCACAATCTCTCAGTAAATGTTCTCATTCTCCCTTCCACCCCCAGCCCAGGCACAGCCCCTAACCCAGGGTCCCCACTCCACTCCAGCACTCAAGGCTCAATTTAGCCCTGAGCTCTCTCACTGTGCAGATGAGCAGGGAGTCACCAACTAAAATCATTCCAGTAAGAGAGAGAGCCATTGGGGGCAACTAGGTGGCGCAGTAGATAGAGCTTAGGCCTTGAAGTCAAGAGGATGTGAGTTCCAATCCAGCCTCACACACTTGACACTTAACTAGCTGTGTGACCATGGGCAAGTCACTTAACCCCCATTGCCTCACTAAAAAGAAAAAAAAAGAGAGGGGAGCAGGGCCATCCAGGCTTACCATCTATTTCTGCTAACTATGCTTTCCAGGCCCCAAGGCACTGCAATACAACCTAATGTGCCTTCCAGTCCACACAGCAGCTGAACCCTGCGATATATGTCATCTCCCCGAGAACAGGGAGAATGAGCTTTTTATTTGCATCTCCAGCATATCGCGGTGTCTGGCATAAAGTAAGCACTTCCTACTTTTTCTTTCATGCATTCATTCACAGTCAAAAGAAGAGCCTCAACAACAATGTACCACAGCGTGGTCATCCGGGCTCTACTTAAATACGTCCAATATACAGAAGCACATTCCAATTTTTCCTGACATCAACCAACTCTGTTTTACCCTCTGAGAACAAACAGAACAAGACAAATCCCTCTTCCATGTAACATCTCTTCAAATACTTGAACATAAGCTGAGCTCTCAAGCTCCCAGCAGTTCTACCAAATAATTCTTTCCCAAGTAACTTACAGTCAAGTTTATCTACTACAAAGTTCATCTACTTCTGATTCCTCCCTATGTGGTCTGGGAGAACTACGCTTACTTTAGACTACCATCTTACACCATAAAAATCAAAAAGCAGAAAATGGATACATAACCTAAGTTTTCATACTAAGATCACATCACAAAAATAAAAAATTAGATGAAAACTATGTCAGAACTTTCATGACTAAGGCTAAACAGAGAATTTTTATCCAAACAAGTGACAGAGGCATCATAAGAGACACTCGTTTCATTTATATGAAACTAAAAGACTTTTATACGAAAAAAATGTATGCAACTAGGATAAGGAAAGTTGACAACCGGAAAAAAATCTACACCAAGTATCTCTGACGAGCATTCAATACAAATATTTAAGCCTAACAGCCATTCCCCAAAAGATAAGGAGTCAAAGAATATGAATAAACACTTCTGGAAAGGACTGTAAATAGTAGAACAAAGCTGGAGGCTGCTAAGAGACAGCAGCAGCAGACTGGCCCTCCTAAGAATTCTAAGAAATCGGGAAGCACAGTTCTTCTGGAGCAAATGTTTCAGGGCAAACACAATCTAGAAGGCAGTAACAAAAAAACCAAAAGGCTCTTGCATATGTAACCAATTACCAACCAAACGCACTACTCGTGGGCATACATGGGGGGCACTTACAGTAACAGAAAAAACACCTGAAAGCAGAATTGCCAAAATAACTGTCCCTGTACTCATACGTCCCTTGGCTTGTACAGCAACTCAGGCAATAAGCTCGACATTCTGAATGTATTTTTGTTAAGAATGAGGTAGACTGGTCTATGGGAGGAAACACTGCACGAGTGATTGCTTCTCTAGAGAGGCATTGATGGAACAACCAACTTGCTTTTTTTCCTAATTCACACTGCAAAAAACTGCAAAATGGAAAAGTGATTCCCAATGGCATGAAACTCACTAGAGTGTGGCAGGAGAAAACTATTAAAAAAAAAAACCAAACAGCGAGGTGGTAAGAATGGGTGACACTCAAACCTCACTCTCATCTGAAATGGTAAAAGGAGGGAACACAAATACACACACACACACACACACACACACACACAGAGTGACAAAAATACATTCCACTCAATACAGAAAGAGAGGAGACAGGTGAACAGGGAGAGGGAAGAACAAGAGGGAAGGTAAAGTAAGGGATGGATAAGTCCCAAGCAGGGAAAAAAACCCCTCCAACTAAGGATGTACAAAAATGTTTATAGCCACTCTTTTTCTGGTGGGAAAGTTCTGCAAACTGAAGGAATACTCATCAATTAGGGAATGGCTAAACAAGTCGTGGCATATAAATGTGATGGGATACTATTGTGCTTAAGAAATGACGAAGGGACGGTTTTAGAAAAGTGAAGCAAAGTGAAATGAGTCAAACCAGGAGAACAACTTCTACAGTGACAACAATATTGAAAGACAAAAAACTTTGAAAGCTATAGGACCTTTGATCAATATGATGACCAAGCATCAACGCAGAGGACTTGGGATAAAACGTGCCCCACGTGACTTTGTCAAAGCCATTCCCATTGCTGTCCCTTTCCAATCTTCTTGTCCCTTACTCCCCTTCACTTCCCCTGTGATCCAGTGACACCAGCCTCCTGGCTGTTCTTTTTTTTTTTTTTTTGGCTGGACAATGGAGTTAAGTGACTTGCCCAGGGTCACACAGCTAGTAAATGTCAAGTGTCTGAGGCCACATTAGAACTCAGGTCCTCTACATTTCAGGGCCAATGTTCCATCCACTGAGTCAAGTAGCTGCCCCTTGGCTAGTCTTTGAATAAGCCCCTCCATTTCCGGACTGCAGGCATTTTCTCTGGCTGTCCTCCCATGCCTGGAACTCTCTTCCTCCTTATCTCTGCCTCCTGGCTTCCTTCTCATCTTCTCCAAGAGGACTTTCCCAGGCCTCCTTAATCTCAGTGCCTTCCCTGTGAAACTAAATCCCAATTTATCCTGTATGTAGTTTACATATAGTTGTCTGCAGGTGATTTTCCTACTAGACTGTGAACAGGGACTGTGTCTGCCTTTCTTTGTATCCCCAATGCCTAGAACATAGCAGGCACTTAATAAATGCTAACTGACTGCAGAGAGGCAACGACTCAGTGAAAACAGACATTTTTTTCTTGGACCCGGAAGATAATAACAGCAGCACCAGCAGCAGCTAACATTTTCTAGCACTTACGATGTGCCAAGCCCCGTGTGAAGCTGGGCTTTTACTGGTTACCTCAGCGGAGTTTCACCAGTCCTGGGAGGTAGATACTATCATTATTCCCATTTTACAGACACAATAAGAGGTTAAGTGACTTGATAGGTACCACACAGCTAGTAAGTGTCTGAGGCCAGATTCAACTTGGGTCTTCCTGTCTCCCTGCCCTGGGCTCTATCCACTGTACCACCAATTCAAGTATTTATTTTACTTTACTATACTATGCCCGTTTGTAACCAGATTTTTGTTTTTTCTACAATGGGTTGGAGGGAGAAGGTGGGGGCAGGAATGGGGACATAGATTGTCTTTGATTGAAAAATAGATAAAACTAGCTTTGTGACCCTGGGCAAGTCACGGAAGGAAGGAAGGAAGGAAGGAAGGAAGGAAGGAAGGAAGGAAGGAAGGAAGGAAGGAAGGAAGGAAGGAAGGAAGGAAGAAAAAAAAAAGTTTAATTTTTAAAAACTTTGCTAGAAAGGTAGAGAAATGTGTTCAGATGACGAAATACTTATATGGCCACAGAAGAGAATTATGCACAGACAACAGAAATTGAACTTCTGGAGATTAAGTAGAATCTTTTCTTATTTAAAAAAGTACAGATACAGGATTAACAATCATGTCACAGACCACCTGAGTTTTATCGGGCTTTTTACCTATACACAGCTTTTTTGGCATGATCTATCCCTCAACAGGTTCAAAACTTAAACACAAGTGTTAACATGTAACACTGGTGTAGATTAGCAGTTTCCAGT
Source organism: Phascolarctos cinereus (assembly GCF_003287225.1). NCBI lineage: Eukaryota > Metazoa > Chordata > Mammalia > Diprotodontia > Phascolarctidae > Phascolarctos > Phascolarctos cinereus. Next base: position 368,405,647 of record NW_027556098.1, on the reverse strand, counting down.
CTGGGGCCCACACAGATCATGGTGAGAGAAGCCATGGAGATATTTTCAAAGCATCTAAGAAACTATGAATACCATACACCATCCTTTTGTCAACATGTATTCTTATGGAATGGAAAAAAAAAACCCTTAACTTGCAATGGTGGGCTGAATGTCTAATCTTAGATTGGCTCCTAGGTGGCTGAGTGAACAGGGTAAGGTGATTCACCTCCCTGGACTATTTTTCATCCTTTGTAAAATGAAGGAGCTGGACAAACTGGACAAGACCAAAAGATCTTCTGAGGTCTGTAAAGGAAATTCAATTATGGAAGTAACAAAGACGACTTGGGGCTGACTGCTCAAAATTACTGAGTGCCCCTCTATAGAGGCTACATATGCCAAAGGGCTCCTTTTCGTCTTTGTTAGCTCAACAAGCTCATCCAGGAAGCCTAAGTGATCAGAGCATCAGTCCTGTGTAAACCACAGGTAAGCAGGTCACTCTTCAGAGGCGTTTCCTTTCCTGGGATAATATGCAATACAACTAGTAGCTGAACTGTGAGGACAGCACTGTGTAAAACTTAAAGTGCTGTACAAATGCAAGTTATTACCTCATAGGGTTATTGTTAGGAAAGTACTTTGAAAAGCAAATTGCATTACTATTGCAAAACCTACCATCACTGGCTCAGATTAGTGAGGACAGCCCAGCCCGCATTTTGTTTGCGAACAGTCCTGGGCCACTGCCAGTCACCTTGACTCTTGTCTTGCCACTGGACTTCAATGATTCTAGAAGAGAGAGCAAGGCTGGCAACTTTGCACAGCTTCTGCCTCATTTAAATCCAATTCACTTGAAAATCAAGACATCACCCTGGTGACTTCATTGGTCCTCTTCCAGAAGGAAGGATGAACAATCACAATACCTTCTTCTACAGGGTTTCCTTTAGATCAAAGCCACAGCTCAATTTATGCAAAGTTAAAAGACAATAGTTTTAGCGATGGTTTTCTCATTTCTTACTAATTCTTACTAAAGAACTACAAGCAGCAATCACACACAAACCACTGTTCAATACAAGCTTAGACATGCTACATCAGAAAAGGAATTCCATCCCAGCAGGTGGCCAACAAGCAAGCATGAGTCACTAATCTGTTTATACTAAATTTTATTAAATCAAAAATCCTATATATAAAAACTTGTCAGTTTATATAGATCAGGGTTTCTTAATCTTTTTTGTTATGGACCACTTCAGCAGACTGTGAGGCCTACAGACCAAACGGGGGGGGGGGGGGGGGGGGGGGCAGCAGCGCCCCCGCGCCGCTCAGGGAGAGAAGGGATATGGGGATTGTATGATACATATTCATAATTGAAAAAAGAGCTAAAATTTCAGTAAGAGAAAATAAAAATGTAATTTTTTTCCCCCATCCAAGTTCACAGAGCTCCTGAAATCTATCCATGCACACATACGCTCTTGAGTCCCTGGACCCCACTTTAAGAATCCTTGATTTAAGTCAGTCTTCATGATGGAATCAACATTGTTTTGGTGTTTATCATTTATGCCATTACAATGCAATAAAAGAAAAATCCTAAAATAAACTAGTTTGGGGACAACAGGCAAGTTATTTAACCTCAATTTCTTTATTAGTAAATTGGGGGTTATAAAGGTATTACTATCTACTTACCTAGCTGGCTTTCTCAAGCCCTAAAAGCAGCACTCCAAAAATAAGCACTATTTCTATCACAAAACCTGCAGGTGAAAGCCATGATCATTAGCAAAATAAAAGAAAAGTGTAAAAAAAAAAAACGCCCAGCAGTGGGGGTGGGGATAACAAAGAGTCCTACCCTGGAGGGTGACACTGCTCAGCTGCCTCTTTTTTAAGCGTGCAGCTACACCTCTAGGTCTTTAATTAACTACATACAAAGATAAAACAGAAACAATCAACGTTTTACTGCTGTCACTGGAGTAAGTTTCTGAGTGCAGTAACCTCAAATACATTTCAAATGGAGTTCACCTATATGAAACTGCTTGCCTTCTCTTGCCCCACCCCCCCTAGTAAATTTGGAACTCAAACTGTAAAAGAATATTAAAAATTGTTTTTACATGTACTTGGAATAAAATAAACTATTTAAAAACAAACACCCAGAAGTTCCTTTGTGTTCCTTTTGCAGATAGTAGCAAGCTGGCCAGCCCTCCCTCCCTCTTCAGAGGGCACTCCACCTCTATCTCCAGAGGCTCTCTCTTCCTTTAGAGCACAACTAAAGCACCATCCTCAGCAAGAACCCTTTCTTGATTGCCCACAACCAGCCCTCTCAAACCTAGCATTTCCTATTCTGCATATATTGTGCTCATTTGCTTCCTATTTTGGCTGTCTCAGATTTTCCCCTATATTTGGCTGTTACTTCTTTATAAATCATCTGCCATCTGCCGCTCTCCTCCCAGGCTTCCCCGCCCCAAAAACCACCTTGACCAAAGGCCACAAATTAGGCAGTTCTGATTTGCCTGGTAAGCTACAACAAAAAAAGGAAGGTTTCTTGTTTTTAAATGTCACATCTATATCTTGCTTAAAGGTTTACAAAATACATTCATCATAAGAGCCCTATGCAACTACTACATCACGATATGAGAAGAAAGTTTGTCTACAGTGGAATATTCCAACATTCCCCAAGCAGGGACTCATCCCAAATGAGAGACAGAAGGGGGACACTCCAACTGAGACTGGTGCTTCAGTATAGATCAGAGGGACTTGAGCAGCATGCTTCCTAACCTAGGAACATATCTTCATCCAAAAGGCACAAAATAACAAGGGAAAAAAATGGAAAATCAGGCTTTCTAGACAAAGGCCACTCTCCCCAAAATTTACCAGTGAGCAAACAATTAATTGTTACATTTTACCCAATCCCAACACTTATACTGATTGTAATTCTATTCTACTCAAAAACTAAGTCCACTTCACTAAAACCTAACCTGACCATCTCCACGGTCAATCTGCCATGTATGCATAGGTAGGAAGAAACCCAAGAAAAAGCAGTGTCTAGAAAACTCAGAGAGGGTTAAAAGGGCACGGAAGTGGAAAGATGCTGTCAAGAGGTCAAAAAGTATGAAATTTAGGAAAAGCCAACAGATTTGCCATTAAGAACTTTGGAGAAAAGAGACTAAAAACCTAAAATGTGTACAAAAATACTTATAGCGGCTCTTTTAGTGGTAGCAAAGAACAGGAAATTGAAGGGACATCCCATCAATTGGGGACTGGCCAGATAAATTATGGTATATGATGTAGATGAAATACTACTGTGCTTTAAGAAATGACAAGAAGGACGCTTTCAGAAAAATCTGCAAAAGACTTAACATGAACTAATGCAAAGTGAAAAGATCAGAACCAGGAGAACACTATATATAGTAACAGCAATACTGTATGATGATCAACTGTGAATGACTTCACTATTCTCAGCAATGCAATGATCTGACAATCCTGAATGACTTATGATGAAAAATACTATCCATCTCTGGAGAAAGAACTGAAGGATTCTGAATATAGATCGAAGCATACTTTTTCTTTTTTTTCATGAGTTTTTTGTGTTTTTTTTCACAACATGACTAACATGGAAATATATTTTGTATGACTACATGTATAACCTCTGTCAAACTGCTTGGGGTGGGGCTGGAGGGAAGGGAGAGAATCTGGAAACTTAAAAAAAAATTTTAACGAATATTAAAAACTGTTTTTGCATGTAACTGGGGGTAAAATTAAATTTTACATTTTAAAAACAATAAAAAAGAACTTTGAAGAAAGGTTCTCAACTGAATAATAAAGTCAAAAGCCTGACTGCAAGAGACCAAGAAGAAGAGAAAGTGGAAAGAGTGAGTACAGTCAGTTTGTTTTTCTAGGAGTTTGACTACGAAAGAGAAGAGAGATGGCCAGATCTGCAGGCATCAGCACCAGAACTAGTAGATAGGGTCAGATTTAGTCCTGGGCACTGTGCGTCACCTAATGATGCTTAGGATCACATCAGCTTTTAAGGGAGCCAAAATCCACCACCAAGTCTTAAGCTTTCAGTCCTGTAAGACAACACACACAACACACACACACACACACACACACAACACACACACACACACACTCTCTCTCTCTCTCTCTCTCTCTCTCTCTCTCTCTCTCTCTCTCTCTCTCTGCCATCTCAGATTTGATGAAGGTGATTTTTTTTCAATACGTTATAGACTTTGCATTCATGTACTACTGATATTCTCTAAATACCTTCCAAATTCTTGACATATCTCACCTGAAGGCCACACTGCAAATCTGATTTAAGCTCTCACTTGAGTTTTTTTAAGGGCTACATGTCTAAACCAGCTTGTAGCCCACTACAAATAGTGTTGCTTAGTTCCACAACAGTCTTTAAAACTGAAGACAAACAGCTGCAATTCTGGAGACCAATGGGGTGTTTAATTCTTACCTTTCCATCCCACTTATCTACAAGACCTGCAGGATTCTATATGACTTTATAGCAAACTACAAGTTGCCCTTTGAAGAAACAATTAGTGAGCTGGCACCTAAGTCTCTGACAAGTGAAATATTAGAAATGAGCAGGTAAAAATGATTTCTGGTTTCTGTGTTTCTTTAAAATGTATATTCAACTCTTATTTTCAAAGATTACTCTAAGTAAACTTGGAATCTTATGCTCTGTTCTTCAAAGCTTTATTGGTATTTATCCTATTCCCGTGCCCCCACCTCCATTACAAAAATGAATTACCCTAGCTTTCTGATTTTAAAGAAAATTGATGAGAAACTGTTCTCACCAGAAGTAGACAGAAATGGACTGAATTGCGACACTTTTTCCCAGCTGTCTATGGATGAACATATATTCATCTAACAAAAATAAAATTATCACAGTAGTGAAGAAACTTGAGTTCTAAATTCTACGATTAGTCTCTTGTCCAAGACAAATGTCTGAAACAAGATGTCTCAACCTATAATTTATCCTGTAATAGATTTCATACGTACTATCTATCAAAATCTTTAACAATATCTACAAAATCTTTAGCAGATCTTCCCAAAAAGAAAAGGCATAAAATACCAATGCATTATATTATACCATTAGTGAATTGCTATTAAAACTACAGGTACAACTGCTGGACTAAATAATACCCCAAGGAGGTCAAAGAGAGAAACAAAATCCAATATATACCATTATATTTGTAGAAACACTTTGTAGTAGCAAAGACCTGAAAATAAAGTAAATGACCATCAAGTGGGAAAGGGCTCAACAAACTGTGGTGCACGGAAGTAAGACAACAAAAAATGGAAACCAAAAATTATCAAAAACAAAACAATCAATGCCAGAATGCCGGATAATTATATCTATTAAGCTTGGTTAAAAAGAAAGGACAGAAGACAACAGCTTCCCCCCCCCCCCCCAACCCTTTCTCTGCAAATGCAGGAGAGCCATGAGTGTAGAATACTGCAAACAAAATAAGATTTTTGTGGTCTGCTGGTTAGTTTCATAGAACTTTATTTTTCTCTATTCACATTCTTAAAATTCAGTATTATAAGAGATCTACATCAGACAAACATAGAAAGTATATGATGGAGAAAGAATACAGTGAGGAATACAGTGAGAAATACAAGTGATCAACAATAAAAAAAATTATTTTAAAAAACAGAAACTGAATTCTGTAGAATCATTAATACCCAAGCTTAGTCCCAAAGAAGAGCTATGAGAATGGCACCTCCCTCCTCTGCAGAAGGGGGGGGGAAGGGAATAGGGAGGAGATAAGGGAACGGGACATGGACTTTGATCACAGAGGGCTATGTATACTGCCCAACTTGATTAGTTTTACTGAACTACTCCTCCCCTCCCCTTTCAATTTTTTATTATAAGGGATAACTTTGAAAGGGGGGAGATGGAGAGAAAGAGATATACTGGAAAATGAATCGATAATGTAAAAACAAAAGATACCGATAAAAATGCACTGGGAGAAAAATGGAAGAAAAAAACTCCAAGCAGGAAATCTGAGTGTCGAAGCCCAATGAAACCAAGAAAACCCAGCATTGTGGAACCAGAAGATCATGAGTGTTAAGTTAGAAGCAAAAACTAAACAACTGAGAGTTCTGGAAACCAAATACAAAAGCAAGCAAGAAATTCAGGATCAACATACAGATCATAAAACTGGAAGAGACCTTACATCTAGTTCAAACTTCTTTTACAGATGAGCAAACCGAGGCCCAGAGGTCAAGTATCTCATCCACTGTACACAGAGCAGTAATTCTGCAGCGCTGGTACAAAATACACAATATGAAAGATAACATTTGTCCCTATTTCTATTAAAATCTTAGTGAGCACTAGGAAAAAGAAAGATTTGGAGTACAGGATGGGGTAGTACAGATAACAGGCAGCCTGAGCCAAGTCTCTGCACATAAATGATAAAGCAAAAGTATGCTGAGAGCCGCCAGGGAGAAATGAGCAACCCATTCACGAGGGGAATCACAGCATCCAAGCAAGGACATTCCACCTAGGCTTTGTTACAAAGAATTGTTCCTGCGAACAATCAGCAACCAACTAGAAAAGAAAAAAATCATCCGAAATACCGTGAGGGCAGTGCACATTTCAACATTAGTCCTCTGTACTGAAATATACTGAGCTGGGCATCTTTGTTTCTTAGAAGTCATTACTGGCCACATCCTGACTCCTAATGGCTTGCTCAGATACACTTTCAATACAAATTCAATTTGAAGTTAAGAATCTAGCACTCAACTTCTCACTATATATTTCAGTACTAGAAACCTTCACAAACGGTTATCATAACACTCTGGTTAGAAAATCTAGGCTGCTACTGTAAAAATTTCCATTAACCAGAAAATGAGGCAGATTGAAAGGTTTGATGTTTATTAAGAAATTTGCCAAAACATTTCTTTACAATAATTCTGTTTAGTATAATTGACTATATTCATGTATTTGTCCCTAGTTTTTTTAAATACGTTAGGCAATGTAGTGCTACACCAGCAAATACCTATACTGATCCTACTGCTATTAGAAGAATGGAACAAAGAGAAGAAAGAACACCCTTCTGAAGGTATGTAATTGAGACATTTTAGGAAAGACAGTTTCTTCCTTCCTTAAGAACTGGCTCCCTTTTCTTCCATACCAGTTCCACTTACCTCTCCCATAGCTCTTCCCTCTAGAGCAAGTGCTTGAAAATCATGATTCAGTTCATCCATAGATCGTACCTGTTGTTTTAAAGAGGGAAAATATATATATGTCAGCATCTTGATTTTACATCCTAGTTACACAAAGTAAAAAAGACTGTCTATGGTTATCAGGTCTAACCCCACAAAGACATCATCAAAAAAATGCTAAATCACTAAGTTCAAATTTTCACTCAACTTTTTATCACAGACACAAAAATATCCACTTGAAATATTCTATAAATCTTTATCAAGAAAAAACATAAATCAAACTTCTCTGCATAGAATGTTATAGGATGACAGATCATATACACTGGCAGTGTATTTAACCCTAAAGTTTTCTGAATTTACAATCTGATGTCACGATTTCCAAAACTGGAAGAACAGAGATACCAGATGTTATTATTTAAGCCATCAGCATTCCCTTTTTTTCCCCCAACACACTTTAGAAGCCATGGTTTTCTAGGTTTTGGTTGCAGGTAAATATTTTGTAGGTTAGCACACTGCTAGAGCTAGGGAGAGAGAAGAGGTCCCCATCAGATAATCTCTAAGACATCAGAACCATGGTAAGTGTCCTCTAACCCAGTCACTGCCCATGCCCTCCTGAGCGGTGTCCCTGCCTCTAGACTCTCCCCACTGCAGTACAGCCTCTACCTGTTACCAAGACACACCTGTGGTCATGTCACTCCCTCACTCACCAACCTCCAGTGCCTCCCTAGTGTGAATAGCAATGGGAATTCCTCTAGTTAACCTTTCAAGTCCCTCACAATCACAGTCTCACTATACACGTGATTTCCCTTCCCACAGAGCTGTCTCTGGTCTTCAAATCCAGCCTTCAATCACGTCTTCCTACGCCTGCACTAGCCATCTCACATGCCTAGAAGACACTGCATTCTCACTTCTGCCTCAACCAACCCCTCAGTTCCTTAAGACAGCTCCCACAGCATCTTCTCCATGAAGTCTTCCACAGTTCCCAAATGCTAAGTGCCCTCCCAAAATACCTTGTATTTCTTTATATTTCTCTGGTGTATGCTTCAGAGTCACCGTTCATCTCTCCTATTAGAAGATATACTCCTGCAGAGCTGGGATTCTTTCCCTTCTTTATATTTCTATCCCCAAAACCTAGCACAGTGCCTGGGACACAGTAAGTGCTAAAAAGAAATGCTTAGCAATTGAGGGACAGATTAATTTATTAAAAGGTCAATACCAACTGAGGGATAAATAAGTAGCCTTTAATGAACACAAGAAAATGACCCAGAAGATGACAAGGGAACTGAAGGCCATGCCTGAAAATCAGCTGAAGGAAGTAGTGAGGTTTAGCTTGGAGAAGAGGTAACTTGGGGAAGAAACAACAGCTGTATGTAAGAAGCTGAAGAAGTGGGATTAGGCTTTGCCCAGGTGGGGACCAGAGAACAGAACTAGGAGAATCTGGGAGGAGGGAGGGACTCACAGATCCTTGGACCTGGGAAAGAACTGCCCAAGGTATCCAGCAGAGTGCAAGGGCCAGTTAAGGCCACATCTCAGACCACAGCTGTGAAAGGGTTGTCATTTGCTTCACTTCTCACTTTTTTAGAATATGATTTTTAAAGTGCTATCTCTGTCAATTCCCTCCAAAAAAAGGTCTCTGGCTACTGGCTGTGGCATCAAGAATGATGGAGGTCACAGGGTTTAGCAAGAAAAAGAAACTAGACCATGAATCAAATGATCTCATTTCTACATTTCAAATCTACCACCAATGTGGAGTGTAACTTTAAACAAATCACTTGACTTCTACAGGATTCTGTTTCTCCAGCTGTAAAATTATACTATCCCTTCCAGCTACAAAACTCTAAAACTTAATGAGACACGGGCAAGGGCATGTGAGGATGGAAAACCATCCGAGAGAAGAAAGGAATGGAGGAATAGCCTCATTCATCCACTAAACATTAATACAGCACTTACTACCTGCAATCTGTGAGTGCCAGGTGCTACGGGAGATGTATTTGGCAGTGAATAAGCAAACTGTTTTAATGTACACTGGATTAATACCATGCAAATTCTTGAGAAAATAAAAACATATAATTGTGAAGAATCATATTGCAAAATACAGTGCTGACACTAAGTTAAAAACGAAACCTATGAAATACTCGGATATGTATGTTGCATATGCCTTTGGTATTCAGACTAAAGGACGAAACGCTATAAAACTATAACATTCAGATTGAAACTTTAAAACCTGCAATCTGAGGATAAGGAAACAAAGCTTATTATTGCAGAGTAATCAGAGTTAAATGGCCTTAAAAACAGGAACTTTGATCATTACAAGGTGTGTGTTTGAATTATTTAAATAAGCACAGTGACTATTTCCTAAAATTATGCCAAATGGACTGGAATGGGACAGGAAGTTATCTGCAAACTCAAAAGAGGTCACATGAAATGACTATGGAATCTTCATGTTACAAACAGGTTTTAGAGGAGGTTTTATATATAGTCCTTTAAGTTAAACTGAAACATGTTTTCAATTAAGGCTCAAAATTGCCATGAAAATCAAAAAGTGTTTACCTAACAGTTGGATGAAGGAAACTAGTACTTTGTTCAGTTTTTCTCCTATTTCCTTAGGGTAGGCAAGAAGGCAAATAGGATATGAAAAGAAGGGGGAAAACAGGCAAATGAGTAACAAGACCTTGAGCGCTGCAACTCTACCTTTTCAGAACACAAAAGGGCAGCTAGCAAACAGACAAGCAAAAGGTGCTTAAATAGGGGTCCCTCTTATTAAGAATGTGAGCTCCTCTTGTGGGGAGGAACTGCTCTTTCCCCTGCTTCCTATCCCAAAGAATCCTGGCACATAGAAAACCCTTTCAAAATTCCTGGTGCCATGGAATCCTATGTGGGGGCTAAGATATCTGGTCCAACCTCATTTTACTGATGGGAAAACTGACACGCATAAAACGAATTCCCTTATTATCACTGCTCTCTACAATTAAAAGGCAGAGGATGTAAAGAAATGATATAAACTTCAAAAATATGGACCACTCAGTTGAGCACATGGCAGGAAAACTATCAATGAGCTTCATAACTCAGCTTTAAGCAGTTGTAGACACAGAATAATCATAATTATCAGCTGCTACAGTGGGATTATCAAATATACTTGTTGACCTACTTATAGTATACATAAATCAGGAGACAAGAAATGTTATTATCTTTAAGAATCTTCATAAAGATTCCCAACTGACGGGGCAGCTAGGAGGTACAGTGGACAGAGCACTGGCCCTGCAGTCAGGAGGACCTGAGTTCAAATCTGACCTCAGACCAAACAAACACTTGACACTTAATTAGCTGTGTGACCCTGGGCAGGTCACTTAACCCCAGTTGCCTTTAAAAAAAGAAAAAAAGATCCCCCACTGCTAAATGGTCAAAGAGACTTGAAAAGGTAGTTTTCAAAGGAAGAAATCCAGGCTATCAATAGACACATTTTAAAAATGCTACCAACCACTAATAGCGAGAGAAATACAAATTAAGACCATGTATAAGTGCCACTCCACATACATCAAACTGGCAAAGAAAAAAAAAGGCAATACATGTCAAAGGGGGTGTAGGAAAGCAGACACAGTGACATACTGCTGGTGACCCTGTCAACTGGCCCAGCTCTTTGGACCAAATGGCTATGGTGAAAAGCCTTCTGGGACTGTGCACTCAAAACTATGTTAAACTGGGTATACCTTCTGAACCAACAATATCACTACCAGGACTAGGCCTGAGGGCAAAAAACAGAGGAAGGACTCATAGGCACAAAGCTACTTAACCCATTCTTTCTGTGGTGACAAAGGAGTGGAAGCCAAAGGGATCCCCATAATTGGGAAATACTAGTATACCGTAAAGGAATAACCTGGGAAGACATGTACTGAGAGAGTAAAGTGAGCGGGACTAAAATAACTTACACAACAGTAAAAAAGCACAGCTCTGAAATACAAGAACTCTGAGCAGCAACGGCCAAGCCCAATTCCAGAGGACTAACGAAGGATAAACAATCCATACCGCAATCACAGGTGACAGGTTCAAAATGCAAAATACGGCCCACATTTTTGCATATGGCTGATGTGGGGTTTGTTTTGCTTGACTATGCATCCTCACTATATGAGTTTTTCTTTTTCTTTCTCAAAGAAAGGGAAGGTGAGGAGAAAAAAATAAATGCTTGTTAAACAAAAAAAGACTCTTCCCCAAAGGTCTCTTGCTTTCCTCTTAGCTTTTACTGTCTATCTCACCCCGTGCATCCTCCCCCAGAAAAGCAGCCAAACTCGCTTCTCCACACACCTCTACTCCGAAGTGGTTTTCTCTAGCCCAGGGGTGAGGAACCTGCAGCCTCGAGGCCACATGTGGCCTTTGACTGAATCCAAACTTCACAGAACAGATCCCCTTAATTTGTTCTATAAAAGTTGGACTCAGTCAAAAGGCAGCCCTTGCAGACCTGGAGGGCCATACGTGGCCTCTAAGCTCCAGATCCCCATTCCTGCTAGCCGTATCACAAACTTACAGCACTCTTGGGGTGTTAGGTAAGCATCAGCCCAAAGACCCTAGAGCCAGTGCGGCTCCCAGGCTCCCTTACTCTCATGGCTCTTACTGAGCTTAGCAGCAGCAGCAACTCTTCCTGGCTTATATCTATTGTCTCCTAATCTCAACATTTTACCAAGAATGCAGGCAAACCTGTAACTGCTTCGCTCTGTGTGGTGTGTGTGTTTCTACAAGGATTATCTCTGCCCTATTTCCTTTCTTTGTCCCTCAAAGCTCGGCCACAACTACCCATCTTGTTTACTCTCCAGATGCTAGCTCTTGCTCTCCTGCTCCCTTATAAACCTATTGTGGGGCTTCTCGTCCACCTACCTCACTACAATTCCTCCAAATACACATATGTTTTTCTCACTCTTCCTTCATTCCCATTTCCTGCACGCAGAACTCTCGTTACAAACCCCCCACCACAGCCCTATTTGCTGTGCTAATGGAGTTTTGAGAAAGTAGGCTCAATATTGTTATAGTTACCTCCCCTCTGGTGTCTAGTTCTGATCTAAAAAAAAAAAAGTCAAGAAATTTGATTTTGTCAGTTCACCCAAGGTTAATGAGGCCCAAATAAAATGAGCCATACCAAACAGTCAAAAGGGACTAAATTCTAAATCAAAATCCATTTATAATGAGAGCAATATCTGCTATCATAATCAATACTAGTCACACACTCAGGATACCACTTCCTAAGAAAGCAAATTAGAAGTTGTTTGCCCAGTGATCAGATAACAACAGTTACAGATTATAACAGATATTTCTGTCAGGTCATGTTGGGTCTTAAAAAATCATTCTCTGCCGTGAGAAACAAAGATATGCATGTACACGTGTGTTTGTTTAGGGGATGTATGTGTGTATGTGTACGCAGTTGGTATGAGGTACTCAGAATCAGAGCACCTTACTTGCTAGTAAATATGAAAAGAGACCTCAAGTTTGTAACTCACTAGTTCCCTTTCTTCTACATGTCATAGCACGTGGAGTCCTAACGCCATCGCCAAAAGTTCACGGCTATAAGAAGAACTTAAAACTAGTTTCCCAGACTGACCTAACTGACCTTTTACCTGAATCCTATTGTTCTAGAGAACAATATCTTTGGGACTAAAGCTCTCCTCTATAACCTCTAATGCCAATTCCCCTCATCTTCCACCTATTCTTCTCAAAATCCAAGCCCACTCACAGTATCCCTCTTTGGCACATCCGACCTAACAGCTAAGAGCACAAGCCTGGCGATAGAAACAGGATTTTAAAAGCGGTAAACAGATTCTGCAGTGTACAAGCCATGGCTTATGTACATCCCTTGACATCCGTGTACTCTAAAAAGGGAGAAGTATCTGGCAATGAGGTTACCTTGCCTGCTGCCTTTAAGTCTCCAATTCGCCCAGATATTGTGAATTTTGTTTCTACCTAGTTGAGAATAAAAATATCTGGCAATCTTATGCCACCAGTGAATCAGCCAAGTCATCAGGGCAGGTCTCAGTTTTGGGGAGCTGGCAGAGCTGTTGCTCAGAGTCCTCATATTCAGGTCGTTCTGCTCCCACCACGACTTGGTGCCACTGGCAGCACAGAGTGAACACAACACAAAAACTTATGCCATCTGCTCTGCGTTGGCAGCCTCTGCCCTGCTGGCATTGGGTCCTGGCAAAAGGTCACCGAATTGAAGAAGTCCCAGAACTTCCTCTAGTGGTATAAGAAGACCAAGAAAGCTGGAGGCATGCCATGGTATCAAAAAGGTCTGTGCTTCAGGCACCATTAGATCCAGCATAGGGAACCTTGGATCACCTACAATGCAGGCAATAGCATTATCAAGGCCTTCAAAAACATTCCTAGTATTACTTATCTTAATGCGAGCAAATCGCGCTTTTTGAGCTGTTCCTGATGGGCCCGGAGGGTGGTTCTGTATTTGGACTGAAAGTGTCTTCTGCAAGTTGGATGACCCATATGACAACACAGCACAGGCCGGCTACCCTGCAGAGTCACTACAATCATCCCATGCACAAGATGATCGACAAAGGCCTTACTAGGATTCTGAAAAGCCCAGAGGTCTAGAGGACTCTCCATGCACCATGCAAAAAGCTTCACCCACAAGTATTCAAGAAGAACTTGAGAATCATGGTTAGACTGAACCCATATACCAAGACAATGCTCTGAAATACAATTCTACACCAGGCTAATAATTACAGAACCAGAGAAAATAAAAGAGCTGCCACACTAAAGAAGATTATGGAGGCAATGAAAGGGGTAGATGAGAAGAAGCAGCAGCTTGGAGGTATTAAGCTTGCAAAAGCAAAGAAGGTTACAGAGCAGAAGAAACCAGCAGAAAAGCCTGCAGCTGAAAAGAAATGCTCTGGAGAGGAAAAAAACTGCCCCATGGCACAAACTCAGCATATCAGTTTATCCAAGGGGCCACAATCCATTATGTCAATATTGTGAATCTCTAAAGAATAAAATGTTCAAAGCAGTTTGGGGGGTGTTTTTTGGGAGAGGGAGGGGGAGAGAATATAGACAGGCTAGAACACCGGGCCAAATCTACAAAAATGAAATTTGATAATGATAAAGGTAAAGACCTATACCTAGGGCCAAAAAAATTATTTAAATTACTAAAGCTAGGATAGAGGACAGGATAGGTTGAATAGTTTGTGTGAAAAATACCCCTAATGCTCAACATTTCAACAGTGTAATCGGGCAACCACTAAAGTTAATGTTACACTCAAAGCACAATGTTCAGGCACATGCTACTTCTGTCTCATCTGTAACAATCTCTCTCTCTAGCCTTATTGAAAATACATGATTTTCTTCAAAACAAGAGACCAAAAAGTTTTAAAATAAATTAGATTCTACCGTTTGTTGTTTATTGATATCTCCAAAAAAACACTTGATTTAATAGAGTAATAGCCTTAAAGGCTGCTCCCATTAGTCTGGGGGAGGTTCCTGATTTTGATGGGTAGAGTTCCCACAGTGATGAAATTATAAAACCGTGGCATATTTTAAAAGGAATGATAAATATTAAAGAGCTCAGAGAGACATGGACAGACTAGTAGGAAGGGATACAGAGAGAAAAAAGCAAAAGCAAAATCAAAAGAACACCACACTTTGACCACAACAATGTAAATAAAGTTAACATGGAGAGCAAGGAGACCTCTGGCCAATGTTAGTACTATGCTGTCCAAGTTAAAGAACATACCCTGTCTTTCTGTTAACAATCCATAAACTGTTTTTCAGTTTTTCATGAGGGAAAAGGGGGAGGAAGGAAAGGGGGAAAGCATTGGTTTGGTGTTTATTGGTAAACGTTAGAACAAAATGTGTCCCCTTTTTTTTTTAATATTCCCACACATGTTAAAGGGCAGCTAGATGGGCCTGGAATCAGGAAGACTGATATTCCCGAGTTCAAATCTGGCCTCATAAATTTACTACATGTGTGATCCTGAGCAAGTCACTTAACTCTGTTTACCTCGGTTTCCTCATCTGTAAAATGAGCTGGAGAAGCAAACGGCAAACTGATCCATTATCTTTACCAAGAAAACCCTAAATGGGGTCACATGAATGAAAAATGACAACAACTGAATACATGTTAAGATAATAAAGATTCTCTTATAGATACAACCAGAAATAACTAGATTCAGTTACCTCTGATGATCAATATCGAGCTAGGCACACAAACACGGAAAAGGCATTTGCCTCTCTCATAAAGGAAGTCCTGGCCAAAGTACAAATGAAAAGACTCTCCCCATAGATGCAACTATTCACAGATGATACACTTTGCTGATTGCATCAAGGTTCATAATATTAAATAGCCTTCTCAACGAGATCCATAGTCACTCAAGAAATCAAAATAACAACTCACACTGATACACCAAATGGATGAAAAGTGGCCCAAAGGCCACACATATACATGCATATACTCATGTGTGTAGATGAATGAATCAGTACATATTTCTCTTGTGTGGACATGCAGATGGACCTGAGCTGAGTCCAGAACTGAACAGAAGGAACAAAGAAGTGTGAAATGTATTTCAAGAATTGTATGGTACTTTTCAACAATTCTAAACCTTTCCCTCACATAAACAAAAACATATTTTTAACACTGACAATGACTGAAATAGTCTGAAAGTGGATAAACACTCAGACACTGAAAACTGTCAAAGATTGCCCCCCAAAATGGGAAATTACTGACGGGAAGGATAGCAAAATGTCAGACATACTCCTACAGAGTTGGTAGACCTGTGAAGACCTATGAACCTACTCACAAAAAGGAACTAAACTGTCCATACTGATTAATCCAACAAGGCCAGTACTGGGTATATATCCCCAAAGAGGTCAAAAGGCAGACCCTTAAGAACAATTTTTAAAATAGCAAAAAAACTAATAATAAAGTAAACACTGATTACCAGGGAGGGTGACTAAAAAAAATGTCATATGAATATAATGAAATATTATTGAGTTGTTATAACCTAATGAATAACAGAGGCAATCACTACAACAGAAATGAAAAATCAATAAGAGAAAAAACTATTTCAACCAGGAAAAGAAAGAAATGCGGTAGTAGGAGGACAACCTAGGCAAGGTAACGGAGACAACCATAAAACTGCAGAATCTCTTAATTTGAAGATGCTTCACAGCTCATCCATACTAATCTAGACCAGAGTGGGAAATGACTGTAATACCTTCTTTCCAATATAAGGTTTCCATTAATGGGGAAAGTCATTAGCTTCCAAAACAGTCCACTCCATTTATTTACTTACTGAAGCCTAAATTTGACTTGCTAGATTCTGTCCACTGCCACTATCCTTTTAAATACTGAAAAGAAGAAAAGGGTTAAAAATGGCCCCTACAGATACTTCCTCCATTACAACATTTCTCATAAAGGAGAAAAGCATAGGTTCTACCTTACGAAGAAAACAGTACAAGAATAATATCTTTCAAAGATATCAGACAGAAATGTACAATACATAAAATAGTTTTAGCAGAAATTTTTGCAATAGCAAAAAACTGTGAACAAAATATATGCTCATCATTTGAAGATCGTTGAAACAAATTAAAGCATGTGAATGTGATAGAATATTACTAAACAGTAAGAAACAATGAATATTAAGAACACTGATGAAAAGTGAAGTAAAACCAGGAAAATAAAATATACAATTACTACAATAATGTCAATGGAAAAATAATAAGAAAACTCCAAACTGGATGTAGTATATTGGAATAACCAATTTTATTTCATTAGAAGAAATAAGACTACAACCACTTTCCCTTCTTTTCAGAAATAGGGAATTATGGATATCAAATACTGCATCCAACTTGATTCGTAGCTTAATTAGTTTTGCTGAACTTATTTTTCACTTCTTCTCTGCTATAAGAGAAGACAATTTAAAAACGAGATACAAATAAGATTTTAAAAATCCTAAAGAACAATCTCATTCCTCCTGAGACTACAGAGAGGACAAAAAAGTGAACAGTAAAACTAAAAGATATTTTGGACCTACCAAAGAAACTTATTATCACCATTAAAGTATCACAAAAGAAGGAAGAATGAAAAAAGAGGAAGGTATCCAGGTCAAAAAGATTAGAAGAAACAGAGATAAGAAAGAAAACAACATTGTCTTATGGATGCTCAGGCATAATTGTAAATGGAGAATATGAACCTGCAGTCAATTAAGCTGATCTGCTTTATGGACTTTCTTCCAATTTTAGCTGAGAGTTAGGGTACCAGCTGACCTATTCCTAGGAAATGGCAAAGGCTTTGAAAGACGTCAGCCATGAGCTGCAGGTGCAAAAAGTCTTAACCTACTGTTTTCTAGTTTAGTTGAGCTACCCTACCTCCGAATCCTGTGTCTCCTTGTCCTATCTCCTTGCACGTCTCACCAGCCACCAGTGTCCTAATCTCTCTCTGTAGGATGCTGAACAGCACTGGAGGAAGTCCCATAACCACGGCTCCTTAACAAAATCAGCTCCAGGCTGAGAAAGTGTTGGCCAATCTCCTTAAAAATGATATAAACCTACTTTTTCTTCAATCAGCAAAAATCAGCCTTCTCTGACTCCCATCCTACACCAACTGAGAAGGGAAAAAAAAACCTAAAAACTAAAAACAAACCCCTGTTGGAAACATGGATAATGAAGCAAAATAAATTTCTACATCACCCATGTCAGATATAAATACAGATAGATAGTCTCATCTGCATTCTGACTCTTTGAATTCTCTATCAGGAAGTAGGTACCACGTTTCATCATTAATCCTCTGAAATCATGATGGTCATTTCTATGATCAGAGCTCCTAAGTCTTTCAAAGTTGTCTGTCTTTATTGCACTATAAAAATAATATTGTATTAGGTGGGAAAAGATGCACCACCCAGCATCTGGACTCAGAATCTCTCTAAGGGATGGCAGCTCCAGGTACTATTGCTTGGGGTAGATCCAAGACTAGAGATTGGTGACTGGGGATGGAAGGATGGAGCTTCGAAGCCACTTCCTGTCAGTGACTCAAAAAGCTTCAGCATAAGCGTTCAAGGGTATTGTTCCACTGGCTGAGGAGAACACTGTTGTTGGCTCATTTCTGATATCCCAGACAACAGGAGGTCAACAGAACTCCTTCTGAAAGGGTTATTAATCATTAAGTCCTACTGTCACCTTTATCATTGGAAGCAAACTGTCAGTTACAAACAGGTTAACATACTTCAAATGACATTTAGCCAAGATGATTAGTGAAATCAGGTCATAAAATCAACTGAAGCCAGGTTGTCTCAAAATTATCTCGTATTTATAGCTAACTATTCTATGACCAGACTTCAGAGAATTAGAGCTAGATAGGGCCTTCTGTGCCAGTGATTTGGGGGGGTGGGGGAGGGGTATCATAGAGAGATATTTCCCTTTAGCAGTCTAGTGAGACTCATGGACCCCTTCTCAGAGTAAGTTTTTTAAATACATAAAATAAAATCCATAGGATTACAAAGGAAACCAATGACATAAAAAAAATTTTTTTAACAAGTTCACAGACCCAATCAGGGGTGCGGAACCTGTGGCCTCAAGGCCACATGTGGTCCTCTAGGTCCTCAAGTGAGGCCCTTTGACAGGTTAAGAATTTCTATTCTAGTCCAATCCCCTGATTTTCCAAACAAGGAACTAACTTGTTCACATCCATCCTACACAGACAGTAGTACTTGCCAAGACAAAAAAAAAAAAAAACCAAAACACTAAAAGTGAAAATGCCACAGAACATTAAAATTTTTAAGTACATTTTAAAAATCTGTTTATGCACAGCATAACAGAAACACATAGCCCCACTTTCCTTGTTCTGCCACCTGTCTACAACCTTTATGACATTACATGACCATGCTGAAATAATGTGGACTTAGGCGCTTTCAATTAGACAGATATAAAGAGGAAGGAAAAAATGCAAAGAAATTGGGCTCCAGCCGTTTCACTTTGCTTGAGAGTTTACTTGCTTTTGCAGGTATCAATTAACACTGCGGATCTGGAGGGGGAGGGAGAGACACAGGACAGACGCCTTTTCCTGTGAGATTAATACTCATCGCTAACAGAACGTACCTTCTAGGGAAGCAATGATTATTATTTCAATCTTCAATGTTTCCACCTTTCGTTGTAACCTATCTCCCAAACAAGAATGAATCTAAGTTCCACGAGGCACAAGGATAACATCTTACTTCTTCCTTGTCTGTCACCCACAGTGCCTAACAATAGCCTGCATATAGTAGACACTAAAATATCTGCTCAGTGAATGAATGAGGGACAGTAACCCTTTTCAAAGAATGAATGACTGCTATTCACAACAGAGTACTAAACCAAAATGACTGTTTACTTGCAAAGACTAATTTAATTTCCAATACCAATTTCAAGTATGGCCAAAAGATATTATTTAGGAAAGAGAAAAAAAAGGCCATTCTAATATCACCTGCTAACATGCTGAGCATAAAAGAGGAAATCCATCTGAACTATGAAGTCAGCTGACAAACACATAGGAGCGGAACATGTAATGGGGTGAGGGCAACTTGAGAGGTCTAGATAAGAAAAGACATTCACCCAATATGCCTAAGAAACCTCTATTTAATCTCCATTCTCCCCAGTTCAAAAAGTATGGCCCAAAGACCACAGAATGCAGTAACTTCGAGCATGAATAACCACATTTTTCAGCAACATTCTACCTCTACACTCAGACAAAAGAGGAACAGTTCTTTTCGCTGTGGCAAAGAACTGGAAACTATGGGGATATTCATAACCTGAGGAAAAGCACAGGAATATAATATAATACTACTACTTTAGGAAATGATTCCAAGAGACAAATCTCAAAGAAACCTGGAAAACTTATGTGAACTGACGCAGAGTGAACTGAACAGAATCTAGGG
The DNA here is from genome assembly GCF_003287225.1 of Phascolarctos cinereus. Lineage (NCBI taxonomy): Eukaryota > Metazoa > Chordata > Mammalia > Diprotodontia > Phascolarctidae > Phascolarctos > Phascolarctos cinereus. Next base: position 368,385,614 of record NW_027556098.1, on the reverse strand, counting down.
AACAAGTCTGGAAAAACATTATAAAAATAAACGATTCTGAAAGACTGAAAAACTGACCAAGATAAAGATCAACTACGACTCCAAAGAACTGATAATGAAGCATGACATCTAGACAACCTGACAGAGAAGTGACAGATTCAAAAGAAGAATGAGACACACATCTCTGGACATGATCTTTGCGGGAATTTGTAATGTTTTGCTTGGCTGCATATCTGTTAAAATGTTTTGTTTTTATTTTACTCTCTACTCCCATGGGGAATGACAAGAAAAAAATAAATCACTTCATTCCTCCCGGATTACCCCCTCCCCTGAATTCCTATAACACTTATGGTTTGTACCACAATATTTCAGAATGAGACTCTATACTGTCTTGTAAAATAACCTATTCCTTTTATGTTAGGATCTTATCTCTCCAAGAAGACTGAGAGCTATCTGGGAGCAAAGAAGACATTTGGAATTTCTTTAGTAACAACAGAGTCCTAAAAACATGCTGATTTATTCACTGGCTGATTGAACACAGAAATAATCCCCAATGTGGATCCAGAAAAAGAGGCAGGAATGACTATTAAGATCTCAGACTACTACAATCAGCTTTTAAAAATACATGTAAAAAGGTTATCACCAGGCTTTAAAAGGTACTTTTTAAAACAGCCTTCTACTGACTCTGTCGGCCTGGAGGAAAAAAAAAAACACATTACCCTGCTTCCTAGCTTCATAGAACACACAAAGCTACAGGAGAAATTTGGTATCTTTTTCGTTATTAAAAAAAAAGTTAACTTCTCAAAAACAAGGTTAAATTTAGGTTTACTGTTTCCTTAGTAACTTAGTGAAATTACAGGTTCCTAGGATTTAGTGCTAAAACAATCTAATCCAACACTATAATTTTACAAATGCAGAAACTGAGGTTCCAAATGGTTGTTAAGTGACTTGGTCCTCATGGTCACTGATCTTTAGTTCCAGAGCAGAATTAAACTGAATTCAACTGTTCTGACTCCAAAGCCAGACTTCTTTGGATTAAAATACTTAAAACAACTGTACACACACACACAACAGAGCCCAAGAAACTACACCTTGTTCCTTTCCTTTCTGTTCCCTTGAGAAGTGTTCGTTAAGAATTAAGGTTTGTGGGAACTGATATCATGAATATTCTGAAACTGAAGGAGTTCACTTAGGCTATTGCCAGTATATCACCTAAAGCCAGCGAAAAATTTCACAGATGGAGAAAATGCTTCTGAGTCTACATATTCTTTTTAAAACCATCTCTAAAGTGTTTGATATGTTTGGGGGTGGGGGTAACCTGGCCAGGAGGTCCACAAGTATCACACACTGCACAGGTTTGTGGACTTTGTCAATATATCAATCAGAAGTGATGATTATTTTTTCCTCATAAAAAATACTGTTTTGTCACACAGGATGGCTCTCTGGGAACGACCGGTTAGGGGAGGCACACTTGGGATTATCATGAAGTTGTAAGAAACAGAAGATACCAATAAAAATGTATTTTTAAAAAACCAACTGGCGTTACCAATCTCTCTAGTATTCTTCAATGAGTGTTTCTGTTTCAAACTCCATCAATATTAAGGCTAAAATAGTAACTAAAATTAGTATTAAAAAACTATAAAAAATGAAACCGTATACACAAAAAGAGTGTCAAAGACATAGATCATGACAATGTAGACAAGGAGAGGCAGTACCAATTAGTTATAGATTTGTTTCTGTTGAAGGCCTTGAAGGCCTTTTCACTATAAGCACTGGTAAATGTGAATTTAATTTGTATTGTGATTATCTAAAATTCAGACTTTATTTTTAAAAGAAATATAAACAAGATAGGAAATGAGAACTGGCTCTATCCAATGGGCCTAGCAGCAAGTCAGCAAGGCCCTAAAATATCTTCCTCCTTTGAGCAGATCAGACCTTTGTTCTAATATTCTGCTGTTCAAAGTTTATGTGGCAATGAAGAAATGGATACTGAAAGATCTCTCACCTAATAATTTTTAAGAACCTGCTATTGTAAGCGTCAATAATTCACTCCAAGCTTCAATAGCCATTGAGCTTTGTGATGCTGGAAGCAAACATACTATATAGACTCAAAATAAATCTATAGGAGAAATAAACAAAGAAATGCTTCTGAATAAGTTTTGATTTTTACTTCTCTTGAAAATAAAAATTAAGAATCCTTAATTGACATTTAATCATATTTCGGTAAAAAGATTACCTATTTCAAACACTTCATGTATTCAAACACTTATAGTCATCAACAAGGCAAGCCATCCACACTCACCCAATCTTATTTAGATTCTTCCAGCTCTCCACCAATATGCTAGGAGACCTTCCTCAACTTCTCCTGATACTAGGAAAATGCCACTGAGACACCCAAACTAGCCCGCTCTCATTCCCTGCCATTATGACCAATCTTCCTCTCTTTCAATCATGTAATGTCCCACAATATCTTTGAACTTGGTTCTTCAAAGATTATTAGATAGATAGATAGATAGATAGATAGATAGATAGATAGATAGATATAAAATTAGTTATAAATTATAGTTGTCTCACATCCATCAGTTGTCTCTATTGCCCTCTGTGCAATATTCATTTTCAATTCTTCAGAGACAGTGGTGACAACAGAGGTGGGGTGGTGGGCTAAAATATGCAAAATGAGATGCCAATATGAGAATTTGCTGTGCTTAACTATGCTTATTTATCACACAGGTTTTATTTTTCTTATTTTTAGAGGAAGGGGAAGGGAAAGGGCGGGAGATAGAAAAGAGAAAAAAATATGATTAATAATTTTTAAGCAAAATTTAATTTTAAAAATTTAAAGGTTTTCAGTATAATTGATAAGACTAATGAAAGGTGTCAGAAAACAGACAATGAAATACAGCATGCACATGCGTGCACACACACAGAAATGTGGAAAACTAGAACAGAATATCTTCTAAACTGTCTGACAGAAATGCTTACCTTACGCTCGACTCATTCTCTGGGTCACAACAGAGGGTAACTGTGAATTATTGATTTTTTTCTTCATCACGTTTCTTAAAATGGATCTTTTAGTTTCCTCAACTCATAAACAGTGCATTTATTAATCACCTATATGTTCAAGAAGAATAAAGATGAAACCTAAAGTATAATCCCTACAATTCTTATATTTTCTTCCTTTAATCTATTTTCCAGGTCTGTTGTTTCTGCTGTATTATACATTTTTTTTCTTCTATTTTTTTCCAGCCTTTGGATTTTAACATTTCTTGTTGTCTCATGAAGTCATGAGTTTCTATTTGGCCCATTCTGATGGGGGGGGGGGCATACAGAGAAGATATGTGCCTTGAGTCAGGAAGACTCATCTTCTTGAGTTAAAATTTGGCCTCAAACACTTACTAGACGTGACCTTGAACAAGTCACTTAACCCTATTTGCCTCAGTTTCTTCATCTGGAAAAATGAGCTGGAGAAGGAAATGGCAAAGCACTCCAGTATCTTGGTCAAGAAAACCCCAAATGGGGTCACAAAGAGTCAGACACAAGTGAAAAGTGGCTGAACAACAAAATTTTCAGGGATTTTGTTACTTGGGCAAGGGTTTTTACCTCTTATGCCAAGCTATTAATTATCTCTCCAATTCCTTCTTCCAAAGGTCTCATTTCTTTTTCAACCTTTCCCTCTAGCACTATCATTTCATTGACAAAAACATTTTTAAATGCTTGCTTCAGCCCTTCCAGGAATACCAACTGAATCTGTGCCCAAGCTGTGCTCTATTTGAGGTTTTGCTTGCTGATGTCTGGGAGTCACTCTCTTCCTCTGGGTTTGTGTATTGAGCAGTCTTTCATTATAAAAGCTCTTTATAGTGGGATTCTTTTGTTTGCTTGCTCAATCTTTCAGGCCACTTCTTGACTTTGGACTAGATGTCAGGGCAGGTCTCTGCCACACTTCTGGAAGGAAGGGCTGGGTTGGTCTTGTGGCTGCTCTTTTAGAGTACTGAGTTATTCCAGGATCTGTCAATCAGTAAGCATTTATTAAGCACTTAATATATGCCAGGCACTGTGCTGGAAATATGAAAAGAAGGAAAAGAAAGACAGTCTTTCCATCAAGGAGCTCACAACCTAAATGATCTCAGGGAGGACTCAGGAGGGAGACCTGAAAGCTTTCAGTACTGCCAAAATGGTTTGATGCAGGGTGAGTCTTATCAGTGCCCCAGATGTGAGGAGCTCTATCTGCAGGACACACATACCTAGGAGCTTCAAAGACTACTGTTGCAAGAACCAGAAATTGAGAAGATGCCCATCAATTGGGTAATGGCTGAGCAAACTGTGTTATATGAATGTAATGGAATACTGTTGTGCTATAAGAAATGATGAACAGGCTGACTTCAGAAAAACCTGGAAAGACTTGTATGGTCTGATGCTGAGTGAAGTGAGCAGAACCAAGAGAACATTGTACACAATAACAGCCAGGTTGTGTGACGACTAATATTGATAAACTTAACCCTTCCCAGCAATACAAGACTGTAAGATATCTCCAAAGGCCTTGTGATAGAAAAGGCTATCCACATCCAAAGAAAGAACTGTGGAAGTTGAATTGTTATTTTTTTTTCTCTTCTGTTGAGTTTTTCCTCTTTCTGGTGCTTCCTCCTATTGGTTCTAATTCTTACTTACAACTTCACTAATGTGAAAATATGTTTAACAGAAATGTAAATGTATGGCCTATATCAGATTGTGTGCCGTCTTGGGGAGGGTGGTAGGGAGGAAGGTAGAGAAAAATTAAACTCAAAAGCATATGGAAGTGATTGTTGATAAATCAAAATAAATTAATTTTAAAAAAAGACTACACTAAAAAAAAAGCCTGCTGCTGGGCTCACCCACTATCAGGCAGCGAGCTAGAAAGTTTGCTGGGCCAGAGAGACAGAGCTGTAGATTTCCCCTCCTTGGTCTGGGATTCCTGCACTGGTTATCCCTCTGCAGGCCTCAGTGTGAGCTAGAAGACAGAGTCAAAGCCCCTGCATTTCTGAACTTGTTCCTCACTCAGAATACAGCCTGGAATCAAAGCCCCTTCTTTACCTTGGAAGGCCGCCCCTTGCTATAGCTGCCCGCCTCAGTCTGGGATCTGTGACCTAGAACCGGAGAGTGAGTGAGCAACGAAGCTGCCACTTGGTCCCTATCCCTGACCCTGCACCAGGTCAAGCACTCTCGACCAACCTCCAATCCCATACAGCAATACGCTCTGCATGATCCGTGATCTATTCCATCTCTGTTTGAAGAACTCCACTGATGAAGATAGCCGCACCATCTCAGGGGGTAGCTAGGTGGTGCAGTAGACGGAGCACCGGCCCTGGAGTCAGGAGGCCCTGAGTTCAAACCTAGCCTCAGACACGAGACATTCACTAGCTGTGCAACTCTGGCCAAGTCACTTAACCCCGACTGCATCATTCCTCGCCTCTCCCCCAAAAAAAGGCAATCTCATTTACTGTCATCCACGTGGTCCCAGGTCTGTAGTCTAGCAACATAACAGAATAATTAATTCCTCTTCCATATCATAGGCCTCCAGAGAGAGGACAATGATAATGTTTCCACCAGCACCTCCCCTAAGCCAATTCTCCAGGATAAAAAGTATGAGTTGTCTTAACTGCTTCTAAGAGGACAATTTCTAGATTGTCTCCTCCGGACATGCTCTGTGTCACCTAGAATGGTATAGTGACAAAATACCAGACTTGAAGAAGAATTAACAGGAGAGTGAGCCCTACTGCTTTAAAATACATGTAGTACTTTTGGCTTGAAAAGTGAGTTGTTGGATAAAGCCTCAGTTTCATCATATATAAAACTGGGACAACAAAATTTGCACTGCCCCTAAGCCTTTTGCAATCATGAAGTATCTAAATGTAAGCTTAAAATCTTTACTAGACTATTACACATCATTTTCACTATTCTTTCATATTTAATAGTTCACTGGGCTATTGCACAGGCAGACGAAATAGCTACTTTTATAATTAAGTACAAGTATGGAGATCCAAACTTGTCTTCCACAGGCTCACTGAGAACATCTGAGGGACAATTCCATTAGGAGGCTGGGTAGTTTTCTATATTTAGAAAAAATTTCCTCCATATGGCTTGGACATAATGAGTATTTGGTAAGCTATTAAAAACATTTTTCTTAAAATTTTAGGGAACAATGTAAAACTGTGGCAACGGTTTTTAGACAATGGTCTGGTCTAATACAGTTTAGTTGCTGAATTCTCAATGGTATTTTGAGATCAATATTTGTAGCAGAAGGATTTTGGCACGTTCATTTACTGAAAGGTAGCAAGCTTCTGATCAGTAACGGAAGCCAAGGTCATGTCTTGCTAGTATTCAGTAAACGCTAAACTTTTGCAGTCCATGGTGACTTGTGGCATGGGGTCTACGGTTTCCTTGCATAATCTGCACTGAGAGGTAAATCCGAGCTCCTTAAGAATAAAAGCTGTCATGAGCTGAAAGATGACCCAGCCCTGTGAACAGTCATCATAAAGGAAAACTACATTTCTTCTCTGATGCTTCTTTGTGAAAATATTGTTGGATGATCTCATGCAAATGTCACCCATGGGGGGCTGACCTCAGGGACCAATCAAGTATTTAACGTGTCCCTGCTATATGCCAGAGACCATGCTGGGAACCAGGGATACAGAGAAACAAAGAGAAAACCATCTCTGCGCTCTAGGGGCTTATTTCCTAAGGAGGGCAGCATCTATGAATATATACAAAATACAGACAAGGAATTTAACGGACGAGCTGCTAGAGCGATCAGGAAAGGGCACAGAACAGTAACGTCAGAGGGAAGAGTAGGCTTAGACAGAAAGATCATGAACACTTCCAATCTATATGACCAACAAGATGAAGAACTGGACATTTTCCCTAATCCTCCAGCTCTCAAAAATGGAAAATATGCATCAGAGATAAAGCAATTTCAGCTGTCTCCACGGTCTAGGTCAGACATCAAGAACCCAAAGAAGGTAAGGTACTCCATGAACTAACGCCTATGAGTCACTCACTCAGCAACCCTTCCCTGACCGGACACCATGCTCTCAGAAGCCAAGGCTGCACAAGCCAACCTGGTCTACAGGCTTGCAAAAGAATGCAACCCCACACCCGGACCTCTCTCTCCCTCTTTCCAAAGCCAAGGAGATCCAAACACCAAAGTGGAGAAATTTGCTGATGTCATGAAAGCCAGTGCAGTGGCAGCATTCTGAGCTGCAACAGAGCTCTGCAGCAGAGTTGAGAAACAGAGGGAAACAGGGCAGAAAATGAGTCTGCGCTTGTAATAAGGCTTAACTCTACACACTGATCCCTATCTACTCCCAGTGCATTGGAATCCAAACTCTGATAAAGGCAGAAATTTGCCTGGGCAGCGACAGCAATAGCATGGCAGCACTGCATATTACTGGGACAAGCAGTACGCCATGTATGGGGGGGGGTGCGCTCAGGAGACACAGGATATGAGACTCCACAAAGCTTAAGGAAAAGAGCCCAACATCCAGCTGGGGACAATTCTGTCTCCCCAAAAGTCCCTTGGGGCAGAGATCTAGGCTGGTGAATGGACAATAGCCCTGTGTGCAAGGAAGCTGAGGTGCTCTGACATCCAGCCAACAGGAAAACTACCATCACAGGAGGAAGTGTCAGAAAGTGAGAAACAGGAGAAAATAATGAAAAAAAAAACCTCTAAAATCATCAAAAATCTCAGAAGGAAGAAAACTCACGAGACCTAAATAAAAGCAGATAAACACAACAGGGAAGAGACATTAACAGTAGAAGGCAATATGGCTTCCAGATGAGTTCAAGAATCTAAGAATAAATCCTGCAAAACAAAGGAAAAAAGAAAACAAGTAAGGCAGAGGACTCTGTGGACTTCAGGAGTGCAGGAAACCACACACCACACGGTTGCTGACTAGTTTAAAAGAGAAATGAGAATTATGAGTAGAATTTATGGCCTGAACAGCATAAATAACTGGTAGAATAGAAAAACTTAAATCTACAGAGGCAAATCTCAACAAAGAAACAAAAAGAATACAAATACACAGAAGTAAAGGACAATCTGGCAGAAAAGAAGCAAAAGCAGTCATAATAAAAGAAAACATGCTCCATACAAGCAAAACATATTGCTCTCAAAGACAGGAAGCTTAGAAACAACTTAAGATTTCCCAGAAGAATATAAGACAAAAAAATTGAACACCATAATGCAAGAAATAAATGCAAGATAACTGCTCTAAACTTCTGAACAGAAGAAGTGCCAACTGAAAGAATCTATCAATCACCTGCAGAAAAAAAACAGGGTTGCAAACTACTAGATACATAGTTGGTTGAATGACAATTCTACCAAGAAACAACAAATTCTGCAAGTGATCAGGAGAAAGATCTTCAAATAAATAAGAAAGGAAAACTGAATAATACAAGATTATTCTGCACCCAGCAGAAAACTCATCAGTTAATGGGAAAATGTGTTCTGAAGAGCAACAAGGCTCAAGATACAGGCCAAGGTGACCCGCCCCTACAGATCCGAGCTTAACTATGAATAAAAAAAGATGGTTGTTCAACAATAAAGAAGTGTCTGAAACAGTCGCCGTAGAAAGAAAACCAGCCAAGAAGGGATTATTTGATTCTCCAACATCTCAAGACAACAAAACTGTAGGAGAGGATGAACAAATGCTGACACAAAGAACAGCAAAAGTAACAGAGTGGCACGTACACAAGTACAGACAGGAAGACGGATGAAGTCAGGTGGACATAAGGGTAAGAGAGGTGAGCCTGAGGCTCTGCAGACAACCTCAAGGCCCTCCATCTACAAGCAAACCAATGGTTTTGTGGGACGAAATTATAAAATAGGAAGGGACATGAAAGCAGGGTCTAGGAGGATAGAGTGTGTGATGTGCCTCTGATCAAATCAAGGACTAACAGAGAGGAAGGTGACTCTTGTGCTCACAAAGAGGGAAAGGAAATGAGGAGGTAGAGGAGAGAGGGATTGAAGAGAAGTGGCCTAGGCCTTGTTTTATGGTGGGACGGACACTCCTATAGGTGAAGAAAAATGTTCTGTGTATGGAGATGGGGACTATGAGTTTCCTGGGTGTTGGCTGAGGGATCTGGTTCTTGAAAATACATCCTGACTTACTAGCTGTGTGATCCTGGACAAGTCACTTAACCCCATTGTCTAGCAAAAAAAATTGTTTAAATTTTTTTTAAAAAAGAAAAGACATCCTGTTTCAGGAAGGGAGAAGATGGAACTCCTGAGAACAATGGGCACCTGGAGGAATGGAAGGACATGAGCCCAAGGAGGATATTTTGAGGAAAATGGGAAGAGAGCAAAATGAGGGCAAAGGTCAGTGGTAGACAGCATGATTAGTGATGGAGGGGGAAGGGAAGGGCCTGCCATGGCGAAACGTCCTCTGTCAACTAAAGGAATTGGCATTTTTCTAAGAATGAGGCACAATGGCAAAGGAGGTGGGAGGGTGGGGGTGCCCACAGAGGCAAGCTCTTCAAGGTACTGGCAGAAACTGCCTAGAAGGGAAAGCCCAGAATGAGTGAGTACCTCAGGATTTCTGATTCCAAAAGGAATGCAGAAAATAGGGAAAGACTGGGTAAGGAGGAGAGAAATCCTCTCTGCAACAGGATACAGAAAATAAATTTTTTAAAAAAGGCTGGGAATGTTCTACTTGACCCAAGAGGAAAAGAGGGTACCAGATAAAAGAAGGAAAGAAAAAAAGAACTAATAACCAAACTCCAAAGGGCAAACGAGGTAACAAACAAGAAGGAATATTTAGAGGTAAGAGTAAGCCAGCTGGTAGGAATAAGGACACCAAAAATAAATAAATAAATAGCTGGGAAGATAGTGGAAGGGGGGTAGGGGGACTCCTAACTTGGAAAAAAATTTTTTAATGAATGGAAGAAAATACAAACCTCTCATACCTTTGAAAGTGAATGGATCAAACAATCCAATAAAATAAGAGTGACAAAATAGATATGAAACAAAATCCCATGATTTGTTGCTTTACAAGAAAACACACTTAAAAACATACACAAAATAAAATGGAGAACAGAGAAGTGAATCCAAAAAAGCAGGAATTGCAATCATGTTACCCAATCCTGCCCAAAAAAACCACCTTAAGAAATAAAAAAGGATAAAGAAGAAACTACATTATTCTGAAAGGAACAAGATAACACACCAATATCAGTATTAAACTTATATTCCAAATGCCTTAGTATTCAAATTCAAAAAGGAAACATTAACTGATATGTAAGAATACATAGAAAGATAATGAGCTGCTTTGCACATATTTGCAGGGCTGGGAATGCCCACAAGGTGAAGACACTCTATAGGCAGTTTGAAATGAAGGCCGGAGCTTGGCAGAGAAGTTATGGACTGGTGACACTAATAAACGTGGCAAATTAAGAGATGTGGGAACCACTAAAACAATGGGGAAAAAAGTACAAATTTTATTTTAAAAGAGTACAAAGGACACACCTTTGAGATACATCCACCTAAATGAATGAATGAATCTCAGCCAAGGAGATAAAGGTCAGACACAAAGACACCAATGTAAATCTGGAACTCAAAATTTTAAAAAACAAATGTTAGAGGCAGCTAAGCAGCACAGTGAATAGAGCACTGGAGCTGGAGTCAGGCAGATCTGAGTTCAAATCTGGCCTCAGACACTTATTAGCTATGTGACCCTGGGCAAGTCACTTAACCTGAACTGCCTCCCATCCCCCCCCAAAAAAAGAATGCTAAAAATTGTTTTTACATGTAATTGGAAAAAAATGTACAATGTATGTGCCTAGTTTTCTCCTCATGTTACTCTGCAACTACTTTTTTTTTAAAACAAGTAATTTTAAGGGTCTAGACCTCCAAAATGGCAAGTAAGGTTCTTCAGGTCAACAACTCTTACACCTTTCTCATTGCTAGCTCTTCATTATGTGTAGGACCGAATTGAAACCACTCATTTTGCTTCATCTAGATATACAAGGCTTCTCATTTTATCTCCCAATATTCCCCAATAGAAACCTTAACATTCAAGTCATATACATCTTGTCACTTGGCCTTCCAAAATACCATGCTCATTTCATTCAATTTCTGTAACTTTTCTCATGCTTTCCTCTTCAAAAGGAACAATACTCCCTTGTTTCCTACATCAATCCAAATTTTATCTAGTCTTCAAAGCCTAGCTCAAGCTGGAAAAGCTGTGTGATATAATAAAACACAATGAACTAAGAGACGGAAGCCCTGGATTCCACTTCCAGCTTTGTTACTGACCAGCCAGGCGATTCCAGAATGTCAGATGTGTGAGACCCTAGAGAACATGTACTTTACCTCCCCTCGTTTTAAAATCTGAATGTCACACAAATCATTCCTATTGCCAATGCCAACAGTCCTTCCTGCAAATGATGTAGCTTCTCTGCATCTATGAAATGAGGAGGCTGGAATGGATCCATTGGTCAGTCAGTGAATAAGCATTTATTATGCCCCTACTCTGTGCCAGGCAGCATGCTAAATGCTAGGGATATAAAAAGAGGCAAAAGACAGTCTATTCCCTCAAGGAGCTCACAACCTAACAGAGGAGATAAGCAGACAAATAGGTACAACCAAGCTATATACAGGATAAATAAGAAATAATTCAAAGAAAGAAGACTCTAGAGTTAAGAGAGGTATTAAGAAAGGCTTCCCATAGAAGGTAGGATTTTATCTGGCACATGAAGGAAGCCAGGAGGCACAGATGAGGAAGGACAGCCTTCCAGGTACGACAGCCAGAAAAAAATGACTGGATTCTTTCAGGACGTCAAAAGTCTTCCATTCTATTCTGACCCATGCTCTTCTCTCCAATCTGTGGCCTCTCAGAGTACTTATTAGGTAAAACATGCCTTCTGCCACTTCACAATTAATGTCTTCACTATTTCACAATTTGTTTCCCTTATCTCTCTAATAATACTATAAATTTCCTAAGTCGATGTACTGAGATTTTTTGTACCCCTACAGCACCTAGGACAATCCTTGACATATACCAAGCACTAAATATTTATCAAATGTAGTTGTCAGCTTCACTACCAATATCTCACCACAACAAGGAGAGCCCTTATTTCATGTATGTGGCTACTCTTCCCACCCAGATGACTCTTTCACACCTTATCAAACAGCCTTTAAGAATTACTGTGATCAAATAGATTCAGTGACCAGTCTTCAGGTAGTAAGCCTGAATAAGGTCTGAGAGACCATCTGTAACAGATGTCACTGGACTGGGCATTTTTTAGCTTAGCAGAAAATGCCAGAGCCTTAATTTCTACTGGCATAGCCTTTGCAAACTTAGGGTCACCAAAGAGCCATGTAGCAAATGTCATTAAAGTCTGTTTGAAGACTACGTACTCAGTGAAGTGAGCAGAATAAGGAGAACACTGTACACAGTAACAGCCACATTTTGCAATGACCAACTTTGATGGACTTAGCTCTTCTCAGCAACGCAAAGGTCTAAGACAATTCTCATGACAGAAACGCTATGCACATCCAGAGAAAGAACTACGGAGTCTAAATGCAGATCGAAGCATACTATTTGTTCTTTTTTTGTTGTTTTTTCTTTCTTGTGGTTTTCCTCTTTTGTTCTGATTCTTCTTTCACAATATGACTAATGTAGAAATACAGTTAATATGATTGTACATGTATAGCCTATATCAGATTGCTTGCTGTCTTGTGGAGGCAGAAGAGGATGGAAGGAGGGAGAAAAATTTTGGACCTCAAAATCTTATAAAAGTGAATGTTGAAAACTATCTTTACATGTGATTGGAAAAAATAAAATACTATTAAGTAGGGGGAGAGGTTTTTTTATTTTAGTTTTAAAAATTACATACTCAGGCTACTGCAGTCACCTCAAGGTGACCTTCAGTCATTTCATAAAGAGAAAACTGAAGTCCAAAAGGTGAAATGGTTTTTCAAAGGTCTCACAACAATCACATGGCACAGACAGAACTAGAACCAAAGGCTTCTGACATCAAATTCAGGGCTCTCTCACTACATTAAGTTCTCTCTTATAAAGCATGTGTGAATTCATAGAGAAAAGGAGAATCCTTTGTGCAAGGGAAGATTCTATTACACAACAGGCTGTTCTAATATTCAAAAACTCTGCTTGAAAACTTAGCCAACTGAAATCACACTTATTAAACATGCGGCAAAGAAGTAATGAAGTAGCAAAGTTTGGACATACAATTCCTGCCCTTGTGAAGCTGACAAACTAGTAGAGGGTATGACACACAATAAGTACTAAAGAAGGGAAAGGTGAATTATGACTATAGGAGAATCAGGCATGCTTGGTGGAAGTGGGTTTTTTCCTATTAATAAGCATTTATTTTTGCTCCCTCACACCACAACTCACTCTTCAAAAAAAATAAAATAAAATATAAAAATCCCTTGTAACAAATATTCAAAGAAAAAAATTTCCTTGCCTCATACTTTGCTAAGAATTGAGGCCGCTCACCAAAAGCTCCTTCTTTTCCCCTCTTCAACTCAACTCCAATCATTTACAGTTTTTCTACCGCCCCCAAAAGAAAAAGACCTCTGTCAAAGCAATTTACTACAAAGATTTTTTTCCCCATCTTAGCAGCACTAAATTTGTTTCTACAAAAATTTCTCATTTATTTAATCAAAATTGTGCATTTTATTTACTATGATCTTTTCTATCCCTTGTTTGGCAACAAGTTATTCCCCTACCCATAGATCTGCAGGGGAATTTCTGCCTTGTTCTTCCAGTTTGTTTTACGTGACCATGTCTATCTAGGTCATACATGTCCATCTGGAGCCTATCTTTGCATACTGTCCAAGGTGTTGGTCTATGCCTATTTCCTGCCAGACTACCGTCCAGTTTCTAAGAGTGAGCGTTTATCCAAGAAGCTGATGTCTTTGGGTTGATCAAACACGAGGCTACCAGGTGCAATGGCTTGTTAATGTACTTAATCTTTTCCACTGATCAACTTTTCTATTTCTTAACCAGTACTAAATTTTTGATGACTATGGCTCTGCAATTTGGTTTGACATCTGGGAAAGAAAAAAAAATTAAAAATGCACAGCAGAGACCAAACAAAAGAAAACTTAGAAGGAAGCACAAAAAAAAGCAGGATAACTGGAAATTATGTGTAGTTATTTATTGTGTAGTTTTGTTTGGGTTTTTTTTTCTTAAAGAAACCACGTAAAAGGAAATTCATGGTTTTATATTGAAAAAGAAATCTGGTATTGCTAAGATGGTCCAGTTGATAAAGCACTAAGGCCTAGAGTTGGGAAAACTGAAGTTCAAATCCAGTCTCAGACTCTTACTAGCTGTGTGCATCTGGAAGAGCAGACCTCTGCCTCAGTTTCCACAACTGTAAAATAGGGGTGGATAATAAAATCACCTAAATCCCAAGGACGTTAGGAAGATAAAATGAGTTGATGTGCTTAAAGCACTGACCACAGGGCTCAGCACATAGTGAAAACTTAATAAATGCTTACTACCTTCCCTTCCCCACCACTGCTTGGCCCCTTTCCTTCTCATTTTTTTTCAATATTTCTCCCTTGAGATTCTTGATGTTTTATTACTACAGATTAATTTCATCATTTTTTCCTCATTAAAGTATCTATTGGTAGACCAATCAATACGGCACAGAATAAGGAAATTAATTTTTGTTATTGTCATCTTATTATATTCACTTAGCCTACTCATGAGCAATTAATATTTCTCCAGTTATTTTGGTCACTATTTTCTTAAATTACTTTGTAGTTATATTCATTTAATTGCAAGGCATATCTTGGTAGGGAGACTCTCAAGTATTTAATAGATTCTATAGTTCTTTCTTTTTTTTGGCGAGGCAGTTAGGGTTAAGTGACTTGCCCAGGGTCACACAGCTAGTGAGTATCACGTGAATGAGGCCAGATTTGAACTCAGGTCCTCCTGACTCCAGGGCCGATGCTACTACAGTTATTTTCAATGAAATTTCTCTATCTCTTCTTGTTAGATGTTATTGGTAATATACAAAAATGGTGGAGATTTATGTGGATTTCTTTCATATCCTGCAACTTTCCTGTTTTAATTAACTTTTAACCGATTCTCTAGGGCTCTCAAAATATGCCATATAATCTGCAAAAAACAATAATTGTGCTTCTGTCCTATGCTTACTCCTTCAATTACTTTTTGTCTTATTAATACACTTTGCACTAGCATTACATCAAACAGTATTAGTGACAAGAGACATCCTTGCTTTACTCTCAATCTTACTGGAAAGGACTCTAGTTTATTCCCATTACATATGATGCTGGCTTGTGGTTTTAGATATGTACTTTTTAATCACTTTATTGTCCATTTTACCCATTTTTAATAACTGTATTTTTAAACCAAAATGAGTCTTATATTCTGACAAAAGCTTTTCCTGAATCTGTTGGCATAATACGATTTTTTTTGTTGTTGTTACTAATGTAGTCAATTATGATTTCCCTGACATTAAATGAATCCTAGATATAGCTTGGGCAATAGAGTACCTGGTCTGGAATCAAGATTTATCTTCCTGAATTCAAATCTTGCCTCAGGCACTTACTAGCTGCATGATTCTGGGTGTGTCACTTAACCCTGCTTGCCTCGGTTTCCTCATTTGTAAAATGAGCTGGAGAAGGAAATGGCAAACCACTCCAACATGGCGGCCAAGAAAATCCCAAATGGAGTCGCAAAGCGCTGGACACAGCTGGAACAACTAAACAACAACAAAGAGATTTTGGGACTTGAAGTCAGGAAGACCTGAATTTGAATCCTACCTCAGAGACTTACCAACTACATGATGCTGGCCAAGTAGCTTAACCTCTCTGTGCCTCTGTTTTCTCATCTGTAAAATGGGGCCAATAAATAGCAACAACCTTAGAGAGTTATTGTGAGGATCAAACTGAGTTAAACACATGTAAAGACATTTGTACATCTAAATAACTGCAAAACAAAGCACTATATAAACCTTCGCTATGAAGATGATATTGCCATACCCTCTTTGTTAATATTTTGTTTATTTCACATAAATGCTCGTGGGAGACACTGCTCTATAGTTTTCTTGCTGTTTGGACTCTGCCATATATGTATCACAGAAGTCATTTAATAGGATCCTTTCTTTTCTTGCTTTTGCAGTGCAATACTGCAATTGCACTTTGAAAATTTATTTCTCTATTGTGGTCCCAAGGGGTTTTTTTTGGTTTGACAGCTCATTTGTGATTTGTCAGATTTCTTTTGCTGAAACTCAGCTGTTTAAATACTCTAGTTCTTGCTCTGTTTATCTTGGTTATTTATATTTTTATAATTTATTCACCCATTTCATTTGTTAGTTTTATTGGTATATGGTTGAACAAAATTGTTTCTAAGAATCCTTTATTTCTTCATTTGTTGTGAATGCTTTTTTCCTTTTTGATACTGGTAATTTGGTTTTTCTCTCTTCTTTTTAACCAAATTGTCTGGCAGTTTCTCTCTCTCTCTCACACTCACACACACACACACACACACACACACACACACACACCCCTGGTTCTGTTTATTAAATCAAAGGTTTTATTGCTTTCAATCTTACTTATTTCTTCTTTATTCTTGTGACTTAATTGTTTAGACAGATAAATTTTCCTATAAGGACTGCTTTGCATTTTAAAAATTTCAATATACTGTCTCACTTTTGTCATTATTTTTAATGAGATTATCAATTGTTTCTATGACCCATCAATTCATTAGATTATTTAGTCTCCAATTAGTGTTAATCTCTTCAACAGTCTAATATAATTTTTATTGTACTTAGTAAAGAAAGGACACATTTATTTGCACAAATAAAACCAATGCAACCAAAATTAAACGGAAAGCAGGAAAAAGGAGGGGGATAGATTTACCTAAATAAGTCTCATTTCTCAAATATACTGGGAACTGAGCCAAATCTACAAAAATAAGAGCTATAATCCCCAACTGATAAATGGTCAAAGGATATGAACAGGCAGTTTTCATAAGAAATCAAAGCTGTCAACAACCACATGAAAAAATGAAAATTAAAATAACTCTGAAGTACCACTTCAAATCTATTAAACTGGCTAACATGACACAAAAGGAAAATGCCAAATGCTGGCAGAGATGTGGAAACACAGGGACATTAATGCACTGCTGGTAGAGTTGTGAACTGGTCCAACCATTACGGAGGACAACTTGAAACTAGGCCTCAAGGACTATAAAACTATGCATACCCTTTGATCTAGCAATACCACTACTAAATCTGTATTCCAAAAAGAACAAAGAAAAGGGAAAAGAACCTTTGTGTTCAAAAAAAATTTATAGCAGTGCTTTTTGCAGTGGTAAAGATTTTGAAATGGTGGGGATGCCCACCAATTGGGAAATGGCTGAACAAGTTGTGGTATATGACTGTCATGGATACTACTGTGCTGTAAGAAATTATGAGGGGGATGGTTTCAAAAAAAAAAATCTCGTAAGACTTATATGAATTGCTGCAAAGTGAAGTAAGCAAAACCAGGAGAACACTGTATACAGAAACAGCAATATCCTAATGATCATCAACTGTGAAAGACTTAGCTACTCTGATCAATATGATACCAAAAAATTCCAAAGGACTCAAGATAAAAAAAGCTATTTACCTTCAGCGAAAGAATAAATAAACTCTGAGTGCAGACTAAAGCACATTTTTTTTTCACTTTATTTTCCTTGCTTTTATTTTGCTGTTTGGCAACATGGCGAATATGGTTTTACATGACTTCTCATGTATAACTATTATCATATTGCTTGCCTTCTCAATGGTTGGGAGAGGAGCTGTAGGGGAGACAAACTGGAACTCAAAAATTTTTTAAATGTTAAAAATACTTTTTAAAAAAAAAAAGAATGAGTTTAGAAGGCAGTTAAGTGGCGCAGTGAATAGAGCACTGGCCCTCGAGTCAGGAGGATCTGAGTTCAAATCTGGCCTCAGACACTTACTAGCTAGCCATGAGACCATGGGCAAGTCACTTAACCCCCAGTGCCTCCAAAATTAAAAAACAAAAAAAGAATGGGTTTTAACATTAATGCTTTTCTGCGTTTGAGAAGTTTTAGGCATTAACATGAGGTTCATTTTTGTAAAGGTGTCATGAACAGCTGAAAAAACATGTACACTCCTTTCTATTCCCACTCAATAATAATCAAAGGTATATCACATCTAATTTTTCTAAAATTCTATTAAGACCCTTAACTTCTTTCTTGTTTATTTTTTGGTCCTATCTGTCTAGCTCTGAAAGGGTATACTGAAGTTCCTCCACTAGTATAGTTTCACTCTCTCTGCCAGTCACTAGTTTTTCCTTTAAATATTTTGATGCTAAGGCATCTGGTTCATATATATATTAAAAGCACTGAAAATAATTTCTCTTATTTCAGCAAAATGATGTTTCTCTGTTTAACTCATTTAATTAACTAGTCTTGTTACTGTCTTGTCCAAAATCATGATTACTAACCCTGCTTTTAGTTCAACTGAAGCATAATAGATTTTGCTCCATCCCCTCACTTTAGGTCTGTGTGAGTCTTTATGTGTCATGTATTTCTTATAAAGAATATTTTGGGCACAGTGGATAGAGCAGTGGTCCTGGATTCAGGAGGACCTGAGTTCAAATCTGACCTCAGACACATAACCCTCACCAGCTGGGTGACCCTGGGCAAGTCACTTAACCCCATTGCCTGCCCCTCCCCAAAAGAACATTTTATTGAATTCTCCTTTCTAATTCATTCTATCTTCTTTCATTTTATGGATAAGCTCATCTCATTCCTATTCACGTAATGATCAGTGATTACATATATCCCTCCATCTTATTCTCTCATCTTTTCAATTCTCTTTCCTCTTCACTATTACAGGTTCTTTACCCTTTCTTTCTCCCTTTTAAACTACTCCAGATTTCATGCAGAGCTTAGTGTAAACTCTGCTTTTAACTAATCTCTCATTGAATCTAACCTCCCTCTAATTCCTCCTTTCCTCTCCCTGTTCCCTCCTGTTTCCCTGTATTAAATCTACAAACTGTGTGCATGTTCTACCTTTCTTTGACCAATTTACTTCCTTTTCATTGTTTGAATAGACTACTATTCTTGCACATCAATTATATAACTTCCCCACCCTTAATTTCCTTTTTGCCCTATGACATACTTTTTTCCCATTCCTTTTCTTCTTCTAATATCATTTAAGTCTTAAAACTATTCCAAGGACTTAGAGCTTGATAATTTGACTGCCATTATGACAACTGACGATTTGGGGATCCTAAAGGGGTACTTCTATCACCCCCTCCCTCCACCTTAGAAAGTAAAAGTTTGTACTTAGAAAAGCTCCAGTGTTTATCTCATGTTTCTCTTGACTCCCTCTTGTTTGTTTTTCAAGAATTTTTACTTCGCTACAATATTTTGATCAAGAATTTTGGGAAGTTCTCTATTTCATTTCCCTATAGTATTATACTTAGTTTTTTAATTAAGTTATTCTTGGCTATAGGTTTCTATCTTTTGTCTTTTGGAATACTGTATTCCATGTTTTCTACTCCTCTTAAGTAGTAGCTGCTAAGTCTTATGTGAGCCTTACTGTGGCTCCTCAGGACTTGAATTTTTTTTTTATTTCTGACTGCTTGTATCTTTCTTTTTCTTTGACCTGGAAACTCCAGGTTTTAGCTATGATATTCCCAAAGGTTTTCATTTTGGAGTGTCTTGCAGGAGGCAATGGATGGATTCTTTTTGTTTTCACTTTGCCTTCTTATTCTAATGTAACTCAACAGTTTTCTTTCTTGTTGGGGTTTGGTTTTTTTTGGTGAGGTAACAGGGTTCAGTGACTTGGCCAGGGTCACACAGCTAAGTAAGGTGTTTGGAGCCAGATTTGAACTCAGGCCTTCCTGACTCCAGGGCCGCATGATTTCTTAAAATGCAATATACAGGCTATTTTGGGGGGGGCAAGGGAGGCAGGGAGAGGGAACGGTCATAGTGTTCAGATAATCTAATGACTCTAAAACTATCTCTCACTGATCTGTTTTCCAGGTTAGTCTGATATAATACCTTACAGTTTCTTCTATCTTTTCAGTCTTTTGACTTTGTTTTAATATTTCTTGTAATCTCATGGAATTGTTAACTTTCATTTGGCCCATTCAATTTTCAGAGAGCCTGTTAGTTGGGTAATGTTGTATAGCTCTTCTGCTTAGCTGGTAATTCTCTTTTTAAGTCTCTTTCCTCCACAGGTCTAATATCTTTTCCAAATTCTTTTCTCCAGCATTCCCATTTCATTTATATTATCACTTCTGATTCCTAATTTAAAAAATAAAATATATCATTTTTTTCAAGTATTCCAATTGATCTTGAGGCCAAGCTGTGTTTTTGAGGCTCTGAAAAATAATGTTGTTCTTTTGGAGTTATGCCTTAGACACCTGAGATCATTAGAGTGCTTTATCTTTTTTTGCTTATGTATTCTTCAAACCTTGCTTCCCAGATGACCACTCTGTATTAGAGTTAGGCTCTTCCCCTCTTCTGGCCAACTCAGACTTTAGCGATGTTGTATCATCATGACCTGGCTTATCTGCTGTCCCGTTGGGAGGGTCAGAGCAACAGAGCCACACAGCCTTCTTCTGCTCCCTGGGTCTGGTTCTAAGATTTTCTCTCCTTCTGCTTCTAAGGTCCAGCTCCAACATCCCCTCTCCTGTCACAGCCCTATTCTGCTCCTAGGATCAGGCTTCACAACCCTGGCTCACTCCCGGCTCCACAGTTTCTGCCCTGGTCTCTTGATTATAAATAAATTTTGTGATCTTGTACTGGAAAGACTGCCCACTGTGCTATCTCCTTGACTCCTTATCACTACAGTCCAATGGCTCCTCTGAGATCTTCCTTGGAACAGCTCTGAAGGGAGCTAGGATGTACTGCTTCCTCTTACTCCTCCCACTACGCCACCTCTGCTAGTCTCCCAGAGGTGAAATGTTAACTGACTAAACAACAACCAAGCGAGCAGATGAGGCATTCCAAGCCTAACTAAAACTGAAAGCAAAATATCCAGGCAGGCACATAGAAGACAGGTACAAGAAATGAACAGTCAAATTTAACCAAAGCAACAAGCATATGGGAGGCAACGAAATGGCTTAACTTTAGATTGTGAAGGAGACTTTAATATCAGGCTGAAGACAGAGACAACCGAAAACCCACAGCAAAGCTAACAGCAGGGAAGTGATACAACCAAATCTGTGAATAAGGAAAATGAGCCTGACACTGACCAAAGACTGAGAAGAACGGAAGTCAGCAGATCTAGCGGGCTGCTTTAATAGTCCAAGCCGGTGATAAAGAGAACCCATACTAAGATGGTATAAGTAGGACAGAAGCAAAATGGGAGAAAGAACGAAAGACAAGAACATACCAAAGGAGGAAGAGAAAGCGAATAGTGGTGCCACCAGCTGACAGAATCACAAGACAGGTACACGTATAAACACTTATAAATGACACAAGGTAAAAGTTCCATATCCACACTATGTAAGGAACTCATTTATTACTTACAAGACTAAGAGCCAATCACTAACAAAGAAATGAACACACAGTTTTCAAGGGAAGGAACCCGAGCTATCAAAACCATACGAAAAAAATGCTCCAAATCACCACTAATTAAGAAAAATAAATTAAAGCCAATTCTGTGATACCACTTCACACTCAGAAGACTAGCAAAGGTGACAAAAATTAAAAATGATAAATATATGAGAAGCTGTGGGAAAACAGATCCACTGATACACTGCTGGTCGAACTGAAACTGATTGAGACAGCCAGTATGAAAAGTAACTTGAAACTATGTCCAAAAGGTAACTGTGCGGGGCAGCTAGGTGGCGCAGTGGATAGAGCCCTGGCCCTGAAGTCAGGAGGACCTGAGCTCAAATCTGGCCTCAGACCAAACACGTGGGAATTTGTTTGGCTTGACAACACAGATTTGTTACAAGAATTTTATTTTTCCCTTTTTAAAAACTTTTCAATAGGGAAAACTGGAGGGAAAAAAAATTTTAATAGGACACCAAGGCACATTGTCTATTTCATTAAAATTTATTAACTCTTTCAAAAGTTACTGTGGAGAAGTAGAGGAGGAAGACATGACTCATCTGGGGCTAGGGCCCTTGTGGAGCTGGCTGAGCCAGGGGACGAGTCAAGCTGGCCCCAAACCGCGACCTTCTCGGAAGAGGTGGCTGATGGCCAGCTTGGGCAACAGGTTACAGGGCACAGGGTGGGCATGGCTGTGCTGAATTGGCTGACCGAGCACCTGAACATAGCTGACCAGTGGAAGGGACAGCATCAGTGCTGCGCGGATGCGGCCACTGCCTGCCTTGAAGAGGCTAAGCTGGTGCCTCTCAAACCCTGCCAATTCATTAATGTCAATGGGCACCACGTGGCCCAGGTTGCCCACATGTATTAGCTGGCAGCTAAAGACATCCGCATGATGAGCTGGACAAGCCACTGGGGAAGCTGGCCATGAAGCTGGGGGGCAGTACAAACAGTCACAATGGGGTGCCATCCTGCACCAGCTGTCTCAACTCTAATGCCATGCCCCGGTTCTCATTGGGCATTAGACGACCAACCCACCCAGGGGCCATGGAGCAGTACGTATTGGACAGGTTCACAGCAGCTGAGCAGGAACAGCTGCCCCTGCTCCTCAACCACATCTGCCAGCAGAGCCTTGCGGGGACCACATGCACAAGCCCCTGCCGACATGATATAACCCACCGTGGTGGGCCAGGGCATGACTCATAAAGGTCTGTTCCCTCAAAATGGGTATAGGCAGCCTCTCCTTGCCTTGTTGGAGTAGCACACAGGGCATAACCTTGGCATTCCACGTCCACTGGGGAGAGCCTTGGTGCAGGCTTGAGGTAAAATGTAGTGAGGAAGACAGCCCCAGGTTCACATGACCCACATTGCTGCACTCTCCCCACCCTTCCATATGAGATCTACCCACACCTGTGTAATCACTAATTTATGGCACGTTTAATTACTCTCCTGTCCCTCCCCAGGGAATAAAGGTTTGTCTTCCAAGGGTAAAAAAAAAAAAGTTACTGTGGAATATTCATGATATGCCAAGAAATCCAAAAATTTCCAAAATGAATAAAGTATATCATATCACTCTAACGGATATCAATGCTTTAAATGATCCACTTTACTGATGAAGATACAATGACTGAGAAATTATAGTTTGGTGCTCAGTATAAAGAGCTTTCCTGCAATGTTTCTTTTTGGTCTCTCTATCTGCAGCCCCTAACACCCTGTCCAGCACACAGATGATGTTAGTAAATGTGTGCTTTCTAAGCTGTTATGATTCTAACCACACCTGAGAGCTCATTTCCTATAGTTCAAACTGGACAAATAGGAGCATTTCTTGAGGGAACACCTAGAACTAGCCTGCTCTACCTCTTCTGCCCTTTGTGGCTAAACTTGCTGAAGAGGTCATCTACAATAGAGGCCTCCACTTTCTCTCCACTCACTCTCTTCTTAAATCCTTACAGATGCAGCTTCCAACCTCATCATTTCACTGAAACCGCTCTCTCCAAAAGTATCAATGATCTCTTAGTTACCAAATCCAACAGCCTTTTCTCAATCCTCATTTTTCTTGCCTTTTCCATAGCCTTTGACATGGTATCACCCTTGGCTCCCTGACACTCTCTTCTCTCTCAGTTTTTGGAATAGTACTCTGTCCTGGTTCTCTTACTAGGCCTCCTCTTCCCAGTGTCCCTTGCTGTACTCTCATCCAAATTACCCCCTCTAACTCAAGGCATTCCTCTTCTTTGTTCCCTCTATAGCACTTCATTTGGTGACCTCATCAATTCCCATGAATTTAATTATTATTTCTATGTTGAAAATTCTCAAATCTACCTATCCTGCCCTGTCCTCTCTGCTGACCTTCAATCTCACATCTCTAACTGCCTTTCAAACATATTCAAAACTGAGCTTATTTACTTTCCCCCTAAATCCTCCCCTACCCTCTACCTTCCCTATTACTGTCCAGGGTACCACGAAGCTCCCAACCCCCCAGGCCCATAACCTAAGTGTCCTCCTTGACTGCTCACAATCTCTCACCCTCCATATCCAATCTGTTGCCAAGGCCTGCCGATTTCCCTTTTGCAACATCTCTCAAATTCACCCTTCTCTCATCAGATACTGTTACCAGTCTGGGGCAACCCCTCATCACTTCATGTTTGGTGATAGCCTGCCTCAAATCTATCCCCACTCCAAACCACCTTCCTTCTGCCACCAATTTTCTTAAAGTGCAGGTCTGACCATATCACCTCCTCACTCAATTAACTCCAATGGCTGCCTAAATCACCTCTGGCTAAAAATGAAAAAAAAAAAACAAACCCCAAACTAGAAAATATAAATCACTACCTATAACACAAGTATAGTTTGTTAGAGAAAGCTAGATCGCTCAGTGAACAGAGAACCAAGCCTGGAGTCAGGAAGACTTCAGTTCAGATCAGGCCTCACACACTTAATAGCTATGACTCTGGGCAAGTCACTTAACTTCTATCTGCCTCAGTTTCCTCAACTGTAAAGTGGGGGAAATGATGGAAGATCAAATGAGAACTACGTAAAGTGCAGCTCCTGGAGCACAGAAAACACTTAATGAGGGCTTGTTTCCTTCCTTCCTATAGGCATGGGTCCCAAAGGAACAGCATCTTCATGAATACACCTTCTTCAACACTGAAGATAGTTCTTAAAGGAAGAATGTGGCTTTAAAAAGCATATTTTTAGAATAGATAAAACATTTTTCTGCCAACTCTTATCAGGAAGCATACTGCTTCAAGTCATACTAAGAAGTGGAACAGTGGATAGAGTATTGGACTAGGAATCAGGAAGACCTGAGTTCAAATCAAACCTCAGACACTAGCTGTGTGATCCTGGACAAGTCATTTAACTGCTGTTTGTCTCAGTTTCCTCTCCTATAAAATGAGGACAATAGTAACTCCCAGAGATATAAGGAGAATAAAATGAGTTATTTGTAAATTATTTTGCAAACCTAAAAGTGCTTTACAAATGATAAAATTTACAAAGCAGTTTACAAATGCGTAACTGAAACCCCACAACCCTCAGTGATAAGTATTATGAATACTACTCTCATTTTAAAGATGAAGAAACTGAGGCTTTGAAAATGATTTGCCCTGGGAGGTACATACTAGGGATGGGGGTGAAGATTATAAAGTATGAAACACTTTGAACGCCAGTGGATTTCATATTTGATTCTAGAGATGACAAAGAATCATTGGAGTCTACTGAGTAGGGGAGTGATATGTGTGGCCCCATGCTTCAGGAGAATCACTCTGGAGGCTGAACAGGCGTTGGAGCGAGATTTGCAGCAAGCGGACTGTCTAGAAGGCTCCTGCAATAGTCCAGGCATGAGGAAATGAGAGCCTTCACAAGGTTGGTGTCAATCAGAGGACAGAGTGGGTGTATTTGAGAAATGTTGCAAAGGTGAAATTGACAGCCCTTGGCAACAGATTGGATGGGGGGGGAATAGTGAGGAGCTGAGGATGATGCCTGGGAAACTAGAAGGATGGTGGTACGCTGGACAATAACAGAGAAGTTAGGAGGGGGGAAGATGATTTGGGGACAGGGAAGCTAACAGTTAAATTCTGTACACTAAAACTGGACCGCTAGATTGGAGGTCAGCAGAGAAGTTATTATTTGAGAATAATCAGTATAGAGATTATAATTATTAAAGGGAACAAAGTGCTGGACTTGGAAGTCAAGAAGACTTGGGTTCAAACCCTCCCTTTATCATGTATATAACTTGTTTATACACAGCTGTTCGCATATTGTCTCCCCCCATTAGAGTGTGAATTTCTCAAACACAAAGACTGTCTTTTACCTTCCTTTGTATCCCAAAGTCTCCTGGCAGAAAATAGGCACTTAATAAATGCTCACTGACTGACTGACTATAAACTGTGTCTAAAAGGCTTCTAAGCAACATACCAAAGGAATGTAAGCCTACTCAGGCATCACCACTGGGGACAGCATTTCCTTTTTAAAGGAAGAGTCACACCTTGAGACTATTAACTACTAAGCAATTAACAATAGCGATTAGATAGAGACAGGACCACCAAGGATAAATTCTCCCCCCCCTTCACTTGCCTACTTCATACATCTAAATAAAAATTATCCCCCATGGAGCTGAAAAAATGCACCTCCCAGCACCGGCCCTGGAGTCAGGAGGACCTGAGTTCAAATCTGGCCTCAGACACTTGATATTTAGTAGTTGTGTGACCCGGGGCAAGTCACTTAACCCCACTGCCTAGCACCCCCCCCAAAAAATGCACCTCCCTTTCTCTTTGTGGAGATGAGCCACAATCACCCAGACGGAATGTGGACTACTGCATATATATATATTCAGGCACAATTGAGAACAATTCTCATTGGTTTTCTGCCATTGCCTTTTTATCTCTTTAAAAAAAAAATTCTTTGTTACAAGATATGGCTCTACAAAAGGGAGGGAAGAGACAGAAATAAAGATGATCTAAAAACAAAGGATATCAATAAAAAAGAAAAAGAAAAAATCATCTCCCAGAAGCTTATCAAAGACTGACCACTTTTAAGCAAAATGGTTAAGAATAACAACTTTTCCTGAACAGTTTTCTGTTTCTACCTATTTAATAATGGCAATAATTAACATTTATACAGCACTTTAATGTTTGCAAAATGCTCTCATTTGATGTACACAAAAACTCTGCAAAGCAGATGCTATTATTATCATCCCTATTTGTCAGATCATACAACTGAGGCTGAGAGAGATTTAAGTGACAGCAAGTCATGTCTGGGGCAGAATTCAATAGAGGTCTTTCTGATTGCAAATTTCTAGACACACACATCCCCTTCCCCTCCTCTCCAGCTGCTAGGGCCCTCTGATCTTGCAAAACAACCTGGTATTTATTTTGTATATACTGTATATGTATTTACGTACATGCCGCCTACCTCATTAAAAGTTTACTGTTTTATTTGTATCAGAGGCTTGGCAGCGTGCCTGGCACATGGTAGGTGCTTAATAAATGTTTGTTCAACTGATGTTCCCAAAGTAACTGCCTTAAGCACTAAAAACAAGTTTTCATACATTTTCATTTTCTCCAAAATTTCCCAGAATCCAAATTCCTATTAAGACTCCTAAAAGTATAGCCAAGCTTCCTAAATTTCAGAAATTTTACACCTCTATATAGGCTTCACTTTCCATTGAGAATTAAATATACATCTGCAAACTCTGAATATGTGTTTAACTGTCAAATGAATAGAGATTATATGCTAATAACTTGTCAAGGCTGGGGTGGAAGGGCCTAAATGTAATCGGTTATTTGCATGTATTTTGACCAAATTTTAAAAGTGATTTGAATCCATTCTGGGGGCTGGAGGGGAAGGAAGAGAAACCCATCATACTTGAGGACCCGACTATGTCAGTAAGAAAAAGCAAACCAAAAAAGGGAAAATGATGAAAAGAGCTACATAAAATGAGCAATGATAGTAATCTTGCAATGTAGGAGTCAAGTATAAAATTAGTAAATCTCAAGGAGAGTTAGACAACTTTACAACAGTCATTTAAAAAAGGTTTTCACCTTCTATGGTAACAATCAGTTCAAAACTTTATCTATGCTAAGTAAAGTGACTACTACGTATAAGCCCCACCCCCCCAGGCCCTGGGGACAAAGCTAACAATTTGAGCAATTCTGTGTGTAACCAGTTCCATCCCTGCCACCCCCAGATCACTTTATTATGAACTAAAGAAATTCAATATAACCTTCCATTCTTCATGCCAAATACATTTTTTTAGACAGGGTCCAAAATGTGCCAAATTTCTTAGGAAATGGGATGAAGGCCACAGAGATCATTAATTGGCCTGATGAAAATAAAGATATTATGCAATGATTCGCTATGTAGGCATTGATGGAACTTTTCAAAAATGACTCCTCAGTACAACATATGTAGTAAAAAAATAACAAAGCCTTTAAAAATGGCTACTACAATGGAAAAACACAAGACTTCAGAGATGAAAGGGAAGGTCCATACCGATCAGTCTGGGGTCACTCCAGCCATCCTGGGTACAAGTTCTGGCTCCACCTCTACTAGGTGGTCCCAGAGCTAGCTTTATGACCTTATGCAAGTCACTGAACTTTTCTCATCTAGCAAATGAGAATCCCAGCAGATTTCTTATTCTCTCTACAGGGCTGCTGGGAGGGTGGTGGCTACCAAATACTTTGTAACCATGAAGTACTACACAAAGGTGGGATGTTGTTTTATTATTGTCACAGGATTTAGCGCTGAGATGGACCCTCGGAGATCAAATCCAAGGTTCTACAGATAAAGAAACTGTATATACTGCAGACAACTCTAAGCATGAAGATAAAAAGTAAAGCCAATCTACTTGGCTTTAGAATGCACTTTCTTTGTGATAAGAGATTACCTTCTTATATAGTAACAGCTCGCATTGAGATAACATTTTAAGGTTTACAAAGTACTAACAATAACCTGGAAGTGGAATAACCCTGGGAGGAAACAATTATTAATTTACAACACTGGGACATAACACTGGAAGGAGAAAATAATTGGGAAGCATGTTGGAAGAAAATGTCAGTCTGAAATTTAAAATTGGCTGTGGATACTTTTTAAAGACTGTCATATGTGTGGACAGGTATAAAGTCATCCATATAGAAGAATAGCAGACTTCTCCTATTTCTAGTTTCCAACGTACTTTCTTCAGAACAGGAGCTAATTAAATAGTCTAACTATTACCCACATTTCATAACTGAGGACAATGGGGCTTAGACAAGCAGACTTGGAGTTCCACAGGATCCCACTACTAGAAACAGAGTCAGGATTTGAACCCAGTTCCTCCAAGGTCCTTCCAAGAAGGAAACGTTAAAAACCTATAAACAACAACAGTCCTCAATACATCCTCCTTTGAGTTATAGACATAACCACTACTGGCATGGTGTGACATAGGATTACAGGACTCATAGGGGAAGGGTCTCTGGGGACACCCCTCCAGTACTGTTCAGATTCACAGCTCGCCCAGGTGCCTTTACTCAGAAGCGTTCTTCTGTTGAATGCTTCATGGGGAAATGAGTAATATCATCTTGTTTAGCTTCAATGTCACCCCCAAAGAATTTTTTTCTGCCCTTCCTAACTGTAACTGTTCCATAGTGGAGCTTACAATATGGTAAATTCCCAAGGATCCTATCTCCATTCATTCTCCACATCTGCCCAGCTCAGTAGTTGGGTTCTGATGAATAACACTTAAGAGAGACTGGCTGTTTTTTTTTTTAACTTCCTTGTTGATGAGCATGTCATGAATGGTCATCTGATGTTATTATGTATCACTCATTAGCGACCCAAACAAAACCAATCATACCGGCAAATGTCACATCTATTAATAATCCCTAACACAATCCTAAACTCCTAATTTACACTCAATAAATACCTGTGGGATTGAACAAAGAAAAGTCTTATACCCTCACAGAAAGCTGGTTCATCTTCTCCTGACTACAGTTTGGTTTGGACCTTTTCCCAGCCTCCTGAAAGATAATGCTGGATACCTTAACTCTGCCTTCCATTTTCCTCAATAGAATTTATCATTAAATAACTTAAAAATAAAAAGTCAACATGTTTTCTTTTTTAAAAGTTTTGTCAATTCTTCATTATTTCAAAATTCTTTAATTCTATTGGTTTGTTCATTGCCACCAATGCAAGTCAAAATTCGATACACATTCCCAAATGTGTACATGACTTGCCACAGCCATAATAACCCAACAGCTAGTGCCCAACCTTATGGTAATGACCCTCTCAAACATAGCCTGGTGGTCCCTGGAGGAGACACACACACACACACACACACACACACACACACACACACACACCCCACTTTGAGTCAGAAACGAGAGCTTTCTAGTATGATGAGACCTGCCATGGCTTACCCTCCATTAGCACAGCTTTTAAGAAAACTCAGAGAGGCAGCTAGATGGTGATGTGGATAAAGCTCCGGCCTTGGAGTCAGAAGGACCTGACTTCAAATCCAGCCTCAGACACCTGACACTTACTGTGTGACCCTGGGCACGTCACTTAACCCCAAATTGTCTCACCAAAAAAAATTAAGAAAACTCAGAGCTCTTCCCGTCCAACCTGTACCTGAACAAGAATCCCCTCCTACAACAAATGGCTCTGTAGTCTTCATCTGAAGAACTCTATTTACCAAACACTGTAGAAACTGTTGTCTTCTTCATTATAGTAGAAGCTCCACTGAGGGCAGGATCTGTATTATGCCTCTTTTTATATCCACCAGCACTTAAGCACAGCACCTGGCACATAGGCACTTAATTAGTGTTTATTGATTGACTGACTGAAATTATAGATATTCAACTATCATGTCTATGTAAGTGATGCCCAAATCTACATCTCCCACCCAATAATTAAGCCATATGTAAGTGCCGTAGGACTCACTAAACACTTCACAGAAACCTCAGAATTACAAACGGTTCCTTACATTTAGCATAAATTTGCTTCTCTGCAGCCTTCATGCATTGTTCCCAGTTTCTAGGGCCAGGCAGGATAAGTGTAAGCTTCCTTCTCTACATTGTTGTTTGATCATTTCAGCTATATTCCAACTCTTTCTGACCTCATTTGGGTTTTTGGGTTTTTTTTTTTTGAGGAAAGATACTGGAGTGGTTTCCCATTTTACAGGTGAGGAGAGTGAGGCAATGGGGTTACATGACTTGCCCAGGGTCACACAGCTAGTAAGTGTCTGAGGTTGGATTTGAACTCAGGAAGATGAGTCTTCCTAATTCCTAATCAGTGCTCTATCCACAACGCCACCTAGTTGTCAGCCCTTCCACAAGACCCCTTTTCACATACTCCAAGTTTAAACCTTCCCAGGTCCTTCACTTTGACTCTTGAATAGCCAAGCCATTCTAGTCAACCTCTGCTAGACACTTTACAGCTTAGCAATTTTGCTCCTAAAATGGGGCTCTAGAACTTACCCTAAGTGCCAGGATTATCCCTCTGCATTTTACATTACAGATCCATCTATAGTACTTTAAAGTACGGACCTATTTTCCCACAGTGGGAATACTGGATGCTGGAAGTCAGAGGTCAAGTGACAGACCTTGCCAGCTCCCAAGGATCCAAGGCAGGCCCCAGGTCAAGCAGTGCTTTTCCCATCACACCACCAGGAGTCTGTTAATAGTCTACCTCCACGTCTCCACATCTCAAACTGAACTGATCCTTCTCCCAAGAAAAGCTCCAACCTTCCCTTCCCCTCTTTCCCCAGCACTATCATTCTCCCAGTCACCCCAGCAGAAACCATAGAGTCATTCTTGACTCCTTCCCTCCTGCCAGTGATTCTTCCCTCACTTATCTTTAATCAACCCTTAGGCTACACAATCACTTCTAAGACCCTAGTTCTCTCTACCTTTCACCTAAAGGATCACAACACCCTCCACCCCTATTAATCTGTCAATACTGTTGCCATATTCACCTTCCTAAAACCCAAGGTGGCACACATCATATAACCCACACATTCAAGAACTATCCATTACTGCCCAATGCTTACAAAGTAGTTTGAACTCTTTAACCTGACATTCAAGGCCCTTCGTAATCTGGCCTTGCCTACGTCTCTAACCTCACTCTTCCCACTAGCCTTTAAAGTCTAATCTAGTCTCACTGCTCCTAAACTATATCATGTCCATCCCTCCCTTCTATCTACTTTTCCCCTACAGCCCTGCCCCCAGCCCATTTATCACTGGCATTTTGAACCCCTATAGGACTAATTGTCTATACCATACTTTATTGTGTGTACACACACACACACACACACACACACACACACACACACCCTTGAGAGCTTGGGCTACATCTTATACTGCATTCTACAGAGCCTACAATGAATAAGGGGCAGCATCATACTCTCAAATTCACTGAGTTCAGGTCCTGGTTCTGCTGCTTACCAGCAATTTGCCCTAGGAGTCAAGAAGACTCCAGTTCTAATCCTGCCTCAAGGTAAACCATTTAACCATACATCAGTTTCCTACTAAGGAAAAAGAGGGTAATAACAGCAACTACTAGTCAAAGGATATGAAAAGGCAGCTCTCAGAGGAAAAAACTCCAGCATATGAAAAAATGCTCTAAACTCACTAATAATCAGAAAAATGCAAATTTAAAACAATTCTGAGGTTCTACCTCACCCCCACCAGACTGGGGAAAATAGCAAATGCCACAAGGGCTGTGGGAAAATAGGTACTTTAGAGCACTGTAGGTAGATCTGTAAACTGGTTCAGTCATTCTGGAATGCAATTGGAACAACTGACAAAAAACTCTTAAGCTGTGAATACCTTCTGACCCAGCAATATTGGGTCTATCCCCCAAAGAGATCAAAGAAAGAGAAAAGAGGCCCATATGTACAAAAATATTTGTGGCAGCTAAGAATTGGAAACTGATGGCCCATGAATCAAGGAATGGCTATAAAAAAATTAGGAAGTCAGGAAGGGTTCCTATCTGGCCTCAGACACCTGTCAGCTGTGTGCCCCTGGGCACGTCACTTCACCTCTTTCTGTCTCGATTTCCTCATCTATAAGATGGAGATAATAATAGTATCTACTTCCCCAGGGTTATGAGGAATTTTCAAACCTTAAAACATTATAAAAATGCTAGCTATTAAATGAATCTGATGGACAGGACGGTTTCTGAGAAACCTGGGAAGACTTGTGTGAACTGATACAACATGAACAGAAGCAATAATAACAATATTGTAAAGGCGGTCAACTCGGAAAGACTTAGGAAAACTGATCACCACAATAACCAACCACAATGCCAGAGGACTGTGGATAAAACAAGTAACGTGTTTCGCTCCTGACAGAGAAATGAAAAACTCAGAGTGGAGACTGAGACATAATTTTTTTGGATGTGGCCAATGTCAAAATTTGTTTTTCTCACCTATACGTGTTTACAATAAGAGGTTTTATTTTTCTTGATTTTTCAATTGGAGGTAAGGAGGTATGAGGAAGAAAAGGTAGACCTTCATGAAAAAAAAAAAAGAAATTTAATTTAAAAAATAATAGCGACTATTTTAAAGGGTGTTGTGAGGATCAAGTGAGATCACATAAAGGACTTTGCAAACCCTAAAACACACACTATGTAAATGTTATATATTCTTATGGTTACTTAGCTTTTCCTTATCTATGCAACAGATAACACTATTTGCTGTTATAGGCAGTATGGTACAAAGGATGGACAACCGGCCTCAGAGTTCTGCCTCTGACTCACACCAGCCCAGTTATCTCTGGGCAAGTCACTGAAACTCTCAGAGTAGGGACTGAATCTCTAAGTCTACAAACAGCAGAGCAGGTGCTGATCTGAACTGACAGGGGCCGTCTCCTTAACAGAAATTTGCTCCATTGAAGAAATCACACGTAGTATATACACATGCATATGTGTGTGTGCACTTATGTGTATAAATACATACAGACATGTTTGCAACACCTACCTCACAGGGCTGTTGTGATGGCCAAATGAGATCATAACTCCTTTTCAATTATAAGGCACTACCTTCAAAATGAGTATTTCACACAAGAGCTGCTCAAGAAATGCTTGCTAATGATGATAAACCCAAGGTTATGGAAGATTTTGCCTATTCATTCCCTTCCTCTTTCAAGCAAACTACTAAATTTTAACAAATACATTAACTCTTTCTTGTGAAGGGAAATCCCACCCCCTGCCTCTGCTACCTTATATCCCAATGACCTGAAAGGGTTGTTCCTTATCCCAAAATCACAACTTCCCCTCTGCTCTCAAAGTCCACATATAATAAAGGTGTGCTAAGTACAATGTACTAGGCAGGAATCCTAAAGGCACTTGGACTTGGAATCAAAAGTTCTAAGTTTGGGTCAAATGTGTGCACCTAAGCTGTGTGACCCTGGGCAAGTCACTGCCCCACTCTGAAATCAATTTTCTCAGCTATACAACAGAAATAACAAAATGTGTGCTACCAGCATCATAGACTTGGGTAAGGAAAGTATTCTGTAATTGCCAAATGATGCATAAAGGAGAGCTGGTGCTAATGTTTCTTCTGACAACTCAATTCAGCATCTAAACTTTAAGATATCTACTTTTCAGCATAGTAATTTCTTGTGGGCCATCAGTAAATAAGACTGAACATTTATTTCTTAGTCTGTTCATCTGAAATCTGAACTGCGTAATTATCTGCACAGTTCTGAAAATTAGCTGTTACCACACAGTCCAAAGTTCAATTGTTCAATCAATAAATAGTTGCTGAATATCTTCTATGTTCAAGATCCCGTGTAAGATGCTGGAGACAATACAAACAGGGCCCTCATCTTCAATAGGGTTAAAGCCTATTAGTTCAGACTAAAAGGGCAGAGCTGATTTTTTTTAAAAAATAGAACCTTTAAAATAAAACAAGGTTTTCATGCTTGTTTTTTAAGATAATAAATGCGTTGATTTGACAATGCGCTAATAAAAATTGTAATCTTGGCTCCTAACCCCTAAGGAAAAATTAAACTAAATCTGTAATTGTAGATGAATACTTTTTAAAAAAAAAAAGAAAGATAATCCTAACAAAAGTGCTTGAGGCTTAACAGAAGTAATAAATTTGTTCTCCTCTGCAAAAATAGTGCTAAGGAGTTTGCAATCCACAGAAATCTAAAATTTTCTTCTAAATTCCATCTGTAGCTCTCCCTCACCACACGCAGGCTGGAGGGGACTTTCTAACCTTAAGAACCAGCAAGTTAAGAAACACACATTGCGTTAAACTCAGTTATTTCTTAGCATACTATGCTAAAACATTTTCAGATGAAAAGAATACATAGTAAGATAAGCCAAAACCAACTTACTTATATGGTGAAATGTAAGCCCAAACAAAACTCTGAAGCCAAACTTTGATTCTTTTGTGTTTCAAACACAAGACGCATGTGGCAGACATCTCTCATTTCTAACCCCACTCTAGTTCAGGGAAGTATTTTTTAACAAGCCCCTTTTCTTCATTTTGCACATTAATAGTAAGAGGGCATAAACAATGCAAACATCATTCCTGTCCAAAATAAGCTTTTTCCTATCAATTTTTAAAAGTTAAGGCACGTTAGAGAACAGCTGCTCTGGAAGGTTCTTAAAAACGTACCTTTGCATGAAAAGAGAAAAAAACCCATGCCAAAACAAGAACACACACGTCCTCCCCTCCCCCCACAGGGGCCCCCTTAATATTGAGTGCAATAGAACTGATCGACCGACCATTCGCTCGTTCACTCCTCTAATGAGGTTACACATCCTAAAGAAAAAAGTGAATGATTATCTTATGCCCAACTCCAATGATAATTCCAACTTTACAGAACATTCACAGAAAGCAGATGCCCCGAAATGGACACTGCTTTATTCACTCATGGGTTCAGAACTGAAATACTGTAGTGTGTCTTTACCTGATGCTCTGCATGAATGTTATCCCCAGTAGGCCAGCGATGTTTGCTGTTATTATAGCCGCCGCCACCACTTCCTCCTCCCCCAAGCTGCTCACCATGCTGCCTCTGAAAGAAGTAATCCACCATGGCGTCGTCCTGGGAGCGGCCCGCAACCCCTATGGATCCTGGGACGGGGCTCGAGTGAGTCCCTGCCGCAAGGGCCGGGTTTGCAGCCGGCTGTTGCTGTGTCTGGGACCCTGCTGTTCCAGATGTCAAAACAACAGGCATGTTGGGATTAGCTGTTTCTTGCGTGTGCTGTTTCAGGTGGGGGCTGAAGGAGTCCTGCCAGAGCACTGCTTTTCTCTTCAAAACACATGCAACGCTCATTCCACCAACACCTAAGGAGACACAGGTTGGAAATGGTGAATCAAGCCTTTTTACAAAATCCATGACATGCAGCAGGATGAAAAAAAGTCCTCCTGCTTTTTCCAATGAAACAAGAAAGCACAAGCACTGACGTCTGATCACTATCACACAGCTACATGTTTTAAAATACTTTTACTTAAAGGAGTCTTCAGTTCAAATGGTAGGAATACTCTCCCAGCCCCAGGCCCCGGCCCATTCAGCCTGGAACCCCTGGGGAGAGGAGGATCTCATCACCTGACAGGCAGTCAGCCTTTGGGTGATGAGCCTCTCTCCAAACTCAGCTAGGCCTAGGCCTTCCACAAAAGACACTGTCAGATGCCAGGCCCAGATTCAAAGCCAATACCATTTGGTAGAAGGTGCCAGCGGCTTGTGCTTCACTGGCATAGTCTTCAAGAAACCAGGAGGATCTCCATGCCAAGATGAGGTTTCTGAGTTGAACTCTGGTGGTAGATAGTTTAAATATATGTTCTGTATGTACAAAACTGAAAGACTCATGTGAGCTGCCCCAATCATATTTATAAAATGTATAGTGGCTGGCATTCTGACAGAGAACATCAAAGAATCTTGGGTTGCACTCTTGGAAAACTTTTCTTTCCCCCTTGCAAACACAATAATGGGAGGGGCCCCGATTGAACAGACAATGATTAAATCAATTGTCAATTACCGATTTTCCACAATAGTTTATGTACAACCCAACTGCACCACAGCAAAAATATTTTAAGCAAACAACCAGCCAACGATTTCCACCCATAAACTGAGGAGGGCGATAGTGCGGTAGAGCACATTATAACACTAAGAACACGGATGGAAGTAGGAAGTCAGAAGACATGGGCTCCAGCCTGGATTATGCCGCTGCCAGCTTTAGGGCCCTGGACCACTCTCCTTATCTCAGTTATGAGCTTCAAGCTCCCCAACATGAAAATGGGCATAACAGGGGCAGCCAAGTGGTGCAGTGGATACCGGCCCTGGAGTCAGGAGGATGTGAGTTCAAATCTGGCCTCAGATGCATAACATTCACTAGCTGTGTAACTCTGGGCAACTCACTTAACTCCAACTGCCTCTCCAAAAAAAAAAAGGGGGGGGAACATAACAAATATTCCCACTACTCTCCTCAGCCCCCAGGTGTGAAGCTCAAATGAGCTAGCTAACTCTGACATCTCTATCTTCGAAGTGTTTGAAATACACTCCCCATTATTATCAATCAAAACAAACTAAACACTTCTCTCTGCATATACAATGAAACTATGGACCACACAATTTGCACTAATTCAGAATCTTGAAAATTTGAGAGGACCATTAGAAAGCAAACGCATGCATCGCTGACACTTAGAAGAAACACAGCTAACTTCTTAGTGGCATAACAGCAAAAAAATGTCCTAGAGCCAGGGGCCTTAATTTCTTTTGTGTCCTGGACTCTTTGGCAGTCTGGTAAAGCCTACAGATACCTTCTCAGTATGTTTTTAAATGTATAAAATAAAATACATAGAATTAGAAAGGAAACCAATTATATAGAAATAGTTATTAAAATGTATGTGTGTGTGTGTGTGTGTGTGTGTGTGTGTGTGTGTGTGTGTGTTGTGTGTGTGTGTTCAGAGACTCTAAACTCCAGAGCCTGGCCTGCCTGAAATCTTACCTAGGTAAACTAATGACTTTTCAAAAAGATATTAAATGTATTATAAAAATAACATAAAAATATTGTCAATAAGTCAAAATATACAATTAACCATAAAAATTAATAATCCAATCACACTGTCAATACCCTATCGATAAGATTCTAATATACGTTAGGTAATAAGGGTGGACTAAATTGAGCTCACTTTGGTTATTGTAGCAATTCTTAGCTTGATACCATAGTTCCAAAAATTCAACATTGTCATTGTTTTCATGATGGTGGAGTTGCAAATGTGGAAATTAAGTCACAAAATAAAGTTCAACAAGGGCTAGGGACTCTATTTCTTATGTAAGGTTCAGCACCTATCCTAATCTGGGTGCCCAATAATTGCTAAAAAGTAATAAATCAACTGTCTGTAATAACTAACCTGACAAGAGGCTACTCCAATTTCGAAGCCAAAGACCTCTTACCCTAATGGCTGCAAATTCCATTTCCCTTCTCTTCAGATGGCACTAACCCTAAGATTACAACATTTCAAAATTGCCTTACAAGATGCAAATTGGGAAAAACTCAGCGCCACAACAGAAACAAGCTAACTTCTCACTTGAAAAGCAAATTCAGAAGACAGCTTTAGATAAGATGGAGTATATAACCTATTCAAAATCCACACCACATGGAGAAAGGGCTTCTCGCCCCCACGACTGCGTGGTCTAACTAGCCACACTCCCAAAAACTCTGCTAGGGGGTAGTCTTGAGTGTAAGTTCTGGGAGAAGATCTTGCCTTTGCTCAAACCTACCAGTAGAGTCAAATTTCAACAGTTTATTCAATTCAATGCAACTTTCCTTCCCAGGAACAAACCAAATCATACACGATTTTCTCAGAAATTCGTTATCATTTTGGAAGAAATGCATTTTCTATTTTTTCTACACTGGAAGACTATTCACTGTCTAGCAGAATCTGGGGTAACTGCAGTCCATATCACATACTTAACTCATCAATTTGCCCCCATGCTGTCCTTAAAAGAAGGCTACAGTGTACAATGATAATACCTAAAACAGAAACTGAACATTTCATAGAGTACAAGCAAATAAAAAACTTAGCTCACATTTAAACTTCCCCCAATAGAAATTAGCTTCTCAAATTTAAACCCCAATTCCATTCCCACATGGATAACAAAGTGTTTACCTCAAAACAATCCTCTGAGATAAGTCATTTCAAGTCTTATTATCTTCACTTCACAGATGGGGAAGTTGAGGCAGAGAGGGGTTAAGCAACCAGTGCAGGACCACATAATAAGTGAGGAAATGCCTCAGGTGGTCTGAACTCCAAGATTAGTAGCGGTGCTCCTCCAACTACAATCCCCCTCCCCATGCCTTGCCATAAAGAACACCACAAGCTTGTTCTCACAAGAGACTTGGGGAAGGGAAGGGGAGGGGGGAGAAAAGAGTCCTAATCAAAATGTCTAAAAATACAATCAGCTTTTGTAAAGCCATCTGCACACCCTGGAACTTCCTGCTTCACCTAATGTGGGCAAGACAATCACAAATAAGATCAAAAAACTTGGCAGAGTGCAGAGTTTGTTTTGGGTTTGTTTTTTTTTTCCCTTGGGGAGGGGCAAATAACTAGATGACATTCAACTTTAGTGCTAACATACAATATTTGGAAACACCGACAGAGTGCACAGTGCACAGATTAATACTATCACCTAAATGGAAAATATTAACCTATATGCTTTAAAGACTCCACCTACAGATCTGAGCCATGCTGAAAAGTCACCATTTGTAACAGGTTTTTAAAGATACAATTGTAGACATAAGAATAAGTAACTTAAAACTACTGGATCTCTAATGAAGACAGTTGTTCTCTTTCCCAAACCTTTCAAACTGTTTATAACATCATCATTTTCCTGACTAGCACACTTTCAAACAAAGAAAACTTTTTTCCCATAAACACCTTTTAAATGCTTTACTAAAAACATGTTTCTTAACACATGCTTTTAATTAAAAAACAAACACTCTGGGGTCAGAAATGTATTTTTAGGCAACAAAACTGAGACTCAAACTAAACAAAAGCTAACTTCAAAAAAGCCAAGAGTGGCCTTGGCCAAAATGAATACAACGTGTATACTACAAAGTACCAATCAAAGTTCAGAATCCAATGAGTATTTTCCAAAGACTAGATAAAGAATCAGCAGCTCTTAGACGTGTTTTAGAAGTTAAAATTAGCACAAGAAGAAAAAAAAACTGCTCACTTCACTTATATAAAACTACATCATCGAAAGCTACAAACCTATTGTTTAAGAAAAGGCCTAAAAAAAACCACCCCTCCAATACAAACTCGGTATACTCCGAAAAGAACAGGAAATGAGCAAAAACCGAGGGCATGAAATGAGAAGCAACCAACCTTCTTTTGATTATACGAAGGATACCAAAAAAAAATACATTAAAAAAAATCTTCACTCAAAGAAAGAAGCTGTTTAAATAAAATTTCTTCTCGGAAGAAAGTTAACAAAGTGTATTTCTTTCTCCCAGGAGAACAGAAGGGTTAACTCAGAAATATAAAAAATTACCTGTTTACCAGGCACATTGACCAGACTGAAATTGTCGAGCATTGTAATACACAGAGGATAAGAGGATATTATGTTTGTTTGTGTGTGTGCGTGAGTGCGCGTTTGTTTTCCTTGCAACTAACAGAGTAGAGCCCCTTTTCAATTAAGGAAAGCTCGGTCTCTCTTTCTTTCTGTTTCCAACCAGGGCCCTTCCCCCAGCCTCCCCCCTCCCCAAGCCCCCCAACAACTCCTCCCCACGTAAACAAAAGACCAGCAGAGCCTGTAAATCCTGCCTCCAAGCCTCTGAAACTTCCTGAGGGGGACTTCCACACCTTTTTCCATTATCTATCCTCCTTCCCTCCACCAAGTTCCCCCACTCACCCGGTCTGGTCACTCCACACTAACCCGGCAAAAGCTTTCTCCTGCTCCAAGGCTGTCTGGCTGTCCCCCCCACCTGCCCCCCATCTCCGAGAGACAGATCTGGGGTGCCCCTGGCTCTACCCCCCCTTCAGCCCCTAGACGTCCACGGAGACAATCGAGCCCTCTTTCCAACCCGCATATATGATGTACAAGAGCACCCCGAGCCCTGGGCTTTGGGGGGCTGGGGTGAAGAGGGGGCGGGGTGGGGGGGACGCCCCCCATCTCCGGGCTGGGGGAGGGCGAATGCAGAAACCCCTGAATGCATCTGGCCGGGGCCTAGAGGCAGAGGATTTCCCCCGTTTGCACCTCCCTCCGCGTCCCCTCCCTCCTCCGATAACAATAGGGGCCTTGCTGCTGACTCCAAAACATGTACTAGGAGCGGAGCGAGGGAAGCGCCAGCCCCGGGAGCCAGGGCCGGGGCGGCTTTTCCAAAGCCCTTCTCCCCGCTCCCGCCGGCCCAGAACCCCAATATGAC
This sequence comes from Phascolarctos cinereus, assembly GCF_003287225.1. NCBI lineage: Eukaryota > Metazoa > Chordata > Mammalia > Diprotodontia > Phascolarctidae > Phascolarctos > Phascolarctos cinereus. The sequence continues at coordinate 368,344,728 of NW_027556098.1, read as the reverse complement.
CGGACCATCGGCTCGCTGGGAGTCCCGGGTAGCTTTTGGACCCGGCAGGGCTCGGATACTCACGGGCGGAGCGGTCGGATGAAGATGGATTTCAGCCCCCCGGATCGGCTCTCGCCAGCGCTCTCGCTCCCCCTTACCTTTCACTCCGACAACATGGCGGCCCACTGGGGACTGGGCTGGCGCGGTGCATGCTGGGATCGGCTCCGGCCCTGGCTCCGGCGGCGGCGGCGGCAGCAGCATGTGCGGAGAGGAGAGGGGAGGGGGGAGAGGAGAGGAGGGAGAGGGAAGGAGGGAGGGAGAAAAAGAGAGTCCGGGAGGGAGGGAGGGGAGGGGAGGCGGGCGAGGCGAGGCAGGAGAAGCAGCCGCCGGCTCGGGAACAGGTTGCCTGGTTGCCATGCCAACCCAGGGGCCTGGGTGAACTTGGGAAACTCACTCTCATTTTACAACACCAGGGCTGCTGTGGGCTTAGGGTCGGGATGCGTACGTGCGTGTGCCTGAGATGGTACACCATCCCAGAGGTGGATGCCAGCGCACATCTGGGAGCTGGGAGGTGGGCTGGATGCCTGGAAGAGATCAAAACGTACGACACCTGGCCCACCCTCCTCAACCCGCAGCCCCCACCCCACCCCCCAACACTAGCAGCCCCCACACCCAGCTATCTTAGACCCCGCCTTCCACGCTAACACTTTGTCCTGCTTCTCAACTGGCCCCTTTGTTCGATGCAGAAAGTGCCCACGGACACGATTTCAGGGTGGGCTTGGCGCCCATCTGATGTTCACCTGAACTGGGCTGCATTTGGAAAGACCCAGATTAGAGATTAGGCTGGAAAGTCAGGAGACCTGGGTTCTAGTCGCAGATCCTTTCCAGCTTTAAAAATCCTATTGTATCCGAGCATCCTGGCTCTGCCACTACCTTGCTGGTGGTGACTTTTTAGACTGATCTCTGAACCCCGCTGGGCCTCAGTTTCCTCCTCAGAAAGTGAGGGGGTGGGGATTAGATAGTCTCTGAAGTACTTTTCAGAGCTAAAATTCGGTGATTCCATGAGTTGTGAAAGTCCACAAATTTTGTCGGTGTTTTCCCATGTGTTGGAAGGGTCCTTTTCTGTGTTTGGACAAAAAAACCAGCTGTACTACAGTGGAAAAAGCTGTAGAGTTGGGGTCAGGGGACCTGAATTTTGAATTCCGGTTCAGTTATTTACTAGCTCTGTGACCTCTGCCAAATTTCTAAAGCTCTCTGGTCCTCAATTTCCTATCTGTGAAGAGAGAAGATTGTAAGAGAATAATCTGTGACGTCCATTCTGCAGACTTCAACTCTAAATTCTATGAACAGCTTCTCTAGGCCTGTTTCCTCTTCAGTAAATGACAAAGATAGGATCTGCAAAGTTCCTTCAAGTTCTGAATTCTCGGGATCTGCAAACCGTAACACTGTTACATGTAACCTAAGGTATCAGCTGTAAACCTGGGATCCCTTTCCAAAAGAAAGAGATGTCTTTCATTTCCCCATAACTTTAAAATCCTTTATGGGGGCTGGCAGTGAAGCCCCCGAGAAGTAGAAAAGAGAGGTAAGCTTCTGGAAAGAGTAAGAAAGAGGGAGTAACCCACAGCAAACTAGAAGCGTTTCTATGGTAATTGAAAACCATCTGGAGACCTACGGAGGGAAGTGTCCAAATCATAGGCTTCTAGACATTAGACCTGAGTTTGATAACTTATTCTGATACTTACTATCGCCTATGAACTTGAGCAGCACACACTCAAGCTAGCAGCTTTGGCTCCTTCATTCTCTACTTTCTCATCTATAAAATGGAAATAAAAATACCTATAATACCAACTTCTCGGGATTGCGGAAAAGAAAGCATTTTGTGCATGTTAAATGTCAAAAGAAATAAATATGCTTATTGGAAAACCAGAATCAATGGCACTCAGGCTCCAGCCCCAAAGCCCAGGGCCCACATACTCCTCCCAGGCAAACATCGGGACAAACTACAACTAATAATAACAATAGCTAACATTTATATAAAGCTTACTATAGACCAGGCATTGTGCTAAGCACTTTGCAACCATTATCTCATTTGATACTCACAACAACCCTAGAAAGGAGGTGCTATTATTATCCTCCATTCTAAAGATGAGGAAACAGAGGCAAGCAGTTTAAGTGACTTGCCCAGGGTCACACAGCTAGTAAATGTCTGAGGTCAAATTTGAACCCAGGTCTTCCTAATTCTAAACCTAACACTCTATCCAAGAAAGCTTGGGCTCATTCTCCAAACATCTTAACTGGGAGATAAAGACAATATCAGTTGACAGAGAAAGGAAACTGAGACATCAAGTGAGGGAAGGGAATCTGTCTAAATGTACATAGTCAGCTAGCAATAAAACTGAATCACACACCCCTGACCCCTAATTCAGCATCCTTTCACATTAGTGCCCAATCAGAGATTTAGGGGTTTGAAGCCACAGACCCAAAAACTATCTCAACCTTCAATTAATACTTCAAAATACGGCTCCAGTGCGTCTTTCCAAATTGATGTCTCATCACTCCCCACTATGCCTACCACATTCCAGTCCCAGCAGCCTACTGGACAGTTCCCACATTTGGCATGCTGTCTCTCAGCTCCATAAAATCTTAAGACTACTAGGCGGCAAAGTGGATAGAGTGCTAGACCTGGAATCAAGTTCAAATGAGTTTAAATCCTGCCTTAGGGCAGGTAGGTGGTGCAGTGGGTAGAGCACCAGCCCTGGATTCAGAAGGACCTGAGTTCAAATCCAGCCTCAGACACATAACACTTACTGGCTGTGTGACCCTGGGCAAGTCACTTAACCCCATTGTCTAGCCAAAAAAAAAATTCTGCCTTAAATATTTACTAGCTCTGCAATCCTGCAAAACACACTTTACCTCTGTCTGCCTTAGTTTCCTTTTCTGTAAAATGGGAATAATAATGGTACCTACCTCCGGAGGTTGTTGTAAAGACCCAATATCTATAAAGAACTTTACAAACCTTAAAATCCCATATAAATACCAGCTATTATTATTATTAATTTATCTGTGTACATGTCATTTCCCCACCCCTAGAAAATAAGCTACTTGAGGGCAGAAACTATTTTGGCTTTTTTTCTTGTATCCCTAGTACCTGGTACATAGTAGACACTTCATAAATATTTATTGAATTGAATTGTTAAATCTTATGGAGGGAGCATGTATTCAGTCTTCCCATCAATACAGATCATGCCCCATCCATGCCCATTAATTCCATGTGATTCTTGTCTATATGTCCCCAAAGCTTCTTCATGAAGGACCTCCCTAATGTTCTATGAACTAAGATTTTAAACCTATGGTATCTTTGGTTGCCAATTTCCACCACCTAATCAGGAGGCCAGATGTTTGCAGGCTAAGGCAGCTTCTGGGCTCTTTAGCCTTCCTTATTGCAGTAACTTCTTTCTATCAGTGAAACTTGCAGGAAATTGGGGTGTTCAAGGCAGATAGCTTTACCTTTTTCCAGCTTATTTGCATGAATCCCTCTGAGGCTTTTCCATCACATTCCAAGTCTTTTCATCTTTATCCTTCCTCCTACTTTGGTTGAGTTTGACCTGCTGTCTCACTAGGCCATGTTTAATTGTGCACAGACAACTGATTCCTAAATGACCCCTACATCAGTAATAGAGCTCTAGATAGAGCTGCCATCACAGGGCCCAGAATGAGGCCAGAATGTGGTGGAGCTGTAGGTGTTTACCGGCAAGGGTGGAGGCCCCAACCCTAATACTGCTCAGAAGGCAAGTACAGAAGCTCCTCCCCCAAAGGAAATCTTGAGCCTGGCTCCAAATCTTCAACTAGTGTACTCTACTCTGAGTCACCACAGTAACCCCACAAGCCTTCCCTTCCAACCCTACTCCTAGGGACTAGATTTGGAAATCAATTGCTAAAATCCCTTGACTTTTTCTCAGTCCTCATCTTTCTTGAAGCTATAGCCTTTGGTAGTTTTGACCAGCTCCCCCTCCTAGACAACTGTTCCCCCCCCCCCCCGCCCCTTAACTTGTCATGTCTCTTGCTTTTCTAACATCTCTGACAGTTCCTTCTCAGTTTTCTTTGTTGGATTACCATCCATGGTCCATTCTCTATGTATAGTTGTCTTCCATGGCTTCATTCTGAGCCTTCTCTCTCTAAACCAGAGACTCTTAACCTGTTGTACGTGTATTAAAAAAAATTTTTGATAATTATTTCAGTATAATTAGTCTACTTCATAATTCTATGTATTTTATTTTATGCATGTATAAACATTATTCTGGGGAAGGGTCTATAGGCTTCACCACACTGCCAAAGGAGTTCAAGACACAAAAGAAAAGTTTAAAAAAAGCTCTAAACCTTTGTGTGTGTGTGTGTGTGTGTGTGTGTGTGTGATAACTCTATAGGTTCAGTTATCAGCTCTCTGCAGATGACACCCAAATTCTGGTATCTAGTCCTTATCTTTCTCTTGGGTTCTGCTGCCTCATCACCAACTCCAGCTGGTCACCCTAGTACCATCTCACATTCAACATATCCAAAACAGAACTCCTTCCCTTCCCCCACAAGACTTGCCCCTCCCCATACTTCCTTATTTCAGTGGAAGAAGCTTCTGGTCAAACAAGTACAAAACCTGCCAGCCTCCACTTATCAGTCTCCTTCCCCATCCACATCCAATCAGTTGCCAGCCCTGGTTAATTCTAACACCACAACACAGCTCACAGGCATCCCTTTCTCTCCATTCACATAGACACCACCCAGGTTAAGACTTTTGGTCACCTGTCCTGAGACTATTACAATAGCCTCCTAATTAGTATCCTGGTCTCTATCCTCACCCACCTCCCATCCATCCTCCATACAGCTGTCAAAATAATCTGCCTTTTAAAAAATACTTCTTCTTACCAGGCCACTCCCATGCTCAAGTGAAATACTCAGTGGCTCCTTAGTATAAAATGAAAGCTCCTCAAATTGTCCAACAAACCTGGTGTTTCCCATTATTTCCCTTCATATACTCTTAATTCAAATCAAACTGGCCTATTCCCTGTTCCCTGAAGTCAGTATTTCAGCCCCCATCTCAACACCTTAGCATGGGCTATCCCAGGGGTAGACAACCTTTGGTCTCAAGGCCTCAGGTGGTCTTCTAGGTCTTTGGGTTCAGCCTTTAGACTGAGTCCAAGTTTTATAGAACAAATCCTTTTATTAAGGGGATTTGGTCTGTGAAGTTTGGATTCAGTCAAAGGGCTGAGCTTGAGGACCTGGAGGGCCACATGTGGCCTCGAGGCTGTAGCTTCCCCACCCCTGGATCCCCTCATGCCTGGAATGAATGCCCTCCTCACCCACAACTCTTATTCTAAAAGTCCTTCTGAGGAAGATCACCACTGCCCCAGTTGTTAGGTCTCTTTCCCTTCTTGAGATTTACTTCTCTGTCTATTCTATGCCCCAATGGAATGTGAACCGTCTCGAAGGCAGGAGCTCTGCTATTTCTTTGCAACCTCAGGGATGTCTGTTTCCCCAGTAAACGTTCATTGAACTGACATGACTAGTCAGTTTCACTTTTTTGTGATGTTTCTCAGAGTTGGCAGAGAGATGTGAGGCTTTGGAACAGCCTGCAACCCTTCAGCCTCTCTCATCTCTTCATCATGAACTCTGTTCTCTGACTTACTCTTCCCCACCTTCTCCTGTGCCCACCTTCAGATTAAAGTCACCCAGTATGGAAGGATATGTTGATTTGCTATGGAGGATGTCTTCACAGATCTCTTGCCTCCCTTAACTGCCGCTTGGTATCCCATGAGATGCCACCACAAACAAAAGCATTATGTAATGGTCATATTTTATGCCCATTATGTCATAGGATCTGTAGCTAGAAGGGAGCTTAGAGGTCACCACCTTGTTCAGTATCCTCAAATTACAGACAAGGAAACTGAAGGCGATGGTAGTATGGTGACTCACATAAGACCTCACAGTTCAGACTACATGTTGCAATTCCAACCCAGGTCTTTTGACTCCAAACACTTACACTAGATTAGAAATAGCATTTAGAAATGTTGTTCATAGGACCATAGATTTCAGGGACCTTACAGCCCAACCCTCTCATTTTCCAAATAAGAAGTCCTCTGATTCCAAATACTTTCCTACTGTACCAGGATGCACTTCTAATGAATTGCATTCAAAGTCTGATCTCCAGGGAATACTCTTCTAGACCTCTTCTGGTGTTGAACAACTCTGCCTCCTTTCCATCCCTATCCTGATCCAAAAGTATAAGGTGATGTTGTTAAAGACCTAAAAAACAATTCAAGCCAATACATCAAGTTGGAATCCTAGAATTCTGTGGTACAGTGGAAGGAGTACAGTTATCCCTTCCACATCAAGGTTTTAATATATCATGGGTCAGCATAAGAAATTAAATGGGAACTTTTTGGTAGTTTTGTGGAAGCCACAGACACTTGAAGGCCAGCAGATGACACAGAGCCTTTGACCAAATACTTAACCCAAATAACCAGATAAGGTATTCTAAACATTCCTTAAAAGAAAAAGAAAAAATTCAGACTTTTCTAGTAGGATGGGAGGGCCAAAAAAATTTACACGGATTTTCCATAAAATAGGGCACTGCTCCCCTTACCCCCAAGATATGGAAGAGATAACTGTATTTGGATTCAGAGGGTTTGGGGTCAAATTCCAGCTTTATTAACTAATTATTTATGTGGCCTTAGGAGAATCACTCAGTTTTCTGATCTGTAAAATGAGGATCATGAATTCCTAAAATTCCTTTCAGCTCTACATCAGGTCAATTCAAGTCAACAATCATTTATTAAGTATTTACTACATTCCAGGTACTATCCTAGGCACTGAGAATATAAATATAGACAGAAAAAAAAAAAGACAGTCCCAGCCCTCAAGGAGCTTATATTCTAATGGGGGAAGACACCATATAAAAGGGAGAGGAAAACCAGCCAATCAGAAGAGGCTGGGGGGAGGGGCAGTACTTCCAATATATGAAATTCAGGAGTACAGTAAGCTTCCAGGGGGTAGAGGTTTCTGGGGCTTTGTAGAGAGGTGGAGAGAGTCTGGATTCGATGAATCTATGAGCTGGAAGAGTACAAAGAGGTCCTTTAGATTAAGAAATGGAGAACTTTCAGAATTTTGCCTTGAGTTCATCTGCCCACATATCCCAGAGACCCACAAATACCTTAGGATATGATTTTGGCCTGGTCCCAGACCCTCAGCATCCTCAGATGCTTAAGGTGAATATCCTATTCATAGCTAAGCCTCTCGAAGATTTCATTTCCATTCAATTTAACGTTTATTTAGTAGAGAGCATTGAAGAGTTCTGAACTATGCTTACCCTATTTATTCTAGAAGGCTTTTTAACTAGACATGGAATTTTGGATTTGATTTTTTTAAAGGATAAACACAAGGAAATACAAGCTGATTCCAACGGTAAGTTTTAGGCATTGTAGAACGAGGCAGCCCAAAATTCTCAAAATAGAAGGATAAGGCAATCTGACAGCTTTTGAATGTCAAAGGGATTGACATCTCCAGTTTCCAAAGTTAATGTCAAAAATCTAACTCCTTCCTCCACACACATGAAGAGGTTTCAAAATTCCCTGTGAAAACAAAACTTTTCCCCCTCAAGAATAAATGAGATAGTTTGAAAATAAAAACCTGCAAGTTGTTTCCCAGTGGTAAAAGAATCAGACAGCTAGTTAGCTTCCAAGGAGCAGTGATAACTTACTCTGATTCCCACAGCTCAGCTGAAGGGCAGAGTTTAACAAAGCATTTTAGCATTTCAGACTAACCAGGCTCATCCGTTTTTTCTCCCCATGCCTTTCTCCTTCTGTCTCCATCTTTCTACCTTCTCTCATAGGTCACCCTCTCTTTCTGACCCTCTTCAACCCTCTCTGTTCCCTTTTCTCCTTTTCTCTCTCCTTTAAATATCTTTCCCCTTCTCTCTTTCTTCTCTTCCCTTTCCCCTATTTGCCTTCTCTCTTTCTTTTCTCCTTTAACTGCCCATAAGGTCAAACTGAAGTATACAACTATACCATGCATTTTTGTTTAACATTCATTTTGAGTTCCAAGTTCTCTCCCTTCCTCCAGCCCCTTCCCCACCCATTGACAAGGGAAACAATATGATACTTACTATACATATCAAGCATTTATTAAGCACCTACTGTGTGCCAGGCACTGTACTAGGTGCCCAGGATAGAAAGAACAAAACAAAATTATTTTTGCATTTAAGGAGCTTTGAATAATGCTATGGAGGGGTTTGGTGGTAGGGTTGAGAAAAACATGTAATTAAATTTAATTGAATAAGCTTTTATTAAGTGTCCATAATATTCCAAGAATTAATTGTTCAAGTTGCTGGGTTTACAGAGATGACCCACGGCTTCAAGGAGTTTACAAGTTCCTAGGAAATATTTTATACACAGAGAATTAAATACAAAATAATTCAAAGTAATTCAGGTGATAGAGTAAGGAGAGGAAAAATCAGGACAATCTTGTTGGAGATCTCACTTTAGTTCAGCCTTGGGATTCAAGAGGCAGAAGTGATGTCAAGAAAGAGAATTAGCAGAGAAGAAAATACAAATAATATACAAAGTAACTATAAAGTAATCCCTGGTGGCAGTTAATTGCAACTGGGAGGACCTTGTGTGCCACTTGAGCTGAGCCCAGAAAGAAGCAGGGAAATACCTAAAGGGAAGGTGAGGAGGGCTAGAATTCAAGGAATGGGGCAGCCTCTACAAAGAAAGGAGACTACAGTATGTGAGCTGGAAGGGATCTCAGAGGCCGTCTTGTCCAACCTCTTTCATTTTGAGGAAGCTGGAGTTCCCTGAGTGGGAAGTAAGGGATTTGCCCAACAAGGTTAAAGGTCGCCAGGCAGTGAAGGGAAGTGGATGAGATGGAATACCTTGGACAGGAAACAGCAGCAAGTGGGCCAGTCTTACAGAGAATGAGAGAGAGAGAGAGAGAGAGAGAGAGAGAGAGAGAGAGAGAGAGAGAGAGAGAGAGAGAGAGAGAGTAAGAGAGAGTAGTACTGTGAAATCAGACTTAGAAAGAAGGCATGGCATTAGATTGTAAAGGACTTCATATGCGAGGCCGAGGAGTCTGGTTTTGGCAAGGAGCCTGGAAAGCTTCTTAAGTAAGGGAATGGTCAGACTCGTTCTTTAGGACTATCAATTTGGCAGCTGTATGGAGGGTAGATTGTAGAAGGGAGAGACTGGAGGCAGGAAGACTGATGAAGAGGCTTTTACAACAGTCCAGGGAAGAGGAGATGAGAGCCTGTGCTAGGATGGTGATGGCCTGAGTGGTGAGAGGAGGTAGCAAGTGGGAGATGGAGAACACAACAGGGTTTTTGGAAATGGGGGATTGAAGGGAAGTGAACAGTTACTGATGACTGCAAGTGTAAAGCTGAGTGACTGGAAGGATGCTGGTGCCCTGGAAGCAAATTCTGCCCTGTTGTAGGAGAGTTTGAGATGCTTGTGGAACATTCTGGTAGCAATGTCCAGCTATCAGTTGGTGATAGAGGATTGGAGCTTAAGATAGAAGCAGTAGGGATATAAACAGAAAATTAAGGAAATCCCTATACTAAAGGAGCTCCCCTTCTAACTGGGGGGACAACATGTAGATGGATAGATAGATGGATAGATAGACAGACACACAGACAGATAGATAGATAGATACATACATACATACATATCTGGATGGGTAGTTAGAGATCTGGATGGATGGATAGATATCTAGATAGATATCTGGATGGATGGATAGATAGACAGACAGACAGACAGACAGATAGATAGATAGATAGATACATACATACATACATACATACATACATACATACATACATACATATCTGGATGGATAGATAGAGATCTGGATGGATGGATAGATATCTAGACAGAGACAGACAGAGAGACAGACAGACACAGATAGATAGATAGATATCTGGATGGATAGGTAGAGATCTGGGTAGATAGAGCATTTATTAAGTGCTTATTATGGGACAGGTACTTCCATAATGTAGCAGACTTGCTCTGGCTGCCCTCCCAGAGCTAGGCAGGTTACATATCCTCCTCAGGGTTTTAGGGGATAACCCTGAGGGATTGAGCTGCATATTCTCTATTGCCATAGGCTCAAGTCCCACCAGCTGAGTTATCCCCAGTTACTGGTACTATTAGGTACCAGTAATTAGACTAGTACCTCACTTCCATTTAGCAATTAACATCAATTAGGTTTTACAAAGGGGAATTCACTTCAAAAGATATGGCAAGAACACATGTAAATACTTTCCCCCAATACCTCCAGGCATGATCTGGGGTGGGGGTTGGGGGAGGGTTAGGATAAAAATTTAACTAAGATCCTACGAAACATTGTTCCCACCAAATTCTAGTCCTTGGGCAGCAGGAGTGCTGGCTGAATCCTTCTCCCAGTTTCTGCTAGCCATAGTCCCTCTTTATTCTTCAGCACATTGGTGCTAGGTTGGCTGCAATTCCCCACCTAGAACCCAGACTCTGGAATTCTGGGAGGCTGGAGCACGCTCATGTGGACCTTTTAAACTCACAAGGGTACGACTCCACTTCATTTACCTAGAACAGAGAGAGAACAACAACAACAACAACAAAGGCCGAGAATCAAGATCTATTTCTCATACACCACATGGTCTCGGAAGGGAGATGGTCCTAAGGCCCTTCCCCCATATAGCATGGTCTTTCACTAGACACTATGAGCAAAGGAGATAACTGAAGCTGACTCAGGCCTTTCTCAAGATGCTAACAATTTTAGATACATAGTCAATCGAAAAAGCCTCCCCTAAACTTCATGGGCAGGCGACAAGAACTTATCTATGTGACTCCAGACAAGTCACTTAATTGCTGCCTGCCTAACCTATCAGAGCCAGGGCTCCCACAGGTGAAGTGGGAAGATGAGGTTAACGAAAGCAGTCAGTGTAGGCAGAGGGATGAGGAGATTGGAGGCAACTAGGTAGCACTGTGGCTAGAGTGCTGGACCCGAAGTCAGGAAGTCCTGAATTCAAATTCAGCCTCAGATATTTATTAGCTGTGTGACCCTGGACAAGTCATTTAACTTCTGTTTGCTTTCTCAACTGTAAAATGAAGATGATAACAGCATCTATCTCCCAGGATTGTTGTGAGGATCAAATGATATAATATTTTTAAGCACTTAGCACAATGCCTAGCATATAGTAGGAGCCATATAATGCTATCTAACACTATTGTTATTATTAGATGGCCAGGAAATAAATAGGGGCTAGATATGTTGATTTTCAGGTCTTCTGTATAGAGATAATAATATAAAGCCATAAGAGCTGACTGGGCAGCTGAGTGGCACAGTAGATACAGCAACTCAGGAAAACTCTCCTTCCTGAGTTCGAATCTGGCCTTAGACACTTACTAGCTGTGTGATCCTGGGCAAGTCACTTAACCCTGTTTGCCTTAGTTTCCCATCTGTAAGATGAGCTGGAAAAGGAAATGGCAAACCACTGCTGAGAAAACCTCAAATTGGAACATGGAGAGTCAGAGAGGACTGAGATAACTGAACAATAACATGATAACCAAGAGAAAGGAAGAGAAAAAGGCCCATGATAAAGCCCTGGGATGCACACAGGTACTAGGGAAGAATGTGGTTGATGCACAAAAGAGACAAAGAAGCTTCTGGATAGGAGGAGAGCTAAGAAAGAACAATGCTGTGAAAACCTAGGGAGAAGAAGGGGTTCAGGAGGAAAAGGTGACCTGGGTAAAAAGCTGCAGAGAGGTCAGGAAGGTAAGAGCTATGAAAAACCTTTTGATTTAGCATTTAGGAGATCATTAGCAACCTTGGAGAAAGTACTTGAAGTCTAGAGTAGTGGGGTCCAGAGCCGTACTGAAAGAGGTTAAGAAGGGTGAGACTGAGAGATAAAGAAATAGAGGCAAAGAGTGGAAAAGGCATTTTCTATTAATTTGGCTGTGTAAGGGAAAAGAGATACAGTTTGTTATAAGAGTAAGGGGGTGTTGAGGGCAGGCTAACTAGACTGAAGAGGTTTTAGGGAGGTGTGTCTTTGGGGACTTTGATTATACTTCCCTATATGGAGCTTTGGAGGGTACATTAACACCTTCCTGAGAGGACTGAGGTCATCTTCCAGGTTTAGGAAGCCATTCACTGATGATGAATGATTTGATTGGCTCCTCCTATCCTGATTAGAGTCATCCTCTTTGTGGTGGTTGCTCATTTTTCAGTTGTGTCCAACTCTTTGTGACTCCATTTGGAGTTGTTTCTTTGTTTTTTTGTTTTTTTTGGCAAAGATATTGAAATGGTTTTCCATTTCCTTCTTCAGCTCATTTTACAGGTCAGGAAACTGAGGCAAACAGGGTGAAGTGATTTGCCCAGGGTCACATAGCTAGTAAGTGTCTGAGGTGGGATTTGAAGAGGAGTGTCTTCCTGGCATCAGGCCTGGCACTCCATCCACTGTGCCACCTATAAACAGGACTCATAGGTTTGGATTATCAGAGGAAAAAGTATAACAAAACTGAGATTGCATAGTATATCTTGCCTCTTTCCTCTTTACTCCACTGCTCTTATCCCTCTGTGAGTTACTAATGGCAGCCTTGAATAGGTAGAGACAGGTACAACACATTACAGGTACCTACATCCTCATCCATGTGGACCAGGGAGGTGGCCTCGATCAGCTCCTCAATGTTGTGACTCCAGGAGAGAAAGAAGCCACATGACATCCTCCTGATTAGGGCATGTGGGCTTTCTTGGACAATGCTGAGCTACTGGAAAGTTTGTAGACCTCAGGCTTCCATTATATTACATCCATTACAGTTTGTTTAGGTACAATTCCCTGATTCTCAAAGTGAGTCTTAATTGTTTCTGTGACAGAAGGATTTGTTCAGACTGCTGTACTCTTCATCTGATATAACAAAATGCTATTAATCTAAATATTTGTAAATAAAATACCTATATCCAGATTAAATTATAATGACTTGTTTTATTTTGTGACCTACAAGATTTAGACATTCTTTGATCAAGGTTTTGCTTGACAGAAATTGTTGGTTGCCAGGTATTGCCAGACTCCTTATTCAAAACATAATGAAATAGCATTTAAAAAATAATAATATAATGGATGTAATGTAAACTGTAAAGGATGAAGCACATGGTCCTAGCACTGGAGAAGAAACAGGAGACTGAGCTGTGATACCGAAGAACAAAAGCCTGGGCTTTACTGCTGTGATTTATTTGGATGGTCTTTTTTTTCCTTTTTGGTGAGGCAATCAGGGTTAAGTGACTTGCCCAGGGTCGCACATCTAGAGTTAAGTGTCTGAGGCTGGATTTGAACTCAGGACCTCCTCTTTAAGGCTGGCGATCTATCCACTTTGCCACCTAGCTGCTCCAAGATGGTGTACTTTTGAGCAGAAGAGAGTTGCCTCTCCCCATCCTAAATTTGTCTTCTTTCTTGGGGGTAGGGTCTGTCCAAGCTCTCATGGTTAGTATTATTCCCAAAAGCCTACATAATTCACTGAGACAGAAGGTGGGACTCACCAGCAAGGGGAGAAAAATTAGACATAGTCTTTCTGGATTACTATGAATCCTGAGGGTTGTTGAGATTTTCTGTGGAGTAAAATGAAGGCAGCCTGTGCCAGATGATGCATTTTCACATTAAATGCTTGCACAGGTGATAGGGATCTTTTTAACCATTTCAGGGAAGACCTTAGCTGCTGTTAAGTCATGTCAGTCACGTCCTACTCTTTATGATCCCATGGACCATAATGGCTGTGAGGTTTTCTTGGCAAAGTTACAGGAGTGGTTTGCTACTTCCTTCCCCAGCTCAGGGAAGCCTAGACATGAGCTATATTCTGAGTCTCCTGAGGGAAACTGGATGGGGGCAAAAAGAACCAAAGACATATGCTTGGAGTCTGGACAGGGCATCAATTTGCAGGATCAGTCCTTACAGGGAAAGGTCTTGAGTTTGTGGGGCAGGACATGGGTTACATTATTTATAGTCACTTAAAAGAAGTTTGTGTTTCTTACTCTTAATTTGAGAAGTAGCTTGAAACTGTTTCTATCTCTTTCAATTGGAAAGAAATCACATTGTTATTAACATTTGTGCAACCCTTGTCGGTGTTTTCATTGGTCAGTGGTTGTCAACAGAAAAAAGTTTCTCAGTCACATCCTATTTAAAGCTTCCATAGCCTGGTCCCTTCCCACCTTTCCAGTTTTCTTCCACCTCACTCTTCTCCATGTACTCTTCGATCCAGCAGCGTTGGTCTCCCTACTGTTTCTTGCACAAAACACTTTATCTTTGGACTCTGGGCATTTGCACTGGCCATCCCCCATGCTTGGAATTCTCTTCCTCCTCATCTCTGCCTCCTGGCTTCCAAGGCTTCCTTCCAGTTTCAGTTAAAGTCTGACTTTCTCAATTAATACTAGTGCCTTCATTGGTTGATTATCTTCAATTTACGTATGGGCTATTTGTGATCAACCTGTAGTAAACCCTTCCAAACATCTACTGGTCTGATCAGCCACAGTCTGACACACATTGTACTTTGACCCCAACGTAGGGATGTTATTTTGATCCTCTTTGAGCACAAGGAACTCCAACCAGCCAACCAATCTCCAATTCATCTTGTCTCCCCAATTAGACTATAAGTAATTTGAGGGCAGGGACTGGTTTTTTTTTTAACATTCTTGGTATCCCCAGCACTTAGCATAGTGCCTGGCACACAGTACATGCTTACTAGACTTGACATGGCTTGTTGACTAGACATCCTAGTACTCTGTTTAGTGCAGGCAGGCTGCATAAAGTGGAAGTGGATGTGTCTTATTTATCTGGTCCTCCTAGCCCTTCATAGTCACAAAGTCCCAGAATGAAGGTTGGAATGAAGAAGCAGCTCCTCCAAGGCATTCAATGGCCATCTAGCCTTGACTTTGAAGCATTCATCAGCTCCAAGAATGGGGACTCTGCTATGTCCCATGGCTGCCCATCCCATGTAGGGATTGCTCTTCATTGTTAGGAAATTTGTCTTTACAATGATCCCAGACAAGGACTTCACTTCTGGGAGCCAAGATGACAGAGTAAAAAGGTAGTTGCTCTCACCCTCCCCTATCAACCTCTGAAAACCCAGAAAATATCACCCCAGAAAAAAAAAACCTGGAACAGCTGAACTAGAAGAAAGACAGGGAACAGTAGTGCTGCAGCCCAGCAAATGGGTCTCCTAGTGCCTCAGCAAAAATAAGGGAAGCAGCACTACAAAGGGCCCCAGGCAGATAAGCACCCTGCAGCATTCATCTGAAAGGAGCTGAAGAAAGCAACCTAGAGTCTTCCTAAAGTCCCAACCTTTCTGATTCCAACCAAACACCAAGTAAGCTGTCAGAACCCTACAGCCTCCAACTGTCAACCAGGAGGAGATCCTGAAGCCCAGGTGGTAGAGCAGGCAAACACCAACACCTGGACCTCCAAGTGCCTCAGTGAGGGCAGGGAACCAGTGGAAACCAGCTCAGAAAACCACCAGGTGCCTCAGCACTCTACTGCAAAGGAATCTCCCAGTGCATTAGCAGAAATGAGGGAGGCAGCATTGCAAGGGGCCTCAGGCAGATAAACACCCTGCAGCACCCATCTAAAAGGAGCTGAAGAAAGCTAAAGGAAAGGAAAAGCAGGCAACCTAGAATTGCCTGAAAGTTCCAGCCTTGCTGATTCCAGCCCAACACAGGTAAGCTGCCAAAACCCTACAGCCTCCAATTGCCAACATAAGAGGCCCCAGCACACAAAGCCAGTGACCAAGACCTAGGCTCCCAACACAAGAAGCTTGGGTCAGTGCCCTCTGTTCCCCAGCAGGAGAGCTCAATCTCTTTAAAGGCCAGGGAATAAAGAAACCATGAGTAAAAAGAAACGTACCAGATTCATATTATGAGAAGAGTGAGATCAAGACAGAAATTCTGAAGAGGACAACATTGTCAACAAACCCACATCTGCAACATCAAAAGGAATATGAACTGGTCTGAAGCCCAAAAAGCCTTCTTAGAAGAGCTCAAGAAGGATTTTAAAAGTCTAATGAGAGAGTAGAAGAGTCCTTAAAAAAACAATTGGCCAATTGGAAAAAAAGTACACTGAAGAAAACAAATCCCTTAAAAATACAATTGGCCAATTGAAGAAGGAAGTACAAAAACTAACAGAAGAAAACAATCTGTTAAAAACTAGAATTGGACAAATGGAAACTAATGACTCTATGAGAGAGCAAGAATCAGTCAAACAGAAACAAAAATGAAAAAATGATGAAAACATAAAATACCTCATGGTAAAACAACCGACCTGGAAAATCGATCCAGGAGAGACAATTTAAAAATCATTGGACTACCTGAAAATCATGATGAAAAAAAGAGCCTGGACAGTATCTTTCAGGAAATCATAAAGGAAAACTGCCCAGAAGTCCTAGAACCAGAAGGTAAAATAACCATAGAAAGAATACACGCTCACCACCTGAAAGAGATCCCAAATTGACAACGCAAAGGAATATAATAGCAAAATTCCAAAATTACCAGATGAAAGAGAAGGTGCTGCAAGCAGCCAGAAAGAAACAATTTAAATATCATGGAACCACAGTCAGGATTACACAGGACCTTGCAGCTTCTACATTAAAAGACCACAGGGCATGGAACATGATATTCCATAAGGCAAAGGAGCTTGGATTGCAGCCAAGGATCAACTACCCTGCAAAAATGAGCATGATTTTTCAAGGGAGGAGATGGATATTCAATGAAATAGGGACTTCCAAACCTTCCTATAAAAAGACCAGAGCTCAACAAAAAATTTGATCTTCAAGTACAAGATTCAAGAAAGACATAAAAAGGTAAATGGGACAGAAAGATACAAAATGTTGTTAATAAGGGGGACTGTTTACATCCCTACAAGGGAAGATGACACTTGCAACTCTTGAGAACTGTATTGTTATTACACCATGTTAAAGGAGTATACATAAAGGGGTGGATATTAGTTGACTTTGATGTAATGATAAAAAAAAATCTAATCAAGTGGGTTAAATGGATCCAAGTAAGTGGATTAGTCTGATCTTAGAAAATGTACTGAGAAAGGAGGAGGCAGACAAGGGTAAATTACATTACAGGAAAAGACAGAAAATCCTATTACAGCAGAGGGAAAGAAGGGAGGGGGTGAGCATTGTTTGAACCTTGCTTTCATCAGATTTGGCTCAAGAAGGGAATAACATCGTCAGTTAGGTAGAAATCTAACTTGCCCTGGGCAGTAAGGAAAAGGGGAAAGAAAAGAGAGGGATGGAAGGGAGGGAAGAACAGCAGGGAAGGGAAGAGGGAGATAATAAAGGGAGGAGAGACTGAAGGGTGGTCAAAAGCAAAGTACTGGTGAGGGGGAAGGGAAAGAGAGAAAGAAAAGCATAAATAGAGGGGGGAAAGGATGGAGAAAAAGACACAGATAGTAATCTTAACTGTGAAAGTTGAATCATTTTTTTTTCTCTTCTGTTGAGTTTTGTTTCCTCTTTCTGATGGTTCCTCCTATTGGTTTTAATTTTTACTTACAACTTCACTAATGTGAAAATATGTTTAATAGGAATGTAAATGTATAACCTATATCAGATTGTGCACCGTCTTGGGGAGGGTGGAGGGGAGAAAGGGGGAGAAAAATTTTAAACTCAAAAGCATATGGAAGTGATTGTTGATAAATCAAAATAAATTTAAAAAATTTTTAAAAAGAATATTTAAGAGAAGAAAAAACAACAATGATCCCAGACAATCCTGAAAGACCCATGATGAAAATATTATACACTGATGCTGAGTGAAGTGAGCAGTACCAGGAGAACACAGTAACGGCAACATTGAGATGACCAACTTTGTTAGACTTTGCTGTTCTCAGCAATGCAAGGATCTAAGATGATTCCAAAAGACTCATGATGGAAAATGCTATCCATATCTGAGAAAGAACTAAAGAGTCTGAATAAAGAGCAAAGTATACTATCTTCTCTCTCTTTTATTTGTCTTTTCTTTCTTGTAGTTTCCCCCTTTTGTTCTGATTCTTCTTTCACAACATGACTAATGTGGAAATATGTTTAATATGATTGTACATGCATAACCTATACCAGATTGCATGCCATCTTGAGGAGGGGGAAGGGAAGGGAGGGGGGAAATTTGGAACTCAAAATCTTACAAAAGTGAATGTTGTAAACTAAAAATAAATAAACAAAAAAATACTGTTCACCTCCAGGGAGGGAACTGATGGGCTCTGAGTGTAGGCTGAAGCATACCTTTTTTCACTTTATGTTTCTTGCTTTTTTTTTCTCAAACATAATATGAAAATACATTTCACATGATTTCAAATGTACAATTGATATTATATTGCTTGCTTTCTCAATTGGTGGAGTAGGGGCAGGAAAGAGAAAAAATTTGGAACCAAATTTTTTTTAAATGATTGCTAAAAATAATTTAAAATTTCTAAAATTTGTCAGCCTCTGCAAATTCTAGCCATTCTAATCTGACTTCTGACATCAAAGAGAGCAAGTCTAATTTTTCCTCCTTGTGATAGTTCTCCATATGCTTGAAGAGAACTCTCATGCTCATCCTTCTGCTTCCAATATTTAGAAAGAACATCATCATTTCGTTTCATTTTTATATGGCACCATTTAATTGGCCCTCAATTCATTTATTAAGTTTGAGCTCTGTGCCAGGCACTGTGCCAATCATTGGGCACACAACAAAATGCAAAAATCATCCCCGATCTCAAAGAGCTTACAATATAATGGGGGAGACAAAATTAAAATTGCTGTGTACAAACAAGATATATGAGGGATAAATTGGAAATAATCTCAAAAAGAAGGCACTAACATTAAGAGGATTGGGAATAGCTTTTCTCAGAAGATAAGCTTTTTTTTTTTTTTTTTGCTTTTAGGCAATTGGGGTTAAGTACTTGCCCAGGGTCACACAGCTAGTAAGTGTCAAGTGTTTGGTCTGAGGCCACAGTTGAACTCAGGTCCTCCTGACTTCAGGGCTGGTACTCTATCCACTGCGCCACCTAGCTGCGCCAGAAGATAAGCTTTTAACTGAGACTTAAAGGAAGCCAGAAAAGCTAGGAAGCAGAAATGAGGAGGGGGAGATTTCCAGGCCTAGGGGGGACAGTCAGTGAAAATGCACAGAACTGACAAATAGAGAGTCTTGTTGAAGCAACAGCAATGAGGCCACTGTCACTGGATTTATAGCATATGTGGAGGAGAGTGAGATGGAAGAAGCCTGGAAAAGGTAGGAAGGGGACAATTCTGAAAGGCAAGCGGAAGATTTTGTATTTGATCCAGGAGGCAGTAGGGAGCTACTGGAATTTGCTGGGTAGTGGGATGATGTGGTAAGGCTTGTGGTT
The DNA here is from genome assembly GCF_003287225.1 of Phascolarctos cinereus. Lineage (NCBI taxonomy): Eukaryota > Metazoa > Chordata > Mammalia > Diprotodontia > Phascolarctidae > Phascolarctos > Phascolarctos cinereus. Next base: position 368,325,371 of record NW_027556098.1, on the reverse strand, counting down.
TAGGAAACTCAGTGAAGGATGGACTGGACTGGCATGGGGAGACCCTCGAAGCAGAGAGACCACCTTTTAGGTTCTTTTACACGCCATCTAGGCATGAGGTGATTAGGACCTGCACCAGGGCAGTGGTAGTTGTGCTTTGTCCTTCATTCTCAAAGAGGACCATAGCATCAGGGAGATGATGCCATGACATTCAAGTGAATTGGATGTAAGTGAGGGAGGGCCCTGCAAAGTCACCAGCCTCACTTTCTCTTCTGGAGACATCTGGGTCCTTTGGCCAGATATAGATCAGGACGACTGGAGATGGCCAGGGATGCAGTGGGGAACCTTGGCCTTCTCAAGCTAAGATTTTTAATGGGTCTCTTTTTTGACTAAGGCAGCACCCATTTAGTGATTAAAGTTTAATAAAAAATGAGGCAGAGAATGGCCTCTTTGAAAAAAAAATTAAATCTGGGAGGGGAAGACCCTTAGGGTTTCTCACCAAAACAGAAACAATTGCCATTTACATTACATTACATGGTAGTGGTGTCAAAGGAGAGATCTATGAGAGATATTATGAAGGTAGAGATGTCAGAGCTTGGCAATAGATTGGATACAGGGAGTGACAGAGTGTGAGGAGTCAAGGACCAAACCTAGGTTGCAAACCTAGGTGAGTAGGAAAGATGGTTGTACCCTCCACAATAAGAGAGAAGTTAGGAACAAGAGAGGATGGGGGAGGGGGAAGGTAATCGGTTTAGACATGTCCAGTTTGAGGTGTCTATGAGACATCCAGTTAAAGATGTCCAATAGGGAGTTGGAGACTGGATTTCAGGAACAAGGTTAGGGCTGGATAAATAGATCTGAGTCATTTGCATAGAGATAATAAATACAAAGGAGCTGATGACATCACCTGGGAAGATCAGAGAGACCAGGGCAGAGCCTTGGAGGACATTCAAGCAGTTAATGGGCGCAACCAGGGCAGTGGTAGTTGTGCTTTGTCCTTCATTCTCAAAGAGGACCATAGCATCAGGGAGATGATGCCATGACATTCAAGTGAATTGGATGTAAGTGAGGGAGGGTGAAGGTCCAAAGTAAGAGATGGAGAAGGAGTGATTGGAGGAGGAGAACCAGGAAAGAGCAGTGTCTCCAAAAGTTAGAGAAAGGAACGGATTCCTAACTTTTTGTCAAAAAACAAACTCCCTAAAGCTACAGAGGAGGAAACCGCATAGACCTTAAGAGTCCTTATGCTTAGAATGAGCTGATTATTGTAACAATGTTACATAAGTGAACATGAAATTTATGCATGTAAGATACAAAGTAATTTGTGTGGGAACCAGGAGGGAAGGACACTAGCAGCCACATGGATCAGGAAAGATCTAAAGCGGGAGAAAGCACTTGAGCTAAACCAAGCTTTGAAGGGAGCTAGCGATTTGTCACAAGAATAGATTTTTACTGATTTTTTCCACCTTTGCTTGTATGTCCCCCCATGTCTTTCCTTTTCTCCCCTTCATTTCTCACCTGGCTGCACTACCTCTGAGCCTGCTTTTACTGACTTCTTCACCATGGCCTTGAGTTCGAAATCTTATGTGCCTCCACCCCTTTCAGTTTCCTTTGTATTTTGTCTTCCCCAGATTGTAAACTTCCTGAGGGCAAGAAATGTCTTTTTTTAAAATTTGTATCCCCACTACCTGGGACAGTGTGGGTGCTTAATAAATGCTTATTGGATGAGTGGCTTCTACAGAGTTACTCATTATAACAAAGAATTCAATTAATTAATTAATTAATTAATTTGAGTTTTCAACATTCACTTCCTGAGTTCCAAATTTTCTTCCCCTCCTTCCCCTCCCCCCTCCCCAAGATGGCATGCAATCTGATAGAGGCTCTACATATACATTCATATTAAACATTTTCACATTAGTCACATTGTAAAGAAGAATTAGAACCAATGGGAGGAACCACCAAAGAATTTTTTAAAAAGAAGAATAAGAGAAAACAATTCATCAAGCCAGTCAATGCATCAAAAAGATCTGATATCATATGCATTTTCCCACACCTGTGCACCTTTATTTCTACCATGAAGTGAGAAGACGTGTCTTCTCATATCTCTTTTTTGGGGGCCAAGCTTGGTTTTTTCCAACTTTACAACATTGTTTTGATTGTTTTCTTCTATCAATTGTGCATACAGTTTTTCTTGCTCTGCTTAATTCATTTTGCCTCAGTTCATATAAGTCTTTGATGCTTCTTGGTGTTCATAAGAGTCATCATTTCTTTCAGTATAGTGATATTCCATTCCATTACCATACCCCAATTTGTTCAGTCCTTCCCCAATAGATGGGCACCTATTTTGTCTATTCTTTGCTACCATAGGAAGTGTCACTACAAATGTTTTGGTGACTGTGAAGCATTTCTTTTCGTCAGTGACTTACTTGGAGCATATGCCTAGCAGTGGAATCTCATCATCAAAGGATAGATTACCACTTTATTTTCATAATTCCAAATTGCTTTAGAGAATAACTGTACCAGTTTGTATCTCCCTCAGCAGTACATTAGTGTGCCTGTACAAATTGGGCATTTGATGAGGCAAAGTGAAGAGTGAGTCCTTTTCAGAAATGAGGGACTACCAGTGCAAAGTTATAGAGAAGAGAGATGGAATGTCAGGCACAGGAAATGAGAAGTTTGATCCTTCCTGGAAGAAGCAGATGAGGATGTCTGGTCCTTCTTTGAAAAGGGATTTTTTTTAATAGATTTTTTTGGAATCTTTATTTTCATTGCTTATATTTCCCCCTGCATTTCTCTCCCTCCCCGTTCCCAGAGAGCCATCACTTGTGATAAAATCGGATACTCAGAACTGAACGTAACCCTCCAGATATCATCTGACTAAGGTGGCAGATAGCGGAGTTTGATCTTCTTGTTCTGAACGCTAGGCCTATCTTACTAGGGCCTATGATCCCAAGGTCATGCTCGTTTGTTTGAGGCCAGGTCATGGTGTTGGCTTATGCCAAGTTTACAATCCACAGAAAGCCTTACATGTCTTTATCCAAACCCTTATCTAGACATGCCTCCTCCATATCGCTTTTCTGCAGTTGATTGCTTAAACCAAAAAAAAATTTACTTTTATATTTACCTCCATTAAATGTCATCTTAGTGTATGTGTGGGGAGTTGGTCAAGATGCCTATGATCTTTTGCTTTTTAACCAGACCACCTGATAAAATTGCAGAAGGTAAAGAGCAAGGAACAGAGACAATGAGATGTTAAGGTCTTAAAGGAAGTGAAAATAAGGATTTACACTCTGATAAATTTAAAAGAGATTCTTCAACCAAGCTTGATAGAAATAGAGAGTACCCAGCCACTAGCTAGAAGAGGAATCGGCTATAATCTGGTGGCTTTTTAAAAAGCAAGACACACTCTCTAGGCAGTTAGGCAAGACAGCTCTGGCAGTGGAGAAAAGAGCCAGCTCTGGAGAGGGAATGGCACTTTGCTTCCTGGGTAGGAAGAGAATTTCTCTCTCCTTCTGCCACATTAATCGTTTTGTCTTGTCTGGGGCTACTCATCCACATGTAAATGCCTTGTCCGGCAGAGAGTAGCCTGAGAGAGTCCAGCTTCCAAGTTGAGAGAGAGAGAGAGAGAGAGAAGAGAGAGAGAGAGAGAGAGAGAGGGAGAGAGAGAGAGAGAGAGAGAGAGAGTTAGCACCAGCAGGCAAGATTTGAGTTCCAGAGAGGAACAAGTCCAGAGAGCCTGGATGAGTGACCTACCTAGCAAAGACATTGCACCCAAGGGGGAGCAGCTCAAGGATACCATGGAGGAGAAAGGACATCAGCTTTCTGCAGCATTGGAGGTGTGGGTTACCTGGGCTACATGACTTCATTACGTATGCTCCTTTCTACTAACATGTGATACAATGTGTAAGCATACTTTTCCACTGACAATAGATGCAACAGTAGAGGACACTTCGGGATGTGTCACAGTCAGTTCAAATGAGCACCCTAGAGGATATTGTTAAATTTTCATCATGAGCATTTACACCTTGGAAATCAGTAAACTCTACCAATCAAGGCTTGATTTATTATTTTGTTGATAGCGTAGATTTAAGAAAGTGATAGAGAAGTCAATAATGCAGATATAAGTGCATTATGCATACTTTTCTTCCAGAGAGCCAGTTGTTAAATATTTACCAGCATGTCTTTGAGCACACTCCACATTTAGGGTGGGAGTACTTTGTTACTGTTGTTCCTAGAATGGCATCTCAGTAAATGCCTTTGTTTCAAGCTAATTCTATCTAATGGCTTAGTATCAAAGGGATACATGCCAGTGGGGGCTCAAGAGATGTAGATTTAGTAGTGCATACCCACACAGTACCTTGAACCTAAAGATTCAAGTATTCTCCTGGGATCCCAATCTGCAAGTCTGCATTGGGGAGTACCTCTACAGAGGGTACTCATTAGAATGTACCCATAAATCTTTTTTGGATCTTGACTCTGTCATCCAAAATGTTAGCTACCCATCCTAACCTTAGCACTCTACTAATTTGAGAAGCATGCAGTCTATACCTGTGTCAGTGATTAAAATGTTAAGATCCACTAGTCCAAGTAGAGATCCTGAGGGAACATCCTCATCCTCATCCTCATCATCATCACCGTCATCATCATAGCTAACATTTATTAAGCACCTACTACATGTCAGGCACTGGGTTAAGCACCTTACAAATATTATCTCATTTGACACAACAACCCCAGGTAGGTGCTATTATCATCCCCATTTTACAGATGAGAAAACTGAGGCAAACAGAGGTTAAGTGACTTGCTCAACATCACACAGCTAGTACGTGTCTGAGGTTGGCTTTGAATTCAGGTCTTCCTGACTCCAGGCCTGATGCTCTGTCTAGCTGTTCCACTCTGTATGGACACCAATCCATCTGATCGGTTCCAAATCCACCCATCACTAGTGACATTGGGTTCATGTCTCTCCATCTTCTCCACAAGGACATGAGCTTTTGTCTCTCTTGAAATTCAGGTGTTATTACGTCCATGGCTTTATCCTGCTGTCAAGGAACCTCCCAAAGAAAGAAACTAAGCTAGTCAGTCTGGCATGACATATTCTTGATCATTTATGGATTGAGGGCTGGAAGGCATCTTAGAGGTCATCAAGTTCAACCCCCTCACTTTACAGATGAGGACCAGAAGAGCAGAGAGGTTAAACTACTGGCCCCAAGATCACACAAATAGTAAGTAGCAGAGGGAGGATTTGAATTCAGGTCTTCTGAATCCAAAATCCGGCACTCTTTCTACCGTATCACACAGCCTAAATGAAGCCAATACAGCTTGTATTTATCACTGTCCCCTTTCCTAAAAATGTCCACATACCATCCCCTTTAACATCAAATTTGAGAATTTTGCCAAGAATCAAAGTCAAACATGCCAGGGTATAATTTGAACACTCTGCCTTCTTTCCTCTTTGGTAAATGGAGACATTTGCTGAGTGGTACCTCCCACTGCCCCCTTCCTCAGTTCTGTCAAGACCACTGAACAGGTCTCAGAATTATGCAGGTCATCTGGACCTGGGGATTTGAATTCATCAAAGGCACATAGTTGCTGCTTTATGATCTCTCTTCTTATCTGGGTTATCCACTCCCAATAAGCCATTTTGATTCTGTTCTGTTCAGTACAAAGGTCTTTCTCCCTGGTAGGAAAAAAAAAGGCAAAATAAAAGCTGACTTTCATTGTCAGAGTTCTGACTTCTCTTAATTAATTTCTTATTATTCTCTCACCTGCCCCAAGCACTAATCCTTTCCCTTTTTAAAAATTTCCTCCATATTGCACATACATATGTACATATATTTGCAAATGAATATATACAATAGCATTTACATAGCGGTGCTATTATTATCCCATTTTACAAATGAGGAAATCAAGGCAGAAAAAGTCGATTGACTTGCCCAGGATCACACAACTATTAAGTGTCTGAGGCAAGATTTAAACTCAGTCTTTCTGACCCCAAATGTAGTGCTATATCCTGTGCCATCTAGTTGCCTATCTATCTCTATATAATAAAATGTAAAAGCCCTTTTCGTTGTCCTTTGCATTCATTGCCAGCTAGCCTCAGCTCATTTTGAACTTTAGCACACAGGTCCCTCTTCTCACAGAGCTGGGCCACTCTTGTGTTCATTCATCCCCTCTTACCTGCCTTTGCTTCTGTCTCCTATCCATGTGTTATACTGGGAGGCAAGGAACTGTGGTGATAGATTTTGTTTCATTTTTTAATAATTATTTACTTAAATGTGTTTTGTACAACTATAAACATTGTAGTAGGTTTTGTTTTTCCTGCCTTCTCATTGTGTAGGGAGAAAATTTGGAACTGAAAAAAATAAAGAATAGGTCTCTGTGCTTAAAAAATAATAATGACAATAATCATTGGTGACAATACTGGTTAAAATTTTTTAAATTAAAAGTATCATTACCATAATAATATTTATTCATTTATTTATCCCAAGAGGTAGCAGGGTATATAGTAGATGAGAATGCTGGGTTTGGAGTCAAAAAGGCCAGGATGTATACCCTCCCTCCAACAGAACCAGCTGTGTGTCTGAGCCATGATGAGTCCTTTAATGTCCCTATGTCTCTACGGTTTATTCAGTCTTATCTACTAAATCATAGCTCAGATGGCTGTGATATGTTTCAGAGGCCAGAATCCCCACACAAGAAACTCCTCATGCTGATGCGATCATATATGTGTTTATTTAGGTTTCATTGGGCCAAGTGGACAGAGAGCTGACCTCCGAGAAAGGAAGGCCCAGTTCAAGCCTCAGCTCTGACACATACTGACTGGGTGACTCTGGGTTAGTCACTTAACTGCTCAGGGCCCTAGGCAAGGTTATGCAGGTAGTATCAGAGGTGGGGTGGGACCCAAGATCCTCTGAAAGAAACTTTCTCTCCTCAAAGATATTGCTTAGGTGATTTAACCAAGCCTGCTGAAAGAAGACTGTATGTCCACTATCGAAATGTAAGAATAATAGGGCCACAGGGAGATTTCTATTACATTGTGTTAGGAGGCCTTCCTGGAACCTCCATTTTGGGGAAGGGCCGAGACCAGCCATCTCATGAAGAATTCCATGAATCTTCAGACACAGTGACCATGTGCTCACCAAGGCATACCTCCTTCTGTCTTGCCTCCTTACTTTTAGCTCCCTTTTATGTATTGTCTTCCTCCCTTAGAATGTAAGCTCCTTGAGGGCAGAGTCTGTCTTCTTTTGTTTTTGTTTTTGTTTGTTTGTTTATATTTGTATCCCCAGTGCTTGGCACTATGACTAGAACTTAGCAAGTACTTAATAAATGCTTGCTGATTTGACTAGTTCACTTGGGTGATTGAGAATGGAAAAGGGAAAAAGAAGTGTATGCTAAAGACTACAAAAGGTACAAAAGCAAATGTCTGCAGGTCCAGCGTGAATGTTGGGAGGAGCAGAAAGCACACCGGGCCGGGCTGCTCTTGAATGTTTGGTTACTGATCTGGGATCAGGAAACTATAAGGGGGGGAGGGAGGATCATCTTAATCTGCATCAGAATGGGATTCCAGAGTGAGACACTATTGTAAGGGAGGAGTGAGGATTGGGGAAAGACTGTTTCAGTGGATTTGCTTTTGGGATTGATTAGAAAAGGGGAGCGGGGGAATGTGAGTAAGTGCTGCACAGAAATTGTGACTGCAGACTCTGGGAGCCAGGCTATGTGTTTTGGAGCGGGCGTGAGAGCTGAGAGGCAACTGGGAATAGTAGCCTCAGTCAGGAAGACCTGGGTTCAAGCTTTGTCCCTGGGCAAGGCCAATGGTGTCAAACACAAGCCAGTGGGCCCAGGCAGCCCATAACACTCCAACTGCAGCCCAAATCAGATTAAAATGTAATCAGGAAATACTTAACAAAATAAATACAAATACAATCAAATGTTATATAAATTTATGGTTTTCTTAGTCAACATGCAGCCCTCGGGGATCCTTAGGTAAAGTTTAATAGTCCTTGTTTCAGTTTCAGTCTGACACCACCCAGAGGCAATTCAATAAGACTATAAATTGCAGAGAAGGTGCTAACCTGCATTGGAAGAGGGAGTTTCCTCTTCCGGAAGTTCCCTACAGAAAAGAAATCATAGTTACTATGCCTGTATCTGATGTCTTCTGCCGAAAAGGCTTCACTCCTCTCAGTAGAAAGATTGGGAGCTACTGGTGCAGAATGTCACACAAACTGTTAGTAAGGGGTCATTTTGTTAGTTGGTTTGACTTAATTTTATGAGGTAGGGTTAGTGGTAGGATATAGTAGGAAAGGCCTGTGGTGCTTATGTGTGTGCATCACTCTGTGTGTGTGTGTGTGTGTGTGTATACACACACCTACCTACACTAATATATGATATTAATATGTGCATATTACATATAATATGTACACACCCAGTTTGTATATGTGAAATGTGTACACACATACACACATACATTGATACAGAATATATTAATATGCACATTACATATAATATATACGCATATGTAATACATTAATAGACTCTATATTGACGTGTACGTATTACATACAATATGTATACACACATATATATGCAGTGGGTAGATATACACTCCTACGTGTATGAGTAATAGGAGGAATTGACCAATGAGCACATGATGTTGCGGAAAGGAATGGCAAGGATCTTTACGTGAGAGACTCTGTAGGTATTATGTAACTGTTCCCTGTCAACTTACCATGAGATGAAGAAAAGGCATTCTGGTTGGCTGCTGATCTGGAACGGAGAATGCATACAAAAGGTCCCAATGGAGAAACTTGGGTTTTTTCCTTCCTGCTGTCAGGAGGTATACAAAGAACTTTCTGAGCCCCAGAGGGCTAGTGGAGACCTGGTGCCTTTCCCCTTCCACCCCACCCCCAACCAGGCCAGCCTGTAAGCACTCAGACTACTAAGCAATTGCTCTGTCTGGGATGGAGCTATCTTCCATTTGTGATTTTTGTTTGTTTGTTCTTTTTTTTTACGTTTGTTTTTTATTTATTTTTGTTTTTTCTATAAAAGATCTTATGATATTATGAGAGGTCAGAGGAGCCAACAGATGTCCAGTGGCTGAGCCTAATTAAGAGCCATCCATGAGAAATGCTTACTTGACCCAGTCCAGCACTAACCCTACCCGTGACACCCATCCCTGTCAACAAGGTCACTGGCAATGCCACATTCAGAAGTGAACTTGGTCCTGATAAATGCTTTGCAACCCACTCTTTCCAGGCACCAAGATGGTAGAGGAGAGAGTGTTCCCTGATTTGGAGGGATGTTTTTGTACTTCAGATTTTATTATATTTTCTTAGTATGCACCCCTTTGTAAAAGCTAATTGATGTTAATTGGTAAATTGACACTGAGGATAAATCAACTGGTTAAATTGATAGTGGAGCACCAATCAAAGGTATCAATGACATTGAGGAGCAATTAATTAGTGACTGCTATTGAGGGGAGAAAGTCCAATAGGGTCAGGAGTGCAGCCTGGAGAGGAATGAGGACACATCTGGCCTGGGCATCCTCTTCTGTGAGGACCAGTCAATTAGAAGGAAAGACTGCTGTAGCAGGAAGGTATTTCCAATGTGTGAGTTGAAGGTGAAGGGGTTTCTGGGGTGTTGGAGAGAAAGTTTAGGAGAGCTAGGGATAAAGCCTGGAGAGGAATGATGACCTGACTGCAGCAGAAATGGTATCTTGCACATAGAGGTATTCAGTAAATGGCTGTCATGTGAATATATAGTCTCCCAGGGCTTTAAACAAAAAAGGTTGAAAGAGAAAGAAAACTATCCATATAGACCTAGGAATTCTGGGAACATTGAGGGTTGCAAATACTATATAGGAATAATAGCAAAAAAGAATAATTTATTCATAAGAGACAACAAAGAATAAACCATTAAAAAAACTGTTTCGTATTTCTATATACAAATTCACAAAGTATAGGAGAACAGGGTAAACTAGGGATCATAATTTGGAAGGCAAATGATTGAGATTTGATGTGATGTGATTTAAGATTAGACTTCTGGGAGAGTGTACTTCTTTCAAAAAAGATAAAACAGAAGTGGTAGAGTATCATTGTCTATTAAGAACACAGAATCCAGGGGCAGCTAGGTGTCACAGAGGTTAGAGCACCAGCTCTGGAGTCAGGAGAACCTGAGTTCAAATCCAGCCTCAGACACATAACACTCACGAGCTGTGTGACTCTCGGCAAGTCACTTAACCCCAATTGCCATCACCAAAAAAAAAAAAAAGAACATAGAATCCTTTGCGCAAAGCCAGAAGATCAATGGGAGAAACCTGATGAGACCATTTGGGTGAAGATCAACAGAGCAAGAAAGTCAAGTCAATAAGCATTGATTCAGTGTCTGCTATGTGCCAAACACTGTGCTAAGTGATGGGGATACAAAGATAGGTTAAAAAAAGGGGGGGGCAGCTAGGTGGCACAGTAGACAGAGCACTGGCCCTGAAGTCAGGAGGACCTGAGTTCAAATCTGGCCTCAGACCAAACACCTGACACTAGCTGTGTGACCCTGGGTAAGTCACTTAACCCCAATTGCCTAAAAAAAAAAAAAATTTTTAAAAACCCCAACCAATCATTCTCTGACCACAAGGAGCCCACAGTCTCATGGGGGACACAACACTCAAACAATTATATACAAACAAGCTTATATATAGGATAAATTGAAGATAATCTCAAAGGTAAGACCCTTAGATTAAAGAGGACTGGAAAAGGTTTCTTGCAGAAGGTAGAACTTTAGCTGAAACTTGAAGGAAGCTGGAAAAGCCAAGAAGAGGAGAAAATAAAGCAATAGCACCATGGGGGTAAGCTACAAACCACTCAGACAGAAGGAAGCACTAGCTGAGGAGTTCGGGAAACAGATCACCAAGTTACTATGAAGCCACGAAGTTACAAGGAGGGGGGATTTCAACTATGTAGATTTCAGGACATCTCTTCCTGCCCAAAGCAAAGTAGATGATAAAGCAGCTTTAATTATAATTTTATCCTTCAAAAGTTAGAGAAAGTGACAAAGAGAATGCTTGTCTACAAGGAGGAACTTGTTGGTGAAGCAGGAGCAAAGGAGCCCTACAATGCAAGTGACCACTTCATCATTGTGTTTGTGGTAGAAGAGAGGAAAGCCAGTTATTGCCTGTTCTGTACCACAAATTATGAGAGAGTAGATTTCAAAAATTTCCAAGAGAAAATAAGTAGGATAAGAAGAACCAAACATTTAACAGGGGAAGTCTGTCCAAGAGAAGTAGGGAACTTTCTAGAATGAAGTTGTGAAGATGCAAGGAGAAGTTGTCCCAACAAGGAGGACATAGACAAAAGCTGTCTCAAGCACATGATTTGGATGCATTGGGAGCTTGTCAACCATCTGAAATTTTTAAGAACAATAAAAACAATGATAATAGCCAATATTTGTACAGTACTATGTGCTGGGCACTATACTTAGCACTTTACAAGGTGCAGTGGATAGACTGTATCTAGAGTCTAGAATCAGGAAGACCTAAATTCAAATTTGACCTCATACACTTACTAGCTATGTGACCCTGGGCACTTCAGTTAACCTCTGACTCAGGTTCCTTATCTGTAAAATGGGGATAATAATGACCCCTACTTCCCAGTGTTGTTTTGAGGATTAAATGAGATGATTGTAAAGTGCTTAACACAGTGCCTGGCATATAGTGAATGTTATATAAATGTAAGCTATCATTATTATCATTATTTTCCCCTTAATATTAGGGAATATTCTTATTATTATCCTCATAACAACTCTGGAAGGTAGATGCTAGTATTTTCCCCATTTTACAGATTAAAAGACATGTTCGGGCATATATCAGAGACATTACAGATTCAGTTCCAGTTGACCACAATAAAGAGATCATCACAATAAAGTGAGTCACATGAATTTTTTTGTTTCCCAGCGTATTATAAAAGTTGTGTTTACATTATGCTGCAGTCTATTAAGTGGGCAATAGCATTATGTCTAAAATTCTTTAAAAAATACTTTGTTGCAAAAAAAAAAATGCTAACCATCATCTGAGCCTTCAGTGAATCATAATCTTTTTTGATGGTGGAGGGTCTTACCTCGATGTTGATGGCTGCTGACTGATCAGGGTGGTGGTTGCTGAAGGCTAGGGTGGCTGTGTTAATTTCTTAAGATAATAATAAAGTTTGCCAGTTCATCTACTGACTCTTCCTTTCACTTGCACATTCACAGCCATTGTAGGGTTATTAATTGGCCTAATTTCAGGGAACAAAGAGTCCAGAGAAGAGGTAGAGCAACGGGAAAAGGCTGGTCAGTGGAGCAGTCAGAACACACACAATGTTTACTGATGAAGTTCTCTGTCTTATATGGGTGTTGTTCATGGAGCCCTAAAAAAACTACAATAGTAACATCAAAGATCACTGATCAGAGATCATCAGAACAGATATAAAAATCATGAAAAAGTTTGAAATACTGCAAGAATTTCCAAAATGTGATACAAAGATATGATGTGACCATATGTTGTTGGGAAAATGGCACCAGTAGACTTGCTTGACAGAGGGTTGCCACAAACCTTCAATTTGTGAAAAACACAATATGTTCAAAATACAATAAAGCAAAACACAATAAAAAGAGGTATGCCTGTTGAGTAAATGGAAGGAAAAGAAAATTTTAAAAGGATAAATGCAAAAGCAGAGCTTGGTGTTGCATGAATTGTGTTAGAAGCACCACTGTTCGTAACTAGCAGAGGCTGACAATGAAGGCTGAGGACACCAAAAAAAAAAGGGGGGGCAGGGTAGAGTGGGGTGAGTGCTTAGATACACTCATGGAAAGAGGAGGATCAAAGAAGGAATAGGGCACCTACGCAGGGTAGATGTAACAGTGAAAAGGTTAAGATGCTTAACTCTTTCTGGGCTTGGGTTGGGTTTTTTTTTTCTGCCAAAGAGAACGAACTTAGCCTAGGAAGGACAACATAAAAAAGTAGTTAGTAGGGAATACAAACTCAAATAAGAGTGGACATGGTAGGACAGCATCACTCTGCTATCTATGAGTTCAAGTCACCAAGGCTCAGATGAAACTACACACACTCGAGAGCACTGAAAGAACTGGCAAAAGTGATCATTGAGCCGCTGTTGGCTGGCTTCTGAAGGATTATGGACATTGGGAGAGTTGCCACAAGCTGGATAATGGCAGATACTAGCCAAATTCTTTTTTAAAAGACAGGGATAGATAAATGCAAAGTAGCTTGGTGCATTTCACATCAATTCCTGATGAATTTCTAGAACATATTATTAAAGGGATGGTTTGCGAACGTGTAGAAAGGGAAACAGTGATCACTAAAAGTCAGCAGCATCAGGACGGTGTTATGCTAGATTCACCTCATTTCCTTTGCTCATAAACTAATTAGACTGGTTACCAAGGAAATGCTGTAGATACAGTCTAATTCCATTCCAGTAGTGCATTTGATAAAGTTTCTTATGCTTTTGTTTTAGTCCAAGCTACTTCAAAAGAGTTCAGTAGTCTGACAACTGAGGCATGGCTGGTTTGACATTATAAGTTTTATTTAAGAATACATAGAGAAATTAGTAGGGCAGCTAGGTAGCATGGTGGATAGAGAGCTGGGCCTGGAGTCAAGGAAGACCTGAGTTCAAATCCAACCTCAGACATTTACCAGTTATGTGACTGGGCAAATCACTTAGCCTTTTTTGCCTCAGTTCCTCATCTGTCAAATGAGCTGGAGAAGGAAATGGCAAACCACTCCAGTATCTCTGCCAATAAAACCCCAAATGGGATCACAAAAAGTCAGATACAACTGAACTACTGAACAACAACAGAGAAATTAATAGTTTAACTATTAACCAAGGCAGTTAATGCATCCTTGAACAAGTCACTTAACCTCTCAGCTTCTGTTTCCTTATCAATAAAATTGAAATAATAATAGCACTTACCTTACAGGGTTATTGTGAGAATTATAAAATGAGATAATACTTGTAAAGTATTATGCAAATCTTAATGTGTCATATAAATGCAGTTATTATTATTATTACCAGCAGTAGCAGTAGTGATAACATCAACCTCTAGTAGACTTAAGTAGCTACAGTTTTTCTGCATGTTTCCCAGACTCTAGGGATTTTATGGATGGTGCCAAGAGTCTGCTCCACAAAGGATGAGAAGCCAAGTAGAACTATCTGTTGCTAAAGAGCGTTATTTAAGGAGGGATGAGAAGGTTGTAACTGAATTGAAACTCTGGACCAAAGATCTCATACGGAGAGGGTTCAACTCCACTAAATTAGATCCAGGTAGTATTTACCCCACAAAGCATTTCTCTACCTTGAGGTCAAGTACTCGATGTATTTCTAAGCTTGGGTGGTAATGTAGGCTGGGGACCAGCTGCAGTTGCTCTTGATGTGAACATATTTCCACAACAGCTGTCTTTGAAGATAAGAGAGTTATTGAACCAGGGCAGCTGTCCTTGGCCTGTGCTATTTAACATTTCTACTGCATGATTCAAATGAAGTCGTCAGAGGCATCCTTGTCAAAATCAAAAATGACACAAAGCTGGGAGGGACAGCTAATAAGTCGGGTGACAATACCTGGATCCAAAATTATCTCGGTAGACAAATGATGAGCAGAATCATTTAAGATGAAATTTAGTAGGAAAAAAGGTAAAATTCCAGATAGTTGCAAGCAGTCAACTTCATAAGAATGAGCTCCTGTGAATATGACCTGAGAGTGATGAAAATGAACTGATGAAAGCTCAAGATCAGTCAACAATGTGACATGCCAGGCAAGGAAGTGAATACTCTCCTAGGATTCGCTAAGTGCGGGATAGTGTTCAGAACAGAGGAGGTGACAGGTAGTCCTGTGGTCCTCTGCCCTGGTCAGAACATATCCAGTGTTAGTCTGTCAGTGATCAAGCATTTATTTAGTACCTACTATGTGCTAGGCATGATGCTAAAAGCTCAAGGAGCTTATAATCTAATGCAGGAGGCAATATGCAAACAATAATATACAAATGAGATGTAAACAGCATAAATGAGAGGCTATCAACAGAGGGATGGCATTAGTATTAAGGGAGATTGGGGAAGGCTTCTTGTGAAAGTGGGAAACCTTCCTCAACCTCATTTAGATCTAGTGCCTTCCGTTTATTATTTCCTATGTATCTTGTCACTTGCTTTGTATGTATTTGTTTGCATGTTGTCTCCCCAAATTGGACTGCAAGCTTCTTGAGACCAGAGACTGTCTTTTGCCTCTTTTTGTATCCTCAGTGCTCAGTACAGTGCCTGATACATTTTCGTTATTGTTGTTCAGTTGTTTTCAGTCTTGTCTGACTGGCACACAGTAGGTGCTTAATAAATATTGATTGATTAATAGCTAAGACTTGAAGGGGGCCAGGAGATAGAGGTGAAAGGAAAAGAATTCCTGGCATGGGGGACATCCAGTGAAAATGCATAGAGTTGGGAGACTGAGTGTCTGGTATCTCGGGTTTGGATCATATTTTAGGAAGCATGTAGACAACTCAAAAGATAACTTTGAACCATATTCGGAAGAGGGCATGGAAAGAGGCCATACAATGACCAGCTGAAGAAAGTGGGAACGTTGATCCTAGAAATAGAAAGCTTGGAGGTGGAGCAGGACTTTCAAAGGGTGTTTAAGTATTAATACTTGAAGGGCTGTTATGTGGCAAGAGGGTTAGCTTTGTTCTACTTAGCCCATGAGGGCAGAAGTAGGAACAGTGGGAGCCAGGAGGGAGACTAAGGTTTGACGAGCTAAAGGAATGGGTTGCCAGTGAGTTCCTCATCATTGGACATCCACAAGCAGTGGCTGAATGACCGCTGGTCAGGCGGGTTATAGAAGGCATTCTTGTTCTGGTGTGGGTTAAATTAGACGGCCTATCAATCCCTTCTCCCTCCTCAGTCCTCTGATTCTCTAAAGGAATGAGCAGGAGCTAGGGAACCCGGGCTTGGTGAAGACACAAAAGAACTAGGAGGAAGTAAGACTTTTAATTGAAATTTTAATAAAAATAGAAAATATTGTGGCAAGAACTGATGGCAATGGGGGATATCTATAAGATGTTAATTACCTCTGATCCCTCTGGCTCTCACTGACTGACAGACAGTAGGTCCCAGGCCAAGCTACACTTGGTTAGTGTTTGGGTCCTGATTGGCTCAGAGTGAGCATAAATAACAATTGTTTCTGTTTTGGGCAGAAATTCTGAGAATCTTCCCCTCCTAGATTGATTTTTTTTTTTTACTAGGTAGAAGAGGCCATTCTCTGCTTCCTTTCTTACCTAGCCTTAATCGCTGATCGGGCATTGCCTCAATCAGATTGAGACTGTTAAAGACCGTAGCTTAAAAAGGTCAAGGTCTCCCACTGCATTCAAGGCCATCTCCAGTCATCCTCATCTATAGCTGGCTGCTGGACCCAGATGGCCCCGTAGGAGAAAGTGAGGCTGGTGACTCTGCACAGCCCTCCCTCACTTCAATCCAATTCACTTGCACATCATGGCATCACCTCCCTGATGTCATGGTCCTCTCTGAGAATGAAGGACAAACCATAACAGCAACAATCTCTGATCACATAGCAAACGTGACAATTTCTTAGACAGTGTGAGAGACAAACACAGGTCAGAGAAGAAGGGAGAAGCAAAATTTATAGATGTCTTTCATGATTTAAGAGATAAATGGTAGAATTTAGGGTTTGAATTAATTCAGCAAATGTTTATTAGGAGCTGGAGATATAAAGATTTTAAAAAAACCAGTCTCTGACTTATCACCTCCTTTGTGATAAGGCAGTATAGTTCATTGGAAAGACCACTGGCTCTGGAGTCAGAGGATCTGGGTTCAAATCCTGTTTCTGATGCTTACTATCACTAGCTGTGTGACCTTGGGCAAGTCACTTAACCTCCCTGGGTCTCAGTTTCCTCAATCTATAAAATGGGTGGGGGAAAGGGAATCTCTGAGATCTCTTCTAGCTTGAAATCTATGATTCCCTTGCAAGGTTTATATTCTACTAAAGGAGGTGAAGTGGAGAATACAACATGCATTCAGAGAAATAAATAGAAGGTAGAAAATGATGAGGCAAAAGAGGGAAAAATTCAAGAAGCCTTTCAGAGGTGAGAATTTGTACCTGAGCTGAGCCTTGAAGAAAGAAGATTCTGAAAAACATAGGTGGGGAGGACCCTTATTCCAAACATGGCAGTAATTTGAATGAACTCACAGAGGTGGATGATGATAGGATGGGATCAGGGAAGAGTCTGACTCGAATCCAGGGTGAGGGAAGGGGAATAATATGAAATAAGACTGGCAAAGTAAGATATAAGTATATTGTGAATGGCCTTGAATGACAAGGATTTTATCCTTGTGGATAGGATTTCAAGCAGAAGAACTCTCAGTTGGTCAGAAATATGCAAAAGAAAGATTAGATAGACTCTATGTGAAAGGCCTGGAGAGGGAGGGACTGAAGGCAGAGAGGTGATAAGGTATTGAGTAATAGCAAAGCCTCAATGGAGAGGAATGAACAAAGGAGAGAGAATCCTAAGGAAAGAAAGGAAGAAAAAAACCCCACTAAAACTAGAATTCAAACAAATTCTTTATTTTATTTAATAGTATTTTATTTTTTCCAATTACATGTAAAGATAATTTTCAACATTAATTTTGTGAAAGATTTTGAGTCCCAAATTTTTCTCCCGCCCTCCCTCCTTTCCTTCTCTCTCCTTCCCTTCCCCCCTCCCCAAGATCTCGAGCAATCTTATACAGGTTCATGTGCAATCATGTAAAACATATTTTCCACGTTAGTCATCAAACAAATTCTTATAGTAACATTAAAATAAATAGCAAAACTCTTAAAAATTGACCCAGACATGGGGTAAATCTCTGATTAGACCACTCAGAACTTGAACCATTCACATCTTGATAATGAGAAAAAAAACCCATAATAGCATTAATTTTTTTATATATTTCTAAGCTTTGTTGCTTTTTAAAAAATAACACCACAGGAGTATATTTCCTAATATGCAGCTACAAAAGAACCATCTCTTATGAAAAGGAAAGCCTGGAAAATGTCCCACATTCCATTCCACACTATTAAGGGACCAAGCCATGAGGCCTTGGGTCACCTAGAACCACAGAAGACTGAAAGGTGGAAAAAGCTTTAAAACCAGTGTTTTTAGCCTCAGATTTAAAAAAATTTTTAATTAAAAAAATTTAAATTTAATTTTTAAAAAAAATTAATTTTTGATTAATTAGAATTTAATTTAAATTATTTTTTTAAATTTGATAACTTTTAAAAATATAATTTGTTTCCTTTGTAATCCTCTATCCCAGAAGAGGTCCATAAGCTTCACCAAGTCTACTAAAGAAGTTCAGGAAATAGAAAAAAGGTAAGAACCCCATTTAGAAGGCTAAGAACCCCTCCATTCAAGGACCATGTTCTCCCAGTCCCTTCATTTTCCAGCAAAGAAAGCTCATATTCATAGCAGGGAAGCACTCCTCTAGTTGCTGGCAGATTCAGGAGCAGGACTCAGGAGTGACTCTAATACTCCTTTGTCTTAAATACTTGAATGGATCTGTGGCTTTATCAACAAGGCAGAGATTATGAAGTGCCCACTGCTTCTGCTTTCTCCTAAGACAAAGAATTTGTCAGCTACTAAGCATCCACTAGGTGCTCAGTAACATGTCAGACTGAATATATAACTTCTGGGCATGGCCAATCTCTGGGGGATAAGTGTGTAGTTGCCCCTGAGGGACTGCTTTAATGGAAGCTAGACTCACTTGAATTCATAAGTTCTGGTACCTTTGTTTTAAAAATCAGTCACATTATGTTCCAGCCACATACAGGAGCATGCATGCACATCTCTGTGTCTGTGTGAGAGTGTATGGTAGGGAAAAGAAGTTTTATCTGGACATCAGGCCACAGATGTGCTCCTGGACCCTAACATCTCTTAGCCCATGATGGAGAAACAAAGGAGCAGTTAAGAATAGCACCCCCTCACCATCCTCATCACTCTCTGGACCACAGAGCTCCAATCCCAGATTTCATTCTCCTTTGTGTGTTGACTTGTTCTATTAGAATGTAAGTTCCTTGAGGGCAGGGCCTATCTTTGCTTTCATATTTATTTATAATCCCAGCACTTTATATCTTGGTGCTTGGCATATTAAAAGTGCTTACTGCATAGTTCTTCATACGTAATATTTTTGCAGGACCATGAGAGGGAAGATGTCTTAGCTTAACTGCCAGACCTCCCAAGATGACAACTTTGATGTACTACATTCCTTTTTTTTTTTTTGCCCAGGGTCACATGGCTAGTAAGTGTTTGGTCTGAGGCCAGATTTGAACTCAGGTCCTCCTGACTTCAGGGCTGGTGCTCCATCCACTGCACCACATTCCTTTTTATTTATAAGGTCTGTGATGAACAGAATCCTTAAATCTCAATCTCTGAACTGGAAAGGATCTCAGAAGGGCAGGTAAGTAGCATAGTAGATGGAACATTGGCCCTGGAGTCGGGAATCTGAGTTCAAATCTGTGTGACCCTGGGCAAGTCACTTAACCCCAATTGCTTCCCCCCCAAAAAAAATCTCAGAGGAGGCCATCTAATCCAACCTCTATTGGAACAGGAATCTCTACATATATACAGCTTAATGGACAAGTGGTTATCCAGTCTCTTGAGGAAGTCTCCCATCGAAGGGAAACTCTCTATTTCCAGGAGCAGCCCAACCTATCTTTGAAAAGCTGGAATTCACCTTGGTAACTTGGCTTTGTATAAAGTCTTTGCATCTCCTGCACCTAACACAGTGCCTTGTGTATAAAGGGTACCCAGGAAATACCTGCTGCTGAATCAATAACTACTCCTTCTGTTAGGTCCAGCTTAATTGCTAGATAGAAATAGAAATCTCTCATCTCCCAATGTCCTGAACAATTTCCTCCTTGCCTCCCATCTCAGAAGACATGATTATCCTTCTCGCTAAAACTCTCTCTCTCTCTCTCTCTCTCTCACACACACCCCTTCTGCCCTTCTGCTTCATTCTATCCCACTCAGTTAACAGGCACTTATTAAGCACCTACTATTTGTCAGGTATTGTTCTAAGCATTGGGGAGACAAAAAAAGGTAAAACAGAGTCCCTGCCCTCAATGACACAACATGCAAAAACTATATACAAACAAGCTACATGCAGGATAATTTGGGGATAATCAATGGAGGGAAGGAACCAACATGAGGGAAGATCAGGAAAGGCTTCTTGTAGAAGGTGGGAATTTAGCTGATCCTTAAAAGAAGCCAGGGAAATTAGAAGGTAGAGATGATGAGGAAGAGAGTTCCAGGGAGACTGGGCACTGTCTGGAGTAAGAAGACTGGAAAGGTAGGAAGGGGGCAGTTTATGGAGGGCTTTAAAGGCCAAACAGGATTTTATACTTGATCCTGGAGCTAACAGGAGACACTGGATTCATTAGCCCCTTCCATCTCCTCTGTGACCTTGCTCCATCAATCACAATCATCCCTTCTCTCTTATGCACCTGCATTCTCTGCCTCTGCAACAGGTCCTTCTCTTCTCCCTACAAACATGCATCCATAACTCTGCTCTGAAAAATTCTTTTCCTTGATCCCACCACTTCCTCAAGTGACCTTTCCCTCTCTTGAACCTTCTATTGTCAAGCTTCTAGAAAGAGTAGCCTCCATTTGCTGCCTCCACTTCCTTCCCACCCATTCCTTCTGTTTCAATGACTCCAGAAACAGCTCAGTAGGGAGAAGAGATAAGGTCTGTTGCCAAAATAATCCTCCCAATGCAGCACTCTGATAACACTACTCCTTCAATAGCCTTCCATGGCTTCCCAGTTCTTATCCAGTTACTAATAGCTAGTATTTACATAATAATAACTTGCATTTATATAGTGCTCTAAGGTTTGCAAAGCACTTTACAAATGTCATCTCGTTCATGCTCACAACAACCCTGGAGGGTAGGGAATATTATTTTCCACATTTTACAGATCAGAAATCTGAGGCAGATAGAAGTTACATAACTTGCCCAGGGTCACATAATGTAATCTGATCATGGCATTTAAAGATCTTTCCTCTCTGACTCCAACCTACCTTTCCAACCTTTCCAACCTTATCATTTATCACCCTCCCGCTGTCCCAGCTAGACTGGATGACTGCATTTGCCTTTGTTCTCTCCTTGCCTTTGGCCCTCTCCAACTTCCATGTCCTTGCTCACACAATCCCCTAAGCCTGGGATGGACTTAGTTTCTCATCACCATCACCAGCTGTTAAAAGTCCCTCCCTTCTCTCAAGGCCCAGTTTAGGTGTCACTCCCTTTGAAAACCTCCCCAAGAAGGATCATCACCTCCACTTTGCTACTTGATGCCCAGCAATGATCACCTCCACCTCCTTCCCCAGAAATGATCACCTCCACCTCCTTCCCCAAGAAGGATCACCTCCATTCTACACAAAGACAAAACAAACAAAAAACAATCTGCCCTCAAGGATAGAGAGTATAACTAGGTGGTTCAGTAGATAGGGCCCTCCTCCTGGAATCAGGAAGACTCATCTTGTGGTATGATGCTGGGTACATCACTTGAACCCATTTGCCTCAGTTTCTTTATCTGTAAAATGGGCTGCAGAAGGAAATGGCAAACCACTCTAATATCTCTGCCAAGAAAATGCCAAATAGGGTCATAAAGAGTCAGATACAACTGAAAAATGACCCAACATCAAAAGAAACCTAGGCCCTAACTATACTCATTTACTCAGGGCAGCTCTAGGTAAGGACAAGAGACGAAGAAAGTTATTTATGAGAAGACTCCTAAAGCTTAATTCATTTCATGTAAAGTCAGAACTTCCCCTCTGGGATCCAGGTTAAAAAAACATTTGGTCACCTTCCTCTGTGCTCCCTTTTAAGTTGGAGTCATAAAGTATAAAGGGAGATGTTGACTTGGTTTGCTAAAGCTTGTTATGCTAGCCTGTTTAAAAGCACTGTAAGGAGAAACGATAGTGACCCATGGAAGTATGTTTTTCATTGCACTGAGGTGCATGATGAAATCAACTTCACCAGCCCCTTGACTCACCTCCCTGAGAAGCACTCAGAGCCTTCCAAGCATTAAGCAGCAACGCTGGCATGTATTCTGAGCCTTAGCTTACATCATTCCCCTTCATGAATTAGTCTTCTTGGACAGGCTCCATATTACATCCAGCCTCAGGGCATTTGCACAAGCCATAACCCATACTTGGAGAATGTTCTTAAGGCTCTGCTCCTCTGAATCACCACCTCTAAATAAAGGTTCAAGAGCTTAAAACTGCACTAAAACTTTTGGACACACAATATTCCTTCCAGGCTCATGTGGCCTTCCTTGATTTCCAGTCAACCCTAGGTGTTAGTGTTTCTCTCTCTCTCTCTCTCTCTCTCTCTCTCTCTCTCTCTCTCTCTCTCTCTCTCTCTCTCTCTCTCTCTCTCTCTCCATTTACCTTGTGTTTGTCTATTTGTATATATGTTGCAACCACCTCAGTGGAATGTAAGCTTCCTGAGGGCAAACAAAGAACAAGCATTTATTAAGTGTTCTCCAGACAGGAGGCACAATCTGTCTCTGGGCCCATAGTCAGCTTGATAGCATCTTCCAGAACTCACTCTCCTCTCGTACAGCCTTTGAGAACCCAGATATCTCACCATGCCACATGGAATAAATAAGGAAAAAGGAAGAAACTGAGAATAAAAAGGAGTGATTAGAATAGTGGATAAAGAATTAGCCTCAAAGCCAAGAAGACCCGGGTTCAGGTTCTCTCTTCTGACATACTGTTTCTGGGCCAGTCACTTAACCTCTATTCTAAGAAACTCTCTAAATTATAAATTGCCTGCAACCTGCACTGGAAGAGAGAATTTCCTCCTCTGGGAGTTCCCCATGCCAAAGAAATCACAGGACCTGTCCTTAGCCCTAGCTTATTCCAAAGGTTTTGATGGAAGGGGAAGAAAAGTGTTTTGCAAGATTCCACTTGACCACCAGAGGATGATAGGTTTGGAATTGCTAGAGACCTTGGAAGTCATATGGTCCAACTGAGGACCAGAGAATGGCTTAATAAGTGGCAGAGATGAGATTTGAATCCAGGTTCTGACTTCCAGCCCATCCCACTGTCTACTGAGCCATGGAGACATGGTACATTAGAAGAAAAGGGTACATTGAGCATCAGAGGATCTTTGCTACTTACTACCTGTGTGATCTAAGACAGGTCATTCCAACTCTCTAGGTCTCAGTCTCCTCATCTGTAAAAAGAGAGAATTGAACTAGATGGCCTACAAAATCCCTTCCTGATCGATACAGTCATCCCTTGGCATTGGTGGGTTTCACATCAGCACTGTTGTTTACTTGCAAGCTGGCCATCAAAAATTAAATGGGAATTTTTGGAGATTTGTAGCAAACTGGAAAATCACAGACAATGCACATATATAAAAAAAATAGTAGTAAGTCATAAATGCATAAATTCTATTATTAATCTATTTTATGATTTACTACCATAAGTATACATTTTTGTTCTTCAGTGTGTCCAACAAACTGTGACCCCATTTGAGGTTTTCTTGTCAAAGATACTGGAGTGGTTTGCCATTTCCTTCTTCAGCTCTTTTTAAAGATGGGGAACTGAGACAAACAAGGTTAAGTGACTCACCCAGGGTCACACAACTAGTAAGTGTCTGAGGCTGAATTTGAACTCAGGTTTTCCTGACTTCTGGGCTGCTGAGCTATCCACTGCACCACCCACTTGCCCTTATAAGTATACATACATAAATTTATTATAAACAGGTAAATTTTTTTTTGAAGTTTCAGTGCACTAAAGAACTATGAGCTATGCTCTCTTTAGGGAATGCCTCCTCTTTGTATCTTTACCATCCAGACTCGGTCATATCATTTTCTCCTGCTGTGATTGCTGTATCTTGTATTTATTGTAGTGGAGACTCTGCATAGTGTGTGAGATACTAATCTCTCTTGAGTAGAAACTGCAGCTTTTTAACGGATGTAGTGTATTGTTTTACTTGTTTTGTGTGATAACTAAATATGATCAGAACTATTAAAAATAAAAGTTTGGGGTGGCGCATCGAGTTACTCAAGATTTTTCACATTCTCATGGATCCTGCACCCTTAACCCCGGTGAATGTCTAGGGACGACTGTATTTATAATTCCATGGCCTTGAGAAACAGCTTCCCTACTAAGGCAGACTGGATTGAGGAGAGCTAGCTAAGGCTAAGGGAAGATGGACCTCAGGATGAAGTTGGGGGATGTCAGGGTATGCAAAAACTTCTCCCTTTATCTCTTTGGAAAAACAAACAAACCTTATCTTTGGAACTCCCAGTCCCTGTGTATGTGACCAATTCCTTAAATATCCCTAATGCACTTTTTGGTGTAGTCTTGGTTTTGTAGAGGGCAGGGGAATCCTCCTGTATAATACCCTCTCCATGGCCCATACTGTGAGACCCAAAGTTCTTAACCTAAGAGACCCATGAACCTCCTAGGAGCCTGTGGATAGATTTCAGAGGGTCAGTGAACTTAGAGAGAAAAAATATTGTACATCTTTATTTCAATATAACTGGTTTCCTTTGTAATCCTATATAATTTTTGGTTTAAAAATATGATTCTGAGAACAGATCCATAGGATTCACAGGAAGTCCAAAGGGGTCCAGGACACACACATAAAGTTAAGAACCTGCCCTAGGAGCCGCCTCCATCCCAGAACGATATTCACTGAAGGGGGCTGCCTGGAATATAGACGTGGGCTAGATGAAACTGAAGTTCCAAAACCCCAGGAGGGCTTGCTGCTAGCTCTGGATCTGAGGGGTAGAGATAGGGAGAGCAAGGATGAAAGGACCCGTAGATAATTCCAACCTTCCTCCCAGTCAATTGTCCTCAAATTCCTTGTTAGACCAGAGCTACTGAGAAGGAGCAAAGTTCACAGCATCCAAGCATTTCAAGCTGGTAAGAATCTAAGACACCTTTTATTTTCCCTCTGTCCCTGACTCTATGAAGCCAAATATTTACTGAGCAAATGTGAATGCCCAACATTGGGAGACTTCAAGAGAGTAAGATGCTGAGAGCGTTCAGCCTAGTTAGAGAAATCCTAAATCCATCTCATTTGTACAGGACTTTGGAGAGACCTGGAGGCAAGATGACTGGGCCAGGGGGTCATATGGGGTCAGGAGATCTACCTGGATTTTTCAAGTGACAAAATTTCAAAGTGAGAAGGGACCTCTAAGGCTTTCTCTCCAATCTATGTCAGATACTATTACAAGTGCAGAGGCTCTAAAATCACAGGAACGGATGGTCTCAGGCAAGACATTTGACTTGTTTCTGGACCTCTTCTCCTCGTCTGTAAACTGAGGGCATAAGATGGTGTCTGAGGCCATCCAGCACTAGATCTCTGATGCCATTAAACAAGGATCTCTTTCCAACATTTCTGATGGGGGCGCCATCTAAGCCTCAGGTGAGAGGGACCTACCACTTCCCAGAGACCCATTCTACCTGGTGACAGTTCTCCTTAGGAAGCTTTTCCTTCCATGGAGCTGAAATCTTCCTTTCCACAACTTACATCCATTGCTCCTGTGGCTGCCCTCAGGCACCAAGCAGAACCAGTCGGTTTCCTCTTTCCCAAGAAGGCCCTTCAAATTCTTGAAGACATCTGTCACACTGCCCCTGTGTTCCTATCTTCAGGGTAGTCATTCATCAGTTTTACAAGTAAGAAAGCCTGGTGCCAGGGTTGGGGGAGGGGAGGAGATTACAAATAAAAATTCAGAACACTCCCTTGCTGTCCATTCTACTGGAAGGGATGACAGGCATTAAAACTAGCAAAACTTTAGCTGTCATTGTTTGATCCCTGGGTCAGGTTGGACTCTTTATGACCCTATGGACCATAGCACACCAGGCCCTTGTGTCCTTCACTATCTCTTAAGTCTATCCAAGTTTATGTTTATTGTTTATATGACACCATCTATCCATCTCACCCTCTGCCATACCCTTTTCCTTTTGCCTTCAATTTTTCTCAACATCAAGGTCTTTTCCAATGGGTCTAATTTTCTTATTATGTGGCCAAAGTATTTAAGCTTTAGCTTCAATATTTGACCTTCCAGGGAATAGTCTGAATTAATTTCTTTAAGTGTTAGCTGATTTGACCTCCTTGTTGTCAAAGGGACTGTCAAAAGTTTTCTCCAGCACCATAATTCAAAAGCATCAATGTTTTGGCCTTCAGCTTTCTTTATAGTCCAGTTCTCACAGTCACACAGTGCTCCTGGAAAACCATAGCTTTGACTATATGGACCCTTGTCAGCAAGGTGATGTCTCTGCTTTTTAGCATACTGTCCAGATTTACCATAGCTTTCCATTCAAGGAGCAAGCATCTTTTAATCAGTTACCAAAATCTTAGCTTTTTTTTTTATGGCAAGCTTCAAGCCAGCTTTTACACTCTCCTCTTTTGCCCTCATCAAAAGGCTTCTTAATTCCTCTTCATTTTCTGCCAGCAGAATAGTATCATCTGCATATCTGAGACTGTTGATATATTTCCTGGCAACTTAATTTCAACTTTTGATTCATCCAGCCTGGCATTTCACATAATGTACTCTGCATATAAGTTAAATAAATAAGGTGACATAATACAGCCTTACTGTGCTCCTTTTCCAGTCTTAAACCAATCAGTTATTTCATGTTCAGTTCTAACAGTTGCTTCTTGGCCCTCATACAGGTTCATCAGGAGACCAGTAAGATGATCTGGTAATCCCATCTCTTTGAGGACTTGCCACGTCTTATTGTGATCCACACAGTCAAAGGTTTTAGTGCAGTCAATAAAACGGAAGTGTATGTTTTTCTGGAACTCTCTCGCTTTCCCCGTAATCCAGCAAATGTTGCCAATTTGGTCTCTAGTTCCTGCCTCTTCAAAAACCAGCTTGCACTTCTGGTAATTCTTGGTTCACATATTAGTAAAGCCTAGCATAACCTTTCTGGCGAGTGACATGAGCACAACTGGTTGGTAATTTGAACATTCGTTCCTTTGCATTGCTTTCCTTTAGGGTAGTACTATACTTTATATATAGTGTCTTATTTGATTTTCTCAGCAACTCCGTTAGGTAGATGCCTTTATTGTACCTATTTTACAGATGAGGAAACTGAAGCTGCCTTGCCCAGCTAGTGAGTCTCTTAGGTAGGACAAAGAATCCAGGTCTCCTTGACGTCAAGTCCTGGGCTCTACCCATTTTACTCTCAACAAGGTCACAGAGAAGGAAATACAAGGTATACAGAAAATAAGTACAAAGCAAATACAATGTGATTTCAGGAGGGATGAGGCACCTACAACTAGAGAATAGGAAACCTGGCCTAGAAGGAAGCATACCAGCTGAGTCCCCAGTTCCTTCCACAGTAAAATGAGAATACTAATACCAATACTGCCAGAATCTGGATGAGGTGCAAATGAGACACAGGTTTGCTTGAGCCAGCTTGGAAGAGCAGATTGCTAAATTTTCAGTGTGAACATTTACATATCAAAAACTAGCAAATAGTACAGACCAGGGCATGATTTATTTGTACTGTTGGTTGTCTAGACTTAGGAAAGTAATAGAGAAAATGTTGATAGTGGAGATTAAACTTCAAAGTATGGTATGTATGCACATTTTTTGTTTTCGGAGAGCTGATTGTTAAACATTTACCAGCACACTTCTGAGATAACATTTGCTAGACAACTAGGTAGAGCTGTCTGGAGTCAGGTAGACCTGAATTCAAATGTGCCCTCAGACACTTACTAGCTGCATAACCCTTGGCAAGTCATCTAACCTCTGTCTGCCTCCATTTCCTCAGTTGTAAAATGGAGATAATAATAGCATTTACCTTACAGGATTGTTGTGAGGAAAAAATGAGATATTTGTAAGGCACTTTTCATACCTAACAGCCATATAAAAATGTTAATTATTATTATTAAAACAGAATGTAAAGCACTTTGAAGTTATAAACGTACCACACATAGGCTCTAGAATTGCTGTCTCAACCCCCCCCCCCCATTTGCATTGGCAGGTTGGTCCCCAGAGTATGGCTATTGTTCTCTTCAAGGTTCTAGGAAAATGCCATCATAATTAGCATTCATATAGGGCTTTAAAAATTTGGAAAGTTCTTTACATATATTATATCATTCAATTCTTACCATCAGCTGCCATAGGTGTTATTATTATCCCTATTTTGCAGATGAAGAAACTGAGACTGAAAGAGCTTAGGTAACTTACCCAGAGTCACACAAAATGGGAAACTCAGCTCTTCCTGAGCATAGTTCTGTCCTCTAGGACCAAGCAGTTTCCTCCCAAAATCTTCTTTAATAGATGGGAGAAAATGGACTCAGCGTACTACACTTTGCATCTGCTGCTCTGCCTGGTTACAAGATGCCCTTACCAGGTATAATATACCAAGCAGAAAACAGTCTCTTCCCAAAACCTTCTGTAATAGATGGGAGAAAATGGACTCAGCCTGCTACACTTTGCATCTGCTGCTCTGCCTGGTTACAAGATGCCCTTACCAGGTTAAGCTCATCTCTTCCAATCTCATCACCATGCTGCTAACTCAAGCCTTGATTAATACCACCTCCATCAGCCTTTTCTCTCCTTGATTGGACAACTGGAGGACCGAGCACCAAATTCCTCCCAATGCCTTCCTTTGTAGAAGGCAGAAACTGAACTCACCTCATTCAGCTCTGCATCCTGCTGCTCTGCCTGTCTTTGACTCCATGGAACAAGATGCCCCTGTGCTTTGTACCCTTTAGGGTCCCCCCCTTTTCCTGCCTCCCTTCTGTGTTGCCTTTCCCCATTAGATTGTAAGCTCCTTGAGGGTAGAGACTTTTTCTTTCTAACAACTGTATCCTCTATGCTTAGCACAGTGCCTGGCATGCTGTAAGTGCCTAATAAATGCTCTTCAGAGTGGATTGGATCATTTTTCTTCTAGATAGCCAGATGGCATTAGAAACTGACTTACAGTTCCCTACAGATATCTCTAGAACCTGAGGATCATATGTATAGACTTCCTGAAGCAGGATGATGGCTGCCAGATGAGGGGGATGATGTGCCCCATACAAGTATTAACTGGATGAATGTTAGTACAAAAGGAATTCTGATCTCCTCCAACAAAAGTTTCCAACTCTTTTTGGTCCCCATTATTCCTTGGCTTTCAGTAAACCTTCCTGTCCTCTATTTAATTCAAAAGGAAATAAATTCTAGAGTTTATCATGCATATATACACATGAGAAAATAGAATAAATCAATTTTTCATAAATACAACTTTATTTGGTAATTAACATTTTTGATATGATAACATTGCTAAATATTTATCAGAACACAGGCAATTAAAGACAAGTCAAGTCAACAAGCGTTTATTAAATGCTTACTTATGTGTCAGACATACTAAACACTAAACACACCAAGTACTGGGGACACATATACAAGTGAAGAAGAAATGTCTTCTTAGCCTTCCAGGAATAACAAATACCGAATAAAAGAGAGCTGAAATTGCCTTCCATTTACTATAGGTAGAGATGGGTATCTATAGCATATAAAGATACATATAATATAGAGATATATATGATACATCATATATGTGATATATAATATATCAATAATTATATACCTAATATTTATGTAGATATCTAGACATATATGAGATGTATAACCTATATAGGTATATACGATATATGTATAACAATGTAGATAGATGATCTATATATATTATATATATATATACAACAATGTAGATAGATGATGTGTGTATATATTATGTTTATATTTATATCTGTATTTGTTTTATGTGTGTGTGTATACACACACACATCGTCACCATCATCATCATCATCATCTATCTACATTGTTATTTACATGCTGTTTCCCCTATTTTTTTTTTTTGCCTGTCTTTGTATAGTCCATAGAAGCTCTGAGGATCTTTCTCTCAATTCACATTTTTACAGGAAAGGGAATAAGCATTTACATAGTATCTTACTATGAACCAGGCAATGTGCTAAGTACTTTTTTATTACCTCATTTGATTCTTATAACAAGCCTGAGAGGCAAGTGCTATTATTATTCCCATTTTAGAGTTGAGGAAACTGAGAGAAACAGAGGTTAAGTGACTCACCATGGTCACACAGCTAGTAAGTGTCTGAAGTTAGATCTGAACTCAGGTCTTCCTGACTTGAGGCCCAGCTCTCTGTCTCCTGCTCCAACAGCTGCCTCTCACAGATAAGTCTTAGGTGCCAGAGGAAGGCTATATATATGATCCTTGGGTTCTGGAGGTGTCCATGGGGAACTAGAAGCCAGTTTCTAATGCCATTAGTTTGAACTCCCATTGATGTAAGCAAGCAATGCTTATTGACTTCTCAACTCCTTCTAATCTGGCTTCTGTTCCCACACCTCAACTGCACCTGCTCTTTGCAAAGTTACCAATGATCTCTAAGTTGGACACTAGATTCTGGCCATGATGTTCCTGGGGGTTTTTGTTTGGAGGTTTCTTTCAGTCGGTCACTGGTAGATTCTTTCTATTTCCACTTTGTCCTCTGGTTCTAAGAGATTTCCGCGGTTTTCTTTTAAGATTTCTTGGATATCTAGGCTCCTTTTTTTTTTGGTCATAACATTCTGATAGTTCAATGATTCTTAAATTTTTTCTCCTCAATCTGTTTTCTAGATTTTTGCTATGAGATATCTTCTCTTTTTTCCCCCCAGCCTTCCAATCTTGCTTTAAAATTTCTTGTTATTATAATTGGGAAAAAATAATAAAATATTTTTCTTCCCAAAAAAAGAAAATCCAAAAAATAAAATTTCTTGTTGTTTCACGAAATCAGTGGCTTCTTTTTGGTCTGTTTTAATTATCAGGGAGTTTGTTGCTTGGGCAAGGCTTTTTACCTCTTGTGCCAAGCTGTTGATTCCCTTTCTAACTTTTTCTTTCATAGTTCTCATTTCTTTTCTAGTCCCCCCACCCAAGTTCTCTCATTTCACTTGTAAAAACACTTTTAACTCTTTAAGGAAAACTGTTTATTTCTTTCAGGAATTCTAGTTGAATTTTGCTTGTAGATATTTTGGAGTCATTTTCTTCCCCTAGGTTTATGTCTTGAGCATCCTTGTCACCATATCTCTTTATGGAAGGATTCTTTTTGTGTTTGCCCATTCTTCCAACCTATTTCCTGACTTTAGACTTGACGTTAGGGCTGTGCGCCATGGCACTCCTTTCCCCAGTTTGTTTGTCAGGTCCATTGCTTGTTCTGTGAGATACCTTATAGTCTCCTATTTTTTTCTCAGTCTTTTGACTTGTTTTTTTTAATATATCTTGATGTCTTATGGAGTCATTAGCTTCTATTTGGTCAATTCTAATTTTCAGGGAATTATTTTCTTTATCTGTTTTTCCAAGTTACTAATTCTCTTTTCATTTCTTTCTTCCGTAGTTCTATATGGTTTTTAAAATCATTTTTAAAGTTTTTTAAAAACAATATTTGCTTTAACTCTTCCAGTTATTCTAGTTGGACTTGTGTCCCAACTGTATTTTTCTTTGAATCTTTGCTTATAGATGTTTTCAAGACATTCTCTTCTTTTGGGTTTGTGCCTTGAGCCTCCTGTCACCATGACACTACTCCTTCTTTGGTTGCTCATTCTTCTAGTCTATTTCACACCTGGACTTTGTTAGGGTTGGGTTCTGTGTACTTCTGGGAGGATAGTCTCTCCTAAGCTTCTGTTCTTTACACTCTTCTGCTGCTTTCACAGCTCAGACTGAGGGCCTTTAAACTCCCAAAGTGCTGTGATCTGGGACAAAGTCTGCTCACTGCCTTCTTGGTCTGAGCTCCACAAACTTTTGTCAGGTTTGGGTCTGTTGACTTGTCCAGGGTTGGGAGTTTCAGTAGAGCGCTACTTAAGTCAGTCACTATTAGCCCACTGGGAGGCTCTGCAAGTTCAAAGTGACTGATCTGCTCCCTCATCTTTAGTCTTGCACTTCTGCCCTGGTTATTCCATTGGAGGCTTCCACTCTGGGCTTTAAGATAGAAACAGTTCCTGTTCCATTCCTGGGATCAGAGTCAAAGAACTACTGCTTGTTTCCCGAATGTGCTCCTTGCCCAATACACAGCTAGGACCCATTCCTCTGCGACCATTCCTCTCCACACTATATCTGCAACCCAGAACTGGGTAGTGGGTGACAGCGCTACCAGATGGCACCCATTCCTGCATCCTGCGCTGGTTCAGGGATTCCCCTGGGATCTCTTCTTGCCTCTGTGCTTCCTGCCCTGAGTGCCAAGTTTTAGCTCTCTTTCAGTCCGTGGGTATTGGAATGTTCCACCTGTGCTTTCAGTCAGACCCTGTTCCTAGCATCTACAGACTTCTCTGTATGTTTCCTTAAGCCTTCCTGGGCTGAAAAAATGACTCACTGTGCATTTTTCTTGGATTTCTTGTTCAGAATTGGGTATGGTGCATTATATAGATCTTTGAGGAGGTATGGTAAGTGGGTTAGGCTGTAATGCCACCATCTTGGCTCTGTTCCTTTTCTGCTGCATTTTTAGGAGAGTCTGGGCTGATCCTTTTGCTGCTTTCTTAGGGTATTGAGTGTTGGGTTATTCCAGGATCTTAGGGACAGTCTAGGTGGGAACTTGGAAGCTTTCCATACTCCCAAAGTGGTTTGATACAAGGCAAAGTTTGATTGCTGCATCCCTGGTCTGGGTTCTGCAAGTTCCTGACCTGGGTTTGGGTCTGTGCAACAGAATGCTGCTGCACTCTGCCCCTATCCACCAATTGGAAAGTGTTGTTGGCTCAGGGTGACAATAATTGTAGACTTTCCCTTTGGTCTGGCATTCTTGTCCTGGTTATTCTTCTGCAGGTTGGACTAGATGCTAGAAATGAGATCCCACTCTGCTGTTGGGGTATAAGCTACACCACTACTGCTTCTGGCTTCTGAATTCTGTCTTCCCTTATTATACTTCCCAGGACCTCAGTCACCCCTAGGCACACATCCTCTTATCTGCCCTGGATCTGTGGCCTAGAATTGGGTAGTAGGTGACAAAGCTGCCAGTTGCCACCTCTTCCCAACAAGATTCCCTGGTATTAGTCTGGGACCTCCTCTTACCTCGGGGGTGTAGCTTCTCCCTGGGCACTGGAGAGCTCCATTCTCTGCATCCTGCCCAATCCCATCCCCAGTGTCTATTGACCTCTCTGTCTGTCTCCCTCTACTGACCTGGGCTCAACAAATGACCCACTGTGACTTTTTCTGAATTTCCCCATCAGGATTTTGTTGTGAACTTTCTAAGTCTGTTTAGAGTTTTGTCCAATGATCCCTATCCCTTTATTACAAAATCCCAAGGTCTTTTGTCACAGTCCTTATTCTAACTTGAGCACTGTGCATTTTTTGATATTCTTCACTATTCTCTCCTGGCTTCTCTCCTCTGTAAGTTTTCATGAAACTGCTCTCTCATAGTTCTCTTTCCCTACCTGTCATGCTGACCTTTCTTAGTCTTCTTTGTAGGATCATTGGCCACGTCCCAAACCCTGTACCTAGGTGGAAAATTCCAGGGTTCCTTCAAAGTACAGCCCAGCTTCTACCTTCTGCATGAGTCTTTTCCTGATTCTCCATAGTTATTAGTCCTCTCTTCCTATCAACATTATTTTGTATATACTTCCAGATTTCTTAGCTTACAACATGTTGTCCCCACCATCAGGAGAATAGAACCTCCTTGAGCTCATGGATAGTTTGGGGGTTTGTCTTTATATCCCCAGTGTCTAACATAGTTTCTAGTACCTAGTAAATGCTCAATAAATGATTGTTGGTTGAGAGCTAAGAAAAGGTGAACAGATTTTTGGGTGGCCAAGGCCTAAGCCTCTCCCTATGAAAACCAGAACTGAAGACCAGTGCTTGAGAAGTGAGGGGACCAGGAAAGAAGTTGGAATTGAGTCAAAAGCAGGTCCCAAGTGCTGGATAGCTTGAAAGTCTCCGAGCTATCACAAAGTTCAGGAGATGGTTGGGTCAAGGGTGGAGAGCACAACTTCTCTCCCTAAATTCCTCCTGTCTTTTTTTGTTTATATTCTGAGGCCTAGAGGTGGGTCCCAGATGTATACCCCTTTGCTCTATCCCCCCTTCATAAGCCATGGACAAGTGCAGTTCAGAAATCCCCTGGCCATATCCAAGAATGGGTAGTGATTTGGGAGACAGTTGAGCTGAGGGCTTCACAAAGAAAGCACTTAGATTTTCTTTCATTTTTGTTATGTCTAATAAATTATGTGGCTACTGCATGTTGATTGCTTGAGTTCAGTGAGTGAAGAAGGTCATTCAACAAAGACTGGGAAATTCCAGGTGCATACTATGGTCAGAACCATAGGTTTCCTATATTTAATAATTTCAAGCAATATTTCACATTATTCCCTATTCCAAATTTAGAACATGGCCAATGCGGATTTTAACAGCCTCTCAGGCCAAAAGTCATGGTAGTGCTGGGGGCTCTCACTCACATGCCAGAGAGACTCTGATGAGACCCTAAAGGCTGGTAGGTTGAGTTTAGTGACACCTGGTGGACAACTCATATATTACACCTTGAAAGGATAATTCATATAGACTATTGCATATATTCATATGTTATATATTGATATAACATACTGAATTTATGTAGGCCTAAGAAATGAAGCTCATGAGCTCATTAGAGCTGCTTCCATTATTTAAATGCCCCAAAATGTCACCAATCTGACAAAAGATGGGTCTGGTAGTTCAGGTTTGAAATTAGAATGGAATGAGACATTTGGGAAACATTTAGTATTTAATAAAAGAAGGTTTACTTAGCCATAGCATGTAAAAGACACTCATGAAGGGTATAGAAGGGAGAGGCTGCCCCTGTCATCCAGTGCTGTGCCATATTTGGAAACGAAATTGGTGTTTTATGGCACAGAGCCAAGATGGCGAATTAGAGGCAACCCAGGTGAACGCTCTCAATACTCCCCCCAAACAAGTTTAAAATAATGCCTCATATAAGATTTTGGAGCAGCAGAGCTAACAAAAGGTTAGGGTGAGATGTTTTTTCTGACTTAAGAAAACTTGGGAGTTCAGCAAGAGAAGTTTGTGACATTAAAGTGTAAGCCTGTCTGGAACCCACATATGCATGATGGCAGCAACAGTGGCCATAGCAGCAGCAACTTTGGGGACTCTCAGACAAGAGATGGCAAGGGGGTCAGACTACTGATCAGAAAGATTACAGGGGACCCTCTGCTGGCTCTGGGTGTAGCTGGCACTTACTGGCAACTCTATCACCCATACATGGTTCTAGGTTGCAGTTCCAGGGTGAAGAGGAGCACTGGGGGTTGGTCATAAGGGAACAGGGACCCTGGTCACAGTTTCAAGGTAAAGAGACTGCTAGCATTTGTGGTTGCAGGGGATCAAGGGCCCTTTCTGGGAAAATAACAGTGCAGACCAGAAAGCAGTGACTATACCTTCCCTAGGATCATATCACCTTGGAAACACCAAAAACTTGCAGACCCCCAGAACTAGCTCTGAAAAGAGTAGCATGAAAAATCCTTAAGCTTGGGACAGTGGCTTCTCACCCCTAGCCTAACTTTTACATAAAGTTTGAAATCAAGAAATACACTGAAAAAATTAGCAAACAAGGAAGACCAATAAATACAAAAGAAGACCACAATGTAAAAAGAGCTACCAAAAAAATCTTCAAAAAAGATGCTATTTGGACCCAAGCCCAGAAAGAATTCCTAGAAGAGTTAAAGAAAGAAATAAGAGTGATAAAGGAAAAACTGGGGAAAGAAATGAGAGTGATATAAGAAAATTATGAGAAGAGAACTAACAGCTTGCTAAAAAAAGCACACACACAAAAATACTGATGAAAATAACACCTTTAAAAAACAGAATTGACCTAATGGTAAAAACAGGCACAAAAAAATCACTGAAGAACTCCTTAAAAAGCAGAATAGGACAAATGGAAAAAGAGATTAAAAAAATCACTGAAGAAAAGAACTCCTTAAAAATTAGTGTTGGGCAAGTAGAAGCTAATGAAACATAAAAAATCCCAACAACACAAAGTCAAAAGAATGAAAAAAATAGAAGAACCTGTGAAATATCTCATTGGAAAAACAAGGAGAGATAATTTAGGAATTATTGGACTAACTGAAATCCATAATCTAAGAAAGAGCCTAGACATCCTATTTCAAGAAATTATAAAGGAAAACTGCCCTGATACCTGATATCCAGAGGGTAAAACAGAAATCAAAAAGAATCCTCTGACTACCTCCTGAAAGAGATCCCAAAATGAAAACTCCCAGGAATATTGTAGTCAAATTCCAGAGCTCCCAGGTCAAAGAGAAAATACTTCAAGCAGCCAGAAAGAAACAATTTAAATATTGTGGAGCCACAGTGAGGATCACTCAAGATTTAGTGCCTTCCACATTAAAAGAGCAGAGGGCTTGGAACATGATATTCCAGAAGGCAAAGGAGCTAGGATTACAACCAAGAATAACTTATACAGCAAAACTGAATATAATCCTTTGGGGGTGGGGGCGGGGGTGGGGGAATGGATATTTAATGAAATAGAGGACTTTCAAGCATTCCTGATGAAAGAACCAGAGCTGAATAGGAAATTTGACATTCAAACACATGACTCAAGATAAGAACAAAAAGGTAAACATGAGTCATCATAAAAGACTCAAGTAAAATTAAACTGTTTACATTCCTCTATGGGAAGATGACACACGTAACTTCTAAGAACTTTATTATTATTGAGGCAGTTAAGAGGAGTTTATATAGACAGAGGACATATGAGTCAAATATGTTAGAATGATCTCAGAAAAAAATGAAGGTGTGAGAAATAGATGTGTACTGAGAGAAGGGGAAAGGGAGAGGTAGAATGGGGAAAATTTTCTCACATAAAAGAGGTGCACAATGAAGAACTTTACAGTGGAGGGGAAAATGAGGGGGGTAATGGGCAATGCTTGAACCTCACCCTTATCACAAGGGAAGAATATATATATATACTAAGTTGTATATAGAAATCTAACTTTCCCAATAAGGAAATAGGAAGGGAAAAAGATAATAGAAAGGGAGGTGGGGAAGACGATAAAAGGGAGGGCAGATTAAGGATGGCAATGGTTAGAAGCAAAATAGACTTTTGAGGAGAGATAGGATAAAAAGAGAGAAGAAAATGGGATGGGGGGAAATACACAGTTAGCAATCATAACTGTGAATGTGAATGGGATGAGTTCACCCATAAAGAGAAGCAGAAAACAGAAGAGATTAGAAACCAGAATCCAACAATATGTTGTTTACAAGAGACACACTTGAAACAGAAAGATGCACACAGTTAAAATAAAGGGCTGGAGCAGAATCTAATATGCTTAAACTGAAGTAAAGAACAGGGATAACAATCATGATCTTGGACAAAGTCAAAGCAAAAATAGACCTAATTAAATGAGATAATTGTATTATATTGCTGCGTTACTTAGATTTGCCTACCTATAAGCAAAGAAAACTTTAAAATTAAAAAAAAAACCCATCATCAACCGCACAAACCGTAAAATATATAAAGTTATATTATGCCTAAAAGCTCTGAAGTCAGGTCCCAGTGGCTGTCATGGAGAAATTAACTAAACCCCACCCACTTTTATATAAAAAACAGTGAGCATCTCAAAAAAGAGCACCATATGCTGCAGATCATAAAGAAAGAAAAGAGAGAGAGAATCAGGGAAACTACATTTAGCTAAAAGGTACCATAGATGATGAAGTAATATCAAAAAAAATTTATAGTGAGTTTCTCTGGTAAAGGTCTCATTTCTCAAATAAATTGTCCTTCATTTTTGAAGAGGACCAATGACACCACAGGGCAATGTTGTGACTTGTATGGATTGTATTTAAGTGAGGCAGAGTTGCATGAAGTTGTCAGCCTCACTCTCTTTTCCAGAGTCATCAAAGTCCGGTGGCAAGACAAAAATCAGGATGACTGGTGATGGTCTGGGATGCAGCAGATGACCTTAGTGTCTTCGATGTTTGACCAAGCTCTAATGGCTCCCCAGTACCTGCTTCAGCTGCTTTCATGGCTTTTGGGGACAATTTGTTCTCATCTGCTCATTCTGCTGGGGGGAAGTCTTCATATGCTTTGGGCAGACATTCTCTTGACTCACTGATGGGTTCGAGGCCTGTCAGTTACTCTCAACCTGGTTTAGCCCATCTATTGCGATGGTGGCCTCTACTGAGTGTGGCCACTGCATGTGCTACAGCTTCTTGGAACCCCAGGTGAGAGTTGGGGAAGGATGGACACCCAAGGAGGATGAGCAGCCCTGGAAAGGGCTCAGCAGAACCTCACACCAGAGGTGTTAGTCCTCCTGAATGCTCCATTCATTGTGTCGTGTAAGTCACGTCCACCTCTTTGTGACCCCATTGGGGATTTTCTTGGCGGAGAGAGTGGAGGGGTTTGCCAATTCCATCTTCAGCGCATTTGACAGATGAGGAACTAAGTCAAAGAGGGTTAAGTGACTTGTCCAGGATCAAACAGTAAGTGTCTGAGGCCAGATTTGAACTCAAGGAGATGAGTCTTTCTGATTCTAAGCCCAGTGTTCTATCCATTGCACCATCTAGCTGCCCTTGAACCCTCCATATACACTTCTCAACTATATTCTGAATATCGAACTGAGTCAAATTCATAAAAAATAAGGCCCATTCTCCAGTTGATAAATAGTCAAAGGATATAAAAAGGCGATTTTCAGAAGAAATCAAAGATTTCTATAATCATATGAAAAAAAATCTCTAAACCCCAATTGATCAGAGAAATGCAAATTAAAACATCTCTGAGGTACCACCTCACACCTCTCAGAAATGACGAATGCTGGAGGGGATAAGGGGAAAATAGGTATACTAATGAATTGCTAGTGGAGTAGTGAACTAGTTCAGCTATTCTGGAGAAAAATCTAGAATTACGCCCAAAGGGCTATTAAATGATACATACCCTTGGATCCAGCAAGACCACTACTAGATCTGTACCCCAAAGAGATCAAAGAAGAGGAATGCATATGCATACAAAAATATTTACAGCAGCTTTTTCTGTGATGGCAAAGAATTGGAGACCAAAGGGATGCCCATCAGTGGGGAAATGGCTGAACAAGATGTGGCATATGATTGTGATGGAATACTATTGTGCTAACGAGGAGGGGGGTGGTTTCAGAAAAACATGGCAAGACCTACATGAATGGATACAAAGTGAAGTGAGAAGAACCAGGAGATCACTGTGCATAGTAGCAGCAATGTTGTGATGATAATCAGCTGTGAAAGACTTGGCTCTCTAGTGGATACAATGATCCAAGACAGTTTCAAAAAACAGAGAGAAAACTAATGAACTCTGAGTACAAATTGGGGAAGAACATTTTCTCACTTTCATTTCTTTTTTTCTTTTAAATGACCAGCATGGAAATGTTTTACATGATTTCATGCATATAAATAATAGCTTGCCTTCTCAGTGAATGGGGGAGGGGTAGGAGAGAGGGAAAGAATTTGAAAGTTCAAATTTAAAAAAGAAAAGTTTATAAATAATAAAAGATTTAAATATTTAAAAAAGAAATTGGTGATGTAAATGCTATGTAGAAACTGCTTTAAATGTGAGCCTGTTCTCCCCGTGGACAAAGGTGGTCGAAGGAGCAGTGCCCCCTTGGGTGTTGGGGAGGAATGTTTGCACTTTAATCCTTGATATACTGTAGTAGCCATATTCCTTTGTAAAGATCTAATTGATGGTAATTGGTTAAATGGAACTGGATCATTAATCACTGGTGAGTAACAGTGGGAGGACCCATGATAATGGGAAGACCATGGCACGTGAATTCAGTGGATTTGTGTGAACCCAGGCTCTTCTGTTGTTTGTCCTTCATTTTGAAGAGGACCGTGAAATCAGAAAGGTGATGCCAACGACTTGCAAGTGAACTGGATTTAAGTGAGGAAGGGTTGTACAAAGTTGCCAGCCTCACTTTCTCTTCCGAAGCCATCTGGGTCCAGTGGCCAGATGCAGATCAGGATGCCTGGAGATGGCCCTGGATGCGGTGAGAGGCCTTGGCCTTTTTAAGCTAAGGTCTCTCCCAGGTCTCCCAGGGCATTGACTGAGGCAATGCCCATTTAGTGATTAAGGCTAGGTGAGAAATGAGGCAAAGAATGGTCTCTTTTACCTAGTTAAAAAAAAAATCAATCTGGGAGGAGAAGACCCTCAGGGTTTCTGGTCAAAACAGAAACAGTTGCTATTTATATTCACTCTGAGCCATCTGGGCCCAAGCAATGACCTTGGGGCTTGGGCTGGAACCTACTGTTGGCCAATCCATGAGAGCCAGAGTGATTTGGCTTTAAGGCATGGTCCTTAAGAAAGAAGTCTAACCCTAAACCCCGAGATATCAAATCAAAATGTCTATTCCTTTGGGCAGAGCACTTGCAGGTGAGGGTATGATACCCTACGTGGACTGAGGAAGAGAAGGGAGGGAAATGAGGAAGGAAGGAAAAAGAGGAAGCCCTGGCTTTTCTACTTGTTACCTGTGGGAGTCATGGAAGTTCTTGAGATCTCCGTTTTTCCTCTTCTGAAAAACTGGAAGGGTGAGAGAGTTTATAGGGGAAATGGTACTAAATGGTTCTCCAAGTACCTTTCCAGTTCTAATTACCCTAATCTTATTTTCCTAACCGCATACAAAACTGTGCTTTGAACTGGGAACATAGCTGAGGGGCAGATTTCCCAGAACAGGGTCTTCCTCTGGTCTCTGTCCTTTTATGGGCCCCTCTCAGTAGGGGAATTCAGAACACTTATAGGACTGCCAACTCCACTGCCGTAAATATCAGAAAACAGGAAGAAGGGAAGACTTTGCCCTGGGCACAAAAGACTCCCCGAAGCCTTCCCACCTGGATTCCTCCCAATACCCTAGAAGGGATGGGGGAGGGGAGAGGAGGGGAAAGTTGCTTGATTCCTAAGGCTGCAAGAGGA
This sequence comes from Phascolarctos cinereus, assembly GCF_003287225.1. Lineage (NCBI taxonomy): Eukaryota > Metazoa > Chordata > Mammalia > Diprotodontia > Phascolarctidae > Phascolarctos > Phascolarctos cinereus. Next base: position 368,284,452 of record NW_027556098.1, on the reverse strand, counting down.
AGTGGAAATGGCTTTAGATCTGGAGAACTAAGACCTGGATCTGAATCCCAACTCTTCTACTACTAAGCTGCAGGACCTCGGGCAGTCATTCACCACTCTAGACCCCTCAGTTACCGCATCCATCCATAAAACCTCTAGGCTGAATGTACACTTGGTGGCTGCCTCATGTGGGTATGAAAAATATCTACCACCATCCCTTGCCATGTATGCTAGGGTAGTTCTTTCCCTTTTAGGCAAGGAAGCTGTCCCTGATGATTGATTGGTCCAGAAGGCTAAGGCTCAATCAGGTCTGCTCACCAGAAGTCACTTAAGGGCATAAAGAAGCCAGCCACATCTATGAGCTCAAGCCCCCATTATAAGTCATAGAAATAAGGGAGTAAAAAAATGTTTTTAAAGCAATTGGGGTTAAGTGACTTGCCCAGGGTCACATAGCTAGTGTCAAGTGTTTGGTCTGAGGCCGGATTTGAACTCAGATCCTCCTGAATCCAGGGCTGGTGCTCTATCCACTCCGACACCTAGCTGCCCCCCAGCTAATTTTATAGGTGAGGAAACAGGCATCTAAGTTTAAGTGACTTGCCCAAGGTCACACAGTTAGTAAGTGTTTGAGGCCAAATTTGAACTCAGGAAGAAGAGTCTTCCTGACTCTATCCACCGTGCCACCCAGCTGCCCGGAGACATACGTACAGATGGGCAGTTCCCCTTGGGAAGGCCAAAGGACCAGCTCCCTTTGGAGCCCAGTTGTGGGGAAGGGTCACCTGCTATACCAGATTTTCTTTTGATCCCTACCACCCCACCCAGGGGTGTATACTTTGAATGCAGTTAGCTTTCCCCTCTAACATTCCAACACTAACCACACACCTCTCCCTTTAGTAGAATATAAACTACCTGAGGGCAGGGCCTGTGTTTTTCCTTGGCATCCCCAAGACAGTCTGACCTTACACCTAGTTGCAAATAGATTTTCTAAGATAAGGAGAGGAAATGGAGCCAGGTGAGGCTGATCTGTAGAGGCTTTGTGAAGGAAATGAGTTTCTAGAAGAATTTTGAGGGTGAGGGGAGTACAGTTTAATAAGGGGAGGGATGCCTCAGAGATTGGTGTGTTTGGAAGGCAGCAAGCCCATCTGGGATACAGAGGATCAGGCTGTATCTCCATATTGGGAGGTGCAATCAGCTTCACAAGAGGGGCCCTGCTCATAGAAAACCGTAAAGCCCCATGAGTCAGAATTAGAAGCTCTTTAGATTGAGAGCTGGAAGAGAATGAATGAATTAGGAATGATAGGCATTTATTAAGTAGGCCCAGACACTAACTAGTAAGTGTCTAAATTTGAATTCAGGTCTTCAACCACACTTCCTAGCTGTGTGACCCCAGGCAAGTCACTTAACTGATCTCAGCCTCAGTTTTCTTATCTATAAAATGGAGATAATAATAGCACCTCCCTCTCAAGGTTGCTATGAGAATAAAGCTGGTATTTGTAAAGTGCTATGTAAATATAAGCTGTTATTATTAGTTTCTAAATCATCTGAATTCTAAGGCTTCACTTTTTTAAAAAAATTATTCATTTATTCACTTATTTATTTTTAACTTTTCTTTAAATTTTGATTTCCAAATTCCCTCCTTCCCTCCAGCCCCTCCCCCACCTACTGAGAAGGCAAGCAATATGATAGCCATTACACATGTGAAGTCATGCAAAACATATTTCCATATTAGTAAAGCTTCACTTTTACTGTGGGAAATGAGAGAATGATATGGGAAAGGAAGTATGCCAGCCCTGGGAGGGGCAGATGGTTCATCCCCCAGAAGAAAAGTGGGGAGAGATCTGGCTCAGTCCCCAAAGGGCCTTCTTTCCCCACAAATCCCTTTGGCAGAGGACCCACCCCTTCCAGCCCAATCTATGTGAAAGTACTTTTTAATCTCAGATTACCTGTAAACAGTGATCCTGTAGGGGTAGGGAGCAAAGAGGAGAGCTCCAGGGGGAGACCCAGCTTGGCCTTAGACTAACTGTCCAGCCTTGGGCCTGTTTATTCAGACAATAGAATTAAGAGCTGCAGGAGACCACTGGAATCATGGAATGTTCTGCTCCTTCATTTAGGGAATTGGAAATTAAGGCCCAGAGATGGAAAGTGGCCAACGCAATCCAAGTCATCCGGCTAGAAAGCAACAGTCCTGTGAATGGGAGCCCAGGTCCCCTGCCTCAAATACAAGAGTTCTTCCCATTGCAACAGATTTCCTCCTCTGGAAAATGGGTATAAGAATAATGCACTACTTCCCTTAAAAGGCTGCTGTGGCCTGGTTTGCTTCCTAGTCAGGGAGCCATATGTTGAGGTTTAGAGGTTAGGGGTGCTGGGACCCTGAAACAGCGACACATGGGTCCTGTCTGAATGAATTCTACCCAAGTCTTTTTTCAGCCAAAGACAAGGTTTATTAAAGATCTGCCATATTGGCCAGATTCTCCTTAAGAGCCTTAAGAACCTGAACATTTGTGACGCTCGTATTGACAAGGGTGCTAGATTGAATTTGAGCCGTGGGCCAGATTGAATCACAGCACCTTAATGGAGACCAGATAGCCCTTATATACAGATAGATCTAGGAGTAGCCAGGTAGTTTGGGGTGACTGTGGAGGAGGGGTCTAGGGAGGATCTTGATGGGAATGGCCAGTAGGCTGGGGTGACTGGAGGTGGAACCCTAGGCCAAGAGAATGGGGTCTAGATAGGATCAAAAGTGGGAAGTAGCCAGGGCCACAGCGGAGGGCTAGGCTAGGTTAAGGGTAACAGAGAATTGGGAGATTGGGTGTAGGTGATAATGAAAAACCAGCTGAGCGGATTATAGCCTCAGTAGAAAGCTAAAGAGTTACTTGATCAGGGGCAGCTAGGTAGCACAGTGGATAGAGCACTAGCCTTGAAGTCAGGAGGACCTGAGTTCAAGTCCTTCCTCAGACACCTAATGCTAGCTGCGTGACCCTGGGCAAGTCACTTAACCCCATTGTCTAGCCACCCCCCCCAAAAAAAAAGACTTACTTGATCAAATGGGAAAATACAAGGAGTTCAAGGTGGTGGTTTCCAGAGCCTGTACACCCCCTCAGTAAGGAGCCACCAAGGCAAAGGAATGAGAAAATGCTTTGTGGATTTATAAATGAAGAGAATCACCAGATCATAGATTTAGAGCCAAAAGTGATCAGTCATCAGCTTCAATCCCCTCTTTTTCAGAGGAGGCTCCTGAGACACAGAGGCTTTAAGGGAATTAATTGTCCAATTGTCTGAACCACTAAAAGGAAAAGACCATGTCTTTGGCATCTGGACCCCAAAAAGGAAAAGCCAAATCTCTGGCACTGGCCTGAGGCTATACTCCTATCAACTGGCCTTTCATTATCACCTACCCCCAACTACCAATTCTCTATTACTCTTAACCCAGCCTAGCCCTCCATTGTCTTACCTCCCTATGGCCCTGGGCCACTTCCCACTCTTGTTTGTTTTTATTTTTTTCCTAGGCAATGGGGTTAAGTGACTTGCCCGGGGTCACACAGCTAATAAGTGTCAAGGGTCTGAGGCTGGATTTGAACTCAGGTCCTCCTGACTCCAGGGCCAGTGCTCTATCCACTTGGCTGCCCCCACACTTCTCACTCTTGATCCTATCTAGGCTCCATTCTCCCTTGGCCACAAGGTCCAGGTCCCTGGTGTTGTTACCTCACAGTCACCCCAGTTTACTGGCCACTCCCATCCAGATCCTCCTTAGACCTCTCCTCCAGGAACCCCAGACTACTTGGCCCCTCCTAGATCCCTCCCACAGTCTTTCTGTACATAAGGTCCCTCTGGCCTCCATGAAGGTGCTCAGGTTCTTAAGAGCTGGCCGACTTGCAGTAGGGATACAAATGCTTAGATTTCTTAAGCAACTGGCCACTATGGCAGATTCTTTCAATCTCACCCGCCCTGATCAATGTTCTAAAAACCTTGTCTTTGGCTGAAATGAGACTTTGGTTGAATTCATTTGGGCAGGATCTGTGTGTCATGATTTTGGGGTCCCAGGACCCCTAAACCTCAACAGTAGTAGTTGCAGCAGCAGTAGAAATAATTTGTTGTTGTTTTTTCAGTCATGCCTGACTCTCTGTGACCCCCCATTTGGGTTTTTATTGTCAGAGATCCTGGAGTGGTTTGACATTTCCTTCTCCAGCTCATTTTATAGATGAGGAAACTGAGGCAAGTAGGGTTAAGTGACTTGTCCAAGGTCACCCAGCTAGTAAGTGTTTTGAACTCAGGTCTCCCTCACTCCAAGCCCAGCACTCTATCTACTAGCTAGTACTTTAACAACATTTTCAGCTTTATAAAGCATTTTATATACATTATCTTGAGCCTAGCCCCCTGACTCCCAGTTCAGGCTAATATTACCTCATCTGTAAGACTGAGAGGGTTGGTCTTAATGACCTCTAAGGTCCCCTCCAGAACCTGGGATCTAGAGACTCATACAATATTATCTCAGTTCCCAGGAAACCCAGGTATGCCTCCTAGCCTGTTGTCCCTGAGGACCTTGAGTGAAGGAGGGGGATTCCCTCTCTTGGGCTTGAGGGGTTTTCTCCGTACGTTGTCTATACATGCTGAAAGTTTCAGGTTTCATCTCCTGTTATTCAAACTGCCAGGGACCCCTTACTTTTCTCTCTCTACATCCATCCAGCCCCCAGCCTCTCTTTTCCTCCCCCTTCCAAGATCTCGAAGTGGCTGCCTTTCCCCTCCTGTCCCCCCACCCCCGTCCCCCGCTAACTCTAGGGCGGCCTCTTGCCAGGGGCCACCACCCCTTTGATGCCTCCTTATTCATCCCATTTCAAGCACCATGTTGTATTGTACTTGTGACCCTGGGCATTTGCTCCTTTCCCAAGCTCTTTGGGTGAATAACGTGTTCAAACATAACTTCTCTGGGAAAGCTTGGGTGGGGTCACCTCCGGGCAAGGACACCTCACCTACTTCCCAGCAGAATAGGACCCAGCCCCAAGGGCCTGGGTGAGAGATGGAAAGTCCTTCATAACCCCTCTCCCCTCCCTACCCCCCAGCTGATGAGTGGAAGACCTTGCCAAGAGAAGCTTAGACCTCAGGATGCCCCAACCAGCCTTTGGGTTCTCACGGACTATAGGAGTAGGAGGGATAGTCCTCCTGGACTGTCTGTAATAAAGGAAGAGGGAGGTCAGGAGAGGAAGTAGGAAGGGGCAGGAGCTCCCAGCCAGCCTCCCTGCTTGCCTGCCCGCCTCCTCAGGCTGTAATCAGAGAAACAGTGTCCAGGACTAGGGAGGAGGCCACATCTGGAATGCTGTGGTTTCATTGGTTCAGAGGACCATTGACGTAGAGATGGAACAGCCTTTAGAGAGCAACTAATCCAATCCCCTTCTTTTACAGTTTTGGTTGCTGCATCAACCAATCCAATCCTCTTCTTTTATATATTGGACTTTGATCAGCTCAGGTAAATACATCCAGAGCGGGGCCACCAGATACCTTTGAGGTCATGCCATTTCATGATCAAGTAAAGAAGCTAGGGATGTTTAGTGCAGAGAAGGGAAGACACAGGATGGGCCTAAGAAGTTGTCTTTAAGTGTTTAATGGCCTCTCCTACGTAAGAGGGATTAGCCCTGCTCTTCTTGGTCCTTAAGGGCAGAAATAGCTGCACTAGGCAGAAGTTCACAGATTTAGAACCTGGGCCATTTTAGCCCAAATTCCCTTCATTTTACAGATGAGGAAACTGAGGCTCAGTAGGGTAAGTGATAAATTATGAATCAGGTGAGACTTGAAACTAGGTCATTTACCTTCAGAATCTGACATCTTTTGGGGAAAATTTCTTAACTATGAAGCTGTCCCAAAGTGGAACGGGCTGCTTTGGGAGGCTATGGGATTGCTTTTAGTAGAATTTTTTTTTTTGGCAAATCAATTTGAGTTAAGTAACTTGGCGAGGGTCACATAGCTTGTAAGTATCTGAGGCTGGATTTGAATTCGGGTTCTCCTGACTCCAGGGCCACTGCTCTATCCACTTCACCTCCTCACTGCACCTCCTTGTTTAACTTTGAAAGCTCATCACAACTTGCTCCAAGCCACCTTTCCAACCTTATCATACATTACTCCCCTTCTCACATTCCACCATCCACCAAACTGATCTTCTTATGCATGAAAGTTCACTTCTCATCTCTGGGTCTTCGCACTAGCTGTCCACCATGCTTAGAATGCCCTCCCTCCTCTTGTCTTTGTTTAAGAAGACCACCTTCAACAGAAGCTTTGTCTGACCAGTTCTCCTTGTGTTTATTTTATATATGTTAAATAGACAATCATTTGGGCCTGTGTCTTGGTTGTCTCCTCTGATAGAGCCTAAGCTCCTTGAATGCTTCGTTTTTCTTTGTAATCCTAGCACCTGGCACTGCTCCTAACACAAAGTACGAGCTCACCAAATGCTTCCTGGTTGTCAATTGCCTGTGCTCCCTTTACTGGTGTAGCTAGAAACCCATCGAAGTTTTTGAGGACAAGAAGTTCACTACCAAGAAAAGTTTTCAAGATGATGCGGCAGGCCCTGACTGGGTAAGCTGGGGGCTTCTGAAGACTGACAATCACTGACATTTACAGCCCTTCTTTTCCTGCATTATCTCATTCTAACGATTCTCATAGCAACCCTGTGAGGCAGCACTTCAAGTATTGTCATTTCCATTATGCCCATTTTACAGATGACAGAATTAAGGCTTAAAAGAAGGCAAAGTTGAGAAGGTAAGCTGATGGAATGAAAAGTTGGCCAACAAGCATTTGTTAAGCACCTGCTATGTGCCAGTCACTGAAGGTACAAAGAAAGTCTTAGAGAGATTTGGGGACCTTTAAACAGTCAATAACTTCGTCGGTATCACACAAATCAGTAGGTGTCTGAGGTCATTTGCCCTGTCCTGGCTTCAGAGTCTCTGTCTGTAAGAAGGACAATTGGATAGTAGGGGCTCTTAACCTGGAGGTTCATGAACCCCCTAATATACCACCACTAGAAAAGACTTTCTGTCTTTTGTTTTTAAATTAAAACCCAGTTTGAGGGGAAAAAAACCTGTTTAAAAAATATTTTTAACTAGCTGTGTGACCCTGGGTAAGTCACTTAACCCCAATTGCCTAAAAATATACATATATATATTTTTATAACTGTATTTCAATATAATTGTTTTCTCAGAAATCTTATGTCTTTTATTTTATATATTTAAAAACATGATTCTGAAAGGGGACCCTGAGGTTCTACCAGGCTACCAAAGGGGTCCATGGCACAGGACAGTGAAGAACTTCTAGCAGAAGTTCTAACCTTCTGGGGGGGGTCCTAAAAGACATCATCTGAGATGGAGGAAAACAGAAGAACAGAAGGGATTTCAGGAGGAAAAGAGACGGAACTTACCCTACCACTCTCTCTCCCTGGGGACAGAATTTGTCCACTGGTTTTCCCAGTGGAGCTTAGCTGTCCCCTCTCCTCAACATAACCTTATATGCCTCCTGTGAGAAGGCACCTATGTTTAAGGGGAGTGGGCAGCTGCCCAAAGATCTTTTGTTCCTAAATCTATCCCCTGCCAGACTGACAAGCTGTCTAGAGTGCTCTCCATTTGAGTAATGTTCTAGGAGCCTTCTGGAGACATGTGCACAGTAATTGCCAGGACCACTCTGCTCCTTAGAGGAAGTAAAACACTTATGAACATATTAGAGGAATTGTTTGCCTATAGTGCTGAGTGTCTAAAATGTAGCACAGGAAATATAGTGGGATTTCCTTTGGGAAAGGGGGTGTCTGGAGCAGCCTGGATGGGGGCTAGACTGGATAAGAGGCTCTGAGCTCACCCAAGCCTACTGAAGATGACTACTGAGTCTGGGGCCTGCGATAGACAAACTTCTCCCCAGCTTGTAGCCCTGCCTCCTGGGACCACAGATGCTCCCTAGCCCAGCTGCCTCATTCTACAAAGGGGTAGACTGAGGCCTCCAGAGAGGAAGTGACTCATACAGTGGATGGGGACAAAGACAAGATGAGAGCCCAGGTCTCCTGAATCTACCAAACGTGGCTTTCTCTGCCCTGAAGCATCATCCCTGTCCCTCTCCATGTGGATACTAAATTATCAGGGCAAACTAGCTGCCTCCCCTCATTGCTGCATCAGTTATAAAGCTACTCCCATTTCCCAAGGTAAAGCCTCTCTTGCATCACTGGGGAAACATGCCGAGGATGCTGAAATCCATAAACCTCCAATGGGGTCAGGGGAGGGAGGGAGGAAGGGAGGTGCCTCCTTTGGGTTTCTTCCCCCAAGTCAGAGTGCACCAGACTGAGATTTGGGGGTGGGGGATAGTCTCCTCTCCCCCCATCCAGTTTAAAACTTGGGCAGCAGGGATTTGAGTTGAGCTTCCAGCCTTCCCATATCCAGAGAAGCTGCCTACTTCTTCCTGTTTTTGCCAAACTACATCTTGGAATTATGTTTCCTCTAGGAAGAACACTTTCCCTGCGGTATTCTCTTCTGAGTTCCCTCCTGGGTCCCATCACAGCCCATCTTGTATTCTATCTTCCTGTATATATGTCTTGTATCCCCTCCAAATGATGTAAATTCCTACAAGGCAGGACCTGGGCCATTTTTTTTCTCCTTCTAGCACAGTGCTATACACTTGATTAATGTTTATTGAATTGAACATTGAAGTGGGAAGCATTGTGTCTTCATGGACACGACTTAGGCCTCTTCCATGCATATACCAAGATAATATGGTCACTCATGCCCATAGACACATATGATCTCCAGAAACTCATCATTGTGCAAGATGAAATCAACTCTGAAATTCCCACCTCCTCTGCACCCCCACCTCTCACTGGAGAAGGTAAAGGGTAGGCATCAGAGAGCTCCATCCAGATCTTCTCCCTTTTAAGGAGGGGACCTGGGGCATTCACCTCATTGTTTCCTATCTGGCTACTCTCATGAGCTCCAGAAACTCATCATTCTGCAAGAAGAAATCATCTCTTACACTCACCCCACTCCACCTACAGTACTTCCTCATGCCACCCCGCCCCCACCCCCAGCCTTCTCCCTTTTCTTCTTTTTATGTGTTGTCTTCCCCCATTAGACCGGGAGCTCCTGGAGTGCAAGGACTGTCTTATGCCTTTCTTTGTATCCCCAGCCCTTAGCAAAGTTCCTAGCACATAGTAGGTGCTTACTTAATGTTTATTGACTGAAGAACATACCTGAAGCACACACACACAACACACACACACACACACACACCCCATGCTACTCTTCATCAATGCCTTCCTCCCACCTAACATTTCTTTCTGCTGAAGCAGCAATGTACCCTGAGGGAGAGACAGGAAGCAGTACATTGTTGGGTGAGTCAAACCACCACCATTCCCTCTGAGGCCACCTCCCCTTGGACAGAGGTGGAGATTGCTCAGAACCCAGAACCCAAAAGCCTGCAGAATGATAGCGTCCCAGGGCCACTGTCTTTGCTTCCAGCTCAGGCCCTATGGCTATCCTTGGGGGGAGCTATCACTGTGGAGAAGGGGACCATCTTCCTGGCCACCACCAGCACGAACCGCCACTGACTGGCTGGTAAACCCGAGTGCAGGGGGCGAGACCTCTCCTGCTCCCATCCCATTGCATGGGAGATGCAGCCATAGTTAATAGAGACCCATTCTTAGCACCCAGGTCCCTGGCACCATCAGATGGTTCAGCATTAGAAAATAATGAATGACACGAAAGGAGATACTCCCATCTGCTTTGCTTCTGTGCTCTGAGGACCATGGGACCTTTCTAAATATGTGTTGCCTCCTCCACTAGAATGTGAGCTCCTGGAAAACAGGGATCATCTTCTGTTTGGATCCCTAGCACTTAGCAAAGGGTTTTGACACAGTAAGCATTTAATAAATGCTTTCTCATTCATTCTTGACCAGTTGTGTCCTGGGCTAAACAGGAAACAGTGCCTTATGATAGCTAGCATTTATATAAGCACGTTACAAGCATCATCTCATTTTATCCTCACAATCCTGGGAGGTAGGTGTTATTATTCCATTCACATAGGAGGAAATTGAGGCAGAGGTTAAGTGACTTGTCCAGGGTCATACAGCTGAGGTCTGAGGTCAAATCTGAACTTGGGTCTCCCTGACTCCAGGTCCAGTGTATTATTCACTATGCTGCCTAGATACTGCCTTCTAGCCATGGCAAAACCCTAGGTCCCTCCTATCATTTCCTGACCTGGTACTCGTAACTCAGAGCATAAAGTAATCAGGTTGCTGTTCTCATCTTCCCTCACTGGAACCCGATCAGGTATTTGTCTTACATTGATCTCCACCTTCTCATAACCAGAGCTCACTTCTTGCCTGGTATAGCACCATAACCTAACTGGTCCCCTGCCTCTAAGCCTTCCCACCTCCCATCTATCCTGTACATACCTAGCTACCGAACCAATCTTCCTAATATAGAACAGCTCCCTGTCTAAGATCTTTCAATGGTTCCCTATTGCCTATAGGATAAAGCCAAATTCCCTTGACCTCATAGCTGGGTGGCACCATAAATAAGTCTGGACTCAAGAAGACTGGAGTTCCAACTTTGAAGGAATTAGGCTGATCAGCATAATGACTGACCAGATTTCAGAGGGCAGCTATGAAACATACTACCAACCTCCTAATGGAAGGGTGAAGAATGAGGTGTGCCTGTTTTTGGACACGGCCAATGTAGAAATGTGTTTTGCTTGACTACATATGTTTGTAATAGGGGTTTTGTTCTCCTTTCATTTTTTTTTGGGGGAGGTGGGGATTTGGGTAGGAGGGAGAGATGGCAGATGTTTGTTGAGTGAAGAAAAATATAATTTGAAAATGCTCAAGTTCTAATTTGGTCTCAGATACTTACTAGCTATGTGACCCTGAGCAAATCAGATCCTCTTGTCTGCTTCAGTTTCCTCATCTGTGAAATGGGCATAATGCCAGGGTTGCTGTGAGGGTATTTATAAAAGCATTATAGAAATGCTAGCTCTTACTTAACATTTCCTCAATCTGGTCTTCATCTGCCTTTACAGCCTTCTTTCCCACTCCTCCATGACAGGATGGTACAGTCCATCCATGTATCTTTATCATTGCCTAAATGGTCTATGTACATTCTAGCCTCTTTCTCTGCTGACTCCCTCTCCCTACCTGCAATATATTCTGTCCTTCAATCCTACTCACCCTTCAAGGCTCAGATCATATTGTATTTGGGAGAAGAGTCAGAGCAGCATATTGGAATACACACTGGATTTGGACTCATATTCTGTAAATCTGTAAGAGGCTGGGTGACCACTCTGGGGACATTGTCAATGGAATTCATGTTCTGCTACAAGTTCAATTAGGTGATTGTGTTAGAGCTCTTGGGTTCAAATCATGCTTCTGATATGTACTGTGGGGACCTTGGGCAAGTCAATTAATCTCCTTGGGCCTCAGTTTCCTCATCTGTAAAATGAATTTGGACTATCAAGTCTCCACACTTCCTTTCAGCTTGAGATAGATAATCCTGTGAAGTCTGGGATTCCCAGGCTGACACAAAGGGAATCTTGACCATAGCTGTCAAAATGCCTGCATGCAATGCACACTTACTAGTCCCAGAACAATCTGTCTGGACCATGACTGTCAGGGCTCTGTCTACTTCTAGGCGGCTCCAGGTTCCTGACTAGTCCTGGCTCTTTCTTAATGGCCAGCTTATCCATTAATCTTGTTCAAATCAGCCTTTTTGGGTCTGGGGTCCTGGATCTTGTGATCATCTCTGGATAACAGTTCAATGCTCCCAGCTGGAATTCCTGTTGGCTGCTGGCCTCAGGGAGGGAGACAGAGATGTTAAACAAATAAGGTCTGCACTCAGTAGGTGTTGTTTGGTAGTTTCAGTTGTGTATGACTCTCTGTGACCCCTTTTGGGGTTTTATTGGCAAAGATACTGGAGTGGTTTGCCATTTTCTTCTCCAGCTCATTTTACAGATGAGAAAACTGAGGTAAACAGGGTTAAGTGACTTGCCCAAGGTCACACAGCTAGCACCTGAGGCCAAATTTGAACTCAGGTTTTCCTGACACCGGGCCTGGCGCTCTATCCACTGCACCACCTCTGTGTCTGTCCCCATTCAGTAGGTGGTCAAGGAATGTTTATTGCTCATGACCCAACTTGTGGTCCTGGTTTCTGGGATAAAATGGATCCCCACATCTGCAGCCCAACTCCCTCCCCCCATTTTCTTGGCCATAAAAGCCCCACATTCCTAATCTCTAGGAGTCTGCCCTGTCAGATCTTCACTGATCCCTCTTCTGCTTGATCCATTCCTCCCATCCTGTCTTTCTGGCCCTAGGATGGGATGTGAGAGGTTCTGTCCCTGTGAATCAGGATGTGGGAGGAAAACAAAGAGAAAACACTGTTTTTAATCAACCCATCTGCACAGAAACCAGGGAGCACCTTTGGGGGGAAGGCGGGCGGTTGGGGGAGTAGTGTCCTGCTGGCCCAAATTAGAAAAGAAAGCAATTCACTTTACAAAGACTGTCTTAAAAAATCAAAAGGCTTCAAAGCACCAGTGGCTAAACCTGTAGAGTAAAAACGAGGAAGTGGGGTGGAAAGGGGGTGAGGAGAAAATCAGCTTGGGGATGGTGGGGAGATGCAGAGGAAGGCTCTGGCCCAAGAGGGAGAATAGAACAGAAAGCTAGGGATGTGTGGGGGAGCCAGCCTGGGCAAGGGAAGGCGGTTCAGAGGGTGTGTCTGGAAGCATCTGGCCCAGGGGCTTGAAGTGATAGGAGGGAGGTAAGAGGGAATGCTAGCCAGGCCTAGGAGGGAGCTGACCCGAAAGGAGAGGCTTCCTCCCTCTTTGTTCCCCAGGCTGGCCAGCGGGCTAGAGGCAGGGGCTGTGATTGCCAAGGGCTCCAGTCCTAGGAAGGAGGCTTCAGAGGGGCAAAGAAAGGGAGCTGGAGTCCAGGCAGAAAACGGGAAGGGCTATTGCTAAGTCCTGACACAGACAATCAATGGACTGATCCAACTGTTGGGACTCGGTGCTCCTAGAGGGGTTAGTGGCTACCAAAGGTCATCTGAGAGGCCAGAAGATATCATCACCAAAGGCCAAGAGGAGACTCAGTTCTTCTTCCCTTTGGGACACCTGTGTCCTACAGGGCCACCCTCTGCCCAAGTGTCTACACCTCCTCTCCCAAGAGCTAATCTGCTGAGTCCTTCCATTTTGCCCGATAGACTAGCACCAGGAAACGAGAATGGCACCCTCTTTACAGATGAGAAGAGGGAACACTAAGGGCTGAGCTGGGTGTCCAAAGCGCCCCATCCAGAACTTAGTCCTGGTACGACTGCTCCTACCAAGCAAGGCTAATTCACCTGGGTAACTGTGTCTTGCCCTGAAGAAGGAAAGGAGGCCACAAGATGTCTCCCACCAGTATGTTCCACAGTAAAGAGAAGCAATAGGTATTCTACCCTTCCAAATATCCTGGTCACCCCCGCAGCACCCTTTCCCCCTCCTTTACATGTCACAGATGTGGAAAAGTATGTCAGATTTGGGTGGCCTCCAAACTCCCCAATGCCTTGGGTTCCTGAGTTCCAAGGGGGTTTGATAGGCCCTACAGAAAGGAGGAGTCACCCAGGAAGGGTGTGTGTGTGTGTGTGTGTGTGTGATGTTAATCAGCCTTGACATTTCTTCCAGGGCTCCAGCAGCAGCTGGTTCTATATTCTGAGAGATCTTTTCCTACCATCCTAGAGGCCATGGTAACTTGAAGGGGTCTATCAAAGACAGGAAGATGCAAGATGGCGTGTGTGTGTGTGTGTGTGTGTGTGTGTGTGTGTGTGTATGTGTGTGTGTGTGTGTTGGGGGGGCTGTCTAGGTCACAGCCTGTGGGGGGGCTGGGGAAGAGGACAAAAGAAAGGTATGATGAGAAACGAGGAAGAAGGAGGTGTTTGGGCCAGGCAGGAGAAGAATCACTGTGGCTGGCTCAGGTCAAGAAGACCCAAGAAAGGAAAGAACTGGTTTCAGATTTTTCTTTCCTTTCTGGAAGAGGTGGGTAAGAATTCCCTATATGAAGGTAAACTTCTCTCCCTCCAATCACCAGCCTCTGGCAACTTTTCCCCAACACCAAGAATTGCTCTATTGCTTTGACAGAGACATTGGTAGATAGACCTGGTAAATAGACCAGGCAGTGCGGCAGGAATATGAGTGTGGGGGTGCGGTAGGGTGCGGGGAGGCTAATAGGGGAAGACGGAGGCTCTGTACCTGAGTGGTGGTGAGGAGAGATATAAAGCTAAGAGATCCGGGGCTGTGTGAGGGAGGGAGGATGGAAGCAGTGTACGCGGGTTACGAGGCTGATGTCTGCTCTGGACGGGTGGGGTATACCAGGTTAATGGGGAGGAGAGGGAGCTGAAGTGTGGATGGTATGTGTAGGCGGGGAAGAAAGGGGATGGTAGTGCTGGGGCTGGAGCCTGGGCTGAACAGGAGTCTTCACATGTTATTGTTTGACTTTGGGGTCCCTTTGACAATCTGCCCTCCTGGAAGTGGGTCCCCCACAACAGAAAGGAGAGGGGCTCCACTGCGGAGGGGAGGGGCTCCCCAGTGGAAGGGGGTTGCAATTGCCACGTACAGGAAGGAGGACGGGTAGGATCAGAGAGGGGAGGTACAGGCTCAGTACCAGGGCTAAGTTTAAAAAAACAAACATACAAATTCCACGAGTCCCTTCCCCTCCCTCCCCCCAAGTTCCCAGGGCTAAGCCAGGGGCCCGGCCAGCTGCTCAGGGTCCAGTCCCCTCCTCCGCCGGCAGGTCCGAATCGGGGCTGTGTCCTCGCCGGCCGGCAGGGGGCGCTCTTGTCCGTGGCTCCGTGGGTGGCCGCCCCGCGGCGTGGGCGCCTGGCCCAAAGCAGAGCTTGGCGGGGCTGGATGCGCAGCGGGCGGCCCGGGCGAGAAGAGGAAGGCGGCTCCCCGGCGGCAGCGCAGTCAAGTCCAGAGGGCGGGGTCCGGTGTCCAGCGCCGGGGAGGGCCTTGCTGGGGGCTACCCCGACCTGGGGGGAAGCCAAGAGCGATCAGTGCAGAGGAAGCAGGCAGGGGACCGCGCCAGGCCACTGCTCTGGCCGTCCTGCGTCCTCCCTGGCCCCTGGCCCGCCCCACCTTCCATGCCCAGCCCGGCCTCTCCCCGACTGCTCCTGGCACTGAGAGCCGTTAGGGGCAGACCTTGCAAGCCTTCCCGTGCACAGCTTCTCAGCCTTTGGTGGTGGTGGACCCTGGGCTTTGGCAGTCTGGGCAAACCTCAGAACCAGATTTTTAAAAGCTTAAAGTAAAACAAATAGAATAATAAAGGAAACCAATAATATTGAAAGTTTAAAAAAAAACCAACTAGGTGATAACACTTTAAGGTTTGCAAAGCACTTTGCAAATGTTATCTCATTTTTTTCTCACAAAAATCAGGGAAGTTAAGGGTGTGTTATTATTTTCCCCATTTCACAGATGAGGAACTGAGGCAGACAGGTCCAGTGACTTGCCCAAAATCACACAGGTACTAAGTAGCAGAGAAAGGCTCAAACTCAGGTCCTCTGGTCCCAAATCCGACATTCCCTCCATGGAGCAGGCTGCCAGCCCAGCCCTGTGCCCATCATGTCTCCCACTGTGCCCTGCCCCTGCCCTCTTGCCTTTACCACCCTGGGTACTTACGTGTACAGAGGCTGCAGCTGTAAATGTGATGTCTTCTGAGGGGCCTGGTAACCGTAGGAATCAAAGCCTCCAATGAAGTCAACTGTGGAGAGAAGTGCCCAGGGAGGCTCAGGAGAGACAATGCTATGGCCAGGAGGGGACAGGGTTGGCCTGAGAGGGGCAAAAAGCTACGGTGATGCTGCTGGGGTGGGGTGGGGGGCAGGAGAATAGGCCAAGGGGAAATTGGGTGGAGCCCACATATGACAGGCAGGAAGTGCCCTAGGGGCCTTAGCCCAGGGAAGTGGGGAATGGAAGGGATTGTTTCCAACTGGGGCCTGGGGCAGGAACTGGGTTGGGTTCCTCAGCCCCAGAAGACTCATCTTCTCTGGGGCACAAGGGTCTGCCTGTGCCATAGGGCTGTAGGCCACAGCTGGGCACAGACCCAGGGATATGGAGGCAGGATTCCCTGCTTCAGCCCCAGGGATGCTATTGCCTTCCACTGCTTCCTTTGCCCAGGCCTATAGGAGCCCTAGGGGGTATCAGCAGGCCACCTGGGCACCCCCATGTCCAGGAATCTAGGGCTGGCACTCACAGCTGTCCTCTTCCTCCAGGAACACTTTGCTGACGTAGCAGGCATACACAAAGCCAAACAGCTAGGGGAAGAGGGGAGATGGACAGTCAGTGGAGCAAGGGGTGGGACACCCTCTCCCCCCAAGTCCAGTCTTCCCTTGGGCAGAGTGGTAAAGTCATTTTTTTTAAAAAAGGGATTCCTCTCCTCTTCCTCCACCCCCTTAACTTGGTAGAGGCCAGGACTCCTGAGCTGCTAGGGCTGACAGTCTCATCACCCCATGGCAACTTCCTGATTGTCAGGACTCAGCTGAACGAGAGCTTAGACACAAAGTCCATTACTGTGAGCCTGTACTCAGAGTCTCTATGGCTGGGGGCATTAGCTGCCAGAATTAATGTTCTGCTGGCACAGCCTTGGAGAACCCAGGATTTCTTCCGGGCCTGGATGAGACATCCGTTGCAGGCAGCTCTGTCTGCAAGCTCCTTAGTGTGGGCATTCTCTCCAAGGGTGCTGAATGAAGCCCACCCTGCACCTCTCTCCTTCAGGACTCCTCCATGTTCTCCCAGAGATCTTGCACAGAGGTCAATCATAATATTGATAGGAGGAATTTATATGCTGCTTTAGGTTTGCTCTGACTCAAAGTTATAGAAGAGTTGGGATTCAGCATGGCAGGTGTGATCCTACCAGCAAAATCACAGTTTATGCCCCCAAATCAGCAAGGGTTGGCAAAGTACCTTATATACATACATTCTCACTTAAGCTTCACTACAGGTGGCACAGTGGGTAGAGTAGTGGGCCTGGAGTCAGGAAAATGTGAGTTCAAATCCAGCCTTAGACACTTATTGGCTGTGTGGTCCTGGGCAAGTCATTTAACTTCTGTCTGCCTCAGTGTCCTCAACTGTAAAATGGGGACAATAACAGCACCTACCTCGAAGGATTGTTGTAAGGATTGAATGGGATGTCCCAGTGAAGACTTCTCAGTGTAATTAAGGTTTGGGATAAGACTGGTAATGAGTAATAGGGTTAAGTATAGATTTCTGTAAGTTTTTTTAGTGCCATATGTCAGTAGTTAAAATTTGTCTAGTTGTTAAGCCTTAGCCTACTTTTTAATCTTATTCAGATGCACCATTGCCCCTAAAAAGAATCTGGCTCCAGAACACCCTTAAAAGGTTCCTTATCTACTCCCCTTATCTCCCTTTGAAAGGACCTCACTCAGATGCCTTCCTGTTCCCTCCATTATCTAACCCCATTGTCTATTCAATCTCTCAGACCTTCCAAAACAGTTGTGAACCATCTTTCTGCCATGGTGGCCTGGCTAACTGACAGCTAGTGGGAGGGGGAATTTATTCATTAGGGCTATTTAACCCAGCTTTCTGTTTCTGTGTCTTGGTCTCCCCTCATCAGAGCATACTGGTAGAGGGACACCCAGATCTTCAGATTTGGAATGACAATAATAAATTAACTTTCTGTTTCTCCTTGGACACCTCTGTGTTTTATTTATTTATTTTTTTTAATTTGAGTGGCATCCCACACAGGATCAAACGAGATAAGATTTGTAAAGCGTTTAGCACAGTGCTGGGCACGTAGTAGGTATATATGCTTTTTCCCTGCCCTATTATTGTTTGGTCATGTCTGACTCTTTGTGACCCCATTTTCGGTCACTGGAGTGGTTTGCCATTTCCTTCTCCAGCTCATTTTACAGATGAGGAAACTGAGGCAAACAGGTTTAAGCGACTTGTTCAGAGTCACACAGCTAGTAAGTGTCTGAGGCTAGATCCAAGTCTTCCTAATTCCAAACCCAGTGTGCTATCCATTGCACCACCTAGCTGCCCCTATTCCCTTCCCTAAAACCTTGGGAAGTAGGTACTAAATATGTGAAGAAGCATGGGAGAGTGGATAGAGTCCTAGCTTGAGAGTCAGGAAGACTCAGGTTCTCATATCCATCCTTCCTTCCCTCCTTCCTTCCCTCCTTCCTTCCTTCCTTCCTTCCTTCCTTCCTTCCTTCCTTCCTTCCTTCCTTCCTTCCTCCCTCCCTTCCTTCCTTCCTCCCTCCCTCCCTCCCTTCTCTCTCTCTCTATCTCTCTCTCTCTCTCTCTCTCTCTCTCTCTCTCTCTCTCTCTCTCTCTCTCTCTCTCTCTCTCTCTCTCCCCTGACTCCAGGGCCAGGGCTCTATCCACTGCGCCACCTAGCTGCCCCTTCTCATACCATTTCTTATACACCTGGCTGTGGGACCCTGATCAAGTCACTGAATCTCTCTGGCTCTGCTCCTTTGTAAAAGGAAAGAGTTGGTCTATGTGACTTTTAGGTCCCTTCCAGCTCAAAATGATCCCATGTACTTTGGTGGTTCTAGCTTTTCCACACTTGGGATTTCACCAGTGCGGGCCATATTAGGTGGGGCATCTCCCTGCAGTGATGCAGATGTCGAGTGAGCAAGTGGCTTAACTCCCTGGAGTCTGATTTTCCTCATCTGTAAAATAAGGAAGGAGGGCTGAATGACATCCAAAGTTCCTTCCTGAGCTCTAGGTCAATACTCTAGTGATTCAGCAGCAGCTTTTCTATAAATTATAGTTTTGAGTGGGGTGGGGGTGGGGGGAGGGCTGAGAAGGTAAGTGATCTGTCCCTGGTCAGATTTATCCTCTGTAACTGTATCCTACCTCTGTAGGATGTGAAGCCAGGTCTTCCCGATTCCAAAGTGGGCCCTGTATCTGCTATGCCAACTGCCCATCTGGCTTCATGTATTATTATACCCATCTTATAGATGAGGTCATTAAGCCAAGGCTCACAGAAGTCGGTTATAGTCACACACTATTAAACATTGGAAGTGGGATTTGAACTGATATCTTCTTGACTCCAAGTCAACCTAATATGCTAAAGAGCCCTCCCTGTAGGTGTCTGAACATTTTGTGGGTACCAGCAAGGCACTGAGGCTGCCAAACAGCTCTTGCTCTGTGGCTGGCCCGTCTCCTTTGCTGATCATATACTACTATGACTTCTTCTTTGTCTTCTTCTTCTTCCTTCTTCTCTTCTTCTTCTTCTTCTTCTTCTTCTTCTTCTTCTTCTTCTTCTTCTTCTTCTTCTCCTTTTTGTGAGGCATTTGGGGTTAAGTGCCTTGCCCAGAGTCACACAGCCAGTGTGTGTTATGTGTCTGAGGCTGAATTTGAAATCAGGTCTTCCTGACTCCAGGGCCAGTACTCTATCCACTGCAGCACCTAGCTGCCCTGATCATATACTTCTGGAAAAAGGTGCTTTCCCTGTCATTCTCTCTCACTGGATCCTCACTAACCCCCATGACTGAGGTAGGGAAGGAATTATTGTTCCCATTTGATTGATGAGGACACTGAGGACCAGAAACAATGAAGCATCTTCTTGTCCAAGGTCACAGAGAAAGTCAGGTTCAGCACAGAGACTAAAGGTCTCTTGAGACCAAAATAAATGTGATTTTCATTGAACTTATTTATTGGCCCACTCTGAACAATACAATGATCCAAGACAATTCTGAAGGACTCATGATGAAATATGCTATCCGCCTCCACAGAGAGAACTGATCAACTGAGTGCAGATTGAAACATACTTTTTTCACTTAATTTTCTTGACTTTTTTTTGCAACATGGATAATATGGAAATATGTTTTGCATGATTTCCCATGTAGAATTGATATCATGTTGCCTGCCTTCAATGGGTGGGGGAGAGGATGAAGGGAAAGAGAGAATTTGGAACTGAAATTTTTTAAAAAAAATAATTAATTTAAAAAATTATTGGGATATAGAAATCTATCCTGCCCTACAAGAAAATTGAAGGAGAAGGGGATAAGAGAAGGAGGGGGAGAGATAGAAGGGAGGGCAGACTACGGGAAGGGGTATTCAGAATGCATGTCATCTTGGGGTTGGGGTAGGGACGAGATGGGGAGAAAATTTGGAACTCAAAATCTTGTGGAAGTGTATGTTGAAAACTACAAGTAAATAAACAAATAATTTCTTAGCTCTACGCAGATGATTCACAGATTTATTTTTCTAGTCCTACCTTCTCCCCCTGGGCTTCAGTTCAGTGTCACCAACTGCCTCAATATCATGTAATTTCTGCTCTGGAGAGGCCAGTCTGGGCCTTCACTGGCCCAGTTCCAGTTCTCCTCTGGACTTCCCAGCCATTTCCATGCCTTGTTGCCTTCCATATACTTTCCTTCCCACCCCTTTCTAATTCTCCTCTTTGTAGCTTCCCCATTAGAACGTAAGTTCTGTGAGGGCAGGGACTATTTTCCTTGCTTGTACTTTTATCCTCAGTATTTAGCATGGTGCCTGGAACACAGTAAGTGCTTAATAAATGCTTTATTTACCTATCTATCATCTATCTATACCTCTTCTTGCTCAGTTTCCTCAACTCTCATTTTAGAGAATAATAATAGCATCAATTTGGAAGGGTTGGTGTGAGGATAAAATGAGATATTTGTAAAAAGTGCCTGGCATATTGTAAGTACTATATAAGTGCTTATTTCCTTCCTTCATCCATTTATCCATCTATCTATCTTTCTTCTATCCAACCATTATGTATTTATCTGTCTACTAATCTATCTACCTGTCAGCATCTATCCATCATTTATCAACTAATCTATCTTCCATCTATCCATCTGTCATCTATTTATCCATCTTCTATTTATCTATCTGTCTTCCATCTATCCACCCATCATCTATTACTAATCTATTTTCCATCTATCTATCCCTCTATCATCTCAAACTCGATATCCCAGAAATGTCTCAAACTCAACACGTCCAGAACTTGTTTCCCTCAAAGCCCACCCCTTCCACATTTCCCTACTTCCATCAAAGGCACTGCCATTATTTTAGGCTTCCATTAAAGGGTATAACCTTGGCATGATCTCGAACTCCTCACTCTCCCTCACCCCACAAATTCATTCAGTTGCTGAATCTCGTTCTTTCTAGCTCTGAAGCCTGCAACAAAGATTTTAGGGGGTTAGGCTTCCGCAGCAGGATAAGAAATTCCAAGATCTCATGGGTAGTCCCTCAACCAATCAGAAAGTACTCCAAACTTTTCTATAAACAACCAGTTCCTTAAGAAAGAGCCCTAGAGGCTAAACTAGTTGCAACCCATTGGGTTTAAGGATGGGGCCTTTCTCCACTGTGCTTGCTTAATAAGCTTATTGAATATGAACTACACACCGCAAGGGTGGAGACAGCTGCCATCTTTGAACATGGGACCCATGAAGTGGGCAGAGTGAACAAAACATGGATAAACATGCAGTGGGCTGTCCAGGAAGGGTGTGACTCAGATGAACTAGACCAATCATAGCCCTGATGGGTGGAGTATGGATCTTGCTTATGGTTTAAAAGTTGATTCTACCACTGAACCAGTGCCCATGTGTTACTAAAGTGCATTGTGCCCTTCTCGAGAAGTGTCATACTTTCCTTCCCTCACTCGCTGTAGTAGGTTTTTGTTTCAGATTTTTCTAACAAGCCCTTCTCACATCTGACTTCTTTCTACTTGCACAGATGGCCCCCTATTTTCCAGCCCTCATCACTTTCTTTAGAAGTTATTGCAATAGCCTCTTCCTCGGTCTTCCTGCCTACCATCTCTCCATCTCAGCTTCCCGAGTGGTTTTCTGTAAGTGCAGATCTGACCATATTACTCTCTGACTCAACAGACGCCAGAGGTTTCTTGTTGCCTTTAGGAAAACAAACAAACTCTTCTGGCTTTTAAAATCCTTCCTAACTTGACTCCAGCATGTCTTTCCAGACTCATTCTACAATACTTGTTGTCTTGTATGCTACGAGCTAGCCCAAACCAGATTTCTCCCTATTCCTCACATACAGCTCTCCCCTCTCTGTCTCCTCGTCCAGATACTGAATACTTAAACTCGGCCTCAAAGAATCTCTCGCTTTCCTCAAGGCATAGCCCTGCCTTCTTTCTGATGCCTTTCCTGATTCCCACCCACCTCCAACTGCTGGTTCTTTCACTCTCTAACTTTACTTCATATTAATTTTGTGCTTATTTTGCATGCATTTATATACGTGCATCTTGTTTCCCCTGACAGAACCTTAGTAAGGTCCTTGAGAGCAGGAATCGTTTCATTTATGTCTTTGTGTCAGCATCATCTTGCACACTTCATCGCACGTGATCATGCTTTATAATCCTTGATGATTGGCTGATTGTACCAGGCTGCCTACCTGGAGGGAAGAGCCCTAAGGGTTCTCTTAGCTGGCTGCCCCCTGTTCTGGGATCTGGGAATGGCTCTAGTCTTGCCCCAGTAGGTTGAGTCAGGAGGCGGAATATTCTAGCTTTTAGATCACAGCATTCCACACCTAGGGAGAGGAGAGGAGCTCAGGGGAAGGCTTGTGGGGGCTGTAGGGTAACTCACTGCCAGGAAGATCTGAAGGGCGCTGCTGAGCACCTCAATGTAGGGGTAGTCAAGCAGGCAGCCAGTGACGGTGATGACATGGTGGTCCTCCAGGGCCAGGCGGGAGTTCAGCACGGGTGTCACCAGGCAACCAGGG
Source organism: Phascolarctos cinereus (assembly GCF_003287225.1). Classification (NCBI taxonomy): domain Eukaryota; kingdom Metazoa; phylum Chordata; class Mammalia; order Diprotodontia; family Phascolarctidae; genus Phascolarctos; species Phascolarctos cinereus. The sequence goes on along the minus strand of NW_027556098.1, from coordinate 368,261,778 downwards.
CCATTCTCCATCCACCAGGAGCGATGCAAGGATGTATTGAATGTCATGATGAAGTCTCGGTCCTAAGGAGATCGGTATCCAGGAAGTCTAAGCTTCCCCCGCCCCTCCACTGCCCTCATTTAGGTCAAGATGGCCCCAGAGGAGAAGAAGAGGCCGAAAACTATCCTTGGCCAAGGGAAAAGGAAATCAGTTTGGCTTCCTTACCTTGAGCACCTAGGAACAGTGGCCTAGGGGTTAGGGGGGACCTAAACTTCTCATTCCCGTAGAGACCCCACATCAGGAAAAGGAATCAGTACTGTGCTCTGTCTCTCCACTCCTGACCCTCAGCTCGGTGCTCTGTGGCCTCCCACCCCCTACCAAAAAACCCCCCCAAAACTCTAAAAAAAATCCTCCTCCAAGTGAAAGTAGAAGAATGGAAGTGCTGAGAAAATGCCATTGTGGCTACTGCAGGCCTGGGGCTTGTTTTGAGACCTAAGACACTGAGAGAGGTAGGGACCTTTGTCCCCTTCCACCTTTGTCCCTGCCCCCATATCCAGTCCTGGTATCTCTGTCCTCTGTCCATCTATGCTTGGGTACTGAAGGTCCATCCCCCACCACCATGTATCCTTGAGCCCTCCCTCCACAGCACAGCCCCTTCCCTGCTTCCCTCCCTCCCTCCATTCCCCCACATCCATGGGCAAATTTGCATTACACAAACATTGCTTAACATAGAGGTCTACAGAATGGTCCACTTACGTGAAGCAAGAACTGTCTGTATCGTACCTAGAGGTTACATACATTTTTACATTATCTTGGACTATCCTTGTAATTTTCGGTAGACAAAAGGCCCTTCCTTGGTCAACTCTCCCCCTTTTGTGTGTTACTCCTCTGTTAGGGTGCAAGTTCCTTGAGGGCAGAGATTGGTTTTATTTTCCTTATTTGTATCCCAAGCATTTAGCACAGTGCCGGGCAATTTAAGCACTTCATTCATTCATCATTCATTCCTCTCTCCTTCCCCCATTAGAATCCCTGGTTTCCTCTAAAACTTGGCTCAAATGCCATCTTCTGTAAGAGGCTTTCCCAGTCTCTCTCTCCTCTCTTCTCTTCTCTCTCTCTCTCTCTCTCTCTGTCTCCCTTCTCTCCAACCTCCCTGCTCTCCTCACTCTCCATGGTAGTTTTTTATCTGCTCCATATCCATTGCATGTACCTGTCTATTTAGATTCTGTGTCCCTGGTTAAAGTGCAAGCATCTCGGACTGTTTTGGCCTTTCTTTGTGCTCCCCACCCCCAGGCTTGGTTTAGCGTAGTGCCTGGCTTTTATTAAGTACTTAGTAAATTTTTATTGATTGGGCTGTGGACAACTGTCTTCCCTGATGTTTCTCTTAAATTATGTTTGATTTCCCACCTGTATGTCCTTGCAGTGGGCTGTCCCTGCCTCCCTTTCGCCTTTTGGAAACCCCACCCACTTGGATGCTAAACTCAAGCTGCTTCTTCTTGATTTCTCAGTTTGTTATTGTACCCAGATTTCCCCGGCCAATTACTGTGTATTTATTCTGTGTCTACCTTGTACCCATGCATCTCTATGTGCATGTTTTATTACCTTTGTAGAATGGAAGCTTCCTGACAGCAGGGACTGTTTCCTTTTTATCTGTGTATCTCCAGAACCTAGTTCTGGCACTATGTACCTGGCACATAGTAAGTACTTAATAAAGGTTTTTCGCTCATTCACTCACTCACCCCCTCACCCCTTCACATTCATTCACTGTTGACTGATCGCTCTCATTTACAGCAACTGTGTAGGATAGGTAGTAGAAGTATTATTATTTCCATGAGGAAACTGAGCCTCAGAGAGAGTGAGTAAGTGACTTGTCCAAGGTGACCTAGTAAATGTTTACTATGTTCCAAGGGTCAAGCTGGCATGTGTTTGCTCCATGTGGGATGGGTGCACATGTATCCTCGCAGGACACACTTGGAACAAGGGGAGGTAGAGGCAGGCAGAGGCTCTTCCTGGATTCCCTAGGTGGTGGAGGTAGGAATTGAAAGAAAGAGAAGGCAAAGATTGGAAGAGAAGGTGTGTATGTGTATCTGTCTATTCATCCTTCCTGGTGGGAAAGAGTCCAGGGCTTTGGACTGTTCCTGTAATCTTACATATGGCCAGCAGGGGGAAGTGCTGGGCCACACAGGTATCATTTCCTTGCATTCCTCAGGATAATAGGGGTGATCCGTGGTGCTGTTACTCAGTCATACAGGCACAGTGGGGAGTGGAAGGGAGACTGCCCGGAGGGACAACAGAGAAGACCTCCCTCACCTTGTAAGCCAGCCATTAATGCTTGATTCTGTATCTCCATTCCTTCATGGTGACTGACCCCAGCTCACAGACCCTGACTGGTGCTAGGTTATCATCTCTTGGGGCAGAGTGCCACAGTAGGGCATGTAGGCTCCTTAGCTCCAAGACAAGATTGAGGGGTGGAGAGCTCTTAGACCCATGGGGATAACAACACCTACCCATCGGGGTTGTTGTGAGGATCAAATTATCTCTTTGTAAAGTGTTCAGTACAGAATTGTGCACATAGTAGGTGCTATATAAATGCATATTCCCTTCCCTTCCCTCTCTCCCACCTGGAACACTGATATAATTTGGGTCAGAAGCTGCCTGGGATAGGGATGGGCAAGAGAAGACCAGGCTGGGGTGCTTACCTGAGACAAATGCCCAACTTCCAGGTAGAAGCAGATGATGAATGCATTCCAGCCGACCCAGAGAACAAGCCAGCCTGCATACTGGGGAGAGAACAGAGGGGCAGGCAGTTGGGCCAATGTGCTTAGTAGTGGGCTCTATGTGAGGAGCAGAGCCAGAGAAGCTTAGAGCTGGGAGGGTGCTCAGAGATCATGACGGGGAAACAGGGGGCACAGAAGATGTTAGGAATCCATTGGTGCCTATCTGTCAGGGGGAAGGGCAATCTGCGATGAGCTGGCTCGACTAGAAACCCCAACCCAGGTTCCATATGTTTCTTCTGCATGATCCAGCGTCTTCCCCAAGTTCCCATTGCCCTGTTCTCAATCCCTGACTCAATCAGCCTATAAACACCCCTAGTCTGACCCCACCCTCCTCCCTGCAACCAAAGCCAGCCTCTAATAACATAAATAACACCCAGGTGAAGGGACAGTGTTTGGAGGGGTAAGTTCTGGAGCACTGAGGTCTGGACTGGAGAATTCCTGGGAAAAGACTGCAGAACCTGAGATCCTACAGACCCCAGATGTAGCCCCCTTTGGAAAATGGCATTCTGCCAGAAAGGCCCAGTCCTTGGCTACCTGTAGAGAAGAGAACAATGTGGGGGTAAGGGAAGTGGAGGTGAGGGGAATGACAAGGTGGGTTATTCTATTCTGGGGTTGATTCATTTATTCAACAAGCACTAATTATGTACTTACTGTGTGCCAGGCACTGTATTACAAAAACAGAAAAAAAAAAGATTCAGGCTCTTCCCTCAGGGGACTTAATGTTTTATTGAAGAAGAAGCTTATATTGTATTGGGTCTAGGGGCACACCACTGGACCAGAGTGCTATGGAAGAACACCATTTTATGCATTTGACTTTGCAAGGCTAGTGCCCCTGAAACTTATTTCCCTTCAGGCACTAACCAGGGGTGGGGAACCTGCTAACCCTTCCATTCCAGGGCTGTTACAGTCCAGTTTAGCTAAGCTTTCCCATGCATGCATGTGAATGAATGTGCGTATATACGCATGTATGTAAATGTATGCACATGTGTGTATGTATGTGTACATATGTATACGTGTGTGTGTATGTGTGTGTGTGTGTGTGTGTGTGTGTGTGTGTGTAGTGTCTGGCAGGGGTTGATGGGAACAAAAGACTGAAGCTCATTTGCCCCAGCCCCTTGTCCTGTTATACTGGGAGAGACCCTTCCCTTTCCTGGGTCTTGGTCCAAGGGGCTCCTCCTCCCTTATCCCATCTTCCCCAAGTCCTGAAGGCTGCTGACAGCCAGCAGCTATAGACCATGGCAGAAGGCCCGTTGGGAGGGAGAGAAGAGCTCACTTCTTGGTGACCATTGTCACCTACGGGAGGGCTTTGGGGACTGTAGGTGGGGTGATCAGTCCGATTCAAACCAACAAGTATCCATTAAGCACATGCCCTGTATAAGGCACTGTGCTAGTTGTGGAGGATATAAAGACACTCCATCTGCCCTCAGGGAGCTTACTTTCTACTAGGGGGTGCTGGAGGAGAGGATATAGTCCATAAAAGGACATGGGTCTTCCGTAACTAGATTGAGGATTTGGAGAAACCCAGGGTCAGGTATTTCATATATAAAAATAGGATCATAGAAATAGAGATTTAGAACTGAAAAGGACCTTAGAGGTCATCAACAGCAACCTCTTCATTTTACAGAGAGGTTATGTGACTTGTCCAGGGTCACACAGCAACTAAGTGCTTAGGGTGAGATTCAAAGTTGGATATTCCTGACTCCTACCATGATGAGATATCTGGATCGGTACTGCACGGTCCCAAAGATGCCCAGGATGACCGCCATGATGTGGAGGAAGTTGGCCAGGATGGGAGCCCACTGGTAGCCCAGGAAGTCAAAGACCTGTCGTTCCAGGGCTGCTACCTGAGGGCAGGAAAAGAGAGAGAAAAGGCTGAGGATCCAGGAGAAAATAAATGCAAGTTACTCGGTGTGGCATTGAGGGCTCTCCAGAATCTGACACCTTCTGAGCTACCCCGTTGTACTTCATGAGCTCTCTGGGCCACTAAACGGTGGCTCTTGGCTATTTCTGGCACGCTACATTTTATCTGTTCTTTGTCCTCACCTCCAGGACCGCCTCACCTCCAGGACCGCCGATCCCTACACCTTTTATAACACCCTCCTCTCTGGGTTTTCCTGCTGCTCCCCTCCCTCAGTTCCCCTCTTAGCTATCTGCTCTTAGTTTCCTTTGCTGATTTTTCATCCTTCTCGTGTCCTCTAACTGTTCATGTCCCATAAGGGTTTCTCCTGAGCTTGCTTGTATCGCTATACTATCTCCCTTGGTGATCTAAATAGCTCCTGTGGATTTACTTATCATCTCTATGCAGATGATTTCCAGACCTACACATCCAAGCTGGAGTCTCTCTTAGGTGCTCCAATCCCACATCTCCACCTGCCTAGTGGATATTCCAAAGTGGGTGTCCCAAACAGAATTCATTATCTCCCCCTTCACACCCCATTCCACTCAAACACTCCCATTTTCCAAACTTTCCTAGTACTGTAAAGGGTAACCACCATCCTCCCAGCCTTCTAGACCGACAACCTGTGTCTCCATCGATTCCTCACTCTCAGCCCACATATCCAATCAATGACCAAATCTCCTTGTTTCTTCCTTTGAAATTTCTCATATGTAGGCTCTTCTCTCCCCTCTCACATTCCACACCTTCAGTTAGCCCCTCATCACCTCTTGCCTGGACTCCTACAATAAGCTTTCTAATTGGCATCTGTGCCTTAAGTCTGTCCCCACTCTAATCTATCCTTCACACAGCAGCCAAAGTGATTTTACTCAAGTGTAGGTAGGTGCACACACCCACCCACACCTACCCACACCCATACAATCCCTCCCCTGTACCCCCCACTCAGTAAACTGCAGTGGTTCCCTATTATCTCCAGGATCAAATAGGAAGGCCTCAATTTGGCATTTAAGGCTTTTCATGACTTGGCCCCTTTCTGCCTTTCCCAGTCTTCTCACACTTTACTCCCCCTCCACACACTCTATGGTCTGGCGATTGCAGGGTTTTCCTACTCGATTGTCCTTACACAGGACACGACATCTTGCATCTCCAAGCTTTCCCTGTATCTGGAATGTTCCCTCTCCTCATTTTTGCCTCTTGACATTCCTGGCTTCTTTTAAGCCTCAGCTCGACTACCACCTTCCACAAGAAGCCCTTAACCATTAGAAGCCTTAGAAGAACCTTCCTGTCTCAGGTGACTTCCACCTTCTCTGAATGTCTCTTTTCTGTATCTATCTATTTACATGTTGTCTCCCCAGCTAGAATGTAAGCTCCTTGAGGGCAGGGACTATTTTTCTGTTTTGCCTTTCTTTGTACCCTTAGTACTTAACACAGGGCCTGACATATATAATGTTCTATTGGACTCTTACGTCCCCAATTGGGGTATTCTTGGCAAAGATACTGGAGCGGTTTGCCTTTTCCTTCTCCAGCTCATTTTACAGATGAGGAAACTGAGGCAAACAGGGTTAAATGACTTGCCACCCAGCTAGCATCTGAGGCCAGACTTGAACTCAAGAAGATGAGCCATTCTGACTCCAGGCTCAGAGCTCTATGCACTAGAGCACCACCTAGCTGCCCAGTACAAATAATGAGTGCTTAACAAATGCTTACTGATCGATTTCTCTCTCACTTCCATGCCACATCGTTCCATCTAGAATTCACTCATGCCTCTCAGAGACTCAGGATAAACTACACTCATGAACCATCCACCTATTGTTGGCCTTGGCACCAAGGTGGAAAAGTCACTCTGAGGTTGAGGAAGCCACAGAGAAGCCACAGATAAGCCAAGCTCCTGGGAGGCGGGGACAGAGCCTTCTCCTGCCATTAGACCAATCCCCTGCCTTTATTTAAAGGCAGAAAGTGAAAGCCATGGACTGAAGATATTCCGTAATTTGGCTAAACCATATCCCTGCTTATCACATCCCACAGAACGTCAGAGCTGGAAGGCGAGGGTAATAAGGCAACAAACATTTATTAAGAGGACCTTAGAACACAGAGTACCAGAGCTGGTGAGGGGAACTTAGAAGTGATCTAGTCCAGGGTCACATAGCTACTAAGTGCTTGGGGTGCCTAATTTCATAGGGCCAGGATCTGAGAGAAGAGAGAGGAAAAGAAGCTTGCCTAAGGAACACAGTGAGTTAGTGTTTACCTATTCCTCTTGCCTTGGGTGGACCACCCCTCCCCCATCTCTTTTATCAGATTCAGAGCAAGCCTATAGCTCTGAGCCCCCAACCAGATTTCCAACCCCCACATTAGTCTTTTTAAGCCCCTTCTTTCTTCCTTGGGTACAAATGCTCCACCCGGCTAGGGATGCCTCTTCTTGGCAGAGATGCCAGACTCGTATCCTTGATCATGGTCTGCCCGTGGCCTTCTGGACAGGATCCCTCCCTAGCTCTACTGTGACAGCCTCATCTCCCTTGACCCCAACTTTCCCAGGCCTCAGAACCAGGTAGTATAGCCAAGCTGGAAACTGTGAGCCCTCAGTATGTGGGGTCCCTCCTGAACCTGTAGCACGCTTGGCCTTTAGCACTGGGGGGGGGGGAGCGTGGAGGGGAAGTCCTGTTTGCTCCACCTCAAAATATTGATTTCTCTGTGGATTGAGATGGGGTAAGGGAGGGAAGGAAGAAGCTACAGTAGAGAACCCAGAGCCCATAATGAGAATCCCTAGCCCCATTTGACAGATGGACATATGAAGGCTCCACGAGTTGATGAGGAGATTTGGCAAGCCAGAAGACTGCTCCTCCTCCCAGGAGAGGGATGGAGGGGTGACACTAGGTGTCAACAGAAAGAACCTTGGACTAGAAGTCAAGAGAGCTTACTTTCAGTCTTGTCTCCACAAACTGCTGTGTGGCCTTCAGCAAGCTGCTTTCCTTGAGTGTCAGCGTCTTCAAAAGGGTTAACAATCCCTGCCTTAGCTCCCTCTCACAGATGTGAGAGTCAGTAATAGCTAGCATTTATAGACAGCTTGAAGATTTGCAAAGCACTTTACATATATTTGATGCTCACAACAACTCTGGGGGGGGTGTGTGTGCTATTATTATCCCCATTTTACAGATGAGGTAATTGAGGCAGAGAGGTCAAGTCAGTCGGTAAACATTTATGAAGTGCCAGGCACTGCGCTAAGCTCTGGGGATATAAAGGAAGGCAAAAGATGACTCCTGCTTTCAAGGAGCTCACAGGTCAAGTGACTTGCCTAAGACCACATGGCTAGTAAATGTGTGAGGCAGGATCTGCACTCCGGTTTTCTTAACTTGTAGTCCAGCACTCTCTCCACTGCACCAACCCAGACAAATGAGAGAATGTGAAAGTACTAGAGGCTCTAGAGAAGGAAGGCATCGCAGTCATTGGTTCTATTATTGTCATTGTGATTGTCACTGCTGGGACCAGGTGGCAGCCGAGCTTGCTCGAGCCTCCCAGTTGGGATCCTTCAGCCCCAGGGCTCCGATTTGTTCCGCCCCAGTCAGGGAGAGGACACCTGTGCCTACACCAGAGGTCAGGAGGAAGGGCAGCTTTCCCCTGCCCCAGCCTCAGTGCTCCTGCTTCCCCCCCCCCAAAGCAGTACTGAAGTTATCCAAGAGACTCCCTCCGGTAATCCCTCTCCTGGACTGTTCCCCCACCCGTGCCTTCTTCTTTAAAGGCACACGAATCTCCGAGCTAAGTTGGCTCCCCCATCCCCTGATTATTTATTTGGTAGCTCAGAGACTGAGGGGAAGTGGTTGCCATGGGGACCTGTAGCTCCCTCCCTCTCCTCACCACCCCTAGGCACTTCTGTTTCTTCTATTAGGATGCTCTTCTGTGTCTAGACACTCGCCCAAGGGTTGGAGAAAGGGAGGCTCTAAATAATGCAGGTGGGCCCCTGGGAAGTTGGCTGGGGAAGGGCATGGGCCTGTGGGCTGGGCTTAGGTTGCAGCCACCCAAGGCTGGATTCAGCTCTAAGCTCATACAGTTCTTATGCCCAAGTCTCTGCCAACCAAGTTCTATTTTCATGCTCAAAGGGCCAGCAGCCCAGTTTTCCCTGCTGCAGCTCGTGGGGCACTGATGACTTCTTGCTGACCCCCTCTCTCCCTCCCTCAGGCCAGGGTGGCCCATACCCGGGAAGCGGAGGATTACGGATGGGGTCATGCTAGCATCTGCCAAGCACTTAGCTCCCCTCTCCAGACAGGTGTACTTCACCTATGGGCTCAGGGCTCCCATATCCTGCCGGTGGTCAGCACCTCAACAAGAAATATACAAGAAGCTAATAATAGCTAGTAAAAAGAAGTAGTGTTTATACGGTGCTATAAGATTTCCAAACCCCTTTACGTGTTATCTCCCAACAGGTAGGTGCTATTATTATTTCCATTTTAGAGTCACCTGAAGCTCAGAAAGGTTAAGCACCTTGCCTGGAGTCACCCAGCTGGTGAGCGTCTGAGACAGGATTTGAACCCAGGTCTACCTGGATTCAGACACGCCATCCAGCTGTCTTTGAAAAGTCACCTACACCAAGTCAGGTTAATAAGCACTTATTAAGTGCCTACCAGGTGCCAGGTACTGTGCTAAGCTGGTCCCTGTTCTCTTCACACTGACTTCCCTCTGGGTTCGTGTTCCTGCCTCTGCTTTGCTCTGACTCTCAGTAAGAGTATATGGGCTCCTGCTGGCTCAGCTGGACTTTGACGGAACGGCTCAGCTGATGGGCTGACACATAAAAGGCCCTTGAGGCTTGGGAAGCCCTTCATACACATTGTCTCTCATTCAGTCCTCACGTCCTGGGTGACAGAGGGGCAGGGCTGGAATGTCGTCCCAGAGAAGTTAAGACATTTGTCTATGGTCATATAGCTGGTGAGTGTCAGAAGTGGGATTTGAACCCAGATCTTTTGGACTCCAGGCTCAATCCAGGTTGACTAGTCTCCTGCTTTGTCCTTTGGAGCTTCTGTTCTCCTACCTTTCTGCTTACCTACCTATCTACCTTGGAATAGATTTATTTAATTGTTGAATTGGAAGGGAATACAGAGGTGGTTCTATAATCTGAGGACCTGGGTTCAAATCCTACCTTTGATGTTTACTACCTGAGCACCTTTTTTTTTTTTTAGGAGACAGGTAGGTGGCTCAGTGTTTAGAGGGCTGGGCCTGGAGTCAGAAAGACCTGAGTTCACATCCAGACTCAGACGCTTACTAGCTGTGTGACTCTATACAAGTTACTTTACTTCTGTCTGCCTTAATTCACTAGAGAGGGAAATGGCAAACCACTCCAGCACCTTTGCCAGGAACACCCCATGGATAGTACGGACAACAGCAACAATTATTTCTTACATTGGACGTGACCGAACAACTAAATAATGATGGCAAAACTGTGCAACTTTGGGGAGCTCAACGAGCCAAGTCAATCAGCATTTATTAAGTGACTACTGGGTACCAGGGTTGGGGATACAAAGAAAGGCATAGGTCCCTGCCTTCAAAGAGCATATCATCTAATGGGCAAATCACTTTCTCTCCCCAGGCTTCAGTTTCCTCATTTGTGGAGTAATAATAGCTAGCATTTCTATAATGCTTTAAGATTTGAAAAGCACTTTCTAAATACTGTCTCATTTGATGGTTACAACAGTCCTGGGAGGCAGTGCCATTATCATCCCCATGAGTGACTTGTCCAGCAGGCAGGCATCATTGTCATCCCCCATTATCATCATGTCCAGTATCCCCCAGTTACCAATGTCTGAGGCCAGATTTGAAATCATGTCGTCCTCACTGCAAGGCCCACACTATTTTCTGCGTCACCTAGTTTAGCTGCTTGAACAAAGGAGTTAGGCTAGATGGCCTCTGAATTCCCTTCTAGTTCTAAATCTATGATTTCATGATTGTCTAATCCATGGGTCAGCAAACTATGACCCATGGGGTTGGGCTGGTCCATAATCTCCAGAGCTAAGAATGGTTTTTATATTTTTAAATAAAGTTGCATGGTATTAAAAAATATCAAGACCATTCTTAGCTGGCAGGCCATGAATTTGGCTCTCAAGAGTGGTTTGCTGGCCTAAGCCCACCCTTTCTGGATGCATGAATGCCCTTTGCCGAGTAACTTCCACTTAAATACATTGGGCCAGGAGTTAGGAGGCCCAGGTTCTAGACTCATCTAGGGTCAGTCATTAAGTCACTGTGTGACCTTGGCCAAGCTTTCTGTATCTGTACAGAATGAATGATCTGGACTAGCTCAAATATCTCAAACTTACTGTAGCTCAGGCACTCTGCCCAAGCCCAAGGCATTTGAGGCTCTTTGCCCACTTATTCAGATAAATGTGAAATTGGATTATGAAGAGAAGCAGATTTAGATAGTATCATGGAGATTAAATCAAGGATCATTCAAAGGACATAAGTAAGCAGAAATGGATGAGTTCTGTAAATTCAAAATCACTGCAATTCTCTGGTTTCAGCCTCCCCCCCCCCACTCCACTCTACTTTATCCCATGTACTTCAAGTACTTGCTTAATTATTCCCCACATTCCACCTCTCCTGAATTCCCTAATTCTGTTGAGGGCTTCATCATCCTTCCGGGCACCCACGTCCACTACTAAAGTGTTATCCTTCCTTTCTCTCACTCTATTTATCCAAGCTATTGTCAAATCCTATTATTCTGACTTCCTTATTATTTCTTAGGAGGCAGCTAGGTGGTATCATAGTGGATAGAGCACTAGGCCTGGGGTCAGGAAGACGTGAGTTCAAATCTGCCCTCAGACACTTCCTACGTGTGTGATCTCGGGCAAATCACTTCATCTTGCTTGCCTCAGTTTCCTCATCTGTAAAAGGAGCTGGAGAAGGAAATGGCAAACCACTCCAGTGTCTCGGCTAAGAAAACCCCATGGACAGTATGGTCCATGGGGTCATGAAGAGTCAGACACAACTGAATGAATAACAACAAAAATTATTTCTTACACCTTTCCCCTTTTTTCTGTTGATACCATAACCACTCAAGTTCAGGTTCTTATCACCACCTTTCACCTGGACCACTGGGATAGCTTCCTAATTAGCTCTCATTGATTGGCCAACAATAGATCCCAGTCCAAGCCTCACTTGGTCATTGTTTGGGCCCTGATGGCTCAGAGTGAGTGTAAATAGCAATTGTTTCTATTTTGGCCAGAAACCCTGAGGATCTTCCTCTCCTATATTGATTTTTTTTTTGACTAGGTAAAAGAGGCCATTCTTTGCCTCATTTCTTACCTAGCCTTAATCACTGAATGGACATTGCCTCAGTCAAACTGAGACCTGGGGAAAACCTTAGCTTAAAAAGGCCAAGGTCTCCCACTGAATCTAGGGCCATCTCCAGTTGTCCTGATCTGTATTTGGCCACTGGACCCAGATGGTTCTGGAGAAGAAAGTGAGACTGGTGATTTTGCACAGCCCTCCCTCACTTAAATCCAATTCCCTCGCAAGTCATGGCATCAACTTCCTGATGTTATGATCCTCTTCCAAAACTAAGGACAAACAACAACAACCTGATTAGCCTCCCTCTCCTGGGTCTGGGCCCTCCACAATCAATATTCCACACACCAGCCTAAATGACCATCCTAAAGCACAGGTCTGTCCATGGCTCTTCCCTTCTCAAGATGCTTCAGAAGATCCCCATTGCCTCTGCATTCTTTGTTTGTCATTTAATGCCATTCACAATCTGGCTCAGGTTAGCTTTCTAGGCTAATTATACATTATTATCTTTTGTGCATGCTATACCACATCCAAATTGGCCTATTTGCTATTCCCAACACTTGATATTCAATTTGCCACTTCCATGTCTTTGTACAGACTGTATCCCATGGCCAAAATGAGGTATCCAGTTTCCTTCAAGGTTTGACTTAAATGCCACTTCATTTAAGAAGTATTCTCTATTTTGCCTTCATTCCCCTACCCCTCCCATCACTGTATTTATTTTCCATATCCTGCATTCACTTTTCTGTGAACATGTTATATCTCCCCCATAGAATGTAAGTTCCTTGAGGGCAGTGACTATTTCTTTTTTGTCTCTATATTCCTAACTCCTGACACACAATAGGTGCTTAATACATGCTTACCAATTGATTACTTGCTTCTCCTGGTGAACAGCTAAAGACAACATGTTAAAGTCATCAATAATTCTCTCTCCTTCAGGACCTATCAGATAAAGCCCTAGCCCTGAGAAGCTTTCTGTAAGCTATACCTAGCTTAATGATCAAGGCAATAAACAGGTTGAGCCTCATATAATCTTTTCTCATTCCCTATTAATTTTTTTTTGCAGGGTGGCCCAGGTGCACAAAACCTCCACTAGCTCCTCTCTCTTCTAAAAAAAAAAATATATATATATATACACACACACACACACACACACATATATAGTTGGATTCTGCTTCCTAATCATTCTTCTGCATTCTTCCATTTAATGGGTGAGTTTGTCCCATTCACATTCAGTTGTGATAACTGTAGCTCCTCTCTCAGTAGCACTATCATGTGTAGATTAGGTCATAGTTTGTTTGAGATAGGATATGGAACCAAATGACCTCTTGAAGGTGCCTCTAAATCACTAGATCTACACGAAAAGGGGTGACCCAGCAGCCCTGGTGGCAGATGGCAGGGCTCAGAAGAAACAATGTCAGCATTCCCCTGTCCCTAAGTCATGGAGTCATCTCCCTCACTCTAAACCCCTGTATCCATTTAGTCAATTACAAATCCCATTAATTCTTCTAAACCTCTTTCCCCAATCTTATGACTTCCAATCTAGTCTAGGACCGCATCACCTCATAGCTGAATTATCACAATAGTTTTTCTTGCCTTTTAAAGGCTGGAGTTTTATTTTATTCAGACACCAATTAAAATAAAATAAAAACTATGATAGCATAGATGTAGACATAGTTAAAAGGGTCTAATTTCTTTTCCTTTTTTTTTTTAAGGCAATTGGGGTTAAGTGACTTGCCCAGGGTCACACAGCTAGTAAGTGTCAAGTGTTTGGTCTGAAGCCGGATTTGAACTCAGGTTCTCCTGACTTCAGGGCTGGTGTTCTATCCATTGCACCACCTAGTTGCCCCTAAAAGGGTTTAATTTCTGATGCAAATTTAACTAATAGCAGTTCCGGATTGGCTGGGCTGGAGTGGCCCATGAATCATTTCACTGATCCATAGAATCTTAGTGTTGAATGGGAAGTTAAAAACCATCTAGTTCAACCTCACCTTAAAACTGTCTAGGCAACCAAGCCTCAGAGCAAGATGTAATGATTGCTCCCTTCCCTGAATGACCAACATCCTCTGTCTGTACCTCTCCTGAGTAACTTTTATGTTTTGCCTTCCACCAAAATTCCTTTTATTTATATCAGTTTGTCTACTAGACTGTGGGCAGTGTGGTGGTGAGGTGTAGTGGAAAGAGCCCTGGACCAATAGTCAGGACACCTGAATTCCAGTTTCATCTTGACCATTAATGGGCCTTATGACTTAGGGGAAATTATTTTAGTTCTCTGCACCTCAGTTTCCTTATTTATAACATGCCTGTGTTAGACTAGGAGATATAAATAATTCATTTCAATTCAAAGCCTTGATTATTGATCTTAAGATTTTAAGTTTGAGGAGGGTACATATTGATGATGATGATGATGATGATGATAATGATAAGAGAGACAAAATGATGGAGCACTGGCCTGGGAGTTAGGAAGATCTAGATTCAAGTCTTGCTACTAATTCTTACCAGCTATGTGACCCTTCACCTCTTCAATGCCTCAGTCAACTCGAAGACCACAGAGTAGTCGACAATTTACAGGGATGATGGAGGGAGTTTACTCACCAGGAGCCCTATATTTTAGCACTTACAGGGGTGTGGCAAAATGACAGCAGCAAACAGCAACTCATGTTTGTATAGTGTTTTGAATTTTGTCAGCTACAATAACCCAGCATGGCACAGTGGAGGGAACACTGATCTGGGCCAGAGGACCTGGATGTGAGTTCTGGTTCTGCTCCTTCCTACTTGTGTGCCTTAGGACAGGTCGTTTGGCCGCTCTGAACTTGAGTTTTCACCTCTGTAAAATGAACAGGTTGGATTAGATGGCCTCTGTACCCAGCTGGTAAATGTTTAAATAATCTGCATTAGTAACATTTCTCCCTCACTTTCTTAGTTCCAGAAAATTAACAAAGCCATAAATCAAGCCCTGATCTGTAGTGCTTGTCAATTTCTGAGATGATTAAATGCTCACCCTGAAATATTTAATGATCAACCGGTTCCAGCACACTCCATGATGTATCCTTTTCCAGATCTAGATCTACAATTCTATGACTTGTTCCTGTTGTGATTGGAATTTAACAAAAAAGTAAACCAAGGCAAATCTCTGGGTAAGATAACATTTATTAGCAGGGGCATGCTGCCTGTCAATAAATGGGTCAATAGATTGCCTCCATGTATGCTAAAGACTCCAAGCAAAAAGACAGTTCCCTTTATATAGGATTTGGGGGAACAGAACAAAGAGCAGGGGAGATGACATCACAAGATTGAGGGCGACATGACTGGTTACAGAGCTGAGGCATAGGGAGTCAGGAAGCATGTATTAAATGCCTATTGTGTGCTAGGTGTTAGGGATATAGAGACAGAAAAGAAAGTTACTGCCCTCAGGGAGATCATATTCTACAGGGGAGATGAAACATGTTCACAGAAAAGCAAATGCAGGATACATGGAACACTCTCCAATTCTTCTCTCATGAGACTAAGAAGCATTCATTGTTTGAGTCCAGTTGTGAAATAGCAGCTCACACTTTTGGACAGCAAACCAGACATCCTTGAAGGATAGCTTGGTGGTGCAAAGATATCAGGCCCAAATCCCTTGAGTTCACACACATTCCCCAAGGCCAGTTAAATTCCTTGAGGCAAGAACAGATCAGTGATTAGCAGGAGAGCTGGATTTCTAAAATTAACCCATTACAGGCCATTTGAAGTCTGAACTAAGTTCAGAGACAAAGAGCCAGGACTTAAGTAGTCACAGGACAAACTTGGTTACTTGCAAATTCTCTTACTGAGAATGATACAGGATCAATCTTAATCTTCTCCTTCCTCCACCTGCCTTTAATGTGGTGCGGTCATTCAACTTGTCTTCCATGTTTGAAACACACTTACTAGCTGTGTGACCCTGGGCAAGTCACTTAACCCCAATTGCAGAGAGACAGAGAGAGAGAGACAGACAGAGAAACAGAGAGAGAGGCACAAAGAGAGACAGAGACAGAGGCACAAAGAGACAGAGACAGAGAGAGGCACAGAGAGAGAGAGAGACAGAGAGGGAGAGAGAGAGGAGAGAATTATCCCAGACTCTTTATTTCTCCATCAATTTTCATAGCCAATCGATTGTCAAGCTCTGTTTTGAATCCCTCTCCTCTCTTAATTCCCACTACTTCCATCCTTGCACAAATTATCATTACCACCTGCCTGAACAATTTTCATAGCCTCTTGACAGGTCTTCCTGTCCTGATTCATCCTTTATAAACTGTCTGACTCATCTTCCTTGTGTACACATTTGGTTATGTCACTCTCTACTTAAAGATCTTCATTGTCTCCCTACTATCTGTGAGATAATGTTCAAACATCTTTGCCTGGAAAAATCATTTTTTAGGTATAGTCCCCCAATCTAATATGAACTTGAAAAATCATTGCATCTACAACATAGCCAGCCTTTGTTCGAAGACCTCCAGGGAGGAGAATCTCCTTGCCTCCTAAAGCAGTCCAGTGCACTGGAGGACCGCTTTCATGGGGGGGAAGGTTTTCCTGACACCATGCTTACATTGGACTCTTTGTAACCTATACCCATTGCTCTTAGTTTCATTCCCTTGGACCGAAGAGACAAAGTCTAGTCTCTCTTCCACAGTAGAGCCCTTCAGATTCTTAAAGGCAGCCATCCTGTCCCCAGCACAAAGGATACAGAGTTGGGTCTGGGGTAAGGAAGACTTGAATTCAAATGTGATCACACACACTTATTAGCTATATCAGGGCTTCCTAAACTTTTCCCACTTGAGTTTCAGACAGCATTTGTTGGCTTTGCAAGGTGTGAGGGCATGCACGATGCAAAGTGCGCATGCTGTGTGTTCAGAACCAAGGCTATAGTGAAGTTGCATGATGAGACATGGGCAAGCGCTGCCAGAAACACCTTGGATTCATTATGAGTTTGATTTTAATTAATTTTTGGTCATTGTGCATTCAGAAACCTTTTACTGTTGCCAAATTTTTCACCACTCCATGTGGGGTCATGATCCACAGTTGAAGAATCAATGAGCTGTATGACCCAGAGCAAGTCATTTAACTTCGGCTTGCCTCAGTTTTCTCAACAGTAAAATTGGGGTAATAATAGCACCTTCCTTACAGAGTTACTGTGAAGATCAAATGAGATGAAAATTGCAAAGTGCTTAGCACTGGGCCTGGCACACGGTATGTATTTACTAAATGCTTGTTTCTTTCCTTCCTCCAGGCCAACCAATTCCCTTTCCTTCAATTGATCCTCATATCACCATCACATCACCATCCTGGTGACCCTCCTCTGGCCACTATCTATCAACGTCCTTCCCAAAGAAGGAGCGCCCAGAAATGAACACAATAATCCTCCAGACTTCTGGAAGCTATGTCTCCTTAAAAAAACCCAACATCATTTTTTTTTCATTATCCTAACCTTGAAATACACAAATTAACACCAGCATTACCATATGCAAAGAAGAAAAAAGGACTGCAAATGAAACCACCGAATATCCATTACAAACCATTTGCCCTTGGGGGGATAAAGCATATAATAAATGCAACATGGTTTTAAAGATGTACTGCTTGTCTATGTCCCCCTCTGCACCTCCTGCTGTTCGCTTCTGTGAGGTTTTTATATGCTTCAGTGACTCTCTTTTCTTTGCTTTCTTTTTTAAAACATCATTATCACTCCTCCCTTTCCCCCAACACTCCCCTCCAATCCAAAAAACTCCAAAACAGAAAAAGCCCAAACATCACTCTCTAGTGACAAATAAAGTCAAGCAAAACAAATCCACCCAATAACCATGTCTGAATGTGTAGCTTCATGGAGCATCTTGAGTCTATCAGCTCTCTGTCTGGTGGTGGGAAGCATGCAGCTAACTATGTAAGCTCATAGAAAAATCTCTCTCTCTCTCCTTCTCTCTCTGTCTCTCTCTGTCTCTCCTCTGCCCCCAAATCCTGCCTCAGATACTTCCTAGCTGTGTGATGTTGGGCAAATGGCTTAAATTGCCTGCCTCAGTCTCCTCAAACTGCCTTTGAGTCCATTTTTCTGAGGTAAAAGGGCCTTTACAGAGCGTCTGACCCTACCTCCCTATTGGTGCAAGAGTCCCCTTTCCAGTGGGATGTAAAGTGTTTTGTAATCTTTCATGTTCTACATAAATGTCAGATATTGCTGCCGTTACATCAACTATTGTTGTTACACAGAGGCAATAATGTGTAGTGGGCAGAGAGTCAGAAGACCTGGGTTCAAGCCCTGACATAATGGGGCTATGTGACCCTGGGCAAGACGCTTCATTTTCAGGAAATCCTTTAAGACCACAAGCTGCAGAACTGGTCCTGACTAGCATTGGAGGAAGGTATTTCCTCATCTGGAATTCCTGGTACCAATTAACATCACAGGTCCAGTCTAAGTAATTATTATTTAAAAAATGTATTCATTCTTCTAGGATTCTCTCCAGCTCAGAAGTAAGGACTCTCTTTGTCCACAGGCAGGGGAGCTGAGTTGGGGGGACGTAGGAGGGTGACTGCCAACCTCTGTTGAAACACTTCCAGTAAGGAGTCATTTCCTCCCTCCTGAGACAGCCTTATTCTAAGTTTGGATCGTTTGAATCATCAGAAAGTTCCTCTTTGTATCCAGCCCAAATCTGTCTCTTTGCAATTTCCCATCCCCATCCCTTACTGTTCCTGGCCTTGCTCTCCAGAACCACACAGAATGTGCCTGTTCTCTTATATTACCTTCCCTAACACCGCCCACCTCCCTGCCCCACCGCCCCCCCCTTTGCCAGCCTTCCACCTAGCTGAAGCCAGAAACCATGCTCTTCACGTCCCTGGATCCTAGGACAGGAAGCTCTCCCAGAGGGCTCAGCTCCACTTCTTCCAGAAGTCCCAGAGGAGATCTGAGATCTGGAGAGCAGCTGGTTATTATCCTCCATGTAATTACCCTTCAAAGACCAGGACTGGAGTGTTTAGAGGACAGGGGCCAGGATCCCCTTAGAGAGAATGATCCCAGCTCTCCTCAAGGGAGGGGCTCTAGCCCCAGTTGCCTGGTCTCCATGGTAACATATCCCTCCCCTTCCCCAATCCTGCCCCCCATTCCCAGCTCTGTGGCTTGCAAAGACCCATGGGGTTATTCCTCGGACTAGAAGGTTGAACCCACCCCTCCATCCTGCCCTAGTTAAGGCCCCTTCTGTGTTGGGTTATTGGAAAACACCTTTGAGAGGACTTATGATGAAACATGTGGCCCACCTCCTGATGAAGGGGTGAAGGACTCAGAATGCAGACTAAGGCCTTTTTGGACATGGCCAATATGGGAATTTGTTTTGCTTGGCTATGTGTATTTGTTACAAGGGTTTTGTTTTTCTTTCTTGTCCAATGTGTGTGTGGGGGTGGGAGAGTGGGAGAGAGAAAAGTGATTTTTGTTCATTGAAAAAAATTTAAATCAAATGAAGACAACAAAACAAAAAAATCCAAAAGATCTCTGAGCTACTGACTCAAAAAGGAAGCAAGGGCAGTCTGCGTTCCTTAACATCTCACCAACATACTATATACATAAATCCTGGGTCCATTACCCCAGGCTGCCATCTCCCCCATGCCCCCACCCTCACCCCCTTACCCCTTATTGTACTGGCAGAGAGAATAAACTTCCCTGCTGCCTCATGGAAGTAACAATTGGCCCACAGCCTGTGTCATAGAAGTGTGGCCTTCTCCCAGTGATTCTTAGGGAGAACCTGGGTTAGACAGTTCCTTTGCCCTGGGGGCCCCTCTACCCTCCCCTACCTGTCTCATGCTGACTCGGCACTCTATGCCTGGAAGCACCTTCCTCACCCATCCCTGGGAGGCTTTGCTTCCTCTCTGAGGAACTGTCAAGCAACCTGAAAATTACTCAAATGCTTTTCCTCCCATGAAATAGGAAATGTGAACTCCAAGAACCAGAGGGCAGCACCATCTATTTACTTATTGATTTGATTTTTTTTTTTTGGTTAGGGGGAGAGCTAATTATTGTGTGTCCTCGGGTAATTGCTTCTATCAGGAGAAAAGTTTCCTCCTTTGTAAAATGAGGGCATTGAAAGGGGGAGTGGGGGGAGGGTATTTCCAAGATCCTTCCAGTTCCAACTTTCTGTGTTCTATGATTCCATGATTTGATCCCGATGTGCTTGCTGAGATTTACCTCTCAACATCTCCCCCCTTTGCTGCAGGTTTGGGGCTACCCACTTCTACAAAAGGAATCCCTAGCTTCAGGCACCCTCCCCTCCACAGGGTTTTTCCTGATTCTTTCAGGTGTTAGGGCTCTTGTTCTCTTGTAATTTGTATTCAGTTATTTGTGTCTGCTTGCAAGTTGTATCTCCCCAGTAAGCAACCAGAGGGCAGGGGACTGACTGCTTCTGTCTTAGACTCCGTGCTAGATTCCCATCTGCCTGCCTCTGATACTTGCATGTGAAGAAGGGCAGTTGGACCAGGTCAGGTGAGTATGAGGAGGGGTAATGTGGAAAGGGCTGGAAAGGGGTTTGAAGTGCCAAACAGAGGAGATTGTATTTTATCCTAAAGGCAATAGGGAGACATTGGAGCTCCTTGAGCAAGAGAGTGACATGATTTGACCTGCACTTTATGAATAACATTTTGGCTCATTCCCCAATTGACAAATGGGTCAAAGGATATGAACAGGCAATTTTCAGATGAAGAAACTAAAGCTATCTATAGTCATATGCTCTAAATCACTATTGAACTCTGAAGTACCACCTCGCACCTATCTGATTGGCTGTTAATGACAAAAAAGGAAAATGCTAAATATTGGAGAAGATGTGGGAAAATTGGAACACTAATGCATTGTTGGTGGAGTTGTGAACTGATCCAACCATTCTGGAGAGCAATTTGGAACTATGCCCAAAGGGCTATAAAACTGTGCATGCCCTTTGATCGAGCAATACCCACTACTAGATCTGTAGCCCAAAGAAATCATAAAAAAGGGAAGAGGACGCACATGTACAAAAATATTTCTAGCAGCTCTTTTTGTGGTGGCAAAGAATTGGAAATTGAAGGGATGCCCATCAGTTGGGGAATGGCTGAACAAGTTGTGGTGTATGAATATAATAGAATACTATTGTTCTGTAAGAATGATGAGCAGGCAGATTTCAGAAAAAACCTGGAAAGACTTACATGAACTGATGATGACTGAAGTGAGCAGAACCAGGAGAACATTGCGCATAGTAACAGCAACATGGTACAATGACCAATTTTGATAGACTTAGCTCCATCTCAGAAAAGCAACGATCTAAGACAATTCAAGGGATTCATGATGGAAAATGCTGTCCACATTCAGGTAAGAACTATGGAGTCTGAATGCAGATCAAAGCATACTATTTTTCTTTCTTTCTTTTTTTTTCTTTCTTGTGGTTTCCCCCTTTTGTTCTGATTCTTCCTTCCCAACATGACTAATGTGGAAATATGTTTAATGTGATTGTACATGTACAGCCTATATCAGATTGCATGTTGTCTTGGGGGGGGGAGGGAGGGAGAAAAAATTGGAACACAAAATCTTGTAAAAGTGAATTTTGAAAACTATCTTTGCATGTAATTGGAAAAAATAAAATACTATTAAGAGAGAAAAAAAAGAATAACATTTTGGCAGCTGTCTGGAAGATGGATTGGAGAGAGGAGGGACTGTAGGAGGGAAGAGCAATTAGGGAGGAGGCTTCCCCAATAGCCGAGGCATGGGGCCAAGTAGTAGGTCAAGTCCCTGGGAGTTAAGGTTAGGGTATCTGCAGGATAGGGCCTGGAAGCTAATACTGTTCTTGGACTTTGGAGGACCTCACTCTAGCTGCTGGAGTGGGAAGAAGGGATGATTCAGAAAGAGAAACCTAAGCAGAACCCAGTCTCTCTAGGGAGGGGCTGGCTGCGGACAAAGGAGCATTTGGATAAATAAAATTGTGATTAATCAGGCACCTCCATTAAACACAATGAGCTGAGGCTTGTAATTAAGCCAAAAATTCGCAGTGTAAAGCACATTAGCAGAGCCGGCACTAAGGCACTGAAAATTAATTAAGATATCATTAAAACCTGCTATACCACCAAGACCAGAACTACCCAGGGATGCACTGGCCAATAGCCCCAGAGGAGATGGGAGAAGGGAGAAGGAAACCCTGCCTTGGGGAACCCATCCTTCCTTGGTCAAGGGAGGATCAACAGGAAGGGGAGACGCCAGAGAAAGGATTTCATAGAGTTAGAAGGATTATGTGATTTTAGATTAAGGTTTAGATTAAGGATTTGAAACCTGGGAGGGAGGGGTGATTTTCCATGAACTTTTAAAATACATATTTTTATATTGATTTCCTTCATAATCTGCATAATTTGTGCATGTGAAAACATGATTCTGAGAAGGGGTACATAGGCTTCACCAGGCTGCCAAAGAGGTACATAATACAAAAAAGGACCTTTGACTAGAACTCAGCAGGACCTTAGAAGTCATCCAGTTCAACTCCTCCATTTTGCATATGAGAAAAATGAGGTACAGAGAGGTTAATTGACTTGCCAAGGGTCACACAGCTTCTAAATGCCTGCAGTTGGACTTGAACCAAAGTCCTCCTGACTCCAAGTCAGGTGTCCTATCCACTGCCATGAAGCATTAGAAGCACTCCTCTTTCCCAGTCAGGTGTATCTACTCACTCCACTTATAGGTTCAGTTCCACTCACACCCTGACTTAGAGTAATTAGTGAGCAGAGGGAGACTCCTACTATCAAGTTCATCTGTGTCTATTTGGGGCCCTTTAACTACACTGCAAATTCATGGCACCTAATCCCAAGGGGGCCCTCAGCGCTGTCCAGCAAACCTTCAGGTCCTCTCTAAGAGACTTGCTCACATTTCCTACAGTGCCTGGCTATTCCAAACCTCCCCTCCCTTTCAGAGAGTCTCTGACCTTGTCTCTTATTTTACTGAGAAAATGGAGACCCTCCATCCCTTGTGATCCTCCTCCATACTCCACAATCTCTCCATCTTCACCCACCTTCTTTTCCATTGGTCTGTTCTCAGAGAAGTTGATCCTTTTCTCCTAGCTGCCAACAACTCTTCCCTTGAACACCCAATCTTGTTCTTTCCCATCTTCTTCAGGAGTTGGCCTCCAATGATCATTTTCACTTTCTTTCATCTTCAGTATCTCCCCAGTCCTACCCCACTGCCCATAAACACACTCAGGACTCCTCTAACCTCAAACAAAACAAAACAACCCCCTTCCTATCACCTTAACTCTTTAATTGCTCAACTCCTAAAGAGAATAGTCTATGTTCATTGCCCCCCATTCTTCTTCTCTCACTCCCCCTTCACTCCCATCTCTCAGATTCCTCCTGAGTTTCCACCAAGGCTCCAAGGCTCAGCTCCATCCCCCTTCTGCATGAAGCTTCTTCCAATACTTCCAGGGGCTCCTGCCTTTCCCCCATTTGTATCTATATAGGGAAGCAGTGTGGAAGAGTAGAAAACGTGCTGGAGTTGGCTTCAAAGCCTAGCCCTGTCCCTCATTCCCTGTGTGACTTTGGTCAAGTCCCTTAACTTCTCTGGTCTTCAGTTCTTCACCTATAAAATAAGGTGTTGGACTTAATGGTCTCTAACTTCTCTTCCAGCTTTTGGTCTATGATCTTATTTTGTTTATACCTGTGTGCGTCCTGATTGTTTCTCATAGCTAGATGGTAAGCGACTTGAGGGCAGGCACTGGTTTCTATTTTGTTTTTGTATCCCCAGTACCTGCCATGATACCTGGCACTTAATAAATGCTTATTGGTTGACAGAGTCATGAACTGAACCCTTTATATTCTGACTATTGAGCCTACGTTTCTATTGAAAGTGATTTCTCAAAAATCACTGAAGACTTTTAAATTTAGGCCAAAGGCCTCTTCTCAGTTCTCATTCTCCTCTATCTTTCAACAGCCTTTGATGCCTTTCACACCTTCTTCTTATGGCCACTCTCTTCCCTAGGGTTCCATAACACTTTTCTCCTGGTTCTACTACTTGATGGTTCCTCTTTCCAGTCCCTAGGTATAGGTATCCCTCAAAGCTCTGTCCTGAGGCCTTTTCTCTATTCTTTCTCTATTTTCTAACTGCATAATCAAATCTGCTCCCATGAGTTAACAAACCACTACTTGGTGCACTGGAGTTATTCAGCTGAAGCAGAAAAAAACCCAGTCTGGAAGGCCATCATGCATTCACTCAACTGGTCAGTGAATCAGGCAACAAGCATTTATTAAGCACCTACTGCGTGCCAAGCACTAGGCTAAGTGCTGGAGATACAAAGAAAAGCAAAAACATTCTCTGTCCTCAAGTAGTTCCCATTCTAACGGGAGAGATAACATACAAGCAAGGAAGACCTGTGCAGGGCATATTGGAGATTACATCTGAGGGAAGGCAATGACGTGAAGGGGGATTGGGGAAAGGCTTCTTGGAAAAGGTGGAATTTTAGCATCCACTTCTTATTTCTTTGTACATACAACAAATTGAATTGCTTTTAGAGGCCCAATTTGTATATATATACATACACACACATACATTCCATATCACTGCTTCACCAAGTTGGATATTAGGGTGGGACAAACTGGTTCCAGACGGGAAGGACATTCGACAGTAATTCAATCAGCATTCATCAAGGACTTGTCAAGTGCCAGACGCTGTGCTGGGCAGTCAAGATATGAAGACAAAAGTGAAAACAGCTTCTGCCCTCAAAAACCTTACATTCTATGGAGGAAAATTATATATATATATGTATGTATGTGTGTATATGCGCATATATATATATATATATATATACATACATACACTCACATAAGTGTGTGTATGTACAGATATAGATATAGACATATGTATGTATGTATGTGTTCACTTTGCATCTTTGGCCCTGCCTAGTTTCAACTCCACAGAACAAGATGCCCTTCCCAGGATAAGCTCATCACTTCTAAACTCCCTACCAAGCTACTAACTCAAGCCTCCATTAGTCAGTCAGACTTTCCCCAGCCTTCTCTCCCCTCGGTCTGAAGGGCTGGAAGGTGGAATACTAAACTCCTCCCAATGCCTTCCTTTATACAGGGTAGAAACGGGACTCCCAGATCACTCCACTTTGCATCTGCTGCCCAGCCTGGTTTCAATTCTACAGAACAAGATAATTCCTCATGTGTATTCCCATTTCTCCCCTCCCCTGCCTTCCCTGCCTCCTTGTGTGTATTGTCTTCTTCCTTTAGACTGTAAACTTGTTGAGGGCAGGAACTGTCTTTCTTTTTATTAATTTTATTCCCAGTGCCTAACACGGTGGGAAGAAGGAAGCAGGTCAGCCAAACTAATCAACACATCATCGGAGCCTGACAATCCGTGTAACATTCTACACCCACAGTTCCTCGTCTCTGCAAAGAAAGGTGGAGGCTGCCTTTTCATATCTCTTTTTTTGGAGCCAAGCTTGATTATTATCATCATCCAGCATTTAATTTCATTGCCTCTTTTCCAATTCTTACTTTTTACTTTAATGCATGGCCCTGAGGTTCCAGTGGGGAAAGTGGATGGCCAGATGAACCTCATTTCCGATGCTGTTTGTCCCACCCCCCACCCACAGAACTCCTGCATGGCGCCTCCCTTTGGCTCGGTTAACAAGTAGATCCCACCAGATTGAGATTAGGGCTTCTGGGCCTCATAGTAGAAAAACCTAAGTATGGGCAATTTCTCTCTCTGCCTGGGCTATTCTCAGCAGACCTCCGGACAGCTCTATTACTTGGGTGGGGGGGGAACACTGGTGTGAGAGTTCCTGGTGGGGGGGTCTCACTGGCTGGATACAGCAGGATTGTGCTAAGCAGAGCACATAGAAGAAGTACTGGGAGCAGAAAGTGACCTTCATGGAGCTTCATACAATGGCTGGATTGTGCCACACAAGCATTGCTGGGAAGAGGTGGGAGCAAAGTATATTTAAGCTATGTAACTCATACGGTGTCCCCTCTCTCAGGGCTCTGGGCTCTGGATGTCCCTGTATGTACCTGCCTGCTATTTCCTACTACAGGGTGGCTCAGAACATCTAGTTCTCTCTGGCCGAGCACCAAGTCCCTAAGGTTTGCAGAGGCGCATCCCATCATAACTGAGGCTCCCGGGAAGATGCTGGTGGGGCCATTATCCTCTGGGGCCCACCTTGGATAGCTCCATCTACCCATGCTAATGAAGCTACCTTCATTCTGGATAAGCACTTTCAAGCTCTCCAAAGTGATCTATTGGAGTGGCAGTTTTTCATGTCAAATCCTGACAGGGGCCAAAGTAGCTGTCAGGGAGGCATATTGAATTATAGCAGGGGTGCTTAATCTGGAGTTAGATGTCAGGCTATCTGCAAATATGGATGGGGAAGAAATTACATCTTTATTTTCACTAACCTCTGACTAAAATTTAGCATTCCTTTCAATGATGAATGTAAGCATCAAGCCCTTATTTCGAGAAGGGATCCATAAGCTTCATGAGACTGCCAAAAGGGGGCAGGACAAAAAAAGGTTAAGAACCCCACAATTACAGTCTTTGGCCTTGCTGGAACCAATGGAGAGCTCAGCTTGCTAATCAGCATGGTGAACAGGGGAGGTTTGGGGAAGGGAAACAAATCAAAAATCTCATTGAATTCTTTGGGAAAACCCTACACATTGCCTAAAAGAAGGGTGTTATGACTAAAGTAAGCAGTTGCCCAATGGGCAGCCCCACATGGGACACAACCAAGGCTCCTTTGCCTGATTTGTGGGGACTGCCTAGCGTTATAGGCCAGTAAACTGTTTGCACTGGGTCAGGGCTACTCCTCTCCATTTCACATAGAGCAGGGGTCTATATCAAGTGTTCATTTCTGTGTGTGTATGCCAGATAGCCTGTCCCCTTTGGGCAATTGGGTGAGATCCCTTCTCAGAATAAGGCTTTTTAGGGGCAGCTAGGTGGCACAGTGCATAGAGTTCTGGATCTGATCTCAGACACTTGCTACTTACTAGCTGTGTGACCCTGGGCAGGTCACTTAACCTCAACTGCCTCACTAAAAAGCAAAAAAAAAAAAAGAATAAGTTTTTTTAAAAGCCTAAAATAAAACACACAAGATTACAAAGGAAATGCATTAAATTGAAACAAAGATGTAATTTCCCCCCCCTCAATTTTATAGACTCCTTGCAATCTTCCTAAGGATCCCAGGTTAAGAACTTCAGCCAGCCTCTTGTGGCATGGCTTGTTCCTCATCTATCTGAGACTCCTGCCATGGCTTCATCGTCCCTGGAGCCCCCTCTGCCACGGCCATTGTCTGCAAGGTCCTCTGTTTGAACCCTCACACAACAACGTCTTGACCCATCCAAAGCAGGACCTGGCATTGTAGGTGAATTCTCAGTCAATTACTTATTAAGCACTTCCAATTTCCCAGCACACTGTGCTAAATGCTGAGGATACAAAGAAAGAGTTTTTTAAAAAAAGGCTTTTCCCTCAGGGAGTTTACATTTGTCCAGTAACCACCACATAAGCCAGAAAGCCTGGCTGGGTTGGTGCTGAAGCACCTGTGGAACTCCCTCAGACTCTTTAATGAGGCAGCCTGGGCTCATTTGCTGGGGGTGGGTACAACCTAGCTTCCTTTTGTTTTAGCCTTACCTAACCGGCCGTGAACAAATACAACTCCTGCTTATCTAGTTAGTCCCTCTGGGCCTGGGCTGTGACCCCTATTAACCTCTCTGCCCCTGGTTCCCAAATGACTCATCTGCTTGTCCATCTGGAACTGTACCCCTCTTTTGCATTGAGCTTTCTAAATCCCCTTTCCTATATTCCCTGCCCTTAATACTCATAATAGCATTCAAATTGTACTTTAATGTTTGTAAAGCAATTTAT
The DNA here is from genome assembly GCF_003287225.1 of Phascolarctos cinereus. NCBI lineage: Eukaryota > Metazoa > Chordata > Mammalia > Diprotodontia > Phascolarctidae > Phascolarctos > Phascolarctos cinereus. The sequence continues at coordinate 368,234,015 of NW_027556098.1, read as the reverse complement.
ATATGTTATTTCATTTGAACCTCGAAACAACCCTGGGAGGTAGGGGCTACAATTCTCCCCACTTGACAGATGAGGAAACTGAGGCAGACAGAGGCTAAGTGACTTACCCAGAGTCAGACAGCTAGTGTCTGAAATAGGATTTGAAGTCACGTCTTCCTGACTCCAAGCCCAGCACTATATCCACTATGCCACATGGTCAAGTCAGTTCCATTCAACAAGAGCTTATTAAGCACCAAATATGTGTCAGTCCTTGTGTTAGGTTGGGTGATACAAAGAATAGAAAATAGTCCCTTAATTCAAGGGGTTTTGAGTCTACTGGGTGGATATGAAGATAAAGAAATATATACAACACAGATGATGCTGCCCCCAAAGGGGACACAAGATGTCAGGTTTGGGCACTCCTGGCCTGCCCAGTTTCATTGCTGCTAAAGCACAGGGCTGACAGCAATGGATGGAGCTCCTTAAGCCCACGCCCCCCCAGCAGCCGGGACTTGGCTCTGTACCCAGCCAGGTCTGTAGAAGATAAACCAAGGCTACCTAATGGGATGTGATGGGCTGGGCAGATGGCCCACAGCGTGAGGGTACCTAAGCGGAGCAGGCTGAGAAGGTCTGCTGAGACCAGGTGGTGGCATCATTGAGTCCCTGAAGAAAGAAGCTACAAAGAGCCAGAAGCAGCTGCTCAGGTTCAGGGCTGGGTGAACTCACCAATCTGACAGCCCCCGAGGGAGGCTGCCGGGAAGGGGGATCTGGTGGGAGAGAGAGACTTCAAAGAGGACTTGGAGAAAGAGGAAAGCTGGAGAGGAGACCGTGGCAGCAGCTGTTAGATCTGAGGATCAATTAATGAGTACCTATCATTCATTCATTCATTCATTCATTCAGCAGACAAGGCAGGACACAGGATTCAGAGATATGAGCAGCAAAGAGGTGAACGCAACACATCTCCTGTTGTAGAGGAGCTTATAATCTAGTAACAGAAGAAAAGACACAGAAAATTAGAGTAGGTCGCTTGACTTAAGTGAAGGCTGGAGGATTATTCATCGGGTATGTTGTATAGGGCAGCTAGGTAGCAGCCAGTCCTGGAATCAGGAAGACTCATCTTCCAAATTCAAATCTGGCCTCAGACATTTACTAGCTGTGTGATCCTGGGCCAAGTCACTTCACCCTGTCTGCCTCGGTTGCCTCATTTGTAAAATGAGCTGGAGGAGGAAATGGCAAACCACACCCCTTCCACTGCCTTTGCCAAAAAAAAACCCCAAACAAGGTCACAAAGAATTAGATACAATGGAAAAATGACTGAACAACAAAATACAGGGTGAGATTGCCTGGATGACTTCTGAGATCCTTTCCTCTCTGAGACACTGAACGGAAAGCAAACAAATAAACTTGACAATATAAGGCAGAAGGCGAGAGGGCAATAAGAGAGGAGCGGAGGGTTCTGTTGGTCCAAAGAAGGGACACTGAGATCAAGGAGAGCTTCATGGAGGAGGCAGCTCCATCATAGTTGGGACCTGCAGAATGGGTGGCAGAGATGGAATGTCAAGGGCACTGTGATTGGCAAAGGCTTCCTGGAAGAGACAGGATGGGCATTCAGCTTGGAAGGATGATGATTAGAATTTAGATCCTTTGAGAAATAGTAGAATGGGGATTTTTTCCTACTTAGACAATTAGGAATGCAACAAATGAGTTCAACTGAATGCGATCCAACATGCATTTAGTAAGCACCTACTGTGTGCCAGGCACATAGATGCTAGGGATACAAAGACAAAAACTAAACAGTTATTGCCTTCAAGGAGTTTCCATTCTATTGGAACCTGAGTCTCAGCCAAGGAGACCTGCAGATCCCCAGGGGACTGGTCTAAGGCGGACCCTGCAGCTTATTAGCAAAGGTATGACCTACATACAGATACCGGTGATACAAGGGTGAATTTGCAATCACTTTCAGCTGGGGGAAATCAAGGAAGGCTTCATGAAAGGGGTGGGTCCAGATCTGGACCTTCAAAGCAGAGATTTTAACAGACAGTGAAGGGAAAAGGAGAGCATTCCAAGCATGGGGAATGGCCTGTTTGAATTTGAGATAGTCAGGAGAAGAACGAGAAGGAGGAATCAGGGAATAACTGAAATCCAATTGGGCTAATTTGTAGAACAGTGTGAAACAAGGCTTGAAAGGGAGGGTGGGGTTAGACAGCAGAGGGCTCTGAATGCCAGGCTAATCAGAGACCATCTGATTCTAGAGGCAGAAACAAAAGCCATCAGGAGTCACACAAGTTTTTCAGTCCATGGTGACAAGGTCAGACCCAATTTTAGCTGTTGTGTAAAAGGTAGAGAAGTATCAGAGTTCCTAACCCTTTTCTGTGTGTCTGAATTCACGAAGGCTGGTCCACGTAGCTCGCAAGTATCAAAGGTGAGACTGGAACCCAGGTCTTCTTGTCTCCAGGTCCAGTGTTCTATCCATTATGCCTCACTACCTCTCTACACCAGAGCTGGAAAAGAACTAATTGGTCAGCTAGCCCAGAAGCATGAGGAAATTAAGAGCCTGAGAATGAAACTGACCTGTGTCAAGGACCCATGGTGGGTTGGTGGCAGAAACTTCCCTGGAGCCTAGGTCCCCTGACTGACTGGGGCAGGCCTTTGTCTGAGCAGGGTCCCCAGGAGGGGGCTGGCCCATCCTGAGGTGAGGGGCTGGGCTGGGGAGCCCAGGGAGAGGCATCCATTTGGACAGGGATTAAATGCCAGGCAATTTCCATGCCAATGCATGCAGGTTCCATTCTTTGGTTCAGATCTGCATGGAGCAGTCCTAATTCTTCTCAGATCCTGAATAGTGACTCAGAGTTAAAGGGGCAGTTAATATAATCCGATGGAGAGGGGGAAAAATCCAATTTACTGACTTATTTAGTGGCACCTTTTGTAATTGATTCTCCAGGGAAAGAAATACTGATTAAAGCCAACCTCATCACCACGGCAACCATGGGCCTTCTCCTCCCTTCTCCAGGGGCTCAGAGGAAAGCTCAAAGTATCCAAAAGGCTGGGAGACAAGTCTGCCTGGTAACAGTAGGAGAATCTTCATAAAAGTCAGGTTGGGGGAAGCAGGTAGGGGTCCCTGCCCCAGTACTCTTCCTGTGGCCTGATCACTATGGTTACTTCATTGCAACAACTGCATTCATTAAGTACCACTGTGTACCAGGCACTGTACTAGGTGCTGGAGATACAAATCAAATAATCAACGAGCAACTATTAAGCACCTATATGTGGCAGGCTCTGGAGATTCAAAGCAACCAGTCAACAACTATTTATTAACCACCTATGTTCCAGGTTTCTGGAGTACAAATCAATCTATCAATAAGCATTTATTAAGCACCTACTATGTGATGGCATTGTGCTAGGGATACAACTCAATCAACAAGCAATTATTAAGCACCTACACATGCCAGGAATTGTGCTAGATGATGGGGATACACACCAACCAAATTACAAAGCAACCAATTAACAAGCATTTTTTAAAACTGTATTTTATTTTTATTTTATTTTTTTCCCATTACATATAAACAAATTTTTAAACATTAGTTTCCTTAAATTTTGAGTTTCAAATTCTTTCCCTCCTTCCTCTTCCCCCTCCTTGCATACAGCAATTTGATATAGATTGTATATATGAAGTCATGTAAAACACTTCCATATTAGCCATGTTGCAAAAGAAAATGCAGACAGAAAAACCCAAGAATAATATCTTTCCCAAGAATAATTTTTTCTAAAACATATGTTTCAATCTGCACTCAGATTCCATCAGTTCTTTCTCTGGAAGTAGATAGAGTTTTTATCTTGGAATTGTCTTTGACAAGCATTTATTAAGCACCTACTGCATGCCAGGTACTATGCTAAGTGTCCAGAGATGCAGAGTCTCTGCTCTCAAAGGAGCTGACAGAATCACAGAGCTTTAGGGTTGAAATATGGGCTTGGCAGCCATCTAAGTCCACCCATACCAAAAAGGAATCTCCCACTACAACAATTTGGAAAAAGCCTCTGCTTGCAACCCTCTGGGGGTGTGGGAACCCTTTACCAAGAGTCAGTCCTGGTTTCCTCATGTGTAAAATGGAGAAGAGGGGGAAGGATTGGCCAAGATGTCCTTTATGTTTACTTTCAGCTCTAAACTGATGAGCCTATGGCCTTCTGGGGCAACTCATTCCACTTATGGATTGCTCCAATGTTTTGCTTGTTTCGTCCACTTTTTTTTTTTAAATGAGGCAATGGGGTTAAGTGACTTGCCCAGGGTCACATGGCTAGTGAGTGTTATGTGTCTGAGGCCGGATTTGAACTCAGGTCCTCCTGACTCCAGGGCCGGTGCTCTATCCACTGTGCCACCTAGCTGTCCCTCACCTGCTTTTAAACATTTTTGTTGACATCTTTTGATTCTGCATCACCTCCAGTTTTAATTCTCTCTCTTCCCACTCCCCTACACAGACAGCCATCCCTTGTAATGAAGAACAATCACCAAAAAAACATTCTGCAAAATGAACTCAGGTACTGACAAGTCTGATGGTCTATGTATGCAACATTCCACACCCACAGTCTGTAACATCTGCAGAAAAGGGAGGAAAGTGTAATTTCTTATCTTTAATTTGGACCCAAACTTGCTCATTATGATTTTTTAATTTCAATTTTATTTTATTTTCAGCTTTGAATTCTCTCCCTCCCACCTCCATTAAGAAAGCAAGAAAATAAAATCATTGCAAACATGTAGAGTCAAGCAAAACAAATTCCCACATTAGCCAGATCTTTATAATTATACAAGCAGTTGTTAAAAAGTTTTTCCTGAATCAAGCCTAATTCAGTCTCTTGGCACCTTGCCCCAAGTGTTCCTGGTTGTGTCCTCCAGGGGCAAACAGAACAAGTGCCATCACCCTTCCAGAGGACAGACCTTCAAATATTTGCCATCATTCCCCTCCCTAATTTTCTCTTTTCTAGGCTATATGCCAAGGCTAAATGTCCTAATGGGGGGATAAAGCAGGCATACAGATACATAAACACAAATTACACACAAAATAATTAATAAGTGATTTCCAAGTTGGAGAGAATATTAACCATGGAGGTGATAGAGGCCTGGTCTAATCCAACGCTCTCATGGAGGCCTCCATGGACCTCACCTTACTCCCTCAATTAAGTCAAGTCAGTCCAAGAAAGACTTATGAAGCTCTTACTATGTGCTGGGCAAATATCCACACAGATGCTCCTATGTGTCCCAGAAACCAACCTCTCAAAGGACCTACAGTGTAGTTTGAAAGAAAAAAAACTTATACTACTTGGAATCATAAGAGCTACAACTTACTATACTAATGAAAAGGCTAGCCAGAGAGCCAGTAATCTATACTATGATTCCTGATTCTGTCATTTGGTCTATTAACTATTCCTTCCAAATTCATGTCATCTGCAGATTTGATCAATATATACCTTCGTACAAGTCTCTGATACATAATAAGGTCAGTAACTGTCCTGTGGCACTCCCACAGAAGCAACTAGGTGGTGTAGCTGGGCCTGGAGTTAGAAAGACCTGAATTCAAATCTAGCCTCCAATACTTACTAGCTATATGACCCTGGGTAAGTCACTTAACTTCTTTGCCTCAAAGTTTCCTCATCTGTAAAATGGGGATAATAATAGCACCTACTTCCCAGGGTTGTTGTGAGGATCAAACGAGAAGATATTCATGAAGCAGTTGGCACAATGCCTGGCGCATAGCAGGTGTTTAATAAATGCTTGCTTCCTTCCTTTCCATAGAAGCTAGATTCCAGGTTGAATCTATCCATTTAGTCTTTGGGTCCAATTACTGAACTAGTTCCAAATCCACCTAAATATACCACTGCCATCACCTAGTCCCCATTTCTCCACATTGTCCACAAGGATATCCCAAAAGGCTTCATCAGTAACCTTGCTGAAAGTAGAGATATTATGTCTACGGTGTTCCCATGAACTACCAAGCCTAGTAACCCCATTGAAAAGCAAATGATGCCAATCTGGCATGACTTACTCTTCATGAGCCCATGCTGGCCCACAGTGATTGCTGCTTCCCTTTTTAAATTCTCACTAAACCATCCTTCTAATATTATGAATGTGTTGTAGAATTTGGTCAAGAATTAAAGTCTACTAGCTTACAATTTTGAATAAAGTCTCAGAATTTTAGGACCAGAAGGGACCCCTTTTAATCTAGCTCTCTCATTTTGCAGATGGGGAAAATGAGGTGCATCAGGGGTTAAAGTGACTTACTCAAGATTGTAGAGGTAGATCTTTTCCAACTCTATGATTCTATGATATGAAAATATAATAATATCAGAGTCAAATGAGTGGTACAGGGAGTAAATGATTATAAGGACTCTGATATATTCCCTTTGGGCATGACAGTTAGGAAGGCTTCCTGGAGGAGAAGGGATTGAGGAAGGTTAAGATCTGGATTATGGAAAGGAAGAGTAAATCCAGGTAACAACAGTACTAGGAGTAGTAGTAGTAGTAGGAGGAGGAGGAGGAGGAGGAAGAGGAGGAGGAGGAAGAGGAGGAGGAGGAGCAGTAGCAGTGGTGGCACCAGCTAACATTTGTATAGCACTTACCATGTTCCAAGCACTGTTTGAGGGGGAATAATGGTTGTAAAGGACAGAGAGTGTGAGTTGTGTTTGGGGGACATGGAGTGAATGGAGGCAGAGTAAAGAGAAATAGGGAGAGATGCAGCTAAAAGGGTAAATTGGGAGGCAGTGTAGACCGCTGCATTTGGAGTTAAAAGACATGGGGTTTAGTTCTGGTTTTGCTACTTACTAGTTTATGTGACCTTGGGCAAGTCACTTATAACCTGTTTACCTTAGTTTCTCCATCTGTAAAATGGAGATTATAATAGCACCTACATCCCAGAGTTGTTGTGAAGATAAAATGGGATAATATTTGATAAATAAAATAAGATAATTAAAGTAAAGCACTTTGCAAACTTCTAAGCACTGTATAAATATTAGCTAGAATCATCATCATCATTACCTCCCTCTGAGTGTGCTTATTTCCTTGAACTCATGAAACCCGGGATTCCTCTAGAGAAAATAGCAGACTTGGGTAAAGGCATGGCCTGAGTCCCAGTGTCTAGTCAGACAGAGGGATGGATGGATAAAAAGGAGCTGACAATGGGGAAGTCACGTTTGAGGCATCATAGCGGCTAGATTGTGTCCACAGACAAAGAACTGGCTTTAGAGTCAGGGAGACCTGGGTTCAAGTCCTGCTTATGACCCAAGCTAGCTATGTGACCCTGGGCAAGTCACTTAACTTTTTAGTACCCCCTAAGTGACTCCCTAAAAACTGTAAGGTGCAGAACAAGTGCAGATCTGCATTGGTTGAAGAAGTTTCCTCAATGGTTCTCCTCACGCAGATGAAATCACAGGCCCAAACCCAACCCCCACAACACTCCACCCATGCCCCAAACAAAAGAAGTCAGCTTGACTTTCTGAAATTCTTCCAATTCAGTTCAGTTAAGCTTTCCTTCTCCCATCACTCTCAAGAAGCATATTATTCATTTCACAAAGAAGAAAAAAGAGCCAAAGTTGTTTCCATGGCCTCCCAGGAAGGCCAAAAGCTCACTATCTTTCTTCTCAGCAGACATCTGCAGACAGTGCACAGAGGGCATGCAGTAGGCACTAAATAATTGCTTGTTAAATGACAAGAAGGCAAATTTCAGAAAAACCTGGAAAAAATTTACATGAACCTGTGCAGAGTGAAATGAACAGAACCAGAAGAAACATTGTACACAGTAACAGTAACAGTGTGTGATGACCAACTTTGATGGCCTTAGCTCCTCTCAGCTATACAGTGATCCAAGACAATCCCAAAGGACTCATGATGAAGAATGCTATCCACCTCCAGAGAAAGAACTGGTGGAGTCTGAATGCAGGTTGAAGCATACTATTTTCGCTTTATTTGTGTGTGTGTGTTTCCTTTTGTTCTGTTTCTTCTTTCACAACATGACTAATATGGAAATATGTTTTATGTGATTGTACATATCTAACCTATATCAAATTGCTTACCATCTTAGGGAGTGGAGAGGGAGAAAATTTGAAACTTAAAATTTTTATAAAAAATGAATGTTAAAAATTGTCTTTACATGTAACTGGGGGGAAATCTATTTGAATAATTGCTTGTTGCTTGATTTGGCTTGAATCAACAAGTGTGGGGTGTGTTGAATGGTCCACCAGAAAGGGGACTGCCCAGGACTTAAGGTGTCAGCCTTAATGATCTTCTCCATAGACCTTTTCATGTTCCCATTCATTGCGGAGAACTTCCTATCTGTTCAAACTGGTAGGTCTACACTACCACCATCAAAAGGTGACAGAGGGACAGAGGGCATAGTAGAAAGATGATAGATGGAGAGATGGAAGGGACCTCAGGTCATCTAGCCCAACCCCTTTATTTTATATAGGAGGAAACCGAGACTCAGAGAAGTTAATGGCTTGCCGAAGGTCACACAGGCAGTGAGTGCAGAACCAGGATTTGAACCCAGGTCCTGTGACTTGTTCAGTACTTGTAGTTATAAGACTGGGGTTCAAATTCTGGCTCTATAGTCTATGTGACCTTGCAAGTTAACCTCTTTGAGATTCAGTTTCCTCATTTGTAACCTGAGGAAGTTTGACTGTGATTTCCAAGTTTCTTTTGAGTTTAAAATCCCTTTGAGGGACAGAAGTGGTCCAACTGTGGACAGTCAGCTCTTTCTGACCTGGCCTTCTGTTCATAATGCGTCGCTGGCTGGCCACTGGTACAGATGCCAAATGGTTTCCAGGGAGTTGTGTGTGGAAAGCTCAGGGCTGACAACCAAATAAGGAGGTTTGTGGACTGGCAAACCCTGGGGGAACCAGGGAGGTTGGGAGATAGAACAGCTGCATGCCCCCTCCAGGTCACCATGTGAGAGAGTTACAGCTGCCCCTCTGGTCAGCCTGCTTGGGCAGCCCCTGTGAGGACATTAGAGGCCCACCTGAAAACAGGAGTCAGCTGGACATACATGCTGTGCCTGAATGATGGAGGAACTCATGGGCCCTTCGGGTGCATGGCATCTAGCCTCCTGCACCTTAGGGGGTGACCACAGAGTGGAGAGGGGCATAGGGCCAACTGAGAGTAGTCATTCTGGGAAGGCCCTTACTGTTCTAGGCAGCAGCAACCCACCTGGGAGCCCCCACCCACCAATAGCTGGCGTTGGTGGGCACAGTATGAGGGTAGAAGTGGTGGGCAGGGACACTGGCCTATTCCTCTCACAGCTTGGGAATGCCAAAATTCCACCTGCTCACTGCATGTCCTCCCCCCTCTCTCCCAGCAGTTTACTCAGATATTTCATCTCTCTAAGCCAGCCTGCTTAATATCCCAGGTGACAAACCACGCTGGCTCTCAGACATGTATCAGCTGCCAGTTATCGGGGGGAGGGAGAGATGGATGGGCCCTGCCTGGCGAGGAAGAGCTGAGGGTTCACTAAATCTCCAAGAAGCAGTTTTACTACCACAAGGGGCTGATAGGCTGCTGGGTCAGGGTGCCCATGAGCCAAATTCAGGCAACAGGTCTGGCCAGAGAAGGAAGGACAGGCTATACTGGGGTCCGGGCTGCTGCTGAGATAAAGCTGCTGCTTACCCTGCTGAAGGCAGCTTGAGGACTGCATCCCAGTATTTCCATATCAGCTGGTTAAAGAGGGAATCTGATAACAGCCACAATAATGAAGATAATGAGGAGGATGGAGTTGACACGGTAGATTCTGTCCCTGTCATCGGTCCGTTATCAGCGTTGTCCCAAAGCCTGGGTCTGAGCCTCCAGAGGATAGCTTTCCATCCCAGTGCTTTTATTCAATTACAAAAGACCATCATTTTATCCCCCTCTGCAAGGGCCTCAGAACATTAAATATAAAAGATTAACAGCAGGCTAGCAAGTGTTTTTATCTCAAAAAAGATGAGACAAACAAGATAATGACAACAGCAACAAAAGCTGAAGAGCCCGAAGCACTTTACATGTCTCATAACAGCCCCGAGTGTTATCATTATCCCCATTTTAGGGAGGAGGAAACTAAGGCTCCGGGAGGGGAAATAACCAGCCTTTGGTCATATGGTTACTAAGTATCAGAAGCGGGATTTGAACTCAGCCCTTCCCATCAGATCCCACATCCTCTCCACTGCCTCAAATAATGTGGCATAGATGACCACGTGCCCTGTTTTCCATTGATGGTTCACAGCAGACTCATTTCAGCCTATAGCCTCCGGACCCTTACCCCCTTCTAATTCATTGCTATGCCTGTTCAGCCTGGCCCTACCCCTGGCCTATCGGTCCGAGTGGTCTCTGGTATTAGCTACTGTCCCAAACACTGGAGTCTTGGCTCTTTCCATAGAACATCTCCCTACCCCCACCTCATAGCTCATACCTGCTACCTCTGCTCTACCATGGGATGGATAATGCTGAAGCCAACAGTAGCTGGTATCTGTTTTTTTTTTTTTACTACAACTGAGAGCAGGTGGTGAAGGTAACACCCACCTACCTGTTCCCATGCCTGAAAAGATGTTACATGCACTAAGTGAGGCACTGGTGGACATTCTGCAAGAGATGTCCAACAGGTATTTCAGAATGAATCCCAGAGTCTCAGACGCAGAGATCTCAGACAGCATCTAGCTAGTTCAAGCCACAAGTGACAAGGAGTGCTGACTATACTATCTCCAACAAGTGGGTCCTTCAGCCTCTGCTGGATAATCTCCAGTGAGGGGGCCTGACTGACCTTCTGAAGGAGAGCAATGCACTAAGGGAAAGCTCTGGTTTTCCCGACCTCACACCTAAACTGTCTCTTTGCAGCTTGTAACTCTTCCTCCTGGTTCTTTCTAGTGCCAAACAGAATTAATCCTTCAAAACACTCCCAGAATAGTGCCTGGCATAGATAATAATAACAAATGCTTCATGATAAAAATAATGCTTAATCATGCCTGCCGATTGGCCGATTTGACGGGACCGCAGCTGAGAGGAGAGGGTGCATCTGGAAATCAGCTGCATAGATTGAGAACTGAAATCTTGGAAATGGATGGCCCTGCCAAGGGAAAAAGAATACCAAAGAGGATCAGACCATTGACAGAGAGAGCCGGGAGAATCCCCTAACCAGAGAAGGGACCTTGCCCTCAGAGGGAGGAGAAGGAGAATGGGGGAACAAAGGAGGATGACCCAGAGAGGTAGGACCCTGGAGAGCTCCACAGGGTCAGAGAAGACGAGGGAGGAGAGAGTCTGAAAAAGATGGCGCCAGCACAGTCATGGTGGACAACGGCACGGAAAAGATTCATGGATTTGGTGCTTGGGAGGTCATTGGTAACTCTGGAGAGAAAGGTTTCTGCAGCATGCTGGGGCAGAAGTCTGATCACAGAATGTTAAGGAGTGATGGGTCATTGGAGGTGGAGGCAGCCAAGGCAGAATATCTTCCTTAGCCATGCAACCCTGGGCAAATTAACTTGTTTCCTCATCTATAAAATGGGAATAATCACATCATCTACTATCCTTGTGAAGATCAAACGAGATGACTTATGTAAAACGTGGGTTGGAGTGAATCCAGAAGAGTGAAGGTGAAACACACCGCCTCCCTCCCCCTTACCTTCTGCCAGAGAGGAGGTGAGGGCTTATTTAAAATGCAGAGATGGACGGACATTTCTAGGCATGGCTAATGGGGGAATTTGCTTTGTTGGACTAGCTATGCTTGTTTATGATGAGGGTTTTTTTCTCCTATTCAATTAGGGGAAAAGAGTGGCAGGAACAGATTATAAATGTATGTAAAAATAAAAAATTAAATTTACTTTTTTTTTTGGGTCTAAGCAATGGGGTTAAGTGACTTGCCCAGGTTCACACAGCTAGTGTGTGTTATGTGTCTGAGGCCAGTTTTGAACTCAGGTCCTTCTGAATCCAGTACCGGTGTCCTATCCATTGCACCTAAATTTACTTTTAAAAATTATATATGTAATATATATATAATATATAATATATAATATAACAGAATGAATGTGTGTGTGTGTGTGTGTGTGTGTGTATGTGAGACCGTTAGATAACAGGGATGGGGCCTGTGATTTGACTGATATTGGAAACCTCTATTAAAGCATGTCAGCACCTTTTCTGTGGCTTATAGCCTTAGAAAGTTGCCTAGACAGCTGAGAGTGATTTGTGGGCCACTAGGTGGCGCCATAGTGCATAGAGCACCAGCACTGGAGTCAGGAGGCTCTGAGTGCAAACGTGACCTCAGACACTTACTAGCTGTGTTACTCTGGACAAGTCACTCTCTTTTTAAGGGGGGGCCGGGTGATAATTGGGGTTAAGTGACCTTTCCCAAGCTCACAAATAGATTTCTTCTGTGGTTTGGATTCAAAGAGCTGCACCTGAGGACCTAGAGGGCCCCAGGTTCCCCACCCCTGATCTAATGAGACAGTAGGGCACTAGATAACACAGTGGATAAAGTGCTGGGCCTGTAGCCAGGAAGATTCATCTTCTTGAGTTCAAATCCAGCCTCAGACACTTACTACCTGTATGACCTTAGGCAAGTCACTTAACCCTATTTGCCTTAGTTTCCTTATCTATAAAATGAGCTGGAGAAAGAAATAAAAAACTGCTCCATTGTCTTTGCCAAGAAAGCCCCAAATGGGGTCACGGAGAGTTGGACATGACTGAAATGACTGAACGCAACACAGAGATAATACACAAATCCTAAAGCCTCTGTGACAACATTAGCTCTTACGATTCCCTCTGCCTGTGCAGGCTGCAGCCCACCTCCTCTCTCCTATCTTGTGCGACTCTCATTCACGTCTTTCCCTAACTCCTTCCTGGTGGTTCCACCAGACCCAATATCCTGGAGGCCTTCCTCTGGGGCTTTTAATATTTCATGGAAACTAGGGCACCAATCAAGCTGTCCATCTGTCATCCTTTACTCACGCTACACGCCTGGCTCTGACAGCCCACCTCCTTTCCCAGGTCATTCGCGTCTGTGCCTTTTGGCCTGCATAGAGAGGGCGGGTGTAGAGTCAGGCCACAAACATTTAATAAGTGCCTACGATGTGCCAGGCACTGTCCCAAAACAATGCCAGCATAAAGAAAGCCAGTCCCTGCCCTCGGAGAATTTGTGTCTGAATGGGGGTAGACAATGCATAAAAGGGAATGGAAAAAAGCAGGGGTGTGGGGGGAAGCTGCCCAGGCACTGTGGAGAGCCAGCATTACAGCCAGGAGGAATGAAGAATGGCAAGTCTAGGGCCCTCCTCAAAATGGCAGCCCCAGAAAGAACTCACCAGTGGGGGAAGAGGATCCAGACGGAGATGACTCCAGGTACTGAGGATAGTTCTGGGGTAGGAAGGAGGCTGAGGCATGGTGGCAAAGTCCAGATTGTGAGAAGCCCAGCTACCAGGGGAATAAGTGGAGACTGGGCCTAACCTTCTCTTAGGTGTGTATTAGCTGAGTGACTGTGAGCAAGTCACTTCTACTCTCTGAGTCTCAGTTTCTTCATCAATAAAATGGGAGTGATAACAGCACTTCCTTTTATTGGGAGGATGGAATAAGATAACATATGTGAGATGCTTTATGCGAGTGACCTTTAGAGCGCTATACAAAAGTCAGTATTAGAAGAGAAACTAGGTGGCGCATTGGACAGAGCACCAGCCCTGGAATCAGGAGGACCTGAGTTCAAATCTGGCCTCAGACACATGACATTTACTAGTTGTGTGACCCTGGGCAAGTCACTTAACCCTGATTGCCTTGTCAAAAAAGAAAAAAAGTCAGCTATTAGAATCATTAAGGGTGCAGATGGAAGCATACTCTTTTCATTTTATTTTTCTTGTTTTTGTGTGCTTTCATTTGCAACAACTCTAATATGCAAATATGTTTTACATGACTTTACATGTATAATTAATATACTGCTTGCCTACTCAAGGGGTAGAAAGGGGAGAGAGAATTTGAAACTCAAAATTTTGAAAAATGCATGTTAAAATTTTTTAATGTAATTGGGAAATATTTAATGAAGCAAATAAAAATGTTTAAAAAGAATCATTAAGAGGCAGTATGGTATTAGTGTTGTAGATAGAGAGCTGGTCTCAAAGTTGGGTTCAAGTCCAGCCTCCTACTGGCTGTATGACCTTGGGCAAATCACTCAACCTCTGTGTGCCTCAGTTTCCTCATCTGTAAAAAGGGGAATAATGATAGCATGTTCCAGGACTGTTGTAAGGATCGAGTGAGATACTATTTGTAAGGCTTTAGAAGAAGGTGCTGACCTACTGTGGTAGAAAATAACTACACTGAAGCTTCCTAACCTGATGAAATCATAGGGCAGCTTTAAAAATGGGATCACAGCTCTTAGAACTAGAAGAGTCCTTGGAGAATCATCTGGTCCAACCCCATCAAATCAAGCCAAGATGTATTACTAAGAGCTTACTCTAAGGGGAAGCTAGGTGGCGCAGTGGATAGAGCACTGGCCTTGGAGTCAGGAGGACCTGAGTTCAAATCTGGCCTCAGTCATTTGACACTTACCAGACCCCAACTGCCTCACCAAAAAGAAAGAAGAAAAAAAAAAAGAGCTTACTGTATCCCAGGCACAGGGGGTACAAAGAAAGGAAAAGACAGTTCCTATTCTCAAGGAGCTCACCTTCTAATGGGGGAGACAAGCTGTAAAGAACTAGGTAATGAAAGTTGGATGGGGGAAGGGAATCAGAAAGGGAATGGGCATAAACTAAATGTCTCTTGTATGCCAGACACTGCTCTGCACTTTGTACAAGTATAATCTCATTTGATCCTCACAACAAGGTAAGTGTTATTCTCCTTTTAACAAATGAGGAAACTGAGGCAGGCAGAGGTTAGGTGACTTGCCCAAGGTCAGACAGCTAGTTAGTGTGTGAAGAAGTCACATTTGAACTCTGAGCTTCCTCACCCTAGGCCTGGCACTCTGTGCACTATGGTGCCACCTAGCTGTCAGTGGAAGGTAATCTGAGGCGGGAAGTTATTGGCAGCCAAAAAGGCTTCCCATGGAAGGTGGATTTCAAGTTCAGTCTTGAAGGAAGCAGGGGAAAAGAAGAGGTGGGAGGGCAGGGCAGAGCTTTCTAGGCAAGAAGAACAGTGGGTGCAAATGGACCGAGGTGGGAGAGGGAATGTCTATATGTGAAAAGCTGCGAGTCGTCCCATCCAATTGTGTGTCATAGTTTCAGCAACTTTCATTGACTATTATGTCATTTGTGGAAACTAGGGGATGAGGAAACTGAGACAGGCCATGGTTAAATGACTTGCCCAGGTAGTGTCGAGGTTGGAACTGAACTCAGGTCCTCCCAACCCTAGGTCCAATGCTCTATCCACATTCTTCATCCACTTCAATTTCCCCTGTGGATGGCTGGGCATCTCCTTGAGATGGCCTTATACAGTTCTAGGAATTTATGCAATCAACACAACATCACCCACAAATCTGAGCATCTGATGAACCCCTCGGTCAATGGGGAATCCCTCGTCTATTTGGCTTTTGTCCAAGACTTCCTCTGTGAGGCTGACGAAAGCCTTAGATGAGCATATGTCTTCCCTGCTTCATGCCTCTCTTAATGTTGATACTCAGCGGATCTTGAGAACAGCGTTATCTCTCTGGTCCCATCTGTCATGGAATCTAACAGATGCGTATGAGACACCTTGCTGAAGGAGAGCTTTTAAGGCTGTAATTTGCTCTATTAAGCCAAATGCTCTTTTGAAACCAACAAATACACATAGGGGGAATCTTACATTCTCTTCACCTCTCTGTCAGTTGTGTGACTGGGAATGTGTAATCTGCTGTCAAAAACAATCTATAAAAGCCTGACTGTTCCCTCCTCACGTCTTCATCGTGAGATGGGCATAGACATCTCTCATCAAGATTTGATAGCAATAAGAGAGTGGGTATATGGGTCAGTAACTGCTGTCTCCTCGGTTGCCTTTTTTTTTTGGCCATTAGCACCATCTGTGAACTGCTGTGAGCCTTCCTATTCTTTTAAAGTCTTCCCTTAGAGATACTTTGATGCAGGACAAGTTACTCATTCCCTTTGGGCTTCAGTTCCCTCCTTGGTAAAATCAAGGGCTGAGAAATGGCTGTCACAATCTAAATGGAAACATCACTAATGGGAAGCTGATATAACCTCTGAGTAACTGAAAAAATAGAGAATGGTCCCACAGCACAGATAATGAAACATACCTCCCTCCCCGTGGCAGGACGGGAAGGCAGGAGGCTCCAGGAGCATAGTATGGAGTACATGGTCAGATTCAGATTCAATCACTCCATTCAAATTTAGGCTTAACAACTTTTCTTTGTCACAAGGGAGAATTTAATTCAACTGGAGTGGGCAGGTAGCCAGAAATAAACTCTGATAGAAAATCAAAACCATCACTAACATTTAAAAAAACTAAGTTGAAAATAAAAACTAAAACAAATAAAATGAGAGCATTTTTCTAAGTGGTCTTGAGGGTCTTTCACAGATCTCAGTAGAGGAGCCCATTAGCCTGGAAACCAAGTTACCTGGTGGGCAGAGAAGCCAGGTCTCCCCACTTCCGGTTCTTCCATTATGACATATCTAATGCCATGACCTATATTTTTTGAACCCCAAACTAGGACATGTAGTCTAGAAAAAAATATCCCTTTTGTAAAGCCTTATTCAAAGTACCCTTTCTTTTCCTGATGTCAGGATGGTAAAAAAGATAAGGGGACAGGACATCATGACATATGAGGATCAGAGGAACCAGTGAATCCATCAATAGACACCTACTGTGTGTCAGGCACTGTGCTGGACACTTGGGGTACATTTACAAAGAATGAAATGAAAGCTACTGTCCTGGGGCTTCTATGTTCTAATGTATATTAGGTCTGCTTAGCCTAGAGAACATTCAGGGTGGAGGAAGGTGGTGAGAGTTGTCTTCAAACACTTCAAGACATGTGGAAGAGAAATTAAGACTTATTTTGGCTGTAGAGGATGGAGTCAGGAATAAAGGGTAGAAATTGGAAAGGGGAAGAATTAAGCTTGATGTCAGGAAACACTGAATGCATCCAAGTATTAAAAGAAGTGGTGTGCTGCTGTATAGCTGTGAGTCGGGGAACCATATGGTTTCAAGACAGGATAGGGATAAGCAGAGAATAGGCCTGTGATTTCACTGGTGCATGAAGTTCCAGGTGAGGACACTCCCTCTCCCAATGCAGGTCTGAAACCTTCTCTACATCTTATAGTCTTATAGTTTCAGATGAAATGAACATGGGTACTGCCCAGAAGGCAATGGAAATCCACATGCCAGGTGGGAGCAGGAAGCAACATGTACTCACAGACGAGGAATCACCAAGGAGAAATGAGTAGATGGACGTTATTGGAGAAATGTATAGATGGAAAACACGGGCCTCTCATGTAGTGAAAGCAGGAGATAAGCAATGGGTAGCCTACTCTCTCCGCAGGTCCAATTGAGGAAGGCCCCCTGGGAACACGGGGTAGACCAAAGGCGAGGAACCTGTGGCCTCGAGGCCACATGTGGCCCTCTAGGTCCTCAAGTGCAGCTCTTTGACTGAATCCAAACTTCACAGAACAAATCCCCTTAGTAAAAGGATTTGTTCTGTCAAACGTGGCCACACCCGAGGACCTAGAAGGCCACATGTGGCCTTGAGGCTGCATGTTCCCCACCCCTGGGGCAGACCATCTATGGCGAGCTTATGGGAAGGTATGGATGAGTTAGGTGGGGGGTGTAAATGTAAATAAGCTGCAGTTGGCATCACTGTCCACATTGAGGAGATGCCAGAGGCATTGGAGGAGTTGAATAAAGAGACACTTCCAAATAGTTGGAGTTGTCAGGAAGTAAAATGAGGCATCCTGGGAAGTAACAGGGTTCCCCCTCTACAGGTCTCTGAAAGGAGGCTAGAGGACCACTGGTAGGGGAAGTTATAAGACAGGATTCTCAGTCAGGTACAGATAGATTGGATGCCACATTGAGATTCCAGTGCTTCTTGGGGTGTATTTAGTATAATGGAAAGAGCTCTGGTTCTGGAGTCAGGAGCTGGGTTCAAATCTTGGCTCTAACATGGTGCCATGGACAAGTGATTTAACCTCTATCTACTTCATTTCACAGATGGTGGCATAGTGGGTAGAGCACTAGAGTCAGAAAGACTCATCTTCCTGAGATCAAATCTGGCCTCAGGCACTTACTAGCTGTGTGAGCCTGGGCAAGTCACTTAATCTTATTTGCCTGTTTTCTCATCTGTAAAATGAGATGGAGATGGAAATGGCAAACCACTCTGTTATCTTTGTCAAGAAAACCCCATACAGGGTCACGAAGACTTGGAAACAACTGAATAACAGCAACCACCACCTCATTTACCACATCTGTGAAATGGGTATCACCACACTTTCAGAGGGAAACAATACGGAATAAGGTAAGAAAAGTAGGTTGGACTCTAATTGTGGACAGCCTTGAATGCCAAAGTAAGGGGTTTGAATTTTATTCATTAGATCGTAAGAAATCATTGTGCGTGTGCGTGTGTGTGTGTGTGTTTAGAAAATGACAATAATAATTATAATGACAACTGACATTTATACAGAACTTTCAAGTTGGCAGACTGCTTGGATATACAGAGTGCTCCAAAAAGTAAAAGACAGACTTTTAGGACACCCTCTCTTGTCTCATTTGAGCCTCACAACCACCCCCTGCATAGTAGGACCTACAGATACTAGTATCCCCAGGGTCACACAGCTAATAAATGATGGAGGCAGGATTTGAAACTGGGTTCTCCTAACTGCAAGTCCAGCACCCTAATCACTTCCTCAAGGGCAATGGCATGAGCAGATTGATATATAAAGAAGATAAGTCAGGCAATGGGATGAAGGATGGACCAGAGCCAAGAGAGGATAGAAGCAGGGATCCCTGTTAAGACAGCTCCTGCAAAGTCCAGGCAGGTGGGAATCAGGTGAGTGCTCTGGCGGTGGCAGTGGGAATAGGGATACGTGGGAGCAAACAGTCCTCTGTAGAAAGGATGCTCTTCCCTCATGCTGACGAGCCAGAAGGTTGTTGGAGTCAGGCTGGGATTTCTATCCACCTGTCTGCGGGATGAGTCATTAGTATCTCTAGTGCTGAATACAGTGTCTGCACCTTGTAGGCACTTAATAAATGCTTGCTGACGGATTGATGCCACTAACTTCCTGCCGATGCTGTAGACTTCCTTATGCAAGGATGGGCCGACTCAGAGGCCTGGGAGATTTCCTTTGAGGCTTCTAGGCAGCAAATGAGCCTCTCTCCCTTCCTCAACCCTCCCATGCTCACCTGCTTTCAGGGTGACTGTGATCAAAGCTAAAAATAAGAAAGACCAAAAAGAAACCGGAGGCTTCCATCATAAAACATGGTCAGTTGGCAATCCAAGCCAATTATCTCCCTCTGCTCTCATCTGGGTTGGAAGAGCTGGTGATGGTGGGAGTGGGGGATGGGGTGTGGAGGTGAGGGACCCTGCAGCCTCTTCCACTTTGCCTCAAGGGTTCTTTCACAGGCTCATGGGGACGGTGGTACTGAAGCTATGGGGTGGGCATGTGTCCACAGAGGGCATTCCTTTCACATCCTGAGAACCTGAATGACTGTCCCTGAGAAGGGAAGCCCAAACGCCCCAGCCTGGAGTCGGGGGTCCTCCTGCAAGGCTGCCCAGATCTACAGAAGGTGGGTCCGGGGGTCAAGGAGCAGCACTTGCGGGGGGGAAGATTCTTTCTCTCTTCAACACTGTACCACAGGAGCACAGAAGACAGAAAAGGAGAGTCTGGCATCTGCTGCCTCCTACTCTTTGAAATTTATTTTTATTGAGTGTATTTTTATTGGATGGCACCTGGAATCAGTCATAGATAGGCCTGTTTTGCCAACTCGACTGTGCTGGGCCTAGAGCTGCCTGGATGCAGAAAGAAAAACCCTTTTCCAGAACACTAAGGGAAAGGGGGAAAGGGAACAGGCTAAGCTGGTGAGCTTAGTGTGACCAAGTGCGAGTGCGGTGTGAGCAAGTCACTTCCCCACTTTGGACCTTCTTCCTCATCTATGGAGTAAAGGGGTAGGATTAGATTATTTCTAGGGCTCCCAGCTCTGACCTCCCGTGTTCTAAGTGTCCTCCCACCTCTGACATTCTGTGTTCTAAGGGCTCTCCCAGCTCTGACATTCTCTGTTCCATGCTCCCTCCCAGCCCTAACATTCTGTGTTCTAAGCTCTCTCCCACCTCTGACATGCTGTATTCTAAGGCCTTCCCACCTCTGACAACCTGTGTCCTAAGGCCCCTCCCAGCTCTGACATTCTCTGTTCCAAGGCCCTTCCCAGCTCTGACATCCTCTGTTCCAAGGGCCCTGCCAGCTCTGATATTCTCTGCTCTATGCTCCCTCCAAGACCTGACATTTTATGTTCTAAGCTCTCTCCCACCTCTGACATCCTGTGTTCCAAGGTCTGACATTCTCTGTTCTAATATTTGTGGACTTGGCCAAAATGACCTTAAAGGTCCCTTCCCACTCTAACATCCTGGGAATTGATCTATAAGATCCATTCTAATTCTGTCTGTCTATTTTAGAGTTAGGAGCCATTGACTAATTCTAGTGTTAGGGACACACAACGTATCAAGAGTTGGACAGCTGCTCCTGCCCTCCAAGGGCTTATGATTTCATCAAGGAGACAAGATAGAACATCAGCCTCCACTTCCCCTCTTCTCGATCATTTCTTAGCTCTTTGTCTTCTGACTTTCGACCTCATCACTCACCTGAAAGTGATCTCTCTAAAGTGACCAATCGACTCCCCCTGGAATGGCCTAATTCCTCAGCGGCCATCCTTCTCGAGCTCTTTGCAGCCCACAACACCGATGACCACCCTCTCTATCTGAATGCCCTCTTCTCACTGGCTCTTCATGGCTCTGCTCTCTTGGTTCTCCTAGTACCAACCTGACCATTCCGTCTCAGTCTGGTTTGCTGGTTCACCCTCTATCTCACACTCCCTACTTGTGGGTGTCCCTCAGGACTCTGTCCTGGGCCCCCTTCTCTCTCCCCTCTCTTGCTTGGTGAACTCATCAGTTCCTGCAGGTGTCATGGTCATCTGTTTCCCACATCTACAGATCTGGCCTCCATCTCTCCTGAGCGCCACTCCCCTCATCGCCACCGGACATCTTCAGCTGGATATTGCACTGCCATCTCCAACTTGCCATCTCCAAAGCAGAATTCATTAAGTTTTCACAAAGCAAACCACTCTTCTTCCTAACTTCCCTGTCTCCTTCCAGTTTCCCAAGTCTCCCGGACTGCTCAGCTCCCATTCATCCCCCTCTCCCAGCAGCAGCCAGAACTGACCATTTCTATCCCCACAACGTCTCTGGCAGAGTCCTCTCCTCTGCACTCACTTGGTCACTGGTCCACTACAAGCCCTCATCATCTTTCTCCAGGGTGACTTACATGCACTTTTAACTGGTCTCTCCTCACTCCAATCTGTCATCCACACAGCTAGCTGCCCAAGTGTTTTTCTAGTCTGATCATGTTACCTTTCCCCCCTCCTCAATAAACTTCTGTGGCTCCCTATTACCTCTAGGCCAAAATACACAGTCCTCCATTTAGCATTTCACACTTCTCACAACTTAGGCCTGATCTATCTTTCTAGCCTTGTTACATATCACCCACCCTTCATGGACATCAGGTTCCAGAACTGGCTTTCTTACTGTTCCTCATATATGATCTTCCACCTCGGTGACTTTAAATTGGAAGGGAGGAAAAAAGTATTTATTAAACATCTACTATATGCCATGCACTGTGCCAGGGGCTTTGCAAATATCATCTCATTTGATCTTCACAACAACCCTGGGAGGCAGGTGCTACTGTCATCCCCATTTTACAGTTAAGAAAACTGAGGCAGGCAGAGGTTAGGTGACTTGTTCAGAGTCACACAGCTACTAAGTGTTTGAGACCAGATTTAAACAAGTGGTTTCCTGACTCCAGGCCCAGTGCTCTGTGCACTATGGCATCACCTAGCTGTCCCCTGTGCCTAGAACACACTCCCCCTACCCCCCTCCACTTCTTAGAATCCCTTGAGACTTTCTTTTTTTATTATTTTTTTTGCTGGGCAGTGGCATTAAGTGACTTGCCAGGGTCACACAGCCAGTAAGTGTCAAGTGTCTGAGGCTGGATTTGAACTCAGGTCTATCTGACTCCAGGGCCAGTGCTATACCTGCTGTGCCACCTAGCTGCCCCCTTGAGACTTTCAAAGCTCAGTTTGGGCATCACCTTCTACACAAGACCTTTACCACTCTTCCTAGTTACTATTGGCTTCCTCTCCAATTACCTTGTATTGTTGTTTCCAGTGATATAAACCTCCTGAGGGCAGTCATGGTTTCATTTTTTGACTTTGTATGCCCAGGGCAGCTAGATGGCACAACGGATAGATAGAAGGACCTGAGTTCAAATCCAGCCTCAGACACTTCCAAGCTGTGTGACTCTGGGCAAGTCATTTAACTCTATTTGCTTCAGTTTCCTCATCTATCAAATGAACTGGAGAAGGAAATGGCAAACCACTCCAGTATATTTGCCAAGAAAACCCTAAACGGGGTCTCAGAGAGTCAGACATAACTCAAAAATGACTGAACAACAACAGAATCCCCAGTACCTGGCACAATCCAAAGTAAACACTTAGTACACACAGTAATCAGTGCTTGATTGATTGATGAGCGATAAATAAAACAACCCTGGCAACTCCCCCTCACTGAGTACTCTCTTCAGGACACCCTGGCGAAACACAAGCATCAGCGTTTCCATTTAACAGGCAGAGAAACCGATTCAAAGAAGTTAGGTGAGTTGCCCAATGTCAGGCAGCTCATAAGCTTTGCAGCAAGGGATTCTCAGTCCATTTCTCTTTCCACTACAACCCCTTGCCTCTCCATAAAATACAAATCCTTATAATAATCTAGTAACCTAGAATCAGAGACCTCCAGAGGTGGAAGGGCACAGAGAAATCTTCTGTTCCAGGTGTGCTTAACCTTTTTTGTGTCTTGGACCCCTCTGGCAGTCTGGGGAAACCTACAGACTCCTCCAAAGCATGTTCAATTCACAATGGAAGGAAATGCTAAATTTCAGTTAAGAGTACCGCAAGTTACAGACTGGCAAGAGAGGGATGAAAGATGACTGCAGAAATAGTGATAGAGCTATGTGCAATCCCCATAGAAGAGAGGCAGAGGGGGTGGAGCTGTCCATGTTCTGAAATGTGACCTGGTGCAGCTACACTTTGCATCTCTACCTGTCTCTACCTCTGTCCCTCCATCTCTCTCTCTTTCAGTTAGGGGGTGGAGAATAAAGGCAAACTTGAACCAATCATGGGAGGGCACTGCACCCTAATTTAGTGAAATATTCTTGCTAACCAGATGCTCTGTTGTTACCACGTTGCCAAAGGGTCACAATGATTGGTTGTCGGGCTCAACCTAATTGCAGTTCTGGGAAGCAATGGCTCATGTGGAATGAGGCCAGAAGAGGAGGGTCAGGATGCCAAGAGGACTGGAGATCATACCGTATGATCAGGTGAAAGAACCAGGGATGTTTAGTTTGAGAAGACTCAGGGGGTCAGGAAAGGATGGCGGTTGGCTCCTAGTATTTAAGAGGGCCAGATCACGCTCATTCTGCTCGGACCCAAAGGGCAGAACTCACAGCAATGGTAGATATCGAAAAGAGGTAAAATTTAGACTCAATGAAAGAAAAATCTTTCTGTCTCTGCTGGCACCAGGAGCATCCCTATGGCCCCAGTTTCAGCTTTTGTGGAGCAGGGCCAGTGAATCCTCTCACCGCCAGGCAGCCAGATGGACATCCAATGGTGCCTGGGGGGATCCAGCTCCTCAAGCATTTTGAACAGAAAGGATTCTTCCTTCCAGCCATGGAGGTTTCTTAGGGCCCCAGAGGCACATCTGAAACAGTATTACCTATGCCCAAAGGGCATGCCATTTTCTGCTGAAGTCCATGAATTTAGAGCTGATTAGGGACCCAGGCCACTGAAGGTAAAGACAGGCAGTGAGGTAGAGGGGAGGCTGACCCAGCCCACTCCAGGCCTAGCATCATTTATGAAGATTTCTACATTCAAATTCGCAGCAATTCATGCACAGCAGTGATGGGGTGGAGGGGAGGGGGAAGTTCTGAGAAAGAAATTAGCCTGCAACTTAAACCTGAAGAACTGGCCAGTTCTAAGTCTTGGGCTCCTGACTGGGTCCAGGGGTAAGGATTTTAAAGGAGCAACACCTTCCCATCCAATGGCCCATCCCCTCTGTGTGTGTGTGTGTGTGTGTGTGTGTGTGTGTGTGAATATAACTTTTTAGTTTGTTAATATAACTGAAATTTACACAAGGTGTCCCACAGTTCTTGGTGCTGCTTGAAGCTTATTCCAGCTTATTCAAGATTAAAACCACTCTAAGGGGGCAGCTAGGTGGTGCAGTGAATAGAGTTCTGACCTCGGAGTCAGGAGGACCTGAGTTCAAATCCAGCCTCAGACACTTAACACTTGCTAGCTGTGTAATCCTGGGCAAGTCACTTAATCCGCCCCCCCCCCAAAAAACAAAACAAAAAAACAAAAAAACTACTCTAAGGCTTTTGGGATGCCCTGTAAAACGCTTTAAAGTTTGATATCTGTACCTCGTACCACTCATGCTGTAAGGCTCTATCCATGTTATACAGATAAGGAAACCGAGGTTCAGTGACATTAAGAGTAACAAATAGCCAGGGATTACATGATGCTTTAGAAGTTTGCAAAACTCTTTACAAATGTTATTTCAGTTTGTCCTCACAACAAGCTTGGGAGGTAATTGCTATTATTAGCCCCATTTTACACATGAGGAAACTGAGACAGGCAGTGGTTAAGTGACTTGCCCCAGGGTCCTACACCTAATAAGTATCTGAGGCCATATTTGAACTCAGACCTTCCAGATTTCTGGGTCTTTCACTCTAACCACCGTACCATGTAGCTTCCTCTTCCTTAAGTGAATTACTCTTCCCTGGTCACAGAAATAGCGGGTTGCAGAATAGGGATTTAAACACGGATCTTTGTGATTCTGCCCCTATCACGTGCTTATTCCCTCCCTAAGTCATCACGCACATATTTATTTATTTATATGTTAAAAGCAGCCAAGTGATTTAGTGAATAGTGTTGGACTTGGAGTCAGGAAGACTTGAGTTCAAGTTAAACCTCAAATACTTACTATCTCTGTCTGCCTCAGCTTCCTCATCTGTAAAATGGGGGTAATAATAGAACCTACTTCCCGGAGTTACTGTGAGGAATATAAAATAATGGTTGTAAAGCACTTTGTAAACTTTGAAGGGTTATACAAATGCTAGCTGTTGTTGTTGTAGGTTTTATGCCTCCAGTCAAGTGCAATAGACACTTCCTGAGGGCAGGCACGGTTTTTAGTTTTCTCTTTCTATTCTCAGCACCCAGCACAGTGGCTTGCACACAGTAGGTACACAATAAATGTGTGTTGGAATGGATTGGAGTAAGAGCTATCCCAAGGCAGAACGGGTTGCCTCTGCAGGTGGCGGATTTCCTGTCACTTTGTTTTTGTTCAGTCATTTTTCAGCCGCCTCCGACTCTTCATGACTCCTTTTGGGGTTTTCTTGGCAGAGATACTGGAGTGGTTTGCCACTTCCTTCTCTGGCTCATTTTACAGATGAGGAAACTGAGGCAAACAGGGTGAAGTGACTTGCCCAGGGTCACACAGCTAGTTAAGTGTCTGAGGCCAGATTTGAATTCAGAAAGATGAGTCTTCCTGACTCCAGACCCAGTGCTCCTTGCACTATGGCACCACCTCACTGCTCCCATCACTGGAAGTCTTCAAGCAGAGATAAGCACACATTGGGGATGTTTTAGAGGGAGTTCCCAGTCCTCAGAGATCTCTTTCATTTCACAGATGATGTGAAATTCTAGAGTTTTGGATGGCTGCTGGAAAACTTACTCTCCCTTTTGATGATATATGAGTTTGGGGGCCAGGCCATAGTGCGTCGTATGGAGACTGTCATGGCAGATCCACTTTTCTGGAGTGGGCATTGAGCTAAGAGGAAGTCTGGAGTCCCCATCAGTGTGTCCTTGGAAGAGTTCCCAGCAGACCCTGCTGTTTCTGCTAAGGCCCCTCTTTGTACCAGACAGCAACTAAGGAAACCACCACTGACAGATTCAGGTTGCTTCCAAGTGAACCCGTCATTCTTAGAGAGCAGTTTCTGACTGCTGGCCTGGACACTTCTCCAGATGCCCTGGCATCGGTGTCCAGGCTGGAAGCTCAAGTTGGATCAATGCCACTTCAAAGTCAGCCCGACCCAATCCAGGCCAGACAGAGGACTCCAACAACTTCTTTGAGAGACATAAAGGAGGCTAAAAATGTGGCCAGTGGAAGGATGGACTTCCTCTGTCTCCAGTCTGTAAGAGGTAGACAGTTGCTGGGACAGCAGATCTCCTCAATCGACTTCATGGACTATCTTGGTCATGCATCAATTAGGAATTGGCAGCCAGCTCTGGAAGTGAGAGATGAGCATGGGAATTGCAGAGTTGCAGATTTCAGAGATGGAAGGGGCCTCAGAGACATCTCATCCAACCAGAACCCAAAGCAAATTACTTATATCGGTCAGTTAAGAAACATTTATTATGTGCCTACATATGTGCTAGCATATAACTTCTCACTTGGGGTTTAAAACCACCCTGTGACATCAGCAGCATTTCTAATAACACCTAGCATTTCTAAAGTTATAAGGCTTAAGGTTTGCCTATTCTGTATTATTTGATCTTCACAATAACCATAGGAGATAGGTGCTATTTATCACTCCCATTTTAAAAATGAGGAAACTGAGGGCCAGAGAAGGGAAGTGACATGCCTAAGGTCCTAGAGCTGGTGTCTCAATGGTAGGATTTGAACTCAGGTCTTCCTGACTCCAAGTCTGACGCTTTGTCTGTTGTATATTCTTATCTTCATTTTACAGATGAGAAAACAGAAAATTGGAGAATTCACTTAAATTTGCAAACATTTATTAACAACTTAAACATTTATCAATCATAAATGTCATTTGTTATTAATAATAAATATGTGCCAGGTACTATGCTAAATGCTGAGGGTAGAAATTACTCATAGCTAGTAAGTAGCAGAGCTGGAACTCAGTCCCAGGTCCTCTGAAAGGCAGTGTGTTCTACTGGGTAGGGCCCTAGACTATTTCTGTTAGCTGTGGCCTTGGGTAAGTCACTTCCTATCTCTGGGCCTCAGTTTTCTCATCTGTAAAACAAGAAGTTTAGACCCTTTAGGCCCTCTAAGATCCCTTCCAGGGCCAAATCTCTGTTCCTCTGACTTCACCCCGGCACATTCTTTCCCCTGAATCTCCCTGCCTCTGCTTTACGAGAGCAGTCTACGTGATTCACAACTTCGGCTTCCTTTACAAGTGATACCCTGCATGGAAAATTATGGTATCTTTCACACCTCTAATGGACTTTTTCTGCCACTAGCTGATTTGTGTTGTATAAATGGTCACCGAGGAGAAATTCTGTGCTTTCCCTTCTCGTGACAGACAAATTGTAGAGGCCTGATAGGAAGCATTTTGCGGCATCGAGGCGGGGCTTCCTGGCATCTCTGCCCATGCCCTAGGTGCAGCTAGCTCCCCGTGTGGAGGAGACAGGAGAGCTTGACTTTAGGAAAACTCACTTGAATGGGTTCACAATATCAGCCCTGCCCGAAGGTCCTCCTTTCTGACAATCCAAATTCTGCCCATTATTGAGTAGTAACTCCATGAAGCCTTCCTAGATGGCTACTGGCTTTGGTGGGCTTTCTATTAACCTGCCACCTAACCAATTAATCAACAAGTAATTATTCAATGTGCACTACGTGTGCTGCCAGACATGGGGAATACAAAGGCAAAAGAAACAGGCCTGCCCTCCCTCAAGGTACTCATTCAATTTAATTCAATAAACACTCATCATGCCCCTACTATGTGTCAGGCTCTATGTTAAGCACATGTACAACATGTCTGTGTGTGTGTGTGTGTGTGTGTGTGTGTGTGTGTGTGTGAGGGTATGTGGTTGGATGGTTGCAGTCCTTTGTTCTAGAAGAACCCCAAATGACATCACTATCCAGAGCCATTTCATTGTGTCCAACTGGCTGATCAGACCCATATGAGCTCGGAAGGGTCTACCACAGATCTACCACACAGATAGTCCGTGTGAACATTTGGGGCGGATTCTCTAAATTTGAGCATCTTGAATTTCTTTTGAGCTGCTTCAATTCTGCTTTGCTCATAGAGCACGGCACCTTCTCTGATATATATATATATTGGTGTGGCTGCAGTACGCAGTAGGTGGAGGGGTTGTGATGTGAAAGGAGCCAGGTAATGAAGGCATTCTAAATGTCTAAGACAGTTTACATCTGACCCCAGGAGCCATTAGAGTTTCCAGAGTAGTTGAAGAGTGTTTTGATCAGACCTGCAATCTGGGGAAATTGGAGGATAGGTCAGAGGGGGGGAGCTCAGAGGCATGGAGACCAATTAGGAGTGATAAGGGCCTGAATTAGGGTGTTAATTGTGTGAACAAAGAGAAAGGGATAGATGCGGGAGGTCTTGTGGAAGCACAAAATAGGCACTTAATAAACGCTCTGTGATTGGTTGATTTGGCAACTGGATATGAAGGTGGTAGGGGGGAGTCAAGTATATTTCAAGGCTGTGAACTTAGGTGACTAGAAAAATGATGGAGACCTCAACAAAAATGTGAAAGTTCAGGGCAGTGATGGATTTTGGGGAGGAATGATGAAACCTATCTTGGACTCATTCATGTTGATATGCCCATGGGAAATCCTGTTCAAATGACCAATAGTAGAGGCAGCTAGGTGTCGCAGTGGATAGAACACCAGCCCTGGAGTCAGGAGGACCTGCATTCAAATCTGGCCTCAGACCAGACACTTGACACTTACTGGCTGTGTGACCCTGGGCAAGTCACTTAACCCCAATTACTTGCCAAAAAAACCCCAACAAAAAACAAATAACCAATAGTAAATTGACCATGCAGGACTGCCACTCAGGGCAGATACTAAGGCTGGATATACAGTTTTGGGACTCATCATTGTAGAGATGGTCATTACACCCATGGGAGCCGATAAGATCACCTAGGGAGAGAATGGATTGACAATGGAGAAGAGGGTGCAGGACAGAGTATTGGGGCCCACCCACAGTTAGGGGACATGATATGGATGATAATCTGACAAAGAAGACCAAGGAAGGTCAAGTTAGATGAGTAGCAGAAGGACCGAGAGACAGCCGTGTCCTGAGACTGTCCGGAGAGGAGAAAGAATGACCAAACACGGTGGCAAATGCTGCAGAGAGGTCATGAAGAATGAAGCTGAGAAAAGTCCGTTCAATTTGGCAGCTAGCAGAACGTTGCTAACTTTGGAGAGAGTGGCTTCAGCTGAGGGATGAGGTCTGAAGCCAGAGGGTTTAGAAGAGAAGGAGAGGAGAGGAAATGGATATCAGAGTAGAGACCCTTTCCTAGGAGTTTGGCTGTGAAAGGGAAGGAAGACAGAGAGCGACAGCTTGAGAGGATGGTAGGCTCATTAAGGATGGGGAAGATGTGGCCAAGGTCACCCAGCCAGGAAGGAGCAGAGCCAGGGCCTCTAACAACAACAACAGCATTCTTCTCATGGTACCAAGCCAGTTTGCATATTGCCATGAGTAAGCTTTGTAGACTTGGTTGTGCTGCAAGCAGCCTGAATGCTTAGACCCAGAGGACAACAGAAGGCTGGGCTGTGCCACAAGGTTAGCTGCCATCATCTCCTTGAAAACCCCCTCCTGAGCCTTCCCCTAATTTCTTAGACGTGGGTCAGAGGTTGTGGGTCTCTGATAGTCAGAGGTTATGGGACCCTGACGAGGACACAATGGTTCAAATATTAAATAACTGAGATCCCGTCGTTCTGGACCACTCTGCTTTATCAACACACAGGTAGGAAGGAACTCCAAAGGTCATCTCATCCAACCCACAGCTGGACAAAACTCTCCTTTTAAACATCTATGACAAATGGTCATCCTGCTTCTCCTTGATGGACTCCAGTGAGAGGGAGCTCACTTTCTCCTAAAGCAACTCATCCACTCTTGAACAGCTCTAGTCATTTGGAATGTTTTCCTTCTGTTCAGTTGTTTTCAGTCTTGTCAGACTCTTCGTCACCCCATTTGGAGTTTTCTTGGCAAAGATACAGGAGCAGTTTGCCATTTCCTTCTCCAGCTCATTTTACAGATGAGGAAATTGAGACAAACAGAGTGAAATGACTTGCCCAGGGTCACACAGCTAGTAACTGTCTCAGGACAGATTTGAACTCAGGGCTTCCTAACTCCAGCCTTGGGATCTATCTACTGTGCAAACTAATTGCCCAAATTTTCCTCATGTTAACATCCACCCACTGCTCCTAGTTTTGCTCTCCAAGGCTGACAAATGAATTGAGGCTGATCCTTCCTCCTTGTGACTTGAAGATAGCCATTATGCCCCCACCCAAGTTTTCTCTTCCTGAGGTTTTTGGTTTTGGTTTTTTTTTTTTTGGTGAGGCAATCAGGGTTAAGTGAGTTGCCCAGCTAGTAAGTGTCAAGTGTCTGAGGCCGGATTTGAGCTCAGGTCCTCCTGACTGCAATCTTCTGAGGTTTTAAACGTCTCTAATTCCTTTAGCTTCTCACTGGTGATTCTCCCTGGGCCTCTCACCCTCCTGGTGGTCCTCCTTTGGACATACACCAGTTTCACAATGTTTTTTCCTAAAATACAACACCTAGAACTGACCCCACCACTCCAACGGTAGCTTGGCCAAGGTAGAGGAAAAAGCAGGGCCATCACCTCCCTCCCTCTTTCTGAACATTCTGAAGCCTATGATTACTTAGCTGACTCACATTGACTTTGTAGCCCACAAAACCTCAAGATCTTGTCACATGAACTGCTGTCTAGCCATCCCTGCCCCCCAAACAGCTGGTTTTTGAACCCACATGTAGGACTTTGTATTTGTAGGACCCAGCTCCTGCTGCCACCCCCCTCCCCCATATACTCTTTTCTGTCTTACAGCCTTCTCACAATGGAACACCCTGTAGACCCCTTCCTGCGGTTGGTCAGCTCCTCCCAGAATTTCTTTCTTTAAGGAAGGGCCCAGGCCTGCCGTGTTCACAGGTCCATTCTTTTCTGGCCTCTGCTCCTGACTCTTCACACCTCTTTCTCTACTATGTCTCCACTGGGTACCTTTTCTCTTTGTCTTTTACCCTGGGAATGTAAGCTCCTCGAAGGCAGGGACTGTCTTTTTTTGTTCGTTTTTGTTTGTATTCCCAGTGCTTCACACAGTGCCTGGCATGAGACTTGACTGCCCCCATACATCAAGCACATCCCCTGTTGCAAATTTATGGGAGAGTAATCACTAATCATAGAAGAAGGGTGGTGATCTGTGTCACTGGAGGGAATTTCCACATTGAGGAGACTACAGATCCATTTAAGTGACAGAATATGGGCTCTACTAGGGAACAAAGGATGGAGGTGGGAAAAGAAAAAACTGAGCACAAGATGGGTTCCAATGGGATCTTATCACATGCTTTCTTCCCCTTCAGGAAAGAAGTGCTTGTTTGCAAGTGAACACTTCTTTAACCCATTTCTGACTTGGTGATTAATAGGATCATTACAGAATCTCAGTACCAGTCTTAATAGTCTTACCAGAGGCAGCTGGGTAGCATGGTGGATACAGCACTGGACCTGGAGTCAGGAAGTGATTGTTGGTGAGTCGCTTTTCAGTCATACCCAACTCTCCGTGACCCCATATGGGATTTTCTTGGCAAAAATACTGAAGTGGCTTGCCATTTCCTTCTCCAGCTCATTTTACAGATGAGGAAACTGAGGCAAACAAGGTTATATGACTTGCCCAGGGTCATACCTAGCAAGAGTCTGAGGCTGGATTTGAACTCATGAAGATGAGTCTTTCTGGTTCTAAGCCCATTGCTCTAAAAAGCACTGTACCAAGACCCAGGTTCAAATCCAGTCTCAAAAACTCAGTAGCTGTGTTACCCTGGGCAGGAGTTTCTTCATCTCTAAAACAGAAATAATAATAGCACCTGCTTACTACAGTAACCATGAGTTATAATGAAGATCCAAAGAGACAATATTTGTAAAGTACTTTGCAAACTTTAAAGATAGTTATTATTATTATTATTATTGTTCCTGATATCTGTTTCCTAACTTGTGCCATTAATGAAGTGTAATTTTCATGATGAATTACACAAAAAAAAAATCCACGTATTTTTCACAGAACCTCAGAGTTAGAACAGATGTCATTGGACATCTAGCCCAAGAATCACATGAAGAGGTATCCCCTCTCCATAATATCACCAACAAATGGTTATCCAGCCTCTGTCTAAAGGTTCCTGACCCCTCCCCCAAAGAACTCAATTAACTTCTGGGTTGTTCCAACTGATATCAAGTTTTTCCTGACAATAAATCAGCCTAAACTGGTCTCTCGACAACATCCAAAACAACTCTAACCCCACCTCCTCTTTCCTAGGATAGCCCTTCTAATACTTGAAGACAGATTTCTTAGAGTGACTAGGAGCTGAGCAGCCCAATTCCTACACATATACTCCAGAAGTGACATTAAAAAGTGGCAGAGGGGGCAGCTGGGTGGTACAGTGGATAAAGCACCGGCCCTGGATTCAGGAAGACCTGAGTTCAAGTTTGGCCTCAGATACTTGACACTTACTAACTGTGGGACCCTGGGCAAGTCACTTAACTCCAACTGCCTGGGAAAAACAAACAAACAAAAAAAGGCAATGCAATGATTAGGAAATGAAGTGAGAAATGACAATAAATACTTTCATCCCATCTGGGCTGGGGGAAGAGGGCTAACACTCAAAAGCCTTCAGGCATTCAGGAGGGGATCCAGCCAGAGAAGCCTGGGCAAAAGGACAGATGGTGCTCAGAGGCCCTCTGCTGCACGCACCAGCCAGGAGATTCCAGAGGACCAAGTGCTCCAGCTAGGAGACTTTGGGGCAATTAAGCAACCTGGGAGTAAGTTGGGAGCCTGCAAAGCTCCTACTGAGAGGGCAGTGGTCAGCCCAGAAATTCCAAGGGCTTTGAACATTTGAAGAAACTGACACGAGCCGCTTCTGACAGCCTTGGAGAGCTCAGAACCTGGGACCTACAGGTACTTACTGCAAAGAGGATACCGCCAGAAGGGAGGCCCAGCAGCAGCACCCTGTAAGCACCAAACATACCACCTCCTGACTCCAGGTCCAGTGCTCTATTCACCTCGCTGCCTAGCTGCCTTTGTAAGACTATTAAGACTGGTGCTGAGATTCTGTGGTAATTCTATTGATGTCCAAGTCAAAAATGGGTTAAAAAAGTGCTGGGTCTCAAACAAGTACCTCTGTTCCTGAAGTGGAAGAAAGCATACCAAAAAGGGGGAGGGGGAAACTACCTTCTCCTCCAAGTATGTAGGAGCAGCCGGAGCCTGGCACTGACCAAGAAAAAAAACAATTCAGGAAATAAAGCTGGGAATATGAGTAAACAGAAGAAGAGACTGATGATAAAGACATTTTGGGGGCCTGGGGGCATTTAGTATATAAACTTAGAGGACAAGTGTAATTCCTCAGTGACTACAGGCAATAAAGGTATGGTTGGCCACAAGGTCTATTAAAATTACTAGAAGAGATTAAAAAAGAATATTATAAATGAATTGAGAGCTCTAGAGCAGAGGTGTCAAATATGAGACAAGCATGAGGCCCACAATACCCACAAGCCCAGAGGCAGATTAAAATGTAATTGGGAAAATTTATTTTTAACAAAATAAGTTAAAATACAAGATAACACAGATAATGTTAATTTATCAATATTCAGCCTACAGGGATGTTCTGGAGAAAAGAAGTGGAAGGAAGGAAGGAAGCCTTAGTATAGGAGGTGCAAAAATCTTAACTCAAACAATGGACTCCCTGAAAATTAGAATGGGCCAAACAAAAATCAGTGAATCCATGAGATAATAAGGAGTACCAGAATAAAATCAGAATAAAAAAGACTGAAAAAATATAATAAAATGTAAGCTATTGCCTACCAAAAACAAATGCTCTAGAAAACAGGCCAAAGAGAATTATTTTAAGAATCATCAGGCTACTTGACAACCGCAACCAAAAATATCCATTCTGGATCCTATATGTTAGAAATTATAAGAGAAATTCCCCCCCCACACACACCTATTAGGACCAGAGGAGAAAGTGAAAACAAAAATAATTCACATCACCTTTTGAAAGAAATCCTAAAATGAAAGCATGCCCAAAATCCAAAAGTATCCATGTTTTTAAAAAAATAAATAATGTAAGCAGCCAAAAAGAAAGACTTCAGGTACCAAGGAACCACGGTCAGGAACACACAAGACTTGGCAGCTACCATTTTAAAGGACAGGAAGGTATGGAATATGATATTACAATAAGAAAAAGATAAAGGCTTACATCTACAAAAACCTTAGCTAGAAAAATTAAGTGTAATTCTACAGATGGGGAAAAATGGATCCTTAATGAAATAGAGGACTTCTAAACATCACTGATGAAAAGACCACAGCTGAATAGAATCTTCGAAATGCAAACACAGAGAAACTTAAGTAAATACATTGGAGCAGATGGAAAAGACTGAAGGAAATGTTTACATTCTAATAAGGGGAGAAGAAACAAGTCCTCTCTAACAAGTGTTCTAATGTCTTCAACAATCATAGAGGAAGTTAAATAAACAGGACAAAGAGAGGGTCTAGGGATGCTTTTGTTCTCTTTTGATGCTCTTCAGTGAAGAAAGAAAAGGAAGGCAAAAAGAATATATAGGAAAGAAAGGGGAAAGAAAGGGGTGGAATACTCTATTTCATATAACCAGAGGACGTGAGGAAAAGATTATATCAACATAAAGGAAGGGGTGGGGAACCTCATTTTCATCTGAATGGGGCATAGGAGGATTGAACACACAAATACACACGTGCAAAGAAATTTTCTGTAGGAAAAAAAATCCCATTACATTCAACAGGGAAAATAGGCAGGGACAGGGAGTGGGGAAGAGTAGTTTAAGAGAGAGGGAAGGAAATTAAGAATAAGGGGAGGATTAGTTATAAGCAAAACAAACTCCAGCTTTGGAAAATGGATCTGAAAGGGGGGATTAAAAAGCCAAATATCTGCAGATGGCCATCACATCCATTCTGAGTTTTCTCTTTTTCAGGCTGAATAGCCCCAGGTCATTCAACTGATCCTCCTATGGCAGGGTCTCCAGACCACAGATGCTTTCCAGCTTCTCACTGTCCTTCCTAAAATGTGGAATTCTCAGATCTCAGCACGATATTCCAGATGTGGCATGAACAGGGCACGACTAACTCCACCCCTGTGCTGGACACTCTGCCTCCATTCATGCACCCTAAGATTTCATTAGCTTTTTGGGGTCGCTGTTGCACACTGTTAACTCCTACTGAGCTTACAATCACACCACTTAATCAAAACAGAGGATAGTGTATTTAATTGGGTAGCCAAAACAGAATCTCACTTCTTTCTCCCAGAAGAGCAAGATAATCTTATTTATTTTATTTATGAAGTGTCTAGACATGTTCACCCTGCCTCAAAGGAATATATTCAGTGTTCCATTTTTTCCTGTTAGAAAATGTTACTTCAAAAATGTTTCAACCTCATTTCATTTATTCCGGTTCCTGTAAAAAGTGTGTCCATTTTTCGGACTTATTAACATAGAAAAACAATTTGTTGGTGGATAAAAGTCCACCAAATCCAAATGGGCATAGAAAGCCAATATTTTTATAAATACATAGAGGGATACTACATATATATATATATATATATATATATATGTCTGATATATTTATATATATGAAATATTCATACATATTTAATATATATTTGGGCCAGTTAGGTGGTGCAGTGGATAGAGGGCCAAGCCTGGAGTCAGTAGGCCCTGCGTTCAAATCTGGCCTCAGACATTTACTAGCTGTGTGACCCTGGGAAAGTCACTTCACCCTGTTTGCCTCAGTTTCCTCATCTGTAAAATGAGCTGGAGAAGGAAATGGCAAACCACTCCAGTATCTTTACCAAGAAAACCCCCAAATGGGGGTCACAAAGAATTGGACACAACTGAAATGACTGAACAATAACAACAAAATTACTTGCAGCTGAATATGAACATTAACCACTCATTCATTCTGATCTCTAAGTCTTTTTTTGGTTTATATTTTTTTCCCCTACTCATTTCAGTTAACCAAAGAACATCTATATCTATCTATTAAGCACCTACTACGTGCCAGGCATTATGTTAAGTGCTGGGGCAAACAAAGACAAAATAATATAATCTCTGTCCTCCTACTTCTACTCTGTTAGGGGAAACTATATGTACATATATATAGTACATACATACATACATGCACATATGTGTGTGTGTGTATATATGTATATATATATGTGTATATATATATGTATATATATATGTGTGTATATATGTGTATATATATGTATATATATATGTATATATATATATATATATACATATAAAAAACTAGAGCCAAGTTGATTTGGGGCATTAACATCTAGGGAAGATCATGTATAAGATGGTATTTGATCAATCAACAAATTAGGTCCTAGCTCTCCTCCTACCTCTTCGACTGTTCCTTCTCAGTCTCCTTTGTCAGATCTTCCTCCAGGCCACGCCCACTAGCCATAGGTTTTGTACATATTTGTTTGCTTATGGCCTCCCCCGTTAGACTTTGAACTTTTTGGGGACAGGGACTGACTTTTGCCTCTTTTTGTATCTCTAGGGCTAAGTATGGTGCCTGGCCCATAGTAGGTCCTTAATAAATATTTGCTGACTGACTGATTCATCCTAAAAATCCCCCTAAGCTTTAAAATTCCAAGATTCTGTGATCCCTTAGGGGATCCCAAAAAAGCTTTGGGAGCTGTTCAAGAGTTCCCAATTAAAATGTAGATACTCTTGGGAAGAGGAAATATCTGAAGTCATAACTGACTATTAACATTAGTTAGGATTAGTCATTTAAAAGTAAACCTCTGGGGAGAGCCACCTGGAATGACCTTCCTCCTTCTTCCTAGTTCTCTCAGTCCAACTCCAGTCCTTAAGGGCCCAGGCACAATGGCCTAACTTCCATAAAGTTTCTGTCTCACCACCCCTCACATAGGTGGTCTTCTTTCAGGAAGAACCTAAGCAGGGGTGGGGACTGCAGCCACAAGGCCACATGTGGCCCTCTAGGTCCTTAGGTGCCACCCTTTGACTGAATCCAAGTTTTACAGAACAGATCCTTTTATTAAGGGGATTTGTTCTGTAAAACTTGGACTTGGTCAAAAGGCCACATCCAAGAACCTAGAAGGCCTCATGTGGCCTTGAGGCTACAGGTTCCGCCACTCCTGAGCTAAGGTGAACCAGCCCCTCCCACAGCTCCTGCTGGAGGCCTGGAGGTATCCGGAAGGCAGGAGGCCTAGCTTGTCCCCAGAGGTTCAGCTTTCTGAGGGAGCTCAGGTGATCAGGGAACCCTGGAGATCATCTAATCTGGCATAGAAAGAAACTGAGGCTTGGAGTGGGAAAAACGGCTTCTTCAAAGGTCCCACAGCAGCAGGGTCAAAATTTGAAGCCATGATATCTGATTCTAAATTTATACCCATTAACTGTACCTGGGCTTCTCCCTTTTAACCAGACCACTTCTACTTTCTCTGAGCCTGGCTTTGGCCCTATACTGTTCATAAAAAATTCAATTTAAAACTGAGGGAGACCTCAGAGGGCATTTGGTCCCACCCTTTATTTTATAGACGAGGAATCTAGGCACACAGGGCTTCACAGATACCAAGTAGTAGAGCCAAGACTTGAACCCAGTATGCCTGACTCCAAACCTAACACTCTTTTTGTCCCAGGCCCCAGAGTCTGCTGTACATGTATATATCCCAGACTGTCCTTTGCTTTTGGTCATTTTTCAACAGCATAATTCAATTCAACCAACATTTATTAGGTGCCTACTGTATACAAGAGGGCACCTAGATGGTGCAGTGGATAGAGTGCTGGCCCTGAAGTCAGGAAGATTCCTCTTCCTGAGTTCAAATCCTACCTCAGACACTTACTTGCTGTGTGATTTGGAGCAAGTTACTTCACCCTATTTGCCTCAGTTTCCTCATCTGTAAAATGAGCTGGAGAAGGAAATGACAAACCATTCCAGTATCTTTGCCAAGAAAACCCCAAATGGGGTTATGAAGATTCAGCCACAATAGAAAAAAAAACCCCACTGAACAACTGTATGCAAGAACCCACATTAATTAATTAGAAAACTATTCTTAATCATCTGCTAGGTGCCAAGCAATGTATTAGGCACTGGAGAGACAAAGACAAAAATGAAACAGTTCCTAGCCTCAAGGAGTTTATCTCTTATCTGGGAGTGAATACATAGATCAACAGGGTCCAACTCCAACAGAAATGGGGTCCACTAGACCATACCAAAGGATGCTTGTGGGCGGCATATTGACTTACAAAACTACCTATTAATGTTGCTTATTGTATTTTTGTTTTGATAAGTATTTCCCATTTACATTTTTAAAATTAATTTATTTTGATTTATCAACAATCACTTCCATAAGGTTTTGAGTTTTAAATTTTTCTCCCCCTCCCTCCCCACCTCCTTCTCCAAGATGGCGCACAATCTGAAATAGGCTATACATATACATTCCTACTGAACATATTTTCACATTAGTGATGCTGTAAGTAAGAATTAGAACCATAGAAGGAACCACCAGAAAGAGGAAACAAAACACAACAGAAGAAAAAAAAAAAGCAAATACTATGCTTCAATCTGCATGCAAACTCCATAGTTCTTTCTTTGGACGTGGATAGCATTTTTTGGAGATGTCTCAGATCCTTGCCATTTACATTTTAATTTGGTGCATTAATGCCGGTGAGTTTGACACTTCTGATATAGAATAAGTATTCCATATACAAAATATACAAAAAGGAAAAAGTACTTTTGGGGATGGGGAGGCACTGGCAGCTGGGGGACCAGGAAAGGCTTCGGGTAGGAGGGATGGTGCTCGGGCCGCTCTCGAAGGAAACAAAGCATTATGAGAGATAAAGGTGGTGGGGAGCAGAGCTGGGGGCAGATGTGTTTTAGGCATGACGGGCGGCCAGCATAAAGGCCTAGAGATGGAGTGTCATTGTTGTTCAGCCATGTCTCATTCTCTGTGACCCTGTTTCGGGGTTTCTTGGCAAAGATATTGGACTGGTTTGCCCTTTCCTTCTCCAACTCATTTTACAGATGAGGAAACTGAGGCAAATGAGGTTAAGTGACGTGTTCAGGGTCACATAGGTAGTAAGTATCTGAGGCTCACAGAGAAGAGTCTTCCTAATGTCCCGTAGGCATGTCAAATTTATACTTCTCCCCAAACATATCTCCCATCCAAACTTCTCTATTGCTGTCCAGGAAATCACCATCCTTTTGGTC
Organism: Phascolarctos cinereus; assembly: GCF_003287225.1. Classification (NCBI taxonomy): domain Eukaryota; kingdom Metazoa; phylum Chordata; class Mammalia; order Diprotodontia; family Phascolarctidae; genus Phascolarctos; species Phascolarctos cinereus. The sequence continues at coordinate 368,194,569 of NW_027556098.1, read as the reverse complement.
ATCTGGGTTTGGTCATCAGCCTCATCCCTCAACTCCTCACTCTTCTTCACCTCATATATTCAGTCAGCTGCCACATCTTTTTTTTTTTTTTTGGCTAGGCAATGGGGTTAAGTGACTTGCCCAGGGTCACACAGCTAGCAAGTGTTATGTGTCTGAGGCCAGATTTGAACTCAGGTCCACCTGAATCCGGGGCCGGTGCTCTATCCACTGCGCCACCTAGCTGCCCCACAGCTGCCAAATCTTGTCTGGTACTCCATGTTGACACTTTCGGTAATATACAAATCACACAGTTAATCTGGAGCAGACCTGGGATTAGAACCCAGGAGAAGCCAGGTCTCCTGTCAGTCTAGTGCTCCGTCCCAGATCCATAAGTCTCCCTACAAATATATTCTTCACAGGATCACAGATACATAACTGGAAGTGACTTTGGAAGCCATCTAGACCAACTCCCCCATTTCAGAGATGACGAAACTGAGACCCAGAGGTGAAGTGACTTACCCACAGCCACACAGCCCTCCCTAGATAAGATTGCATGTGTGACCATCATTTCTTCTATCCCACAGTCACTAAATCTCAGAGTTGGAAGGGACCTCAGAGGGTCATCTGTACTTGGACAGAAATCCCTCCAACAACCTCCTTGACAAGTAGTGGAAGACTTCTCTGAGTGAAGGGGAGACCCCTCTGAGTGAAGGGGAACCCTCTCCATGCTCTGAAGAAGGCCATTTGTTTCCTTTTTTTCAGATGGTTCTCATTGGTAGAGAAAAAAAAATCTCTTTACATTGTATGGAAATCTGTCTCTCTGTAACTTCCACCCCCACTTTCTTAGTTCAACCTTCTGAGACAAAGCAGAACGGGTCTAAAGCCCTCTTATCTGAAGCCCTGGTGCAGAAAATCCAATCCTGCTCTCAGATACAGTCATCTTAACCAGCTGTTCGCTTTCTAAATCTGCCTCAGCCTCAGCCTCCAAGTCTTCAGTTTCTGGCCCGGCACTTCGTAATCTCTAACAATGCCTCCAAGGTTCCTCTGGGCTGAATCATCTGTGCTTGGCTAAGTCACCAGAAGTGAGTATTTTGATAAGTCTGAGGATTCTCTCTGTCCCCCTCCCTGGGACACACCCCACCAAGATGGCACCCAGCCCCTACCATTCATAACTGGGGAACAGAGGGTTGCTTGGCTCCCCCTCAGCAAGGAGTCACCAAGCACCCAGATTTCTCTCCTCTGACCTCTTACAGATCTTCCCTCTCCTCCTGCACTTATGGTCCCTCACCCTCATTGCTTGGAGCATGAGAAGCTGTTTCTTCCTCAGGCAGTCTAGCTCCACCCTCATCAGGAAGAGTGTTACATCTGTCATATCACATAGCTCCAAAGTCTCAGCAATCCTCCCCTCTTGCTGAGTAGGGGGATAGACCAGAATGGGGGAGGGACTTGAGGCAGGCAGAAGCACCAGTAGTTACTGCAGTAACCTAGGTTTGGGATAATGAGGGCATCCCGTTGGAGAGAAGGGAGCATAGAGGAAAGATGGCCATCATCTTCCTAGTCACCCGGGCTTGGGGCTACAGGGTCCTCCTCCATTCCTAACTCTGCTCACCAACATAGCCAAATCTTGTCATTTCTACATTTGTGACATCTTTCCTATACAGCCTCTTCACCCAAAAACCCAAACACCATCCACCCAAACAATGCCCCTCCTAGTACAGGCTCTGTTACCTACACCTGGATCATTGTGGCAGGCTGATGATCAGTCCCATTACTTCTAACATATACTGGTTGTATGACCCTGGGCAAGTCATTTATCCTTTCAATGGCTTGCCTGGACAACTCTCCAAGACGATGAGTTACAGAAACAGGCATTGCTCTGGGAGAGTTTCTTCAACTGAGGAATTGTCTATACCAATGAAAACATAGATCCAGTCCCTAACCCAGCACTTAGCACAGTGCCAGGGCACATCATAGACTTTTTATAAATGCTTATGGATTGACTCTCTCTTTAAAGTTCAAATCATGAAGCTGTCCCTGCTCTCTGCCACATATCCCCCAGTTAGTAATGACTTCTCCTCCCCAGGACCATCCAGGGCACATTCTCTGTGACTCCCTAGGACTCATGCAGGCTACATTATTTTCATGATGATTATTGCACTATCCCAATCTCCGTGCTCAGCACAGTGCCTGGCACATAGTAGGTGCTTAATAAATGTTTACTGACTGGCAGCACTCTACTGCATCACCCAATCTCAGAAGCCAGAAGGAAGCTCAGACACCATTTAGCTTCACTTGAAACTTGAAAAGGAGTCCTCCCCTTCCACACCTCCAACAAGTGTTTGTTCTGTGAAAACCTTCAGGGAGGGGGAGCCCAGCACCTCCTTAGGCTGCCCGCTGTATTTTGGGGCTGCTCTAGCCGTGAGGAAGATTGTAACCTCATCAGGCAACTTCTCCTTGTGCTGCTTACCTTCACCTCTAAGGCCAAGCAAAATAAATCTAATCAGGAGAACTGAGGGATAAAGCACTGCATTAAGGGCCAGAGGCCTTGGCTTCCAAGTCCTGATTCTTCTTTTTACTCTGTGGGTGGCCCAGAGCAAGTCGAGTCATTCACCTAGGCTCAGGCTGAGAGTAAAGACTTGGGTTCAAATCCAGCCTCCGCTACTCTCCAGCTGTGTGACCCTGGGTAAGTCACTTGATCTCTGCCTCAGTTTGTTGTTACTGTTGTTCCATCATTTTTCAGTCATATCCAATTCTTCTTGACCTCATTTGGAATTTTCTTGGCAAAGATAAAATAGGGGTTTGCCATATCCTTCTCCAGATCATTTGGCAGATGAGGAAACTGAGGCAAAGGGTTAAGTGACTTGCCCAGGGTCATACAGCTAGCTAGTAAGTGTCTGAGGTCGGATTGGAACTCATGAAGATGAGTCTTCCTGACTCCAGGGCTAGCACTGCCTCAGTTTACTCATCCATGAGATGGGGATCTTCATAGCACCTACCTCCCAGGGATGTAGCAAGGGTCAAACGAGAATGATATTTGTCAAATGCTTAGTACAGTACCTAGCATTTAATAGGTGCTATATACATGCTAGCTCTTCAACCTCTCTGTCCAATGAGGAGGTTGGTTTAAATGACCTCTGAGATTCCCTCTAGCTCTAAAAGCATAATGAATCTCCCTTCCGTGGGATAACCCTTCAAATATTTGAAGACAGCTATAATGTACTCCTTAATTCTTTTCTTTTCCAGGCTAAACATCTTCAGTTCCTTCATCCGACTGTCAAATAAAATGAGCTCAAGGCCATTCACTAATGCTGGCTGCCCTCCACCATATGGGTCTATATCTGTGTCCTATTCCTTTACTAACATAATGAGAAAGCAAGATTCTTCAGTGGTCAAAATAGACCATCAAAGCTAGAGTGGTTTTTTTTTTTGTTGCTGACAGATACACATAATAAAGGCAGGAATGTGGTGGGTATTTGTAGGCTGGTAGGGGAACTAGCTGTCTTCTTCCTGAGCTTTTGTTCTAACTCAAATTCATTCACATGCCAAGCCAGAAAGGATCTTGCCCCAGATTTAGGGAAATAAAAGAAAAGACTTGATTTTTGCCTGGGGGCATTTTACTTGGCATTTGTTCAGCAGTCCCTTAGCTGGGCATGGTGGCACAGAACCTCTAGTTATGACTAAAGAGTACCAGTCTACCCCATCAGGGAGAGGCTTTCTAGTCATTGTACCCTAGTAGATGGAAGCTGAGATGAAACTAGCAGGCACTCCTGTAGAGGCGAAACTCTAAAGCTGATTGTAGAGACGACCTCAGTAACTACATCCTGGGCAGAAAGCAGACACGACGGCCATCAGAGAAAAGGCTTCAATAGCTCTGCAGTATGGGAGGTATGAGTTGCCTTGGCTACTCGAATGCCCTTCCTGTGTGCCCCGGGCCACTTGGGCTCCTGGCACATGCTAGCTACTTATCTCCTAGATGTGCATCTTCCATGTATGATCCCTGGTCAAGTGTCCTCTCCATGTATGTACTCCCCACTATTGTTCTGGATAACCTGCAGAAAAGTATACTCCATGTGCATATGGTGGGGAATTTTCTTGTTACTTTATTTGCTATGATGTTGGATTAATTGTCTTTTGTTTGAACTCTGTCTGGCCGGAAAAAGTACTCGTGAGCTACAGTTTAGAGTGAAGTTAAGGGGGCAGCTAAGTGGTGCAGTGGATAAAGCTCTGGCCTTGGAATCAGGAGGACCTGAGTTCAAATCTGTCCTCAGACACTTGACACTTACTAGCTGTGTGACCTTGGGCAAGTCACTCAACCCCCACTGCCTCACCAAAAATAAAATAAAATAAAATAAAAAATAAGAAAATTAGAGTGAAGTTAACCCACAAGTGTCTTGAACCTGGGGTAGTTTAGAGGTACCCTGGATGACAAGCTTCATAAAGAGAGGGCCTGTGACTGCTCTCTCCGTACTACCTCTGGTACCCAGCATACCTCTAGCAGGGAATGAAATGAATTGCTGAATATGGCGATAGGCACGTTCCTGAAAATATCTACAATTTGAACTTTTCAAAGTTCTTTCACATCAGTATCTCAAGGGACCATATCCTTCTGATAAATATGAAACAGGCTCAGAGATAGGAAGTGGGTTGTCCAAGTTTACACAGAGTTAAAAATGGCAGGCGTAGAGCCCAGAGCTCAGGCCTCATGATATCCACTGTAGGGCTCCTTCCAATATACCCCACTGACTGGCCTAAGATGGAGAAGGTAAAACACAATCATTCCTTCCACCGCCGATACCTGCTCCCCTCACATAGAGGTCCCTGGCCTCAGAGACTGTCTAACTGGAGCCCTCATATGCTGGGGTGCCTGAGGTGGGAGCTGCTCCCCAATCCCTGAACACATGCCCCTGCAGATAACAATGGTGGTGGGGGGTGGAGGGAATTCAGTGACTACGGTCCCCTACACAGACCCTGACAAATGGGGGGGGGGCGCCAGGAAGACAATGTGTCTTCACCTGGAAGAATGCGTGGGGGGGTGGGATTTACAGGCTGGCTCCCTGGCGGGCAGAGTGCCGTTACCATGGCAATTGCCTCAGTCACTCAGAGTCAAGGGATAGGGGCTTGTCTCAGCTCTTTCCTCTTCCTCTAGGGCTGAGGCAAGCAGGCTCTGTTGTCATGACAACACCCCCTTAGTTTAGTGCTCCACCCCCCTTTTTCATCTGCTGCTTTATTGAGAGGAGGGGGCATCTCTGAATCCCCACATCCCCTAGGTCTGTTCCCCTTATCTTGCATGCATGACTTCCACTGGCTGGGGGTTGGGAGGGTGGAGGAGGGGAAGTGAGGGGAATCCTTGCTTATCTTCCTCCCCCTTCCAGGGCCACACGCCTCTTATGACTGCTGGGGCTAGCTAATCATTTGCCACGGGAGGGTGTCTGATGATGAGGGGTCTCCCTGGTAACAGGTCTAGCTCCCGTCTCCATGGCGATCCTTGGTTAGAGACCCTTGTCTTACACTCCGGAGGGATTTATTGACTTCCACTTTTCAAGGCTGGGCTCCAGGCACAGCCACCTGGGATGGGTGAGTCCAGCCTGGGTCACCTCCCCACTGGGCTATTCAGGGATGGGGGTGGGGAGCAAAATGCTTTCAAGTGTCTTCATCTTCAAAGCATGAAGGCAGAGAATTGATCTATGGGAGAGGCAGGGGAGTAGACAGGAGACATTGCAGGACTCACTGTCACCCTCCTTCTTAAGGGACAAATAAAGTACCTTCCCAATAGGCCAAACTTCTCTCCCTCCCAGGGTCAGTGAAGCTGCCATGGGGATTTGGGGAGAGGGGAGTGAAAGCAGGGGCAGGTAAGGCACAAACCTAGCTCTCTCAATCTCATTACCCTTCTATCCTCAGTTCTCTGTGTGTGGGGGGAAACGGGGAGGTGTAGGGTTGGGGTGGGGGACTGAGGTCTCTGAGGGAGCTAAAAGGAACTGAGAGGGGCCTGTGCAGAGGAGGGACAGCCAAGGAGAGTCTGGGCCATAGGAAGGCTTCTGAGAAGGAGTAGCACAAGGGAGAAGAAAGAGAAAGTGGAGGCAGGTTATTGAGCTAAGTGCACTGGAACAGAGGGAAAGGGCACCCCTTCTTGGTGTTGGAGAAGGATAAAAAACTGGTAGCCTAAGGCTTTGGAAGAGGCAAGGCCAGACCTGGCAGCTGGGACAGGACCCAGAGGGTGGGGATAATAAGGAATAGAGTCCTAGTTTCAGTTCCCAAACCAGGGAATGAGGATCCCCTGAATGATTGCCTCTTCCTCACTCCCAACACACATGTGGAGACGGTGGAGGGAAACCCTACAGGGAGGAGTCCTAGGCCTGAGGGGACTCCTGTGGACTCGAAGGTTGATCATATTAACCTTGTACGGATTGCTCTGAGGAAGCCTCCTTCCACCAGAGTAGAAAAAGTGAGTAGTTTATACTTGGGGATTCATGGGTCTGAGCTGGGGATGCTGTACGAGGCTATTTCTACCACATCATGAGGGCTTTTCTAAGGTTGAGGTTCTGGGCCTTGTTTGTGTCTGGACTCCTCTCATGGCAATCTGGCAAAGTCTATGGACTCCTCAGAAACATATTGTTAAAGGCATAAAATAAAATATATAGAATTACAAAAGAAACCAATTTTCTTTATAGATCCCAGGTTAGGAAGCCCTGCTCTGAGGAGTCATTGATGCATTTTAAACAGGGAATGATGTGATCAGATCTGTGCATAAGAAACCTTAGAAGTTCAGAGCCACTTGGAGCCTCACCAGTATCCAATCCCTCCTAGCCCTAGAGCCCTTTAACATGTGGCTGCTCATCCTTTCTGGCAATGGACAGCTCACTACCCCTCTAAGATGGCCCATTACACTTTAGGGTAGATCTAATTGTTAGGAAGCTTTTCTTTACATAAACCCCAAATCTGCCTCGGGAACTTCTATCAGCTGGTGCTCATTCTGTCCTCTGGGGCCAAGGAGAACTCATCTAATCCCCCTTCCTCAGGACAGCTCTTCAGATACTGGAAGCCACCTATCACCTTCCTTCTCACTAAATCTTCTCTCCCCCAACTAAGGAGCACTAGTTAATTTAATCTCAAGTGCCTTCCTCATTCTGGTGACCCTCTCCTGGGTCCTCACTGGCATGTTGATGTCCTTCCTAAAATACGGGGGCCATCATGCTGTCAGATGTGGTCAGTGCATTGTTTAGAACTGGATTTCGCCCCTCTTTAAAAATAAAAAAAAAATCTTTGTTACAAGAGATAGCCCTCTGGGTAGGAAAGGGGGAAGGGATTTATCTGGAAATGAAGGTAATGTGAAAAACAAACAATCCCCGCCCCCCAAACCCAGGATATCAATAAAAGCAAATAAAATGTGAAAAACATCTATGGCAGACACTTAGATACAAGAGATTAATTTGGCAGGTGTGAAGAACAGATTGAAGTGGGAGTAGGGAAGATGAGAGGTGAAGAGTCTGTTAGGAGGCTAATTCTATTTCCCAGGTAAAGGGGGAAAAGAGGAGCCTACAGATGTGAGAGGAATTGAAGAAATAAAATGCGGAGGATTTGACAGCTGATTAGATGTGGGGAATGAGGGAGGAAGGAGTCCAAAAAGTGCCTCAGATCAGATGACTGTAGATGACAGCTGGGAGGGAAGGTATAGTCAAACTTTCTCATTTTACAGATGGGGAAACTGAGGCTCAGGAGCTCAAGGTGGTGAAGCGGTTTGTCAAAGGTGAGATAGGTAAGTAAGCCTCATAAGGGCGACTGGTGCCAGTGTCTTCTGATTCTTGAGACACTGTGATTTCCCATCAGACCATGTTTTGTAGGGGTGAAGGGAGGGAGGGTGCGAATGATCAAAGAAACATAGAGGTAGTTCTGGAGGGGATCTCAGAGGCCAGCTAAGTCTAACACTCTCATTTTACAGATCAGGAAACTGAGGTACTTGTCCAAGGGTCATTCAGGCCATGTCAGAGGCAGGATTTGAATTCATATTCTTGGACTTTAGAGCCAGTGTTCTTCCAATGACAACAACAATAACATATAGTATCTCCTATGTGCCAAGCACTGTACTAAGTACTTTACAAATGTCTCATTTAATCCTCACAAAAAAACCCTAGTTGTACTATGATTATTCCTATTTTAGAGATGAAAAAACTCGAGGAAAACAAAGGTTAAGTGACTTGCCCAGGGTCATGCAGCTAGTAATATCCCAGGCCAGGTTTGAACTCTGCCCTTCCTGACTCCAGGCCTGAGGCTCTACCCACCTGCACCTCCAGAGCTGTCCTTGGTATAGAACCAGCTATAATAGTTTTAGAGAGTTGTCTGAGGGGCAGCTAGGTGGCACAGTGGATAGAGCACTGGCCCTGAAGTCAGGAAGACCCAAGTTCAAATCCGACCTCAGACCAAACACTTGACACTTAGTAGCTGTGTGACCCTGGGCAAATCACTTAACCCCATTTGCCTTAAAAAATTAAATTAAATTAAATTAGAGAGTTGTCTGAGGCACTTGGAGGTTACATGACTTGTCTGCTCCCATAAAGTCGACATATAGCCAAGGCCTCCTTGATAATGTGGTTGGCCCTCTATCCATACCGTCCCTTGAGTGTGACATCCCAGTTAGATGTTCACGTGGGGCTGTCCACTAAGTAAGATGTAAGAACAGCAATCAGGAGAGACCAGGCTAGAATGATAAGTCCAAACTGGAAGGAATTTACCTAAGATTGTCTATTTTTACAGCTGAGGAAACTAAGGCTGTTCATAGAAGGAACATGCCCCCAGAGATGTGAGATAAAAACTGGAGAGCCATCAGGGAAATGAGATGGAAGTTGGGAGAGTGAATGAGTTTGCCAATGGAAGGAAAGAATGTTGAAGGAGAAAAGAGAAGGGTTTGGAACAGAAGCTCAGGAGCAATGAAATAGGAGGTGATGGGAGAAAGAGAAGTCAGATAAGAATGAAGAATGCTCCCCTACCTGGAAACAAAGTAGATGCTCATCAATAGGTGAATGGCTAAATAAGTTGTAGTACATTAATGTAATGCAGTATTGCTGTACTATTAAAAAAAAACAAAGAGGAGGCATATGATGGATACAGAGAAGCATGGGAAGACACATGAACTAGTGCAAAATGAAGCAGGCAGAATCAGGAAAGCATTAGAACCAACGACAAAGACCATGGAAATAGAAACAACCACAAAACAATCAGATTTAGAAGCTGAAGAATTATATGGCCCAAGCTCAGCCCCAAAGAAGAGACAGAAGTATCTCCTTCCACTTCTTTGCAGAAGTAGGGGACCCTGTGTATGATATCAGGCTTTTTCTATGCGATGGTTAGTTTTGCTTAAGTTATTCTCTCTCTCTCTCCCCCTCTCAATTATTTACCTATGAGGAGGTTATCGGTGCCAGAAAGAAAGGGATAGCAGATATGCCAAAACAAAGTGGGTGCCCACTGGCTAAAGAATGGCTAGACCAGCTGTGGTACGTAGACCTCATGGGAGATTATTGTACCATAAGAAATGACAGTGATGAGGAATTCAGGGAAACATGGGGAGATTTGTATGAAGTGATTTACAGCAAGGGAAACAGAACCAAGGGAAATAGATGCCAGTGACTACAATGATGTCCACAAAAACAACACTAGATAGCAGCTGAACTCAATTTGCAATCCATAATCCTGTTCCCTGAAAACAGAGATTCTGACATAAACAGCCCCTCCTCTTGGAGAGGTGAGGGGCTGAAAGGAGGGAAGAATGTTGGATACATAATGAGGTGGGGTTGTTACGTTGGTCACTTTTTGTTCTGCCCTCCACCCTGTTTTTAGAGCTTTCCCCTCTAGCATTACTACTTTCCCTCTATTCTCAGTCAACAAATATTTGTTAGGCCCTGGCTAATGTGCCTAGCAATGTGCTAAATGCTAAAAAAGAAAGGCAAAATACAACTATTCCGCAGGAGTCTTGTATGCCTCTCGTTATTTCCTACCTAAGAACGTAAGCCCCTTGAGGTCAGGGATTGTTTTTGCCTTTCTTTTGTTATCTCCAGGACTTAGCATGGTTTCTGGAACTTGGTAAGTTCTTAGTAAACGCTTGCTGACTAACGGACTTGGGAGGACTCGGTGTGGGGGAGGGGTGGGGTAAGATGGGAGGATGACTGTGATTTTTTTTTTTTAAATAAAGGCCAGAGGGAAGAAGACAGACAGAGCAGTAGGAAGAAATGCATCAGGGCAGATTCTGAGACAGTGATTTTTTTCAGTGACCCTACTTGCTGCCACAAAGGCCACCTCTATAAAGTCAATATTTTCTTGCTAATGCATTCTCCCAATAATTTCCATGACTGTAAAAAATAGAAAACTGTGCTCTCAGAAGGATCAAAAACTACAAAAGCCCCAAAGGATGGGCTAAGGAAGTGGGCTGCCATATGGTAAAACAAACAAACAACCAGAAAAAGAAAGAAGGAAAGAAAGAAAGAAAGAAAGAAAGAAAGAAAAGAAAGAAAGAAAGAAAGAAAGAAAGAAAGAAAGAAAGAAAGAAAGAAAGAAAGAAAGAAAGAAAGAAAGAAAGAAAGAAAGAAAGAAGAAAAAACCCTGCACACAAATGGCCAAAGAAACGCTTCTGGGAAAGGAGGTGGCCCTCTGGAGCAGGGAGAATGACAGCAAAAGTGGTTGGCCAAGTGGTGATATTAGTAATGAAGGGAAACGAAAATAATGAGAGGAGCTTCCTAAGGTTGAGTCCTATCCCCGGCAGCAAGCATGGTGCCAGGCAAGTAGCAGACGCTTAAGAAATGCTTGTTGGGGAATTGATTGACAGATGAGAGAATCCTCATTAGAGGATCAGGGAAAGAGGGAAAAGGACAGCACAGCAGCTCTAATGACCCAAGTGACCTTAGGCAAGTCACAACTACTCTGGGCATCAGGTTCCTCATCTGTAAAATAAGGTTGGACTGGACAGATGGCCTTTAACAACCCTTCCAATTTTAATCCTGGGATGCTTAGACATGCAAGGGCTGTGATCACGACTGGGGGTGGGATTCGATTTCAGATAAACCATCGTTAAAGTATTGGCCCTGGTATGAGAGAAAGCGCTGGTCTGTGACACCTACGGCTTTTCTATTTCCCATCCCACTGAGTGCAGTGCTGGGCGCACAACAGGGGCTCCCTAAGCACAGGACTGATTGGAATTGATTACCTCTCCCCTTCTCCCTCCTACCCCAGTCAGTTCTTATACATCCTTCAAGGCCCACCCCCTCGGTGAAGCCTGTGCTAATGGCCCAGGTGGGATGTGATAGCTGCCTCCAAGTACTTGAAAGGCTGTCACAGAGAAGAGGAATCAGACCTGTTCTGCCTGGCCCCACGAGGCAGGATGACGAGCCAGGGATAGAAGTTGCAGGGAGGTCAATTTCAGCTTGGTGTCAGGAAAGACTTCCTAAATATATCAGCTATTTAGAAGTGAAATGGGGGCTCTCTTGGGAGGTCATGAGACAAACATTTTCAGAGAGGGCTGAGCTTTGTTGGACTATTCTTATTTATTTTCAAGGGAGGGAATTTATTGGGGGCAGGGAGGGAGGGATAAAGGAGCTAATGATAGTGACTGTACTCCACCCCCATACTACTCCCCATTCCCACCCAACTCCCCCCCCAAAAAAAAGGAAAGAAAAGGGTCTCAGTGAAACATTTTTTAAAGTGCACAGAGGAAAACAAATGAAAGTTCAGAAAGTTCAGATAAGTAGGAGAGCTTTGGAATTGATACGAATTTGCTTCTGGAGGCTAAGGTCAGCAAAATATCCTTTTTTTTTTTTAAGCTATCTGTCCTAGACAGTCTTGTGTTATAAATAATCCGTTTTTTTCCTAGTCTTCTTTGTATATGGAAACGGTCGTGTTTATTAAGTTCAGAAACACAAAAATTAAAAACTAGGTGGTGAGTTTCTTTTCCTCCGAAGGGCTTTGAGCAAAGGCCAGACCTCGAGTTTGAGGGTGAGTTCTGGCAAGGATTCCTTTTCAGGTATTGGTGGGACCAGATGGCTGCTGTGGTCCGTTCTAATTTGTCACAGGATCCTAGAGCTCAGATATCAACTAGTCCTCATTTTACAAATGGGGAAATTGAGGCCCAGGGAAATTAAGCTATTTGCCCAGGGAGAGTAACAGCCAGTATGCCAGAGATAGGATTTGAACTCAGGTCCTCTGATTCCAAAGCCAAGACTCTTTCCATTGTACCACAATGTGACCCTACCCCCTCACTTGCCCACCTCTCTACCAGGCTGCCTGGTGAGCAGGCAGTTCTGAATTCTAACCCAGGCAGTTCACACCATTCAATTAACAATTAATGAGTCAGCTCTTCCGCTGTCATCTTGGACTATTATCTCAATGTTGTGTTGCTAGACTCTACAGGCTTAAGTCTGATTATGAGAAGCTCCTGGGTCTTATTCTTTTTCGTGTCTCTGATAGCCTCAAGCCTCGGATCTTAGAGAAAAGCAGGGACCACCAAGAGGTATCAGGGCCCCAGAACCAGGAAGCGTTAGGTGCAAGCACTGCCTCTGACTGACTGCATTACCCTGAACAAGTCACTGGAACCCTCACTGTTCTAGGCGAGTCTCTGAGTTCATATGTTGCATAGAAGACACCAGACTGCTTTGTTAGAGGGAGTTCCCTATGCAAATGAAATCAGGAGCCCAATCCCCATCTCTATCCCTTATAGCCTCAACAGACAGCAGGGGTTCAACGAAGGTTTGTTGATTTGCTATGAAATCTATTGGATTTCAGAGGGAAGGGGATTTGGGCCTTTGAATTTGAGCTTGAGACATGCCAGGAAAAACAGCCTGAATTGACTGGCAGAACCATGGTGGTGATGGTTACTGTTGAGTCATTTCAGTTGTGTCCGACTCTTCGTGACCCCATTTGGGGTTTTCTTAGCAAAGATGCTAGAGTGGTTTGCCATTCTTCTCCAGCCATTTTACAGATGAGGAAACTGAGGTAGACAGAGTTAAGTGTCTTGCCTAGGATCACACAGCTACTAAGTGTCTGAGGCTGGATCTGAACTCAGGAGAATAAGTCTTCCTGACTCCAGGCCCGGTGCTCTACCCACTGTGCCACCTAGCTGCAGTAGCTGTTATCTATTGACCCCTAACACATTCTCATTCCTTTTTTTCTTTTTTTTTTTAATTGGGCAATGGTGGTTAAGTTACTTGCCCAGGGTCACACTCGATCCTTTCTTAATGAAGTCAGTACCTGGTTCAGCCTACCTCTCCGCCCCAACTCCCGCTCTCCTACTAGTGAACTTCAACATACAAATTGATTTTCCTTCAAATAACCTAACTTCTCAGTTCCTTGGTCTGCTCAACCCCCCGGCCTACTTCTCTGTTCCATCTCAGCTACACACAAAGATGGTCATGCCCCTGATCTCACCCACAAGTGTTATACTTCCATGTTTAAGAACATCAACATTCCTTTATTTGATTATAATCTTTTCTCTTTCCATTTCTCTTTATGCCTTACTCCTCCTAAGCCAACTCTTCATCTTTACCATGATCTCCAATTCCTCCATCCCTCAGTACTTCCCCAGGTCATCATCCCTGCTGTGGCAAGATTCTTCTCCTTTACCAATATGGTGACCCAGTTTAACTCCACACTATCAAAATCCTCAATCCCTTGACTTTTTGCTGATCATGCTTTATCAGGCCTCAGCCTTAGATTATTTCCATCATCTATCTGCCTTCTGCTCTCTTAGTCATGTGCTGCTGCCCAGAGCTGTATGAAATTAGGAAACCGTGCTTACTGTAGTGGTCCACTACAAATTTATGTCATATATAACTTCAACTGGGCCCTCACTGCAGCAAGGCAATCTTTTGATGCCCTCCCTAATTTATTCTGCAACTTACTTACTGCAATCCCTTTATTTTACAGATGGGGAAACTAAGGCTTAGAAAGGGGAATGCATGGTCACATGGTCACCCAAATCAACAGCAAAACGGGAACTAGAATCCAGGGCTCCCCTCCCTTCCTTTCAAGTATACACGCCTTCTCTGATTTCCATAGACCCCACTCTCTTCCCTCCCTCCACCCCTTACTTTATCTGCTGTCCATGTCACAGTTCACAGCCATGGGGCCTGATGTCCCCCCACTGAACACACTCCTCTCCTCTCCAGCTGGCAAAGGTTCTAATTAAAGGATGATTGTTTTCTTCCAGGAAATTTATCTGGAGCCAAGGAGTTCAGAGTTCATGCATAAATAAAGAGGAAGGAAGCAAGCCAGGCTGCTTATTGACCCACGAGTCTCTGTGTTTTAGCTTGGCACCCCCAACCCTCATCGGAAAACCACATCACAGTGAAACAAATGTCGGGGCTAAGCAGATCCAGTCAAGATGCTGACCATGGAGGCATCATTCCTTCCTAGGAGGGCCCAATGTCTTCTCTTCAGCCCCGCTGAATCTTCGGCTTATCTCAGAATATAAGACAAAAGTGTTCTGAATTAATCAATCAACCAGCAAGCATGAAGCACCTACTGTGTGCCAGGCACATCGTGCAAAGGAGTTCACCATCCAATGAGGGAAATAATGTGTAAAGAACTAGAGACATATAGAGAATAGATAGAGAGGAACCTCAAAGAACAAGGCTCTAGCATGTGGGGGTAGGAATGAGGGTGGGGACCCCCAGAAAGGCTTCTTGTGGAAGGCAGCACTTGAGGGAGCTTTGAAGGAAGCTCAGGATTCTAAGGGGTGGAGGTGAGGAGGCAATGCATTCCAGCCATTCGGAACGGCCAGGGCAGACAGCCAAGAGATGAAGGGTTACGTGTAGGAAGCATCCAGCATGCCAGTGTGGCCTGTCTGAACAGGTCATGACAGGAAGTAAAGTCTAAGAAGCCTAGAAAGGGAGGAAGAGGGTGGATTGTGAAAGACCCTACAATTCAGGGGAGGCAGCTGGCATGGAATCCCAGGCTCAGTTTCCCAGTCGTGTTTTTTCCATCATCATTCTAAGCAGCATCGCACTGTTAGAGCTAGCATTTGCCTAGGTTTTAAGGCTTGCAAAGTAATTTACATCTATTATCTTACTGGAGCATCACAATAATCCTATGAGTGGGGTGTTGTTATCATTTCCATTTTATAGATGAGGAAACTGAGGCTCAGGAAGAGCCAGTGATTTGCCAAGTGTCACACAGAGCTGCAGGATTTGAACACAGGTCTTCCAGACTCCAGTCTTGGCTCTCCACTCTATCCACTGTGTTCTCTGTGCTTAGAATTACAAGACGTTAGAACTGGAAAAGGCCACTTAATCCAGACCCCTCAGTTTACATATAGGTAAACTGAGGCCCAGAGAACAAATCTTTGGAACCTGGCTCAAAATCTGCTCATTGGCTCCATCTGTCACTCCCCTCAATTCTTCACCTCCAGCCTGTCCATAAGTCTAAGCTCAGGGCTTTGCTCAAGCTAGGGGTGGGTGAACAGAAATACTCAGTAAGATGTTGTTGAATGAATATGTTCACCTCTTCCCTGTTTTCGGACAAAATCAAACTACCATAGAATGTCTAGACGTAACAAGAAGTTCCATGTTACAACAGAAGAGCCCAGGACTGGAAGTCAAGGGCCCTGTGTTCTAGTCCTGGCTCCACCAGTGACATGACATTAGCCTCACTTTCCTTCTTGACATTTGAGCTTAAAGTCTACAAAGTGATTTACAGACATTATCTTATTTAAGCTTTGAAATGACTCCATGAGGGGTTTGGGATTTTTAAAAAACCTAAGAGCCCCATTTTATAGAAGAGAAGGTTGAGGTTCAGACAGGTTAAGTGACTCAACCATGGTCATACATCTACTAAGTGTCAGAAGCAGGATTTGAACTCTGCTCTTCCTGACTCTAAGTCCAGCCCACTAGCTAATGATCCCATTGTCTTTCTATAGTAATAGCTCACATTTATACAAAAAACACTAAAGCTTACAAAGCACTTCAGTTCACAACAATCCCAAGGTTGGGCAGTGGAGAAAGGGCTGGGTCTAGAGTCAGAAAGATCTGTGTTTAAATCCTGCCATAGACACTTGTTAGTTGTGTAAGCCTGGGCAAGCCGGTTATAGCTTCTCTTGGTCTGTTTCCTCATCGATAAAGTGAGGGGTTGGATCCTACAGCCTCTAAGGCCCCTTCCAGCTCTGAGTAGATGATGTTGGGTTGGAGGTATGGGTATTATCTTCCTTTATGGATGAGGAGACAGTAGACATGGCTTGTTCCTGGCCCCCTAACTAATAGGCAGAATTCACACCTAGGTCCTCCAATTCCAAGGCCAGCTTCTCTCAGAGGACCAGCATTTATTAAGTGCCTACTGTGTGCCAGGCATGTAAAGAAAAGCAAAACCCCAGGTTCTGCCCTCACATTCGAGGTTGGGGGTGGAAAGCATGTACAAGACTATGTAGGGTAAGTAGGAGGCCGCCCCAGAAGGAAGGCCTGGTGGGGGTCTGGGAGAGGGGGTGGGATTTCAGCTGAGTCTTGCAGGAAGCCAGGAGGCAGAGGTGAGGGAGGGAAAGCCTTCCAGCGACGACAGGGACAAACATCGTAAATAAAGGCACAAGCCGAGAGAGGGAGGATTCTTTTCAAGAACAGCCAGAAGACCAGCGTTGCTGACTTCACAGAGTGGAGGGGTGCAATGTGTAAAAGGCCCAGAGGAAGTGGGATGGGGCCAGGTTATGGAGGACTTTCAAAGCCAGGTGGAGGACTTCATATTTGATCTTGGAGGTAATCAAAAGTCATGCTCTCTGGGGCCACTGCAAACATACATTACATGATCCCAGCTGAAGAGGCAGCTAGGTGGCACAGTGGATAAAGCACCGGCCCTGGAGTCAGGAAGACCCGAGTTCAAATCAAGCCTCAGACACTTGCCATTTACTGTATGATCTTGGGCGAGTCACTTAACCCCTAACTGCCTCACAATAAATAAACACAACCTTAGCTGGGCCACTGGAGTTTATTGATGGAAGGGAGAGTTTAGAAGCTCAACCTGGGCTTTAGGAAAATCACCTGGTAGCTGAGTGAAGGATGGATCGGAGTGAGGAGACTCCACTATGCACTCATGTCTGCAGGAATACAGAAAAAGGGTCCTGGCTGTTTATCACCTATGTGACCTTGGAAAAATCACTTCCCTCTGGACCTCACTTTCCTCCTTTGTAAAAAGAAAGGATTGGAATTGACGATCTCTAAGCCTCTTCCAGCACTGATGACACCTCAACCTCCTCTTTTAGGTGTAGAGAGGTATAACTGCCATCAGACAGGGACAGTTAAGTTGTGGGATGTGTAGAGCACAAATGACTTCCCCGGGGTGAGCATGGCAGTGAGAGCCCCTGGCCTGGGGAAGGCTGGCCACTGGGGGCCCTGCCTGAGCCAGGAACCATCTGTTCTGAGAATCGCCCAGGGCAGGCTCTTCCCCTCCGGCCCGATGCCTCCCTCAGAGGCCACCGGGGAGCTGGAACATCTTTCAGCCACAATCTTGGGGCCCCTGATGCTAGAGCCCATCGCCATAGCAACGGTGCAGAGTGAAGGCATTCTATAATCATTAGGGAAACGAGTTGAGCAGCATAAACAGTAACTGCACTCGATTACATGCCTATTATCAGCAGTCTCGGATTTTGAGCATTGGTAATTATGCCTAATTGTGCATTTAATTGTGTAATTGAAAACCCACATCTAGTTCAGCTGGGGCTATTTTCTCCCCCCAAACAGGGAGGTTAGGCTGCCAAGGCCCCTCCACCCCCAGAGCAGAAAATATTTTGGCAGGGCCACCGCTCCTCTCCTGAGCCCAGTCCAGGCCCTAGAGCCCACCTGCAAGGACAACGGGCAGAGGGTGACCAGCTCTTCCCCAGAGAGAGACACCTGTGCTGGGGAGGAAAGAACCAGCACTTTGGCTTTTAGGTAAGTCATGTCTGTAGCATCCCCCGATCTACCCATACAGCAATCCTGAGTTAGAAGGGACCTTTGAGGTCATCTAGTCATTCCTCCTCCTCTCCCCTCACCCATTTCACATGAGGAAACTGAGAGGGGGGAGGGGGAGGTAAAGTGAATTGCCCGAAGTCACAAAGCTGCAGAGTGACAGAGCCAGGATTCAAACTCACAGCCTGGGTCTCCAAGTTTCAAAGAGAGGATACTCTTTGCACTGACCCATAATGTCTCCTTCAACTGGCAGGGCCCAAGGAAGTTGTCATTTGGCCTAGCCAAGGGGATGGAAGGAGAGAGCAGGAAGGGAGAGGGGGATGAAGGGGAAGGGGCAGGGAGGGACCTGGGCCTAGGGATCATCAGTTTGAAAATGGAAGGGCCCTAGATGCACCATGAACCCAACACCGCAAAAGAACATCATTCTGAAGGACGCCAGAACTCAAGTTCACGCAAATAACCCATCTCTCCTGCCAGGACCGATCAGGGGAGAAGAGATTTGGAGCCAGAGCTGAAGAAGCCACCTCCCTCAATCCCGGAAAGCAGTGGTCAGCCAGCTGCTGATCCTGGGCTGAAATGAGTCACTACTAAGTCATTCAACAGTTAACAAAAGGAGGTCTACTTGGCCCTAAGGTGGGGAGGGTGTGGTGACTCACCAGACATCCAGTGAGTTAAGGAGCCTTCATCGGAACTCCTGGGAAGCAGGGACTGTCTGTTGCCTGTCTTTGTATCCCCAGTGTTGCTTAGCACAGTGCCTGGCACATAGTAGGAGGGGATAATGCCAGCTGGCTGACTAACACCCAAGTCAGTAGGACTTTTTAATGCTCCAGGGTGATTAGGAAACCACATCAATCCTTCCAGGGGCCATCAGGAAGCTACGTTAAGGGAGGTGCAGTATGAGCCTGGCCACGTGCCCTCCCTTTTTCCCCTCTCCCCATCCTGTCATGGCTTACAACCTTTTCATAACCTGTGTTGGAGAGGGGAAAACCTTGGGAGATACTGGTCCTATCACACCCTATCATTTTACAGATAAGGTTAAGTGACATGTCCAAAGTCACACAGGTGGCAAGTTAGAGAGCTGCAGTTTGAACCTGGGTCACATTTTTTTTTTGAACCAGCATCTTTAAATTGGACACCATCAAATTTGAATAAAAAAAAATCCGGGGCAGCTAGGTGGCACAGTGGATAGAGCACTAGCCCTGAAGTCAGGAGGACCTGAGTTCAAATCCGGCCTCAGACAAAACACTTGACACTAGCTGTGTGACCCTGGGCAAGTCACTTAACCCCAGTTGCCTAAAAAAAAAAGATCCACATTTGATTCCAAATCCAGTGTTATTTTCATCATATACCATGCCGCTTATCAATGGCAAAACAAATATTCCTGCTCTGGAGAGAAGGGTGGTGACTTACCAGTGTGGAATGGCTCTGGTCAGCCTCTGCTCACACAGCCCTACCTTAGTTCCCGCCCTCATCATCTCTCAGCCAGACAATCGCAGAGGCCTCCTAACTGGGGCTCCCAGCCTCAAGTCTCTCCCCACTTCATTCAGCCTCCACTCTGCTGCCAAAATGGTTTTCCTCAAGCACTCTCACACTCAGCAAACTCCAGGGGCTGCCCATTGCCTCCGGAATCAGATACAAACTGACTTTTTTAGAGTCTTTTACAAGCTGGAGGGCCCTCTCCTTCCAGGCTCTTTGGACAATGCTCCTGCTCTTGGCACTCTGCAATCTGGCCGCACTGGCCTCCCCTCCTGTCCCAGAACATAAAACTCCGCATCTCCCGCCTCTGCAGCTTTGCACCGGCCGGCACCAGGCCTGGACTGTCCTCCCTCCTCATCTCTTCCTCAGAGAATCCCTCTTTACTTCCAAGATGGAGCCGCTCAAGCCCTGCCTTCTACAGGAGACCTTTGCTCATCCCCAAAGCTGACGGTGCCCTCCCTCCCAATCGACCCTGTATTTTTACGTATTCTGTAGCCACCAAAGATGTACATACTCTTTCCCATGAGAGAATGTCAAAGCCCCTGGAAATTAGGGATTGTTTCATTTTTTTTAAGGCAATTGGAGTTAAGTGACTTGCCCAGGGTCACACAGCTAGTAAGTGTCAAGTGTTTGGTCTGAGGCCAGATTTGAACTCAGGTCCTCCTGACTTCAGGGCTGGTGCTCTATCCACTGCGCCACCTAGCTGCCCTGTTTCGTTTTTTAATCAATACCCCAGCACATAGTAGTTGCTTTATAAATGTTTGCCAGTTGCTCCTCCTTGTTACAAGGGAGGATTCCACAGAGGGAGAGGAAGGGGATCTCTCTCTCGATGAACTGAAGATGCCTTAGAGACTAATTAGTAGAATCTATTCAGTTTACAGCTAAGGTAGCTGAGGTCTCCAGAGAATAAGTGACCTGCCCACGACTGGAGGCCAACAGGGCTCTCTCCCACCTGGATCCCTCATTCCTGGGAGCCCTCCTCACGTGATAACAAACCACGTTGGCTGCCGAAGCGAGCTTTCTCAGTATCTAGGTAATGGTTCCCTAAGTAGAATTTTTTAAGATTTATTTTTAATTTATTAACATTCCACCCTTTTCCAAGAAGCAATTTGCATCCCCATCGCCTAACACGGTTCTTGGCACACTTACTAAGCATCTGCTCCGCTGCTTGAATTGAATCTCCGGACTCTTCTCTCCCCTTTCCTTCTCACGTCTATGCAATTAAGCACAATATGAAAGAGGATTTGAAAGAAGAATAAGGAGCAGTTACAAGAAGCGAACAGACAATAGCAGGTGCCTATGATGAGAGAGACGTGGTGCTCACCTGCAGTCAAGGACTGGGGGTTTTTTGACAGCAAAAAGAAAATAGTGTTAAGTTATGCTGCTCTGTTCAATAATTCAGAGTACAGAAACACAAGATGGCAAAACTCTCTTCTGGGTGATGGGAAACCCACGGCCTCTTGGGCCTATTTCACACTGAGACATCTCTAATTGGGAAGAAGATTTTTCTTGCCCAAGAGTTAAAATCTATCCATCTTCAGTTTCATGGGAGCATCCTTTGAGGGCTGAAAGGGACCAGACATCCACGCAGGTCAACTCCTTCTCTTCTGCCCTCTGGGGTCAAGAAGATCAAACCCAACACTTGTTCTGCAAGTTACTGTTGTTTAGTCAATTACTTGTGGGGTTTTCTTGGCAAAGATATTGGAGTGGTTTGCCATTTCCTTCTCCAGCTTATTTGACAGATGAGAAAATGGAGGCAAGCAGTGACTTGCCCAGGGTCACACAGCTAAGTGTCTGATGCTGGATTTGAACTCAGTTCTTCCTGACTTCAAAACCAGCACTCTATCTACTGTGCCACTTAGCTGCTCTTCAAGAGAATTAATTAGTTCTTTTTTTTTCTTTTTTTTTTTTAAGGCAATTGGGGTTAAGTGACTTGCCCAGGGTCACACGACTAGTAAGTGTCAAGTGTTTGGTCTGAGGCTGAATTTGAACTCAGGTCCTCCTGACTTCAGGGCCAGTGCTCTATCCACTGCACCACCTAGCTGCCCTTAGCCAAAGGCTTACCATGCAGAACTCTTAGCTGCCCCTGGATTAGTTCTTAATACACCTAACTGTGGAGAGCCTATGGTGTGCTTGGAAAGGGTACTGGTCTTAAAGTCAGAAAGGTTGGGGTAAAATTCCAACTGTGACAATTGCTAGCTTTGTGACTCTGTAAAAGTTACTTAAACTCTTGGGCCTACAGTTTCCTCACCTGTAAAATGAGCATTCTAACACTCAGTCTGTCTTAACTGAAAGGTTTGGGATGAAAGGGCTTTTTAATCTTAAAGCACCATCCACATGTGAGTTATTACTATTACCGAGAAAATGTGTCATATGCCTTCCTGAAAACCAGATGGACAGAGTCTCTTGGTATTCCTCTGTCACAAAAGGGGTAATGAGGTTAGTTTGATATGACTTGTTCAGAATGAGCCCACGGGGCTTTGGAGTGATCAACTTCTCCCTTTCAAAGGATTCTAAATACTGCCCCTTAAAAAATATGTTCTAGAATGTTGCCAGGAATTGAAGCCTAACTCACTGACTGACAAGTCAAGGCATCTACCTTCTTTCCCCTTCTGAAAGCTGGGACAGTACTTCCCCATTTCCAGTTCCTCGGCACTGCTATTATTTGCCAGGATTTCTCAGAGATCATCACTGGGGGTTTGGCAGTAAACACCCAAAAGTAATTTCGGTTCGGATTATATATTCAGATGTAATCTGTTGGAGTCTGGTGATTTGAACTCGTTAAGGACAGGAAGGTGTTTTCTTATTATATTGTCTTGCTTATCTTGGGCTTCAATTTCCCATTAAACTTTGTTTTTCAAAATTCTTATTCTCAGCAGAAGATAGAGGCAGCCAGCTGGCACACAGCATACAACACTGAGACAGGAAGACCTGAGTTCAAATTCAGCCTCAGGCACCTACTAAAAATGTGACCCTGCGTAAGTCACTTTAATCTCTGTCTGCCTCAGTTTCCTCAACTGTAAAGTAGGGATAATAATCTCCCAGGGTTGTTGTAAGGATCAAATGAGATAACATTTGCAAAGTGCCTAGCACAATGCCTGGTACATGGTAGGTGCCTAATACATTCTTGCTTCCTTCCTTCCTGTCTGGCTCTCCCGGAACTATTATTCAAAAAGCTTGGGGACAGGAAGGTAGCCATTTTTTGAATTTAAGCCCAGGGCCTGTAGTACCTCCAATTTTACCCTTGCCCATAGTTATGTTTCCAGGGGCAGCTAAGTGGCTCAATGGATAGAGCACCAGCCCTGAAGTCAGGAGGACCTGAGTTCAAATGTGGCCTCAGACCAAACACTTGACACTTATTAGCTGTGTGACCCTGGGCAAGTCACTTAACTCCAATTGCCAAAATAAATAAATAATTAATTATATCCATAGTTATGTTTCCAGATCAAGGGTTCTTAATCTGGGGGCATATTCACTTTTAAGATCTTCATCTTGATCCCAACATAGCCAAAAAATGTTGTCCGTACTGGTCCATATTAGAAGCTTTATCCTTCCTCACATTTGAACAAAATGGCAGGCCACACCTTCATATTTCTTTCCAAGGACTAGGCTTCCTGTTACTCCTCAGCTCCCATGGCAAACTTAGCTAAGATCACATGGTTATTTCTTGCTAAGCTTCCTGACGTTTCTACATTTTCAGAGAGTGCCCCCTGTGTGATCAGAAACAGGTCCAGAAGAGCAGTTCCCCTCCTTAACCTGAACAGAGCAGGCCAAGGACACAGTCGCTCTGTCTTTAACATAGAGACCCAGCAGATGTTCAGACAATTCAACAAACATGTATTAAGTACCTATGATGTTCTGGACACTATGCTAGGAGCTCAGGATAAAAAACAAAACAATGCCTGCCCTCAACGGGCTTACCTTTTACCATACAAAATAGGGGTGTGTGTGTGTGGGTGGGTGGGTGGGTGTGTGTTTTAACCTCCTTCTACATGCAGGGGATAAAAGCATTTAGAGGTACTAGGTTTCTAGGGAGGAAGAGAGCATCTTTTTTTTTTCTTCTTCAGGCCTGTAAAAACACATCATGGCTGCTCGGTCATCAGGTGCTATCCATACTCATTATATCTCTACTATAGAATTGGTGTCAGTTTCCATTTCTGGGTGATTGGAAAGGTGTTGGTCATGACGAGAATCACTGAAATTTCTCAAAAGCCTCTTAGGGTTTCTGGAGCATTTTCTTTCCTGTAACTCTATGAGGGAAGTGGTACAATTATCTTCTTTACTTTCCTGCAGAGGCCCAGAGATGGAAAGCTGCTCTCTGAATCCCATTAATAGTAAATATCAAGATGAGCTTTTTTTTTTTTAAACCAGACCCGAGATTTCATTGATCCAGGACAACTTTCAAAGAGATTGCTCTACACACACATACTGGCATCTGGTCTGTGACTTACAGTCTCGGAGAATAGCCCAGGACACTGGGAAGTGAAATGAATTACCCAGGATTGCATAGACAGAATGTGTCAGAGGTGAGATTTGAACCCAGGTGCTCCTGACTCCCAAATCAGCTTTCAATTTGCTAAATCATGTTGCTTCTTATCTAAGTACAGCATAAGGAAAATTAAGAAGATAGAGGGTACTAAGAACTGGAAGTACTAAGAACACTAAGAAATGCTTGAGGGAAGGTGTACCGTTTGAGCCAAACCTTGAAAGAAGCCAAGACTTCTGCTAAGCTGAGATGAGTCAGGGGTGAATTCCAGGCACAAGCAATTACCTGGAGGAGTCAGAAATTGTGATAGAGACCAGTGTGGCATCGGGCTAAAAAAGGAACTTGGAAGAAAGCAGCCTGTGGAAAGCCTGAAACCCTAGGCTGAGGAACTTGGATTTTATCCTACAGGAAACCAGTGTCAGTTTTGGAGAGGAGAGCAACATGGTTAGATCTGTGACTTGGAAAGATTATTTTGGTCGTAGTGTGTAGGATGAGACATCTGGAATAAATATTGCCTTTAGTTCTAAATGCCATAGGATTGGAAAGACATGGAGAAGCTGGAGGATCCCGTTGGCAACCAGGCTGGTAAAGAGCCTGTGGTTCATGTCACTTGAAGATCAGTCAAAGGTACTGGGATGTTTAGCCTGGAGAAGAGAAAGAAAAGGGTGGGGTGGTTTTTTTTGGGGGGGGAGGGAAGAGGTACAGCATGGACCCCATCTTTAAGTATGTGAAGGGGAGGAGAAATTAGACTTGTTCTTAGCCCCCACAGACCAGAATCAGGAGCATGTGCTGCTGCGGGGGTCATAAGTTAGTCCAATCTCTTTGCAGAGTAATATGGAGTTGGACAGTTAAGAGTCACTGAACTGCAGTGGTCCCGCTGCTGAGACTTTACCCCAAGGAGGTTATGTACAGGAAAAAACCAATACCTATCTGTACAAAAATATTCCTGGATGCACTATTTGTAACAGCAAAACACCAAAAGCGAACCAAATGACCGTCGGCTAGAGAATAGCTGAACAAATCATTAAATTATGGATGCAACAGTGTATATCATTGTACCATAAGACACGATGGCAAACACGGGAAGACCTGGAGAAGGCGAGCAGAGGGAAGAAAACACACGGACCATATACACAGATCGCGTAGTTGAAGTTCACAAAACAGCCCGCCAAAGGAGGTCTTTACTAGGATTCTGCCTCTCCTAAGGCAGAGCCAATGATCAGTAAAGGGAAGAAGTTACAGACATGTGTCGCGTCGTTTACAGCCCCTTGTTGTTTTGGGTTGGCTGGCTGGTTTGGCTTGTATGCTTGCTTTTCTCATTTTCTTTCCTTATGCTCCTGTTCACATGTTTGAATACTGGTATTTACCAATGGAACTAAAAATAAAATTCACAGGGGGCAGGTATGTGCATAGGTGCTTGCATGCATGCGTGTGTGTGTGTGTGTGTGTGTGTGTGCATGTGTGTGTGTGTGTAGACAACAAAACCCTATCACCCGGTGGCCACCCTGCTGCCACATCACCTCTCCCAATAAGGCTTGCTCTCAGAGGTCAGCTGGTCTCCTGGCCTGACTCAAAGCCTTTCTTGTTCAGTAGTATCTGCTGCCTGGCACTGTCCTGGAGAATCCAGGGACACATCTCTTTGATGAGACATCCAAGGAGGACTTTGGCAGTGACCTAGCCAGAAGCACAGGTCTAGAGCAGGAAGAAACTCGAGGGGCATCTGGTCCAGTTTTCTCATTTTACAGATAGGGAAACTGAGGCTCAAAGAAGTGATTTGCCTAAGAGTCACACAGGCAGGATAGGCTCACCAGTCTAGGACTGGTTATCTAATCCAATTCCCTCATTTTCCAGATAAGGAAACTATGTTTGGGTCAGGCAGTGGATAGAGAACCAGCTCTTCGATTCAGGAGGACCTGAGTTCAAATCTAGCCTCAGACACATAACAATCACTAGCTGTGTGACTCTGGGCAAGTTACTTAACCCCAACTGCCTCACCAAAAAAAAAAAAGAGAGAAAGAAAAGAAAAGAAAAAAAGAAAAAGAATGGGGAAAAAAAAGAATGAAACTGTGATTGAAAAAATGTAGATGACTTGCCCAGAGTCACATAGACAGCGTTAAGTTGCAGAGTTGGATTAGTTCTCACTGCCTAAATTTTTTTTTTTGGCTTGGCAATGTGGTTAAGTGACTTGCCCAGGGTCACACAGCTAGTTAAGTGTCAAGTGTCTGAGGCCACATTTGAACTCCGGTCCTCCTGACTCCATGGCTGGTGCTCTATCCATTGCGCCACCTAGTTGCCCCTTCACTGCCTAATTTTTTAAAAAAGAAACAAGTTCATTAGAGACACCCTTCTTTCTGACTCCACATGAATGAAGAAAGGTATCACTGACAGTCACTGATGGATATAACGCTTAAGGTTTGCAAAGTGCTCTACATCTATTATTACTTCTTTTGATGCTCACAACAATTCCAAGGTAGGTCTGATTATTAGCCTCATTTTACACATGAGGAGACTGAGGCAGAGAGAGGTTAAGTGATTTTGTCCAGTGTCACACAGCTAGTAAGAATTGGAGGGAGGATTTGAACTCAGGCTTTCCTGACTCCACACAACTTATCCACTATGTCACCTTGCTTACCCTTACATAGTGAAGGTCCTTCTGTAACGGTCATTGGATAATAAGAATCAGATTTTCTTCTATGATGGTCTCTTAAAAAATAGATTGCAAGCTCCCTAAGAGAAACTATGTCTCCTGCTTTCTATCACGTGCTCAAAACAGGGCCCTGTATGCAGCAGGTGTTCAGTAAATGCTGAATATATATAACCTTGTTTGCGTCAGTTTCCTCATCTGTAAAATGAGCTGGAAAAGGAAATGGCAAACCACTCCAGTATCTTTGCGAAGAAAACCCCAAATGGTGTCACGAAGAATTAGAC
This sequence comes from Phascolarctos cinereus, assembly GCF_003287225.1. NCBI lineage: Eukaryota > Metazoa > Chordata > Mammalia > Diprotodontia > Phascolarctidae > Phascolarctos > Phascolarctos cinereus. The sequence continues at coordinate 368,167,800 of NW_027556098.1, read as the reverse complement.
ATGACTGAACTATTGAACAACGTGTAATAAGGTGAGGAAAGTAGGTTAGGGCCAGGTTAGGAAGGCTTTATGTGCAAACAGAGTTTGGATTTCGTCCTAGAGGTAATGGGGAGCTAATGGAACTTGCTGAGCAGAGGAGTGACTCCATTAGATCTGTGCCTTAGGAAAATGGATTGCAGTGGGGCTGGGCTTGAGGCAGGGAGCCCACTCAGGAGGGGACTGCAATAGTCCAAGAGAGAAGGGATGACAGCCTGAACCAGGGCAAGCTGAATGGTCAGACTGTCTACAAGAGCTCCCAAAAGTGGGCATAGAGCCTTCCCCTTTAGAGACCTTCAACCATGAGGCCCCAACTCTACTTGTGGATAGTTGGGGTTTTTATTCATATAAATATGAATATATGTATATGTAAATATGTGTATACACACACATATATATATACATATGTGTGTATGTATATATATCTATATCTATATATATGTATACACACACACACACACACATATATATAAAATCTCCATTTCTACAACTATTGCTCCCTGCTACCAGACACTAGGAGCCTGGATTGCTCTAAACGCCGACTCCCCTTACACTGAGCTGAACTTTGCCCCCACCTCTTCCCTCCATTTCTCCTAGACCTGCCCTCTGGGGCCAGGCTGAACAAGTCTAATGTGGGAGCCAGCACAGCACATCGCCGGTCCTGCTGTGCTGTGAAGAATGAGCAGCATGTCACTTCAGGGATGTGTCATCATGCAGAAACCCCAGCCGGCAGCATGGAGGGAAGCCTGACAAAAAACAGTTTGTTGAACCGAATGCTGAGCTGATTGAGGGGAAAACTTTGTTATTAGACAATGGGTTTTTGGGTGCAGAAACCTATCATTCCACCTCCAAAGGCAATGCATTTCTTTATGATGGAGCCTCCAAAGCCCTGGTCTTGCTCATAGAGTGAGGCTCCAGGAGGAAAGCAGAGGGACCATGGGAGAAGGGGGTAGAAACCGGGGAGGGAGAAAACAAAAGAGAGAAGAGGGGGAAGAGAGAGACAGAAACAGAGAAAAAGACAGAGACAAGACAGACTCTGATAAGGGCCTCATTTCTAAAATATATAGAGAACTAAGTCACATTTATAAGAATACAAGTCATTCCCCAATTGATAAATGGTGAAAGGATATGAACAGACAGTTCTCAGAGGAAGAAATTAAAGCCATCTATAGTCACATGAAAAAATGCTCTAAATCACTATTGATTAGAGAAATGCAAATCAAAACAACTCTGAGGTACCACATCACACCTATCAGATTGGCCAACATGACAAAACAGGAAAATGATAAATGCTGGAGGAGATGTGGGAAAATTGGAACACTGATACATTGTTGGTAGAGTTGTGACATGATCCAACCATTTTGAATAGCAATTTGGAACTATGCCCAAAGGGCTATAAAAATGTGCATACCCTTTGACCCAGCAATAGCACTTCTAGGGCTATATCCCAGAGAGATCATACAAATGGAAAAAGGACCCGTGCGTACAAAAATATTTCTAGCAGCTCTTTCTGTGGTGGCAAAGAACTGGAAATTAAGGGGATGCCCTTCAATTGGTGAATGGCTGAATAAGTTGTGGTATATGAATGTAATGGAATACTATTGCGTTGTAAGAAATGATGAGCAGGCAGACTTCAGAAAAACCTGGAAAGACTGAGTAAAGTGAGCAGAACCAGGAAAACGTTGTACACAGTAACATCCATGTTGTGTGATGACTAATATTGATAGACTTAGCCCTCCTCAGCAATGCAAGGATCTAAGACATCTCCAGAGGCCTCGTGATGGAAAATGTTATCCACATCCTGAGAAAGAACTATGGAATTTGAATGCAGATCGAAGCATACTATTTACTATTTTTTTCTTCTGTTTTGTTTTGTTTTCTTTTTCTTGTGGTTCCTTCTATTGGTTCTAATTCTTTCTTACAACATGACTAATGTGAAAGTATGTTTAATAGAATGTGTATGTATAGCTTATATCAGATTGCGCACTGTCTTGGGGAGGGAGGTGAGAGGGGTGATTGTTGAAAAATCAAAATAAATTAATAAAAAAAGAGAGAGAGAAGAGAGAGAGAAAGGGGGCAGAAAGAGAGAAGAAGAGAATAGAGAGCAGAGAAGGAGAAAGTGAAAGAGGAAGAGAGAGGAGGAGAGAGGGAGAAGGAGGAAAAAGAGAGATGGCAGTGAATAACGAATGAATGAATGAATGAATGAATGAATGAATGAATGAATGAAAAAGAATTTAGTAAGTGACTACTATGTGCCAGGCACCAGGGATACAAATACAAAAGTGAGACAGTCCCTGCCCTCAAGAGGCTTCCATTCTAATAATGGCCAGTGATAAGTCCATTATCTCACTTAATTCTTAGAAATATCTTGGAACATAGGTACCATAGGTGTTATAGGCTCATCTCCATTAAAATAAATAAATAAATAAATAAATGAACTTGACTTATAATTTCATCAGTGTAGGAGACTCCTGGGGAGCAAACTCACTAGGAAGTGCAGCAGATAGAGCTCTGGGCCTAGAGTTAAGAAGCCCTGAGTTCAAGTGTGGCCTCAGAAGCTTGCTTAGCTGTGAGACTGACAGAGTGATTTCATTTTGATCTTCTTTGAGCATGGACAACAACGTGACCCTGGGCAAGTCACTTAACCTATCTGCCTCAGTTTCTTCATCTGTAAAAATCTACCTACCCCACAGAACTGTCGTGAGGATCAAATGAAATAATATTTATAAAGTGCTTAGCGCGGTGCCCGGCACATAATTGTTGTTGTTTAATAGTTGTTTCAGTCCTGTCCTACTCTTCATGACCCCATCTAGGGTTTTCTTTTTTCTTTTTTTGGTTTTTCTTTTTTTGCTAAGCAATGGGGTTAAGTGACTTTCCCAGGGTCACACAGCTGGTAAGTGCCAAGTATCTGAGGCTGGATTTGAACTCAGGTCCTCCTGACTCCAGGGCGGGTGCTCTGTCCACTGCGCCACCTAGCTGTCCCCAGGGTTTTATTGACAAAGGTACTAGAGTGGTTTGCCATTTCCTTCTCCAGCTCATTTTACAGGTGAGGAAACTGAGGCAAACAGGTTAAGTGACTTGCCCAGGGTCTCACAGCTAGTGAGTGTCTGAGACCAGATTTGAACTCAGGAAGATGAGCTTTTTAGACACCAGGCCTGGCACTTCATCCAGTGTACCACCTAGCTGCCCTCTGGCACATAAGAGGTGCCCTGTAAATGTTAACTATGGTTATTTTCTTTTAATGCAAACTGGGCCTTCTCTGCAACTTAAACAATTATCTGGGGCATTGAGAGATTTACCCACATAACCAGGAGGCTTCAGTGGTGAGACTTTAATCCCAGGTTGGCTTAACTATTAGGCTAACTCTTTGCTCATCATGTCACCTCTGATTATTATTAATATATAAGGAAATAATACTAATTAACATTTACATAGCACCTAGGAAACAGATGCTCAAGAAGTTAAGTGATTTTCCTAGGGTCACCAGGTGTCAGAAGTAGGATTTGAACCCAGAACCTCCTGATTCCAAGTCCCAGCACTGTTTCCACTGTACCACATTGCTCCTGTAAGAGTACAGGATGTTTGAGTGAGAAGGGGCCTCAGCAGCCGACTCATTGACCCCATATTGGGTATCCCCTCTCCCAAGCTCAGCCAAGGTGTAAGAAACCAGGCTTGAGTCTCTAAGAAACCTGGCCAACAACTCCAGAGCCCTCGCTGTGTGAAGACACACCTTCTGGCTTGGCTTCAAGGCTACAAAGGCTCATCTTGTTTTCCTTTCCTTTCTCATGTACTGTCTGGCCTCCCCAACAAGGCTGTAAAGTCCTTTCAAGAAACATTCCTGATGGCCTGCTTCACGAGGCAGGACCCTCAGGAAATATCTGCTTATTCACTGACTGACATCTTCAAGCTCTCTCTCTCTCTCTCTCTGTCTCTTTCTCTCTGTCTCTTTCTGTTTCTCTTTCTCTCACTGTCTCCCTCTGTCTCTGTCTCTCTCCCTGCCCTATTGCTGAGGCCCTAGTCACACACAGTCCTTCTCTTGAGAAAAACACATCCCTATCTCCTCTAAACCTGTTCACCTTCTCAATTTTCCCACCTGTCTTCCCTCCACACCTGTGGTGTCTATCCCCTCTTTCCATCATCAAGAGCTCCCCTCCCTCCCTTAGCCACATGCAAACATAAGATCCCCCACATGCATACTAACCCACGTTGGTATGGGCCTTTAAATTTTGCAAAGCCCTTTACACATATGTGATCTCATTCAAAACAAGCCTGTGAGGTAAGTACTCTGGGTTTTATTAGCCTCCTTTTACAGGTGAGGAAGGGGCAATCAAGAGTGCAGAAACAACTTTGAACTTATTAAGCACCTACTATGTGCCAGGCACTGTACAAAGCTCTGGGGATACAAAGAAAGGTGAAAACTCAGTACCTGCCCTCAAGGAGCTTACAGTCTAACATGCAAGCAGCTGTATACACACAAGAGAGAGGACAAATGGGAGATAATTTCAGAGGGAAGGCACTAGATTTACTATACCTGTCCCTAGAACCTTGATATTCCATCTTCCCTCTCCATCCAATGCAGGTCCTCATCACCTTATCACAATACAAAGCAACACAACCAATATTCATTAACTGACTGGTACGACAAAGCTTTGGGCCAGGAGTTGAGAGAGAGACAAACCTGAGATAAGATGTGGTCATGCCCTCAAGGGACATTCAGTAGGTCTGTCTGGGATGGATGGCCACTGAGATAACTATCATACAGTATTCCAATATGAGCCCCCATCGGATCTGTCCTGTTCCAGTGTCGGTCTTCCATCAGTGCCCTACCATGCTCAAAACTTGTGGGCACTCTGTATTGTCTGCCACATAATGACAACACAAATCCCCTCGACCTAAAGTGAATAAATCTCAACTCCTCAGTCTAGCCTTCTGGCCTTCTACTTCCTCCATTCCCTCACTCCCATGTTTCTATCCAGGCTCGTCTCAATTCTCTATAACAACAGATAGTGTGACTGAGCTACAATTTACCCATGGTTGCCATCTCCACACATGGATGGCTTAATTCCCACTTCCATAGCTTTTACCCACCAATGCACATCTATCACTTCCTCCGAAGGACCTTCCCAACCGGCTCTGCTCCAGTCTGAGACTTAGAATCATGAGGTCTTGAATTAGAGACAGAAAACACCTAAGAGATTATTTAGTTCAGTTGTCTCGAACCATTTTAAGTGTCTCATTTCAAGTGTTTATGTTACCACTAAATGCTAGCTGTTCTCCCAAGCCTGGACCGCTCTCCCTTGTCATCTCTGCCTCCTGGCTTCCGTTGTTGTCGAGTTCTTTCAGGAATGTCCAACTCTCCATGACCCCATTCTGGGGTTTTCTGGGCAAAGACAGTGGAGTGGTTTGCCAGTTCTTTCTCAGCTCATTTTACAGATGAGGAAACTGAGGCAAACAGGGTCACACAGCTAGTAAGTGTCTGAGGCCAGATTTGAACGCATGAAGATGAATTTTCCCGACTCCAGGCCCGGCACTCTGTGCACAATGGTGCTCCCTAGCTGCCCTTCTGGTTTCCCTAGTTTCCTTCCAGTCTCAAGTAAAATGCCATCTTCCACAGGAAGCCTTTCCCAGTCCTCCTTAATCTCAGAGCCTTCCCCTGAGATGATTTACCATGTCTATATCTTGCTGGTACATACTTATTTGTATTTTCTCTCCCCCACTAGACTGTGAGCTCCTTAAGAGCAGGGACCTGTCTTTTACCTTCATAGCTCCAGTGCCTGGCACACAGTAGGTGCTTAACAAATGTTAGGTGAGTTCATTACTACTAAATCTTGGGAGGAAGGGGGGCGGTGGGGAGGGATGTGGCCAAACTTTCCATCGATACCGGATCCAGCCCAAGCTCTCCTCCCACTTTACATGTGGGAAACTAAGACACAGAGCACTAATATCACAGAGCAAGGTCAGTAGCAGAGTCAAGGTCAAAGGCTCTTTTGACCTTTGTTCTCAGTATTTAATTTTCTTTTGTTTCACTTTTTAACCACACTAGAGAGATAGAGCATTTACAACTCAGGGCTACAAATACCAGCAAGTAAATGCTGAAGGAATGTTTATGTTTTAGTGGAAGAAAGCAAAAAAGGGAGCCAGAAAGTTGGGGGAAGGGGAGGAGTGTGGAGAAAGGAAAATACTGCCTGGCCTTTTTAGAGTATGGAGACAGCCTGGCTGGGGACCAGCTAAGGCACAGTTGTGCTCACCTATCAGAGCCCTCAAGGGGCAAGGAACTTGCTACCCAATTAAGCACTGATTCAGATTCTGGACAGTTCTAGTGGTAGAAAACCCTCTTCCCAACATCAGTAGGTTGACTCTTACTAAGATTGAAGTCTAACTAAAACTCAGTCTTCAACTTAACATTTGAAGGCTGTCACAATCAGGCCTCAGGTAAAGGCTTACCTTTTTTTTTTTTTTTAGGCAATTGGGGTTAAGTGACTTGCCCAGGGTCACACAGCTAGTAAATGTCAAGTGTTTGATCTGAGGCCGGATTTGAACTCAGGTCCTCCTGACTTCAGGGTCAGTGCTCTATCCACTGCGCCACCTAGCTTCCCTGAGGTGAGGCTTACTGTACAGGACTCTTCATGCGCTCTTCTGCCAAATGGGCCTTCTTGCTGTTCCCCAAACTCAGCATTCCTTCCCCTCTGCCATATTTGATTCAGGTATCCTCTCCTATGAGAAGTCTCCCTCTAATTATTAGATCTCTCTATCCCTCTCTTGCCCCTCAACATATCACAGATTTCTACTTAAAATTATAGAGATGTCATGGAATCATAGATTTGGAGCTAGAAAGATCTCAAAGGCCATCTAGTCCAATCCTCTCATTTTATAGCTTAAGCCCAGGGAGTTACAAATGACTTCCCCAAGGTCACACAACTAAGTCATGTAACTCAGATCCCTCGTACCACAGAATGGATGCTTGTTCCCTTGTACTATGATACGATGTTGTATTCCTCCCCCAGGAGAATGTGAGCTCCTTCAGGGTACGTATTTAACTCCAGTGCCAACTTCTACTGGAGGTTTTTCAAGGTTCCCCCAACTGCTAGTGTCTTCCTCCTTGAGATGACCTTCTGTCATGATGTGCACTCATTAGAAAAGGTACAAAGAAGAATTGAAGAAACTCAAACTCGAAAAAAACTCAAGATGGGCAAATTTAGAGAATCCACCCCAAATGTTCACACGGACCGTTTGTGCCCAACCTGAACACCCGGTGCTCGCATTGGTCTGATCAGCCACAGCTGACTTGACTCTAGCATAGTGATGTCATTCTGGTCCTTTTCGAGAACAAAGGACAGCCACCATATCTTGTTAGGTACTTAGTTATTTACATGTTGTCTTTCCCATTAGATTGTAAGCTCCTTGAGGGGCAGGGATTGTTTTTGCCTTTCTTTGTATCTCAAGTGCTTAGCACAGCAGCCTGGCACAAAGTAAACACTTAATAAATGTTTGTTGACTAAAAGACTTTTTTGTTTGTTTGTTTGTTTTATTGCTACCTTTTTATATCCCCACCAACTAGCCCAGAGCCTAACATATAGTAGGAGGTTAAATGCTCATGGGATGGGCCTGGGTGAAAAGACAAAATCAGATCATCAAAAACAGAACTGATTACATGGTGATGATATATATATATATGTATATATATATGTATGTATGTATGTATGTATGTATGTACTGAATGTAATATATGTATTTTATATATTAAATTATATATAAATATATATAATATATAAAAGAAAAGACATCAAGAACAAGCCTGAGAGAGTGAACAGGTCCGGAAAGGGATGCAGAGTAAAAATGCTTTTGGGGTCCTTGGTTATTTTTAAAGTTCCTTTAGATCTACTTTGTTAAATGCTAAGGTTTGAAGTAAGATTTTTTTTTCCACTCCCTGTTCTAGGTTGAATTGTTTTTGTTGCTGATTAAGTCTACAATTTTAAAAATTAATCATCCAAACCCATGGGGCTTTTTTGTCTGCTTGAACCATGAGCCAGGTTAGGATTTTGCTTGGTCAGCCCTATAATCCAGTTATGGTAGCAGCTGCTTTCTCACTGGGAAGAAAAGCAGATGCTCTAAGCTTTCCTTCCACCCTCTCCACCCCTTCCCCTTCATCTCCCCCTACTCCCAACATTTACTCTACTGTAGCAACATGATAGAGTAGAAAGTAGAGAAGGCCTAGGTTTTGTGTTTGTTAATTAATTATGGTTAATAATTATTAGTATTTCCTGTTCTGCTAATTACTGGCTGCAGGATCCCAGACAAGTTACTGACCTTCTGAATCTTAGTTTCCCAATCTGTAGAATGGGGATAATAATCCCTGCCCCACCTCTTTATCAGAGCTGTGGCAAGGAGTAAACATTCACCCCTCTTAGACCACGTTACACATATAATCTAACCCTTGAGCCCCACTCCCTATGGCACGCTCTCAGTAGGCATATGGGAAAACATATGAATCCAATTTTAAAGTGTTTAATTTAAAGTGAAGCAGCAAAGATAAAACAAAAAAGGGAAAAAAAAACATTATTAGTGCTCAGATACAAAGGGTTACAAATCTCCTATATCTCCAGGGGAGTTATAATCTGTTTCCCTTTCTATCCTTCTAAGTCCCCAATTAAGACTTCACTCACTCGATAAACACGCAAAAAATTGTTAAACATTTATTCCATGCATTGTGCTGAGCTAGGCACTGGAGGAGACACCACAAAAGAGTTGTGAGAGTTTTATGCTAATGTAAAGGACTGTTCTTTCTACATAACTCAACTTTTCCAAGGATCCTTTGTTTCCTCCTACTAATACAGACCAACACATAGTCTACGACTTGGTATATGGTATTCAAGAGTTGCTGTGTGTCTGCAACATTTATTACCCTGAAACCAACTGGGTAATGAGGCTCGTTCCATTTAAGGAGCTGGCCAGGGCAAGGTGGCACAATGCCTGTAGTTCCTTGCTCCTGGGAGAGGTTGAAACCAATGGATTGGTTGAGTTCTGGAGTTCTGAGGTGCACTAATTAGGACTAAAGCCAATAGGGAGTCTTCACTGTCTGGCACTCATATGGTGAGTGCCCAGGAGCAGGCGAACCACTGTGCTGCCTAAAAAGGAGCAAACCCACCCAGTTTGGAAAGGGAGTAGGTGAAAGGTTCATGAGTGGCCACTGTACTTCCAGTATGGGCCAGAAAGAGAGACCCTATCTCAAAAAACCCAAAACCAAACGAAACCAAAAAATGTTACTAGGCTGGTGCTTGAACAACAGACCCTATACCCAAAGCCTTTCCAGCTTGATGGGTCTATCAGAGTTTATACTTCAACAGCTCAGCCTTTGAGAAGCTGGAGTCACCTCCATGAGATATCAGAGAAGGAGATCAGAATGTTAGAAGACTGTTCTTAAATATGTTGCTTTTTTTAATCTGCAAATACCTTTTTACAATTTGAACTTTTCTCCAGATCAGTTCCTCTCCTCCCCAACTCTACCCCATAAGTCTGAATGAGCAGAAATTTAAAATTTATTGCATTCTTCACAACTGATAATACATATAATGTTCTTCAAAGACCTCTGAGCACTGGATAAATGTCATTTATCATTAATATTATTATAATTTTTGCTTTGTTCAGAAAACTCTTCACTAGCCATGCTCAGAGAATGGATTCCGATCAACTGTGAAGGGTAATCTATTAACCCATTGTGTGCCACAATCTAAAAAGTTTCTTTGAGACTGTTAGAACTGGAAGGAGTCCTTAATGCTGTCTGGTTTAACTCTCTGTCTTCCCTAGCAATTGACTGCAGTAATTGACTAAATCCTCATTTCCTTTCACTGACCATTGAATGCTTAGTAACTAAAAGACAGTTGAATTCTGATGAAATAGAATAATCTTAGTCTCAGAGAACTGCTAATCAAATATAACTTCCTTCTTTCAGCAGAGACGTCGGGAAGTATGGAGGTAGAAAGGAGTTTACATTGTCCAAAGCTCAGTCAGTTGGCTTGGCTTGAATGTTTTTCTAACAAGGAAGGGTTCCATGGTGAGGGTAAGGGAGGTTAGGGGGAAACACCTGAGGGAGAAAAAAAGGCAACAATAAAAATTTAAAAAGTAACCAAACACCACACCTACATGTAGAAAAGACCTCAGACTGGGATTTAGGAGATGTAGTTCTGGATCTGAAGCTCCTTCTGGTAAATGTTTAACAATCAGCTGGGGCAGGGGGGCAAAATATACCCAAGACACACTTTCAAATTTAATATGTATTAGTAACATTTTCTCCATCACTTTCTTAAGTCTAGAAATCATAAAACAATAAGTCAAGCCCTGATTTATGAGTTGCCAATTTCTGAGGTGTAGATGCTCACACTGAAATTTTAACAATGGGCTTTAGGCTCAGCTGGCTCCAGATCATCCCAGTTTCTGTGCTTTGTGATTTCCCATGGGATTACAGCCCCATCTTTTCCTCAAGATAGGAGGATCAAAAAGATGACAGAGTTTAGAATCATAGCAATTTAAAACTGGAAATGAGTATATAAACTATCTACTCATCATCACAGAACCTCAGCATTTGAAGGGACCTTGGAGGCCAATGAGTCTAACATATCTGAAAAAAAAAAGTCTTCTCTGACAACAAATAGTCAGTCATCTAACCTGTGCTTGAAACTACCCTGACCACCGCTCAAGAATTCACCACTTCCTAAGGCAGCCCTTTCCACTCCTGAACAACTCTGGTTACTGGGAAGTTTTCTCTTATGTGAATGTGAAAGCTGCCTGTCTACAATCTCTACCCGATGCTAATAGCTCTGCCCTCTGAAGGTAGGCAGAAAAAGGTCAATGCTCTTTCCTGAAGAAAACCCTTCAAAGATGTTATCCTGTTCCTCTAAGTCTTTTCTTCTCCAGGCTAAACACGTTCCTTCATTTCACAAGTGAGGAAGCTGAAGACCAAAGATTTGCCCAAGGCTATGAAGCATTGGTGGTAGAGCTGGCACTAGAACCCCAGCCTCTTGATCCCTATACCAGTCTTCTCCCCACCACACCAGGATGCCTTGGGGAAAGTGAAAAGTTCCATGCAGAACCAATGCAGGGTATTATTTTATTTTCATCACCAGAAGAACCTGGTGTGAAATCATTATAACAATACAAGCCCCTCTGGTCAAATACATCATAATAACCAGCCATGGGGACACTCCATGGACAGCATCCAGAGGCGCTACCTTTGGAATTGATGCCGAGGCATTTCGGAGACCCTGTCTCTGTTCCCCAAGCTTGCCAACATCACTACTGTTAATAATACAATAATTCAACCTGGCCATCGTTTCAGACCATCAAATCTAGCGACAGCAAGCTATGTGACCCAGCAGGAAAGCCACATAAACACACAAATACATATCCCCAAAAGGAATTTACCAAGTGGAAATGAAGAGAGCTAGCTTCCCCGGGTCTGCCTCTTTCAATTTGGCTGGAGCCTTCAAGACACAATTAAATAGGCACAGGTTAAGAGCCTACTATGTGCAAGGCACTGGAGACAAAGACAGAAACACAAACAGTTCTTGTTTTCAAGGAGCCTCCATGTTACTGTAAATTAAGTAATTCAAAACTAAGTAACTTTAAGAGGAAGAGAGGGCTGAGGACTGGATGGAATAAGAAGAGATTATGTAGGAGATGGCACCTGAACTATGAAGAAGCAGAGACAGAGATGAGGCAGGAGAATGAGCAGAGAATCCTTTAAATCGGAAGCTGCAAGGGATCTCACAGGCCACCTTGTCCAAACTCCTTATCTGATAGAGGAGGAAATTGAGACCCATGAAAGTCAAGTGACATGTCCAAGGTCACACTCACCTCTGACCTTAAACGCATTGTTCTTTCTTCTGTACCAGTCCAGGCCTGGGGATCACCTATGCAAAGAATCAAAGAGGATTCAGGCAGAGTGCTGTGTAAGGGAACAGCTGGCAGGCAAGTCTCACCGGATTAGAGACAGGGTGAAGAAGAGAGAAATGAATGAGGCTGGGAAAGTAGGTGGAAACCAGATTGTTAATTATAAAATGAGAGAGGAAGGGCAGGTGGGAGATTTAAATGACAGGCTGAGGAATCTCTTTTTTATCCTGAAGGCATCTGGGAGCTGTGGAAGGTTTGGGAGGAGGAGAGCGACACGGTCAAACCTATGTCAAAAGGACCATTTTGATCCAATTCAACAGGCATTTATTAAGTGTCTACTATGTGCAAGGCCCTGAGTTGGCCATCCATCTCTGATTTAGGATGAAGTCAGTCCATGGGGTCTCTGGATGCAGCAAATCAGAGAAATTGTCCCTAATGATTTCTACTAGCAGATGATCAAGTAAAATTTTGCAGCTGTCACTAACTAGCTACACAACTGACTACCAGCATCCAGCTGTGTGTGCCCTTGCTTTTGGCCCTGTGCCTCAGTTTACCCAAATGTAAAACAAGGGGTTTGGGCTTGATTAGATCTAAGGTTCCATCCAGCTCTGGCATGGTATGATGACATAATCCATATCTGCCTTGTATTGTTCCCATTTTCATGGGCCAGAGTGGAATAGTGTACAGAAAGCTGATTTCAGAAACAGTAAGACCTGGGTTCGAGTACCATCTCTTATACACATTGGTTTTGTGACCCTGAGCAAATCACTCTCAGTACTCTAGGCTACTCTCTAAGGTTATATGTTCAATTCAATTCAATAAACATCTATTAGGCACCTACTATGTACTATGCACAGTGCTAAGCGCTGTGAAAAAGACAGATAATCCTTGCCTTCAAGGAGCTTACAATCTAAAGGGGGAAGACAACACACAAAAGGAATATATATGATGTGGAGAAGGCACAGATCTGCACTAGTAGAAGATGCTTCCTCACTTGGGAGTTCCAGGGAACCTGTGACCTCGAGGCCACATGTAGCCTGAATCAGCGATTTGTTCTATGAAGTTTGGGTTCAGTCAAAGGGCTGAACTTGAGGACCTGGAGGGCTACATGTGGCCTCAAGGCCACAGGTGAAATCACAGGTCTAGTACTTATTCTTCTTGGGTGTGAACCTATTGCTACAATGCTAATAGAAGCAGCTAAAAAGTCATTATAGCACATTAGAGAATCAGTCAGTCAACAGGCATTTATGGAGAATCTTCTATGTGCCAAGGCACTATGCTAAACTATGGATACAAAGAAAGGCAAAAAGTGTCTTTACTTTGAAGGAGCTCAGTCTAATAATGGGCTTTAGGCTTTGCAAAGTGCTTGACACGTATGTTTGTGGGATCTCATTTGAGCCTCACAATCACCCACAGCTGTCCTTATCCCCATCTTACAAATGAGGGAGACTGAGCCTCAGACTGAGGAGGTTTAGGAACATGCTTGTTCATAGCCACACAGCTGGTAAGTGTCAGAAGGGGAGGGGAGTGAGGAAGTCTTCCTGACTCCAAATCCGGCATCCATCCAGCTATCCAAGAACTCACAGCCTAGCTAGGGAGCCCAAACTAGGAAATCATATGAACTGCTATGAAAGAAAGCCAGGCAGGACAGAATCAGGGACTAGAGAGAGTGGGTGGTTCAGCCTCTTAGGCATTCAGAGAAGGGAGAAGGCGAGAATTGCAAAGTTGGAAGGGACCTCAGATCACCTAGTCCATCCTCCCACTCCTCAAGTCCATTCTCCCACTCCTTTATGTTGTTGGTGACAGCGAGTTATGTAGCTTCTGATGGAAAACTTGTAGTAGCCTGGAGCAACAGACAGTTCTTTTTTTCCTTTTCCAGGAAACCATTCCAGTACTGGACAGCTCCAATCATTGGCCAGGCCTTCCCATACAAAGTGAGCTGGAGTGTACTTCCCTCTAAATTCTCCCCCTGGTACTGTGCCCTCAAGGCTGCCAGAACAACATCTAATCCCCACTTCTATGAGAGGGCCTTCAAATATTTGAAGGCAGGTGTGTTCTTCCTTTGTTTGCTTTTCTCCAGGATGAATAACCTCAGTTCCCTCAACTGTTTGTACAAATCATGGTCAACCACAGAAGGCTTCCTTGAAGAGGTGGGACCTAGGTGAAGCACTGAAGGACAGTTAAGATTGGCTTCTCCTTGACAGAAATGATAGTTCTACAAATCACAGGAAGGGGAAAAGGGTAGGAGTTGGAGAGGGAAACTTCACCAAGCTTTCTCCAACCAATTAAAGCTTTCAGGACTCAGAAGGGCTAAGGTTCTAGTGAGGATGGGGAAGGGGGAAAGGGCATTTCTAGAGACTCAGGATGAAAAAGGGTTAATTGATAAAGAAATGAACATTAGACCATATGGATAAATTTAAGAATATTTTAGAAAAGTCCTGTAATAAGCAATGAGAGAGCCCTGTAATAGACCAGATATTTTTTATAGAATCATGAAACTTTACTGTTGCAAGGAACAGCAAAGCCCGTCTAGAACAGTCTCCCTCCCTACAACAAACATACCCATTTTAAACTAAAGGAAACCAAGGCCTAGGAGCTTAAATGGTTTGCTGGATGTTCTGAATACAGATCTGTTCAGTCCAAGTCAGGAAAGAGCCCTTTCCACTACCTGGGTAAACTGGGTGATTCTTACAACCGCCTAATGTGAGCTGCCTGTTGGCTACCCAGAAATCACCCTCCCTCCACTCCTCCTCTCTGTAACTCAGCACAGACTCCCACAGCTGCTGACTGCATCCTCCTGCGTCAGAGTCTTAAATAGGGTGGGAAGAAACTGAGGCAGGCAAAAGTGACCCAGGCAGCTTTCCTCCCACCACTGCCACCACCACTTTCTAGAAGATGAATTAGTCAGCTTTCCACCCACTGTAACATGACTGATACCGTCAGCTCCTCAAACCCAAGCTTGCTGCTCAGAGAGTACAAATGGACCAGGGCAGCCCTGCCATCCATTCTGAGCTCCCCCAGGGTCCACCTCTCACAGGTCTCTCTGCCTCTATGACATCTAGAGCCTTAATACACCTGGTTGGTTCCTGAAGGCTACTAGGTTATTGGAGTTCTAACTGTGGTCTTAAATGTGGCTTTTATTGAGATTTACTCCCTTCCTCCTGGGTTACTCTTTCTGGGGGTTGGAACACATAGGAATAAGTAAGCCTTTGTCACTGCCACCTCAAACCTGACTCACACCTGTGAGTGATGCTGGGCCCCCTAAAGTGTTACTTTTTGGGCCAGACAATACAATGAGGGTCTAGCTGTCCCAGTCTGCTGCCCACCTGTCCTCGGACACTCTGTGTTTTTGAAAGCTCCCCTACCTCTAAAATCGACTATCTCCCTCTTCCTAGTCTGAAGTGCTAAGTAGCCGCTTGCCCCAGACCAGACCTTTTCCCAATCTGAGCCAGGAGAAGCAAGGACCTGTTCGAGGAAATGCCTACACTTTGGGGGCTGGGAGTGGAACTACTCCCATCGCTATCCCTGGCCCTCTGGCCTTCTTTAAGCTTGGTAACAACTCCACGGCCCCAGCGTCCGTTCTCTCACTGCCCACCAGGGCCCAAAGGCAGGAGTTGGATCTAGAATGTCAACCCAACCAAAGCCTAACTCAGCTCCCAAGGTCCAGGCCCCTTCCTCCCTCCCCGGCTGCCCCATTGTCCACCTAGCCCTGCAGGCAGGGTGAGGAGGGGGCGGGGTTCCCACTCCTCATCTTCCCTCCCCATCCCCAGGAAGTCGATTCTGCCTTCCAGTCGTTCAGCCAGGGTGGCCCTGTAAGACAGGCATCGGCACAAAGGAGGTCTAGGGGGTTTGTGACACTCGGGAGACGTACAGACACAGGGAGCCCCGCACAGAGGCGCGCGTGTACACACACACACACACACACACACACACGGAGATAACACCGGGCTAGAGGCTGGGCGGGGATCGCGAGCTCGCTCGCCAGCTGGCCCAGCGCTGGCCCGCGTCACGGTCCGAGAGTCCCAGGGTCCCAGTTAGTCCCCACCCCCACCCTCCACCCGCCCCACTCCGGTCCCGGGAGGGATCCCTTCTCACCAGCTGCAGGCAGCAGAAGCCGACCAGCGTGCACCTCCCGTTACACTTGCTCATGGCTCCAGTGGGACCGGCCGCCGCGGCGCTGCCCCCTTGGCTGTTACTGCTGCCGCCGCCCCGACTCCGGCTCCGACTCGGGCTCCGAGTGCGCTGCGCTCTGGCTCGGCTCCGCACCCCGAGCTGGCTGGAAGGCGAGAAACAGGGAGCCAGAGAGAGTCCTCCTCCAATTCCTTCTTCTCTTCCTCCTTCTCCTCCTCCGCGTCCTCCCCGCGCCCGCGCCCCGAGCTTCCAGCAGGGCGGCCGGGGCTCCCCTAAGGCTGGGGCCGCGGCATCCCCCGGGCGCGGCGCGGGCTCGGGCGGCTCCGCTCAGTCTCCATGCCCTGCGTTGGGGGCGCTGGGCACCGGGGCGTACAGCCCGAGCCGGGGCTCTTTTGTTTGACCCGCTGTCCGCCAGCAGAGCCTCATGCCCCCAGAGGCGGGCGGGAGGGCGGCAGCGGGAGCGGAGAGCTGGGAGCCTAGCGGACCAGAGCCGAGAGGAGCGGAGCCGAACGGAGCGGAGCAGAGCCCAGCCCAGCTGGGGCAGGATCCCGAGCAGTCTGCAACCGCCCTGGCCCTACCACGTGGCTTCGCGGCCCGGAGAGGGGCGGGGCCCGGGGACGGACTAGTGATAGTGGGGAGGGGGAGAAACAGAAGGAGGGCGTGAGAGGAGAGAGAGGAAGAAGAGAGAATAGACTTGGGGAGGCTGGCTGCAGGCTAGGATAGTAACAGAGCCTGGGAGACCCGAGCAAAAGGGGCAAGAGGAGGGAGAAGGGAAGAGGACCAATAAAACGGCAGGGGATAGGCCTCAGTTTCCTCATCCGTAAAAATGAGCGGGTCGGACCAGATGATCTCTCGGTTTCTTTCCAGAGCTAAATCCCAGGAACCTATTTAATTAGGTACAGGAAAAACGGGGAGGGAGGGAAGGAGAGGGGGAAGAGAAAGGCAGACAAAGAAGAAAACTTGCCGAATGGGGAAGACTGGGAAGAACAAGGGAGAGAGGGAGGGGCTGAACTTTATCTCCATGGGTTAACTGGGCCTGGGAGCAAGGTCGAGGAAGACTCCAGCTTATGGCATCTCCGCTAAGCTCTCCCTCCTTCCGAACACACACTGGCACCCCATCTCCCTCGAGGTGGTCAGGGTGAGCCCAGGGCAGAAGCTGTATTCTACGAAGCCTAGACAGGGCGAAAAGATAAGGGTTGGAGGTGAAAACCTCACCAAACCTGGGCCACCACTCGAAGCTGCCAGGACCCAGAAAGGAGGGAGTGGGCGGTAGCGAACGAAGGACCCCTCACCTTTGGGCAAGAACTAAAGGGTCTCCCTGGAGTCAGCACCTCAACGTCCTTTATCCCTATAGCACCTGTCACGAAAAGGCCTGGGATGCTTTCCCCCAAAACTCCCTCCTCCATTGTCGGATTGCAGTTCCCTAAAATCCAACCACTTTCTGCCCTGAGCGCCGAGGGCAGAACACAAGCTCCAGAAGCGGGGCACGGTTTTGGTTTTGTTTTTGTCTTTGCACACCCAGCACCCAACGACACAATGACCCGCCAGCACTAGGTGCTTCAGCCGAGCTTGGTGAATTGAAATTCATCTTTGCTTTCTCCAGGTTATGCTTTGAAACTGCCACCCCTTGGGGGCAGCAAGAATACAGCACAAACCAGCTGAAAGGCAAGCCACCCTCCAAGGCACTCTTCTGGGCACCTGGTACCTCAACCGTTTCCTCTCTTGAGTTGAAACTTCCAGTTCTCCTCCTTCCAACCTGGTCTGAAATTCGCCTGGCTATCCTGGCGAGGTCAGGCGTGAATGCTCACTTTCATACACTAGTACAGGGGTTCTTAACCTTTTGAGGGAGTCTCGGACTTCTTGGGCAGTCTGGTGGAGCCTATTGACCTCACATCAGAATAATGTTTTAAAATACATAAAATTAAAAAGGAAACATTATGTTGAAATATTTATCAAAACACATTTTTTTAAAAAAAATCTTGACTCCCAGGTTGAGAACTTGGTCTAGTCCAATGTAGAAAATACAGAATTGAAAAATACATACCTTTACTGGAGAAGGTAAGAAGAAAGAGAAAACATACTAACTTCAAAGCTTAGGTCAATGTGACAAAAGGCTTCTAGTTGTTATTGTCAAAACCCAAGTCTGACCCGACTAGGTTCACCCTCCTTCATCTCCCCTCTCTCCTAGCCACTGAAAGTGTTTTTTTCACTTCTTCCCCCCTTCCTGACCCCTTAATGGGTAGAAGGGAACAATAGGTCTGTCTCAGTAAAGATCCCTAAGGCTAAAGAGTCTGATCCCTCTCTGAAGAGCCAATTTACAACTCAAAGGTTGTGACTACCCCCATCCAAATCCTCCTGGTGGAATGAATGAATACACAGTAGACTCTCAGAGAAGGTACAACAAAGAAAAATAATTTCTTGACCTATCTTGCTCCTTGGAGCCTAAACCCCTGCTCTCGATCCATGAGCGTTTGTTAAGCTCCTACTATGTGCTGGGCCCTGGGAATACAGTCAAAAATGAAACTCTCTACCCTTGAGAAGTCCACTTCTGTGAAGGACACAGCATTTGCATATACAAATTTATGCACCAAGGAATGGAGACTAGACTTGTGATTTCTTCACTGGCATGGGAAAGAAACTCAGGTTACTTCTCAGGTGCTTTCTAAGCGTTTTAAGGGCTTGGAGAGTAAGTGGTCTAGATCTAGAACTTTGAGAGGTTAAGTGACTTTGTCTAGGTTACCTGTCAAAGACAGGACTTGAACCTAGGTCTTCCTGGCTCTGAGGACAACTCTCTAACCCTTACCTCAAGGAGTTTCTATTCTACTAGAGGAAATCAGCAGGTGACCAGATGTCAATGCAAAATATATTTTACTGGTTTAGGGAACTCCAATACAAGCTGGCAGCTTGTAGTATTAAGACTGTTGCTTGTGATCACTAAAGAAGTTAAGTGAATTGTTCAGGGTCACACAGCCAATAGGTATCAGAGGTGGGACATGAACCCAGGTCACGTCTCTATCCAACATGATATAAAAATATATTCAAAGCAAATACACAGTAATACAGGGAGGGCAAGGGAGAGGAGAGGAGGGGAGGACAGGGAGGAAAACACTAACAACTATGTATAGAAGTAAAGGTCTCAATAGGAGGCAGCCCTTGAGTTGAGACTTGAAAGAAAATAGAGATTCCAAGAGGTGATTTGTGGAGGAAGAGTATTCCAGGCATGAAGGACAGCTGCTGCAAAATCGGGGAGTGGGGAGATGGCATGTCCTTGCAGGGGAGGAGCAAGCAGGCCAGCTGAGCTGGTTCTTACAGTGGGTGAGGGGGAATCATAGACAATCAGCCTAGAAAAATAGGTCCTCTCCACTGAATAGCCTTCATTACTGGTGCCACTCATCATGATCACTAGCAGTGACTCTGTGTGTGTGTGTGCATGCTAGGCACTTTAGGGTGCTACCAAGAAGCACCCCAGAGTCTTGACGGGGACAGGAAAGATAAACCATTCTATGCTACCTACATTGAAATGATACAGATGATGAATGTGAAGGCAGGGATGTCTCTGTGTGTAAAATAGAGGCACCAGAGCCACTGAATACCTAAGACCACTTACCTACCACAATTATTGGTGATACTTTACAATCCATCCAGCTATCTCCCCTAACCATCTTGCCATATGCCCTGCTGATGCGCTGCTCTGCTTTTCCCCTCCTAAAATATTTGTTTTTATTTTTTTATTTTTAGGCAGTTGGGGTTAAGTGACTTGCCCAGGGTCACACAGTTAGTGTCAAGTGTTTGGTCTGAGGCCAGATTTGAACTCAGGTCGTCCTGACTTCAGGGCCAGTGCTCTATCCACTGGGCAACCTAGCTGTGCCTTCCCCTCCTAAAATAGCAGGCTTCTCTAACTAAATGTCCAAAACAAGCCCCCAGTTTCTGGGGACTCAGCTTTGGGAGCCCTGTCCTAGGGATGAGTTGTCTTGATGGGTCAGTGAGGGATTAGCCAAACTCAGGCTTGACCATGCTTCCCCTCCTAGTCAGCTGTCTATCCTAGCCACCATCTTATCAGTTTTCAATCTTGCTCTGGGCACAGTAATCAGTGCTTCTGGAAAAGGTATGTTGGTTGACTGCCTCATGGACTAACTTGCCATCCCTGTGACATCAGAACAAAACTTCCTTCCCTAGCTTCCACCACTTACTCTATATTTGTTTCCCTCTGATTTGAATGAAAATATCTTGGGGGCAGGCTTGTTGATTTTGTATTTATTTCTACCCTTAACACTGTGCCCCTTGTGGTTAGTGCTTAATAAATGCTGTTCTATTCATTCATTCATTCATTTATTCCTTCTCTTTAGACCACTCCTACCCAGTAAATTGTCCCTTTTCTTCCTCTCTCCTTTTCCTTTATCTTCCCCCTTTGCCTTCTTAACCATTTTCCTTTTCAATGGTTTTCTTCACTCTGGGACTGGCATTCCCACTTTTCTCATAGTTCTTCCTCTTTTCCTCTTTTCTCACTAATCCCTTCCTTTTCTTTCTCCTTCCTTTTCCTTCCTCCTTACTTGTGTATTAAACCAAGCCCTCAAAGCTACAAAAGTGTAAATGATGGCTTTGCAATTCAGATGAAGAACCGACCTGAGCAACTGGGGGTATATAGATGCTACTAGGCTCTGTGTACAGCAATTCCCTTTCATAAAATCAAAACTGGAATTTAACACCATTCGACAAACATTTATTAAGCACTTATGTGCCTAGCCTTGTGCTAAGCATTGGGAATGCAAAGACAAAATTGAAAGTCTCTGACTTTAAGGAATTTGCATTATGCTAGATCTAGTCACTTACTTGAAGTAGGAATAATAATATCACTTATACAGCCCTTTAAGGTTTACAAAGCTCTTTATGAATATTATCTCATTTGATCCTTAAAACAACTCTGGGAAGCAGGTGCTATATTATCTCCATTTTATATATGTGGAAACTGAGGCAGACAGAAATGAAGTGATTTGCCCAAGGTCACACAGCTAGTAACTGTGAGGCAGATTTGAACTCAGTTCTTCCTGAATCTGAGTCCAATACTCAATACACAGCTCCACTTAACTGTAAGGAACTTTTTCTCTATTCAGTGCACCTTCTGAGCCACCTTCCAGATGACAGCTACTACCCTCAGCTTCAAGAGTATCTTCTGTGGGGTCATATTCCTAAAACTATACTCATTAGCCCCCTTTGGTGAGTTTACCTTTAATAGTCAGCCAATAGACACAATTAGCTCAAAATAAAGATATTAATTGGGGAATCCAGGTGGCACAAAGGATAGAGCATTGGTCTTGGAGTCAGGAAAACTCCTCTTTATGTGTTCCAATCTAGCCTCAGAGTCATTAACTGTTTCACCCTGGGCAAGTCACTTAACCCTCTTTGCCTCACTTCCTCATCTGTAAAATGAGCTGGAGAAGGAAATGGCAAATCACCTTTGCCAAGATGTCCAAATGGGGTCATAAAGAGTTGGGAATGACTGAACAACACCAACAGAGGCATTTATTAAGATGACGTGGTAAGGACAGAAAACGCCAAACTCTTTCCCCATAAACCTAGGGCACAGTCTTCCACAAATACATATAGGACCTGTGTGAAGCATAGGCACAAATCAATGAGTACACTTGTGGTGGGGCACTACACATGGAGAATGCATGTACCCAAGGTAACTCATACCTCTGGTAACCACAGGACCCCAATGTCCTTTCTCTTCTCATAGGGTCCTCATGCTGCTCCCCACTGGGCTCAGTGTCTCTTCTGGGTAAGTTGCTCAGCTAGGCTTTCCAGATTTGTTCCTCTCTGTAGTTTGGCCGCCATGTCCTCTTTTGAATCCATAGTCAGCTCCCTTCTCTGCTGCCTGAGGTCTTGCTGCTGGAGACTCCTTTTTGCCTGGGATGCTGCTCCTCTCTTAGGACTGTCTCCCCATATAGAGTGTGTGTATCTGATGTTTGCTCTAACTCTCTCACCATTTGACTGGCTTTTAAGGATCACTTGGGTCATAGTCAATATTTTGCCTAGACAATAGCTAAGCTTTCCTTCTAATCAATCCAGTCCAATTCAATGACTTACTCTACCTCCCCCCCTCCACATACTTCTTTTTTTTATTATTAATTTATTTTGAATTATAAACTATAACTTCCTTAAGCTTCTGAGCTTTAAATTTTTCTCCCTCTCCTTCCCCATCTCCCTCCCCAGGATGGCACACAATCTAGTATAGGCTATATACATATATATATATATATATATATACACACACACACACACACACACACATATATATATATATATATATATACACATTCCTATTAAACATATTTTCACATTAGTCATGTTGTATGTAAGAATTAGAGCCAATAGGAAGAACCACCAGAAAGAGGAAACAAAACACAGTAGAAGAAAAAAAAATAGCAAATAGTATGCTTCGTTCTGCATTCAAACTCCATAGTTCTTTCTTCTTTGTGGATAGCATTTTCCATCACACATACATACTTCTTAAGGGGATGATAGGGTATAGATACATCTTTACTTAGATTAACACCTCTTTTGGGGGCCACCTCCAGTCATCCTGATCTATGTCTGGCCACTGGACCCAGATGGCTCAGGAGGAGAAAGTGAGGCTGGTGACTTTGCACAGTCCTCCCTCACTTAAATCCAATTAACTAGCAAGTCATGCCATCATCTTCCTGATGTCATGGTCCTCTTTGAGAAAATGAACGACAAACAAGAACAGCGCTTTGACTGCCCTTCAAATATTTGAAGACAGCTGTTGCTACTTCTTTAGGCTCTGCATCACCAGGTCCTTTAGTTAATCATTCTATGGACTCTTGTCCCTTCATCCCCGGTCATCCTCCTTTGGATGTAACCTAGCTTTTCAGTGTGCTTCCTAAAACATATGGCACAGCACTGAGCACAGTATTTCAGATGCAGTCTGGCAAAGGCAAAGTTCATATAGCATGACTGGGATTTCCCTCTTCTTGGCCTCTTTTGGGGTAGCCTAGAGTCATTTAAGTTTTTGGTCACCATGTGTCTGTTGACATAGTCTAGAGTTCACTAGAACTGTCACATCTCTGCCACACAAAATCTTGTCCAGCTTCTCCCATTGTGTGCCTCAGCTATCTTTTTTTTTTAACCTAGGTGTAGGTATATACATTTATCCCTAATACATTTAATTTTATTAGATTTGGCCTGGTGAGAGTTTGGGAGTGTGTGTTTAGGGGGGAGAGGAATCTTGATTCCATCAACCAACATGTGAGTTATTCTTCCCAGTTTTATGTCATCTGAATACTTTGTACATATGCGTTTGTCCTTTATACTTTTATCCAAGGCAGGGTGACCAGTAGGCAACTAGGATCTGCTGCTAATTTTGTGGGGTGTCTTGGAAGCTATTGGCCAAATTGTCCTGGAGTTCACTGTAGATAGGAGTTGGAGGATGGGAAAGGGAATGTACAGGTGATGAAACTTCATCCGCCCAAACATTTGGGGACGAATGACTGGGCAGCTAAACCCAAAGAACAATCTTCTACTTCAAAGACCCTTTCCAATGAAGGCCCAATTTCTCAGCCCATTCTGAAAATCACAGATGCAGTGGTTCCCTATTACTTCCAGGATCAAATGGAAAATCCTCTGTTTGGTATTTAAAGCCCTTCACAGCCTTGCTCCTTCTTATTGTCCAGCCTTCTTAGATTTTACGCCCCTCCACAAACTCTTAAGATCCAGAGACACTGGCTTTCTCACCACCCCCCAGAACAGGACACTCCATCTCTGAACCTTTGCACTGACTGTCCTCAATGTCTGTGATGCTCTTCTTCCTCCCCATTGCCTTTCTTCAGGGCTCAGCTCAGAGGCCATATTCCACAGGAGGTCTTTGGTCATCCCTCCTTACTGCCAGTGTCGGTCCTCTGGGATTGCTTTCTACCTGCTCCATCAATATCTTGGGGATACTTAACTGTTAGACTGGGAGCTCCTTGACAAGCTCCTTGAGGGCAGGGACTGTTTTTGCCTTTCTTTGTATGAGCAGAGCTTAGTACGCAGCTTAATAAATTCTTGGGTGTTTTTTGGTTTGTTTTTTTAAGGCAATGGGGTGAAGTGACTCGCCCAAGGTCACATAGCTCATAAATGTCAAGTGTCTGAGGCTAGATTTGAACTCAGGTCCTCCTGACTCCAGGGCCAGCGCTCTATCCACTTTGCCACCTAGCTGCCCCCAAATTCTTGTTGATTATCAACCACCCAGTCAAGGTGTGAAAAACCTTAGCTGTCTCTCCTCAGTAAAGATCACTGCCTGAAGTCTTGGTAAGCTTGAATGGAGAAGACACTTTCCCAGGAATCCAATTCTTGGCTCAGTGACGGCAAACTGAGACCCAGAGAGAAGTGATTCGTCTAAAGCCAGTAAGTAGCCGAGCTGGTGTATGACCCCAGGTCTTCTAATTGCAGAGACAGACTTTGACCAACACCGTACCTGGCACACAGAAATTTAATAAATGCTTGTTGCAGAAATGAACGAATTTTAGTGAGGCCTTGAGGAAAAAAAGTGACTGATGGTGGGCGTTCGGGGCCCAGGGATCACTTAGAGAGGGAGTATTTCTGGGAAGGAAAGGCCCTTCTAGTGCCCCTCATGTCCTAGCCAGAGGTAAGCAGGTGCCTCCTCTTGTGAGGGTCAGTTGGCTGTGGGACTGGGCAAAGGCTGATGCAGAGTAGTTAGGGTCAAGAGCGGGGAGCAGAGGCAGAGGATCCAGCATCAGCAAGTGGTTGGTGGTGCTGGAGACAAGCAGGGGTTCAGGCAGGGGCAGCCGCCTCCTAAGTCAGGGGCTGCTGGTTTGTTACCTGGGAGAAGTCACTCTAATGCCAGTCTAATGTCTTATCACAAAGCCAAGACTTGGGCGACAAAGAGGTCCTGGGGAAGAGAAGGAAGAGAAAATGAGACATCTCTGAATGAAGATAAAGGGCAGAGTGGGTAAGGGAGAGCACAGGAGGAACTAAAGGCATTGTGACCTCCACCTTCCCCTCCCCTCCTCCTGTGGTCCTCCACCCCATCACCCATCTTAGATTGCTGTCTCTGCCCTTGGAAAGATGGCACGTTCGGAGAGAACCTGATAGGCAAACACTTCATAGCAAAACAGGCTCCCTCCAGAAACCCTTTCTCCTGGCTCAGGAATCAGATTGCAGCCTCCACTGACCCCCTGACTGCCAAGACAGATTTCCCCTTCCATCTGCTCCCTTGTCAGGTGGGGAAGCCCGAGTGAGCTTTCAGTCAAAGGGAAAAGACAGGTCTATGGTGAGAGATAGGTGAGTGCCTAGCTCCAAATGGCCCCATAACTCACCCAGGCTTGCACCATCAGCACAGGCTTCCAGTGAGGGATTAAGCAGGGGGCTCCAGAGATGAAGGATTCAGCCTGCACTAGGCTGGGGTGGGGTGGGGAGGAGGCATGTGGACAGCACTTGTGATAATCACCACCACCATCAATGACGAAAGTTCACAAAACATTGTAAGGTCTGCAAAATATATACACTATGTCACTGGAGCTTCACAACAATCCTGTGAGGGATTTTTGTACTCCTATTTTACAGATGGGATAACTGAGGATGAGAGGTGAAGTCATGTAAAGTCGGGTTCCCACCTCAGCTCTTTCTGCCTCTGAGAATAGTGCTTTCTGTCTCTGTCGCTGTCTCTTTGTCTCTGTCTCTGTCTCTGTCTCTCTCTTTCTCTCTCACCCAGAGAGAGAGGCAGCTTAACCATTGCCTTCCAGCATTAGTAATTGGCCCAGGTAGGGGGTGGAGGGGGAGAAGGTGGAGCCATGGCAGCTGGCTGGTGAATGGGGACCCCTTAGGGCCCTTGGGGGGAGGGGAAGGGCTTCCTTTGGGCAGGTCTGGGGTCTGTGGGGTTGCCTCTGGCTCCCACTTTTAGCCCAGGGATAGTAAAACTGAAAACATTGAAGGACCAAAGGACTCAAAAACTTCCTGTACAGACTCTCATACTCAGGGTGATCAGGAAGCAGTAGGCTCTGTTCTCATAGAAACCCATGATATGGGCTGGCAGAGCTGGGAGGGTCCTTAGAACATGGGATATCAGAACCAGAAGGGCCCATAGAATATCAGGAAAGAACCATAGAACACAGAACATTAGAGCTGAGAAGGAGCCCACAAAGTCAGTCTCTCTCTCTCTCTCCCCTCCCCCCCACAGACTAGGCTATATAGTCTAGGTTTTACCTTTCTGCCCAGTTGGTGCAGTAGATAGAGTGCTGGGCGGGGAGTCAGGAAGACATGAGCTCAAATCTGGCTTCAGACACTTACTACATGTGTGACCCTGGGTGAGTCACTTCATCCTATTTACCTCAGTTTCCTCATCTGTAAAATGAACTGAAGAAGGACACAGCAAATCACTCCAGCATCTTTGCTAAAAAAAACCCCAAATGGGGTCACAGAGAGGACTGAAAAATAAATCCAGGCTCAAGGAGGCAATTGCCCTAAGCCTCTGCTCCAGGGCCCCTTTATAATTCCCTACCAGACCATGCTTTCCCAACATATCCTGGGCTTGGGGTCTACTCTGTCTCCAATTCCACCATTTCTCTGCCGTTTCCCTTTCCTTCAAGGCTTCACTACACACCTGAATAGCCTGGGAAGCATGGCCCACTTCATAATTTTGGAACAGATCAGCTCTGGTTTTAGGGAAGGGGAAGGAAACAAGAATTTATTAAGTGACTATTATGCACCAGGCAGCGTACTAGACACTTTACAGATACTACATTAGACCCTCGTAACGACCCTAGGAGTTAGGTGGGTGCTGTTATCATCCTCAGTTTATAATTGAGGAAACTGAGGCAGACAGAGGTCCCAAAGCTAGGATCTGAGGCTGAATTTGAACTCAGACCTTCCTTACTCCAGGCCCAGCACTGTATGCACTGCATCACCTAGCCGTATAATGGGTCTTAAGGAAGGAACTTCGGACCAGGATTCAGAGAACATTTGTTCTTATCTCAGCTTCATTATTTACAAGTTGTCGATATGGATATGGCCTTAGGCAAGTCACTTAAGTGAACCTCATTTTCCCTCATCTGTAAAATGGGGATAATGGTCCCTGCCCAGGCAACCTCATAAGGCTGTGGCAAGGATTCGAGGCAGGGATGCCCCCCCAGGAAGATACTACTAAGAAAACATTTGAAATATAAAAAATGCAAGATCCATGTAATATAAGGAGACGACGCTGGAGAATGGGATTTGGATTTCTGGATTGTGCGGTAAGAAAGATGAATGACAGGATCTCGGCCAGAGACAGCATGCATCTAATGAGGACCAGGAAGAATAGATTTGCCTGGAGACTGGGTGACCTGATTAAAAGAGAAGAGGAGAGAGAAAATGCTCAGATCAGCTGCTAAGCCAGACACCGTTGAGGACAGCAGGTGTGACATCCGAATAGGAACGGAGATGTTCAGAAATGTGCAGGAGACAGTGACAGGGAAAAGGGGAAGAAATAATATTCATGTCTCTGATGCCTGTCTATATAACAGTGTACTCAGTCTATGTAATAAACAGTGAATTAGAGTTCTTCACTCAGGGAGGATGCCCTTTACGGGCATTGCCGAGATGTGGGATATGACTCACGGCTGGAATATTTCGATGGAAAGGCACATCAGCCTTGACCAGCAGCCCTGCTTCCAGCCTGACTCCCACAGCCATCATATCATCAAAGAGGGGCAATCCTTGTAGAGAAAGGGCCCACTGTCCCCTGACCACCCCCCAACTATCACCAACAGGATGGACAAACAAGCCATCTCAGTCAAAGCAGTAAGGCAGCCTGAGGAAGAGTGGGGAGGAAGCAGCATGTGTAAGGTGCTGTCACATCCCTTCAACCACCTCCTCCTCTCAGACTCAGGAGGACCCTGGACCTAAGAACCCCAGTAAGAGCAGCTCCAGGCCTCTGGCCCTGCTGCCAGCCCGACTCCCATAGGTCATCTGGGATAGGAGCAACCCTCATGGAGACTGGAGCAGACAGCACAATCACTGAAAACCTCAGAAAAACAGTTCTCATCATCCAAATCCTTGGTGCTGTCTCTGACGGTTCAATGGAAAACACAGATACTGGTTATATCACTGACAAGAAAGAAGAGGCATCACTACTTGTACCCTAAGGACCTCGGGGCCTTTCCTTCCAACTTGTAGCTGAAATCTTTTTTTTTTTTTTTGCCAAGGCAATCGGGGTGAAGTGACTTGCCCAGGGTCACACAGCTAGTAAGTATTAAATGTCTGAGGTCGGATTTGAATTCAGGTCCTCCTGACTCCAGGGCCAGTGCTCTATCCACTGGGCAGCAGGCTAACCTTAGCTGAAATCTTTTATGTGGTGTCTCTATCAGAATGAGAGCTCCTTGGGAACAGGGACTGTATCGTTTTTCTTTTTTCCTTTTCTTTTTCTTTCTTTCTTCTGTTCCTTCTTTCCTCCTCTTTTCTGCTTCCTTCCTTCCTTCCTTCCTTCCTTCCTTTCTTTTTCTTTCTTTTCCTTCCTTCCTTCCTTTTTCTTTCTTTCTTTCCTTCCTTCCTTCCTTTTCTCTTTCTTTCTTTCCTTCCTTCCTTCCTTTTCTCTTTCTTTCTTTCTTTCTTTCTTTCTTTCTTTCTTTCTTTCTTTCTTTCTTTCTTTCTTTCTTTCTTTCTTTCTTTCTTTTTCCTTGTCTCTTTCTTGCTTTTCTATTTGTATCTCCTCTAGTGCTTAACACAGTGCTTGGCACACAGTACTTAATAAATATCTATTCATCCAGTCATTCAAGAGGAAGAGATTGGTAAGGGAGATGGCAACATGCCCCAGGCTTTGTTATGTGGCCTGTCTACAAACCTGAGGTGGGAAATGCAGTGGGGAGCGTGGAGGGTGGACCAAAGAAGGGAGAGGCAGAGGACGTACAGGAGTTGGAGCTTTATTAGACACTCCCCTACAAAAGTTACTAAGCATCTGCTATGTGAGCAGCTAGGGATACAAAGACAAAGATGAAACAATTCTCGCCCTCAGGGAGCTTACATTCTACTAGGGGAAAATAACATGGACTAGATAAGTAAATAACTCGTACTATGTAAATCAATATGGAATACATACAAAGTCATGTTAAAGAGGAGAGAATAGCTAACAACTAGGGTGTCCCAGGAAGGCACCAAGCAACAGGTAATTTAAGCTTTCACGGTAGCTAGGAACTGAGGCAGAGGTGAGGAGAGCAAGCATTCCAGGCAGGGGGTACAGCCTGGGCAAGGGTACAGCGATAGGAGGTGAGAGGTCGTGTCATGGAGAACAAGTCAGATGGAGAACATGGATAATGGGTTCCTGAGGCAGATCACGAAAGTGATGCGAAGGGGGCAGGTAGGTAGCACAGAGGATAGAGCACTGGCCCTGAAGTCAGGAGGACCTGAGTTCAAATCCGGCCTCAGAACAAACACTTGACACTTACTAGCTGTATGACCCTGGGCAAGTCACTTAACCCCAACTGCCTAAAAAAAAAAGTGATGCAAAGGCAGCAGATAGTTGAAATACGGAAATATTCAGATGTCGGCTGGGGATCTTTCTGCTAAAAGCACAGCAGCCGATAAAGTCTTACCTTATCTTGAAGCTAATTTCATCTTTCAGCAGGTGGAGGTAGCAACAAGAAGCATTACTATTCTGGACTTAATCATGTCTTTGAGGAAGGACTGATTGGTGAGGAAGAGGTGCTGAGAAAGAGGGTGATGCTGGACCAAGCCCAATGTGGAGGTAGCTGGACTTTAGAAGGGAAGATGGTTAAAGATTCAAAGGCAGAATAGGTAGGTTCCTGCAACCTTAGACACTAAACAGACAAGCTTAACTATAAATTGATGATTTCTCACATCCATTAGGTATTCTCTACTGCCTGCTGAGCTTTGGATTCATTTCTTATTCTTATCATGGTCACCATTTTTGACTGCAGAGAGAAGAATGAAGGACTGGGGAGCATAGGTGGAGACCAATTTAAGCTTGGTCTAGGGAGGTCCTCCTGACCATTGGAACCTTCCAAAAGTGAAATGGGCTGCCTTGGCAGGCAGTTGGCTCTTCTTTCATTGGAAGTCTTCAGACAAAGGCTGGAAAGGTGTGTTGCGTATGATGTAGAGGGGATTCAAGTTTGGACACTGGTTAGACTAGAGCCCCTTCTGACTCTGAGGTTGTGTGACTACTTCAAGCCTTCGCCTTCCTCAGACTGCAAATGCCACTCCATCCTCCTCCTCCAGAAATCAGGAGGAAAGGAGCAAAGGTTTGAGGAAAAGAGGCTCACTTCCTACTTCAATGAACTGATCAAGGTCATCCCACAGAGCTCTTCCACACTTCAAAAATGTTCTGTGTCTTTACTTATTCTCTCTTCCTTTCCTTCTGTCTCATAGGATAAAGTGGCCCACCTTCATTCATTCAACAGATAATTACTGTCACCCATTGCATCCTGGGCTGTCACCAGTCATCTTGACCTTTGTCTTGCCACTGGACTTCCACAGGTATCACTTCGTCTCTGAAGCCTTTCCTGTTTCCCTAACCAAACTTATTTCTTCTATCATATTTTAGATATTTCTGTGTCTATTATAATGTCTGTTATTTTAGAATGGAAGATGTTGGAGAGTAAGGACTTCATTTTGTGGTCTCTTTTGCCTCTAGCAATGCATATAAAAAGTTCTTAAATAATGTTGAATTCAGGTAGCTAGGTAGTACAGTGGAGAGAGCTCCAGGGCTGAGGTCAGGAAGATTCACCTTCCTGAGTTCAAATCTGGCCTCAGACACTTACTAGCTGTGTGACCCTAGGCAAGTCACTTAACCGTCAGTTTCCTCATCTGTAAAATGACCTGGAGAAGGCAATGACAAACCACTCCAGTACCTTTGCCAAGAAAACCCTAAATGAGGTCAAGAAAAGTCAGACATGACTGAAGGGACTGAAAAATAACAATGTTGAATTGAATTGAATTGAACTGAAATGATTAAGAGGGAAGTCAGATGAAAACCTATGGGAGGTCCTCAAGAAAAGAATTCTGGGGATAGTCACAATGTATCCTGCTGAGGAAGACAAAGAGATCCTTGTGGCTGGACAGAGTGTTCAGTAACTAATCCAGATTTTAAATGGACACAGCCAAACAAAAAAAAAAAGAAGAAGAAGAAGAGATAGGAGCAAAGGAAAGTGGTTAAGGACAAAACAAGAGTTGGGAGTCCCTGGAAGAATCATGTCCGGGAGTGAAAAGCTGTGAAAAGGCAATAATAAGGGCTTCCTGAAAGGGATGGAAGGGTCAAGGGCTAGATCAAAGAAAGGATAAGCCTGCTTGGCTTGGATGGGATGATGGGATAATGGAGAGAAGGCAAGCCTAAATCTAAAGCCCAGATTGCTTTTGTTTTCATTTGTTTTGTATCCAGGATGATGATCTCTAGACTGGGAAGAAGAGCGCAAAAATGTTTAACAGGGAATTGAAACCCAAGAGCAGGAAGATTGTATGGGACTCTGCTCGGTGTATCCCAGTCAGCTGACTTAGACAAATCACCTCCCAGGGTACCACTGAGCTTGCCCAGGTGAATGCTAAACCACTGTTGGTCTGTTAAGAAATCTGAGCAAATAGGAGAAGGGCATGGGACTAGAGGTGGCCAGATGTTGCCCTGGTTTTTCGTAAAGTAGAAGGTGAATACAGCATACTGTGCTTTTATGTCAATGCCTGGTAAAATTCTAGAATAAATTATTAAAAGGACAAATGAACAATCAACACTTAGGAAGGATGGTAATGATTACCAAGGGTAGGCTTGGGGTTAATTGGTTAGTTAAGAGCTAACTTCACCTCTTTTTTTTTTTTGACAAGGTTATTAGGCCAGACTTAGGGTGTCTGAGCCAGGGGTGGGGAACCTGTGGCCTTGAGGCTACATGTGGCCTCTCTAGGTTCTCGGTGTAGACTGAGTCCAAGTTTTACGGAACAAATCGTTTTATTAAGGGGACTTGTTCTGTGAAGTTTGGATTCAGTTAAAGAGCTGAACTTGGGGACCTAGAGGGCCATATGTGGCCTTGAGACCACAGGTTCCCCACCCCTGGTCTGAGCCAAAGGCCTTGCTGGTAGAAGGAGAAGTAGGCTGAATGAAGGGACAGGCAGAGTGAGAAGGGGGGGGAAGGCTGAGTAAGAAGTGGGCAGGTTGAGGGAAGAGGGGGGGTAGGTCTCTGTTCAAGCAATGAATTTTCCCACTAGCATTGATTTATCCCACCCTTTCAAAAGGCTTACACTTCCTTAGCTTCCGATTCAGTTCTCCTCTGCCTACAGATAGGGATCATTCTCCCTTCTCCAATCCAATGCCTTGGATGAAGATGGAGGTGGCATGCTTATTAAGCTGTGGCTATTATGAAGCTGAGAGGGATACTTAACACATTAGAAATTTTAAAAAGATCTTGACAAGGCTAGAATCAGGAACCAATGCTAATAAGGCAAAATTTAATAGGTATAAATGGCAAGTCCCAAATTTGGGTTCAAAAAATCAATAGCAAATGTATAGAATAGGAGAAGGTAGCTAAAAAGCAGCTCATATGAAAAAGGTCTAAGGGCCCAATGGTCAGCAGTGTGATGTGTCAGTCAAATCAGCTAATGTAATATTGGGCAGCCTTAACAAAATAGTGTACAGAGCAGGATAGTTAAGAGTCAGTCAAGAAGAATTTATTAAGAACCTATTATGTGCGAGGCACTGTGCTAAGCCCTGAGGGTACAACAAAAGGGAAAAAAACCCCACCACACACAAACCCAGTTCTTGCCCTCAAGGAGCTCATCACCTAACTCAGAGACATGTAAACAACAATGCCCAAACAAGACACGTAAAGGATAAATTGCTGATAATCAAGAGGTTAGGCACTAGCATTAAGGGGGAAGGAGTCAGGAAAGGCTTCTTGTAGAAGGTGCGATTTTATCTGGGACTTGAAAGACACCAGGGAGGCGAGGAAGAGGGAGAGGATTTCAAGCATGGAGGACGGCCACCGAAAACACTAGTTGGCAGGAGATGGAGCATCTTGTTTAAGAAGCAGCAGGGAGGCCAGTGTCACTGCAAGGCAGAGTATGTGGGGAGTGAGGAGTGAGGAGAGAGGGTATAAAGGTCTTTCAAGGGCAAACAGAGGATTTTTATACTTGATTCTGAAATATGCTGAATGGTGGGGGGGAAGGTGAGACTGTCCTGGTCACACCTGTGCTTTAGGAAGATCACTTTGACATTGACCATTGAGTGGACGATGGATTGGAGTGTAGAGAGGCTCAAAGAATGGAAACCAATCAGTAGGCTATTGCAGTAGTCCAGGCTTGAGGTGATGAGGGCCTGGAAGAGGGTGGTAGCAGAACCAGAGGAGAAATATGGAGGAGAAGAATATGAGAGATGTTACCAAGGTAGAAATGACAGGACTTAGCAATTGATTGGACATGGTGGTGGGGGGTGAGAAAGAAGAGTTGAGGATGACACTTGGGTTGTGAGCCTGGGGGACTGAGAAGATCATGGTGCCCTTGACAATAATAAGAAAGTTCATTGGACATGATGAATATTTTAAATGTCTACAGGATATCCAGTTTGAGATATCTGAAAGGCGGTTGGAGATGCAAGACTGGAGGTCAGCGGGGAGGTTAGGGCTGGATAAGCAGATCTGGGAATCATCAGCATAGAGATGATAATTGAATCCATGGGAACTGATGAGATCACCAAAGGAAATGGTATATGGGGAGAAGAAAAGAGGGCCCAAGACAAAGCCCTGAACAGATTACATCTGCAGTGCTGTGTTCAGTTATGGCTAGCACATTTTAGGAAGGACATTTGACAAACTGAAACGTACAGAAGGGTAACTCAGATGGTCCAAGGACTCAAAGCCATGCCATGTGAAGACTGATCAAAGAAACTACAGATATTCAGTTTGGAGCAAAGACTTGGGAAGATAGGAAAACAATCTTCAAGTACCGTCTGAAGGGTGGTCACGTGGGCAGAGAACCATAATTTGGAAGTAAGGATTGGATTTTTATTGCTCAGTCCCAGAGGGAAGAATGAAGAACATGAGGTCTGGGTTACAGGGAAGCAATTTTGGCTCTAATAAAGGAAAAACTTCCTTAGCAATTAGAGCTGCCTAAAATTGGAACAGGTTGCCTCTGTATACATGGTGATTTCCCCATCAATGGAAACTGTCAGCCACAGGCTAGAGAACTACTCTTTTTTCCCCCCCTTGCTTAGGCAATTGGGGTTAACAGACTTGCCCAGGGTCACAGAGCTAAAGAGTTTCGGCAAAAGTATGTGAACTCATATTTTTTCTTAATTCCAAGTCTAGAAGTCTACCCACCATCTGACAAGTCTTTCTGTCATTTTAAAAGGGTTATAAATTATAAATTATAAAAAGGGTTATAAATTGATCATTTATTTTAATTCCATAATATGTTATCAACAAAGACTGTCAAAGGTTGACAAATTCATAAAGAAAGGCAGGGGGAGAAAGGAGTATTCTACTGTTGAAGGAGGACAGGAAGACCAGATCCTCTGACCTGGACCTGCTCCAGAGACGGGGTTTGATCCTGCATTCTGAGCTTTTGTCCTGGGCCCATAAGGACAAGTCAGGGAACAGTAAGTAAAGATCAGAGGGATGGAGTTTTAGAGGCATACCAAAGGCCAACCATAGTCACGATGGCCAACCAAAGCTCATGGGCTGGGACCCTCTTCAGACCAGTGGCATGGCCTTCTTTTTACGGACTTCAAGCGTACGGGTGAGATGTTTCATCCAACATACTTTGGCTTGTGCAAAACATTTCTTGTGGGCGAAGAACATCTTTGTGCTAAAAAAAAAATGAATTCTTTCATCACTTGTCTAGCTTCTTATATTTTGCATCCAGTTACTTCAAATATTCCTCCAACTTGTCAGCTCCCTGCTCCTCAGTTACAGTGATCGGATCCAGACAGGATGGAAGCACTGCAAACATTCCTGGTTCGTGTCTTGCGGCTTTCGGCGGGTGATGGCAGCAATAGCTTCCATTTCTAGATACTTCACACGGGTCTGTCCGTTCTTATTCTCCACAAGTTTGTCGTCTTCACTAGTAGCTGCCGGCTTGCCATGTTGGAGAACGTGCCCTGGCAGTCTTGTGATACCAGTCTCCCTAGGCTTCCTCCATAGGCAGCCTCCTTGGTTGTCTCTATCATGGCATCATCTCAGTGGAGGATGGAAGAGAAAAGGGAAGAAGGGAGAGAGACAGAGAGACAGAAACAGAGATGGAAAGGGGGGAGACAGGGAAAGGATGGGAGAAGGGTGAAGATGTGGGGATAGTCTTTCAGATGTTTGTAGACACCTCTCATCCTGCTTAAGCCTTCCCTAAACTAAACATGGGGCAGCTAGGTAGTGCAATAGTGCACAGAGCACGGGGAAGACTCGTCTTCCTGAGTTCAAATCCAGCCTCAGACACTTACTAGCTGGGTGACCTTGGGCAAGTCACTTCACCCTATTTGCCTCAGTTTCCTCACCTGTAAAATGAGCTGGAGAAGGAAATGGCAGACCACTCCAGTATCTTTGCCAAGAAAACCCCAGATGGGGTCATGGAGAGTCAGAAACGATTGAAATGACTGAACAATAATCAACTAAATATCCCTGGTTCCTTCCCCTGGACCTTCACCTATCCACCATCCACTTGCTGTGGGAATTTAGGCAAATCATTGTGATGCTACATGGTTAGCAGCCGCCTTTTATGACTAGAGATTTTCTCAAGGTAAAATGATCTGTGGAAAAGTAGAAAGAGCACAAGAAGAGAGTCAATAGAACTACCTCCCCCCCTGCCCCGCCCCATACATATTTTTTCCAATTACATGTAAAGTTTTCAACATTCATCTTTGTAAGATTTTGAGCTCTAATTTTTTTCTCCCTCTCTGCCTTCCCTCCCCCTCCCCAAGACTGCAAGCAATTTGATGTTATACATGTACAATCATGTCAAACATATTCCCACATTAGTCATATGGTGAAAGGAGAATCTGAACAAAAGGGAAAGGCCATGAGAAAGAAAAAACAAAAACAAAGTGAAAACAGGATGCTTCGACCTGCATGCATTCAGACTCCACAGTTCGTTCTCTGGATGTAGATGGCATTTTCCATCATGAGTCTATTGGAATTTAGACCTAGCTTTTAGTCATAGCTTTGTAGTCAACTAGCTGAGTCACCTCGGGTAACTCATGTCATCTACCTGAGCTTCCATTTTCTCATCTGTATAATGAAGGAATGGGGCTAGATGACCTCATAAGTCCCTTCCATGACTGACTATCTATACTTGGATTCTAGATTTTAAGCTCAAAGGGAACTCAGAGGCCATCTAATCTAGCTCCCTAATTTTACAGATGGAGGACAGGCTCAGAGCATTTCAGTGGCTTACCTGTCATCACACTGGTAGTTAAATGGCAGAGGGGAGATTTGAACTCATCTTCAGACTCCCAAGTCCATAGCTCTTTCTACTCTACTATGTTGCCTCTAGTAGGTTTAAAAAACTGATCAGAGCCTTCATTTTTCTTTTTTAGTTTTTAGAGTAATTGGGGTTAAGTGACTTGCCCAGGGTCACACAGCTAGTGAGTGTCTGAAGTCACATTTGAACTCAGGTCTTCTTGACTCCCGGTCCAGTGTGCTATGCACTGTGCCACCTAGCTGCCCCTGACAACCCTAATTTTGAGGGCAGCCTTCACTCCCCCATCCCAACCTTGTTAGCCCACAGCTGCCTAGCATTCCAGGCTACCTTATCACCCCCCAGAATTAAGTTCCTAAAAGCATTAGGTGAACCACGGGCAATCCTGGCACTTTTTGAAGCCTGCACAGCAGTGGATAAAAGCATCAGATATGGAGTCAGGACTTGCTAAACCAGACAGCCTTTTCTCAGTCCTGATCATTCATAGCTTCTTTCCCACAGTTAACTATCCCTCCTCCTGGGTACTTTTTCTTAGCTCTTGTGACTGCCCTTCCTCGGTGGCCTTTGCTGAATCATTACCTATAGTTTGCTCCCAAGTCATCCTGAGTATTCCCCAAGGCTCTGTGCTGGGCCCTCTCCTTTTCTCTACTTACACCTTCTCCCTAGGTGATCTCATCACCTCTTAGGGGTTCAGTCATCACCTATATGCAGAAGACTCCTAGATCTAGGTATCTAGCTCTGTTACCTCTTCAGCACTAGTCTCCTGTGGCCAACTGTAGGAGACTCACTGTGATACCACCTCAGGATCCTTGATCCAAAATGTCACTGGAGAAGAATGATAACACTTGGCCCACAGAAACAGTAAGCATCGATTAAGCACGTACTATGTACCAAGCACTCTCTCAAGGTATTATCCCTATTTTACAAAGGCAGAAACTGAGGCTCAGAGACTCAGACTTGCCTATGAGTCAAACAACTGTCTTTTTTGGGGGGGGCAAGGGAGGTGAGGGGAAACCTACAAATCTCCAGCTCTCACCTAAACCTTTCCTTTGTCTTCTCCAATCTGTTTGATGTTTGATCTTTGTATAAACAGATTTTTTTAAAAAAAACAAAGGCACAGTCAATGACATCACACAGTCACGAGCTGGAAATGAGTTCAGAAGTCTAGTCCAATCCCCTCATTTCACATGAGGGGGAAACTGAGGCTGAGAGAGGTTAAGCGATTTGCCCGACATCACATAGGGATTAAGGAAGAGAAATGGGGCTTGAGCCCAGGCCCTCTCATCCCTAATCCACTGCCCTTTCTACCTTACCATGAAGTCTCTCTTCTGACCCAACCTGATTTCCGTTGCTTTTCCTGTAAAATTGTCTCACTTTATAATTCCCATATTTGTAACATAACTCCATTATAATATTCTTTCACATTTATGTATGAGTTTGTTTAGCCTTTCCCTAGCTATTAACCATTTAGGTTGCTTCCAGTTTTTTGGGTTTTTTTGTATTTATAATAAATGCTGCTGTAAATATCTTCAGACAGAGAGTACTTTAAAGAAACTCCCATAGGACATATTAATAGCAATGGGATTACTGGTTAAACATGTAATTATTTTAGGAACTATTGTAGGTATACTGACAGAGTGCTCTCTAAAGCGATTCCAATTTGCAATTCTACCAGCAATGTGTGAGTATACCGTATCTCCACAATGTCATCAGTACTGTCCTTTCTTTTTTGTTTATATTTGTTCATTTTACCAAAGTTGTTTCAATTAAAGTTTCCTCTATTTGAGAGGTTAACACTTCCAAATTTTATTGATGCCATTTATTTTAAAAGTCATTTCCTGATAACTCCACTCCCACCTCCCAATGAAGTCTTTCTTATAACAAAGAAAAAAGTAAATAGCATATATAACAGTCTACATTTTTATCCCCCACCCCACCCCCTTTTTACCAAAGACAGGTGTTTCTTCGTGTTTTCCAGGACTGAAACTGGTCAGGTCAACACGTTTTCAAGTGATTATTACAAGGCGGGTGTCCTTGTTTAAAGGAAATTGCTCTGTGTCTTTCAACTGTTCACGTCCTGGAGAAAAGGTAACACCGACTTTTTAAGTGATGATCAGAGAGTGCTGGCAAGGAAGGCCGATAGAAGTCAGAGAGAAGAAAAGGGATGACGGACATGGAAGGTTAGCTGCACCTCAGCTCTGGCCTCCAATTCATGCCCTAAACTCAGAGATATAAGAGTAGCACAACAGTACCACTGAGGAAAGAACAATAGAGCACAAACCAGACCTATCTACTTAGTGTTTTCTCATCTTTAAAATGGAGAGTATTATCTGACCTAGCTCTCATTCTGACTGATCAGGCAGTAACAGAAAAGTACTAAGGACTCACCTGGCCAGTAGTTCTTCCCATTTGCCCTGGAGAACTCGACTCTCTGTATTCTGGGTTGTTAAATCCTGAGTTCATTTGGAAGGAGGCCATCTGGACAAACTCTAGTAAGGGAGACCGCCCCACCACGATCAAGCCTCAGACTGACTTGAGACAGCTTTACTCCTCCTGCTATGACCACCACTGCCCACATTCCTCTCTGGACAGCCAGATGACAGGAAAGAGCCAAGGCTCTTCTACAGCCAGGCACTGGTTGGGAGGAACCCCTAAGGAGAGTCAACCTTGTAAAAGAAGGCATCTGAAATGAATGAAGGCCTCTTTCTCCCAGTGAATGGGGGATTCACTAATGTACAGCCATTGGAAGTAGGTCACTTTGGAGCCCCTGAAATCGGCTGTTGGGAGATCTGAACTTCTGGAACTCTGAAGTGTGATCTGGTGAGCTTCACTCACTATACGGGTAAAAGAAGACAGGAATTGGGGCAGCCAGGTGGTGCAGAGGATAGAGCACTGGCTCAGGAGAACCTGAGTTCAAATCCGGCCTCAGACACTTAACACTTAATAGCTGTGTGACCCTGGGCAAGTAACTTAACCCCAATTGCCTCTACGAGGAAAAAAAAAAAAGACAGGAGTCAGCACTACCCTGCACACAGCTGACTGCTCTGAGCCTTTACTGGAACAGGGCTTCAAACCTTATTGCCAGGGAAGCAGGATCTACATACAAAGAAATGGCCTTCAGACACATCTTCAGGTTATTAAGCAGGAAAAACCCTGAAACAACCACCCACCCAACAACCATCTGAAAAAGGAAGCTGGTTTTTTAAGCACCAACAGTATTAACTGCTGGAGGCTGTGAAAGTCATAAAGGGAAATTAACTGCAATCCAGAAACGCCTTTACTCATTTGGAGGCCATCTATCTCCCCTAAAGTGAGAGACACAATTTACATCCTCTGGGGAAGCTTGTGCTAAAATCTTTATTCCCCACGCCCTGGGATTACATTCTCATCGCTGTCACTATTCCCTACTCTCCATGACAGAGGGTTCCCCCAAGGCCTGGGGAGGTCAAGCCTGAGGAACGAGCCAGGAACACGTGCAGGGATCTTTGCTGCTTCCAGGGCCTCTCCTCCTCTTGTTGACAAAATCAGTGTTATGATTCTGCTCCTTCATCTTCTCTTGTGTCAATGAAAACGTTTGACAACTTGGGGGAGGGGTGTAGAGGAAGCTGGGATGAAAGGTGACAATGGCTGGGCCACACTGGGGGTGCAGTGTGTGAACCAGACTCTCACAAAGCCAAGTGGAGAGTCAGGAGAGTCACTTATGGAAACAGCTGAAATGGTCTGGGAGAGGGAAGGCCTGGTGACCACTTTGTTTGGGTCGTGCATTCCACAAGTTGGCAACCCCCAGCCCAGGGTAACAACCCTTCCTTTAGCTCCAGAGCTCTCAGGGATCTGGATTTCCCAGACTTCCATATAAAGACAGGCAAAATTAAACACTCTTGATATGGGTTTGTGCTGTGAACGCCCCTTACTGCCAGCGCCATGCAAGTGAAGACACTTGTCTAAATGTCCTTGGGACAGACTTCTCTACCTCTAAGGGCTGTGAGGAAGGCACCACAAAGCCCTTGAAGCACTCCAGAAATGTGGATGGCTGATCCCCCTTGCAACTAAGCCAGGCGCCAGCACGTGTAAGGAGTGGCCACTGAGACACTTACAGGCGCTTCTTAATGTCTCCTCAGGAAAGAGGAGCATTAATGAACTGCAGTCATACACGGCACTGGAATAATGACGTCAGCAGATTCCATCTCAATGAGTTTTGGTTTCCAAGCCAAAAGACACCTCCCTAACGAGTCGCTGCCGTAAGTTTGCCGATCATGGGGAGAGTGGCCAATAAAAAGGGGCAGTGGCAGGCCCGAGCAAGCCCAGGCCTTGTCCGTTACAGACCCTGGGCCAGGAGCCCAGGGCCTTCCACGCTTTTATTTATCGCCTCCTGGCTGCACGGTTCCCAACAGAAGAAAGGGATTTGGTCACTGACAAATTCCTGGTTTGTCATTTCCATGGTGTAGAGTAAACCTCCCCAAAACACAGAGAAGAGAAACAGAACCTAAGTCACCAGCTTCTCAGAAGCCGATACGGATTGCAGCCCTGTCCACATCGCTTTAGCTTTGATTTATGGTGCTCATGCTCCCAAGAAAAGACAGCAATAAATTCCATCTACACAGCTCTTGTCAAAAGGTATCTATTCAGCTTTTCATAGAAAATGACTCAGAGAAACAGTGACAGAAAATATCATACAAGCCAGTTACTGAATCAAAAAACAAAACAAAACAAAAAGATAACACATTTCGTTCAAATTTCCCATCCCAACCTTCTGCCTGCGTTGAGAAATACACACTAACACAATGCCGGTCCCTTGGAAGAAGTCTTGTTTCTTTGAGAAATAAACCCGGGAAATTCGGTGCATGGTTTCTGGAGGTAAGTGGAGGCTGCCTCTGTCACCCTGGTCAGGACGGAATAAATGTCACCTTGGAAATACAGCCATCTTAGAAAGCAAATTCACCCTCCACCTTTGGCTAGTAAAGGTCTTTATTGGCAGGGAGAACACAGGGCCCAATGCCATTTAATTAAATCCCGCTTTTGCAAACCAACGTCTCCAGGTCAAATAACTCCCGAGTCTTCCACTTCAGATCTTCACTGGATCTCCCCCATATAAAGTCTTTTGTCACTGGATGCAGACAGAACTGTGGGGGAGAGTGAACAAGGGACAAGATGGCAGGAGGATCAGAGTAAGGAAGAATGTAGGGGCTTTGGCAACAAGGGCCAATTCTCATCTAAAAGTAATTTAGACTTTGCTTCAATTTTCCTCCCCTTCATGTAAGGGATTCACAGGAAATTTTGCCTAACTTAAAAAAAAAAACTGCATCTGTAATGTTATTTCATATTCCGAGTTGTAGGCTGGCTGGCTGACAGACAAAATCAGTGAAGTAACAATTTGTGAAAGGGAGAATAAAACTCTCCCCACACTAACCTAGCTTCTTCAAAGTGACCTCTATGACTGTTCAGTCATAGAATAGCTGGGTTCTGCCTAATTTTCCAGCCCCACAATTCTGAGGACTAATGTGCTGGAGCAAGCTGTGAACAGTTATCAAGTTACAATTGCTTCTACCCCTTTCCTGGGGGGCCAGCACTCCAGGAGGAAGGGAAGAGAAGGGTTTCTATCATATGAGCAGCAATGCATGGCTAAAAACCAAACAGATGCAAATCCATGTGTTAATCAGTGGAAAAAATGAGATATTTTCTTAATTCAATATAAGGTCCTTTATATAAGCAAACTACCCAGCAAAAGTTAAAATGTAACTTTCATTCAATTAGATATTAGAAGATTCCCCCATAGTAAAATAAATCTATGTAATATGGATTGAATCCAATGAACTCAAGCTACTCTGGACTCAGAACCCGATTGTGCCTGGCCCCCAGCACCACACCTGGCATGGAGGCAGGCACTTAAAGGTTTGCTGGTTGACCAAGGCCACTAAATCTCTTGAAGCTCCAAGTTCTTTATGGTCACAATGTGGGCTGAATAGGACAAAGAGGGAGCAACTCCCACCTCCCTCCCTCTCCTATTCCCTTGCTCCCCAACCCCATTCAATACAGTAGTGTGACTTTCAGTGGTACCTACAAGGAGTGTTTCCAAGGAAACAGATGCAGCAGTATCGTACATCTCAGAGACTACTCTTGGTACACTTGGTCCACAGTGCCTCTCCCCACACAAAGCTGAGGTGAACATGGCCCAGTCACTCTCAATGGAGATGGGAGCTGCTCCCCTCTCTGCTAAAGACTGTAGACACTTACTGATGGGCTCATCTGGGTGGAAGGCCACTTCATTGACTGAGCCAGCATGGCCAGGCAGCTTGTAAAGGATCCTCCTGCTTGTAGTATCCCACACGTATACAAACCTACAAGACATCACAGCAAGTAAGTGTTAGGCCCAGAAAGGTGAGGTAGGGAAAGGGGCAAACTGGAAACAGCTGTGCCACAAAGCTTTTACCACAAACAAAAGCAGCAATTTTCAATGAATGTGCTCCCAAACGACAAAATGTGGTGACAGAGGAGACGACACCAAGCCACCCCCCCTAAAGAAAGCAAGTCAACGTAACCTGGCTATTGCTAACCTCCAATTAGGTAGGAACAAGTCTTGGAAGTAAACTTAGCTGCTTGATGGAAAGCTAAATTGCACTCAGATAAAACATGCTCAGATAGAATTCCATCCCTGGATCCAAGAAAGAGGCAGGACATCTGTTCTTTGCAAATATTTGTTTGAGCCAAATGTTACTAGGTTCTATAGTAACTAGAATGTTAGAAATAGAATGAGCCTGACAGATAGTCTGACCGCCTAATTTTATGAAATTAGGGCTCAGAGAAAGTAAGTCTTGCCCATGGTCACACGGTTAAGTAACAACAGCCAAGACGAGATCTTGGGCCCCTCTCTTTCCACACTAATACTCTGTTCCCCAACTTTCTGTCCCTGAACTACCCCTGCCGCCAATATATACATGCATTCTTTCCCAAGGACACACAACCCCTTCAGGCGGATAGTGTGCAAAGTTCCAGTGGTAAATAAAAGTCAAAGGTAAATTAGAGGTCACAGGCATGTTGGTTTTGCTTTGTTCCATAGCCACCCGGATCCTGTCAGCTAGATACCAATGGACATCACCTGTCACAAAGGTAAGGGAGTGAAAGCACACGGCCAGGTTATAACAACTCAATCCCTCCTACTGAAGAAATAATTCAGAATGCAAGCCCTACTGATGGGGAGTCACCTTTGCGGGCAAAGGACAGGATCTCAATGGCCAGGCCCGTGGGCGCTGCTACTATAATTTTAAACAGCCACTGATAATTTGCTGGGGAGTCATCAAGCCCCTGAGCAGTGAGTATCTGAACACATTTAATGAAGTCCAGGCAACTCCAACTGCATCAATCAAGAGGTAAAAAACAGTATCTCTGCCCTTTCATTCATGAATCAAAGGAATAACTAGGACGAGGCTGACCATTTCTCCTGTAATCTGGGCACTTATCTGATGAAGCCACTTGACTAATTTGGGTGTGGGATGCTAATGAGCTGTGGGATGAGGTGGTAGGTATGACAGTGGCCACATGCAACCAGCAGGATCAGGCTTCATGCTCTACTGATTAAAGACTCTTGCTTCTTAACCATTCTGGAGTCCTGAACCCCTGGGGCAATCTGGTGAAGCCTATGGCCCCCTTAAATGTTTTTAAATGCACAACATAAAATATATGGGATTACAGAGGAAACCAGTTATATTCAATTGCAGTGATCTAATTATTTAAAAAACAAAAAAAGCTTATGGGCTTCCAAGTTTACGTCCCCTGGTACAGAGGGGTCATGCTAGCACTCTTGATGCCCTCGCCTTAATTACCTTCGAGGAGTTCTGATTTCTTTTTTTTTTTTTTTTTTTAAAAATTTTTTTTCCCATATGCTTTT
This sequence comes from Phascolarctos cinereus, assembly GCF_003287225.1. Taxonomy (NCBI): domain Eukaryota; kingdom Metazoa; phylum Chordata; class Mammalia; order Diprotodontia; family Phascolarctidae; genus Phascolarctos; species Phascolarctos cinereus. The sequence goes on along the minus strand of NW_027556098.1, from coordinate 368,123,477 downwards.
GAGTTGAAAATTTTTCTCCCTTTTTCTCCCCCCACCCTCCCCAAGACGGCGCACAATCTGACATAGGCTTTGCATTTACGTATCCATTAAACATATTTTCGCATTAGTGAAGTTGTAAGTAAAAATTAAAACCAACAGGAGGAAGAGTTCTGATTTCTGAATGCTGCCTGCGCACTGACTTAGAGGATACCCAGGAATAGTAAGGGTGAAAGTACCCCTGGTGTCCTGTCTTTTCTGGGAGTGATTCTGGAGCTGCTTGGAGGTGCCAGGGATCCTGGGCCACTCCAGGAGGCAACTTTCTATCTGGAGCTAACTCAGCAGAACTCAGTGATATGTCTTTATGCCAGAGTTTATCAGTGACAGGACATCTGCACCTCCCCAAAGCTGACTTTCCAGTACCTGACTGCATCCCTCAGGATGCCACCATTACCTTCTGGAAGTCCCTTCCTTCCTGTATTACAGGTCTCCTCCCCCCAAATGAATTATGTTACATGAAGGAAAGAATAAAGAGGCATCATATTCATAGGGCAGTGCAAAAACAACCCAATGATAATACTAATAAATTAAATTTTAATTACAATATACAAATGTGTATTATTAGGTTCCTCCCCCTCCAAAACAAAACTGACTAGACATCTAGTCAATACCTGACAAAAGTATAACAAGCTAGCTTTTATACAGCACTTACTATGTGCGAGTTGCTGTGCTAAGAGCTTTTATAAACATTATCTCACTTGATCCTTAGAGGTAGGTGCTATTATTATTCCCATTTTAAGGTTGAGGAAACTGAGGCAAAAGTCAAATGACTTGCCCAAGATCTCACAGCTAGTGTTTGGGGCCAAATTTGAACTCAGATCTTCCTGACTCCAGGCCTAGCATCCAGTGCACTATGTGGACACCTAGCTGCCTCAATATGGCCTAGTCAGCATTTTGCTTAAAAAAATTCTAGGCTTCAGTCCAACCTAAACACCACTAACTCAGTGGAGGTGGATGGGTATACTGTATAAGATACTGTGCTTAATTATGTACATGGGGAGCCCCGAGCAGGATGGAAGAGGAGCAGGGCCCTGGGACATCACCTCTTCTCTGCTCTTAGCTCATAGGGCCCTATAATTTCACTTCCCTTTTGCGCCTCTGTAAGATGATCTCAAAGGTCCTTTCTGGCTGTAAATCCAGTGATCAACTCTAAGAGAATGAGAGGAATCATTTGGGGACGGGAGACTTTCTGAATAAAAGACCAAACATAGGCCAGCCCTAGTAATGTTGCTTTCTGGAAGGGCTCCATTTTTAGGGCACAAGAAAGCCAACAGGAGCCTCAGCCCTTGTAGGATTTACATGAAGGATTCTCGAAAGGTGGCTGTCAATGAGGTGCTAAATTTAGACAGCTTCCTTGTCGACTCCTTGCTTTGACATGGAAACCTGTGGCAGGAACAGTGCTCCTTTCGTCATCCTTCAGATTTGGTGACAAAGCAGCCAAGTGTATTTGGTGCTGTTACGGTGTCCAGGAAAATCTCAGGCTATCCTGAGACCACTGCTTGGCAACAACGGGACAATTCAAAGCAACTGAAGGAGGGAAAAAAATGGGAGGTCAGAGGACACTGTGATTTGAAGGAAAGCTTAAGTACCTAATTAAAAAGGATGGTAATCTGCTGAATAAGAACTTGAGATATGATCCTTACAAGAACAATCAAAGCTGTTTTCATTCAGTAAGAATCAGATGTGGCTTCAGTTTGTGGGCATCGTCTCCAGATATTTAGTAACTACCTGGAACCCAGTGCTCAGAAAAACCTTGAGTAATTAGCTCGATAATCCCGAGGCACTGTCTAGGAGGGGGCATTAAGCAGGAATGCTGCATCCAGGACAGAGGGAGCGAATGGTTTGAGGAACTGTGTTTAGTTTTGGGTCCCACATTCAGGAAGGGCAAGGATGGACAAGCGGGGGGAGGGACACCAGCATAGGAAAGGCCTGGCAGACCATATCATGAGGACCAGGTGTAGGAAGGGAGGAGGGTTAGGCTAGCTGTTGTCAAGGGACAGAAGTAGGAGCAATGTGCTGGAGCAACAGATGGAGAGAGGCAGACTGGAGCTTGGTAGAAGAAAGCACAGAACACACCACTTTGGGACCACCCAACCATTACAGGTCTCTAAGCACAGGCCAGATAAGCCCACAGTAGGGACATTATGCAGGCAATTCTCAGTCTGGCCCAGGCTGGATCAGACAGACGGCTGCTAGAGTCCCTGCTAGCACTAAGATTCTGGGACACTTGTTCCTTACATCTCAGGGGAGTTGTCAAGGAAGAAAAACGATCTTTTGTAATTTCAAATTCGTACACTGTCCAGGCTAGAAGACAGCCTCTTACTTCCCAAAGGCCTAAGGAGGTGGACTGCCTGGGCCATGGGAGCCTCAAGGATCCACAGCAAACAGGGTCTGCCAGGCTGGTCCTTGACTCTCCACTCACCTAGGAACAAGCTGCTGGGCTCCTCTGAGATGGGTCATTCACTGACAGAAGCCATCATGCAAGGCCAGCAGGCACTCTGGCTTCCCTGCAGCACTGTGTTAATTTAATGACCCTTGGGGTCTCTGAGAGCAGTGGAAGAGGTGCAGGGCTGGGGGCCTGAGCTACCTCCTCCTCTCCTGCAGCCAGGAGGATGGCTCTGGGGGTCTGCACCAAGGTCTAACAGGACGGGATGACACCTTTGTTGCAGCAACTATGGGAGAAGGGCCTCAAAGGAGGCCAGGATCGTCTGCCTCAGCTCATACCTAATCTGCCACCCCACTTTGAAGGGGGTCTGGGGAGCACCAGCAGCACAGGTCACTGGGGGCTGCTCTGTTCCTTTCTCTCCCCTACATGGAGCTTGGCCGCCTCATCAGTCCACAGCAGAATGTCAGATGCATATCATTGTGAAAGACTCTAAAAGTACATCTAACACAGTCTCACCTTTCCTACCTTCCTATGGAAGAGCTTGACCTGTACAGCTGAGGGCACCCATGTCAACTGTCATTCACTCATCAAGGAAAGCTTCCAACTGCCCTCTCAGCCTCAGCCCATTTGGAGGAGGCCTGGCATCCACTAGGTCAAAATTCTGTCACAAGGGTAAAGAAAAGGGGCCTTTGTGAATCGGTACTTAGAGCTTCCAAGCTGTGTAGTCAGTCTCTCACTTCCTGACCACAGTGATCATTCTGCATCTGCTCGGGCTCTGTCCCTGCACTCCACGTATTAAACATGAGACAACCCCTTGCCGGCTGCATCATTCTTTTTATCTCATGTTGCAATAATTCTTACCTGTCGGCTGAACCAGCTGCAATTTTGCTTCCATCAGGTGACCAGGAACACCTCAGGAGATTCTGCAACAATGAGCAGAGGTCCACTGAAAAGAGCAGCGTTTTCAAATGCTCAGCAGAGCAAAAGATGGCAGAACTGGAAGGTATCTTAGGGGTCATCTAATCTAACACCCTCATCTTACAAAGAAAGAAGCTGAGATCCGTGGAAGACAAGGGGATGGGCTCAGGATGCAGACTCTAACCTCAAAGCCAAGGCTTCTCACTTTCCACGTTCTTCTTCCCATCCCACGCTTCCTCTTCACTGGCAGGCTCTAAGTAAATCAGACCCTTCCTGGCTCCCCACACCCAGGCCTGGCCGGCCAGTCGGTACGGCAGCTCCTCGGCGGTTGTACCCTCTGCCCGGTGGTCAGCCCCACCCTGGTGCGGAGAGCTGGGTTTGGCAGGCAGGACTGACCCAGGCACATCGTAAGGCATCACAATCTCTTTGGCATCGCTTGCTTTCTTTCCCTAACTCCTCCTATCTCTTTTCTGTGCCCGAGGCCTTCGTCAATTAAACAACCCATATTTCCTGAGCATCTCGGGGCACGGGGGCAAGAAAGAGTAAAACAAGGTCCCTGTACTTAGAGCGTTCATAGTCTAGTGGAGAGAGAAGTAAAATGTATGTAGCTGAAAAAATAACTAACTCCCAGCATAAGCATCCATGGCTTGAAAATGAGATCACTGAGAGCCTTTAAATACCATAACTTACATTTTAATTGTCTTCCCCAGGAAGATGACCAGCAATTATGGCTTGTATTTTATGACCTAAAACACCAATGTGTTAACTATTTCACAACTCATAGATGATAAAATATGAACAAAGGCTAATTCACACATAACTAATTGGAGTTATACCTGGCACAGAAATCCCGTCGCTGTGCCTGCAAATAGAAGCTCCCTTTGCTCTATTCATCTTGGTCCTTATTAAAACTCTTTTTCTTTCTCTTTAAGAAACAAAAATCTGTGAGCTGTTTTACAGAACCAACCTGAGTCCAAGTGAACTCCCACAGCAAGTAGATTATTCTTGAAGACTCTAGGAACCCGACTCCTCTGAACTAATTAGGGGCTCTTCCTGTTTCCCCATCACTAAGTATATGGTAACAGAAGCTGGGGAAGGAAAGGCTTAAGTGGGCTAGGGCTGAGATCTCTGCCGAGGACAGGCAGCATCCCAGCCCTAGGCAGAGCCAGCCTGGCCTGTCCATCAGGCCACCTGCATTCTGGTCTTGGAATGCAAGCAGTACCATATCTGGGGAACCATCTGAGAAGAGGCAAGAGAGACTCCCTAAAGGGCCATCATTTCTCCTTAAGAGGAAGAAAGGAAGAAGTCACAGGATCAAAGAATCTCAGCTGGAAGAGCTATCCAGAGATACTGAGTTCTGATCAATACCTGAACAAGAATCCCCTTTATAAATTAATTTAATTTTTTTTTTGTGAGGCAATTTGGGGTTAAGTGACTTGCCCAGGGTCACACAGCTAGTGAGTGTTATGTGTCTGAGACCTGATTTGAACTCAGGTCCTCCTGACTCCAGGGTCAGAGCTCTATCTACCAAGCCACCTACCTGCCTCTAATTAACTTTTATTAAAAGCACTTGCTAGGTGCTAAGTGGTAGGGCTACAAAGACAAAATACAAAGCCACGCCTGCCCTGGAGAAGCTTATGTTGGACAACATCCCTCACTGGCCATTCTGCCTCTGCTGTCTCCCCAGGTGGCCCACGCCATTGCAGACAGCTCTATTTATAGCAAAGTTCTTCTCTGCTTCAAATCTAAAGCTGCTTCTCTGAGACTTCCATTCACTACTCCTCGTTCTCTAGGACGAAACAGAACGAGTCTCATCTCTGTTCCACGTGACAGCCCTTCAAAAATAGGGAGCTGGTTATGCATCTGTCTCACCTAAGCCTTTTCCAAGCCAAATACCCCTGATTCCTTCTTCCTGACCTTCACCTCATGAGGTAAGGCAGGGAGAGAAGCCACTTCCCAGAATGCACTGCTATGCTTCCTAGAGGACCTCTCTGACAATGAAGTTTCTGATAATAACAGCAATGGACTGCTATTAACATTAACAGAGGCATTATGATAAAGTAAAAGTTCATGGTCATACTAAACTTACCTTCTCAAAGTTATGTACATTTCCCTGAAATATCTTCACACACCTCTCTTTTGGGGCAAAAGGCCGGACATCCCAGATCCGAACTGCAAAGAAACAAGCACGGCCGTCAAAGACCTCGTCTGGGCAGAAGATGAGAGCCAACTTCCTGCCACCGGAACAAAGACGCAGCCTTCTCTGCGTAACAAAAGAGCAGCAGCAGAGAACATCTCCTCACACCTGCCCAGGTTCTTCTGACGCTCCAAAAGGGAAGAGAATGCGTTTGGCTCTCATTAAATGGCCCAGGGGAGCCACGGACAATTCAGCATCCAACAGGCTGCTCCAAATCTTGGTCTGTAATGCTCTTCCCCAGTATGACCAAAAGAAGAACACAAACCAGACCAACTGTTCTCAAGTCACTAGTCACCGGCATTGTGCACAGGCAGAGCACACCTGAGGACTTCAGGATCCGCAGCAGTCACCTGACAAGGATTCCCCGAGATCTACACCACCTAAGCCAGCTTATTCCCCTCTTCTCTCTGAAGTAATTTAATAGAGCTCAGGGCTACTACAATGAAAAGGCCCAAATGGATCATCCCACACGGAGTAACCACAAGCATCCCCTCTAATGGGGCCCTATTCCCTAATGGTTTGGGTACTCCTGTCATTTTACCTCTACCAGTCCTACCCAGACTCCCCTCCACCCCGATAATGTGTTTGTGTGTGTGTGTGTGTGTGTGTGTGTGTATTTAAAGGTATAAGTGTGCATCTATATATGTATATGTGTATATCTATCTTTGAGTTAGAAGAGACCATAAAAGTCATTAAGCCTAACCTTTTTTATTTTGTAGATTCGAAAACTGAGGCTCAGAAAAGATGCCTGCCTACGATGAGAGTGACTCAGTCAGTGGCTGAGCCAGGACCATAGGCCAGGTCTCCCACTGACTAGTCCATTGTCCTGCGCACTGACACTACCCTCTTACTGGTTGTCTCCAGTTATGGCACTGCCTTCCTCTAGAGTGTATCTGTAATCAGGCCTCACTCCCACAGGCAGACCCACAAGGACCTGCTTATCTTTCTAATAACTTCATCTCCCTCTGTGACTCCTGGAACCACATTTCAAACAAGGATGATTATAGCTCATCAGTTCAGTCTAAATTAGACGCAATCTCCAAATTATTCCCATTCTCTGCTTCCTCCCTTGCTTCTCCTTTTTTTCCCCCCTATATGGTACTAACTAACTTTTTGGTTTTTTTTAGTCCATATGTGTGGCTTAGTTTCCGTGGCTTCAAACCATTGATTTCCAATAGCAATACTGGTCTGTTCTTCATATAAACTGGAGGCAAACACTCAGGATAAAAAACATCACCCAAACATTGCCACCTACTGAACTGCACAAAGTTATGAGTGTAGCTCCAGTGTCCCTGCTCTTCAGAAGAAAACCCAAGTACAGAGCTGCAGAGCAGGGATGCCAGAGTGAGGAAGGCAAAAGGACATAAAGACTCAAAAGCGAAGGGGGCGATTTTAATCGATTTCTCTGCAGAATCCATGAATGTTCCTAGGCAACTTGCAAACTGGTTTTAGCCACCTGGTCCAGAAAACCCTCGAAAGATACAAAAAAGTTACTGCCCTAAGGAGAGCCAGCAGACCTTGGTCCTAGTGCTGATGATGTCAAGAATGAGCTGTGAAACCTTGAGCAAGGGTTAACTTCTCTTTAACTCAATTTCCATATCTGTAGAGTGGGGAAAATAATACCTGCCCTCGGCTGCCCCTACAAAGACATACAATTCCACAAACGTTTATTAAATGCATAGCACACGCTGAGGCTACAAAGATGAAAAACAATCCAATCTCTGCCCTCAATACACTTATAGGCTGATGGGGAGAAAAAAGAGACAAGAATTGGTGATGATCACATGAGCCAACCTTTGTAAAAGCAGTTTGAAAACTTACAAACAAAAGCAAGGGATGTCTTGTTACAGAATGGTCTCATACCAGCTGCAGGAATGACTGGGCTGTATACTGTTTCTTTACTCTCGGCAATGCTGCATTTGCCTAGTAGAAAATCTACCCAAGGCAAGGACCAAATGACTATATCCCCAGACTCCAAAGTTCCAGATAACTCAAAAGCCCCAAATCTAAGGAGATCCTAGCTTATTCTAGAAAAAAAAAATCAGCATAAAATAAAACGAAGACAACTAGGATTGCGAATCAAAGCCGATTAGGAATATCTGACATTTAGGATGATAATGTTCAATGTCAAGTCACTGAAATTCAGAACATCTTTTAGTCTAGAACACCCAAGCAAGGGAGTACACATGAAAGGGGGAAACCTGTGGCCCCCCCACCCCCATCTCTACATTCTATATACTCCCATCTCCCTCCTCTAACATGGTAACCACATTTCTACCCTTCCAAGTGAGAGGCTGGCTAAGGGAATTAAGAAAACCCAGGACCTCTTCATTTACCAATCTAACTTTTTCAAAGGACCAAAGGGAAGCTTACACAAGTTGAGAAATCTGGTCCATTCCTCATCACTTGAAAATGACTCTCTAAAGAGGTTTCAGAAGGCTGTCTCTGAGCATACCCTGGGGGAAGGTGGGGTCTTCTGACCCTGTTTCTATGACCTAATTGCCATTAGATCACTCCTCAATGGTACTTCTAGGATGGTGAGATTGGCAGTGTGCCTTCCTCCACAGGGGTACCTGTGTTGTCCATTGCGTTGGAGAGCAGGTAAGACCCTTCAGAACTCAGACTCAAGCCGGTCACAGAATCGGCATGGCCCCTCATGGTGTATGTCAACTTGTTCTGGCGCAAGTCCCAGACCTGGGGGGTGACAAAAGTATTACCAAAGTGTACTTACAGAGACTTTGTAACATGAGAAATCAGCCTGTAGGGCCAGCAGTGAAAGAACAACCTGATAAACTGGGGTATACTGATTATGAATAGAATACTATTAGGCCCCCCAAAATTACAACTATGGAAAATATTAATACTGTAAAAATTATATTTATACACTTTTTAGTAGTACAGACATATCTTCAAATATGCATATGAAATGCCAGAGAAAAGAAAATAGAATCAGAACACATACATTGACCATGACTATCTGAAAAAGGCAACAAAACTTTACTAGCAAATAGATGAAAAAGACTTCACAGATAAATAAGTCATGATTATTTCCAAAGGGCCTAGTAAGTGTGAATAGACTTTTGTTAAATACATATATTTCCATATGTAGGGGTGCGTGCGTGTATGCATGCGTACACACAGACACACATGGACTAATGACAGCAAGTGGGGGGGCAACAGATCAGTCAGTGGTAAGAGGAAGAATTACTGAGAGACTGCCCCCACGTTCCAATGTTTACCGTGCAGTATCAAGAGATCTAGTAAGAGCCCCACCATACTGGGTGGACTTGCGGTGGAGGACTGACAGGAGGCCACAGACAATGGCAGCAGAGCCCGTGGAACTACTGAAGGACTTGATAGAGTACCACGTTGAAGAGATCACAGATTCATCAAAGTACTGAATGATTGTTAGTACCAGTTTTTATTTTTTCCTTTGCTCAAAAGCAAATAGTTTGAGTTTTGTTTTTATTTGGAATTTTTGCCCAATTTCATTTGCTTATTCCTTTTTATTTATGAAGATTACTATCAACAACATTAAATTACATCTAAAAATATTTTCCAGAACTCAAGCTGAAAGAGAAATGCATGGATAGATGCATACTCTCCTAGGGAATCAGTTTTTTTTTTTTAAATGCTCTCTTGGTGGCTAGGGAGTGCCACTTTTTAATCTGGATTGAGGGCTAACATTTTTCTTAAATGCAAGATTGAAACACTGCTCTTCTGCTTGAATAGGGAAACGCAGAGCAGCAGTTTCACTGGCCCGGGGACTGAATTAAGTGCCAGCAATCAAGCCCATCCAGAAGGCAAGCAACTCCCCTTCCCCCATCAACAGCACCTTGCTCTGCAGAGCCTAACACATTTTATTAAGAATTTATCTGTTGGGCTGTTTGCTGCCTCAGGACTCAGGAGTGCTGAGAATGGTGAACAATTTGTTAAAACTGTCATTGCCACTCTTCACTAGCAGTTTCACTGAAATCTGCTCAGTAGCAACATGGAAAGAATTAAATTCACCAGAATCCAAACCGTGGGTGCTTCTCCATTTCCACATTTCCAAATTTTCCCTCCTTACTTCTTAGTAAGGGACTGGTAAAGGCAGAAAGATGCTTCCATTAGAGTCAAAACAGTTCTGAGATCTCACCAAAAAGTGAGGTAAGAGCCAGGCACTTATTTCCACCAAATTTCTGCAAAAATTCCATTCTGTTGCTTCTCACCCCAAATCAATTTCCCATCACGACTGCTGCTCAGACCAGGTCTACAGAAAAGGCAAAGCCCTGCTTGGCCGGCCACCCAGCAAGCCAAATCTTTCTTTCTCAGCTTTTCTCGCCTTTAGTCTCTCCTTATACTGCCTGGCAGAAGAGCCCCAAAGGGCTGCAGAGGGAACTGGTTTGCCCTTAATCCTCAGCTTTTGGAACAAAGGAACTGTAACAAATCAGCAGGGTTGTATTTTATTTAAGTATCGTGTAGAGAATTTGTAGGCTGGTGGAAAGATTCTTCTAACCCCACTTCTTGCTTTCCTAATAACTGACATCTATATGCCACTTCAAGGTTTAAAAAGTGATGTATCACACTATCTCATTTGAGCCTCATAATAACCCTGAGGCAGGTACTCTAGACACCTTACTCTCATTTTAAAGGTAGGGAAACTGAGGCTCAGAAAAGTTACACAGTGAATAAGTTCCAGAGGTGCGATCCTAACCCAAGGCTTCCTGACTCCAGTCCCATATTCCCCCCCCCCCCGCCCCTGGGTTCCTTGGATAGCCACCACTACCTACAGATGACCGAGATTCAATTCAACTCAGCAAGTACTGACAAAGCACCTAGCACAGGGGTGGGGAATCTGTGGCCTTCTAGGTCTTTGGGTGCGGCCTTCTGACTTAGTTTAAGTTTTACAGAACAAATCCTTTTATTTTATTTTTTTTTGCTTTTTGGTGAGGCAATCAGGGTTAAGTGACTTGCCCAGGGTTACACAGCTAGTAAGTATCAAGTGTCTGAGGCTGGATTTGAACTCAGGTCCTCCTGACAGAGCTCTATCCATCTCACTGCCCCTTAACAAATCATTTTATTAAGTGAATTTGTTCTGTGAAGTTTGGATCCAGTCAAAGAGTTGTACTTGAGGACCTGGAGGGCTACAGGTGGCCTCGAGGCAGAAGGTTCTCCACCCTTGACCGAGTATATGCCACGTATGGTACACATGACGACAAAAATAACAGGGCCCCTGCCTGCAAGGCATACTCTCATGCCCTGCACAGAAGCAAAGATAATGCTGGCTTGATTTACTCCGTTCTCTGAAGAGGCCATGTGAGCCACAGAGCAGCAGGTGTCCCCAGAAGGCCCTGCTGATACTTTCTATATTTCCTCAATACTCAATTAATACTCAGGGATTCCCCGAGGGCAGTGTGGTACAGCAGAAAGAGCACTACACTCAGCATCACAAAGAACTGGTTTTCAGTCCTGACTCTCACCATATGTGTGATTTAGGAAAGTTCTCTGGTCTCGGATTTTCAGGGGATCCATGAACTTGGATAGGGGAAAAAAAGTTTTTATTTTCACTAGCCTCTGCCTGAAACCTGGCATTTCTTTCAATTATGAAATAAAAAAAAAAGATTAGGTTTATGATACAAAAAAGGTTAGGCATCCCTGGGTTAACTGATTCTTAAGGTTAATTTTCTATGATCCGCTGCTGAACAGGGATTTTCATTTCTTCCTCTGGTGGCGGGTTTTTAAAGAACAGCTCAATGGTGTCATGAAGAGCTCATTAAAAATGAGGGCCAGCTTCCCTCTGATCAGCTGCAGTTACTCACCTCTATGTGTCTTTAAAGTGGGGGAGAAAACAGGGATTCTAATGAGGTCCTAAAAGAGGGAAATGAAACCAGATAATAAAAGTGTCCAAAGTGGGAACAGAAGGTGGCTACAAAAACGGAAACTTCTGTACTTGGACCATTATCCACAGTTCTGGTTCCTACCTCTCAGGAAATGGAAAATATTAGTCTAAAAAGGGTCCAGAGAAGAGGAACAGAAAATTATCATGGAGAGTGAGTGCAAGAGAAAAAAATTAAGTCTCTTCAGTCTGGAAAAAAAGAATACTTAAGAAGGAATATATGACCAAAATTTGTTGTGGTAGGTAGTATACATGTTTAAAAACCGAGAGGTAGCTAGGTGGTGAAGCAGATAGAGCACTGGCCCTGGAGTCAGGAGAACCTGAGTTCAAATCCAGCCTCAGACTTTTGACATTTATGAGCTGTGTGACCCTGGGCAAGTCACTTGACCCCGACTGCCTCACCTCCTCCCCCCCAAAAAACAAACAAAACACCATCTTACAAATGCGGAAACCTAGTCTCAAAGATGTTAAATAACTTGCCTATAAATGTCATAGTCAGGACTCAAAGTCATATCTTCCAGGAGCCAGAGAAATTGGGTTCAAATGTGATAAAAATTTGTGACATCATAGGATGAACAAAGATGCATTTACAAAATGGCATACAGGCTAGATGAAAAGACTGGTCAAATGTGAAACTGATTAAGGAGATGGCATAGATCTAATAGGAGGGGCAATTTATCAACACTAGAAGAGGGATTCCAGGGGGCACATAAGACTATTTTTACTAAAAATAACAATAGGTACTCCAGGCTGAAATATGTAAATATAAAAATAAGGGCACAGATTCATTTCCTTGGTGCCTCTGTCAGTGCTGCAGAACCCTAGGTGGTATGCAGGAAGCAGATGGACCACTAGCTGGTCCAGGCTGGAGCTGGCTCATTCTACTCACTCTTCTTAAACCTAAGGGTGCTAAGGAGGTTCTCTACCTGCTCATAGAGCTCAGTCAGGCAGAGGCTGAATGGGTCACCAAGGATCTTGAGGCCTATCTATTGAAGGCAATATCAGCCTAACATTTATCTACCTATTTGTGCACCTGGTCCTTGGGCACTCACTGCAGCTGTGGAGGTGAAGAGAGAAGAATCGTGGAGGGAAACAGACACAGGAGACAGTCCTGAAGCGGCAAGTCCTCCTTCCTCTCTTACAAAACTGCCTCTTCCTAATCCACCACCCTCAAAACACCCTTCTCCAGGTTAAGAGTAGCCTATAGAGTTTGGGTATAATTAAGAGTATGGGAGGGATGGTGACAGACCATCCCACACAATCAACTTATGACACACAAAAGGAAAGTATGAAGAATGCCCTCCCCAAAAGGCACTCGAGAAGCCAGTTCTGAACAATTCGAAAACACAAAAGCTATCTCTTCCTTTCTCTAAACCCTCCCCTCAAAGGGGAAAAGGTGTCTTTTTTGACAACCAAATCAAGAGAAAAGGGGCTGAGGAAACCCTATGGCTGCTTTCTGCTACCATCCTGTTCACTCCCCTCTGCTGTCTAAACTAGGACATCTTCACCTCCCACCTCCCAGGCTGAGCCGCAAAAATCCTGAACAACCACATTAAGGCTAATTTCCCAGTTCCACAGGCAGTCTATTTCTCTACTGTCACTGCCTGCTCCCCAGAGGACACTGCTGTCAGGCAGTCCCTGCTCTCCCCCCTAGCTTTACTTTCAAGAGCCACCGGACTGGCTGTCTACCTCCACAGCCTAAAAGGAGGTCCCACTGCCCCCCCAGCACCACCTCAAGCTTGGAGACCAAAACTGTCGCCCCTAGCTCCACCTTCAACATCAGATGTAGTTAATAGGCCACAAGGAAGCCAACATTTTCACTCATCTCCCTTACTGACAAGGTAAAGGCCCCACAATTCAATTTCTTACCCAGAACACCTTTCTGAGGCCCACCCCTGTTATCAATGTCACCCCCGAACAGAGATAATAAGAAAAATCAAAGACAGATTCTAGTACAATGCAGAAATTCTATAACATGAGAGAACCAGATGATAAAACCTCTTTGGAATTAAACTGTATAATAAATATATTAAAAGAAGACTCCAATGGGGGGGGGGAGAATAAGAACAGAAAGAGACATAGGTACAACTTATAAAAATGCACAGTAACACTGAAGAAATGGCAGCAGCAAACAGTGGAATGAAGCCACATGAAAGACAACTAGTAGGGAAAATAAAATTGAATTATCTCTAAATATAAGAACTCAAATCACAACCAATGCATGTGAAGAACAAAGTAATAGAGGAGCCAGGTAGAACTGTGAACTTTAGATCAGAATTCTTGAAGATATCAGAAAAGAAAAAAAAAAAGAAAATCACCAGGTACTATGCTTGAGGATGTGGAGAAGTTTCCAGAATAGATAAGAAAAGGTGATACTTTGCAAGTAGAGTGAAGACACTAGACTTCAGCATCAAAAAATCCTAATTACAAATCTCCAAAGCATGTAATTGTTAAGTTTCAGAATTACAAAGACCTCTGAATGTCAAGGGAAAAAAATGTTAAAATGCCAGTTAGACTATCGTCTAACTTTTCAGAAACAAGGAGACAATTAATGAAGCTGGACAAGACTACATGAAAGCTTTAAAAACACAGAATTAGATGTTGGAGTACAGACTATAGATATTATAATTATGAGTAATTAGCATTTGAAAATAAAATAGTTATCAGCATTATAGGAATTTCAAATTGAATTAATAGAAACAATACTATACTTTAAATGTTATTACACAGTTAATATTTTTTTCAAAAAGCTTTTGCAACCGTAACAGAAACATTTAAGTTGGAGTTTGAATAAAAAACTGCCTATTAAGACTAGCACAAAAAGGAAGAGGGCTAAAATATACACATAGTTATTACTAAAGCCATTTAAAACAGTAAGAAACCACAAAAAATGAAGAGAAAGGTGAATTGACACTCCTAAAAGCTATCTATAACAAAAAGAGGCCAAGCCTCAGGGAATAAGAAGAATTCGTTTCCATAATTTAAATTAGAAAATTTAATTTGGTTTGCTAATTGGTTTTTAACAGTAGAAAAAGTTATAGAAAATTAAAATAGATCTTACTCCCGCTAGACACATCAAGAACAATAAGAAGATGGGAGGAGAGGGTTGGAAAGGTGAGAAGACAAATCAAATTTAACATATATGACAATAAACATCAATCTCTTTTAATGGGGATTAAAACCCTAGAGCAGACCAAGAGACAAAATCTGTAAATGTTTTGTTTACAGGTAACATGTATGACACAAAAAGATACATATAGATTAAAATTAAGAGGTGGTCTAATTACATCATGCAACTCCAAGCTCAAAAAAAGCAAATATGGCAATAATGATAATGTCAGACAAAGCTGAATGCAAACTAAAAAATTTAACCATGGGCATTATGACAATGAAAGGAATAATGAATAAAATACTTAATTTTACATTTTTATACAACAAACATTCAGCAATTACACTTATTAAAAGTAGTACAGTCTTGTGTAAGAAAAAATAAAACCATGATAGTAAGGGACTTCAATATTTCATTACCAGACTATTTAAGAGAAGAAAAAGAAATCATAAACTTGTTACTGAATGAGCTGAAAATAAGACATAAAGAAAAATTAAGTGACTGAAACAAAGGATTCTTACATGTTCTTTTCAAGTACATATAAAACTCTCAGAAAAACTGATCCCTGGCTTGGTTTTAAAAAGCTATGTTTGGCAAATCCAAAAAAGCACAAATCTTGTATGTTGTATTTTCAAGATGACAATGCAATAAAATTAAATAATAGCATGATTAAAAGCTATACAGCAACAATGAAAATTAATCTACTAAACTACAGGTCTGACAAAAATCACAAAAACGATAAGAGAGTGTTTATAAAACAATGATAGCACTAATACGATATAACAATCTACAGTGTATAGGCAAAATAGCTTTTAGAAGTAAATTTACAGTACTTAGTGCCAACATTAATAAGAAAGAACGGGAGAAAAACAAAAATCTACAATAAAAGACATTAGAAAAGGAAGAAGTAGTCCAAAGAGACAATGAAAAGAGCAGAAATAAATAGAACATGAGAGAACAATTTAATTAATAAATAGCACTAAGCTGTTTTTTTTAAAAAGGCTAATAAAAATGGATAAGCCATTAGCACACAAAAAAAGGAGAAAGACACAAATCAACAAAATTACAAAGGAAAAAGAAAAGACCACAATAAGCACACAAAAAAATTAAGAATATCATTAGAGAATGCTGTGCAAAAATATTCTAACAAATTAGAGAATCCAAGCAAAGTAGTTGATTACATACTAAAATATAAATTACCCAAATGGACAAAATGTGAAATTAATAACTTAAATAAACCAATTTCACAGGACGATATAATAAAAGTAACCAAATAAAATACCCTGCTGTGGTATACTGGAAAAAACTCTCAGCTTGGATTCAAGGCAGACCTCAATCTGAGTGCCTCAGACACTAACTAACTTCACAACCCAAGCAAGGCCTTAAACTTCTCTGAGCCTCAGCTCCCTCATCTGAAAAATGTTAATAAATGCGGAATGGTAGACTTGCTGCATCAAACCAACTCTGTAAAACCTGAACGCACCATATGAATGTCAGCCCCAATGACGATCATTACAATGATAAGCATATAACTTACAAAAGAGAACTGGAGAAATCACTTTGGAAAATGCTTGACTTCCATTAAAAGTCATAAAAGGCTTCACTGGTATCATGTGCAGATACATCATAAAACTTGTATGTTTAAAAGATCAACTTCTGTGAACAGGAGGTAGGAAAAGGGGAATGATTCAACAGGAGACACACCTTGATGTCGTTGTCAATGCCACCGGAGATAATCTGATCACTGGTGTCATTGAAGGTCACAGTCAATACCTGGTAGGTATTCTGAAATGTCTGGACAGCTGCTTTTTTCCGGATATCCCAAAGCTGAAATGACAGAATCCAGATGTTCAATTAACAATGCAACTTACTCCCACTGCAAAATCTTTCCAGTTTAAAGGCTCAAGTGTAATTACAGCACAAAGTAATTAAAACAATGGCTGCTCATAGACCCTGAACTCCCCAGTGCTCCTGAGGATTCATGTCAAATGCAACAAGCATTTATTAAGCACCTACAGCATACCAGGTATCCTGCTAGGCACTGAACATATGATGACAAAAATGAAACAATTCCTGCCCTCAAGAAGCTTACCTTTGGGGCAGCTAGGTGGCGCAGTGGATAGAGCACTGGCCCTGAAGTCAGGAGGACCTGAGTTCAAATCTGGCCTCAGAACAAACACTTGACACTTACTAGCTGTGTGAGTCTGGGCTTTACCCCACTTTACCCCAATTGCCTAAATAAAAAAATTTTAAAAAAAAAAGCTTACCTTCTATTGCGGGAGACAACATAGACACAACACACACTCTCTCACTCTCTCTGTCCCTCCCTCCCTCCCTCCAAGGTAGCAGAGAGGCAGTGTGGCATAGGGGATTGAGAGCTGGCCTTGAAGTCAGCAAAGCCCAGGGGTTCAACCTGCCTCTGATGTATCCTGGCTGTGTGACCTGGACACATCCCCTCATCTCTCGCTGCTCCAGGCAGCTCTCTAAGAGTCGAAGATGCAGAGAAGGTGCCAACTTGTACTGCTGCAAGATGTTCCCCTCCCCAGGAGACCCTTACATCAATGAAAACAAAGCCCTATTCCAGATACACAAGGTATTTGGGAAGGATGGGAATTGTGAAAGAACTGCTGGAAAAACTGTAAAGCAGTCTGGCAGCAATTAGAGTCAGAGCAACATTCAACACCATACTCCACAAAAAATTCGAAATGGGTAAGTGAACGGAATATTAAAGATCATGCTAACAAAAACTCAGAATAAAAAGAGACTATTTGCATTTCATGGCTAAGAGTATGGAGATACATTCTTATCAAACAAGGTAAAAGCTATTACAAAAGATAAAACGATTTCTATTCTATGAAATTTATTTTATTTATATGAATGCTTTTGTACCCCAAAATTAACCTACCTAGGAATAAGAAAAGATTAATGTTCTAATGGGAAAAAATCTTTGTATCAAACAGCTCCGTTAAGGATTCAAAATTCAAGATATATAGGCAATTAAATAGATAAATGGTTTTATATATTTGGAGATACGCACTGTAATGCCCACGCCCCACATGACACAGAGATCATGTTGAGGAGACTGAAAAAGTAAGGATCACAATTATAACCAGCAGATGAGTCTCAGGGATGCCAGTGACTGGGAATTTTACAAGGCCTTGACTGAGGGCTATTCTAGAGTCCTGAGTCTTGAACAGGAGGCAGGTTTCCTAATGATTTTAATTTAATTTAATTTTTTGTTTTGAACTTAAAACACAAACATTTTATATAGCAAAACACAAAAAGAGAATTGTAAATGAATCCATGGATCTACTTCTTACTACCTGTCTTTTAAAAGCAAATTATAAATTCCACACACTTTCAAAACTGTCCTGATTGTCTGCGCTTGGAGAATCAAAAAAAATTTCAATGGAATTCTTTTGAGCATCGCTACCGCTAACTCCCCACCCCCACCCCTATCCCACATTACTTAAAAAGGGGGAGGAGAACCCAAATCTTGTAACAAATTAGCATAATCAAACACAACAAACTGATACAGCAACAATGTCCAAAACTAAGTCGATACCTCTCTGTCAGGAAGTGGGTAACATGTTTCATCATGTTTTCTGGACACATGGAAAAGTCATGCTCTACTCAGTTCTCAAATTTTTCTAAGCTCTTTTTCTTTACAATGTTTTTGTGTTTTTACAAATTGCTCTCTAGGTTCTGCTCATTGTATTAGTTCTCACTGCTTGGGATTCTATTACAGTATATCTTTTATCATTCCTTTCAGACTGTTAATATTCCATTGCACTTCTATGCCACAATTCGTTCAGCCATTTCTCCAACTGTTTAAAAGGCAATCTCAGGCACCTCCTTAGCTGGGTTCTAGTCACGCCTCCCCAACCTGCCCACTCCTTTTAATTTCCCTTTAGAGATTAGGAGGCTTGTTTTGCTCCCTTTTAAACCTTTCTCTCCCCTCCATCCCAATGTCTTCCTACTGGTTTCAATGTATTTCTACATCAAATTCTGTGTGTGCATACATGTGTGCCCAACTTTCCTTTGTCTGCTCCTGTTGAGAAAGAGCTTTATCTGATGCCTATTCTTCCCACCCCTTCTTTATACTTACATGGTCTTCTTTTCGTGTGCTCTAATGATGAAAAATTGAGAAATGGTAAGTTCTACTTGCTTCTTCCTTCTTTTACCTTCCATTCTATTTTCCTTCTTCAAGTCCTCAGGATGGAATCAACACACCCCTAAGGCTCTTTTTCCTCCCTCAACTCCCTTTGAAGACATTAAGGTTCTGAAGGGAGACTTGTTTCTTTTCCCTTCAAAATGTTAACACCACATTATCCTACGGCCTCTTCCGACTGTTCAAATACATTTCCTTTTCTAGGTTTCTCTTTACTCTTAGGCTTGCATTTCAATATTCCTGGTGTTTTCATCAGAAATAGTTGGAAACACTCTCTATTCCATTAAAGCTCTCTTTCTCGTCTGTACGATTCTATTTAGACTTGCAGAATAGGTTATTCTTAGTTGTAAGACTGTATCTCTTGCCTTTCGGAAAGATTTTGTCTAACCTCAGCCTGCACAATTTGGAAACAAAATTTGTTTTGGAATTCAGTAATTCCTTAAATATGATTACGTAGAATGTACACATACTGTTTTTGAAAGTTTGAGAATATCCAACTACCTATGTAAGTGTACTGATTCATAACACTTAGTGTTTATAAGACTGTCAGCTCCTTGGAGTCTGAACTATTTCTGACCTTTGTATGCCCAGCCCCACAGCATAATGCCTTGAACACTCGGTAGGCACTTAATATATTGGTTGAATTCAATTGCTATTTAATCCAAAGCAAGAACTTAACATGCTGGAAATTCCAAGACAGAGATGGGGATTTTGTCAATATGTGTACATAGGTGTGTACTGTTTAGCTCATATTTACATAGCAGTTCACAAAGCATTTGTCTCAAAACAATCTTGTGAAGCGGGCAGTGACAATACTATGATTTCTGCTTCAAAGACGAGGAAACTGAGGCTGCCTAATCTGGTCACATGGCTGGTAGCACAACGGAGATGCAAACCAAGATCTTCCCATCCCAAGCAAATGTGCACACATTTAACAATAGGCTGCCAAAGCCGACGCTTATCCACAAGCTGCTGCTGTTAACATGCAGTAATGGTGGGGCAGGGGAACAGGAAGATGTTATCAAAAAAGAACACTGCACAAGTTCTCATCTGTTTAGTGAATTCAGATTGTGAAACTCTAGCTGACCTAATAAAAATAAAACCTATTGGATTCTACTCCTAATGCCACGAGGAGGTAGAGATATGAGAAGATCCCATATTTGAGCCTTTTCAAGGTGGGGGATTTAGCTACAGGCCTTTTCTGGGACTAGTCCACACAAACATGGACAGCTACTTTCTAAACAGAAAGTTTGTTAGAAGCAGCATAATGCATCGGATGTGGAGTCTGAACACCTGCATTCAAAACCTGGCTCTGACACTGACCACATGTGTGACTGTGGACAAGTCATTTAACCTCTTATTGGTCTCAGTTTTCTCATTCATAAAATGAGGCGTTGAATTAAATGTTCTCTAACTTCCCTTCTATTTTTAAATCTATGATCCTACTTGGAATCGCTTATCTGTAAAATTCTATTACACATTATGCTTGAAAAGTCTGAATGTGAATAATGGGAAAGTAATTCCAAATGGAAGCAATCTAATATTCTGAAATTCATTTACTTGGCATAATCAATGATATAGTTTATAACTCAACAGATAAAGTGGGTGACTATTATCAGATACCGTGGTGCCATTATGAATAGAAATGGAGGTATATCTGTCACATAACATTCATCATGGGAGCGTCAGAAGCTACACAATACACGTGAGAAGAGATTTAAGGTATTTAATCTGCGCACATAGTGTGGCCATCCACACCTAGAATACAATTACGTTGACAGGGAAATGTCTTATTATTGACAACCTGTAAACTGAGACATCACCTTTAGATTTGAGATATTATAAGTAGTCTGAATGTTAAAATCGGCACTTTCCAAAGGATTATACAAATGTCATGAAAATGTAAACTTTGGGCTTTTTGCCATACGTGGAAAGTCTGCATCAAAACCGAAAATAAACTATAGCTCATCTGAGGTGAGGAAGGATGGAGTTTACAGCTCAAAAGATTCTACTTGCAGATTGTGAAATCTGTTTCTCAGAGACTCCAATAACACTGAGAAGGCTACACAAGATCATTTTTATCTATCTTGTGTGAGGATGGACATGACAATGGCCTATATGATGGCTGTTTAAGGACCAGCCAAGCTAAGTTCAGAAGCTCATCACCAGAAAGTTGGCCACTAAATGACGAAGACTAAAACAGGGATAGGCTGCAATCTTCACAGATGGAATCACGAGGTTTTAAAATATCAAAGAGGCATTTAATACCATCCTTTCACATCCTAACTTCTGCTACTCAGTTACTTGTATGCTTTTAGAATCTACTGGTGACTATTTCAATTGTTTAAAGCAACATCCACTTAGCTGTAGGAGTAGTTATGGGATACAGTATATCACAGTATATACACAGAAACCCATTCTGCTTCAGCTTGGGTGAGACTAAAGAACCTCTAAGGTCACATGTGCAGACCTGAAATCCCATATATATGTGTCACATGAATGAGAAATGGGGGCTGGAAGCTTGAGAAAGCAAATGAAGAATGTGAAACAAGGGGTCAGTGAGATAGAGCACCCTGGCTACACAGACCTCTTGGAATGTTTGAGAGACAGCACTGGGTGGTACAGAGAGGACTGGACTCATCCCCAGGAGAGACCCAGGTACCCAGCTCCCACGGTACCCCTGGTGCTTACTAGCTGTGTGACGGTGGCTGTCACTCAGCCTCTCCAAACTTCAAATCTTGGTTTCCTCAGCTGTCAAATGGGCCACCTCACAGGCTGCCATGTGGATCAAATAAGACAACGTAGGTGAAATAGCGGGGAAACCTTAACGTGCTGTGGGAATGTCAACAGCAATCATCCTCACTCTCTCCTGCTACAATTTTATGCTATTACACTACCCTGCTCTCCTTATCATGCAAAATTTTAGCATTTATTCTAGATCTAATATTTATTCTAGAATTGTCTCAATCCATCCCCTCTGACTGGACCACCCAGCCAACTGAGGAATACCATGGTGATGAGGAAATCTCATTCTAAAAGAAAGGGTGTGGAATAATGGACAGAACCACCCTTACTTAGCCAGGAAGATGTGGGCTCAAGTTCCATATCTGACATGTATGGGTTGTGTGACCCTGGGTAAGTCACTTACCCTCTCCAGGCCCCAGGCAACTCTCTAAGACTAGAAGTTGCAGAACAGGCGTCAATCTGCATTGGTAGAGAACGTTCCTCAACAGGAGTTCCCCTACACCAATAAAATCAGAGGTTTGAACCAAAAAAAAGAAAAGTTCTCACAGTGAATTTACTCTAAGAGGACACATGCCCACACATAAGAGGGAAATAGAGACATAATGAAATAATAATATTAGACTCCTTTAGGAAGATAATGCTCAGGAAGAGAGGGAAATCAGAGAAACAATCCAGAAGCAGAGTCAGGATTGATTGATCTTGACCACCCAAGGACAACAATGGACATGATAAAATTCACAACAGGGAGATCTGGACAAGTAACTTTGGAGCAGAGATCTTCTAGGACTCACCTCTGATGGCTAACTGTGAAAAGGGAAGCACCAACGATAATGTGGGGCCTAACCCATGCCAGCAGAAAAGAAAATCCTCTGGGAGAGGATTAGCATACAACATACCCAAGTACTGGTCTAAGGGCTGCAGAGAATCACATCTAGCTTCCTGGAAACTACATATGCAACAATCATACAATACAAAGTTTTCAGAAGGGACAGTGAAGATTCTACCCAGAAAGCCATGTTCCTCCCCCTCCACGTAATTCTTGGAGACCTCATCAGCCTATGCTGAATTCTCTATCACATTCTCTATCTAAATCTCTATACCTAATCTACGTTGTGCTCTGGAAACATTTTGGTTTTAAGGCTTGAATGGAGGAGGTAAGAAGAGACCCATATGCTTCTGCTTTAGAACGGAAAGCAGGGGTAACATGGGCAACACCAGGGAACATATGGCAAGGTTGGATGCTGCAGCCTGGCTTTCTTTGTGCAAGAACATGGGAGCCAGGCATGGTGGTGGAGAGAAGACAGGAGGGCTAAGCAAAAGACCGCCAGGTACAAGGCTCCATGAGCAAGAATCAGTGAAATTTCATAGGTGAGGATAAAGAGTTTCTTAATTAATTGAGATTAATGTAAATGATAATGATAAATGTAAAAGTTACTGCTCAGCATGTAGGACTATACACGTGATTGATTACTCCTTTGAACTGGATCAAACCTGCTGACTAATCAAACTAGTGGGAAGAGTAAAAGTATAAAATCAGATGAACAAAATGAGCTGCCTAGCTAAACAATCTCATTTTATCCATATACTTCAAAGAAGGCCAGTGAATCTTCTGCCTGGCCATTGGAGTACATGAATTATGCACAAGAGGCAATCTCATTCCACCCACGAGATACTCAATCCTTGATACTGCAAATGAACTTATCTTTTTACTCTTGTTACTGACTTGCCCTTCAAGATGCTTCCTGATTAGATGGAGAGAACTCTGATTGATGGTTCCAAAAGCTAGGGAGGCAGGGAGTCAGAGGAAAGAAGAAAGACAGATGGCCATCCTCCAAGTCCTTTCTCTGAGTCTCAGTTTCCTCAAAAAGAAAACATGTGAGACAGACTAGGTGATTGTGAAGAGCCCTTCCAGTTCTAAAAGTACTGCTTTCTGAATCTCCAAACTGTACTTCTCATCCGAGTGTTAGGTCTCTATTTCTAGCCACCCAGAGGGCAAGTCTTACACACAGGAAGAGTGAGCAATTCACCAAACAGTGGCATCAGGGATGAGGAAAAGCCCCTCACTCAAAATAAATTGTTTCTTAGGCATCCCTGGATATGTAAAGATTACTAATGTCCTTGGGGCAGCTAGGTGGCACAGTGGATAGAGCACCAGCCTTGAAGTCAGGAGGACCCGAGTTCAAATCCAGCCGCAGACCAAACACTTGACACTTACTAGCTGTATGACCCTGGGCAAGTCATTTAACTCCAACTGCCTAAAAACGAACAAACAAAAAAAGATTACTAATGTCCTTCTAGACTTTCCTAGGGGGAAGACACATAAAATAAACAAAGTAAGTCTCCCTAATCCCTGCCAATTTTCCCTAGGGGATTCTATATCCTCCTCTGAACCTCCTACCTCCATTTGGAAAAATTCTGGATTGAAAAAAAAACAACGGAAACACTGTTCATGCGTTGGTGCTTGGCTTGCTCAAAAGTTTTCTATAAGCTCTGGAACAGAAAGATTTCTATGTAAATCTATTGAAGTCAGCTCAGACAACGAAGCCCTGGTAATCACAAAGCCCTGTCAACACCAGCATGCTCCCTGTCTTCCTACAGCACCTTATAGTTTCCAAAACACTTTCGCCTACATACATTCTCTCATTTAATCATCACAACAGCCTTGTAGGTTGGTAGGCCAGGTAATATTTTCCCCATTCTATCGATGAGTTGAGAGACTATATGGTAGAGCAGATAGATAGGAGTCAGGAAGACCATGGGTCAATTCCTACCTCTTACAGACTGTAGAACCTAAGTCCCATAACCTCCTAGAGTCCCAGGAGACTCCTAAGCTGCAGAGAAAGTGCTCACTGACTTTGGTATAGGGAAATGTTACTAGGAGCTAGCTCTCTATGCTGCTGAATCGCAGAGTCAGGCCATCTCAAAGAGGGGAAAAAAGGAAAAAGAAACATGAGCAGCCTGGGACTCAAAGGAGTTCCTTAACTTGCCCCAGACCTCACCCAACTAGTGAGGGGTAGAACGAGGAATGGCAGCCAGGCCCTCCAGCTCCCACCCTAGGGCTCCTTGCACTGAGTCAGGCTGCCTCCTTCCTGAAAGTCTGGCCTCTTAACAATGCAGTACAAGTTCCCAGAAGGCCTCATAGCACGGCCTTTGCGTCATTACAAATGAACATCCTCATGTAAGTAAATCTAACTAACTGTACACACAAAACAGGGCTTCATCTGCAGATGAGCTGGTGGCTGATGAGCCAGAAAAAACTGACCAAGCTCTCGAAAGAGCAATAAATAGTCTCCTGGAATCCCATTATCAATAACTGAAAATGCATACCAGAAGGAATTCTTTAAATCACTAAGACAATCATACCACCTACCCAGGAGACAACTGAGCAAACCTTTTTTTAGAGTCAGAATATGAATGGAATTTATGTAAGGAAGGATCATGAAGCACTGGGCCTCAGTATTTACAGGACAAACAAATGTGCAGAATGTCAAACTTTGTGAGAACACTACAACTTGGTTTGGAGGCTTTACAGAAACAGAAATGGGAAAGGACATGAGTCTTCAGGGGCTAAATTATTCCTTGGGGGCTAGTGGAGTATTATTTACTCCCTGGGGCAGAGGAAGTAGATTTGCCATTGGTAGCTTAGACTCACAGAGGCCTGTATGGGTCACAAAGTGCTCTGCACATGTCCTTACGTGCACTTCTCGACAATCCTTACTTGAGGTAGGAAGATAAAGTCGTACCATGCCCCTTTTACAAATGAGGAAATAGAGACTCAGCAATATGAACATTCGCTGAAGGTCACACATCTAGTGAATGGCATCGATGGGATCTGAACCTGGCCTGTCTGACTCCCTGCCCTGGCCTAGATCAGCCTGTGGTTTCAGCTCTATATGGGTTTGCATTTGTTGACCAATTCCACACATTCTAAATCCAGCTCCCTAGCATGTTTAACACTGGCCACAACAGGGTCAGGCAAAAAGCCATCAGATTTTCTTCAGTGGAAAACAATTACCAATTTTACAGGAAAAACAACTCAATGCAAATATCCTATTGGGTAGTTAACATAATCTTTGTATGTGAAATCAGTGCATTCATTCGAAACTCTGACCACCAAAGGAACTGTGGGGTTTCTACATGCAGTCTGTCTTTTAGTCCCCTTTGGCCCAATGACTGACAAAACCACCCAGAGTCTGAAATGTGGTTGACACAGGAAACACTACGACGGTTTAAATTTCATTATTATGATAGCATAAACATACTCTCAGGCAGTTATGATGACAATAACTCTACGTAACCTTGGGCCATCTCTAATTCTCTCTACGATGCCCATTTCCCTACCTGTAAAAGAGGGTTAGATTGAATGATTTTTAGAGTCCCCTCATGTTTAACACTTTATGCTTTATTTAATGTTTATTTATATGTATTTAACATATTTAATATTCTAAGATTCTAATACAGTTGCACATTCATCACCTGTTATTTCAAAGATGTTTAAAAACCTTCTGTCCTCAAATGGAAATTTTCCTACATCTTTGTTTCAGGGGGGAAAATGGCACTATAACCAAGTTTAGAAGGGACAGGCTATAGGGAGTATCCACCCTACTTGGAAAAGATCAGTCAGGAGCTGGTGAACTCCAAGGAAAGGGTCACATCTGAATGCTACTATGCCACCTCAGAAACTGGCGACAGTCACATAAAACACCCACCTTCACTGTGCCATCATCACTGCCAGTGCAGACTAGCTGGGGACCCCTCCTGGCAGGGTAACAGGAGTTCACAAAGGAAGTATGCCCCTTCAGCCTCTTAATTCTCTCTCCAGTCTCACTATCCCACACAGCAACAGTCTTATCTGTGGAAGCTGAGAAGAGCATGCTGAACAGTAGAGGACGAGAGAGAAGAAAACAAAGAAAGAGAAAGGTTTAGGTTAAAAAAGACACTGATTTTATTCTGTCCGTTTGCCAGCCCTGTGTAAGAGGTAGATGGACCAGATGGCCTCTGAGGACCCTTCTCACTCTGCATCTACAGTCTTATGATCCTTGAGATCATGACTGAAGGGCCAGGGGTTACTTATTTAGTATAAAACTTAGAAGGGATGAGATGGGAGGACATGACAGCAAAACTTCTAGAGCTATCATGGAGAAAAAGGACTAGACTTGCTTTTCTTGGCCCCAAGGGACAGAATTAGGAACAGTGGTTAGAAAGTGCAGGAGGGAGATTTCAGTTTCATGTAAGTAAGAACTCCCCAACACTCAGTGCTATCCCAAATCAGAATGGTCTCTCTGGGGGCTCCCCTTCACTACAGTCCTCTAAGCAAAGACTGAATGACCACTTGTTGGAGCTCCTGTAGAGAAGATTCCTGTTTAAGTACTTTGGACTAAATGGTTTCAGATGTTGCTGCTAATGCTGGAAGTTTGTGCCCTTAAAATGCTTTCCAGATTGAAATATTTATAAGGTTAGCTCTGAGGCTTCCTTATTACAGATACATCTTCCATGGCTTCCCATCACGCCTCCTAAGAATTCATTCCAATAGGCTAGATGCCTTCCACCAACTGTTAAAATGTTTGTCATCTTCCCTATATGACAGGTACCCCATGACATCTTTTCCATCACTTCTATGTATATCATCATGGCAATTATGCTATATCTTATGTACAAAATGCAACTTTCCACTCTGCTTTGGGTTGCTTGTCATTTTCATCCTTCTGAGCTCATGACGGTTCCTTGATTTGTATCCATATAATATTACCAGAACACTAGTGGTGCTAGAGAGATGAGCTTTTGTGGCAGCAAATGGCTTGGGATCATTAAAACATTGCACAACTTTCCAAATGCCATCTCCTTCTCCTAATAAATTTTGGCAGCAAAACATTGTCCACGTGCATGTCACAATCTAAATATCATGACTGTTTTTCATTTACTTTGTTTCTGCAGAGTATTTGGTTACATTAATTCCTGGTATGGCAAGAAAAGAGCTAGATTTGGAATCAGAGGATGCAGGTTCAAGGTTTAATTCTATTTCTCACCACATCTATGACCTCAGGCAAGTTAATTCCCTTCAGCTGATCTCAGTCTCCACATCTGCAATGCAAGGGTTGGACAAGTTCTCCAAGATTCCTTCCAGCTCTAAATCCTATCATCCTTTCACACTACTACGGATTAAGTTTTATAATGTTGCAGAGCTTGATATAATTAATACAATGCCTACTTTGAATAGGATCATTTAGAGAACTCGTACATTAAAAGAAAAGTCTTTTGGACACTGCACAAGATATCCTTCATTATCCTGGCAAATGTTTCAAATGAGCATGTATCCTGGTCAACTGATGCCAATATTTGGCAGGTCATTAAACAAAATTATTTGCAAATGACCATATCTGTCATATAATCATATGATGTTAAAGTGTGTGTGTGTGTGTGTGTGTGTGTGTGTGTATGTATGTATGTGTGTGTGTGTAAGACCCCCTACAGAATTCTTAAGGTAGTCTTTTTTTTTTTAACTATGTCAAATACTTTTACAAAATAATTAAGTTCTGTGATGCTAAAACCTTGATTTTCATGAAGGATTGCCTTTATGTGCATAGACAGCACCCTCACAGATCCTAAAGGCAAGACAGAGAGCAGATACATGAGTTAGTAGCTGACATCTTCTCATCTGCTGCTTTAGGTGCAAGCATTGTTTGTGATTCTTTTCTTTTTTTTTTTTTAACCTCTTTTGAGATATGCTGGAATGACTCTCCCTGAATGCCTTTCAAACTGCAGCGTCTACAGCCCAGAGTGCTGTGTCCTTGGTCTGGCCCAAGCACTCTTCAGCGTCATCTTTTTAAATGCCTTCACTACCTCTCCATACAGTGAGTTAACTACAGGAATCGAATGAGGTGTTAAGCGTCTAAATGTGGCGACTCCATCGTGGTCCTTGAGAAAGAGACTGTTGTAAAAACAATGCCCTTGAGACCATCTGATAGCGGGATCTCGACGGGGATGTTTTCTTAAACCCTCTTCAATGCTGTGTGATGTGACATGGTTCATAGTACTCCATGACTCTTCTTCATAATATTTTACAAAAAAGCTTTAGGTCTAAGTTGCTTTTGGTTGTCAAGTCTGCGGCCAGTCAAGGTCGTTTCTGGGCTCCTTTACTCTTTTCCTTGCAGCACCTATTTATTATCCGTTAACCTTCTCTAAAGAGAGAGAGGAAGAGGGATTAAGACAAATCCTTAATAAAAGGATTTGTCCTGTGAAGTTTGGATTCAGTCAAAGGGCCGTACTTGAGGACCTAGAGGGCCACAAGTGCCCTCGAGGCCACAGGTTCCCCACCCCCAGACTTGACCTTTATTCATTCCCACTTCTCAGAAGGGGCCATTTGTTTACTATAAAGGTTGAGCTGGAGTCACTGTAACCCTAACAGTGTCTTTTTTTTTAAATTGATTTTGAATTATCAACAATCACTTCCATAAGCTTTTGAGTTTTAAATTTTTCTCCCCCTCCCTCCTACCTCCCTCAAGATGGCAAGCAATCTGATATAGGCTATACATATACATTCCTATTAAACATATTTTCACCTTAGTGATGTTATAAGTAAGAATTAGAACCAATAGGAGGAATCACCAGAAAGAGGAAACAAAACACAACAGAAGAAAAAAAATTAGTATGCTTCGATCTGCATTCAAACTCCATAGTTCTTTCTTTGGATCTGGATAGAATTTTCCATCATGAGGCCTTTGACGATGTCTTAGATCTTTGTATTGCTGAGAAGGGTTAAGTCTATTAATATCAGTCAACGCACAAAGTGAGTCTTTTTTTCTTGAGCTTGATTTCTCCTCATCTGAAATTCATTTTAACTGTTCCTCAAATCAGTTGATGACCTAAGTGGACAATCACCAATAACAGATTCTGAAATAATGAAGCTTATATCCAGTCTTTTCCTGTCTACTAAAATACAGTCTGTTTTATTAACAATATTAACTAGCCCTTGCCACATTCAGCACTTTATTTGTTCTTGAATAAGACTTTAGCTACTCGAATTCTCTCATCTCAAACCACCTTTCCAACAAAATTTGTACCATCTACCTCCATGCCTACAATTTAAAGAGAAATTAAATGAAAAACAAGACAAGCTCTTCCATACTATTATATCCTTTGCAAATGAGGTTGGAAATGCAATAAGATACAATTATCTTCTAGTCTGTCTGTTTAAGCTCACAGCAAGCAAACTGAAATAACCAGTGTCCTATGAAGTGATGTTTCTTCTCCGCCTTGGGAATACAAAGACACCAGTTCTGATCAACCTTTATCAAATTATGTAGGAGAATCTGTAAGCCACAGTGGTCCCACTTGGCCGTACCTTCTTTATGTTTTCTAATTTCACTTAAAATGAGAGTGTCAATATGGATTTAGATCAGCTTATCATGTGTGTCAACTTGGGGATCACTGAGAGAGCAAAAGTTAAATTAAAGCTTATGAAAGGTCTGAAAAGGATGTGATTCTTAGCATTTTCTCAACTACTTTCTGCCAATCTGTTACAATCATTACAGATGTGGAAAGGGGCTGTATGGTCCAAGTCTATTTTTAATTTTTGTTTCATGGACAGCTATTGGCCAAAAAAGTATAAATCTATCATCTTGTGGCCAACAGTCTATTGATGAGTGCCTCTATTAATTAGGCTGACCCTTGGATCACAGGCATGTAGCCTCGAGTCAGTATCATGCTGGAGGCCTTTCCACCTGGAGAATCTGCCAGCGCTTATATTCCACGGGCACATTCCTCAAAACCCCAGGATGCTCTGCACATCAAGATGGGGCACAGAACAATGACTATAGTAATCTACTGTTTGATGAGCCCGGAAGACTCCAGCTTCTGGGATAAGAACTCACTATTTCGGGCAGCTAGGTGGCGCAGTGGATAGAGCACTGGTCCTAGATCCAGGAGGACCTGAGTTCAAATCCGGAGTCAAACACATAACACTTATTAGCTGTGTGACCCTGGGCAAGTCCCTTAACCCCATTACCTAGCCAAAAAACAAAACAAAACAAAACCTCACTATCTGACAAAAACTGCTGGGAAAACTGGAAAATAGTATGGCAGAAATTAGGCATAGACCAGCATCTTACACCATATACCAAGATAAGGTCAAAATGGGTACAAGATTTAGACATAAGGAGTGATACTATAAGCAAATTAGGAGAGCAAGGAATAGTTTAGCTGCCAGATTTATGGTGAATGGAGGAATTTATGACCAAACAAGAGACAGAGAACATTATGAAATGGAAAATGGGTAATTTTGATTACATTAAATTCAAAAGTTTTTGCACAAACAAAGCCATTTCACCCAAGATTAGAAGGGAAGCAGAAAGCTGGGAAACAATATTTACAGCCAGTGTTTCTGATGAAGGTCTCATCTCTAAAATATAGGGAGAACTGAGTCAAACGTGTAAGAATAAAAGTCATTCCCCAACTGATAAGTGGTCAAAAGATATGAACAAGCAGTTTTCGATGAAGAAATTAAAGCTATCTATAATCACATGAAAAAACGCTCTAAATCACTGCTGATTAGAGAAATGCAAATTAAAACAACTCTGAGGTACCCCCTTCACACCTATAGATTGGCTAACATGACAGGAAAATGATAAATGTTGGAGAAGATGTGGGAAAATTGGAACACTAATGCATCGCTGGTGGAGTTGTGAACTGATCCAACCTTTCTGGAGAGCAATTTGGAACTATGCCCAAAGGACTATAAAACTGCGTGTACACTTTGATCCAGCAATACCACTACTAAGTCTGTATCCCAAAGAGATGATAAAAAAGGGAAAAGGACTCAACAATACATACAAAAATATTTCTTTTTGTGGTGGCCAAGAATTGGAAACTGAGGGGATGCCCATCAACTGGGGAATGGCTGAGCAAGTTGTGGTATATGAATGTAATGGAATACTATTGTGCTATAAGAAATGATGAGCAGCCAGACTTCAGAAAAACCTGGAGTGGCATGAACTGATGCTGAGTGAATGAGTAGAACCAGAAGAACACTGTACACATTAATAGCAACATTGTGCGATGACTAACTTTGACAGACTTAGCTCTTCTCAGCAATGCAATGATCTAAGTCAATTCCAAAAGACTCGTGATGGAAAATGCCATCTCATCAAGCAAAAGAACTATGGAGTCTGAATGCAGACTGAAGCACACTGTTTTCTCTTTTTTTGTGGGTTCTGTTTTTTCTTTCCCGTGCTTTTCACTTTTTGTTCTGATTTTTCTTTCACAACATGACTAATATGGAAATATGTTTAATATGATTGTACATGCATAGCCTATATCAGATTGCATGCTGTCTTGGAGAAGGGGGAGGAAAGGGATGGGGGGGGGGGAAATTTAGGACTCAAAATCTTATAAAAGTGACTGCTGAAAACTAAAAATAAGAAAAATTTTGCCCCCCACCCCTTTTTTTCCTCTTTTTTTGGTAAGGCAATTGGGGTTAAGTGACTTGCCCAGGGTCACACGTAAAGTGTCAAGTGCCTGAAGCCAAATTTGAACTCAAGTCCTTCTGACTCCAAGGCTGGTGCTTAATCCATCGCGCCACTTAGCTGCCCCCAAAATTAAGTAAAATTCATTAAAAAAAAAAAAAGAGGATATAATAGGGAGCCTCAAATCCAGCCTCAGATACTTGACACTAGCTCTGTGACCTTGGGAAGGTCATCCCCCCACCAAAGGATAAATATAGGGGCAACTACGTGGTGCAGTGGATAGAGTACTGGCCCTGGAGTCAGGAGGACCTGAGTTCAAATCCAGCCTCAGACACAGAACACTCAGAAGAAGGACTTTTGTGAGAATTAAGTATCAGTAGGAAAAATAATGGCAGAGACTAAGCAAGTGACCCAGGATATCTTGAGGCTTAAAAAGGGTCTAAAAGATTAAAAATGGGTATACAGTTTCTTACATCAGAGCTCTCTGATCGGGCAGTTGGGATGACATCTTTAAAGTTGTGTTCCACAGAGCGTCACTTCACGTTTTAGCTTATTGTGACATGCAAGACAACAGAGTGATAAACAAGAAAGCAATGGCTTTGGACAGTAGGGTCTCTATACACTAGAGACTCACGAGGAGCTAACAAGAGAGCATGGAGAAGAGCTAGTATTAAAAGAGCAATCATTCTTAGAATACTGGTACTCACCTCCCGTCTGTGTTATAATGCAACTCCATGACTGCCCCACTGTGTCCTTTCAGGGTGGCATAGTTATCACAATCCCCATATACATTCCACAACACTGTGAAGTAAACAAAAGAATGTATGTAAACCCTACTGGGCACTAGCACTTCCAGTGTGGCCTGAGGACTCTCAGTTATTGGAATTTGTTGCCTCTCTAGAACCTAGATTATGGATGAACACAGAAAACAAAGTCTACATTAGACAGAGAGTCAGGAGAGCCATTTCTCCCCTCACCTTGGGCACCTGTGGCTAGAGGAAATGGAAGTCAGGTAGATTTTAATTCTCTACTTCCTGTCTTCCAGTGGCACCTCATGTTCTTTTGACGATGCTTTTTTCTAGCACGGACGTCCCCACCAGGAGACAGGACCTCACAAGCAATGGTTGCTATCATGTTCTACCTCTCATTTTTGAGAATTCCCACTGCTTTAGGGGAATGAAGTCAGCAGATATACTTTCTCTTCAGTATATTCTGAAACTCTGGTGCTAGTGACCTTTCCCTTACCTATAGAGTCATCTCAAGCCTTCAGCAAACCAAAAAGTAGCTGCTACTCCCCATAAAACAGTTAAGGATACCTTTATCAACATCACCTTCAGACAATTCTTTGTTCCTTTCCCCACTTCCTCTGTGTTCATCCTGTCTAATTCTCATACTCTCCACTCATCATCACACCTAACCTCTCTCACTACACAAAACATTCCCTGCCCACAAAAACTCCCTTCAAATTATTTTTTATTATTTTTTAAAAGAAAACAGCATATGATTCAGTCATTTTATAGCTCTTCTTTTTCAAAATATAAATTGCCTTTAAGGTTTTAAGAGTATACCCAGCACTATGTCTGAAAGAAAAGAATAGCTTCATTAGTTCTGGTCACACAGTTCAGAGCAAACACTCCTCCAAAGCAAGTAGGATGCAGGAGAGAAGGACATGGATGCACTGCTCACTCAATCAATAAACATTTATTAACGGCCTACTATGTGGCAGGCACTGTGTCAAGTATGGAGAATATAAAAACAGGCAAAAGACAGTCCTTACCCTCAAGAAGCTTACAATCTAATAACATGCAAACAAATATATACAAAGCAAGCTATATACATGACAAATAGTAGATAATTAACAGAAAGAAGCACTAGAATTAAGAAAGGGAAGGGAAGGCTTCCTGTAGAAGGTAGAATTTTAGCTGGGACTTAAAGGAAGCCTGAGGTCAGCAGCTGGAGAAGGAGAGAGGTTCCAGGCATGGAGGAAAGACAGAGAAAATGCCTGGAGCTGAGAGATAGGGAGTGTCTTGTTCCTGGAACAGTTAGGAGGCCAGTGTCACTGGACTGAAGAATACTTATCAGGAAGTAAGGAATAAGAAGACTGAAAGGTAGAAGGCTAGGTTATGAAGGGCTTTGAATGTTAAAGAGAGCATTTTGTATTTGCTCCTGAAGGCAATAAGAAGGCAATGGAGTTTACTGAGTGTTGGGGGGAGGTAGGGGGTTGTCATGACTGGACTTATGCTTTAGGAAAATCACTTTACTGGCTGAATGGAGGATGGGCTGGAGTGGGGAGAGACTTCAGGCAGGCAGACCTATCAGCAGCTATTGCAATAGTCATGGTATGAGGTGATGAGGGGTAGCAGTGTCAGAGAACAGGAGGGGGCATGTTTGAGAGATGTTGCAAAGATGAAATAGGCAGGCTTTGGAAACAGCTTGGATGGGGCGGGGAGGGGGGGGGGTCAGATGGTGAGGAATCCAGGATGACTTCTCAGTTGCACACCTGAGGAACTGGGAGCATGATGTTGCCCTTTACAGTAACAGGGAAGGTAGGAGGGGGAGCAGGGTTTAGGGGGAAAGATAACGAGTGCTATTTTAGTTGAGTTTAAGATGTCAACTGGACATCCAGTTCAAGATGTCTGAAAAGCAGCTGGAGATGCAAGACTACAGGTGAGCAGGGAGGCTGACGCAGGAGAGGTAGCATACTTAAATCCATAAGAGCTGATGAGATCACCATGTGAAGTAGTACAGCGGGTGAAGAGAAGAGGCCCTGGGACAGAACCCTGTGGGACACCTCTAGTTAGAGGGCATGATCTGGAAGAGGATCCAGCAAAGAAGACAGAGAAGGAATGGTGAGATAAGTAGGAGGAGAACCAGGAGAGAGCAGAAAACCCAGAGAGAAAGGAGGGATCAACAGTGTCGAAGGCTGCAGAGAGATCAAAGAGAATGACGACTGAGAGGAGGCCATTGGATCTGGCAACTAAGAAATCACCGGTAACTTTGGAGACAGCAGTTTCAGTGGAATGAGAAGGTCAGCAGCCAGACTGTAAGGGGTTAAGAGCAAGAGAAAAGTGGAAGCATCCATTTTATTCAGTCTTTCCGAGGAGCTTTGCTACAAAGGGTAGAAGAGATATAGGATGATGACAATTAACAGGGATGGAAGGATCAAATGAGGAGACATGGCCATGCATGTTTGCAGGTAGTAGGGAATGAGCCGGTAGACAAGGAGAGATTGAAAACAAGTGAAAGAGTGGAGATGACAGAGGGAACAATCTGTTAGAGGAGACAGGAGAGAATGGGATGGCTTGAACAAGTAGAGGGGTTGGCTTTGATAAGGAGTAAAGCCGCTTCCTCATGTGAGACAGGGGTGAAGGAGAAGAGAATGGCAGAAGGTACCTTTCTTTTGATTATATATTGTTCTCTGCCACTTCCCTTAGTAAAACATGAGCTGGAAGCAGACAAAATTCCAGCAAGCTTCCTGTCCAGCTTAATCAGGCATCCTATGAAAAAGATCTGGCGATGTCAGCGCACTGCCAGGCTCAAGCCAAGTCCAAGGTATGACACAGCAGTCAAAAAAGCTTATGTTGTCCCAGGATGCACCGAGGATCATGGTATCCATAATAAGGATATAAGAAGTTCACAATACACTGCTCTGGTCAGAGCCCACGTGATAGGCTCAGCCTGGGGTGGCACATTCGGGAAAGAACATGGGTTAAAATCTAGAACACATTCAGAAGACTGAATAGAACAGTGATAGGAATGAAGCCCATATTATAAAAGGTCAGGGGAAAGAACTGGGGATGCCTAGTTTAGAGAAGAAAAGCCTTCACAGACATGTAGAAAAGGAATAAGACATGTTCTGCCTGGCCCTAGAGGAAAAAATTATGAGCAATGGGTACTGCAGACAGGTAGCCCTGGGGCTGATGTAAATAAATACTTCCTTGATAAGAGCTGACCCTAAGTAGTAATCTAAGCACGGTGACCCTAACACACGCCAGTATTCTTTCTACTTTTCCTTTAATTCTTCTCTTCTACAGTAGCTGAAATTCATACCATTCCTCCTTGATAATCTCACCTTCTTACATACTGAATAATTTCTGTGAGAAATTACTTGGAATACATTTAGATTATGGTTGAAATTTAACAGTTTGTATGTCTCCTAAAGAGGCAGGCAATAGAGATAATGGTTATGAAAACATGCTTTTGTAACTGAGCCAGGACCTGTAAAGTAATGCCCTATGCACTCTTCCTTTCCAGCTTCAAGGATCAGTAACCTACCCATCCTCCATCCTGCCCCCCCCACTTTCTCTGTCTCTCCCTTCTCTCTTTCTTCACCTCTCTCCTTCTCCTCATCCCCCTTTGCTCATATATATATATGTATATTCTTGTAGTCTTCGAGGTATTTTCAAGACATTAACTGCTTAATGGTGAAGTACTAAAGAAGATACATAAACAACAACTTACAGATGAGCCGGTCAAATCCTGCAGATGCTAAGGTGGATCCATTGGGGTGGAACTTGCTACAGTACACTTCCCCTTCATGTCCTGACAGCAGCATGATGGGAGCCTGAAGGGAAGAACATCTGGGAGGACCCTAAACACACAAAAGAAAGACAGGCTGGCCACCATATCCACGGATTTAAAGAGAAGATGAGTGGTTATTTGTATTTTGGGGGGGAAAGGGAGGAAGGATTAGAAAGGAAAGAGGGGACAAATCAAGGAAAAAAGGACACAAAAAAAGCAATTTTTTCCTTTTTAAAGATCAAATAAATAAAAACAAAATTTTTTCCCCCAAATTAACAGAGGATTAAATCACAACTAACTCTGAGTATCAAAATTATTATGTCTTTCTTACTTTATCTCCAGTCGTAATTGTCTCTTGGAAAACAGCGAGTCAATCAACAAGAACTTAGTAAGTGTCAGGAAATGCAAGGCAAAAATCATGGTCCCTGTCCTCAATATGCAAATTACCTTCTATCTACAGGTCAAATTCAGAGTATGCGGGACATAATTTCATAGGAAAGACAGTAGCGATGGGAGAGGACACATGGAAAGGCCTCTTGCTCAGAAGGTGGGCCCTGAGCTGAGTCTTGAAAAACCCAAGAGGCACAGGTGAGGAAGGGGAGTAGGTTGGGCCCAGAGAACGAGCAAGGAAAAAGCACAGTCAGGTGATGGACTGGACAGCAAGGAAGCTGGTGTCACTGGACCAGAGTAAAGTATAAGACTGGGAAGACAGAAAGGGGGTAGGTCATGAAGGGCTTTAAATGCTTAAATAGAGTATCTTCTACTTGACCCTGGAGCTACTGGAGTTTATTGAACAGGGGTGTGGGTGTGCGTGCATGCATGTGTGACAGAGAGAGATAGAACAGACTCTACCACTAACCCAATTTAAATAATCTGTTAAATGGTCAGATGCAGAGAGTAACAACTGTCCTGGCAACCTCATAGGGCTGCTGTGCCAATAAAATGAGATAAAATATGTCAAACTGTTTTGAAAAGTTTGGCTACAGTAACTTATTCAACTGCTTACTAATTCAATTCATCATTTATTTATTGAGCTTCTACCATGGGTGAGATGTAGTGCTAGGAGCTAGAGATACAGACAGAAATGAAACCTGGGACTTGCATTTTCTTGGAGACAGGGGCACATAACTTGCTCACAGATAAGTCAATTCAATATAATATGGGGGAGGGGGCACTAACAGCTGGAGGTGATGAGATCCTGGGGAAGCAGGGAAGACTTCATGGCAGATGCACTCAAGATGAAGGAAAATATAGATTATGAAAGGCAGAAAGAAGGAAGGTGTACACTCTAGGAATGGGGATGACAGAAGTAGGAGACAGGACAGGCCGCATCTGGTAATCCAGCATAGCTGGACTATAACCTATCCAAAGTGGGAGAATCACAACAATCACTGACATGTATAATCATATCCCACCTATATTATCTCAACAACTTTGTAAGGAAAGTACTCTAGATATTATTCCCATTTTTTTAGGTGAGAAAACTGAGGGCCAGAAAGAGGTCCAGTGACTAGCCCATAGTCCCAGAGCTTGCAAGAGGTGGGCCTGGGATTATATCTCACATTCCAGCTGGCTCTAGTCCAGCACACTTTCCATTATGCCATACTGCCTTTAGTTAATAAGGTAAACTATGGCAGTATAGATTGGTGAGCTCCCTGTAGAGAAGCAATGGACTATACATGTAGAATGTGGAATGCTGCACTTTGGCAGACATAGGTGATATAGCAATCTATTTTCTGAAATTATTTCTTTATTATATGAGGGAGGGATAGATTATTAGGAAGAGACAAGTGTTTCTAAAAGGTATCAATAATTATTTTTTTAAAAATAAGGGCAGTGGGAATCATATTGTGGAGGGTTGAGTTTATATTTTATCTATGAGGCAACCGGGAGCCACTGAAGAGTTTTGTGCAAGGTAATGACATGGTCAGAAATACAAAAATTTCAAGGATTTTGGCAGCTATATGGAAAATGGGTTGAAATGGTTAAAAAGCACACAAGCAAGGAGGCAAGTTAGAAAGCTATCATAATAGTCTATAACACCAAAGTGACAAGGACCTGAAAGAGGATGCTAACCACAAAAAAATGAAAAGAAGGCCCAGATGTGAGAGGTATTGTGGAGGACTTAGCTGTGACAGGACTTAGCAACTGAATAATATACAGAAAAGGAAGAAGTCAAGGATGGCTCCAAGGTTACAAACCTGGATGATTAAAAGGAAACAAAAAGAGGAAATTTTGAGGAGGGCTGTATTTAGGAGATGATGAGTTCCACTTTGGGTGCACTGAATTTGAGATACTAAGGGGACATATAAGGTATCTGGCAGATACCTGCTGAGCTGGGACTGGCATCCAGGTGAGAGATCAGGGTTCAGTATATTGATGAGAGAGTCAGCTGCAGGGAAATGATAATTGAATCTATGCTGGTGGATAAGATCACTAAAAGAGTGATAATCTAGTCTAGTGAGAAGAGGGTCAAAGACCAAGCTTTGGGGGAACACCAGAATTTAAAAAGGAGCAGATTGACGAAGGAGCAACTAAGACAGAGAAGGCATGGATGGGATTATACACCTGCATCAATTAAGGAGTAATCATTGGAAAAGAAGCATGGTCCAATGGAGAGACTCCTAGACTTGGAGCCAGGAAGGCCTGTGTTCAAGGTTCTGCTTCTGACACTTACTAACTGCATGGGCCATGGACAAGTCACTTAACTTCTCTGAGGCTCAGGTTACTCTTTGTAAATAATCCTATAGCACTACACAAAAGTGAGCTTCATTATTGCCCACAGAGATGAAGTCATATAATTGAAGCATTAAAAGAATATCTATGGTATAACCAAAATATTACCGACTGAAAATAGTCTTATATGTTCCACTATGAAAAAGTCAATCAATAAGCATGAAGTATCTATCTTGTGACTATGCTTTATCATAGTTGAGATAAAAAAGTTTAGGTAACAGGCAACTCATTCATATAGCCTTCAAGGCTGCAAAGCTCTTTCCTCACATTAACTCCACAAAGTAGGGGAAATGACATTATCCCCATTTTATAGACAAGGAAACTGAGGCTCAGAGTTGAAATGGCTTGCCCAAGGCCATGCAGTTAATAACAGGCCACAACTTGAATCCAAATCACTTGATATCCAAACTAATGCTCTTTGTCCTATGCTGTGCGCCTTTCACTGGATATCCGTCACTACCCTCAAAGATCTAACAGTCTACTAGGGTGACAAAACACCAACACAGAACACTAGGATATACAATGTTACATGACAAATAGACTGGAGTATAAATAAGCTTATCCGAGGTGCGAAGAAAAAGAATGAAAATAAGCAGGAAGATCACTGGAACTGGTTTATAAAGGGGAAAGAGACCTGGAACTGGAATTAGGAGACATGGGTTCAAATTCCGTCTCTGCTCCTGAAGAACCACCTAATCTGTAAATTGAAGAGGCAGGCTCAGGTTCTTCCTAGTTCTAAATCATAGGCTCATAAGGTAAGAGGGCTGTGGGGACATCAGGCTTCCAGGACAGGTCTGCTCCTTTTGTCCACAGACAACAGAGTAGGACTGAAGCCAGAGATGTGAGCGTCCTTCACACTTCATATTACCTTGAACAAGTCAATTCTGCACTCTGGGCCTCAGCTTGTCTCTTTAAAAATTAGAGGACCACATAGTATCTGAGGTCCTTTTAACTGCTAAAACTTACGATCATGAGATCTTTTTCAGTCAGTCCATAAACATTTATTAAATGCCTACTAGGTGCCAGGTACTGTGCTAATTGAAGGGGATTCAAAGAATAAAGACAGTCCTGCTTTCAAGGACATTCCAGTCTAATGAGAGAGACTACATGCAAACAATTATGTAAAAACAAGCTATGTACAGGGTAAGAAGGAAATAAGCAACAATGGGAAAGCTCTAGAATTAAGGAAAATTGGGAAAGGCTTCCTGTAGAAAGTGGGATTTTAGCTGAGCCTTAAAGCGAGGAGGTAGAGATTAGGAAGGAGATCATTCCAGGCAGGGGAGGATAGGCAGTGAAATTGTCACTGGAGGGTTGTATAAAACATAAGACTAAAAATGGACACCCCCCCCCCAGTTATGAAGGGCTTTGAATTGGAAACAGGATTTTATTTGATCCTGGAGATGATAGGGAGCCACTGTGGTTTCTGAATGGGAATGTTATGGTCAGACCTGCATTTCAGGAAGAGCATTTGGACAGCTGAGTGGAGGATGGACTGGAGTGGGGAGAGAAGGGAAGACCGACCAGTAGATTACTACAATAGTCCAGCCTTGAGATGATGGAGACCTGTACCAGTATATTAGCAATGTCAGAGGAGAGACAGGGGTATATCGCGAGATGTTACAAGAGACCTGACAGTTGGAGATTTGAGACTGGACAGAGAGGTTGGGGCAGAATAGGTGGATTTGAGAATTGTCAGCAAAGGGATGACAAATAAATCCATGGAAGCTAATGAGAACAGCAAGTGAAGTAGTATAAAGGGAGAAGTGAAGAGGGCTCAAGACAAAATCCCATGAGACACTCCGTTAGTGAGTTTGACCTGGAAGAGAATCCAAGAAAGGAGACTGAGAAGGAGCAGTCAAAAGGTAGGAGAACTAGGAGAGAAGGTAGAGGAGAAGTAGGAGACAGTGTTGTTCCAAAAACCAAGAGAGAAGAGAGTATGAAATCAACAGTGTCAAGGGCTGAAGGGAGGTCAGGAAGGATGAGAACTGAGAAAAGGCCACTGGATTTGGCAACTGAAAGATCATTAGTAATTTTGGAGACAAAGGTTTCAGTTGAATGATGAGCTCTGAAAACAAACTAGAAAGTTAAGAAAGTGAGAGGAAAGAAGTGGAAGCACCTATTGTAGACAACCTTTTCAAAGAGTTTAACCACAAAGAGAGGGAAAGAGACAAAAACAGCTAAAAGGGATAACTGGATCAAGTGACAGTTTTTTGAAGATGGGAAAGTAAGTTTGCAGGCAGCAAGGAAACAGCCAATAGAGAGGAAGAGGTTAAAGATCCTGAGAGATAAGTGAAAGGGGATGATAGGAGTAACCACCTGGAGAAGACAGGATAGAATGGGATCATAGGTGCAAGCAGAGGGCTTAGTCTTGGCAAGGAAAAGGACCACTTCATCTAGTAAGACAGGGGTGAAGGAGGAGAAAGTGGCAGAAGACATATGAGTGATACAAAATGAGGAAGGGAATAGAGAGAGCTCACAGTGAATATTCTCAATTTTTTTTTTCCTGCAAAACATGAAGCAATGTTCTTAGCTGAGAGAACAGGGGAAGGGGAAGCCATGAGAGGGTCTGAGGAGGGATGAAAAGGTTTGGAACAGCACCCATGGAGAGTAGGATGATAAGTCAATTAGGGAGGTGTAAAAGCTGTAGCACTAAAGGCCAACTGAGGTTATATAACATTGTAGTGGACCCAGTGAGCATGATTTCATGATCTTTTTTCCAGCTTCCTTCAGCAGCAAGCAAGGAGGAACCAGATGATATTTTCAAATACTGAATAGGCTACCATATAAAAAAGATTTTTCTGCTTGTTCCTCCCCACCCCAAACTAGAATCAATTGGAAAGATTACAGATCTCATCTCAAAAGAACAACGACAACAAAAACCCTAACTTTGAGAACTAAGTGTTTGAGAATGGGCAGCACTGGAAAGATACTGAGACCTCCCTCGGGGTCAATGTGCCCCCATGAAGGGGATGCTGGACAGTCATTTGTCAGCACCTGCGAGTCTCTGACCTCTGGGCCTCGGGTTCACATCTGTAAAGAGAGGGTTCTGGCTTGGCAAATGTCCAGGGTCACTTTCAGCTGACAACCTCTCTGGGCCTCAGTTTCCCTCTCTTTAAGGTGAGGAGGCTGGGCTTTGAAGGTCTGTCTCTGAGGCCCCTTTTAGTTCTGACAGTCGAGGAGGAAGAGGATGGAGAAGAGGAAGAGCGGGAGGAAGGAGAAGAATGGGGAGAAGAGGTGGAGGGGAAAGGGAGGAAAGGGAAGAGGAGGGAGGAGGGGGAGGACAAGAAAGGAAGAAGAGAAGAGGAAGGGGAGAGGAAGGAGAGGGAGAGGAGAGGGAAAGGAGAGAGAAAGGAGAGGGAGAGGAAGAGGAGAGGAAGGAGAGAGGAAGGGGAGAGGAAGGGGAGAGGGAGGAGGAGGAGACGAGACCTGACAGGACTCGTTGGGACCGGGCCGGCAGCCGGGCCCGCTAGCTAGGTCACTTACCGCTTGTAGCAGGGCCCCCGGCGGCGGCTGCTGCCCCGCGGCAGGCCCGGCCCCGGCCCCCGGTCCCGCCGCTCCCAACAGCAGTTCATGACGGGGCCGCTTGAGGGGAACCAGCGGCAGCTCCGGACCCTTCCGCTTGTGTTGCTCGATCATGGCCGCCTCAAGCCGTCCGCGCCGCTCCGTCCACGGACCGCGCCGGGGTTTACGGCCCGGCTCCCATTGGCTAAGATTGTCCCCTCCCACCTAGGAACTTCCGTCCTAGGCCGGACCAATCAATTTCCTGAGTGTGCTCCAGAGCAAGGGAAGAGTAGTTAATTCTTTTTCACCCCTTTTTATTGGACAGAGGCCACGGCCGTCTCGGAGAATATTGGACTGTGATTGGCTGCTAGTGTGTGGGGGAGGGGCACGAATAAACTTCCTGTGAGGACTACTTTGGTTAACTTTTCCTCGCTTCCTCTTATTGGGTCGGAAGCCGGGCTGTCTCCGCGAGAATCAATCTACGGTTGGTCATTGCGTCCGGGGAGACGGTGCCTGAGCGCGCGGTGCCTGATGGGCGGCGGCTAACGGATTGGCTGTGGGGAACGGCGGCCTGGGATTGGCTGCGCTCAGAGCGTTTCATGGCGGCTTCCTGTTAGATCCTGTACCCAGCGGGCTGCTGAGTGAGTGTCGGGGGCTGGCTTGGGGACTGTCGGGGGCTGTGGGCGGGCGGCCTTTCGGGGATCCGGAGCCCAGGACTGTGTGTTTGCCGCCGTGGCTAGACCGGCTTGCCTTCCTTCCCGCCCTGGGAGGCTCGTGGTCCTGTCCTTTGGCAGGGGGATCATTCATTTATTGTCATTTATTAAGCAACCTGCTTTTATTAAGCATTTATTAAGTCAACAAGCATTTATTAAGCGCCTGCTGAGTGCCATGCTCTGAGAATCCACGTCCCTGTCCATTCTCCGGCTTCGGAGAAGCGGATACCTGCGAGGTTCAATGCACAGAACCGTAGGCCTGCAGCCAAGGGTCCTGGGTTCAGATCTCCCTCTCCTGTATTACAATTGCTTCCTAGTTGGTCTCTCTTCCCCCAGACCCTCCCCCCTCTCCAGTCCATCCTGCACCCAGCTGCAAGAGTGACATCCCCAAAACACAGGTCGGACCCTGAGTACTCCCCTCACCCCCTAAAATAATCTTCTGGGACTGTTGCCTCTCGAACACAGGAGTTCCGACCCTTGTTTGTGTCCTGGACCACTTTGGCAGTCAGTCTTGTGAAGCCTGTGGACTCCTCCAAATCATCTTTTTAAATGCAAAAATAAAATATATGAAATCACAAAAGGGAGAAAGAAGCGTTTATTATGTATTATAGTTACTATACAGGCACTGTGCTAAGCCCTTTACAAGTATCATTTCATTTGGTCTTCACACAACAACCCTGCCAGGTCGGTGCTGTTATTTGGCGCTTGAGAAAAGTGAGGTGGACAGAGGTCAAGTCAAGAGTCACAGCTAGAAAGTGGATTGAATTTGGGTCTTCCTGACTTTGTCACTGAACTCGTTGTCTTTCTCCCTAAACTACCCTCCCTTCACCCGACATCCCTATTACTGTAGAAGACAAGGACACCATCCTCCCAGT
Organism: Phascolarctos cinereus; assembly: GCF_003287225.1. Classification (NCBI taxonomy): domain Eukaryota; kingdom Metazoa; phylum Chordata; class Mammalia; order Diprotodontia; family Phascolarctidae; genus Phascolarctos; species Phascolarctos cinereus. The sequence continues at coordinate 368,079,231 of NW_027556098.1, read as the reverse complement.
CCTCAGGCTCACAACCTAGGAATCATGCTGGACTGCTCACTACCTCTCACCCCTCCCACATTATCCAAGCTGTTGCCTTCACCTTTGCAGCATCTCTGGGATATGCCCCTTCTGGCCCCTGACGCTGCCACCACCCTGGTAGAGACCTTTATCACCTAACGCCTGGACTTCTGCAGTAGCTGTTGGTGGGTCGGCCTGCTTCATGTCTCAGCCCACTCCAATGCATCCCTCTATTCAGCTGTCCTAAGGTGCAGGTTCTACCAAGTCACTCTCTATGTCACTTTCAGTAACAAATATCCTCTGTTTGGCATTCAAAGCCCTTCATAACTTATCTCCCTCGGGGCATCTCCTTCACTTTCCAGTCATTTTACACATTACACACCCCACACCCTCCATATACACTTCTGTCCAGTGACACTGGCCTCTTTGCTGTTCCTCCAACGAGGGATTCTGTCTTGGGCCCCATACATTATCCCTTTGTCTCCCATGCCTGGAATGCTCTGCCTTCCCATCTCAACCTCCTGGCTTCCTTCAAGTCCGAGCTAAAATCCTGCCCTCTACAGAAAGCCTTTCCTATTTTCTTTTAAATCTAGTGCCTCCAGATTGTTGATTATTTTCTATCCCTCATGCATCTTGTTTGTACGTAGTTGTTTGCAGGTTGTCTCCACCATTAGCCTGTGAGCTCCTCAAGGACAGGAAATATTTTTTTTGCCTTTATTTGTATCTATATCACTTAGCCCAGTGCCTGGTACAGAATAGTTGCTCGATAAATACTTGTCAACTAAATGGCTGTCTGCCAGAAAGAAAACCTATTCTATTGAAATACAGTTTACCAAACTATTCAAAAAAATGGTTCATGGATCTCAGGTTAAGAACTCTTGTTCTAGAATAAAATTCAGACTTCTTTTTTTGCCGTTGAAAGTTCTTCCTAATGGCCAGCCTATCTTTTCAGGCTGATTATATAGTTATTCTTCATTTTGTACTCTGTAATAATCCAGCTAAACTGATCTGTTTGCTCTCTTGTATATGTGGCATTTCCATTTCTTGTTATTCCTTTGCACAGGTTCACCCCACATACCTGAAATATACTTCCTCCTCAATTCTCTGTTTAAAACCTCAAGCTCCCCCGCCCCATGTCTTTCCTGACCACCCCCTTCCTTCTTGGTAAAACTCCCCTGTTGTAAGCAATTACATTTATTTTGTAAATATCACACATTCTCTTATTTGTGTACGTGGTGTTTCCTTCAATAAAAGTGGTTGGTACAGCCCAGGACTTGGAGTCAGGATCCTGCCTTACTGGGCTAGCTACGTGGCAGAATGCATGGAGCACAGGACTTAGAGTCAGAGAGACAACCTGAGTTTGAATCCTGCCTGTGATACTTATTAGCTGTGTGACCTTAGGCAAGTTATTTCATCTCTGTTTGCCACCATAAGATGAGGATAATAACTCTCCTCCCAGGATTGGGAGGATAAAATGAGATATTTGGAAAACAAGAATTTGGAAAATGAGATATTTGGAAAACGCTTTGCAAACTTTTAAGTGATAGATAAATGCTAGCTACTGCTATTACTACTATTACTACTACTACTACTACTACTACTACTACTACTACTACTACTACTACTACTGCTGCTGCTGCTGCTGCTGCTACTACTGCTACTACTACTAGTTATGTGACCCAGGGCAAGTTACAATTCTGTTTCCTCAAAAAAGTTCATATTTTATTCTAGAAGAGAAGTTCTTAACCTGAGATCCATGAACTTGTTTTTTGTTTTTAATAGTCCGGTAAACTTTATTTCAGTGCCTTTGGTTTCCTTTGAGGCAGACAGTCATTCATTTGATAAGCATTTATTAAATACCTACTGTATGCCAGATACTGGGCTATTCAGTGGGGGTACAAAGAAAGAAAGGCAGTCCTGCCCTCAAGAAACTTACAATCTACATGAGGAGACAGCATGCAAGTAAACATATGCAATCATAGAACACCCCCCCACCCCCATTCCGGAAATTTCTGTTATAACCAAACTGGATTCTTGGAGGTTCCTTGGTGTAGCCCTCCATCCCTGACCTTTGTGCAGACTGTGCTGTGCCCCTAGCACGAATGTACTTCGTCCCCGTCTTTACCTCTCAGACTCCTTAGATTCCTTCGACGAGCAGCTCAGGAACTACCTCGTCCACGCAATCTTTTCCCTTTCCCTGACGTCAGGCCTTCCCAGTTCCCAGTTCCTCTATATTTATCGATCTGTGTCCGTCTTGTACCCTGCTCGCCCTATAGTAAAATGAGAGAACTCTGACAGTGGAGACAGGTTGTTACTGTCTTTGTGTCTCCAATGCCCAGCAGCCACCCTGTGATTTTATCAGTGCAGGTGCCTCCCCTGATACAGGCAGGGAGTGTCTTTTGCATCTTCTTATATCCCTAGTGCTTAGCCCAGTGCCTGGTGTTAGAAACAAGGCCTCACAGAAATGAGGCCTTCTAGTTAAAAATGAAACTAAGTCGGAGTGAGTGAAGAGTCGTTTATTTATGGTTCTTGCAAGAGAACCGGGCATATCTCTCGGAAGAGATTGCACCGATTACAGAAGGGAGAAAAAGTTTTATACTGTTAGAATACTGCGACTCCTCCCTTCCTGACCCGGATTGGTCTGTTCCTTTCCAGGTTACAGTCTTACACGTCCACCCATCCCATGTCCCCTTGACATGCCCCACCCCTTCCCTAGTTATCCAAAAGCCTTTGTCCTACTTAGGGCTAGTTAAAACCGGCTCTGCCCTCTAGAACTTTGGGGTCTATTAAAAGATTAGGGCCCTTCTCATTGGCTTGCCCTTTCAAGGTTTTGCAAGCTTGTTAAAATAATGTAACTTCTTTGCTGATGTTGTAAGATGTCAGAGGTTGTTTTAAATTGTGGGAACATGATACCTTGTCCCTTACACTGGCACATAGTAGGAGCTTAATAAATTGATTGGTTGATTGATTGATTGATTTATCTGGCCGTCTACCATGTCTGGATTGCTCTCTTTCCTCATCTCACTCCTTACTTCCCCATCTTCCTTCAAGTCCCAGGTAAAATCCAGCTTTCTACAGGAAGCCTTCTCCAATCCCTAGTGCCTTATGTCTCTTGATTATTTTCTATTTATCTTTTGTGTATGTTATTTGTACTTATTTGTACTACTGTAGATTTAGACCTTACCTTAAGAGGGCACTGAGTCCAAGCCCTTCATTTTATAGCTGAGGAAAATCAAGTCCTGGAGAAGTCAGGTGATTTCTCCAGGGCCACACAGTCAGTGCGTGGCAGTACTGGAATTTGAATCCAGTGCTTTCGTCTCCTGAGGCTTTTTTTCCTTTTTTTTTTTTTAATTTTTTCTGGTGTGCTGTGTCACATAGCTAATAAACATTCAATGTGGAATTTGCACTTGAGTGATTCCCTACTCCAGGTTCGGCATTCTGCTCATTAAAGCTGCCTCTCTTGGGAAAAGTATTTTTATCAAAATAGTAAGTCATGTTTATGTGACGCTTTAGTCACAACAACTCCGTAAGGTCAGTATTTTATGTACTCACTTTAGAGGAGAGGACGCTGAGGCAAACCAGCAGTGAAGTGACTTCCCCAGGGTCAGACAGCTGGCAAGTACAGGTGCTGCTCTGCCTCTCAAATTGTGAAGAGCTGCGTAAGTTGTAGAGACTTGTACAAGTGAAATTATCATTGCACTCCATTTTCCTCTGGTGACTCCTTGTAATCCTGAGGTTCTAACAGTGGCAGCAGCAAAAATTCTGACTCGGGTCCTAACAAGCTGGGGAGGCTTCAGATTTTCACTGTGAGTGTACTGTGTACTTTAGCAGCTCATTAAGAGGAGGCTCACCTCTAGGTGATGATCATTTTGAGGCAGCACAATTGATCAAAGGTAGCTAATTCACATAGGGGTTGTAATCTGCATTGGGGGAGAGTGTGCTGACATAGAGAAAACCACCACTTCTTAAAGTGTTGAAGCATTACTCCCATAAGCCTGCTCTGTGCTCAGCCCTGTACGAGCTGGGGGTGGGGAAGAGGACATTTATATAACGTTGGAAGGTTTCCAAAATACTTTCTGTCCATTTTATTATTGGACGCTCACATCTACTATGTGGGGCAAATGCTAACAGTTTTGTTGTCCTATTTAACAAATGAAGAAACCAGCTTGAGGTCAGTGGTCACCCAGACAGCAAGTCTTCCAAATGGGATTCAGGGCCAGGTCTCTCTTTCCTAGAGTATTCTTCCATCTCCACCATGTGGATGTCCCCACCCTCAAGAAAAGCCTGTTCCTAGTTAGGAAGACAAGAATTTCAGATGAGGAACAACTTGAAAATAATACAAAGATAAAAATCAGTTGTTAAATTGTATTCAAAGAAGTGACAGATCAAATAGGACAGGAGTAAGAGAAAGATTCATGGACGAGATGGGGCTTAAATGGACCTTTGATTTGTGGAGAGTTGGAAGGAAGAGGTGAAGTCATCCTGACAGAGTGCAGAATGAGAGACATTTTTGGACATGGCAAATCTGTGGATTTGTTTTACTTGACTTTGCTTATTCATTAGTAAAAAGTTTTTTTTGAAAAACAGAGGGTGAGGGGCAGCTAGGTGGCACAGTGAATACAGCACTGGCTCTGGATTCAGGAGTACTTGAGTTCAAATCCAGCCTCAGACACATAACACTAGCTGTGTGACCCTGGGCAAGTCACTTAACCCCATTGCCTAGCCAAAAAAAAAAAGGAAAAAGAAAAAGAGTGAGACTATTCCAGATCATGGGCATAGCCTGAACATGAGCATGAGCAATGCATGTGGCATGTCACCAATCAGGCCTCTTGGGCTAGACTGGAGTGTGTGTTGAGGAGGAAGGGCTTTGAGAGTGGATATAGACTGGAGAGCACTTATAAAGGACAGAAAAATTTTTCTCTAGAAAATGATCCCAAAAGAGGAACACATGAAAAAAGGAGAAGAGGAAATAAGAGGAAAAATAGACTTTTTTTTTCCATGAAAAGAAAATCAAGAAAAAGCCCAACTGCCTACAAGGCAGCAATCAGTCATACCAACAAAGAGAGCCAATCATGCCAGTGACCGAGCAAGTCTGATATGATTGTTGTCTGATTCTCCAAAGAACGTGAGGGCACTGGAGGAATGCTGATCTTGAGAGGATGGGCTTGTACAGCAGCACACAGTTGTGTATAATTGAAAAGCTAGACCATTTCCCCAAATACAGGATAGTTCTAGCTTCTCTTTCTCCCGTCTTCTGGACACGGCTCATTGACTTTGTGAGGCACGCTATCAAAGTTGTATCAGTGGGAGTAATCATGAGACGCTAGTCCACTTCTGTGTCATGGTGTTGGTCATGTGTGTTGTAGTAGTCACTTGGTTAGCCTTCGTGCGAGTGTCGCCGAATCTCTTAGGTATTTCAGTGCCTTTCCCTCCAGAGGTGTTACAGTACTCAAGGCTTCAGTGAAACGGGTACAGTGTCATCTGTAAATAGGAGTATTTGTATAATCTCCCTCAGAATCCTTCTCCTCGAACAATCAGTGGAATAAAAACGTTGGTGCTAATTGTAAAATGTAAACCCCAAATCCTGTATAAAAGAAAATTGGAGGGTGACAGCTTTCCTTCCATTTCTATAGGTAGAACATATAGTTTTTGTCAGATGTGTTAAATAATAGAAATCCTGAAGCAGTGACATTCTTCTGAAACTGACTTTTATTTTCCTTAATGTGGTTATCTTTCGTTACCCTGCATTGTAGTCTGGAAAATCTTTTGTTTTTTCAGGATTGTTATTATTATGTTACCATCATCATCATTAATAATAATAATAATAATAATAATAGCTAACATTTATATAGTGTTTTAAGGTTTGCAAAATGTTTTACATGCATTATTTCATTTGTTCCTCACAGCAACCTTGTGAAGTAGATGCTATTATTTTCCTATTTTACAGATGAGGAAAGAATCTGAGAGAAGCTAAGTGATACTAAGTATCTGCAACAGGATTTGAATTTGTCATCTTAACTCTAGGACTAGCCTTTCTCAGTCCAAGGAGCTGTCTATGTGCCAGCCATACCCCCTCCTACCGCCTAGCTCCCATTTCCCATCAGACCTACCCCTAATCTTGAACCTTATCTGATGAGGGCCTCCCTACCTACGTGTTTGGTCCTGGGCTATTTAATATTTTTACCAAGGACTTGGATAAACCATAGGTGGCACACTCCACAAATTTTTAAATAAGACAAGCCTTCCAAGGGATAGCCAACATGTTAGATGGCCTAGGGTCAAAAAGACTGGGCCAGATCTATTAGAATGAAATTTAATAGGGATGAATGTAAAGTCCAAGCTAAAGAGGTGATAGTTCAAGTTTGTGGTATTCTGTAGTTCCAGTTGGCGAGTTTTAGGAATGAATGAATGAGCATTTATTAAGTACTTACTGTGTGCAAAGGACTGGGGTAAGTGCTGAGGACACAAAAAGAAGAGGAAGACAGCCCCTCTCTCTCACGACATTCATGGTCTAATGTGGGGAAACAGCCCATATAAGAGACAGCGGCTGTAAGTCAGATGGAAAGACCCAGTGGTCTTTAAAGGGCAAAGCAGATGCTACCTGTCTGTTTCCACTGATAAAATCAGACCGTTTGATAGTTTGATGATGGAAGCTTTGTTTTCTGACTCTTTGGTAGCTACTCTTTCTGTGGAGCCAAGGCAGCAGCACCTGCACGGTTGGTTTCCAGGTCTCACCTTCACAAGGGTGGCTCCATTGTGAGAGGACCACGGGGCCTGTGGTTCAAGAGATGCTGCGATTACATGCCCGTAGGTGGCGGTTAATTTTGGGGAGCGGGGGTGATGCCGCACCAGAGGCTGACTGCAGGGGCCACTCTGGAAGCGGGGCCAGAGGACTGGGGAGCTGTGCTCTTCTCGGGGGCTTTGGGGCACAGGGCGCTGCTCCAGATGATGGCAGTGGCTCAACCCTCCTGGTGTACGCCTCTCGCTGTGTCTCCCTCCGAATGCCTTCCTGCTTCACTCAGGCTGGCTCACCCTCCCGTTGGTCAGAGTTGGTTGGCTGTTGGTGGTGGTGGCGGCAGGGAGAGCAGACCCCTGCCCCACGGGGCGGGGCTTCCCTGGATGATGGCTGTGGTAGGGATGTGGGTCAGCTGGAGAGTGTCCAGAGGAGGGCAGCCAGGATGTTGAAAAGTCTCGATCAACTGGAGGACCTGGAGACGGTTAGCTTGGAGAGAGAAGACTTGGGGGGGATGTGAGAGCCTCCGTAAGTGTCCTAAGAGGGCCGTGCTACATATATGTTCCCAAAGGTCAGAACTAAGAGCAGTGAGTACAAGCTGCAGTAGGCAGGGTTAGGCTTAACATAAGGGCAAACCTCCCAAGCGTTAACGTTGTCCAGGAGGATACCGTCACTCCTTGGGAGACGGTGGTCCACCCTCCCTGGAGCTCTTCAGGCAAAGGTTGGAGAGCCACTTCTGCATATGTTGTAGCTAGGATTGCTCTCCATTCTTTCAACAAGCATTTATTAAACACCTGGCATGTGTCTGGCACGGTGCTAGATTTTAGGGTTACAAAGAGAAAACAGTTCTTTTCCCATAAAGGACTCACATTTTGTTGTGAGATAACAATACTTATGCAGAAAAATCAACATAAACTATATATATACACAAAGTAAATCGTCACCAAAAAATTGGAGGAAAATGAATGAATGTTGAATGTATCTTTCACAGCAGTGGCTGGAAAGAGAATTAAAAAAAAACCATTGATATATTTTGTTTGTACATCACCTTTGCTGCCTAATTTATCCTTCTTCCCTCCTACAGCCAAAGAGCTCTCCCTTATAAGGAATTAAAAAGAAAGAAAGAAAGAAAGAAAGGGGGTGGGGAGGGTGGCGGAAAGCAGTTCAGCAAAACTAATCAACATGTCAGTCAAATCCGATGCTCCAGCAATGTTGTGTGTCCTAGGGGGAGAAGTCTTTATTGAACTAGGGATAGAAGTGATCACAAGATAAAATAGGCAGTTTTAATCACATGAAATTGAAAAGTTTTGCACAAACAAAATCAACAGAGCTAGATTAAGAAGGAAACTGTTTTGTTCTTTACATTTATATAGTGCTTTAAGGTATAAAAAATGTTTTACATTATTGTCTCAGTTGAGCTTAACAACATCCCTGTGAGGAAGGTATGGCAGGCTTCTTTATCGCATTTTATAGAGGAGGAACTGAGACTCAGAGAGCTGCCTTCTCTTTCCTTTCCATATCACTAAGTTGACAAGTCTTGTTGATTCTCCCTCCATGACATCTCTCACTTATGTTCCCTTCTCTCTGCTTGTAAGGCATGGCTACCGCCTTTTTTGTTTTTGTCTTTTTGCTTTTTGGTGAGGCAGTCAGGGTTAAGTGACTTGCCTGGGGTCACACAACTAGTGAGTGTCAAGTGTCTGAGGTCAAATTTGAACTCAGGTCCTCCAGACTCCAAAGCCAGAGTTCTATCCACTGTACCATCTAGCTGCCCCCATGGCTACTTTCTTAGTTCTGCTCTCGATCACTTGTGGCCTGGACTGTTACAGTAGTTAACTACCCGGTCTCTCTTTAGTACCTTTCCTCTCCAATTCTCCCACAAACTGACAGATTTAATATTCCTAAGGTATAGGTCTAACCAAGTTATTATCCTGCTCAAAAAGCTTCAGTGACTTCTTGTTACCTCTAAGATAGGGGGAGAGAGACTGGACATGTGACTTCAGGGACACTCCCACCACCAATGCAAGTTACCTGGAGCACTGAGAGACTTCTCTAGGGTCACCCAGCCAGGGCGTCTAGAAGCGGGACCTGAATCCAGGGCTTCTTGGTTCGCAGGCTGGCAATACTACAGCTGCCTCACCACAAGGATAAAATGTAAAATCTTCAGCCTGGCATTTAAAATTGTTCAGAGTCTGGCTGTCACCTCTCTTTGTAGATTGATTTCACATTACTCTTCTTCATAACTTCTGAACTTTTTCTATGTGTTTTATTTGCTCTTCCCCATGAATGACATTGCATCTTCTGTAGAAAGGAAACTTGTTTGAGGAAACTGCGTCAGTCATCTCAGGGTTTTATATCCAAAATATATAAGGAATTAATAAAAATATATAGGACCAAGAGTCATTCCCAGTGGGTAAATGGGCAGAGAATACAGCTTTCAAAAGACCAACTACAAGCTATTAACAGCCAAAGAAAGATTGTTTTAAATCACTAACAACAAGAGAAACAAGGAACAACTCTTAGGTTTCCCCTCACACAGCAAATTGACAAAGATGACAAAAGATGGAAATAGTCAATGATGGAGAGGCTGTGGAAATACAGAACACTAATACATTGTTGGTGGAGCTGCATATTGATTCAACATGCTGGAAAAACTATTTGAAATTGTGCAAAAAATGTGACTAAAATATTTAAGATCCCACTATTATACATATTTTATATTATACGTATTATACATATGTGCAAATTAGGTCTTGGACAGAAAGTTTCCATGTATATCTCAATACTCATAACAGTCCTTTGCATTGTGGCAAAGACTTAGAAACAAAGTAAGTGCCCTTCTATTGGGGAAAGACTGGACAAATTGTAGAATGTTAATGTAATGAGATATTACTGTTACATTGTAATAAATGATGAATATCAGAATTCAGAGAAATTTAGGAAGATTCATGTGAACTGATAATGCCAAATGAAATGAGCAGAACTAGGAAAACAAAATAAACAATGAAGGGCAGAAAAAACCGGTCAAAAGCTAAACATTGTGTAATTTTAATGACCAAGCTTGAATCTGGAGAAGAGTTTAGAAAATGCATTTCTTTTCATTTCAGAGGAGGTGGGGCGTGATATAGAATATTGTACCCACCGGTGGACACAAGTGACATGTTGTTTGGTTTTGCTTAGCTTTTTAAAAATTACCTTTGTTGCGAGGGGTGGGGAAAGAGATTTATTAGGAAATGAATGTATCATAAAAACAAAAGGAATCAATAAAAAAGTTTTTAAAGCCAAATATGTACAATTATATCCAAAGTAATTTCTGGGGTAGGGCCTTTGTAGCAGATTAGATCAGGCTTTCTGTAGGGGGTGGGTGGGGAGGGGGGCTGAGTTGGCCTGAAGAAAGCTAGGTGAGAAGGGAGAAGGTGGAGGCAATGGGGATGGAGAGCTTGTTTGTGAAGGTGACTATAAGACAGTTCTTCCTAACTCTGAGTCTATAACCCTATGATCGATACAACTCATTGTTGTCCTAAGCTGCCTTACAGTTTAGCCAACTGGAATATATATAGCTATAATCTCTTTAATCTAAAGTGATGCCAAAGAGATCTATTCACTTAATAAATGATTAATAGAACATTGTGCAGTGATTTCTCCCCTCATGATTATGCTCATCTGCACGTGCATCTGACTGGGATAAGGTACTTTTACATTGTTTCTGACCACCTGTGTCCACAAATTCCATTTCAATTCAATTCGATAAACATATGTTAAGTGCATGCCGTGTTCCAGACCTGGGAAAATAAAGATAAAAATAAAGCAGCCCTGACCCTCAGAGAGCTTACATTCTATGGGGGAGATGCAATATAAAGTTTCCACATATCTCAATTCTACGGTCACACAAGGAAGTATTTGTAATCCCCTGCTATAAGTCAGACCAAGACAGTTTGAGGAGAACAGAACAGTAACAGCTTGGCGACATCAGAAAGGCTTTGGTTAGAGATGGCGCCTGAGCTAAGTCTTTAAGGGAGCTAGGTGTGATAGGAAATAGAAGACGGGGTGGAGGGAATTCTAGGCATGAGAGATACCCATGAAAAAAAAGATTGGAGTCAGGAGATAGAATGTCAGGGTCAGGGAACAATCTAGTCTAGGACTTGGCCAGAAAACAGGGTGTTGATGGAATGGAGGGAGGATAGGTTAATCTGAAGGAAGTCAGGAAGGCCTTAAATGCCAGGCTGAGAAGTTTGTATTTCATCCTAGAAGCAAAAGGGAGTTGCTGCAGGTTTTTGCAGAATGAAAAAAGGCCATTGAATTGGGTAATTAGGAGGTTATTGGTGACTTTAGCATTGTTTACTAGAGCAGTAAGTACACTGGGGAGAGGGGCTTGAGTTTGTCAGTTTGTTCTTAAACTCGGAGGCCCATGAATGAGCCTTCACATGAGATCTAATCAGGGCATCCAGAAGAGGGTTAAGTCACCTACCCTGTTCTGGACACTTTGCCTGATTAATGCAGGCTAATAGTACATCAGCTACTTGGGCTGTGACATGGCCGGATGGAATGGATTAGAACACTGGACTTGGAGTTGGAACAGCCTGGACTCCAACCTGGACCCGTGTCCAACATTAGCTGTATGACTCTAGGCAAGTCACCTAACCCCTGCACCTCAGTTTCTTCATCTGTAAAATGGATATGAGAATAGTACCTACCACACAGGGGTATTGGTGACCCGTGATGAAGTGTGATAATGTATTTAAAACACTTTGTAAACCTTGGGGTAGTTCGGGGCCTCAGCAGGCCTCTCTGGTGTTGGCAGTGCAGTCCCTTCTGCCTGGTCTCCCTGCCTCAGGTCTTTGCACCCTTCATTTAGCTGCCAAGTGTCACCACACTCCTTCCCTGCTCCAGGTCACTGGAGAGAACTTGGTGGCTCTCTGTGACTTCCAGGGTAAATTATAAAGTCTTCTCTTTGGAATTTAAAAATCTCCTTAACCAGCCCCCTTTCTGTCTGTGCTTGCTTCTTACACTTCACTCCCTTCCATCCGCTGCAATCTGGTCACACTGGCTTCCTTGCTCTTCTGCAGACAGGACACTCCATCCCCCATCTCCATGACTGCGAAGGCTCTGGATGTGCCTGGACTCTCTGCCTCACCCCGGCTTTCTTCAGGACTCAGCTCTGATCCCACCTCCTGAAGGGGCTTTCCCAGCCCCCCCACCTGCTGGTACCTTTCCCCTCTGACATTACGTTTCGTCTACCCTGTATATGTCTTGTGTCACCCAGTCATGTACATGTTGTCTCCCCTATTAGAAAGTAAGCGTCTTGAGGGCCAAAGCCCTGTTTTTGCCTTTCTTTGTAGCCTCACCACTTAGCATGGTGAGGTGCCTGGCACATACCAAACATGCAGTGAATGCTTGTCGAGAGCCAGTGTGGTCCAGTGGAAGGGCTGGCGTCAGAAAATTTGGATTCGTATTCTGGCTCTGCCACTACTGGCTTTGTGGCCATGGGCAAGTAACTTGACTTCTCTGGGCCTCAGTAAAGTGAGGGAGTTAGGTGACCTCCGGAGTCCCTTCTGTCTGTACATCTATGATCTTATTCTGCTACATGTCCTCGAAGGCCGAGTTCAAGTCCTATCCCTTTCAGGAAACCTCCTCTCACTAATCTGGACCATGTTGATCTCTCTGGTCCCTGAATCCACTCTGATTGCTCTTAGCACCAAACAGTTTTAACACTTAGTTTCCTATCTGTTCTTTCTTTCCTTAGTCTGTAGAGCAGGGAGAGACTGTGTATGTATCAGAGCCATGTATGTAGCAAGTACTTGATATCTGTTGATTTCTTGAAATAAAAGCTGTTTTGCAGTCACTTAAACTTGGGCTTCAGTGAAGTCATTTGTAAGCCGGTCTAGATAATCTTCAAGGTCCCATTCAGGTCTATAGCCTATGATCTTTGCTGCCTTTAACTAGTCCAATTAAGTACTGGCCTTTTTAATTCCGCTAAGCCCCTTGGTTTTGTTTTTCCCTCTTGAAAATCTCCAACCACCTCTAGTCTCCTTGGACTAGAAATAATTAGCACACCTTTTATTTACTTGACAATTAATTTTTTAAATCCCCAACAGTTCCCCAACGAGGAGACTTCCCCTTGGATCCCTTACAAATTGAAAAGGAAGTCCTAAGTCACCAAGGTTCCTACTGCCAGCTTAGATTCGTTCCCACCAAGATCAAAGCTTGAGTCACTGAGTGGGGGTGTCGGGGTGGGGGTTAAACCTAATTGGGCAGTTCCATCGAGACCAGCTTGTTATGTTAGCATCAGCTCATTCACCTATCATTAAGTTAAATATTTCTAATTGTTTTCTGTTCTTGTTTCAGTAAAGCAGAGGCTTAATTGCTTACAAGGGGAATTGAGAAGTCCATGAAGCATTTAGGATGAACCCAGGAAGACGTGACAGTCTGGATGACCTGCCTGACCTCTACACTATCTTCAGAGGAGAGGTGTGCCTAAACCTCTGTCCTTTCCTGGGGAAGCTGATTTCTTGCCGTGTCTCTTTGTGGGTACCTCTTTCTGCATTATATGTGGCTAGAATGCTGGACTTGGACAGAGGGAGATCTGAATCCAAATCCTGCCTCAGACACTTGCTAGTTCTGTGACCCTGATGAGTCGCTTCAGCTCTCTATGCCTCAGTTTCCTCCTCTGTAAAATGAGGAGGGTGAGTTGGACACAGTGGCCTCTAAGGTCCCTTCCAGCTCTCAGTCTGTGATGGGCGAGGTGACTTCTGAGATCCCTTTTATCATTGTGCACGTATGCTGTAATCAGCGAGTGGTGCTGGAGATGTAGAGGCAACAGAAAAGACTCATGGGGGAATCTGTTTTAATTGAAATGAAGGAAACAGGAGAAGAAGCAGAAGAAAAGGCAACAGTAAAAATTTTCAATTTTCGGCTTGTTCTCGCCCACTGAGATCAATTGTCCTTGAAGAAATCTGTGTGGCTAATTCCTGAGTCCCAGCAGCTGTGAGGTTGGCAGGCCCGGCACAGTGCCCAAAGACCAAACAGCTTGAGAACCAGGAAGTGGTTGGGTCTCTTGGGGATGTATATAGAATGTTAAGACTAAAGCCAAAAGACAGGTCATCAACCGTGTTCTGTGAGCTTTCTCTTGGCCAAAAATCCTGATTTATTGCTGGTCAACCCCTGTTAGTGTCAGTCAGCCTGGCTTGGCCTCTCCAAATTTAGCTAGGCTAGTCATTGGACAATAGACAATAGAGTAGATGGCTGAGCCTGTGCTTGAAGCCTTTCTATCTTGATCTAACTGACCCAAGATGACACTCTGCTAGCATTACCTTGCAGACTTTAAGGTTGCCTGTGGGTCATGATGAGGCTTTTAAAGTAATGTTTTGGAGCAGTACTTTAACAGAAGCTTCAAATAATTGTAACCTTTTAGAAGTTGTTAGAAAGAATGTGGTATTTCCCAGGGTAGGGGCTGAGTGGAACTACAAAACACTCTTTATAGCAATAAAGTGGTATTATATTAATTGCACATGGTTGGGTCTTGTCACTGTAATTGAAACAATTCTACCTATATTAATTTACTAATTCAGTGCCATACCAAACTACTAAGGGATTGCTTTAGAGATCTAGAAAAACCAATAAGAAAATTCATCTGGAGGAACAAAAGGTCCAGATTCTCAAGGAAAGTAATGAAAAAAAGTAGAAAGGAAGAGGGTCCATCAGTACCAGATCTGAAACTGTACTTCCAAGCAATAATTGTGAAAACTATTTAGTAGTGGTTAAAAAAATAGAAAAGATCAGTGGGACAGATTAGGTACATAACGTAAAGAAGCTAATGAACACAGCAAAATTGCTAGAAAAACTGGAAAGCAGTCTGTGAGAAATTAGGTAAACTAAGATCTCACGCCATAGGCCAAAGGCACGCCAAATGGTTGCATGACTAGCTATATAAAAGATCACATCATAAACAAATTAGAGGATCCAGGACAAAAATGCCTTTCTGAGCTATGGCTAGAGGAAGAGTTTATGGCAAGACAGGGGGACGGAGAGGATCACAGAAGGTAAAATGGACAGTCTTGATCATGTACAGCTGGACGGTTTTTGCACCAACAAAATCAAGGCAGTTAGAGTTGAAAGGGAAACAGTTAACTCAGAAAAACATCTTTGCAGCAAATTTCTCTGACAAAAGTCTGATAGCTAAGGTATAGAGAACGGATTCAGATATATAAGGATAGCAGCTCTGTTAGATATGAAAGTAAAATGCTGAATTATTATGTACTTTTTCAGAAGCGAGCTGTACACAGAGCTTTGTGTTTCACATATAATCCTTTTTCCTGTTATATTTGGTGTATTGAAATTTCCTCTCTTTTTTCAAGATAAAAAAAAAAGAAAAGGGAGGGCCAATGTTTGGCATTCTTGTAATAAAATGGCAAATGTTATCTTTGTCTTTCACAAGATACCTAGTTTGCAAAAAAAAAAAAATACTAACAGTGAAACCTCCACTGAGGTCCTCTGATGCTTCATGGTGGCATGGAGGTGACCGTGAAAGCCACAATAGGGCCCAAGCTTTGGCTGATCCTACTGGGTTGGAAAAAGCTGGGAGCACATGGCCCTTCTGGTTGTTATCCAGGGAGCATTGTAGAAACTCCAGTCGGCTTCCCTGGAGGGAATATCTACACTAGTGAAAGCCCCAAAGTTTGATATAAGTAGTACCACTCTGCCCAACCACTCTGTATTATATGATTTTCTTTGAAAGTATACATAGGGCTCCCGTGTAAAACCTAGGCTTGGGAGCTTGAAGTCCTGAATTCTAACATTGCCCAAGTATTCTTGATCAGTAGAAGATCTACTAGGAAATGGAAACAATGAAAATTTTCATTGGCGGATCACAGATTGATAAATGGAAGGCATCTTTCAGGCCATCTCATCCTACACTCATTTTACAGGTGAAGAAACTAAGGCCTAAAAAGCTGAAAGTGACAGGAAATTTGAACCCAGGTTTTCTGACTCTAAATCCATTGCACTTAACAATGTGCCATTTTAACCATGTTAGACTTAAGAGTAATAGTAAACTGGGAATGGGAGAAGCTCCAGGCGAGCAGTCAGGGCCTGGGATCAGGCCAGTTGGTTTTGTGACTTTGGACAAACCACATGGCATCTCTGTGCTACAGTGTCTTCCTCTGGACTCCTTTCTGTTCCTCATAGGATGCTCCATTTTCCACCTCCATACCGCCTTTGCCTTAGTTGACCTACATTCCTAGAATGTTCTCCTTTCTCTCCTCTACCTTAAAGACTGACTCTCCTTTCCTTCCAACTTCTACGTGAAGCCGTGGCTGATCTCCTGGGTATTAGTATCTTCTCCCACTTTCCACCAAAAAACACCTTGCATTTATTTAGTAAATATTTGTATACACTTAATGTTATCTCTGCCATAGAATATAAGCTTCTTGAGAGGAATGGCTGTTTCATTTTTGTCTTGTACCTGCATTCTTGATACATAGTATGCATTTCATAAATGACTGCCTATTGATTGAGCTATGAAATTAGGCCTTACCGTACCTAACTCATGGGGCATTTGTGGGCAAATAAAAATATTGATGGGAAGATGCTTTGGAAAGTATGACATTTGTTCATTCATTCATTCATTTAATGTGCATTTGTCTCGTGGGGTTTTTTGTTTTGCTTTTTAATAGAATGTTTCTTAGTTCCTGGTTCCTAAACCCTACCAGCTTTCAGACTCTGTGTTATTTTGTGGGCATCTATCTGAGAAGAGCAAGGCTGTAACTGAGGATTATTTCCTACACCTGGTGGGGCTTTTTTTGATGGCATATTTTACTGTGATTTAATAACAGTTCATGGTGCAGAAATGGCCCTGGGTTCTTGAAGACTGAACTTGCAGAGCACAGTCTCTGGTATGGCTACTAAGCTGGAAAGGCTTTGAGTATGGGTCCAGGCATAGACTTGATCTCTTTGGCCTGAGGTCCAGTCTAGCTAAACCATGAGAAGCTCATCACCAGTTTGGCTATAGGATGATGATGTTTTTGGCCAGGAGAACTGCCTAAGGTGTAGACACAGCGTAGTGTCTTGGTGGAAGAAGTACTCTGATGAAATCAGGTCCCTGAAGCATCATAGCAAGTATTCTCTTAGCTGGCATTTCTGTAGTGCTTTACAGTTACAGAGCGCTCTGACATCCATTGCCTCATTGGAGGACAGGCTTCTCGCAGAAAATGGGATTTTATTTGGGATTTGAGGAAGGTCAGAAGGCAGAGGTGAGGCGGGAGAACGTTCCAGGTATGGGAAATGGCTAGTGAAAATGCACGGAGCGGGAAGTGTCTCGTTGGAGGAGCAGCAAGGAAGCCCACGTCACTGAGTCACAGAACGCTGGTGGGGAGTGAGACACAATGAACCTGGAAAGGACCAGGGGGGTGAAAGCTTTGAATGCCAAGCAGAGGGTTTAATATTAGAAGAATGAGGAGCCGCCAGAGATGACTGAATAAGAGAGCAATGTGTTCAGGTTTACGCTTGAGGAAGATTAATTTGACAGCTGAGTGGAGGGCAGACTAGAATGAGGAGAGACTGGAGGCAGGCAGAGCCACCAGCAGGCTATTGCAGTAGTCCAGGCTTGGGTGACTAGGAGAGAGAGGAGTCGAGCGTGGCCCCTGGATTGCAGGCCTGGGTGCCTGGGGAGAGTGGTGCCCTGGACAACAGCAATAGGGAAGTTCAGAAACAGGGAAGAATTGGGGGAAAGATAATGAGTTTAGTTTTGGACATGTTTCTTTTTCTTTTCAGGTTGTTGCAGTGACAGAATATGGAGCCTTTGTCAAAATTCCAGGCTACAGAAAGCAAGGTATGTTTCTGAAAAGAGAAATTCACCCCACCACCTTTTATCCCATTCTGCGTTAGCTGTGGGTTCTGAATTTTCCAACAGCTGACAGGTATCCCAGAGGCCTCCGGTTTTCATGGTTGGCTATCTTAGGACATTCAAACAGTGACAAGTCTGGAATAAGATTGAATGATTGTGGCCATCTCAGGAGGGCAAGCTGCCTATGTGAGGCAGCTGCAATGCTGAGTCATCTTACCTGTGGAATATGGTACACGTGTAGAAATAAATCATCAGCCAGCACTTATTACATTCCTGCTGTGTACTAGGCACTGGCCCTGCAGCACAAGAGTTGGACTGTTCTTACTCTCATAGAGCTTACACTGTGTTGGGAGAACAATGTGTATGTGTGAGCATATTCAAAATAAACTCAAAGTCCTGGGTCAAAGAAGTGGGGAGAAGTTCTTCTGGGGATGATCAGGAAGGGCCTTGTGTAGGAGAGAGAGTGAGCTGAGCTTTGGAGGAAACTGGGATGCCAAGAGGCTTCAAGGCCAAAGGAGGGCATCCCAGAGGGGGACAGCCTGGGCAAAGTCATTGAGAATACCAGTAACACCCTGCCTTTGTCAGGTATTGTACATACTTGACCCCATTTGTTTCTCACAGCAACCCTGTGAGGTAGGTGGAGCAGGTATTATCTGTGTTTAAAAAATGAAGGCACTGAGGCAGAGGGCATTGTAGTTATAGTGAGAAGAGCCCCCAGATCCGGAGTCCAAATTCTTAGGTTTGAGTCCTAACATTGCTACTTACTAGTTCTTTGACTGTGGGCAAATCGTTTCACTTCTCCATTTGTTTTTTTTTTATTTCATATATGATTCATTAAGCTGTTCTTTCTCTCTTTTGTTGATGAAAGTGTTTAGAGATAGACAGTTTTCCTCTAGAACTACTTTAGCTGCATCTACAAAATGTTGGTATTTTGGCTCATTGTTGTCTTTTTTTTTTTTATGAAATTAACTCTTATTTCTAAGATTTGTTCTTTTACCCACCAGTTCTTTAGGATTAAGTTATTTAGTCTCCCAGTTAGCTTTCTGTTCTCTCCTCAAAGGCCAGTTATTGAATACAATTTATATTGTGCTGCACTCAGTAAAAGATCTAATATTTCTGCTTTTCTGCATTTGTTTGTGAGGCTATGTCCTGTACATGATCAGTTTTTGTAGTGGTACCTCGCACTGTTGAGAACTATCATATCTAATTTCCTAAAATTTCAACTCAAGCCTTCAGTTCCTTTCTTATTTGCCTTTTTGTTAGATTTGTATCGGTTTGAGAAGGTTGAATTCCCCAACTATTATAGTTTTATTGTCTATTTCTCCCTAAAACTCAATTGGCTCTTCCTTTAACTACTTTTGCCATTTGGGGGTGTGTGTGTGTGTGTGTGTGTGTGTGTGTGTGTGTGTGTGTGTGTGTGTGTGTGTATACTTACATACATACACATATAATATTTATATTAATTCATTATCTGTGATGCCTTTAAGCATATTGTAGTTTCCTTATTTATCTTTTTTAGTTGTCTGTTTTACTGTGGCTTTGTCTGAAATTGTGATTGTAACCCTACTTTGTTCGAGTTCCTTTTTTTAACAATTTGTGAATCTTTATGTTTTAAGTGTGTTCCTTATAAACAGCATATTTTTGGATTCTACTTTCTTTGTTTTGCTGTCTTCTTCTGCTTTATGCATGTACATCCCATTCATACTCATGGTTATAATTTAATTATGTATTTCCTTCCATTCTGTCCTCTTACTTCATTTCTTCCAGGAATTCCTTTTAGCTAAGTTGTGTTTTTGTTTGAGACTTTTCCTATAGATATTGTAGAATTATTCTTTTTTTCTGAATTTATGTCTTCGGCATCCCTGGATTCATAATATTTCTTTATCGTCAATGTCTTCTTTTGTTTACTCTTTTTTCCAGCTTTCCTTCCTGAATTGAAACTTTGTGTAAGGTCTGGGTTCTGTGCTCTTCTGGAGGGAATGGTGGAGCCATATTTGGGTCTGAGCTATATTATCTGGGGTCCTGCTGCTATTTCATCTGGGTATTGAGTGCTTTGTTTTTCAAGGATCCCAGGGGCAGCTCACCAATCTTTTAGCCTTCTAAGATGGCTGTTCTAGGGTTTAGTCTGATTGCTGCCGTCCAGGCTGAACTTTGCAGCCTCCCAGTGCCAGCTAGGGGTCCAGGTGACCCAGCTGTAGTCTTGTCCCTGGTCATAACTTGAGGAGACATTCCTTGTCAATGCATTGAAGGCTACGTGGATCAGAGTTACAGAAATGCTATCTTGCCCCGATCCTTCCTCCCTGTGCTAGTAGACTGCTACTACACAAGGGTTATGGGGTATTCACGGTAGACTAGCTCCTCTGGTGTCAGGGTTTGCTGGGTCCTTTTCAGGACTGTTCATTCACCATTGGTGTCCACCTGGCACTCAGCTCTCACCTGTGGCTCCAAGAAGCTGTAGTGTGCACAGTGGCCATACTCCAGTAAAACCATCTCTGCAGCCAGTCTGAATTAGTGAGCGGGGGGGGGGATACCTACCCCAAGCATGTGAAGACTTCCCCCAACAGAATAGGCATATGAAAACGGTCTGTTCCAACGGACATGAAGGCAGCTGAAGTAGGCTCTGTGGTGCATTTAGAGCTTGGTCAGACCTCAAAGACACCAAGGTCATCACTGCAACCCAGGGCCATCACCAGTCGTCCTGACTCTTGTCCTGTCACTGACTTCAGTGACTCGGGAAGAGAGAAGAGGCTGACGATTTTGTGCAGCTCTGCCTCACTTAAATCCAGTTCTCAAGCAAGTCAAGATATCCCCCTATGATGTCACTGGTCTTCAAAACAAAGGATGAACAGCAGATATATAGTTATTGACCCCAGCTCTCCCTGTGGCCTGGAAAGCTCCGCAGCCCAGGTTCTGGGCCAGAGCAGACCAGCAGCAGGCTCTTCCCTTGTCTGTGCTCCCTGCCCAGGTCTCCAGCAGATCTTCTTGGCTGGCCCCATGCCCGGTGCCAGCAGGACTCTGGCTGTCTCCCTGGGCTTCCCCTCACAGTCTTTTCTCCTTAACATGCCCATAACTACTTGGTCTTCCTCCATCTTCACGGTGGTAGTTGTGCTAGTAAGTGGGGCTCACCTGCCTTGTCTCACTCAACCATGTTGTGCCTCTTAACTTCGATGCATTCATCACAGTACCACATAGATTGTAATCCCTGGTTCAATTCTTGTTGACTGATTGCTTAATTTCCTGTGAAATGGGGATGATAACATTTATATTTCTTTTGTCACTGAATTGTTTGTGAGTAAATCACCCTTTAAAGGACTTTATATATGTGAACTATTATTATGAGCCAGCAAGAAAACCAACCTAAGATGACTGAAGCGGGACAGGTCATTCGCCCCACTAGCTGGTGGCAAAGCCATGA
Source organism: Phascolarctos cinereus (assembly GCF_003287225.1). NCBI lineage: Eukaryota > Metazoa > Chordata > Mammalia > Diprotodontia > Phascolarctidae > Phascolarctos > Phascolarctos cinereus. The sequence goes on along the minus strand of NW_027556098.1, from coordinate 368,058,246 downwards.
TTAATCCGCGCTGCTCTTTATCACAAGGCTACATTGTCTCTTCCTGTTTATTTCTCAGGACTGTATGAATCAGTTGAGATGATGGGCAGGAAAGCACTTTGGAAACAACAGAGTGTAATTCAGAGCCAAACTGGTGTAAAAACTCAAGCTCTCTACCCATTAGATGTGGCTCTTTGCCATGAGGCCTTTTGGTCAGAAGACACAGGTTCTGCAGCACAAGCTTTGGGGGGAAATGAATACGGCTGTGATGCTTCCACAGGACTCCTTCCCTACAAACTTCGCTCTTTCCTTTTAATTGATTGAATGGCGTTGCTCAGCTCTGAACTGAGGGCTTCTATGCAGAACACATCAGCTCTGGTCAGAGACCATTTCCCAGCAGCTTTCTGAGGGTAGGCAGCCAGAGAGCAAGAATGAAGTTTCTCAGGGTTTTTTTTGTTTGGTTTGGTTTTTTTCTTCTTCAGTAAGACTGAATGAGGTAAAACTCTAGGCCAAAGGCTTCTTAAATTTGATTCTGTTAATTCACCTGCTGCTGCTGCCCCATCTTACCTGCCTTGCACCGTGCCGATATGTAAGTGACTCTTAGGATGAGCTGGTCCTGATACATTTTGGTTTGGTTAGGGGAGGGGGAACATGGTGGAGAGGAGCCAGCTTCCAGGGAGTTAATTTACAGCACAGATTTGCAGCAGGGTGCCTTTGTCATGCATCCAAATCTGGCTGCCTGGGGGTGAATCTCTGCAGGACAAGACAGCTGGACTCCAGGAGATGAGCAATTAACTAGAAGCTCAGTGAGTCCTAATCCTTTTTGTCACTCTGAGTAATGACCTCCTCACTTTGTCCCTTATGATTCTCCCCCTTTATAGACAGAGAAACTAAGTGCCACGTTCACAGGACTGGACTAAGAAATCACTCTTTAGCTAATCCTGTGGCAAAGCCCAAACCAAGTCATGTTTCCCAGCATTTTTTCCATCCCATAGCCTTTTTTCCTCTGTTGTTGGGTATATGTCACTCTGGGGATGCCAGACCTCAAATAGATAGGGCTCTAGATTCCAAGGACTTCCTACTTTATTGGATGTTGGGTTAGAACCACTGGGATAAAAGTAGCCATCTTTCTCCAGTAATACTGCATTTAATATGCAGTCAGTGGCAGAAGAGAAAATTGAGCCCTAAAGGTAAGAGTGGACCGCTAGGTGGAGCCATGGGGCATAGAGTACTGGGCTTGGAGTCAGGAAGATTCATCTTTGCCTAGTTCAGATCTGGCCTCAGACACTTACTAGCTGTGTGACCCTGAGCAAATCACTTACCCCTGTTTACCTCAGTTTCCTCATCTGTAAAATGAGCTGGAAAAGGAAATGGCAAACCACTCCAAGATCTCTGCTGAGAAATTCGCAAATGGGGTCATGAAGAGTCGGACGCGGCTGAAAACATGAAGAACAACAGTAGACAAGGGTGGCCTCTCACCTGGACAGCTTTCTGACTGAAACCATGGTTTAACAGTTTAGATTGGTCCTCTTCTGTCCCATTGCGGATAAAGTTGTGAAGGAAAATAACCTCAACTGAATTTTGTACAGTCAGGAAATGCTTCATATCAGTGTAGCAGATTCTTTTGTGTCTGGATTGAAAAACTGCAAGAATTTCTCCACGTTGTCTGAATGCATCTTAGCAGGCGCTCAGGTAGGGCACCTTGTACCAACATGGGTTTATTACACCCACAAGTGGCCTGAGCCTGCTCCTCAGATGTGAACAAGATACAGCATCATTCTTCTCTTCTGGAAACAAAGTAGATGCTCATCAACTGGGGACTAGTTAGAAAGATGGTAGGGCGGGACTGCAGTGGAATATTACTGTGTTGAAAGAAGCAGTGAGCACTGAAAAGACATCGGTGAACTGATACACAGGGAAGTAAGCAGAACCAAGGACATAATGCACGAAACGATAACAGCAGTGTGAATGCAAAGAGCCAGTGTGACATGTTGGAACTTAAAATGTAACACAAATAAATAAATTTGAAAAGAAACTGAACAACTAAGCTATTCTGAGTATTCTAAATATTCAGATCAACTACAAAAGACCGATGAAGGAAGATACTGTCCACGTCAGAGAAAGTGCTGACAAATAGGAATACACACAGGATGTTTTACACGTGTATGTGGTGTGTGTGTGTGTGTGTATGTGTATGTGTGTGTAAAATGGAGCCTTCTTGGGATGAGGAGGGAGGGAGACAGACAGTTCACAACTTAAAATGTAACCCAAAAAAATGAAATTTTAAAAGAAAGAACTAAAGCAAAATCATCAAAATTGGATAATGTGAAATTACAATGAGCAAACTCAATCAAAAAAACATAAGAAAAGATGTAAGAAGATGCCTCCTTTACTTGTTTTCAAAGGTAGGAGACATTGGTTATAGAACTCTGCATATGATGTCAGACTTGACCAGTATGTTGGTTAATTTTGTTGAACTGTTGGGTTTTTTTTTCTTTGCTATAAAAGGTGGCTTTCTGGGAAGGAGAGAAAAGAGGGATACATTAGGAAATGTAGGTGCTGTAAAAACAAATATAAGTTATACCCTTTGACTCAGCAATAGCACTTCTAGAGCTATATCCCAAAGAGATCATACAAATGGGAAAAGGACCCACATGTACAAAAATATTCATAGCAGCTCTTTCTGTGGTGGCAAAGAGTTGGAAATTGAGAGGATGCCCATCAATTGGGGAATGGCCAAGCAAGTTCTGGTATATGAATGTAATGGAATACTATTGTGCTGTAAGAGATGATGAACAGGCTGACTTCAGAAAAACCTGGAAAGACTTGTATGGTCTGATGCTGAGTGAAATGAGCAGAACCAAGAGAACGTTGTACACAATAACAGCCGTGTTACCCTTCCCAGCATTATAAGGATCTAAGACATCTCTAGAGGCCTAGTGATGGAAAATGCTATCCACATCCAAAGAAAGAACTATGGAATTTGAATTGCTATTTTTTTCCTCTTCTGTTGAGTTTTGTTTCCTTTTTCTGATGGTTCCTTCTATTGGTTTTAATTTGTACTTACAACACCACTAATGTGAAAATATGTTTAATAGGAATGTAAATGTATAGCCTATATCAGATTGTGCGCCATCTTGGGGAGGGTGGTGGGGAGGAAGGGGGAGAAAAATTTTAAACTCAAAAGCATATGGAAGTGATTATTGATAAATCAAAATAAATTAATAAAATTTTTTTAAAAAAGAATTCTGTTCCACATAATATAATAAGTCAAATATTTTGTTTTATTCCTTTCCTGTCTGTGTTTGGCTTTGGGAGCTGATACTTTTCTCTGGATTCCTCCGTGGTCATGGGCAGCACATAATTAGATGCCCTTGTGGTATAAGATCACATTGGTTTTCCTTTGTGCTTTCTCCATTGACTAGTGATCGTGTATCAGGCCTACATTAAATGTTTTCCTTTTCTGTTTCAAGGCCTGGTCCATCGAACCCACATGTCATCCTGTCGAGTGGACAAACCCTCTGAGATAGTGGATGTCGGTGACAAAGTGTGGGTGAAGCTTATCGGCCGGGAGGTAAAATTCTGTGCCTTGTTTGCAAGTGAGCAGGAATGTAAAGGAGTAGAAAGAATGATGACTCGATTCTTAGCTGAAGCTGGCAGACTAGTCATCTTCCCAGAGTGGGTGGTTTTGTTTTTGAGCTATGCCACTCTGGTATCTTCTCCTTTCCAACCTCACCAAAGCTGCTTCCATTTCCATCCCAGAAGGACTGGGGTATATTTACGTATCTTGGAGGTTACTGACTAGGTTTGAAGGAATCTTAGAAAGTTCTTTGATCCATTTCCTCTTTATCCAGACAAGATTCCCAAAGTTTTGCAAATAAATAGTGAATTATTAGCTGGGAAAAAAAAAACCTCACCAACATTGCTAGTCTGTCCTTCCCCCAGGAAGTAAATAAATAAGTATTTACTGCCACCATCCCCACCCCACCCCCAGCTCATGCTATGGACCTGAGCATTATCAGGCTAACCCATTTCACAGCTGACTCTGACTAGGTTTGAGTGATGTAAGTCAATAGTCAAATATTCATGGCGGTCCTTCTTGGAAAGGCTAGTTGCCCAGGGAATTTAAGACAAGCTTATATACTAGCTAAAGAAACCAGACATATACACAAAGGAACAATTAGATCGCAAGGCAATGGGATCAGCGTGACCTTTGTAGAATACAGACAATAAATCTAGTCACCTCGGGCTAAACTGACATCAATCAAGATCCTGGAATCCTAGATTTGGAGCTGAAAAGGACCTTAGAAGGCCATGTAATCCAGCCACTTCATTTTGCAGATGATAAACTCAGACCCAGAGAGGCTGCTGAAGGTTACATAGGTAGGGGTCAGCAGAGTCTGGATTGTTAACTACCTGCAGAAAAATATCTAAAGTACTTGCTCTTTCCTTGAGAGGCATCGTGGACAGTGGAAAGAGTACTGGCTTAATCGTCTGAGGACCTGGGTTCAAATCCTGCCTCTGATTTCATAACCTTAGACAAATCACTCAACCTCCCTGAAGCTCGATTTCATTACCTATAAAATGAGGAGGAGGTGGTTTAGTTGGTTTCTGGGGTCCCTGGTAGCTCTAGACCTCTGATTCTACTTTTTTCTTAAAAATTAATTTTTTTAATGTAAACTTAGTCATCAGCAAACATCTGAAGATACCAAGGACAGGGAAGAAGATTGTATAAGAAACGCAAATTTCTATTCCATATAATTTGTATATATACATATATAAATATATGAATAAAACAAGGTAGTAACAAAATTGCTGTGTCCCCATCTATGCTCCCTTTTTTCTTCTATACATTTAAAAAATGTTTTATTGCTGCTTTTCTTCCATTTCTATCGCTAGCTGCTAACTCACCTCCCCATCAATAGAAAACCTCCCTTGTAACAAATATATATAGTCAAACAAAAGAAATCAGGATATGTGTCTGCTTGCCTGCCTACTTTCCAGCCTTCTTCTCCCCTCCTTCCCCTCCTTCTCTCCTCCTCTCAGAACCCTGCCTCTTTAGCTAGGTTAGTCTCTTCCTTGTTTCTGAACATGCCATAGGTAATCCCACCTTTATGCATTTGCTCATGTCACCCTTCCATTCTTGCATGCCCTCTTTCTTCCTCTCCGTATGTCTAAGTCCTACCCTGCCTTCAAGGCCTAGTTCAAGCCCCCAGCTCTCAGTAATGGCTCCCTCCCCCAAGCCCTCGTAGCCTTTATTCTCTTTACTGTTCACTTGACTCTTAATGTAGGATGCCCGATGTTATTTTATGAGTCTGTTCTCTTCAACTAGATGGTAGCTTCTTGGGAGGCAGAGGTGGTTTCTTGTGTCTCCTGGTAGCCTGGCCCCCCAGCCCCCACCCCTGCCAGCAGTGCCCCCACATGGACACTCAGCAGATGCTTTTGATGCTGATTGTTTGGGTGAGTGTCCTCTGCCAAGCGATTTGCAGGCTGTTGCCATCACTAGTAAATCTCTCGGATGTGGCCGAGCTCTTTTTGATGACTCTGCTTTTGCTTCCTGCAGATAAAAGATGACAAAGTTAAGCTGTCCCTTTCCATGAAAGTTGTCAACCAAGGGACAGGCAAAGACCTTGACCCCAACAACATCATTACTGAGTAAGTCAAATGGTTTGTTAGATCAAAAAGTCTTGCCTCCCCAACAACCTTTTTGAGCCTTTTTCTGTCTTTTGAAGCAGGTGGTTGACAAATATTTGTCTTTATGACCCTGCTCTGTAACTCTAGCTTAGGTACATTAACCATGTCTGTGACTGTGATTTGAGGACCTGATAGTCTTAAGACAGGAAGGGAATTGAGACCCGCATGTCAAGGGTACTGCAGCCGAATACAGCATCTCAGTCACTCAACCTCTCTGACCTTGGTCTAGGAGTGAAAGACATTTTTTCACCCAGATGGGTTAGCACACTTATATGATATTACCTTCTGTGTTTTGGGCCCTGCCTTAGGTCTGCTTAGGGAATTGAGTGTTTAATGTAACTCTCAGACATCTGTCTGGACTAGGGATCCTTAACCCTTTTTTGGTGAAATCTGTAGACCCTTCTCAGAATAATCTTTTTTAATACATGAAATATAATACACAGAATTACACAGGAAACCAATTCTATTGAAATAAAGATGTAATATTTTTCCCATCAAAGATAACAGCCACGCTGAAATCTGTACATAGACCCGAAGCTGAGAGCACCTTCCCTGGGGAGTGGGGCGGTGGCTCAGGGCTTACTCTGATTCGAGGTCTGTGGCTCCTTCTGAATTTCTGTGTCATCACTGTACATGATTAAGCCACAAACCTCTTAAGGGAGGAAGGGGATAGGCAGACTCAGAATACCTGCCCTCTCCCCCATTCTTAGCAGAGTGAAAGTAAAGGCCCAGGGTCACCCAGACTCCTGCCATCATGGTTTGTACTTTGCGCTGGGTCTTCCCTGAATCTTCTTTGGAGATGCTCTGAAGCAGCAGTGCCTTCTGGCCAGTTCTGGAGCAGTGTACTGATTCGACTGATTTGGGGTCAGAGGGCATGGATTCCAGTCTCTGCTCTCCTACTTATTACCTGTGTCATCTCAGCTTAATTACTTTCCCTCTCTGGACCTCAGTTCTTTCATGTATAAAATAAAGTAGTTGGACTAGAAGATCTGCAGGGGGCTTTCCAGTTCCAAATCCTGTGAGGCTGAATACATTGGCAACTGGAATTATTCCCTCCTGCCCCATTAAGCCCTAGTCAAGTGCTATCCCAGACATAGGCAGGACTGCACCAGTCACTTGCTCCTTTACTGAGTGGCCCCACTGACTCCTGCCTGCCTCGGGGGAGCCATTTGGTTGCCTTAGTTACTGTGAGAACACTTTGACTAAATTGCTTTGTGTTTGGGGATTTTCATGTGCCTCCTGATGGTTTTCCTGCTTCTCCATTTTTTGGTAGGACTGGGTATTGGCAGATCACATGCCAGTTAGAGTAGAAACCCATTAGAAGTCAGGGCTCTGGGGACATGATTTACACCAAGGCCACTGGTTAACTGCATTCTCATCAGTCACCTTCCCTTCCTAGAGCTGCAGTTGAGGCAGCCCCACGAAGCAGAGATGCCCTTAGAAGGGCCAACCAAGGAAGATAAAGGACCACCTCGATTTCCTGGCACAATGCCAGAAAGTGGGAAGGGCTCCCAGGGTTCAGGCAGGGGGCTTCTCTCTCCCACAGCCTGCCATAAACAGCAACATTTCAGCAAACACGTAGTGAGCAGCTACCCTCTCTGGCAAGCATGCAGTCCCTGCTCTTGGAGTTTGTGACCTAGTGCTCTAAGAAAGGTGTGTGGTGAATAAGGGACTAAGCAGATGTCCAGCTGGGGCAGTTAGTTGGGTTTTGAAATGTTTGGGGGTTTAAGTTCATGAGATAAGGAGAGGGCTACATTCTGGTGGTTCGGCCTCACGGGTGTGGAGGCAGGAAATCAGCTGGTCCGTTTGGAAAATGGCAAGTCGTCCAGTTTGTGTAGGGAAGAGCAGATGACGTATTTGCTAGATTAAATTGAGTATTATGTGGGGGGAGTTATTTGGCCTGTCATCTGTCAGAATCCACAGTCTTGACTTTGGTTATACTGAATATTTTTTGGCCTATGATTAGCAAATGATTCTAGCTAAATTTGGCTAAGCAAGTGAAGAGGATTTGTTTCATTCTTTGTACTTGTATCCCCAGTACCTTGCACATCGTAAGTGCCCCATAAGTATTTGTTGATTGATTGATTCGCTGAGGCAGAGGCCAGAGAAATGTAAGTGAGTTACCCAAGTAGAGGCCTGGGAATCGTGCTTGATCCGCAAGCTTGTATTCAGAGAGTAAGCTAGGCTGTGCCTGTCGTTTTGAGAGAATTATTTCCTGTAGGTCCATACCAGACATCTGACCTCATTCCTATATCAGTCCACCTCCCAGAGCAGAAGACAAGAATCTGAGGGCGTCTGAAGCAGAAGGCTGAGCAGAGGGTTGGAGGGCACAGTTAGATAAGAGGCCTTGCCAAAATCCTCTTTCATTGTTGTTTAGAGCTTCGGGTTTCTTTACCAAAAAAACAAACGACAAAAAAACTTTCTTCTGTATTCAAACGCTTGACTGAGACCCATGAAACAAATAGCTTTGTATCACAGCTAATGATTTTTACCTACATTTCACTAGGGTACATACCTCCTACTGGTAAGATGCACTGGGCCTGAGCGTGCTGGGAGCTCTCAGTGGCTTAGATATCACACGTTAAGGCCACAGCTCACAGGAAAGGAGAGGTCAGCTGAGGCCACTGGTGCCACTGCCATTCTGTCTTTGGGAGGCAAGTAAAGAGCTTCCCTGTTGTGAAACTCATCACCTGCACCTCCACCAGGCCACCTCTGGCCTGTTCCCTCCCCTTTTGCTATATTGTTCTGTTTGACATGTGCTGGCTTTTAGGCCTTGGCAGACTGGGGCATCCCGCCTCCGTCTTTTACCATAAAACCAGGAGCAAAGAGAGACTCAAATCCACAAAAGCTGTTTCCAACTCATTCTCTTGAGAGAACCACAGTAAATGTTGATCCTGCTTCATTTCAGCCAAGAAGAGAGGCGGAAGAGGTCCTTCAAGGATTACACAGGGCAGAAGATCACCCTCGAGGCTGTCCTGAACACCACTTGCAAGAAGTGTGGTTGCAGAGGTAGGGAGGGCTGACGCTCCACCTGCTCTCTTCCACCCCCCCAACCCCCTCCTCTTCTCTCCCTTCCTCCCTCTCTGTGTCTCTCTATTCCTCTGTGTATCTTTTCTCTCTGTTCTTTATATGTTCTCTCTCCTCCCTTTCCTCTCTGTCTCTCCTCTCTCTCTTCCCCCTCTTTCTCCCTCCCTTTCTCTGTCTCTGCCTCTGTCTCTTCTCTCTGCCTCTTCTCTGTCTCTGTTTCTTTCCTCTCTCCTGTCTTTTTGTGTGTGTCTCTCTCCTTCCTTCTCTCGCCCCTCCTTCCCTGCCCCTGTCTCTCCTCTCTGGCTCTTCTTTGTCTCTTTCTGTTCTCCTGTCTCTCTGTGTGTCTCTCTCTGTCTCTCTCCCTCCCTCCCTCTCTCTCCCTCTCCTTCCATCTCCCTCTGTCTCTCTCTCTTCTGTCTTTCTCTCCTCCTTCTCTCCTGTCTCTGTCTCTGTCTCTTCTCTCTGCCTCTTCTCTGTCTCTGTTTCTTTCCTCTCTCCTGTCTTTTTGTGTGTGTCTCTCTCCTTCCTTCTCTCGCCCCTCCTTCCCTGCCCCTGTCTCTCCTCTCTGGCTCTTCTTTGTCTCTTTCTGTTCTCCTGTCTCTCTGTGTGTCTCTCTCTGTCTCTCTCCCTCTCCTTCCATCTCCCTCTGTCTCTCTCTCTTCTGTCTTTCTCTCCTCCTTCTCTCCTGTCTCTGTCTCTGTCTCTCCCTGCTTCCTCCCTCCCTCCCTCCCTCTCTCTCTCTGTCTCCTCCTCCCTTTCCTCACTTTCTCTCTCATTCCCTCCCTCTCTGTCTCTGTTTCTTCTCTGTCTCTCTCTCTCCTTCTCCTTCTTCTCCTTTCTCTCTCTCTCTCTCTCTCTCTCTCTCTCTCTCTCTCTCTCTCTCTCTCTCTCTCTCTCATCTACCCTCTCTGGCCTTCACTGTCACCCCTACCAGCCTCTCACTTTCCTCAGAGTCCTTGTCAGGTCATTTCTCTTGAGTTTCAGTTTCCTCCTTTGTAAAGCCATAACATGCTTTTTCACTCCTTATTGGACAGGGACGCTGTGAAGTAAGTGCTGCTAACCCTTAGCTGCCGTTGTTGTCTGTTGGCTGGCTTCCCCTCCTAACAGGCTGCTCATGTCCTTCCCAGGATGAATAAGCCCTGGTGTCCTCCAGAATCATCTGTTACCTCTTGAAGGCAGGGGGGTTAAAAAGTCCCTGCTGGATCACGTTGTGATCTATGACCTTATTTGTTTCCCAAAGGGCTGTTATTGTCCTGCTGTAGAAACCAAGAGACTTTAACAGAGTTGTGTTTGTAAGTCTTCTCCAGGAGCCAAGAAAATACCCTTTATTCTTCACTGTTTTCTTAAACTCCTGAAATTCCAAACTCTAAACACAGTTTCTCACATCAAGAATGCCATTATTTCCATCTAACTCCTTTTCTCAGTTTCCTTCTAGTTTTACACACGTATTTAAGAGCTATGTTCTTATCCTGTCTTCCCTTGTTGGCTTTATTTTTTTTAACATTCATTTTTTTAAAATTTTGAGTTCCAAATTCTCTCCCTCCCTGCAACTCCTCCCCCACTCACTACAAGTCAAACAATATGACTTCAATACATATGAAGTCATACGAAACATTTCCATATGAGCCATGTTACCAAAAAGATGGCAAGAAAAATGAAGTGTGAAAGTTCTCTGCACTCAGTTCTCTCTCTGGAGGTGGGTGGCAGTTTTCATCATTGGTCCTTAGGGATTGTCTTTCACAGTTGATAATCACACAATATTGCTGCTCCTGTATATGACGTTCTTCTGGTTCTGTTCATTTCACTTTGCATCAGTTCATGTAAGTCTTTCCAGGTTTTTCTGAGAGCATCCTGCTCACCATTTCTTGTAGCACAATAGTATTCCATTACAATCATATGCCACAACTTATTCAGCTATTCTCTAATTGATGGGCATCCCCTCAATTTCCAATTCTTTGCCACCACAAAAAATCTGCTATAAGTATTTTTGTACATATAGGTCCTTTTCCTTTTTCTTTGATCTTTTTGGGATACAAGTAGTAGTGGTATTGCAGGGTCAAAGGGTGTGCATGGTTTTATAGCCCTTTGGGCATAGTTCCATGTTGCTCTCCAGAATGGTTGGATCAGTTCACAACTTCACCAACAGTGCATTAGTGTTCCTGTTTTCCCACAGTCCCTCCAGCATTTGTCCTTTTCCTTTTCTTTCACATTAGCCAATGTGATGACTGTGAATTAGCACCTCAGGGTCTATGTTGGCTTTATAATAAGATACTCTGCCAATTTCTAGCCTTCAGAGTTAATTGAATTTGCCACCCCTCCTGCATTTCTGCTTCAAGAACTCATACCTCTCAGCTATTTGTCCTTTTCTCCTGCCTTTGACTTTTCTGGTGACTGATGGCAAATTTATGGCCCTGCTTATACTATGTCAGCTCTAAGAAGGGAAAACTGACCTATGCGAGCAGATCCTTTGTTCTCTTCAGAGGGAGTGTGAACATGACTTAGATCAGAAGAAATCTTATGTTACATTTTCATTCTAAGTGATAATAATAATAATACTAATAATAACTGACATGGAGAATTAGCCTTGGAATCAGGAAGACCTGTAGGTCCAAACCCACCTGTGCTACAAACTGGCTGGGTGACCCTGGCCGTCACTTACCTCTCAGTGCCCCAGGTGGCCTCGAAGGTGCAGGGAAGAGGCCTTCTTCGTCTGAAGGAGGGAGCTCTTCACTGGCCATTCTCTATAGTGATGACCTCCTTGGTCTGGTAAAAATACACGTGTGTGTGTGTGTGTGCGCGCGCGCGTGTGTGCGTGCGCACACGCATGTGTGCACTCTGATTTGAGCCTGTAACGATCTTGGGAGGGAGGTAGCCCAACTATTGTTTCCCTGTTGTGCAGATGAGTAAACTCCTAGTCCTAGAGATTCAGTGACTTGACCAAATTCACGTAGCAAGCCAGGGGCCGAGCTGGGTCCTCTGACTCCAAATCTAGTTCTCCTTTCTCTATATCTCTGTCCTTTTGTGTGACATGGAGCTCTTTGAGAGTCTGGAAAAGCCTATGGACCCCCTCATCAGAAGAATAGTTTATTTTCTGCTTGTTTGGGTTAGGGGGGTGGGTGGGATTTTATTATTAAAGGAAGTGCTGCATTTCAGTTAGAGGTTGGGCAAATACAAAGACAATCTTTTTTCCATCTAGCTTCAGGGACCCCCTAAAATCTGTCCCTGGTTCCCTTGGGAATCTACTAAATCCCTGCATTACCCCATGACTGTCCCTGTTGTTTCAGTTGAGAAGTCTGACTTGCTCTGAGTAGTTTCCATGTGGCTTTGAGACTTGGCTAATATAGCTCCCCAGGAGAGTGGTAGAGGGCATGCAGAAACCCTTTCATTTGGTGCACATGGCTATCCCAGGTCTGGGACACAGTGGCTGTCATGTAGCAAAGTGCCGGTATTTATAGACTTAGGACAAGAGGGAAAGCAGACATGCCAAGTAGGCAAGGTGGAACAAGGCCCAGCCGTGCCATAACAGAGAAGAAAACCTGGCTGTTTATTGACCCGTTTTTTGTCCCCCAGTGATAGGTTTGGGATCTTTTCTCCCTGGCATGGTGGGTAAAACATGGCTATGACCTGACTTCCAAGGGAGCCCTTCCTGCCCCCAGCTTCCTCAGCAGAAACATCTTCCTTGTAGCCTTTTGTAGCCAGGGAATAAGTTCGAAAGGACTACTTTAAAAATTAATAAGCCTCAGTGATAATGGAGGGATAGAGATGCCTCCATCCAAATGGCACTTGCCTTTTCCAAAGTCAAAGCAACTTGGCCTCCCTGCCCAGTTTGCTCAGGCCTCAAGAATTACAGGAAGTGTAGGAGCTAGTCCATGGACCAGACCATTGCTTCTGACTCCCTCTCCTGGATGTCCTCTTTTTTTTTCTTTCATTCATTCATTTATTTTTTAAATTTTATTAATTTATTTTGATTTATCAACAATCACTTCCATATGCTTTTGAGCTTAAATTTTTTCTCCCCCTCCTCCCCACCACCTTCCCCAAGATGGCACACAATCTGATAACAGGCTATACATTTACATTCCTATTAAACATATTTTCACATTAGTGAAGTTGTAAGTAAAAATTAAAACCAATAGGAGGAACCATCAGAAAGAGGAAACAAAACTCAACAGAAGAGAAAAAAAATGATAGCGATTCAACTTCCATAGTTCTTTCTTTGGATGTGAATAGCATTTTCCATCACGAGGCCTCTGGAGATGTCTTATATTCTTGTAATGCTGAGAAGGGTCAAGTTTATCAATATTAGTCATCGCACAGCATGGCTGTCACTGTGTACAAAGTTCTCTTGGTTCTGCTCATTTCACTCAGCATCAGACCATACAAGTCTTTCCAGGTTTTTCTGAAGTCAGCCTGTTCATCATCTCTTACAGCACAATAGTATTCCATTATATTCATATACCACAACTTGCTCAGCCATTCCCCAATTGATGGGCATCCTCTCAATTTCCAGCTCTTTGCCACCACAAAAAGAGCTGCTATGAATATTTTTGTACATGTGGGTCCTTTTCCCATTTGTATGATCTCTTTGGGATACAGACCTAGAAGCGCTGTTGCTGGATCAAAGAGTATGCACGTTTTTATAGCCATTTGGGCATAGTTCCAAATTGTTCTCCAAAATAGTTGGATAATTTCACAACTCCACCAACAATGCATTAGTGTTCCAATTTTCCCACATCTTCTCCAGCATTTATCATTTTCCTGTTTTGTCATGTTGGCCATTCTGATAGGTGTGATGTGGTACCTCAGAGTTGCTTTGATTTGCATTTCTCTAATCAATAATGATTTAGAGCATTTTTTCATATGACTATAGATGGCTTTAATTTCTTCATCTGAGAACTGTCTGTTCATTGGATATGTCCTTCTCCAGAGCTCCTAGGAAAGACTCACTTGCTGACCAAAGTGGGGAGGGATGAGCCAGCTTCATCTCCTGCCTTTCCCATCTTTCCCATAGGTCATTTTGCCAAGGACTGTTTCATGCAACCAGGGGGCACCAAATACAGCCTGGTACCTGAGGAGGAGGAGGAGGAGGAAGAAGCAGCTGCAGCAGAAACTGATGGAGGAGAGAAGTCTGTACAAACAGAAACTACTTCCCGGAAGAGAAAGAAGGTGAGTGCTGCCTTCCTCTGCCCATCAGTTACTGCCAGACAGGTCTGGCAGGACACACTGGAGTCCAGCAGGAGGCCCTTCCCATGCAGCACAGAGTAAATGGGCATTCTCACTTATGGAATAGAAAGGTTGATACTGTCCTACTGAAGGGTATTTAAAAAAAATAATAACCCATCCCTGGGAGTTTAGGTTTCATAAAAGCAGTGAAAACAGTGGACTAGAAATTAGAAGATTTGAGTTCTGGCTTTAGCTCTACCATTGATGAATTGGGTGGATCTTGGACAAATTAATGACCCTCTCTGGGTCCTGTTTTCTACTTCTGTAAAATTGTTGTTATTGTTGTTTAGGCATTTCAGTTGTGTCTGACTCTTTGTGACTCCATTTTAGGGTTTTCTTGGCAAAGATAGTGGACTGGTTTGCCATTTCCTTCTCCAGCTCATTTTACAGATGAGGAAACTGAGGCAAACAGGGTTACGTGACTTGTCCAGGATCACACTGCTAGTAAGTGTCTGAGGCTGGATTTGAATTCAGGAAGATGAGTCTTTCTGACTCCAGGCCTAGCACTCTATCCACTGTGCCACCTAACTGCCCATTTATAAAACCGGGAGACTGGATTTATATAATTTCCAAATTCCCTCCCACCTCTATTCTCTTTCACATGGCCTCCATCCGTTCCCCTAGCATGGAACCTGATGTCCTAAGGTCTGGGCATTGTCCTCGATAACTTTGCTGCAGCTTTGTGGGCTGACTCTTTGGACGCTCAAAGAAAGCGCTCCCTGCAAGATGGAGGCAGGACCGACGTCCCAGCTGGCGTTATCCTCTTGTCAGTGAGGATGCAACATCTGATGACCACCTTTTCTGGGACTCCTGGTCCACACTGCCATTTCTTCATAAGAACTAGGACACGGAGCCAGCCTTGGATGGCCCTCAGGAGCCTTCCCCCTACCCTACAGTCTTTATTCCTGCCAGCAGAACCACCAGGAGCTGTAGGAGGTTTTCAGAAATGCTCTACATCTTTCTGGGGAACCTGTTAGGAGCCTGATAATACTTATCATTTGGATGTGCTTTATCTAAGCCTGTTCATAGAAATCTCCAGATTATATAACAGATATCTACTCTGAATTGATAGCAGGATGTGAGGAGGTGGAAGGTTGGCTTAATAGGCATTTTATTGTCAACAATTCAAATCAGTAGAAGAGTATCAAGTACCTACTATGTGCCAGGCTTTAGGAATACAAAGATAACGGCAAAAATCTGTCCCTCCCCTTAAAGAGCTTCTATTTTTCTGGAATAGCCCATTCAGAGATAAGTAAAATAACTGGAGGAGGAAGAGGACTCAGAAGGTCCAAAAGGGGTTTGCATAGCACTTGGCAGTCAGGCAGAGTCTTGAAGTCATCTAAGAATGTTAAGAGACGGTAAGTGTCCTGAGCGGGGCACAGCCTGGACAAAAAGGTAGAAATGGCCCAGAGAACATCCCCACCAGGGAACAGCAAGAGGGCATACGACAAACAGGTGGGTTTGTGGTTTGTCCTGGAGGCAGAAGGGAGCCTCAGGAGTTTCTTGGATTAGCAAAGGGATCAATTAGGAAGCTTTTGCAATAATCCAGATAAGTGGTGAGGACCTTAACTAGGGATCACAGGATCATAGTTCCAGGGCTCAGAAGGACCTTAGAGAACATCTAGTCCAGCCTTCTTATTGTATAGGTGAGGAAACCGAGGCCCAAAAAGGTTAGTGACTTGCCCAAGGTCACACTGGCAGTAAGTAGCAGAGCTGAAATTTGAACAAAATTTATGTGATTCCACATTAACTTTACAGTGCACCATTACTATTGTGATTTATCTGTCAATAAACATTTATTAAGCACCTACTAAGTGTCAGGGTTTGTGCTAAGCACAATACAACAAGAGGCAAAAGAGTCTCTGCCTTCAAGGATTTTATAATCCAATGGAGGAGATAACATAGAAACAAGTATGTTCAATAATCAACAGATGGAAGGCATTAGAATTAAAAGAGATTGGGAAATGCTTCCTGTAGAAAATAGGATTTTAATTGGGACTTTAAGGAAGCCAGGCAAGCTGTTGTGATTATCAAGAGTAGGGGGCCCCCAAGTAAGAGAGGTCATGGAGGTTGAATCCATGGGCCTTGGCCACTGATCGAAAATTGGGAGTGAAGGACAGGGGGAAGTATAGGATAACCCTGAAGTTGTGCACCCAGATAACTGGATTGGTGGCGATTCCCTGAAGAAAAATAGAGAAGTTGGGAGAAGGGACAGTTTTAAGAGGGAGAGGATAACAAGTTCTCATTTTCATGTGTTGAGTTTGATATGCCTGTGAGATTTTCTGGGGGGGGATGTGCATTAGGCAGTTGGTGATGTGACACTGGAGTGCCAGAGAGATATTAGGGCTGACACACAGTTTTGGGATTCATCTGTCTAGAGATAATAGTCAAAGCCATGGGAGCTGGTTCTGTCACCCAAAGAGAAGGGAAGAGGAGCCAGGCCAGAGCCCTCTCAGAGGGACACCTCTAAACAGGAGTTTAGTCACAGATGATGGATCCAGAAGAGCCGTGGACAGGTGAGAGGAGAAGGGGGAAGAACGGTGCCTCAATGGCGAGTTGTCTACTCTGGCTGGAATAGAACAGGGAAGGGGACAATTGTGAAATTAGTCTGGATGGAGAGGTTGGAGGCAGGCTATGACGAGCTTTAAAAACCAAGCAAGGTAGGTAGCGTTTTATCTTAGAGGCAGCAGTGAGCCACTGAACCTTTGTGAGCAGGAGTGGGATAGCATCAAGATGGTCTACTGTGTGAAAGTGAGGAAGAAGTCATGGAGGAGGCTTGGAGACCATAGAAAAGGTTTGGAACAGTCACTTGGGAAAGTCCCCCAGAGAGGCAATCTGACAAGTAAAAGGGCTGCCGTGCAGTGGTGAGGGCCCAGTTCAGATTATATGTAACATAAATCTGTAGTGGGCCCAGGCAGCACAGTTGAGTGTGGGATCAGAGAAGGCAGATGCTGGGGTAACCTAGGGCTGTAGTTTGATGAGCCATGAGTGATGTTCTTGGTGTTAGTCTGTCCTCATGTTCGTGTGCTTAGAGTGGAAACAACTGAGTTTCACATAGCTGTGGTGATTTGCCTACGGTCATACAGCTGGTAAATGTCTGAAGCTGGATCTGAACTTATGTTTTTCTAGGAAGTCTATCTGCTGTGCTACTAGCTGCCTGATATCAACTGGGCTCTCCCCAGTGCAAAGCAGTCTTTTTGCTGACTGACTTTCTATTAAAGTCCCCAGAACATCTGTTCTAAGCCTTCTCTTTTTAAGCCACCTGAACTACCACCTCTCCATCCCTCCCAGTAGAGGACCATACTTTATATTTAAACAGGAAAATGAAGGCCATTCATTTAACACTCACTTTCCTTCCCAAGTTACCTTTCTATTTTTCTCAACTCTCTTCTGCCTTTTTTCCAGTCTCTGAGGAAGGAGTGGGCCTTCTCCTTGGCAACTCCAACCCCTTGGAATTACAACGTGTTCCCTTGTCTCCATCCCTTCCAGTCTCCTCCCAGGGAAATGCCCTTTCAATCATTCCCTCTCTCCCCTGCTCAAGAAGCTCGAGACACTCTTTTTGCCCTTAGGAAAACATACAAACTCCCCCCCTTTTTTTGGTAGAGGGAGATGTATTTAGAACTCTTTACCACCTGGCTGCAGCCTACATTTCCAGGCTGCACTCCACACGTCACTCCTCTTTTTCCCCAAACTGGCTGACTTCTTGTTCCCCATGCACTATAGAAAAGTGAGATAGTCCCTGCCGTCATGGAATTTACATTCTCTTTGGGTGGGAGATTTACAGGATATTCACAGATGAGTAAGTACAGGTTATTTACAAAAGAAATATAAGTGATTGGGGGTGAGGGGAGGTGTTTTAATCACTGGAGGAATCAACAAAAGGTTCCTGAAGAAAATGGCACTTGATTTGGGCTTTGAAGGGAGCAGAAGTTTCCAAAAGGCAGAGGTGAGACCTGAGAGCATTCCAGGCATGGGAAACAGCCAGGGCAAAGGCTCAGAGGCTGGAGATGGTTGGTGAATTGGCTTGTCATTGGGGAAACATCAGGAGTTTTTTGCAAGAGAGCTTCATGATCAGAGAGTTGTGTGGGAAAGACCAAAAGAGGGTACTTAAAGACCAGTCATGGGGATGAGGATCTGAGCTAGGGCAGGGGCAGCTGGGGTGCAGACCACGGGGCTAGAATAGACTGGCCAAGATTTGAAGGGTGGCATCAGGGATGAGCCTGTGTGACTGGGCACCTAGAGGTCCTGCCTCTGGCAGAAAAGGGAAAGTGGAGAGTAAAGGATGGTAAAAAGCAAAAAGCCCTCATTTTTAGTGACAAGGAGCCATGCTCTGCACAGAGTGCGTCAGAGTGCTGTCCTATCAGGCAGGCAGACGGAGCACTGATTAAGTGCTTACTGTGTTCCAGGCCCTGTGCAAGGGGCTGTGGATACAAGGACAGAACAGAGAGTGCCTGGCTCCCCAGTGTTCTGTTAGAGAAGCTGGACGTCTCTTGGAGAGATGAAAAGTCAGATAATCAGATCGACTTTAATCAGCTTTGGAAGTTCAGTATGGAACTTTTAAAAAGAAAGCGAATGAATGAATGAAGCATTTATGAAGTACTTACTATTTGCCAAGCATGCTAAGCCCTGGGGATACATATAGAAAATACATATAGATGGCCTCCGCTCTTAGGAAGCTCACCTTTTTTCCCCCACTTAATAATATTTTATTTTTTCCAATTACATGTAAAGATAGTTTTCAACATTTACTTTTATAAGATTTTGAGTTCCAGATTTTTTCTTCTCTCCCCTCCCCCTACCCAAGACAGCATGCAATCTGATATAGGCTATACATGTACCATCATATTAAACATATTTCCACATTAGTTATGTTGTAAAGAAGAATCAGAATAAAAGAGAAAAACCACAAGAAAGAAAAAAAAGAGAAAATGGTATGCTTCAATCTACATTCAGACTCCATAGTTCTTTCTCTGGATGTGGATAGCATTTTCCATCATGAGTCTTTTGGAATTGTCTTAGATCATTGTATTGCTGAGAAGAGCTAAGTCTATCAGAGCTGGTCATCACATAATGTTGCTGTTACGGAAGAAGCTCACCTTCTAATAGGGAAGAGACAGCACATTGAGGAAGGTATGGTGGCAAGCCAGATGGTAAGGCCCAGTGGTCTGGAGGGAAGGGTATGGTAGCAAAGTCCAGAACAAGGCTGTGATCTCCTCCTTTTGCCCATAGAAAAGTGTGATGGATCCGCATCTCATTGTGGAAGAGGAAGGCTAAGCTCCCCTTCCCTGTGGTCATCCAGCTGTGGACAGGCTGGCTGTGCTGTACCAGCCCCATTACTGGCCATGCACGGGGTGGCTGCCAGTTTCCTGTAACTAAGGCTGCCATGGAGCAGTTGTAGCCCAGACGCAGCTCCACCTCGAGGTTACTGGCCCAGTAAGTCCATAAGGAAGGATGGTGGTGTCCTTGACAGAAATAAGGAAGTTAGGAAGGGGCTGGATTCTAGGGGGAAGACAGTGTGTTCTGTTTTGGACATGTTGAATTTGAGCTGAATAAATGAAAGAAAAATCATCTGTTAAGTGCTTACTCTCAGCTAATCACCATGATAAGTTCTGGGGATACAAAGAGAAAAGCAGAGACGCTGCCTGCTCTCAGGGAGCTTTGGGGGAGATGACAGAGAAGAGGCCTATGAGACTTCCAGGTGGAGGTGTTGAGGAGGCAGTGGGCCTGGAGAAAGTTGAGGGCAGTATCAGTAACTCTTGGAATCGTCTTCCTGGAGATGATCATGACACCTGTTGGGAATGGTTGGAATGGCGTTGTTGAATTCCTGTCCATCCTTTAAAGCCCAAATCAAATGTTATCTTCTCCAGGAAACTCTTAGCGGTACCGCCCTCCCCCAATATCTTATCTAAATGTTATGCCCTCCTCTCCCCCTCCCCATTACCTAGCACAGTGCTCTGGGTACTAATAAATGGTGATTGAATTAATTCCTTACTAGGACGTAGAATGTAGAGAAGTTGGTGCCAGGTGGAGCCCATCCACGAGAGAGGCCCGTCTTGGTAGCTGAGCCAGCTGAGAGCTTCTTCAGGCAGGGCTCCTAAAAGAGCCAGAAGGAAGCCAACAGGATGTTTAAAGAAAATTATTCTTGTCGCTCCAGAAAAACAACCGTGTCTGAATTTGTCACACAGGCTACTGAGACCAGGTCCAGCACCTTTGGTCAGGGTCGGCTCCGCTCGCATTCAGCTCCCCATTTAGTGTAGGGTTTGCCGAGGTGAATGTAGGTCTGATTTTAGGAGGTGGAAGGGTCACAGGAGGCAGTGACAAGTCAGCATGTGGGCAGGGAAGGGGGATAGGAGTTTGTGTTGTTGAAGGCACTGGGGTGGGGGAGGGGCTTAAATGGCCAGAAGAGTTTGGGCTTCGAAGCTCAGGATGTCTCCAGTAGACTTAAGACACATCAGGCATGGGCTAGCTCGTTTCAGTCCTGAAGTGAACGTGGTTTGGAGGGGGCTTGTGTCCTAAGTCAGAAGGATGACCAAAGCTGCACCGTCCTTTCAGACTCCTGCCCAGCAGGAGCTGGCTGCTGGATAGGGGGCTGTGAGTTCCTCCCAGGGTCCCCTCAGATCTCTTGTTCTGGTAGGATGCCTGTGGAGTCCTGGCCAGGCCCAGAAGCCAGCTGCATGGGGTGCATGAGAAGCTCATCCTAGAAGCCTCCCACTTCCGTTTGCAGCTTAGCCTCTGCCTTCGGGTGAGCAGCCGCTCACTGTCTGTCATGGTTGTTAGCAGGGGAGGACTTCTCTACGATCCCTGTCTGGCTCTGGGAGCTGACCCGAGTCACACCACCAGCAGTCAGTCATGCATGCCTTTCACCTGCTATGGGGAGCCTCCAGTGGGCACTGCACTCTGGGAGGTACAAGGAGTGCAAATACCAGAAGAAAACACTTCTGCCCTCCATGATCTCCTCTGTCCTAGCATCCGCTTTAGAAGATTGTGACTGAGGGTTGGGGGGCCGGGGCTATGATTCTGTTTTGCAGATGGGGGAACTGAGGCACAAAGCACTGAAGGAGTTATCCCGGTATCTCAGGACAGATTGTAAGAGAGCTTTAGAACCCAAAGGGTCATCACAGTTTAATACTAGCAGTACAAGCAATACTTTACCTATGATGCCAGAACTACCTAGGCCTAATCATGGGGAGAGTAAATGATTACCAGCCCCGTAACGGCCCTTCGTCCCTGTTCAGCCTGAAACCTGGTCAGAGAAAAACAGTGTGAAGTGCAAGTCAATAAATGTTGACAAGCAGTAAGAGAGGCAATGAGGTGTGGTAGGATGAGGGCCTGGGTTAAAATCCTCCCTCTGACACATACCTGGGTGACCTTGGGCAAGTCCTTTCATCTCTCTGAGCCTCAGTTTTCTCATTGTGAATGAGGGATTGGACCAAAGGGCCCCTCCTAGGGTCCTGTGACCTAATGCAAAGAGCACTAAGTTTGGCGTCAGAGGACCAAGATTCACGTTCCTGTTCTGGGATGCTTCTGACCTGGAATAAATCACATGGGCCTTAATTTCCTCGTCTGTAAAATGAAGGCATTAGACTAGAATCAGATCACTGAGCTCTAAATCCGTGATCCTGTGATCTCTGGAGAGATACTGTACATGGATCTCTGGTCTTGCCACTTCCTTTTTCATTCCTTAACAAGGAAGAATGCACACTCGCTCTCTCCATCTCTGCAAATTTCATGATCATGGAGCTGGTGGCAGTAGGCCCTACTCCCATTGCTTCATTTTGGCTGGAGGGGCCCTTCAGAACACATGTTAGTAGAATTCAAGCCAAGAAGGATTTGAGGATGGGCCCAGACTCATACTGTGTGTCTGTCAGCTTAGGGGAGACATGGTACTAGGAAGTTATTCTCGCCAAGTGGTGAATTCCTCAACTCTGAAACAGAGAACCTTGTGTTCTGCATCCAGGAATAGCCATACCTAGGAATTCACAAAGATTTATGTGACTGGTCCAGGGCCACCCTGCCATTCAGAGGTGACAAGAACCAGATCCCCATTACTTTGGCCTCCAGGCTGAGCTCTGTCTTCCAGTGGTCTTAGGCAAGAAAGTCTCCATTATGCTGTCTCTCCTTATGATCTCTTGTGGGAGTGCTTTAGAAAGGATTATTATTTAGAGACGGGCTGGCCTAGGTTATGTCATAGGGGTCTTTCCCATACAAGCACATGATGGCATTGTTCTCTCTCCCTAATTATCCTGTGGATGGAGAGGGAAGGAACAAGCAATTATTAAGCACCTACTATGTACCAGGTACTGGGCAAAGCGCTTTACAAATGTTATCTCACTTGATCTCACAATATCTCACTATCCTCATTTTTGTAGTTGAGGAGACTGAGGCAAACAGAGGCTAAATAATTTGCCCAGGGTCACGTAGCCAGGAAGTGCTTGAAGCTGGATTTGAACTCATGTTTTCCTAACTTCAGGGCTCTATCCAGTGAACCACCTAGCTACCTGATGGGCAGAAAGGCAGCTTTCTTGGAGACTAGCTTCCAAAGCAGATTACACTGAAGCCAGCCTTTCCTAGATCAGCCTCTCATCAAAGCTGAGTTTGCCCCATAATCGAATCTGCCATCAGCCATCCAGGGCTTTGGGCTCAAGGTTGGGGAAGATGCAGGAGAACTGAGATAGAGGGACCTACATAGGAGCGGTGAGCCTTATCCTCCCAGTGGGTAGAAGAGGTGTATGTGAGCAGAGGAGAGGGATGGAAGCATATAATGGGTACCATTTATCTGGCACTTATTAGCTGTCTTGTCTATTAATCTCCAACTGGTTTATGAACTTCTTTGTCTTCCCCTGGAACCTCAGTAAATAGCTCTTTGATGGGCCTTTCCCTTGTATTCCAGCCCTGGGGTTCACATGGTGAGGAGCTGTTGACTTACAGGCAGACCCTAGCTAGAAGCTAAGCCTACTCTTTTTTCCTGAACCCTCAAGTCATTGTTGAGGTATTTAGCCGCTACCTTTCTAGGGTTAAGGTGGCCAAGGTCCCTTTTCCGACTCAGAATCAGAGGTTTGCCGGTAAGCGGAGTGTAGGCCTTTTCACATCACTGTGGCCTTTCTCAGAAATTGTACAGGAATAAGTAGCAGGGGTCAGCCAGCAAGTCAGACCTTGGACTTCCCAGTACTTCCCCTACCCTGACTTGCTTCTTTTCCCGGAATGCCATTTGGACAATGGCCTTGTCTCTTCCTTCCTCCCTTCCTCCTCTGCTTCCTCCTTCCTCCTCCCTCCCACCCTGGGGAGTCCTTTTAACTCTTTGTCTCCTGCTGCATTCCACTTTAAAGTCTTATGGTAGGGTAGCCAGACAGCCAGCACTCCTTCTGGATTCCCTTTCTAGAGTTCATAGTTTCTTTCCACTTCCTACTGCACTAGAGTATTTGAAGTCGCCGTTCTTTGTTCTCCATCTCTGCCAGACCGTGTGAAAACACCTCCTCCTAGTGGATGGCTACCTTGTCTTTGTTCGATCGGGTACCTGCTGCGGAGTGGGAGCCCACAGGGGACTGGCTGCCTTTCGGGGGCTGCCTTTCACGTGCTGCTTCTTCGTTTGTTCCAGGCCACCAAAATTGTTCCCATTTCCTGTGCACTTTGCCTCTTCTCCCACCCTCTTGCCATGTGGCAGCCTCTGCTCCATGGAAGATGATTCCCTGGTTGGAAAAATGACCTCTTTCTCATCCATCCCAGTGGATGTCACCAGACCCTACACTTTGCCTTGCTTATTTGTTCTGAGGGACCCACCAAAGGGGCTGAGCCCCAGAACCTCACTGAGCCCCACTTCACCAGGGTGTTTGCCTGCCAGTGTTCCAGGAAGACGTTATCTAGGAAGTCCAGGTATCAGAGTTGGCTGTGCTCACTTTCTCCTTCTGTGACCCCTTTGTACCATCCCAGATATGTGCTGCCAGATTGTCAAGGGCCACCCCTCTGGCTCCTTCACCCCAGCCCCATGGGGACCTATTCACTGCACAGTAAACATTTCCATTTAACCCCCTTCCCAGGTTTTGATCAGTATGATTTATCACCCTCATACCCACAGCAGCCCAGCTTTCCTCAGTAATGAGATGCCAGCGAGAAAAGAGAGTTAGCCAATACCTTTCTAGGCACAGGGGAGCTGCTTTAGTCCTGAGGCCCCTCTTCCCACTCAGGATCCTGAGGGTTTGGGGGATAAACTGGCTGAAAGCTCCTGGTTAAATACATAGCTGCATTGTAATGAAGATTAAAAAAGGGAAAGAAAGCAGCTCAGCCAGAGCAATCTAGGTGTTAGCCTCATCTGACAGTCTGCTGTGTCCCACACCCAGAGAAGCAAAAGAGAGAGGGAGGAAGAGAAGGAGGGGAGGGCAAGAACACAGGGCTAACCCTGGGGCCTGTGGATGTCCTGGTCACAGCCAGGGCAGGACATTCGTCCTATTCTCGGCAGGGTTTGAAAACTCCCATCTTCCTCTTCCTCCTCTTCCTCTTCCTCCTCCTCCTCTTCCTCTTCCTATCACCTGCCAACTCAGCTGTTACTGCTATCCCCTCAGGCTCTGAGCTGCTAGGACAGTCCTTTCAACTTCACTTATCCCATAATAGATCTCTGCAGGCCACAAACAGCTGAATTTTCTGGTGTTAAAACTGCATTTATGCAAAGTCCCTGTGTCCTTTCTCCTGCCAGGTGGCATGTCTTAGCTAGCTAGCTGCACACCTTGCCTCCTGAGTCTTGACTTTGGTGCTGGGAAACCAAGCGTTGTGTGAAATAGTAGACAATACACTGGTGTGAAATCAGTAGCCCTAGATTTAAGCTGTGGCTTCATCATTTTCAAGCTGTGTGACATAACCTCTCTGAGCCTTCTATAAATTGGGGATAAAACCTGCCTTGCCAACCTCCTAGGGCTGTTAAGATTAGATGAAGTAACACACACAACATACTTAACAGATGAAGTAACACACACAACATACTCTTGTATGTAACACTCTTGTTATTTGCACGAATGATCTTTAAAGGTATGGCCGGGAGCTGCAGTAAACTTTATTGTCCATCCCCTCTAATCAGGAAAAGAAAAAGAAAAAGAAACACAAGAGCAAGAAGGCGTCGTCCAGCAGCTCTGACTCGGACAGCAGCGAGGGTCAGCCGTCCAGCAAGAAGTCGAGACATGTGAGAAAGGACAGCAAGAAGAAGAAAAAGCACAGGAAAAAGGGCCAGGAGTGAAAGGTGGACTCACTCCCCTCGCACCAGAGCCTCCTTCACCGACGCCCTGGCTCTGGACTCTGGCCAAGGCGTCCTCCCGTGCCTGCCCCCAAGGCACGCCACACAGACCAGTCTGTTGTCTTGCTGCCTCCAAGCAGGCCACTGGGGCCAGCAAGCCTTGTTAACCCCTGGAGCTAAAACTTTTTTTGTCTAGTGGTATGTCCAAGTTGCTCTGGCCCAGCCTCAAGGTTTGAGACTAGCTACAGATCCCTGGCTATATTTGTGCTTTTAAACGCAAGGCAGGAGCATAGATGGCCGGCCTTCAGCCCGAGCTGCTCAGTGAGCCTCTGCCCCCAAGCCAGAGCCAGAGGACCTCTTCCCTGGCACCAGGCAGGGCAGTCCCCTCATGTTCCCTCAGCAGCAGGACAGACGGCACCAGCTTGCCAGATTCTGGGAAGAGACTGTTGCAAGGATTCAGAGCTTGTGGTCTCATCCCCTTAGGTCATTAAATGAGAGAAATGATGCTGTCACACACAGGGCTATTGTTCAGCACCAACACTGATGGTGGGGCAGTTGGCTGAGGGCTGTGGTTTCTTCGTTTTTTCTCCCTCCACTGCCAGCACTGGAACCTTTGGCTTGCTGTTTTAACACTTGGTGGCCTGGGTATTGTGGCCTCTCCCCTGCCCACCCCCATGCTTTTAGGGAGGCTGAGACTGATGATGTCTGGAGGTCTGAGCTGCAGGAGGGCCACAGCCACTGAGTCAGGTACCAGTGTGAGGAAGCCCTGGGCTATCAGGCTGCCTGAGGAACAGGGACCCCACCCGGGCTGGGATGAGCAGGTCACAACTCCTGGGCTGCTTATCAGTAGTTGGATTGGGCCCATGAGTGGCTGCTGCACTCCCAGCCTAGGCAAGATCATGAGACCTAATCTCCAGAAAAACAAAAAACAATTTATGAAGGTGGAAAGTTTTCTAAAAACTTACCCTCTTCTGAAATTTCATAGCTTTAACCTCCATATCTGGGTAATTTACAGGGTCTGCCCTGCTAGATGCTGGTCCTTCCCTGTGTTTATTGTGGAGGCTTCTCTCAGAGAGGGAGTCAGTTTTAGCGGGTCCCTGTCCCACAGCCAACCTTTGAGTATAACACATTTCCCTTTTAATTAACGAACAACTTCCATTCTCTGGAAGTATGCGGTGGGATGGGGAAGATGACAGGAGTGAGCCTTTCAATGCATTGAAATGGTTTGACGGAAACCAAAGTCGGAACTTCTAAGTTCTGACTCCCTCATCCCCTCCCCAGCCTGGATAAGCCATTGCCCAGCAGAAGTGGCTGAGCTTGGAGCCTTCTGTTAACACATCCCTATGAAGTCTGGGCAGGGAGAATCACAAGCGCCCACCAGTGAAATAAAAGGCTAAGGGGCTCAGGAAAGCCAGGCCCAGCCATGAGCATCCTGCACTGAGGATTAGGGATCTGACAGAAAGGTTGTAGCTAAGCCTAGGAAACTACTAGTTTTTTTATCCTGCCATAAGCCAGTATGACAGAGAAGCCTTAGGGGAGATGATGCTTTTCTGGACCAATGGCCAGCAGACTACAGCTTAAGGTAAGGAAAGCTTCCTGGCTATCCCAGAGTGCAGTGGGCTGCTTGGGCAGGTCCTGTCTCCAGACACCCTCCCATGTTGGGTGGAAACTTGCTCCAGTGTGGAGGCCCCTCCCCTTGTGATTTGGTGAGATTAGAGACCCCAAAGGATTGATGAGGTGTAGAAGGGGTAAGCAGTGAGGGAAAGGGAAGGCTTGGGGAGGTGTACCGAGTAGAAGACTGCTTTACTCCTTGGTCTGTCCGTTAGACAGTGGTCCTGCTCCAGCTGCATCAGGCTTGGAATCACTGCCTTTTGGGCTTGGCTTCTGACCAGCTTGGCCAAGGCCTGACTCAGGCCCCAGCAGACTCTCTGGGCCACTCCAGGCCACACTTATGGGAAACCCCCAACAAAGGCAATAATGCAGCAGCTGCATCTGAGTGGGATCTGCTTTATTGGCTTGGGACCAGCCATCAGATGCAGTTTAAAAAAAAAATACAGAATGGGCTTCAACCAGGACCAGGACAGCACCATATGTTTTCCATTTCTGGAGGGTTCCTTGACCAGAGTCAATTGGTACAAAACACTGGGGTGGGGAGGGGGACAGAAATGAGGCAATCTGGTGGTGAGTTCAGTGGTAGCCGTCGGCAGAGGAGTTGACAGTGAACAGGTGGGCTGGCTTCAAGCTGTTTCCTTCTCATAGGTCCTAACACACACTGCGCTGCCATGGGTTAGTGTCTAGAAGGAAAGACAGCATTGTTAAGAATGTTGGGGGAAGGGGATGGAATGCTGGGCTTCCTCTCTAGTTCAAGGAAGGGAGCATCTGTCCTCTTGGGGTGGGGCTGAGCAATGGAGGGACTGACCCTATTCTATCCACCTGTTCTCTCTGCGCTCTCTTCCTCCCTCCTCCCTATCCCCTTCCGTGAGGGAGTGGAGCCAAGGCCAGAGCCCCAGCTTTGAAAGTCCCCAGTCCCTTGTAAAATGTGGAAGATCTCTTCCCCCCTTCTTAGAGTAGAGACAGCATTCCTCACCTCCCATGGTAGGAATACAATCAGCCAGGCACACTGTGCAAAGAAGGGACTGTTTCTGGGCAAACCTTGGAGCACCTGGAGATTGTCTACCTCAGCAAACAGCACCTCTACCCACCTGTGCCCTAGAGTACAACCACTGTGATGCAGAGGAGCACACAGTGGGAAAGTCCTAAGTTACCTACCGGTACCCAACCTGCAACACTGGGCTGGTCCTGCCAAGCCACCAGGATCAGAGAACTCTGCCCCAGTCTGGGGAGATGTAGATAAGATTGAGCAGACCATAATTACTCTGATCAGTGGGTATTCCCAGCAGGGATGGGTAGGTAGGATTCAGGCATTGGCCTGCCTTCCTTCCTGGCACAAGGAGGAGGGGATATTTGCCTAGTTTTTTTGGTATTTATGGAATCCCTGAGAATTTCACCTGGTTCATTTGTAACAAGCTGAGTGTCCACTCCAGCAGAGCGAACCCCAGGTCTGGACTCTAACCAGGCCCTCTTTCATAGACTCAGTAAATGGAAGAAACCTTAGCACTCATTGAGTCTCACCCCTCCCTGAAGCATGGCTCCCTCTACAACATTCCTGTCTAAATGACCACAGCTTCTGGAATAGCCCATTCCATTTTAGGATAGCTCTGTTGTTGAGAAATTCCATCCTTTATTGATTAAATTGAATGGAAAGAAACAGCTGTGGTGTAACCAGGAAGAGCTGGGTTCAAGTCTCTCCTTTGCCAGTGGCTGAGATCTTGAGCAAGTCATGTATTTTCCCAGAGCGCTAGGCAGCTCTAAGACAAAGATGCCACCCTTCCTACTTGCATTGGGAGAGCTTGGCTTGTCTGAGTTTCCTGTGTCAGGGACATCACAGATTAAATCCCTACACCTGGAGGGCAACTAGGTGGCACAGTGGATAGAGCACCGGCTCTGAAGTCAGGAGGACCTGAGTTCAAATCCAGCCTCAGACACATAACACTTACTAGCTGTGTGACCCTGGGCAAGTCACTTAACCCCATTGCCTAGCTAAAAAAAAAAATCCCTACACCTGTGGAGCAGAAATCTGCCTCTGGCTTTCAACAACTTGTCTTGACCCTACACTCTGGGTTGGACCTTCTGGGGCCAAGTAGAGTAAAGTCAATCCTCTGGCTTGGGAGCCCTTTCCATATTTCAAGACTGAAATGTCTCCTTGGGTTTTCTTCAGGCTAACTTTCCTAATTTCTCTGATCATTCCTTATGAAAAGGGTTTTAAGTCTCCCACCTTCCTGGTTGCCCTTCTCTCAGCCTCAGTTTCCTCATTTGTAAAATTGGTAAAAACCTGTTGTGCCCCCAGTTAAAGTCATGAACGAAGGAAACATCAAGCATTTTGTACCCAGAATTCGATACAGAGGACCATAGACTTAGCTCTTTATGGGACTTCAGAGGCCAGCTAGACTGTTGAGTCCAAATTTGCTCATTTTACAGGTGGTGAAACTGAGGCCAAGAAGCAAGTAAATGCCTTGCCCAAGGTCACAAATAGTTGAGTGGGGGGGCCATGTTTGAACCTGGGCCTTCTACCTCCAGTACTCTTTCCCACCCATTAGATGTCTGACCCAGGGAGATGTACGAGAGGACCAGACCGCCCTTCTTCCTGGGCATTATGTCTCAGTGAAGCCTAAAACCTCATTCAAACTGCAGATTCAGAAGCAGCTGGGATGATGGAGAAAGAGCTCACTAGAGAACTGGCCTGCAAAAAAGCTGCTTCTATTGCTAGGGAAGGTGGTCCCTTTTCCCCTTGTGGCTTACCAGAATGAGCTTTCCACCCTGGAGCTCCCGAGTGAGTGTGGTCTCCTGCCCATCCCACTTCTGGATGTGAACAAGTTTGCCTCCATCCAGTGTGACAATAGACTGTGGAGAGAAGAGAGAGAACAGTCACAGGATGAGATTTAGGGCTGGCAGAGATATGAGCAATAATCTAGCCTCATTTGTGTTTGTACAGCCTCTGAAGAAATGGTTGCACAGGTGACAGATCTGGGATTCCAACCCAGGTATCCTTGGGAGGCAGCCAACTGGAGAGGGGGCGAAGCCTTTATAAGTACCTACTATGTGCTAAGTACTTTATAGATACCTCATTTGAGCTTCACAACAACCCTGGGAGGTAGATGCTATCATGATCCTCATTTTACAGGCAGTTAAATGACTTGCTTCCACCTAGATGGTGAAGTGGTCTTGGGGTTGATGTCCCCCACTGTTACTCTCCGTAGGGACCTGGATGTCTTGGGTCTGTTTTATTTGAGTTCACAGCACTGGACCAGGGGCTGAACAGGCTCGAGGAGAGCAAAGCCAGAACCACCCCCAACAATTGTGAGTTCTGTGCATTCTAGGACTTTCCAAGGATGTTGCCCACAAGGGTGGGGAGATTCCAGTTCCAAACCTATTCCTGGGTATGGATGTATACACTGGAACTGCAATCCTGTTAGGAGGGGGAAATGTTAGACTAGGAGTTTAGAGACTGAGTCCAAGTTCAGGCTCTTGAGTAACCTGGAGCCTATCATTTGGTCTCTGTGAATCTGTTTCCTAATCTGTAAAATGGGGGTAATATGTGCTTCCCAGGGTGTTGTGGGGAAAGTGCTCAGTAAGCCACAAAGCTCTATAGAAACAGCTTGTTCACTCCCTAATGCTGCCACGTACATCTTGGGGCCTTGGACAAGGCCCCTTTTCCCATCTGGCCATTGGTTTCCCTTTCTGTACAAGAGGGGACCAGTTTCTGTTTCTTCCTTTTGTAGAAGCAGCTGAGAGGAAGAGAGGGAGGGCTCGGGGCTGGATGGTCAAAAGGGGAGTGATGAAAGACAGCCATCGCTGGATAGCCCCCAGAAGTAGGAGGCCCAACCACCCCCCCCAACCTCCAAAGTGCTTGAGTGAGCCCCTACTTTACAGCCAGCTGCAGCAGGTTGGGAAAGACCTAGAGGGGAGTAGAGGGTAGGCATGCCAAGGTCAACCAGAGAGACATGAAGGGCACCCTGTCTGGGACCTTGGAGTTCCTGCCCATCAGCTGACATGGTTGGAAATAGTTTCTCAAGGTCAGTGGCCAGGCTTGGAGTAGAGAAAGGGGAGAACAGCTGGGCTTGGCTAGACCACAGAAAGGTATCCACCTTAGAAGTCTGGACTGGGTGCCTGGCTAACTAAGGGTCCTGAGTTCTCTTCCGCAGCATTCCAAACTCCCCCTCCCAACTCTTGACTCAAAGAGGTTTAATGAATTGACTGAAATCACCTAAGCTGCCTTCTATAGCAAGTACCAGGGGAATGGGAGCAAACTGAAAAGGACCCTGGCTTCCTGCTAACCATGGGACCCACAGCTTTTTCCTGGTCCTCCATGAAAGTCATTTCCTGGGCTGGGCCTCCTCACATT
Organism: Phascolarctos cinereus; assembly: GCF_003287225.1. NCBI lineage: Eukaryota > Metazoa > Chordata > Mammalia > Diprotodontia > Phascolarctidae > Phascolarctos > Phascolarctos cinereus. The sequence goes on along the minus strand of NW_027556098.1, from coordinate 368,027,143 downwards.
TCTGTAGCATGTTATGGTCACAATTCCTTTCCATATGTTATTCATGTAATCCCTGTAACCCTGTAAGGTAGGCAGGGCAGGTTTATTTGTGCCCATTTTACAGATGAGGGAACAAGCTTAGAAGGCGCAAGTGATTTATTCAAGGTCACACAGCTGGTAAGTGGACTGAAGCAGGGTTAAAGCCAGGTCTCCTGCTCTGATTCATGTCTGACACTCTTCCTCCACAACATCACCTTTTCCCAAATAAATCCCTGGAACCAAGGATTGATCCCTTCTTGGGAAGGGGAGCTGCTTGAGGCCAGAGAGTGAGCATTTGAGAGCCAGGCTGGATAGAGATGCCTGGCCATGTCCTGTCTGCCTGGCTTACCTTGACCTTCCTGTCATCAGCTGTTGTCTCATCGAACTCTACTCCCAGCTTGAAGGAGATCTCGGTGTTCTTGAAAGTGCTCTGAGTCTTGACAGTGATGGTGTCCCCACTGACCTCGATGATGGTGGTGGGCTTGGTCATGCTGGCCACCTGCCTCGTGGCAAAGCCAACACCTGCAGGAGTGGGGGGGGGGTGACTGGTGAGGGAAGGAAAGGGCTCCAGCCTTACTGAAGGACACTCAAGGCATGGGCCAGGAAGAGCCTGTAGCTTTTCTAGCCCTGGGGGAAAGGTAAGGGGTCTAAAGAATGAGGGACTAAACAGGATTGCAACCCTCCCTCCCCCAGCCTTGGGTTATGCAGCAAGTTGGTAGCAGACACTAGTCTCGGTGACTCTGGACTTAAAATATTTGGACCCAAGACCAACGCTAATCATGGTGGTAAGAGTGCAAAACTCCTTAGATAGAGGCGGTCAACCTTCTCTGAATCTTCACCAAAAACCAAATTGAGAAGATAGTGGGGGGTATGCACTCATAACACTAACCCCACACTAATAACAGGAATACTCAGCAGAACAAGAGTTGGCTTTGGAGTCAGAGAACTTGGGTTCAAATCCTGGCCCTGTGACTACAGACTACTTGTATCACCACCCTGGTTCTAAATTCCTTAGCCATAAATTGAGGGAATTGGAGTAGATATCCGCTGAAGCCTCTTCCAGCTCTCAGTCTGTGACCCTTTAATCTCTTCTTTTATTTCTTTATAAGTCTGTGAAGGCACTTTAATATCTTTTCTTTTCTTTTCTTTCTTTTTTTTGGTGAAGCAATCAAGGTTAAGTGACTCACCCAGGGTCACATAGCTAGTGAGTGTCAAGTGTCTGAGGCGGCATTTAAACTCAGGTCCCCTCTTTTTTTTCTTTTTAATCCCTACAATATCAGTTAAGATCAGAAGGGTGGGTTATCCCCATTTCAAAGATGAAATCCCAGAGGTCCAGGAATGCTAAGCAGCTTACCTAAGAGTACACACCCCAATTAGGGTCAAAGCTAGGACAAAAAGCTATAGATGTTCTTTTCCATACGAAGCATCCACTCTTTCCAGCTGGGGGTGCTGTGCACAGCTTCCCTAATGTTCTGTATCTGTAACTCCCCCAACCAGAAACATCCTAGTTCCCTGAGCAGTTGCCCTCCTGCTACTACTTATTTCTGAAGATCACTCCCAGGAGCCCCTCAGAGGTGCAATCTAGAGAAGGAACCCATTCTAATTACCATATGATGGGGGCTACCTCACCACCCCTACAGTATTCCCTGCCTTTACGTGTGGACCACAGGGGACCAGATGGGAGTGGAGGCAGGAGCCTCCAGCCAGATCTGGGAGAGCAGGATGAGGGTCATTTTGCTTTCCGATGAGTCGGAATAGTAGCATAGGATTTTAAATTTTTCAAAGCAGGGTTTTCATAATAATAAGATGTGACATTTACATAACATGTTTTATATCCATCATCTGTGCCTCACATGACAACCCTGTGAGGTAGGTACTAGAAGTATCATCTTCATTTTACAGATGAGGAAACTGAGGGAGAAATTAAATGACTGCTCCAAGTCACATAGCCAGCTAGCATCATCAGTGACGTGTGAACCCAGGTCTTCCTGACTCCAAATTTAGCATTAGCCATTCGACCACACTGCCTCAATTGGTGTTGTAACAGCTTTGTGAGACAGGTGGAGCAGGCATTATGACCCCCCATGTGATCGATGATGTGGTCAGTGCCTCACTCAAGCTCACCCAGTTTAGCATCAGAGCTAACAAGGGGTCTCTAGGCCCAGGTCTCACCCAGAGCTGACCACGTGATGGAAAAGCTTCCTGATACACAAACTTTTTCTACACACACACACACATACTCCTGACACCTCCTCCCTGGCATTGAAGAGCAGTGTGACTGAGCAAAGTCACAACTTCCCAGGGCCTCCCTTTCCTTATCTGTAAAAGGGGGTTAAGGATTCTGGTGCTACCTACACCTCCTGGGGCTGTTATGAGAAAAGTGATTTGCAAACCCTAAAGCACTAATACATCAAGGTGAGTTGTGTTACTCCAGGGATAGCAGTCCCTACCTCGAGTCTGTCCTACCATCCCCCAATGTGCCAGGGTTTCAGTGGGCTTCTGATTTCAAGTTTATAGTGATTTATTTCCCCTATCGATATGATTCGGCTTGGAAAACTGAACTGAGGATCCAGAAGGAACATGAGAAAGCAGCTTGGCCAAACCCCCCTTTATTTTATTATTACTATTAACAATAACAATAATGACAGCTAGCATTTATGTAGGTAGCATGCACTATGCCAGGCAATGTGCTAAACACTTTACTGATGTCTCATTTCATTCTCAGAGCAACTCTGTGATTATTATCACTATTTTACAGGTGTAGAAACTGAGGCAGCCGGGTTAAATGACTTGTTCAGGGTCACACAGCTAATGAGTACCTGAGGCCAGATTGGAATTCATGGTCTTCCTGACTCAAGGTTTATCCAGAAAAGAGGAGTGGGGCACTAAGGTCTAGTAGGAAAAGTCACACCCCCAATGAAACCATGGCAGATCTTTGCAAATAGAACCCTGGTGTCCTAAATCTTAGTTCAACGTTCTTTTCCCTATCCTACACTGATAAGCTACAAAGCAGGTGTAGAGTGAGGGCCTCTCTGAATGTGGGCCTAAGGCTTGGAAAGATTTAGTGTGACTAACACTGGAGTCTGGGGAGAAGGAAGGGTTTAGTCCTAAGCACTTGGGCTAAGGATCTCAGGGGTGGGTCTCAGAGCCACTGGGTAGGCAGAGGAAAGGAAGCTCCATTGTGAACCTGAGGCAAGAACCCTAGAGACCTAGTGAGCCTTCTGAAATAAGCATGTCCCTTAAAATAAATAAATAAATAAATGAAAATTAAAGGGGAAAAAAAGCATGTGTCTGCCAGAGAGTGCTGGACTGGAGGATCCAAGGCCCCAAAATGCTTTTCTCCAAACCTTAATTCCCCACTCCCTGGGGCAGCTAGGTGGTACAGTAGATAGAACACTAGCCCTGGAGTCAGGAGGAACTGAGTTCAAATGCAGTCTCAGACACGTATTAGCTGTGTGACCCTGGGCAAGTCACTTAACTCTGATTGCCTCAACAAAAACAAAAAAATTCCCCCACTCTAAGATAGTCTTGTAAGTAGAGGGCTGGCCTTAGAATCAGGAAGATGTGGGTTCATGTCCTGCCTGTGGCACACACTAGCTGTCTGATGATGAGGACGTTTCCACAAAGGAATTTCCCAATACTGATGAAATCCCAGACCTGAACCTCCCCCCCAACCCCACTCCACCCCCCCACACACACATACAAAAAGGCATCTTTGAGACTATTGCTCCCTGTGAAAAGGAAGATCTCAGTTGTAAGGTACTTTTTTAAAGCTGCAATCCAACTTCTGGGAAATTCCCAGAGAATCGACACTCTTCCCTAATCTATTCCTTCTGGTCCACTGCCCAGCTCCATGGAACAACTCGGTCTGAGACCACAGAGCTTAATTGTGGGCTGGCTAATGACAATTGCTTTTGGCAGTGCAGGACCATGCCTGTCTTCCCAGTACGGCTTTGTTGAGGCCCTGTGCAGTGAGGTGTCTGAGCAGCCACAGACTGGGATTGGATTGGGCAAAATACAGTGACCAGGAGGAAGAGCCCCAAAGCCCTAACTACCTGGAGACTAAAGCAATTGATTTGAAGAGTGAGGCTCAGAGGGCCTCCTTCATCTGTACCAAAGCAGAGAGAGCACAGGGAGCTGCCCACAGGTGGGGGCTGAGGAACCTTAAGAATGCCCCCCTTCCCACCAACTGGGAAAGCCTGGCAAAATACAGGAGGAATGTAGGGAAATCTGCTCTAACTATACTCTCCAAAGGGGCGATCAGGACTAATAAGAGATGGTAAACCCCAATATTTGAACTGAAGTGACTGGATTTTTTGCCCCTCATTTTTGTCTCCCTTCAGCCCCACTATCCTAAATGCCAAAGAATGATTCTCTGGTGCTAGAAAGGGCCTGATGTGTCCATAGAGGGGGGAAAGAGCTGGGCGAGGGAATCTCTGGGTCACTGGGCCAGGTACCCCCAGCAGAGAAGAAAAAGACTGACAAGCATGGGTCAGTGGCTAAGACCATTTGGCCAAAGACAGGGCAGACAGAGTTAGGTAAGGGCTCTTGTGTAGTAAGGAGCCCCGCCCTTAATCCCCATCCCTGAGCTCCCAGCTCAGGAGGGGTTTAGGGCAGAGTCAGAAGGTGCTAGAATTGGTCACTCTCCTTCCAGAAAATTCCAGACTCCAGACTTAGGCTCTGAATAGTCCAGGGCCCTAACCAAGGTCATTCTAGGCTTTGACATCTGACGTCCCCAGGCCAGGCTCCTGAGCTGAGAACTACAACTGAGAACTAGGGAAATTAGCCTTAAATATAGTTGGAATAATATGGAATTCTCTGCCTTCCATAGCCTGGGGAAAACACCATGAGGAGTTCAGAGGTGGGTTAGGAGACAGCTGAGAAGTACTGAAACAAATACATAGCCCATGAATCCTTCCTTCTTCCCAGCTCCCCACTTCCCCATCTCTCTTCTCCCCAGTGGGCAACCAGCCTTGACCTTATTATCCCAGGCACTGTCCCTACAGACAAGGAGGGCTGGGAACCCCTTCCCCACCTCCCCCCACCCCCTATTGGGACAGGTTCCAGGCAGTGGCCCAGACATATATAGCTGGCAAGTCTGTACGGCTATGCCTCTCTTAGGTAGGCACTCAATGCCAATGATTAACCCAGGCACATGCAGTCCACCGGACAAGGTCAGGCCTGGAAGCAGTGTTCAAGGAGAACCCTTCTGGGTAACCTATGAGGGTGTCTGGATTTGGAGACAAGCCTGGGACTCTTAAGGACTTAATCCAGCTTGTAGAGCAAGGCATGGGTGGGTAAAAATGACCGCAGAGCTGGACAGATCCATACGCTCAGGCACGCCTGTCATACACACACGCCCGCGCGCACACACATACACACGCCAGCCATTGGCCACATTCCCTCTGCATCCCCACCCTAGAATACACCCCACCTTCTCTTCCTTCTCCCCCAGATATCCTCCCCCCACCCAGACTCTAAGCATATCCCCTATATACCCTTGGGCACTCACATCCTTCCCCCTAAGTATGTCTCTCACACAATATACCAAGACATATTTCTGCCCCAGGGCTCAATAGGAGAAAGCTGGGGAACCTCCCGTCAATCCAGACACCCATGTTGCAGCGGCCCATATCTCCCCTCTCCCAGCCCTGCAGCCCCAGATTCCTCCACCCCATTCCTTGGTGAATCCTCCTATTCTCCAAGAAATCCCGGCCGCCCAGGGGAACTGGGAAGCTCTGCTGCGGGGACTGCTTCTTCAGCCTGCCCCAGTCGCTCCTCTCTCGGCCCCATCCCACGTCCCAGACAGCCCCAGAGGATGGAGCCGGGGGCCTCCCCTCAGCAGAGCAGCCCCACAGCCGCCCCCTCCCTGCTCACCAATGGACTTCATGTAGTCATCGAAGTTCTTGCTGTCAACCAGCTTCCAGGTGCCAACGAAAGCATCTGCCATGGTGCTAGGCTAGAGGAGGCAAGGCTGGGCTGGACTGGGCTGGGGATGCGCTGCGAAGCGCTAGGTCCGGATCCTCTGGGCTGCGCTGTGCCGAGCTGCACGGAGCTGAGAGGGGCTGGTCTGGTCTGGGTTAAGCCGTAGGCAGGCAGGCGGGGGAGAAGAGAGGGGATGCAGAAAGGTTCCCGGCTCTGAGTCGCCTGCCAATGCTGTCTCTTTAAATAGCCCTCCTAATCACATGATGGAAAGAAAGCCCGGGAGACAGGCTCCCGAAATAGGAAGACCCTGGCAAGCGGGCGGAGACTGCGGGCAGCAAGCTGGAGGGAGAGGGCCGGCTGGGGAGAAAGCGGCCAGGCTGGGGGAGGGTAAGGGAGAGGGCTCCTCTGGTTCCTCACCCCTCCCCCTTCCCCCCAGACCCTCAGGCTATCGCCCCAGGCTGTAGAAAAGGGAGCGGGAGCGACTGCTTCGTCTGCCACCCCCCCCCAGCACACTTGCGTCAGGCCCCCTCAATCAGTACCTTGTGCCTCGGCCCCACCCCCTGCCCCAGGGCAGGCAGAACCGGCTCTCTTCCACTACCTGGCCAGCCCCAGGGTTGCTTTCTCTTGTCCGCCCTCTCTCCTGGCTCCCGGCAGCATGAGGAAATGGGCTGGGCCCATCTCGCCACTGGGGAATGGGTTGGGGGGGGGTTAAGAACTCATGGGGACCCAGAGCTCCTGAACCCCACAGCGAGAGATCTCGGGCTGCAGTGATGGGGATGGAGACCCACGCTCCTTCCCCACTTTGCCCACCCTCTGTATAGAAATGCCTTGGCCTGTTCCTTTCCCATTTCTACATCCTTCCCTCTGAAGGAGAAGGGTAACTTGGGGGTGGTGTAGATCCCGTAGACCCAGTCCCTTCTGCAGTTGGCTCCCCGCTCACCTTTCTTCCTCAGACCCCACCTCTTCTGTCTTATTCCATTGTACCTACCCCCCTCCAACCTCCCATTCCATCATCAACAAACTGGGAAGACGAGGGTGCTTCCTCCTCACCACTCGTTCTCCTCAGGCCCTCTAAGGCTGCCTTCCTTTCCCACCCCTCCACTGAAACTGTTCTGTCCAAGGTTACCAGTGGATTTCTAATAGCCAAATCCAGCAGCCTCTCCACAATAGTCTTTCTTCTCCTGGACGTTTTCTGCCATATTTGTCATTGTTGACCATGCCCTCTTTAGTGATATCGTTCTGTCCTCTTTTGGCTTCCTTGTCTTTGAATCTATAAGGACAAACTATATGCTTGATAGATAGATGTTAGCTGGAACCTCTCTGGAGCTCAGTTTCTTCATCTGTAAATGAAGGTGGGGGGGGTCTAGATGACCTCAAAAGTCCTTTCCAGCTCTAGAGTTCTGATTTTTCCAATGGAAAGCTGAGCTGAGTATTTCAGGGGGCAAAAGGGATCACTGAACTCTCCATGGTACCTACGTTTCTCCTGACTCAAGTTCTGGCCTTACCAAGGCGGAAAATTTGTCCAAGGAATTGGTTCTAATTCTAGCTCTACCATGCTGAGTGACTTTCTACTTCCTGAAGCATGTTTCCATATTTGTTAAATCGACAGACTCTTTCTGCTTCTTCCCTCGGGGGGGGGGGGGGAAGGTCTGGGCTAGGGAATCAAGCTTGTGCCTCCTGGCAGACCACACCTCATCCCATGTGCCCCTGTATCCCCAACCCTCTGCTCTCTATTTCCTCTATTCCTTCTTTATCTTCCCCCAAGTTTCATCCTTTCCTGTCTCCTATTTCTATGTCCTCCCTCTTTTCTACCCTATATTCACTTGTCTCCACGTCCTCTTCACTACCACTCCCAGGCTCAAGTCCATTCCCCCTGCTCCCAATCTCCTTCACTCTGCTCTTTCCCTCCCTTTTCCCTTCCTCTTCTTGGGTTTTCATAGCAAGTGGATATTTTCAGAGGGTGGAAATCAAAGCGTCTTGAGCTTGAGCTCTGTCTGCTTACTACCCTCAATCATTGCCAGATGTGAATTCAACATCTGGCAAGGCAGCAGTCAGACTCTGCCCAGACTCCCATCTCCCTGAGCCCTTCCCATAAGGTGACATCATTCTCCATGTTTCCATGTAACTGGGTGGGGGAGTGGCCTTAGCTAAAGGAGAGAACCAGAGACCAGACTCAGCTAGGGGTGATCCATAAGACCATGGGGAGGAGTCTAATTTCCCTAGGAGGGAGGGGGAGTTGAAATGATAAGAAATTCAGTATTTCCCTCACCCAAGGCTCAGTCCGCTCAACCCCACCCAGTCATATGACTGGGTTCCACTGAATCCAGCTAGGTTGACTATCCTCTAGCGGGGGAGGGGGGGGAAGGAAATACTTCTCTGGAGAAAGGGAGAAGTAATGGTCAGAGTCCTTGGACATTCAACCACATGGCTCCATTCAGCTGGAAAGGAAAATTTCTGGGTATATCCTACCCTCTCGACCAGAAAGTCTGGGCATTCGTGCCCCTGCCTGACCCTGGCCTGCTGGCTTTCCCCCGACTCTGCCTATATTTCTGGCTGGCTACATATATTGTTAGTATTAAAAGTACCATCATCAAATAATAGCCAGCATTTACAGAGCACTTAAGTCATCCCATAGTAGGGCTTAATCAATACTTGATCACTGATTGGATCATAGAATTATAGCTGGACAGGACTTTAGATGTCATCATTTCACTGATGAGGAAACAAAGGCCCAAAGAGGTTGTGACCCGACCAAGGTCACACAGGTGATAAGTGACTGAGCCCGGATTCAAATTCAGCCCCTTCCTTTTTTTTGTAGAGGGGACAAACCCAGAAACCGGAAAGTCTACGGGTAAAAGAAAGTTCTAAGTAAATGAATGACAAAGTCAGGACTACATTGAGCAATTCTGAGTGAATGAGTGAAAAGCATTTATTAAGCACTTTCTTTGTGCAAAGTGCCTTGCTAAACACTAGGGACACAAAGAGAAGTTAGGCCTTGCCCTCAAGCAGCTCCCATTCTAATAGGTGGGGATAATCCTCTAATTTGTTGTTTATTGGTTTCAGTGTCTGACTCTGTATGACTCCATTCAGGATTTTCTTGACCAAGATGCTGGAGTGGCTTGCCATTTCCTTCTCCAGTTCATTTTACAGATGAGGAAACTGAGGCAAACAGGGTTAAGTGACTGTCACACAGCTTATAAGTATCTGAGGCCAGATTTGAAGTCATGAACTCTATCCACTGAGCCACCTAGCTGCTCCACTCCTAACAGAAGGAAATAATCAGAGGTTTCAGCAGCAAGTCAGACGGAAGGGTCCAGTGGTTCACAGACAGAAAGACAGACAGATAAAGGGAGAGAGAGACAGAAAGGCAAAGTATTTATTAAGAATTTACCACATCCGGCATTGTGCTAAATTCGGGAAACCAAAATACAAGCCAGATGGTTTTTGCCCTCAAGAAACTTACTTTCTAATGTGAAAAGACAACACCTGTAGGGGAGCTGGAAAGGGAAAAGGAGAATGGGAGAGAGACCTCGTGCTTAGAAGATCATTTTAGGAGATCTGGGCCATTCACTGCACGATAAAGCAAAAGCTCACTTGCATTTGCAAGCAGCAGATGGTAATCTCTCTTCTTCAGAGTCATTTTTATAGATAAAAACAGACATTTTTCAACTTTGAAAGACTTAAAAACTCTGATCCGCATAAATAATGACCAACCACAAGTCCAAAAGATTCATGATGAAGCATGTGACCCACCTCCACATAGAGAACTCACAAATTCAGAGTGTAAATTAAGCAATCTGTTCTTTTTGGATGTGGCTCATGTGGAAGTTTATTTTGCTTAACTATACATGTTTGTAACAAGTTTTATTTTCTTGCCTTCTCAGTGGGTGGGGGGGGAAGGGAGAAAATTCTGAAGTGAAAATGAAATAGAAAAAAAGTTTTTAAACGTATATGTTTCTGATGTTAAATGACTTGATGAGACCAAGGACTTTGGTGAGAACTTTCTTTTCTAGATCTGTTGGGGCCATTGTTATGCCATGCTACCTGGAGCCTCCAACCTGGCTTTCCCATTCTTGACCTAGGCCCCTGAGCTTCTGACTGGGGAGAATTCTCCAAGAAAGGAGACCCAGACCTTGCACAAAGTCCTCTGCATCTTTGTGCTGTGTTGCCAAATGCATTTCTTCAACACCACCTAGCTCTGGAAGCAATAATCATATCATCATTACCATTCCTGGAAAGAACCTGCCAATCAAATGACCTTTGGCTCCATTCACTATCTCTGTGACTTCTTAGCCTGAAAAGCCCATTCCTGGCTACCATCTCCCTCCGTGGGTTATCTTTCCCAATTCCCTGAATGCAGCTACTATCTCTGTTTTTGTATTTGCATCCTTAGTCCCTGGCACAGAGCAAAAACTTATCAATGCTTTTTAATTCATTTGTTTATTCATTCATTATCCAGTAGCTGTGACTGCCAGGGAGGCAGAGACTACTATGTCTGTAGAGGCAATTGCCAGAATACATCTCCACTAGGGTGGTTCCCCTGCACAAAACAAGAGTAGTCTTGGACAAAAAAAAGAAAGGACTGAAGGTCTTAAAAAAAGTGGGGGGGGGGAATCCCAAGGGTCTAGATGAGGTCACCAAGTCAGAAAATGGAAAGAAAAAAAGAGAAAATCCAGGACAGAGCTTTGGGAGATACCCACTCTTAGAGGGCTGGTGATGGATAGTGATCCAGAAAAGCAGGCCAAGAAAAGTAGGAAGACAAGGTGAAGAAAAAGGTGAGAGCCAAGGGAGAAGATATCTAGAAGGAAGGGGTAGTCAATATTGCCAAAAGCTAAAGGGAGTTCAAGAAGAGTAGGGAACTCTCTTCTTTCTTTAGTTTAATGACAATGTTCTTTCCTAGTCCTCCTAATTGCCTGACCACTCCTTCTAAGTAGTCTTTGCTAGATCTTCATCCAGGTCACACCTGTTAACTATAGCTGTCCTGTACGGCTCTGTCCAGGGCTCTCTTTTCTTTTCCATTTATACTATTTCACTTGGTGATCTCATCAGCTCCCAAGAATTCAACGATCATATCTCTATGCTAATGATTCTCAAATCTACTACTTCAGCTGTAACCTCTCTGCTGATCTCTAGTTTCTTATCTCCAGTTGCCTATCGGACATCTCCAACTGTATGTCCCATAGGCATCTTAAGCTCAACATGTCCAAAACTGAACTCATTACATCTCTCTCCCAAACGCTCCCTAATTCTTAATTTTCCTCTTACTGTCTAGGGTACCACCATCTTCCCAGTCACCCAAGCTCAAAACCTAGATACCTTATTCTCCCTCCCCACCACCATTTGAATAACCAATCAGTAGCCAAGCCCTATTGATTCTGCCTTCATGACATCTCAATCTTGTAACTTCTTTGACTTCTTTCAAGTCTCAGGTAAAAGTCTCACCTTCTTCAAGAACCTTTCCCAGTCCTTTTTAATCTTAGTGCCTTCCTTCCAAGATTATTTCCAATTTATTCTCTTTATATCTTGTCTATACATAGTTGTCTCTCCCATTAGATTGTGAGTTCCTTGAAGACAGTTTTGGGGATTTTTGCCTTCTTCTGTGTCCCCATTGCTTAGCTCAATGCCTGGCATATAGTAGGCTTTCAATAAGTACTTGTTGGGGCAGCTAGGTGGTGCAGTGGATAGAGCATCAGCCCTGGAGTCAGAAGGATCTGAGTTCAAATCTGACCTCAAACACATAACACTCATTAGCTGTGTGACCCTGGGCAAGTCACTTAACCCCAATTGCCCTCACCAAAAAAAAAAAAAGAGAGAGAGAGGGAGAGAGAGAGAAAGAAAGAGCCTGGTTTCCATGAATGTCCAAAGATGGAAAGGCTCTGAGAGGATGAGATCTAGGAGAACATGCCTTTGGAGAAGACATTTTATGTGAATAAAGTTATGTTCTGATTGTATGGAAAAGAAAAACAAAATGGATGCCCTTCTTGTTTATTTGCTATTGCTGTGTCAAAATTATGTGCTATTTATGCCTTTTAAATTTCCATTGTTGACATAAATATGAAATTGCCACACTGGTTAAAAATGTCACCATTTACTGATAATAGCTTGCATTTATGGAGGTATTTAAGGTTTGCAGAGTTTCCATATGTTATCTCATTTGATCTTTACAATGACTTTTTGAGGTAAATGCTAATATTGTCTTCATTTTACAGGTGAGGAAGCTGAGGCTCGGAGAGGTCAAATGACTTCCCCAGGGTCACACAGCTAATAACTTTAAGGCAGGATTCAAACTCAGATCTTCCTGACTCCAACCAAGCCTAACACTCTAGTCACTGTACCACCTAGCTGCATTCGGGATGTAGTGTGTCATTTTTTAAAGAGATTTTTAAAGCTAGCAAAAACACAAAAATAAATGTGAAACCCAAGAAACTATTAATTTTTAAAATATCTTTTTTTTGGTTTGTTTTTAGAATGAGTAGCATAATTTTGGAGTACAAAATCCAGTCTAGTACGGCTATCTCTTTCAAAGAACATTACACTGTTATTTTCAGTGAGCATCAGAGGGAAAACCTTAAATGTGGAAGTATCATCCATGGAAAATTATTCTCTGCTCCTTTTATTCTCTGTATGTAATATGAAGGAACAAATTTAATAAGTCTAAAATCTAAAATAATGATAATCAAGTTTGGATGGAGAGCCCAGATGGGTCTGTGTACTAGCTATGAGCCTCCAGGAAGGTCTCCAATTGTATCTAATTACACATTAAGGCAGCACCACACTGTCTTCAGGGCTGGTGTACCCTGGTCACACAAACTCAACCCACTTGAGGGTTTCCATGTGGTACATGAGACAGAGGGGAAGTAGAAGACAGGAAAAACTCGAAGGAGATTGCAGTGGCTTGGGTTTGATGATCTGAGATCTTTTCTCCACTGTCCTCCTTGGAGTCCTTTCACTATAACCTTTGCTGAAGCTTGTCTGGGAGGACAGTTAGTGAGGAAGGAGCCTGAGGACCATCAGTTTTCCTGGACGTCTGAGATGGAGGACCTGAGTTCAAATCCAGCCTCAGATACTTACTTAGCTGCATGACCCTGGGCAGGTCACTCAACCCTATTTGCATGAGTTTCCTCATCTATAAAATGAGCTAGAGAAGGAAATAGCAAACCACTCTAGTATCTTTGGCAAGAAAACCCCAAATGGTGTCACAAAGAGTTGGAAATGACCAAACAACAGAATCCTATAGCTATGCAGTTGATTTTTTGAGCCCAAGTGTAGGGATTTACATCTGACCTTTAGAGAGCCAGACTTGGAACCAGAAAGACCTGGGATCAAATATTGGTTGTATGACCATGGGAATGAGAGTAACCAGCTCCTTAACCAGTCACTTAACATCTTAATTACCTCCAGATAACAAATTGCCAATCTACATGGTTGAAGGATTCATGCCAAGAGTTCCCTACGCAGATCTGAACCATAAAGCAAAGCAAAACAAAACCTTCAAGAAATAAAACTATATATTATAAGTTTTGATTAATCTTTTTGGCCTAATATGATTTCATTGGATCCCAATTCTGTCATCCATCATGTTAGCCTTCTCTCCCAGCTTAATTTTATCCTCAAATTTGATAAGCATGGAATTTCATTCAAACCACTGACAAAAATGTTAAATGCCACAGAGTCAAGGACAGGTTTGTGGAGTCTACCACTAACGACCTTCCTCCAGGTTGACATTTGAGGCTGGATGATAGATTATTGGTGTGTTATAGTAGAGATTCCTTTCATGTATGAGTATGACCAGATTGTCACCAAGGTCCTTTCCACCTCTGAAATTCCGCAATACTAAACTATTTTTTTTTCTCTGCCCACTCATTTGGTAAGGCTGTCTAGCTGACATCTCTCCATGTGGTCCCCAAAAGATATCAGGAATAGCTTACTGAAATCCAGGTACACCATACCTACCTCTCCCAGTCTCAGAGCCTTTTCAAAAATGTAAATGAAGCTAGTCTAGAATGACTTGTTCTTTTAGCTTTCCTGACATTCTTACAGGATCATGCCACTTTTTTGAATTTATCTTCCTTCTGTGGCAAATGTCCCTGATTCTCTGAGTTCGTGTGACCTAAGAGGTCATCTAGTCCCAACCATACCTGAACTTCTATCTGAAGACATCCACTAAAGGGGACTACCTTCTAATCAGTCCATTCCACTTTAGGACAAAAAAAAATTGAAGTAAAGAAACCTTTTCCTTATATCTAGCTTGATGCAACTGGCCTGTCCCAGACAAAAGCAGTTAAGAACAGATATTCTTTCTTTAACTGACAAGACGTGACTCATTCTCATCGATTCTTTGAAGGAGCCCTTTGTTCTGGTATTCTGTGCCAGAGTCTTCCCTCTGTTCATTATCTTCATTTTATCCTGTCTATAGTTGTTTGTAGGGTATGCGTGGTGTTTAGGGAGGACAGAAACTCTGGTGTGAGGGCTTCAAGCCCTTTTCAGGGTTGCTCATCCACCTTTGCTATCCATCTGATTCACCTACTCTCACCTGTGGTCCAAGAAGCTGTAGCATGAGCTCACACCCCAGCAAATCATCTCAGCAGATGGGCTAAACCAGGTTGACGGTAGCTGAGGGGCCTCAAACCAGGCAGTGAGTTAGGGGAGTATCTACTTCAAGTATGTGGAGACTTTCCCCAGCAGAATGGATGGATGAGAACTATCTGTTCCTGTGACCCTGAGCAAGTCGCTTAACCCCCATTGCCCAACCAAAAAAAAAAAAAGAGCCATTTGTTCCAACAGCCATGAAGATGGCTGAGGTAGATGCCCAATGCTCCACCCATTATAGCACTTAGCTGCCAGTGGACAGCTGTTTATGGACTCAGGAATGAGTCCTTTACATTTTTCTGTTGATTTAAAGAAAGCCTGTCCTATATTTTGTGTCTTATTAGCCTGAATGCTCACATGAGTACTTTGGACCTTTTCCTTTCCTTTTTTTTTTTGTGGAGTCTTAGACATAAAGCAAATTTTAATGTTTCCTGGGGAAACCCTGGGTGAAGTCTTGAGCCTAATCATTGTCTTCTTGACACACTGTAGTTTGTTAACAATAATTAAAAAGAAGCCTCCAGGATTTAATGTTGTCCATGTGAATCCAAAGTCTTGGTTCTAGGGTCAGAGGTTATACTTCCATATACATCTTTTTTTAAAATTAAGGCTGATCAGTGAGTTCTCCGTGTGTGTACGTCAGTGGAAAACATCCTTCTTTAGAGGACCTCCCTTTTCCTTATTATTGGAATCATTTATATTTGTCTTACCAGAATTTTGTCCTTAAGGGCTTCCCATCCCTCTTGGGTCATCCTCCCCTGGAGAATTTTAAGCCACACGATCCTACCTATCCTTTACCTGAATTCTTTGGAATCAGCTTTTCCCAAATCCCAGGTACATGACAGCCTGACACCATGACACCCTGCTTATCTACAGTGAGCTCTAAGATGGAGTGGTCTGTGTTCTCTTAATTTCTGTCATTTCTGCTTCTAAAACCAAACCATCTTACTAGTCTGAATGTTCAAATCACAGAATTTCAGTGTAGGGAGGGACCTCAAAGTTCATCTAATTCAGCTCATACCTAAACAGAAATTCCTTTTACAATAACCTTAATGAGTGGTCATTTTTCCTTTAATGGAACTCCTCCAGTGATGGGGTTTCCCTGACTTATGAACTAATTTTATTCTTGTATCTCCCTCTAATTGAATTATGGTATAGTGGAAAGACCATTGCCCTTGAAACCAGGACAGATCTGAGTTCAAATCTCACCTCTGCCTGTGATCTCTAAACCTCAATTTCTTCTTTACCTGTAAAATAGAGATTATAATATATTCAGTCTCTCCTTCATAAAGTTGTTGTAAGGACTGAATAAGATAATGTATGCAAAACACTCAGCAAACTTAAAAGGCTATACAAAAGTCAATAATTATTATTCCATGGAATCTTCCTGGTCCTCCTAGTCTTACCTCCTGGAGTCGTCTAATCTCTTGTCTAAATAACATCCCTTCAAACACTTGAAGGCCACTCTGATTATGTCTCTCTTAACACTTCTCCATGCTAAACAAAATGAGTTCCTTTGAGAGATCCTCATACAGTATAAGCTGAAGGCTATTAACCATTCTGGTGACCCTTCTCTGAACATATTCTTTTGTCAATTTCCTCCTTAAAATATGTTGGCTAACACTGAACAAAATATTCTAAATTGCAGAATTGCAGCTTTTCTCATCACTGCCTCTGTTTTGAAGAATGAAATTGTCATTGAAGTAAGTCAGGAATTTATCAGCAGTTCTGCCTTCAGCAAAGAGGATAAAGATCAGATATTCAGATCATTGACGTCCCCCATCAGCATTCTACAATGACTCTATACCACGTGTCAGTTTTGTGACCTGTTTCCAGAACTCAACATCCATTGCTTCCTCCTGCCTGGGTGGCCTCTAGAATACCTTCACTACAATATTTTTATTTTCCTCCAGATCCTTACCAGGCTTATTATCTTAAACTTAAGTTGGCTAAGGTGAACTTAAGTCATATTGAGCCACAAAGGTATTATAGACATTTTAGAAAGATTTTTAAACCAAAATGATCAAAATAGGAGTTACTCAATAAATATTCGTTGAACAGATGAAATGAAACATGGATAAATCTTCCATCAACTAAAAAATAAACCCCGCCATTACTCCCCCTGGAAAGGTGGGTGGTATAACGGAAAGAACACTGGATTCAAAGTCAAAGGACTTACTGTAGGTTCCATGCCTTCTATGATCACTTATTTCCTGTGTGGCCCTGAGCAAGTTACTTAACCTTTCTGGAGGGCCTCAGTTTCCTCATCGGTCAAGTGAGGAGATTAGACTTGATGGTCTCTGGGATGCCTTCCAGATCTAAATCTATGCCCCCTTAGTGTTCTCGCTTCTCTGGGTTTGACTACATTATCAATCTGAGAGGACATTAGACTCTTATGTAACATCAGCTGATGTCCTTTTCCTAGAATAAGGCCCTTTCTATGAGAATGATCTCTGGCTGCTGAGCAAAGACAGGGAACAATAGGCTTCCTGGGCCAGCACTGAGCTTGATGATGCATGGAGGTGAAGAGCCTGGGCCAGAAGGTCTCAAGTGTCTGTAGGGTGTGGCCCTTGGATTTTGCCCCATCAGATGAATGATGATGACAGGAAGCATGGATGACTTTGGTTTCCTCCCACTAAGCTTCCTGTTCTCATTTGCTGACTCTGACTCTGGCTTGGGCATCCACACTCCCACTGTGGGTTTTCTCTTCTTTTCCCTTCGGTCTTTCTCTCCCAAGTCCCAACCTAACCTCCTAGAAGTCAGTGTCCTCACCTGCCCTTCATTTTCTGATGCCTCATCCACTTTGAGGATAAGACACTGAGTGTGTGGTTCCTGGGGGTGGGACTGGAGTGGAGTTGGGGAAAGTTGGGGAGAAGCATTTAAAAGGAGAACAGAATGTTGGAGAGTGTAACACTTAATCCAGGAGAATGAAACAAATGGTGAAATTTTAGGAAATCACAGACAGGAGAGGCAGGATCTTTGTATGGCCATTAACCTTAAAATATTTAACCTTCAAAAAAAATTTATCGTTCAAAAAGGTCTTCACGACTATGTAAAAAGTTACGTATGTTCTGTGTATTGATGTAGCTTTGAAGAGATTTTTGAAAGATGGAAATGGTTTTTTTAATGCTAATTAGGTTATGTCTCTGGCTCTCTGTGTCTCTCTCCCTCCCCTCCCCCTCCCCTTTTCTGGTAAGGTTATAGTCTAGGTGGAAAACTGGACAGAGCACTGGGGTTGGAATCAGGAAGACTCATGTTCATGGGTTCAAATCTGGCCTCAGACACTTACTTAGCTGTGTGACCCTGGGTAAGTCACTTTAACCTTGTTTGCCTCAGTTTCCTCATCTGTGAAATGAGCTGGAGAAGGAAATAGTAAACCACTCCAGTATCTTTGCCAAGAAAACCCCAAATGGGGTCAGGAAGAGTCGGACATGACTGAACAACAGCAAAAATATAGTCCAGTGTGGTTGGAGAGAGCCCTTGAGTCAAGACATCTGGGTTCTAATCCGGGTCATTTCTGGCCATTACATTTTTTATAAGCACATTCTCAACCTCGAACAAGTCCAAAACAATGTCCAAAGGACCAGGATGGCGAGAGCAAAGCAATCTTCTCTGGCCTCAGTTTTCTTCTCTATAAAGGGAGGAAGAGAACAAGCATTTATTAAGTGCCTACTATTTGCCATGTACTTTGCTAAGTGTTTTATGAATGTTATCTCATTTAATCCTTACAACAATGATAATAGCACAAGATGCTCTTATTATCCCCATTTTTACTGAGGAGAAAACTGAGGTTCAGAGAGGCTAAATTATTTGCCCAGGGTCACTTAGCTAATGTATTTGCAATCAAATTTGAACTCAGGTCTTCCTGACTCCAGGTCTAATGTTCTATCCACTAGGCCACCTAGCTGCCTAGGAAGTTAGATTTTATAATCTCTAAGTGCTCTACCATCTCCAGAAAGTCTTGATTTCATCTTGCCCCTTGGCCTGTGCTGCACCATCACCCCTTTTTCAATCAGTCAATTAACAAGGCATTTACAACATCAACTATGATAGCAACATTGTTGGGCACTACAATATGCACTAGAGATAAAAATACAAAAGAAAAAGAAAAGAAATAGAACCTGTCCTGTTATTTGTTCAGAAATGCACATATAACCCATGTGTCAGACCAAGACCTCTGACAAATGACTGGGTTTAACCTCAGAGTCTTTCTGTCTGTCTCCTCTCTCTTCTCTCCCTCTCCTTTCCTTTCTCTTTCCTCCTCTTCCTCCTCCTCCTCCTCCTCTTCCTCCTCCTTCTTCTCTCTCTCTGTCTCTCTGTCTCTTGTCTTCATATCTCTCCGTCTCCATCTGCTTCTTATCTTCCTCTTACCAAATGCATCTTACCTTCCTCTTCAATATTTCAGAAATCCAATATAATCACAAAATCTCATCTTGGGGTGGGATCTCAGAACTCATCCCAGTTTGACTACCCAACCAGGAGGCTATATGTGAGCAACAATCTATTCTACAAAATCCCTAACAAGTGATTAGTCAGCAAACACTCATTAAGTGCCCACTACGTGCCAGGCACTGTGCCAAGCGGTGAGGTTGCAAAAAATTATAAAAGACAGTTGCTGCTCTTAAGGAGCTCATGTTCTGATGGAGAAGACAGCATGCAAACAATTATGTGCAATTAAGCTGTATCTAGGATAAAGTGGAAATAATCAACAGAAGGAAGACACTGGAATTAAGAGGGATTGGGAAAAGTTCCC
This sequence comes from Phascolarctos cinereus, assembly GCF_003287225.1. Classification (NCBI taxonomy): domain Eukaryota; kingdom Metazoa; phylum Chordata; class Mammalia; order Diprotodontia; family Phascolarctidae; genus Phascolarctos; species Phascolarctos cinereus. The sequence continues at coordinate 368,007,861 of NW_027556098.1, read as the reverse complement.
TATAGAAGGTGGGATTTTATCAGGGACTGTAAGGAAGCCAGGAGGCATCAATGAAAAGGGAAAGTAATCCAGATGTGGGCATAGCCAGTGAAAATGCCTGGAGGTGGAATGTCTTGTTTGAGGAACGGCAAGTAGGTCAGTGCCACTGCATTGAAGAGTACATGGTAGAGTGTAATGTACACAGAGAGTGGAAAGGTGTGCCAGCGTGTGTGCATGTGTGTGTGTGTTACAAAGGGTTTGCTGTTGTTGTTTAATATAGAACAGAGTGTTTTATATTCGATGCTGAAGTCGATAGGAAGCCATGAGAGTTTGTAGAGTGGCAGCGTGACATGGTCAGACCTCTGCTAAATTTAGGAAAATTCCTTTGACAGCTCATCCTTTGAGGATGAGCTGGAGTGGGGAGAGATTTGAGGAAATGAGCCCAACTAGCTGGTTCTGCTGAGTAAGGAGCAGGCCAATCCATGTTTGAATAGCTTTGATTATCAGAAAGTTTCTTCTTACAGGGAGAAGAAATCAGCCTCTTTGCCACTCCAGTCCATTGTTCCAATTTCTTCCAAGTGGGGCCAAGCTGAGCAAGTGGACTAGCCTTCCCCATCTTAACCCTTTCAATGCCTGAAGACAGCTATCATGTCCACTCCCATCCTTCTGTTCTTCAGGTTCAACATCCCCAAGTGTTTCTTGGACTAATTCTCCCATGACCTCTAATGCTCTCGCCATCCTGGTCCTTTGGACATTGTTTTGGACTTGTTCGAGGTTAAGAATGTCCTTGTAAAAAATGTAGTGGCCAGAAATGAGCACAATCAATTACCTATGGTCTAGCAGGGGCAGTGTAACAGGACTATCACTTCTCTGGTTTGGGATACTAGACCCCTCTTCTAGTGCAGTCTAACGTCAAATTAGCTTTCTTACCAGCCATGTCATTTTCTTGACTCACACTGAGTTGGCAGTCCATGTCCACTAAAAATCCCTTTGACTTAAAAAAAGCAAACAAACAAACAAACATGAACTGTTGTCTGGCTATGCCTCTCCATCTCATAGCTGTGCAAGTAATTTTTAGCCCCCTTTTCAGCTTCTAGATCATCCATAGCCTCCAGAAGAAATATGCTTATGGTAAGAAGCCAAGAGCCCCTAGAACAGTATAGAATACAACACAACGAACATGGAACTGAACTGAACATAAAAGAACAAGGGAATGGAACAGCACAGAATAAAATAGAATAGAACGTGATATGATTTAAAATTATATAGTAGATATAATGAACATCCAAGTGTCTGCTTTATGTCAACCATTGTGCTAGACGCTCCCTCTCGGCTAGCTGCTTCCCTGCTGTCTAGCAACATGTCTACGGCTCCCCATCCTGAAAAAAATCCTCACTCTATCCTTCCACTCCCCTGCCTCCTGCCGGTTATCACCCCATAGCTCTCTTCTGTTTGGTGGCTATACTTTTTGAGAAGACCTTCTATGATTGGTGCTTCCATTTCCTTCCCTTTCACTCTCTTAACTCTCAACAGTATGGTGTAAATAAGAAAATGTAAACAAATCACTTTGCAAACATTAAAGCATTATTTAATCCACCTGCTGTCATCCTAATTATTAGCATGTGGGGTTATTTAAAAGGTTCTGACGTTAAAAAGAGTCCTTGTCTTTCCATCAAGTATGTCTGATAACATCCAATATCCAAGCTGCATAGATAAATATCAGAAATAGGTAAGAACAAAAGCCACTCCCCAATGGTCAGTACAAACATTTCTCTTTTTTTTTGGGGGGGGGTAGGGGACTAGGAAATGGTGTTAAGCGACTTGCCTGGGGTCACACAACTAGTAAGTGTTATGTGTCTGAGGCTAGATTTGAACTCAGGTCCTCCTGAATCCAGGGCTGGTGCTCCATCCACTGTGCCACCTAACTGCCCCTAATATAAACATTTCTCAAAAGAATTGCAAACTATTAACAACCACATAAAGAATGCTCCTAGTCATTAAAAATAAGAGAAATGCAAATTAAATCAAGTCTGAGGTTTTACTTCATGCCCGGCAAATTGACAAAGATGACAAAAGATGAGAATAGTCATTGGTGACGAGGCTAAAGAAAGAAAGGCACACTGACACACTGTCGGTAGGGCTATGAATTGGTCCAACCATTCTGGAGTGCAATAATTATGCTTAGGAAAAAAGTCACTGAAATGTCCATATCCTTTAACCCCATAATCCCATTGATAGACATGTATCTCCAGGAAGCCAAAAGCAGAGAAGACCATAGAAGCATCCAAATATTCATGGCAGCACTTCCAGTCGTAGGAAAAAAACAGAAACAAAGGAGGTCCCATTGACAGACAAGTGGCTAAATACATTGTCGTACATGATTGTAATAATGCAATATGAGTAGGGACATAAGAAAAGATGATATGAATAATTCAAAGAAGAATGGGGATGCTCCTATGAATGAATGCAGAGCGAAATAAACAGAACCAGGAAAACAACATATGGGATGATTACAACAGTGTAAATGGAAAGAACAAAACCAAATGAAATGGGTTGCTGCACAATCATCACGACCAAGGTTGGCCCCAAAGGAGAGTTGAGAGAACACAGCTTTTTGTCTTCTTTACAGAGGTGGAGGACTATGGCTGGGGAATACTACGTACATTGTCAGATGCCACTGATATGTTTGTTAATTTTGCTGAAATAGTTTTTTTCTTTTAAAATCTTTGTTCCAAGGAATGGTTTTCTAGGTAAGGGAGGGAGAAGAAATCTATCTGGAAATGAAGATAATGCAAAACCCCCCAAAAGATATGAGAAAATAATTTTTAAAAGGGATCCATGTATGCCAAAAGGTTGGTAGCCACTGCAATGGATGGCGAACTCTGAGGTCTCTTCTGTGGAGATAGAATGCAAGCCTCGGGGCCAGGGACTATGTCGTGCCGTGTTGTAGTAGTAGGTCATAGGGTGTCATGCAACAGGAGTTGGTCACAGGAGAAATATTCTAGGACACTCTGTAACATTCTAAAATGACGGTGGAGAAAAGTCGGATAAAATGGAATTCCCCTTGAAGAAGCTGAGAAAGGCCCTGGGCTTGCTTGGGTAATCTCCCTCAGCCGTGTGGCACCGAAGAGAGGGTGAAGCCCATGTTTTCATCTTTTAAGCCCAAGTTGTTGTCGTTCGGTCATTTCAGTCCTGTCTCATTCTCTGTGACCCCATCTGGGGTTTTCTTGGCAAAGACACTGGAGTGGTTTGCCATTTCCTTCTCCAGCTCATTTTACAGATGAGGAAACTGAGACACACAGGCTGAAGTGACTTGCCCAAGGTAGCACAGCTAGTGAGTGTCTGAGGCTGGATTTAAACCCAGCTGTTCCTGACTCCAGGCCCGGTGCTCTATCCACCATGCCACATAGCTGCCCGAGTCCAAGTTACCTGTGTCTTAAAAGAGGAGGTGATGGGTCGTAGTACCTTGCTTTTGTAACAATCTAGGGTGCTATGAGGGATTCACATTCCCTTGGGAGGGATGAAGCTTCTCAGGGGAAATGAGCTGCTTCAGCAAAGGGTCCCTGAGGGGAAGGAGGTCGCGAAGGACACAACACAGACAGGGAGGGGGAATGACAGGAACAGTCTTTGCCTGGAAAGCAGCCTAGCCTGCCTGGCCCCAGCTCCTTCTGACTGGCTGGGTCCCCTCCTCCACCTGGGAAGGACGCAGCGTCCTGAAAGGCACTTGGCCAGCCCTTTCCCTAATATGTTTCCCACCACAAGGGAAGGAGACAGTGTCCTGAAAGGCAGTTGGCTAGCCCTTTCACCTATATAGAGCCTGGGGCCAAGAGATCAGGTGACTGATAGCCCAGAGACCCAGACAGAAATACCCCAAGCTAAAGCCACTCTTGTCTATGGGGCAGGGGAGGAGAAGGGGTGGGGATGTATTCCAAAAGGGTCACATTTCAGAGAGCTGGTGGGTCACTCCCGGCAAGGCCTCTCTGTGGAGCCAGGAAATTTTCTCCAAGGTCGCACGGGCCCACAGGCTGCACCAGCTTCCTGGTAGAAGGGGTCATAGCCCTGTCTCCTGATTCTAGAGCGTTTTGAGATACCCAGAGGCCTAGGCAGCTAACACCACTGCCTTAGGACCAAGGCCTCTGGACACAGACTCCTGATGTCCCAACTACCCACTGTCTCCCTCTCAGCCCTCCCCAGCCGCCACCCCCACCCCACAAAAAGGGATTAATTAGGTTGCTTTGTTGGGCATCTATTCTGCATGAGGACCGTTGCTTAGGGTCTATTTCCATCCTGTCCATCCTCTTCTCCTAGCCCTAGGCCCTGGGCTTCCAGCTACTCTGACTCAGTCCAGAACTCAGGTCAGGGCTTTGGGGGGAGGGTGAGAAGGGCATTCTAATGAAGACAGTCATCATCCATCCTGGATGCCACCCTGGGCCAGCCCCTCTGCTCCAACCAATTGGGCTGGGGAAAGTGTGTGAGGGTGGGGTGGGGAGGAGGGAGCACAGTCCACTGGGCTTGTAGACAAGAATCACAGCTCGTTTGTCAGGAAACGTGATGGAACAAGCTGGCTAGCCAGGGATTTACCAGGCAAGATGATAAGGGAGGGGCTGAAGTTTAGGGGGTGGAGGGGAGGGACTAGGGACTAGAGGTCAGTTTTTCTAGGTATCCTTCCCAGATTGGCTCCATTTCCTGTCCCCTTAGGCCCAGAACTCTGAATGCTGAGGGAGAAACTGAGTTGGTTTGGGGCAAGGGGTGAACCTCTGCACTGAGGCTTTCACTGGGAAACTAAGGAAAAGATTCCTAGCTGGGCCAAAGTTTCTCTCAAGCTAGACTCTTCAGGGTAGGAGGTTGGAGCAAAGCTTGTGTGTGTCAGTGGGAAAGGGAGGGAAGAGGAGAGGACCTGGGGTAGAGTCAGGTGGATTCTTCCATTTCTGGTGGAGCTCTAGAGTGGAATACTGGAAAGAGCCCTGGGCCTGGATTCCAGAGGCCTTATGTTCAAATCCTTGCCCTGTCACTTACTAGCCGGATGTTAGGCAAGTGGCTTACTCTCTCAGATTCTTTTTCCTTCTCTGTAAAATGGGAGAATTAGACCACATGACCTTGAAGTCCCAAATCCTATGATCTGTGATTGCGTCTCTTTCCAGTTTCTCCTCTTTCCTTTCTGTCCCCCTCCCAAAGAGACAAGGATGCTTTCTTCCTTTTCCTCTTCCCAGAACTGAAGACAGGATGAGAGGATCATAGATTTTAGAGACAGGAGAGACCTCAGAGGCCATCTAGACCAAATGGGGAAACTGAGGCTAATAGGCTCCCAGATCTTAGAACTAGTTCAGTCGAGTCTGACTCTTTGTGACCCCATTTGGGGTTTTCTTGGCAAAGATACTGGAGTGGTTTGCCATTTCCTTCTCCAGTTCATTTGACAGATGAGGAAACTGACACCAACAGGGTTAAGTGACTTGCCCAGAGTCATACAGCTAATAAGTATCTGAGACTAAATTTGAGCTGAGGAAGAGGAGTCTTCCTGACTCCAGGCCTGGCGCTCCATCCACTGTGCCACCAGCTGCCTTCTCTGGAATTGCCTCTAACTACAAAGGCCATCTAGTCCAATGCCTTCATTTTATAAATGAGGAAACTGAGGGCCAGAGAGGTTTTGTGATTTGCTCTAGGACACACAGGTGGTATGGGCCAAAGCAAGTTCTGAACCCAAGTCCTTTGACTTGACACAAGGTTATTTTTCTCCAAGGCCTTGGACCTTTGGGGGTTGGGAGCATTGGTCTTAACTCTGCCCCTCAGAACCCAGAAAGCTTCAGGGTAGAGTGGTGTCCGCCATCAACCCGATCCCCAACGAAGGCACAGATTGATGGGCTCAGGACACCATCTGTACATCTTAACATATCTTAAGGCTTCCGGGAGCAGGGCGGCCCCTGCTGGCCACAGGCAGCACTACAAAATCTGAATAGCGGTCCGGCAGAGGAAGGGGCAGGGCCTGTTACCTCCAGCTTGTGAGGTCTAGGAGTTGATGTGAGTGCCTGGGAAGGAGGGAGGGAGGGAAAGCCCCAGGTGGAGGATACCAGGGTGGGGCTGTTAGGTAATCAATCGATCCGAAGCTGGGGAACCTGGACTTTGCTCACTCCAAACCCTGTACATTATCAGTAGCACACTCCCAAGTTCCTCCTTCCTTTCTTCTCCGCTTAATCACTAAATTGTTATCGTAGGATTATAGATTTAGAGCTGGAAGGGATTTCTGGGGGCATCAAGTTCAATCCTCTCATTTTACAGTTGAGGAAACTGAGGCTAAAGTAATTTGCCCAAGGTTATACAATTGGTAAGTGTCTCAGGCTGGTTTTCAAGTCAGGTCTTTCTGACACCAGGCCCAGCATTGTAGCCATTGGGCCACTCATCCTCATCATTATTATAGCTAATGCTTACATAGCTCCAGACACTTTACAAATATTATCTCATTTAATCTTCGTAACAACCCTGTGAGGTAGTACCCTTATTATCCCCATTTTACAGATGAGGAAACTGAGGCAAATAGAGGTTAAGTGACTTGTCCAAGATCACACAGCTAAGTAAATGTCTGAGACAGATTTGAAGTCACCAGACCCAGCACTCTATCTACTGTGTCACCTGGCTGTCTCAGTGAAGGGCACAGGCAGGATATGACTAAAATCCTTTACCTCCAGAGCTAGTGATTTTTTCCCCCCACCATGCCATTGTCATCTTGCACTATAACAAGAATCTTAGGGAGCATCATAACTTCTGTGGAAAGGAATCTACTCCAGTCCAACACCTTCATTTTACATATGGGGAAATGGAGGCCTGAAAAAAATCTGAGTGTAGTCTAACACACACCTTAGATTTTAGGAAAAAACAGATTTCAAAGAGTTCAGAGGGAACATGGGCAGAATCCCATGGAATGAAAGGATGGGAGAGGCTCAAAAATGACATTCTGAAAACACAAAGAGAAACAGTTCTAATGAGGAGGGAAAAGGAGCTCTCCAAATAGATCAGTGTTGATACACTGAGAACTTACCAATCAACGTAGGTTTTTAAAAAGAAATATACAAAAGATGGTGAAAATAAGAGCTTGACAAATCAAACTCCTGTTGGGAATGCTATATAGTGGGAGGAAAGGGGAAGAACACAGAAGGAAGAGGACTTTTGCTTGGGCTGGATGGGACAATGATAACTGACAACAGTTTCAATTAGGATTTTGCTTTGCCTTTCTCTGCAAAGGAAATGATGAATCTGAAACAGGGAATTGATACTCAGGATAAGTAAGGAGACAGTTAGAAAGCACTTAGTTGCCCTTGATGACTTCAAGTCATTTGGCTAAAATTATCTGCATTCTCAGCTCCTGAAAGAACTGGCAGATGGGATTGCTGAGCCATGGCCAGTGATATTTGGAAGATCATGGAAAATGGGCAGGGTCCCACAATACTGAAGAAGATCATGTGCCCTGGCTTATAAAAAGGGCAAGAGAACAGAGTCTGCAAACTACAGACTGGAGAGCTTGACTTTAATGCCTGGGGAAATTCTAGAGCAGATATGTAAAGATATGGTTGATGAACATCTCAGAAACAGTGAATAGAAAGATCCAGCATGGCTTCATAAAAAACAGGTCATGCCATACTATCTTCCTTCCTTCCTTCCTTCCTTCCTTCCTTCCTTCCTTCCTTCCTTCCTTCCTTCCTTCCTTCCTTCCTCCTTCCTTCTTTCTTTCTTTCTTTCTTTCTTTCTTTCTTTCTTTCTTTCTTTCTTTCTTTCTTTCTTTCTTTCTTTCTTTCTTTCTTTCTTTCTTTCTTTCTTTCTTTCTTTCCTTCTTGTCTTCTAGCACAAACAAACTAATAAGGAAAAATGTTTTACATGATTGTACATGTATAACCTATATCAGATTGCTTACCATCTCAGGAAAGGGGGAGGAGAGGGAGAGAGAGAGAGAATTTGGAACTCAAATTTTTTTTTAAAAAAAGTTAAAAATTGTTTTTACATGTAATGGGAGGGGGGATAAAATATTATTTTTTTAAAAAATAGATCATACCATACTAAGACCAATTCCTTTTTGGGCAGGGTTGCTAAACTAGTAGTTGAAGATCAGGCTGTGGCTATAATTTATCTCAATTTTTAGCAAAGCTTCTTATTTATTTTATTTTTTCCTGAATTACATGTAAAACCAATTTCTAACATTTGAGGTTTTTTAAAGTTTTGAGTTCCAAATTCTATCCTTCCTTCCTTCCCATTTCTCCTCCTTGAGGTGGTAAGCAATATGATATAGGTTATACATGTGCAATCATGTAAAACACATTTCCATATTAGTCATTTTGTGAAAGAAAACTCAAATAAAAAAGAAGAAGGAAAGAAAGTAAAAAATAATATGTTTCAATCTGCATTCAGACTCCATCAGTTCTTTTTCTGGAGGTGGATAGCATTTTTCACCATGAGTCCTTTGGATCTTGGAGCATTGTATTGCTGAGAATGGCTAAGTCATTCACAATTAATCATCATTACATTATTGTTGTTACTGTGCATAATGTTCTCCTGGTTCTGCTCACTTCACTTTGCATCAGTTCATTTAAATTTTTCTAGGTTTTCTGAAGCTGTCCTGCTCATCATTTCTTTTTCTTTTTTCTTTTCTTTTTTTTTTTGGTCTAGGCAGGGCGTGTTAAGTGACTTGCCCAGGGTCACATAGCTCATAAATGTCAAGTGTCTGAGGCTAGATTTGAACTCAGGTCCTCCTGACTCCAGGGCCGGTGCTCTATCCACTGTGCCACCTAGCTGCCCCTTCATTATTTCTTATAGCACAATAGTATTCCATCACAATCACACACCACAACTTATTTAGCCATTCCCCAATTGCTAGACATCTCCTCAATTTCCAGTTCTTGGCTGCCACAAAAAAAGCTGCTGTAAATATTCTTGTGCAAAAAATTCTCCCTTTTTATCTCTTTGAGATACAGATATAGTAGTGGTATTGCTGGATCAAAGTGTATTAGTAAAGCTTTGGAGAAAGTGCACATTTAGGGTTTTTGTGGAGAAGATGGTGAGATATGGATTGGACAGTAATAAAATCAGACAGATGGAGAATGGTTGGTTGAAGGGACTTAAAAGTGGAATGCTCTAGGACTCTGTGCTTGGCCCTATGCTCTTTAATGTTTTTTTATTGGTGACTTGGATAGAGGCACAGATAGCATGTTCATCAAATTCACTGACATCACGAATCTAGGAGGGATAGATAACACCCTGGATGAAAGTCCCAATCTAAAAGGAGTCGGCATTGGGTAGATGTAAATTCTTGCACTTAGGAACAAAATATCAACTTCAAAAGTGTAAGATGTGGGAGGTGTGGCTAGACAATAGTTGTTCTGAGAAATACATAGGTGTTTTAGTGGGCTGAAAGGGCAATATGGATCAATAGTGTCAATGGCCATGTCAATAGTAGCCCAAAATGCTAATAGAATCTTGGGCTGCATTAAGAGGGGCATAGAAAAGAGGAAATAGAGACATGATGATCCCATTGGACTCTGCCCTCATCAGTCCTCCTCTGGAGTGTTGTGTTCACTTCTGGCCACCATAGTTTAAGGACACCGATAAAATGGAGAGTATCCACTAGAAAGCAACCACGATGACGAAGGGTCTTGCATCCACATCAAATAATAATGGTAATAATAACTAGCATTTATGAAGGTTTGCAAAGTACTTTATATTATCTTTTATCCTCACTTACAACCCTGGAAGGTGGATGCTATCATTATCCCCTTTTTACAAATGAGGAAACTGAGGCAGAAGGTAATTAACTTGCCCAGGGTTACACAGCCAGTAAGTATCTGAGGCTGAATTTGAACTCAGCTCTTCCTGAGTCCAGATCTAATGTTCTGTCACTTCGTTGAGGTTTGATTGAAGAAATTGGCCAAGTTTAGCCTAGAGAAGAGAAGCTTCAGGAGGTACATGATAGCTATATTCAAGTGTTTTAAAGGCTGTCATGTGAAGGAGGATATTTGGCCCTAGAGGGCAGAAACAGAAATAATGACTGGATGTTGCAAAGCAGCAACTTCAGACTTGATGTTGGGGGGAAAACTAATAACAATTAGAACTGTCCAAAAGTGAGATACACTGCCTTAAGAGGTGGTTGGTAGCTTGGCCCTTCTAGGGGAGCTAGATGGCAAGATAAATAAGTTTGTTTGTTTTGTGAGGCAATCAGAATTAAGTGACTTATCCCAGGGTCACACAGCTAAGAGGTCAGGTGGAGTGAAGCCGTGAGCTGAGTTGGGAGGAATGCATAGAATGGACCATATCTCTGATCAGTTGGATGGAACACTAGAGGCTCTGATCCCCTTTATGAAGCTCACCACTCACCCTACCTTACAGAGAGGGTATAAAGGGGTAGGAAAACATAGAAACCCACACACTTCTGCACTGGTCCCCTGCTTGAACTAAGGGCTGTGTGTCCCTCATCCTAGATAGTTTGATCTCTAAGAGATCCCCAGTCCTCTCAGCATACACCCTGCTCCTATCTCCTGAGATAATGTACCATGAAACACTAAAAATGTTTTTATTCTTCCTGATGCAAAAGGAGTTAAGGGTAGGGGGAGATAATGCCATTTCCTCCTATAATGATGCTGATGGGGGAGTATACCCTTTGGATTCTTGCTTTCTTTTTGCCCGGCTGTGCTTCCCATGTCTTGGGGAATTGGAAAGGGAAGTTCAGGATGGCTAGTTCAGATTTATTTTTCATAGTGATTCTAATTAAAATGACAAATATGCCCATTAAAAAAAAAGCTAGGAAGTATCAAGTGTCTGAATCTGGATTTGAACTCAGGTCCTCCTGATTCCAGGGCTGATGCTCTATCCATTGCACCACATAGCCACCCAAACTAGATAGTATTTTTTGTTCTTTGTGTTTTAAAGGCAATTAGGGTTAAGTGACTTGCCCAGGGTCACACAGCTAGTAAGTACCAAATGTTTAATCTGAGGTCAGATTTGAACTCAGGTCTTCCTAACTTCAGGGTCAGTGCTCTATCCACTGTGCCACCTACCTGCCCCTCCAAGCTAGGTAGTTTTGAAAACAATGTATTTATTATATTTATTTATTATAGTATTTATTATATAGGTTTTCTTGAAATGGAAATTTGTTTTATATTGAATCCTCTCCTATGTTCTGCTGTGTACACGGAAATGTTCTTTTTTTTTTCTTGTTTTGTATTTAAGCTTAAAATGAATTAAAAAAAACTTACAAAAGAGAGAGACAGCATCCTCTGCCCATCAATTGGAGAATGGCTGAACAAGTTGTGGTACATGATTGTGGTGGAATACTATTGTGCTATAAGAAATGATGGCCAAGATGCTTTCAGAAAAACCTGGGAAGACATATATGAACTGATGCAAAGTGAAGTGAGCAGAACCAGGAGAACATTGTATACAGAAACAGCAATACTGTCTGATGAATGACTTAGCTATTCTCAGCAACGCAACGACTTCAGACAATTCTAAAGATTTATGATGAAAAATAATGTCCACCTCCAGAGAAAGAACTGATGGCATCTGAGTGCGGATCGGAGCAGATTCTTTTTGTTGTTCTTGTTTTTCTTAGATTGGGTTTTGTGGTTGTTGTTACTGTTGTTGTTGTTACTTGTTGTCTGTGCTCTATGTTTTCTTTCAGAACATGACTAATATGGAAATATATTTTACATGACTGCCCATGTATAACCTATGTCAAATTGCTGGTTTTCTCAGTGAGGAGGGAGAGGATGGAGGGAAAAAATTTGGAACTAACAAATGAATATTAAAATTTGTTTTATATTTAATTGGAAAAACATTTTTTTAAAAAGAGATAGGATCCTTAACCTAATGGGCTCTGGAGAGGCAATCTTATCCAGATCTTTGATGTCAGGAAGAATCTACCCCATCTAGGTTCTCTAAGGTAGGACACTCTACAACTCTCCTTGCCATTCATTTTATTGTTTTTATTTTTTCTAGCTCTATACAAATTTTTTTTTGGTAATTTGATTGGTATATCACTGAATAACTAAATTAGCTTAGATAGAATTGTCATTTTTATTATATCAGTTTGGCCTACCCATGAGCAACTGATATTTTCCCAATTATTTAGATCTGACTTTATTTATGTGAAAAGTGTTTTGTAATTGTGTTCATGTAGTTCCTGAGTTTGTTTTCGCAGGTAGACTCTCAAATATTTTATAATGTCTACAGTAAGTTTAAATGGAATTTCTCTTTCTATCTCTTGCTGTTGGGCTTTATTAGTAATATATGGAAACACTGATGATTTATGTGGGCTTATTTTATATTCTGCAACTTTGCTAAATTTGTTTATTATTTCAAGTAATTTTTTTACTTGATTTTCTAGGATTCTCTATATCATCATATCAGCTACAAAGAGTGATAGCTTTGTTTCTTCTTTGCCTATTCTAATACCTTCAATTTCTTTTTCTTGTCTTATTGAAAAGCTAACATTTCTAGTACCATATTGACCAACAGTGGTGATAATGGATATCCTTGTTTCACCCTTGATCTTATTGGAAATGTTTCTAGCTTACCCCCATTACGTATGATGCTTGCTGATGGTTTTAGATAGATGTTGCCATCCATTTTGATGCTTCAACATTCTTCTAAATTGAAAGATTTTCTAGTTACACAGCCTAAATTCCCCTACTGTAGCCTCAGCAAATTTTCCCACATGGGAAATGGTGTCTGACCACATCTTCCTCAAGGTTCCTCTCTGAGGACTTGCCTCACAGCGTATCTGACCAAAATGGTTAGAAATTTGTTGGGAAGGATGGAGAAGCCAGGCTCCTCAGCTCTGACGGCTGCCTTCCTTTCAAACACAGCAGGCTTAGGGATAGACTAAAAGCAAAGACTGGTCATTGCAGAAATAAAAATTTCAGCCTTATTTAAGGAAAAACTTCTTAATAATTGAGTTGCTCCATGTATAAAAGAACAAAATCCATTGCCCAGTAGATAAATGGTGGAGGGATATGAGTAAACAGTTTGCAAAGTAATTGCTAACTATTAACAACCATATGAAAGATTGATCCAAATCACTAATAATAAGGGGAATGTAAATCAGAACAATGCTGAGGTTTCATCTCACACCCAGCAAATTAGCAAAGATGGTTTAAATATAGAAAGAGCCAATGTTGGAGGACCTGTTATCTAGTCTAACCATTCTGGAAATCAATTTATAATTATAGTAAGAAAGTGATTAAAGAGTTCCTAGTTTTTGAGATTTTAGAGATTCCACCACTAGGACATCAATATTTATAACAGCACCTTTTATATTAGTAAAGAACTGGAAATAAAGTAAATGCCTGTGGATTGAGGAATGGCTAAATAAGATGTGAATATAATGGAATATTGCTGTGCTATAAGAAATGGTGTGGGCATCTAGGTGGCATGGTGGCTAGAATTCCAGGCCTGGAGGCAGGAAGATTCATCTTCCCTGAGTTCAAATCTGGTCTCAGACACTTACTAGCTGTGTGACCCTGGGCAAGTCATTTAACCCTGTTTATCTCAGTTTCCTCATCTGTAAAATGAGCTGGAAAAGGAAACGGCAAACCACTCTAGCATCTTTGCCAAGAAAACCTCATATGGGGTCATGAAGAGTTGGAAATGACCAAACAACAACATGAAAAAATGGTGAATATGAAAAATGCAGAAGAGCATGGGGAGGACTGATACAAAGCAGAACCAGGAAAACTGCACATGATGACTACAGCAGTACAAATTTTTTTTAAAGTGAACCTTAATATAGTGAAATTATAATGACAAAAGTCAGCTTCAAAGAAGAGAATTTACTTCCCTCTCTTCTCTGAAAAGGGTGGACTACTATATGCAATATCAGATTCAGTTGATACATTTGTTAGTTTTGCCGAATTGTTTCCTTTTTCTCATTTAAATTGTTGTTATAAGAGATATTGGGAAATGTAGGTGGCATAAAAACAACAGATATATATGTATATACACACACATATGTACATGTATACATTTGTTGTGGTTATTCAGTTGTTTTTCAGTCGTATCTGACTCTTAATGACCCCATTTGAGGTTTTCTTGGCAGAGTTGCTGGAGTGGTTTGCCATTTTATAGATGAGGAAACTGAGGCAATCAGGGTTAAGTGACTTGCTCAGGGTCACACAGCTAGTAAGTGTCTGAGACTGGATTTGAACTTAGGTCCTTCTGACTCCAGGGTTGGCAGTCTATCCACTGTGCCACCTACAAACAAAACAGAGACAAAATAAATTGGGGGCAATCTCAGAGGGATGGCGCTAGCATTAAGGGGGATCAGAAAAGGTTTCTTCCAGTAGGTGAGATCTTAGCTGAGACCTGAAGGAAGGTAGTGAAACCAAGGGGTGAAGCTGAGGAAGGAGAGCACCTCAGGCATAGGAGACAGCCAGTGCACATGCCTGGAGTCCAAACTGGTGTGATGTACATAGCCCTAGTACCTTGGACAGATTTTTTAATGCTTCAATGCCCTACATAACTTTTTAAGGTTGGAAATTGCAGAACAAGTGCCAATTTGCTTTGATAGAGGGAAATTCCTCATCAAGATTCACTATACCAAGGAAATCACAAGTGTAGACATAAAATTTTTTTTTTAAATGAGATAATACATATGTAAAGTACTTTGAAAACCTTAAAGTGATCTCTCTCCTCCCTCTCTCTCTTTCTACACATGCACACATACAAACAGATGCACACACATGTGCACACACTCGCACACACACATACACACATCAGCTATTTTTATTATGGAAGAGGCAGAGTTGACATAGTGGCTAGAGAGCTGGGCTTAGAGATAGAAAGACCTGGGTTCAAGTCCTGTCTCTGACTCTTACTACCTGTGTAATGCAGGCAAATGTATTTAACTTTTCAGTGCTCAGTGTCAAACTCAAATAGAAATGGATCCCTGATGACTGCATATTGACTTAGAAAACCACAAATGAACATTATCTATGTTGTATTGTATTTTTATGCTTGTTGGCTATCAACAATGAATTCGATGCTCTAGAAAATTGCCTAAAGCTAGAAATTTCAGAGAAGGTGCAGACCTGAATTGGTAGAGGCAGTTTCCTTATCTTTGAGTTCCCTATATCAATAAAATCATCGGCCCAGGCCCTATCTCCTTATCATCATCATCATCATCATCATCATCATCATGATCATGGGAGAATCCCAGTTGTCCATTGACTGGTGTTTTGGAGTCTTGGGAGCATAGCTACAGAGCTAGAAAGGATCTCACAGACCATCTAGTTTAACTTCCATTTTCCAGATGAGGAAACTGAGTTCTAGAAAGGCAAGGCTTCTGAAGCCCACGATCACACAGGGGGCTAAGTGACAGAGATGTGATTTCAACTTAGTTCCTCTGACTCCAAATCTGACCCACTTGCCATTGTAACAGACTTATTCAAAGGAGAATAGAGGGATGAATGACCAATGTGTCACAAGACTGAGGGAGAGGCCAAGCGATGCCCATCACCTTGAGATAATGTCAAACACAAAAGGAGCTGGGAGGAACAAAGAACATCATATGATGTTTGTGTTCCCTTTTGGGAATGGCAGCCAGGTGACAAAGTCCTCCTAGATAATCTGGAAAGGATGAGGTAGCTGAGAGATGGATAGGACACCCTATCAGGTAACAGAGACTGGGAGGCCTGCCAGTTTGTGAGCAACACTTGCTGGGGTGATGGGGTGATGTGTCCCAATCACAATCATTTGCTACTCATAGAAGAACGGGGTGAATCACCAGGGGATGAGGATACAGCACAGTCAGGGAACCCTTGGATCCACAAAGCCCAGCACAGGTGCAGAGTGTAGCCAGATGGCTTTCTTCACTGTACCTGGGTCCTGTGTCGTCTGGGCGGCCTGGGTCAGGTTCTGATGATAATGACACTGAATCTGGATTCAGTGGTTATTTTGGTTTTATCTCGTATATATGTTGTATATACTTAGATAGGTGCATGCTGTGTTCCATTAGAATGTTAACTTCTTGAGGGCAGGGATTGTTTCTTTTTTTTTAAATTTTTGTATCCCTAGTGCCTAGCACAGTGTTTAGCACAGAACAGATGCTTAATAAACGCTTCTTGATCGATTATAGAATACTGCCTGGGCTACCTCAACTCTTAGTAAATAAGTGCCTTGGAAGAGACAAGCTAAATCCAGGACCCAGCATACAGGATATGACACTTGCCTGTCCAGGAAGAGCGAATAACCTCTCTTTCTGAGATTATCCCTGCTTAGGTTAGTGCCCTAAACTCTCCGCTGACCATGGTCTCACATCTCCCATTCTATCTCCAAATGGATGTCCAGTAGGCGTATTAAACTCAACCTGTACAAAACTGAACTCATTTTCTTCCCCCATAAACCCCACCTCTTTCTCAATTTCCCTTGTTATGGTCAAGGGCATCACCATCTTTCCAGTCCCCCCAGGCTTCCAATCCAACATCATCCTGGACTCCAATCTCTTGCCAAATCTGTTGATTTTAACTTTGTAATACCCCTTCAATATGCTCCCTTTCTCTCCTCTCATACTGCCACCTCCCTGACACAGACATTCATCACCTCATGCTTAAACTTTTGCAATAGTCTATTGGTTGGTCTGCCTGCCATAACATGTCTGTCCCCACTCCAGTCCTTCCTCCTTTTAGCGGACAAAGTGATTTTCCTGAAGCATAGCTCAGCCAGATCACCTGCATACTCAATAAACTCCAGTGATTACCTATCGCTTCTGGGATCAAATACAAAATCCTCTGTTTGGCATTCAAAGCCCTTCATAATCAACCCCCTCCTCCCACCTTCCCACTCTTTTTACACCTTACACTATTGTCCCTGCTCCTCTCCATTATTCTTCAATTTCAACTTCATTAGTGGTATATTAACCCTTTTTATTTTTAATACTAGTGATTTGGTTTACTTCTCTTTTTTAATCAAATTAATAAATGGTTTATCTATTTTATTGGGTTTTTTTCATAAAACCAACTCTAATTTTATTTATTAGTTCAATGAGTATTTTTACACTCAGTCTTGTTAATCTCACCTTTGATTTTCAGGATTTCCAGTCTAGTGTTTATATGGGATTTTTTTTAGGCAATTAGGGTTAAATGACTTACCCAGGGTCACACAGCTAGTATGTGTCAAGTGTTTGGTCTGAGGCTAGATTTGAACTCAGGTCCTCCTGACTTCAGGGCTGGTGCTCTCTCCACTGCACCACCTAGTTGCCCTTTTCATTTGTTCTTTTTCTAGTTTTTTTTAACTGCATACCCAATTCATTGGTCTGCTCTTTCTCTATTTTATTCATCTAAGCATTCAGAGATATAAAATTTCCTCTGATTACTGCTTTTGCTATACTTTTCAACCTAATGACACTGGCTTCTTTATTGTTCTGCAAAGAAAACACTCTGTCTCTTAGCCCTGGACATTTTTTGACTGTCCCCCATGCCTGGAATGCTCCTCCTCCTTACACAGTTTCTTGGCTTCCCTGGCTCTGTTCAAGTCCCAGCTAAAATCCCACCTTCTAAAGGAAACCTTTCCCAATCCCTTAGTTCTGGTGCCTTCTGGGGCAGGTAAGCAGCACAGTGGCTAGAGGACCGGCCCTGAAGTCAGAAAGACCTGAGTTCAAATTTGACCTCAGACACTTACTAGCTGTGTGAGCATAGGCAAGTCACTTAACCTTAACTGCCTCCAAAAAAAATTCTGTGCCTTTCCTCTACTGATTGTTTACAATTCATGCTGTAACTTGTTTGCATATAGTTGTTTGCCCAGAACTTAGACTACTAACCAGTGCACCCCCAAAGAGCCTCTCTTTTACAGATCACAGGATCATAGATTTAAAAGTGGAAGCTACCTTAGAAAGATGACTTGGTTCAAACATCTTCATTTTACAAATGAAGAAATTGAGGCCAGGAGAGGTTAAATGGCTTGCCTACCACTATACAAGTAGCATGGGCAGCATTTGAACCCAGATCCTCTGACTCCAAATCTGAAATTCTTCCTACTGTACCACTGTTCTCTCCAGTAAAGTCAGAACACCTAGATGTGGTAACAAGTCACATCAAGTGTGGCTATCTGGGCAGTGACAGAAAGGCATCTCCAGTGGAGTGCCACAGGATTTTTGCTTGGCCTTGTGTGACAGTTTTATCAATGGATAACATTGTATCACTTGGGTGAAGGTGTAGATGGTGTGCTTATCTATAAACTGGTCAAGCAATAAGCTTACTATTGAGTGCTTCCCATGTGCTGGGCACTATGCCAAGCTTTGGGGATGTAAAGTCTCTCCTTGACCTTAAGAAACTTGTGTTCTGGTCAGAGAGACAACATGTAAATAAATAGATACGCACAAGATACATACAGAGTAGGTAAAATGTAGTTTTAGGGGAGGGGTAGCTAGGTGGAGCAGTGGATAGAGAGCTGGGCCTGCAGTCAGGAAGACTCATCTTCATGAGTTCAAATTTGTGTAAGTCACTTAACCTTGTTTGCCTCAGTTTCCTCATCTATGAAATGAGCTGGAGAAGGAAATGACAAACCGCTCCAATATCTCTGCTAAGAAAACCCCAAAACCGGGTCATGAAGAGTTGGACATGACTGAACAACAACAAAGATTTTATGGGAAAAGGCTTCCTGTAGAAGGAGGTGTTTGAGCTACGTCCTGAAAGAAGCCAGGATTCTAAGAGGCAGAGGTGAGGAGGGACAGTATTCCTGGTGTGGGGACAGCCAGGGCAAAGACTTGGAGGTAGGAAGTGCAGTGTCATCGTTGAGGAACAGAAGGTAGACCAGCATATTATCAAATGATCATATCACACAAAGTTGAGACGGATGACTAACACATAGGATGAAAGGACATGAAAAGGTCTCGGTGGGACAGAATACTGCATGGAATCAAATCAAATAAGATGAAATTTAATAGAGATAAATGTCACGTTTTATACAGGTTGTCCCCAAATTCTTAGTGCAGCTTTAAGTTACTAAAGCTTAGCAGCTTTTAAGCTACTAAGATTTTGGAGCCACACCATACCTGTATAAAGAAGATCAACTTCACAAATACAAGGCGTAGAGACAGAATGAGATAGCAGCCTATGAAAAAGATCAAGGCATCTTAGTGGATTGCAAGCTTAAGTTTAACATTGTAAAATTAGCCCAAAGAGCGAATGCCATCTAAAACAGCATTGATCAATCAATCAAACGAGTAACCTGCTATGTGCAAGGCACTGTGTTGGGGCTGGAGAATACAAGTACAAAGAATGAAATAACTCCTACTCTAGATGAGTTTACTTACAGGCATTAAGAGAAGCATAGCATTCGGGGCTAGGGAGGCAATAGCGTTGCCACATCCCCAACCCTGTCCTTATCAGATCACATCTGGAGTATTTGATTTAATTCTGGGTCCAATATTTAGGAAAGATAAGCTGTATTTAGTAGGTAAAATAATTGTATCTACTGATAAGCATAGTACTTATCAAACATCCATTCCATTGCTGCAAGTCTTGTGACATTTAAATATTCAATTTGTCCAGTGACTGGAATTCCATCTAAGCACATCCTTGGTAGGTTGACTAGGTGCTGGGGGAAGGGGTCTCCCTCAGCTGAACGCAGGTATTGCCTTAGAATCTTGTACGGGGCTAGGCCAGAATGGGAATGTGACCTGTGATTCTACAGAAAAATGTAAACTACCTTGAGTAAATGTAAACAGCAAAAGAAGGTCCAACTATCCCATGAGAAAACTTGCCATCCCTGACAATATGGCTTCTTTGTTCTATTTCCATATAGTATCTGATCTAGTTTGGGGTTAGTGCAGTCATCCACCATTTTACTTTGTCCTGCTATGGCCCAGGATGACTGGCCTCTTATGGCCTTAAACAACCCAATCAACTTAATTAACCCTATAAAATCTATACCAGACTGGTACAAGCCTCTATTTCTCTCAGTATCCTCTCAGAGGGTATACCACTCTACAATTGGCATAATTAAGGCAGAATAACCTGCCCCCTTACATTTGGTGTAGAGGGCAGAACAGATAGATCTGCCCCCTTACAAACCTTCCACTACAATGAATTTTGTCAGCCAATGGGTAAACCTCAATGTTTGAAGAGACCAACTGGATGCCACTATAACCTCTAGAAAAATGATCAAACTTAGCTGGACAGCAGCCCAATAAAGCCTTTTCACTGGCTTGTGTGGCCTGGCTTGTAACCCTGACCTCCCCAAGCTGCCCAAATATCTAGATTCAGGCCTAAGCTTGAGTCTGAGATGGCCAAGGAAGACCTCTTCAGCTAAGGCTCATCTGAGCACCTACCTCCATGGCAGCTTCCTTTCAATGTCATGGGAGCTATACACTTAATTTACTGCAGCTGTCTTTGTATTGATTGCTTTTCCATATCACAATGACTATACCATCATTGGTTTGTATGCTGGGTAAACTGGGTGTGTGCCCAGGTTCACCCTCAAAAAAACCTTAGTATTTTGTGTCTTGTTTTTTCTTTTTCTTTTCTTTTCTTTTCTTTTCTTTCTTTCTTTCTTTCTTTCTTTCTTTCTTTCTTTCTTTCTTTCTTTCTTTCGAGTCAATGGGGTTAAGTGACTTTTCCATGGTCACACAGTTAGTAATTATCTGAGGCCACATTTGAACTCAGGTCTTCCTGACTCCAGGCCTAGTGCTCTATTTGTTTATATTTTCAAAGAAAAATTTAGTTGTTAATTTTTAGAAAATTTAGTTTAGTTTCTTTAGTTTGAAGAAGGAAAATCATGTGGCTAATAATGTCTTAGTATTCAATAAATATTCACCTTTAAAAAAGGAAATGTAATTCCCTGGGTGCATATCTTAATGACGTGTGCGATTCTTTTCTATATTCACTCTGGTGCTCTTTGTAGCAATTCCCTACCTCTTTGTTTTACAGTAAACCTATATACAGGTTGCCACCAGAGGGCACTGTGGGCGTTAGCTAATCTGCCTGTTTTTCTCAAGATTCTCAGGGTGATGGAGAGCCTTTACTGGCTCTACTCTCTTGAATTTGGTTACACAAAGTTTTGGTGTCAGTTTAGGTGTGTGGGCTCGTGCATATCTCTACCAGCAAAATCACTTGGCTTGTCCTCCACTCCTCTTCCTCCTGTCAAACTGTCGGTTGATAGCCTCTACCTCTCAAAGGCTGATTATTTTAATAAGCATTTTAATCAAATTAACTAAAAGAGTAGCAAAAACAAAATTGACACATCAATCTCAGAAGTGACCATCATTTCAATTTTCTCCACTTCCACTGGGGGGCTCTCATGGGCTCCTGCTGCACAGTGAAATAAACAGAAAGTCTGGCGGTCTAAAATGTACCCCCTAACTCCCAAAGGCAGAGCCTGCTGGCTTTTCTGCCCATGAAATGGGAAACTTCTTTAAGCATCCCCAGAAAAAATTCAAGACATCAGAAGAGATTCTCCCCACAGCTGCCTCCAAGCTTCACCTTGAAAGTCCCTGGCTCAGAAGCAGCCACATGTTTTCCACGGGCTGGACAAATGTCCAGGATTCATGTACTATATGGCTCCACCAAACTTTGGAGAGATGTGGTCCCAGAGGTCTGGGACAAAAAGGATGGGTGTGACCTCAGGTGATCTTTAGAAGCTCATATGAACTGATACAAAATTAAGGGATCAGAATCAGGAGGATAATTTATACAATGGCTGCAATAACACAAAGGAAAACAACTTTGAAAGACTTAAGAACTCTGATCAGTTCTATACCAATCATGACTCTAGAACAGTGATGATGAAGCCTGTCTTCCGTGTCATGGACAAGAGGTAATGGACTAGACAGGAGGTTCAGAATGAGATATATATCTTCAGGCCAATATGTAAATTTGTTTTGACTATTTTTTTTTTACCAAAAAAGGCTTGCATGTGTGTGCTTGTGTGTGCACACTTATATGTAGGTAGGCGACAATAACGCTGAAAAAAATAAGAAAAATGAAGAGGTGTCCACGAAATCTTAAAAAATGTGCAGAAGGGAGCTAAAGGAATTTCAGAAAAGAACACAGATAAGCAACGGCTCGTTGGTACTATTGTTTTAAATGTAACATATACTTAGTCATGGGAAATTGAATGTATACATAAAACAAGAATAGAGATTCATAGTTTCATATACATTCCTCTTCTGTTCTGTGTATGTTGAAAAGTTGGTTAAGTTCATAATAAAAATAAAAGCAAAGTTCTGATTATAGATATACGTATGTGTATATGTATACATGGTTAGCCCCACCTGTGATTTCTTTGGAAATTCCTGACTTCCAGTGAAGGCTCTTCTGCTACCAATGGCACACACATTGCTTCACTGTATTTAGACTGCTAGGAATGGGATAGTACTGCTTCCCCTCTCCCTGGAGGTCTTCAAGCAGAGACCAGATGACCTCTTATTGGGGTTGGTGTAGAGGTGATTTTTGACCAGATAGAGTTCAGACTAAATCACATCTGAGGCCCCTTCCCAATCCTGAGATTGTAGCCCACCACCACCACCCCACCATTGTTCTTAATCCCATTTCCCCACCCTCACTATGCCCACTCTCGGTTCTCACCCTCCCTCTTCCTCCCCTCTCAGTCCACTCCTTCACTGTCCCCAGTCTACATATCCCCACCCTCACTTTTCTCTTACTCACTGGTTCCAATGTTACTGTCTCCTACCTCATTGTCCCCACCTTGCCTAATCTCTCATTATTCCACAGTCTGTAACCTCTCTCCTGCCCCATTGTCTCCATCTTCCCTGTCCCCATCCTAACTATCCCTACCTTACAATTCCACTCTCACTAACCAAAACAACAATGGTGAGGTGGCTGGGGCCATCTGGGCCTTCTTCTTTTCCTTTTCCTCCTTGTTCTACCACCCCTTGACCTTTCTTTGACCCTTCCATCCTGAACATTGGGAAGTAGCTCTGAGGTCAACGCCTTGTGCCCAGTAAATCCAAATGTATTATTATTCCTATGACCTATCAGAGGCATAACTTCAGCTCTGTTCTTCCCTTGCCAGAGTTTTCCTGGGCCTCAGTTTGTGCACCCTCTACTTCTGGGGTAGGGTGGCTTTTAGGAGAGGGTGACCCCTTCAGCTGGGAACTCAGGGCTGAACCCTTCTGGACATCACAGCCCCAGCACAGGTAGAGAAACCACAAGGGAACAAGAGGGGCTGACCCTGAATCAATGGACAGGGCCCTAGTCAGGATTGGTGGGACGGAGACTTTGACCAAAGGTTATGAGAGATCTCCAAGCCCTATTGCCTTGGGGACTGCTGACCTGGTCTCAGATTTCCTGAACTTTCTATCCCTCTCCTTCTAGGTTTATTTCCTGTCCTAAAATCTCCTATTCTCCCTAATGACAGGGAGGGGAGGCCTTTGTGGACAATAATTAGCCCCAGCAGCTTTCTTTTCCCTAGGCCAGCTGGTTACGGGGCGGAAGCCAGGTCTAGTTACAATTAAGCAAACCTCAGACCCATCCTTCTACGTGCCCAACCACAAGAGTCAGAGCCCAACCAGGGCAGGAAAACTAGTATATGATACAGAGGACCCCAAAAGACTGAAGGGCCTCCCCATCCAACCTCTCCTTTGAGGAGGGTGTCATCCTTTGGGTTGCACAGGCCCACGCCAAGCCCAGGAGTCTAGCTCTGGTTCTTTGCCCGATAGCCACCTTCAGGAAAAGCTACCCCCAGACTGCCAACCTCAGACGTTCCAATTCCAGCAGGAACTGGGGAGGGAGAGTAGTAGCCCCTGCCCTATGACTTCTGGGACCTCTAGGACTTCCCTCCAAATGCCAACTTCTCAGGCATGGAAATTCTATCATTAACAGTCTGTTTTTCGGGGGTTTATCCCAAGAGAGTAACACTTTCCCCTTTCAAATTGCAAATTCCTCTGAGATGGGGAGCACATTCAGACTCTCAGACCTCAGTAAACAAGAGATTAGTGTAGAATCATAGGCTTGGAGCTGGGAAGGCACCCCAGAAGCCATTCAATGAAGTCCTCTCATTTTACAGATGAAGAAGCTTAAGCCCAGAGAGTTTCCCAAGATCATACAGATTGTAATAATCAGAGGCAGGATGTGAACCCAAGTCCTCTGACTATGGAGTCAGGGCCCCTTTCACCATCCTATAATGTGTTGTTGTTCACTTCAATGCTTTCACCTATTTTAGTGAAATAGTAACTGTTTCAGTGTCTAATCATGGCACATAGTGTTAGGGAATAGATTTCGTAGGGATAGAGATTATGGTGAAACATACCACCCATATATATATGTATATACACACACATATACATATATATGTATGTATGTATATTTATACATATATATTTAAGGTATGCACTTCTGAGAAAGTTATTGCTAAATCTTAGTTTTTTGCTAATTCAGGTGCTATCAGATGCCTTTCTCCTGCCTTAAAAACGGGGGAACAACAGCTGAGCAGACCCTGGGGGTTGGGAGTGGGGTAGGGGGTAGCTTTAACCTTGGCACTGATTCTCATTCTGAATCTCTGCTCTTGAAAGGGGAAGAGGCTAACCCCAATTGCCTGACAGGCTCCTAGGATGCAGCAAGCATCATTACTGGGGCTTCATCTCAACAAGGTCAGGGCAGCCGGGGCAGAGAGAGAGGGTGGGGGCTTGGGAGCTAATAACTATCAGCTGAGTGCTTTGAGATCCTGATGAAAGGGGCCCCTCGCTTTGGGGCCCTAAATGAGGAGTGTCCTGTGTCTGGGCCATGATTACAGGGAGTTGGCCAAGGCAGGATCAACCACTCTACAGCCCAGAGCCCCTGTCTTAAGGATGCCACGCGGATGTGGTTACCAGGGTCACTCAGGTAATACTCAGGTGTGCTGTTTTGAGTGTTCAGGGATATTACCCTATTCCAGGCCCTCATTAGTACCTATTGGGCCTATTGTGATAGTCTACAAACAGGTCTTTCCAACTCCGCTCTCTTGCCCTTAAATGTTAAAAAAAAAATGCTTTACTTTTTTTTTTTTAAATTTGTCAAATCTTTATCCGTAAGTGGGGAAGGTTGGCAGGGTCCAGATTAGTCCTTCTGGCAGCAGGCTTCCTCACGGCAGCTAGGACGTTGCTGAGCTCCTCTCTCTTCCTCTTGGCCCAGATGTGATATCATCTCCATTTCCCAGTGTATCCCTCCTCTTCCCTTTACGACAAAAAGAGAGAGAGAGAGAGAGAGAGAGAGAGAGAGAGAGAGAGAGAGAGAGAGAGAGAGAGAGAGAGAGAGAGAGAGAGAGAAAATAGTTCAGCAAAGCTAGCATCAAAACTCTGACATTGCATGTAGTGTTCCACACCCATAGTTCTCCCACCTCTATAAAGAAATGGGGGAAGGTGCCTTCTAATATATTTTTGGGGGCCACGCTTGGTCATTACAATTTCAATTTTGTTTTGTTATCATTCCATAAACATTGATATAGCCATCCCGAATGTTTCGCTAGTTTTGTTTACTTTATTTTGCATTAGTTTGTGTGTCTTCCTATGTTTATTTATGTTCAGTATGATAGTCATCGTTTCTTATAGCACAGCAATATTCCATTACATTGATGCACACAGCTTGTTTAGCCATTCCCCAATCAAAGGGCAATTAGGGAGGTATATTTTTTCTCATTTCTTCTTCAGGGCCAAGCTTGGTCATTTTAATGCTATTCAGTTTCAAGTTTGTGTGTTTGGTCTTGTTTTCTGCTATTTTCATTCACGTTGTTGTCATTGTGAATAATTCTCCTGGTCTTACATCAATTTGCAACAGTTCATACAAATCTTCCTGTGCTTCTCTGAATTTTTCATATTTAACATTTCTTATAAAGTAGTAGTATTTCACATTCACGTATCCCAATTTTAGTCATTCTCCAATTGATGGATGACATCTACTTTGCTCCCAGTTCCTCAGTAATAAAAAAAAATGCTGTTATAAATATTTTGTCATGTATGGGATCTTTCCTCCTTGACTTCCTTGAGGTATATGCCTAGTAGTCATCCCTGGGTCAAAGGGTATGGATGTTGTAGTCACTTTTGTAGCATAAATCTAAATTGCTTTTCAGAATGGTTGGATCAATTCACAGCTCCATCAACACGTGTTGGTATACCTATCTTTCCACAACCCCTCCAACATTGACTGTTACCACCATCCTTCATGAGGTGAAACCTCAGAGTCGTTTTGATTTGGATTTTTAAAGTTTTTTCTTATAATTAGTCATTTGGAGCTACATTTCCTATGGTTGTTAATAGTTGGCAATTCTTCTTTTATGAACTGTTTGTTCATCTCCTTTGACCATTATCCACTGGACTCTCGGTCCAGCGTTAATTCTACACATATCTTAGATATCACAGATTTATTCGAGATAGTTGAAGTAAGGACTATTTTTCTCAGTTAACAACATCCCTTCTTATTCTAGTTGCATTGATTTTGTTAGTGTAAATACTTTTCAATTCTTTGTAATCAAATTGTTTTTATCTTTTGTGATCATCTATATATGCCTTTTTTGGTTAAGAGCTCTCCCTTCACTCATAGATGTAAAAGGTACTTGCTCTCTTTTTTTTGCCCTAAATTTTTATATGGTGGCTTTTGATATTTAGGTAGGGTACCTATTTCGAGCTCATTGTAGTGTTTGATATAAGATGTTGGCCTAAACCTAATTTCTGCCAAATGGCTTTCCATTCTTCCCAGAAGTTTTTGTCATAGCGAGTTCTTCTTCAAGTAATTTATGTTGTCTTTGCTGCTTGGATCTATCCTTCACAGTACTACTCATTCCTGACCTCTCCTGCTCTAATTCTGTAATAACTCCCAGCTCCTAACTAAAGAAACTTCAAATAGCTCAGCCTGGTTTTCAGGTCCCTCCATCATCTGGTAGTATGCTGCCATTTTTCCAGCCTTATTTCATAGCACTTTTCTCCACATGTTCTACAGTAATACATTGCAAATAAGGAATCATGCAAGAGAAAGGGAGTAAATGATATCATCAGATAAAGGTATGACTATAAGGAAAAAAGATGGTCTGGTGAGGGAAAACCAAAAGATAGATTATATGCTCCATCGTTGTTATTGACCAGTTGTGTCCAATTCTTCATGACCCCATTTGGGGTTTTCTCGGCAAAGACACTGGAGTGGTTTTCCATTTCCTTTTTCAGCTCATTTTACAGACTGAAGCAAATGGAATTAAGTGACTTATCCAGGATCTCACAGCTAGTAAGTGTCTCAGGCTGGATTTGGACTCAGGAAGATGACTGTTTCTGATTCCAAGCCTAGTGCTCTATCCACTGGGTCACCTAGCTGCCCATTGCTATCTGTGAAATATCAAAACAACTTAAGACAGTTTCCCAGCAGATTGGGTAGATTCCTTGTACTGAATTTGTGGAAAGACATGGCTAAGAGCTGAATGGTCAGGCAGGGATGTATTGTGATCTGTTTTGCTGGAAGGAGTAACCACATGGTTGAGAACCATTGGAATGTCAGCACATGTATTTGTAATAGCGGCATGGCCAGTGGGGGCCTAGTCCTTAAACGTGCTCAGGTTTGTTCTTCCCGGTGGGTAACATGGAGCACATGCAGATATTGCCAGGCAGGCAATGGAAATGTGAAACTTTCAGGATCTCAGCCTTGGGCAACTGAAGGGCTGGTGTTGTATATTGACAAAAAGTCTCCTAATTGGTTCAGGAGAGGGAAGTTCTGATGACTCAAGAGACGCTGAGCCTGAACTGAGTTTGCATACAAAAGACGTGACTCCAGTCCCTCCCTCTCTTTTCCTTCTTAGCAAGAAGTGACATAGAACTACTGTGAGTTTCCAGATGAGAGAGAGGCAGGGGTGTGCTAGAACCCATGGCGGAATGGGTAGATGAGAACAAGTTGTTCCAATGGTCATGAGGGGGCTGAAGCAGGCACTGGGGAGCACTTGGGGCTTGGTCAAACGTTGAAGACACCAAGGTCATCTATCGCATGCCAAGCCATCACCAGTCATCTTGACTTTTGTCTTGCTACTGGACTCTGGAAGAGAGAGAGAGTGAGGCTGATGACTTTGCACAGCTCTGCCTCACTTAAATCCACGTCACACACAAGTCAAGACATCACCTTCCTGACGTCATTGGTCCTCTTCGAAAACACAGCCTCGAAGACGACAACAACGACAACCTTTCACAGTGGCTCCCGAGAACAGATTGCTAAATTTTCAGTGTGAACATTTACACCCCAGAAGCCAAACTCTGTAAATCAGGATTGTTTTGTTTTTGTTGATTTCTAGACTTAAGAAAGTAATGGAGAAAATGTTAGTGATGCAGATTAAACTTGAAAACAAACATGTTTTCAATATATTAGAGAACTGATTTTTTTTTTTGGTGAGGCAATTGGGGTTGTCCAGGGTCACACAGCTAGTGAGTGTCAAGTGTCTGAGGCCAGATTTGAACTCCAGTCCTCCTGACTCCAAGGCTAGAGCGCCACCTAGCTGCCCCTAAAGAACCGATTTTTAAAGATTTCTCAGCATACCTCTGGAGATGAGATACTTGTCATCTTACACGTTCTCTATGTGTCTGTAAGCCCATGTCAAGCTAACAAGCATTTATTAATCATTTACTATGTGGGCTAAATGCTTAGGCTACAAAGAAAGGCAAAAGGCAGGTTCTGGCCTTGAGGAGTTCGTAGTCTAATGAGGGAGACCACATGTAAATAGCTAGGTACAAACAAGATAGATATGGGGCACATGTCACCTCTGGGGTGTGTGTGTGTGTGTGTGTGTGTGTGTGTGTGTGTGTGTGTGTGTTTCCTCTTTCCTGATTTTAGGTGAATGACTATCCCGAGAACAGAATGCCCAAGAGCGTAGATCCATGGAAACTCTCTGAGCTCCTGCTGGTGACCTTCAGTTGCAGAGTTCAACGTGGTGGTGGTGGCTGACAATGGAAGTATCTATAGACAGAGGTAGAAAGACAGTTTCCTATAGACAGGGGCAGCTTCAGAGATCAGGATCCCTCCTGATGGAGAGAAATAGAGGCTGTGGACTCTAGAAAGGCACTGATCCTTGGAGATCACAGAGGGAATACCATTAGTATCCCACTTAGGGAGAAAAGGACCCCCAGGCCCAGGAACCTTGGCCCCGTATGTTTTCTATACCTGTGTGTGACCACCTTTATACATAAAGTGTGAGACCACTCTCCTCGGGACCTTGTATGGGCCAGTTGACTCTGCAGCTCTAGTTTGGGAGAGGGGGTTGTATTGGTTAAGTACTGTTATAACCAATATAGCTTCTTAGTATAACACTGTCCATCTTTGTTCCCTGCCACTGCCTGAAGGCCTGGTATGTTACATTTCACCCCTTCTCCTGGGTTCTCTGGAAAGCTTTTTTTCCCCTGAGGCAATTAGGGTTAAGTGACTGGCCTCAAATGAGGCCATGAAGAGTTGGACATAACTGAACAACAACAAATTATTATTATTAATGTTCCATTACATTCATGACATTTTAACTGCCATGTCCCCTCCCATGTATCTGGATCTCCAGCTCCTGTCTTGGGTCATGCTGCTGGGTGATTGTCTACTACATCTAGTTAGCCCATAGCCAGCAGTTCTGGTTGGGAGACCTGAGTTCTAGTCCTTTCTATCAATAACCATCGATGTGATATGGACTTCCTCTCTCTGGCCTTCAATGTCCTTGCTTGTTTAGTAAGAGGCAACAGGAGGCCTAGAGACATGTGGGCTGCCTTCTCCCAGGGCCTTCTTGTGGTCTAGCAGGGGGGAACAAACAAGCATAGGAAGAGAGGAAGTAGAAGGAACAAGAAATGAGGATTTAGAGGTGGAAGGGTCCAACCTCTTCATTTTATTCTTTAAAAATTTTTTATTTTAAAATTGTGATGTAACAATCATCAACCATCACTAACATTTTAATATATTAAGAAATAAAAAAGAGCATTGTATAGGAAGCTATGAATCTCTGTTATGTACAGTTTGTTTTTCAAATGTATATTAAATTTAACTAGACAGTAACAAAATTGCCCTCTTTGTTTCCCCTTCTGAGTTTCTGTTTATTTAATGTGGTTTTTAAATGTTTGGTTGATGCCTTTTCTTTATTTTTTGTGTCTCCATCACTGCCCATTAACTCACATCCCTGTTACCCCTGCTACAGAAGCCCTGCTTTGAAACAAATTGTTGTTATTTGGTCATGTCCAACTCTTCGTGACTCCACTTGGGGTTTTTTTGGCAGAGATACTGGAGTGGTTGGCCATTTCCTTCTCAGCTCATTTTACAGATGAGGAAGCTGAGGCAAACAGGGTGAAGTGACTTGCCCAGAGTTACACAGCTAGTGTTGGAGGCTATATTCAAACTCAGGTCCTTCTGATTTCAGGCCCAATACTCTGTCCACTGTGCTACCTAGCTGCCCTGTAACAAATAGAGTCAAGCACAACAAATCAACACATTCATCTCCCTCTTTTTACAGGTGAGGAAACTAAGGCCCAGAGTGGTAAATTGACTTGTCTAACTGAGGTCATGGGGTAGAGGTTACCTGCTACTCTTGTGACTTTGAACAAGTCTCTAGATAACCCACGAACACAGAAAACACCAGACCGGGATAAAGACCATCAGAGATGTACAGAGAAAGCGCTCTGAGAGGTGAGAGGGAGGAGAGGACCCCAGCCCCTTCTCAGAAAGCAAATCCAATCCTAGGAGGAGACCATCTGTGACCTAGTGACCCGGCTTGTATTTGTCATAAGCGTTCCCAAGCCCTAAATAATAGAGTTCCTGCTCCTGTCCACCTCCATTTACACCTTCTCTAAGGCAGCTACAAAGGAGTGGGCCAGGTGCCAACATTCTTGCCCTGCCCTCTGCTTTGGGAGGCTCCCACATGGGCAGGAAAGGCCACATTGGCAAGGAAGACTTCTGGGAGAATGGGGAGGCATTTGTGATGATTCCTGGGATGAATCCCCAGTGGATGTTAGAATGACCTTCTCAGTGAACGGTCTCTCAGGTGAGAAACTCATGATGCAGAAGGAGACATATATCTTTGGGTGTGGCCAACGTAAGAATGTAAGAATTCATTTCTCTTGACTATTCACCCAAGAGTTTTGCTTTTCTTTTTTAATTTTAAACTGGGGGTGGGATAGAGTGGGAGAGAGACAAAATAAATGCTCATTAATTTGAAAAAAAAAAGAAAAGAAAAAGAATGATTTGATCACACTCATTCACAAATGTAACATCTCCATATAGATATATGACATGCACACAGATACTAATGCACACAGTCACAAATATACACACAAACTCAAGCATATGGCGTATAGAGAGAAGCACTCATACATATGCAACATACATATGCTCACACATACACGTACATGATATGCAGAATCACAGATTTAGAGCTAGATGGCACCTCAGAGCCATTACGTGTAGCGCACTCATTTTACAGATGAGGAAACTGAGGCTCAGAGATTCACTGACTTGCCCAAGGTGACGTGGGTAGTGAGTATCAGAGCCAGGATATGAATCCTGGTTCTCTGACTCCAGACGTGTGTGTGAGTGTGGGGGGGTTTCTTTCTTCTAGGCTCTCTATACTTTTGGTAAATGTGCCCCCATGCTCATCCAACAGACCCATAATGCCCAGCATGCCAACATTCACCAACTTTTCTCTAGTTGGACCTTTGATTTCATTAGTATAGGGAGCGTCTAACAGGGAAATGTCCTGTTCTTCAAAGGCCTGGGCTTAGATTCTAAGTCTAAAGGGTGCTGACCAGGGCACTAAGAGGTCAGGATGTCTCAAAGGTGAGACTCCAACCAAGGTCAACCTGACTTTACAGTCAGCTCTCTGCTACAGTGGAAAGAGCTTTAGATTTGGAGACAGAGGTCCTGGGTTCAAATCCTACCTCTTCCATTTAATTCCTGTGTGACTTAAGCATGTCACTGAACCTCTCTGAGACTCAGTTTCCTCATGTATAAAAAAAAAATTAAAAAGCAGGTTGGATCTGATAACTTCCAAGGTCCCTGCTTAGCCAGTAGGTCAGTAGATACTTAATTTGTGTTGATCTATAAAATCTAACCGCTATGATATGCTGTCAGAATATTCATATCCACTCATTATTCACATAAGTACAGACCTACATATACCAATTCATAATGCACATATATCATTAATATACATATATAAAAACTGACACACACGTGTGTGTGTGTGTGTGTGTGTGTGTGTGGTGTGTGTGTGTATGTTTCAAGGGTCACTGTTTTTGTTTTCAATTTTTAGGCAAATTGGGGTTAAGTGACTTGCCCAGGGTCACACAGCTAGTAAGTGTCAAGTGTTTGGTCTAAGGCCAGATTTGCACTCAGGTCCTCCTGACTTCAGGGCCAGTGCTCTATCCACTGCACCACCTAGCTGCCCCGAGGGTCACTGTTTTCACTGATGTCTATATATCCTTCCCCCATCCGCACGTGCAGATGGCAACCCCTCTCTTCCTTAGTCACAAAAGCCTGGTGCAATACATAGAATATGGCCTTGGGATCTGGGTTTGGACCATGTTTCTGCCTATCTTTGTATTTCCAGCACTTAGCACAGTGTCTGGCACATAGCATATGCTTAATAAATACTTATTGACTGATTGATTGATTAGAAAACCTGGATTTGAATTATGCCTCCCATACATACTAGTACTACCTTCTCTGTGATCATGTACAAATCACTTTATCTCTCTGAGACTCAGTTTCCTCATCTGTAAAGTAGAGCTAATAGCTGCAGCACCTACCTTTCTCTCTCACTCTACCCCAGGCTCCAAGTTTAATTTTATAAAAGTGCTTTGGAAATCTAAACATTCTGGTGTCAGCTTTTGTCAGTCATGGATGGTTCTTGAGCTGTGGCCAAAAACTCCATTACCCGGCCATGGAAGACATACTCTGCCGTCAAGCTCTCCCTGGAAGCCTTTCCAATCTTACCTGGCCTGTCAGGGTTTGCCTTCCACTGACAAGGCCTTGGAGAGCCCAAGGTGACCACCATGTCCAAGTAGGGCTTTAGCAAAGGATATATACACGTAATACATATGTATACTGTGTCCACAAGCACGAATGGACATACAGGTCCACACACATTTCTATTTCCTATCATGGCCTTTGACATTCCAGCTGAGTTGCTGTTCACAGGGAAGGAGTTTGAGGGCCATTTCGTGGCCTTGGGCTGAAAACCAAAGTAAGGAGAAGCTCAGCCCTCCAGGGTTGGGAGTTCTTAGACCTGTAAGCCCAGGGCAGGTTCTGGGGTTGGGCCCAGAGGCTGGAGGAAGGGAGCAGAGTGGCTGGCTAACCACAGTGATCACACCAGCAGCCTCTGGACTTCAAGGTACCCAGGGATGCTTGGGGCTGCGATGGATTCTCAGAGGTCAGGACAAGCTTAATTTATGTTGAGTTGGAATGATTCTAAAGGTCTCCAGGGAAAGGGGATTATGGTGGGGAAGGAGATATGAGAGAATGGCAGATTAGCTGACAACTTTTAGGGGTCATCTAGTCCAGCCCTTAGATTTGGGGAAGGAGCAAAGTGAGATACAGTACTTCCTCTCTGGCCCCATACTTCCTATGGTCAGCTATAGCTCTATAAGCATCCTTGCCTCCATCATCATTACCCTTGTGGACCACAGCTTCAGACTTGGCCTGGGCTTTGTTCAGGTACACCTGGATGCCAGCCTTTGCTTGGGACTTAATTTCCACCCATCCTGGTAATGTCTATCAATGCTCTCTCTCCATTAAAGGAGCAACATAGGGGTGGGGGAAATGGAGGCTGGCCCAAGGGCAGCTGGGGAATGCTTTGCTCTCTTTAAGGCCAAAGATGCCAAGAAAGCATTAATTATCACATATGCATATTCATACAATGCCCTGGGGAGGGGCCTTCCCCAAGGACTGTAAATGGACCAGAATAGGAAGTGAGGCCAAACAGAAGACAGGAGGGAGAGGAGAGTGGACCAGAAGACCCCTAGAGGACATCCACGCCATGGATGAAAGGATGGTGAGCAGGGGAGGAGGGTCGGACCATGGGGAGAACTGCAGCAGCTGGGATGGGAAGGGGAGAGAATCCAATTTCTGTGCTCCTGTAACTGTCCCAGGCTAAATCTTACTTCATGCTCACAGCTCCCCACAGTGAAGTAGCATAGA
The DNA here is from genome assembly GCF_003287225.1 of Phascolarctos cinereus. Taxonomy (NCBI): domain Eukaryota; kingdom Metazoa; phylum Chordata; class Mammalia; order Diprotodontia; family Phascolarctidae; genus Phascolarctos; species Phascolarctos cinereus. Next base: position 367,973,800 of record NW_027556098.1, on the reverse strand, counting down.
AAGAACACTGGACTTGAGCTCAGAAGACCAGGGCTCGTAATGTTGGGCATGTTGGTGGATCCTGCCTCAGTTTCCTCCTCTGGAAAAATGGGACTAATCCTTGTGCTATGTACTAAAGGGATTCAATGAGATCAGTCAGTCAGCCAATAAACATTTCTTAAACATCTATTATGAGCCAGGTACTGGGCTAAGCACTTAACATAAAGGACTCATTTATAGGAAATACTTCATAAACCATAAAGTTCTAGGTAAATGTTGAGTATTCTCATGTATGAGGTGAGCAAGGCTTGGGTTACAATCAATAACCGACCATCTTTAAATAAGTACAGTGCCAAGACTGCTGGTTATTGATTGTAATTCTATGGGGGAGTGTGTGTGTGTGTGTGTGTGTGTGTTCCCCTGCTCCTTAAAGACAGGGATTGCTTTGTTTTTCTTGTTTCTTCCAAGCCAAGAAGAGAGCCTGGCACACAGTAGGCACTTAATAAATGCTTCTCAGTTCACTGATTAATACAAAGACAAAAATGAAATAGTCCTTGCCCTCAAGGAGCTTATATTCCACTGGAGAAGATAACATGGCTCTCTGTCTGTCTTTCTCTCATGCACACACACACACACACACACACACACACACACATACACATACTAAAGAAATATATGTTGAAATGGGCGTGGGGGAGATATTAGTAGCTGGGGGATCAGGAAAAACCTCATATTAGACTTGGTACTTGGTCTGAGCTCAAAATGTGAATGTAAAGAAATCCTCCACAAGAAAGGCATGGTCTATTTACTACACTGTAAGCTCATGGAAGGCAGGACCTCAGTTCTGGATATTTGTGCTCTGCACACAGTAGGTATTTTATAAGTATTAGTTGATGAGGGTGGTTGTTGTTTTGTCCCCCCACCTATGGGGGAAATAGAAAGAGACCCTGATCTAAGTCAGGTGATGGCAAGGCGATGTGTCAGAAGGCTACTTCTAAAAGTTAAGCCCCAGGTGGATCAGAACTGGCCTTTTACACCTGGAGAGATGGATTTTTAACTCAGGGCTTTGAGGCAGTCGAATCATGGAATCAGCCTCCTGGAGGCTGTGATTTCTCCAGTCTCCATCTTCCCTGCGCTGGGTTCAAGGATCAAAGGAGAAGATACCCAGAACTGGGCAGCGTTCCTCCACTGGGGGAGGGCCACTGTCTGTGGGCCCTGGGACAAGCTGAGGAAGGGGTTGGAGGGGAGAGGCTAGACTGAGATTTTCCACTACTGGCACCAGGGCAGGTGCACCTTCAATGTATGTGTACCACCAGGCAGCTCTGGCAGTGGGGGAAGCTCAGAGTGGCCAGCTGGGGACCAAGGTAACAGTTTGCCCCACTAAGCATGTAGGGAGCGCCTAAAACTTCTCACACACTCTTTCATATTCACTATCTCACTTCATTCCCTCAAGAGCCCAGTAAGGTAGGTGATATATATATATGTATGTATATGTATATGTATATGTATATGTATATGTATATGTATATGTATATGTATATGTATATGTATATGTATATGTATATGTATATGTATATGTATATGTATATGTATATGTATATGTATATGTATATGTATATGTATATGTATATGTATATGTATATGTATATGTATATGTATATGTATATGTATATGTATACGTATACGTATGTATGTGTGTGTATATGTATATGTATATGTATATGTATATGTATACGTATACGTATGTATGTGTGTGTATATGTATATGTATATGTATACGTATACGTATACTTTTGGTATGTATGTGTGTGTATGTGTATGTGTATGTGTATGTGTATGTGTATGTGTATGTGTATGTGTATGTGTATATGTATATGTATATGTATATGTATATGTATATGTATATGTATATGTATATGTATATGTATATGTATATGTATATGTATATGTATATGTATATGTGTATGTATATGTATATGTATATATTATCCCATGAAGAAACAGGAGCAAATAGCTAAAGTTATTTGCCCAAGGTCAATGGCAGAGTAGGGATTGAATCCCTGATCTCTAGCTTTCTATTGCAGACACCCTTACCTAGGGGCTGGCTAATACCTGAATCTTTACTATTAGAACTTCCTTCTTTTGGTTTAATACTCTTTTCCTTGCTCCATGCAAATTTCCCTGGAAGGATTGAGGAATTAAGCCTGATTCACGGTGAACTAACCTACTTGACAGGACTTTTGTGGGGATTAAATGAGATAATGGATGTAAAGCCCTTTGCAGATTTTAAAATGCTATAGAAATGTAAGTTGTTATTTTCCTGGTCTTCTTTCTCCTCTCCCTCTTGGGTTGGGGGATGGAATGATCCTTTCCCTTAAGGGGTGGGTGGGTTTAGAATGGAGTTACCTTTCTGAAACCAGAGAAGACAGAAGGGATGTCTGTTCCCACCCCGGGGAAGCCCTGCCCAGACCACATCTCTTCCGTTCTGGAACTTGCATTTTAGCAAGGATATTGACAAACTGGAGAGGAAGGATATGACAAGTTGGTGAAGGGAATGAAGAACATGTCATAAGGGACTGGCTGGAGGGACTGGGGTTCAGTCGTGGAAAAAAAGAAGATTTGTCCTCTCCACCTCATTCCTGATAAATCGGTTCATATTAAGGTATAAATGATTGTTAAGATTTAATTCATCAGTCCCTCTAGGGATATTTTCATTTAGTAGGAGATAGTTGTGAGCCAAAGGAATGAAGCTGTAATGGTAGACTTTCTAGCATTGTCCAGCCCCTTCAGGGCTATCACTTCACAGTGACTTGGTGAAGGGTGTGTGCCAGTCCTGGGGGCTGGTAGGGCAAGGTCCTCTGTTGGTCCCAGCAGAACTGTCCCTCCCCTTCTCTTCCTCCCACCCACATGCCCCCAATCCCAGGCTCTGCTTGAATCATCTCTGGCTCCAAAGAGCCTTTTTCTTTATTCTCCATGATGGGTAAAGCTCCTGCCTTTCCATTCTGTCCTCCATCTCTAGGGTTCTTGCTTGGGGCTCTGCAATGTTGTATGATTGGGAAAGACTTTAAGTGTGAATAGCTGGTAGTTACAAAACAGAAGTGTGTGTGTGTGTGTGTGTGTGTGTGTGTGTGTGTGTGTGTGTGTGTAAGAGTGTGTCTGCCAGGGGTGTGGAGGTGAGTTCTGAGTTCGACTCCCATGTGAAGGTCTTAGCTTATGGAAAATCAAGAGGGACCCCCATTGCAGATCTTCAGGATCTTTTGTCTTCTGTGACTATGGGCTGCTGGGAGCAGGTAATAAGAATTATAGCGAAGGTTTTCCAAATGGGATGTAAAGACAGCCATGGAGACCAGAGCTAGAGATCACCAGTCAGTACATCAACAAACATTTGGAAAGCACTTACTGTGTGCCAAGCACCATGCTAAACTCTGCAGATACAAAGAAAGGCAAAAACAATGCCTGACCTCAAGGAGCTTATAGTCTAATGGGTGAGGTAATACGTTAGAAAAAGGGATCTATAAGATACATGTGAAGTAGATGAAAGACAGCCTCAAAGGTGAAGGTACTAGCAGCTTCGGGTAACAGGAAAGAGGCTTCCTGCTGAAGGTGTCATTTGAGTGATGCCTTGAAGGAAGCTGGGGAGACTAAGAGGCCAGGGGAGGAAGAAGAACATCTTCACCATCATCACATTTTTATAGTACCTACTATTCACCGGGGACTGTTTTAAATGCTTTACAATCATTATGTTATTTGATCCTCACAACAATGCTGAGAAGTAGGGGAAATTATTATCCCCATTTTACAAATGAGGAAACTGAGGTTAAGTGTCTTGCCCTTAATACAGCTATTAAGGGGAATGAGGTCAAATTTGAACTCAGGTCTTCCTGACTCCAGGTCCGGTGCTCTGTGTACTCTGGCACCACTTAGCGGCCAGAACATTCCAGATATGGAGCAAAGCCGGTCCAAAGGCATGGAAAATGGGAGATGGACTACAGTATGGTATGTGGGTTTGGTGGGAGCAGCAATATGACAGTTAACCTAAAGAAAAGGAACATTTCTGTGGCACTTTATGGTTCTCAAATGATTTTCATTCAACAGCCCTGAGACATAGGAGGTTCAAGGGTGGTTGCCCCCACTTTACATATAATAGAGGAAGTCCTTTTGGGATCATTTTAGGAGTCAGTCCCAGAAAGTTTCCTCTGCCCTCGATAAAGGGATCACAGAATGTCACCGATACCTTGTTAACACATTAATTCCAGTGATGATGGAAGAGGAAAATTAGGCTAGAGAAGTGAAATGGTTTGCCCATGGTCACCCAAATGATAAGTGGGGGTGCTGGGAATTGAACCAGGGCTCTGGTGACCTCCACCATTCTTATCAGTTACCATTTTAAGAGAAAGAAAAAAGATGGACCCCAGTCAGTCAATAAACATTTATTAAGTACCTAGTATATACCATACACTGTACTAAATGCTGGAGATACAAAAAGAGACAAAAGACAGCAGCCCTGCCCTCAAGGAGCTTATAATCCAATGGGGGAGTGTTGTCTCCTTATTATATAGAGGAGAAAACTGGGGCTTAGAAAGGGGAAAGGACCTGGTTAGGGTCATATATTTAGCAAAGTCAATCAGGTAAGTTAAAAAACAGTATCTAGACCTTCTCCCACATCCTCTCTGTATTACATCGAGTTGCCTGTAGCTTCTTAGAATCTCTGTATTGTCCTCCTTCCACTGAAAATTGAGTGTCCCCAGACCTTGCTAGGTCCACTAAGAAATCTGGCACCTTTTTCTTGTGCCCATGTCCTTATTCCTGCCTGAGGTCTAGGTGCCCCACCCCTAACCTGTTTCCAGGCAAGACTCTCCTGGTCCCAAGCACCTAGGAATTGTCCTCTTCCTCTCATCCGAAATAAGTGCCTTGGGTTATCCTTCTTTTGATCTCTCTTTAGGTTGGCCTCAAGAGCCTATTTAGCATTTCCTTATGAGCATCTTTTAAAATTATAATTATTAGTATTAGTAATAATAACAGGATGATAACTGGCATTTATGTAATGGTTAACATGTATTATCTCCTCACAAAAATCCTGAAGGAGGTACTTAGCTTTTACTTAGAAAGAAACAGACTCAGAGAGATTTAAGTGACTTGCCAATAATCCATAGCTTTTAAGAAACGGAAGTGGCCTTTGAACCCAAGACTCTTGTAAATTCATGACCCCTCACTGCCTCTTTCTTTCACCACTGAACTCCCAACTAACACCTCTCCCATTGATACCCAAGTTCACTTAGGGAGCTCTTGGAACAACTCTACACACGAGGTAGGGTGGGTCACTGGGCAGTCCTACCCTTTCTACTCCTACTCACTTTCTTTTTTCCTTCAATTAACAACTTAAAAACCAGAGTCATTTGCCAACATACCTAGGGCCCCTATACACTGACTCTTGCAACAATGTAAAACCTAAGCAAAATCTAACCATGTGTCAACCATATCTAAAAATATATGCCTCATTCCACACTTGTAAGTCCCTCCACCCCATATAACATTTCTCAGTCCTGTCCAACTCTTCATGACCCCATTTGGGTTTTTTTTTTTTTGGCAAAGATACTACAGTGGTCTGTCATTTCCTTTGTCAGTTCATTTTACAGATGAGGAAACTGAGGCAAACAGGGTTGAGTGACTTGCTCAGGGTCATACAGAAAGTAAGTGTACAAGGCCAGATTTGAACTCAGGAAGAAGAGTCTTTCTCATTCCAGAATCCCGACGATAGTTCTCTACCTCTCTACTTAGAGGAGGGAGGTATGTTTCCTTCTCTTTTCTCTCTGACCAAAATGGCTCATTACCATTAATCTGAGTTTGGCAGCATTTTTGTGCTGTTTTCATTCATATTATTGTAGTTGTGTATAATATATCATTTTCTTGGTTCTGTGTCATTTGAAAATACCTTTCTATGTTTCTCTGAATTCTGCATATGCCTTATTTCTTTTTTTATTAATTTCTTTTGATTTATCAACAATCACTTTCATAAGCTTTTGAGTTTCAAATTTTTCTCCCTCTTCCTCTCCCTCTCCCCTTCCCTCCCCAACACGGCTTGCAATCTGATATAGGCTCTACATATATATTCCTATTAAACATATTTTCACATTAGTGATGTTGTAAGGAAGAATTAGAACCAATAGGAGGAACCATCGGAAAGCAGAAGCAAAACAAAACAGAAGAAAAAAAGAGCAAATAGTATGCTTCGGTCTGCATTCAAACTCCTTAGTTCTTTCTTTGGATGTGGATAGCATTTTCCATCATGAGACCTTTGGGATGTCTTAGATCTTTGCATTGTTGAGAAGGGCCAAGTCTATCATTATGCTTTATTTTTTAATGGTACATTAATATTCCATTACATTTATTTGCCATTATTCAGTCACTTCCCAGTCAATGGGTCCTCTCTGTGTTTCCAGCTTTTTGCTACCATGAAGAATGCTGCTATGAATATTATGTTACATATCAGACCCTTCTTTTTGTCAGTGGTCTCTTTGACATAGCTGGTCAGTAATGAGATGTCTGGGTCAACGTGGATGAATAGTTAAGTGACTCCCCTCTCCCCCAAAAATAGATTTCAAATTGTTATCCTAAATGGCTGGACAGCTTCACCAACAATGCCTTAATGTGCCTGGCTTCCCACAGACCCTCCAACACTGACTGTTTTCTATTCCTTATCACCTTTGTCAGTTTAAGCTAGAAGGTCTGGTATTTAAGAATACCTTGAAGGGCCAGGCTTTGTCAACTGATGCCATGCAATTTTTTAATCTCTAAGGTAAAAAAAAAGAAATTGAGATAGGATGAAAATTATTTCAAATGAAAATTACAAAAAAAATTTTGTGTTAATTGACAACTGGTATGTCAAGTATTAATGTCTCACTTGCTAGCCATTCTATGTAGATCAAATGAGATAATATATATATGTAAAGCACTTTACAAATCTTAAAACCCATATAAGTACTTCTAATACTAGTTTAAATACTTATAATAGCTATTATTATTATTCAGGTTATGAAGCAGCTGATACTTTTCATTCACACAGATTATAAACTTTTATTAAGAACCCACCCCAGGTAGGATCGCTGAGAGGGGAAGGAGATGGGTAAGATCTAGTTCCTACCCTCAAGGAGTTAATAGTCTATTAGGGAGTCTAGGACATTCTTGTCTTTCTTGGAAAGCCCTCAGTTCAGACAATTAATTTATAAGACACTAAAGGGGAAGTGACTAGTTACCAGTGCCCCCACCTCCAGGAAAAAGCCCTGAAGTAAGAAGACCTCGAGTTGAGTCTTGCCTCTGCTACATATTTCCTGTGTGACACTGGGCAAATTACTTCCCCTCTCTGGTTCTCAGTTTCCTCCTTTACAAAATGAGGGGGTCGCTTTAAATGATGTCTGAAGTCCCTTCCAGCTCTGGCTTTCTCAGAGTGATAATGACGTCTTAACCTTAATATAACACTAGACGTTTAGCTGTACATTCATTATCTCATTTAATCCTTCTAACAACCCTGGAAGGCAAACAGGGACAAATATTATTATCACCATTTTATAGGTGAGGAAATCGAAGCTCAGAAAGGGAAGTGACTTACTTGTCCACTCTGCACATTTATTTAGTGACAGGGTGAGGACTGGAGCCAGGTTCTTCTGATTACCTGGCAGGTGCCCGTTCACCTCCCCCCCCCACCTCCACTTTGAGATATGTGAGATCCTGGGGAGAAGGGAGGTGAAAGAGAAAGTGGCATTTCCATTCCTCCTCTCCGCTTTCTGATCCAGGAACAGCTTCAGAATCTGGGGGATGTGGAAGCAGTGGGTCAAATCTGCAAATCTCTCTCCCCCACTCTCGTCCCTCTCTCTGTCAGTCTATCCCTGTCTCTCTCTGTCTCTCAGTGTGCCTGTCCCTGTCTCTGTCTCTCTCCTGTTGCTCAGCACTGGGCACAGAACACAGAATGTCAGAGTTGGATCAGATTCTAGATGTCATTCTAGTCCAAGCCCTCTCATTTTACCAAAAGGAAAGCTAGGGCCCAGAGAGGTGAAAGAGATTTGCTAAGGGGAACCTAGTTCAACAGTGGCAGAGGCTGGACCCCTAGACTTTATTTTCTGTCACTTAAAAACCCAAGTTCCTTAAGCGCCCAGTCATTGGTACTGAGGATTCAAAAGACCAAACAAAGGGCTTGATCCGGGTCCTCAGGGAGCTTACTTTCCTTTGCCGCCATAGTAGTTCTCGGGAGAAGAGGGGGCAGATATGTAAATACATGTAATTGTGTAGTATTAGATAGGTAGTGGTGCGGTCAAACGAGATGAGCGGCAGGGCAAGTGCTCTTGGAATATTAGGAAAGAGAGGACTACCCAGTGTGGCAAGACTAGCCCAGTGACCGCTCCCTTAGAGACCGAGGACCCTCAAATTCCCCACTCCTTTTCCCCATCTCCGCCTGGCCCGGCCCGGGGTTTAGGGGAGCCGCCCACCTATTGCCAGGTGAGCTCCGGAGTGCCCGGCTCTCAAGCGCCTCGGAGGCTTCACCGGAAAGGGCCGAGTGTGGGAGGGGGCGTGGGAGGGCGGACCGCGGAACTTGAGGAGGAGGAGCCCAAAGGGCTTCGCAGGTAGGACGGCGGGGGAGGGCGGGGTTCTTCGCGGAGCGGAGCCGGGGACTGTGCGCTGCGCGCCCTGCGGGCGCAGAGAGAGCGCACGGCCGAGTCCGCCCGGAAAGCTGAGTTTGAAGCCGCCACCATGGGCGCCTGTTTGGGGGTCTGTTCCCTGCTCAGCTGTGTAAGTGACTTTCTTCTGTTCTTCCCCAGCCTCATCCCCAGTCCTGGGCTCCTTTCTTCTCTGCCCGGTTCCTTTACCTGGATTTTGCGCGACAACAGCTCCCTGCCCGGTGCCCCTTCCCTTGATCCCGGCTCCCTTCTTGGAGTCCCCCGACTCCTGCCGGCCGGGCTCCGGCTTCCTCGCTCGACATAGAGTCCTTGTTTACCCTGGGTGAGCTGGTGCCCTGAGAAGCCGGCTGCAGGTTCTCGTGTTACAGGGTGAATGAAGACCGTGCGTTCCCCGCCCTGGGGTGGGGTGAAGCCCCGAATAGCTTGGGAGAGGGGAGTGCTTTCCGCGCCCGGCCCCCCCCTACACCGTGGTATTTGGGTTGAGAGGATGAGAGGCAGGACTGAGATTGGGGGAGGAGTGGTTGGCTCTCGGGTTACAGAACAGAGAGGGTGTTTTCCTCCCTGACAACCTCATACACAGCTATGGTGGGATTTGGCTGTTGGGGTTGCTCTGGTAGTGGTTTTGGGGGTGGTTCGGGAGGAGGAGAGTCCTAGAGTGGTCTGGGAGGAAGGGGGGATCCGGGAGTGAGATTCAGGGTGGTCTAGGAGGAGGGAGGTCCAGGAACAAGATTGGGGGTGGTCTGGGAGGAGGGTCCTTGAGCGAGATGGAAGATTGACTTGTTATTCATAGAAAGTCGGAGTGGAAGGGAATGTTCCGTCTTGAGGCCATTATTTTACTGGGGGGAGGGAATATAATGGGGCGGGGTCTGAGAGTGTATTGGGGCTGATCCTAGACCGGGAGAGTTGGGACTAGAACGACTTTTCAGTTCTCCATGGAATGTCAGACCTTTAGGTACTTTATGGATTTTGAGAAGCAGGAAAAACAGCTCTCCATTTCGAGGCCCAGGAGCTGCGTTCAAATTCAGACTGACTGTTTTGGTTAAGCCTATTAACTCTTCCCCGCCTCAGTTTCTTCCAGTGTAAAATGGGGGGATTGGACTGGATGATTTTCAGAGTACCTCTCAGCTCTGGCTCTTCGACCTAAATTATGCCTTTGAAGGATATTGGGAGTGAGGCTTTGGTGTGGGAAGGAGTGCAGATTGGGACCTACCCCTGAACCTGCTACCAAACCTAATTAAGTCCCACTCTCAGTCATCAGTGGGCCACTCTTCCCCCTTGGACTATTCCTCTCAACCTCAGAGACTCGGCTGAGCCCTAGGGGAAACCTGGCCCCAGAGCTGCTGGGGGCAGAGAAGTCAAGCAACCGGGTTGGTGGTTCTGAGACAGTCAGAAGGCCACTTGGACTGTAAGTCTCTCAGAGTAGGTGGTTGGGACCGGGGTTGGGCTTGTAAAGACCTGTTGCTATTGTGTTAGGGTCCAAGCTTTCTGTAGGTGGGGGGAGGGGAATGCAGGAACATTGGGGGCCCAATTTTTTAAGGAAAGTCCCATCATGCCTAGAAATGGGGGGCTCAATTTGTGGAGAGGAGAGGGGGACCATTCATTCAGATCCAGCCAGGGTAGGCTTTGGCTCTAAGCCAAATGTCTTGGAAAATGTGTCTGGGAAAAACCAGCCCCTGCACTCGGGCTGAGTGAAATAAATCCCCCTCTTGTTAGTCCCAGGCCCAGAGGGCAAGGCTGTTTCTGAGTTTCTTCCCCTTCCCAGCCGGGCCTCATTAAGTCTTTCTGGGGTTCATTCTTTCCAAGTCCAGCCCACCCTTTCCTCCACAAAGAAGAGTGCTCAGGGAGTTCTTCCTGTTGAATGGAAATGGGGGGGGGATTTTTCCTCTTTCTTTCCCTGCTCAGCCTCATCCCCTCTATCCCATAGTGTGGGGGGAGGAGTCAGTCTCCCCAGCTACATGGCCATTTTCTAGGGGTTGTGGGAAGGCTGAGAATGGGCTGATCCCTGACAGGCCAGGGTGTGTAAGACCTTTGTTTCCTGGGGTGAGAGAGACTACCAGGAAATAATACCCTCAGGGTGGTGGTGGTGGTAGTAAAGGGGGTAAGGGGTTGTGTGTGTGTGAAGAAATCTGGTGAATCATGGAGGGCTGGTCCAGAGAAGGGAGCCAGTGCCAGTCAACAAAGGAGAGTGGAAATGTTTGCTGTAGGAATGAGTCTTGTATAATTGTGAGGCAGAATTTTGTCCTCTTTTTCACCTCATGTTTTGGTACCTGCCTTTCACCTCCTGTTCGGCATCCTCATTCTAAAGGCAGAAATAGAAATCATTGATGGTGGAATTGGTTACTTTTCCTTGTCCTCACACACGACTTTCCATCTCCTAACTCCCATGAGATCTTTGTGCTGCCCCCCATGCCTGGAATGTATTTCCTCCTCACCTCTGCTAAAGTGAAAACCTTCCTTATCCCTCCTCCTCCTTCTCTTTCCCTCCTCTCCTTCCTCCTTCTCTTCCCTGTCCTTCCTCTCCTCCTTCTCTTCCCTCTCTCCCCTTCCTTGTCCTCTTCCTCCTCCCCCTTCCTAAATTCTTCTGGATTTATTTTGTATAAGCTCATGTTTATAGAAATTGTAAGCTCTTTGAGGACAGGAACAGATACTTTTGAATTTCTATCCCCCAGAACCTGGCATAGTGCCTGGTGTTTATGAGGCATTGAATAAATGTGTTTTGGTTCACGCATCTGACACAAAGCTGGGAAGGCTAACAGCCATCTCGACTTTTCTAAGCTCCCTTTTCTTCAGCCTGATATACTCTTTGGGATCCTGCTGTTTGATCCATCATGGGAGAACCTTAGGCAGCACTGGCTGATCTGATCAGTTTCTTGGGGAGGTCAGCACCTCCTTGGAGTTGATAAGGTATGGGCCTTGGAACCCCCCCCTCCCACACACACACTTCCCCTGAACTCCAGGGCCCATACTCCATCAGTCATCCTAGGGACCTTCCTTTGGGACTCAGGGCTTTCACTTTCCAAACCTTTTTTGCTCACTAATCCCATCTCTAGAGTTTTGGAGCCTACTTAGTTCCCAAAGCTCAGAGATCTGCCACACCCTTTTAAAAATTACCTTACCCTTCTTCTGTCATCTATATCCAAGCTATTCGACCTATCTGGAATCCCCTCCAGATCCCTAGGTTGAGTTGGCCAGAGTTTATTTATGAAGGAAGAAATAATATACAAATTCAGAAGGAATACACCAGGGAAAGGTAATAAGGTGTTGATGAAGGGAAAATACCTAGTCAATCACCAAGTATTTATTAAATGTTTAAGCAGCTAGATGGCTCAGTAGATAGAGTGCTGGGTTTAGAGTTAGGAAGACCTGAATTCAAATCCTGCCTCAAACACTTTTAGCTATGTGACCCTAGGTAACTCACTTAACATCTATCGGTTTCCTCTTCTATAAAATGGATATAATAATAGTTCCTGCCTCCCAAGGTTTTATGTCTGTAAAGTGCTTTCCTACTCTTAAAGCTCTATGTAAATGTTGCTGCTGTTGTTTACTTTGTTCCAGGAACCGCTTTTAAATGCTGGGAATACAAAGACAAAAGTGAAAACCTCAGCCCTCTAGGAGTTTACATTCTCAAGGTGTAAGGAGGAGTCCTTGTTCCTTCATGACTGACTCTCCCTCCCCCATTTGGGATTTTTCTTGGCAAAGAGTAGTTTGCCATTTCCTTCTCCAGCTCATTTTGCAGATGAGGAAACTGAGGCAAACAGGGTTAAGTGACTTGCCCAGGGTCACACAGCTAGTAAATGTCTGAAGCTGGATTTGAACTCAGGAAGATGAGTTCGATTCTATTTTATAAAGATGACCCCAGACTCAGTTCCGAAGACTGGGGTCTCAAAGACTTTTTATTAAAGAGGTTGAAGTGAATCCTTTCCATTCTCTGGAGAAGCAGGCACACCTCCTTGGAAGGGGAGAAATGCTCATGTAAAAGAAGCAAGCTTTATAGTTAGTAATTGCCTAACTCCTCCTTTCTGAATCAGGATTGGTCCTAATCCTTCTGGGTTACAATCTTCCTTATATGCCCCACTTTAACATACATTATGTGCCTAGAACTGTGTTATCACTCCCCCCCACTCCCTACAGAGAAGATAGCCTGTCTGTGCTGATTTCTTATCTACTTATGTGGAAACTTAACTCTTTCTTTTCTCACAATTTCTACCTTTTTTTTTTAAAGTAAAGATTTGGTTTCCACACCATCCCAATTTCCTTATCCTCTAATCTCCTTAACATGATTTCGCATTCTCCATCACTGGGGAAAGTCTCGATGACACATAAGGTATCATCATCATTATATTGCCGGAGTCTGCCCTCTGAACTCCCACTGTGGGTCGGTCCTACTGGGATAATCTTTAGTGAGGGATGTGTATCAGTTGTTGTACCAGTCCCCTAGTGCATGGACCTATACAACACCCTACCCCAGTTAATACTCCTGAATGGATACAGCCATTCCTTTCCATTTGCCAAACCAGGATTCTAACTATCCCTTTAATCAGTTATTTATCCAAGAGTTCTTGGAAGGGGAGAAATGCGCATAAAAGAAGGCAGAGCAGGCTTTATAGTTAGTAATTGCCTAACTCAGGATTGGTCCTAATCCTTTTGGGTTACAATCTTCCTTATATGCCCCAACCCTTAACATCCATTATGTGCCTAGAATTGTGTTATCACTCCCCCCCCCCCACGGAGAAGTTAGCCTGTTTGTGCTAATTTCTTATCTACTTCTGTGTGTGGAAATTTAACTGTTTTATTTTTCACATCCTACCCGCTTAGCCAGCTGCCTGTATACATGTAGGAGACTACACATGTATAGATTGCTGTTTTTGGTGTTGTTCGACCTTGGTTCTTGAAGAGGACCATGACGTGTGTGGAAGAGATACAAGATAACCTGGAGGTGGGGGTGGGGAGGGTACTAGTAGCTAAGGAGTACCAGGAAAGCCCTCCTGCTGGAAATGGTGGCATTTGAGCTGAGCTGAGCCTTGGAGCATTCCCTATAGGGGGTGGGGGGAGGGGGGAGGCAGGGGAACAGGCAGCCAGTGAAAAGCATCCTCAAATTTCAAGTTTCACTACAGTTTTCCAGCCCGAGCTCCTCCGCCCTCATGGGTCTCTCTAGGGCAGGATCTTCATGGGTTACTGCTGAGTGGCACCTTTGAACCAGGGCTGTGGCTCTCGGAGAAAGTTTAATCCTCCTTACATTTTCTCCATTACTTTCTTAAATCTGGATAAACAACAATAAATCAACCCTTGGTTTGTAGCTTCGCCTGTTTCTGAGATAGAATTGTTCATAGTGAATATCAGACAGATGGAGCTGTCTTCAACACAGCTTTGCTTCTAACACCCCGGAATACCCTTACAATACCCTTACCCCGATTTGAGTGCTGAGAGTGCTGGGTCAAACTCATGGGTCCATGCGTTTCATGGTTTTTTATAACTACTCCTGAAGATTTCTGATTGTATAGTACCCTTAAGTGTTCTCTGCATAGTCCTATGACTGATTCTCTTCATTTTCCCTACCGAGGGAAAGAGGAGACAAAGCCATGAAAACAGATGAACACATACAGCCTTCCTGACACTTTAAGAATAAAAAATATGATGCCGCTCAGGAAAGACCAAATGACAAACCCAAAATGAAGGCTGGGTTGAATCTAGTAAGACGAAATTTAATAGTGACATATATAAAATTCTATGTTTGGCTTTTTAAAAAAATCTCCCGCACAAATACAAGATTGGGGGAGGTATAGCTAAACCCTTTGTGGAAAGGATCTGGGGGTTTTAGTGGACCACAAGCTCAATATGATTATACAATGACAGTCAAGCAAAAGGCTTCTGAGCTAAGGCTTTTACGAGGTCGATTGTAGGATCATAGCTAGAAGCACCTGGATAGCTAGAAGGGAATCTTAGTGGTCATCTATTCCAAACTTCTTGTTTTATAGATGAGGAAACTGAGGCACAGAATGCATGGTAGGATCATAGCTTTAGAACTGGACCAGAATTTAGAGGCCTAAGAGGTTAAATGACTTACCCACTGTCAGTCAGCATTTGAGGTGAGATTTGAAACTAGATCTCATTCTAGGGCTCTTTCTGCTGTATGGCCCTAGGGCCCAGCTGTCTGTCCAAGAGCTCCACAGAGTCCTGTATTTTGAACTGGGAGGAACTTTAAAGGCCTCAATTTACAAAGGAGAAAATTGAGACACAGAGAGGTTAAGCAACTCACCCAGCGTCCCACAGAGAATCCAGTTACTGTAACGAGGCGGACCTTCGTTAGTGATATAGTTGAACTTGAAGAGGATTTTTGATGACCTCGAGTTGCTGAGGTCCAAGAGACCAAGGCCTCTTGGGCTGCAACTTGGGTTTCAGCTCAGAATTGAATTGGAAGTCTGACATCTTTAACAATAATTCAGCTCCATTCAATGGACATTAAGCACATAGTATATATAAAGCACCATTCTAGGGGCTGGGGGTGCAAAGTTCAAAATGATGCAGTCCCTGCCCTCAAGGAGCTTCCATTCTCCTTGGGGATACAACATGTTTTACAGAAGCTCAGAGTTGAAGGTCATTGCAGAGATCAGGTAGGCTAACCTGTACTTTGATGAGAATTTATCCTCTCCGTGGAAATATGTTTCGCATGACTTCATGTGTATAATGGGTAACATATTTCTATTTCTTGCCTTCACAATGGAGAAGGAGAGGGGTGGAAGAAAGGGAGAGAATTGGAAGTGAAAATAAAAGTAAATTAAATTTTCAAAAAAGAGAGCCCATCTCCCCACAATATACTCAAATGATGATGCAGAATTTTCTTGAGGACTTCTTGTTAAGGGGGAACCCCAGCTTCCTGTGGCAGCCCATGCCACTTTGGGATCTCTCCAGTGGGACAGGAAGTTTTCCCTGTCATCAAGGCTAAATTTCTGTCTCTGCATCTTCTAGTTCAGCCCTCTGGGGCCAAAAGGAACGTGTCTAACACTTCTTCCCTGTGACAGCCTTCTATAAATGTAAAGACAGCTGTTCAATCCCCCCTTCTCTAGGCCAAACATACCCAGTGATTTGAACTCAATCTCACTATCTAAAAGGCTCTGTAGTTGAGTAGTTGAGATCAGATAGCATAAATATGTAGTAGACCCAGTCTGATGGGCTGTGCTGCCTCCAGCAATGATCTTTGGTCTTATTCTAATCTCTAGTTCCTCCTCTCCTTCTGGCTTCCCTTTTTCCGCCTCAGTTTTGACTATAAATGAGCTAGTTAAGCTGTATACTGTTCCCTAATGTTCACTTATCCCCTGGTCCTCTCATCATTCATGACTTTCAAGGTACCCGTCCTGGGTTACCCCCACTGTCTGTCTTCTCTGCCCCCTACTCCTGAGCTGCTGGATGGCATTGGAAAGACTCTCCCAGTGCATCAACTGGGTCCACTGCATATCTATATGTCTAAACTCAGATAGTGGAGCAGCTAGGTAGCCAGGCTTGGAGTCGGGAAGACTCGAGTTCAAACACAGCCTCAGACACTTACTAGGTGGGTGACCCTGGGCGAGTAAGTCACTTATTGTTTGCCTCAGTTTCCTCATCTGTAAAATGGGCTGGAGAAGTAAATGGCAAACCACTCCAGTATCTTTGCCAAGAAACCCCCAAATGGGGTCATGGAAAGTCAGATATGACTGAAATGACTCGGTAGCAACAATCTCAGTGGAAGCTTCATTGTTAGACAGCACTGCTCTGTATTGTTCAGTGGAACTCTCCACAGCAGGAAGTAATTCCAAATCTTCTCTGCCCAAGCCCCCTACATCCTACCCTCTGTTTCCTGTCTTGGCAAAGGATCTTCCCTATTTCACTTGCAATATTGAGGTTATCCATCATGAGTTCCTTCTTTCTCTCTTACTCTTCCACTCAAAACCCTTACATGTGGTCCCTCGCTGCATCATCCTTGGCCCCAGGCTCATTAAGAGTTGACCCTTGCCTATCCACTTGGACCCTTGTCTGCTCAGTCAGAGAAGTGAATAGAAGGTCATTTGAGGAGGGGAAGAACACTAATGACTGGAGAGATTAGGGAAGGCTTTCCAGAGGCAATAACAGCTTAGCCAAGCTTTGAAGGAAGGTCAAGATTCAGTGGCAGAGATGAGAAGGGAATTCATCCTGAGTATGGAACACAGCTTGTGCAAGTGTGTGGAGGTAGGAGATGGAATGCCAGGTTATAGGAACAGCTCATAGTCTTAATTGGCTGGACTTAGAGAATATAAAAAGGGATACCACGAGATAAGTCTGGAAAGGCCAATTGGATCTGGATTGTGGAAGGCCTTGAACATCAGGCTGGGAAACTTGTATTTCCTCTTAGAGGCAATGAAGAACTCTTCTTGACTTACTTTTGTCCCAACTTGCCTCCTAATTTGCTTTGTGGGCTAGCTACTTCTATTCCCTGGGCCTCAGTTTCCCCATTTGTAAAATGAACATATGGGATTAGACTGCCTCCAGAGAACAGGAATCCTGTTATCGTTATCTTCCTATGTGAAATACAGAGTCTCTGCACACCATTGGTTGTTGACCTTCCTTCTCAAAGAGGACCAGAATGACATCGCTATGTTGGGGTCAAGGTACAGTGTGTCTGACTCTGGATGATCAGACCAATACAAGCTCAGAAGGCTCTACCACTGGTTGGGCACAAATAATCCTTGTGAACATTTGGGGTGGAGATAGCTCTAAATATGTGCATCTCACGTTTCTTTTGAACCACTTCAATTCTGCTTTGCTCACAGAGCACAGCGCCTTCTTTAAGGTGGGCACACCATGCTGCGCAGTCCTGTGCTAATGTCTCCCATGTCACGCAATTGATTTCAAAGTCCTTCAGAGCTATAGGTGTGAATGAATGAATGAGTGGAAGAATGAAGGAATGAATGATTTAGTAAGTGAAAGAAACAGGACATAATCACCAAGGTTTCTTCCAGCTCTGCCATTTTAGGAGATGATGGCTTCAGAATGAATAATTAATAAATTAAGTCATCAATTAACTCATTAATAAGTTTGTAATAGAACTTATGAGAGAGGATGTAGAGAACAGCTGGTTTGGGGCAGGAAATTCTAGAGTCAAATCTTGCCTCTGATTCCCAGGCGCCGGTGACCCTGGGCAAATCCATTACTGCCCAGTACTCTGGGCAACTGTCTTAAGGCCATTTGCCAAGCAGTTATCATTCTGCTTTGGGAGAGGAATTTTCTTCATGGGGAGTTTCCTCCGTCAGTGGTATGAGAGCTCAAATAGAAATGGAGGCCATTAAACCATAAAACCTGCTAGATGTATACTGACCTAGAAAACTACAAGTTCACATTGTCCATGTTCTATTGTATTTTTATTTGTTTTGTTGAATATTTTATAATTTCATTGTGATCTGGTTCAGGCCACTCTGAGCAGCTGTGTTGTGACCTCTGATTGATGACAATCACAAGTCTAGTCTGAAAAGTAAATAAATTAAAGTTTAATAAAATCTGTGGACCTCTGAGAAGTAGGCACATGGAGGCAGGAGAAAAGGAAAGAGGATACTTCGCAGGTGGAGAAAAGGTCACTGGCGTCTCTCCCGCTTGTGTCCGGCCAGAGCAGGCATCGCCAGCCAACCTCAGTGAGAAGGCATTTCTGGGCCAAAGCTAAGTGGGACTGGGGCGTCTTCCCAGCCTCTGTGCCAAAGCCAGGCCCTTCCCTCCCTGGGAAGCCTTGTCCTGTCTTTGCTGAGGGTCTGGTTTAGTCCCTCTGATCACGAGCTGGGGTGGAAGGAGCGCTGAATTCAGGAGTCAGGAGACCAGATCCCTCTCCAGCTTCTTAGATGACTTTGGCCATAGAATCTCAGTTGGAAAGAAACTCAGAGGTCCTCTCCTTTCTTGATTTATTGAAGCCTTCTATTTTTAGATTAACAGTCATTTCAGAAACAGCCTTCTTCTGATCCTAGAGGCAGCTAGGTAGCACAGGGCATAGAATGCAAGACTTGGAATCAGGAAGAACTGAGTTCAGATCCTGCCTCAGAGACTTACTAGCTCTGTGAGCCTGGGCAAGTCATTTAAAACTTCTCCCAGCCTCAGTTTCCTTAACTGTAAAATGGGTATAATCACAGCACCTGCTGTAAGTGCTTTGAAAACCTTAAAGTGCAATTTAACTGCTCACTATTATTGTTGCTAATGATAATCCTCCCCCATTGAACACTTCTTTTTTTTAAAATATAAATTTATTGATTTTCAGTTTTCAATATTTACTTCCACAAGATTTTGAGTTCCAAATTTTCACCCCATCTCACCCCTCCCCCCACCCCAAGATGGCATGCATTCTGAATATCCCTTCCCCTATGAACACTTTTTTTAACTAAGAAAAACACCTAATACTGTGACTACCTCTGACAATGTATGCACTGTTCTGCTTCAGTAGTCCCCCACCTCTTTGCCATGACACAAAAAGAGATATTTTATCATCTGTTCTCTGTGCTCATCCTTGGTTTTTCAGTTGCTCGGAGTTTGGCTTCCTTTTTTCAATCTTTCCATTTTCATTATTGTAGTCATTGTAGCTGCTGCTTGCACTACTCTCTATCAGTCATTTCCTACACCAGTTCTTCCTTAATCAGTTCTCCCTTGGCTCCCAGCATATTCCTTTCTACTGATTTCCCGACCTGTCTTCCTGCTTCCCCTCAGCTCCCATTGACTCTCCTCTTCCCGCTCCTCTGGAGCAGAGTAGCTCCTACTCACAACTCTGTCCTTGGTCCTGCCTTTCTTTTCTCTCCAGAGACAGCTGGTGGTGAAGTGGATAGAGTGCTGGCCATGAAGTCAGTTTGACCTCCATAACAACCCTATGAGGCGCTGTTATTTTTCCCATTTCATAGAGGAGGGAAACTGAGGCTCAGAGGAGCTAAGTGGCTTAACCAGTTCAGATAGAAAGTGTCTGAGTTAAAATCTATGTTTTCTTGATTCCAAGTCCAGTGGCCAAAAATTCCACAAGGGCAGTCAGCCCAAGAGGGATAGAGTTTCAAGAACAAAATTTTGTTGTCCCAAAGACAAATGAAGAAGAAGATGGGGAGCTCTACAGGGTTTCATGCGGATACAGAGGAAACCCCTGGACCAATTCAGATGTTACCGCGAGAAGGACTTGGCCTGCCAATTTTAACACAACAATTATACTTTTGCATAGAAATAAAAACTTTCATCTTATCTCTTTTATTTGTCTCATGGATTAAAAAATGCATTGTGTCGGTTGTCAAAGCTTGTTTGTTCAAGGTATTCTTAAATTTCAGTCTTTCAGGTGTGTAAAAGGAGTGTGTATAGGATGAAAGTATGAGCAGGTAAATATGGACGAATGCACAAGATTGGGAAGGTTCCATTAGAATGGTGTCAGGAGACCTAAAGTCCAGAAAGCACTGAGGTTGCCAAGAAGAGCCAAGGGTCATGCGTCAGTCAGTCCACAAGTATTTATTAACTGCCTACTATGTGCCGGGCATTGTGCTAGGTGCTGAGAATACAAAGAACGGTAAACAAAATCAACCCAATCCCATCTGTCCAGGAGCTCACAGGGAAAGAGGCTTGGGGATAAGGACTCAAACCACACTTGGGTCATTGGGTGATAATAATGGGTGATAGAAAGCAGAAATACACAATTTTATTTTGCCTCTGCTTTCTCTAAGGAAAGTCAGCCCCATTCACTTTTCTTCCATAAGAGTGAAAAAAAAAAGGGAGGGGAGGATTCCAGTCTTCCTTGAGAAGTTTTTTTGGGGGGGGTCACTTGTATTTTGGGGGAGGCTTCCCTGAGCTGGAGAACAATAGGTACGTGCTACAGAGCAGCAGATGAAACACAGGAACCCCCCCCATTAGGAAGGTGGGGAAGGGGTGCTATGGATGAAATGTGGTATTTGCAGCTAGATAAGTTAGAGTATTGGTTTGTTTCTTCCTGTTTCTTCTTGTTCCCAAGGAAGGTTCAGTCAGGAGGTGGTATATTGGGAAATAGCTTTAGTAGAGAAACAAAAGCTATGAGCAAAATTCAACCAAATAAATAATGAGTATCTGGGTGTCTCTGTCCTTCCAGGCAGGCTGTCTCTGTGGCTCAGCCCCCTGCATCTTGTGTGCCTGCTGCCCCTCCAGCCGCAATTCCACCGTCAGCCGCCTTGCCTTCACCTTCTTACTGTTCCTAGGAGTCCTGGTGTGCATTATTATGCTCAGCCCTGGAGTGGAGAGCCAACTATACAAGGTCATTGGTGGGGAGGGCAGTGGATGGAGTGGGCCAGCTTGGAGGAGGATGGTAAAGCTGGAGGGACCTTAAGCAGTTCCAGTGGGGAGCTGGGAAAGCTTCCATTGAAATCCCCCTTTGGGAGCAAAAATAGGGCTCTTCCTTCCCTTTTGTGGTCCCCCAATAAAGGAGGGGCTTCAGGGGTAGGGGGGGAGATGTGAGGAAGCTGGAGAGACTTCTGGGGTGTGGGGTCAAGAGAAGGTAAAACCCGAGAGTGTTGGGCTCTGCTGAAACAGGGTGGGACATAGCTGAAGCTTGGGAATGTAAGAAGGGGAAGAGAGGGACATAAAGGAATTTCAGGAAGAGTGCAGCTGTGAGCCATGATCATGGAATAATCTGCTTAGTGAATGTGGGGAATCACAGCTGTTCTGGGGCCATGAGGGGCTTGGATGGGTAGAGAAGAGTCAGACCTATCCCAAGAATTTGTGGATGGATGAGGGCTGTTCCACCTGTTCTGAGACGATGAGGATGGGCAACAGGTGGTACCCCTCCCCCTTCTCAGAGCATGCCAAGGAAGTGGGGCTGGGCTAGGAGAGAGGAGTCATCACTACCTTGTCCTCACAGCTACCCTGGGTGTGTGAGGGGGTCCCCTCCACCTTGGGCATCCCAGGCCAAGTAGACTGTGGATCCCTGCTGGGTCATCGCGCCGTCTACCGCATGTGCTTTGCCCTGGCCGCTTTCTTCTTTCTCTTCGCCATGCTGATGATCTGCGTGAAGACCAGCAAGGACCCCCGAGCTGCCATCCAGAATGGGTGAGAGAGTGCAGCCCTCCCCGCTGCCCACACCAATCAATAAACACCTGCTATGTGCAGGGCTTTTCGCTAAGCACCGGAGTAACAGAGACAGATAATGAAACAAGGAGCTTCTGTCACGTGCACATCTAAACAGGGACAAAATTAACCTGTGGTTGTTTCAGCAAGAGACTTTAGCAGCAGGGGGATGGCATTTGGACAAGCCCGATGGAGAAGGTGCCTCTTGAACTAAGCTTCAAAGGACTCCAGGGCTTCTCAGAGGCTGAGGTGGGGAGGGAGGGCATCCCAGGTATGGGGGGGGGGGCAATACCAAGGTGCCGAGACAGAAGATGGAGTGTCCTGTGTAAGAAATAACTAGAAGGGGACAGCTAGGTGGTGCCCTGGAGTCAGGAGGACCTGAGTTCAAATCTAGCCTCAGACACTTACTAGCTGTGTGACCCTGGGCAAGTCACTTAACCCTGATTGCCCCCCAAAAAAGAAGAGCTAGAAGGCTAGTGTTGTTAGACTGCAGAGTGTACGAAGGGGAATAATGTGTATAATAAGGCCAGAAAGGAAGGTTGGGGAGCCACTGGAGCTGATTGAGTAGGGGAATCAAGTGGTCAGACCTGTACTTTAGGAAAGTATGTGGAGGTTGGAATGGTCATGAGGAAGACGGGACCTGGGAGAGGAAATCAAAGGATTGCAATGGCAGAGTGGGATAATGAGAGGCATGTATAGAGAGGAAAGAACTCTGGCTCCAAAGTCAAAAGATGGGAGTTCTAATCCCACCTCTGATGTTTATTACATGAGTTTCCTTGGGCCTCAGTTTCTTTTTTTTCTTTTTTTTTTTAGGGCAATTGGGGTTAAGTGACTTTCCCAGGGTCACACAGCTAGTAAGTGTCAAGTGTTTGCTCTGAGGCCAGATTTGAACTCAGGTACTCCTGACTTCGGGGCCGGTGCTTTATTCACTGTGCCACCTGGCTGTCTCAGTTTCTTCCTCTGTCAAATGGGGGAATTAGAAAAGATGTGTTCTAGGGTCTTTATATAGTTCAAGATTTATGATCCCATGCTGAGGCCCTGAACTAAGGGGGTCTCTGTGTGAGTAGAGTTTTTCCTTCTAACCTTGAGCTCAAGATTGATTGTAGGGATAAAGTGCCCATCCCCATCAACCAGTCAAGGCCTCGCCATTTCTTCTCCCTTCTGGCCATTAATTCATTTAATAAATATTATCTGATTGTGCTTATATAACTTATATCAAATTGCTTACCATCTTAGGGAAGGGGGAGGAAAGGGAGGGAGGGAGAAAATTTGGAACTCAAAATTTTATAAAAAAAAGAATGTTAAAAAAGAAAATATTTTTTAAAAATAAAGTCTATAAAGATGAAAAAAATATATATATATATAACCTGAGGCCCACTATACACAAGGCTTTGTGTTTGGGGGGCAGCTACCCACTTGGGGCCTCACATTCTAATAAGGAGATGCACATAATTGCAGCCCAGCATAATGGCAAGTGTCATGTGATGGGGAACTCACCAGTACCTCCTGAGACAGGCCATTTTGGAAAATTCTCATTGTTAGGAAGCTGTTCCTCAGGGAACCAAAATTGACCCCCACCATTTCACACACCTCCCAAAACCAGTCCAAGCAAGTCCCACCCCTTGTACTCGAAAGCCCTTTAGCTTCGATGTTCTCCCGCCATTATCATCTCAGCTTCAGGTTAAACATCCCCGGTTCCATCAACCAGTCCTCTGTGGCATGGCTTCCAGTTCATTTCCCCATCCTGGCTTCCCTCTTCTGGATACACCATAGATTGTCAACGTCCTCCCCAAAATGTGGCACCAGAAGGGAGTGCAGACCTCCAGATGGGACCTGCTCAGGTTAGCGGGCACCCGGAATATGCCTCCCACCTCACAGACTCTTTACTTCATAGAAAGTAGCCTAAGATTGCGCTGCCTTTTTTGGCCAGCATGTCACATGGTTGACGGTCATTGACTTCGTCATCCAAGTCCACTAAAACCTCCGGGTTTTCCTCCCACCCTCTCTCCCTCTGTTCGTTCTTCTCTCCTCTCTGTCCATTCCTTCCTCTTTCCCTCCATCCATTCCTCCCTCCACTCTATTCCTTTTTCTCTTCTGTTTCTCTTTTCTGCCTTCTTTTCTTGCTCCCTTCTTTCCTCCCTCCATCCTTTCCTCTCTTCCTTCTTTCCTCACTCCGTGGTATTGAACATTTTATTGATTCAAATTGATATGAAAAGCAGGTTCCTCCCTCCACCCTCCAAGTCCAGAATTCTCTGCGATGGAAAATCAGGCCAAGATGGAGTGATTCTCCAACTCGGGGTGATGCCCAACAAAGGGGCTTGCCCAGGATGCTGGGGAGAGGAAGGGAAGGGAGGAGAGGGGAGAGGAGGGGAAGAAGCATTTATTAAACACTGCATGCCTCCAGGCACTATACTAAGTGCTTTACAAAGATCTTGTTCAATCAAGCTAATTTCAATCGAGAAAGGATTGCCTTCCCCAGGGATGAGGCCGGGCTACGTTAAACAGGGAGGCCAATCAGCCAGGCAGCTGCAGGAGCAGCTGGGGAGGGCTACTTTTTCCAGAGAAGGTGACTGAGGCGCCACTGAGCCTCATGATCAGCCTCCCCCAGGTCTTTTTCACTTACCTTGCTGCCACCCCCACCCTCACCCTCTACTTCTGCAGCTGATGTTTTTGAATCCAAGGGTAGGTAGGAATTTGCTTTTATTTCTATTAGGTTTCATCTTGGTACATTCAGCCCATTGCTTTAGCCTGTTCATAGTTTGGGATCTTTATTCCTCCCCCATGCTAACCATCCCTCTTTCTTATCTTTGGATTTGATAAATATGCCATTTTTGCCTTCATCCAAGTGATTTCTAAAAATGTCAAAGAGAAAAGGGCCAAGGACAGATGCTTGGGGTCCTACACCAGAGGCTTCCCCTTAGGTTGATATCTGTTCATGAATTATCCCTCCTTTTGTGTAGACATTCAGCCAGCTCTGAATCCACTTGTTACGGTCATCCAACCCTCATCTTTCCATCTTATGCACAAAGATATCATGAGGTCTGGATGCTAGCTTTCTTACTGTGGATGAGCCCATTAAGCTGACATCTTCTTTCCCTTCCCCAGGTTTTGGTTTTTTAAGTTCCTGATTCTTCTGGGCATCACTGTGGGTGCCTTCTATATCCCGGATGGCTCCTTCACCAATGGTAGGTGGCAGGGAGTGGCAAGTCTGGCTCTGCTGCTTGTCAGTCATCTTCAGACCAGGTCCATTTGTCTTCTGTACTCTTTCCTCCCCACCTCCTGATGGTGGGTGCCAAGGAAGGACGCAGCCCTGAATACCGGTTTGGGGAGAGCTCTTCTGATCTGTGCTCACTGAGCCCCAAATACCTATATCCACTTGGCTCATCCCAGACCTCTCACCTGCTGGTGATACTCCAGAGGCCCAAGTGTCTCCTGATTGTGGCACTAACCCTGAAGTAGTGAACCAGCTGACTCAACTGGGGTGGAGGGCACACTCATACCTACACGTAGCATAGTGTGCCTGTCTGAGACGTGTGTGTGTGTGTGTGTGTGTGTGTGTGTGTGTGTGTGTGTGTGTGTGTGTGTGTGTATATGAGAGAGAGAGAAAGAGAGAGAGAGAGACATGAGATAAGAGGAGAGGAGAGGAGATAAGGAGATCTTATAAGATAAGGAGGGTCAGCCTCCCCTGACTTAAAGCTCTCCAACCTTCTTGAGGCACTAATGAGAACACACTGTCTCCTGGGGGTGGGACTGGGTCAGGGCTTCTGGTGGAGGGTTGGGGGAGAGTTTGAGCCAGGAACACTGGGCCCTCATTCTTCCTTCCCCCTTCCCCGGCCCCCCAGTCTGGTTCTACTTTGGGGTCGTCGGCTCCTTTCTCTTCATCCTCGTCCAGCTCATCCTGCTGATCGACTTTGCACACTCTTGGAACCAAAGCTGGCTGTGGAAGGCTGAAGAGCGTGACTCCCGGTGCTGGTATGCAGGTTGGTGGTTACCACTTCCCTCTCTCCCACCTCACCACGTGCTCAGTATTCCAGTGGGCCACACAGATGCAAAAGGTTCTCTGTGCATGTAGTGTGAGCGCGCGCACGCGCACACACACACACACACACACATACACACATAGTGTCTCTTACCTGAGAAGTGCTGATATGACTCGAATCCAGGTCTCCTGATTTCAAGTCCATCAAGGGCTACCAATTCTTTCAGAAGAATTAGGAATATGTCTTTTGTGTCTCTCTTCTATTTCTTCTTCTCTTCAAAGAATCACAGCATGTTAGAGTCAGAAGAAACCCTAGGGATCAGTGGTTCTTTTTTTGTTAGGGGGAGGGGAGGGCAATCAGGGTTAAATGACTTGCCCAAGGTCATATAACTTTTTTTTAAAAATAAATAGTATTTTCTTTTTTCCAATTACATGTAAAGGTGGTTTTCAACATTCAGTTTTATAACATTTTGAGTTCCAAATTTTTCTCTCTCCCATCCCCCCTCCCCAAGACAGTAAGCAATCTGATATAGGTTATACATGTGCAAAAATGTTAAACATATTTCCACCTAAGTCATGTTGTGAAAGAAGAAACAGAACAAAAGGGAAAAGCCACCAAAAAAAAAAAGAGCAAATAGTATGCTTCCATTTGCATTCAGGCTACATAGTTCTTTCTCTGGAGGTAGATAGCATTTTCCATCATGAGTCTTTTGGAATTATCTTGTATTATTGCATTGCTGAGAAGAGTTAAGTCAATCATGCTTGATCATCTCACAGTGTTGCTGTTGCTGGTACTCAGCATCAGTCCATACAAGTCTTTTGAAGTCAGCCTGTTCATCATTTCTTATAGCACAATAGTATTCCATTACATTCATATACCACAGCTTGCTCAGCCATTCCTCAATTGATGGGCATCCCCTCAATTTCCAATTCTTTGCCACCACCGAAAGAGCTGCTAGAAGTGTTTTTGTACATGTGGGTCTTTTTCCCATTTGTATGATCTCTCTGGGATACAGCCCTCGAAGTGCTATTGCTGGGTCAAAGGGTATGCACAATTTGGTTGCTCTTTGGGCATAGGTCCAAATTGCTCTCCAGAATGGTTGGATCAGTTCACAGTGGTCACGTAGCTTTTAAGTATCAGAGATACAATTTGAATTCTGCTCTTGGTGGACTTTGAGTCAGGTATGCCAGCCATTCCTATGTTGCCTCAATCAAAATTATTAACATTATCTATGTCTTGTTATATTTTCTTTATCTTATTAAATATTACCCAATTGCTTTTTTTTTCCCTGAGGCGATCAGTGTTAGGCCCAGAGTCACACAGCTAGTAACTGTCCGAGGTCACATTTGAACTTGGGTCTTCCTGACTGCAGGGCTGGTGCTCTACCCACTGCCCCACCCAGCTGCCCCTTGAGATCATTGATTCTCAAAGTAACCACTGAGTTCAAATCCTTCCTGAGATACTCTGCAGCTCTGCAACTGTGGGAAAATCCCTTACATGGAGATAACGAGAGTGCCTGCCTGACAGGGTTGTTGTGAGGATCAAGTGAGATAACATTTGTAAACTGCTTTGAAAACCTGAAAAATGTTAAATGTGATTATAATTATATGTCAAAACAATGAGTGATAGAAACAGTGCTCGTGTAGTGAAATGAGGTGTGGGTTTGGGGATTATCTCATCCCCCAAATAAAGTAGAACTAGGAAATCTTAGATGCCAAGAGCTATAAGCATTTTCCATGCATTCCTAATTCAGTATCTAATATTTCAAAGTGGAAAATGTCCCTAATACTGAAATCCTCCTACAGAGAACTCCTATTGGCGTTCTGTGGAGCAGAACTAGAAAATGTTTGGGAGCTCCTGCTGTTACGATGAGGAGTCTGAGGGCCGAGGAGAGGCAGGGCCTAGATGAGGCAGCATGCTATAGTGGAAAGGCCACTGGCATTGGAGTCAGGAGCTGGGTTCCAACTGTGGCTCGGTCACCACTGACCCTGGGCGAGTCGTGCCTGGCACCTCGGGGTGGGCTTCGATGACTGTTCAGGTTCCTTTGAAGTCCATGCCTTTGTTAGGGGCAGAGCCAGGCCTGGGCCTCCGGTCTCTGGACTCCCAGCCCAAACTTCCTTTTACCCCTCCCTCTTCAGGCCTCTTCTTCATCACCTTCCTCTTCTATGGAATCGCCGTTGCTGCCATAGTTCTCATGTACATCTACTATACCCATTCGGGAGCCTGTTATGAAGGCAAGGTCTTCATCAGCCTCAACCTCATCTTCTGTGTCTGTGTCTCCATCGTGGCAGTTCTACCCAAGGTCCAGGTGAGCCCTGCCTGACCCTTGCTGGATCCAAGGCTAGGAAGGAGGGGCCTTAGAACAAAGAATGTGAGAGCTGGTGAGGACCGTAAGAGGAGTAGAGGTAAAAAGACTCGAAGAATTTGGAATAAGATGTCAGAGCTGGGAGGGCCAGAACACAGAATGTCAGAGCTGGGAGGGTCTTAGAACACGGGCTGGCAGCACAATTGAGACCATCTGTATATTGGGATTTGGGAAAAGTCTTCTTGATGAGTGAATGGGGCATCACCTGTGTGGTTGTTTAACAGGAAGCCCAGCCAAACTCAGGCCTGCTCCAAGCCTCTGTCATCAGTGCCTACACCATGTTTGTCACCTGGCTAGCTCTGACCAACATCCCTGGTGAGTAAAGGAGCTCCTCCTGACCCCTCCCCCAGGTGGCAGGAGGCCATAGGGAGGTGGCACCCAACGAGCATCGTTGCCACTTCCGCTGGCTTCCCCTCTCCACTGCCTGCCTCTGAGTAACCAGGCCTTCTGTCCGCAGACCAGAAATGCAACCCTAACCTTCCAGCAATCACCAACACAACGAGCTTGGATCCTTCAGACGTCTACACTACACAGTGGTGGGATGCACCCAGCATCATCGGCCTGGTCATCTTCCTCCTCTGCACCATCTTCATCAGGTAGGGTCTCTGGGCTCAGGGCCCTGGTCACCCTGCCCTCCCCAGATGCTGGATCTGTACTGACACTTCCTCCTTGGGGGACTTTCCAGGCTCACCTGATTCGTCCCTGGGCACACTGTTAGCTGCCCTGAGCATTAAGCTTTGCTGTCAGCCCTTTTTTTGGGGGAAGTCTTTTTCCTCATCTAACCCTGATTCCTCCAGCTGCTCTTTGAGCTCACTCCCTCATTCAGACCTCAACAAAAAGCATTCATGTCTCATTCCTTCGATTTCACAGTCTTCAAAGACTATTCCTAAACTCCCACCAACCTCTCCTGTGGACCAAATTCCTACCTCTTTTTAAACAGTATTATTTTTAACAAATAGTTTATATGCTGATCTAGATTTACAGGAAGCTATATGCAGGATAAGTAGGAGATAATGAACAGAGGGAAAGCACTGGAATTAAGAGAAGTTGGGGAAGGGCAGCTAGGTGGCGCAGTGGATAGAGCACCGGCCCTGGATTCAGGAGGACTTGAGTTCAAATTCAGCCTCAAACACATAACACTTACTAGCTGTGTGACCCTGGGCAAGTCACTTAACCCCATTGCCTAGCCAAAAAAAAAAAGAGAGAGAGAGAGAGAAGTTGGGGAAGGCTTCTTATAGAATGTGGAATTTTGGTTGGGACTTAAAGGAAGCCAGGAGGCTAGTGTCACTGGATGGAAGAGTAAGTGTTGGGAAGTAAGAAGACTGGAAAGCCAGGAGGGGTCTTGGTTGTGAAGGGCTTTGAACACCAAGCAGAGGATGTTGTATTTGTTCCTGGAGGTGATAGGGAATTACTGAAGTTTGTTGAGGAGAGGGGGAGAGAGAGAGACAGAGAGAGAGAGGGGCAGATGAGATCAAACCTGTTCTTTTAAAAAATCCCTTTAATGGCTGAATGGAGGATGGATTATAGATTATTGTCTGAACAGAGGAGCATTCTTTATTCACTTGGCTTTTCCTGTAGGGAATATGAATTGACCCATTATTGCTATTAATTATTATATAGGGTGTCCCAAAAGTATTAGTACAATTCAAAGTTTACTCATCCATCATGCTATTCTGTTGTTGAGTCATTTCCGTCATGTCTGACTCTTCATGACCCATTTGGGGTTTTTCTTGGCAGGAGTGGTTTGCCTTTTCCTTCTCCAGCTCATTTTATAGACAAGGAAACTGAGGCAAACAGGGTTAAGTGACTTGCCCAGAGTCACACAGCTAGTAAGTGCTTTGTGTTTGAGGCCAGATTTGAACTTAGGAAGATGAGTCTTCCTGATTCCAAGCCTAGAGCCCTTTTCTTATTAGAGTATATATTCACCCTTTGGTAAACCAAGTAGATGAAGTATAGGGACAGAGAATGGACCTCTGATTTCACTGGCCTAGGGAGCTCTCAGGGAGGAGCTTCCTCTTTTGGTGGGTTCTGGCACCTTCTCAGAGCACCCAGAGGTGAAGTGACTGGTCCCACGTCACCCAGCCAGTGCAGGGTGGGGGTAGAGCTTGAACCCAGGTGGTGCAGCTCTTAACCAACCACCCTCCTCTGCAGAGGATGTGGAGAGCTGTGGTAATGTTATTCAAGTCCAGAGGCTCACCCTGAATACTTAGCAATTGACTCTTGTGAGCCTGTTCTTGCTGCCTCCAAAACATCCCTGACTCTTTACAACTGTGGGACATTTCACTTATCTTTTTAGCTCTTCTCTTTGTAATTTGCAATAGTTGTTTTATTCCACAGGAACACATGAACTCTTTTTCCCCTTTTCAATTATATCGTGAATATTTATTTCTGAGGATGTGTTATAGCATCAGAGGACATGGTTGGCTTTATAAGACTGTACTCATGTACTTCTGAGAGAGAATGGTGCCTTGTAGGGAGTCGCCATTTCCTTAACAGATATTTGTTGAATTGAATTCAATTTGTAGAGAAGTGATTCCAGCTTTCAGTTGTACCAGTGATATATGAGTGTACCTTTTTTCTTCTCACCCCAAATTTTACTCCTATTTTTTTTTTGTTTTTTACTCCTATCATTTATTTATTTATTTATTTTTGGTTTGGGCTAGGCAATGGGATTAAGTGACTTGCCCAGGGTCACACAGCTAGTAAGTGTTATGTGTCTGAGGCTGGATTTGAACTCAGGTCCTCCTCAATCCAGGGCCAGTGCTCTATCCACTGCGCCACCTAGCTGCCCCTTACTCCTGTTTTTTAAAGCTAACTTGATGTATGCAAAGTGTGGCACCTCAAGTTGGTTTTAAATTTGCCTTTCTTTTATATTAGTGTGACTGAATGCTTTTTAAAATACATATTTATATCTCACATCTTTGCTTTTCTGAGTTGTCCGACGCTGTTCTTTGGCCATCTATAGTTCCTATAGTAAATGCGCTGGGGTCCTTGATTACCTTTGTCCTTGTCTTCCTCCCTGCTCAGCTGGTGCTCCCAAGACAAGGGAGGACGCTCGAGGAAATCAGCACTTGGTCAAAGTTTCTCAGAGATGAGACCACAACGCTGATTACCTGCCCAATTTCAGGGCTGTCTTCAAGGTCCTGTGTCTCAACCCATTCCCCTCTGCCTCCTCTGCAGCGTCCGCTCTTCTGACAACAAGCAGGTGAACAGCCTGATGCAGACAGAGGAGACCCCCCCGATACTGGAGGGCCAGCAGCAGGTGACTGAGGGCCAGGCCTATGACAATGAGCAGGACGGCGTCTCCTACAACTACTCCTTCTTCCACTTCTGCCTCCTCCTCGCCTCCCTCTACATCATGATGACACTGACCAACTGGTACAGGTGAGTGCTTCCCTGGAAGCCGGTGGTCTGGCTTTCCCCTGCCCCATCCCCTCAGGGGCTGTAGAGCAAAGTTGTTATCTGACCATCATTCTCAAAGAGGACCGTGATGTCAGGCAGGTGAATGACGTGCAAGTGAATCGGATTGAAGTGAGGCAGGGCTGTGCAGAGTCACCAGTCTCACTGCCTCCTCTGGAGCCATCTGGGTCCAATGGCTGGATATGGATCAGGACAACTGGACATGGCGCCCTGTAGAGACAGGAAAGAAGGAAAGCCCTCCTCCTCGTCCAGCTCAGGGGGCACTATACCCTGGGTGGTAGGAAGAAGAAGAAGGATAGCCTACATCATATAGTGCCTGAAAGTTTGGGAAGCATCCCACACACATTATCTGATCTGATCCTTACAGCAGCCCTCTGAGGGAGGTGCTATTTTTATCCCCATTTTACAAAAGAGAAAGCAAAGGCTGACTGAAGTTAAGTGACTTATCCAGGGTCTCACAGCTAGTGAATGTCTGGGGCAGAATTTGAACTCAGATCTTCCTGATTCTAGGTCCAGCCCAGCATGGCACTATGGCATCTAACTGGGCACCCGGGAGGGAAGGTAGTTTACACAGCCTCAGGCTACTAGATCTGGTTGTGTCCATCCTAGGCTGAGAGGGCAGAATGAAGGCTAGTGGGACAAGGGTCTGGGTATACTCCCAGGGCTGTTATGAGAATCAATAGAAATAATATTTGTAAAGCTCTTTGCAGACTTTAAAGTGCTCTAGAGGTGATTCAACTGCAGTGAGATTTTGGGAAGCCCTTAGTTGGAGGCGGGGGTGGGGGGAAGGGGGAGCCACACCTACTCTGCCCACCTGCCACTTCTGGTGCTTTCAGCCCCAAGATGAGGGTCTGGCAAGTTTTCTGCACCTTTGAGGCAAGAGCTCTTTTCCACTGTCCATGACTACCTGGCCATCCATTTCGCTATAGTCTCCCCCTCCTCTGGGTTGCGTCTTAGGGCCTCCATCTTCCACTCTTAGAATTCTGTCAGGTGTTGCAGTCCACAGTCTATTCCTTCATTAGAGGGATTTTAGAGACCAGGCTGGGGCCTGATGGAGTTTCAGGACCCTTGGGGTTAGGATTTTGGGGTCAAGGGGTAGAGAGTTAAGATTTGTGCTCAAAAGGGTGCCTCTTTTTCCAGACCAGATGATGTCACCAGGAAGATGGTCAGCACCTGGACCGCAGTCTGGGTGAAGATCTGTGCCAGCTGGGCAGGGCTACTCCTCTACCTATGGACCCTGGTTGCCCCACTTCTCTTGCCCAATCGAGACTTCAGCTGAGACCAGTTGAGGTCTCCGGCACCGCTACTGCCTGACCAAAGATGCCTTGTTGCCAAGGGACAGATGACATCAGTCCCTATTCGAGTCTGGCTCCCACAATCCTCCCCTGCCCCTCACCTCCCCTAGACCTTCTGTGATGGAACTACTCATCCTGCCCTTCTCCCCACTCTTCCCGAAAGCCAGTGTGCGAGGAGGGAGGCAGGGAAAGCATCCTGAAGGCCAGAGGCCATTGGACTAGATGACTTCTAAGTACCCCTTCATCTGTAACCCTCTGTGAGTGAGCCTGTGAGCATCCCTATCTGTGGTTGAGGTTGGAACTCGGCCCCTTCTTCTTGGTGCCTTTGGGGCTTGGGTGGGACTTGGAGGGGCCAGGGTGTGGGTTATGGGGGCATGCCACTGCCTGGAGCCACACACGACTGTTCCTCCTGCCACCTCCTGCTTGCTCCTCCTCCTACCCCCACACCTCTAACTCCCCCCACATCCCTCGATGACATAATTTTCAACTCTACTCCAGTATGGGTGTCCTTCCTCAGAGCGGGGACAGAACAGGACAAGTTTGAGTCTTCTCAGCTTCACTGCCCAGCAGGGAGGAACAGTTCGCAGCACTGTGGCCAGGAATGTTCTGCACCCCACATTCCTCTCTTCCTTTTCTCTGTTCCTGGGTTCTGTGTCTTTTAGAAACCCTTCCATTTAAAAATGTCTAAGAACAATACAATAATAAACATCCAGCGGGTTTGCCTTCCTGAGGTCCCTGCCTCTGCCCATCTCTTTGGTCTCCTGGGCTTGTGCCTTTTTTGCCCAATGAGGCCATGTCTAGCTGGCTCCCCAGCTCTCTGCCTGCCTCACTTCCCAACCAGCCTGAAGCCTCAGGGAACTGGAGCTGTCCTCCCTACAGTCCTTTCAAGCTCTGCCCCTGATAAAAGGGAAGGAGAGGCCCTCAGCTTCCTGAGGATAGCTGCAACTGAGCTGAGAATCCGCCCCGATAATCAGGGATTCCTGGTCCTGGGTCAATCCCTCCCTGCCAGCATTGGCACCTGGGCAGCCTGCTAGAGCTCAGGGGGTGGGCTCGGAAAGGGGAATACTACACCTAAACATCTCTGCCGTTTTTCCTAGGGCTCTCAGGGTGGGAAGCAGAGAGATCCAACCAAACATAGCTTCTCATTCCCATCCCTGGGTTAGACACTCTCCATGTTCCACAGGAGAAAGAGAGAGCCCGGAATGAGAAAATAGCTAAATGCCGTAAGCAGACAGTCAGGTGCCACTAGGGAGATGTGGAAAGGAACCCCCACCAACAGGGAACCCTGGGTGTGATGGGGAAAGTAGGACCCTTTTGAAACAACCCATAAGAAGATTCTTGGCTTCTCTGCTGACTCTCCCAATGAGTCATGTCCACTTGGGATCTCAGTTTTATCTTCTGTAAGATGGGCCTGGGTCAGCATCACTCTTCTGGCCCAAGGAGGGATGCACCCAGATATTTAATAACTAGCTCTGTTCAATTCCATTGTTACTGTGGCCTTAAAAAAAATCATCACTAACTTGCTGTGTGACCCTGGGCAAGTCACTTCACCCTGGGCCTCAGTTTACTCACCTGTAAAAAAGGATAATACCTCACAGGACTATTGTGATCTTCAAGTGTGAGATAATGCATATGAAGGCCCTCTGTCAACTAAAGTACTGTAAAAATGAATTATTTTTAACATGATGACTGAGGATACCTACTTTAGGGTCCCGTGCAAGACACTGGGGCCAATATACAATCCAGTTGAGACAAAGTTTACCATAAACCATGTGTGTTGAATTAAACATTTATTAAGTACCTGCCCTCAAGAAGCTTACATTCTACTGGAGGGAAATAATATGTGTACAGAGAAGTAAATGCAATGTAATTTCCATTGGGATCGAGTCCTGACCACTGGGGAGACAACGAAACATCAGAAAGATCCTGGTGTAGGAGATGGCCGCCAAGCTGTGCGTATGAATGTCCTGTGAGGGAGGGAGGCGGAGGGATGGCTTGTGTGGTTTGGGGTGGGAAGGTGCAGGGTCATGTATTGGAGAGCACTCTGGGTTTAGTCTGTAAACAGGTTTGAATCCTGGTTCTGCTACTTCCTGTAGGATCATACATGAGTCTCTCTTTGGACCCTGGGCTTACTGATTCTACATTTGACTCTGCCAGCATCCTCTTTTGCCTGGGTTTTCAGAGCACTTTCTCCTGCCTCTCGCCGAGTTCTTTCAGCACTCTGAGCCCCAGTCCTCACCTGTATAATGAAGGCTGTGATAAGCATTTAATTTTTTTCATTCATTCATCCATAGGTCCATTTGAGCTCTAAAGCTGTGATCCTATAAATCCGATTGGCTGTTGGCTATTTCTCAGTCTCCTTTGCTTCCCCCCATGGGTTGGTTCATTCCTAGACCCCTTTCCTTCTCTACTCTCTCAGTGATCTCATCAGTTCCTGTGGGTTTAACTATCATTTCTATGATTAGATGATTCCCAGACCTCTATATCCAGCCCTTGTCTTCGAAGATCCAGCCCAGCGTCACCAACTGCCTATTGGACATTTCCTAGTTGGGATCCTGTAGACATCACAAACCACCTGTCCCAAACTACTCATTACCTTTCTCCAAAATTCTTCCCTTGTCCAAAGTGCCCATCTTTGGAGAAGTTCCCACCATCCTTCCAACCCCAACTAACCAACTGTCTTTGACTTCCCCCTCCCTTACCCCACACAATTCAAATATTCTCCAATTCTTGTTGATTGCATCTCCACAACACCGCACCCGAATCACAACCTTAGTCCAAAGCCTTCATCACTTCTCCCCTGGGCTATTGCCCTATCTTCCCAATTGTTTTCTTACCTCCAGAGTTTCCATCCTCTTTTCAGCTGCCAAAGTGACATCCCTAAAACCCAGGTCTGACCATGTTACTCCTCTGCTCAAGAAGCTTCAGTGGCTCCCACTCCTCTCTAAGCCAGAATACACACTTTTCTGTCATTTGGAGCCCTTCAGAATCAGGCTTCCACGTTTATTATAGCTTGCTCCAGCCATCCGGGTCTATTAGCTGCTCCTTAAACATGAAGTTACATTTACCATCTCTGTGCCTTTGTAAAGGTGACCCTCCGTAGCTGGAACAGGTGCCCTCCTCACCTTCCCCTGGTAGGATCCCATACTTCCTTCCAGGCTCAGCTCAAATACCACTTCCTTCATAGGGGGGGCCTGCCCTCATCCTGCCAATTACTTTAGTTCCTCTATCTCCACCATTAATTTTAAATTTATGTAGTATTTTTTTGTATTTATGTATCGTTCATATTGTTTCTTCCATGAGATTGTAAGCTCGTTGAGGGCAGGTTCTGGTGAGAGTTTTTTTTTTTAACCTCAGAGTTTAGCACAGTGCCTGGCATTTAGAAAACACCTAATAAATGCTTGTTGAATGAATGAATGCAAGTCAATTAACCTCTCTGGGCCTCAGTTTCCTTATCTGTAAAAATAGTGTTGAATTTGATCTCTAAGGTACCTTTTATTTCTAAATCTTAGCAACTTGAGCCAGGTTTTGAAGGGTGGCTGCGATGTAGGTAAATAGAGGTGAGAACACACAGTGTGCTCTGGAAAACAGGTTTGTCGAGGGAGGAAGGCTTCATGTAAGTGGAAAAACTGAAAAGATAGTTTGAAGTGAGATCATAAAGTGCCTTTGTTGTCAGGCCAGGACGTGTGGACTTGTTCCTGGCCATAGGGCGAGTCTGGACGAGAGGGAATCATTGGAATTTCTTCAGCAGAGAACTGACATATGTCGGTCCAATTACTAAAAAACTTTCTGATAGAAATTTGGAGGTGGGGAAAATAGAAGAACAATAATAGTATATAATATTTTAAGGTTGGAAAATACTATATACTTCTAAAAATCTTATCCGTACACAAGCTTGTGAGGCAGATGCTATTATCATCTGCATTTTACAGGTGGGGAAACTGAGGCTTAGAGAGGTCAAAAGACTTGCTCAAGGTCACATAGCTAAGAAATTTCAAGGATGAGTTTTGAACCCAGATCCCCTTTGCAAGTCCAGGGCTCTATCCACTACAAAAGTCTTTTGTGTCCCAGGATTTCTTTGCTGGGGACTTGCCTCAGCCATTTACTCTCTTAAGAAAAAGAGCGAGCGGGACAGCGAGGTGGTGAAGTGGATGGAGTGCTGGCCCTGGATTCAGGGGGGATCTGAGTTCAAATCCAGCCTCAGACACACATAACACTTACTAGCTGTGTGACACTGGGCAAAGTCACTTAACCCCATTGCCTAGTGAAAAAAGAAAAAGAAAGAAAAAGAGCTAGGAGTCATAGGGAGACAGTGGATTTTTTAAGGGAAATGCCCTGAATTTGAGCCATTTGAGAAGAGACAGTATTGGGTGGGTGACTGGGGTGGGGGTAGGGATGGTTCTGCCACTTAGCTCGCTAAGGCTCAGTTTCCTCCTCTGTAAAAGGAAGACTTGTACTATATACTTCATAGGCTCTTGAGGAAAAGCAATTTTTTAATCCTTAAAGCGCTCTATAAATCAATTTAAATCAAATCAAAATCCAGCAAATGTTTGTTAAATTCCTACAATGTACGCAGTGCTTTTTACTAGGCACTAGATGTACAAAGAAAAAGGAGACAGTCTCTGCCCTCGAGGAGCTTACAATCTGCTGGGTGAGCAGCGACATGTCTACAGAAAAGTATAATCAGGATAAAGATTATTGGGGTAAAAAAGAAATCTAGGCAAGGAATATTTGAGGAAGAGAGTTTCCTTTCAGCTGGGCAGATCAGGAAAGGCTTCATGGAGAGGGGGGCAGGCACCTCAACTCAGCTTTGAAGGAAAGGGTTTCTTTCTTTTTTTAAGCAATTGGGGTTAAGTGACTTGCCCAGGGTCACACAGCTAGTGTCAAGTGTTATGTGTCTGAGGCAGGATTTGAATTCCAGTCCTCCTGACTCCAGGGCCAGTGCTTTATCCACTATGCCACCTAGCTGCCCCCCAGAGAAAGGTTTCTGGAAGGTGGAGATTAAGGAATGCATTCTAGGGATGAGAAATAGATGCAAGTATGTGGAGGTGGGAAATTCTATGTTGACTCCAGTTTGGCTGGAGCATAGAGGGAGTTATATTTAACTCTGAACCTGATGTCCTCTCGTTCTCTTTCCCCTCCCCTCTCCTCTCCTCTCTGTCTCCTTCCCTCCATCCCTCCTTCCTCCATCTCTCTCTGACCCTCCATCTCTTCTTTCTCCAGCTCCACTCTCCCCCTGTCTCCCTCCCTCTCCTTTCTCCTCTTATCCCATTGTCCCTTATATCTCCCTCTGTTTCGTTGTCTCTGTCTCTCTGAGAATATAATTCTACTGAACCATTTCTGCTCGGCAGGCTAGTACTGGATGGGACAGGAAGGCAGACTGCCCCACTCACTGTCACTTAGATCTAGCTGTATCAGAGCTGGAAAGGCCTGAGAACATAGACTGTCAGCACCGGGAGGGAACCTTAGAACACAGTGGCAGAGCTGGAAGGAACCTTCAAACACAGAATGTCTGACCTAGGAAGAGCCTTACACCATAGAATGACAGAGCTAGGAGGAAGCTTAGAAGAGTCAAACTGGAGGGAATCTTAGAGACAGACCAGAGGGGGAAACTGAGGTTCAGAGAGGGGAACTCATTTTCCCAAGCTCACCCAGCAGATTTGAAGCACATTAAGGGACTGAACCCCAGGTCTTGGGTATTCACACAACACAGTCCTGCTTCTGTCAGAAGCGATCCTTCCATTGCTAACCAAATAAAAGTTGAATCTTTTTTTTTTTTCTGGAAAGACTGATGGAAAAGAAGGAAGACCAGACCACACCCACTACAGAAAATGTCCCCACTGGTGGTCCACAGTGATAGAATCTAACCCATCTCAGACCCCTGGCCTATCAGGATCCCCACCCTCAGCCTCATCTCTGTCTTTCTGTTGCTTTCTCTACCATCTCCTTCCAGCCACGATACCAGGTCAGAGAAGCTCTGTCCAGAAGGGAAGCTGATGCTCATGCCCTCTGCCCCCACCCCTGGGGAGGATTTTAACAAAACCGGGACAGAAGGGAATTGGCTGCCAGCAGCAATACCACACTATCAGGAAAGGCATCGGAGGGGAGGGCCAGGATTAAAAAGAGGGAGGTCTCTGGATATAGGAGGTTGCTAAAGGCTCCCTTTGACCTGGGAGCGCCTGCCGCTTTGGCTGTTAGGGCACTTGGCCTCCAGATTGCTTCTGCCTGGAGCCTGCTGGTCAGCCTGACACCACTCCTCTGTCCCCGTGAGGATCCAGCAGCCACACTGTCGACACTGGCAGGCTCCTAGCAATGCTCACTCACCCCTGAGACTAGCCCACTCCTACTGAGATAAAAAACAGGCAGGTCCGGTCCTGGGAATTCCAGGAGCCGATAGCAGCAGGTGGCTGCCACAGATGGATAACCTTATCTATCCATTTCAGTAATCTGCCACTGGGGAGAGAGCAGAGCTCTCATAAAGCCCCAGCAGGTGAGGCTGGAGTACTTGGGAAGGCTTCAGGGGACAAGGACAGAGATCTCAGGGGACCTCTGGGGAGGAGGGAAGGATGAGGACACAGTATTTAATTAGAGGAGTCCCAGGAAGTGACAACAGAGGTGGAGATGAAAAGACCATGCATTCCAAGCAGGCATGGATGACAGCCAGTGCAAAGGCGTGAAGATGGGACCTACAATATCACATGTGATGAGCAAAGAGAGGGCCTGGACTAGACCATGGAGTTACATACAGTGAAGCTGGAAAGATAGGTTGGGGCCATGTTATGAAGGGCTTTAAAAGCCAAACAGAAAAGTATATATTTGATCCTTGAAGATCTTAGAATTTTCAAGAGAGAAGAAGAAAGTTAAAAATAGTCTGCTGTGCATCATATATTTGCAAAGAATGGATTTCAGAGGGTTCAAAGAAAGGATAAATAGAATCTCATTGCCTAAAATTTTCTAGGGGAGGCTAGATGAAAAGAAAAAGGAAAGATTTAAAAACGAAATTCCAAAGATGAAGGTTTGTTTTTTTTAAATTTGGTTAGGCAATGGGCTTAAATGACTTGCCCAGGGTCACACAGCTGGTAAGTGTTATGTGTCTCAGGCTGGATTTGAACTCAGGTCCTCCTGAATCCACTGTGACACCTAGCTGCCCCTGAAATTCCACAGATGAAGAGAAATAATTCCCAGGGTTAAAGGGGGAGCTTGTCTAAAGAGAAAGAATACATGAATAAGCTCACCAACCAATGTGTTTTCTTTTTTTTTTTTTTACAATATACTGATCAGTTTTGCTGATATTTTTCCTCTTTTTGTCTTTAAAAATATTACTTGTTATATGAGATGGCTCTCTAGGATGGCTCTCTGGTGGAAATTATGATGATGTAACAAAAAAAGATATCAATAACAATTAATTTTAAAAATAAATTTTACAAAAGAAGCAACATGGCATAAGAGACAGAGAACCACCTTTGAGGCCAGGAAGGTCTGGGTTCAAGTCCCACCTCTGACACATAGTGACTGTTAAGTCATTTCATCTCTGAGTGATGGAAGCCAGAGGTGTCAAATATGCAGCTGGTGGGCTGCATGTGGTCCACAACCCTCTGTAGTACAGCCTGAACCAGAGTAAAATTGGGAAATACTTAACAAAATAAATAAAAATAAAATAAACCACAGACAACGTGTGATTTTCTAAGTCAATATGCAGTCCACAGAGATCCTTAGTTGCTGTTTGGCAGCATCTGCCTCCTCCCTGCCCTTTCTATTTGACTTTAGGACCACAGATCTGCAGAGACCACGGATCTCCAAG
Source organism: Phascolarctos cinereus (assembly GCF_003287225.1). Lineage (NCBI taxonomy): Eukaryota > Metazoa > Chordata > Mammalia > Diprotodontia > Phascolarctidae > Phascolarctos > Phascolarctos cinereus. Next base: position 367,933,250 of record NW_027556098.1, on the reverse strand, counting down.
GTTTGCTGTTGCAGAGCAGAGGCCAAGGTACATTGATGGAGGGAGTTTCCTCCTCTGGGAGTTCCCTACATTGATGAAATCAAGAGGTCCACCTCCTAGGCCTCCACATAGAGCATGGAGTCAAGGGATGAATATCAATCAGTGGTAGATTTCTGTAAAAATAGCGTCGGGATCACTAAATCTCAAGATGAGCTCAATCCATCGATGAATAAAAGGACAACAAAAAAGGGAAAGACAGAAGATGAAAACCAGATTACTGCTGGGGGATAGATTGATAATGCAATGAAAAAGGTGGACCAAGGGGACTCTTATTTGCCTTCGGTTTTCTCTGCCAGAGGACAATCATCTTGGGACTAGAAGCAACAGAAGACGATTACAAGGAATTTAAATCTGAGAAGAGTGAGTGGATGGCAAAGATCAGCTAGTTGTCCTGGATGAGCTGTGATTGTTTGTTATTCAATCATGTCCGCCTTTTCATGACCCCATTTGGGGTTTTCTTGGCAAAGATACTGGAGTGGTTTGCCATTTCCTTCTCCTGCTCATTTTACAGATGAGGAAACTGAGGCAAACATAATTACTTGACTCCTAGAGTCACACAGCTAGTAAGTGGCTAAGGTTAGATTTGAAGCTCCAGGCTCAGCGCTCTATTCACTACCTTGCCACCTAGCTGCCCTGGGCTGTTATTAGGTCTGGGTGAACACCATCCCAAGGTGCTGAAACAATTTAGGAATAGGATAGCTAGGTTGCTTTCAGTGATCTTTGAAAAAGTCAGAGTAGGAGCCTGGAGATGGGCAAATGTCCCAATGTTCTAAAAGGAGGGAAAAAGTCAATTTCTTCAAACTATAGTTTGGGGAGTTTGACTTTTATTCCTGGCAATATTCTGTACTATTGGTGAGACAGTTAGGCTGTGCAGTAGATAGAGCAGTGTGCCTAGAATCTGGAAGACTCAAATTCGAATCCAGCCTCAGACTCTTCCTAAGCTGTGTGATCCAGGCCAAGTCACTTAATCTCTGATTGCCTCAGTTTCCTCATCTGTAAAATGGGAGGAAACAAGCATTTAAGTGCCTACTGTGTGCCAGGCACTGTGCTAAGTGCTTTTACAAATATTATGTCATTTGAGCCTCATGATAATCCTGAGAGGTAGGTATTATTATTATTATTATCATCCCTATTTCACATTCCCATTTTATTTATGGGGATAAATCTTGGGATCTGAGCAGATAGGAAGATCTAAATAGGATCCAGTAGGGTCATATGGCCACCAAGAAGCTGTTGCAATCTTTAGGCTGTGTTGAGAGGCATAGGAACCACATTGAGGGACATGGGTGATCATCCTACCATATTATTCTCCAGTAAAGAATTGTGTTCAGTGTCTGAGAGTCATATTTTAGGCAGAATATTGAAAACCTGGAACTAATCCAGATGAGGATGACTGTATTACATGTTGAAGAGCTTTAATTTGTATTGAAGGAACCAGGGAAGAGAAGACGCAAGAGTTTGGTTTTTTTTTTTTAAAGATTTCTTGGGCAGCTAGGTGGCGCAGTGGATTAGAGTACCAGTCCTGAAGTCAGGAGTACCTGAGTTCAAATCTGACCTCAGACCAAACACTTGACACTTATTAGCTGTGTGAACCTGGGCAAGTCACTTAACCCCAATTGCCTTAAAAAAAAAAAAGAAAGATTGTTAAAAAAAATTTAAGATAAATGCTGCAAAATTTCTAATGGTGAACAATGGGCCTTTAATCGCCAGTCTCCCCTGTTATATTTACAATTAACCTGCCCCAGAGAAACAAATACTTACATTTCATTTTATAACACAACTATTTTTCCCCCCAAATTGAAGTTATATTTGGAAAAGCTACTTCCAACTCTGAGAATTCATGGTAATAGACCATTTTAGGATTATAGATTGAGAATAGAGGTCTTTTCATTCAACCTCTCCATTTTGCAGGGTTTTCATGAGGCTCAAGTGAAATATAAATGTCAGGCCTTTAGCATTATTTTAGGCACAGTTGCATTTTTAAATTAGAAGACTTCAGGGGCAGCTAGGTGGTGCAGTGCATAGAGCACTGGCCCTGGATTCAGGAGGACCTGAGTTCAAATCCGGCCTCAGACACATAACACTTGCTAGCTGTGTGACCTTAGGCAAGTCATTTAACCCCATTGCCTAGTCAAAAAAAAAAAAAGAAAAGAAGACTTTATTTAACAGGAGAAACATAACTAAAGCAAACCCTGATTTATCTACTGGATTCTCTTATTTTTCTATATTTTCATGACACTGTTCTCTTCTGGTTCTCCTCCTGTCTATGGGACCTCTCCTCAATCTCCTTTGCCTGGTTCATCATCCATATCAACAGTATCTAAGCATGAGTACTCCCCCTTACCCCTTCCCCAAAGGCTTTGTCCTGGACCCTCTTCTCTCCCTATACTCTTTCCTCCAATTTCCTCATAATCTTCCAAGGATTTGTCATCACTGTGCAGATGACTTCCAGATCTTATAGCCTGTACTAATCAGCTTGCCTAGAGGTAGCTAGATGGAGTGGTGGACAGAGCTCTGGGCCTGGAGTCAGAAGATCTGCACCACCTAGCTACCCCATTTCCACTCTTCTTACTCTTTCCATTGTCGTCCTACATTCTCTTCAGTCCAGTAATGCTGGTGTTCCACAGACAATCCCCTCCATATCCTGACTCCGGGAATTTTCGAGCTGTCCCCCAGGCTTGGACATCTCTTCAAGTTTCAGCTGAAATCCCACCTTCTGTAGGAAGCTCTTCCAATCTCCCTTAATTTTCCCTATATTGATTCTTTCCATTTTATCCTGTATATAATTTGTCTGTACATAATTGTTATGTTGTCTCCTTGAGAGCAGAAAATGTAGCCCCAGCACGGTAGGCACTTAATAAAAGTTTATTGATTGACTGACTGAATAGTGCTCCACCCTGGACATGGATCCCATATTAGCCGCATCCAGCCCCCCACCCCCAAACTATCCTGGCTCTGCAGACTCTGGGGGTTAGGGTGAGGGGAATGGTGTCAGAAAGAAATTGGATGAGCCGAGATCTTCCACTGGGGAAGGGTTAAGCAAATTGTGGTACACAATAGAATATAACTTGTACTGTAAGAAACGATAAATATATAAGAATACAGAAGATAGGAGGAAAACATAATCGAACTATGCAAAATGAAATTAGTACAACCAGGAAAATAGTAAACACAATGAGGAGGATGTAAATGGGGGAGTTGAAGGGGAGCAGGGAACTTAACGGTCCAAAAAGCAGTTGGGAAAATTCATTATTTATTTGCAGGATAGGGTAACTATTAGCATGGAATTTTGCAGATGCTCACAGGTCTGGTAAGTATATTGGCTAGTTTCACTCAAATGCTTTTTTTCTTTCATTTTTGTTACTGCGCCCTTCACGAAATTGTACCGGTATTAGTATCCAAATTTTACAGATGTGAATTAACTGGTATGCTCATGCTTTTATTCCCTATATTTAGTAAAATTCCGGAGGAGAGTTTCGAACACGTAACTCTCCTGACCTCAGAGACTCTCTACAACAGCATTCTCCTCTGATTGAAAGGCAAAGGGGCGGGGCTCTTTGTGATCTCTGTTCCCGCTACACCCTGTCTAAGAAGCTGAGCACGCGAGATTGGGCTGCGGGGGCGGAGGGGCTTCTTTGTGACGTACGAAGAAAAATAGTCACGCTGAACCAATGAGCATTGAATTTTTGAAGGAGGCGCGGCTCTTTGTGGAATCAAAGCTCGACCTTCGCGGTTGCCTCTGCATTCTAAGCCAATGAGCTCCCAGGATTACTGTTGATATTATAGGTTGTCCCGCCCTCCTGCCGGTCCGAGCCAATGAGCATGCTTGCATTCGGAATGGGGCGGGCCCTTTCGAATAAAGATTGGATCCGAGGGCCTGGCTTTGGAATTGAGGTCGGGGGCAGAGGGGATGATATGCTGTGTGGATTGACTGGAGGATAAAGAATAAAGAAAAAAGAAAGTAAGAAAGAAGGAAAGAAAGAATAGGATGGAGGACAGTAAACGGAAAGTAGGACCACGGTGACAACAGGGTGCTCAAGGGCTTTCACTCTGAAGGCAGGAAGAACGTCAACGGAAGTTGAGCACTGCTGTGTACGTCACTTCCCGTCACCTCGGCGACGGAGGGTGCGACGCCGGACGTTTGATGACGTTTGCGGTTTTAATTAGACGGGGCCTCGGCTCTCGCTGTGGCGCTATTGGCCCGTTCACTGCCAAAGAGCCGTGTTCGGGAAAGCCTCGCACTTGCGTCTTAGTGTATGAGCTCCTGAGGGAGGGGCGGGAGGAGGTTGGTGGCCCCTCCCCTTCCTCAGCTCCTCACGCCTGCGCAGTCTCGTGTCCTCACCCAGCCGTAGCTTCAGTGTTTTTATCTGGCAGATGGAGCTAACAGCCGTCCCTGTTCCGCTCTCAGAAGTCCACGGAACGTTTATTAAGCCCCTGGTTTGACCAGTGAGAGATGTCGAGAGCTTGTACTTGGAGGACCCGGGCTTGAGTTCCGGCTTTAGAAATTTTAGTAGCCAGGTGACCTTGGACAAGTAATCCCTGGCTACCTCACGTGATGGGGCAGTGGATAGAGCGCTAGATATAGGTCAGGAAGACCTGCGTTCAGACTCGGCTTCAGATGCCAGCTGTGTGGCTTTGGGCAAATCACTTAGCCACTGCCTGCCTCAGTTTCTTCATCTGTGAAATGATAATAGCATCAAGACCACTTCTCATCTTCCTCCCCCCCCCTTTGTGAAGAGAAACTGACATAGTTTGTAAAAGGCTTTGCAAACCTTAAAGCACAGTATAAATGCCCTATGCCAGGGGGCTTGTGAAGAAGAGAACTTTAGGAACAAAAGTATTTTATGCTTGAGTATTTGGTGTGTGCAAGGCTGGATGCTGGGATACAAAAATGAAAAATAACAGATTTTCCAGAAAATATGAGAATCAAACATAGTGCAGTTAAGATATAGATGCATTTAAAAGCTGCCACTAGATGGTGAATTCCAATAAAAGATTTCATACTTAAGCTGAAGGAAATGGCCAATGAGGGAATTTGTTTTTCTTGACTACATGTTTATTAAAAGGGTTTTGTTTTTCTTTCCGTGGGGTGGGGGAAGAAGTGAGAGGCAAGGAAAATAAACTTTTGTTAATTGAAAACATGAAAACTCTAAATTCTTGTCAAGTATCCCAACTGTGGTTACCTATCTTTGAACATTTCACTGACTTCTAGTTTTCTAAATGACCAAGAAGGAACATTGCCTGATGTAGGCATATTTCTGAAGCTGAGTTCTCAGAAACAACAATAAACATTTATTATGTACAAGACTCTGGGGATACCAGCAAAAATGGACGTTCCTGGTCTACAAGGAACTTACCCTTGACAAAGAAGGAGGATAAGTTGGGAAGAGGGGAGTTTTGGGGGAAAGATGAACTGATGCTGTTTTGGACATATCATGGGGAAATGACTTCTAGGTCTGGGGGACAGTCTATAGAGGAGAGAGAGGGCAAGGTGAGATTGGGGAACAGCTAACAGAACAACTTAACCGTCACTTAAACAGTGTACATAGAGCAGGGGTCATGAATGATAACTCTGAAAAAAGGACTATGCCCTGGAAGTCCTTAAATGTAAAGCCAAGGAATTTTTAAATATTTTATCCTACTGGTAACAACAGTCTTTGACTAAGGCAGTGATACAGTTAGATTTGTGTATTAGAAACAAATACTTTGATAGCTTTGTGAAGGGTGAAGTGAAAAGGAAGAGACCAGAAGTAAATAATAATAACAGCATTCATGTAGTAGTTTAAGATTTGCCGAGCAACCCTGGGGGAGAAGTGCTATTATCAGCCCTATTTTTACAGATAAGGAAACTGAGGCTAATAGGTTTAATGAATTAAGTGTCTGAAGCAGGTTTTGAACACAGATCTTCTTAGCTTCAAGTCAACTCTATCACATTAAATTTATGACAGGATTCCAGAGGAGGTTATGAGGGCTAGAAATAGGGTGAGAGAAATGGGAAAGGGGGGAGGGAAGAAATGCACGTGACAGTGTATATAAGGTAACTGATTAGATGATGTGGGGGTGGCCAAAGGAGGGGGGATAAGTTTAGAAGAGAAAATGATTATTTTAGTTTTGTATGTGTTGAGTTTGAGGTGCCAGTGAGAAAGACACTCAAGTGGATTTCAGGAGAGAAAATAGAGATGGAGATTATATATATATATATACACACACACACACACATATATATATACATATATATATATATACACATACATACATATATACATATATATAATATATATTATATATTATGTATATATATACACACACATACATACATATATAATATATATTGTATATTATGTATATATACACATACATACATATATATAATATATATTATATATTATGTATACATGTATATGTATATTTGGGCATTTGAAGCATAAAGAGGAGAATAACAAATCTCATAGCAGCTAAGGTAACAGGGGGCCACTCACACTTGCTCAGAACAAGTGAGAACATCTATTCAAAATGATGGCGTTTTCAGAGGACCAAGAGATCATAACAGAAATCAGTGCTAGAACAGGAAGGGATCTCAGGCCATCTCCTTCATTTAACAGATACGAAACAGGCTCAGGGAAGTGAAATGACTTGCCCCAGATCACATAGGAGCATGAGGTGGGATTTGAAGAAAGTGGAGACAGTGTTCTTTCCACTGTACCCTGATGTCATGAAGCCAAAGAGTGGGGGGTGGGGGTAGGACAATTGTCAGATGATGCAAATAAGTCAAGGGATGTGAGACAGAAAAAAAGCCTTTAGATTTTATTTTTTAAAATTTTCCTAAATACTTCCTGAGTGGGATTGAGACCACTTACCCAAATAAAAACTCAGAGGTTTCTCCAGGTAGAAAACAGAAGGTTTTATTTTAGCAAGTCTTGCGTGGGAGTTGGGCGTCACCTACCCAGGGCGGACTGGAGTAGCGAGGCCAAGCACAAACAGCAGCAAGCAGTTATATCCTCTTAGACAAATCACTCCAAGAAACCCCCCTCCCCACTTGTTTGTCTCAATCTCTTTATCCTCATTGGTTGAGGCAAGAGACTTCACAGTCTATATTTAGAACCCAAGAGATACATTTTACTCAAACAAGCTTGGGAGCTAGATTGCCTTATGTGGTAAAAATAAGGTGCAAAACAAAAGAGGGGTGGTTACAAAACAAGGGAGGGGGTGGGCAGCTGGTGTACAACCCCATTCCCCCAAAACGAAAGTGAAACTTAGGTCCAGCTCCTGCTGAAGCCTTCCTACATTTCTGGAGCATAGCTTACATCTCACATGAGAAACTTTCACTTGTCCCACACACTTCCCAATTACATTTTAATTTGGTTTGGGGTCTGGAGTGTTGTGCACAATTTTGGGCCACATGCTGTCCATGGGCCACTGTGGAACACTTCTGTTCTGGAGAATTACCAGTGAAAAGGAAAAAGAGATGTAGGATGATAACCTTGTTTTGTTTTTAGCATGGGATTAGACTTGCGCACACTTGTGAACAAAGAAGAAGGAACCAGTGGAGGACAGTTTCTTTAGTAAAAGAGAGAAATAGAGAAAAATTGTTCAGTTATTTCAGCCATGTCTGACTATTTGTGACCCCATTTGGGATTTTCATGGCAAAGATCCTGGAGTGGTTTGCTATTTCCTTCTCCAGCTCATTTTAAAGATGAGAAAACTGAGGCAACCAGGGTTAAGTGACTTGCCCAGGGTCATACAGCTAATAAGTGTCTGAAGATGGATTTGAACTCAGGTTTTCCTAACTCTAGGCCCAACACACTATCCACTATGCCACCTAGCTTCCCTGAGAATAATTGAGTGCTATATACAAATCAGTTATTTATTGAAGGGAAAGAACAAAGGATGTGTAAAGTCATAAAAAGGTTTGAGGATTATAGAATTGGAAGGGACCTCAAAAGCCACTTAGTGCAACCCCCTCGGAGCTCCTGATCAGTGAGAGTTTATGACAAGCCCAACCCAGACCCACCACACAGCCTGCTCCTGTTCAGTCATCTTCCTGTCATGTCACCACCTCGACTTCTGGTTTTGGGAACAATAATCAAATCAACATCGTTTCTGGAAAGGACATATCAGTAAATTGACCTATGGCCCCACTCACTGCACCTGTGGTTCCTCGGTCCAAAACAACAGTATTTCCACATACAGTATTGTCTTTTCCTACTAGAATGTAAGTTCAGAGACTGTCTTGCTTTTTCTTTGTATCTCCAGTGTCTGTTACACAGTGCCTGGCACATAGTAAACAGTCCTTCCTTCCTTCCTTCCTTCCTTCCTTCCTTCCTTCCTTCCTTCCTTCCTTCCTTCCCTCCTTCCCTCCCTCCCTCCTTCCCTCCCTCCCTCCCTCCCTCCCTCCTTCCCTCCTTCCCTCCTTCCCTCCTTCCCTCCTTCCTTCTTTCCTTCCTTCCTTCCTTCCTTCCTTCCTTCCTTCCTTCCTTCCTTCCTTCCTTCCTTCCCTCCTTCCTTCCCTCCCTCCTTCCCTCCTTCCCTCCTTCCCTCCCTCCCTTCTTCCCTCCCTCCCTCCTTCCCTCCTTCCCTCCCTCCTTCCCTCCTTCCCTCCTTCCTTCCTCCTTCCCTCCTTCCCTCCTTCCCTCCTTCCCTCCTTCCCTCCTTCCCTCCTTCCCTCCTTCCTTCTTTCCTTCCTTCCTTCCTTCCTTCCTTCCTTCCTTCCTTCCTTCCTTCCTTCCTTCCTTCCTTCCCTCCTTCCCTCCTTCCCTCCTTCCCTCCTTCCCTCCTTCCCTCCTTCCTTCCTTCCTTCCTTCCTCCCTTCCTTCTTCCCTCCCTCCCTCCCTCCCTTCCTTCTTCCCTCCCTTCCTTCCTTCCTTCCTTCCTTCCTTCCTTCCTTCCTTCCTTCCTTCCTTCCTTCCTTCCTTCCTTCCTTCCTTCCTTCCTTCCTTCCGAAGTGAGGTTTGGATGCCATCCCACCAATTCCTAAACCAATACCTTTTCCATTCTGGTATACTGGACAGGTGAGCATGTCTGTGAGAACTGGGGTTTGGAGGTAGCTTAAGGATGAGCATATTTGAAATAGTATCTGGGGGAAGAGTGACAGAGAATCAATCAGAAATGAATACAATTGCACAACAATCGCACACACACAAAATCCCAACAAGTGGTGAGAGCCCAGGCAGGTTATATCCAGGGGTATACCAGAGCTGATTGTTCCTTATTTTCAGCGTGATCATTTCCACCTCAGAAGTGGGCAAAGGTTACAAATCAGAGCTGAATTTGTTGTTTTGTTGATGGTCTAGACATAAGACAGTGCTGGAGAAAATGTTAATGATGAATATTAAAAGTATGCCATGGTACATTCCCCCCACCCCAAGTTGGTTTTTAAACATTTACCAGTGCAATCCAAATTCTATCAGCTCAGTGCCTGTGGTTTCATAACTTCCCCCAGCAGCATTCTGCTGCTCTGGATTAGGAAAGGAGAAGGCAGATCGTGGGGTGACCCAGGGCTAGGCTGCTTGTTGTTCAGTCGTTTCAGAGTCTTTGTAACCCCATTTGGTGTTTTCTTAGCAAAGATACTGGAGTGGTTTGCCATTTCCTTCTCATTTTACAGATGAGGAAACTGAGTGATTTGCTCAGGGTCACACAGCTACTAAGTGTCTGAGGCCAGATTTGAACTCAAGTCTTTCTGACTCCAGGCCCAGCACTTGGTCCGCTTTGCCACCTAGCTGTCCCAAGGCTGAGGCTTAGGTGGGAACTACTGCTTGATATAAGATGGGTAGTGCCTTGTGGAAATGGCTAATTGCAGTTCAAAACAGTGAAAGGAGGGAAGTCAAGCTAGAGCAGGGGATTTGACTAGTAGCTAAGGAAGGAATTGAGAAATTAGACGTTATAATGAAGGTAAAGGACAGGTTTAAATGGAATGAGATAGCAGAAGAGGTTGAAGGACGGGAAATTTTGATCAGAGAGGCAAGAGACTGTATGTTCTGGTTGTTAGTAGGGAACAAAGAATATGCCTGTACAGTATGGGCATCTTTTGTGAATTTTTTTTGGGGGTGACCAGTTGGGTTGAATCTTGATTTTAAGAATTGTGGAAATGATCCACTTATCTGTTTTTTTATTGTTAGTCCCTTGGTGGGGTTAGGTTCAGGTGGCTCTTAGCTAAGGTTTATGAGGTCAGTCCAGAGAACCCAGGTTGTTCAAACACAGGACCACCTAGTATAGCAATGGGGAGATTTCTTGTATGCTCACTTCTAGTTCTCCTATCCAGATGTAGGATTTCTGAATTTGTATATATTCTTTGGTTAATAAACTCTGTAAAATGCACTCGTGGTTTGGAATGTTCAGGTGTGCATTGAAGGGAAAGCAAAGACTGGATGCTGGGAAAGGGAACCTGAAGGGTGTCTGTGGCAGAAGCCGGGGAGAGGTAATTGAGGTCTACATGATGTAGGTCTGGGATCTTAGGAAGACAAACCTGCTGAGGTGCTGGGAAAGTCCAGGAAGCTTGGTCCTTCAAGTTGGGGTTCACAGAGCAAGGGAAGTTTTATAAAGAATGCAAGTTAAAGGGTGAAGTCCTGAGGTCTTCTGAGAATGAAAACTTATGGGTCAGTGAATTCTTAAGCTGCAGCAAATCCCTCTGTTAGGTGTTGGTGAGATAAAGACAAACATGAAACATGGAAGCTTACAGTCTATGGAGGAATACAATGCATACACAGATAAGTATTACAAAGCAGTTTGAAGTGGGCTAGGGTACTGGCAATGGGGTAGGGACGTAAGACGGGAAAGCTGGGGAAGTTCATATTTAATTCTAGGGATCCACTGAATGAATACTTAGGAGCAGGGGAATGATGTGATCAGACTTGTGCCTTAGGAAGCTTATTTTGGAAGGAGGATAGGGGACTATGAACCTTAGGCTTTAGGATGGTTAATTGTTAAAAGTTCAGAGAAAGGCTCTCAAGGCCTAAAATGTTACAAGGGAAGTCAGCCCAAGGGAGACTTGGTTGGAAGACCCTTTGTTAAAAATAACATTCTAATGAAACACATGGTTCTGATGAGGAAGGAAAGGGAGAAGTGTTTAAAAAGACAGAGGGGGGTGCACTAGAAATTTATTGATCAATTTAAATTTACAAATAAGGCGTATGTAAAAGGAAAGCAAAGACCAATAACAGGTTGAAAACACAAGAGTGACACCTTCCTGACAAAATGTTGAATCCAATCATTAGCTGATGACAGTAATCAAAAGGGGTTGTGTTGGGAACAAGAGACAACCAAGGAAAGGACAGGACCTCCATGCACCCAGGTAGAATCAGAACTACTCAACTCTTCTAACTAGGAAGCACAGAATAGAAATGATTAATGGCGATTGGAAACAGAGACTTCAAGACTAGGCCACCTTATGCTATGCCACATTGCCTCTCCTTACATGGTTGGCACTAAATCCATTTTTGCTGAGAAAATGAATTCATTTATAGAGCACCTCTTGGCTATAAGGTACATGTCCTTGGCTTGAGACCCTCATCACTCTAGGGGAAAATTGCAGAGAGGATGGAGAAGTATGTGAGTGTTAGATGGTAATAGAAAAGACTCAGAAGCTGGTTTAGCATCCTTCATTAACTCAACAAATATTTGTTGAAAGCCTGATATATATATATGTGTGTATATATATATGTCTATGGACCATCTTGTTCAGTAAATATTTGTCAAATGAATGAATGAATGAATGAATGAATGAATGAATGGAAAACAGTCTTTAGGCTGCTGTTTACAACTTCTTGCCTTGCCCACCCCAGGCAGAAAACGAAGATGGTGGCAGCTGCTGACTCTTCAGGACTGTGTCTCTACCTGCTGGTTCATGTTTGGGCTATTAGTCCCAGTAGAAGGAGGTGCTGCTGCTATGGTTCCTGCTCCCCTCATGTAGTGATGGGTGGTAGACAGGCCCAAGCTAAGCAGGAAGCAGGAAGATGGTCCCAAGGAAGCACCGAGCTCTCATCTCAGGCACCTGCAGCAAAGGGCAGGCAGGTAGAATAGTAAAACATTCAGAATTGCACCGAGTTCCTGTGGCCACTTTCCCTCCCCCCTTTCTCAGCAGCCTGAAGCCTGGCTCTCTCAGGCTTCTTGCTTAAGTCGAGAGTCTTTGCTCCAAGGCTGAGATCAAAGCAACCATTCCCTGAGGCTGGAACTGTCTCTTTATCTTGTGCGCTATTGGATTTGTGGCTCAGCCAAGTGCAGAGAGAGAGGGAAACTGGGAGGGAGGGAGGAAGCCAGAGGAAATTCAAGGGTCTCTATTTCTTCTGTTGCCTAGCCAGGACTTTCCCCAGCCTCTCTTGCTCTTAGCCAATAACTTTCGGAAATGCTCTTTTCGAGGCCTTTTTTTCCTTCAGCAAAAGCTTCTTTTATAGTCTCCTCCATCCAACGGGACCATATTAGTTAGCCAGTCACGATAGGGCACAAATAAGCACAAATGAGGGGCTAGCAGTGGAAGAGGTGGAGCTAGGTGTGAAGGGACTGACCAGGGCTTTCCCTCCCCCCGGTCAAGGAAGCTGTAGTGGAAGTCTGCAGACTTGGGTTCCATGTCCAATTCTGTGACTAAACAGCTCTTTGACCTTGGTTAAGTCTCTTCTCCCCATGAGCCTCAGTTTCCTTTTTTGTAAAAAGAAAGGGTTGCATTTGGTGGTCATTAAGGTCTCTTGAAATCCTAAATGCTATGATGACCATGATTTGAATACTCAGAAATCAAGTTAAAGTCAAAAGATAGCCTTGAAGGGATAAAAAGATCTCAAAATACGTTGTAGGGAGGGCCTGAATTAGGGAGCAGTACTTTGGGATTAGAGGGATTATTTGAGTTGATTGTATGCGTAGAAACCATAGCTCTTTTATTTATTTACTTATTTTATCTCACTTTATATTATTTACTTATAGGTTTACTTATTTACTACCGAGTCCCAAAGCCCACTGGCATGGGACTCTCTCCTCTTTGGTGGAGATCAGTAGCCTGCCCCCACATGAGGGGCAAGAGAGAGGGAAGGAAGAATGAAGAGGCTAGCTTTCTTCTAGCTCCTGTGTCTTCAGTCTCTTCGGGCTTTGAGAGAGAAGATGGCAGACATCTTCTCAAAGTCTTTTCCTTCAGCAACCTGAAGTGGGATTGAGGCATAGATCACCATTGATGAGGAAAAGTCACAAATCAATGGACTCTGAGACTTGAGTTACATTCCAGCACCAGCAAGGGAGCTATCTCCCTAAACAGCCAATTGAGCCAGCATTTTGGATTTCTTCCCTAAACAGCCAATTGAGCCAGCATTTTGGATTTCTATCAGGCATGGAGTGGGGATGGGCATTATTGCTCTATTTCCACCTAGGGCTTTGACTGGGGGCAGGTAGGATTGGAACAAGATTAAAAAGGGCAAAGATAGGAAGACTGAGTGGGTGTCACTGGATGTCTCTGTGAAGGGATGGGTGCATCTTGGGACTGGAGGCAGGTTCTGGAGGCAAAATGCTATAGCAGAAAAAGGCCTGGGCTTGAAATCCAGGAGAGAGCTGGAAGCCAGTCCTGGCTTTGTCATTAGATAGTTGGGGTTAGGGGATGATTAAACAACAAAGAGCAATAAAACAGGTTACATTTCTTGTGTGTTTTGGTTTGCAAAGTGTTTTCTTCCACACAGTTTTATCTTTCACCTTCACCAAAAGTGCAGATGGCATTCAATGCTTCCCTGTAGATGGTTTCATCATTTACTGTGTCCAGTGTAAATGGACACTTGGATGCCATGCTTCTGGTTATGAACATGATCAGACTTAGCTCAGTTGAGGCTCAGGTGACATGCCATTTGGGGGCTGTGCTTGTAGTCTTCCTAACTTTGTAGGAACTTATGCTACCCTGGCAGAGTTTCCCAGGATTCAAGGTCCCCTCTATGCCATGATGAGATGATGTCCCCATTTTGCAGATGGGAAAACTGAGACTCCAGTAAGGTCATATGGTTCAAGTCACATAGCAAATAAGTTAGATGTAGGCCTTTTGACTCAAACCCTAGTGAGCAGTTGTTTTTGTTGTGTTTTTTTTTCACACTATATCATGCTTCAGGTTAATCTTTCTAAGCCTCAGTTTCTCCATCTGTGAGGATGAGGAAGAGGGAATAATAATCTCTGTCCTATTTACCTCAAAGTGTGGTTGTATGGATTATGTAGGATAAAAGACATGGAATTGCTTTATTGTAGATCACTATACACATGTGAGAGATTGATGTGAGTTACCATTACTGTTACTGTTATTTCCAGGGCAGGCCTAGGCTTACCTGTCACTGGGATGGGGAGCCCTGTCTGGCAGTCCTCAACCTCCGGCATGTCTTCCAGACAATGCAGCCAATCACAAGCAGTGTGGAGGAGGAGAGCAACACCGGAATGACGATCACTGGGGCCTGCAGGCTGAGCACATCTGGGGACGCAGGAGGAGGGGAGAGGCCCATTAGAGATAGGCTGGACAGCTTCTCCAAGGAGAGAGGAGCCTTCTTCTGTCAGTCAGCAAAGACTTGGTGCCCATTCTCACGGCATCCAGTCCTGGGTCTGACTCCACACGGGGGGACTCCAAGAAGAAGGGGACGCAGAAGATACATGCTTCACCTTCTCTTCCCCAGGTCCCCCCTAGGACTTAGTCTTCAGGTCTAGTCTTGTTAAAGAGGTAGGATTCTCTAGTAAACAATATGAATGGTGAGATGGTATTATGTGTAATGCCACAGTGTGCTGATGTGGTAGAAAACCAAATCATGCCCCACACAGAATGCCGAATGTTCTAGTAAACAAAGCATTGGGGTGTGGGGCTGTTGTATTGCTTCCTGGGGAGTCTGAGTGCTGCCCCAGCATCCACAGAGTAATAAAGGAACCAGAGAAAGGCTTGTTATGTCAGGTAGGAGCCTAGGACTTAGACCTTGATGGGGCTTTGAAGATCATCACGTGAGGACACGTAGGCCTAAACAAGGGAATGGATGTGCCCAGGGTCACCTAGGTAGGAGCTCAGGCCCTCTACCTTTAGATGCGGTCATCTTTCTTTCTCTTGTGGAGGTTTTATGGAAAGACAGACAGGAATGGCCCATGATGGTACATCATGGCATGACAATGGTTCGCACCACTGGAAAAAGGAGCCACACAGATGAGGTTACAGTGGCATCCAAACAGTGGGCGAGGGTCGATGTTAAGTGCCAAAGGAGTTAAAGGAGGAAAGGAGGGAGAGAGGGATCTGTCCACACTGGGATTATTAGGGCAAACTTCACAGACCAGGGTGGACATGAGCCTGATCAACCTTGACATTGACATAGGATTTGGATAAAGAAATAGGAGGAAAACACGACAGGCGAAGGAACTCAGTGTGCGTTCGAAGAAGTTCAACACACCCCTTCATTTGTTCAGCTGAAGAGCAGACAATGTCTTTGGAAAGACAAAGACTACAGGGATAGGAGTGGCTGCTAGCTGGGTTCTGGTTTGTGTCCATAGCCTAGTGTAAGGTCAGTGCATTTTGCCATAGTGGCCAAGGCCAGCTGTGCCAGGGACTATCAATAGTTCTTACTCTGGGTGCCAAGGCTTGCTCCATATACACAGTAGCTAATGATTACCTATGGAGGACTCCTCCAAAGTCAATACAGGTCTTGTTGCAGAGGAGGGAGGACACACCTGCCTGCTGAACCCTCAGCTTCCCTGGCCTGGGCTTGAACAGAGCAAATAGGAGCTCCTGGGAGCCCCTGTTTTGTTCCTCACTCTGCCCAAGAGCTTGGCATCAGTTCAGGAAAAAGTAACTATGGCCTGCATGATCCCAAGGGGCCTTTTCTGGTTCCTCTGCTCCATGGCTCTTGGGAATCTCTTACTTTCTCCTCTTTCAAGAATTGGTTTGGTCTGGTAAAAAGAAGCCCAAGTGGGGAATCAGGAGACCAGAGTTCTAGTACCCACTTGGCTACTAACCTGCTCTGCAAATTTAGGTAAGTTTCCTAACATAGCTCAGCCTCACCCTTCTCTTCTATAAAATGCACATAATGCCTGTACTTCCTTTTGAGGAGATAAATTTTGATAATGTGGGTAAAAGTGCCTTGGGGAAAAAATGAACATTTATACAAATGTGAGCTATAATGATGATAACTTTCACAAGGAAGAGAATTTTGTAGTCATCTGATGTCTGGGGGTGGGTGTTGAGAGGGAGAGAAAGCCTGGGTATCCCTCTTGTAGAAAGCTTCAGAATCACTAAATGATATTATTTAATTCTTTTTGGTGTTTAGAACACACCATTGCTGCTTGTTGGTAGAGCTGAGAGGAAGGGGGCCTGTGAAAGGAGGGGAAGGAACCCTAGGGATGCTTTATAGAACACAGACTTAGGGTTATTAGACTGTTGCAGCCGCTCTATGCCAGCTCCTGGATCTCTTCTACCAGCTGGGGTGCTTGTCTGGGAGAACCCCTAGAAGCCAGAGAACTCACTTGACTTATTCCTGACCCCAAGTGGCTGGCTGGGGTGACAGCAGAGGAGGGGAGGACCTCACCTCCTATTGACTAGAGCTGGTGGTAGGCTGAGAGCATATAGCAGTGTTGGCCAGAAATGATCACTGGCCACTGGTCCCACAGGCACAGACTGAGGTAGGGTAGAAGACTCCCAGGAAGCCTGGGCAAGGTAAGGATCCCTACTTACTGCATCGATAGTCGGCACTGGAAAAGTTGCATGGGTGATCAATGCTCATTAGTAGAGGTGCTCCTCAACAGAGTTGTCAGGTACAAGGCAGGGATGAGGCCTCTCCAAAACCTGTGAATGATCCATTAGCCAGAGCCATGAGCCCAGGACTTTCCCAGCTCTGGCCTCACCTCATTCTATTCCATAAAGTACCCTTGGCATCAGAAGTTGACCGTCCTCTCACTTCTTCCTAGCCCCGACTAAGAATCTGGCTTCCAGAATCTGGATCTTCTCCTCCCTGCTGGGCCTGATTTCCCCAATCTCAGCAATGGAAGGGGACCTTAGGGATCATTCACTTCAACCCTCCACCACATTCAAGAATCCTCTTTACAGCATCTTGATGGTGGTTATCCAGGCTCTGTTACAACACACCCAGTGATGGGGAGCTCATTACCTTATATGGCAGCTCATTCCATTGTGGGACAGTCCTGTTGGAAAGTTGATCCTCCGACTAAAGCCTATCAATGAATCTTGATTGGTGTTTTTAAGACAAACCATGTACATTTTGTCTTTGTCACTGTGTATACAGTGGTGTGTTAAGATAGGGGCTCCTGAGTTTCTGGAATTAGAAATAGCTTCAAAAGAAGTTTAGATAAATCCCTGGATGGTGAAGTGTTATCCTTAATAGAAACCATAGGATTGTCTATCTTCTCAAGAGTGACATGAGGGAGGGCCATGCTGGCTTCCCCAAACTTTTCCCTTATGACTGAATTCAGAACTGTAGGGTTATTAGGGCTAACTCTAAGACTGATGATCTTCTAGGTATTTTCCTTATCCGTAAAATTAGAGAGTTTGATGAGATGGTCGTTAAAGTCTCCTCTAGCCCTGACAGTGTCTATTTGAAGGTCCTTTCCAGTTCTAACTTTCTACGTGATTCCCTTCATCCTTATACCTCCAAGGTACAAGGTCAATGGGGGTTTTCATGTGTGCGTCTTAACTTCTTTACTAGACTTTGAACTCCTTGAAAGCAGAGACTGTCTTACTTTGTTCTCTGTTCCCACTCATACCAAACATAAGAGCCCTATCCAGAAAGTATGGTTTGGATTGCTGATGTCCTTTACAATTTTGATATTCTGTGACTTGGGTCCCCTTCAGTCTCTCCCTGACCAGCCTGTGTGAGGCCTCTAATATAACGTCAATAACTACTTCGTTAGGTTAGGACAATACAGGTCCACATTACAATGACTGGAATGGTGGACTGAATCTCTTCATAGGGCCTGGATCTAGAGGGACCTTTGAGATGATCTGATCCAACCCTTTATTCACAGTGAGGATGGAACTTTTCCAAAGTAGCTGGGATTTGAACCCAGGTTCTCTGATTCCATAACTGTTTCCCTGTCACCACTAATAAGATAAATTTAATAGGGATAAATGTGAAGCCCTGTGTTTTAGGTTCACAAAGCCCACTGTACAAGTAGAAGGTTGAGGAGACACATATGGGCAATAGTTCACATGAAAAGACTTAGGGGCTTCAGCAGCCTGCAAGTTTACTGAGTTGATAGTGTTAACGTGGCAGCCAGAAACATTGATGCCAACAGACTCTGTTATTCAAAAACAGTCTCCAGAATAAGAGAGGTGAAAAGCCACACCGTCTTCTGTCCTAGGCAGACCAACTTGAAAGTATTATGGCCAGTTCTGGCTGCTACCTTCTAAGAAGGACATCCAGGGGAAGGTGAACAGGATGTTTGGGGGACTCACACAATGAAAGGAACTGGGACTGTTTGGCTTGGACTTAGGGGAATATGCTAGCTGACTTCAAAAATTGGAAGGGCAACCATGTGGAACACGGATTAGGCTTGTTTGATTTGGCCCCAAAAAGCAGAATGAGGAGCACTGGGACTAACTTGCTTGAGAAGCAGATTTGAACTCAATGGAAGGAAAATTTCAGCTGTCAGAAAGTGAAATGGGGACTTTGGGAGGCAGTGAAGTCCCCCATCGCTGGGCGTGTTAAAGGGAGGATTGCTGAACGCTGCTCTCGAGTCCAGTTGAGTCCAGTTGGGACACTGGATCAGTAAGTTGTGACTGGGGGGCGGGGGCTGAGGTGAGATAGCTCTGGTTTACAGGCTAGACAGGGAGGACAGATCCAGGTGGGGCACTGTACTGGGGGCTCTGGGGAAACCCTAGGGACCTGAGCAGAAAACGAAGAAGGAAATGGAAGGGGAAGTGGCCCTGAAGATTCCAGAGACCCTTCTAGTGCCTCTCCCCATATCCCCTCTGCTTAAAGAGACAGCTGTTCTACACTGTGTCCCTGGTTAGAGAGGGAGCTCCTTCGACCCTATAAGGGGTAGGGTCTTGGGAGTCCCAGGCCTTTCTGAAATTAGAGAAGGATCTACGCTACTGGCTTTTTCTCTGAGAAAAAAAAAATCCCAGAGCTTCCAGATCAGCCTTGAGATCCCACGGCTTCCCTACTACAGTGCTATGGGCACAAAAAGCCTCCAGGGTCCAAATCCACTACTTCCCCTCCATCACCCCAGCCATCCCTATTCCCAAGTCTTCCCAACACCCACCTGGGAATCCCTGAAGCTCCAGTGATAGGCTCAGGCTAGGCCAGGGATGGGGGTGTAGTCCCCTTCTGTGGCTGCTGCCTCAGCTTACTCCTGCTTCTGCTCCGGCTCTGGGCTTGGTTACCAATGTACCAGGTGAGGGCAGGTGCTGACTCTGTCCTTGAGGGGCGGGGCCTCTCTAAGAGTCAAGCCTGCCCCCTAGAGGAGAGGGCTTGGAAGGACCTCGTGTGAGGACCAGTCAGCCCTTCAAGCAACCCACTGCACCAGAGAAGGAAGGGATGGCTTGACCTGTGTGGTAGGGTCCTTCTGTTGAGCCTGGACCATGAACCTCTTGCTTCTTCTCAGGGCTCTCACACATCAGAGATCTTTCAAGATTTCCCTGGAGTGTGAAAGCAGAGTCAGGTGCCCCTAGCACTAGCTGTCAAATCAACTAAGGCTTTAGCACGGTCACTAGGAGAGGGGATGCTGACAATTCCTAACTAGGAATTAGAGCAAATGACTTAAAGTAATAAGAGGGCACATTTATATGACCATCTCTGGTTACAAACAGCAATCCTCTGAGGTAGATAGTGTAGAGATTACAGCCCCATGTATAGTTAGGAAACAGAGATTCGGAGAATCATGGAGCTGGATGGTCTCTGAACTGGACAGAACCAAAAAGAGGTCCTGTATTACACCCTATGCCTGGGCAGGAAATTTTCTCTATGAATTTGAAGGCAAGCAGTATCTTGCCTATTCTTGGAAACCTCCATTGATGAGGAACCCACTATTTCTTGTTAGCTATGTTAAGAAGTTTTTTCTTATATTGATCTGGGCTATTCATATTCCTGAAATATCTGCCTTGCTAAACATCTCTAGTTCCTTTGGATGATTCACAGGTGGCCTGGTTTTGAGGTACCTTGCCTTCTTTACTCTCTGGAGATGTGTTCTACCTTGCCAATGTTCTTTCTAAAACATGGTGACAATGCACACGTCTCCCTCTGGATGTGGTCTGATTATGACAGAATACAATGACAGGCTATCTCACTCTTGATTAGAGCGAAGGGTGACTGACAGACAACCTAACCATAGTCTACTGACATTCACGAGATGTCAGAAGGCCTGAAGAAGATCCATGACTGTTGTAGAGAATTTATGGGAGGAGAAGGCATGGAAGGGTTACCATCTGTACCCACTGGAGAGAGGGCTTGCGTCAGTGAGATCGCAAAACCATTGCAATATGGAAATATTCCTCTAGTCATAGAAGCATTATACTGGTTTTGGGGGTTACCAGGCCATATTTGACTCATGTTGAATTTGCAGTCTACTAAAACCCTTAGGTCTTTTTCATTCATGAATAGCTAGCTATTTCCTTGACTTGGTTTGTATGTTTGTTTGATCTAAGTGTAAATTTTACATTTACACTTATGAAATGTCATCTTATTGAAGCTTAAGTATGTTGTCTAAAATCACACTGAGCTGGAATTTGAACCTAGGACTATGGTCTAGTGTTCTTTTCACATATCACACTGCTTCTTAATCTCCCAGCCTGTCCTGAGAGCTGGGGTTCCTCGGCTGCTGAAGGGGAGAAGGAAGAGCAAGAATGTCCACCAGTGACAGGTGTGATGGGAAGATCATTGGGCTGAGAATGGGCAGACCTGGGTCTGGGACCTTCAGTTATTCAGTGCCCTTTCCCAAGCCTTAGTCTGTCTACCTAGAAAATGAGAGGGTTTGTATTGTGCTAAAGTCCCTTCTCTCTCTAACTCTGTATTCTAAGGCTTCTTCCAGCTTTAACATTCTATGTCCAAAGTTCCTGTGACTTTTTGATATTCTCTATTCTAAGGGCCCTCCCAGCTCTAACATTCTATGTTCTAAGACTCCTCGCAGCTCTCACATCCTGTGTTCTAAGGGCCCTCCCAGCTCTGACGTCCTGTGTGCTAAGGCCCCTCCCAGCTCTGATGTCCTGTGTGCTAAGGGCCCTCCCAGCTCTGACATTTTGTGGTCTAAGGTCCCCCTTGGCTCTGACATTTTCCATTCTAAGGACCTTTCTGGCTCTTTGGCTTCATGATTTTGCCTCCCAGTCTGGCCTAGCTTGGAATTGCTTCCCCAATCCTCAGAGCAGTCTGGGGGCAGGATCAGGAAGAAGCCCACCACATTCACATTTGCCCTGACTTCAGAGACCACTGGAGAAGTTTCAGAAAGCCCTTTTCCTGCCTCAATGAGCCCCCTGAACATCAAACCTGAGCCTTCTGATCCCAGGTTCTTAACTCACAGAAGTAAGGGTGAGAAGTCGGGGTGGGGGGGGGAAGCACAGAGTCAAGAGTCTAGGACAGAGCTGAGGGAGCAGGGGAAGGGGCCTTTGGAGCAGGAGCAGTCAGCTCCAGGGTAGTCAAGTTCTCCCCAGGGGGCATGGAGCTCTATCCCTAGAGCCTGTTTTTGTTTTGCCAGGTGGTTTATATGGTTGTTTTCTGTCCTTGCAGAACCTCCAGAGAGAAGGTCCCAAAGTAATATGGGCCTGTCCGGCTCTAAATCTATGGATCCTAGAACTTCAACACTTTTGGCAAGGTATTAAATGACTCCATTTGTTTTCAAATCTGTCATGCAATATGTGAGATGGAATCAGAAGTGAGGAGCAAAGCTGGCCCCCCTCTTCTGGAGGAGGAGGATTGGATGAAACCGGCCTAGTTAGTTACTTCCCTGACCCTACTAAGTGGGGGCTGGGAGATAAAACAGCTCCATCTTTGCCTGGGGAGAGAATTCCTTTGACAAAGTGTTTGTGGGTGGGCTGGAGTTTCTCCAAGCCCCATGGGGGGGAGTCAGACATCGGGTGGGCCTGTGGGGAACTGCACTGGTGGGTTTCCTTATACAGCCACGCCTCCTCCCTGGGTCAGTGGATCCCAAATAGAATTCAGTGCCCTGTAACCAATACCTGCAGACAACCAAGGCCTCTCTGCTCTTTCTGATTGGTCCTCTTATCTCTGGCCACCCTCATCACTGTGGCTCCACTCATTTTGCTGAGGCAGGACCTCAAGGCCAAGAGCAAAGACATTCTTCCCTCTTAGATTTATTCTTGTCACTTCTCCACTCCCTCCCTCCACCCCCAGTGCGTGTGCGCGCACACACACACACACACACACACACACACACACACAGAGGACTTACCTGGTATTACAATGACTTATCTCCTTATCATCAGATATAAACATTATAGTTCCATAGACTGAGCTAGAAGGGACCTTACCTTTTGAGATTACCTGGTAACTCTTTCGGCTGCTGCTTAAAACCATCTGAGGCTTTTGTACCAATGATCAACTCCTATCTCTGTTTGGCAGACCTTTTCGCCTGGTCACCTTCGTGACTTTTTACCTTTCAAGGCTGCCTCAGGTTTTTCTTGTAACCTGTCACTTAGCCATGTTGGAGACACAGTGTAATTTGTCCCAGCCACATTCCCTGCCTTTGGGAACGACCTTCCCGCTAATCTATGTGTCCATTTGACAGTCAGCTCCTCCAAGAAGCCTCCCCCCAACTATCTTGCACTCGAAAGCCTTCCCCTTCAGATTCTGGTTAGATTATAATAATACCACATTAACATACTGCTTTAAGATTTACTTAGCATCTTCCTCTAAGTTAGATGGCTTGAGGACCATCATCCTCATTTTACAGATCAAGAAACTGGGATGTAGAGAGATGGAACAGTTTCCCTGACTACACACAACTGGTAAATATTGGAGCCAGGATTTGAATCCACTTAAATTTCCCCTGACTCCAAGTCCAAGGCAGCCAGACCCAATTTTGGACTTGGAGGCGTGAAGATCTAAGTTCAAATCCCAGCTCAGACACTTAGGAGCTGTGTAACCCAAGGCAGATCATCCTCTCTGAGCCTTAGCTTCCTCATCTGTAAAATGGGGATGCTAATAGCACTGGCATCTCAGGGTCACTGTAAGGATCAAATGAGATAATAATGCACAGAAAGTGCTTTATTTACCTTGAGATGCTAGACAAATGTGAGCTATTCTTATCCAACTGGGCCTTTCAATATTCTTTGCTACTGAGTACTTCATAATTGTTTTCAAGTCATTTCACTTAATTATCCTTTTTTCCCCTCTCCCTCTGTGCCTAAACAGTCAGAACCTCCCCCCCCAACCCACCCTGGTCTTGTTTCTTTTCCACTCCTCCCTCCCCATTTTCCACTCTCACACATAGTGCCTGGGGCTGAGCTGCTTGTGGATGAGCCTGCCTCCCTACTCACCTTGGCAGCTGTGGAAACAGTGGTGGTCAGGATTCATGGGGAGAGGCAATGGGGAGAGGGCTGGGCCAGGAGTCACGTGAGTCTACCATTCATTAGTTGTCAGCTAATCTAAGCCTGGATTTTCTCATCTGTAAAATTGGGGCTAAATCCTGCCCTGTCAGGTTCTCCCTGGGAATAGGCCTTTAATAAGCAAGTATTGGGAAGGAAAACATTCACTGAACAAAGCAACCACTGACCTGTGTCCATGTTCCCATTGCTTGCTCTGCTCATTGTCTAGACTTGCACCTGATCACCTGTACCCATACTGGTCTGCTGGCCTACCCCATGCCCTGCCTGCATTGCTCTGCCTGCCCAGAGCTCTTGGCTCCTGTCCTCAGCCTGGACTCTCCTTACTTGGTGTTTCTGACTACAGTTCTCTTGCCTCTCTCTGAGGTAACTCCATCATTCAGCATCTCTGGAATTTTGTGTTGTTTTTAAACTCAAGCTTACTTCTTCCCTTGCCAATCTGGTTTCTACTGCATTTCCTCCATTCTCCACCTCTTCCTAGCTCTGGCCCCATGAGCTCTCTGGCTCTCTCTGCAGGTGGGCATTCTGTGAGAAGGGGTCTGCAGTTGTAAGATGTTCTCCAGATGTCGAGCTCTTACGATGACACCCTTAGGCCCTTCCTCCAGTCTGTGCCCTTTGCCCTCTTAGTGATACCTCCCCTTACTCTTCTGAGTTCTCATGCTTTCTCTGCTGTTTGAAACCTGCTTTCAGGAAAGGATTTGAACAGTTCCATCATGCTAAGATGTGAGGAGGAGAGATTCTGTGGGAGATCTTCCCAAGCCCTTGAGATCCAACTCTATTTTATTCTAAAGGGCCACCAGATGACAGGCTCTATGGTGATTCCTAACCGCCTAACAACCTTAAGTGAGAAGCTTCTTTTTTGGGCAGCTATGTCCCCCAAGGGTGGCTGATAATCTAAAGACTTCCTGGTTATGCTTTGGCAGCCTGGTCACAGATGGTGAATTTCTGAATCTTGATCGACAGGGATGAAATCCAGTTTAGTCCAACAGGCATTTATGAAGGTAACCCAGCCCCAACTAGGGTTAGATGCTGAGTAGGGTAAGGGAGTCTAACCTCAGACAGAAAGTGAGAGGGAGGGAGCCCCTCTCAAAAGAGAAATTGGACAAAGCAAGAAGAGGGGAGGAGGTTAGGAGAATGAGTCCAACTGAGGCTTGGAGACTTTGCCTATGGTCAGAGGTCCCTCCTCATTGAGAAAAACAAACCATAACATCCCATGACTTTAATATTGTACAAACGCGCCATTGGTCACAAAACGGATAAAGTAACCTTTTTTTTTCTTTCTTTTTTTTCTTTATTATAAATATTGCATTCTGGGGAGTGAGGAGGATCAAAGAATGAGGGGAAGGAGAGAGAGGTTGTACAGGCACTGGGCCCAGCTTTCCCAACCACGTCCCTCCAGAGCAGCTCCTTCCCTTGGGGAACCCCCTAAGCATTCCCATTCTACTGCATGTTCCATTGCTGCCCTAGGGTCCCGAGGAGACCAAGTGGGACTGCTGATTATTAGGCACACTGGGGTGAGGATATGGGGGCTCTGAGCCATGCCATAATGTTGTTTTCCCATGAGCTAAGATGTTTCAACTCCTGGTCTCACTTTGTGAATACTGGTGATTTGAGAATGGATCTCAAATTTGCCTGAAAGGATCTGGCCCTGAAATGACTAACTGGGCAACCAGGGGCTGTGGTCACAGCTAGAAACAGTTTCAGGTGTCAGGGAGAAGAAGGAAATCTCAGTTTTGACTTAGGGGGGTAAAGCAGTCCCCCTTTCTCCCTGAGAATTCAGAGCTGCCGTGGGTAGAGTGATTTGAGCTGGGGGGAATGAGGAAGGCTTGGCCCGATTCTGACAGCAGCAGGGCTTAGATATGGACGGAGGATCCTTCTTTTCCTGGAGCGGACCTCCTTGGAGCCCAGGCTGCTGGGCAGGCCTGCCATGCAAAGTCAGCTACCGAAGATCAGCCCCTGGAAGTCCTTTGGCCCGTCCCTCCCACACAAAGCCAAAAGCTCTGTGGTTTTGTAGGGATAAGTGAGGCACAGCCTAGACTAGGCTACAAGTCATTGATTTCACCAGGACTGGGCCTGGGGCCTATCCCAAGGCTTCTTTTCTTCTTGCTAGATACTTGGAGTCCTTGATCTGGGGACCAAGAGTTAAATATAAAGAGATCTGCTCCTCCAAAGCCTCCTTAAAGTATACTTTGTCCTCATCTTTAAGCTCCATTTGAAAAGCCAAGCTGAGGGTCAGGTTGACTGCCATGATATCTTCTCACCAAAGAAACAATCCTATACTCAGAGCTAATGTCCTTATTCCTCCAATCCTGTCTCTTCCCATAATGGCCCCACATCCTGCCCTTTGGCAGTCTTCTTTCCCAAGCCCCACATCTTTCTCTAAAATCTCTGAGCCTGGGACAGGGGGTCCATGTACTGTCTCACCTACCAAGACTAAACCTCCAAGGGGCTGGCATTGAGAGGGCTCCCGAGGGGCTCTCATTCCTGTGAGGCACTGTGTTGTTTCACCCTCATGCTTGAGAAATATGCTAGCATGGAGGGAACCTGCAGCCTACGTGATCACGAGAGGCTGCTGTTCTGAGGGGCTGTGAGAACTACAATGTGCATAGTCCATGGAAAAATAAGAAAAACACTGCTGAGGAATCTGGAGTAGGTGGGGGGGTTTGGAGCTCTCAGGCCTTGAGAAATTCCCTTCTCCACCTAGGAGTCAGTAATGGCTGCTGGCCAAATGGGGATCAGGGTCAGGTCACAACCCCTCTGGTTGAGGGGGAAATGTGTGATCCCTGCCCAGGTGATGGGCAAGCCTCAAGCTGTCCAGGGAGAAGTGCCTTCTCTAGCTCCCTGAGGCTGCAGACCACTGGGGCAGCCACCAGCCAGCAAGGCCCCAGCAGCAGACGTGCCAGCCCGAGTGGATGGCAAAGGAAGCGCGGTAGCTGATCCCAGAGACCAGGGGAGGAGACAGCGTTCCGTTCCTCCTTCCCAGCCGCGAGTTCTGCTTCAGGGAGCCGGCACTAAATGCGCACTGTGTTAATGCGCAGCGGCTGCACGTTCTTGCCATTGGCGTGGCTCTGACCCGGACTGAAGTAGGAGCAGAGCTTCCCTGGAAACTTCTCCCGGAAGGTGTATAGCCATGACATATCATCTGCATTGTAGAAGATGAGGAGTCCCTTGTCATAGTCCAAGAAGACGCCCACCTTCTCCAATTTGTTCTTGACATTGAGCCGGGTCCAGGGCTCCGTACAGGCGCTGTACTGGTTGCCGTCATGCATGACGATGCAGTAAAAGCCGCGGCTGGGCTGGATTTGGATGCTGCCCTTGCGGCTGACAGCCTCATGAGCTAGCCCAATCATCCACTGTGTCTTTTCTGACACCACTACCTCCCAATAATGGACGCCGCTGCCAAACGCCTCCGAGCCCAATACAGACACCTCCACGTCGAAGCGCTTGGGTGAGTCCTGCAGGGGCTGGGGGTGGAGGTTCCCATAGGCTACAATTGTGCAGTCATCAGACAGGATGAGTCGCTGATGGGCCGTGACAGGATCCAGGGTGAGAGCAGCCGGGACTGTGGAAGGAAGGAGAAAGGACGTGAGGGAAGGGATCCATCGTGACAGATCCGTGACCACACAGCCACTCACTGCAGACAACAGTCATTCTTAATGTCTACGCAGAACAGACTGGGTAACACTGTAGCTAGGTTGGTAGTTTGCTTTCATCACCTTGTGGAAATTTATTAACTCCACTATATACTTTTTCCATTGTATGGAACCTGGAACCCAGCAAGGTTCCAAGGTTGGGAGGAAAGGTTATTTGAAAATCAAAATGCTTAATTACCTCTTTAAGGCAGCAAGAGGAATAAAGAGTGTTCTAGGCTAGAGGTCTTACTACCGAGCATATACCCCAAGGAGTTCAAAGACAGAAAGCAAAAGAGACATATAGACCAAAATATTAATGGCAACAATTTTTTTTTTTTGTGGTAGCCAGAAAAAAAATCGGGAACAAAGTTGGCGTCCATTAAATAGGGAATGGCTGAACAAACTCAAACTATGGCATGTGAATGCAGTAGAATATTATTGTGCCACAAGAGATAATAAATGTGAAGAATTCAGAGAAATGTGAGAAAATACGGATTGAGGGTACAAGCAACACAAGCGAAACCGGAAGAGCAACACATGCATCCCTCACTTGGCCCACCCATTCGCCTCCCCCACACTGTCTTACATCTTTCCTTTTTGTGGCTAAATTCCTGGAGAGGGTACCTCCACTTCCTCTTCCTCTCCCCCTTCTCTCTTAACTCAACAGTCTGGCTTCCAACCTCATCATCCACCTGAAACCCCTCTTTACAAAGACCAAAGATCTCTTCATGCCCAGATCTAATGACTTTTCCTCTATCCACGTTCTCCTTGACCTCTCTGTAGATTCTGACCCTGTAGATGGTATCACCTTCTTCCTTTGATGCTCTCTTCTCTAGGTTTTTGAAATACAGCTCTCTCCTGGTTCTTTCTCCTTCTTCTTCTCTGGCTACTCCTTCTCAGTCCCCTTTGCTAGATTTCCATTCAGACCAAGCTCTGTCCTGGGCTCTCTTCTCCCTTCATACTATTTTGCTTAATGATCTTATCAGCTCCTGTAGATTCAATTATCATCTCTATGCTGATGATTCTTCCATCTACTTATCCAGCCTTAACCTCTCTCCAGTCTTGCATCTCCAACTGCCTATTGGGAATCTCAAACTGCATGTCCCACAGATTATAAGCTCTTTGAGGACAGAGGCTATCTTGGGATTCTTTTTGTATCCCCAGTGCCTGGAACACAGTAAGCTTTAATAAACGTTGACTGTTTGATCTTAAACTCAACTCACCTAAAACTGAACTCATTATTTCTCCCCACCCTAATTCTCCTCGTCTTAACATGCTGTCATTGCAGAGGGTACCACCATCCTCTCAGTCACCCAGACTAACAACCTAGGTGTTATACCTGACTCCTCATTATCTCTTACCCTCCTACACAATCCATTGCCAAGTCCTATCAATTTTACCTATCACTCTTGTATGCCCTCCTCTTTCCTCTGACATGGCCACCACCCAGGAAAGGGTCCCTTTTCCCCTCATGTCTGGACTAGTCTGACAGCCTGGTCAATCTCCCCACTCTAGTCCATTTTCCATTCAGCTGTCAAATTGATTTTCCTAAAACACAGGTCTGGCCATGTCATCCCCTTTTTCAATACACTCCAGTGGTCCCCTGTCACTTCCGGGATCAAATGCAAACTCCTGTGTTTGGCTTTTAAAGCAATTTATAACCTGGCCCCCTCCTACCTTTCCAGTCCTCTTATACTTTATTCCCCTCCAACGGACAATTTGATCTAGTGATGTTCCTTGCTGTTTCTCACAGAAGACGTTTCATTCCTTCACTCTGCATTCTCTCTGGCCGTCCTCTGGGCCTGGAATGCTCTCCCTCCTCCTGGCTTCCTTCAAGTCCCCAGCTAAAATCCCACCTTCTAGGAAAAGTCTTTCCTGATCCCCCTTCATGCTAATGCCTTCTCTCTGAGATTATCTCCAATTTATCCTGAACATATCTCATAATACATAGTTGTTTACATGTTGTCTCTCCCTCATTAAACTGTGAGCTCCCTGAGGGCAGGGATTGCTTTTTTGCCTTTCTTTGTATCCCCAGCACTTAGCATGGTGCCATAATGGGTGCTTAATAAATGCTTATTGAGTTAATTTGACAATGACTATAATAATGTAAAGAAATGAAACTTGAATGAAGGCAAATGGTCATTTTGATGACCAATCTTGGCTCTGGAGAAGAGATAAAGATGCCTCTCCCTTCTTTTGGCAGAGAAGTGGCGGCCTATGGATATGGAATGTTGCATATGCTGTTGTTGGTTTTGCTGGATTCTTCATTACAAGAAGAATGAGATGGTAATAAAGAGAGCATGTGTATAAATTAATGGGATGTAAAAATGAAAACTTCCAATGACACAATTTTTTTTAATCAAATAAGGAGAGACAGATCCATAGATTGGAAATGGAAGGGAATGCAGAAGTCATCCAATCCAACCCCCTGTAGTTTACAGATGAATCTGAGGCCCAGGGAAGGGGAGTGACTTGTTCAAGGTGACCCGGGTTGTTAGTGAGCTTTGTTCAGACCAGGGCTTGACATGGATCTCAGAGGGGATGCATTCCATTCTCAGTACACATGGGGAAAGAGCAGTGAGTGAGATGGGGGGGGGAGGGCAAGGCTTTGATGGGAAAGCCAGCGGGGCTGGCACCAGAGGCCCTGCTGCCAAACTGTGGGGTGCTCCCTGGGGCATGATGGAATTTCACTCACTTGGGTTGGAGCCATGGCTCTGCTTCTTAAAAAACAAACCACAACAAAAAGCCTGGACTCAGCTTCCATTTCAAAAGGGTCAGATTTGGTGGCTGTGGTGCATAGTAGCACTGGGCCTGGAGTCAGGAAGACTCATCTTCATGAGTTCAAATCTGGCCCCTGACACTTACTAGCAGTGTGACCTTGGGCAAGTCACCTAACTTCTGTCTGCCTCAGTTTCCTCATCTGTAAAATAGGGATGATGATAATAGCATCTACTACACAGAGGTGCTGTGAGGATGAAATGAAATAACATATGTGAAGTGCTTTGCAAACCTTAAAGCTTTATATAAACACAATTATTATTATTAATAATTACACCGCTCTTCATTGACACAGATAGTCAAGAACTGATTGCTGCATCCTAAAACACAAGGTATATGTCATGGCTAAGTACCAAATTGCAACTAACGTCTATAATAGTCCTTACTAGAATTAGATAGATCTCCACTTGCATGTCTACTTACCACAGGTAGCCATTGGTTTAAATAAGTTTCTTCCTGGCACACAGTAAATACTTAATGAATGCTTTCAGTCATTCATTCCTTTGACCATGACCGATTTACTAAATTAAAGTGCTTATATTACAAAGTAAATTTGATTTTCATGAGTTTTGCATTTCACACCAAAAAGTAGCTTTGGTGAACATTCTTTCTTGGTCTGAGAATACTCATCAAGGGCAAAGGCAGCATTAAAATGGTTAGCCTAATCAACAAAAGTATAAGCAGAAACACAATTCTCTAATCTGCCGTTTTCTCTTCTCATGCTGTGGACGTGTGCTGTAGTTCAGTGAAGGACAAAACCCATCAGACGAACACGTTTGTAATAATATCCTCCTTGCTATACCACCCCCAGCACATCAGGGAGAGTGAAGCCTAACAAAAAAGACACAGTCCCCAGTTTTCCTGGGCCTCAGCTTTTTATTTTTAGAAGAATCCTTGCTTCAGCTCTTTTTTTTCCATGAGTTAAGGTGAAGATTCATGGGTTAGAAGCTGCAATATGTTTTTGTGTTTCTTGGAGACTGACTATATACAAAGGTAAGGTGGCAGTGTTATCACTGCCATTAGGAGTCACCCCCCCCCACGTAAGAAAAGGGCTGTTTCTGTGTCAGAGGTGACAGACCAGAGTTGACAACTGTGCCCTGTGGCCCACATTTCCCCAGATCAGTGCAGTATTCCACAGTAGCTAGGCTGATGCTTACATGCCTTCACTGTTTACCAGCCCCCTTAACTAAAAAAAAAAATCTGCCTCAGTAACATGTCTGTTCCTGAGATGACTATATGATTTCTAAAAAAGAATTACAAGTTGACAGGCATTTATTAGGCACCTGCGATGTGCCTTTAATATGTCAGCACTCCTCGGGATAGTCTTCAGGGGCCCTGGATGTGGCCTCTCCAGAGGGCCATGGGCTCAGAGATTGTTTGCAGTTGGAAAAGCTTCTAGTCACCAGAAAATGCTTTCCAGGCTCCCCACATCCTGTGGGACAAAATCGGACTTTTCTGCAGCATTCCAAGCTGCTGAGGAATGCTTGCCCGGAGCCGATGAAGGCCGGGCCCCCAGAGACAGTTCAGAAAGGGACTAAATGCTCTTTGTTCCCGGGCTTGCTGAGTTGGAGGCAGGATGGGAAACGGAAGCATCCCTTGAAGTGGATGGAACTTTGTCTGACCCCGAGATTCCCTGGCATGTCAGCATTTTAATAGGCAAAGTGGGGCAGCAGAGAGGAATGACGAGGGGGAAGAGAGAGAGAGAGAGAGAGAGAGAGAGAGAGAGAGAGAGAGAGAGAGAGAGAGAGAGAGAGAGAGAGAGAGAGAGAGAGTGAGTATTAGGTTAGGAAATATAGGGGCTTACTGGATGATAACACATCCTCTGCCACCTCCCACATTGCTGGCTCAGCAGGAGGAGAGTTCAATCAAGTCAAGGAGACAGACATTTATTAATCACCAGGCACTGTGCTGATTGCTGGAGGTGCTAAGCTCAGCCTACTTCTTCCTTCCCAGGGCTACTTCCAAACCATTCTTATGACACCAACATGGAGATAAGAAGAAGCGATATAAGGACACTCTCAAGCTCCTCTTGTGAGACATGGGAGACACTGGCACAGGACCACCCAGCATGGCATGCCCACATGAAAGAAGGTGCTGTGCTCTATGAGCAAAGCAGAATTGCAGTAGCTCAAAAAAAAAACCATGTGAGATGTGCAAATTTAGATGTGCAAATGTTCATGTGGACTGTTTGTGTCTGACCCATGGTAGAACATTCTGAGCTCATGTTGGTCTGGTCAGTCAGACACACTATACCTCGACCCCAATGTTGTGATGTCATTTTGGTTCTCTCTGAGCATGAAAGACAATCACCAAAGACCCTAAAATGCTCCTCTTTCAAGGTTCCCACCAAGTAACTTAGGCCCCCCTTCTCCACTGTCATTGACCACTCTCTATGACCCTTCCACTGTCCCTGATGGCTTCAGATCCTGGCTCATGTTTCCTCTCCATCCAGTCTCCTGCTATCATCCCCAGTAAGCTCAAAGTCCATCCAACTTCTCAATGTCCAACTAGCTTCTCAGCATTCAAGCCCAACTGTGGGTTTCATCTGACAACCTCTAAGGTCCTTCCAACTCTGAGATTCCAGGATTCTGTGAACACTTCAATTCTGCAGACTTTCATGCTTACTGTTGGACTGTCAAAAGATAATTTCCCACTTGGGAGGGGAGGATCCTGAAAAGGCTTCACAGGGTGAACATTCTATTTATTAGCTGTCTCTATTGGGTATATAATAGTCAGGCTTTAGAAAGAAACCCTATTCCTGTGGTTATGGGTTCCGGTATTTTTTCCCAAGTGCTGGATACACAGCACAGTGCCTGGCACGTTGTAAGTGCTGTGGAAATGTTGGCTGTTATTATTGTTTGTTCCCAGATCTCACCTGAATCTGTGGTATCATTTTCTACTTCTTTGCCATCCTTTCTGGACTCTCACTTATAATGAACTTCATTTTTGTCCTCCCCACCAATGGGAGGCAATGAAACATGGTGGATAGAGTACTGGAATTGGAGTCAAGAAGATCTGAGTTCCAATAGTTAATAGCTGTGTGACCCTGGGCAAATCACTTATGATCTCTGAGCCTCAGTTTCCTCATCTGTAAAATGAGGGAGAGGTTGGACTACATGGGTGCTAAGATCCCTTTTACCTCTAAATCTATGATCCTGTGATCTGCTTATAAATCCTGGCTCTGTCACTTACAATCCATGGCTCCATTAGATTGTAAGCTCCTTGAGGGCAGGGACTATCTTTTGCTTCTTTTTGTATCCCTAGCACTTAATACAGTCCTTGGCACACGGCAGGCATTTAATAAATGTTTATTGACTGCCTGGTGAGATCTCGGGCAACTCATTTAACTTCTCTGAGCCCTCAGAATCTTCATCCAGAAAATGTGGGGGTTGGTCTAGATGATTCCAGCTTTAAGCCATAATCCTGATCCTTGGACTCTGAACCTGGGCCATTTCTGCTACTTCATTACCTCCCTTATGGCTTAGAGGCACAGACTACTGAAGCTGGAAGAGACAATATAGTCTAGGGGTCCTTCACTCTTCTGTGTCCCAGGCCCCTGGGGCAGTGTTAGGTGATGCCTGCAGACCCCTCCCTTCTCAGAATCATGTTTTTAAATGCACAGAATAAAATGCATAACATTACAAAGAAAGCCAAAGGATAGTGAAAATAAAGATGTGATTTCTCCCCCAAGTCCACAGAATTGAAATCTATCCACAGACCCGTGGGGCATCTGGAGAGCCCCAGTTAAGAGACTCTGATCTAGATCAACCCTGCCATTTTACGAAGGAGGAAAACGAGAACCAGAAGGAACTTGTTCAAGATCACATAGAAATGAAGCTAGTTGAATGAGGAATCGAACCTTGGTTTTTTGTTCACTGTAGCCTTTCACTATTCAATCCCCTAAAAGGAGCTCAGCAGCAGTAATTGACCAGCTGAAATCCATCCCCAGACTCGGCATGGCAGACAAGCCTTTGCAAAGCTGGCCCTGCTCCGGTGCCTAGAACTGTTCTTCCCTCCTCGTGTACATCTCTTAGAATCCTTAGCTTCCTTCAAAGTTTGGCTTGTGTGATGCCTTCTGAGAAGGGAAGGGCTTTCCGATTTCCTTGATGCCCTCTCCTGAAATTATCACATCTATACTTATCTGGTTAAATGCAGTATGTTCCCTGTGTGCCCTTTCTCCCCCAGCCCTAATAGGACAGAAACTCATTAAATGCCAGAAAAGCTTCATTTTTGCCTTTTAATCCCCAGTGGCTGGCACGCAAATACCAGGTGATCAGTAGATGCTCACTGGATTGGACTGGAGTCCAACAGTTTCAGCAGCGAGACTAAGGAGATTTAGGTGACTGGCGGCTGCAACAGGGAATGGAAGCAAAAGACTCAGAAGGGGCGCATGTGGGCCAGAGAAGGGGCTGCTAGCTTATTCTCTCAGACACACTGGGACCCCTCCCTCAGGGGCCCAAGAAAGGGGAGGAGACGGAACCTTCCTCTGCAGCAGCTCCGGCATCCAGGCTTCCTCTCCAGTCTCACTCTAGAAACACAAGGCTCAGTTCCTGGATAGCTTACATGCTACTTGGGGAAATGTCTCTCACACATAAGTAAA
The DNA here is from genome assembly GCF_003287225.1 of Phascolarctos cinereus. Lineage (NCBI taxonomy): Eukaryota > Metazoa > Chordata > Mammalia > Diprotodontia > Phascolarctidae > Phascolarctos > Phascolarctos cinereus. The sequence continues at coordinate 367,898,722 of NW_027556098.1, read as the reverse complement.
CACTTGCAAAGCAACATGCAAACAAAAGCCAATTAAAATAATTCAAGTAGTGCCAAGGGACTGGAGGGTAAATGAGGAATCAGTGTGAGATGGGGATAATCAGGGAAGGCTTCCTAGAATAGATGAGTCTGAAGAAGGGAGGGGGGAACAGGAATTCACAGGAAGGAGAGGGAAGGGCATCTCTTGGGTCTTTTCCGAGGAATACCTGCAAAGAAATGGTGTGGAAAGGAGGCTTCTGTGACCAGAGGCCTAGACTGGCCATAGCAAGAAGATTTAAGAGAGCTGAGCCCAACAAGTAAGAGAAGGCCTGGAATGGTGGGCAGAGGGGTCTGGATTAGGGTGCCACCGTTGGCTCCTGAGCAAGTAGGTGAGAGCCGGTAAGAGCTGACTGGTATATAGCAAGTGCTTGATGAAGATTTGCTTGTTGACGTGACATTTATATAGAACCTCAAAGATTACAAAGCCCTTTTCTGTGTATCACTCACTGAAGCCTCGTAATGACCCAGTGAGGTATTACTGTCTTCATTTTACAGACAGGGAAACCGAGGAGACAGGGAGCGACTAACTTGTGAGTCACACAAAAGCAAGACTCAAACCCGGCCTCTTCTTGACTCCAGGGAGGATAACTGCCTTGAGCAAGGAGCCCGAGGAAGATCATTGCACCTGACACGTCTACAATCATAAAGCGGATGGGAGCTCGGGAGAGATCTGAGACCTTCTGGGATCCTACTGTGGTAGGCAAGGAGGGGGAAGGTCTGGACAAAGCCGGCGGCAGAAGAGAAAGAAAGGAAGGTGGTGAGTCTAGGCAGCCCAGGAGAGCTTTCTGAGGGGAGCCACAGAAACCCTGAGCTCCCAGGGCGCCCCTCTTTCCAGTTGTATTTTACAATAATGTTCATTTCTGCACATGGCAGTCATGCCATAATCTTCAGTGAGTGTCTCTTGGATGAATGAACCTTAGTTTGTTTCTCTGGAAAACAAGGGGCTTGGAATATAGTTTATAAAGTTTCTTTTAGCTGTGTCATGCTGTGTGCTAAGGTCCCTACCATTTGTGACATTCTGGATTCTAAGATTCTCACCATTTCTGACATGCAGTGTTCTTAGGTCCCTTCCATCTTTGAAATTCAATGTTCTGACATTCTATGTTCTAAGGTCCCTTCCAGTCTGGATATTCTGGGTTCCAAGGGCCCTGCAGGCTCTTACATTCTGGGTTCTAAGACCCCTCTCAGCTCTGACATTCCATGTTCTAAGGTCCCTTCCAGTCTTGATGTTCTGGGTTCTAGGGGCCCTGCAGGCTCTTACATTCTGGGTTCTAAGAGCCGTCTCAGCTCTGACATTCCATGTTCTAAGGTCCCTCCTGGCTCTGACATTCTGAGTTCTAAGGTTCTTCCTGGTTCTGATATTCTAGGTTCCAAGGCCCCTTATAGCACTGAAAGTCTATGACTGAAGGTCTGTATCTGCCCATCTCCTTATAGGCCTAAGTTGATGACGCTCCTTGGAGAGTAATTTCACCACTAACGATGATGCTGCTGTGCCATTCCCACCTCTCCATCTAAACTGTGCCCCAAATCCCCCTGGCCCATGCAGGGAGCCAGGAAACAATACTGTCTCCCCAGGAGAGGCTGTACCCTTAGATCCCCAAGAGAGCTGAACAGCACCTTACCAGGGTGGATATCCTGAAAGAGAGACTTCCAGATGGTATACTGCAAGGGGCCTGTGTACTTGGAGGTGGGGAAGTCTTCATAGGTCAGGTTTGTTTCATGAATCTTGCCTTTGAGCCTGGAAGGAGAGTGTTCTGGATTAGGGGCTAGCTTCCCATTTATTCCCAGGCATTTGCAGCACTGCCCCACTCAAGATGGAACGGATACAGAACAGAGATGGAGGAGAGGAAGAAGGAAGAGGCTAAGCTTTCATGGGGCCTAACCTCACTGCCATGGTGTAGATCTTGTTCTCCCCCATCTCTATCAAAAATGCATTTGTCTCTTGTCCCATCCCCTTTGGGTTTTGTTTGGTGATTGGCTAACTAGATTGATTAACTGACATGGAGGTGTTAATAGCTCATATCGGTTTCATGTGTACCTTCTTCTCAGAGGGCATTTTTACTCTCCTAGATGGAACGGTGATAGAATGGTGGAATTCCTGGCACGGTGGCAGGCTTCAGGCCACTGCCCTGATTCTTCCTGTCAACCTAAGCTCTATCTTTACCTTGCCCTCCCTTCCCTGGCTCAGTCACTTAGATGGCCCTAGATGGAGGCCAACCAGCCACAGTATTTTAGCCACCAGTTCCTACTATGAATGTCGGTCCTCACTGGCTAATGATTAACAAGGACAATGGTCCTTTCAAAAGACCAGGTCACTGAGGAACTCTCAGGGACAGAATGGAGCCAGGGAGGAGAGCTACCTTGTTAGGAGAGGACTTGGAAGGCCAGTATGGTGGCCCGTTCTTGCTAAAATGGCTTCTGTCCCTACTCAGTCATACCTCCCACCCAAATTGCTCATTCTAAACTGCCAGCCTGGTTTGGGAATTGGGTGGCCTGCATGCAAGTCCCAGCTCTGCCACTAAAAACTGTGGGTAACTTTCTTACCTTCTCTGGGCCTCAGTTTCCTCATCTATAAAATAGGGCGAGTACTATTTACCTATTGCTCTGGAAAACTTGAAGAACTGAACGAATGTCAGCCCTCAATGCCTACCGAGGGCCTTTATCATAAAACTGAGGCATACGTCCAGAGAGAGCGGACCGCTTTTATGTAGGCTGTGTGCCCTGTTCCCAGCCCAAGGGCGGAAGCAGGCCTGTTCTTAGCTGTCTGCTTTGCCTTCCTCCCTCACGCCTCCCCGGGTCTCCACCAGATGGATTTATCCTGCCGCTCACAGTCTTTAACCACGTAGGATATGGCCTCCCTCCCTTCAGCTAGGCGCTATTATCACCCCCATTTTATAGCTAAGGACACTGAGGCTGGGATGTGCAGTGAGGTGCCCTGGGCTACGCAGCCAATGAATGACTGTGATGGGAGCAGAGCTCAGATCTCCCTGCCTCCGAGGTCAGTCCTCGACTCTCTAGCTGCCTCCTGGCACGTGATGCTCGATGCGTTCTTTAATTTCCCTGATGGCTCTATTCCCCGTCTTTCTTTTTAATCCTTTGAGAAGGGGAGGAGGAGAGATATATTTGAAAGTGAAGGGAATGGAAAAATAAAACGGATCTGTACAAATTTAAAAAAGAAATGATGCCATCTGTACTTTACATCTGTACAGAGCTTTACGATGCACTTTTATCTGAGTGAAGATCACAGTCACCTACCGCTTCCCTCAGTGTGCCCAGACTGAGGAGGAGCAATCCCTTATCACCTGTAGTTTAGGGTCAGAATCGGCTCCCGGCAGCCACTGGAGGGAAGGAGGAAGATCCAGCCAGGGTGGATGCATGGAGGAATGGCCCCTCCCTGGATAGACTTCTACTGTCCCCGCCACATACCGCTCGGACAGTGAGGAGACCCCGGCCAGGAAGGCGTGCCGGTCTGCCTCAGCCAGCCGCTCCTGAAGGATCTGGCTGCCCTCCTGGACCCTGCGCAGTTGCTGACTATAGCGCTGTATCTTCTGCTCGATGTCCGTCAGGGTGCGGGCCGTGTCTGCCTCCAGCTCCTCCAACATGGCCTTTTGGCGCTCACGTAGCAGCCGGTGCAAGCGCTCAAAGGCCTCCCCAATGGTGGCCCGCAGGCTCTTGGTGGAAGACTGCAGAGAACACACACAGTGTGAGGCAGGGTGTGGAGTACAAGGTGGCGGCACTGGGATACCAGTGGACAAAAGCATAGGGGTGGGAACCCAGGGACCTGCGTGCTGCCCTGGCTCTCTCACTAACCAGCTCTATGACCTTGGGCAATCATCTTCCACTCCCTGAGTTTTCATTTTTGCAAAATGAGGATAATACTTCCTTATTTGACCTATCTCACAGAGGACCAGGTGAAATATGAGATTCAAAGGTATTTGTAAAGTTTAATGTGTTATATAAATGCAAGGGATAATTCGATTCAACTTAGTGCACCTACCATGAGCATTGCACATTGTTAGGCATGAGGGATACAATATAGCCCTGCTGGATGTACCATGTACAAGGACTGGCACAGAGGGTGGGGAGTGATGGGGGGCGGCGGGAAGTAAGAACAGACAAAGGGATATACAAGAAGGGAAAGAACATTATCAGCAGAGAGGGTGAGGGAGGATATCATGGCAGCTTCATGGCCCCTGAGCGGAGCCATGGAGGAAGAGAAGAAGTCTGAAAGGCTAACAGCAAGGAGTACAATTGAGGCAGGAGAGCAGCACGGCAAATACACAGAGGTGGGCAATGGCAGGTTGAGCCTGAGGAACAAGAAGTAGTCTACTTTTTGCCAGAATGTAGAAAGGTTGCTAGGTGGTGCAGTGGATAGAGCGCCAGGCCTGGAGTTAGGAAGACCTGAGTTCAAATTCAGTCTCAGATACTTACTAGCTATGTCACTTCACCCTGATTGCCTTAGTTTCCTCATTTGTAAAATGAGCTGGAGAAGGAAATGGCAAACCATTCCAGTACATCTGCCAAGAAAACCCTGAATGGTGTCATGAAGAGTTGGAGACCACTGAAATAACCGAACAACAACAAAAGAGTGTTTCAAAGTGGATAATGTGAAATAAACCCAGAACGATAGGTTGGAGCCAAATTAGAGAAGGCCGAGCTGAGGAACATGTGTTCTGTTCTGGTAGCAGTAGGGAGCCACTGGAGATTTCAGATATGAGAAGCTGAAGGAGACAGCAGATGAAGCAAGTTCTTACTGGGCCTCTTCCACTAGGGTTGCTTTTGATGCCTGACTTCCCGGCCCCTGGCAGCCCAAGGCCAGGAAGAATCTCCCTCAGGGGAGATGAGATTTTTCTTCCCTAAAGAGCCAACACTAGAGGGTGGTGTCACCCCAAACTTGGGAAAGTCCATTTACCTGGAGGTGGCAGAGAGGGGGCAATGATTTTGATTTTCCCTTGGGCATCTGCTGAGATGGATAAATCCACGATAAATAATAACATTAAACATATATAGTGCTTTCAACTTTGTGTAGAGCACTTTACATCTTTTATCTCATCTGAACCTCCCAACAACTTGGTAAGGTAGGTATTGTCATGCCATCATCCTCATTTTACAGATGAGGAAACTGAGGCTCAGAGCAATGAAATGATTTACTTGTCCAGGATTATATTAGCTAGTAACAGTCAGGATTTGAATCCTCAGTCTTCTACTCTAAATTTATATTGTTCAGTTGTTTCAGTCGTGTCTGACTCTCCGTGAGCCCATTTGGGGTTTTCTTGGCAAAGATACTGAGGTGGTTTGCCATTTCCTTCTCCAGCTCATTTTACAGTTGAAGAAACTGAGGCAAACAAGGTGAAGTGACTTGCCCAGGGTCATTCAGCTAATAAGAGTCTGAGGCCGTATTTAAACTCAGGTCTTCCTATCCAGGCCTAGTGCTCTGTTCATTGAGCCACCTAGCTGTCTATATTAGGTTGCTTCTAAAGGAATGGCTGAACCTGAACACATCTCTAGAAAACCTAAAAAAAACCATTGGCCCTTATTAATTATATGCTAGGCAACAAGGCAGAAGGCGATTTTACCTTTCCTGGGTCTCAGTCTCATTTATGAGATTCACCTTTCGGGGATTGTTTCATTGTTTATATTTGTGTCTCCAGTGCCTAGCACCATGCTTGGCACATAGAAAATGCTTAATACATACTTGATTGATTGTAAAAGAAGAAGTTGGATTAGGTTAGCAGTTCTTAACCCTTTTTATGTCATGGTCCCCTCTGGTGAAGCCCATGGACAGAATAATAGTTTTCAGTGCATAAAATAAAATAGATAACGTTACCAAGGAAGCCAATTATGTTGAAACACAATTTTCAGAATTTTTTTTTCAAAAGGTAAAGGACCCCAGGTTAAGAACTCCTGGCTTAGATGGTCTCTAAGGCCCCCTCCAGTTGGAACATTCTAGCTTCAAAGGTCTCTTCCAGCTACATTTTCTGTTTCCCTTATTTATATAATGAAGCTGTAAAATATGGATTAAAAGATCTCTAAGGTCCCTTCTAGCACTAAATCCCATGCTTCCCTAACCGAAGGCTTCTTCCAGCTCTAACATTTTATGCTGGAAGGCCATCCCACCTAGCATTCTACATTCCCAGGTTCCTTCTAGCTCAGACATTCTGTGTTCTCAGGTCACGGAATCCAGCTTGGTTCAAGAGTTCCCGATGCTTTCTCTCTCCTGAGCATCCTCTAATCCAAGACTGGGCAGTATGGACGCCCGGCTGGACTGGTGATGGCTTTAGGTGGGTCATCACCTCCTCAGTCAGGAGCTATCTCTGTAGCATGGGGTAACGGATGGAGGGCTGGCTTTGGAGGCAAGAAGAGCTGTGCTGGAGTCCACATCTGACCCATACTGGATATCCTGGGCAACTTACTTAACCACTGAGTGTCTGCCAATGCAACTCTCTAAGGCTTCATTATACATGAGTGGCCAACCTATAACCAATGGAGAGAATTTCCATACTAGGAGGCCAGGATTTTAGTACCAGAGCCCTCAGTGGTCATGTGACCCTAAGTCCTATCATTTAACTCAAAATACTCGCCTCCACTGCTAAATCCAACAGTCTTTTCTCATTCTACACCCTACTTGAATTCCCTGTAGTTCTTTAAACAACAGGGATACTCTCTCCTCCCTGAGATTTTATAATATTGCTCTTTCCTGATTTTTGTTTTGTTTGGTTTTTTTGGTTGGGCAATGGGTCACACAGCTAGTAAGTATTATGTGTCTGAGGCCGAATTTGAACTCAGGTCCTTCTGAATCCAGGCTGGTGCTCTATCTACTGTGCCACCTAGCTGCCCCCTCTTTACTGATTTTTTACCCGAGGGAGCTAGGTGGTGCAGTGGAGAGAGTGATAGAGTTGGAATCAGAAAGATCTGATAGCTGTGTGAGCCTGTGTGAGTCCCTTAATCTCTCTCGGTTTCCTCCTCTGCAAAATGGGGATAGTAATAACACTCATCTCACCGTGGTCTTGTGAGGTTCACATAGGATAATGTATGCAGGGTGCTTTTCACACCTTATAGCAAATGCTAGTTACTACTATTTATTATTACTCCTTGTCTGCTCCTCAGCCTCCTTTGAAGAATCATCATCTATACCTTGACTCCTAAGTGTCAGGGTTGCTTATTTCTGAAGCCACACACCCTTCAGGAGCCCATCCTGATCCCCCTAGCTTTGAAGACTGGCTGTCCTGAAAGTCACTTTGTATCTCTGCAGTATCTTATGTATATTTCTTTTTCTTTCTACAAGTTGTTTCTCCTCAGTAGAATGTAAGCTCCATGTGGGCAAGGATTGTTTCATTTTCATTCGTGTCTTTGTATCTGTAGTGCACAGCATGGTACTTTGCACATAAGAGCTGGTTAAAAATTGCTTGATGAGTGAGTTCCCTACACCAATGGAAACATAATCTAGCACCCAAAAATCCCTGCCTACCTTCTGCGTTGAAGACCCCTTTTTGTTTCAGGCCAGAAATGAATAACTCCTCTGCCCCTTTGCCTCACAGCCCTCTTGGTGGGACACGATGGCATCCTGTCCTATAGACTTAGGGCCAACAGAGACATATTCAGCTTTAACCTTCTAGCCAGTCTAGGGCCAAAGGGACAAGAAGCTTGTAAGGGATTTCAACATCTGTCTCTGGCAGCCCCATTTACTCAGTTTCTCATGTTCAAACTCTGGGTTTAATCTTCGGTTCTTCTTTCTCCACAACCTCTCCCATCTAGTCAGTTCCAAACCCTGTGCCCAATTCCATCTCCGCCATCTCTCTCTCTAATTCATCTTGCAAAGGCTGAGGGGCAGAGGGTATGCCTTCCAGAGGGGCATCCTGCACAGTCATGGAAGTAGGAGTTGGAATGTCCTGAATGGGAAATGGCGAGTGGGGAAATCTGGCTGGAAAAGGGAATGACATGCAATAAGCCTGGGAAGGTAGGTGGGAGCCAGATTATGGAGGGCTTTAAATGTCAGGCTGAGTGGAGTTTATCCTGGCAATAACAACCCAACTCCAATGCCACCTGTTCTGGCGAGTCTTCCCTGTTTCTCTGTGCTTGGCAACAGAAGGCAGCATGGTATGATGAGAAGAGTACTGATCCTGGAATCAAAGCCTGGGGTGGGATCCAGGCTTGGCCTCTTGGTATCGGTGGGCTTTCACAAAACATCTCTCTGACTCAGTTTCCTCTAATGTAAGATTAGGGGAGAAGGAAACTGATACTCTCTACAAAGCAAGTCAACCAACTTTGTAAACCTTGAAGTCCCATGTAAATGGGAGCTGTCATTAATAATATTATTCACGATAAAGAGATTAAGGAGAAAGCGCCACTTGACTGGGGAATCAGGAGCTCACCGATGACCTTGGAGAAAGCATTTCCTTTAGAGTGGTGGGGATAGGAGCCAGATTACAAGAACCTGAGGAGTGAGTGGGCTGGCAGGAAGTGGTGGCAGAGAGGGTATATGGCCATTTCTAGAAATTTGGCAGCAAATGGGAAAAGAGAATGAATGACAGTTTAAGGGAGTAGCAGGGTTAAGGGAAAATTCTTTAGGCTAGGGAGAGTCTGAATACCATTTGTAGGCTGGAGAGAAAGGGAAAGGATGAAGATGGAGGGGAGCAGGGGAAATGACTGATGCAAGAAGGAGAAGATGGAAGAGGATAGATTGAGGCTACATAAGTTACCTGGGTGATTCAGCAGCTAGAGTGCTGGATATGGGAGTCAGGAATACCTGAGTTCAAATCCTGCCTCAGGCACTTAATAGTGATGCAACTCTGGGCAAGTCATTTAACATGAATCAACCTCAGTTTTCTCATCTGTAAAATGGGGATAACAGTACCTACTTCGCCAGGTTGTTCATGAGGCTCAAATAAGTTAACATACACATTTGCAAACCTTAAAGCATTACATAAATGCTTTCAGTCATTTTTTTCAGTCTTATCTGATTTTTCATGACCCCATTTGGGGTTTTCATGGTGCCATTTCCTTCTCTAGCTCATTTTACAGATGGGGAAACTGAGACAAACAGTGTGAAGTAACTTGACTAGGGTCACATACTAGTAAGCATCTGAGGCTGGATTTGAACTCCGGTCCTCCTGACTCCAGGTCTGCCGCTCTGACCACTGTGCTACCGAGTTGCCCCACATAAATGCTAGCTACTGTTATTAACATTATCATTATCTTTCTTGAAGGATACAAGTAAAGGGTTTTGAAGAATCCTTAGGCCAGCCCCTCCATTCCCCAGGGCCTCAGATGATAAACAGATCTGTCCTAAGGGAAGCAATCTTCCCTAGGTACTGAGTTCTTTTCAAAGAATTCTAAATAATTCCTGATCTCAGAAGCTATGACCTAGCTCTCCGAGCTCCTCATTGCCTGCACTGACTTCCCCTCCCCAAGCAAGTTAAATTCTGCCCCGTGCCCCACCCCATCCTAATATCTGGATGGCCTGATTTGAGTATCTATTCCTTCTTTTCCATTTCCCACCTTCTGCCATGTCCTCTCATGACACTGAGTTTGCCATTGCCAGAATTTGGAAGAGGAGTCAGTGGAGAAATAGAAGTAGAGAGTACCAGATAAGTGCATACTGAGAAGTCAATCCAGTATGAATTAGGCAGCTTCCAAGCCCCCAGCCTGCCTGGGGTTGAGTCCTTGCATCATGCTGTAGGTGATCTTTTTCTCAGGGACAGACACACTAGGCACCATGCACACCCCCTTCTGGCCTCCCACCAGTCTGGGACCTAGGAATCCCCTCTGTCCAAGGGTTGGCTCCACCCAATGCTACCACCTTCCCGGCTGCCTCTCTGGATCCTATTCGTAGCTTTATAATCCATGCCAAGTTCTCAGCCAGTCAGGAGTCATCACCTCCAAACCTGGTTGAGGCTTGGTCTCCACTTACAGACTCATGAGAGATGGTATAATAATGGATTGGGAATTAGAAGGACGTGGGTTTGAATCCTGGTTTTGCTCCTTACTGCCTCTTGGCCATTGGGCAAGTCAATGGACCACTCTGGTCCTCAGTTTCCTTATCTGTAAAATGAGGAAGAGGGTGGACTAAATGATGTCTAAGATTCCTTCTAGCTCTAAATCGATGATTCTTGGTGAGGACTAACTAGCTAATTATGGCTACCTCCTTTGGGCAAGGAGGAAGAGGCAAGAGGAGTTTGACTAACGGTCCTCAGGGGTTACAAATAAATTTAGAAGGGGGCAGCTAGGTGGCGCAATGGATAGAGCACCTCCCTGGATTCAGGAGGACCTGAGTTCAGATCTGGCCTCAGACACATAACACTTACTAGCTGTGTGACCCTGGGCAAGTCACTTAACCCCATTGCCTAGCAAAAAAAATTAAAAATAAATAAATAAATAAAAATAGATTTAGAAAGTAAGAAAACATCCCCAAAGTCACAGAGACACTGTCTCCATTCATTACAGGGAGTTTAGACTTAGTAAAGAGGAAGGCTGCATCATCCTCTGAGATTGGGGGGGAGGATGAAAGGCCAAGTGAAGACGAGGGATTTGAATCCTTGGGGGGAGTGTCTATATAAATAAGTTAACACTTACATAACAAGTTTTAAACTTACATTATCTCATTTAGGATGGGGTGGGGAGGGGTAAGTACTGTATTATCACTCCCATTTTACAGGTGAGGAAACTGAGGCACTAAGTGCCTCACTTACTCCATGGTGTCCTACAGCTAGTAAGTGGCAGAGCCAGGATTTAAATACAGCTCTCCTGCCTTTGAATTTAGGGCTCATCCTACTGTACCCCAGGCCACTTTAGACTGCCTCATTCTTTATCTGGTGGGAGTAGGAGTTGGGGGGGGTGAAGTGGGGAAGGAGGGAGGGGAGGTGTTCACGACTGGAGGGGAAAGAAGATAAGGAACATCTGCTATGGGGAATATGACAGGGAGTCCACAGGAGATGAATGAAAACTGCTATTAATTGTCTCATTAAATGTTTCACCTGTGCCAGGCTTGTCTCTCCAAGGAGACAATGAGCTCATTGAACGCAGAGCCCAGGTCAGCTACTCTTGTCTCCTTGGCACCCAGCACAGAGAAGGTGCCCCAAAATAAGCTAATGCTGTTCTGCCCTGGCCCATAATGCCTGCCCTCTACCTGTAAGGCCCTTCACAGTTCTGCTGTTGTCCTGGGCTGCTCCCTCCTCCCATCCCCTGGCTCTCTTCTGATCCAATGAGGTTTGAGACTCCATGTCTCCTGGGGCCACGGTCAAAGCAGGCTGGATTACCTCTAAGAGCCGTATTTTAGGCCCTGGAGCATGGGAATTTTGCCACATGGCTCCCAGGCTTTCTTGAGAAGTACTCTTCAATGGAATAGAATGAAAAACTGTTTATTAAAAACTCCATGCCAAGAATTGTGCTAAGTACTGGGGATACAAATTGAGAAGTGAATCTCTGGTCCCTGCTTTCAAAGAGGTAACATTCTAACTGGGGGAGTCAACACAGCAGTAGTCTTCTGTAGGGCAGGCCCCAAGTCCCTGGGTAAACTGTTAGGAAGGGAGGAGCCCAGTGGGATCTGCCTAGGCAGGGTTCAGGGTGGAGTTGTTGGGAGGTAAAGGGGTCACACCAGGCTGGTGGGCTCCACCCTCTGACACTCCCTAGTGGTCTCTAGGTAAGCAGGGTTCTGGCATGAGGCCACTGGGGGACAGAGTGGAATGAATGGGCTGAGAGGAAGTAGAGGCAGAGAGTATATGTGACCATTTCTAGAAGTGTGGCAGAAAATGGAAAAAGAGATGCCATAAGACTCTTGTACATAGTAGGTACTAAATACATGTTAATCAAATTCAATTCAATGCAGTTAGTAAGCACCTACTGTGTACAGAGCATTGTGCTAAGCATTGGAAGAAATTAGGTAAGACAATCCCTGTATTCATAAAGCTCTGTATAATAATGGATATAACACATACATCTATACTGAAAAATGACACTGTATAAAGTAAATAAGATGTGTGAGGTCTGAAGATGTGGAAGGAGGTTATGGTTAGAATGAGGAGCTCAGTTTTGGACATGATAAGTTTTAGGCACTGGAAGGCCATGCAGACGGAGAAGTCAAGCAGGCAACTGGCAACATGAGACTGGAGCACTGGGGCTGGAGACAGTAATTTGGAAGCCACCCAAGTAGTGATGGTTACTGAAGCCACGGGAGTGGGTGAGATCAACAAGGAAGAAAAGAGAGAGGAGGGAGAGAAGAGGATCAGGGTCAATTCAAAGCCAGAGGAGACACCCATGATTAGGGGACAGGAAGAAGATGAAGACTTTGGTGGAACCCTGAGAGCTGGCTTCAAGTAGTCGGAGGGCTGCCCTGCGGAAAAGGGATTAGTCTGTTCTGACAGGCCCTCGAGGGCCGAACTAGCAGCCATGGCTGGAAGCTGCAGGTAGGCAGACGTAGATTCGATGTAGGGGAACAACTCCCTAATAAAGCTGTCCAAATGTGGGATGGACTGCCCCATGGAGCAGCTTCACTGGTTTGCTACTGTTCAGTCGTTTTCAGTCATGTCCGATTCTCCATGACTCCATTTGGGATTTTCTTGGCAGAGATGCTGGAGTAGTTTGCCATTTCCTTCTCTAGCTCATTATTACAGATGAGAAAACTGAGGCAAATAAGGTTTAGTGACTTGCCCAGGGTCACACAGCTATGACGTGTCTGAGGTCAGATTTGAACTCAGGAAGAGGAGTCTTCCTGCCTCCAGGTCTAGTGCTCTGTCCACTGTGCCACCTAGCTGTCCCTTATCCTCACTGGAGGAGCAAAAACTGGATGACCACTCACTGGGGATATTGTCCAAAGGATTCTTGTTTCAGTTGCACTAGATGGCCTCTGAAGTTCCTTCCAATTCTAGGCTGCTGAGAATCAGCAAAGACAGAGTAGGAGCAGTCAGGGAGGTAGGAGGAGAGCCGAGGGAACATCCTGGAAGCCAAGGGGGAACGTGTATCTCGGGTCTCAGGAGAGGAGGATGCTAAGGAGCTGGGGGGTAGGGAGCACTGAAGCACCCAGCTCCCATGGCACTCTTGCTATTGTAGAGCAGCTGAGGAGTTAATTAGAGGAGTTTGGGGAGCAGAGGGGGATATTTCAGTCTACCATGAAGTAGCAAGACAGTTGGTGTATGAAAATATTCATAGCAGCTCTTTTCGTTGAGATAATGAAATGGAAACACAGGGGGTGTCCATCAACTAGGAATGGTTGAACAAAATATGGTACATGAATGGAACAGAATAGGGTTATGCTGTAATAATAGCTTCTGGCTAGCATTTATAGAGTACTTTAAGGTTTGCAAAGTGCTGTACAGGGTTTGCTCCTCACCACAACCCCGGCAGGTGGGTGCTGTTGTTTTTCCTATTTTAGCAATGAGGAAACCAAGGCTGAGAAGTTAATGACTTGCCTAGGGTCACAGAGCTAGTAAGCGGCTGAGGCAGAAGTTGCATTCAGGTCTCCCTGGCTCCACACTCAGCACTCTTGCCCACTGCACCACCTAGCTGTCTAGGTAAGAAATGATGAAAGCTTCAGTTTCAGAGAAACCTGGGAAGACTTAGATGAACTGATGCAGAACAAAATGAGCAGAACCAAGAGAACAATTTATATAATGACTACAACTATGTAAAGAAAAACAACTCTGAAAGACTAGAGAACTCATATCCAGTCAACAACCATGCAGACTCAAGAGGACCAAGAGGATGATGAACGAATGGATGTGAAGAAGCATTTATTAAGCACTTAGTAGATGCCAAGCCCCGTGAGAAGCTCAGAGCATATGATTTTGTTGTTTCACTCCTGTCTGACTCTTCCTGACCCCACATGGGGTTTTCTTGGCAAATATACTGGAGTGGTTTGCCATTTCTTTCTCCAGCTCATTTTCCAGATGAGGAAACTGAGGCAATCAGGGTGAAATGACACACAGTTTTAGTAAGGCCTGAGGCCAGATTTGAACTCAGGAAAATGAGTCTTCCTGACTCCAGACCCAGCACTCTACCAAGTTCCCTTTTGCAACTGCCCCCAAATGTAACATGTCTAAAATGGAACTTCTCCCCTCTGGAAAACTGCCTTTCCTACTGAACATTCTACTGTAGGCACCACCGTCCCTCATGCCTTCCCCCCCAAGCTCCAAACTTCCAAGTTAATTCCTCCTTCCTCCTCCTCCTCCAATTTTTATACAGTTGGTGCCAAGTGGGTGTAATACAGGCAGAAATGGCTCTAGCTTTGGAGCCAAAGGGCTCTAATTCTGGCTATTCCTTATTTGCTGTGTGACCTGAGGTAAATCACGCCCCCTCTGAGCCTCTGACCCCTCCCCTTACAGAGGAAGGGGATGGACCAGATGGTCTATGAAGTCATTCTTATCTCTAAATCTCCCAAGTTTCACCAGTTTTGCTTCTGCAGTCTCTCTCCCAGAGGCATCCTTCCTTCCACTTGTTCTGCCCTAGAGGAGATAGCAGAACCCAGGCAACCAAGGTCGATGCTCTGCCTCCTTCCAGAGAGCAAATCTAAGGACCTGGGGTGGTGCAGAGACCCCCCTGCAGGGCAGGAAGGGCCCTCGTGCTCTCTCGGCTGTTCCTTCAGAAGCCTGCCTCGACCTCTATGCTCAGAGCCTCTAGCCCTGCTCACCAGCCACCCTTGAAGGGCGCTGGATGAGACCTGGGACCCCGAGGCCCGGCAGCTTCCTCCCCTCCGGTTGTGCGTGCCCTGGACCGGGAGTTCCTCTGGGCAGAGACTGCCTCACTCAGTGCTGACATCCCACCGGCAAAGCTGGGGGGGTTGGGGGGAAGCCTACTGTATGCTGAACAAAGGCTCAATTAAGGCCTATTCCAGGCCCGACACGGCTGCCTGTAAAGAACTGACAGGCTGAATCGAAGCTCTTTTCAAAGCCCTCTCTCAAAAGAGCACTGGGGCGTGAGTGCTAAGCAGCCCCGCTAAGCACTGCCAGTGTGCGTTACTGAAGGGACTGGCGAGGAGAAGAAACTCCCGCTCCCTGAAGGCTGGTGAGTCAGGAGAGACAGACAGTAATTAGCGGCTCTTGGCATCGGTGGCCCATCCAGCCTGCTTCTCCCTGGGTGGCGCCGGCCCAGCGGTCGCAGCCCCAGCCAGGCCACAGAAGTCACCCAGAACTGCTAGACAAAAGGGGGAATCGGGGCAGTGAGATGTCTGGATATCATCTGGGGCACCATCCTGCTACAGACCCTGGCACAACTCCTTTCATGCGGCAGGGGCTCCAGGGGGACCATCCTGGGCTCCTGAACACTCAATACCGGCACCCATTTTCATAGCTCTTAAAGGCTTCATCTGAGCCTCACAATCATTTTTTTCGGCTGGGATGGGGGAAGGGGAGGGAGCAGGCCCAGACCTGTGCTTACCTCAGTGTAGGGAAGTCCAGGTGTGGGAACTCCCTTCCCCATGCAGGTTGCCGATTCATCTGGCAACAGAGTCTTGGAGAATGAGTTGTCCAGGGACCCTGAGAGATTACCTTGCTTGTGAAATGTCACAAAGTGGTGGCTTAGATAGAATTTGAACTCAGCTCTTCTCAACTCCAAGGTGGCCCCTTTATCTATTCTGCAACGTCACCTCTCCTAATCACTAGGTATGATTATTCCCATTCTCACCGAAGAAGAAACTGAGGCTTACACAGAGTGACTCGCCCACAGACACACAGCTACTAAGTACTAAAGCTGGGATTCGAATCCAGGCCTCTCCTAATTCCAAACCGAGACCTTCCTTTGCTTTCTTTCTTCCCATGAACTTAACAATGATGAACACTTCGGTGTATGAAGAAGAACAGAAAAAGAGGCTTGTGCACTGCTCAGCTTGCTTGTCCGTGACTCTGGGTCACTACTCCTTTGGGTTCCATTCAGTGGAAATGGTCTACTCTGCCCGGCTTTTGTGAATTCTTTCTTTCTTGTCTTGTCTCAAAGAGACTGTAACCTCCTTCAGGGGAGAAGCTCATAGCCCAGAGCTGAGGGACACCAGAGCTATTCAATAAAAACTGAAAAAAGCCATCCCCTGATGGGATGAGGAGGAATTCAGTTGGGAGACTGAAGGTTAACCTTTTACTGATAAATATTACCCAATCCCCCAGGCTGGCCACTAGGCAAGGGATCCCCAGACCACTGCCGGACCCTCCCCACTAGCCCTTATGGCCTGTTAGCACCTCCAGAATGTGGGCTCCATTGACAAAGCCTTTGCGAGATTAGGGTCGGCCTCTATAGCACCATGAGCTGTTGGAGGGGGACTATAGTGGAAGATTATTACAGTGATGAATCGTGTGTGTGTGTGTGTGTGTGTGTGTGTGTGTGTGTGGTGTGTGTGTGTGGTGTGTGTGATTGCCGCAGGAATGCACAGTTGGCTGCTAGGTGAAATATGACCTCCAAAGTGTCTGCAGGAAAAAAAAGAGGCATTTCTTATATAAACACCAAGGCTGAGGCAGGAAGTAGGGCTGGGGGAAATGGTGAGGGGCTCTGAGACCCCATGGGCCCACAAGAAGGCCTGGCAGATGGACAAAAAAGTGGGGGGAAGGGAGGAAGAGGTGGGGGAACAGGAAACTGGGCAAGGATAAAAGAAACACATGGGGAGAGAGAATGGGAGGGCAGAGGAAAGGGGCTGGGGAAAGGGGAGAACAGGCCTTTTTATTTCCCAACCCTACTAGGTGGTCTCAAGGTCCAGGTCAGTCAGTAACAAAGCCTCCAGGTTCCAAGAGTCATCTTACAGGCTTGGGGCCTGACATTCCTGCCATAGAACGCCTCTGATACAGCAGCTCATGGTAATGGGGGGAGATGCTGACAAGGCAGGCCCACAGAAGAGACACTGAACTCCACTCCCCCCGCCCCGACTTTGATCCCAAGGGAGAGGGGAGAGAAGCAGCTGGTGGACGTGTCTATTGTCTCTGGTCCAATCCCTCTGTGTCTGCTCCAGACACACAGAGGTACAGATGGACCTGGCTTCAGCACACTGGGAGGGGACACCTGCCCTCCCCACCCCGACCCCCCCAACGCCTCCTAGCACTGCCTCAGGCCTCAGGTGTGCAGGGGGCTCCATGCTCTCCTGCCCCCAAAGCCAGATGGAAGAGTTGGGGCTCGGGTGAAGTTGTCACCTTGGCCCTGGGGCTGCCTGTGCTTCATCAGGCTCTGCGGGTAAAGGGCACCGAGGTACCAGCCCTCCCCCTCCCCTGCCCCTCAGACCCGGGGCTCACCTTTGTCTCAGCCAGTTGGCGCTTGAGGAGCTGCAGGGCCTCTGTGTGTTCCCGTTCACTGTCCTGCAAGGCCTGAAGCTGCTCCTTTAATTCCCTCTAAAACAGATAAGAGCACAGGAGTGAGGCCTCAGACAGAAAGGACCAGATTCCATGCTGGGAAGGGCCTGAGGGGCTTCAGCTGCCTACCAGGCACCCAGCAGCTGGGAAGGAAGCTGTTGGCCCGTCAAAGCTCAGGCTCCACAGACTCACAGAATGTTAACATCTCAGAGCTGGAAGGGACCTCAGAGATCATCTCATGGAAACTGTAGCTGAACATTAGGAGATCCCTGACAAACGGCCATCAGGGCCTTGGCTACAAAACCTCCACCCAGGAGAAAACCACTGCCTACTGCAGGTCAGCCCTCATGGTTAGGAAGCAGAAATGTGCCTTTCTGTCTCTTCCCCACCACTGTTCCTCATCCTGACCTCTGGGGCCGAGTAGAAAAAGGGTAATCCTTCCATGGGAAAGCCCTTCAAATACCTGAAGACAGATGCCTGTCTCTAACTCTTCTTTTCTCCAGGATAAACTGATCCAAATACAGCATTGTCCCTCGTCCTTTTCTCATTCTGGTCTCCCACTTCTGAAAATGCTCAAATTTACTCCCATCTTACTAAAAAGTAGAAGGTAAAATCAAACATGGTAATACAGACAAGATCTGACCAGGAAGGATGACAATAAGGTTAATATTTCCCCACCTAGAGGTAGTAGGGAGCCACAGAATGTTATACACATCTTCAGTCAAGTCAACAAGCATTTATTCCTACTACATTATGTAGTTTGGTGGTATGGCAGATAGAGTGCTGGACTAGGAATCAGGAAGACTTATCTTCTTGCATTCAAATCCAGCCTGGGATGTTTATTAGCTGTGTGACCCTGGGTAAGTCACTTAACCCTGATTGCCTCAGGTTACTCATCTGTAAAATGAGCTGGAGAAGGAAACGGCAAACCACTCCAGTATCTCTACTAAGAAAACCCCAAATGGGGTCATGAAGAGTCAGCCATGACTGAAGCAAATGAACAGCAATAAATGTTTATGTGCCTGGAGTTGTGCTAAGTGTCAGGGATACAAAGAAAGGTAAAGACAGTCTGTGCCCAGAGTAATATGGGAGAGAACATGCAAACAACTATGGATAAACAAGGGGTGTATATACATATATGTATGTTAAGTAGGAGATAATCTCAGAAGGGGGATTGGGAAGGGTTTCCTATCGAAGGCTGGACCTTGGCTGGGCTTTGAAAGAATCCAGGGAAGGTAGGGATGAGAAAGAAGAGCATTCCAGGCATGGGGGACAGCCAGAGAGAATGCTGGAGTCAGGAGATGGGGAGTCTTGTGCGAGGAACAGTAAGTCGACCAGGGTCGACAGATCACAGAGCACAGGGAGAGAAGTGTAAGAAGACTGGAAAGATAGGAAGGAGCCAGGTTATGGCAGGGGGGCTCCTCCAGGGTGCCATGCAGGCAGATGCTTAACAATTGGCTCTCTGAAAAAACAGTCCCTCCCCCAAAATGACAGACTTTAAAGTTTATTGTGCATTATTAAATTTTCCCCATCATTTGAAGTCTAGACAATCAACAAAACAACAAACCAAGCCCTGATTTGTAGCATCTGCCCATTTCCAAGGTTTTGTAAATGCTCACCCTGAAAATGTAACAATTTAACAATCAATCAGTTCTCCTACTTCCTTTACTCTCTCCCTTAGAGAACTGGTACCAATATACAGTAGTATCCAGGCAAAATAGCATAATGGAAAAAGCTTTGGAGTCAGAGGACTTGAGTTCAAATCCCACGTCTGGTGAGCTTAAACAAGTCACTGAACCTCTCTGGGCCTCAGTTTCCTCAACTGCAAAATAAGGGGGCTGCACTAGACAGCCTCTGCAGTTCCTTCCAGCTCTAGAACTAGAAGACCATGACCCTTTCCACTGCAATCCAATCCAATGAGTATTACAGGACAGGGCCAGGAAGGAGGGCTGAGTAGATGAACTAGCCTGGGGTATTCCCTTCATTCATTCATTCACTGTTTATTCTACATGCACAGTCCTGCTCTAGGTGCTGGTGTAGATGCAAAAATGCCTCACAAAGCTAACAAAAATCTAGTGGTAGGTACAATGTGCAAATATGCAGTCCTAGGCCCCCCTTTCGAGTATTGTCTGCACCATCAGTCATTCTCCTCAGCTCACTGGTCGAAACAGGGGAGCTGGAATATTCTTTGCTCCCCATTGCCCCTGCCTCCACCACTCAGTAACTTTTCCAAAACCTTTGAGGTTCAAATTATGCACATCTTCCACCCAATCAAAATCCTGGTGGCTGTTGTTGACACAGACCCCCTAGGTCACTCCTCATCTTTCCTCAACGAATTTAGTACATGACTCAGAATCTTTCTCTCTTCCCCAACTCCTGCCCTCATACTAGAGGACTTCAACATACATATTGACTCTCCTTCAAACCACTTAATCCTACTCACTTCCCAGGACCTACTCCTCCATCCCACCTCAGCCACACACAAAGATCCTCTTGATCTTACCATCACCCACAAATCACCGTCTCTAAGTTCAAGAATTCTGAAATCCCATTATCTGACCACAATCCAGACTACTTCTCCTTCTGTCTTCTCTTACCAAAGCCTACTCTTTGTCTACATCAAGACCCTTAATCCCTTGACCCCTCAGTTCTCCCCCAGGCCACTCCCTTACACAAGCCACTTCTTTTCCTATTTTCCCAATCCTGATTCCTTGGTGAACCAATTTAATTCTACATTGTCTACCCTGAGTCCCTAGCCTCCTCAATCTATTGCTGATTGTGCCTGGCCAAGTCTTAACCTCTGATCACTCCCATCATTCATTATCTTAGCTCTTACACATGTGCTGCTGAACAAAGGTGTAGAAAATCATACAACTGTTCTGATTAGGTCCACTATAGATCTGTATTACATAACCTCAACTGGGCCCTCACTGCTGCTAAGCAATCCTGTCACACCTCCCTTATCAACTCACTGTCCTCATCTCCATAGTACCTCTTTCTAAACCTTTTCATTCCTCCTCAAACCTTCCCTGTCTCCCTCTGCCCCCACCTTTTCAGTCGAGAACCCTGTCTCTTATTTTACAGAAAATAATTAGCACATTTGCTATGGACTTCTTTTCTCCCCTCTTCCTCATCTCATATCACTCAGATACTTTTTGCTACTATATTTTCCTTCACTCCTGTTTTACATAAAGAGGTGGCCCTATTCCACATCAAGGCAAATCCCTTAACCTGTTCAAGTGATCCCATTCCATCCTGTCTCTTCCAACAGACTGCTCATTCTCCATTCTCTCCCTGTCTACTGCTTCCTTCCCAATAGCCTACAAATATGCCCATGTCTTCTCCATCCTCAAAAAATCCTCACTTGATCCTTTCATTCTTACTATCATCCTCTATCTTGTCTTCCCTTTGTGGCTAAACTAGTTGAAGAGGCCATCTACAACAGATGCCTCCACTTTCTCTCCTCTCACTCTCTTCTTAAATCCTTACAGATGCAGCTTCCAACCTCCACTAACACTGCTCTCTCCAAAATTACTGATGATCTCCTAATTACTAAATCCAATGGCCTTTTTCTCAATCCTCACTCTCCTTGACTTCTTGTCATCCTTGGACACTGTTTACTACCCTCTTCTCTTTTATGCTCTCATCTCTCTAGGTTTTTAGGACATAAGTCTCTCCTGTCTCTTCTCAGACCTACCTGAATGCTCTTCAGTCTCCTTTGCTTGACCCTCATCCAGGTGTCCTGCGGGGCTCTGTCCTGGACTTTCTCCTTTTCTCCTTCTATACTATTTCACTTGGTGATCTCCTCAATTCCTACGGATTTAACTATTATCTCTACGCTAATGATTCTCAAGTCTACCTATCTTGCCCTAACCTCTCTGCTGTCCTCCAATCTCCCATCTCCAGCTGCCTTTCAGACTAACTAGATGTCCAGTAGACATCTTAAACTCAACATGTCCAAAACTGAACTCATCTTTCTCCCTAAGCCTTCCTTGTTCCTAATTTTCCTCTCACTGTTGAGAGCACCATGATCCTCCCACGTTCCCAGGTTTGCAGCCTATATGTATCATCCTTGACTTCTCATTATCTCTCAATGCCCCCCCCCATATCCAATATGTTGCCAAGGACTTTCAATTTCATCTTTGTAAAATCTCTCAAATATGCCCCCTTCTCTCCTCTGACCCTGCCACCACCCTGGAGCAGGCCCCCATCACCTCACACCTGGACTACTACAATAACCTTCTGGGGGCATCCACCTGCCTCAGCTCTTTCCCCACTCTAGTCCATTCAGCCACTAAAGTGATTTTCCTAAAGCACAGATCCAATCATCTCTCTCTCTTTCTCTTTCACACACACACACACACACACACACACACACACACACACACACACACACCCTCTACTCAATAAACTCTAGTTTATTTATCCCTTCCAGGATCAAATACAAAATCCTCTATTGTTCAAAGCCCTTCCTAACCCAGCATCCCCCTACCTTTTTAGTCTTCTTACGCTTTCCTCCCTGACAAGTACTTTTTGATCCAGTGACACTCGCCTCCTGACTGTTCCACAAACAAGATCCTCCATCTCTTAGGTCTGGGCATTTTCTCTGGCTGTCTTCCTTTTTCTTTTTCTTTTTTTTAGGCAATTGGGGTTAAATGACTTGCCCAAGTTCACACAGTCAAGTGTTTGGTCTGAGGCTGCATTTGAACTCAGGTCCTCCTGACTTCAGAGCCGGTTCTCTATCCACTGCACCATCTAGCTGCCCTTCTGGCTGTTTTCCATGCCTGAAATGTTCTCCTTTCTCATCTCTGCCTTCTGGCTTCCTCCAAGTCTCAACTAAAATCTCATCTTCTACAGGAAGCCTTTCCCAACCCCTCTTAATTTTAGTGCCTTTCCTCTCTTAATTGCTACCTTTTTATCCTAGAAATAGATTAGTTGTATATATCTGTTGGCTTGTTTCTCCTGTTAGCATGTGACTCTGTGAGGACAGAAGCTCTTGTTTGACTTTTTGTATCCCTGACACTTAACGTGGTGCCTGGCACATCGTAGGTACTTAATAAATGCTTATCGACTGACCAACTGACAATAACGCAGAAGAAACATAGTAAGGAATAGAATAAGAATGGTTAGCATTTAGAGAGATGGCACCCAAAGGTTTGCAAAGTATTTCACATATACCATCTCCTTTAATCCTCACAAAAACCCTGGGAGGTGGGTGTTAGTATTATCCTCATTTGACAGATGAGGAAACTGAGGCAAACAGTGATTAAGTGACTTGCCCAGGGTCACACAGCCAGTAAGTGTCTGAAGCAGCATTCAAACTGAGGTCTTCCTGATTCCAAGTCTAGGGCTTTCTCTACTATGCTAGGCTGACCTAGAACAAGGGTTCCTAACCAGAGGTCCATGAACTCATTTAAAAATATATATTTTTTGATTACTATATTTCAGTGCAATTGGTTACTTTTATAATCCTATGTATTTTATTCAGTGTATTTAAACACTTGATGATGAGATGGGTTTTACCAGACTTTTCCAGGTGGGGGGGGAGGAGACAAGAACTATCATGTGCCAGGCACTGCACTGGGCACTTTAAAACATCATCTTATTAGATCCACAGAGTCCAGGATACACAAAAATGGTTAAGAACTCCTGAGCTAGAAGAACGTAAAATGAGACAAAGTTCTTGGAAGGTCAGAAGAAAGAATACCATTTTTAACTGGGAGTAATGGGAGGAGACATGGGGAGGCTTTCGGAAAAGACAACATCCAAGCTGGGCTTGAACTCTGGGTAGGATTTCAAAAGCAGAGCTAGCTGAGGCCTTCCAGGGATTGGGGATGGCACAGAGGATGGACGCTGGATGCCCAGTGGGGACCTTGATTCCTGGGGGGAGCACGGTGGGGGAGGAGGGGGAGGGCCACAATGCCCGAGGCTGAGCAGGTCTGTTGGTAACTCAGAGTCGTTAGGCCAGTAAACAAGTTGGGGTTTAGGTAAATGCAATGGGAGGCTAATCATAACCATTTAATAATAATAATAAACAATATTTGACTTCAGAAAAAGCATTATTTTATCTACCTGTGTAAGAGACTGCAGAATATTAACTTTACAAAATTATAGCAAGATGGTGACTTGTCCCAGGAGCCTTTCTAACTGAATTCTGTTGAACAAGATAAGAATGATTTTTCTGTTTTCTAATAACAATATTTAACATCTACAAAATGCTTTAAAGCTTATTAAACACCTTACATATAATCTTTCATTTGATTTTCATAATAAACCAATGAGGTAGATAGTCTAGTTATTATTTTAAACCCACTTCACAGGTAAGGAAACTGAGGCTCAGAGAGGTAACATAAATTGCCCAGGGTCACACAGCTAGTAAGGATGGAGGCAGGGTTGGAACCCAGGTCCTCTTGACTCTAAGTCCAGCACTCTATTAATTATATTTTGCTGTCTCCTATTATCTGTGGTGAAGACCGTTAATTTAGAGGGGCTGATATATAGGGAGGGAAACAATGTAACTCGTGATCTGAGGGATGGGAGATGTAGAGCTGGCTGTTGTTCAGATGTTTCAGTCGTGTCCAACTCTTCGTGATTCCACTGAGGGTTTTACTGGCAGAGATACTACAGTGGTTTCCCATTTCCTTCTCCAGTTCATTTTACAGATGAGGAAACTGAGGCAAACAGGGTTAAGTGACTTGCCCAGGGTCACATAGCTAGTAAGTGTCTGAGGCTGGATTTGAACTCAGGTTGTCTTGACTCCAGGCCTGGTGCTCTGTGCACTGAGCCACCTAGCTGCCCTGATGTCAAGCTGGAAGGGGCCTCAAAAGTCACCTGGCTCAACCCCTGTATATGTGCAAAGTTTGGGTAAACTAGAGACCTTAATGCAAGAAGGTCAAAACTGACTCCACAGTTATTACTGAAACTAGAAGGGAATGGGCAGATGTCAGGATGAGAACTTCGGAAAAGTTTGCCTTATTCAAAACAAACAATATATATTTTTTAAAGCTGTAGAATTGCCCTATATATAAGAAGCAAAAAGGACAGGGACCAGCCCTGGGACTTTCTCAGTACAGGGAACCTCAAGCTGAGGAAAATCCCTCTCCTGATGCAGGTCAGAGTTTGGGACAGTTTTCTCTGAGACACTGAGATTTTTGTTTTTGTTTTTTTGGGGTTTTTTGGTGTGGCAGTTGGGGTTAAGTGACTTGTCCAGGGTCACACAGCTAGTGAGTGTTATTTGTCTGATGTTGGATTTGAACTCAGGTCCTCCTGACTCCAGGGCCAGTGCTCTATCCACTGTGCCACCTGGCTGCTCCCTGACACTGAGATTTTATGTGACTTACCCAGGGCTGCAAGGCTAGTATATGTAAGAGACAGGACCTGAACCTAGGACTTTCTGGTCAGCTCTCTAACCCCCATGCTATGTCTCTCTTACAGTAATATAATTCTTTATTATATGGGATGGCTCTTTGGTGGGGGTGGGGGGAGGGAGAAATACAGTGGCAAGTAAAGGTGATGCCTGAACAAAGGATAGCAATACAAATTTATTGAAGAAAAGAAAAAAAAAGCTGGGATAGCTAGGTGGTGCAGTGGATAGAGCTCTAGGCCCGGTGTCAGGAGCACCTGAGTTCAATTCCAGCCTCAGACAGTTACTAGCTGTGTGACTCTGGGCAAGTCACTTAACCCCAATTGCTGCTGTGTTTCTATACAGCTTCTTATATACGGTGAAATTCAGCTTCCCTTTTAAAATCTATTCTGTTTTGTTGAATAAGGCATGTATGTGTATACACACACAGAGTCTTAGTCAAAAGACTTTTGGGAAACTGCATATAATTATGTGGAGAAATCTAGGAATCGGTGGGAAGAAACACAGTGGAAGGCATTTTAGAAAATATCAATGGCAAAGCTTGATGGCACAGTCCTGTAATCCCAGCTACCAGGGTGGCTGAGGCTGGTGGACTGCCTGAGCTCGGGAGTTCTGAGCTGAAGTAGGGCTAAAGCCACGCCCCTGGGAGAGAAAGGGCCATGGGACTTGTTCAAGGACAGATGAAATGGCCCAGGTAGGAAATGAGTAGGTCAAAGCTTCTCTGCCAATCAGAGTAGAATAGAGCCAGTGAGTAGCTCCTATATGTCCCCTGCATGTGGGAAAAATAGAGAGACCTTGCCTTCAAAAAGAAAAGAAAAAGAAATTTATCAATGGAGGGTATGGAGAAATGATATTATGGTGGGAGTATCATACCAACTGCCTAACAGAAGGGAGGAAGTAGATGTGAATTTCAGGAAACAGTTCATAGACCCATCAAGGAGACATGGTACAGCAGTAATAGGGACTTCACCTCTTCATACATCTACCTGAGCCAAAAGCTGAGCAAAGGACAAATTCTTAACTTGTCTTAATGATCATTTCCATTTTTAAAAAGTGGGGGATGACAAGGATAACTGTTTATTTTGTAAGAGATTCTGAAGCAATAGGGTGAGCTAGTTTCCACATTATAGTCTGATGCACACCCTGGATTTAGGGAGGATATATTACACAGAGGTGAGAGAGAAGATAATGGTCTAAAATCCTATAGTGGACATCAGCCCAAGAGAGAGGGGATGCTCTCAAGAATGAAACTCCGAGTTGTGAAATGATCCAACCATTCTGGAGAGCAATTTGGAACTATGCCCAAAGGGCTATAAAATTGCACACACCCTTTGACCCAGCAATAGCACTTCTAGGGCTGTATCCCAAAGAGATCACACAAATGAGAAAAGGTCCCACATGTACAAAAATATTTATAACAGCTCTTTTTGTGGTGGCAAAGAATTGGAAGTTGAGAGGATGCCCATCAATGGGGGAATGGCTAAACAAGTTATGGTATATGAATGTAATGGAATACTATGAGAAATGATGGACAGGCTGACTTCAGAAAAACCTGGAAAGACTTGTATGAACTGATGCTGAGTGAAGTGAGCAGAACCAGGAAAACGTTGTACACAGTAACAGCCACGTTGTGCGATGACTAATATTGATAAACTTAACCCTTCTCAGCAATACAAGGATCTAAGACATCTCCAAAGGCCTCATGATGTAAAATGCTATCCACATCCAAAGAAAGAACTATGGAGTTTGAATGTAGATGGAAGCATACTATTTGCTATTTTTTTCTCTTCTGTTGAGTTTTGTTTCCTCTTTCTGGTGGTTCCTGCTGTTGGTTCTAATTTTTACTTACAACTTCACTAATGTGAAAATATGTTCAATAGGAATGTATATGTATAGCCTATATCAGATTGTGTGCCATCTTGGGGAAAGTGGTGGGGAGGAAGGGGGAGAAAAATTTTAAAGTCAAAAGCATATGGAAGTGATTCTTGATAAATGAAAATAAATTAATAAAAAAAAAAAGAATGAAACTCTGAAGCCTTACGTAGGTTCTTCTAATGAAGAAAAGAGAAAGGGGAGACATCAAAATAGAGTGGCATGGATGCAGAGAGGACTTACCCACCAACAGATTTTTTTTTTAAAGGCATGGATAGAAGATGAAAGCAAAATCTAAAAGTGGGGGAGAGAATACAAGAGAGACACATAGTCCTCTAAGGAGTATCAGGAGAGCTAAAGCTCCGACTAAGCTAAGACCTGTGATAAGTGCAAGATATAATGAAAAGTATTTCTTAAAAGCTGCTTAGGAAGGGTGGGGCCAGGGGAAGAATCAAGTTAAAAAAAGGGATAAAATTGACACTCAGGGTAGAAGAGGGGATGAAGACAACTAGGGGGAAGGAAGTAGAACTATTCACCTCTTATTTTTCTTTTTCTTTAATTTTTTTTTGTTTTTATATCGCCTTCCTTCCCAAATATATCCTTCTCTCCTCCCCTGTCAGGGAGCCATTCCTTGTAACAAAACATTAAAAAGAGAAAAATAAGAAACCAGTTCAGCAAAACTAACATGTCAACCAAGTCTGATAATATATGCAATTCAACTTTTGGCTTACTTTTGCATTCTTTAACAGGGGAAATTATCTTTAGACTTCAACTCCCAGTAGAGCAAGGCGCTAGGAAGAGAGCACCTAGGCGTCAGCTATATGTTCAGATCACCAAAGAAAACTGCATTTCTCAGTAGGAAAAAAATGGCAGATGTGATTATCATTGTCAGTCAGTCAACAAGCATTTATTAACTACTTACTACGTGCATGCACCTTGCTAAGCTCCAGAGACACAAAGAAAGACAACAGTCTCTGCTCTCAAAGAGCTCCCATTTTAATGGGGGGACAGACACGTTAATTCTTAGGCACACATAAGTTTGCCAACTATTGGCCAGTGATCTTTGATAAATCATGGAGAATGGGAAACGTGTCCTGAGGCCTGAAAAAAGACAAATGTTCCAATTTTCAGAACAAGAACAAGTCCAAGTAGAGTCAGTGAGCCTGATTTTGATTCCTGGCAAAGGCTGGGATATATAATTCAAGAGCTAGTTTGTAAGCACTTAGGAAAGGACGTGGTGGTCACTAAGAGCCAACATGGCTTCATCAAGAACAGATCATGCCAGACTAATCTCATTTTCTTTTTTTGACACCATTAGTAGAGTGTCAGCAGGGAGTAGGTCAATGGAATGATATAGGCAGTTTCCCTGGATTTCAACTAAGCATATGACCAAGTCTCTCATTCCATTCTTGAGAACAAGATGGAGAAATGTGGGTGGGACAATGCTACCATTTGGTAGATTCAGAAATGGTTGAATTACCAGACCTGAGGAATAGTCAAGAAGAGGGTGATGTCAACATGGAGGGAGGTTTCTAGTGGAATGCCCCGGGGACCTGTCCTTGGCCCCATTCTATTCAACAACTTTATTAATCATTTGGATGAAGAGATGAATTTTTGGCATGCTTGTCAAACTTCCAGATGACACAAAGCTAGAAGAATAGGATGAATATAAGGTGAAGTTTAATAGAAATAAATGTAAAGACTTACATTTGAGTTCAAAAAAGTAATTGCACAAGTACAGGATATATGAATCTTGAATCAACAATAGTTCAAATAAAAAAGATGTATGGCTTGTAATGGACCACAAGTTCAGTGAGTCAACAGTATAATATGGCAGCAAAAAGTAAACAAATAGGGGCAGCTAGGTGGCGCAGTGGATAGGGCACCAGCCCTGGATTCAGGAGGACCTGCGTTCAAATCCGGCCTCAGACACATAACACATATTAGCTGTGTGACCCTGGGCAAGTCACTTAATCCCATTGCACCCCCCAAAAAAAACCCCCAGAAATAAACAAACAACAACACATAACACTCTAGCTGGAATTTAATTTATGTTAACAAAGACTCCCTTATATATCCAATATAAGGGAGGTGATAGTCCCATTAGCTTCTGTCCTGGTCAAATCACATCAGAAGTGTGCCTTCAGTTCGGGGCCCCATATTTAGGAGATGGACAAACTTTAATAGATGTAGAGGAAGATAATCAGAAAAGTAGGAGCTAGAGACAGTGCCATTCACAGGTCAGTTGAAGAAATTGGGGGTGGTACACATGGGGAAAAAAAGACTTGGGGGGAGGATGAGGAACCTGATAGCTCTCCAAATTCTGGAAAGTCCATCATGAGGATCAATGAGTGGAGGATGCAGAGAAGCAGATCTGGAGTCAGTATAAAGAAAAACCTCCTAATGATAAGAGGCATATTAGAGGGGAAAGTCTTAGAGGGGAGACAGATCTACATTGCTGGAGGTCTTCAAGTGGAAGCAGGATGAAGATTTGTCAAGTATGCTGAAAAGAGGATTGCCATTCAGGTATGGGCTGAACAGTCCTTAATAATGCTGAGATTCTAGAACCTTGGGATCCAGTCTGATCACAGCTCAGTCTATTGGTATAATTTGGCCAAAAACAGCTGACACAGGGGAACATTAATCATGACACAGTAGCAAAGCCAGACCCCAGAGCGCTCACGGTCTACTATAATGAGGCTTGCTGGACTCTTCAGCTTTATCCCCTTTCAGCATGTGAAGCTTTACATTTGTAGCATATGGGCCAGTTTAGGGATGACCAGCCCAGAAGTTCTACCTCTGTCTTCGAGCTGGCAGCCTTAGAACTGGAGAGAAAAATGGTGTTCTCCTTAGTGTTCCTGGCAGCAGCTCCTACCTACCTACCTGCTCTAACAGCTCAGAATTCTGTCTTCTTAACGGTGGTAACAAAATAACGCTTGGTTTGCTCCTAGCCTATACACTTGCTCCTTTCCTATATTACTTTGTATTCTATTTATCTGGGTAGATCTCACAGCGCAGGGAATTAAGTTAGGCACTGCAGGATACCGAGGAAAAAAATGAAACAAACCCTGCCCTCAAGAAGCTTGCATTCTGCTGGAGAGAACAATACAAGTATGTACAACATCAATACGAGGTCATTTTAGGAGGGGGAGAGGGAGGAACTAGAACCTAGGGGAGGATCAGGAAAAGTCTCATGTAGGAGATGGTATCTGAATTTAACTTCAAAAGAAACTAGCCAGCCTAAGAGGCAGAGGGGAAGAGAGAGTGCACCACAAACATAACAGATAGCAAGCAGATAGGTGATGGAGTGTGGTGTAAGGAACAGCAGCTGGGACAATTTGGCTAGATTAGAGTTTGTAAGGGGGGGAAAAATGTATCATAAGGTTGGGAATGCAGGTCGGAGCTGGCTTATAAAAGGCTTTACATGCCAGCAAAGGAGTCTGCATTTGATTCTAGAGGTAAATAGGGAGCTAGAGAAGTTTAACGAGCAGGGGAGTGATGTGGTCAGGAAGGCAAGAAGGTCAATTAAGAGGCTATTTCCAGGCAGCAGATAGAACACTGGCCTTGGGGTCAGGAGGACCTGTTTCAAATTTGGCCTCAAACACTTACTAGCTGTGTGACCCTGGTAAAGTCACTTAACTCTGATTGCCTCCCCCCAAAATAAAGAGACTATTTCTTAGTTTGGCTGAGATAAAGAGGGAAAAGATAGGACAATGGCTTGGGGAGGGATGGTAGGTTCTAGATTTTTTTAAAGGACAGGAAAACTTGAGCATGTTTTTAGGTAACAGGGAAGGAACCAGTACATAGGAGAGATGGAAGATTAGACAAAAAGGCAGCACAGTGGATAGGCGCAGGACACAGAGTCAGAAAGATCTGTGGTCAAATCCTGCCTTGGCCACCTCCCTGCTATGTGACCCTGGGTAAATCACTTAACCTCTGTCTGCCTCATTTTCCTCATCTGTAAAACAGAAAAGAATAGTACTCACCTCTCAGAGTTGTTGTGAGTGTCAAATGAGATAGCATATATAAAATGCTTAGTGCTATATAAATGCTATTCAGCTTTTTTTGTGGTAGCAAAGAATTGAAAATTGAGGGGATGCCCACCCATTGGAGAATGACTGAACAAGTTATGGTATATGATTGTGATGGAATAGTATTGTGCTATAAGAAATGATGAGCAGGATGATTTCAGAATAACCTGGAAAGACATATGAACTTTTCAGCAATGCAATGATCCAAGATAATTCCAAAGGACTCATGACAAAAAGTGCTATCCACTTTCAGAGAAAGAACTGATGGAGTCTGAATGCAGACTAAAGCATACGATTTTTCACTTTATTTTTCTTGGGTTTTTTTTTTTGGGTCTGTGTTTTCTTTCACAACATGACTAACAGAAATATATTTTGCATGACCGCACATGTATAACCTATATGAAATTGCTTGCTTTTCCAATGAGGGGGGATGGGAGGTAGGAGAGAAGGAGAGAATTTGGAACCCAAAATGTAAAAAAAAAAATATTAAAAATGTTTTTACATGTAACTGGGGAAAAAATTCAAAAAATAAATGTTAGCTATTTTTATAACAACAGGGGGAGCATACTGATGGAGAAGGCAGCAAAATGGAACAAAGGGCCCACGTAGAGGTGTTTGCTTTGGCAAAGAGAAGGGTCTCCTCTTTCTCAAAACCTAGAGGAAAGGAGGGGAGAATGGGGATGATATTCAGGAGTTTTGAGATGAAGAGAAGGGGAGAAAAGAAAGATCATGGTGAATGGCCTTTGTTGTCCTGAGAGGGGTAGGGTCAGGGAGTCATGTAGTAAGTTGAGGATGGAAGAGAAGGTTTGGAACAGCCACTGTAGGGAGTGTGACAGAGACTCAATGAGGGAGGATCCCTGCAATGCAGTAAGGTCCCAGTTAAGATTAGATATATGTCGTAGACCCCGTTAGCACACTTCTGTGACTTCCTTTAGTTCTGTTCCGTATCACATGAGTTGGAGTAGAAGAGGCACATGGTGGGAGTAATCTAGCATTAGGGTTTGGCCGGGCATGAGAGTGGTGGTAGGACAAGGGGATTTGAGAATAAAGAAGAGTGTAACATTGAACTGGTTAATTTCAGGATCAAGTCTAGGAAGGGAAGAGAGTGAAATCGGAACAGGGATGATGGCCTGAAGAAACGCAGAGGGTAGAGGGACCCAAGGTCATGTGAAGATGAAAATAATAGGTTTGTAAGGAATAAGGCATAGGGAGAGATGGGATGCTAGAAGGTTATAGTCTAATAAAGGAACTTCAGAATTCTTGATGATGAAGGTAGATTGCTTGTTAGTAACGGTGACATTAAGGATGTGACCACCCCCGTGTACGGCTGTGGTGGAAGGAAGGTGAAAATCACAGGAATTGAAGAGAATAAGGAAGTGGGAGGCCAGGGTGTTCAAGGGAACATCACTGTGAATCAGGCAGGGCTTGAGGGGAGAGTAAGACTGTAAGCCAGGCATGGATATTCTCTTTTTTTAAATAATATTTTATTTTTTCCCAATTACATGTAAACAGGCACTGATATTCTTAAGAAAGGAGGGAAAACCAGACTGTAAACAGCAGAGACAGATCTAATCTCAAACCTGCAGCCTCTTTGCTGCAGCAAAATTCAGTGTCTTGCACACACTAGGCATATTAAATATCTATTGTATTGAAAATGGACAGAACTAAAGACAAAGGGCCAGGAGTGGGCCTAGAATACTTAGTAGACAGGCAGGAGAACCATTCTGAGACCCTTGGAAGGCTCAGACTGTGGAGGGTAGAAGACCACTCAAGGCTTAGGAACACTTTAGAGCTCTTCGCTCTCCAGGCACCAGCTTCCCACGAGTCAGTTAGCCTTGGACAAACAGTCCCAGACTGGAATGCTGTCTTATCCTCAGAGCAACTGACAAACAGAGGACGGTGGATCCCAGCCTTCTTTTAAGAAGATAAGATGGGAGACATTCTCTTACAACTGCCAGGCACTCTGGGGCCATACTACTGAGTCAGAGATGCCCAGAATGGAAAGGGACTGCCGAGATCAGCTCCCGTGTAATGTGGGAGTCCTCCAAATATTCTCAACGAGTAGCCACAAGACCTCCAGCAACACCAAAAGCATCTCCCCTAGAGGCAGCGTCTTCCATTTTGGGACAGCTTTCACTGGGAGGAAATGTTTTCTTTTATTGGGCCCAAACCTGCCTCTCTGTAACTTCCATCCACTAGCCCTCATTCTGCCATCTGGGGCCAAGCAAAACAAGCCTAATCCCTCTTCCCCATGACAGCTTTTCAGATATTTGGAGATATTCTCACGCCTCCCTGAGCCTTCTTTTTTCTCTAGGCTTCAGACACATACCTGTGTCTGAGACAAGGCAGAAGTTAGAGATACTCTTATTTACGGACACTTGAGAAAAAACAAACACTGAAGAAGAATGGAGGAAGAAAAATCACGTTGCAGAGAAATCCAATTCAACAAAGCGTCCAGCTTGGATTCCAAGGGGAGCCAGCCAGCTATGCCTGAGTGAAGGGGGTACTTTAGGATCTGAAGACTGAACTTAGGGAACCAAATTATATCCAATAATATCCAATTAATCCAGACTAGAAACAGGAATCAGTTCAGATAAATTTTGGGGTGACAAATCTACAGAATAAGGATGGAACATTGGAGTGAGTCTCTCCTTAGAGTCTGATAAAGAGAATAACCAAGGTTTATCTCAGACCCTTGGAATCCCTGTCAGAAACAGGGCTGGACCAGCTGTAGGTATGGTCAGGGAGCAAGGGGGTTGAAAGGAGGAGATAAGGAAAGGAGGATGCAGGGAGGGCAGTTCTGATACTCTGAGAGACATCAGGCCTTATCTCTGTGGAGGCACACAATTCATTTGTCACACTCATTTGCATTATACAAGAATTCCAGTGTATTCCCTCTCCAACTGATTCTGCATGTAGCTTGCTTTGTATATATTTGTTTGCATCTTGTGTCCTCTATTACATTGGAAGCTCCTTGAGGCCGAGGATTGTCTCTTGCCTCTTTTTGTATCCCTGGTGCTTGCCACATAGTAGACACTTAATAGGTGTTTATTTACCATATATATAGATATGTCTATATCTATATATATATCTCTGCCTGTCTATCCATCCATCTGTCCATCTATTTGTTTGCATGTTGTCTCTCCTATTTCATTGTAAGTTCCTTGAGGGCAAAGATTATGTTTTGTTTATTTTTGTATCCCCAGCGCTTAACACAGTGGCTGGCACATAGCAGGTGTTTAATACAGGTTTACTGATTGATTGATTGATTGATTTGGAGTCAGAGAACCTGGCTTCAGATCCCAGCTCGGTCACTTGCTACCTAGGTGACCTTGGACAAATGACTTGAGCTTTCTAAGTCTCAGTTTCATCAGCTATAAAGTAAGGAGATTAGATGCCAAGGCCCCTTCCAGCTTAAAATCTAACATGCTATGACCAAAACCTTACCAAGTACCTACTATGTGCTAGGTACTAGGGATAGAAAGACAAAAATGGAACAATCCTTGCCCTCAAGGAGCTTACATTTTACTGAAGGAAAATAATATATGCAAAAATAAGCAAACAGAAAATATAAAAATAATTTGGGGGAGAGCACTCCCAGTGGTGAGGGGGATATAAGGAAAGGGCTCACATAACAGATGGTGATTGAGCTGAGTCTTAAAATGAACTAGGGGGTCCAGGAAGTAGAAATGAGGGGAACACCCATACAGGGAGGACAGGCAAAAGGGTTCTTCCTCTCTATGCCCCTGCTCTGCTGCTCTGGCAGGGCTGTGGCTTTGCCCAGGGAAACCAAGCCTGATTCCTGAACTCAATAGTTCACAGCTAGTCATGGCTCCCAATCTAAAGATCCAGGGTCATCAGTGCTACAGTGGTGGGTGGGTGAGAGAAAGAGAGAGAGAGACAGACAGAGAGAGAGAGAGAGTGAGAGAGAGAGAGAGAGAGAGAGAGACACACACACACACACACACACACACACACACAGAGACACACACAGAGAGAGAGACACACACACAGAGACAGAGACAGAGTGTGTGAGTGAGTGTGTGTGTGTGTGTGTGTGTGTGTGTGTGTGTGTGTGTATGAATGACCTCAGGAGAGAGGCTGCCTATAGCAGGGAGTCAGGGAACGAAGCTTCTTGAAATAGCTTCCTCATTGGACTTCTGAAACATCATCCTTTCCTGTCTGTCTGCTCGACAGCCCTCTCTGGCCCAGGGACATCTGAAACCCCAGCACTTTGAAGATCTGTGATTTCATTGGCGCCACGGCCCACGCCATCATGGTCACTAGCTTCCTGCACCTCAGGAGAGGGATGCTGTTTATGAGTTGCTGTTTGGGGTTTTAATATTTTTAAGGCTCTGGACAATGCTTTAGGGAGCTCCTGGGGGAAAAAAAACTTCTTCACCTCATGTGGCAACTCAAAGTCTCAGACTTCTAAAGTTGCCCAAGTCTAGAATATAGGCAGGTAATCTTTAAGACATAAAGCTCTAATCATTGGGAAATTTGTGCTTACACTGAGACCAAGATCAGTTGTCTGAAAATGAAGCCTCTCACTGTCTCTAGGATGTGCTATAGCTGAAATAAAATCATCTCATGACCCACCTTCCGGTGATGAAAATCTGAAACTCAAGAAAGGGAGGCAGTGTCGTGATGGATTGTGAGGCAAAGGTCATGGGTTCAACTCCTGACTCTCTTCTGGTCACACAAAACCCTGGGTAAGTCACTTCCTCTGTCTAGGTCTCTTCACCTGTAAAATGAGGGGATGGGCCCAAATGACCTCTAAAGTTCCTTCCAGCCATAGTCTACATCCAAAACTGAACTAATTTCCTTTTCTTCCTCTCCTTCTCTCAAGCAAGCTCCTTTTCTCAGCTCCTGATCTTACTGTCTACGGTACTGCCATCTGTTTGTCCCCAGGGCTCACAACCTCTGACTCTTTCCTCTTGCTCCTATACTTGCCATCTCCAGGTAGTCACTGATTCTTTCCAAGTCTGTTGGTTCCACATCCTCAGGTCAAAGAATAGGGTTGGAAGGAACCTTAGAGAATCAAATCTTAACCTTCATTTTATAGAGAGAAAGGAGGGGGAGAGAGAGAGGGAGAGGGAGAGGAAAAGGGGAGCAGGAGGGAGAGTCACACAGAGAGAAACAGTGGCAAAGAACCCGGGTGTCCTGACTCCCAGACCAGGGTTCCTCCCCCTATAATACAGCCCACTCATGACCACTTATACTGGAAATGCCTGCCTCATCTCCTGTTCCTCTCCTATTTGGGTCTATCTTGCATACATGGCAGTTAGAAAAATCTCTCTCAAATATCCCTACTTACTAACATGCTGTGATTTCCCATCACCTACCAGACCCAATTTAATGCTTCAGCCAGATTTTTAAAGCCTTCCATCAAGTAGGTTCCCTGTGTTTACCTAAACTCATCTCTTTCAGACTGGGTTCAACAATTAGTTCATGCCCCTTACATGCTGGGCGATGTTGGGTAAGACAGTGAACTTTCTTGAGGGTCAATTTCCTCAAATGTTAAAAAACAGACAATAATTCTCGTTCTACATGCTTCATGGGACCGCTGTGAGGCCCAAACAAAAAGATGTGTATAAGACATTAAGGGCCATAAAATGACATGCAAATGTGTCATCTTGGAAGGCACCGAGGCGCATCGAAAGGAGGGTGGGTCTGGAATCAAAGGGCCTGAAATTGAATATAGGCTCTGCCACTTTCTACTGATGTGACTTTGGGCAAATTGTTCTTCTTCTCTGGACCTCAACTGCCTCATCTGTTAATAATAGGTATCATTTACTTTGAGGTTTGCAAAGTGCTTTATAAATATCTCATTTGATCCTTACAACGAACCTGGGAGGTAGATACTGTTATTATCTCCATCTTACAGATGAGGAAACTGAGGCAAACTGAAGTTAAGCAACTTGCCCAGAGGCACACAGCTAGTAAGTGTCTGAGACAGGATTGAATTCAAGTCTTCTTGGCTAAAATGCCAGGGCTCTGTCCACTGTGCCACCTCGATGCTGCTGTTCAGTTGTTTTCAGTTGTGTCTGACTCTTTGTGACCCCATTTATGGTTTTCTTGGCAAAGAAACTGGAGTGATTTGCCATTTCCTTCACCAGCTCATTTGACAGATGACAAAACTGAGGCAAAAAGGGTTACACAGCTAGTAAGTGTCTGAGGCTGGATTTGAACTCAGGTCTTCCTGACTCCAGGCCCGGCACTCTATCCACTGCACCACCTAGCTGCCCACCTCAATGTCCTAGAGACAAACCCTAGGGAATTGGATTAGTTGACCTCACAGATCTCTCAGCTCTAAATGTAGGGATATTATGATCTTGGCTGCCCTGTTCTGGATTTCATTGGTGTCTCCTGATCTTCCTTAATGCTAATGCCTTCCCTCTGTTGTTTATCTCCAATTTATCCTGCATGTGGCTTGTCTGGACATAAGTGTTTGCTGGTCATCTCTCCCATTAGAGCGTGAGCTTAAGACAGAAGCTGTCTTATTATTATTGTTGTTGCTATTATTGCCTTTCTTTGTCACCCCAGTGCTTAACACAGTGCCTGGCACATAATGGGCACTTAACAAATGCTTACTGACCGTCTCCTGTCCTAACCCGAGACTAAAATGGACACCGAGTTCAGCCTCATTGTGTCTGACACCTGAGAGGGCCCAGGCCATTTCACCTCAGTATTATCTCTTCTATCTTTCCCCTTCTCTTCACTCTCAACAGAGTCTGAGGGGGGAAATCACTAAGGAGCTGTTGGCCCACCCCACACATGGCCTGGAATCCCTTCCACAATTCATCTGCCAAGGGGCCATCCAACCAGCTCTTGAGGGCCGCTCACAAGGGATAGCCCCTTCCGCTTGGGCCTTTGGATTGAGGCTCAATCTGCCTCTGAGACTTCCCAGCATGGCTCCTTGTTCTGTCCTTTGGAGCAGAGTAGAAGTGTGATCCCCAGTTCAGGCTCCAGAGGCCTCTGGCCTGGATTAGTCCAATAGCCTCGTGACCGTCCTCCTGGCTTCTTAGCTCCCCTTACCTAGTCAGCCTTCCTACGTCTGCCAAAATCATCTAAGGTAGGAGCGCTTAACCGTTCCTTGTCCTGCACCTCTCTGGAGGCCCGGTGGAACCCAAAGACCCCTTCTCAGAACAAGGTTTTTAAATGCATAAAATAAAAACCCATAGGTTTAAAAAGAAACCAATTATACTGAAATACAGTTATCAAAATATTTTATAAAAACAAGTTCATGGACCCCCTGAGGTTTCTCCACAGCCTCTCTTGGGAGTTTGTGGACCCCAGGTCAACCTCTGACCTAAGACATAGGCTGAACACAACCCTGCTATACGCACAAACCTTCAGTGACTCCCTATGCTTCATGGATAAAATACAGCCCCCTCAGCTTGGCTCTCCCTGTTCTGCCAGCCTTGGTTCACACAGTTCCCCTTTACACATAATAGGCTACCCACATCTCTTATCTCTGTTCTTTTGTATCTGCATGTACTTGGAATATGCTCCCTCCTCATCCCTCCCTTTCATAATCCTTCTTGTCCCTCAATGTTCAGCTTAGTCGCCATCTTCTTCCTGAAACCATTCCTCATTGCCCTGTCCCATCCTTCCCGTCACCCCCAAAGTCATCTTTCTCTCCTCAAATTTTCCCAGAGGTTCATTCCAAATCTCCCTTTTCAGCCTCAACATTCCCCACCTCATACCTACACTTCAAGCTTCTTGAGGGCAGAGACAAGGGGGAAAGGCTGGTCTTTACCTCTGTGCCTGGCACATAGTAGGCACTTACTAAATACACGTTCCCTTCCCCCTTTTCCCATTGCAAAGCACAGGGAGCATGCAGGAGGCACTGACGGGTTTGTTGTCATTTCTGTTCTGGCCCCCGAATAAGCAACGTATTCTTGGGGCCTGGAATCCAAGTCAGTGCAGTAAGTATTGATTAAATGCAATGTATACCAGACACTGGGCTCTGTGCTGGGCAAGTGAAGGCAAAAACCAAACCAATCTCTGCCCTCAAGGAGCCACCACAGCTCTAAGTGCAGGAGATACAAATAATACATTACAATAAACATTTATTAAGAGTTAACTACATGCAAGTCAGGACAGCTAGGTGGCACGGTGAACAGCACACTGGGCTTGGAGTCAGGGAGACTCATCTTCTTGAATTCAAATCTGGCCTCAGACACTTTTTAGCTGTGTGATCCTGGGCGAGTCACTTCACCCTGTTTGCCTCAGTTTCCTCATCTGTAAAATGAGCTGGAGAAGGAAATGGCGAACCAGTCCAGTATCCT
This sequence comes from Phascolarctos cinereus, assembly GCF_003287225.1. NCBI lineage: Eukaryota > Metazoa > Chordata > Mammalia > Diprotodontia > Phascolarctidae > Phascolarctos > Phascolarctos cinereus. The sequence continues at coordinate 367,859,872 of NW_027556098.1, read as the reverse complement.
TGCCAAGAAAACCCCAAACGGGGTCATGGAGAGTCGGACACAACTGAAAAATGACTGAACAATAACACATACAAGCTACTCGGCTGGGTAATATGGGTACAAAGACAAAATGAAAAACCAGTTCCTACCCCCGAGGAGTTGACATTCTACTACAGGGAATTAGCATGTAAACTGAGAAATATACATACAATAATTTGAGGAGGCAAGAGGGACCCCAAACAAGTCAGAGAAACAGGAAAGACTTCCCACATGAGCTGAGGCTTGAAGGAAGCTAGGGACCGTAAGAGGTGGAGATGAGGAGGGAGTGTATTCTAGGCATGGCAGACAGCCTGTGCAGAGGCTGGTGAGGAAGTGCTGAGTCTGGAGAACACACAGATTGTATGAAGGGAAAGACTATACAATAATTATGCCTGGAAAGCAGGCTGGAGCCAGATTGTGAAAGATTTGAAAATGTCTATTTAAAGAGTTCGTATTTCATTCTAGTGGCGACAGCCACTGAATGTTTTGGAGTCAGGGAGTGGCGTGATCAGACTTATGGGCGCAAGAGATCATTTTGACAGCTACGTGGAGGACAGGTTCGAGAGGGAAGAAACTGGAAGCTGGGAGTCCAAGGACAAGACTGTTGCAATAGTCCAGGTGAGAGGTGATTAGGCCTGACCTAGGGTGGTGGCCCGAGTGAGTGGAGCCCAGAAAGAACAACAGCCTGTCATCTGCCAATTAGGGCCCTGGCTTTCATACCAGCCAGCTTCCTTTCCCACCTCCATATGTGAGTGTTAGCACAGGAACCTTGCCTTCATTCCTCCCTGCCCCCACCAAAGGCACATCGGAAGCACCTGGCACGAAATCTGCCTTCAGTGTCTGTCTGTCTCCTCGACAAGAGCCAGGCACTGCCCAGCAGGATTTGGGGGTGTGTTTGGGGACTCCCTCGGGCTTCTGACACTGTCTTCAGGCAGGAAGCAAAGTGGCAGCTTTGGTCCCTGGAGAGGAGTAGGCGGTAAGTACCCATTACTATCCCAGGTTGGAGATCAAGGGCCCACTGGGTGGATAAACCTCTGTCTGGCCACCATGACCTCAGGCAACCCACCAGCCTTCTCCTCTGTGTCACAAAGGAGGAAAACCAAGTAACGCAGGATGTCAGAACCAAAGGGAACCTCAGACAGTATCAGAAAGTATGTCCAAATCCTTTGGTCCAGAGATCTCACTGCTCGGAGGACCACTCGAAGAGGTCAGCAATGAAAAGAAAGGTTCTGTACAAACCGAAATATTTATAGCAGCCCTTTTTGTAGGAGCAAAGGACAGGAAACAAGGCCAACTCTCATCAAACGGGGACTGGTGAGACAGACTGTAGTATGTGAATGAAACATTACTCTGCCATAAGAAACAATAAATATGAGGAATGCAGAGAAACTTTGGAAGATTTCTAGGAACTGATGCAAAGTGAAGTCAACAGAACCAGGAAACAAACACACACACACACACACACACACACACACACACACACACACACACACACACACAATGACTCCAACCACATAAATGAGAAAAAGAAAAACAAAACAATCTAAATGAATGTTGTAAAATCACAGTAACCAATCTTGGCTCCAAAGAAGAGCTATGAGAAGGCACCCCTCCCTGCTGCTTTGCAGAGGAAGGGGCCTATGGATGTAAAATCCTGCATATGATGTAGGCTCTATTGATGAGTTACTTCCAGTTCTGAACTTTTTGCCCTCTCTTTTTTGTTCTTTGATATAAGGGAAGGCTCTCTGAGAGGGAAGAGAACCAGTGATGTAAAAACAAAAGATATCAATATATTTTTAATAAAAGAAAGCATTTAGTCCAACCCCTTCATTTTCCAAGTGAAGAAAGGTCCAGAGTAAAGTCAGTGGCTCAACGTCACATTGCAAATTGGTAGCATAACTGGTATCAGACTAAAGTGTCCTCACTCCCAGGCCTGCTCCCTTGACACAACATACCCTGCCGTTACTTACTGTCCTCTGTTATCCTCTACCACTACCCCTAGACTCGGATGATGATGACGATGATATTAACAACTAGCATTTATAGAACACATTTAGATTTGTAAAGTACTTTCACAAATATTTCATTTTATTCTCACTACAATGCTGGGAGAGAGGTGTTATTATTCCCATTTCACAGATGAGGAAACTGAGGCACACAGCGATTAACTGACTTCCCCAGGGCCACACCACTAGTAAGTGTCTGAAGTCACATTTGAACTTGGGTCTTCCTGACTGTGGGGCCCTGTGCTCCATCCATTCTGCCATCTAGCTGCCTCTGGATCTACAAGGGCCCCTGGTTCTGAGTGCGAGGTTCTGCCAGGCTAGGGACAAAGGGACTGGAGTCCAGAACACAGTCCTGATCCCTGGCCCGAATTTCCACACTCAGAAATGCTGCATAAATCTGGACACTGTAGCTGGAGAAGGTCCTGAGTGGGTCAGTTTGAATGAAGACGGGTGGGGTGGAGGTGGGAAATGACTTTTTGAGATCAGGTTAAAATTCAATAGAGCATGACTGTATATGAAGAATTCAGAGAAGAATGGGCAGAAGGGCAGGAGCTAATGAAGAGTCAAAGAAGCAGAAGGAAAACCACATCCACAATGGATGCGATAATTATAATGGAAACAACAAACACCACAAAACTGAATAATGACCAAGAGGGTGGAGGCGGGGGGTACACCCTTGTTCACCAAATCCAGAGGCTTTCAGAGTTGGAAGGGACTAGAGGTCATCTAGCTCAAACTCCCATGTGGTATTGGATCTTCTCTATCGTAGCTCTGAAAGATGGCCGCGTAGACTTTGCTTGAATACTGCCAACGACATGGACCTGACTACCTCATGAAGCCCCTTGCTCCGTTGCTGGACATCTCTGATTATTAGCAAGTTCTTCCTCAGCTCTGCCACCCTGTAGCACCTCTTCTTGCTCTTAGTTCTGCATGATGGGGCCAGAGAATAATTCCAATCCCTCTTCCACATCATAGCTCTTGAGCTATTTGAGGTACTCAGGTTCCTTTCACACCCCTCCCCACCCAGTCTTCTCTTCTTCATCCTCAGTTCCTTTAATGCTTCTTCATGGGATATGGAGTCCAGATCCCTCACCTTCTTCTGGATGGTGTTGAGGTTGTTGTTAATATCCCTCCTAAAATATGGCCAGCCTTGGGGCAGCTAGGTGGCGCAGTGGATAGAGCTCTGGCCTCGGGTGTCAGAAGGACCTGAGTTCAAATCTGCCCTCAGACACTTGACACGTTCTAACTGTGTGACCCTGGGCAAGTCACTTAACCCTGATTGCCTCACTCAAAAAAAAAATATGGCAGCCTTAACTAAGAGGCGGCATGGTATAGTGCATGCCTGAGCTTGAAATCAGGAAGACTTGGGTTCAAATCCTGCTTCAGATACTTATTAGCTATGTGACTCGATCTCTCTGTACCTCAATCTCCTCCTGTACAAAATGAGGGGGTTAGACTTGGTGACCTCTAAGGTTCTTCCCAACTAAATCTATGGTCCTATGAATATAACATGGTGGATTGGAAGCTCCTTGAGGTTAATGGCCTGTTTTTCCTGTGTGAGTATGTCTGTAACCCCAGTGTCTGAGAGGCAATGTGGAGAGAGAGAGAGCTAGCCTCAGAGTGGAGAACCTGAATTCAAATTCTACCTTTGCGATATACCTGCCTTGGGACTCTAGGCAAATCACAATTTTTCAAACTACAACCTCCTTACAAGCAACCATTTCTCTTTTGCCTTTCTATCTCCCCCAGCACCTAACGTGACATCACTTTGTACATTCTAAGCTCATAACAAATGTTTGTTCATTATCTCTGGCAACGCTCTAAAACTACAGGCTCCAGATAGGTCTCTGATCTGTATCTTCAGAGGGAGTTTTCAGATCGAGAGTTCTTTACACTGATGAAATCCCAGGTCCAGATACACTCCAGCACAGAGCCAATACCTTGTCTCTCATTATTGGGCTTGGGCTGGCCAACAGCCTGATTGGGCAGTGGGATAATGAAGGAAAGGATAACGTTCCGGGCCACATCCTGAACCTCTGAGACTGACGTCAGGGAAATCAATCATGTCTTCATTTGAAAGAGACCAAACTGATCTAGAGAACTCATGGAGCTCACCCAATGGGGGCACGTCAGGTATTCTTGAACGTGAATGGGAAGATGTCCTCCCCTTTCTGTGCTCACTGTTGCCCTGATCCACCAGGAAAACCAAACCCAGATCACACCACAGCCTCTCGTGTTAGGATACACTTCCCCAATTGGCTGCACGTTGTCGCTGAATTCCCTGGTAAGCTGATCTGGAAGTAAATGTTCCCACAGATGTGCCAGTGGTAAGGCTAGCTCCTTGCCCTCTCCTCCATCAGGTAGCAGGACTCCGAGAGTTTGGGTTAAGGCAGTTCACATCTTGCTTTAAAAGTCTCTAAGGTACCTTCCTTTCCATCACCCTGGGAGGTGAGTGCCCCCATCCTCCCATGTTCTGTCAGACCCTGGAACTCATGCACGTAGGCAGTCCCCTCAACAGTGCAGATGGCCGTGCACCCCTACCTGCCCATTCAGTATGTCTTTTATCCATGCCTTCCCATAAGTGCGCTTCAAGGGGTCCATCTAACTTGCTGGGGGTCTTCCTTTCATTCCATCCACATTCCAAGTATCCCGATGGGCATGTAGGCTAGTGACTCCTCATGTGACTGGATCATCTCTTCTGATACAGGTAGTACAAATATTATGAGCCTCACATTAAAGCTGAGGAAACTGAAGCTCAGAGAGAATAAAGTTACTTGTCTAGGGCTGCACTGCTAGCGTTTCGAAGGAGTCTAGGTTTTCCGACTCCCGGTGCTGCACATCCTAGGTCTCAGTTTCCCCTTTTGTAGACTGAGGGGGTTCTTGACTCTTTTCTGTGTGTCATAACTCCCCCTCCTCCCTCACTTGTCAGTCTAGTGAAGCCTACGGGTCCCCCCTTTTTCTTAGATAATTGGGGCTAAGTAACTTGCCCAGGGTCACACAGCTACTAAGTGTCAAGTGTCAAAGGCCACATTTGAACTCAGGTCCTCCTGACTCCAGGGCTGGAGTTCTATCCACTGTAGATCTCTTCCTAAAATAATGTTTTTAAATGTATAAGACAAAATACATAGGATTATAATAAGAACCGATTGTGTTGAAATAGTTAAAAATATGTATTTTTTAAAAGTTCACTTATCCTGGGTTGAGAACCCTTGGACTGGATGACCTCTGAGGGCCCTGCCCTCTCTAAACCTGTGATCCTTCGGCTCCCCCGTCACCCCGTGCCTGGCTCGGGGCATCTGCTAGCTATTATAAAGATCATTTCCCAGACACCTCTAAAAGGGAGTCTAGAAGAGCAGCTGCTGCCTGGGGAGGGAGGAAGGGAGGGGAGAGGGAGGGAGCGAAGGAGGAGCTAGTGGGAGTGAGGCCCAACTCCTGCCTCCTGCCCAGGGAAGGGATCAGTTTTACTTCCTAACAATAAGCCAGTTCTTCTCATAAATAGCTAATGAGGGCAGGATGTGGCTTTTTGGTCTCCACCCCAGTCAGGAACAAGAGGCAGGTGAGGGAGATGTGCCCACGCCTCACACCCATCACACTTTTATCGGCCTTGGGCGAGGGAGATGTTTCTCCCACCACCTCTTGGCCAAGCCAGGTGCTTTGGAGGCGCCAGGCAAGGGAGAGAGGGCAGGGCAGCTTTATCTGGAGAAGAAAGGGCCAACTGGGGTGTCGGGCAGGCTGGGAAGCCGAGTTCTCAGAGGGCCAAGGGAGTCTGCAGGTACAGCAAGCACCAGAGGCCCAGGGTAGTTCCAATTCTCTCCCAGTTCTCAAGGAAGGCCATTAAACAACGCCTTCAGGGATGCACTGAAGCCGTTTTGCTAACATTCCCCGCCCCCCATCAGAGAATGGGGCACAGGTCCCTCTAAGCCAGCATTTCCTCCAATTCATTTAGCCACAGGAGACTTTATGGGTCCTGTCAATACATTTGGTCCATGGGGTCTGGACTATCCTTGGAATAAAGGAGGAAGGGGCCAATCAACAAGCAGCATTTATTAAGGGACTACTAAGTCCCTCTCAATGGGTGAGGAAGGGGACGGGGGAGGGAGAGAATTTGGTACTGAAAATAAAATCAAATTGAATTTTTCTAAAAGTGCCTACTGCCAGGCATTATGAAAGGAGGGAAAATGATTGCGTATTCATATTTTTGATGCATAATTTTATATCTAATATTTTGTGAGAAGCAGCATGATGTATATAGTCTTGGACTTGAAGTAGAGAAGGTCTGGGTTCAAATCCCACCAATGACACTTCCCAGTGGTGTGAATACAGACGAGGCTCTGCATTTTTCTGAGCCTCAGTTTCCTCATCTGCAAATGGGGAGAATAAGGCCTACAGTATTTTCCTCAAAGGGCAGCTGTGAAGCTCAAATGAGATAATAGGGTATAAAATCTTTTGGAGATTTTAAAACAACTAGGACAATACTTGTTAATATGATATTTATAGGGAGCTTTATGCTTTGTAAAATGCCTTGCATCCATTATTACACGGATTCTAGGTAAAATACTATCCACTGCACCACACCATCTCTCTAAGTCTCAACTGTTAACTATTTTTGAGTGAAAAATACCACCAGTATGCAAGCAATGCTTTTAGATAATGACTCACAGTCCCATGAAAGGGAGGGAAATGGACTCTCTGGAAGCAGGACTTTGTCCAGGGTCACTCAGCATTAGGTGGGACAGTAGAGGCACTGGACCACCACCAGGTGGGCCAGGTCTAGGCCAGGCACTGCCACCAAGGAGCCCTGTAACTTTGGCAAGCCCCTTTTACTGCTCTGGACATCAGCTTCTTTATTGGTAAAATGGGTAGGTTGGAATGGCTGGCTTCTCAAGTCCCTGTCAATGCTAGCATTCTGTGAATGTGGAGCTCATGCCCCACTGGGCACAGATGGGGCTTTATTCTCTTGTTACAGGACTCTGCAGTTGGTAAGGGTAGGGGGCATGATGCCATCCTTGATGGGGAGCAAGAGTGTGAGCTCCAAAGATGGCATCGTGTTTGGGTCACCATCCCTCCGGCCTGATCGCTCAGCCCTTTTGTGAGAAGCCAGCCTGGTGACATCCTCTGACAGACAGCTTTGGCTCTGGGCTCTCAGGCAGAAGAAAGGAATGGAGGAAAGGGGGTCATGTCAGAGAGTCCCCCTGAGCAAGAGACTGCAGTACGTTCAGGCCCATTCCCAAGTTCAGTAGGGCAGGAAGGCTAGCTCCTGCCATCCTCCAGGCTAAGGTGCAGGTGCCAGATGGGGATAGGGGCAAGAGACTCAGATGGAATACAGACTGGTGTAATGTGCAAAGAGCCCTGGGGTCAGGGTCAGAGGAGAACTGGGTATGGATGCCAGATGGGGGTGGGGGGGTGAAGGAGGGGCAAAAGGCCCATGTTAGAAAGAAGGTGGTCTGCTGTAAGTGGAAAGGGCCTCCTGGATTTGGGGTCACAGGATCTGTTGATGAATCTCTGGCTGTTCTGCTCCTTACAAACCTCATGTGATTTTGACCAAGCTGACTAAGTCACTTAGCCTCTCTGGGCTTCAGGCTTTCCATCCACACAATGGGGGAGCGGGGCACAGAGGGGTGTGTGTACTGGCCTAAATGATTGTCAAAATCCCTTCTAGCTCTAAATCCTATGATCTCAGTTACAGCCCCTAGGTTCCTGTCCACCACCATCCCCGTCCCTGCCCCGCCCCCCCAGTCCACTTCTAACTACTATGTAAGTAAGTAGTAATCTTGGGCAAATCCCTTCCCCATTTTGAACCTCAGTTTCCCCATCTGTAAAATGAGGGGGCCGGCCTAGATCCTGCTAAGGTCCCTTTTCGCTCTAAGTTCGCGAACCTGGTACCTCCTCCTCATCCTCATCCTCCAGCCGGTGACCTTGGGCACATCCCTCTCTCCACTCTGAGCCTCAGTTTCCCCCTATGTAAAAGGAAGGGGCCAGCCTTCACTGCCTCCCCACCCCCGCGCAGGTTTCTTCCTCAAGCGCCCCGGCTCCGGGGGCACCCCCTGGCGCCGGCCCCCTCCCCCGCGCACCTGCAGCTCGTCGAAGGCGTCGTCGATGCCCGTGACCTGGTGCTGCTCGTGCAGGGCAGGCTCGTCGCAGAAGAAGCAGACGAGCGCGCGGTCGGTGAGGCAGAAGAGCTTCACCTTCTCGTGGGCCTGGCAGGGCAGCGCGGCGCGCCGGGCGCTCAGGATGGCGTCCAGCGGGAAGGCGCTGTAGCGCTCCACGATGTTGGCCAGCTTGAGGCTGGGAGCTAGCGCCGGCTCGGCGAACGTGCGCCGGCACTCGGGGCAGTCGCGGGCGCCCTGGGCCTCCTGCCGCACCCAGTGCTCGGTGATGCAGCGGCGGCAGAAGTAGTGCTCGCAGCCCAGGCTCACCGGGTCCTGGTAGATGCTCAGGCAGATGGAGCACAGCAGCTCGTCCTTCAGGCTGCACGCCATGGCTGCAGTGCGCCCGGGATGCCGGCCGCCCCCTGCCCCGGCAGGGCCGGCCAGGGGCACCCACTCACCCGGGGAAGGGACGGAAGAGGGAACGCGGGAGGAGGGGGCGCGCCCAGGTGCAGCCTGCCGCCACCGGCCCCGGTCTCCTTCCCCACCGTCTGGCTCCGCGTCCCCGGCCCCGACTCCCTCCGGCTGCGCTCAGGACCCAGGGGAGCAGCCCAACCCGGAACAGGCGGCGCTGGGGGAGCGGAGACGGCGGCGGCCGGCTGGTCCGTCCCGGGCGGAGCCTGGAGAGCCGAGCTCCGCCCCGACGGGGGAGGGACGATGCGAGGCAGCTGCTCCAAGCCCCAGCCAGCCAGACGCTGGCTTCTTCCATTCATAAGCTTAGCGTAGCCTTGAAGGGACCTTAGGGAGCATTTTACAACAAGGGGATCTAAGGGCTGGAGAGGGGGAGGAACTTGTCCAAGGCCACAAGATTACATTATTCTCAGAAACAGGATTCGAACCCGGGGCCCCTGATTCGCGTGCCCTCCCTGCCAGCCTTTTTTCACTGAACTGACTCAAATGGCAGAGGCAGACGTTGCAGTCTTTCGAGGGAGAGCTCTTTGGCCACTTGCCCCTTACCCAGATGTTCTTAGCGCAGAGCGCCCCCTGTTCCAAAAGGCTGTAGGATTTGGAGTGATGGTTAGGGATCATGTCCAAAGACTTCCCTCCCACTCATTTTACAGTTGAGGAAACTGAGGTCCTGAAAGGTCACACGTAGTAAAGAGGAGAACCAGAATTTGAAACTAGGTCTTCTGACTCCAAGTCCAAGACCTTTACAGTTTCCCAGTGGCAATCCTGCCCAGTCTCTTCCTATTAAATTCTGTACCCATCTCATTCATATACACTGTCTGTCTATCTACCTGTCTTTCTATCTACTCACCCACCCATCTATCCATCCATCCATCTTCTGATGGGCAAGCTCTATAGGCAGCCCATCTAACTGTATATCATAATCTGGACAATAGGCATTCTTCATCCAGTTGGTCTTCCATGAATGGATGGTGAAGGTAGTCTTGAAAGTGGGTGGTTACATAGCTCTTCTAGGAGGCTCTGCAATGATTTGGGACTTGATGCAACGGGTGGATATCGTCTGCCAACAAAACATCTAGAGAATAGCACATTCCATAGAAATTCTCTTTTTAACTCGGACTCTGTGCTAGGTCTCCTCCATCATAATGGTAAACACTGCTGACTATCACATTTGCCTGTTTTGTGCTCCCCTGATGTAAATGCTGGGAGGATCACTAAGCAAGGTTCTTTCTATTATATCTTTCAAGGAATCTCAAGCAAGTTTGATGTTAGCATGGAAGACATCTTGGGGGAAGAGAACCTTTAAGATGTGGTTTTTCTTTACTAAATGAAATGCTTTAAAAAAAATCAACAAACAATTAACATGGTGGAAACTTCTATCCTCCACATCTTTCAGTCAGTGGTATGACGGTAAAGATATACAAGGGTGGGGCCACATATGGCCTTCTAGGCCCTTGAGTTTGGTCTTTTGACTGAGTCCAAGTTTTACAAAACAAATCATTTTATTAAGGGGATTTGTTCTGTGAAGTTTGGATTCAGTCAAAGGGCCACACTTGAGGACCCAGAGGGCCACATGAGGCCTGGAGGACGAAGGTTACCCACCTCTGGAAATTGTTGCTTGTGAATGCCTACTTGTTCCCTACCGACACTTTGCCCATCGTGTCCTCACTGCATGTGAAGACTATTCTTATAAAAATTGTATGTGAATAAGAAAACAAGCATATAGGTCGCTAACTGGTCATTCTTTTGGTTAACCTTTATTTTATTAGACTATGAGCTCCTTGCAGACAGGGACTAGTCTTTTGCCTCTCTTTGTATCCCCCAGTGCTTAGCACAGTGCCTGGTACTTAGTAGGTGCTTAATAAATGCTTGTTGATTGGCCAACTGACTTTTTTTTTAGTACTCATAAAATCCTAGATTTTTTCCCATGATTTTGGAATCTTCTCAATGGCCTCACAATGACATCACTTCTCATGTCTTAATGTGGATGGCCTCTCTGCATTCTTGATTAAATTGAGCTACTCCTTCCTGTCTTTGTTTTCTTTAGTGCCTTTTCTATCTCTACTATAAGCAAGTCTAGAATCGTGATGCTGGAGGTGAAATGTAGGGAATCTACTGTCCTTGATGGGGGAAAAGTTTATTGTTGTAGCACCCCCTCCAGTTTATCCCTACTAGGATGTACGAGGTAGATCTTCTGAGAGATGACCATCCCAGGTTCAAGATACTACATTTCTGGAACTAGTTCATGAGCCCCCACTAGTGCATTTACTTGATTTGAATTCTTGACAATTTTGGTGTCTTAAAAAGGAAACAGTGTTCACCATGAGACAGCATGGGTTAATTAAAAAAAAATAGACATTCCGGAAGTCTCACTTCCTTTTTTGTAGGATAGACTAAGGCAGCATTTTGTAGCCGAAAGAGTGCTTGACATGGAGTCAGTCAGAAACACCTGGGTTCAGAACCTGTCCTTGACAATTACTAACTGCTTGACTCTAGACAGGTTATTTAATTTCTATGTGTCTCAGGCAACTCCCCTGCTCTTATCTACTAAGTCATAGATGGGTGGAGATCTGCACTGCTAGAGGGAGTTTTCACATGGAGAATTCCCTAGATCCTTTGAATATACTAGATTAACAGATTGGGGCATTCTGTTAATTCTGCAGTTTGACAAGTCTATCATATCCTTGACAGTGGCTGAATGATAATATTAGTCGGATGAACAGATCTCTAAGAATCATAAAAAGTGGGCCGTGTTAACCTGGGAGGAGGGGGAGGTGGTTTGCCTGTAATGGAATTTCTTAAGAGTCTCTCCTCGACCCTGATCTATTCAATATCCTAAAGGCATCGATAGCAGTAAATATCCAGGTGATGCAGCAGGGAGGGACGTAGAACTCTTTAGATGACAGAATAAGAATCCCAAATGATATATAGAATCTAAGATAAATTTGAGTTGAGATGAATGTAAATTGCTACATTTGCAGTCCAGTCAACTAGGGAGAAGCAAAAAAGATCTGGGAGTCAGAGTGAATTTCAAGCTCAATGTAAGCCATCAGTAATGATCTGGTTTCCCAGAAACCTAATACAAACATGTTGCTTTAATAAAAACATGGCTTCCAGAGCAAGAGAAAAGAGAGTCTTACTGTACCCCTATCTTGGTCAGATCATTTGGAAACTTATGGTCAGTTTTAGGTACTATAGTTTAAGAAGGGCGATGAAGGAACTGGACACTTTTAATCTGAGTAAAGGAAGACTTAGTGGGGTCATGATAGCCGTGTCCAAGGATTTGAAGGGCTGTGATCAAGAAGAGAATTTAGATGTCTTCTGCTTGGCCCCGAGGGCAGATCAAGGAGCAACGGATGTCCGGTGAACATAATGTATGGTAACATTTCCCCATTTCAAGAGCAGAGCACAAGGGATATGTGCTGCCTTAGGAGGTATTCCTTTCTCTGACATTGGAGATCTTTAAGGGGGGGAGGGAGAGGAACAAGGATTTATTAAGCACCTACTTTGTTCCAGGCACTTGTGCTAAGTGCTTTATAAATAGTATCTCATTTGATCCTCACAATAAGGGGGGGTGGGGTAGATGACCAGTTACAGTTCTCCAGGATATTATAGATGGAATTAAGGTTGGGGAAAGGATGGACTAACACGATGCCTCTGAGGTCCCTTCCAAATCTGAGACTCTAGAGGCTATTGAAATAATCCAGTTATAAGATAAGGGGCCTGGACTAGGTTAATGAAAAGGAAGGGATGGTGGAAAGGATCTTTGGAAGAAAGAATTGGCAGGACCTGATGACTGTGGGTTATGGGAATGACCAAGAAGAAATGAAAATTTTCAACTCCTTTATACCTTTTCATAAGCTGCTTCAGATGAGAGTTTAGAGCCATTTAATTCCAGATCCAGAATATTAGAATTCAAAAGGAGCTCAGAGACTACCTGGTCTAGCCCATATCTCAACAAGAATCCCCTCTATGTCATACCCAACAAGTGGCCTGTCCAGTCTTTGCTGGAAGACCTCCAGTGAGGGTGAACTCCTATGGAGGCCCACACCACTTTTGGCTCACTCTCATTGTTAGGAAGCTTATTTTTTTTATTTTTGCCTTTTTTGGTGAGGCAGTCAGGGTTAAGTGACTTGCCCAGGATCACACAGCTAGTAAGTGTTAAGTGTCTGAGGCTGGATTTGAACTCAGGTCCTCCTGACTCCAAGGCCAGAGCTCTATTCACTGTGCCACCTAGCTGCCTCTCTGAGGAAGCTTTTTTGCAAGTTGTATTTGTTGCTTTTGGTTCCGCTCCCTGGGTCCAAGTAGAGGGACTTTAATAGCTCTTGTACAAGCCAGCCAAAGAGAGCCAATTTGTCCTCCCCTTCACCCCACCTTCCACCAAGTCTTCTCTTCTGCACGAGAAACATCCCCAGCTCCGCCAGCTAATCCTCATGTGGCCCTTCAGCACCGTGGCCATCCTGCTCTGCACGCTCCCCGATTTGTCACCAACCTTCCCAAATTGATAAATTCTCTTAAAGTTCTAAACCATCTCTCTTCTACAGCTGATGCCCATTCCTATCCTATCATCAGGGTAGCAGCTCATCCTCACAGAATCCTTTCATACGGAATTCCCAATTTCCAGCCCAATGGAGTCTTCCCTCTGTTGACTATCTCTACTTTATCCAGGATAAATCTTGTTGGCACACAGTCATTTGCTTATTGTCTCCCCTGTTAGACTAGGTTAGATTAGGTTAGGACTGGGTTTTTGTCTTTCTTCATAGCACTTAGTACAATCAATGCCTGGCACATAGTAGGTGCTTAATAAACATTGACTAACTCTCTGATAGAGGGTTAGTGGCTGAATAACACTGATTGAATGACCAGACCACTAAGAGAAGTAAATAATGGACTTGCTTGTCTATAGATGTGTCCCTAACCAGACAGGGAAATGAGGAGCAGAGCTCCTGTTGAGATACCCTGCTATCAACTATACTTTTCAAAAAAACTCTTTTTGATATTATAGATATTCTGAGGTAATGGCTTGGGGTCTCTCCCTACCCAATCTTGGCCTTCGTTCTGGGGTTTTCAAACTTTTGGAAATTATGGAATTTTTGTATTAAAAGAAGGTGGAGAAGGGGGATGTTTGGGAGTCAGGATTAGTAAAAAGCATTGAACAAAAAAAAGGAAGAAGAAAAAAGAGTAATTTTTTTTTAATGTAGAGAACATAGATAGAATTTCAGAAGGAGACACTAAAAATCAAGATAGCTTTGAAAGCAACAGGTTGAATTTATTATATCCTTTAATGGAAGACTGGCCAGTGGGAGCCCTGTGCTCAGAGCATGTGTAGCAAGTTGTCTCTTGCCAAGCCACGTGGGGAGGTTTTGGGTAGCTGCTTCTGGAAGCATGTGATGAGAAGTCATGGAGAGCCCTACTCTCCAAGTGAGAGCATTTGCAGGTTTGACCCTTTCTAGTCCATTAACCAAGTAGTAAAGACATGGACTTTTGTTTGGCTGCTAAGAGAGAATTGGGAGGGCATACAAAAGACTCCCAAGGGGGAGTTAGGCTCTCTTTTTCCTCCCCTGGTGTCCAGAGAAGAGGACAAGCTGCTATGGGCCTCTGGGGGAAGAGGGGAAGAGGTGGAGAAGAAGGAGTCTCGGGTCCTTTCTCTCGCTTGGAACTAGCGTGAAGCCTGAGAGAAATAAAGCCAGATCCAATGACCTGTTCTCCCCACCTGGGACATCATGAAGTCAAATCATGAGCACCTGACCTTGTTATGGCTTCTGTCTCTATTGTATTCCTGCTTAGATGAAGGAGTATTGGAGACAGAATGGACTAGACTCCGTCTGACCTTGGGAGCTTTGAGAGGTCAGCAGATAAGCCACCAGAGTTCCAGTGATGGGAGTCCCTGACAGGGCTTTCAGGCACCCCAAGTGACCTGCTTGACCCAGCAGTGTGTCAAAGGAAGCCAAGATGGAGATCTGCCGAATTCAGAAGTGAACCTACTAAGTGTGAATGTTTTGTAACGATAGTTTCAAGTTGGAGCCCACTCTTCCCTGGGACTGAGATGAAAAGAGAAAGTGTTTCCTGGGTTTTGAGAGGGAAATGTTTGTATCTTCTCAGTAAATAACCCTTTTAAAAAGCTCTAATCACTGATATGAATGATATAAGAAATAGGAATTACATAAGAGATATACTAACTGCAACCCATAGTTAATATTGGGAAGAACTCACTGGAATGGGGTTCAAACAAATATTAGAGAGGAACCCCCCCCTTCCACGTAGCCAGCCCTTGGGGGACCCAGCTCATCAGTGTGAGTGGGAATTGGGATAAAGACTCCCCAGGGCTCATTATGGGTTCCCCACTCCTTTCTAAAGCAAGCTGTTCAATAGAGATTTTGGATTTTACATATAATCCTCTTTTTTCCCCAGTCTACTTTTTATATGGAAATGTCCTTTGATTTTTGAGTGTTCATTAAATCCAGAATTTTTAAAATGTAATTAAAACTCTCTCCACTCAAAAGCAGTATCCCACTCAAATATCAAAGAGTCAGTGATACAAAAGGGAAAATATATAATAACGACGCAAACGCGATGTGCTTATTTAGCCCCAGAAGACTAGGGGAGGGAGAAGGAGGCCACAGGCTCACCATCCTTAAACATCAGGCTAAAAAGGGATTAGGTTTGTTTTCCTTGGCCCCAGGAGACAGAACCAGGACCAATGGGTAGAGACTATGTCGAGTCAGGTTTCAGTTCAATATGTGCAAAAATTTCCTAGTGATTACAGCTGTCCTGGGATGCAGTGGGGCTGCTCCATGTGGTTGTGAGTTCCCTGTCACTGGAGCTGTTCGAGCAGAAGCTGGTCTTATATAGGTGGGTGAGGTGCCCTTTAAGGTCCCTGTCAATTCTTTGTGGGCTACAGGTTGAATTTGTTGTGTGTTTTAAAAGAAAAGCAGGCTGTACCTAAAAGAGGTCTGCAATATCACGTACTAGCCTTTTTTTATTCCTCTTCTATTATGCTTATGCAAATGCCCATTCTCTTTGGTGTTTATTCATTTTATTTAACTACATTAATTACTTTTTTTTAAAAAAGATTCCTACTGATTGTAAAAAGCCTTTGATTCTTTTGTACGAGCTTGCAGCTAATGATCAATGGTGATGGTGACAGAGGTTTGCCACGTGATAATAATATTAATTGACATTTACATAGGGCTTTAAGGTTTGCAAAGCGTTTTGCATGTTTTATGTCATTTGGTCCTCACAATAGCCCAGTGAGGTAGGTGCTATTATTATCTTCGTTTTACAGACCAGGAAACAAGTTAAGAGAGGTCAAGTGACTTGCTCAGGTCCTAGTAATATCTGAGGCAGTATTTGAACTCAGGTCTTCCTGACTCAGAGTCCAGTAGTCTCTCCACTATCACACACTAGTATTACAAGTACTCCTAATGATATAAATGCATTTCAGGGTGGTTAAGTTGGGAATCAGTCAGTAAATCAGCAATTATTTATTAAAGTGCCTACTGCATGCCAGGTACTCAGCTATGTGCTAGAGCTGCAAACACAAAAATGAAACCATCCCTGCCATCAAGAATCTGGCATTTATTTGAGTGATAAAGGCTGTGATAACATTTCATTTCCCCCCTTTTGTATTATTCTAGATCTAGTGACAGTATAATAAATACTTCACACTTGTACCATCGAGTTTCTGGTTTGGCCACTTGTCCCAAGAATAAATGCACTATTAGGAATGGAATATAGGAGATTGATTTAGAGACAAGGAAACAGAATAGAACTAGATTAACAAATTGTATCCTCACAGAAATTTATACCATGACCACATCTATCCTCTCATAAATCACTTATCTCAAACCCTACTCCAGTTCTACATGCCAAATTCTTCATAGAACCAAAGGAAACTGTAGCTTTGAGCAAGGCTTGTCCCATAGTTGAGCCTCAGTTTCCTCAATTGTTAATTGACCTGGATAGTCCTTAATGTCTCCTGTAATGCTAACATCCTTGGATTCTATGATTCTAAAATTTTGAAGATTCTTAGGATTATAGATCACAGTGTGACCATCCTAGTCCTAGAGTACCACTTTTGTTTATTCCTTGAATAATCTTGTACATACTCACATGTTTGCATGTGTATATTTCAGCATCTAGAATACTGCCTTGTACATATCAAACACTTGAGAAATACCGAATGTATAGATTGGATTGAATTTATAGAAAGTGCATGATATGAAGAAAGGTGTGCTATATGTATGTGTGGTAGAGAGGACACAGGAATGATCCTGATATTCAAACCAGGGAGAGACAAAGCAGAGAGACTATAGACCAATTTCATTAATGAATATTGGTGCAAAAATTTCAACCAAAATTCTTGCAATAGAAATATAGTATATTATAGAAGTATACTATAGAAGAACTGTAGGTATGCTATAGAAGTATGCCCAAAAAATAATTAACTATGGCAAAGTTGGATTCATAACTAGAAAAAATGGTTCAGCATAGAAGAAAGCAATTGGCATAATTAGTCACATAAACAATGAAGAAACAAAAAATCACGTGATTATTTCAAAAGATACATAAAACATCTTTCCAAAAATGTAACACTCATTTATGTTTCAAAAAACACAACATCGACTACAAAGCACAGGAATGGAAGGAGCTTTTCCTTCAGCCGATCTTTTCAGGGCATGCTGTCTATTCTTCTCACCATCTTGGACATCCTCTTCTAGAAGGTGCTTAGTTTGCGTACATCTTCATAAGCAATAAAAATCTCATGCCCAGCCTGAACGCAATTCTCCAGATATGATCTGACCTATATCAACATCTATTCCACTTATCTTTATCTTGTGTGCAAAGATAGCATGAGAGATCTTTGTCAAATACTTCAGTGAAATCCAAGCAAACCGTATCTACTTCATTCCCTTCCCTACCTGTCTAGCATTCCTTTCAAAAATGGAAAATGAGGTTGGTCTGGCAGAACTTGTTTTGGGTGAACATCAACGTTGAGCTTTCTCGATGTTCACAAACCATAGCCCAGGCTACCATGACTCTGGGATCATTTACTATTTCTCGTGCACGGTGTCTTCATGTTTTCATGTTCAGTGTTGCTTGTGCTCAACATCAAATCCACAGGTGACAAACCTCCATCCAGGGGTCATTCTAGTCATACTCAAGTCACATAAATCCAATAAAATGTTTAAATCAGAACAGAAAACCCAAAGCAAGGTAAATAACAAAGGAAATGAATCGTATAATTAGTATTTTCACTACCTGTTCCCAGACAGCTTGCTGCCTCCCAACACTCCCCAAGCTAGCCAATGAGTCGGAGACCCATCAACTCCCAAACGTCCTAATCCCTGGGGAGAAGGAAATTGTTTGGCTAAAGTCATGGCTGGGTGTTAGGACGCTAGAGAGTAACATCCATACACAGTCTCTGCTTAATCATCTGCCTCTCAGTCTCAAAACAGCAGCTAGGACACCCTTGGGTACCAAGGCTCCAAACATTAGGAGCCAATTGTCCCTGTCTCTCTCATTCACTGGCTCCACCTCTCCGTAAGGTAGAATCCCTTCTCACGTCACCAGTTTCTTAGCTTCCCTTCTTGCACCCCAGGTAGCTTCTCAAGAGAATGGCCGTTCTCTTGCGTCTTGAAAACTCCAATAGCATATCTGTAAGTCTCTTCTAGCCCTATACACTATATCCTATGATCCTTTTAAGTTGGGTTCACTAGAAGCTGCTGAACTCACACACAAACTTCTGGGAAATGTAGTCCCCCAAAGTAAACTTGGAAGCTACCTCTTCAACTCACACTTTCTTACATATCTCTTTAAAAACATATTCTCTAGGTGGTACAATTTATAGAACACTGACCCTGGAGTCGGGAGGACCTGAATTCAAATGTGGCCTCAGACACTTACTGGCTATGTGACCCTGGACAAGTTACTTAACTCCAATTGCCTCCATATATATCTACTTAGTAATTATTTTCATTTAAATTTATTTATTTCAATGCTTAAAGAACTATAATTCTTCAAAATTTTTTCCCTCTAAGTCCTCATCAAGGTTTGTTGTTCATTCATTCCTATTTACTTTTCCTCATATGATCACTGTTATTATATATCCCATCCTTCTGGTTTTGATTTTTCAGTTTTGCATTATTTCATAAAAGTCTTTCCAGATTTTCTTTGTATTACTCATAATTGTCCGTATTAATTGGATTATTCCATTGTAATTATAATATTCCATTACATGAATGTACCACAATTTATTTAACCATTCCTCCTTTGTTGGGTGTTTAGGTTGTTTACAGCTGTTTACAACTATGTATAATGCTGCTGTGAATATTTTTTAACAGATAGCTGTTTTTGTGGAGTTTTGGTGACACTGTCAGGGTATATTTCCCTCAATGGAATGATTGGTTCCAGGAGGAGGTTATTTTTTGTAGCTTTTCCTGTTTACTGCTGGTTTGCTCTTCAGAAAGATTCTACAAGTTTGTGAGTGCACAAGTAATCAATTACTGTACCTGTTTCTCCACAATCCCACCATCATTGTTTCCTTGCTTATACTTTTTTTTTTTTTTGCTGTATATGACAATTTGTGCATCAGTAGTGAACTGGTACATCAAAGTTATTTCAATTTGTATTTCTTTGATAATTAGTGAGGTTGAACATTTTTCCCATGTGATAATTAACCACTTGTTCCATACTTTAAAAACCGTTTATTCATATCCTAGGATGCAGTCCTTCTGCCTATTAGGATCCCTAGTTTCCTTGAAAGCTCAGCTCAGATGCCAGCTCTAACACGAGACATTTCCTAATTCCCCTGGATGCTAGTATTTCCTCTGAAAAAATTACCCTGTGAGGAGGGGAGAGCATTCCAGACTGGAGTGAGGAGGGGGAGGGTGAAGAGAACACAAAATCAGAGTTGGGACATGGAGTAAGAGGATCAGCAGATAAGCCAGTACGGCTGAGTTATGTGAAGGAGAGTAAATTGTAAGAAGACTGGAAAAGTAGGAAGGTGCCAGGCTATGAAGGACTTTAAGGGCCAGAGAGAGGAGTTTATATTTGATACTAGAGCTAATAGAGAGCCCTGCCCATACCTGAACTATAAGAAAATCACTTTGGCAGCTGAATGAAATATGGATTAGAATGCGAGGACACTTGAGGGAGTGAGACCAATTAAGAGGCTATTATAGTATTAGGGTTAAAGATAATAAGGGCCTGAATCAGGACAGTGGCTGTGGGAGTGGAGAGAAAGAGCTGTATAGGAGAGATGTTGGGAAGGTAGAACACCAAGATTTGGTCACAGATTATATATGTAGGGGAAGTGAGGCATCCAGGATGACACTGAGGTTTCAAGGGTGGTTGACACGGGAGGATGGTGATGTCTTCAACAGTAATAAGAGAGTTTGCACAAAAGGAGGGCTTGGAGAGGAAGAAAACAGGTTGTGTTTTGGTTATGTTGAGTTAGACATGCCTACAGAACATCTAGTTGCAGACGTCCAAGAAGCCGTTGATGATATGGGACTGGAGTTCAGCAGGGAGGTTAGGGCTGGATATTTACATTTGAGAATCATCTGCATAGAGATTGTACTTTAACCTACGGGAACTAATAAGATAGTATGGAGTGAAAAGAGAAGAGGTCCAAGGCAGACACTTGGCAGATGCCTGCTGCTAGCAGGAGTGACCTGGATGAAGACCCAGCAAAGGAGACTGAGGAGTGGTCAGATGAGGTAGGAGGTGAGCCAGGAGAGGGCAGTGGCATGGAAGCTTTAGAGCAGAGAGAGAATCAAGAAAATCAAGGGTGGTTGACAGTGTCAAAGGCTAAAGAGGCCAAGATGGATGAAGACTGAGAAAAGGACATTAAATTTGGGGATTACAAGATCATCAGTAATTTTGGAGAAAGCAGTTTCAGTTGAAGGATGAGGTTGGGAAAGAAAACTGCAGAGAGTTAAGTGAGTGGGAGGAGAGGAAGTATGGGCACTGTTTTTAGATGACCTTCTCAGGGAATCCAGCTACAAAAGGGAGAAGAAATATCAGATGATAGCCAGTGGTCTTGGACAGATCAAGTGAGGGTTTTTTATTTCAAGAGGAGGGATACATAAGCTTGCTGCGTCAGACAAACTGAGGCCTGGGAAGGACTTTAATTTAGAAAGGCCAAGGTCGTCTACTGCATCCCAGGCCATCATCAGACGTCTTGACTTTTGTCTTGCCACTGAACTTCTCTGGAGGAGAGGCTAACGACTGTGTGCAGCTCTGCTTCACTTTTTAAAAATTTTCTTTTATTTTTAATTTATGGAATAAAACAAGCATTTCCATAACATAGTATAATGAAAAAGATGATTGTACATGAAACTGCAAATCTCCTATGTACGACTTGCTATTCCTTTTAAATATACAAAGAAGTTAACATGTAAATTTCTTTTCTTCCCCTTTTTTCTTCCCTCCCCCCACCCTGCCTTAGAGATGGCTACCATTAGATAGAAAAAGATACATATATATATATATATATGTATATATACACACACATATATATATACACATACATACATACATACACACACATATATATATAAATTATTCTATACATACTTTATCAGTTCTTCCTCTGGATATAGACAGCATCTTTCTTCAAATGTCCTATTTTATAGTTAATTTGAGTATTTATAATAATCAAAATAACTTATCACTCAAAGTCAGTCTTAAAACAATATTACTGTTATTATATACAATGTTCTCTTGGCTCTGCTCATTTTGCTTTTCATTATTTTGTGTAAATCTTTCCATGTTTTTCTAAAATCTCATCATTTCTTATAGCACAGTAGTATTCCATCACAACTACATACCACAACTTGTTAAGCTGTTCCCCAGTTAATGGGCATCCCCACAATTTCTAGTTCTTTGTCACCACAAAGAGAGCTGCTATAAACATTTTAGAACATATGGATTATTTTCCTTTTTCCCTAATCATCTTTGGAAATAGAGCTAGTAGTGGTATTGCTGGGTCAAAGAATATAGGCAGTTTAATAACTCTTTGAGCATAATTCCATATCGCTCTCCAAAATGGTTGGATCAGTTCACAATTTCACCAACAATGAATTAGTGTCCAATTTTTCCACATCTCTTCCAACAGTTGTCCGACATGTGCCTCACTTAAATCCAATGCACATGCAAGTCAAGACATCACCCTCGTGATGCCATTGGTGTGGTGGCTTCCCTTCTGGCCCCCTTTGAGTCTTCTCCACCTCCACACAGGCTGCCTTGCCCCTCTCTTCTTCCAGCTCCCCTTTTATGAGTTTTCTTCCCCGATAGAATGTAAGCCTTCAGTTTGAAGGGTTTTGTGTCTCCAGCACTTAGCACGATAGCTGGCCCACAGTAAGCACTTAAAGATGCTTTATCTCTTGGTGTCAATGTCTATCACAATAGCTAGCATTTATATAAAAATGCTCTAAGGTTTGCAAATATATATATATATATGTGTGTGTGTGTGTATATATATATGTGTGTGTGTGTATACACACACACACACATAAAATCTCATTTATTCCTCACAACAACTCTGGGAGGTAGCTGCTATAATTATTCCCATTTTATAATTGAGAAACTGAGGCAGACAGAGGCTAAGCAGCACACAGCTAATAAACACCTGAGGCTAGATTTTAATACAAGTTGCCTTGACTCCAGGTCCAGTGCTCTATTTATTGTGCCAACTAACTGTTTCTATCTATCTATCAGTCTATCTACCTATTTTTCTATTTCTCTCTCTCTCTCTTTATCTATATCTATCTTTATCTCTTTTTTCCTCTCATCTCTCTCTGTCTCTCTATCTCTCTGTCTGTCTGTCTTTGTCTTTCTCTGCATCTTTGTGTCTGTCTGTCTCTCTGTGTCTGTCTGTTTCTGTCTGTCTCTGTCTCTCTCAGCAGTGAGGGCCCGGTGGAGATAACGTAACATAAATTATAGTGGACCCAGCATGATTTTGTGGTTGCCTCCAGGTTCCTTTCAGAAGCACATGAAGAGGAGTGAATGAGGGAGATGGCAAGAGTAATCCAAAGTTGGAGTTTGACAAGATGTGGTTGGTAATAGGACACAGGAACCAAAGGTTCACATGCAGAAGATAGGACACAGTTCGAACTGGTTCAACAAGGAGTTGAGATAGGGAAGGGAGGAGAACGTAGCCAAAGCGCTGTGATAGACTGGGGAAGAACTGAGGCCTGCAGGGGTGGGAGGTCATGGTGAGGATAAAGAACAGGATTAGGAGAGATACAGAATGACAAAGTAAAGGTAAAGATAGAACAATAAAAGGTTATGATCAGATAAAGGAATTTTGGAGGCCTACCAGTACTTCATCTCAAATTAAGGTACAAAGCAGCAATCATCACAATTACTTAGTACTGGGTTAAAAAAAAAAAACAGCAGAGAAGTTGACCAGCAGAATAGATTAGGTATATAATGTACAGAAGCAAACAAGCATTATAGCCTGCTATTCAATAAGCCCGAAGACTCCAGCTACTGGGGTAGGGATTCACCAGACTACCAAAACTGCTTGGAAAATGGGAAAGCAGCCAGGCAGAAATTAGCCATGATCCAGCAATTCATACCACATATCAGGATAAACTCCAAACAGACGTGCAACTTAGACATAAAAGGTCATATCATAAAGAAATTAGAGGAATGAGGACATAATTACCTTTCATATCTGTGGATAGGGGAAGATTCATGACCAAGCAAAGGATAGAGAGAGAGTCATAGAAACTAAAATAATTTTGGTTATATGATATTTTTTAAAAACTGTACAAAATTTGCAAATGTAGTTAAAATGGAAGCAGTTAACCGGGAAAATATCTTCACAGCAAGTTTCTCTGATAAGGGTCTAATTTCCAAAATATATGAGACTGCCTCAAATTTATAAAAATAAGAGCCATTCCCCAGTTAATATGAACAGACAATTTTCAATGGAAGACATCCAAGCTATAGACAGCCATGTGAAAAGATGTTCTATATCACTATTACAGAAATGAAAGTAAAAGTAAGTATGAGGTTCTACCCCATAGCCATCACATCAGCAAAGATGAAAATAAAGGCAATGACAAACGCTGGAGGGACTGTGGGAAAACAGGGGCACTAATGTACTGTTGGTGGATTTGTGAATTGGCAGAGTCATCTTAGAAAGCAATTTGGAACCATACTCAAAAAGCCACTAGATTATTTATATCCTTTGACCTAGCGATAACTACTAGGCCTATACCCCAAAGAGATCAAAGATAGAGGGAAAAGACCCATATGCTCTCAAATATTTGTTGCATCTGTTTCGTGGCAGCAAAGAATTGGAAATTGTCCGTCAACTAGGAAGTAGCTGAACAAATTATGGTGTATGAATGTAATAGAATATTATTGCACTGTAAGAAATGAACAAAGGGATAATTTTGGAGAAACCTGAGAAGATATATATGACCTAATGCAAAATGAAGTGAGCAGAACCAGGAGAACAATTTGTAAGATAGCAACAGCGACACGAAGACAAACAATTTGGAAAGACATGAGAACTCTGATCACCAAGCACTATTCTGGAGGACCAATGAAGTACGCTACCCACCTTCTAACAAAGACGATGGACTCGAGATGCAATATGAAACAAAGACTTTTTGGTCATGACCAATAAGGGAATTTGTTTTGCTTGACTATGATATTTGTAAAGAGAGTTGTGGTTTTCTATTTTTTGTTTTCAGTGGGCAGGGGTGGGGTATGGAAAAGGTTGAAGGCAGAAGGAGCCTCAGGATACGGTCGCCAAGCAAAAGCAACAGTAACAGCGACAAAAGAATGAGAAGAAAACAGAAGGAAGGCCAAAGGGAATCACAGACGAGCAGGGCAGCTTTGAAAGTTATGCTCTGAATCTATCCTATACTGAAAAAAAAGCAAGCGACATAACAGGGATTCAGTTTCATGTGTAATTCCTTTCTTCTATTCTGTAATGTACATCTAAATGCTTATTTTATGTGGTATTTGTTAATAGTAATAATAATAAAATTTTAAGTAAAGGAATTTGAGTTCATGAACATGAAAGCAAATTATTTGTGGGTGATAGATGACAAGATTGGGGGATGACCCTCTCTGAGGATCATCTGAAGTGCAGTAGAAATATTAATAGTTTGAGAGAATGGAGTTGATTGAAGAGCTGGGAAGTTAGGAGGGCATCAGTATGTATATCAAAGCCCCCTAATATGACAGCAGAAGATGCATTTATAATGACTTTTTCTAATTCTATAAAAAAATCCCTTAGTCTTTTGATTGGAATTACATTAAATATATAAATCAATTTGGGGAATAATGTCATTTTTGCTCTGTGAATCTGGTCTGTTTATAAACATTGAATGTTACTCCATTTGTCCGAGTTGTCTTTTATTTTGGTAATTAGAGTTTTATATCTTTCTGTATACATGTCCTGTGCTTTCCTAGGTAGACTGCCAAATATTAGATGATTTTTATTCTTATAAATGAAATGGAGCTTCTTTATTATTACATTTTCTTCATCTTTATTACTAATAAGAATGCAAATTTTTGTGGGTTAATCTCATATTCTGAGATGTCGCTGAACTAATTTATTATCCTCATTAACTTTTTTTGGTGGAAGTGGTTGGATTTTCTAGATATGCCATCATGTTATCTGCAAATAATCATATATTTAATTCTTTACTTCCAATGTTAACTCTGCTAGTATTTTTTTCCTTTTCTTATCATATTTGCTAGAATTTCTAATATTGTGACAAATAGTATTGAAATATTGGAACTTAAACTGTTTGAGAGGCAGCATGGCCTAATGGATAGGGCTCTGGCCTTGGGGTTATGAAAGTCTAGGTTCAGACTCCCCATCCCACACTTAGTAGATGTGTGACACTTGACAAGACACTTAAATTTTCTGTGCCTCAGTTTCCTCATCTGTAAAATGAAAGGGTTGGATTCAATGATCCCTTGCATCTCTAGATCCATGATTCTAGAAGTAAAAAGGTCAGTAGTCCCATGAGTTTTCAAACACTGCTGAGGATGGCTCAGCCATCATATCTGCAAGTATTTCAACACCTTAAGTTGTAGTGATTCTGGGCCTAGTGGCTTGAACTCACTGAGTGCTACCAGGTAAACTCCTTCTATCTCTGGTCTAATCTCCCTAGTGGTCATTTTTATTCAGCCATTTCCAATCCAAAAGATTTCCTTTTTCTCCTTGCCAGAGAAAAAGGAAACAGGAAAAGATCTGAGTAGTTCTACCTTCTCCTAGTCAACCATTATCATTGTTCTTTTCATCCTGAGCAGTGGTTCTATTCCTTCTTTGATCCTTATCTTTCCCAAAACGTAGATTTTACCAAGACCTTTCATTTACTGACCACCTCAGCTCATTCTGAGCCTTAGCACCTTTGACCCTTTATATAGGTCTATGTTATGCTTTCGCTTTCATTTTCAGTTACCTGCCTTGCTTATCTTCTCCAGATAGTTCTTTCTAAAAATATTTGTCAATGAGTTACCTGTGCATTCTCTTCAAGTGGATTCTCCTTTGCTTCTTTTTGGAATTGTTTTGCTTTTCATAAAAATCAGTGATAAGAGAATTTCCTGACACTTCTTAGCTAAGCCCAGTTCATAACTGGCAGCTGCAAGCAGGTGTATGACCTCACTGTCTCCCAAGTACCCCCCTTCAATGCCATTCTTTGACTTTAAGAGTATAGACAATTGAGTAACAAATTTTTTAAAACTGATTTTTATTAATATCATTTGTTTTTATATCACTTAGATTTCCCCCTTTATTCCATCCTTTCCTGAGAGCCAGTCCCTTGTAACAAATTTCCTTTTTTTTTTAAGAAAAAAGAGAAAAAGAAAAACAATTAGCAAAAACAATCAATACATTGAAAAAAATCTAATGTATGTAATGTTCTACAACTATGGAATTTTGGGCTCTGTAAAGCAACGTGTGTGGGATGGTGGGGTGGGGGTTATCTCATATTCCTACTTTGGAGTGAAGCTTGTTCTTTATAATTTTGTAGCATTCGTTTTCAATTGTTCCGTGGTCACTCTTTCCATTTACATTGTCGTTGACATTGTGTACAGGCATACCTCAAAGATAGTGAAGGTTCATTTCCAGAGCACGGCAATAAAGCAAAGATCTCAATAAAGTGAGTCACACGAATTTTTTTGTTTTTTTTTTCAGTGCATATAAAAGTTATGTTTACACTATACTGTAGTCTATTAAATGTGCAATAGTATTATGTCTAAAAAACACTGTACATACCTTAATTTAAAAAATACTTTATTGCAAAAAAATTGCTTCCCATCATCTGGGCCTTCGGGTCTTGCCTCCATGTTGATGGCTGCTGGGTGATCAGGGTGGTGGTTGCTGAAGGTGGGTGTGGCTACTGTAATTTCTTAAAATAAGGCAAAAATGAAGTTTTCCACATGGGTTGACTCTTCTTTCACTTGAACACTTAAAGGCCATTGTGGGGTTATTAACTGGCCTAATTTTAATATTGTTGTGTCTAAGGGATTAGGGAGGCCTGAGGACATAAAGAGAGAAGTTACAATACACATATTTGTTGATTAATTTTGCTGTTTTATATGGGCTCTATTCATGGTGCCCCAAAATAATTACAATAGTAACATCAAAGATCACTGATCACAGATCACCATAACAGATAAAATAATGAAAAAGTTTGAGATATTGTAAGAATTACCAAAATGTGACACAGAGACCCAACGTGAGCACATCCTGTTGGAAAAATGATGCTAGTAGATTTGCTCAGAGCAGAGTTGCCACAAACCTTCAATTTGTAGGAAAAAATGCAATATCTATAAAATATAATAAAGCAAAGTGCAGCAAAACAGGGTATACCGATGCACTCTTTTCTCGGTTCTGCTTACTTCACTCTGCATCAGTTCAGGTAGGGTTTTCCATCCATCTCTTTTTTTTTTTCATTTTTAATTATTTTATTTATTTATTTATTTTGATTTAGCAACAATCACTTCCATATGCTTTTGAGTTGTACATTTTTCTCCCCCTCCCTCCCCAAGACAGCATGCAATCTGATATAGGCTATACATATACATTCCTACATGCATCTCGTTTTCATCAAATTCATCATTTGTTACAACACAGTAATATTCTATCATATTCATTTATCACAATTTGTTTAGCCGCTCCCCCGATCAACAAGCATCTACTTGGTTTTCAGTTCTTTGCTACTGCAAAAAGTTCTGCTATAAAAACATTGGTTGCTACGAAGCCTCTCTTTTTTTTTTTTTTGCCAGTGACAGCCTTGGAGTGTATACTTAGCAGTGGAGTAAGGTTCCGGATCGAAGGTCTTTTAGCCGCTTCATTTACATGATTCCAAATTACTTTCCAGGACATACAGGGATCATAAATTTACAGCTCCACTAGCAATGTATTGGTGTACCTTTCTTTCCACAACTTCAGCATTGATTACTCTCATCTTTTGTCACCTTTATCAATTTTCTGGGTGTGAGGCCAAACCTCAGAGTTGTTCTGATTTGTTCTTCTCTTATTATTAGTGACTCAGAGCATTCTTTCATATTGGCTGTTAATACTTTGTGATTCTTCTGAGAAAAGGCCGTAGGTTGTTATTGTTAGCTCTTTGCTTAGATTTTGACTTTGGGGAATTTGGGAGGTAAAAGGCTGCTTGTTAATATGCTTTGGCTTCTAATTTCTACAGTACCTAGCTTGGTATGTCTATCTGTATGCATATTCACACATATGCATGTATATATATATATATATATATACACACACACACACATACATCTGTATATACATATATACGTAAATATATATACACACATATACAAAACAGATACACACATATACATACACACATGTGTATGTATATGTATATATGTATATATGTGTGTATGTATATACACACACACACACACAATCCTTGGGGTCACTACATCAGACTTATGTCTGATGAAGTAGACTCAAAAGGGCTCAAGTTCAAACTAATTCTGTCTTGGGAAGCATAGATATGAAACATATGAATGGCTCATCATGACCACTCCCCCCACATTAGAGAGTGAAAACTCCCTAGCAATGGAATAAGGGGTTAAAATTCCAGTTCAATACTAGGAAAGGTCCCTCTCTCCTGTGTAGCTCCCAGAGCTATCCAGTGCCCTCACGATGCAAGCAAAAGGGCACAAGGAAATGCAGGGATGGTGTCAACCACAGGGATTGATAAGAAATAATATTGGGTCAATCAGATGCAATCTTTAACAGAATATAAAGGACATAGTAAGTAATGGATACCGATTGTACTCTTCTGAAAGTAGGCAGGAGGAGGATGAGGTGAGGACTTCCAGTGCCTCGGGATCTGTTTTTTCTTTTAGCAATCTAGTCATCTGAGCAAGCACTGTCGGGAAAAACAGAATTCCTCTCTCATAGTCTCTATTGGAAGCTTGGGATTGAAAGGGGAAGGAACTGCAGATGCTGCTATCAGCTATAAGTCTTGTTGCTGTTCTATGTGTCATGATGAAGACCTCCACCACCTGCCTCTTCTCTTCATGTCCTCCCTTCTCCATGTAGGAGAGAAACAGACAGACAGAGACAGAGACAGACAGAGAGATATAGATGGAGAGAGACAGAGAGAGATAGAGACAGAGAGAGAGAAAGAAAGAGACAGAAACTGAAAGACAGAGACAGAGACAGAGAAAGAGCACTTTCTTAAATTTCTGGCTACAAGGGGAAAATGCTGTCCTCTGGTCCTGGTCTCATATTAGCTTCCTCTCTTCCCATGCTGGGAAGAAATACAACTCCTAGCGTCTTTGGCAACTTTAGGTCCCCTTTCAGGGCAGCTAAAGGGAATCATGTTCAAGTATTGGTCAAAGGAATGTTAAATTCATATGTAATGGGGTGAGTATATGGGCAGAGCCTCTCTGATGGCACGTGATGGTACCTCACATGGAGGAATCTCAGGAGCTTACTTCCTGGAGAGTTGTGATGAGTCTCTCCAAGGAGAGTCTTGGAGAGATATTGGAACATGCATAGACATTCTGTAACTGGTTCCAGTCTGCGAACCACTTGATTAAGAAAAGCCTTTTCAATTGGCTGCATAGATAGAATGAGGACGTCATCCAAAAGGCCTTTCTCATTCTCTTCAGCTGTGCTCTAGTGGTTGTACTGTCACTGATGGCACTCAGTGAGAGATAGTGCTGTAAGGAGAAGGGCCTTGTCCTCCCTAAGGTCACATGAACCCCTAAAATGGGCCTCTGTCATTATTCTTTCCCACCCTCGGTGCAGGGATAGGAGTTGCCAATTTTGTGAATCTTTTTAAAGCTCAGGAGGATGAATCTATGAGCTTCTGGGCATCTCATTGTCTCGGTGTCCAGGCTTTTCAGCCAGCTCAGCATTGGTGCCCAGAGGATCAAAGAGTGACCTTTAGGAGTGACCTTTAAGATCCAGCCTGATGGTAGAAAAAGTCTTGATGCGTTTGAAAGTGACGTTAAGGGAATAGCATTTTATAGTAATAGGGCTAAGAATGAGGTTAGTCTCCAGACAGTGTGCCCCTGAAATACTAGGGGGAAATGGTATTTCTTTATTCCTATAATTTTTAAGTAAATATCTCTTTGGATATTTACTTAAAGAAAGATAGCATTTTCATGTAATTAATAATGACTGTCAGGAGTGCTAAATCTCTGAAGGAACTTAGGCTGGAGCTTAGGGATGCAAGGGACAACAGAACTCAGGGTGGTAGCTTCCAATCTCTTCACCTAAAACAAAAGGATGCTTGGTGAGGCAGGCAAAGAAGTGAGGAATATGTCCACCACGGCCACAGCTTAGTCTCAGATGAGGGTAAGGCCTGAAGCCTCCCTTAACACTCCTGCTTCTCACTGCATGCAGTCTGCCAGGAAGAAGTCGAAGGAAAAGCAGAAGGTCCAACTAAGAGAAGACTGGAAGGCCTTTCAAGGAGGGGAAGCTGAAAGGTGAGGTGTCTGCCTGTCATAGGAAGACGGGATGATGCAGACACATAGAGAGGAAGGCCCCAAGGGGCAGAGGAGAGCATGAAAGGCCTCCTGCACAAGGTAGCATGGAAGCTGAGTCTTGGAGGGAACTAGGGATTTGAAGACATCTCAGAAGTGGGGAAGGAGAACATTTCTGCGGTTGTGAGTAATGGCAAGGTGCCTCGATTAGATCGGCCCTGGTGAGTGACTGAATGGGATATGAAGCATGGTCTGAGGTCAGCAAGGCTACAAACACGGAAAACTAACCCAACTGGTCTACTTGCTTTTCCCCATACCAACCTCATACTTTCCTCGCCCTTTATAACAATAACAATAATAAAACAGTGATAATAAAACCTTGCATTTATAAATATTATCTCATTTGATCCTCATAACAACCCAGGGAGGTAGGTACTATTATTATCCCCATTTTAAAAATAAAGAAACTGAGGCAGACAGAAGTTAAGTGACTTGCCCAGGGTCACACAGTTATGTAGTATCTGAGGTTCAATTAAAGCTCAGGTTGCTTTGACTCCAGGTTCAAGTGCCCTGTCCACCGCACCGCTTAGCCACTTTTCTTTGTGCTGTCATTTACGCTCAGAAATTTTTATTAGCTCCCTGACTCCACTGGGATGAACTATGTGGCCAGAGAAAAATTTCCAAATGGAGCTGATTTCCTTTACACTCTGGGTTTCTGCTGTATGACCCCAGCAGGGCCTTTGCTGCTGCTCAGCACACAAAGCAACCACAAGGCCCCAGGCAGCAATGAATCAGAGGCCAGATAAGAATCAGAAATCAGGAAGACATGGATAGAGGGGGAGGGGGCACTAAACCAAATGGGATATCCAAAGTCTAGGCAACAGCCAGGGAGATCTGCAAGAAGGGAGGAAGCCCGTCAGGGTGGGTGGTCAGCTGGTCAGCCATCAGGAGGTCCACAGGAACTGAGGCCATGGAGGAAGGACAGGCAAGAGAAGAGACACATGGCATTCTGGAAGACTGCATTGTTCCACTGACCTTCACTGAGCTGTCCTGTCTGTCTTTATTCCACAGTCGAGAAAAGCTCCATGTGCACAGAGCAAAGGTTGATGTCCCTCCTAGATGGATAGGGTAAGGGTTTCAAGAATGCTTCTTCACTCTCAGGGTTATGGGGAGGTTGAAGTGCTCCTGGGGGAAAAAATGGAAAAGGAGCTTCTAAGTAAAAGTCGAAGAAGAAGAAAGAACCTGAAGAGCCAGAGGGAAAATCTGACCTAGATCAGGAGCTTGAAGTGTGGAAGGAAGACTGTGCCACAGGAGGACGGGGCATGAACCACTGAACACTTGGGATAAATACAGGTATGAATCTGTTACCTTAAGCAGGGAAGCTGGACAGAAGACGAAACCATTCCTTACACTTGATGTGCGTCTATGGTTCCCGTCAGTACAGAGCTGATCCGTTTAGGGACTGAGGAAAACCAGACAAGTAGTGGTGACTCCTGACCAAGGGAAACCGAGTCAGCTATTTTTCTACATGACATAAACAGTAGTGAGGTCTCCAGTCTTCCTGGGGCATCCCTCTGGGATCTGACAGAGGGCCTCCTAAAACCGGTCAGATCTGATGACCCCTACTCACTTCTGGTAATTCATATGAAGAAAAATAATGCTGGAAGAAACCCAAGAAGCTTTTCTAGGGATTATGAAGTCCCAGGCAAGAAACTGAAGCCCTTAGGGGCACAGAAGGTACTGTTAACATAGCTGGCAAATGAAAGGAAGGACTTCAGAAGGGCAACGGTTGGGGAAATGAACACATGGCTAAGGAAAAGGATTTTTGGACCATACTTGAAAATATGCATTGATGGACTCTTGGCCAGGGGTGGAGTATACATATTAAGAGAGTTGTCAAAAATGTGTTTGCTGGAGTCTAGCAAATCTCAACAAGGGAACTTTAAACTGAAAATGGAGGAATATAGATATAGATATATGTGTATATATATATATATATATCACACATTTATATTTATGTATAAATTTATATGTATATATGCATGTGTGTATACATATGTATGTAGAGATATAGATATAGATATATACACATATAGAGAGCAAATAATTTCTGACCTCAGTCTCTCAGAGCAAGGAATGGGACATCTGCCTCTCAGATGTGTAGGGATACTCTGAGGGATTTGGGGTTATCTTCTCTGTGATGCTATTGGCTCAAGCCACTACCAATTCGGTTCCCTATCGCCAGGTAGAAGTAATCAATTAGCCCAGTCCCTGGGCAGCTAGGCAAGTAGATAGAATGCTATACCTGGAGTCAAGAAGACCTGAGTTCAAATGTGGCCCCAGACATTTACTAGCCGTGGGAACCCTTAAGGTCAAATCATTTAACCTTATTTGCCTCAGTTTCCTCATCTGTAAAATGGGGATATCAATAGCACCTCCCTCCTAAGGCTGTTGTGAAGATCAAATGAGGTAATAATGTAAAGTACTTAGCGCAGCGCCTGACAGATAGCAAGCGCTATGTAAGTTAATTGTGGTGGTGGTGGTTACTACTGTTCCCCCCGTTGATAAGAATCAGATAACCAAATTCCCTCTCGTTGGCTCCCCTGGCTTTTGAAGGATGAAATGACCATTATCAAGGCAAGATACCATTTGCTGTTCTGCTTTTGACTTACAACAATGCTCCCAAAGATGTCTGGATATTTGAAGTCTACAGCATCACGCCTTTGGGCAAGGCCTGTGATCTGTTTCCTTAATTCTTCTATTTCTTCTTCTGTTCAGGTGGTCTGTAATGTATTCTGAAGGCAAAACCACCCCTGTTTCTCATTTCATTGATCTTCACCCAAATGTTCTCCACCCTGCTTCCCCTGATTCCTTCTTTTCTGCACATG
Source organism: Phascolarctos cinereus (assembly GCF_003287225.1). NCBI lineage: Eukaryota > Metazoa > Chordata > Mammalia > Diprotodontia > Phascolarctidae > Phascolarctos > Phascolarctos cinereus. The sequence goes on along the minus strand of NW_027556098.1, from coordinate 367,826,455 downwards.
AGTATTCTTTCTTAATATACAATACTCCCTTGTCTGCTCCTTTTTCCCATACAGATCTACATTATAGGCACAGATGTCATGCCTTCCTATTCTCAATGATTACTATGAAGTCAAACTCAAGGACTATGAGGTCCTTAAACTAGGATCTCTGGTGCATCTCTTTTGTTGATCAAGCTTTGGGCAATTTTGTCTAAACCAGGAGTGGAGAACCTACAGCCTCAAGGCCACATATGGCCCTCTAGGTCCTCAAGTGTGGCCCTTTGACTGAATCCAAACTTCACAAAACAAATAAATACAAACAACCAAAAAAAAAAGGATTTATTCTGTAAAACTTGGATTCAGTCAAAAGGCTGTGCCCAAGGACCCACATATGGCCTCGAGGCCGCGGGTTCCCCACCCCTGGAACAGTTAAACTTATGAGTCATACCATTACTATCTCTTTTCTTGAAATTTTTTTCTCCCATGAGCCTTTGGTGTCTCAATATCCATTTTTCTGCCTACAGTATGTAATCAAGTGAATAAGTATAATCACTCATTGCTGGTAAAATTGAAAAATAATTAAATCTTTTCAGAAAAAAAATCTAGCTGTTTGCCATAAAAGTTACAAAACAATCATATCCTGGGACCTTATAAATTCATTGTTAGGAACATACCTAGAAAGCATTATAAAATAACAATAACAAAATGAGCTACCTGTTCGCAGTTTTTAAAATAGTATCACTTGTAATTGCGAAACAAACAAACAAACAAACCCGAACTTGAAGCAATTTAAATGTTCAACAATAGGAGTGTTGGAAGACCGATAATTTTGTGGTTAGCAGGAATGCCTAACCAAGGCAGGAATGTAGGACAAAGAAACCAAATTGGTTTCAGCCTTGACACAAGGTAATTTGCATGGCAACTAGAGACATCATGGAGGCTCAGAAGAACCTAGTCACCCTGGCATCACACAACTTCTTTCCTGTTTTTCCAAGTAGAATCCCCAGGATGTTTTGAAAAGATGCAGACTAACATGGAGGTATGACGGGAGTTGAGGGGAATTTGCTAACCACAAGTCAGATAGGAGACTGGTGTAAGTGTAATAAAGAATTAATCTGTCATTCAAGTTTTTGTACCTACCATAAAATCCACTGATGAGAGAAATGCTAGAAATGTGATCAGTGTGGCAGAGGGTTCAACCAGGAACCCCATCTCACTTGTCATCACACAGGGGGAAAATCTTTATCATTGTAGTTAGTGTGGCAAAGGCTTCATCCCAAGAATAGCCCTGAACATTCATAAAAGTCTATTCAAAAGAAAAAACCCCATATGTGTGGTGGCTGTGGGAAAGGATTCAGCCTGCATTCACATTTTTTTTTTAAGACATATGGCATTTGGGAGCCTGAGCACAGCAAGAAGAGTTCATTTCAAAACAAAAATAACACAAATGGAAATAATAAAAATCATACAACATTAATAGAGACAGAGAAAAACCTTTAACAAAATATAGCACTTAATTATGGTTTTTTTTAAAAGACTTTAAAAAACATAGGCATAAAAGGTCCTTTGCTTATTATGATCAAATGTATAAGAGCTAGGATTATTTGTAATGAAGAATCATTAAAAAACTTGCCAAACGAAAGTAGAGTGAAACAAGAATGCTTTTTGTCTCTAGTCTTATTTGATGTAGTACTAGAAATACTAGCTGTAACGATAGGTTGACATAAAGAAATTGAAGAAATAAGTGAGGGAAATTAATATTATGCCATATTGTTTAATAAGCAATATTAACTTGTGATCCATCCTTTTCCTCAATTTGTCAGACCCCACTTCTTAAGGGCAGGCAGTTTCTGAAGGGCATGATCCAGTATTGGGATCACTCTCAGCCCCCAAGGCATCCGCTGTTAACCAGCTTGGCCTAGACCCCTCCTAAGTGGGACCCTCGCTTCTGTTTATCCCAAGACAGGAGACAAGTCTCCTGTCTTTGCTTTCTAATAAAAGTTAGGGGTGACTTGGTTCATAGGTTCCCAAAGTGAGTGATACTGCCCCCTGGGGGGCACTGGAACAATTTAGGGGGAGCGTTAGTAGCCTCGATTGCAATTGGGGGATATTGAATAAAAATAAGGGTTAACCTAACCCAACCCCAGAGGGGCACTGAGTAATTTTTTTAAGAAGGGGTGTGGTAGACCAAGTAAGTTGGGGAACCTCTGGATGGAGGACACAAATAGAGGGCAACCTGATTGAGATGGTTTTTGTTTTTCTAGTCAAGATTGCTAGAGATAACTGGGTCTCATTAAGCAATTAGCATTTCTTGAGTATCAGAGAGATGCCTGATCATCCACACCTGGAGGCCAACCTACATACCAGCAGGGCTGCTTTATGTCCAGGAGAGGTCCAAATGATGTTCTGCCAGGTCAATCAGAAGGGAGACATGCCCAGGCCCTCTTGGCCCTCACTCTGGGTCTTGGTTATTGGGAGAGGCCAACGACCCAATTTATTGGTTCCTGTTAGCCTCACTAACCAATTGATTAGTTGTGCTCTGAACTTTGTCTCTCAGAATTTCTATTGTGACACCTATCCTTTATTATCAGGTGGCATGCCCCTGTTAATAAATTATATGATGTTTGGATAATTGTCTCAGTTTACTCAATTGTTAAATTTCATTCACGACATAAGCACTGGTAAAGAAGAGGTAAAATCATCACCTGTATTTGCAGATTATTTACTTAGAGAATTCTAGAGATTTAGTGAAAACAAATTAATTGTAACAAGAGAACAGAAGAGTACAAAATATTCAGGATAATAGAAGAGCACAAAATGAACCCATAAAAATCACAACTTGTTCATACTACTAATGACATCCAGCAAGAGGAGGTAGAAGAGAAGTTCCATTCAAAGTCATTGCAAAATGAATAAATTATCTGAAAGTTAACCTACCGAAACACTCAGACCTCTGTAACTATAACTACAATATAATCTTTACAGAAATAAAAGAAACATGTTAATGATTGGAAAGACGTTTACTATTTATGGATGTACTGCACCAATATTCTAAAAGCAACACCATGACCTAAACTAATTTATAGGTCTAGTTCTATATCAATCAAACAACAAAGGAGTTACTTTGTAGAATTAGACAAAATACTAATTTGAAGGTACAAAAGGTCAAGCATCTCTTCCTGTAATAAAACAACAGGAGGAATGTAGGGGACCTAGTATTATAACAGCTTTAAACTATATCATAAAGCAGTAATGATAAAAACTATTTGGTTTTGACAAAAGGACAGAAGAGTAGAATACTAGAACAAATTAGTTAAGTAAGACCCAAAAACAATAGAAAATGGTAGCCTCGAGGTCAATAAATCCCCAAACACAAACTACTGGGGAGGCCTGCTTGTTCTACAACAAATTGAGAAGACTGAAAACAGTCTGGCAGAAATTAGGTTGAGACCAAGACCTTGCACCATATACCAGAACAGGGTCCGAAAGAAGAAACAACCTTTATGTAAAAATTCACATTATAAAACAAAATCTAGTGAAAAACACAAGGTAGTACCTTTTATACCTATGGTTTTAGGGAAAATTCATAACTCCCCAAAAAGAGATAAAGGAGATCACTAAAGACAAAACAGGCAGCTTTGATTATATAAAATTAAAATGCTCTTGGTCTAACAAAACAAAAAAAGACTATTGATTAGTAAAAAGAGCTCTTTTCCAACTCTGAGATTACATGTGTTTCTGAATCTTTGTATACACACACACACACCACACACACACACACACACACTTCTGTATGTTCTCTCTTCTTCAGGTTTTACTTTCTTTTACCTGTGTGTATATATTTGTTCCTGGTCTTGGGCGTAGATGAGCAAGCATAGCTATCTATAATTAAGAGTATTTACTAAGCGATTTCCTTTCAATGGGTCAGCTAGGTGGTGCAATGGATAGAGTGCCAGACCTGGACTCAGGAAAGCCTGAGTTCAAATCTGGCCTCAGACACTAGCTGTATGACCCTTGGCAAGTCATTAACCTATTTGCCTCAGTTTCCTCATCTGTAAGATGAGCTGGAGAAGGAAATGGACAACTACTCCAGTATCTTTGCCAAGAAAACCCCAAATACGGTCATGTAGAGTCAGACATGACCAAAACAACTGAACAACAATAATTTCCTCAAAATAGTCTTATAAAGAGGGTATTGTAAATATCATAACTCATTTTACAGAAGGAAACTGAGATGAAGTCACTATTAATATAAGCTAAAGGAGACACATAGCCACATCCGGGCTCACCCCACACACACTTAACAAATTGTACACTGAATTTTGTACTCCTCTGTGTACTCATGTACACAGATTTTCATGTTTTGTACGGGTCTGTGTGTGTGATTTCCTTCTACCACCTTCTCCATTCTCTGGGGAGCCATTCAGATTTCACCATTGCGGGGACTTGATCCCTCTCCAGCTCCTTTCTCAATTTTTGGTAGGGATGGGCAGGTGGGAATTTATTCTGTAGGTGATAGGGAGCCACTAAAGACTTTTCAGTAGGAGAAGGAATCATTCTAATCCCAGGCTATAAAGTGATGTGTGGAAAAATGGGTTTGGAGTCAAGGTTCTGAGCACAAATCCTGACTTACTAGCTATGATTCCGGGTGAGCCACTTAATTTTTCTGAGTCTCAGTTTTTTTCCTCTGTAAGATGAGAGTGTTAAACTACATGGCCTCTAAGAGTCCTTCCAGTTCTAGATGTATCTTACATACCACAGCCCTTTGGGCAGGAATTACTTTTGACCCTAAGAGATGGCCGGTCTCCAGACAAATACTGGAACCTCTTAATGCCAAGGTCTTTGGGTGAGCCCATCCCCATAATCAGCACCCTGCTCCTGTCTAATATATCACCTTTCATAAACCAGAACCAATCCAGAGGAATCCAGAGAGCTGTTGGCTCTGGAACTCAGACACCTGGCTAAGCAAACCAGAAAATTGTGTTTCCAATGGGGTGGTACTGGTTGTGTCCTGAGGCTGGGTTAAATTCATTGAAAGTTATTCAGGGGAAGGGAGGGGTTAACCCTTCTCCCAGAGCATGCTATGAAAAGGCTTTGAATCTCTGGCAGGAAACTGAGCCTCCTGTGGAGGAGGAAAAGAGGGAGGGCCCCTGAGCTTCCACCTACTCCAGGCTATAGAGATGGGGTCATGGGGTCTTGGGGCCATGGCTGTGAGTGCCATTTATGTTGGGGGATGTGTGTGCAGAGAGCGTACAGAGAATATGATTGGGTGCCATGTGAATGTGTGAGCTCACATGTCATAATGTGTCTTTCCACATATATAAATGTCAAGTGAACAGCTCTGTATATTTTGGAATGCCTTGGAAAATGCCTTAAACATGTATATGCATGTTATCAGAATGTGTCTGTGTTTATGAATAATCATAATAGCTCTAGTTGCTGTGGTGCTTTGAGGCTGGTAAGGCATTTTCCGCCCCGCTACCCTGTGAGGGGTAGTAAAAGTGGTATAAGCCAGTTTGACAGAGGGGGAAGCTAAAGTTCAGAGAGCAGGAGCGACTTGCCTTGTGGCCGCACAGCCAGGAAAGATAAAAAAGCTGGGATTGGGACCTAGATTTTTCCTGGATTAGGCCCAGAAGTTTCTCTACTATGTGCGATATACACACAAAGAGGAAAAGCCAGCCTGATCCTTTAGGCCAACCTGGGCTGCCAAGAGGAAGCCCAACAGATAGGTACCTACATCATTGTCATCAATAATATCGATGGGGTGCCCACTGCAGGAAGACCCTGCAGGTACCCCCTTCCCAGAATCAGGTACCTCCTCCTTCCTTCCTCACCTCCCCAAAGTCTCACATTTCTGTAACACTATAATAATAACAGTTTCTAAATTACTTTCATATCCATTATCTCATTGGAAACAAGCCGTAGGAGGGCATTGACGGTTACTCCCATTTTGCAGCTGAGAAGACTGAGGCTCAGAAAGGGCCCAACAGCATTGTTCATGGAGTTGTGAACCATTCTGGAGAGCAGCTTGGAATTATGCCCAAGAGAGCTATAAAACTGTGCATACCCTTTGATCCAACAATACTACTGCTAGTTCTGTATCACAGAGAAATCAGGAAAAAGGGAAAAGGACCCACATGTACAAAATTTCATAGCAGCTCTTTGTGTGGTGGTAAAGAACTGGAAATTGAGGGGATGCCCAGCAATTGGGCAATGGCTGAACAAGTTGTGGTATGTGAATGTAATGGAATACTATTGTGCTATAAGAAATGATGAACAGGCTGACTTCAGAAAAACCTGGAAAGACTTACATGAGCTGATGCTGAGCGAAGTGAGCAGGACCAGAACATTGTACGCAGTTACAATAACATGCTACGATCAACTGTGATTGACTTAGCTCTTCTCAGCAGTACAATGATCCAAGACAATTCCAAAAGTCTCATGATGGAAAATACTATCCACATTCACATAAAGAACTATAGAGTCTGAATGCAGATTGAAGCATACTATTTTCACTCTATTTTTTCTTTCTTGTGGTTTTCCCCTTTTGTTCTGATTCTTCTTTCACAATATGACTAATGTGGAAATATGTTTAACATGATTGTACATGTATAACCTATATCAGATTACTTGCTGTCTTGAGGAGGGGGGAGGGAGAAAAATTTGGAATTCAAAATCTTATAAAAATGAATGTTGAAAACTATCTTTACATGTAATTGGAAAAATAAAATACTATTAGGTGGACAAAACAGAGCATGGGCCCAAGGTCAGAGTGCTGGTCTGTAGGTTCAAACTATAGAATCACAGAATTTCAGAGCTAGAAGGGACTTTAATTTATTTTTTTGGGGGGGTTAGGCAATGGGGTTAAGTGACTTGCCCAGGGTCACACAGCTAGTAAGTGTCAAGTGTATGAGGCCAGATTTGAACTCAGGTCCTCCTGAGCCAGTGCTCCAGAAGGGACTTTAGAGGTCAGCTAATTCAAATCACATCTGACAAAAGGATCCCCAGTATAAAACATATGACAAGTGGTCATCCCTGCCATCAAACACCTTTTGCTTGAAGATTACCAATGAAGGGAACCTGCTATGTCTGTCCTGAGTCAGCCCATTTCACTTTTGGACAGCTCTAATCATTAGGAAGTTTTACCTTACAAATTTGTCTTATTATTTATTTATTTATTTATTTTTCTTAGGCAATTGGGGTTAAGTGACTTGCCCAGGGTCACACAGCTAGTGTCAAGTGTTTGGTCTGAGGCTGGATTTGAACTCAGGTCCTCCTGACTTCAGGGCCAGTGCTCTATCCACTGCGCCACCTACCTGCCCCAAATTTGTCTTTTTGCAGCCTCTGCCCAGTGCTTCTAGTAATTGTTAGGGAAATTTCCCTGAAGCCTAAAATTACCTTTTTTTTTAAACTTTCACCCATTGCTTCTACCCACTGGGGCCAGGAAGAACAAGTCTAATCATTTTTCCAGACAATATCCTTTTAGATATTTAAAAATAGTTTGTTTTTTTTAAAATCATGTCCCTCTGTGAGCCTTTTCTTCTCCAAACTACATATGCCTATTTTCCTCAGCTGATCCTCATAATGGCATGACTTTGAGACCTTTCACCATCTTAGTTGACTTCCTCTGGATAATCTCCTTCATTTCTGACTTCTCATTTGGTGCTCTTTCTACCTTCTACATAAAACACAGTCCCTGCCTATGGAGAAGTCCCAATCTAGTTGGGTAGATAGTTTATCAATTACGAAAAGAGAGCTACAAGCCAAGCTGTAATCCCTACTACTAGAGGAGGCTGAGGCTGATGGATTGTTGGAGTTCAGGTGTTCTGAGCTTCAGTAGGGATAAGGTTAATCAGATGTCTATATTAATTCAGGCACCAATATGGGGAGCCCTGGGCAGAGGGGATGGGTAGTGTGGGAAGGGCAAACCAGCCCAGCTCAGAAATGGATGAGGTCAAAACTTCTGAGCTGATCAGCAGTTGGGTTGGGCCTGTGAGTGAGAACTTCTAACCTGGGTGAAATTGGGAGTCCAAGTCTCAAAAGAAAAAAAAAGGAAAGAGAGAGAGACAGACAGAGAGGGATAGAAACAGAGAGAGAGACAGAGACAGAGAGCAACAGAGAGAGAGGAGAGCAAGAGAGAGAGAGGAGAGAGAGAGAGAGAGAGAGAGAGAGGAGAGAGAGAGAGAGAGAGAGAGAGAGAAGAGAGAGAGAGAGAGAGAGAGAGAGAGAGAGAGAGAGAGAAGAGGGAGGGAGGAGAGAGAGAGAGAGAGAGAGAGAGAGAGAGAGAGAGAGAGAGAGAGAGAGAGAGAGAGAGAGAGAGAGAGAGAAGAGAGGGAGAGAGAGAGAGAGAGAGAGAGAGAGAGAGAGAGAGAGAGAGAGAGAAGAGAGAGAGAGAGAGAGGGAGGGAGGGTAGGCAAATGCTACGAGACCATCTGTATTGTTCCTAATGGTTACATGGATAGTGGTGGGTAGAAAGCTCCATAGATACATAGATCAAGCATCTCTGAGTCTCCACATTGGCTCCACTTCAAGAAAAGCAAGGACACTTTGTCTAAACAAGACTTTGCCAAAGGATAATATATTTTGTCAGACCACGTGTCCCAATATTTCATTAGGAAAATATGGTTACTGAACTTGTAGACATTCAGAGGAGGGAGAGCTTAGTCAGACTTAGGATGGGTGGGGAAGGATTCTTGGAGGAAATGGGACCTAAGCCAACTGTTAAAAAAAAAAAAGGATATGGGTAAATAGGATATGTGGGTGAATGGAGAGGAGAGGTGTAGGGGAAATGTCATAAGCAAAGACATGGAGGGGTGGGATGGTGTATGGTGTGGTCAGGAGACAGTGAAGAGAGCAGTCTGGCTGAAAAGGAGAAGCTTTCTAGGGAATAACAGCAAATAAGGCTATAGGGTTAGCTGAGATCAGAATGCAAAGAGCCTTGAATGTCATGGTGAAAGGAAAAATGTGATCTTCTAGGCACTGGATTGACATAATGGAAGGGTTGCTCTCAAAATGTCAAATGGATCTGTGATCTCACCAATTTGGGCGTCGCCTCCAATGGTACATGCCACAACCCATTCATGCTTGTCCATTTTTTGTAATTCTTGTGTGTGTACTCCCATAAGTTTGCTACAGAGGGGTCCACCCAAAATGCTAGAGGCCTTCCTTCCTCCCTCCTGATGCAGTGAGGGTCCAGTAGAGCACACCTGTCATCCCTTATTTTTGCCATCTGACCAACCCTTTTTTTACTTCTCTTGTATTTATATTATTTACATATTATATTTGTATTCGCTTCTTTTTATACTATTCCTTGATGAAGTCTTTTCTCCTATTCTTCTGAGTTCTTCATTGACTCTATGTTACCATGTATTCATACCCACCACATGGCTCTCTATTGTCCTTTGTGTAATACCCATTTTTAGCTCTGTGGAGGGAGATGTATTTCATGACTGAATGCAATGTTGTAATCCAATTATACAATGTTAGTATTAAAAAAGTTGGTCTTGGGGCAGCTAGGTGGCGCAGTGGATAGAGCTCTGGCCTTGGAGTCAGGAGTACACGAGTTCAAATCCAGTCTCAGACACATGTCACTTACTAGCTGTGTGACCCTGGGCAAGTCACTTAACCCCGATAGCCTCACCAAAAAGCAAAAAAAAAAAAGTTGAGTCTTCGCTTTCATATAAAGTTTTGGGGTTAATAGAGAAGCTTTGCAAATTTCCCTAAGTCAGTGGTATCAAACTCAAATAGAAAGGATTCTCTGTGGGCTGCATATTGACTTAGAAAACTACAAATTAACATTACCTATGTTATATTGTATTTTTTTAAAAATGTATTTCTTTAAGTACTTTCTAGTTATATTTTAGCCTGGTTCAGGTTGTACTTCAGAGTTTAGTTTAATACTTCTGCGTAAGGTATACCAGCCCTTATAAAACTGTGCATACTCTTTGATCCAGCAATACCACTGCTGGGTCTATATCCCAAAGAGATTAAAAAAAAAAAAAAGGAAAAGGACTTATTTGTACAAAAATATTTATAGCAGCTCTCTGTGGTGGCTAAGAACTGGTAATAGAAGGGATGCCCATCAATTAAGGTATGGCTGAACATGCTGTGGTATATGATTGTAGTGGAATATTATTGTGCTACAAGCAAGATGATTTCAGAAAAACCTGGAAAAACTTACATGAATTGATGCAAAGTGAAGTGACCAGAACCAGGAAAATGTTGTACACAGTAACAGCAATATTGCATGATGAAGAACTGTGAATGACTTAGCTATCCTTAGCAATACAGTGATTCAAGACAATCCCAAAGGACTCATGATGAAACATGCTATCTGCCTCTTTCTCCTGTGTAACTCTGGGCCCATATCATTGTCCATCTGCAACAACCATCCTACAATACCCATAACCTATGAGCAAGCTCTACGGGGCATTTTACCAAGTGAATTTTTAAATCTGAGCACTAGACACTCTTCATCCACTTGGTCTTTCCTTTGTGGCTGGGCAGGCCAGACTCTTCTGATCTCTTCCAATAGACTCTGCAATGATCTGGGGCTTGATATGATCTAGATAATGTCTCTTGCAAATGAGCATTTCACCATTGACAGGGACTTCCTCCTGAACTTGGACTCTGATGCTGGATCTCCTCCGTCACAGCAGCAAACATCTCTTGCAAACGTATATCCCTCTGTTGTATGCCTCATCTGATATTTAGTATCAGAGGGTCATTGAACAAGGCTGTTTCTGTTGTTATATTTTCCGAGGAATCTTCAATGACGTAGACGTGTTGGAGGTGGCCCTAACGTTCAGTATGTAGGTTGGGACAAAATGAGGCCCTCAGAAGTCACTGAACAGTTAACAAAAGGTTTACTTTGTCCTAACCAGGAAGGATATACAACAAAGATACAGTGACGGTCTTGGACACAGTCTTCCTTGACTCCATATAGAAACACGCGTGGTCATCAGGGCACTTTATGATTAAACACATGGCTATTTGCATGGTCTTCAAAAATCTACCAAGTCCCAGGGGCCACAACTGCCCGTGGCTGGGACTTTATATAATTTTAGGTGACCAGGAGGGTGTGACTAGGAAGCCAGGGGTCAATCAGGGCCCAGGGACAGCCTTGTCATTTTTTAGGGAAAGCTAATCTCTAAAGACTAGGAAGGAGAAAAGACCTGGCCCCATCATGTTGTGGGTGAGGGGAAATATGTGGCATCAGAGAAAAGACGGTAAATATTAGCCCTATCACAGAGTGGGAGATACTTTATTGTAAAAGAATTTTGTAAGTTCTAGATAGGTAGAGCATTTATTATGCACCTACTGTGTGCCAAGCATTGTGCTAAGTGCTGAAGATACAAAAATAAGCAAATGAAATATCCTCTACACTTCAGGATCTTATATTTGAAAAAATATAAATATAATAAATATAAATATAAAAATAAAGGGGGCTAGAAAGGTGGGGTAGGATTGGCGGGGGATGAGCAAGTCTGCTGGAGAGGAGATGGAGCAGTCTGGAGAGTGAGTTGCCCACGACTGGGCCCCCTCAGGACATGGCAATCCCAGCCAGGGCCTCACCAATCAAGAGAGTAGGCAGTATGATGGAGGCATCCTGAGGTGGACAAGGCAGCACCAAATCAAATGTTTTTTTTTTAAATTCACAAACAATTAGCTTAATGGAAAGTTATATTCTTTGCATCTTCCAGTTAATTATGACATTGTAAAGATGTGGTCCACTGTTCAATATTGCTTGTAAAAATCTGCTTGTTCCCTACACATCCCCTCATTAAAGATGCCCTCAATTCATGTATAGATGACTCTCTTTTTTTGAGATTCATTAATTTATTTTTAGTTTTCAACATCCACTTCCACAAGATTTTGAGTTCCAAATTTTCTCCCCATCTCGTCCCTCCCCCAGCCCCAAGACAGCATGCATTCTGAATACCCTTTCCCCTAATCTGCCCTCCCTTCTATCTCCCCCACCCCTTCTCTTATCCCTTTCCTCTTCTATTTTCCTGTAGGGCAGGATAGATTTCTATACTCCATTGCCTACATATATATAAATGACTCTCATCATGATTTTGTATAGATGGGAGAATAAGCATATTCATCAGTGGCTAGTGATTCTCTTTTGGAAAGGTCACTGGGAGAAAAATAGAATATCTAATTCTACACTTTCTGCTTAGAATTCCATGGAGTGGGGCAGGATCAGAACTGGCTCAGAGAATGCAGAAGGATGGAGACGGGATGGGTGGGTAGGTGGAGGACATTTCACCCATTCCTTGATCAATCATCAGCTAACATTTGAGTCAAGCAATCTCCATATAAATCCACAGTGTGATTTGGCAGGCAAGAAAGCTGCCATGTTCTTGGACTACATTAAGAGAGGCATAGCTTCCAGGAATAAGAAGGTGACAGTACTTCTGTGCTCTGTCCTGGTCAGACCTCATCTGGTGAATGTGTTCCACTCTGGGCACTACAATTTAGGAAAGACATCAATAAGCTGGAGAGCATCCTGGGTAGGAAGGGGCAGGCAGATGGTGAGGGGTCTTGAGTATATGTCATGTGAAGATCATTTAAAGTGACTGAGAAGAAGGAGAGGAGGGACATGAAAGCTGCCTGCAAGTATTTAAAGAACTGTCATGTGGAGCATGGAGGGGGAGAGAACAAGCATTTATTAAACACCGACTATGTACCAGGCACCGTGTTCTAAGTGTTTTACAAATATTAGGTGGACAGATTAGACTTGTTCTATCTGGCCCAGAACCAGAAACAATGAAATGGAAGTTAAAAAGAGAAAAATTTAGTTTTGAGTGTCAGGTAAGACTTTGTAGCAATAGGAGCTGTTCAGAAGTGGAATGGGGGATGACTTGGGAAGCTCCCCACATCAGAGGTCTTGAGGTATGGGCTTGAATATTTGTAGAGCATGGGAGGATGGGATTCTTTTCTGGGCATGGGTTGGAGTAAATAGGCCCTGAAGTTCATCCCAACCATAAAACTCTGATATTCTGTGACTATCTTAGGATCTACAGCCTACCGGCGATGCGAGACAAATTCAAGGCCAGGTCCCAAGTGTGTGTGTGTGTGTGTGTGTGTGTGTGTGTGTGTGTGTGTGTGTGTGTGTGTGTGTGTGTGTAGAACCAAGCGTTATGTGGTTGGGAATGTGGGTGAAGGTGTGTCTATTGAGTGTGGGAGTCTGACACACACATAAGATGGTGTGTGGGTGGTCATTCACCGAGTGGATGAATGTACCCCCTCCATGAGGGGCCATGTGGCCTGGCTGGGAGGTCCCAGATCTGGTGCTGAGTGGGACCCTGAACTGAGTTGGGGGGGGGGACTTGCATAGTTGCTGGATCCAGGCCTATGTACATGGAGCCCACCCTGCTTTCTCTGAGCACCCTAGCAGGGTGAAGCAGCAGGGCCAGTGGGAATGGCTCTCTCATTTCCTTTATCAATTCCACAGGAATGTTTCCTGCCCTGGCAAAACTTGATGCCTTAGGCGAGGGGGAGGGAAGTCGAAACCAGCCAGGACCTGCCCCACCTTTGTGGTGGCTGCTTCCCTGCTGCTCCCAGAAACAGTTCTGCAGAATGCAGGGCTCTGGCGGCATACCTGCGGGGAGTCAGGAGGGGTGGCAGAGGCAATCTAAGCCAACCCATTTTGGCAACTTGCAACCTATCTGCCACCATGGACAGAGTTGGAGTTCCCTCTCTTTTCCTGCTTCCTAAGTCTGGCCCCATGGCCATTTCTTGGTTCTGAGGGGCAGTGAGACCCTGACATGCTCAAGCTGGGAGGAAAGTATGGAGAGGGAACTAAGATGGGAGTTGCTAGGAAATAGCACCTGAGAAGGAATTGAGAGGACAATTGTAGTGATCTTTTGAAATCAGAAATGTCAAGGTTTGAAGCCTATTTCAGACATTTATTAGCTATGGGACTATAGGCAAATCAATCTGCTCTCAGACTCAGTTTCCTCATTTGTAAAATAGATTTAATAATAGTGCCTACCTGTCAAAGGGTTGTTGTAAGGATCAAATGAGATAATATTTGTGAAGTACTTTACACATGTGATCTATTATTACTATTACTACTCGGCCTGTACTAACTTGCATTTATCAATACGTGAGTTATAATAGTTCCCACTTGCAGGTGCTTTAAGGTTTGCAAAATGCTTTGCACTGCTTATTTCATTTGATACAATCCGTGAGGGAAGTACTATTATTATCCCCATTTTACAAATGAGGAAACTGAGGCTGTTAAGTACTTTACCTAGGAGTCATACAGCTCAATCTGTGTCTGAGGCCAAATGTGAGCCCACTTCTGACTCCAGCTATATGTCCCCCACGTGCTGGGGCTCTCAGTGGTCAGTTACAGCCTAGAGCTGCCTTCTCTGTATGGGGTAAGCAAGCAAAGTTGATTTGCCAGCTTTCTGGGCCTGGTACTGGGAACAAGTAATAGGCTAAGTCAAGAATGACGGGAACAGCCTGCCGGCACATTCCGAGTCCCTGGGTTGTTCTCTCTGTACCTTGCTAAGAGCCTGGCTGCCCACGGGGTTCAACCTGCATCACAGTGGGTGGCCATTCACTCTACAGGGGGTCAAACCCTGTGCTAGATGATGGGAGACACATGAAGATAAAATAAGTTGCAGTTTCTGCCCCCTGGGGGGTCTGCAATCTAGCTAAAGAAGAGGACAGGTGCATGTGAAAAATTAAGGATGCAAGAGATTCGCTCCTTCATTTATTCAAAAAATATGAAACAACCTATTAACAGACTGCCAACTCCATGAGATCAGGAGCTAAACGCTGTTTCCACAGCATTTAGCACAGTGCTGTGCTCACTAGTTACTTAACAAAGGTTTGGTGAATTGAAATGATTCTTATCTTACCAACTAGACTTTGAATCTTTCTTTCTGTGAGTCTTTCTTGGCATTTTCCATATCATCTAGTTCAGGAATGTATGAATGAATGAATGGATGGATGAATGAATGAATGAAAAAGCATTTATTAAGCACCTACCACATGCCAGGCACTCTTCTGAGTACTGAAGATACAAAGTCTCTGCCTTCATGGAGTTTATAATCTGATAGGGCAATTCAACACATATAGAGGAAAGGTAGCCAGGAAGTTTTATTCTGTGGAGGTGGAAAGGGCAGGATGCAGAAGACAGATGGCCTGAATGGCTGGCTGGCTGAATATGAGGCCATAGATTAAAGTAAATGCTAAATAAAGGCCTAGAATTAAAACGTCCCAAACTTAAAAGGGGGCTTAGGGGCTCTGTGGCTAACCTCCCACCCTGTGCTGGAACCTTCTGAACAGCCTCACTGCCTGAAGACTTCTGGTAATGGATAGCTCACTGCTCCAGAAGGCAATCTGTCCATTGTGAGACAGGTCTGCTTGTCAGGGAGCTCCTCTTTATTTTAAGCCAAACTCTGCCTCCTTCAGGTCCAGCTCTTTGGTCGATCAGTCAACCAGCATTTATTAAGTGCCTACAATGTGCCAGGCACTGTTATTAAACTAAATCTTAATCTGGGTCCTAAATTCTACCCTTTGGAATCACATGGAACAATCTCCTTCCCCACAAAAGTCACTTCAGGTATTTGAAGACAGCTATCATGTCATCAGAAAGTGTCTTTGCAGGCTTGACATTTCTGTTCTTTCAAGTGATTTGCATTTCCATACGGCTTTGGGTTCCTTTTTTTTTTTTAATTTTTTTTTTTTGCTTTTAGGCAATTGGGTTAAGTGACTTGCCCAGGGTCACACAGCTAGTAAGTGTCAAGTGTTTGGTCTGAGGCCAAATTTGAACTCAGGTCTTCCTGACTTCAGGGTCAGTGCTCTATCCACTGCACCACCTTGCTGCCCCTGGCTTTGGGTTCCTTAAGATCTCAACCATTATCCTTTGGACCAACTCAGGGTGGCTGCTAGGTCATGCTGTTGACTTCTACTGTGGGAGCAGTCTGTGAAAATCCACAGGTCTGTTTTTTGCATGAACTGTCTACCCATTCTTCCGCCATCTTCCACTTACATAGATTTATTTTTTGAGCTTTAGCAAAGTACTTTACATTTATCCTTATTAAATTTCATCTTAGTGACTAGTCCAGGGGTGGTAAACCTGCAGCCCTCAAGGCCACATGTGAGGCTCTCTAGGTCCTCAAGTGTAGCCCTTTGACCGAATCCAAACTTCATTTGTTCTGTGAACTTTGCATTCAGTCAAAGGGCTGTACTTGAGGACCTAGAGGGCCTCACACGTGGCCTTGAGGCCTCAGGCCCTAGGTGACTGGTTCCCAGGTCAGTTCATTCACTCTACTCCAGATGATTTGGCCTTAACAAGCCTCCTCTCTCTT
Source organism: Phascolarctos cinereus (assembly GCF_003287225.1). NCBI lineage: Eukaryota > Metazoa > Chordata > Mammalia > Diprotodontia > Phascolarctidae > Phascolarctos > Phascolarctos cinereus. The sequence continues at coordinate 367,810,145 of NW_027556098.1, read as the reverse complement.
TGTGGAACAGATACCTCTTTGAGTCCTGCTCCCTGCTCTGCCCAAGGTCAGCGAAACAGCCTGAATGTACTCAGAACCTTCAGGTCAAAGAAGAATTCGTGACTTTATTAGGAATCACCAAACTAATGTAGACCTGAGAGTTAGGGCACTCCTCCCCAAACTGGGAAATATAAACCATGAGATGGCCCTGAGATTTCTGGGTGAATGCATAACCAAGCAGCCACAGGGTGGCTCCCAGGAGATGAGAGGCTCCCTCAGAGGGAGAGACGTGTCTTCCCTAGGAGAACATATCTCCAGGACAGGGCCATGTTGCCTTTCACAGACAACGTGTTTGGAAGACTCCATGCCCAGAGTATTATAGATGAAAGTGACTTTAGGGACTTTTAGACACATTATTGCTCTCACCCAATCCTCATTTCTTAGAGCTGCAGTGACCCATGAGAAGTCTGTCTGGGCTTGTGGCCAGGCTACTGGTGGTTGCTCGGTGACTGAAGGAAGCTAACCTGGTAATCTTGTTACACACTGTGTCTGAAGCCAACTTATAGAAAGATGGTTATGTAGAGCCACAAAATTGAAAGAGACCTTAGAGAATAGAACACAGAATGTTTCAAAAGAAAAGCCCTTAAGAACACAGAACATCAGAGCAGGAGGGACCTTAGAACCTGGAATGTCAGAGCTAGGAGGGGCCTTAGAACACAGAATGTTAGAGATGGGAGGGCCCATAAAACACAGAATGTTGTAATAATTAATTATACCCAAAGACTTATTAAACTACCTATAATCTTTGACCCAGAATTATCACTACTTGTTTTATTTCCAAAGATGAATGGGGGAAAAGGAAAAGAACCTGTATATTCTAAAATATTTATAGCAGTTCTCTTTGTGGTGGCAAAGCATTGGAAATTTCAGGGATGCCCATCAATTGGGGAATAGCTGAACAAGTTGTGATTGTATATGGAATATGTGATTGTAAATGGAATACTACTGTGCTATAAAGAATGATGAATTCAATCATCTAACAAAAACATGGAAAGACTTGTATGAAATAATAAAGAGTGAAATGAGCAGAACTAAGAAAACATTGTATACAGTAACAGCAATATTGTTTTAGGAACAACTTTGAGTGAATAAGTTATTTTGGCTATCATAAATGCCCAAATTAACTATAAAAGAATATAAAGAAAGATGCTATCTGCATCCAGAGAAAGAACTAATTAATAGAAGTATGAATAGAACAATTTTACATATATATATAGATAGATGGATATAGATATATAGATATATATACCTATTTGTGTCTAATGGTAGTCATCTGTATGGTGGAAGAAGGGAAGAAAAAAAGGGAAAAATTTGCATGGTAATTTTGCTGTATATTTGAAAGAAATAGCAAATTGTGCCCAGTAAATTTGTGGTTTCATGTGCGATCACTTTTTTTTTATTGTACTGTTATGGAAATGCTTGTTTTATTCAACAATTTAAAATAAAATAAACTAAAAAAAAAAACAAAGAACACAGAATGTCAGAGCAGGAAGAGGCCTTTAGAATACAGAATATCAGAGCTGGGAGGAACCTTAGAACATAGAGTGTCAGAGCTGAAAGGGATTTTTAGAATGTGAAATTTTAGAGCCAAAAGGAACCTTAAAACATGAAATGTTTGATAGCTGGAAGGAATTTCAGAGATCATTGAGTCAAGCTCTCTTCAGTTTATAGAGGATGAAACGAAGGTCAAGGCCACACAATGAGTTAGGAATAGCCATGGAACTAGCAGCTGGACACCACTTCGCTGCCTTCTCCCATAAACCCAGCCACCACATGAATCATCCTCTGTCCTGACCAGTCACCCATAGCATACTGTGTAGGCCACAAACTAGCAGAGATCCTTCTCATTGAAATAACTGGAATTATACCAGGACCACCCAGAAAGTTAGCAGCAGATTATGACCTGGAACCCAGGTCTCCTGTTTCCAATTTCAATATTCTTTATATTAGAACCTTTGTATTAGATTTTATATTAGAACTCAAAGTGACCTTTAAGCCTCAGTGTTGCCATCTGTAAAATGGGGGTGATATTTATTACCTTTCCTGCCTCAGAGGGCTGCCAGGAGATTCCAATGAGGTAATGGAAAAGGAAGTGCTTTGTAAAACCTTAAAGTACCATAAGAATGTAAGCTATTATTACATAATTATTTTAACACATATAAATGTTTATGGCGTATTTGAGAATCAAGCCATTAAAAGCAGTGTACTATTGTCAAAGATGGCTATTACTCTCACTATGGTGATGACTGCTTTGTGACCATGGCTGCTGTGAATTAAAAATTTATGTGATTTTATAAAAACGGGACCCCACCCAATTACTGTCAGTTGGACTGTACATATTAATAGTAGCTGACATTTATATTTGAGAATAACAAATGGCTCTGCAGTCATTTCCTTTGAGCCTCACAAGAACCCTGTGAGCTAAGTACTATAGAGATTATCACCCCCATTTTACATCTAGGGAAACTGAGTCAAGGTATGACTTAAGAGACTTGTCCACTGTCGGGGATGGGTGAGTGGGATGAGGATTCAAACCTAGGTCTCTTCTGACTCTTCACACACTGCCTCCCCTAAATAAACTCTGTGTTAGTAATTCCTCATGCCTGTAGAGTGGGTTGTACTTTCCAAAGTGCTTTAGCTAAAATGTTATTTAGAGCTCACCACAATAATGAGTAAATATTTACCGAAGGAATGGACAAACCTGTGAGGTAGGTAGCACAGGTATTAGCAGGCCCATGGTTACACTGAGTCACAAGGCCAGAGCTAGAGATCAGGCACCCTTATCCTGAGTCAGTGCTTTCTCTGGCATCATGTTGCTCCTCCAGTTTGTTCTGCAGCCTCCTGGGGGCCGTGCCGCCATGTTGGTCTTCTAGATGTAGTTTTCAGTTTCTTTGTCATCCATCAATCTGTTGGTGAACAAATGGATGGCCCAAGTTGGAGGACTCTTCAGTGGGGCAGCCTTCAACCATATTGCAAAGAACAGTCACTGGCAGGACATGGGACCTATTAAACTATGGCTACTGCAGTTCATTTCGTAGTGTCTGGAGAGTATTTTCTATGGTCTTTCTTAGGATCATCTCGTTATGTTTGCTTCTTAGAATTTTGTAATTGCAAGTGGCATCCTTCTTCTGGGGAATGAAGTGATATTGCTTGCTAGAGAATATATGGATACCTATGTAACCCAGGTTCAAGCCTGGAGCATTTGTAGAAGACTCCTCACTGGTGAAAAGAGTGATAACTCAATGGTCTGTGACTGCGTGAGGGAAGAGCTGGCTGGAGAACTTGGGAAAGGACAGACATTCTTCTTCCTTCTAGCTGCAAGTAATGAAACAGATCCAGACACTCTGTGAGGAGAGCATAAAAGTGAGAGCAAGAGGAGGAGGGGGAAGAGAAGGAGGGGAGAGAAAGAAAGAGAGAAAGACAGAGAGTGACAGAGAGAGAGAGGCAAAGAGAGAGACAGAGACAGACAGAGATATCAAGATCTTTCATATATATATATATGTATATGTATACTTATGAAAACCAGGTCCCCAATACGTCCCTTTTACTTCTCTGTTCTCTCTTTCTACATATACACATATTTATACATAGTTATATTCATAACTGAAGTGTCTCCTTCATATGTTAGGATCTTCAGGTGCTGGAAATTTATTTACCCTCGCCTATAGAACCTGAGTTAATATTCATTTGTAGAATCTCAAAAAACCATAAGCACCTTCCCCAGAAAGCCTTTTGTCCTCACTTGAGAGAATAAATCAGGGTCATTCTCCTGGAAATGGCCAAGCAATTTAGAGTCAGAATTATCTGGGAAGACTTGTACCCATATTAACTGGCTATTATCTTATAGATCTATGAGGTTTTAATTGTTTCTAAGTTTCTTTTGCTTTCACCCTCAAAACCAATGGAATTGTCCTTACTTACCCAAATATGGCTTTGTAGACGAGTGGCCCCAAAGTACCTGGGATCATAGTTAAAATCCTACACATCCCCCTTCGTGACAGACCTCTTCAGATGGAAGGACAATCTAATCCTCATTTCATTTTGTTTCATTTCACTCAATCAATTTTTGTGATCAAAGATTCCAGAGTGGACCTGGAAGTAGACAATGTCTTTTACTACTCACCAATTAGCCCTGCCCCTGACTTCCAGACTTGAAAACCATGCCTCTGTCACTGCAAAATCCTGGAACTTCCTTCAGTGCCTGGGAATCACCTCATTCTGGAGCACCAAAACATCTCTAGCCTTCTCAAACTGGAGTATCTCTTCATAAGGCCTGCTTGCTTCCATTAACGAATTCTTCTTGGGCTTCCATTTTGTGGAGGAGCCTAGGCAGGTCTTCATTCCTCTCCTGGTCTTTTTCCAGGTTTTTGGACTTCAAATCCATCCTCCCTTCACCTCCTGCTTTTCAGCTCTTCCCCTTCATTAGAATGTGAGCTCCTTGAGAGCAGAGACTGTCTTTTTTCCCCCTTGAATATGTATCACCACCCATAGCATAGTGCCTGGTATGTAGTAAGTGGTTAATAATTGCTCCTTCCTTCCTTCCTTCCTTCCCTTCCTTTCTTTGTACAGATGTTGGTTTACCACATCATCACTTATTTGGAGAGTCTTTTACTGCCAAACGAATGGAAATAGGTGGGAGAGGTTAATCGAGTCTCCTTCTTTTAAAACTCCTAGAACCTACAGATGGGGTCTTCATTCAAATCACTGCCTGGATGACCCTAATTCAGGGTGTGGGGCCTGGGGACTGCAATCCTCAGATTTCTCATACTATAGAGTAGGGCTTGACTCCACAGTCCTAGCTATGGTCTCCTTGAAGTGAAAGCCAGTGGCCTTCAAAAGCAATCTTCAGAATTAAGGACATCTTCCTAGGCAACTCTCCTGAAGATGCTAGAGACCCATGAAGAAGTGAGAAAAAGTAGATGGTGTCTGAGATTTTACTGGTGGGGAGAGGAGAGCAAAGGAAGGAATAGGTGAGAAGTGGATAGAAATGGGACTTCTGCTTAAGAGCTTCCGAGAGAAGATGAGGAAGGCACCCTCTGTTTGCTTTAGGATTTCAGCAGGAATCTGCTCAGTGCAAATCAAAGGTGGAAGCACAAGCTGACATCTCAAGTGAAAATGTGGGAAAGCCTTGGAAAAAAGTGAGAAAGCTTTTTTCAGAGACTTGATTAGCCATCCCTAGCAAGTGAGTCAGTGGCACCACAGTCACGCAATTTGCTGTGAAATACATACATATACATATGTATATTATATATATATGTATGTGTGTGTATGCATATGTAAGTATGTATATATATATACATATGCATACATATATGCATATACATATATATAATATACATATGTATATGTGTGTGTGTATGCATATGTAAGTATGTATATATATACATATGCATACATATATGCATATACATATATGGGCATATATGTGTGTATACACCCCGCCCCTTATATATGTATATAAAATCTCTACATGAGTTAGGCTAAAGCGCCAGCAGCAAAGATGCAATAGACCCAGAATTTCAGTTCCCTCAAGTATGAAGCATTATTAGCAGTACGTGGGTGAAAAAGGGCAAAAGCTTGAAGAGCAGAAGGTTACATTCTCTCGGGTGGCCCCCACCCTCATGTGTAAACTTCTCCTTTCAGGTGAGACTTTCTAGTAACTGCCTTCAGCTCCACCCGGTGGATAAACCTCCCTTAGGATGGACAATGGAATATCAAAGGTGCCTAACGCAACTATCTCTGAGGCTTGCTAGCTTCTCTTTTCCATCCACCAGAACTGCTAGCCTCAGGCTCCTTTGCCCAGGGGAATCCATTTCCATGAGAAGCTAGATGAATATGAATCAATAAAATCTCTTTTGTTCATCTTGAGCCCCCAGCTGGTAGTCTCAGGGATTAGACAATCTATCTCTGTCTGGTGAATCTATATCACCATATGAAATCTCCTATGCTTTTTCTGCTTTACCATCTTGTATGCTTTACCATTCATTACCCTCCCTCTCCACCTGGACTCAGCTGTATCTGACCCCCAAGGGCATATGCGCAAAACCAGTACTGAAATAACCATGCATCTTAGAGAAACCAGTTTTTTTTTCTTTTTTTCCCTTTTAATTGCAAAATGTAAAATCAAAACAAACTCTTAAGGAAACATGAATTGGGAATACAGTTCAGTATTAGACTCAAGATTGAGCCTCAAGAGTGAAAGTGAAACAAAGGATAGAAAAGTAAGGATGTCACCAGTTTTGCTTTCAGCAACAGGGATGGCTATGGCCACTGAGTTCCCAGGTTCAGCCACAGCTTCCCTGTTCCAGCTTTCTCTTTGCTGTGAGTATCCTTATAGGTCAGTGATGGGCGGCAGCAGCAACGAAGCCTCACCCCTTCACCAACTCAACTGCAATTCTAGTCCTCAGACATTTGCATTCTGGAGCTGCCATTCCTTGCCTCAAGGATTTAGGTCTCCCTCCTCCTTTAGTCCTTGAATAAGAGCACACCTCTGTCCTACCCTGCAGATATCCATCTCAGCCAGACTGTCACCAACTCCTTGGGAGAAGGAGCGCTACAAACGAAAAAAGAGGCTCAAAGGTGAAATTAAGATGAAAAAGAATTTGACAGGGTAAAAGAGTTAGAGTTAGGAGGTTGGGTGATGGACAAATGTGACCCAGGAATGACCGCTGAATTCTCTGTCTCAAGCTATATGGACAGTTCAGGCGGAAGCCAATTCATGTGCCCCATGGAATGATATGTGGTGCTGTTAAGGGAGAGGCCACCTCGTAATAATCAGAAGATAGGGAGTCATTCTCAATGGGTGGAGGAGGGGAGTGCAGGAGAGAGAATTCAGAACTCAACTTTTTTTTAAAGTTAAAAATAAATTAATAATAAATGGTGTGTGTGTGTGTGTGTGTGTGTGTGTCCTTCCACCAACTACATGTTAAAACAATTTTTAACATTTTTTAAAAGTTTTGAGTTCCAAATTCTATCCCTCCCTTCCTCTTTCCCCTCCCCCCTTCCTGAGATGGTAAGTAATCATATATAAGTTATACATGAGCAATTATGTAAAACAATAAATGTGTTTTTAAAAGAGGAAGATAAGAAGCAAGTGCTATAGTGATGATTGGAGACTGCTCACTGGGAGGTGCTGAATTGGTTTGAACTGGCACATACACATCAGTCAGTCAGTTAACAATCTTTTATTAAGCATTTAGGTATGTTGGCTTTTCAGTGTGTTTATCTACAACACAGTGGAAAACTTCCCCTGACTTGTAGAACTGCCCATTTCTGGTGACTCATGGGTGAACAGGTGACAAAGACAGAAGGAACCAAAAAAAGTATTGCTGGGTATCACAAAGTTCTGGGCAGGAGACTGAAGACCTCATGGCTGCAGGTGGTATTTCCATCCCTACTGAAGAGAAATGTAGTCTTGGGAAGTGAATATCTGTGGTGTTTTTTTTTAATGGTGTCTAACAATGGACCACAGCTTAAGATATAGGAGTGATGGTCTCTTCTGTAGGGATGGAGTACATCTAACAAGGGCCAGAAAAAATATATCTGCCAGGAGATTTGCAAATCTGATCAAGGGAGCTTTAAACTAAAAATATAGAGAGAGTGTCTAAAGCTGTTCCTTGGAGTATAATTTGCAATTGCATAAAACTGGAAGCAACCTAAATATCTGATAGTATGGGAATAGCTAAATAAATGTTGGTCTGTTACTGTAATGGAATACCATAATGCAATTAAGACTGACAAGCGTGTGGATTATAGAGAAATCTGGAAAGGCCTTTGTGAAATAATGCAAAGTGAGAAAAGCAGGCTCACAAAACAAAGAACAAACTAATAACAATCACATGAACTAAAGCGAATGAGAATGAATGGAGAGAAGATAACTGATACACATTTAGAGGACAAAACTGAAAAAGCATGATGACTCTTTGCATTTAAATGAAGTTAAATGTAAATAGTTTTTAAGCAAAAGTAGTTCTCTTCTATAATGTTTGCTGTAGTTCTAAGTAAAATTTATAGCAAAAAATAAAGAGTGGGGAGAAAACTGCCTACATTTATCTGCCAAACCAGATATAAGAAAGAGTAGCAGAGACAGTGGAGAAAGAAGAACAGTAAAGAAGATGAGTAATTCACAAGAAGACAGTATTGAAGAAGAGGACTAGCCATTAAACGGAGTGTTTGAAAACTATACACAAATGCACAAACTATGGATGACAAATGAGGTACATAGGCAGCTAGGTGGTGCCTTAGTGCTCAGAGCACTGGACCTGAAGTCAGGAAGACCTGAGTTCAAATTCAGCCTCAGACACTTAACTAGCTATATCATCCTGGACAAATAATTTTCCCTCTCTCAGTTTCAACTAAAATGGAGATAATAACAGCACCTACTTTTCTGGGTTATTGGGAAAATAAAATAATGTAAAATTTACAAAGCACTTTGAAAACCTTAAAGTTCTATACAAATACTAGTCACTGCTATTATTACATAGATCCTAATACAATGAGCTAAATCAGTCTCATAGGTATCACTGACTCTTGATGGTATCCAAGGATGGCATATAGTGATAGAAGGCTATACCTTATTCAAAAGAGACAACATAAGCAAAAAGTGCAGGGGGAATAACGTTGTATGTTAAGAAGATATAGTCACATGAAGAAATCTAAGCATTGGAGGATGAAGCGTGTGAAATATTTTTCAATGAGAACTGACAGAAGGGCAAACAGGAGTGACATTGTGTTGGGAATAATTGCTACTGACTATCTACCCAGAAAGAGAATATAGGTGGTGATACCAGATACCAGGCCAAGTACAGTGTCAATGGAGAATGTCAATTATCCAGATATCTACTGGAATTCTGTGCCAGAAGAGGAGCTGCTGGTAATTCTTGATTTGTTCTAATGATAAATTCATTCTTCAAAATGTGGAGGAAGCAAAAAGAGGAACCACTTTTCTGGATTGCGTTCTGACCAGAAAGGAAGAATTAGTTCTTGAAGGAGAAAGGCAGGACCCTTGAAAGGAAGTAATTACTCCATCTCAGAGATCATGATGAAGGAGAAGAAAGCTGAGCTTCGTTTGATACATACCCTATATTTTGGGACAGATTTATGAGAGTTCCAAAAACAAATAGGGAGGATCCTGTGACCTAAAATACCAGAGGAGAAATTAACTCAAGAGAAATAGGAAACTGTCAAGAATGGAATTCTGCCGACAAAAACACAAACCATTCTGATGACAAAAAGGGGGGAGGTATCTAAAGAGGTCGATTTGGATGAGATCGTACAGCGGAGAAGGGAGAGAAGAGGGCCCAGGACAGGGCCTTGGAGGACACCCACAGCTGGAGCAACATGGCAGCCAAAGAAGCTGATTCACTCTCGGGCTTCATTAATAGAAGCATAGCATCCAGGAGGAAGGAAATGATAATTCTACTATTCTCTTCCTTGGTCAGATGACATCTGCAATACTTATGTTCAGTTCTGAATGCTGTACTTTTGGAAAATATTGACAAAGAACACTGGAATTGTAGTCACAGGACCCAAGTTTGAATTCCTACCTTGCAACTCATTTACCTGTGTGACCTTGGCTGTCACGTCACTTCTCTGGACCTCAGTTTCCTCATGATAGGGTTGAAGTGGATAACCTATAAGGTCTGTTCCAGCTCTAGAGCTGTGAGTCTATGTTCAGAAGAGGATGGCCAGGACAATGAGGAGACTGGAGACCGTACCATTTGGGGGCGAGTTGAAGGAGAAAAAAAGACTTGGAAGAAATGATAGCTGTCATTATATATTGGGATGTCATCGGAAAGAGGGATTAGGCTGTGGTAACAGAAAGCAGACTGTCACTAGGGGGAAAATCCATGCCCGCAGGGGCTCAGGACCCAGCCTAGATCCTCACTGTCTTTGAAATTTATGTCTTAGCGGAACAATGCCCCAGTCTGGCTTGCATAATGGTATGGTTAAGTCTGGATAGTGTAAGTGATAATGATGTGAGGGTAAAACTATGTGGGGCAAGGCAACATTGAATGAAGGATGCTTGCTTGTAAAAGTTGGAACTTTTCAAAGTGGTTTATCATTCTCTTCTCAGAACAACCCTGTGAGGTACATTAAGCTATAACTGATAGTGTTGGGGTTGGAGAAGACAATTCCGGAAGCCTCCATCAGGTGTGAACAGGGTGATTACAGGTTGAAGTCATTGGTACAAAGGGCCATTCAAGGGCAGTGAACACACAATTCCAGGCACCAGACCCTCAGAGCTCAACAGGATTTCAGAAGCTGGCCAGTTTACTTCCTCCTGAGGCAACCCATCCCACTTTTGGACAGCATTGCGGATTAGGAAAAATAAATTTAAAAATAAAAAGTTTTTAAAAAATAAATATAATACTTGAATGAAAAAATGGATACAAACAAAAAATTTAGTGAGAAAAGTGGCTTTGTTTTACATAGTTTTACAAATCTCCATAATATCTGGCTTAATAGAAAACAACGGGATTCTCATATCTGTTTCTGCATTCAGATTGTTGTGAAATATTGGTTTGGTTGAAGTATATGAAAGAAATCTAATTTCACACAATATATTTTTTGGTTTTGTTTTGTTTTTTCTCCTTAAGTCACACCTAAATCTGTGGCTTCAGCTTCCTGATTCGGCAACTTGATCTGGTTCTGCATTCTGGTTTTGTCCTTTATTAAACATTTATCTAGTCATTTAATATAAATGTTAAACTACCCCCTGAAAACACAGGATGCACTTTTAAATTTAATTTTCATTATTAAGATTTTCTCTTGATTCAACCATTTTGGAGAACAATTTGGAACTATGCCCAAAGGGCTATAAAAATGTGCATACCCTTTGACCCAGCAATAGCACTTCTAGGGCTATATCCCAAAGAGATCAAACAAATGGGAAAAGGACCCACATGTACAAAAATATTCATAGCAGCTCTTTTTGTGGTGGCAAAGAATTGGAAATTGAGAGGATGCCCATCAATTGGGCTGAGCAAGTTGTGGTATATGTTTGTAATGGAATACTATTGTGCTATAAGAAATGATGAACAGGCTGACTTCAGAAAAACCTGGAAAGACTTGCATGGTCTGATGCTGAGTGAAGTGAGCAGAACCAAGAGAACGTTGTACACAATAACAGCCACGTTGTGCGATGACTAATATTGATAAACTTAACCCTTCTCAGCAGTACAAGGATCTAAGACATCTCCAGAGACTTCATGGTGGAAAATGCTATCCATATCCAAAGAAAGAACTATGAGAGTTGAATTGCTATTTTTTTTCTCTTCTGTTGAGTTTTGTTTCCTCTTTCTGATGGTTCCTCCTATTGGATTTAATTTTTACTTACAACACTACTAATGTGAAAATATGTTTAATAGGAATGTAAATGTATAGCCTATATCAAATTGTGCGCTGTCTTGGGGAGGGTGGTGGGGAGGAAGGGGGAGAAAAATTTTAAACTCGAAAGCATATGGAAGTGATTATTGATAAATCAAAATAAATTAATAAAAAAATTTTTAAAATATTTTCTCCACCACTTTCTTACCTCTGGATAATTAGCAAAACAATAAACCAAACCCTGTTTTGTAGTCTTTGCCCATTTCTGAGGTGTGACTACTCTCACTGAAAATTTAACAATCAGCTCTTGCTAGACAGTACCCAGAGCACCCCTGGATACAATGATTAAAAGTCCCAAATGGCCCCTGCCCTCAAGGGGTTTACATTCTAAACAGAATTAATTCAATCTCTCTTTCCATGAAAGCCCTTCAAATCTTTGAAGACACCTTCAACTCCTGCTTGTGCATGACCTTGGACATGTCTCTTAGAGTGACATGGGAAATCCTTGGGACGAGGAATGATTCTGAAATAGTTTCACTTTACGGCAACTGTGGTCATGGGTGTCTGCTTCTCCTGGCAAGAGAGGCTGACTCAGGATGTCTGACCTTGACTAGCCGAAAGCAGATTGAACTGGTTTCTCCACCTTTGGTTAGTTCTGTCCAGATGAGTGCTGGATTTTTGTGCCATACATAGATTGCCCTTGAGAATGGATGTCACCGCAAAGAGACAAGCGTAAGTTATGGCTCTTACCGAGCACACTTCAATGACTGTGAGAGAAATTGCAGTGGCTGTTGGTGTGGGGAAGTCAAGCATTTCAAGGATCATTCAAGACCACGATGAAATACAATCATTTATACTGAAGTGCAAAGAAAAGTTCATTCAAAAATGAAAAAAATCCACCAAGAACCAGCACACTTTTGCTATAGAGCAATTTAATGAATCTTCAGAAAACAAGTAAAGAACTTTGGAGGGGCATGGAAGTTGGCAAGACTGTTATTGATCCCCTTAAAGCAGTAGTTCTCAAGCTTTTTGATCTTACTCACAAAAATTATTGAAGACCCTCAAAAACTTTGTTTGTATGGGTTATATCTATCAAGATTCACCATATTAGAAATGAAAACTGATGAATTTTTAAAATATCTAATTCATTTAAAATAACAAGAATAAACCAATTATATGTAAAAATAAATAGCATACTTTAATGAAAAAATGGATATATTTTCCAAAACAAAAAAAAATTAGTGAGAAGAGTGGCACTGTTTTATATATTTTCCCGAATCTCCATAATCTCTGGCTAAATAGAAACAATAGATTCTATATCTGCTTCTGCATCCAGAATGTTGGTTGACATGTTTTGGTTGAAGTACGTGAAGAAAATCTAAGGGGCAGCAAGGTGGCTCCGTGGATAGAGCAAGGGCCCTGAAGTCAGGAGGACCTGAGTTCAAATACAGCCTCAGACACATAACACTTAACACTAGCTGTGTGACCCTGGGCAAGTCATTTAACCCCAATTGCCTAAAAAGAGAGAAAAGAAAATCTAATTTCACACAATTATGTAGTTGGAAAAGGGAAGAGTATGTTAACAGGCAAATGATATCTTAGTATTATTATGAAAATAGTTTTAACCTTGAAGAGTGCCTCAAAGGGTCTCAGGTACTTGCCAGAGATCCATGGACCACACTTGAAGGACCTCTGCCCTAAACCATAGTATGGACTTCTAGAAGTTGTAAGATCACTGAGAACTTAAAAAAAATTTTTTTAAATAGCTGCTAATCACTGCTATGAAGAAAAAAAAATTGTCAAAAGCAAGACAATACAAAGACTGGAGTACTGAAGAATGGAAAAAAGGTCACTTTTATTGATGAAATTTACTTTTTTGTTCAAGGCTATACCAAATCCGCCATGAGAGAAGTACAGGTGAGCCTATAAGATCTGGGTACCTTAAACTGTGGAACATCCATCCAAAAAAAAGGGGAGAGGGATTTATTATTTCCAATAGGTCTAGAAGTCATGTTCCCATTGAGTAAATAATGGATTCTGTTAAATATAGGATGTACCTAAAGTCTTAGTGCAGTTTAAACTAATAAAGCTTACATTTTAAAAACACCCCATATATCAATGAACTAAAACTGATTCCTTGCTCTAAGGGGTTATGCTTCTTGAATCTCCCTCAGGTAACTATTTTTCTCTATCTGCCTGTTTTCGGTAGAGGCCAGCTCTCTCTTCATTCCTCCACCCTACCTCTCACCTTTATTAAGACGTCCTAGAATTTGGCCAGGAAATGAAGTCAAGCTCACTGGCCTATCATCTGTAGAATCCACCTTCTTCTCCATTTTGAAAACAGGGACAGCATTTATACTTCTCTTATCCTGAGACTCCTCTACTTTTCTCCATAGTTTGGCTCACATTCAAACATTCTTTCCAATGTTCTGGGAAGTAGGTTATGTGAACTCACAGGCCCAGATTCTTAGAGGACAGTTAGGTGCCCTGTTGCTATATCTTCACTCATTTTGGGTTTCAACCCACTGGTTGCCTTTTTCCCCTCCTATGCTTTCCAGCCTGAAGATCACTCTTCTTGATATAGAGAACCAGCAAAATGAGAGCTGATCAGGTCCACCTTTTTGCTGTTGCTGATTTCTTCATCTCTTCCACTTCAAGTATCCACCTTATCGCATTTTTATTCTTGTCTCTTACTCAACATAGTTCAAAAAAAGATCTCTTTTCCTTGTCCTTAGCATTTCCCATCATTACTACAAAATGGTTTGCAACTTCAAAGGAATCCTTGCTTCTGCCTTCTCCCTTACCCCTCATAGTCAGTTGGTTCCAACCAACATGCTGATTCTACCTCCACAGGTAGCTCACAGCTAACCCTTTCTCTCCTCTCTAGTCATACAACCACCATGGTGGTTCTGGCCCTCATATCTCACCAGGACAATTACAGTAATATGCTAATAAGTCTCCTTGTCTTTCCCCTCTCCAATCCAGTGTCCACAAACGTGCTGGATTGATGTTTCTAAAGCACAGATCTGCCCATGTTACTTTCTGGCTCAAGAAACTCCAGTTGCCTCTCAGATAAAGTCCCGATTGCCTCTCAGATAAAATATAACTCTATTTGGCATTAGAAATTCATAATGAGGAGCAGTTAGGTGGTGCAGTGGATAGAGCACTGGCCTTGGAGTCAGGAGGACCTGAGTTCAAATCAGACCTTTACTATCTGTGTGACCCTCAGCAAGTCACTTAACCTTGATTGCCTCCACCAAAAACAAACAAACAAAAACCCTCCCAATGATCTGGCTCTACTCTTGTCTTTCCAAGCAGATTGTGCATCTTTGTTGTTCATGCACTCTCTGTTCCAGACAAAAGGGCCCCCTAGCTGTTCCTCATACATCTTCCACCTCTGGGCCTTAGCACAGGCTGATGCCTGGAGTCCTGTCACTCCTCACTTCCACCTCTTAGAATCCTTAGCTTTCTTCAAGGTTCAGTTCAAATGCCAACTCCTATGAGGCCTACCATGATCCCCAAAGGTGTTAGTATCAACTCTTTTGAAAATGAAATCTGTGTTTACTTGTTTTATTTACATACGTCCTCTGAAGTATTGTGTCCATGCTTTAAAGAAAACACTGATAAGATGGAGAGTATTTGAAGGGAGGCAACCAAGATGGTTAAGGTCATCTGAGGACTGACTGAAGAATTTGGGAATGTTTAGCCTTCTGCAGAACTAGGCTATCCAGCCAAAGGGGCCTCTCTGTTCCTCCATCTCCCACTTTTTTGCTCTTGTACTGGCTGTCCCCCACTCCTGGAATACATTCTCTCCTCATCTCAGCCCCATAAGAATCCTTTCAGATGAAACTCAAGCACTAGCTTCTAGATGAAGCCCTTCCAGATCGCCTCAATATCTAGGGCCCTCTCCCCAAACTGCCTTGTATATATTTATATTTATCCACTTCCTATTTTTGCTGCACGTACTTACATATGTGCTCATTGTCTTCCCCACGCCGCTTATCAGAATGTAAGTGAGTCAGGATCATTTCATTCTTTGTATTCATATCCCTAGCACCAACACAGGGCCTGGTGCTGTAAGTAAATACTTAATCAATCAATATGATATGAGTGGTAATCTGTCACCATATAATTATATAGTCTTGGGTCAATGCTTTGTGAGATATATCACTGAATAAATGCTGGTTGATTGATTAAAAACAGAACATTCAGAGTGCGTATGATAGCTGTCTTTGGATATTTGAAAGAGTATCATGTGGAAAAGGAAAGGGACTTGTCTTTCCTGACCCCAGAAGGCAGAACCCTGAAGAAGTTCTTCCAGTAGGTGGAAGTCAAGCTAAGCCAAGTCAAATCAAGAAGCATTGTTAAGCACCTACTATGTGCCAGGCATTATGCCACACTCTAGGGATACAAAGAAAGGAAAGAAACAGTCCCTGCCCTTAAGGAGCTCATAGTTTAATGTGGAAGACAATAAGTAAACCACCAGATACACACAAGATATATACAGGATAAATTAGAGATGAGACCTCTTGCAGAAGGTGGGACTTCAGCTGAAGCTTGAAGGAAGCCAGGGAAGCAGGAGTGGAGATGAAGAAGCAGACAGTAGCAAGCATGAGATTTAGCCAGCGAAAATGCCTGGAGCCTCTTGGCGGGAGTGTTGTGTGCAAAGAATATCAAGGAGACCAGTTGCAAAAAAGCCAATTTGGGCTGTGTGTCAGAAAAGACTTCCTTTTTTTCCTTTTAAATAGTATTTTTTTATTCTTTTATTCTTTATTAATTTTTTATATAAAAATCTGAGTTCCAGATTTTCTCCTTCTCCTCCCCCTTCCTAAGATGGTAAGCAATTTTATATAGGTTATATATGTGCAATCATGTAAAACATTTCCATATTAATCATGTTGTGAAAGAAGAAACAGAACAAAAGGAAACACACACACACACACACACACACACAGAAAGTGAATAGTATGCTTTGATCTGCATTCAGACTCCATCAGTTCTCTCTAGATATGAATAGAATTATCCATCGTGAGTTTTTCAAACTTGTCCTGGATCGTTGTATTGCTGAGAAGAGTTGAGTGGATCAGAGTTGCTCATCACACAATGTTGCTGATACTGTATACAATGTTCTCTCGGTACTGCTCCCTTCACTTTGCACCAATGCATATAAGACTTCAGGAAAGACTTCCTAACAGTTAAAGCTGTCCCAAACTAGAACAGACTGATCTCAAGAGGTGGTGGGCTTCCCTTCCTTGGAAGTCTTCACACAGAGGTCTTGTTGGGTCTAGATGGCACTCGATAGCCACTGGGGGGGAGGTCACTTCTTTTTTTTTTTCAACCTTAATTTTTTTAAATAATATTTTTCCCCCCAATTACATGTTAAAAAATTTTTAAACATTTTTTAAAGTTTTGAGTTCTAAATTCTATCCTTCCCTCCCCCCGGGCCCCCAAGATGGTAAGCAATCTGATATAGGTTATACAGGTGCAGTCATGTAAAACATGTCCATATTAATCATATTGTATAAGGAGAGAGAGAGAGAGAGAGAGAGAGAGAGAGAGAGAGAGAGAGAGACAGAGAGAGACAGAGAGAGACAGAGAGAGAGACAGAGAGAGAGACAGAGAGACAGAGAGAGAGTATGCTTCAGTCTACATTCAGATAATATCAGTTCTTTCTCTGGAGGCAGATAGCATGTTTCATCATGACCCCTTTGTAATTGTCCTGGATCATTGTGCTGCTGAGAAGAGCTTAGTCATTCATAGTTGATCATCACACAGTATTGCTGATACTACGTAAAATGTTTTCCTGGTTCTGCTCACTTCACTTTGCATCAGTTCATGTAAGTCTTTTCAAGTTTTTCTGAAATCATCATCATTGTCATTCCTTATAGCACAATAATATAATACAGCACAATAATAATCCTCAAATTCAGTGATTCTGTGTTCTGTGTTTGTATTTCTTCCACCAACAGAATACAATCTTAAGTACAGGAAGTGTTTCATATTTGTGTATCCTCAGTGCCTAGCACATAGTCAGTGCTTAAAAAATGATTGGTGAATGAATAAATGAATGGTAGTGTCTTCTTGTATTTTTCCTTGGTTAACTACCCTTTCTTACATTTCTTTAAGTCTTTAGAATTTGCGTTGTTTGATGAGTTCTAAATGTGGCCCCAATGGCTTATTTAGACAACTCCCTCTGCTCTGCCATATTAAAACTGTGTTTCTAATGGAAGAATTCGTTCATGAGTTTCCTCTTGAGTATGGTTTGGTTACCAGAAGGTGAGTAGCTAAAGAAGATTTCCCAGTGATCATATTCATGTTAAAAGAGTCCCTTCCTCAAGACCATGCTATTTGCTGAATTGGATTTTATCCACACATACCCATGCAGCGAGCCTCTCTAATCTGGTAACCATTAGGTTTGTATTGCTACCCTCTTTCCAGGATACCTCCCCAGTCTCCAGTGATGATCCCTCTTGGGGCATTGCTGATGAAATACACACACTAGTTTCTGGGCAGGCTCCCACGTGTCTACAGCCCTGCTACTCAACCACATGTTGTAACTGCTCATGCTGTCATGAGGAATCCAGTGCTTAACAGACCCCAAACTCTTCCTGCCTGTCTGCTTGCACTGGGTTTTACAGCATGCAGGTGGGTGTAGGGCTTGATCCTCATGGGACTTCTGGAAGCAAAACTGATGTAATACTTGGTGCATGTCTGAGCTTACAGCTGCACTTCATCATTCTTCAAAGAGGCTGAAGGAACACGATCGGCTGCCTTCCGTACAACATGAGTGGTATACAGTCACCATATAATTATGCCATCTTGGGCTAATCCTTTGGAAGAAGTAAAGTATCATTAAAAATAACAATAATGATAACTAGCATTTATATAGTACTTTAAGGTTTGCAAAGCGCTTTGCATATGCTAATCTCACTTGATCCTCACAACAATAAAAAAGCTAATATCATCTTGGGCATAACTTCCAGGAACAGGGAGGAATCTCATGAATGAAATTCTCCACCAGAAACACAACTTCAATATGACAGAGCAGAGGGAGCTGTCTAAGGAAGCCATCGTGGCTGCATTTAGAACTCATCAGACCTATACGTAGAGTACTGTTTTCAGTTCTGGGCACCCTGCTTTAAGAAAGACATTGATAAGCTGGAGAGAGGCCAGAGAAGGGCAGCTAGGATGTCAGAGGACCTTGAGTTCGTGTCAGGTGATGATGAGTTAAGGGCACTGGAGAAGTTTAGCCTAGAAAAGAGAAAACTCATGGGGGACATATCACTGTCTTCAAGTATTTGAGGGACTGGCATGTGGAGAAAGGGTTAGATTTGTTCTACCTGTTCCAGAGGTCAGAACAGGAACAATGGGTGGAAATGTTGAAAGAGGCCAATGTAGACTTGACTTAAATTTCCAAACAGCTCACGTTATCCCAGAGCAGAATGAGCTGCGTTGTGGAGTTGATAGCGTCCCCAGCCTTGGGGGTTTTGAAACAGAGGTTGGACAACATGGTGGATATATTATAGTGGACGTTCTTTTGAGTGTGGGTTGGATCATGTGGCCACTGACATCCTTTCCAGGTCTCAAATTCTGTGATTCTGAGGTAGGTGCTATTATCCTCTCCATTTTGCAGATGGAAGCTGAGGCTTAACAAGATTAAGTGATTTGCCCAAGGCCACAGAAATAGTGTCCAAAGGAGAATTTGAACCTATGTTTTCCCAGCCTTCTATACCCCATATCATACTGCCACCTCATTACCCACAGGACAGTGCCCTCCTTTCCATTGACTCTGCTCTCTGTGAACTCCCATTAGCTCTGGACCCGCTGCTCTGGAACTCAGACCACATTTTTTTGCCTAGCTCTCTGAATCTAGTATCTCGTGGATTTCTGTCGTTGAACCATGCTGGTTGTCATTGGTGCTCTTAAACAAAGTATAGGGATGGAATTTAAGATAGAAATTGTTTTACTTCTGTCTAAACTCACCAAACCCACTAAAACCCCGTATCTTTCTTTCTCTTCATATGAACTGTCATCTAGTCATATTTTCCTTGACACATCAAAGGAGTCCAGGGTCTGTGATTTCAGTGACATAAGTAACTCCCAGGTGAGGAAATTCCTTCAGAGACTTACTCCAGGGCTAGCCCTCTATCTACTACACCAAGCTGCCCAGCATATAGTTGATTCTTAATTGCTGATTAACTTTTTGCAAGCGCTATGCCTGTCTCATCTCAATAGGACTTGATGCTCTCATCTGTTTTTCACTGTTACATCTTGCCTGGATCAAGGTTTCCGCCTCGTTTTCTTCCATATCCACTCTAGGCTACCTCCACTTGGGTCATCCTTTCCAACTCCTCCCTGTAGGGCTCCACCCCTGGAACAACCCTGAATGCTGATAGGCCAGCTTTGGCCTTGTCCTGCTGGGTTTCAGGGTGCGCTGGGCTTCCCCATCATGGCCACAGCCTGCTGCTACACAAATGCTCCCTTCCCCCGACTTTCCATTTATATATTGTCTTTTCCCATTGAAATGTGAGTTTCTTGAGGGCAGGGACTGTCTTACTTGTTCATATCTGGGTCAGTTAGTCCAGTGCCCAGCCTATGTTGTCATTCAGTCATTTCAGCTGTAAATGGAGTCGTGAAGAGTAGTTGAACGTGACTGAAATGGCTAAGCAACAATATCATATGCCAGACTTTACTGGAAGCCCATCTCCTCCAATAGTCAACATTAAGTCAACCCGAATGTGGCACTATTTTTGTAGGGAGATACAGCAAAGAAAAGAATCATAAGAAGACAGTCTCTGCCTCAGGGTATTTCATGGGACATGTGGGATGGTGGTGGTGGGGAGACAAAACACACACAAAAAAAGACTGAGGAACCCAAGGTGGAAAATGACAGATTTCTTAGTGACTTTTGTTGTTGTTCAGTCATTTTTCGGTTGTGTCTGGCTCTTCGTGACTCCAATTTGGGTTTTCTTGGCAAAGATACTGGAGTGGTTTGCCATATCCTTCTCCAGCTCATTTTGCAGATGAGGAAACTGAGGCGAACAGGGTTAGGTGACTAGCCTAGGGTCACACAGCTAGTATATGAGATCAGATTTGAGCTCAGGTCTTCCTGATTCCAGACCCAGTGCTCTATCCACTGCACCACATAGCTGCTCTTGCCCGGCATATAATGAATGTTTAATAAATACTTTATCCATCCATCATCTATGTATCTATGTATGCATCTATGCATCTATGTATGTTATGTATGTATGTATGTATGTATGTATGTATCTATCTATCTATCTATCTATCATGCAGTCCATGCAGTCCAGCAAGCATCTAGAGGATGCAGGGAGGATGCAGCTGCCTGCATCTCTTGGGTGATCAGCTATTTAGGTAGAGAAAAAATGTCTCTACTCTGGTTGTCCAGCTTGGCCCACTAGCAAGAGATAATATAATAGTTCTCATTTACTTAGCACTTTAAGATTTATAAAGTGCTTCCTTACATTATTTCATCTGATGCACACAAGAGTCCTGCGAAGTAGGTACTATTATTATCACCTCCGTTTTATAAATGAGAAAAGTGAGGGTCAGTGAGCTTGGGTGATTTGCCAAGGATCATAGAGCTAGCAAGGTGAGATTTCATCCTGCTCTTCCAGACTCCACATCTAGCACTATCACACTATGTTGCCTCTTCATCTGGCCCTTGGTGTCTGTGACAGATGCATGGATGAAGGGCTGCAGCCAGAGTGAGTGATTGAGCTGGTGCAGAGCTGTTGTGTGAGTCAGTGGGGTCATAAGATCAGAGATATCTGGAGGCTATCTACTCCAGTCTTGCTCATTGCACAGATGAAGAAGTAGCTAGGTGTCCCATGGGACAGAGCCATGGACCTGTAGTCAGGAAGACTTGAGTTCAAATCCAGCCTCAGAGACTTACTAGCTGTGTGAATAAAACATTTAACCTCCTCCAGTCTCCGTTTCCTCATCTGTAAAACAAGGATAATAACAATAGCACCTGCCTCCCAAGGTTGTTGAGAGGATCAAATCAGATAATATTTATAAAGTGTATCACAAATCTTAAATTGCTATATAAATGCTAGCTATTATTATTATGAAGAACTGAGGCCCAGAGATAAGTGACTTGCCCAGAGTCACACAGATATTAAGTGGCTGAGCCCAATTTAGAACCCCAGTCCTTTGTTGTCTTTTCACTGTGCTATATATATATATATATATATATATATATATATATATATATACTGTGTATAGTATGGTAAAAGAGTGACAGTGGAGAATGTTTGGGTGTAGATCCCCAGGAATTTGCGACTTTGTACAAGTGTGGATCCCCAGAGGATTAGATTACCCAATTTATCTCCAATTTACCCTGTCTATATGTTATTGTACACTGTTATTTGCATGTTTTCTCTCCTATTAGACTGTAAGCTCCTTGAGTACAAGGACTGTCTTTTGCCTTTCTTTGTATCTCTGGCACTTAGCACAGTGCCTGGCCCACAGTAAGTGCTTAATAATAAGTATGCTTGTTGACTTGTTGACTTACTCCATAGGGTGAAGTTTGATTTAAGGAACTAGGGAGAGTGAGGAATAGGGCCATTCTAAAGGCAGTCAATCCCTGCCTAGACAGCTGGTGAAGTTGTCTAGGTCCTAGTTCTCAGGAAAACTAGAATTTAGAGAGTGGCAAAGAGAGCACCATAAGAGATGCTATATCTGAATGATATAGTTCTGAGCCCCTGTTAGTGAGAGCCCAAAAAGGCTTGGAACATGATTGAGAGCAAGAAGTATGTATGTATGAATGAATAAATAAATGAATGAATAACCATTTATTAAGTGCTGACTAGGTAACTGGCATTGTGCTAAGCCCTGGGGAAACAAATATTTTAAAAAAGACAGTCCTTGCAATATCCCACTTATCCCTAGTATAGCCAGCCTGCTCTCTCCACCCTTGTCAAGGTCAGGATCAAGGACTCAGGCTGAGAAGGGACCTTGGATATCAAGGTCAAATTTGAGCCCCTCATGTTTCTGATGAGAAAAATTGAGACCAAGGGAGAGGGCATGACTTGCCTGAGGTCACAGAGGTAGTGAGTGAGCTGGGTCTCAGGCCCCCAGACTCCAGAACTGTGCTCTTTCTGGAGCTATGTGTTCCATATTATGCTGCCTTCATGATGAATGAATATGCTTCCCACCAAACACACCTCTCCACCTTGCCATGAGGGCAGGCTTTTGGGCTTGCTGGCCTGTATACCCTCCAGCTGGATTTCCCCACAGAGCTAATGGCCCAGAACACTCCAGTTACAGCTGGACCAAACCTCAGAGGAAATGGCTTCCCTCTGGGAAGACTCAAAGGATCTCCAGGAAGTGAAGGATAGCTCTGGAGGGGGTGGCTTGTTTGCCTCACCCAGCAGCAGCACAATGAGATCCAAACAGTTGGTTCCCCGGGTATGTGGAAGACCACCTGGGGCAACTCACATAAATAAAACTTAATATAGACCTTCACGCCAGGGAACACCACACATCCTGGGGCAAAGGAGGCCTTTGTGGAGTCATACGCAGAAGGACAGGCCACCTCCTGGACCATGCCACAACTCAAGAGGATTAGCAACCTGCTCAGCCACAGAGAAGGGTCCCTCCGTGATCTCAGGGAGAATTTTGATACGCTCCCTGGGAAAGCAGCCATCCACAGCATCCTCTGGCTCAGGAAGAGGGAAGGAGTCCTAGAAGAATAATCAACTCCTTCCTGTCAGCCTGAGACAAGGTTACTTAGGAGTGGACTTCCTTTGCTCGATTTTTAGCCTGTCCAGTCCTATTTAGGATCATAATAGCATATTTCTACGCTCACCGATCAATCGATCAACACATATTAATACAAACATTACTAGGTACTATGTAATAGAAATTCAAGAATAATAATAACAGCTAGCACTTGTATTGTACTTTAAGATTTGCAAAGCACTTTAGAAATATTGTTTTAGTATAGCCTATATCATATTGCATGCCATCTTGGAGAGGGGAGAAGGGAAGGAGAGGAAAAAATGTAGAACTCAAAATCTTATAAAAGTGAATGTTGAAAGCTAAATATAAATAAATAAATATTTTAAAAAGGAAATATTGCTTTATTCTCACAATAACTCTGAAAGGTAAGTGCTGTTATTGCTATCCTTTTGTTATAGATGAGGAAACTGAGGCAGACAGATTAAGTGACTTGTCCATGGTCACACAGTGTCTGAGGCTGGATTTGAACTGAGATCTTTCTGACTTAAGATCCGGCCTCTCTATCCATTGTACTACCTAGCTTCCTGTCTTTGAAAAAGAAAAGCAAAAATAGTCCCTACCCTCAAAGAGCTTACATTCTAATGGAGGAGACAACATGTATGTAATTGGCCAATGAGGTCACAGCCTTTAGAGACTGTGTGGATGTACACTTCCTGATGGATCATACAGAGGCGATAATGGGCAATATTCTCTGCCTGCTGCCAATCCAACGTGGAATTTGGGGGAGCCAGATCCCAGTTGTGAGTAACTAAGGACCCATGAGTGACTCTGTAACGGCAAAAAGTTTTCTGGTTGAAGGACTAGGCTAAGCCAGAACCATACAGACATAGACAAGGCTCAGAGGGATGACCTCTTGTTTTCTCCCCTGGCAGATTTCAACTGAGAAGTATTTGTTGTGAGCTGATGGGCAGCCTCATCTCCACTTGACCACCACGTTTCTCTGAAGGACTATCCTGACACGGAATAGCTGAAGAAGCAGATGAGACCAAGAGAGCTATGCAAACCTTCCAAGTTCCCACCAACAATTGGAGTCCCAACTCCCATGGCAGCCACTGACTTCAGTAAGGAACCGTTCAAACCACCAGGTGACTTGCTTGACCCAGCTTCTGAGACACTGAATCCCACAAGAATCAGGCCCAGATGAGCAAAAGGACCATTTGTCCAATGGCTGTGCCACATGTAGATGTGAGCTAGGGAGGACTCCTAGAAGAGAGAAAAAAAAATAATTCCCGGGTCTAGGACCCCTTGGTCACAAATGTGCCCTTTATGTGTGTGTTTTTAGTATTTTTATGCTTCAGATTTAAGCTCACTCTCCTCAGGGGTATGTGTGTCCTCTGTTTGTGGGAAGAGGGAGTTAAACTTCCATCCTATTCTATTTCTATCCTATTTTATTTTATTTCTAAAGGTATAAGAAATATATAAAATATAGCAAAACATGCTTTGTTAAAGCTAATTGATATCAACTGGTTAATTAATATTGGGGAGAGCACATTAGATGAGAGCTTATGAGTGATGATACCAGAAACCCCAATTCTTCAGGGTTACCCCTAGAATTCTGAGGTGAGAAATAGTTTATTTTTTGTGTGTGGTTTTGTTTGTTTGTTTGTTTTCGTTTTTTTGGCGAGGCAATCAGGATTAAGTGACTTGCCCAGGGTCACACAGCTAGTAAATGTCAAGTGTCTGAGGCCAGATCTGAGCTCAGACTCCAGAGCTGGTGCTCTATCTACTGCACCCCCTAGCTGCCCCCGTGAGGAGTAGTTTAGCTGCCCTCTGGGTCCTAGTCTGTCAGGGTAAGTTGTAGATGGAGGGTGATTCCAGAGAAGGTGCTACATGTATGTATATAGATATTTGCAAGATTCATACAAAGTAGCCTTGGATGAGAATTCACCACTAGTACCTGGGAGTACCAGGAAAGTCTTCCTGTAGAAGGTTGGGATTGAGCTAAGTCTTGGAGGATGACAAGGATTCTACATGATAGAGAGGAGGAAGGAGAGCTCTTCCGGCATGGGGGACAGCCCATGCGAATGAGTGGAGAGGGGAGTTGGAACAGCCAGCAGGCCTGGATGGATGGACCATAATGTTTGGACAGTGAATTGCATAGCGGGGAGTAGATCATAAGAAGAATGACAAGATAGGAAAGGGTGAGGTTGTAAATATCTTTAAATACCAAACAGAGGCATTTATATTTGGTTCTAGAGGTAAGGGGGGCAGCTGGAGTTTTTCAAGTCCAGGGAGTGGGAGGGTAGCCATATACTTACCCGTGTTCATCAGGTTACAAATGCCTTGGGCCTCAGTTTCCTCTTCTGTAAAATGAGAGGAAAGGACTAGATGACCTCTAAGTTCCTTTTTCAGTTGTAAATCTATGACCCTATGAAGAATTTCAGGCAGTGATGTATGTAGATAGAGTCACACCCTGAACTGCTATGGTATATCCCCTACTCATCTGTTCATCACTTAATTCTTAACGTGGGGGGACCAGTCAGTGCAGGCTGGGAGGAATTAGATGTTGAGCCCAGAGGGCTTGAAGACCTTGTGGAAAAGGGGGATGCACTGGAAAGGGAGGAGAATTGTACTGAGTATTTCCTTTATTGAATTGTGAAAGTTTATAATTCCATCCTTCCTGATGCCTTACAACCCCCAGCTCTGCCCTTCATCCTCCCTGTGATCTCCAATCCTTTCACTCCTCAGATCTTCCCTAGGCCGAGCCCCCCCCCCCATACTGGCTACATCCTCCTCCCTTACCCTTGGTGAAGGAACTGAGCACTGCACTCTCCTGTACTCTGAAGTCCCTTGTGCCCTTGTTCCATTACTGACTGTGCCTTGCCAAACCCCACCATCTGCCTCCTGTGCACCTACTCACATGCTACTGAAGGGAGCTGGAAGAAATCATAAAACTCTACCATCTGGGTCCACTCCAAATTTATGTCACATAACCTCAATGGGGACTTCACTGTAGCAAGGTAATTATTTTACTCTTCCCTAATCAGTTCACTATCCCACTCCCCAAGGGACTGTTTCAGTGCTGTTTCAAACATAGGATCCCCTTTTCCCACCTTTCTCAGATGAGGACCTCAAATCATGTTGTTGTTCAGACATTTTTTAGTCGTGTCAGCCTCTTCGTGACCCCATTTGGGGTTTTCTTGGCAAAGATACCAGAGCAGTTTGCCATTGTCTTCTCCAGCTCATTTTACAGATGAGGAAATTGAGGCAAATTGGGTTAAGTGACTTGCCCAGGGTCACACAGTTAGGAAGTGTCTGAGGCTGGATTTGAACTCAGGTTCTCCTGAGTTCTCCAGGCCCAGCCCTCTATCCACTGCACCACCCAGCTCCCTCTTCATTTCACTGGAATATTTTCTCCCATATACTATCTTCTCCTTCAAACTAGTCTCATATGAAGAGGTGGCCTCCTCCTTGCCAAAGCCAACCCTCTACATACATTCTTGACCCTAGCCCCTCTTTTCCAGCAGAGAGAGGCAGCTAGGTGGCACAGTGCATAGAACACTGGGTATGGAGTCAAGAAGACTTGAGTTCAAATCCAGCCTCATATCCTTACTAGATGTGTGACCTTGGACAAGTCACTTAACCTCTCTGTTTCAGTTTCCTCAACTAAGGGAAAAATGGGGTAATAACAGCATCTACATCCCAGGGCTGTTGTAAGGATCTGTAAAGTGCTTAGCACAGTACCTGTCATATAGTAGATGTTTAATAAATCATTCCTTCCAGCCCTCTCTGATCTTCAGCTTCTTCCTATCTACTGTCTGGCTCCTTCCCTGCTGCCTACATGCCCACGTCTCCCTTGTCCTTGACAAAACTCATACTCGATCCCACATTCCCACAAGCTATTGCCCCATTTTTCTACTTCCTCTACTCTCACTCAATTCTCAACCCTCTGCAGTCTGATTTCTAATGTCATCACTAGTCTCAAACTGTTCTCTCCAAAGTTACCAGGGATCTCTTAATTCCCCAACAGAATAGCTTTTTCTAACTCTTTGTCCTTCTTAACATCTCTGTAGCATTGGATACATCGGATGCCATTGGTCACCTTCTCCTCCTCTCTGAGTTTTCATGACACTGCACTCTCCTGTTTCTCCTAGCTATCTGATCTTCTCACTCTTCTCATTCTCCTTTACTGGCTCTTCATCCAAGTCACATCCACCAACTATGGGCATCACCCAAGAACATTCTGCCTACGCCCTTTTCTCTTTTCTCTATATACTATCTCCCTTGATAATCTCATCAGCTCCTATGGGTTCCATTATCATCCTTATGGAGGTGATTTCAAGATGTATGTAACCAGCCCTAACTTTTCTCCTGAGCTCCATTCATATATATATATATATATACATATATATATATGTATATATATATATATTCATATATATATATACATATATATATGTATATATATATGTATGTATGTATATACACACACACACATATACATATATATATATATACACATATATAATTTATTCATTCTCAGTTTTCAACATTTATTTCCATAAGATTTTGAGTTCCAAATTTTCTCCCTATCCCACTCCTCCTCCCACCCCAAAACAGTGTGCATTCTGAATACCCCTTCCCCTAATCTGCTCTCCCTTCTATCACCCCCCCTTCTCTCATCCCCTTCCCCTTCTATTTTCCTGTAGGGCAGGATAGATTTCTATACCCCATTGCCTGTATATCTTATTTCCCAGTTGCATATAAAAACAATTTTTAACATTTATTTTTAAGGCTTTGGGTTCCAAATTCTCTCCCTTCCTCCCTTTCCACCTACCCTCATTGAAATGGCAAGCAACTCAATTGAGCTCCATTCTTACATCACCAAATGGATGTCTTCTAGACACTTCAAACTCAACATGTCTCAAACAGAACTCATTACCTTTCCTCTCTTCTAATGAGTTTTGCTTGGGAAATATGGGGTATTCAGATAGGACAAGCACCTCTGGTATAAGGGCTTGCTGAGCCCTTTCCAGGGCTGCTCATCCTCCTTTCGTGTCCACCTGTCACCCAACTCTGACCTGTGGCTCCAAGAAGGTATAGCAAGCATAGTGGCCACACTCCAGTAAAACCTTCTCAGCAGATGAACTAAACCAAGTTGAGGGTAACTGAGGGGTCTCAAACCCATTGGTGAGTTAGGTGGGTGTCCACCCCAAGCACATGAAGACTTCTCTTGGGTGGAAAGGGCAGATGAGAATAGTTTGTTCCAATGGGCCATGAAGGTGGCTGAATCAGGTGCTATGGAGTGCTTAGCGTTTGGTCAGACATTGAAGATGCCAAGGTCATTCGCTGCATCTCAGACCATCACCAGGCATCTTGACTTTTGTCTTGCTACTGGACTACAACAACTCTGGAAAAGAGAGTGAGGCTGACAACTCTGCCTCACTGAAATCTACTTCACACGCAAGTCAAGATGCCATCCATCATTTGACAACAGCATGAACTTCCCTGTCCTTGTCAATGGCCCCACAGTCTTCTCTGGAAGTCTTGGGTGAGTATCTAGGCCCACAACCTCGGTGTTATGCTTGACTCTTCCCATATCCAATCCACAACCAAACCTTGGTGTTTCTACCTTCACGACACCTGCTATAGACATCCCCTTCTCTCCACTCATACAGTTACCACCCTCATTTGTGTTCTTATCATCTATCAACCAGACCAAAGTGTGGTTCCACAGATCCCTCCAGGTCCTCAAGACCTTTCAAGGGGTTCTCAAGGTCAAAACTATTTTCATAATAATATTAAGTCATTATCTGCCTGTTAAAATACTTCTTCCTACTCCTTCCTTGTCCAACTACCTATCTGTGTAAGGATAGATTTTTCTTCACACACTTCAACCAAAACAACATATTGTAACAGATTGAATGCCAAAACAGATAGGAGAATCCAGCTGTCTTCTATTAAGCCAAACATTTGTAAAAATATGCAAAACAATGCTGGTCTTCCCACTAACTTTTTTTTCTTAGGGAAATATAGGGTTTTTTGGTAAAAAAATATGTTATTTATATTAGCATGTAATAAGTTTATTGTTTTTAAATAAATAATTTAAAATTTATCTGCTTTAATTTTTAATATAGTAAACATTGTCAGATATAACCCACATAAACAAGAGTTCTTTGGGGTTCTCAATAGTTTTCAAGAGTATAAAGAGTTTTTCAATACCTTTTAAAAGTGCAAAGGGGTCTTGAGACTAAAAAGTTTGAGGACCAATGAACTAGACTTTTGCAACAGCTTCTTAACTGGTGAGGACAGGTAGGTGGCCCAGTGGATAGAGCACTGGTCCTGGAGTCAGGCTCATCTTTATGAGTTCAAATCTGGCTTCAGACACTTAGTAGCTGTGTGACCCTGGGTAAGTCATTTAACCTTATTTACCTCAGTTCTTCATCTGTAAAATGAGCTGGAGAAGGAAATGGCAAAGTATCTTTGCCGAGACAACCCCAAATGGGGTCACAAAGACTCAGGCACGATTGAATGACAACAACAACGACCTAATTGGTCTCTGGCCTAAAATCTCTCCCGATTCGATCCATCCTCTGCTTGGCTGCTCAGGTCATTTTTTCTAAAGTCTAAGCCTGACAACATTAGCCCCCCTACTCAATAAACTCCAGGACCTATATAATCCTCTGTTTGTCATTAAAACCTCTTCTTATCTTTCCAGCCTTCTTACATCTCTCTCTCTCTGAACTCTGTGATCCAGAAACACTGGATATTCTCTTGACCATATTTGTGAAGATTCTACATCCCCACTAGCTATCATCCCATATCTCCACTTTCATGAACTGTATTCTGAAAATGTTCAGAGTAAACTATATGTAGAGTAATATGAACCAAATACGTACAGAGTAATCTTTTGAGGGCAGTGTCTGTGCTTGGGCTCTGTGTGAATTAAAAGTTTGGGGACTCCCTTGATAGGTTAGACATCTTAATTTGAAGATGCAACAACTTGGAGGATGAGAAAGACTTAATAGAGGAAGTAGTCTTAAAGGGAGATTAGGATTCTGACAGCTAAGATTGAGGAGAGAGTGTATTCTAAGCATGAAGGATGGCTTTTGTGAATGTGTAGAGAGATAGAGAGTGCAGAACTCTGAGTCTGGTCTGGATGGAATGTCAACTGGGTGGAGGATGACTACAGGCACCTTACAATTGTGTACAGGATGCTTGGCCGGCATGGTCTTCTATCCCCATGAGGGGGATGGCATTGTAAGCCTTTCAAACAATCAGTCAGTCAATAAGCATGCATGAAGAGCCTATTATGTGCCAGGCACTGTACCAAGCACTGGGATACAAAAAGAGGCAAAAGACAGTCCCTGCCCTTGAGGAGCTCATAATCTAATGGAGGAGATAACAAGCAAACAGATACATACAAACAAGCCTTACTGTATAAATAGGGAAAAAAACTTACAGAAAGAGTTCAAAGGGGTAAGGAAAGGCTTCCTGTAGAAGGTGGGATCTTAGCTGGGACTTGAAGAATGCCAGGGAAGCCAGGAAGTTGAGATGAGGAGGGGAGAACAATCCAGGCACGGAGGACAGCCAGTGAAGATGCCCAGAGCAGAGAGATGGAGTATCTTGTTTGTGATATAGATTGAAAAGTACGTGGTAGGATGGGATGGGGTTATGGTGGTTTGTACAGTGTAAGAAGACTGGAACAAGATGCGGGAACTAGGTTGTACAAGGCTTTGAATGTTAAGCAGAGCATTTTGTGTTTGATCCTAGAGTCCCTTAACCTGTTTGCCTCAGTTTCCTCATCTGTAAAATGGGGATAATAATAGAACCCACTTTGCAGGGTTGTTGTAAGGATTAAATGAGATAATCATTGTAAAGTGCTTAGTACACTTCATGGCACAGATGATGATGTTGATGATGATGATGATGATGATGATAGCAGGAAGCCACTGCAGTTTATTGAGTGGGGTGTGTGTGACCATGGTCAAATCTGCACTTTAGGCAAATCACTTCACTGACTGAATTGAGCATAGGCTGGAGGGGAGAGAGACTTGAAGTAGACACACTTGTATTGTAAAACTTTTAACCTAGATATTACATGGCCCCATTTCTTCATAGTCAAATAAGGGGTTTTCTGGCTGACTACATAGTTTGCACAGTCCATGGGGCTGAGGAAAGGTCATGTTACCCCTTACTGGAAGCATTGCTGATAGCAGGCATGTCATAGCCAGAGACACTCACATGATGGACCCTGAGCTCTAGTTTCCTCTCAGTACCAGGAATTTGAGGATATACTAATTATTGTGCAAACACATGATTACACACTGGCCCTACATCTGCACCCTTAACCTGGTGCCAGGCTTACCAATTCCAGTTGGCTAAAAATATTTATTGATCAGGCCCTGAATTGTGGCTTTGCAGGAATTTCTGGGTTTCTCTGGCCCACCACTTCTCTTAGTATTATTTATTAAGAAGAATGGAGAGATGAAGCTCTGATATGATTCTCAGGCCTTCATTGTTTAAGCCACCTGGGATCATCAGTCTCTCCCTTTCCCAATCAGTACCCAACCTCCCATACCAGCTGAATGGGGCTATGGTATTCACAAGACTGGACCTACAGCAGTCATACAGTTTGGTCCAGATGCCACCAACGTGGAGGCCTCTCCTTTTTCCTCAGGATGATGAGTGGGGGAAAAAAAATGGAGTGCTAGGTCTGCTATATGAGTATTGAGTTCATAGGATCATAGAATATCAAAGCTCAAGGGCCCCAGGGGTCCATGAACTTGAGAGGTATATGTATGTATATGTATGTATGCATGTATGTATAGGCACACACATTGCATACATACACACATATATGCACACATGTACCTCTGTACATATACACAGGTGTATGTTCATATGTGTGTACGTGTGTGTCCATGTACACAGACAGCTAGGTGGCACAATGGATAGAGTCCGGACCTGGAGTCAGAAAGACTTATCTTCTGGCCTCAGACACTTCCTAGCTGTGAATGTTGCAAACTAAAAATAAATAAATTTTTCAAAAAAGAAAATAGTTTTGACCTCTTGGACTCCCTGACAGGGAACCCCTCAGGGTCTCCAGAGAATGCTTTGAAAATCACGCTCTCCCATGCTGCCCCTTGTTATAATAATACTTTCTTAAATGCATCTGTGATCTAATCAATTTGATGTTTCCCTCCACTGGCATAGATCACAATGTATCCATTTCCATCTTTTATACTGCATGACTGGTCTCACATTTTCTCCCAAGTTCACTACAGGGATCTGCCCAACTTGTTGGAGGCCTTTCTCAGTTTCTGCTAAAATCTCCAGGGTGCCACCAAGACCCTCCATCTGTCTACCTATCATCCCTCACTCTTGCCGTGTGACTGGTCCATCTTCTCCTCCTGTCTTAGAATTCCTTGATGATTTCCTTTCCTCTTGTCCCTATTCATGGTTTCTTATTGGTCACACTTGGCCACCTATTCATACTCACCATGCTTTTCTTCATTGTCCTCTGTGTGATGCTCATCTTTAGTTCCTCAAAGATCGTGGGGCTCCATGTCTGACTCCAGTAAACTCAAACGTCAGTCAAAAATGTTAGTATTGTGATGAACTCTGAGTGCAGATTGAAATATATTTTCTCACTTTATTTTTCTTCTTTTTTGCAACATGGCTAATATGGAAACATGTTTTGCATGACTTCATACGTATAATGAGTATCACATTTCTTGCCTTCTCAATGAGTAAGGGAGGTGGAAGAGGGAGGGAGAGAATTTGGAATGAAAAATTAAAAAAAAAACTTTTTAAAAGTATTGAAAAGATGGAATGCTTTCATGAGAAGCTTGTGGGGGGGGTCAGCAAAACAGTCTTGCAATTTCCTGAAAGCAATCCAATCCACTCTCCTCTCTTCTGTTCAGCTCTGGGCCCAGCTCATTATCCATCTGTCCTGAGTGTCCCGGGTATACATACATTCCACTGGACAAGCTCCATAGGCGTTCTTTCCAAAATCATGTTGGAATCTGTTGGGGAATCTAGATTCCATGAAATCTAAATTTCACCATCTGCCTGAATACATTGGGTTTTGACCTGGTTTTCTATTATAGAGATAACCCGGAGGACATGATTAGACTTCCTCAGCCAATCCACACATTTTTCCCCAGCAACCTTAGCCCAGTACATCTCTGCACTTACTCTAAAGTGTTTGGTTGATTAGTTGGTTAAGACTTGTTCTCACCTCCTTAAGGTATCAGGGCATCTTGTCACTGACTCTAAGTGGGTGAGATAACTTACTCAATCAAGCCCACCTTTCTACTAGCACTGTTGAGAACTCTGCTTTGAAATACTGGAAATCTCCAAACAGCAGGCTCCCTTCCTCCACCATCAGAGGAACTGCCTAACCACAAAGGTGTCTCTGTGGCTCCAACAGTTTGGAGTTCCTGTGGCTGGATCTGTGGCAAAGGTATGCCTGTGCTGGGCATCGAATGCCAATTCACTGAAGAAGTGTCTGCCTTCATGAACTCTGGAATGGGGAGTGTGGGTGGGGAGGCAATAGTGGTACCCAACAGTGTCTGCCTTGGGCAGCCCTGCTGAGGTAGCTAGGTGGCACAGTGGATAGAGCATGGGACCTGGAGGCAGGAAGACCTGAGTTCAAGTATGGCCTTAGATACTTATTAGCTGTGTGACCTTGGGCAACTCACTTGACCTCCATTTGCCTCAATTTTCCTCAACTGGAAAATGGGAATAATACTAGCACCTACCTTACAGGGCTGTTGTGAGCCTCGAATGAGTCAATATTTGTAAAGCATCTAGCACAATGTCTGACACATAGTAGGTGCTATGTAAATGCTTATTCCCTTCCTTCCAAATCAGGCTGCCATCCCATGATGGTTCTCATGACTCGCTAGGACTTGAATAACCTACCTCAGCCCCTGCAGAACTCTAAGTGGCAATAGGAGAGTTTCCATGATTCAGGTGTTTTCAGACATACTGCAGGGATGAAGGAAGGGCTCCACGGTATCGTCTGTCAAAGCTGACACTGTTCCCCACTGAGTGCACAGAGGCTCGTTGTCCCTCAGATCCTTCAGTGCAATGTCTCACCAGAGGAATCTGGACCCACAGGATGAGTGGGGGTGGTGGTCTAGAACACCAGCCAAGACGGCAAGTGTCTTCCTGCTTTTAGCTACAGTCGTCTGCAAGCAATCACCCATATGGGAGGGGCCGACCATTGTATCAGGAGAACTGGCGTTGCTACCTTTCCATTCTTGGAACCCTATTGCCCTGCTTTCCTTACTGGGGTGATAGAATCTGTAAATCACAGACTCACAAAACCTCTGAGTGGGAGGGGACCTTGGAGATGGCCCTATCCATGTCAGATGGATAGGACACTGGACTTGGAGTAAAGAAGCCCCAGGTTCTAATCCTGCTTCAGATACCTGTACTGTTTAACCTCTCCAGGTCTCAGTTTCCTCATCTGTAAGCTGAGAGACTTAAACTCAGTCTCAAAGATCCCTTCTGGTTCCCAAACTTCAGTTCTCTCTATATCATATGGAACACATGGTTGTTGAGCCCGTCCTTGAAGATCTCTATTGAAGGGGAACTCACTACCTCCTGAGGTAGCTCATGGCACTTTTGGACAGCTCTAGCTATTAGCTGTTGGATCTGTTTCCAGAGTTTGGGTTTGTACATATAAGACCGTTTATTTCCTTCTAAGCTTTGTGTCTGCAACTTCAGTAATGGCCAACAAGTTAACAAGGACATTTGAGAATAATTTCACAATCAAAATAGGCATAGGAAATTTAAATAGATTTTCATAAGTATGGCTAATTTAATATCAGATTAAATTAGTACACAATTAAAACAGTACACAATTTCAGACAATATCTTTGTTTTACAAATGTAAGCCCTTTTAAGTAAACAATGTATCGATTTGTTAATCACTAATGAATAATGTTTGCATAAGATGTTTAAATAATTGATTTCTTTGAATTTTGTTGGAAATTTGCTCTAAATAAGTTGGCATATTTCTCACTACTTCAGTTATTAGTAAACCCCATTAAATCTAGCCCTAGTTTCTGTCTCCCTCCCCACCCATGCTAGAGCAAAGAAACAGTTCAAAAAATCCATTATAAAGACCGTGAGCCCAAAACACATCCCCCTGTGAGGTAGGACAACCCCATCTTCACTAGAGATGTCTTCAAGCAAAGAAAGGTTGGATGAGAACTTATCTGGTTGACTGTGAATGTTCATCTAATTCATCTAATCATTTGATCGGGTTAAATGGACTCTGAGAAGCTAGAATCCCTGGCTTCCTTCAAAACCACTCAAATATTATCTTCTACAGAAAGCCTTTCCTGTTCCCCACCTCCATCCTCCCCCCAACTTCTAGAACCATCCTCTCTACAGTTAATTTGTATTTCCTTTGACTGTATCTTGTGTGTATACACACACATACATACACACAACACACACATTTGTACACATACATGTATGTACTATGTGTATATTGTATGTGTATTATGTACACATGCATGTTTGTGTTGTGTGTATATTGTATGTGTATTATGTACACATGCATGTTTGTGTTGTGTGTATATTGTATGTGTATTATGTACACATGCATGTTTGTGTTGTGTGTATATTGTATGTGTATTATGTACACATGCATGTTTGTGTTGTGTGTATATTGTATGTGTATTATGTACATATGCATGTTTGTATATACACAATTGCAAAGAAAATCTCATCGACAGTATTGGTGTGCCACTGATCCAAAAGATCACTAAGAGTTGGACATGCACCAGCCCTGAAGTCAGGAGGACCTGAGTTCAAATCCAGCCTCAGACCAAACACTTGATACTTACTAGCTGTGTGACCCTGGGCAAGTCACTTAACCCCAATTGCTTAAAAAGCAAAAAAAAAAAAAAAGAGTTGGACATGACCAAATGACTGAACAATGATATATAGTCAAAGGAAATACAAGGTACTTTGGAGAAGTTTCTAGAAGTTTGATACTAGGCACTGGAGATACAGAGAAGGACAAAAATAGATCCTGACCTCAAGAAGCTTACATTCTAAGGAGGCAAACAACAGGTCTATATGTGTGTTTTTGTCCTTAGTATCCTCGTTGCTTGGCCCTCTTATTAAATGCTTATTTATTGATTAATTAATTTATAATTATATTTCCTTTATTTTTTATTATTTTATAATTAATTTATAACTCAGGAGTTCTTAACCTGGGGAACATGAATAAATTTTAGAAGGATCCATGACTTGGATGGGGAAGAATTACATCTTTATTTTTGCTTACTTCTAATTGAAATTTAACATTTCCTTCAATTATGAATTTTTAAAAACCCATCTCTGAGAAGGGGTGTGTGTACTTCCCCAGACTGCCAAGGGGTTCCATAATACAAAAAAAGGGGGGGTGTTAAGAAATCCTGCTTTAATGTCTCCTTTCACCTATAGTTTTGGTGTCCAGCTTGTCAGCTTCTGTTGACTTTGGGCTCCACACTGCTCAGTTTAAGCTGGTAGAGAGAAAATTGTGAAAATGGTTCTTTCTGTCTTTAGGAACTCTCCACTCCAACCCATTCAGCACACACTCTTCTGAAGCACCGCTTTCCTCAAGATGAGTCAAAGCATGGTAGAGCACCAAATAAAGGTGAATGTGATCTTTGGCTCTGCTGAGGGAAGCATGATGACCACCAGGACTTGGGACAACAGAGTCCTGCTGCACTCTCAGAGCACATCAGGTTTGGTTCTGGGCATCCCTGTTTAGAAGGGACAGGGATGTGCAGGAGAACATCCAGGAAGGGGTAGCTAGGATAGGGAGGGGTCCCAAGAACTTTAGATGTGAGAAAGAACCCAGGGGCATTTAGCTTGGAGAAGAACAGACTCTGGAGGGGGTGGGGGGGAAACACTTGATAGGTGCCTCCAGTAAATAAAAAGCTTAACGTGGGGTAGAGGTATTAGGTACACTCTGCTTGGTCTCAGAAGATAAGAGCAATGGATGGACACCGCAAAGAGGCAGATGTAGGCTTGGCGATAACGGGAGAAATGCCCTGACAATTAGAGCTGTCCCCAAATCTGCTACTATAGAATCATGAAATGTTAGAGCTGGAAGTCACCGTAGGCATCCAAATAATGGTAATGGACATTTATATTGAACTTGAAAGCTTATATGTTATCTTGTTTGCTTCTCTAGACAGTGACGGCAAGTCACTACTATGGATATCATTGGGAAACTGAGCTTCAGAGACGTGTCTATGCCACACAGTGAGTGAGCGCCAGAGACAAGATTTGATCCCAGAGTTCTCCAATTCCAGCACTCAATACGCTACAACTCATCGTTTCCCTAATCCAACTCCCCTTTCTTATTGCCCAGACGAAAAAACCTGAAGTCTACTATCATAGAGATAAAAGCTAACATGTATTTATATATGCTTTGTACATTACATTATCTCACGTGAGACTGACAGCAACCTTGTGTGGTGGGTACTCTTAGTCCCATTTTACAGATCCAGAAATTGAATTTAGAGAAGCTAAGTGACTTACTTTTTATTATATAGCTAATAAGAGTCAGAGACAGGCTTTTAACCCAGGTCTCTCTATTCCGTACCATCGTGCCTCAAGGTAGCATAGTGAATTTAGTTTGGGCAGAACCAAGGGCAGAAGGAGGAAGGTTATGAGGGGGTGGGAGCAGAAGGTGAGGAGAGAAACGATGGGGCTCTAGCTTGTACAAAGTCACAGTGGTGGAATAGCGTGAATGGGCAAAGAGTCAGTAAAGAGCACAGCCTGGCTGGATCATGTGTTGCATGCATGAGAAAGGGAAGTGCGAGGCGTTTATTCTGATGTGGTGAGGTCTCATGTGGTATATTTCCTTCATAGGGTCCAAAGTATCTCTTCTCTGGTGTGGAGGGCCTACTATTTTCTTGGTGGAAAGAACCCTGGGTTGGACAATAAGGGTCCTGAATGGAATCTATTGCCATCTTTGCCATTTACTTAGCAAACTGCCTTGGGCAGGTCACCTCCCACAGCCTGGTACGATGGAAAGAGTGCCAGGGTTCAGGTCCTGGTTCTTCCAGGTAATCTCTGCTAGCTTAGACCAGATGATCTCTAGGGTCCCTTCCAGATGGAAATCTATGATCCTTCCTTTAGTCTCCACCTCCCTATTTATATAACAATTGAGTTAGACTAGCAGAGGTTCGTAGGGGTTTTTTTTGTGTTGTGGACCCCCTTGGTAGTCTGGGTGAAGCCTGTGGACCTCAACTGAGAATCATGTTTCTAAATACACAAAGTGAAATCCATATGGGATTGGAAAGGAAACCAAAGGTTAATGAAAATAAAGATGATTTTTTTTCCCAATCAAGTTCATAGAACCCCTGGAATCTATCAGCAACTATATAAATGAAATATTATATGGAAGAAACAGCTGGGGCAATGAAACGGCTGGTGATGTGATTGGAGAGCCATGGACAGTGATATTTCAAAATCTAGGGAGAATAGGAGATGTGTTACAGGACTGGAGAAGGGCCCATGTTTCAATTTTCCAAAATGGAAAGAGAGTAGAATCTGCAGATTGTAGGCCAGTGAGCTTGACTTTAATTACTGGCAAAAGTATAGGATATACTGTTAAAGGAATGGTATGTGAACAACCAGAAAGGGAAGCAGTGATCACTAAGAGCCAGCATGCTTTCATTTCCTTTAGTGATAGAATTACTAGACTGATAGATTAGGGGAATACTATAATCATAAACAGTGTATATATATATATATACACACAGAGAGAGAGAGAGATAGGCATATATGCATATAGATATATGCCTATATATACTGGACCTGTGATTTCATCTGTGTGGGGAATTCTTGGCAAAGAAGTTCTACCAACGCAGATTAGGACATTCTCTGCAACTTCTTTTTTTAAAATTATTTTTAATTATTTTTGTTTTTTTAATGTTTTTTTTCTTGGTTTATTTTGATTTATCAATAATCACTTCCATATGCTTCTGAGTTTAAAATTTTTCTCCCTCTTCCTCCCTACCACCCTCCCCAAGACAGCACATAATCTGATATAGGCTATACGTTTACATTCCTATTAAACATATTTTCACATTAATGATGTTGTAAGTAAAAATTAAATCCAATAGGAGGAACCATCAGAAAGAGGAAACAAAACTCAACAGAAGAGAAAAAAGAAAGCAATTCAACTTCCATAGTTCTTTCTTTGGATGTGGACAGCATTTTCCATCACAAGGCCTCTGGAGATGTCTTAGAACCTTGTATTGCTGGGAAGGGTTAAGTTTATTAATATTAGTCATTGTACAACATGGCTGTTATTGTGTACAACGTTCTCTTGGTTCTGCTCACTTCACTCAGCATCAGACCATGCAAGTCTTTCCAGGTTTTTCTGAAGTCAGCCTATTCATCGTTTCTTATAGCACAACAGTAGTCCTTTACATTCACATACCACAACTTGCTCAGCCATTCCCCATTTGATGGGCATCCTCTCAGCTTCTAATTCTTTGCTACGACAAAAAGAGCTGCTATGAATATTTTTGTACATGTGGGTCCTTTCCCCATTTGTATGATCTCTTTGGGATATTGCAACTTCTAATTATAACAATGTGCCAGATATTATGCTAAGTGCTTTATAAATATTATCTCATTTGATCCTCATAACAACCTAGGAGTTAGGTGCTATTATTATCCCCATTTTACAACAGGGGAAATTGAGGCAAAGAGACTTGTTCAAGATCACACAGCTAAGTATCTGAGACCAGATTTAAACTCAGATCTTCCTGACTCCAGGCCTGGCACCCTACCCACTACACCATCCAACTGCCTAGTTTTAGAGTTTACTAGGGGCACTGAGAGGTTAGAAAATTGCCTAGTGGTCAAACAGCCTGGGTCAAATCTGAACCTAGGTCTTCCTGACTCTAGTTGTCACTGTTTCATGGTACCTCCCATAGTCATAGTAATAGTAATGATGATGATAATAATAATAAAACAGCTGATGTTTTACATAGTGCTATAAAGTTTGCAACGTACTTAATGCACACTATCTCACTTGAACCTAGACATAGCTTACCCACATTTCAGCAAAGCATTTAACAAAGTATCTCACACTATCCTTGTGGAAAAGAGGGCAAGATGTGGGCTAGACACAGTGACATGTGACATAAAAGTGGAATTTGACCTTTTCTTTAGCCCCAGAGGACAAAATTAGGAGAAAATGGATAGAGGTCAAAGAGAGTAGATTTTTTTTAGAAAGCATCTCAATAAATAGAGTTGTCCAAAAGTGGAATGCACCTGGATTCAGAAATGGTTAGCTGACCCAAAGACTAGTTATTAAGCTTCATGTCAACTTGGAGGGAGGTATTTATTAGACTGCTTTAGGAATCTGTCATTTCAATGGGGATATGTCCTGTTCAATATTTTTTATCAGTGACTTGAATAAAGGTATACATGTTGTGCTTATCAAATCTGAACATCCTATCAAGTTGGGAGGGATTATGTTGACATTGGCTAACAGTGTCAGGATCCTCCTCTTCCTTCTCCCCTCCCTCAGTTAAACAGGTTAGAACAGGCTGAATTTAGTAAGAAAATTAAATAAAGATAAATGGAAAATTCTAGACCTCTCTTCAAAAAAAATCAACTTAACTGCTAGGCAACAGTTCATCTGAAAAAGAATCCAAGAGCCTTAGTGGACTACAGGCCTAACCTTAGTCAACAGGGCGACAGGAAGGCCAAAAACCCTAATATGATCTGAGGCTATGTTAAGAAAAGTACAGAATCCAGAACCTCAGCTGATACAATCTTTCAGGAAAGGCAATAGGAACTTCTGGACTATTTCTGCCTTTGGATTCCCACCTCCTGGGACCATTAATGCTTTGCTCAGAGGTGGCACTTGATAAATAGATACATTGAGATGGATTAAATCTGAGGCAATCTTACTGGCTTTACTAAGCTCTGGTCAGATCCCATCTGCTGAAGTAGGAAAAAAGCCCTTATCAGGAGTCTGGAGACCAGAGTTCAAATGCTGTATCTGCCAGGTACTACCTGTATGACCTTGGGCAAATCACTTTCACTCTCTTGGCCTTACTCTGTGTGTGTGGGGGGAGGGGGTTGTCCTTCCTTAAAACGAGGGGATTGGAGTAGATGGCCTGGGCAGTCCATTCTAACTCAAAATCTATGAACTTAAGTGCATAGTTCTGGCAATCACATTTGAGGAAGGACACTGACAAATCAGTGACTGTCCAAAGGGCAGTGACCAGGATGATGAAGGCCTAGAGCCCATGCCATACAAGGATCAGTTGAAGGAACTGGGATGTTCAACTAAAGGAAAGAAGACCTGGGGGAGGGGGGAAAGCAGGCTGGCTATCTTTAAATATTTACAGGGCTTTTACATGAAAGTACAATCAGACTTGTTTCCTTGGCACTAGAGGACAGAATCAGGAGTAATGAATAGACACTGAAGAATAGAGTAAATTGTTATTTTTTTTAAAAAAGACATCCCAATAATGAGGATTATCCCAAAGTGGAATAATTTGCCTTGAGAGATAAGGAGCTTCTCCTCACTATGGGGTCTTTACTTCTCAGAGATGCTGAAATCAAGTGAGACAGCATCTGTGAAGCTCTTTGCAAACCTTAAACCCTTATATAGATGTTATTATTATTTTTGGAATTGTTATTGTCATAGAAGATTGTTGGTCAGATAGAGATTGGGTTTTTTTTAACCAGTTAGGTGGGAAAAAATGACATCTTCATTTTCACTAACCTTCAGTTTCCTTTGTAATCCTTCTTGTATTACTTTATGCATTTAGATGTATGATCCTGAGAAGGGGTCCATAGGCTTCATCAGACCACCAAAGGGGTCCAAGACACACAAAAAGATTTAAGAGCCCCGGACTACATGGTCTCTAAGGTCCCTTCCAAATCTGAGATTTTGTAATTCTGACAACACATCGAACTCTCATCAACCCCGGCTCTACAGACCCTTATTCCTACACTGGAAGCCAGTTCAATAATCGTATGTGGCCCTAACCAAGGGTAGGGATAAGAGACTGTAGCTGAGATTTCTTTAGTATAGGACTAGTTAGCAACTGTGTCCTGGTGCACTGAGAGGTTGTCACTTCCCCATGCTCACCTAGTCAGTACAGGGAAGTGCTGGGATTTGGACTTAGGTCTTTGTGACTCAGAGGCCGGTTCTTTATAGTGTACCGCTCTTCCCCTCAGCCACCATGATCTAAATTAGAACTGTTAAATCCCTTCAAATTCTGTGGCTGCTCAAAACCCAGAATTTACTGTAGAGCCAAATCCAAGCCAAGTAAACAAGCATTTATCAAGGAAAGGACTACTGTGCACCATGCATTGTACTAAGCAATCTTGTATTCTTATTTCTAGTTAGAGATTCAGGGCCTGTCTCTATCAAGAGCCTCTGAGTTCCTTCTGGGCAGGGACACATCTTATACATGCTATTTGTATCCCTAGAGTCTAACTCAGAAAGCATAGGGCATACATCCTGTCCCCCTAGAAGCTAGGAAAACAAGATATAGCCCGTGATGATACTGCCATAATGCCTTACTAATCGTTTAGGTACAGTCAGGAAGGAAGGCCTAGGTTCAAGGCCAGCCTCTGAAAGACACTACCTCTATGAGCCCAGCAAATCTCTTACCTTCTCAATGACCCCAGCAAAACTCAAAGATAATAGATTACAGATCAGCTGCTGATCTGCACTGGTGGAGAGAGTTTACACACCAGGAGTTGCCCGTGATGATTAAAGCATAAGTCTGGATGAAACCAGACCCAGAACAACAGCAAAGCCAATGGATAAGTTAGGAAAGAAGAAATTAACTTGGTTTGGCAAGGAGAAAACTCAAAGAGGTACATCAAGTGGGCTGGCAATGTGGAACAGTAGAAAGCATGCTGGACTTACGTTCAAATTCTTTCTCAGACACTTGTTAGGTTCTTAGACTCTGGGCACATTGCTTAAGGCTTCTAAGGTTCAATTTATTACTGTCATTTTACAAATAGTTGTGTCATTCAATCCTGTCAGACCCTTTGTGACCCTGTTTTGTGGTTTTCTTGGCACTGGAGTGGTTTGTCATTTCCTTCTCCAGCCCATCTTACAGATAAGGAAACTGAGGCAAAAGGGGATTAAGTGACTTGCCCAGAGTCCCACAACTAATAAATGTCTGAGACCGGATTTGAACTCAGGAAGATTCATCTTCCTGTTCCCCAGCCCAGGGTTCTATTCTCTTCACTACCTACTTTCTCCAAATGGATAGTTAGCACAGTGCCAGAATTCTGGGCCTGAAGACATGTGTTTAAACCTTGCTGTGTGACCCTGGACAAGTCACTTAATTCCCTTGGTCTTAGTTTCTTCATATGTTAAAAAATGGGGTTAACAAGAGCATCTATCTCACAGTGTTCTTATAGGGGTCACACAACATAGGCCAAATGTTTTGGAAATGTTAAAGG
This sequence comes from Phascolarctos cinereus, assembly GCF_003287225.1. Lineage (NCBI taxonomy): Eukaryota > Metazoa > Chordata > Mammalia > Diprotodontia > Phascolarctidae > Phascolarctos > Phascolarctos cinereus. The sequence continues at coordinate 367,766,585 of NW_027556098.1, read as the reverse complement.
ACCGTGTGAAAGGTAGGTATGATTCTTATAGCACAGACCGCACAGGTTTACAGTGTAGGTCAAAACCTATATAAAGAGTTTCGCAGACCTTAATCCAAGCTATTATTGCCAGTCATTACTAAAGGTAACCATGGGCAAGTTCCCTTCTTTCTGAAGCCTGTTTCCTTGCACTCTACTTCATAAGTTTGTAATAAGAAAAATATTTCCTAAAAGGATTCCAACATCCATTGTATTCAGAACACAGTCCTTCGGTGTAAGTTCCATAAGAGCAAAGATTGTTTAAATCTTTTTTTTTGTCTTCACGTCCCCAGCAGCCTAGACGGTACCGACACATAGTAGGTGCTTAATAAATGATTGTTGATTGAGTTGAACAGGTTAGCTGGAGTAGGAGATTCAAAGTTTAGATAATCAGATACCTTTCCTGCTCCCAAGGAGTTTTTAGTCTAGGAGGGGTGGGGGTTTTGCAGACACCGATAACTACAGCTTTTTCATTCTTTTATTTATAGCTCCAGCAAAGGTTCCTGGGGTTTGAGGAGATAGTGTGGATTAAGATTAACAGGAGATGCCTTTAGATAAATAAGGCCGAGCCAGCTGAATTGTCAGGCTCCGAGAAGTTTAAATTGGCTCTCACACTCGGGGAGTCACTACGCCTTCTCCAGACAGATGAAAATGTGTTGGAGGAAGATCCTTAGAGTGCTGAGATGGGTGCACCGGAGCCTAGAGGCAGGGAGACCTGAGAGGACCAGGAAAGGATGCTCAGTGATGCTGTGACCCGGCTGAGCTGTGAAAATGGCAATGAAGTCCTGCAGCTGAGAGGGACGGGCTGGGGATGGGGACGGGGGGCTCAATTGGCAGGGCTCGGGGTGGAAGGAGGAGTCGGGGAGGATGCTGGGTTTGGAGCCTGGCCCGGCACTGGACCCTAAGGGGGAAGGCCAGGGTGCCTGGCTCTGTTTGCAAAGTGCTCCAGGCCTGCCTCCCTCCCCAGCCTGACACCTTCCTTCCTTCCTTTCTTCTCTATTTTTTTTTTTAAATCACTGGCCAGTTTGTTGACTCTAACCACTCAGTAACAGGCTAGCCCCAGGTATAAACCCCTCTCCTGGGAGGAGGTTAAACGTTCTTATCTCGGTGGGGACCAGAAGCCCGAGGCTGGCCCGGAGCGGGGCGCTCCCGGGCCTGGCCGCCTGCCCCCGTGGGCCAGGACAATGGGCCGCCAGGACCCCGGAGGGCGAGAGCGCAGGCCTCGAGGCCCGCGGGGCTCGGCCGGCCGGGCCCGGTCTTTTGTGGCTCGGCCCGGCTGCGCGGGGGAGCCCCCGTGCGAGCGCGCCAGCCCGCGCCCCCGCCCCTCCCCCTCGCGCGCCCCTCTCCTCTCCCCCGCTCCGCTCTCCTCCTCCGCTCTCCCCCACGCGCGCACCGCCCGCGCCCCCCTCCCCCCCCAGCCCGCCCCCTCCCCCTGCAGCGCGGGCTGGCGGGCGGGCGGGCTGGCGGGCGGGCGCTGCCCATTCTCGGGAGCCCCCGGGGCAGGAGCGCAGCGGAGCCGGGGAGAGGCGGGGGCCCGCGCCGGCCCCCGGGGACACGGCGGGGAGCGCCCCCCGGAGCGGGGCTGGCTGGCGGAGGAGCCGAGGGGAGCGAGCCTGCGAGCCTGCCCGCCGCCCGCCGCCGCCGCCGCCCGCCCGCCTGCCTGCCGCCCGCCTCCTCCAGCCTCGGCCGCCGCCGCGGTAGCGGCGCCTGCAGCCCCCAGAAGTGAACAGCAGGCGACCCGGAAGGTTTGAGCTCGGGCTTCCCCGCCGGAGCGGAGCCGAGCCGAGCCGACCGGAGCCAGCCCGAGCCCAGCCCTCCTCGGCCGGCCGGCCGCGGCGGAGGCGGGAGGCAGGGCGGGCGGCGGGCAGCGGGCAGCGGGGCGGCCGCGGCGGAGGCGCGGGCGGCGACGGCGGAGGCGGCGCGGGCTCTCGCTGCAGCCCCGGAGCTGCCCGCGAGCGAGCGGAGCCAGGTCTGTGCGGGGCCGGGGTCGGGGCGCGGGCGGGACGGACGGACCGTCTGACGGCCGGAGGCCGGGCCCAGGCCGGCCCGAGGGCGGGCGCCTGGAGCAAAAGTTGCGCGGAGTTGCGGGGGCCCGGGGCGGGGGCGTGGGGAGGGAGCCCGCTGCAGCCGGGCAGGGCCCGGGGCAGGCCCGAGGCTGCGGGAGCTCCGGCCCCGGCCCGCACTTGCGCCTGCAGCGCCGGGGCTCGCGCCGATCGCGCGCGGCCACCACCTCCGGTAGCCCCGGCGGCGGCGGCCGCAGGAGCGGCCGCGGCCCCGGCGCCAGCCCCGGCCCTCACCCGGGCCGGCGGCTGCAGCTTGTGGCTCGCAGGCTCGCGGGGGGAGGAAGTGTCTCCGGCTTTTTTTTTTTTTTTTAAAGCCGGGCTATTCAAACCTGCTCGCAATTCTCCGGTAAACAATGATTCATGGGGCTTAATGCAAATAAACTGATTGCAAATGGAGCAGGGCTCGCGCGCCGCGGCCGCCGTGCAGGTTGGGTGGCCAGCGCCGGATTTCTCCCTTTTTTTGCAGATCTGCAGAATATGGCGTCCCTGTCCTGTTTTAAAAATAAGCCAGGCTGCCATTTTTGTTTTTCTTTTGTCTGAAAATTTTAATAAAACTGTCTGAGAATGTGGGAGAGGCGGCTGGAGGCGAAGGGGGCCCCCCAAAGCCACGGCTTTTTTTTGCTTTTCTTTGGCACTTTTGGGCCGTGTGTGCAGGAGCCTCGCGGGGCTTGAGACACAATGTAATCGCACTTGAAAGAGAAAAAAGGAAACAGCCCCGCGATCGGGGCCGGCTGCCCGCCGCGGGGGTAAAGTTAACTCGGACTCAAAGTTTGGGGTTTAGGGCTTTTTTTTTTTTTTGCTTTTTTGGCGGGGGGAGCTTTTCATTTTTTTTCCCCCGGAGGGGGTGGGTGGGACAAAAAGATAGAATGGAAGGAGACCCGAGTGGGTGGATTTGCTTCTTAACGGGTTATTTAGGGGGGAAGTGGATGCGCAAGGAAGGGGCAGCTTCTCCGGAGGGGATGCCGGGGGCGAGGGCGTTTGGGGGAGCGGGGAGGCGCGGTTTAGGAGGAAATGCCCCCTTCCCAATGTCATTCCTAGAGTGGGGATGTTGGAGGGGCAGTGGAGGAGCTTGGGGAAGGGTTTCGGGATGGAGAGGCTGCCCCTTGCTCAGTCTCCTGGGCACCTGGTGGTGCCTGCCCTGCTTCCTTGGCACCATCTCTCCTAAGTCTGCATGTATGGGCTGTGACCGGCATGAAGCCGTTTGGGGTAGAGACATGTCTACTTCCTATGGGCTCCTGCATCCTTTCCAGCAGCCCTTGTGGGGATCCTGGCAGGGCGCTAATGGGGCTGGATGGAATTCCTTTTCCCTCTCTGCACCTCAGTTTCCTCCTCTATAAGATGAGGGGGTTGGACTACATGTAGGTCTCCGAAGGTTTCTGCCAGCTCTGACGTACTCCGAACCTGTGACTAAGTGTTTTTTGGACCCCAGAAGCACTTTGGGAGATTATTAGAAGGAACTTGGGGCAGCCGTAGGGATGACTGCTCAATGAGCAGCAGATACACGCCTTCTTTTGGGGGGGAGGTGAAAAAAAATCACATTTTCCCCAGGGGCTAAGATGATTTCCGGGGCAGCTTGGTTTGCAGGCCATTTTCAAGGGAGGCAAGAGGAGTTTGCAACAAATCTATTTGAGTTGAGAAGTTATGATAGCCTTTCAATTCCTTTATCACCTTCTGTAACCCTTTTACTAACCCACTCTGTGTCTACTCCCAAGCCCTCAGGCCCACTTCTGCAGCCTTCCTTAACCTCCTTTGCCACCCCAGCTCTATGGCCCTGGGCAAGTTCCTTAACCCCTCTCTGCCTCAGTTTCCCCATCTGTAAGGAAAATGAGGGGGTGGCTTCTTTGCTCTCTTCTATCTCTTCTAGCTCTATAATCGATCAGATGAAACATCTTTCCCCCCTCTCCCATTATCCTTGGTGTTCACTGCTAAACAGGATTGCATTTCGTGGGGTTACTGGTTCTTTCCTAGAGCGCCTTGTCTGTTGAGGAGGTAATGTTCCAGGGAATGCTAGCAAAGGATCACTTCTGACTCTGACAGGAGTCCCCGGCACAGCTTCTGGACTGGCACCGTGTAGGGATGTGTGTAGGAGTGATGAGGGGGGGTTTTATATGTCTTGGAGCCCTTATTGATCACATCTTCATGGAGGTGGGGGACACATTCAGTAGTAGGGGAGATATTAGCAATAGCTGATGGCATATAATAGGAGAGCTCTTGTTTCCTACCCCACCCCCAGGAGTCAGGAGTTGGTTCTTGACTCTGGCAGAAGGAAGCTCAGTGGACCCAGAGGGCCATGGTTAGGTGGATGATGAATTGTGTAAGACGTTATAGATAAAAATTTAGGAAGGAAAGAAAGGAAATAAGCATTTATTAAACATCTGCTGTGTGCCAGGTGCTCTCTGCTGAGAGCTTTACAAATATTATCTCATTTGATCTTTACCACGAGGCTTTGAGATAGGTGCTGTGATCATCCTCATTTTTACAGACGAGGAAATGAAGGCAGACAGAGGTTAAGTGACTTGCTCAGAGGCTCACAGCTAGTAGATGTCTGAGGATGGATTAAACTCGGGTCTTTCTGCCTCCAGGCCCAGTTCTCTGTGCATTTCACTGCCAGCTGCCTCTAGGACTGTGAGGGACCTCCGAGATCCCCTTATCTAACCCCCTGATTTTGCAGATGGGAAATCAGAGGCACAGGGAGGGTGAGGGATTTGCATAAGGTCAGTCACACAGGTAATATCAGAAGCAGGATCTGAACCATATTTGTCCAGCCCTAGTCAGACCGCCTGGCCTAGAACAGACCTTAGTCTCCCTTGCATGTCTTTCTTCACTTCACAATGAAAAAAAAGGGGGGGGGGAACCACGGGTCCACTTGCTGCGCCTTTCACTGGTTCACGGGTTGTCATGGGAAAGAGGGATTAGACATGTTCTGCTTGACCTGAGAGGGAAGAATTGGAAGCAATGGGTGGCTTCATTTAAGGACAAATTTCCTAATAATTAGAGCTGTCCAAAAATGGAGTGTGCTTCTTTGAGGAGTAGGTTTCCTCTCACTAGAAATGCTTAAAGGGAGGCCAGATGTTTACTCGATGAGTACAGTAATAATACTGATGTTTCTATAGCATTTAAAAGGATACAGAACACCTTCTATACATTATTTGAGCCTCACAACAATCCCAAGATAGTTATTATTGTCCCCTGTTTTACAGATGATGAAATTGAGAATCGGGGATATCATAGGATTCAAAGAGATGTGGCTAATTCACAAGTGGGCAGAGTATTGGCCAGAGTCCAAGTGAAGCAAGGAGGCAGATAGGTCTGGCCTATCTATCTAACCCCCTCATTTTACGTGTGAGGGAACTGGGGCCGTGAGGAAGGGAGGGGGAAGGTATTCTGTGACCTGTTCATGGTCCCAGAACTAGCAGAATTTGAACCCAGCTCTTCCCAAAGATATACCAGATTAGTAGTAGTAGTAGTAGTAGTAGTAGTAGTAGTAGTAGTAGTAGTAGTAGTCATCGTCGTCGTCAAGAATGGTCCAGCTCTGAGATTTTGGCATTTCCTGATTGTAAGTTAGTTACCCAGGGGCAGGACCTTGTTTCATCTTTTCTCTTGTACTTCCAAGGCATGCATTTGATTTCAAGAACATGCCAAGTATAAACTTGGGCCCTTGTTGTCTTGAATCAAGAAGTTTTCGGTCTTGTGGATACCTGGGTCTCTCCAGGACACTGGCCTTGGCCACTCCGTTTAGAGAGGGCCAGTCTCAGCCTTAACCCTGAGAGGTTGGCCATAAGCACTGGGCTTGGGGGAGGAAGACAGGAGCAGCTCCCCAGATTGTCCAGACCTGAGTTGGGATACATTGTACCATCATGCTAACAGTCCCTGCCTGTTGTCCAGTGCTCACGTCATCTTGCTGGATCTTCACAATGATGGTGTGATATTGGTGGTGTAGGCTTCATCATATCCGTTTTTACAGTTGGGAAAACTGAGACTCGGAGATTGGAAAGTGACTTTCCAAAAGTCACATGGTTGGCATAGGCAGACTTGAACTCAAGTCTTACACAGTTAGTGGAAGAGCCGGGAATTATGGGTATAGCTGAGACTAGAATTCTTCTCAGGCAGCGTTAGACCCTACGCTCTGGATGTTTGGAGGACAGAAGGGGATGGATAGCTCTGAGGTGCCCCTGTGGTGGACCATGGAAAGTCTCTTTTTATCCTCTTTCCCTGGGTGCTTAGGGGCTTCCCGAGAGACTGGTTGTCTAGTTACCTGGGGTCGGCTTCAGCCAATCCCTACCTCTCTGCTTTTAGGGACCATGGCTCCCAAGAGCCACCACTGGTGTTGGGTAGTACGGCCAACAGTACCATCTGTCAAGGGACTAGCTGGGCTTGTGAAGACCAGTGAGTACCTGATCAGAAACGCGTGATCTCAAAGCCACCTGGGTTGGTGTGGATGCTTTTCTGCCGGTTTGTCTCCTTGGTAGGGAGGGGAGCGATGATGGCCTGAGCATGAAGGGTAGGCCATGGAAGAGTCCAGCCTGATCTCCCCACTCCTGGTGGATAATCCACAAGTCAGCAGAGTCTTGGCCCGAGTCCGGGTGAGGCAAAGAGGGCAAGTTGAGAGCTCATGTCCATCAGGCCAGTATGGAGGTAGCAGCAGAGCAGAAACCCAGAAGCTAAAAATGTTGGGCCTGGCCTTTGCCTTGCCTGCTTCTGTGGTGCCCATTCCCCAGCAAAGTCATTTCCTTTCCCATTTTCTACTGTTAAGTGAAAATTCAGCAAATCTCTTCTTGCCCTGTGTGCTCGGCCGCTAGGTGGGGGTGGGAACAGAATTCTTTAGGACTTAAAGGCTCTGGAATTTCCCAGGGTGGGTATCCCTTCCCTTACACAGATTGCAACCCCTGAAGATAGGATTGTATTCAGGAATTGTAAAAGCCAGGTAAATTCATCCCAATGTGGCCAACCTGTGAATGAGGCTCTCTGGTCAGGGAGCGGGTGGTTCCCAAACGACAGCCCCACAATTGGATGCCAGGGTCCGTAGTTGGAGCCTTTCTGACTTCCAGGGATACAAAGGGAAATGAAACAAGGTTTCTGCCAGTCCTCAGGGAGCTCACGGTCTAATTGGAGAGGCAGGACTAGCCCATTTAAGTAACAAAATAAGGCGGTAGATAAGTACTAAATGAAGCATCTAGGAGGGCTCCATGGGAGAAGCGGAATGTGAGCTAGTCTGGAAGGACAGACAGGTGGTAGAGAACAGGCAAACAGAATGTTCTAGAGCAGGGCCCACATTTCTGTAATGGACTTAGAGGTTTAGCAAGTGCACTTGTGAGGTGAGCAGTGCTGAAAAGTACCCATTTTGCAGATGAGAGAGCTGAGGGTAGGAGCAGTTAAGTGTCTTGCCCACAGCTGGCCAAGGTTCAGCTCTCTCCACCACTTGTTCTATTTACTCCCATGCCTGTCCCTACTCCAAGTCTTTCTGGGGGTAGTCTTTTGGGATCCAGCCAGCTGGATGGGGAGCCTCAGGGGCCCAGCAGAGTGCTGTGCAATGATAAATGATCTTTTACCAGGCTCCTTTGCCCCGGTCTCTTGACTCCTCATAGGAGGTGGCTTGCTTACACTTCAGGAGGATTTGGCACTGAGATTGGGGCTGAGTGGCCCTGGCAGAATGCGCCTTGAGGTTGGTCATTTTTCAGAAACGAAAGTGATCCCTGGGAGCCCTCACTTCCTCTGTCGTCCTTCCCAGGTGCTTCCACGAGGGCACCCTGGCTCTGATGAGGATCTCCAGCAGCCTGAAGTCTACCTCCCAGGCCCCTTAATCTAATGATTGAGAGAGCAGCCCTGCCCCCCTCCCTCTTTCCTCAAGTCAGGCACATCCGCCCTGGTCCTTGGGTCTGGTGAAGTAGCCTTGCTCCCCCCATCCTGTTCCCTCTGCCTGGAATTCCCTGGAAAGGGCAGTGTGTGAGTGGAGTGAGAGGACCCGGATCCCCATCCTGTCTCTGCCACCCACTACCTATGTGACCTCGAGGCTGGGGGGTTGGGCTGGAGAGCCTCTGAGGTTCTAAATCAGGGAACCAGCGCTCCACTCCTCCTGGGATCCTTCTCAGCTATGGGGAATAAAGGATCCCAGATGACTAGATCCAGCTGGTCCTTGAAGGCCTGTGGAAGTTCTTCAGTGCATTCCTGCTGTCCCATCTCCACAGTGTGGCATTTGCAGCCCTGCCTCTGGTGTTCTGCTTGGCCCTTATTTTGGTCCAGACCTGTAACAGCATTTAAGTCTGGAACTCCTGGTGTGGAAGCTTGCTCCACTGGTGCAGATAGGCCAAGAGAGCTGCTTGGGGCCAGGAGACTTGATGTGATTTGCCCAGGGTCATGCAGCCAGGAAGCCTCAGATCATCCAGACCTGAGACTTGGCCCTTTACCCTCCAGCCTCTGCTCTCACCTTGGTGAGGTTCTGGACCTCTGGTCAGATTGGACCCAAGTCTCTAAGATTGGAACCTCAGAGGAGAAGGCCGTTGTTTTTACAGATGAGGAAACTGGGTGCCAGAAAGGTGATGTGATTTGCTTAAGGTCACATAAATAATTGATGGTGAAGCCGGGTTTAGGGGACAGGCCTCAAAGCCCGGCTCTCCTCTCACTCCCTCAGGATAACTGTTTCCTTGCAAAAGTTTTATGTCTTTCCACAGGTGGCACAGTAGATAGAGCTTGGGCCTGGAGTCAGGAAGACCTGAGTTCAAGTCTGGCCTCCGAAACTAGCTGTTTGACCCTGGGCAGATCACTTAACCCTGTTTGCCTCAGTTTCCTCCTCTATAAAATGAGCCGGAGAAGGAAATGGCAAACCACTCTAGGATCTCTGCCAAGAAAACCCCAAATGGGGTCACAAAGAGTCAACCACAACCTTTATGTCTTCATTTACTTTGATCCTTCTCTCTGGTTTGGCTGTTAAAATTCTAATCCATCTCTACTTAACTGTGACCATAAACTAGAAAGGACTTGGAAGGTCAGCCAGACCAACCTCCTTTTTAACATTTGAAAAAACAGAGACCTGCAGAGTCCAAGTGACTTGCCTAAGGTCACACAGTGCCAAGATTTGAACTCAGGCCTTTCGGCTCCAAATCCAGCTCCGTTGATTGTGAGCCCTTACTCCCATCACCCCTTGTGCCTCCCTTCTGACCCTTATCACGTTTAGTCTTAGCGTTATTCATGTATGCATGGAGCCCCAGAAGGCCAGGGTTGGAAGGGGCCACAGAGGCTTCACCCGAGCAGGAATCTCTTGGACAAGACTCAGCCAGCTTTTGCCACCTGTTCCGCTGACAGCTTGGATGTATAGAACGCCTTTGCTTTGATCAAACCCAGCTCTGCCCCTCTGCCACCCCTGTTATCCGTAGGTCGGTTCTGTGGAGCCAAGCAGAATGAGCACCTCCCCCTTCCCTTGCCCCAAGTTTTCTCCAGGTTCCAGAGCCCTGGTTCGTTCAGCCATCCTGCATGTGGCACTGTGACCTCCAGGCCACTCGCCGGCCTGGCTGCCCTCCTCTGGATGCTTGGTAGCTTGTCAGTGTCTGTCCTAAAACGTGGGTCTCAGAACTCCCAGTGTGATCTGGCTGGGGCAGCTGGTGGACGGAGTGCCAGGCCTGGAGTCAGGAAGACCTGAGTTCAGATGTAGCCTCGGACACTTAATAGCTGTGTGGCCCTGAGCAAGTCAGTTAACCTGTGCTTGCCTCAGTGTCCTCAGCTGTAAAATGGGGTCACACTAGCACCCCCCTCCCAGCATTGCTGTGGGGATCAAATGAGATATTCGTAAAAAGCACTTAGCATGGTGCCTGGCACGTAGTAGGTGCTTACTTATTGCTTCTTTCCCCTTCCCTCTCCCCAAGCAGAGAAAGTTGGACTGTCAGTTCCTTTTCCATTAGCTCAGCCCAATGTCTTATTAGCTGTTTTCCCTGCTTTGCCATCTCATTGGCTCATATTAGACTTATAGTCCACTAATCCCCCCATGTATTTATTCTTCACATAGGGGGTTGTTTTTTTTTTTTTTTCATCACAGTAATTTCCAGATGGACCCTACTCCTTTGATGGAACCCTCCATTGTAACAAAGACAAGATAATTCAGCAACACCAACATATCACCCATGTCTGATGGGGCATGCGTCATTCTGCACCCCGAGCCCCTCACCTCTCTACAGAAAGGAACTCAGTACGCTTCCTCCTCTGTTCCTGGGGACCAGGCTTGTTCTCCGCAGTTACTCAGAGTTCAGCTGCCTTCTAGCGTTCCTTTAATTTACACGATTGTAGTCATTTTGGATCCTGCTGCGGTTTGGCTTGCTTCGCTCTGCCTTCCACGTTGCTCTGAATTCCGCATGCTTACCATTTCTTATGGCACAGTAATTTTCCGTTGTAGTCACATATGGGCACCCTGGAATAGTGGACAGAGGACCAGTCTTGGAATCAGGTATAACTGGGTTCAGGTCTTGCTGTTCACATATCACCATGGGCAGGTCTTCCAATGTCTCGGGGCTGTAGGCAACTCTTAAAACTCGAAGTTACCAACTGTTTGCTGATCAGGGATGGTGAGGCCGTAAGTCCACCAAATTCATAAACCCCAATTGTTGGGTAGCTCGACGATCATAGATTTAGAACTGAAAGGAATTTTAATGGTTACCTAGTCCAACCCCTTCCTTTTATAGATGAAGAAATGGAGGCCTAGATATATGAAATAATTTGTTTAAAATCTCAAGATTATTAAGTGGCAGAGATGGGATTTGAACCTCTACATCCAGGGCCCCTTTGATGACCACCCACTTTTTTCCCCAGGGTTTTTTTGGTTGTTTTTTGGTTTTGTTTTGTTGTCAAAAGAGTGCTCACACAGTAATAACTCTGAACTGCCATATGGCACTGTTGCAAATCGAAGCAAAAGAAGAATTGAGTTAGGTTGCTTCCCCGCAGGCCTGTGGTATCTTTTTTCTCCATCTTCCCCAAGAAGGGGCCCTTAGCCTTGTTTTTCTTGCCTCCACACATTTTAAAAAAAAGATATCATTTTTACATCATTGTAATTTCTAAATATATCCCTTTCTTCCCTTCTCCCCCATCCAACAGCCAAGAAGTAAACAAAGTGGGGGAGAAGGGGGGTGGGAGCAGTTCAGCCAAACTAGCAACTAAGTGTATCAGGGGAGTCCAGAGAAATGGGGTGTTCCTCACTCGCCCCTCGTGCCTCACCTCTCCAGAGAAGTGGGGTGTTCCTCACGCGCCCCTCGTGCCTCACCTCTCCAGAGAAGTGGGGTGTTCCTCACGCGCCCCTCGTGCCTCACCTCTCCAGAGAAGGGAAGGAGACAGCTTTCATCTTCTCTTCTCCTGGGTTAGGCTTGGTCACCACAGTTACATAGCATTCCATTCCCTCAGGTGGTTTTTTTTTGCTCCTTTTCTTTTACATTGCTATAATCATTGTGCCTACCCTTTTCTTGGTTCTTAACTTCACCTGCATCAGTTCATATAAGTTTTCCCAGGCTTCTCGGAATTGGTCATACTCATTATTTCTTGTGACACAATAATATTGTTACCTTCATGTATCATAGCTTGCCTGTGGGTATCTACTTTCTTTCCAATTCTTTACTGCTTACAGAAAGTGGCTTTAGGAGTATTTTGATGTATTGGTGACCTTTCTTTCTGCGGTTGGCTTCCAGGCCTCCTCCACCCTTTGCTGTGTCTGTAACATTTCTCGAGTGCCTATGCCCCTCCTCAGGCCTTTAGCCTTCCTGACACCATTCTTGTGGGTTCGTGCTCTTCTCTGTATCAGGTCTGTGACCTTGTTTCCATCTTCAGGACTTATCCTTTCAAAGTCAGAGCTAGCCCAGGCGTTCTCTGCAGGACCAGCCATTTGGGGCACCTTCAGACGTTTCCTTCTGTTCTCTCAGTGGATACCATTTGTTAGAGCTTTGTTCTTGGAAGCCTTCTGCCCCTGAAGTTGATTTTTCTTTGCAAATCTCAGCCTGTTTCTTTCCCCTGACCTCTTTACTTTCCATCCTCCTAAAGTCTAGGGCAGGGGTGAGGAACCTTCGGCTTTGAGGCCACGTGTGGCCCTCCAAGTCCTCCGGTTAGGCCCTTTGACTGAATCCAAACTTCACAGAACAAATCCCCTTAGTAAAAGGCCACAGGTTCCCTATCCCTGGTCTAGGGCACATATCAGCCTCTTTTACAGGGTCCTTTGTCTCTCTAGATGTTGTTTCTCCTTCCTTCTCCCCCCCAGTAGAATGGAAACTCCTTGAGAACAGGACCTGTTTCATTTTCCCTTGTATCTTCCATTCCTAGGACAGTGCCCATGGCGTGGTAGGCACCTTATAAATGCTTGTTGAATTGAATTTCGTTGAAATGAAAGCAGTAGGGTCATGACCGCTTAAGCTTCCTGCCTATCGTGTTTGTCAATCACTTATCGGATTGTAAGCACTATGAGAGCGGGCACTGCCGTTATGCACCCCTTAGTGCCCAGGCTGAGTTAATTAATAAGCCCATGAGGGATATGTGTGGCTAGAGTGATGGAGGCCATCCACCTGAGGAATTCAGAAAGGACATGTGATGGTGGGCCCTGCCTGACACAGCTTGAGATGGGAGCTGTTTGCATCCGTAGTGTGGGTGGGAACGTCATGGGGCTGTCAGTTACAGTGCTGCAGCCCCTACTCCCGGACCCATCAGAAACAGCCATTCATATGGCACTGGACCTGGGTTCGAGCCTGGTCTTGCTGCTTAAAAACAACAATGACCCTCATAATAATCACACAGAACATTAAACATAAAAGACTAATAAATAGCAGGATAGTAACTAGCCCCAGGACTCCATGAAGAATGAGGTGAATAAGGATAATAATTTCATTCAGATGAGTCGCTTTATCCTCACCTAAACCTAAATACAAAAGAATTCTAGTAGGATAACAACTCGTCTGAGTTTCGTAAGACACAATAATAATGAATAACATTTCTATAGTGCTTTCAGATTTAGAAAGCACTTTGGATCCTCACAACAGCCCTGGGATATAGGTGCTAGTATGTCTTCATTTGACAGAGGAGGAAACTGAGGTTGGGAGAGCTTAAGTGACTCATTTGGGGGTCACATAGCCACGTGAGTAAGTGTCTGAGGCAGGATTTGAAATCAGGGCCTCCTGATTCCAAGTTCAAGGCTCTGTCCACCGTGCTTCCTAGACGCCTTCAAAGATGACAAGAATAATAATAATAATAATAATAACAACAGTAATAATAGCTGGCATTTATGGGACACCTTATGGCCTGTGAAATGCTCCACGTGCAACATCTCCTCATCTGATCCTCCCATCCACCCTGTGGGTTAAACTCTGTAGTATCACTGCCCCTGTTTTATGGATGAGATGGACAGAGGTCAGAGATTGTGCTCTGTGTGAGCAGAGCCTGTGGTCAGGGCTCCCAGGCTGCATTTGAACTCAGCTGTGTCTTGACACGGAGTCTGATGGTCCTTTCCCAATATCAGTCAGTCATTTGGACAGCTAGCATGGATAAACACCTACTTATGCGCTGGGCATTGTTCTAAGCGCTGAGCTGACAACAGAACGACTCCCTCCCTTCCAGAAGCCAGCGCTGTGAATGGGGCAGCAGCGTGTGAATGACTATGTACAAACGAGACGTGGACAGGATAAAATTGAGAGCAGTTTCCCAGAGCCTCAGTTTCCTCATCCTTAAAATGGTTTTGTTACCCAAATGCTGGCCCTTCCTGCCCTACAGCTGAGGTCATGCCAGTAAAGCCCTCTGAAAATGGTAAGCGCTGTATATAGATGGGAGGTGGAATTATGTGGTCATAATAATAACATTGGTTTTGTGTAATAAAAATACCACCACCTCCCAGCTGTATGGTAGTGATGGAGGGCGTGGCTCTGTCTCCTCCCGCTAGTGCTGCCCTTCCATTCTTCCCCAGCCTGCTTCTCGCACTGTGTCCCTGTGGCTCGGAGGGCCTGGGTCAGGGTCATCGGGATGTGACAGGGCTGTCTGAAGGGGACTGTTACTGGGTCTGGAGCTTCCCTAGGGAAGACCTGACCACACAGACAGGAAGGAACGGGGAGCCCTGCTTCTGCTGTCGAGACGTGCCCTCTTCTCCTGAGGAGCTTCAGAAGATGTTGGGCCTGGCCTGGAGCAGCGGCAAGGGAGGGGACCCTTCCCAACTACATGGGTGGTCCTCAGCCCCGAGCCTGTGCCTGGATCCCAGACAGAGCCCAGCATCTCAAGTGTGGTTGCTACTGGCCCTGCTGTCCTGCCATCTCTCAGGGAGGTCAGGGAACAGAACAGGCCCTTTGATGTAATTGTGGTAATTATTATTAATTAATTCTAATTATTAATTATGACCGAAAATTAGTACTTTAAGGTGTGCAAAGACCATTACATGTACCACCTTGTGAGGTAGGTCCTATTATTATTTCCATTTTATAGATGAGGAAACTGAGGCCCAGAGCCCCAGGTACACAGTGCTAGTAAAAAGGTTAGAAGTGGGATTCCATCGCTTCTCTTCTGGCTCCCTCTTCAGTGCCCTGTCTACACAGCCCATGCTGCCTTTGCAGGTCCTGAGTGTTCCCTTTCTAGGACAGGCATGTGGCTCCTCTGTGAAGCCAGGATGCATTGGTGTGCTGCGGCAGCCAGTCTGATGGCCCCCCAGCTGTCGCCTGAACAAGATGCAGAAGGAACCTCAGCAGACCTCGCCCCGGAGAGCTTCTGGCCTGCTGGGGGAGATAGGGCCAAGACACAGGAAACCGAGGCCAGAAGATTTGCTCAGGCAGCTGAGGCCCGAGGAGGTCACTCCCTGTGAATCCGTGGGGCACCTTCTCGAGGTCCTCACGGAAGCCGGACAGCCCATGATCCGTTCCACCCCCAGTCTCTTTCCCACAGCAGCTGCTCTGGACCTCCTCTCCATTTTCCCATTTCTCCTCCTCCACTCAGTTCACTGAAGGTTTAACTGATCCTGACCCTTGCACTCCTGATCCCATCCCCACCCACTTTTACAGGGACCTTTCTGTGATAAGTCTCTCTTGCCACTGCTCCTTCCTCTCTGTCCACAGATTCACATTTATTATTCAGCCTTTGGGGATCTGGGCACTGAGGATGCTACATCCGATCCCTCCCCCTCACAAGAGGCCTTCTTGACTTCCACCCCTGTAGCTCCATCCAATCTCTCCCTCTTTTCACAAACAGCATGCCCCTCTTTCCCCACGACCCCCTCTGTCTTCAGCCTCTTTCACAGGGAGCCATTGACCACGTCCCTCTCCTTCTCCGAGCCATCAATGGCCTTTTCCTCAGACCTTTTCCCCTGGTTGACTTCTCCATAGCTTTGGACCCTGGGGACTATCTCATCTTACTGCATTCTCTTCTCCCCTGGCTTCAGAGATCCCACACTCTCCTGATGCTCCCACTTCCCTAAATGCTTCCCTGTCAACGAGCCATTCTCCAAGGGGTCATCCTGGGCTGTCTTCTTCCTCTGTATTTTTTCCCCTGGATGATCTCATTCACTGCCACAGTTTTCATTATCACCTCTGTACGCAGGAATGCCAAACTGTGAGTCCAGTCTTGACCTGAGATCCACAGCCCCACCCCCCACTTCCTGCTGGGCATCTCCCCCCGCCCATGCCTTGCTAGAATCTGGAACTCAGCAGCTCCCAAACCAAGCTAATTATCTTTCCCCAAACTTGACCATCTATTTCCATCCATGGCATCATCTAGTCTTCCATAGTCATAGTGGGGGAAAGGTCATTCCAGCTTGGGGGTGGCGGAGTGGGTGGGTATTAGGGAACCTCTCCAGAAGAGGTCGAAAATGAGCTGGGCCTTGAACAATGGGAAGGAAGTCAACAGACAGGGGAAGACCAAAGGGGGAGGGTACTCTTGGCATAGGGACCAGCACGAGCAAAGACGTGGAGGTGGGGGCAGCATAGGACGAGTCCAGGGGATGGTGAGTCATCCAGCCCAGCTGGGGTATAGAATACACGAAGGGGAGTCGAGTGAGATAAGGCTTCACCAGACCGTGGAGGGCGTTGAATGTCGAGCTAAGGGGTTTGTACTTTATTCTGTAGGTCATAGGGAGCCAGTTTGAACAGAGGAGTGACATGGTCAGATCTGTGCAAAAGGGTCTGTCACACACACGGTATGTCTGTGTTTGTATGCATGCATCTCAGTGTGTGTCTCTGTGTGTTTGTGTTTCCTTGTGTCTTTCTTGCATGTGTGCCTGCTCCTGTGTGTGCATGTTTGTGTCTGTGTGCACCCCTGTGTATACTTGCCTAGTGTTTGTGTGTATGCTTTTGGAATATCCATGTGCCCATTTCACAGGAAGTCAGCTGGTGCATTGCTAAGTTGGTGCTGGGCCCTCAGCTGGAGCCTGTAAAACCGGCCCTGGGTGGTCCCAGCACAGTGGCTCCTGTCAGCCAAGGGGTGGATGCTGAAAGCGTTCCCCCTCCCCCAATGAGCCCTCAATCTGGGGGCCGCTGGCGTTCAACACAGCAGGGCTCGGCCGCGCCCCCTTGCAGAGAAGGGCAGGGGCAGGGTCCGTAGAGACCTGAGCCTGGGGCCCGCCACTGTCATGGTCCTCCCTCTGCCTGCTCACTCCCCCCAGGGACTCCCTGGCCCCCTTCTGAGCCCTCTTCCCTTTCTTGTTGGCCTTTGATTGGGCTGGGGAAGCAACCCGAGCTACAGGTTTGAAGCAGCCTAGTCATCCCTGGGCAGGTAGATGGGATAGTGTGGCAGCAGCCAGCAGGCATCCCTCTGCTCCATTCGGAGACGTTGTCCCTGCCAAGCCTGGAAGGAGTTCAGTGTTGAAAGCAGACATGCGCACAGGCACGCGCACGCACACCCCAAAAGCTCTTTACCTCTGTCTGCTGCAGTAATTAGCCATGTGCAGCAGTCTGCATGAACGGCTTTCCCAAGCCTTCCATGCTCGGCTGGTGTCTCAGCCGCCTGCCTTTGCTGCTCTCCCTCTTCAGCCCCCATCATGAGCCCCTTCTCTTAGCCGCTGCACTTGCCCGGCTTTATTCTGCCTCCTCTGAGGCCGCTCTCTCCTCTGCACCTCCAAGGGCCACTGCGAAGCCTTCCCTGAATCTTCCCATGGAGCTTAGGATTTAGAATTTAGGACCCTCCGGATGATTGGGCCCACGCTGCTCATTGTGCGCAGAGGGAGGTGGAGTTAAGTGGCCGGACTCCCCTCAGAGAATCAGGGAATCGTAGGCCAGGAGCCGGCAGAGCCCTCAGACCTTGGATGCGGCTCAGCTCCCCCTGCTCTCCGTATTTTTCCTTGTTTTCCTTCTGCATGTCGGGCTTCTGGGGTAGTTCACAGCCCCCTCCTCTTCCACACACCTCAGGCAGGGGACCACCCTCCTTCCCTGGGGGCTCTCATCTGCTCCTGTCTCTGCAGATGATGCCTAAGTTTAAATATGCAGCCAGCCTCCTTGAGCCTTGGGCTCCCCATCTGTGGGGTGGGGAGTAATAATATTTGTCATCCTGGTCTCAACAGGCTTATTGTTTGGTGATGCACACCCCCACATCTCTGTCCCTAGCCTCACCTCTCCCCCAGCTCTGGCTACCCATCTCTAGTTGCCTGCTAGCCCGACACATTCTCAAGCATAATTCATCACCTTCTGCCTTAAACCTGTCTTTCTCTCAGCTCCTTGTTTCCGCTGATGATACGCCCCTCCCGCCTCGCCCCAACATTCAGGTTAGGGGGCAGCTTGTCATAATAGGCAAGGCGCTGGATTTAGAGTCAAGAAGACCTGGGTTGCCTCAGCTACCAACCAGGTGTGTGACCCTGGCCAAGTCATAGCCTTTTTGTGCCCCCGTGAGGTGACTGGATGCCTCTGCCACTAAGGTCCCTTCCCAGCTGTTCTTAGACTCCTCCTCTACTTTCCCATTTCTGCGCCCTGCACAGGGTGTAACAATCATTGATGCCACTTCTCAAGCAAGGGCTCTTCATGCTGACGTGAGGACTTGGCTTTTAGTATATTTCAGTAGAATTGGTTTCCTTTGACAGCCTGTGTTTTTTCTTTTATGCCTTCATATTCCTGAGAAGGGGTCGTGGGCTTCATCAGACTGCCAGAGAGGGTCCATGACCCAGAGAGGCAAAGAACCCCGGTCTGTGGCCTGCCTTCACTCACACAGCTTCTCCCTGAGGGCTCTCCTGTCGCTTCTCAGCTGGACCCCTTCACTAGCCTCCTGACGGACCCTTCTATCTCCCTTCCCCAGTCCATCCTCCACACGGCTGCCAGAATCATCTTTCTGATGCACAGATCCGAACACGTCACATCCCTGCTCAAACACCTTTCATGAGTCTTAGCTGTCCTGTCCTTGAAGACCTCATCCTTCCTTCATTCCCTTCCATCTAACTGGACTCTTCAGTTCTTCTTCAGAGATGCAGTGAATAGAGTACTGGGCTCTAACCCCGAGCTTCTAATCCTGCCTCTGACATTTCCTAACTCTGTTCCTCTGTGGGAGATACTTGACACTGCCAGGCACAATTTTCTCATCTGTAAAATGGGGATAATAATGCCCCTCGTAGTCAACCTTGCAGTTTTGTTATGAAGCTTGAAGGAGGTCCTGTCTGTAGAATGCTTTGCAAATCTTACCTTAAAGCCTGATACAAATGTCAGTTATTTTTGTGATTATCCTTTGGCTCTGACGTGCCGGCCCTGTCTCCCATCTCCTCTGGAACGCACTCTGTCCTCATCTCTGCCTTTCAGAGGCCTCTCCCTTCAAGGGCCGGCTCCAGCATCTCCTTCTCCATGAAGCTTTTCCTGAGCCCCACAGCAGAAAAGTTTTTCTCCCAGCACACCTTATCCAGCAACAGGCAGTCAGCATTTATTGAGTGCTTACTGTGTGCCTGGCCCTGTGCTAAGCTCTATCTGGCACTTTCTGCTCCCGTCACGCCTGACTTTGTATTATGTTTATCTGTGTCTGCGTCATCTTCCACCCCCAACCCCAGGAGGAGGGAAGACCTTGAGGGCAGGGGCTGTCCCATCTTCTGACTTTGCTTAATGAATGTTTATTGAATTAATATGTGGAGAGGGCCCAGAAAGGGTGAAGTCCATTGTGGGAGTCGAAGGGGGTGGGTGAGAGGTAGATGGACATGGAGCCTGTGATTTCATCGGTAGAAGGAACTGCTCTACCCGGGCAAGGTCATCACCTTTGCAATTTATAGTCTCAGAGGAAGTGGCCTGGGGCCCCAAAAGGTTTCAGGGCTCCCAGTATGTGTGGGACTTGAACACAGGGGCTTCCTGGTCCCGAGGCTAGATCTCTGTGTGCCACACCATGCCGCCTTTCCAAGTGGCAGAGCCAGAATTCAAATCCAGATCTTCCAGACCTGTACCCAGGGCTCCTTGTCCATGATGGCACAGTCAGTCAACAGATATCTGTTGAGCTCTGGACCTGTGCCCAGGACCTTCCCTCCCGAGGCCTGTCAGTCTATAAACATGTTTAAAGTGCCAAGCACTGTGTGCTAGATGCTGGAGACACAAATGAAAAAGTGAAACAGGCCCTGCCCTCACAGAGCTTCCCTTCTGTCAGGCCCCTGGGCCATCACACAGGCCTGCGGGCTCTCAGCTCTCAGCTGGCACTTGGTTAAAAGCAGAGCGGGTGAGGACCTCAAGTTTGTTCTCTGGGTCACTTCTGCTCTGGCCGGTGCTTGGATCTTGGCCCCCTAACCTTGATGTCAGTCCCCGGGTGCCTGGTTTGTTAGTCCTCGACTGCTGTGAGCTATAGGACAGACACAATCCCTGTCCTCGGCGAGCTTGCACTTTACTCAGGGAAATGACTTAGACACAAGACACAACGAGAGGCCTTTGAAGCAGGTACAGTCACTTGTGAAACCGTGTGGTCCTTGAGGAATTCAGAGGACAGAGAGGCCAAGGTGGTCAGGGAAATGGAGGTCGGCCTAGAGCCATGCCTTGAAGGGCTCTATAAGGACAGGGCCTGGGCCTGGACTGTCATTGGTGTAGAGACATCTTGGGAGAGAACACTCCCCCAGCCAGTGCAGGTTGGTCCCTTGTCTGCTCTCATCTGAGCGTTGTCTGTGGCACCAGAAAGCTGCAGCATGTGCCAGAAGCAGGGCCTGAACTCGGCCCTTCCTGGCCCTGGGGCCAGCTCACTATCTACCGCACTGCACTGCCTTTCACGTTTGGGAAAGGGAAGGCATTTCAAGTGGGGAATGTGTAAGGTGAGGAGGAGTCCCTTTGGAAGTGGTGAGGACATTTCAGCTCTCTTGTGGGTCCTTCTGTGCCCAAAGTTCCCTTCTTTGGCTTTTGGGAAGTTGGAGGCTTAGATAAGATTGAGATGGCCTGGGAGCTTTGGTCCTTATTACTCAGGAAGCTGGACTAAATTATTTCTAAGGTCCCTCCCCATTCCAAATCCTGTGTTCTGAGCTCCTTCCCAGCTCTGACATTCTGGGTTCTAAAGACCCTCCTAGCTCTGACATTCTGAGTTCTAAAGCCCTTCTTTAGGAACTTTGACGTTTGTGTTCTAAGATTCTCTCCCAGCTCTGACATTCTGGGTTCTAAGGCCCCTTCTCTAGGAGTTCTGAGATAACTACAGTTCTGAGATCCTAACCTTCACTATCTAGAAGACTTCTGGAATAGCTGGTTCTAGAAGCACACACTTTTCCTGTTTTGGATGGAAATCTTTTCCAAATGGATGACATCCTTCCCTGCCCTCTTCAAAGCAGGGTACCGAGTGTGGTGGAGCTATTGCTCGATAAGTCTTTGTCATCGTTAGGCGCACCAGTCCTGGCAGCGGGATCTATGACTGTACTGTCCCTGCACTCTTGCTCCACACTGCTGTGCTCATGCCTGATTTTAATAGTTTTTCTGTCTCCTCCCTCACTGCCAGTGGGTCTGATAACAGCAGTTCCTTTTCCACCTCTGAATTTTGCTGCTCATCCGACTTAGAAACCAGCTGGCCAGTATTGCTGGAAGGGCACAAAAGGAGATCGAGAGTGCTTAGGCTCAGTGTGGTTGATGCCTGAGGGGCCCTCTCCTGAGAAAAGGGAAGGTGGGGGCTTGAAGACATGAATTTTGCAGCATCATTTTAGACTGCTCAGGGGCCTTGTTAGCTTCCTACTGGGCTCTGGAGAGGAAAGCCAGGTCCTAGAGAGCTGGATTTCTTTTTCATTTGGTCCTTGGATGTCTCTGGCCCCACATTGGGGGCAGGACTTTCCCCCTTGCCTGCTGTTGCTGGAGCAATTTGAGCTGCTGATAGCTGGAGTAGGAAGGAGGTTGGGGAAGGGAAGAAGGCTCCAGGAGCCTGGGCTCCATACTCACTGTCAGCAATGTTCCTGATAACCCCAGCTCAACCGACAGAGAAAGGAGCCACAGAATTTTAAGCTGAGAAGGGACCTCATCTGCTGACCCAGACTTGAAAGTTCTACCACTACCCTGCTGGCCCTGGGCACATCATTTAAGGTCCTCACTTTACTCATCTGTAAAATGACTTCCAACTCTAATCTGTGATCTTATGGATCACACTTATTACCCACTATCTTAAACCATCAAGCAGCTATCTCATTTCTGTTTGAGGTCCTCCATCGAGGGCATATTCACCAGTTCCAGAGGCAGCCCATCTGACGTTGGGATCACACTCACCATTAGGGAGTCAGCAGTGGGATGTGCGGGCAGCCAAAAAAAGCCAGACCTTGAAGGTGTGGAGGTGGGAATCAGCATGGCGTGTGTCCCAGGGCAGCAAAGAAGCCAAGCTGACTCCATGGAGGAGCAGGAGGAGGAGGAGGAGACAGAGACAGAGATGCCTCCCAGCCCTAAATCTTACCCAGCCTTCACGGCCCAGCATCACCTCCACAGGGAAGCCCTCACTGACACCCCCCCCCACCGGCTGGAAGCCTTCACTGTCTTGGACCTGCGGGCCTTCCTGGTGGCTGTTCTCCTGTTCTGCCTTGTGTTACGGTTTGGTGTGCTCTGTGCTGCATTCCCCTCACTCTGGCCTTTGAGCTCCCTGAGGGCAAAGCCTGTGTCTGATTTGAGTTTGTTAGCATGGAGTCCAAATGTTCACTGACCTCAGTGACCATCCAGTTTGACCCCCTTCATTTTGTAAATGAAGGGACGGAGGCCTAGACTCACACAGGCAGTGACTAGTGAGGACACATCTCGTGCTGCCCAGGACAAAATGGGAAGCAGGAGCTATTGAGGAGTAGCCCAAGGGAGAGATGAAGGCCTTGGCTCCTTCCCCTGGATGACCAAGGGCCATTGGACTAATTGGAAGATGAGGTAGGATGGTGCAGTCAGAGAAACACTGGCCTCTGAAGACAGGCTATGTGCCCACAGATGAGGCATTTTTTCTGGGTCTCAGGGTTTTTTTGGGGTTTTTTTTGGTTTGTTTTTAGGAGGGAGAGTGGCTGGATTAGATCATAGGTCTAGGGCTGAGAGACCCAAGAGTCCATCAAGTCAAACCCTCCCATTTTATAGATGAGGAAACTAGGGCTTCACGTCTCACCCAAGGTCCTCTGAGTAGTGAACGTCAACTTAGAAGACCGATGCTTTGAATCCAGAGCCGACAGTCTCTCCGTTAAAGGTCCTGCAGCCCTAGCATTCTGGGACGTCGGGTAAGGACTGACATTGAGCTTGGTGTAAGCAGCCAGTCAGCCAGCTTCCTCCAGTCCTGCTTCTCACCAAAGTCAGGATGTGAGGAGGAGACCTGGGCCATGTCTGCCCTTTTGCATTCAGTCCATAAGCATTTATGAAGCACCTACTATATGCCAGGCACTGTGCTGAATGCTGGGGATACAAAGAAAGGCAGAAGATGGTCCCTGCCCTCAGGGAGCTTACAGCCTAATGGAGGTTACGTACCAGCTAGCTGCACACAGGATACGTTGAATATAATCGACAGATGGAATTAAGAGGGCTTATCAAAGGCCTCCTGGAGAAGAAGGCTGGAGATGTTCTTCTCTGGTATCTGTACGTGACTCCCTCAGATGGCCCTAGGGAGATCAGACTGCATTGGTGCCCCAAGACTCTACATCCGGGCTTCTGTGGCCCTGCCTCGCCATGGAGGGTCAGTGGTAGAGGAAGACCAGAGTACGTCCTCTCTCCAAAGTCCTTTTGCCTCTTTTTGTTTCCTGTGTGTGTAGCAGACTGCCTGGCACATGGTAGGTACTTAATAAATGTTTATTGATTGATTCAGTAAGAATTTATTATATGCCTTCTGTGTGCCAGGAACTGTTCTGGGTGCTAGGGATTTAGAGACAGAAATGAAACCCTCACTGCCTTGAAAAGGATTCAGTTCAGGGGTCATTTATTAAACATGTTTATTAAATGTGTGGCTAGTGACGGGGGGCGATGGAGGCAGAGGAGGAGGTCCCCTAGGAGAACGGGAAGAGGGACAGAGCCCTTTCGGTGTGGGGTTCAGGGAAAGCTTCACGGGCTGGGCAGAGAAGTGGGGCTGGATCTGGGGCTGAGAGGACCTGCGTTTGGCTTTGTTCTCTGCCACTGATTTTCCAGAGTGACCCTGGGTGCTAAGGTCTGAACTGAGGTCTCAGTCTAGCCCTTTGCCCTAGGTGCAGCACCTCCACTGCCCATGTTTGCTTTCTGTTTGTACAGTATGAACTATCTGACACTTGGACTTGGTGATGAAGGGTGGGCTGTCTCCTGGCCTGCAGGGGCACTCTCCCCTGCAGGTGTCAGAAGGAGCATGCTGCAGGGGTTTAGAGTGCTGCGGTGGCCTGGGGCAGGTCCCTCCCCTGCCTGGGGCGGCTTCTCACCTGGAAAATGAAGGGAGTCCTCAGGATGATCTCCACCCTTTCTCCAGTTCCAAATCCTACTTCTGGGTAAACAGTCCCAGACAGGCAGCAACCATGTATGTGCCCAGTTCATGCCAGGCTCAGGTGGAGGACAGGGAGGACCCGGCCTGTGGGGCTCTTGGGCCTCAGAAGGGGAGACTAGGGATGGCATCAGGGTGTCCTCCCGTGACGGCCCCCCCTCCTTTCACTCTGTGGTGCTTTCGCTGCTCCTGGGAGCCTTGGTGTGGGGCCTCGGAGGCTGGCCTTCCTTGACCGCCCTGCCTCCTTCCAGCTTCAGATTGTGTGACAATTCTTTCTCACATATGATACTCTATACATCTCTGATTCTTAGACCACCCGTGGCAGATAAATGAAATGGGTATTATTCTTATTCCCACTTTACAGCTGGGGAAACTGAGGCCCGGAGAAGAGGAGCAACTTGTAGAAAGTTAAAAGACCCAAGTTCCAATCCTGGCTCTGCTGTTCTAGGTGACCTTAGGCAGGTCAGTCCCTCTCCTGTGGGCCTCAGTTTCCTCATTTGCTGGACTGGACAGTCCAGCTCTGAATCCTGTGATCTTTCCTAAGGTCACAAAGAGGCGTTATCCGAGTTGGACCGAGGTCTCAGGGCTCCCAGCTCCCAGCCTGGGGCTCTTTCCACTCACTCACACTGTGATATATTGTCTTGTATCGTCCACCCTGTGTCATGTGTCTAAACGTCATCTCCCTGGCCAGACTGCCAGCTCAGGGAGGGTAGGAACGTTCGTTGTCTTAAGAGCTATGCTTCTGTCTTCCCCAGTGTCTGTAAATGTCATGCTCCCTATGTGGTCCAGGGTGGAGCAGAAGGGACTTTCATAAACTCTGCTCTTGGTTGCCTTTCTGTTGGGTTTTTATTTAAAAAAAAAAAAGCCTCCAAGAGAACCCTGCATGCAAGCTCTGGGAGTGAGCCAGCTCTGAGCAGGGGGTGTGGGCGGCTGCTGGGTGGCAGCAGGGGGCGGACGGATGGGGGAAGGGCTTGAGCCAGTGCGCAGCAGACGGCCTTGGGAGAGCCTTGGGGATGCGGTGGAAGAGTCCTGGACTCCAGAGTCAGCCCAGGTCTGAGCCAGCCCCAGCCCCTGCTCCTTGTGACAAGCTGGACAGGCCACCTCTCCCCTCTGGGCCTCAGTTTCCTTCTCTGTCCAATGAGAGGGTCAGACCAGGTGATCTCTAGCTCTAGCATTTGATGCTGCAATATCCTTTTTGGCTCTGAGTGTTCTATGTTCCTTGTTCTAACACCTTTGCTCTAACATACTGTGTTCTAGTGTTCTGGGTCCCTTTGGATTCTAATGTGTTCCAGCGCTCTCTGTTAGGGCCCCTTCCTGTTCTGAGATTTTATATTCTAGCTACTCCAGATTCCAGTATCCTAGGTTCTAAGGTCCCTTCCGGGCCTGGCAATCAGGGGGCAGTTTAGTATTTAATCATATCCTCTCTCATTGTTTTACGGATGTGAGCCTCCTGTCCCCAGCATCCAAAGCTCCATGAGGACAGGGTGGATATTAATCACTCACACTCACCTTCACCATTTCATGTGACCTTCACAGTGTCCTTGAGGGGGAGCTAGCTCAGCTGTTATTATCTCTGTTTTACACATGAGTAAACTGAGGCCCAGAGAAGGACAGTGACTTGTCAGAGATCACACAGCTAGTCAGTGTCAGAGGTGGGACTTGAACCCAGGTCTCGTGGCTCCTGGTGCCACTGCACCCGTCTGCCTCCCCAGAAACATATCTGAGACTCTGCCTAACCTGCAGTGCCGGGCACAGAGTAGACTTAATGCAGAAAATGAGCGAGGGGGAGGCCTTCTTTGGTGCTCAGGCTGGAGGCCCTGAGCTTGACTGAGGAAGAAATTCACACTTGAAGTTGACAGTCCTGTTGGTTGGGTTCGTGGTGGCAGAGGCCAAAGGGCCTGATCCCTCCTGCTGACTGTTAAGGGTTCAGGGAGTTCCTTGGCCAAGGCCAAGCTCAGGCCTGGCTCCTCTGGGATATTTTAGGGGGTAGAAAGATAGTCTGATTTCCTAGGACCTAGATCTTACCCTGGAGACAGATAAGGGAATGAGGACTCAGAGGTGACTTTGTAAATGGCCACCTTTAAACAAAGTGTGTGGCGTGGTCATTCATGGAGTCATTCCGGCCCTTAACAGTTTATGTACAGCTTGGCTCTTTTGTGTTGTGAGGATGGGGTCTTCTGCTCATTAAGTCCTGGGCAGCTCCTGCTTGTCCTCCAGGGACAGTCCTGGTCCAGGGACTTTCTCCGCTATTCAGGCAGGGGCCTGGAGTTTCCTTGGGGACAGATGTCCAACAGCTATGTTGGTGCTCGAGGATTAGCTGGGGAGGGTCTGGGGCTGGATACCAAGGACACCAGGCCTATTTAGCATGGAGATGGCGTGGTGGAGAGGCAGTTCTCACACCAGCTTCCCTTCAGCCCCACACCCTACAACGGCCCTTGGGGGACAGAGACAAGGTCAGGAGTACCTGGGCACTTGCCCTGCAGCATAGACTCGCACTGAACTTGAAAGACGTCCCTTGAGCTCTCCCACCATGTTCCCCTGGCTCCTGTTGGGCTCTGAGGGCGCCCAGAAGGACTGTGGGGCTGGGCTTGGCTCCCTCCTTATTGAGGCAGCAGGAGGTCCATTGTCCCCGTGGGCCAGGCTCCCCCTCAGGGGAGGGGGGGTCAGTGATTGAGTGGGGCCTTGGACCGGTGGGGAGGGTCTCTTCCCCATGACAGTCACTCTCTCCCTGCAGGATGGCCGAACCTCGTTTTAACAACCCCTACTTCTGGCCCCCTCCTCCCACCATGCCCAGTCAGGTAAGAAAGAGCTTTTCTCCTCCTCCCGCCCCTGCCCCCTGCCCCTGCTCAAGCCAGCTTTGCACTTAACTGCACAGTCTGGGGCATTGGCTGTGGCCTGCCAGGGGGAGGGGCTCACCTCGGGGCCAGGGTTGTGGGCCTAAGCCACAGGACACAGCAAACAAAACGAGCAAAAACCCAACCCTGGCCCTGGTGGGGACACTGTGGCCACCTTGCTGCTGGACTGGAGGAGCTGGGGCTGGCAGGGCGGGGGAGGGTTCTCTGTCAGGGGCCATTGAGGAGGTGGTGGGGGACAAGAGAGGGTGCAGAACAGTCCTTGGTGGTCCTGCCAAGCGGGCTGGGTAAGGGCTTGAGGTCAGGGCCGGGGCTGGGAAAGGAGGGGACAGAGACAGTGGCCAGTTGGGGCTGGGCTCCTGGGGGATCCCCCTTAGTGCTTTTGTCCTCTGTCTCCCCTTTCCAGCTGGACAACTTGGTATTGATCAACAAGATCAAGGAACAGCTGATGGCAGAGAAGATCCGGCCCCCACACCTGCCGCCCACCTCGGTCTCCTCCCAGCAGCCCCTGCTGGTCCCTCCATCCCCAGCTGAAAGCAGCCAGTCCATCATGTCATTGCCGAAACTGCAGCAGGTGCCGGGGCTACACCCACAGGCTGTGCCCCAGCCCGATGTGGCCCTGCACGCCCGGCCCGCCACCAGCACCGTCACAGGTGAGGGCGGTGGCCAGAAAGGGTGACGGTTCTGGAATCCAGGTTGCTGATGTATGAGCCACTCTCTCTCTCTCTCTCGCTCTCTCTCTCCCTCACAGGTCTGGGGCTGTCCTCCCGGGCCCCCGCAGTCAGCACCTCCGAGTCCAGTGCTGGCACAGGGACCAGCACCCCCTCAACACCCACCTCCACCAGCCAGAGCCGCCTCATAGCCTCCTCCCCTACCCTCATCTCAGGGATTACCAGCCCCCCCATCCTGGACTCCATCAAGACAATTCAGGGCCACAGCCTGCTGGGAGCCCCCAAAACAGAACGGGGCCGCAAGAAGATCAAGGCAGAAAACCCCTCGGGACCCCCTGTCCTCGTGGTGCCGTACCCCATCCTGGCCTCAGGAGAGACCGCCAAAGAGGGGAAGACATACAGGTGGGAACTGAGCTGTGGACTCCTGCCTTTCCAGGCCAGCTGTCTCCCTTGCCCTGGCCCTGGTGCCGGAGGTTGTGAAACCCCAGTACTGGTCATTCGGGGCCACCTGGACCTTACCTCATCTCCCATTTCTGCCCCCTGGGAATCCCCTGGGAGAAGGTCAAGCACACGGCTGGTCCCTTCCCACGACAAGGTGCTGTCACCGGTGCCTTGTCCAGCAGGCCGCTCAGGCAGAAGGGAATAGGGGCGTCTGGGGAGCTAGGAGCTGGCAAGCTGAATCCTGGGCTCTTGGGGCTCTGCTTCAAGTAAGAAGCAAGTCTGGATAAATAGACAAGGCATAGGCTTCCTAGTAAGTCATCCCAAGAGGACTCTCAGAACAGGCAGGTCTTTTACCTAAGTCCACTATGGAATGATCCTAGAGCAAAGCTTCTCCACCATCCTCCACCCCGTGGGGGGCTTTTCCTGACTCCAGAACTAGCCCTGTATCTGCTATGCTGTCTAGCAGCCTGTTCTAGCAGCGTATGAAGGATTAGGGAGTCGAGGTAGGAGGACCTGTTTGGGGGCTCCTTCAGTAGTTCAGGGGGGTAACGCCTATCCTCGGGGTAAGATAACTCCTCAGGAAGGCCTGCCCAGGGTGGTAGTGAGGGGAGAGGACAGGGGATGTTGAGGTGCCATTAATTTGCCTGGGTTGGTACCTGACTAGACGTGAGGCCAGAGGAGGAGGGGGAGAATCAAAGAGAACGCTGTCCCCTTCCCCCCGGGGTTGAACGTGGGAATCTGAGTGAATGGTGGTACCCAAACAGAACTAGCCACGCCAGGAGGAAGAACAGGCTGTGAAAGAGAAATAACCGTGGCTCAAGGCCTCCTGAACATGAGGAGCCCAGGTGTTACCCCAGGGAGATCAGGGGATTCTAGATCCAGACCTGGAGGGGATGTCACAGGCCACTGAGGCCAAGCCCTCATCTCTGAGAAAGACAAGAAAAATGAGATGTGGAGCGGCCAGTGACTCACTCAGGGTCACACAGGGCCTAGGTGTCAGAGGTGGCACCTTATGACTTAGAGAGCTGCAGATTAAGAGAGAAGTCAGGGCTGCAGATAAAAATTGGGGAGTCTTCTGCGTAGAAGTGGAAAGGAATGAGTCTGTAAGGAAGTGAGTGTAGAGAAGGAAGAGGGCCACTGAGAAATGCCCCCCTTAAAGAGTACGAAGAGTATCAGTTCTGGAGTCAGAGGACCTGGGTTCAGATCCTTCCTCAGACACCAGCTGTGTGACCTTAGGTAAATGGCTTAACCTCTTTGGGTATCGTTTTCCTCATCTGTAAAATGAGAAGGTGCGAGTGGCTTCTGAGGGCCCTCCCTGCTCTAAATCTAAGCTCCTCTGGTAGATAGCTAAGCATCACTAGAGGCTCCTCTGTGGTTACTGATGATGAAGCTGTAGTGGGTGCAGACATCCTAAGGTCATGACCTTCCCTGATGATGACCCGAGTGTCCAGGAGCAGGGTGGTGGAAGGTCAGGGTGACAGGGGGAGCCTAGGGTAGGAGCTGGTTAAACATTAACATGGCAGGGGATGGGGGTCAGGGCTGGATATGAGGCAGGTGAAGCCAGAATAGGATGGAAGACTCGGGCTGGGTCCAGGCCTTGGAGGACATGAACAGGTTTAGTGGAAATGAGAGAGTACAAGAGCTCTGAATAGGAGGCCACTGACAATGGCCAGAGGTGGTGGAGAGGAAGACGGGTCAGTGTGAGCATCATCTGGGAACATGACCAGGAGAGGCGCAGGTGACCTCCCCGAGCAGAGAGAGGGAAGGGCTGTGAGCATAGGGGAGAGTGTGACCAGCTTGCCTGGAGAAGGCCTCCTGAGGGGAGTGGTCTGGGAGCAGGCGTGTGCGAGGGGACTGACGGCCTCCGAGGCCCCCTTCTAGCTCTGAGATTTAGTCATACTTGATGGGGCTGAAGTTCAAAGAGGTTGGAGAGTCTGAAAAGAGAGGGTGGAGGAGGAGCGACCTGGCGACCCTCCTGCCCTCCCCGAAGTGTGGGGCCCGCTCAGCCTGCCTCTCCCCACCTCCTTATTTGAGGCTCACATTCCTCCAGGCATGAGGCCAGTGGCTTCTCAGGTGGGAGGTCAAAGTCCTTTTATCGGTGGTCATTGTGCCCTCTTGCCTGTCATAAAATCATAGACTCCCAGAACCTCAGAGGGCACCGAGCCCAACCCAGCCTTGGCTGGGAGAATTCCAGTGACCCGGAACCCAGCGCCTCCCTGAGTCTTCTCAAGTGTGAAATCTCTGTATCCCTAGAGCTGTGAGGGCTACATCTCCTCCCACCTTTTCCCCCAAATGTGGGCCCTATCTTCACTTGGGCAGTCAGTAAGCATTTATTAAGCACCAACTATTTGCCAGGCACTATTGTTGAGGTTTGCCCTTCATTCTCAAAGAGGACCATGCCATTAGGGAGGTGATGCCATGACTTGCAAGTGAATCAGATTTGAGCGAGGGAGGGCTGTACAGAGTCACCAGCCTCACTTTCTCCTCCAGAGCCATCTGGGTCCAGTGGCCAGATACAGATCAGGACAACTGGAGATGGCCCTGTGCCAGGCACTATGTTAAGCACTGGAGATACAAAGAAAGACAAAATGCAGTCCTTGCTCTCAAGGTCTTCCTCATTAGGGACTTAGCGTTTAAACTGCTGGGTACAAACGAGCTATGTACAGGAGAAATTGGAGATAGAGCAGCAGAATGAAAGGGGATGAGGGGAGGCTTCTCACAGAAGGCAGAATTTTAGCTAGGACCTGAAGGAAGCCGGGATGCAGAGATGAGGAAAGAGAACACACCAGGTCATGGCGTCCCAGAGCATGTGGTGGGCTGAAAGGTGCAAGCAGCCTGGAAAGGGGAGGGACAGTTCGCAGAGGGCTGTGGGGGCCCTCCAGGCATAAGGTCTGCTTCCTGTTCTCCTCAGGTGTAAGGTCTGCCCCTTGACCTTCTTCACCAAGTCTGAGATGCAGATCCACTCCAAGTCGCACACAGAGGCCAAGCCGCACAAGTGCCCGCACTGCTCCAAGTCCTTTGCCAACGCCTCCTACCTGGCCCAACATCTGCGCATCCACCTGGGTGTCAAGCCCTATCACTGCTCCTACTGTGAGAAATCCTTCCGCCAGCTCTCCCACCTCCAGCAGCACACCAGGTGAGCAGCAGCAGCAAGGAGGGGACCCTCCAGAGGAGATGACGGAGGGGTCTCTCTGGGGGAGGGAGCAGCGGGGGTCCCTCTGGAGGAGATGATGGAGGGGTCGGGGGGGGCAGTGGGGGACCCTCCAGAGGAGATGACAGAGGGGTTAGGGGAGAGCAGTGGGGGACCCTCCAGAGGAGATGATGGAGGGGTCTCTGGGGGAGGGGCAGCCGAGTGGGGGTATTTGGTGCTCATCCAGACTCGGGGGTGGAGGGAGCTCGAAATTGGCCTGGACACTCAGCCCTGTGGCTTTTCCCATTAGCTGTCTAGTGACTCTGGACAAGTCACTTCTTGTGTCTGTGCCTCAGTAAAAATGAGGGGGGTTGGACTTAGGGGCCCCTTCCAGCTCTAAAGTCCCTGCTCCTCGGACCTCAACAAGTGCCCCATGGGATTCAAGTCCGTCTGTCCCCAGAGGGTGAGGAGTAGGCCTAGCTGGTCCCAAGTGGCGGGCCCTCCTCCCAGGGAGCCCTTGGGCCAGACTGGTAGCCGTTCCTCAGGCAGTGCCACAGAGCCAGTAGAGGACCGCCACCATCTGAGGTGGACGGGCTGACAGATGAAATCTGTCACACCCCAGAAAAGATGGACCATGGCACTCCCTGAATTGCAGGGCCTAGCCATAGATCAGAGGAACTTCACAGATGTGTTTCCTGTGCCCTGGCTGTGGAGGGGGGGCTAGTGAGGGCCAGACAGAAAGGGATGGAGAAAGGCTGAGGGGAATGAGGGGAAGACGCAGACGCAGAGGGGTGGAGAGAGGCCAGGCATGTGGCTGCAGAGGAGGAACAGGTCATGGCCCTTGGGATCACAGTCTCTCCCGGCTTGTGAAGGAACACTGAGGCTCTTTGGGACATCTCCTCATCTTTAAGGCTGAGTAGCTGGTGTCTGGTCTCCTGTTGGAGGGTTGGTGGGGTCCTAGAGAAGGCCCCAGAGCATGTGAGGGTGAGAAGGGCTGAGGGGGGGCTTCACCATCCGTCCTAGGGCCAGCATTCTGAGCGAGAGGGCAGGGGCTGCTGGGGGCGAAAGGGGATTTCCCAGAGCTAGTGGGGACACCTTCACTGCCTCCTGTTCCCAGCCCCCATCCTGATAACAGTTGACATTTCTGTAGAACCCTTTCCACACACCTCAGACCCACCCTTTGAGGCAGTGACCAGCGTGTCTTTAGCCCCATTCTAGAGGTGAGAAAATCGAGGCTCAGGATTTGCTTCGACAGCTCGTGAGAGGCTGAGAGGCGGCGCAGTGTAGCTCCCTGGTCGAGGCAGCCCTCCAAGCCTGCTAGTTGCAGAGGTGTTGACATATTGGCAAAGGGAGTTTGCTCACTCCGGAATGTTTTATATCAATGAAATCGCAGGCCTTTCCCTCTTGAATTCAGACATCTGCTGTCTCCACACCCAGTGCCTTTCCTACCACACTGTAATGTTGGGATGGCCTCACGCATCTAGGTTGGGGTCCTGCCTCCTCTCCCTTTGCCTGGGCTGCTGCCCAGGACCCACAGCCCCTGGGATGAGCCCTTCTGGGCAGCCGGGAGCCAAGCCCAGAGCCTCTGGCCTCCCAGCCACCATCCCCATGGAGCCTAATGACCCAGAAGCCAGGTCAGGCTCAGCTAGGCTGGCTGGTCAGGGAGTACAACTGTGGCAGGGGAGTGAGAGAATCAAGACCCAGACCGCTAATAATAATAATAATAATAATAGCTAGCATTTATACTGTGCCTGCTATGCACCTAGCACTGAGCTAAGCACTTTACAAATATTACCTCATTTGAACAACCCTGGGAGGTAGATGCTGTATGTTATCCCCATTTTACAGATAAGGAAACTGAGGCAGACAGAGGTTAAATGACTCGCTCAGGGTCAGGCTGCTAGTAAGTATCTGAGGCCAGATTTGAACACAGGTCTTCCTGACTTCAGGCCCGGAACTCTCCCCGGCTGCATCAGCTAGTTGCCTTTCTTTTCCTCCTGAGATACAGTACCCCCATTGTATCTGGTACCCCAGGGCAGGGCAGAGCAGTCTTCACCTGTTTATGCTGCCTGAGGTCCCATTAACCTTTCTAGTGGCCAGCTTACATTTCCTCCGAGCTCCCAGAGGTGTGGCTGTGGCCGCTTCATCTAGATGGGGAAACTGAGGCCCAGAGAGGGGAAGAGATTTGTGCAAGGTCATCAGGATTAGACTCTAGGTCTCCTGCCTCTCAGGCCAGGCTTCCCCTTCCTTTTCAACACAGATGTCTTAATTAAGTTAAATTATTCTAACCAGAGACCTTCCTTATTATGACTGTGGTGTATACATTGCCAGGGCCTATGCTCTCTATCCACAGGAGGCTTGGAAAGGGGTGACAGGCTCATAGATCTTTAGGTTCATAGATCTCATAGGCTTTAAGGGACCCCGGGTCATCTGAACCAGTCCCCTTATTTCACAGGAGGCAAACAGACTCAGTAGCCTTTGTTACCCAGCATTACACAGGGGGTAAGTGAAACAGCCAGGGTTTGAACCCAGGTTCTCAGGCTATAGATTTCTTCTTTTTCATCACAGTTCCTCTCAGGGGTATAGGTGTTATTTTAAAAAATGGAGAAAGAGTAAGTCCTCTGGACCATCATTCTCACTCTGGAAGCCTTGGCTTCCTTCCCTCGGGGCCCCAGCAGGGAATCCTCAAATCCACAAGCTTACAAAAAGCCCACAAAATATGCAGCTTGAATGCAACTACTGTCAGGCAGGGTCTGAGAGGTCTTTGGATGTTTAAAAAGGTAGGAAGTGTTGCTCTAACCTACAGACTCTGAAATATAACTCCTTTGTCCAGGAAGACAGTGGAAAACATGTTCACCAAAACCTCTCCATGCTGTTCAGTAGTTTTCAGTGATTTAAAGCAGGGCTTCTTAAACTTTTTCCACTCTTGACCCCTTTTGGGGTTTCCATAGCATTCGTTGCATGGTATTAGGGCATGCATGGTGCAAAGTGTGTATGCTTTGTGTTCAGAACCAAGGCTGCAGTGAAGTTGTACGATGCAACATGGGCTAGCACTGCCAGAAACACTCAGATTCATTACGCATTTGATTTAGAATTAATTTTTGGTCATTTCATGTTCAGAAGCCTTTTACTGTTGCCAAATTTTTCATGACCCCATATGGGGTGGTGACCCTCAGTTTAAGGAATGCTGATTTAGAGGAAGGCAGAGCTGATAGGCTCATCATATGGTAGATGATGTAAAGCGGAGAGGAGCAGCTGAACAGGCTGGAATGTTGGACCACATCCGAGAAGATGAAATTTCATGGGAGTAAATGTAAAGTTGTATACTTGGGTTCATAAAATCAATGGCACTGGTAAAATGGCAATCAGGCTAGCATTTACATAGCGCCTTAAAATTTGTAAAGCACTTTACAAATATTATCTCATCTGATCCACACAACAACCGTAGGAGGAGGGTGCGATTACATTTTACAGAGGAGGAAACTGAGTTTGAGAGAGGGAAATGACTTACCTAAGGTCACACAGCTCATAAGCAGGTACAGCAGGATTTTAACTTGGGTCTTCTGGATGGCCAAGTCTAGCACACTCTCCACTTACCACCTAGCTGCCTCGGAGGGAAGAGGAGGCATCGATAATCAGGATTCATTCAGTCAAAACCTGGGGGGCAGGGCACAGGTTTTAAGAGACCGCAAGTCCACAGCAGACCATCCTTCATGATGGCACCAGAAGCTGCTAGTGCATCAGGAGAAGCTCGGTGTCTGGAACGCAGGAGGTAAGGATCCCACTGTCCTCCGCCCTGCTCAAGCCTGGTCTGGAGCTCCGTGGGCACTGTTTGAGGAAAGCTGTTCACTAACTGTAGCTTGAATAGAGGAGGATGGTCAGGGTAGCCACAGGGCTAAGCCTCCAGCCACAGTGGGGTGGTGGAAATTTGAAGGTATAGGATTCGCTAGATTTGGAGTTGGGGACCTAGTATTCAAATCCTGGTTTTTTATTATTGCCTGTGTGACCTTGGGCAAGTCATTGCTCTCAAGACCTTGGTTTTCTCAGCTATAAAATGAGAATGGGGGTGTGGGGTTGGCTTACATGACCCTGAGGTTTCTTCTAGTTCTAAATCAGTGATCCCATGACCCATGATCATGTGTTCAGAGTCATCACCTCACAGAATTGGGATCTCAGAGAGTGAAGGCTCGGAGGGGTTGGCTTTATCTAGCCCATCATCACACAACCCGTGTGTCAGAGGTGGGATTTGAACCAAGGCTTCTGGACTCCCAGGTTCAGCACTCTCCACTGTGTTATGCTGCCTCTGGTCAGGCCCATATGTGAGCGTTTGAAGGGAATAAGTAAGCACTTCGTAGATGCCTCCTGTGTGCCAGGCCCTGGGCTAAGTGCTGGGGATACAAAAAGAGGCAAAAGACAGTGCCTGCACTCAAGGGTCTTACAGTCTAACGGGGGAGGTAACACGCAAACCGACGCGTACAGACAAGCCACGTGCAGGATAAACAGGAAACAATTAACAGAGAGAAGGCGCCAGGAAGAAGAGGGGTTGGGGAAGGCTAGGAGGTAGGATTGTAGTTGGGACTTAAAGGAAGCCAGGGAGGTGAGTGGTTGGGCCAGAGGAAGGAGAGGGCTCCGGGCATGGGGACAGTCAGAGAAAACAGCCTAGAGCCTGGAGAGATGGGGTGTTGCTCATGGGGTGGTTAGGAGACCAGTGTCACTGGGTGGAAGAGTATGTGGAGGGGTGAGGCGTGTGAAGAAAGGTCTGACTCGGGAGGCAGTGAGCTCCCTGTCACGACAGGTTCTCAGGCAGGCGCCAGACAGGGAGGATTACAGTTGAGGGAGGGGCTCCATCAGGTGCCCTCTGAAGCCCGAGGTCTCCTTCCAAGTGTGAGATGCTGTGATTCTAGGAAGGAAGGAGTCCACCGAGCTAAGGTAAAACCAGCCCTCCTATTGGCAGCCATCGGGTCTTTGCAGACTGACCCTGAAGAACCTAGCGGGGGCCGGCGTGTTGAAAGAATAGGGAAGATAGGTGTCAGGCGCCCTCCTGCTTTGAATTCGCTCCTTTGCCAAATGCGCGTCCTTGACCTGAGAGAGTCAGGTTCAGACCACACGGCTGGCGGGTGGGTGCTCCTCTGGTGGGAGGGGCACACTCGGGCATTTGTTGGGAAGTCACTGAGAACACGTACAGAAAAACAGAAGCAGAGAAGCTGGATGAATAAAGGACTCAGAGTCACCTTGGGGCATGGGGACAACCGCCCCATCACCCACAGGAGCTGGTTGTGTGTCAGTGTTCAGCATGCTCTCGGTGACCACATTAATGGCATGGAAGTGATTGATGGTACCAGACAGGAAAGTGAGGCATATCCAGTGGCTAGCCCCTGTCCCTCCTCTGTCCATAGAAGTAGAGGGAGCCCTCCCCCCAACGTGCTCAGTGTCAGAACCGCAGGAGACCGTGAACCAGAGTCACACGTGACACACAGGCACGGAGAAGTGGCAGCCTGCATCTTTGAAGGGAATGTCCACTGGCCACCAGATGGCCAGGAGTGGCAGCAGCAGCCAGAGTGTGGGGGATTCAGGAGGCACTGGTCACCACAGCATCCGTCCTTGGCCTTTCATTCTTCAGCCGTTTTTCAGTGACTTGGATGAAGACATAGATAGCTTGCTCATCACATTTACAGATGGCACAAAGCCTGGAGGAACGGCTTCCATACTGGGTGATAGATGAAACCGGAAGCTTTGTCAGTCCTTCGTTTAAAATGGAGCTGCCTGGGGCCACTCAGTCAGCGGGTTGGCTTTCGCTCTAGCCTTTGGTCCAGTTCAAGGCGCCTGGCTCTGTGGGAGATCCAGGGTGGGGCACAGCTACTGCCCCTCTGGAGCTCAGAGTCTGGCCGGGGACAGCAGCCGGCAAAGAGGCTAAATCAGTGGGAAAGCAGACGGGAGCTGTAAAGATGGAGACATTAGTGTGGGGGAGTGCAGTCAGGAGAGGCTTCCTGGAAGAGGAATCTTGAAGGATAGGTAGGCTTTGGGTAGGCAGGGGAAGTACATTCCAGGCAAAGGGAGGGTGTGAGCAGAAAAAAGGTTGGATATGTAATGGAGTGTTTGAAAGAGGGAGCCGGCCCCCTGGGGCAGGGAGCTTATGTGGGGCTGCGTTGTGGACACCCCGAATGCAGGCTGAGGAGTTAGGGCTTTATGCCGTGGGCCGTGGGGGAACCGTGGGCAGTTTGGGGCAAGGGAGTGATGCAATGAGAGGTGGGCTTCAGAGACTTTAAAGGGAGGCAGGGAGACTGATCCCCCTGCTGGTGGGAGATGATGAGGGCCTGGGCTGGGGTGTGTGTCTGAGTGTCTGTGAGTGTGGGTGTGTCTGAGTCTGTGAGTGTGGGTGAGTGTGTCTGTGAGTGTGGGTGTGTCTGCATCTATGAGTGTGGGTGTGTCTGTGAGTGTATATATATGAGTGTGGTGTCTGTGAGTATGTGTATGTGAGTATGGGTGGGTGTGTCTGAGTGTGGGTGTGAGTGTATGTATATGAGTGTGGGCGTGTGTCTGTGAGTGCGGGTGTGAGTGTCTGTGAGTGTGTGTATGTGAGTATGGGTGTGTCTGTATGTGAGTGTGTCTGTATGTGGGTGTCCCTGTGGGCATGGCAAAGGGAAGAGGGGACAGTGAGAAGCTGAGGATGCCATGATGGGGATGGCAGTGAGCTGAGCCGGGCTTGTCCTCTCCCTTTGCCATGAGGTTCTGGAGCTTTGTCTGTCCTGGCCCTGCCCTCCCTTGGGGCTTCGGTGGGAGGTGTGTCCAGTGGGATCGCTCCCGTGTTCTGTGACCTTAGGAAGAGAGGGGTAGCTTGGAGATTTGGGGGCCGGAAAACTCGACCTTTCTGGCTCCCCTGGGGTCGCGGGCCTGGAGAGCCCTGCTCGTGAGCACCTGCTCCCCAGTGCCCAGCCTCACTCCATGCCCTGGGGACCATTGCAGAATTCACACTGGAGACAGACCCTACAAGTGCCCACATCCCGGCTGTGAAAAGGCTTTTACCCAGCTCTCCAACCTCCAGGTCAGTAGCCCCTGCCAGCCTGTCTGGGGGCGGGGGAGGGTAGAGAAGGCGTTGTGGTCTGTGGGGGGCAGAGGGAGGTGTCAGGACCTGGGCTTGGGGCTTTGGGGTTGGGGGATGGGGTAGCTCCTGGGGCCTCTGTGACACCCTCTCCCCGCCTCATCTTCCCCTAGTCTCACCAGCGACAGCACAATAAAGATAAACCGTACAAGTGTCCGAACTGTTACCGGGCATACACAGACTCCGCCTCCCTGCAGATCCACCTCTCTGCCCATGCCATCAAACACGCCAAGGCCTACTGCTGCAGCATGTGTGGGCGTGCCTACACCTCGGTGAGTAGGGGCTTGGGGCAGGAGGGCAAGTCCAAGGGCCGTATGCACTGGGAGAAGCCTCCTCTTCTTGATGGGGGATCAGGTGAAGGGCAGAGGGGTACAGGTCTCATCTTGGGGGTGGGCACTGGGTGTGTAGCTGCCAAGCCTCTGTCCTGTGCCCCGGAGCTGGGACGTAGGGCTGTAACTAGGGCAGGGCAGTTGGGGCTTTGTCCAGGGAAGCAAAAACTTAGCAGGTGATGACAGCAGCATCATTCTTTCCCTGGTGGCCACAACCCAAGTGACTCCTTGGTCTTCTCCTGCCATACTTCCTTGCTCCAGATCTCCAAATGTCTCATTAGCTGCTCTGTGACTAGGTGGTAGAGGAGGGTCTTTGAAGGTTCCGGGTTGCCAAAGCAGGTGCAGTTCCCAGAGATGGCCACAGGGTGGTGCATTGCACACAGGCTGCAAACTGGGGGAGTGAGTCCCTGGGGAAGGGAAGGATGCCACCTGAACGTTCACCAGCCCATCCTCTCTCTCTCTCTCTCTCTCTCTCTCTCTCTCTCTCTCTCTCTCTCTCTCTCTCTCTCTCTCTCTCTCTCTCTCTCTCTCTCTCCAGGAGACATACTTGATGAAGCACATGTCCAAACACACTGTGGTGGAACATCTGGTCACCCACCATTCACCCCAAAGGACGGAGTCTCCCGGCATCCCTGTGCGGATCTCGCTCATCTGAACCCAGGGCCCCACTCCGCTCTGTGTGCCCCCA
Organism: Phascolarctos cinereus; assembly: GCF_003287225.1. Classification (NCBI taxonomy): domain Eukaryota; kingdom Metazoa; phylum Chordata; class Mammalia; order Diprotodontia; family Phascolarctidae; genus Phascolarctos; species Phascolarctos cinereus. The sequence goes on along the minus strand of NW_027556098.1, from coordinate 367,727,520 downwards.
CCCCCGGCCTCCCCAGGCAGGGGCACAGAAACAAAACCAATCAGAACCCCCCCTACCCCGAGCTCCCCTGCTCCGGGCCGTGCCGCTCTCCTGGACCACACTGCATCGAGGGGCCTCTGCCCACCTGCCACCGACTCCACCAGGAGTCCCAGCTCAGTTCAGTCCAATTAACTGCTACGAGGCTTGGAAGAGTTCCCCCGCCCAGGAGCCTGGCCAGCGGTGATGGCCACCGGGGGATTCTGGACAGTTTGGTGACATCCAAAGACGATTTCAGAGCACTTTGAACCTCTCTCTGTTGGGTTGTCTTTAGTTCACCCCCCTCCCTTCATTGGGTTGGTTTTTTTGTTTGTTTTCTTTTCTTTCTACTTCCTTTTTTAAAAATAACAACAAAAAAATATTTATTGGCCAAGAAGTTGGTGCTGCTAAAAATGGAAAAATCAAAAGGAAAATTGGACAGACGGACACGGAGAGCCACAGGGTGGGGGCCTCTCACCTTCTGCTGGGCCATGCCCAGGGAGCATTGGGCAGAGGGGAAGAAAGGGAGTGAGGGAGATTGCAGAGACCTCCTGGAAATGACCCAGGGCACTTCATGGACCCAAGGGAGAATTGTAGCCTCTGAATGGTTTGGACTCCGGAGTTGAGGGCCAGAACTGGGATGAGGAGGGTCAGGCAGGAAGTTTAGTGGGAGAAACCTGGAGCCAAGGGAAGAAGGGGCTAGGATGAGCCCTGTAACGCAGATCCCCAGACTTCCCTCCCCTCGTGTCCCAGGCCAGGCCAGGCCTTCCCCCTGATCGAAGAGGCAGACGGGACAGGAAGGGCTCAGTCCCTGGCACCCATCGCACCCGCCCACAGAGATGGCTGGGTCTTCCACAGGAAGCCAGAGGTGGAGATAGGAGACTAAGAGAGGGGCTTTTGCCTCACACCTCCAGGATCAGGCTTTCCCTACCCTGTCCCAAGAGTAACTTTCCTGAAGAGGAGGGCAGGAGAAAAGTCTTGAGCCCCTGATAGTGTGGGCCTTTGTGAGGGCTGTCAGTGAAAGTTATCCCGCCTGCCCACCTCTCCTTAGTCTGATAATGGTGCTCCCTGGGTTCCTGTCCCACCCTGGGCCTTTGTAACTACAGTAGAGAGTGCCCCAGTCTACCTCCAGTGCTGGCTAGGATGAGAATATTCCTCTACCTCTCCTGACATTCCTGTCTGCTCTGGGCTAGGGCTGGGACCAGGACCTGGCTGGGGGGAGAGGGGGACAGGCAGAGTGGACTCTAGTCTGAGAACAGAGCTGGGCCAAAACCAGGGAAGAGTGGGGATGGTCAGTCCCTGGAATGAGGGCATGGGACCTTCCCTGATCTCCTGCCCAGCCTTCTAGAAATGAGCCCAATCATGTATCCTCTCCTTCTATAGTGGGGACCCACTGAATCCACCTTCCCTAGAACTGTGCCCATCCTCCACACCGGGAAAGAGCTGGCCCTCCCCAGGCTGGAGAACAGAACCCCAACCTTGGAGAGGATGTTTGTGTGTCTTCCGTGCCGGGGTGAAGTAAGGCTAGGCATAGGCAGCCAGGCCAGGTCAAGTCCCTGAAACCTCACCGATCAAGTGGCCTATGGCCATATTGCAAAATGGGGAGTGGACCTTCCCCCTAAGGTTCTGGGTCCCCCACAGGCACTGGAGAAATTCAGGCCTGGGGACCCCTCAAGTCCCCAGTACCAAGGAGGTTTTGGTAGGACAGCTGTGAGGGGCCTCAGACTGTTGGGGACTGGTAGGGGAAAAGGGCTGGGCCTGCCTGGGGGTTTGGAGCAGGGTGGTTCTGGGGCCTTGGACACTCAGTACCTGCCTCAGCGGAAGGCAAGCAAGAGAAGAATTCTAAGTCACCTCCTCTTACCCAACCCGATAACAATGGCACTTATCACCCTGTGCTAAGGCCCAGGCCAGAGAACCCCTTCACCCCATCCCCAAACCTCCATCCCTGCAGGGTCCCTCAGGGGTGGAGGGGCACTGAGGAAAGCAGCCAGTCAGAGCACTGGCGGCCAGCCCCAGCACCCCCACCCTGATCTGAAAGCCATTCGTGTCTCCCCATGTATATAGGATCCATGTACAGAGCCCGGAGAAGCCCCAACACCCCCCTCACCAGAAAGGAAAAAAAAAACCGAGACAAAAACTCATCTATATCTCCTGTATCTTTAAGTTCCGTTCTGAATATTAACTGTGTTATTTTTATACACTTTTTAAGCCTTAACAATGTCATTGTTTGACCAGCTGTTTGACGCCTTTGGTCCACGTATGTTTCACTGGGTTCTTTTCCCTTGTTTCTGACTCTTTGATGTTGTATGATACTCAGTATTGTAGCCTTTCTGTCAGCATGTTAATACCCTGTAAATACGCTCTGACGCTCCTGTTAACACCCCCTTTTCTTTTGTCTGTGGAACCTCCAGGCCGCCGAATTTAGATCTAGTTCCCTTACTAAGAAAGCAGAACGGTTCCAGATGTTTGATTCTTTTATCCACTCTCGAGACCTGGCATTGCAGGGCCAAGGAGGTGAGACCTCAGAAGGGAAAGTTTGCATTATGTTAAAAAGAAAATTTTTTTACAAAGCAAAGTGTGGGGGAAAAAACTAATGAAAAAAATTAAAAGCCCTATGCTCTTTGTATTTCTCTGTTGTGAAAAAAATAAAACTGTACTACGACTGGGAGACACAGGTGTCCTGGTGTGGTCTGTGGGTGGGTGGCGAGGGAGGCTGGGGACTCCCCCCTGTCTCTTGCCGTCATCATACCCAATGACGGATCATTCTCTAGGCCCAGGAATGTCATAGGCTTAAGGATGCAGATGCAGATGCAGAAATCTCCTAAGACTATGGCCTCAGACACCCTTCCTGGGCCTGGTTTGCCCACGAGGTAGCAGAATTGAGGGCTAAACCATCCCCCGAAGATCTCAGGGAGGTGGAGGGGAGAGGCTGCTAGTCTTGAAAAGTCAATGAAACAAGCTTTGATCTCACCTGATGAGCTGTGGGCCAGTCACTTCACCTCTCAGTCTCAGCATCCTGTAACACAAGGGTGATAATAGCACCTCATTCATCGCCAGGCTCAGATCATCGGGTTTCCATAAAGCACTTTTAAAAGCATTGTCAATAGGACCTGTCAGGTATGGGGCAGCGTACCACCCTTTGCCACATCCCTTGCTCTCTCCTGGACTTTATCTATCCAAGTAAAAGGAGCTCACATTCTATCATTTCTGATTTCCCAAAACTGGTGGTATCCCCAGCCTTGAGAAGGCAGGATGCCTTATAGAGAAGAAAGCCCAGAAGAGCTCTCCAGAGAGACCCCCCCCCCCAACAAGATTGTAGGTTAATGATCTGGGGCCTGGGGAGGATGAATCACTGCCAGGATGGGGGAGTGGGTGGACTCCTGGGATAGGGAGTGAGGGGCAGCCCTTGTGGCAACAGGAAGGAGGCCCTGAAGAAAGACTTCACCCTGAGCCCTAAGGGGAGTGGGGTAAACTTTCTTGGTCATAGGGGAAGCTAGGTGGTGCAGTGGATAGAGCACCAGCCTTGAAGTCAGGAGGACCTGAGTTCAAATCTGGCATCAGACACATAACACTTACTAGCTGTGTGACCCTGGGCAAGTCACTTAACCCCATTGCCTAGCCGAAAAAGAAAAAAAAAACCTCCAAAACTTTCTTGGTCAGAATGGCAGCTCAGACCCAGGAGCCTGGAAATAGGGGGCTCTCCCTCCTCTCCTTGTCCCCTCCCATTGCCACTAGCCCGGTCCAAACCCTCGGAGGACTCTGATAGCCGCCTCACTTCCTGGTTCAATCAAGCTGCGAAGACAGAGGAAGGAACTCTGGGTTTGTGGAGGAACGTCAGCCCTGGTGACAGACCCTTAGTCTCCCATGATTTGCTGTCACCTTTGTCTTTGTATTTCCAGCACCTAGTATAGGTCTGGCATGCTATAGGTGCTTAATCAATGCTTGCTGAATGACTGAAGAGAAGGGCAAGAAATGAGACTTTTTCCCCCCAGAGAACCCTGTTCTCTGTTCCCTAAATGAGATCTCCTGTTAAGATCACTGTGCAAGGAAGAAAGATGGAAGAAGGTGGCTCCCTAGGTAGGGTCTGCATTCGAATGCCCTCAGAAGCAAGAGACCACCCCCAACCTCATGTTTGCAACTCCACACAAATGTTACTGCTCCCAAGATGTGTTCAAATTCTACCTCAGGCCCATCCACTAAACTTCTGGGCCTGTTTCCTCATCTGCAATGAAACTTTCCAGCCCATTCTAACTCCTCTCTATGAGCCTATAAAACCAGGGTTTCCAGTCCCTACACTCCACCCCCCACCGTGGTGTCACAGAATGGAGGGACTAAGGAGCTGTGAGGGACCTCAGAGGCCATCTAGTACAAACCGTTTCATCACCAGCCACTCCATAGGGAATCCTTCAGTTACCCTACCAATTGGCACAATTTCTCCTGGGATTATAAATTCTGCCATGTTTATCAGACTCAGCTGTGCCCCCTACTCTTTTCAGACTCTAATTATTCATTTTCAAGGGGCATAGGGATTTGTGAATCTGACCAATTAATAGTAATTATAATATTAGTTAACATTTATATAGTACTTTAAAGTTTGCAAAGCACTTTACATATATTATCTTGTTAGGGGCAGCTAGGTGGCTCAGTGGATAGAGCACCGGCCCTGAAGTCAGGAGGACCTGAGTTCAAATCAGGTTGATTTGATACTTATTAGCTGTGTGACCCTGGGCAAGTCACTTAGCCCCAGTTGCCTAAAAAAAAAGAAAACAGAACCCTATATTATCTCGTTATATAGCTCTGAGCCCCCACCCACTGGTGAAACTGCCTATTTCAGTGAATACTAGTTATATGACCTTGGGATAATGGATTGGCTCTCCACACAAGTAGATGTATGTGGCTGAATGCTTTCTACAATTGTTTGGTACTCGACATAAAAATGATAGGAAAAAAAGTTCATGATGAGAAAACAATACATAATAAAACAATAGCTACTGATTGGCTACAAGCAAATAGTTCTCCTAAGGTCAGACGTAGAATGGGCTTGGACTCAGGAGTCCTAGGAAATGTACAATTTAGCATATAGAACTCCCCAGTGCCCCTTCCCTTCAGGTGGGCAAAAGAGAGACCACTCAATGCTTAACTCACAAAAGATGGAGGTGAAAATGAGGGAAGAAGTCCTAGGACTGAGGGCACAGGGAATTGACTAGGGATTTGGGTGGACTCGAGGCCTTAGCTCAAGGCAGGGGTGAAATCTTGTTGCTAGCAGGCACCTCCAGCCTCTTGTGATTGTAGCTGGTGCATTTCTGAGCAAGGTGAACAGATTCCTCAGCCAGTCCCAGCGGGGAGAAGTCTGCTGCCACATTATTAGACCTGAGCTCCAGCATCTCTGACCTCTGTGCTACAGCTGCTTCTCGTATGGTACTTCCTCTCTCACTCCCCCAATCCCAAAGCCCCCAACTGCCTCACTTCTTCTTGGAGTTAGGGTTCTTTCTCCAGAATTTTGGGGCATTTCACTCTCTATGGGCACATTTTCATATACCCCAGCTCCCCTCTCCCCCCAGTACAGACAATAGGGTTCTAGCATATACCACTGTCCTCATACACCATGGGTTCTCACCCTTACCACAACTATAATACATTTTCTATGACCTGCCCCCATACTCTAGCTTCTACATACACTATGGCACCCCTGTACAATTCATGGCTTCCCACACTCACAATGGCTCCACACACACACATTTGAGCTCATACGTCCAGACCAGGGTAACCAGGGTGGTGAAAGGGTCAAGCCCAGCAAGGGTCCATTGAAGGAACTGGGAATGTGCCTTCAGAAGAGAAGCTTTAGGGGAGATCGGGCAGCTCTCTTCAAGTATATGAAGGACAATTAGATTTAAGATTACAGATTCAGAGCTGAGATAGACCTTAGAGGGTCATCTAGTCTGATCCTCTTGTTTTGCATATGAAGATATTGAGGCATAGAGAGGTTAAATGATTTGCTCAGTGTCACACAGGAAGTTAGTAAATATCTGAGTCAGGATTTGAACCCAGATCTTCCTGATTCTAGATCTAGTGTCCTGCCCACTGCACCATGCTGGCCCTAATTTGTTACACTAGGCCCCGAGGTCAGAACTTGGAGGGATAAGTGGATATTGGATTAAAGCATATATGGGCTCAATGGAAAGAAAAGCTTCCTGATGATTACAGCTGGGGGAAGTCTTTAAACCGAGGCTGAGCCTGCCTCCCGCCTGTTGTGGAAGGGATTCTTGTTCACGTTGAGGTTGAACTGGAGGGCCTCTAGCTTTCTTCCCATTCTTACGTGTAGTGTGGTTCTCACGTGCACCAGGACCCGCCACAGCTCACACGTACCCTTCTACGGCTCTGCCAGATGTGCTACGACTCCCCCACAGACCGCAGCTACAGGCCCCGTTGCCTCCTCCCCCATCTCTTGGCTCTCCAGACTACCAGACATCTCATCATCCCACAGACACACGAATGACATGGGGTGGCTCCGTCATACGTGTGGATCTGGCCCCCACCATGGTTCCAACATCAACCACAGCACCCTCAAGCCCAATGGCTCCCACATCCACCACAAGTCCCCCAGTAGAAGATGATGGTTCTCCCACAAACCACAACACCCCACCCCACCCCTGCTGCAAGACCAGCCCCACACCACAGCTTCCACCTGCTGTCTCCTCCCCATACTACAGCCCTAATACACACCATTGCTCCCACATACCCACCACTCCTTTCATGCCTTCTGAGGCTTCCCCAAAGGTTCTTCCACACGAGCCACTACCTTAGTTTAAGCTCTTATCCCTCTCTCGTAGACCAGCGCAAGAGGCTGCTGCTTCTCCTTCTTCTCCTTCTCCTCTTCCTCCTCCTCCTTCTTCTTGCTAGGCAATGGGGTTAAGTGATTTGCCCAGGGTCACACAGCTAGTTAAGTATCAAGTGTCTAAGGTTGGATTTGAACTCAGATCTTCTTGACTCTAGGGCCGGGTACTCTATCCTCTGCACCAAGAGGCTTCTAACTGGACTCCCTGCCTCAAGCCTCTCCCCTTGCTAATCCACCCAAGCTCCACTCAGCTAACAAAGTGATTTTCCTATGTACTCAGTATATATCGTGCTTGTATCTATTTAGGCAGCTGATGCGTGGGGTGGGGAGGGAGTTAAGTTACTAAATGCCTTTTGTGTGACAGGCACTGGGCTAAGTGCTTTACAAATATCTTTTATCTTCACAATAACCCTGTGAAGCAGGTGCTATTATTATTGTCCTCATTTTACAGTTGAAGAAACTGAGGCAGGCAGCTAGGGTCTGAGGCTAGATTTTAACTCAGATCTTCTTGACTCCAGGTTCAGCATTCTATCCACTGTGCCACCTAGCTGTATGTCTTCTCCCTGCCTACTCACTCCCTTTAGAACATAAGCTCCTTGAGGGCAAGCATTGGTTCTTGTTTTATTAATATCCTTAACACTGAACACAATGCCTGGTAAGAGCTCAATAAATGCTTGTGGACCGATTGTGTTGCCCGGGGTGCCAAGAACAGGACGATTTCTAATTGTCTTCATTACCGGCATAACCAGAATTGGTTTACAGCTGTCTGCTGGTATATCCTGGGCATCTCTAGTCGTCCTCCTCCGCGTCTGTCCGCTGGACCCAGATGGCTCTGGAGGACAGAGACTCTACACAGAGCTGCCTCGCTCAAATCTGATCCACTTGTACATCACGGCATCACCTCCCCGATGTCAGGGTCCTCTTCGAGAACGAAGGACAAGCAATAGCCATGGGCCGGATTGCTGGCTTGTGAATGTGACGTGAGATGCAGGCGCAGTGTGGAGTTTGTAAGGACAGGGACAGAGATGGAGCAGATGGTTTCAATCACTATGCAGCCACACGTGCCCATGCCCCTGCGGACACTGATGCCCTGTGAGCCTGAGCCCGGGGGCCTCCTGAGCTAGGTCTGGTTTTTTGGCACTGGGTTTACAGAGATAGGTGGGTCCACAAGCCAGGCCCTAGGTCAGGGTTTTGGAGCACTGGAGACAGCGGTCCTGGAACTGCATGCAGCTGGGCCCAGGGCACTCGCTGAAAGGGAGGCCAAAAGCCCTGTCTTGTCTGGGTCCTTAGCTCCTCTGAGTGCTTAACCAAACAGCCATGCCATAGAGGGATCTGTAATAGAAGTTGGCCACAGAAGCTGGCCAGAAGAGGGGAGACATTCCAGAGGCCCGAGAATCACACACTGGAGATGGAGACTGACCTCACGTCAATGCCAGGAACAACCTGGGTGACCCTGGTTGGCCTTCTCCCTCCTAGAGGAGATGGCCGAGGAGCTGCAGGCATGCATTCTTTTTTTTTTTATGAGGTAATCGGGGTTAAGTGACTTGCCTAGGGTCACACAGCTAGTAAGTGTCAAGCATCTGAGGCCAAATTCATGAATCTTCATTCCCCAGGTTATCAGGAAGAGTACATCGCTTCGTGAAATAAAGGGGAAAGGTGCTTCAAAGAAAAAAAATTAATCTGAAGAGGCAGAGTGGAAGCCTAACCCACAGGTGATAGTGGGAGGCATGAGAGTCTGTGTGTCATGGCTTTGGAGTCAATCCAGATCCTTCTTCTGCCCCTTCCTACCCGTGAGCAAGTCACTGGGCCTCAGTTTCATCATCTGTGAAATGGGGATAAAGCTGGGACTTCACAGGGTTATTATGAGGATGAAATGAGTTAACATATGTAAAGCACTTTACAAACCTCAAAGTCCTATAGAGATGATATTACGTGGATCCACCTAGTCAGAAAAGAGAGAAGAAGGGGCACTAACTGCTCAGTACTGAGATAGTCCTCGGCTGACCTTCTACGGACACTAGAGAGGTCTGCTGTGTCCTTGGGAACATGTATCCTAGGCAAGATAGAGAAGATTTGTCAAATCAATAACCTACCATCCCTTCCAGTTTCCACACAGGGCTAATGACATTGCCCCAGCATCTGCACACAGAAAGCATTGCTAGGAATTGGGAAATCCCAGGCAAAGGTCTTATGTCAGGTCTTCTCTTAACCTTGTCTGTTTCAAGGACCCCTTTGGTAGTTAGAGGAAGCTTCTGGACCCCTTTTCAGAATAATATCATGAAATGCATAAAATAAAACACATAGGATTGCAAAGGAAAAGAACTATATTGAAGTTAAAATGTAATTTTTTTCATAGACCCTCTGAAATCTATCCATGGACCTCTATTGGCTCTAAGTTAAAACCCTCTGCCCAGGTTAAAAACACCCTGCAGCTAGGTGGTACAATGGATAGAGTGCCAGGCCCAGAGTCAAGAATAACTGAATTAAAATATGGCCTCAGACACACTTACTAGCTGTGTGACCCTGGGCAGGTCACTTAACCTGTTTGCCTCAGTTTCCTCATCTGTAAAATAAGCTGCAGAAGGAAATGGCAAACTGCTCCAGTATCTCTGCCAAAAAAACCCCCCCAAAAAACCCAAACAGGGTCACAAAGAGTTGGGCTGGACTGAGAAATACTCAACAACATCAAAAACAATAAAACTGGAATAGGTGGTGTTTTCATTATTATGAAAAATTAAAAGTGGGAGCCTCAGAAGAGAAAGACAGATTTGGGTTGAAAAAGATGGTATCTGACAACTTCCCCTATTCCTTTCAAGAGGCAGAGATGGGAACTGTCACTGCTTGGAACATTGTGTAAAATGTCAAGAGTTTTTAAAAATTACTTATTGGTTTTGCTGATTTCTGCCCTCCCTTACTCTTTTTGTTAAAAAAATTTCTTTGTTATAAGGGATGGCTCTCTGGGAAGGGGAAATTCAAGTGATGTAAACACAAAAGATATTAATAAAAGCCTATTTGTTTAAAAAAAAAAAAGATGGCATTTTAGAAGGGGAATTCTATTCTTGGGCCCCAGCCTGGAATGTAGATGTGATGGGCTGGGAATGGGGAAGGCTGGTAAAGACAGCTTTGCTCGGAATCTTGTGGTTCTGATCCATTGGGCTATAGCCTAAAAAAGGTTGGGGGGGGCAGTGTGAGAAAATGGTCAAAATGTTTATCAATGACTCGGACGAAGGCCTATATTCTGTGCTTATGAAATCTGCCAAAGACACCAGGCTGGAAGGTTGGTGATGATGCAGTCAACAGTGTTGATGAGTCAGACCATGAGGCCATATCTAATAGGGTCTTGAGAGAACACATTGTTTCATTACTGCCCCTGACCAAGGGCAGGGACCTTAAAAGAGATGGGAAAATCTGGGAAGCCAACAGCTGCTTTATTTATTTATTTTTAAATAATTACACATTTGTTTTCCATTAACAAGCATTTATTTTCTCTTCCTTCCACTTCCCACCCCATCCCCCCTCCACTGAAAAAAGGAAAACAAAACTCTTGTGACAGATATGCGCAGTCTAAAGCAAAACCAGTTCCCATGTTGACCACATCCAGAAATATCTGTATCCTGAGTCCATCCATCACCACTCTGCCAGGAGGTTGGGGGCCGGTTACTGAGCCACTGGAGTCTTGGTTGATCGTTGGGCTGATCAGAGACGTTGTCTTTCAAAGTCTTTTTTTCTTACAATGTAAACATTTTACAGCGTCAAAACAAAGCCAGGCTTCTTTCTCCGCGGTGCTCTCCAAAGCCTTCTCATCCTGCAAGGTTCCTCTGCCCCTGAGGCAATCTCCTCTGATTGGTGAATTCCTCCTAGAAACTTTGAGGAATGTCTTGGTCAGCCATGAAGCTCCTCCTTCCCTCCTACCCCAGCCCTGCTCCTGACTCTCCAAGCTGCTTTCTCTGTTATGCCCCATCCTGGTCACCTTGTCTCCCTCTGCTACCCTCTCCCTGCCTCCTTTTATGTGCAGTCTGTTCCCCATTAGAATGTAAGCTTCTTGAGGGCAGGGACTATCTTTCTTGCTACTTGTATTTGCATTCTCAGCATTTAGCATAGCTTCTGGCACACAGTAAGTGCTTCATAAATGCTTGTTGACTTGACTTGACAGGCTTTTTCTTATTCTATTAATTATTCTTTTAGTTCTCGTTTTATACAAGTCTTCCTAGGCTTTTCTAAAGTATCTCCTTCATCATTTCTCCATCACATTCATATGCCATAACTCATCCAGCCCGTTCTCCAGTAGGATGGACACCTCCTCCTGCCACACAAAAAGAGCTGCTATAATTTTATACATGTTGGTCCTTTTCCTCTTTATTTGGCCTCTTTGGGGAAATAGGTCTAGAAGAGGTCAAAAGGTACGCATAGTCTGGTAGCTTTGGGGGCTGAGTGAACTGCTTTAGAAAGATTATCTGAGGTGGTCATGCAGTCAGTCAGTTTTGACTGTTTTGTTTTACACAGGAAAGTTACATGTTGAAGGGACAGAGGGAATTTGGGAAATGACTATGATACTGATGTCAAACCAAAGGGCATAAAAGACATCCAAACAGAAATAACAACAACAGAGAAAAGAAGGTCAGAGAACCAGGTGTGAGTATTTGAACCGTTGCTTGAAATATAGGAAGGACATGTTCCAGGCCAGGGATGTAGTGTATCTAATAATGGCCAATAAAAATATATTTGAGTAGAGTCTCACAAATCTAAGCAAAAGTACTTTAAATTAAAAAGGGAAGGGGAGGGAGAATCTTGTCATACACATAAACATATATATTGCATATAATAATATGTGTATATATATATACACATACATATATATATGTATATATATATATATATATATATATATATATATATATAGTACACATATTGTAGCTACAGCTTATGGTGAATCTATCTATCCATCTAGCTATCCATCCATGCATCCATCTCTCTCTCTCTCTCTCTCTATCTCTCTCTCTCTATCTGTCTATAGATATGGTGGTATAGATGGTATAGGTGGTGTAGGTATATGGTGGTTATCTATATCTCTATCTGTCTCTGTTTCTACCTCTGTCTCTCTCTTTCTATCTCCATCTCTATCTCTATCTCCTCCCTAGGATGTAGCTACAATGTAGGAAGAAGATTAAAGGCAGAATATTTAGAAGTTCATAGCAGAAAAAAATCCAAGAGGGCACCCAGTGTTGTGAACCAGGATACTGATGGAATTAGGAAGAACTGAGTTAACACTTCCCCCAAACAAAACAAAATGAAACAAATAACCAGCTGAGACTATTGCAATCAAGAAAGTCCTGGTATAGTCCAGGCAGTTTAAGTTAATTTTGCCCCAGGTGTATTGATCTAGGTCCCAACAGTGGATTACTTGGGCAAGAAGAATATAAAAGCTGTTTGTAGGACTTTGCTCCTCAGAAACCAGGGGACCTCTTTGTCAACTGATTTTTATCTCCTTGCTTGTAGCTTTTAACTACCATTCTCCCTGCTGTTACTGGAATCAGTTTTTCAGTGGGAAGGACTGTTTGTTTGAATCCTTAGGTTCTGAGTGACCCATTGCACTGAATGTGGAATTACAACCCAGGATACCTAGCAATAAAACCCATGACCTCAAATATCTATACATGAGTATACAAGACATAAGTGTAGCGCCTGAAGCACCACCCTCTTACACATGGTTTCCCTGGAATAACTAACCCTAGTTCAAGACAGTCTGTGGGGACCATATCCAATCAAGTCAGTAGATCATGAGCCCCCACCAGTGTGTTTACTTTTTCTAGTGAGCCAGAGGACACAATCAGTTCAGAGCAAAGACGTTTAAAGAGAAGACTAATAAGATGCTCTGAAACAGAAGCCCTGCCTACCAGATGTAGGGCACACACTCTCTCACAAATATGCACACCATCAGAAGGAAGAGTGAACATGATGTGGGGAATGTGTGTGAGTGAGGGCATCTCATGTCTCTGGTGCTGAAGGACCCTTGACTTCTTCTAGTGATGTCATTAGACTGCTTTCACTAATTCTGCTCCTCGTTGGGTGAGTTCTTCCCCTGGACTCACTGGGGCCATTCTTCAATGGATATGGCATTTACATTCAGCCTGCCCATTGCTAAGTACACTGCTTTGCTGAACCCTGAAGTATTTGTCTCCTCACCTTCAGTTACCTAGGTCATGGTGGCTAAAATCTCTCCCTAGTAAGGAGAGACACACAGCTCTTTATTAAAACCACCCCACTTACCGAGCAAAAATTAAGTGGGCTGTCCCCACTCTTTCATTTTCAACCCTTTGTCTAAATCAAAGATGAAAGCCTTCTTAGGGTAGCTAGGTGGCACAGTGGATAAAGTATTGGAAGGGATGTGGAAAATTGGGACACTATTGTTGGTGGAGTTGTGATTTTGGAGAGCAATTTGAAACCATGCCCAAAGGGTTATAAAACTGAATATTCTTTGACTCAGCAATACCACCACTAAATTTGTATCCCAAAGAGATTTTAAAAAAAGAAGGACCTGTATGTATAAAAATATTTCTAGCAGCTCTTTTTGTGGTGGCAAAGAATTGGAAATTGAGGGGATGCCCATTAATTGGGGAATGGCTGAACAAGTTGTGGTATGTGATTGTGATGGAATATGATTGTGCTATCAGAAATGATGATCAGGATGGTTTTGGGAAGACTTATATGAACTGATGCAAAGTGAAGTAAGCAGAACCAGGAGAATGTTGTAACAGCATATCAGTTAACTGTTAACTATAACAGCAATATTGTGTGATGATCAACTGTGAATGACCTAGCTATTCTCAGCAATACACTGATATGAGACAATTCTGAAGGACTTATGATGAAAAATGCTAAGGCCTCCAGACAAGGAATGGATAGATTCTGAATGCAGATCAAAGCATACTTTTTTTTGCTTTATTTTTCTTGGTTTTTTTTTTGTTTGTGTGTTCTTTTATAACATGACTAATATCGAAATATGCTTCACATGACTGCACATGTATAATCTATATCAAATTGCTTGCCTTTTCAAGGGGTAGAGGAGAGGGAAAGAGGGAGAGAATTTGTATTCAAAAAATTTTTTTAAATGCTAAAAATTGTTTTATACATAATTTAAAAATTAAAAATTAAAATTAAAATATATACTTTAATTTATTTCATTAAATATTTCCCAATTCATTAAAATAATATTAGCATTGATTTTTAAAAAAATTTTGACTTCCAAATCCTTTTCCTCCCTCCCCCTGCCTCTCCCCCACCTTTTGAGAAAGCAAGCAATGATATTGATTATACATGTGAAATCATGCAAAACATATTTCCTCATTAGCTATGTTTCAACAGAAAACATGCAAAAAAAGAAAAATTAAATTTAAGAAGTATGCATCAATCTGCATTCAGATGAACTAGAAATTTTAATGAAAGGAAGCAAATTTGACATCATAGCTATCATTGAGACTTGGGGAGATGAACTCCATGACTCTGGAAGAGTAATCCTGAATCAAAAGGAATAGAAGAAGAGAAAGATGGGAGGGACCACTGAATGTTAAGATGTATGCCTGGAACAAATCCAAGCTCAGAGTAGGAAAGCATGGTGGAGAGCATTTGGGGGAGTGTCACTAGAAATAGAAATGACATTGTCATCAGAATAGGCTATAGACCACCTGAACAGAAAGAGGAAAATTAGGGGTTTGGAGAACAGATAGTAAGCCCGAAATGGAGGCATGATATGGAAGTGTTGGGAGATTTCAAATATCCAGGCATCTGTTGGAGTTCTTTCTCTCCCTAGCAGAAAAAGAATAATTTTCTGGGCTTTGCTTAATGATTACTTTCTCTTTCAAAAGATCATATTATTATCCTCATTTGACAGAAGAGGGGAACTGAGGCAGTAAGGTGGTATAATGGTTAGAGTGCTGGATTTGGAATCAGGGAGACACAAGGTAGAATTCAGTCTCAGACAGTTACTAGCTGCATGACCCTGGGCAAATCATTTTAACCTCTCTTAATATATCACAATTTCCTCAAAGTGTGAAATAGAGATAATGATAGCACCTACCTTTCAGGGGTATTTGAAGATCAAATGAGATGATATTTGTAAAGCACCTTAAATCTCTAAATAACTGCCAGTTATTGGTAGCAGGGAATGTCTTATTTTTCTATTTGTATCACTAGTGCTTAGCACAGAATAAGTGCTTAATAAATGCTTCATTTATTGATGATGATGATGATGATGAAGAAGAAGAAGAAAAACCAATTCTGACCAATAAGGTGGAATTCACTGCTGAGGTAGAAATGATAAGATTCCTAGAGAGAAGGGACCAGTCCACCTTGTGATAGAGGAAAGGGAAGCCAGACACAGGCCGACCTGCACTTTAAAGTTCTGTATACCACATTCCAAAAAGTCCAGGGTAATGACCCCATGAACTGAAATTCTGCAAGGAAAGCCAACTCTCAAGAATGAAATTCTTAAGATATAAAGAAATGTTTTGAGGAGAGAAAAAGAGATAGGCGAATTATGTAAAGCTGTTCCAGCCATAACCCAATGAAAACCAACTGGCAGAATATAAACAAAGATATCGAGGAAGATCTATGTGAAATAATTCAAAGTGAAAAAAAAAAAAGCAGAGCCAGAAGAATAGAGGATACACTATGACCATAAAAGAGAAAAATTAATGGGAATGAAAGAACCTAGCAAGGAATCCTGATGAGGACATGGGCAGTATGGATGCAGAATTTTTAAATTACATTTGTATATAATTTTTAAATTTTTAAAATATATTTAAAAGTTTTTAATTTGAATTCTTAATTTTTAAAATATATTTAAGCAGCAAAATTAACTAATTGAATTGCAAATAACTTCTAAGCCATTTTAGTTCATTGTATTGTTGTTCAATAAAACATTTTTTAAATAAAGATGAAATGGAAGATAGAGATGGAGGCAAGGGCAGGTAAGTGGCATGTCTCTGGAGTCAGTAAGTCGATTAGCATTTACGAAACACCTACTAGATGCCAGGCACTGTGCTAAGTGCTGGCGAAACAAAGAAAGGCAGCCCCTCCTCCCCACTCCACCACATACACAGTCCCTGCTCCCAAGCTCACAATCTAACGACGCGAACGTGCAAATAACTACGTACAAACAGGCTAAATTCAGGATACATTGGGCATCATCCCAGAGGGAAAGCACTAGGATTAACAAGGACTGGGAAAGTTTCTTGCAGAAGCTAAGCCGTTAGTTAAGACTCGAAAGAAGCCAGGGGCTGGAGGAGGGAGAGCATTCCAGGCATGAGGAACAGCCAGGGAAAACAACAGGAATCTGGAGATGAAATGTTGACGGAAGCAAGGATCCAAGTGGTCAAGAGCAAATCGGGGGATCAGAGGGTGTACAGTGGGGGTGGGGAGAGTAAATGGCAGGACGACTAAAGATCAGAATTAGCTGAGGCTGGTGAGAAAAGCTAAGGGCAAAAGTAAAGTGGGGCAGAAGCTCTTTTTCCCCTTAGCTCTATTAAGGGGTTCAAAGAAAGGTTAGGACACCTTCTCGAGGTGGATGGAATGATGGCAGTGGACAATAGAGAGAAGACAGAGATCTTCAACTCATCCCTGTTTTCTCTATCAAGGAGAATGATCTTTAGATTGGCAAGGACTAAACTAAACTGTATGCCAAGTGTGGCAGGAGCAGCGTCCTTACCCTGCCCCCATGCAAGGTGGGTTAATTTTTCCATAAAAGGCATTGCACTCATCTGCAAGAATGGATTGGCTCAGAGGATTAAGGTGTAAACCAGGAGGTGATTTAACTTCCTGGTTGTCTGACCACAAAACAGCCATGAGAAGCTCCAGGTGTGCTTGCATGGTGGGTGAATCATAGAGGACAACCCAGGTAGGGGACCGTTGCTGAGTCGAATTATCCTCCCTCAGTGCATACTGCCCAGAATGTTCTCTCCCACATCCCCTCTGACTCCTCCTTGGCTTCCTGGACTTAAAAGTCCCAACTCAAATCTCATCTTTGATAAGGAGCCTTTCTCAATCCCTCTGAATTCAGTGCCTTTCCTCTCAATTATTTCCTATTTATCTTATATATAGCTTGTCTCTATCTATCTGTTTGCTTGTTGCTTTTTCCATTAGATTGTGAACTCCTTGAGGGTAGCAACTGACTTTTGCCTCTTTCTGTCTCTAGTGCAGTGTTTATTGACTGTCTCACTGTGTCCAGAATAAAGAAGTTTATCATCCCCCCTCTTTGCTACCCATGTCAGCCCATTTCTCGATAATTATGTTTAGTTGTAGGCACCATATTTTAGGAAGAACATTGAGGAGATGATGGTGAAGGGCCCTAAGGCCATGTCACGTGAGGATAGGCTAAAGGAAGGAAGTGGGAGTGTTTAACCTAGGGAAGACTCAGGGTGAGTGTAGCATCTGTTCGTCATCTTGACGGATTTGAATGTGTCTCATGGCAAAGAGATCAGACTTGTTCTGCTCATATATGGGACCTGCAGAGAAACAAAGTTAGGTTTGTTTCCCTAACAGTTAGGCCTGTCTAAAAGTGAAACGGACGGCTTCTGAAGGTAGCCAGTGCCTTCTTCACACTGGTCCTCAAGCTGGAGCCCCAGTCCCCACGTCCATTGGTATGGGACTCTCTCCTCTCTCCCCCCTCACCAGCTCCACCTTGACCCTCAGGGCATCTCCACCAATAACAAGAGAGTCCCGCCCCCATGCGTTTTGGGACCAGGGTAGCATGGCAAAGGCTGGATAACTAGAGAACATTCATGTTAGGTATGGGTCAGAGTAGATGGCCTCTGACTGCCTTTCAGCTCTGAGATTCAGTGATTTTACAAAGGGATAAATGGGTCTAAGGAGATTCACTGGCTGGGACAATCGCTGTCCCTGGCCGTTCTGCTGGTTGCCTCTTCCTGTCACCTGTCCATCGGGCTTTAGTTTCCAGTGTGCTATGGGCTGATTCTCTTCTAAGATGCTCTTAGCATGCAGCCAGTATATGGATAGGCTGGGTTGTATGTGGGATCAGTGGGGTGTGGGTGCTGTGATGTTGGAGATGGCCATAATCAATGTGGGGAGCTATGCTTTGTGGGGAAGGCACGGTGCTCCAGAGGGACCTGCGACTTTTATGGAAGCCAGGGTATGGAGACAATGGCGAAACAGATCCCCAAAGACCCTAGATCACCCAGTCCAACTCCTCCCTAACTGCATAGGAATGCCCTGCACAACATTCTTGCCTCCACTCCGGTGACAGAAAACTCACTATCTCCCAATGCGGCCCGCTGCATTTTCAGACTTCTGAGGATGTTGGAATTTTCCTTTAAATCAAGACTAAATCTAATTCTCTACAACTTCCTCCCGTGGTTCCTAGCTCTGCTGCCTGGGGCCAGGCAGAAGAAGTCCAGTTCTTCTGCAGAACACCCCTTCAAACGAGCTTGAAAACAACCAAGTGTCTCCAAAGTCTTCTCTTGATTAAACATTCCCAGGTTCTTTCACTGATTTTCATGTGGCCTGACTTTAAGTCACTTCCACATCCTAAGCATCTTCTTCTGGACCATGTCCTTCTCAAAATGTGACCCTGCCAGAGCTGAATCCTGACATGCATTCACTAGGACAGAGGACAGAGGAACTAGGTTTTCCTTCATTCTAGACACTGGACCTCCCTTTATTATTTATTATTAAGAGCAATATATGTTCGTTGCAGAGAAACAAATTTAAGTTTGATGCATGGAAAACTTCCTAATAATTAGAGCTGTCTAAAAGTGAAATGATATCCTCACAAGGTAGCTAGTCTCCCCTCATTACTGGTTTTCTAGCTCAGTGCTTCTTAAACTGTGGGTCACCCATAACTGAATGTGGGGGTCTTGAAAAATTCAGCAACAGTAAAAGGTTTCTGAACATGCAAAGACCAAAAGTGAATTCAAAATCAAACGGGTAACGAATCTGAGGTGTTTCTGGCAGCACTCACCTGTGTTGCATCTTATAATTTCACTGCAGTCTTGGTTCTGAACACAAAGCATGCACACTTTGCACTGCACATGTCATCACACTGTGCAACACCAATGAATGCTCCAGAAACACCTAGGCTCAGATTCAAGACTATTGCATGTTATGAATTGCAGTGTTTTTACTGTATGTACAAAATTGTTCAACAAATTTTGGCTTGGGATTAAGATAGAATTTCCAACAATTTTTGAAATGGCCTTAAACATACTTCTGCCATTTTGTACCACGTATGTATGAGAAGCAGCATTCTTAGCAATGATGATTATAAAATCAAAATATTGATCAACTCTGAAAAACGCTGAAAATGCTCTGCATTCTTCAGTATCAAATAATCCCCCAAGATTTAATTCATTATGTAAAAATAAACAAGCATATCCATCTCATTAGTTTGCAAATTTGCTTTCATCTTTAATAAATGGTAAAATTATATGTATACCAAAGAATTATCTTAAAATAAGTTTCTTTATGATTTATTATCAGTAAATGTTTTATTTGTATACCTATTTTATATATCCATATACTTGGGCTCGTGTAAAAATTTGTCGGGCAAAAAGGAGTCACAAGAGGATAAAGTTTAAGAAGCCCTGCTGTAGCTGGAACGCCACTTTCCAAGCCCTTTGGTATGGGGACTCTCTCCTCCCTCCCACTCGGATAGCCTAAGAGAGCATTGGGGATTTTGGCTGCTTTTCAAACTGTTCACTCTCATTGAACTGGCAGGCCACCTAACCCCACCCCACCCCACTCCAGGCCTTTGTCATACAGACTGCAGTCTAGATATACCCCAACATGTTATGCTTTGTTTTGTACCCAAAAGAAGAACTTTTCACTCATAGGGATTACATTTCATCTCGAGATTCAGCTTGTATTTCTAGTCCAAGGGTTCTCAGCCTTTTTTGTGTCATGGACCTCTGACAGCCTGGGAAGCCTATGCACCCCTTTTCAGAATAATGTTTTTAAATGCTTAAAATAAAATACATAGGATCGGACAGAAAACCAACTATATTAAATACAGTCATCAAAATATTTCTTTAAAAATTAAAAAAATACATAGGATCAGAAAGAAAACCAACTATTTTGAAATACAGTCATCAAAATTGTCTTTAAAAATTAAAAAAATACATAAGATTGGAAAGAAAACCAACTATGTTGAAATACAGTCATCAAAATATTTCTTTAAAAAATTTTTTTCATGATCCCCAGGCCTGTTCTATTCCTGTTCTAGACTGCTAAGATCTTTATAGATCCAAGTGTGTGGCCAGAATGTTAATTTTCCTTGTAGTTCTGAAGCATTTGCAAATTCTATAAGCAGTCATCTGTGGCTTTATCCCAGTCGTCAACAGAAATGCTGACAAGCTTAGAGATCTCCTCCCAGGTTGACATCAATCTATTAATCTCTGTGCTTTGGGTCCAGTCATTGAACCAGCTCCAAATCTACTTAGCTGGCTAGTTCACAGATCTCTGTCTTTTCCAGGACTTTGCCAGTGCCTACTTGAAATCCAGGTCTGTTAACATTCTCCTGATCTGCTGGCAGTCCAATAACACTGCCAGAAAAGGAAACATGATTAATCTGGCAGGGTCTTATTCTTGAAGGGAAAAAAAAAAAAGATTTAACTCCTAACAGCAGCAAAACCAAAAAAACCCACACTTATAACTATTTATATATCAAAATGGATTCCTATGTACAATGCATTTAGCATAGCACATCAGAGTCCCTCCCTCAGTGTTTCCTCACATTTTCTGTTGCTTCATCTCTGTATTTGTGAAAGTCTTTTTCTTTGATATAGTACAGTCATGGTCAGTATACAACTAAATCCCAATTAGTGCAAGAATTTTTCCCCTGACTGGTCACATTATTCAAATTCGCACTACAGATTTCCATTGGGTTGGAACCAATTACTCTATTTTACATAATTGTAACTTTGAATAGGGAAGATTTGAATACATGTGGCCACTTCAGGGTAATAATTATCCGCAATAATTGGGACCTCACCGTCCATCCCTGTCTTCCATTTTTTTCTTTGTTTCACCACTTTCTGAATTCTTTCATATTCATCATATAGACCATTATAATGCCATTGTGATGTTCTATTACATTAATATAGCATAGCATATTCAGCCATTCACCTACCCTTAGATATTTAGGTTGCTTCCAGCTTTTTGAAATCACTATGTAGATAGAATAATAAATATAGTAATAGCTAACATTTATATAATCTTTAAGATTTACAAAGCACATTACAAGTATTTTACCATTTGATCCTCACAACACCCCCGGGCAATAGGTGCTATTGTTATCCCCATTATACAGATGAGGAAACTGAGATATATAGAGTTTAAGTGACTTGCCTGGGGTACAGGTAGAAAGTGTCTGAGGCTAGATTTGAACTCAGGTCTTTGTGATTCTAAATCTATTCACTGTGCCATCTATTTTTTTAATTAAGATAATATTCTTAGATTATATTTTCAATAATGAGATTATTAAGTCAAAAATGTATGTTGGTTTTTATGACTCATTGCCTCCCCACAGATTGCCCTTCAAATAGATTTTACTGATTTGTAATTCCAGGAACAATGTTTGTGTGACTGTTTCTCCACAGCCATCGGCATTAATTTTTGTCATTCTTAGTTCTTTCAATTTGATGGGTATGAAAGTGGTACTTGAGAGTTGGTTTAATTAGCATTTCTCTGCTTATTAATGAACTCAGAGGGAGGTAGTGTGGCTAAGTGGATAGAGACGTCCTTGGAGTCAGGAAGACCTGGCTCTAAGTTAACTTCTGCGTGACCCTGGGTGGTAAACTGGAAACAACTAGACAAGGTGGTGATTGGACAATTCAGCTAACCTTCCAAGGCATTTCTCTAAGACCATAAGATGCAGAGGAGGTAACAAGGTGCATAGGTGGAAGAATGTCCTCATTTGGTTTTTCCTCATATCAATGAAATCATAGGTCCAGGACCCATCTCATATGTTTATTAATAAAAATAAAATTTGTGCAAGTGATTATGTGTATTATATAAACTATGTATATCATATCACATTAAACTATATAATATCGTATTATTTTACGTTATCTATATAGCTTCTTTTGTAAATTACTTGTTACTTTTGACCACTTGTCCAGTGTAGATTGGATACTGCCCATGAATATTTGTATCTTTTGGTTATATTTGCTACAAAATTTTGCCCCAATCTCTTAATTTAATTTTTACCACTATCATGTTGCTTTTGGTATGCAGCAAATTTTGGGTAGTAATATCTACTTACTGTATCCCCAGTAAATTCTTAAATTTTTCTTAAACCTCTCCCTAAGTTCTCATCATGGCATGCAGACAATTCTGGATTCTCAAGGCTCGTTTACTGAGGTGGTTTGCCGTTTTCTACTTTAGCTCATTTTACAGATGAGGAAACCGAGGCAAACAGGTTTCAGTGACTTGGTCAGGGTCACACAGCTAGTAAGTGTCTGAGGTTAGATTTTAACTCAGGTCCTCCTGAGTCCAGGCACAGCGTTCTATCCACTGCACTGTCTAGATGCCCTCAAAGGCTATGCCAGTGAAATACAAACTAGCAGGTGTTACCAAACTAGAAAGATAAGCTCAGACCCAGCAAGAGACCATGTGCCCATCTTCTGAGGACTAGCCTAATTCAGAGAGGGTCAACGTTAGGTTGGCCAAAGTGGCCATTCAGTCACCAGAAATTTTCCTAAAGCACAGGTCCTACTATGTCACCCTCCTACTCGATAAACTCCAGTGGAGTTTACCCTATCCAGTAACACCGGCCCCTTTCCTATCTCTCAGCTCTGGGCATTCTCTCTGGCTGTCCCCCATACCTGGAACACTCTCCCTCCTCGACTCTGCCTACTGGCTTCCTTTAACTCCTGACTACAATCTCACCTTCTATAGGAAGCCTTCCACAACCCTTCTTAATTCTAGCCCCTTCCCTCTTGCACTCATTTCCTGTTTATCCTCTATATAGCCTGTTTGTGCATATTTGTTTGCTTATTATCTCCCTGATTGGAGTGTCAGCTCCTTGAGGGCAGGCAGTGTCTTTTGCCTCTTTTGGTATCTCTAGTGCTAGTACTTGGCACATAGTAGGTGCTTAATAAATGTTTCTCATTTGATTGATTGGGAGAGATGACTTGGCTGTCATGACAACTCTCGAGACCATCTGCTAAGTTACAAAAATGTTCCCATTTCGATGACATCACACATCTTTCCAGTACTGAATTGTTGGTTTTATAGCTAAATGCCTACTTGTCCTCTGCAATGGAGATAGATACATGACTTCGTTCTCGCCTAACTTTTACAAGTCATTTTTCTAATGTTTGACTCTGGGATCTGGCTGGAATTGATTTGATGCGGACACATACCCGCTCTGTTTTGGCTCTGGCTCTGCTTACATTACATTTCTCACGAAGAAACCACCAGGGGTTCAGAATTGTGCCAATCAGATATCTCTGTCGTCAGAGCTTTGTCATTATCGTCCCCCAAATGCTGAATCATTCTGTGAAGATTGGACCCAGCGCACCCTCATTTTCACTGGCCAAATAAAGGTTAGGAGGGTCGGCTTCACTTTTCAAGGAGGGTCACCCAAGGGGACAATCTAAATGTCCTAAGGATCTGTACCCAAAGTGACCCCTCAGATTGCCCAAGGACCCACAGTTAAACAACATCCCAGCTTGTTCACAATATCCGTTGACTCATACCCCACGCCCATGTTTTCATGCTCTTTGGTCACTAATAGTTTTTCTCTTTTTTCCACACAGTCCCTATCCTCCAAGCCCTCAAACTTTGCTTACTCTCTACAATTGGCTTCAATCACAGCAACTCCATCAATTACGAGCTTTAGGACGACATCTCGATGTTTTCTTATACGTGGCTGGGAGGCTAATCAAGGGGGTCTTTGGGTCCTCTTTACCCCAACAAACAACTATTTGCTTTTCAAGTCGGGCATACTTAACATCTGACATTATTGTGGTATATGGAGCATCTAATTTTTTTTTTTTTACCGTAATGCTAGCTGGTTTTCCCATCCATTCTTGTCCAGTCATTTTTCAGCCATGTCTGACTCTTCATGACCCCATTTGGGGTTTTCTTGACAAAGTGACTGGAGTAGTTTGCCGTTTCCTTCTCCAGCTCATTTTACAGATGAGGAAACTGAGGCAAACAGGATTAGGTGACTTGCCCAGGGTCACACAGTAAGTGTCTGAGGTTGGATTTGAACTCATAAAGATGAGTCTTACCTACTCCAAGCCTTGTTCTCTATTCATATGAAACAATATTTTGCTCAGTTTTTATTGCTAATTGTGTCTATCAAACACTTAATCTTTTGCATGTTTTTAAATTTTATTTTTCGGACCCTTAATCTGGTTCACTGTTATTTTTTTTTCTATTTTTTTTGCTCAGGGCTAGATCATTTTTTTAAAATTTTATTAATTTATTTTGATTTATCAACAATCACTTCCATATGCTTTTGAGTTGAAAATTTTTCTCCCCCTTCCTCCCCCCCACCCTCCCCAAGACATAGGCTTTACATTTACATTCCTATTAAACATATTTTCACATTAGTGAAGTTGTAAGTAAAAATTAAAACCAATAGGAGGAACCATCAGAAAGATGAAACAACTCAACAGAAGGTAAAAACAAGTGATAGCGATTTGACTTCCATAGTTCTTTCTTTGGATGTGGACAGCATTTTCCATCCCTTGGGCTGGATCATTTAAAGAAGAGTATTTTATAACATGTTTCAAAGACTGGGAGGAGAATTCCTCCTACTTTTATCCACTTTCCCCCTTCTAACCCCCTCCACCCCAATTAGTCTTTGATGTTTCTGGCTTGTTTATTTTCCATATAAGTTCTATTATGATTTTATCAACCTCTAAGAAGAAACCTATTGGTATTTTTAAAAAATTAATATTGCATTAGATCTACAGATTTATTTAGGAGGAATTACTTATATGAATTCAGACTATCCAGTAACACTGAATTTTCCCCAAATCATTTAGAATTTTCTTGATTTTTGTCAGTTTGGTTTTATGGTTCTCTTTCTTGGGGGAACCCGCATGTTGTCATGGCGTTCACACCCTCGTGGCTGGTTGAGCAGTGAGAACAGTCCCTCCCTCTTTCTTCCCCCAGGCCCACTTTATAGAACTGATCTGGGAAGCCCAGGGGGCATGCGTAGACAGCAACGAGAGGCGTCGGCAACGAGAGGCGGGGAGGGGGGGACGCGTGGACTGCAGCGAGAGGCGCGGAGGAGGGACGCGTGGACGGCAGCGAGAGGCGGGCAGGGGGGACGCGTGGACGGCAATGAGAAGTGGCCGCCCAGGCCATTCCAGCCTATTTCCTCAGAAGAGAGGCGCTGAAACCAAAGCAGATGTCACAGACTGGTCTGTGCCGCCGTTCAGTTGTTCCTCCCAGAGGAAGAAGCGTGTTCGAGTTCAGGGGTCGAAGCTGACTGATTACTTTTGTGACTGGGCAAGTCCCTTAACCATCCTGAGCCTCAGTTGCTGTTTAGTCATTTTTCAGTCATGTGCGACTCTTTGTGACCCCATATTGGCAAAAGTACTACAGTGGTTGGCCATTTCCTTCTCCAGCTCGTTTTATAGATGAGGAAACTGAGGCAAAGAGGGTTAAGTGACTTGTCTAGGGTCACACAGCTAGTAAGTGTCTGGAGTCATATTTGCACTCAGGTCCTCCACTCTATGCACTATGGCGCCACCTAGCTGCCTGAGCCTCAGTTTATTTCATCGATAAAGTGATGGGATTGGATTAGATGACCTTTGAGGTCCCTCTCAGCTCTTAATAACAACAACAAAAACAACAATAATAGCTAGCATTTATGTGGTGCTTTAGGTTTATGATGCATTTTATATGTTAACTCATCTGATCCCCGCAACAATCCCACAAGGTAGGTGCTATGATTATCTCCATTTGACAGATGAGGAAACTGAGGCTAAGAACATTCACGTGACTTGCTTAGGGTCGAAGAGCTAATAAGTGTCTGAGGCAGGATTTGAACTCAGGTCTTCCTGACTTCACATCCTGTGCCCTGTCCATGATACCACCTAGCTTCCTACAGATCTGTGATCCTCATAGAGCAGTGACCTCTCAGGACAAGCCTGTTGTCCAAAGGGGAGAGGGTTGTACTCCCTGATGACCCAGAAGGCAGAAGTGATCTAGAGCTGAAGAAGTGGGATCCTTCCCCCCCCCCCAGTAGTTGCAGACAGTTGTCTAGATGCAGTGATCTATACAGAGAGGATTCTGATCAAAATCCAGATGAAGAGGAAGCTGGATAATAGTAATCTCTTGAGGGTTGGGGAAACCTGCCAACAGGGTCTCCCCCAGAGAGAGACCTTTTGCCCAAATGAGGCTGGATGTGAACTCAGGTCAGAAAGGGCCTAAGAGAAGGAGGACCGCCTGCAGAATCTGACTGATTAGGAGTTAGGCACCTGCAGCAACAGACAGCATCCTTTGTGAAGGCTTCAGCAGATGACGCCTGCGGCAGACCACCTAGGATCGTAAAACCATAGATTCGAAGCTGGAGGGGATGTTAGAGGTCATCCGATCTAACGCCTTCATTTTACAGCTAAGGAAACAGACCTGGAGATGCTTGCCCCAGGTTCCCCAGGTGGTGAGCACCAGAGCTGAGATTTAAACCCTGGTCCCCTGACTCCAGTTCCCTCAATTCTCTCTCTGCTTCATCTTTACAGTTAAGCCATTGACTGAAAGGTATCAGGAATGCAAGGTCTCACTGTAATTATTATTGGTTGACTATAAGAAAGCATTGGAACTGAGGCAATAAAACTGGACCTTAAAAACTCTTGTCTTTAGCAGGGGTATTTGCCCTGGAGTCCACAGGGTCCAGGGATAGATTTCAGAGACTCCATGAATTTGGACAGGAAAAAAATTACGTCTTTATTTTTACTAACTTCTAACTGAAATTTAGCATTTCCTTTAAAAGATTATTTTGAGAAGAGGCCCATGTTGCCGTTCAGTTGTTTCAGTCGTGTCTGACTCTTTGTGACCCTCTTTGCAGTTTTCTTGGCACAGATACTGGAGTGGTTTGCCATTTCCTTCTCCAGCTCATTTTACAGATGAGGAAACTGAGGCAAACAGGGTTAAGTGATTTGCCCAGGGTCACCTACCTAGTAAGTGTCTGAGTCCGGATTTGAACTCACCAAGATGAGTCTTCCTGACTCCAGGGCCAGCATTCTATTCCCTGCACCACCCAGCTGCCCTAAAGGGACCCATAGGCTTTACCAGACTGCCAAAGGTGTCCAGGACACAGAAAAGGTTAAAAGCTAACTCCCTATTCGACATGGTGTCTTCCAATAACATATATACATACACACATACCAAAATCATACAAGTTCCTTAACTATGTAATAGATATAACTTTGCTTAATGATCCTCTGATTATTAATTTCTAAAGTATGCATACTCATCAAAAATGTCTGTCCCCATCACGAGGGTTGTCCAGCACAGAGTCCAAAACAAAAAGAGATTTTTTTTTTTGTAGATGGTGAGCTCCTCTTGGTGCTCCTTGTGGTGGAGGATAATATTGGATTGATTGCAACATGCCTCAGAACACTGCAAAGTCTTCTAAGAGAGAGTCATAATGACTGAAAAGAGTTTGGCCTAACAATATACACAAGAAAAACCAAGTGGATGAAAAGTGCCTATTGTTCAGGCTTTGATATGCAGTGGTATGGACAACACACAGTGCTGGTTTATTAGTAGGTATCCCTTCCAAATTCACTGTGGTTGGACTATCAATTTTAAACAAGAAAAGGGAGAGTGGTGCCCGTAGCAATTCTCAATAAAAGTTCGAAGAAGAAGAAGAAGAAGAAGAAGAAGAAGAAGAGAAGAAGAAGAAGAAGAAGAAGAAGAAGAAGAAGAAGAAGAAAGAAAGAAAGAAAGAAAGAAAGAAAAAAGAAAAGAAAAAAAAAAAAAAGAAAAAGAAAGAAAAAGAAAAAAAAAAGAAAGAAGAAAGAAAGAAAGAAAAGAGAAGAGAAAAGAAAGAAAAAAGAAAGAAAGAAAGAAGAAAAGAAAGAAAGAAAAAGAAAGAAAGAAAGAAAGAAAGAAAGAAAGAAAGAAAGAAAGAAAGAAAGAAAGAAAGAAGGGAGAGTGGGCTAGATTTCCTTTGGGAAATTGTGCAGGGCTTATAATCATTTTGAGTGTCTTCCTCAAACAAAGTCTCCCCCCACCCCTGCCCCTTTTTATATCAAAGTGCTGTATGACTGAAAATCATGTAATACCACAGTTCCAGAAGAATTAAAATTGTGGGCCACCCAAAAGAATAGCATTTGAGAAGTACCTCAGCGTCTTAACTGGGCTCTCACTACTAAGTAACAATGTGTTTCTTCCTCCTCAACTGGACTTGAGTCCCATTCCCCATAATATCAGTTCCACATCCTTTTCTTCCCTTGTCAAGTCTCCTATACCACTTCTCCCTCTCAGAAGAGGACTTTGCCTTCTACTGTAGAGAGAAAAGAGGCCATTTATTGGAAGTTTCCTTCTCCCCTTCACCTCTCACTCTCTCTTCCTTATCTCCCATATCTAATCTCCCTCGCCCCAGATCCCATCCCTCCCTGTCTGCTCTGGGAATTTCCCATTTCCACCCTTACTTTTCCCTTGTATCTCTTCTTTGGATCTGTTTCTTCTCTGCTTTCTAAAAAATCTGCCCATGTGTATATTATACCAAAAATTACATTTCCTGAAATTTTGAACATTTTGTTCGAGAAAAGACATTTAAAAATCAGAAAGAGGTAAAAGAACGTAAAAATTCACAATTTAAAAGACCAAGACAAGCTTCAGATCAGGAAGACAAGATACTATTCTTTTACTTAGAAAACTGTCACTAGAAAGAGAAAAGAAACAATTTAGGATTGGAGATTTGAAAGTATAATTATTGAAAGAAATAAAAGAGCTCAATACAGATTTAGGGTTATAAATCAGAAGGCCTCTAAAAATGGCAATAGCTGAGTATGGTGGTACAATACCTATAGCCCCTGCAGTTGGGGAAGTTGAGGCTGGTGGATCGAGTGAGTTGGGGAGTTCTGAGTTGAAAGTGGGCTAAAGTCGATAGAGTGCCTACACTACGTCTGGCAACCTCAGGAATGGTGGGGCCACCAGGTTCATTAAGGAAAGGTGAGCCAGCCTGGATTAGAAACAAAATGGGTGTGGGGCATTTAGGCAGCACAGCCGATAGAGCACCGGGCCTGGAGTCAGGAGGACTTGAGTTCAAATCCAACCTCAGACCAGACACTTGACACTTACTAGCTGTGTGACCCTGGGCAAGTCATTTAACCCCAATTACCACACACACACACACACACACACACACACACACACAAAAGGAAACAAAATGGGTCAAAACTTCCAAGCAGATCAGCACTAGGGTTGGGTCCAAGAGTGGTCACTTCATTTCCTGCTTGGGCAAGATAAGGAGACTCAGTCTCAAAACAACAGAAGCAATAAAAACAATTTTTAAAGTGGTTTTCCCGCAGGGTTCTGTGGTAATAGGTTTTGAAAACCAAAGAATGTGAGAAAAGGTCCCGATTCCTTTTGGCTGAGGCCAAGCTCCCCCAGGAATGAACCCAGTTATGCCACTGGCAAAGGTCCGGAGTAGAAAGGCCCACTAAGCACCAGGGGGTATTCTGGGAGATCTCCCAAGCTCCCAATCCATTCATGAACTCAGAACTGCTAGCTGTCATTGATCTCTTTGTGGGTGGTGTTGATATTCTCATGTGAGTCTGGGGTTCAGATCTCATGACTCAAAGGTCCCATCCCATGAGCTCCTCCCCTTCATCACTTTACCTGCAGTTTTTCTTATGTCATGCCTTATAACAATTGCAATTAGAATGATAGAAATCATCATAGTAGATAGCTATCAATGCACCCAGTGTATACATTCCTTGGCTGCAACCCTGCAACCCTCTCAGGTAGCAGGCAGGGTAAAGGAAAGGATGTTCAATTTCTCATAACTCCCAGCTAGGAGGCAGGTAGGGTTTTCACTTAGGGCTTTTTTACATTCACAGATCCACCATGGTAGACCAGCTTTGCGTTGTTTCAAGGCAGGAACTGTGAATGATTGCCTGATTTCTCCCAAAGGCTAAGTGGGACAAGTAAGCAAGGTGGCATTAGGCATGGTTCTGCTCCCAAGTCTGTCTGTCCTTTTTCTCTCTCCCTCTCTCTCTCCTTTCTCTGTCTTCTTTCCTCTCTCCCTTCTCTTTCTTTTTGGCTTTTTCTCTCCTCTTTCTCTTTCCATCCCTCCCTCCTTTCCTCTCCTCTCCTCTCTTCTCTTTTCTTCTCTCTCTCTCTCTCTCTCTCTCTCTCTCTCTCTCTCTCTCTCCTCTCTCTCTGTCTCCCTTCTCTCTCTTCCTCTCTCTCCTTCCCTCTCTTCCTCTCCTATTCCCTCCCTCCCTCTCCTTCCCTCCCTCTATCTTCTCCTCCCTGTCATCCTTCCTCCTCCTCCTTCTCTCTCTCTCTCTCTCTCTCTCTCTCCCTCCTTTCTCTGTCTTCTCTCCTCTCTCCCTTCTCTCTCTTTTTGGCTTTTTCTCTCCTCTTTCTCTTTCCATCCCTCCCTCATTTCCTCTCCTCTCCTTTTCTCTCTTCTCTTTTCTTTTCTTCTCTCTCACTCTCTGTCTCCCTTCTCTCTCTTCCTCTCTCTCCTTCCCTCTCTTCCTCTCCTATTCCCTCCCTCCCTCTCCTTCCCTCCCTCCGTCTCCTCCTCCTCCTTTCCTCCTCCTCCTCCTCTTCCTCCTCCTCTTTCTTCTTCTTCTTCTTCTTCTTCTTCTTCTTCTTCTTCTTCTTCTTCTTCTTCTTCTTCTTCTTCTTCTTCTTCTTCTTCTTCTTCTTCTCTGTCTCTGTCTCTGTCTCTCACCCCCCCCCATTGTATCACTGTCCCACTATCCCTTTAACACCATGTTTCCCCCATCAGGTGTCAGCCAGAGGAGCCCATGGCAGGGCACTAGCTTCCTAACCTCTCTCTAAAATCTCTCACTGCAGCTTCCTCTGTGTCTCGCACAGACTCAGGCGAGGGCTGCTCATTTGTTTGGAGGAACATGAGCGCCGAGGCTTGCTCTTCCATCTCCTCCTCATTGCCCACTGAGCTCGCTTGACTCCGTTTCTTCTGTTTTTGCTTCCTCTGCCAACGTTTCAAGTCTCCTTCGACGCTTTGCATTTTTGTCAGTGGTTCCTTTGTTCTTCTCTTGCCTTCCCCCACCCCCTCCATTAGAATCTGCTTTCAATTTCTTTAATATGTTTATTATTTAATTTATTTTATCTTTTGGCATTTCTTCTCCCTCCTTTTGTTGCAGATTCAGCTAGCTAGTCTGCATTAGTTTTGTCCCTTGGGTTTTAAATATTGCAGAATTTCTTTACCAAGGCAGAATATTCCTTTGACTTGGATGTTATCCATCAATTTATCTCCACACCACAACCCACCTCCCTGCCCCCACCTTCTTGCTTCAATGGAAAAAAAAATTCTTCTGCTTTAATATTTGAAAAAGGCAAATCATAAGATCATAGACTCAGAGCTGGAAGAGATCATCTAGTCTAGCTATTTTATTTAAGAGACGAAGAAACCGAGTCCCAGAGAATTTAAGTGACTTGTGCACAGTCATGCAACTAGCAAGATGGTTTGGGGTTTCTGATGATCTCCCTTTCCCCCATGGACAGCGGGCATGGATGTAGCCAGAGGAAGCCTGGTAGATTGGAAAAGACACTGACTCTGGGTTCACATCCTGCCTCTGATACTGCTCACGTGACCTAACACACATCACAACCCCCTGGGCCTCAGTCTCCTCATATAGGGGTTGCATTAGATGGCTTCAACACTTGAATACAGGTCCTCTGACTCCAAAATCTGGCACTCTTCCCACTGAGTCTGGATTTAGGAAGACCCGAGTTCAAATCCCACCTGGACACTTATAAGCTGTATGACCTTGGGCAAATCCTTTTACCTCTTAACCTCAGTTTCTTTCCCTATCTTGAAAATGAGGATAATAAGGGAACCTCCCTCACAAAGTTGTTGTGAGGATCAAATAATATGTATAAAGGGCTTTGCAAATCTCAAAGCACAATATAAATGCTAGCTATTATTATATACAGGATTAGAGGGTGTTTCAAGCTGTGATCACAAGGGAGATGGTCTGGCCTGTCCTAGCTGGGGGACAGAGGCAGGGGCAGGCTGGATACTTTAGGCCCCTTCCAGTGCAAATGTTGTTGCTTCCCTGGCAATTTTTTGCCTCTGGGCACCTCTGCAGATGCCCCCATACTTGCCCTCTATCCCAGCTCTAGGACAGCTTACAGAAGCAGGGAGGGTTCCCTTCAGCGGCTCCACCCTTAATTCTTTCCACCCCAGATGGGAGTGAGGCGAGAGGCCCAGAGGATACTGGTGTCCATAGGAGAGGCTATAAGAGCTCTGGTCCTCTTCCCGAGATCTGTCTTCTAGGCTGTCTGTCCCCGTCCCACTCTAGTCCATGGAAGGCATGTCAGTTGAAGTTCAGATGTCTCTCTCCAGCCCACGACCCTCAGGAGATGTCTGTAGCAGCTGGGGCAACTCGCCTTCTCAGTCCTAGGGAACACATCAGTCAGTGTCTGAGGCAGGGGCAGGAAGCAGGAAGCTAAGGTGGCTACTGTGTCTGTATCACCAGCTAGGTCTCTCTCTCTCTCTTTTTTTTTTTTAGCTAAGCAATGGGGTTAAGTGACTTGCCCAGGATCACACAGCTAGTAAGTGTTATGTGTCTGAGGTCGGATTTGAACTCAGGTCCTCCTGACTCCAGGGCCAGTGCTCTATCCACTGCGCCACCTAGCTGCCCCCCAGGTCTCTCTTTTAATTAAAAGAAAAGAAAAGAAAAGAAAAGAATGTGCATGCTTCCCGGAGATGCCTCTGTAGCTTCTGCTGCTAGGAGAGGCTGAGGCTGGTGAATTGTTGGAGCTCAGGAGTTCTGAGCTAAAGTCAATTAGGTGTCTACATTAAGTCTAGAACCACTATGGTGAGCCCCTGGGAGCTAGGGCCCCCAGACTGCTTAAGGAGGCTTGAAGCAGCCCCAGTCAGACACAGGGCTATTTAAAACTTCCATACCAATCAGGAGCGGGCACAGACCAGTGTGTAGCTATTGCATGTCCAGGCCGAAGAGAAAGAGACGATCTCAAAAAAAAAAAAAGGAATTTTCTTCTCTCTGCTTTCCTTTTTCTTTTTCTTAGCAGTATTTTCTATGGCTTTTGTTGAGCGATAAAGGGGAGTAGGAGTCCCCTTCCATCTTACCAAAAATGTTGTGAAATATTCTTGATACACCCCGACAGCGATCACTGCTCCTCCTTCCGAAGGTTCACAATCTCTGCCTTTAACAATACATTCTAGAATTTTGCCATCAGCCTCGAGTCTGAACACTCCACACCTTTCTGAAGACTAGAGCCCTCTTCTAGTGCCAATTACGCTCCAGAATTTTTCAAGCTCACTCACTGAAGCTCAGAGTAGCTCATCTGGGTCCTGATGACTTGAGCTCCCTAAGCTTGGTGCTCCCCCAACAACTCTTTACTCATCTTGGACTTTATTTCCATGAGACACTTTTGTTCTATACTTCCCAGTGTGAAGATCATTTCTCCTGAGTAAACAAAAATAAAAAAAGAATTCTGCCTTCTATCATCTCTCATCATTAGTCGGTCCACTCCAACGAGTCCTTTCTTCACCCTTGCTCTTTTCTTCGTCTCTGATAGACCTAAAAAGTCCTTTTTGCTTTCTTTTGCATTCCTCACCAGTCCGAGCCTTTTCTCAACTTTTGCCCTCCTATCTCTAAATTTTCAGAGTTCTGACACACCTTTGTATTAATTTTCCATTGCCTGTCTTTGCTTCCATCTTCTGTACACCTATTTTTATTTTTTCCAATTTTCTGACACTTTTATTTAAAGTTTTGAGTTCCAAATTCTATCCCCCCCCTTCCCCTCCTCCCTGAGACAGTAAGCAATCAGATATAGGTTATGCATGTGCAATTATGTAAAATATTTTCATATTAGTCATTTTGTACAAAAAGACTCAAATTACAGGAAAAAGTTGAAAGAAAGTGAAAAATAGCACGCTTTAGTCTGTATTTAATCAATACACTTCTTTCTCTGGAGGTGAAGAGTATGCTTCATGATTAGACCTTTGGGATTGTCTTACATCATTGTAGTGCTGAGAATGGCTAAGTCATTCACAATTCTTCATCAAACAATACTGCTGTTACTGCATACAACATTCTCCTACTTCTGTTCACTTCACTATGCATCAGTTCATGTAAGTCTTTCCAGGTTTTTCTGAAATCGTCCTGCTTGTCATTTCTTATAGCACAATAATGTTCCATCACAATAACACAGCACATCTTGTTTAGCCATTCTCCAGTTGATGGGCATCCCTTGGAATTTCAATTCTTGGCCACCACAAAAAGAGCTACTATAAATATTTTTGTACACATAGGTCCTTTTCCCTTTTTTTGGGTGTCTTTGGGATATGCACATCTCTTTAAAGTCTAACAGTGTCAATATGCACCCAACCTTAGGCATTTCTACTGGTCTCTTTAGATGATGTTCCGTTTTCTTCCTAATCAGAATCATTTGTATTTGTGTAATCAGAATGTTGTTCAAGAGAGTCACATGTCCCTCGAGCTAATTTCGCCCGAAGAATAATATTAATTAGCATTTATATAGCACTTCAAGGTTTGCAAAGTGCTTTACATATATTATCTAATTTTATGCTCACAACAACTCTGGAAGGCAGGCATAATTTTTATCCCCATTTTACAGATGAGAAAACTGAGGCAGACAGAAGTGAAGTGATTTGCTCAGAGTCACATAGACGGGATTTAAACTTAGGTATTCCTGACTCTAGATCTAGCACTCTATCCATCATGCCACCTAGCTACCTATGAATTTTCATAGGATCATAGCTCATAGCTTTAGATCTGGAAGATACCTTAGAGGTTACTGAGTTCAAGTTTCTTATTTCAGAGCTGAGGAAAGGGAGGCCCAGAGAGGTAAAAGGAGCAGACCAGGATCACTACATAAGTAGTAAGCGGCAGAGTCAGAACATGAGCTTGGGTCCTCTCACTCCAAATCCAGCACTCTTTCAACTACACCATGATGACATCTCCCTCAATTGTTCTTCCTGATCAGTCGGTCATTCAAAATCGCAGTTCTCTCACTCTCTGGAGGATAAAATTAGAAGCAACGCAAGTGAAGAATCAACTTCTCTGTCTCTGGCAAAGAGAACTCTAACAGATTTCGAGAGACGTGGAGACCCTCCTGGATCCTGCTCCGTGCCAGGTTTGTATTCTGTCTCTGCAACTCATCATTCAGTTCTGCCTCCTGGCCAGGTGGCCTATAATATGATTCCATCACAATCTCTCTTTTGTTTCTCCTTCCCTTGTTCTTCACTGAAATGGTCTGCACAGAGTGTCTTATTCTAGTTCACGGATTTCCACACAGGAGTCTCTGTCTCTCTGTCTTTCCCTCCCTCCCTCCCTCTCTCTCTCTCTCTCTCTCTCTCTCTCTCTCTCTCTCTCTCTCTCTCTCTCTCTCTCTCTGTTATTTTAAATTGATATCTTTTGTTTTCACATTGCCCAATTTTTTGCCAGTATCCTTTTTCCTCCTCTCTCCCAAAAAGCCATCCCATATAACAAAAATATTTTCTAAAGAAAAAAAGAGGAAGAGAAAAAAATCAGCAAAACTGATTAATATGTCAAAAAGACTGGAAATACACACAATGGTCTTTTACATCTGTGGACCTTTAACCTCTGTAAAAGAGGTGAGGGAGGTGTCGTCTCATATCACTTCTCTGAGTCCCTGCGGGCTTTGTGCAATTTTGTAACATTCCTTTTCAATTGTTTTCTGGTTGTTCTTTCTACTGACATTATGGTAGTTATTGTGTATATTGTTTTCTTGGATCTGCTACTTCACTTTGCACTCAGTTTATGTAAATTATCTTTCCATGCTGCTCTATATTTATCACATTTGTCATTTCCAACAGCACAGGAATATGCAATTATTATATTCATGTACCACAATTTGTTTAGCCCAATTGATGTACACCTTTGCTTTCATGTCTTTACTACCACAAAAAGTGCTACTTTTGGTATGTATGGAGATCGCTAGGGCGTAAAGTGGGTAAGAGGGCTGGACTTGGAGTCAAGATGAACTGAGTTCAAATCCCACCTCAGACATTTACTGGGCTCTGTGACCCAAGGCAAGTCACAACCTTTCTCTGCCTCACTTTCCTCATCTGTAAAATAAAATAACAGCAAAGACCTCACAAGGTCATCGTGAAGGTTAAATGTAATAACCTAACATATGTACAGTGTTTTACCCACCCTAAATCACTTAAAACATTTAAACCTTAAATGCTAGCTATTATTATTTTTGTTGTAGTTGTTATTTTTATATGGAAACTTTCTTCTTATCGATTTCTTCCTTGGAGTATATGCCTAATAATGTGATCTATGGGTCAAAAGGAATGGACATTATTAATTATTCAATTTCTATAATTCCAAAATGCTTTCCAAAATGGTTGTATTGATTCACAGCTAGGAGTCTATCTTGTCGATGGTGCCTGACAGATAACAACCAACCAACCTCTGCTGGGAGACAATCAGTGATGGGGAACTCACTACCTGTAAAGGCAGCTTATCTCATTTTTTAGACAGCTCAAACTTTAGGGAGTTTTTCCTGGATCAAGCTGAGATATATGGCTCTCCTGAACTTCTGCTTGTCTGGCTCCAAAGCAACTGTGACACAGTGAAACAAGAATGGGCTCTGCTAGGGTAAAAGGCACAAGAAACTATATGTCAGAATAGAATGGGAGTGATCAGTGCTCACTTCTGTGATAAGAGGGTGGTGCTTTATATGCTGAGAGGGTCTTTAGAATCTGGCATTCTATCTTACAGATGAGAAAACTGTAGCCCTAGAGAGGGGAACTAATTTGCCCCGGGGTCAAAAGGTAGTAACAGAGACAGGTTTCACACTTAGACTTTTTGATCCCCAAAACAGAGTTCTTTCACTGTATCCCTCACCCCTTATCCAATACTCCACTTCTGCTGAAGAATAAAGATTCTGCTCTAGCCCTTTATTTTAACTCTATGTGTATCTTTCTGTTTCAAGTGCCTCTCGTAGACAACATATTGTCGGATTCTGGTTTCTCATATAGTCTGCTCTTGTAATGCCTATTGTGTATTTCCCACCATTCTATTCTCTTATATTTATTTTTCTCTTTTTTTTAATCTTGCCCTCTCCTCAAGGAGGCTTCTGACCATTGCTTCCCTTAATCTACCCTTCTTCTTATCCCTCCCCCCACTTTCTCTTATCCCCTGTCCCTCCCGCTTCCCTATTGGTAAGATGAATCTTTATACCTGTGTGTGTATCTATGTATGTATATGTGTGTGACTTTGTGTGTGTATTTATTTATTCTTTCCTCCTTGAACTAGTTCAGATGAGAGTGGTGTTCAAGTGTTGCTTGCTACCTCCACAATTTTCTCCTCCATTGTATGAACTCTTGTTTGTATGTCTTTTTATGTGAGACAATTTCCTCCATTCTTCCCCTCCCTTCTCCTTCTCCCAGTGCATCCCTCTTTTTCATCCTTCCATTTTTCTTTTGAGATAATCACAGCATAATAGGCAATAGTATCCATGCCCTTTGTCTAAGCAGACTCCTTTTAACTCCCCTAATGGTGACACAGTTCTTACATGTTTTGTGTTATATATGTTATGTTTTGTGTGTTATATCTTCCCATATAGGAATGTAAATACTTTCACTTTTAGTTCTTTATGATTTCTCATTCATGTTTACCTTTTTTATGCTTCTCTTGATTCTTATATTTGAATGTCAAAATTCCTATTTAGCTCTGGTCTTTTCATCAAGAATGCTTTGAAATCCTCAGTTTCATTACATCCTTGCCATCCCCACCCCTCACCCCATAGCATTATACTCAGTTTTACAGGGTTGTAATCCTAGCTCCTTTGCCTTCTTGGACTATCATTTTCCAAGCCTTCTGCTCCTTTATAGAGGTAGCTGCTAGATCTTGTATTATTCTGACTGTGCCTCCATGATATCTAAATTATTTCTTTCTATCTGTTTGCAGTATTTTCTCCTTGATCTGAGAGCTCTAGATTTTTGGCTATAATCTTCCTGACAGTTTTTATTTGGGGATTTCCTTCAGGAGATGATCAGTACATTCCTTCAATTTCTACTTTGTCCTTTGTTTCTAAGATATCTGGGCAATTTTCCTTTATAAAATTTCTTGAAATATGATGTCTAGGCTCTTTTCTGTTCATGGCTTTCAGGTAGACCAATAATTATTAAACTATCTCTCCTTGATCTGTTTTCTAGGTCAGTTGTTTTCCCTATGAAATATTTCACATTTTCTTCTATTTTTAAAAAAAGTCTTTTGAATGTGTTTAGCTTCCACTTGTTTAATTTTAATTCTTAAGGAGTTGTTTTTTTTTTTTTCTGTGAGGTTTCGTACCTCTTTCACCATTTGGCTAATTTTTATTTTTAAGGAGTTATTTTCTTCAGCACTTTTTGGTGCCTCTTTTAACAAGCTGTTAATTCCCTTTTCATAATTTTCTTACATAGCTCTCATTTATTGTCTCATTTTCCCACTGCCCCTCATATTTGATTAAAAATTTTTTAAAACTCTTTTTAAATCTTTCTTTAGCTCTTTTATGAGTTCTTGTTGGGCTTGTGTCCTATCTGCATTTTCTTTGATGCTTTGCTTATAGAGGTTTTTAAGGCATTGTCTTTTCAGTTTTTGTGTCTTGAACTTCCCTGTCACCATAGTAGCTTTTAATGGTCAGATTTGTTGTTGTTGTTTCTGTTTGCTAATTTTTCCAGCCTATTTCTTGACATTGGACTTTATGTTAGAGTTGAGCTCTGGTCTGATCTTCTGTCTTTGTGTCCTCCTGCTGCTTTTATAGCTCAGTGGGTGCCTCTTAAGCTTTTAATGCTTCCAACATAGCGTGATCCAGAGAGAGAGCTAGTTACTGCCCTGCTGGTCTATGCTCTTGCCTTTACGCATGTAGGGTCTCTGCTTCTTCGTGACCGTGATTGCTCCTCTGCCCCGGAACTGTGACCCAGGACTTGGTAATAGGTGAAAGCTGCCACGTTGCACTTGCTTCTGCTCCCAGTGCTGGTACAGGGGGTCCCCCGGAATGTTTCTGCCTAGGTCTTCAAGCCCCCTACCGTCCCTGAACATTGGCTACTCTTCACTGCTTTGGCCACAGCCTGGTGCTGCCCGTCACCACTGGTGCCACTTCAGTGGCACCGTGCTATTGGCCTCTCCTGTGTCCATAGACCTTGTTTCTTGTCTTGTTTCCCTGGGCTGGAGAAGTGACAGTCTGTGATTTTTATTTGGGTTTGCACTCAGAATTTGACCTAGAGTGTTTTCTGTAGCTGTTGAAGAGGTTCTGGGGGGAGGTTTGGCAGTTGTGACTTCTGACTTCAACATCTTGACACCATTTCTTCCACTCCTTGCTGAGTCTAACAGCTCACATTTATAGGGTCCTTTAAAGTTTGCTAAATACTTTCTTCAAAATGACCTTGTGAAGTGGATGGTGCAAATACTATTATCACTCCATTTTACACATTAAAGCTCTGGGCCTTTAAGAAACTTGTCCATGAGCACGTAGCTATTATGTATCTGAGATATGATTCAAACCCAGGTCTCTTGATTCTAAGTCCTATACTCTATTCATTAATTTACTCTATCTACTGTTCTTTCAAAATCAAGGGACTGAGGCAAAAGAAGAAGCTGCTTTGGTAGAGATCCAAGGTAGGGAGAACTAGATATCTCATGATAGGAGGCAGAGGGTGCATTTTAATGACTCCCCCAGCCTCCATTCCGATAAATTTGTACCCAGGGAAACAGTCCGTTGTGGAGAGCAACACAGGCAGCCTTTATGTGATGGCCATCCTCTCATAGGCCACCCCATCCTCTTCTCCCCGGCTCTGGGAGCCCTTCTTCTATGTGTTGATACCAAAAGAAGGATGCTTTATGGGTGAGGGTTGCTCAGTGTTAGAGCCACAGGGGCATCACAGGGAGGCAGCACATCTTTTTTTTTTCCCTAGGCATTCAGGGTTAAGTGACTTGCCCATGGTCACACAGCTATTAAGTGTTATGTGCCCGAGGCTGGGTTTGAACTCAGGTCCTCCTGACTCCAAGGACAGAGCTTATCCACTGCGCCACCTAGCTGTGCCATAAGGAGCACATCGTTAAGTGAATGCAGGGAAGAACCTTACAGACCACACATCAACTTAGGACACCTCCTGACAAACCAAAAGTTCACTTAACAACAGATCCCCTTGGGCAATTTTTTTTTTTCAGTAGGATGATGAGATGGTAGATTGGAGCTGGAAGGGAACTTCAAGTCATGTAGCCTAGCCCTTTCACATTGTAGTAAAGGATCACAGATCTAGAACTGGAAGGTGCCTTAGTGGTCTTCTAGGCCCACATCCTCAGAGAAGCTAACTTGTTCAAGATCACAGTTATTAGGGGCAGCTAGGTGGCGCAGCAGATAGAGCTCCAGCCCTGGATTCAGGAGGACCTGAGTTCAAATTTGGCCTCTGACACTTGACCCTTACTAGCTGTGTGACCCTGGGCAAGCCACTTAACCCTGTTTGCCTCACCAAAAAAAAAAAATGATCGCAGGTATTAAACAGTAGAGCTACTGTGAGAAGATGAACCATTGAGGAATCTAAAATTTGTCCATCTGACAATACCTTAGATGGCATCTCTCCACACGGAAGAGCGAGGGAGCTTGCTTCCAGGAGTCACGCTGAGTGAAGTGCCACGGAAAGGGCGCAGACAGTCTGTAGCTGGTTCCAGCTGGCTCACCACGTGTCAACAAGGAAGTCCTTTGACTGGCTGGGGAATCATTCCAAAAGGTCTGTTGGCTTCATCCCCTTCCTCACTCAGTGACTCCTCTGCCAGCACTGTGAGACCGTCCTATAAAGGGGAGAAGATGTGGGCATCTTCTTCCCACTGAGGCCTATGGCCCTGTGAAAGCTTCAATCTTTGGTCTCATTTGTCATTGCCCTAAGGGGAAAGAAGTGTTCTTCAGGACCACAGCTCAGCAGCAGCTGAGACAAGGACTCATTCAGCTGTGAACCTGTCTGTGGATGGGAAATTGGAGATGGGCTAAGTTCAGCCTATTCCCCTCCCAAAAGACCAAGGTAGAGTAGAAGAGTATGTTCTTCAGGCATTGGGGGGAAAATGTAAGTTTCTTCTTGCTTTATCTTTTAGATAAAAGATGTTCTATTGACCATTTACCAACAATTAGCTTTCACAAAGGGCAGGAACCAGGTTTTTCCCTTTTTTTTTTTTAAATATCTTCAGCACCTGGCGCAGTGGATAGAGCCTGGAGGTGGTATCAGGAAGACTTGAGTTCAAATGCTACCTCAGATACTAGCTGGATAACTGGGGGTAAGTCACAATTTCTCAGGCTGAGTTTCCTTATCTGTAAAATGGAGGTAACAATGGCACCTACCTCTCAGGGATGTTGTGAAGATAAAATGATACCTTTATAACGCCCTTGGCACAGTGCCTGACACATAGTAGGTGCTTGTTTACTACCTCTAAGGTTTGTATCGTGCTCTTTATCTACAGATCATCTGTACTTCGCTGGATCCTCACAACAGCTCCATATGACAGATTTTGTTTTCAGCCTGGATTTGTAATTTCTGTAATGACATTCCCTCTACCATTGCAGACAGGCACCTGCTCTGCAACAGTGAAGTCTTAGGTCCCTTCCCCCCTTCCCACTGGTCTGTGCCTCCAGTTCCCCACCCTCTCCTTCCCCACCCTTTAACCCCTCCACTTCCTAGTGCAACAATCCCCTCATGGGAAGCCTACTGCTTTCAGAATAATTCTACTCAGCCCAAAATAAGCACCTGAGGAACTGTCACAGACCCTCTTTAATTTTGAAAAGTACTTTAGGGGCACTGGGAAGTTATAACTTGCTCAAGGTCACACAGCCAGTACGTGTGGAGGCAAGATTTGAATCTTGGCCTTCTTGAGTCTGAACCAGGCCATCCCTTACGGGATAAATACAAATCATTATCCCCATCCTACAAATGGTAAAACAGAGATGTTGGTGAATCACCAACACCCACAAAGCCAGTTACCTGTTAAGAGGTTGAATTTGAACCCACACCTCTCCTGACTCCAAGTGCAGCACTTCATACTTCGCTAAAGTACTTTTTTTTTTAAAGTGAGGCAACTGGGGTTAAGTGACTTGCCCAGAGTCACACAGCTAGGAAATATTGTGTCTGAGGCTGAATTTGAACTCAGGTCCTCCTGACTCCAGGGCTGATGCTCTAACCACTGTGCCACCTAACTGCCCCTAAAGGTACTTTTCAAAATTAAAGAGGGTCTGTGACAGTTCCTCAGGTGCTTATTTTGGGCTGAGTAGAATTATTCTGAAAGCAGTAGGATTCCCATGAGGGGATTTTGCACTAGGAAGTGGAGGGGTTAACGTGTGGGGAAGGAGAGGGTGGGGAACTGAAGGCACAGACCAGTGGGAAGCGGGGAAGGGACAGAAGAGGCTAAAGCAGAGGAATCTGGACTACCTATCCCGGGAAGCCTTGCACCAACTACCTGTAGCTGCAGCTCCCTGTTAAGGGCTTTCCTAAGTCTGGATCCACTCCCTTCAGTCTCAGATGAATGATAGCTGTTGAGTGTCTACCTGTGAAATGCAGACCCTTTTCTGCTGCTGCAGGAGCAGCCTGGTAGTGGCCACACTGGGGGGGGGGGGTCACACAGGCCACAGTGCCTAAGCATCAGGGTCCTAAAGCTGGTAGAGACCTTACAGATGACCTAGTCCAACTTTCTCATTCTGTACAACAGGAAACAGAAGCTCCTAAAGAGGAAATAACTTGCCCAAAGTCACACACCTAGCAAAGTGGGATGCCAGGTCCAGAACATTTGCCTCTTGACTCCCAGCCCACTCCACTTGTGCTCCACTGCTGTCCTG
The DNA here is from genome assembly GCF_003287225.1 of Phascolarctos cinereus. Lineage (NCBI taxonomy): Eukaryota > Metazoa > Chordata > Mammalia > Diprotodontia > Phascolarctidae > Phascolarctos > Phascolarctos cinereus. The sequence continues at coordinate 367,684,667 of NW_027556098.1, read as the reverse complement.
GCCAAGGCAGTGCCTTTTGGAGGCAGCTGCTTGGTACAGCGGATACAGCACCAGGCCCAGAGTTGGGGAGAGTTCAAATCCTGCTTCACACTTCCTGCCTCCACGACCCTAGGTGAGTCACCTTACCTATACCTATCTGTTTCCTCTACTGTGAAATGGGGATCATAATAGCAGCTACCTCCCCACATTGTGGTGAGGATCAAATCAGATGTGAAGTGCTTCGCTTCACACAGTGCCTGGCACACGGACGCTTGATAAATGCTGACTATACCTGGCTCGGCTTTGAAGTCTCGCTCTCGGATCCCAGGGTATGGGCAAGTAAGGACAGTGCTAGACACTCAGAGCTGCCCAGATATTTGAAAGTTGTTTTTATTTTTTGGTGGTGGGGGGGGGCAGCAGCACTCTTCTTCATCGGGTGCCCAGTGCTTCGACTCCCAGGAAAAGATCTCAATGATTGGAAAGAGGAAGGTTAGTTTAGCCCCTCAGTAAGGGGAGTGTAGGGCCCTGGAAGATGAAGGCTTGGAGACTTTTTCTTAACTAATACTAATGAACCTCAGAATGACTTCCCTGACACTCATATAGGCCTTTGATGCAGTGTCATAGACACATGAAATTGATCTCCAGACTCACCTTTACATACTCTGGTCTCACCCAAGCAGCTGGATGGAGAAACAGAGAGAGCGCCAAGCTCTTCATCCCCTTCCTTCTGCAAAGTGGGACCTTAAGTCAAGCTAGGGAAGTGCTAATATGTTTTACTGATTTCCTATTTCTATCCTTTCCTTTCCAGGAGAATAGCCCCACTTTTTCACGGAGCCATGGGCTTGTCCTGGGCATAATGTCCTTCCCTCCCTTTCCTGACACATTAAGAGAGGTACCTGTCCCTTGGGATGCTATTTCAACATCCATCTCTGTCAATCACCCCTGGTTTGCCCTGAGAACAATTGCTCAAGCCAGCATCAGAACAGGGTGCTTCTGTTGTTATGAGCAGGCTGACTGGCAGGCTCTCATGGGTGTGATGGTAAGGGGTAAATTGGGCTCTTTTCTTTCAGCAGGGATCCCACTGGCTATGGTGAAGCTCCAAGAGCACTCTGCACCTGGGTAGGTCCAGGTGTCTTTTTTTCCCTTCTAATTATTCCCCAGTGCTTAGCATATCAATCTGTAGAGACAAGCATTACAAATGAAATGGGTCTACACCTAAGTTCTCTGGATAATTTTCTTTTGTATTGCTAATATATTTTTCTAAAATCTTATGGCAACATGGAAGTGGCCTTGGGTTATCAAAAGCTATTCTGCCAGAGCATGAACTGGAAAGGTTTTGAGTACAGGCCTGGCCATGGTCTTCCTTCCAAGCTCATCATCACAAGATTGACCGCAATACAAGAGATCAACTTTTTCAGTTCATAAGTAGCGACTTTTTTCAGCCACAGCAAATCCCAAAGACTGACAGAATTACCAATTCTCAAAGTATTCAAGAAGGCCAAAAATACCTCCTGGGTTTATTTTCTTATTGTTCAAACCCTGCTCATTTGCCAAAACCCAGGGAGGGGCTGGAAGCCAGTGACTTGACACCCCTTGGCCTTTCTTCATTCACACTGCTGGAGCCCTTAGGGCTCCTGTGGCCAGGGCTGACCTGAGCTCTAATTGCACAGACACCATTTATTTTCAGCATCTCCATCCCCTCAGGGTGATCTTCTCCCCACTTTGGCAACCTCCCCCAAGACTCTACCACACTCCTGATATTCTCAAACTCCATCAGATTTTGCCCTCCTTGTGTTCATATCTGCCCTTTGCCGGGGCTTACCTAGCCAACTAATGGTGCTATGTATACACGTTTCAGCAGGGACTTCCTGGAGACAATGCCTTAACCCAAAAGAAGAGGGGAAGGGGGGTTCCCTACCTCAGGTAATTACAATAACTGCTCTTATTTCTCAAGCGTTTCACTCATACTGTGCCTATGGGGGCGGGCACAGGTAGCAGTTTGCCCAAAGTGTGCTTTCTGGCTAGTGAACGGAGCAAGGACTTCTGAGTCCAAGGCCAATGCTTCCTCCCCTCCCCACTGCGCCATAACGGGAAGCTGCAAGGAGCGGAGTGGAGGTGGTTCACTATACGGCCATCCAGTCAATGCCATCTTCTCCTTTCTAGTGCCGCACACTGTTTGCTCTTCTGCCGTTCTTGCCCTTCAATGTTATATGATGTTGAGGCACAGGGGCAGCCACCTCTACTGCCAAGTCCTCAGGGAGCCACACCACTGCCATTCAAGCCTGGAGGCAGAAGCCCGTGGGGGAGTAAGGGTACAGCAAAGGCAGGTTTTAGAGATTTATTTAATTAAAAAAAAAGGTCTCTAAAAAGTCCTTCATTTCCCATTTCTACCCTGCCTAGAGGGTGAGGAATAGCTCAAGTGAAGGAGGTACCCACTTTGTTCAGGGAAAAGCTCCATTCTCCCCCAACCCCTTCCCAGTCTGCATGAGGCCAGGTGAGTCAGAGGTGGGGGGAGCTCTTTTCCCTTCCCACCCTACCTTCTTGAGAGGCCCAAATGGATGCTGGGAAGTTTTAGAGGCAAAGAGGTGCAGGAAGAGGAGGTGAGGAGATGGCCTTTTTCAGACCAACCGTGACACAAGAGCTGTGCAATCCCTTTCAACAGTCCCTGGGTCCCCAAGGCCTTGGCCACTGGGGGTGGTGTGAATGGAAGAGGCCGTGCCCTTCATGCTGGCGTTTGACAAGGGGCCTTTCCTTAATGCTGCTCGTGGGAAAGCAGGGCATTCGGAAGCAATTTGTAGCATGTCACGATGGCCTCATGAGTCCAGAAAGAAGAATCCCCAATCCTCTCCCTTACAGACCCTCCCGGCCTCTGTGCTGAGGCTGCAGCTCCCTCATTCTCCACCTGAGGGTGAGTGGAGTCCAGGACAAAGCACTGAGAAGACACCTGGATAAAGCCAGAAGGAAGGAACTCAGCCCATCTGCCAGTCCGGGCTCTCACACACAGTCACACACACAGCGTTAAGGCGTATGGGCCAGCAGGCGTGGCCAAATCAGGTCCAGCTTCTCTCTCTCCACCTATACATAGCAGTGCCTGTATGGGGGAATTCTTGGCTATTTCAGAACCAGGCTGAAGGGGGAGAAGCTGATGAAGAAAGAGTTAACCAGCTTAGGGAAGGATAGGGCATGAAGCAGGCAATGGCTGCCTTGGCCTATGTCCAGGCCTGGTGGTCTTCCTTGACAGTTACCCACTTGGGTTGGGGAGCTCTGGCCACCTGTGCCTCTGAGGGGTGAGGATGGGGGCTAGGGTGGACAGGGAAGAGAGCAGGGCTAGAGCCATGGGACTTCAGAAGAAGCTGATGCTACCAATATTTACAAGCACAATGCCCCAACTTCTGCAGCCACCTGCCTACCTCCGTCCTCTCCTGCAGAAATGCAAGGGCCCTGAGGGTGAGGGAGGAGGCTGACAGAGCCCCTCCTCCTCAGCCATGCCCAGGAGGATCATGGCCCCTTCTTTATGCCCCGTGGGAACATTTTCTTGTGCTCTGCTCAGTTAGGGTGCAAGGAGCTCCCAGGGAGAAGAGAAGGGGTCTTTTCCATGGCCAGGTCCTAGGAGTCCTTGAGCATGCTGATGCGTGCATAGATCTTCAGGGCCGGGCCAAGCTTGATGTTCATGGCACTCATCAAATGGTCTTCCTTGAGCAATAACAGGGCCTGCCCATCAATCTCCTGGGCACGAAACTCTTCTGCAATCTCCTGGCAGCCTGGAAAAGAAGACAAATCTGTTGAAGTTGGTAGTGGGGGCATGAGTAAAAAGAGATCTGTAGGTAGGAAGCATCACTACCCTCCCTGCTCAAGGGCCAAAAGAAGGTGGCAGAGCAGGAGCGCTCACAACAAGGGCAACGAGGCTGGATCTTTCCCAGGAAATGGCTCTCAACTGCCGTTGCTGGGAGATCAATTATTCTCTCTGGGCAGTAATGTGCCTCAGAATGCCCCTTCCTTCTTCCCTCCTACACAAAAAAGAGCACCTGAGAGCCAGCAAGAGTGCGGCAGTCCCTTCCCAACGTCCAACTGTGAGACCCTCAAGTTCCCAGGAGAAGGGATCTTCTGGGGCTCCTACCTGGCAAAGAACGGATGAACTCATAGACATCTTCCACATTCCATTTGGTGGGTTCACTGGGCAGGAAGTGGTGGCCGACACCCACCAGGTCCCTCATGTGCATGTCGGGGAGCTCCAGGTCCCGCTGGCCCTGGCGCCGTCGTGAGGTGGAGGAGCTGGCCGAGATGGGCGACAGGGGCTCCTCGTAGCTTGAGTTATCCGAGCAGCGACTCGAGTCTTCTTGGCTGTGGGTCAGCTGCAACGCTGCTGTGACTGAGAGAGGCACGGCCCCTGCAGGCTGGGGAAACAAACACAGAGCTTGAGCTTTGGGGAAGGGCAAGATCCCTCCTGGGCGGCAGCACTAGGGGGCTGGGGGCTGGGGTGAGGTACTTGGGAACAAGGACTTGCTCCCCAACCACTCCGGGAAGGGGGATGCGGGCAGGGAAAAAGGGAAAATCTCTTTCAGCATCTTCCAGGAATTCCCAACTCTTCTACAACCAAGCACGTGGTTCCTTGGACAACCCATCTCTGTATTGGGGAAAGGAGGGAAATCTAAGTGGTTCAGGAGATCTCCCTGGAGTAGGCATATCAAGATTCAAAGGAGAGGGGTAGAATCGGTCAGCTCCGAGGAGCACAAGACACAAGGGAAAGCCACCTCGTGAAAGGTTGGGAGCCCCGAAAATCCAAGTGATGGCAGGAGCCCGGCTTTAGAGGTCATCCAGTCCACTTCTCTCATCATACAGACGAGAGAGGAAGAGACTTGCCCATGACCACACAGGTAGTTAGCACAAGAGGTGGGCTTCGAATACAGGTTCTCTGACTACAGTCAGTGCGTTCCCGCTGGGCCACACTGCCTCCATCATGTACTCATCGTGTCTGGCCTTTTTTGTATTTGCCTACATTATCTTACCTCCCCCTCAAGGAGAGAAGTGAATCTGAGGTTCTGAGATCGACAGGCTGGCCCTGTTATTGCTCAAGAAAGACCATCGGAGTGCCATGAACATGTAGGTGCCTGAGGGTTGCCAGGAAGCTCCGAGCATGGCACCCAGCACAAAGGGAGTTCGGCTGAGGGTTTTGTGCACTGGAGAGCACAGTAAAGGACACAGTGCAGCTTCTGCACCAGACAGTGCCTACAGGAACTGGAGAGGCTGCCCAGAGCCCAGCTTGGCATGGAAGAGTACATGGGAAGGGGGCTGGGCCGATGAGCCCTCTCACCTGCTTCTTGGCATCCTTGGGCAGTGCTGGCAGGCTTGCCTTGCTGGCTCGCCGGCGGTTATGGGGGGCAGCCCCTGGTTTCTGCAGCTTGCTGCGGTCAGAGTGGAAGAGTCCCACACGCTTGGTACAGCCCACGTTGTACCTGCCCAAGCCCAGTGAGAAAGGGGTTAAGGCCTCTGGGAAGTTGAGTAGCCAACACCAACTGCCCTTCAGCTCCCAACTGGAGAGCACTGTGAAGGGAGGTGACAGTAAGGCCACCACCAAGTCCAGCTGGGTCTTCCCTAGGCAAAGCCAGGGCACCTGGACACAGCTTGAGATAGCCCAATTCTACTCAAGGAGTTGGATAACAGTAAGGACATTGTTCAGAGATCCCTACCCATCACTGGTCTTATTGACCCTAAGCAGCTCTACCCTCAATCCAGAAACCGAGGGTTTCGTATTCAGGTGTCCCTCTGCCTCTGCCACTGAGGCCGCATGGGACAGGAGAAACATTAGGCAGTTACCTGCAATCGTTACTGAGCTGTCATGTAATCCCATATAGGGAACAGTTGGGAAGAAGGGCTGTGACTTCAGGGAAAGCTTCAAACAAAAGGCATTATGACAGGGATTTGGCACAGGCCTCAGGAAGGGAGGGTATGAACTACACTCACAGGCTACTGCCTGTCCTCTATGTCTGGGATGCTCTTTAATCTGCTCTGGCTCTAGGCCCTGGGCCTCAAGATTCTAGTTTTCACTGGATACAGCTGAGTCCTATCCAGTGTGTGCTTAACGCAGGCAGATTACAGCCACTAAAACAGAAAACATCTCTGGCAGATGGGGATGGCAGAAAAGCCCTCGGAGGCATCAAGAACCTGGTAAGATTAAGACCAGAAACTAAGGATGCCTCAGACAAAGGAAAGGAGAAAACTGGGGAAAAGCAGGCAGTTCGAGGGGACAAATGGCCAGGGAGGAAACTGGAAAAGACAACAGGACCCTGTGATTAAAAGCTCATGAGGCTGATACACACAGGCTCCCTGATTCCCAAGTTCACCTATCAGGCATCAAGAAAAACTTGTCTAGGCCTGTTTGAGCCACTACTGCCCTCTAAGGTGTCAGAGAGAATGCTCTCCCTGCTGGGGAGAGCAGGGCAGCAGGGTTGAGGCCACTCACCTCTTGGCACACGCCATAGAACAAAAGCGTTTGGAACGTTTGAACTTGTAGGCAAAGTCCACTCGGCCACAAAGCTCACACTTGAGTTTGAGGGGAGTCCCCTCCTCTTTGGATTCTGAAAGGTACACAACGAATTCTTAGTCTGAGAGGGTGCTGGTCACCTTCCTGTTCAGCAGGTTCCTTACTCCACGCGCTTCAGTGTGTTCCTATAGCTGCCAGATCCAGCAGCAGCCCTGCCACATCACTACAGGCAATTCCAAGGACTCAGGCTATTCCACTGTCTGGTTTGGGGGCTTTTTTTTTGGGCTGGAACGACCCAAGGGGATCTTGTGATTCCCCTGTAAGAATTCACTCTCTTGGTTTCCCTTTTTCAAGTGCTCTGAGTCCAAGGGTCAAACAGGAGCTGAGAAGCACAGTTCCCTTCTTATTACCATCAAGAGAAAACCACCATCCTCCCAGTCACCCAGGCTCACAAAATAGGTGTCATCCTTTACTCCTCACTCTTTCACCCACCCCCATCCAAGCTGTTGCAAAGCCTGGTCAATTCTACTTTTGCAATATCTCCTGAATATGCTCCCTTCTCTGCTGACACTGCCAAGCTTCTGATACAGGCCCTCATCACCTAATGCCTGGACTATTGCAATAGCTGCTGGAGGTGGGGGGGGGTGGGTCTGCCTGCCTCAGGGCTCTCCCCACTTCCAGTCCATCCTCCATCTAACTACCAAGTGACTTTCCTTCTCCCTCCCTGACCCCTCTCTAGCTGACTCCTCCTGCCCTAGAAAGCAGACCACTGGAGTCATCCACGATCGGAGTGGCATGCCTCACAGAATTCTAATACAGGCTCCCAGAGCAGACCCAACAATCTGCAAGGGAAAAGCAGGCAGTTCGAGGGGACAAATGGCCAGGGAGGAAACTGGAAAAGACAACAGGACCCTGTGATTAAAAGCTCATGAGGTTGATACACACAGGCTCCCTGATTCCCAAGTTCACCTATCAGGCATCAAGAAAAACTTGTCTAGGCCTGTTTGAGCCACTACTGCCCTCTAAGGTGTCAGGAGAGAATGCAGAGAACAAGACCAGTAACCTCAAAGCCTGGCACACTCACCTTGCAGATAGGGCTCCTCCATTTCTGAATCGGTGGTGGTGGTGTTCTCTTGCTGTGGGAGTTTCTCAGGCAAAAGCCCTTGTGCATACTTCTTCTTAAGGTTCCCCACCAGCAGGGACGAACGTCCCACCTACAGGATGAGAAGACAGGGCCTGGGAGATTAGGACAGCCCACAGTTCAATGTCATATCACGGTCTCTATCCTCATCAAGATAATATATAGGAAGTGCTCTGGTGCCAAACACTAGTTGGTCTCCACAACTCACAGTAGCAAGTCTCAGTTGGTGCCAGCATTCATGGCTGCTGGCATCACCCTAGTCCTGGAACTCACAAAGCAGAATACCAAATGGGGAGGTTGACTTTAAATGGGAACAAATGACTGGCTCAAGAGGCTAAGAATAGGCTGACTCTCAGAAGTGCCCAGGGGCACAAGCTCCTTCTCTTTTCCTTTGCACTAGCCAGCACATGAGTGAGACTGAGAAGTGATAAGAGAAATAAACCATGACAATCAGCTGAGGCCCGGAGGTGCTGTCTTGATGATGACTCTTCTCCTCAGCCCTCTGCCACCCTGCTCCCAAAGGCCAGGGAGAAGAGAACGGAAAGCCAGTCACAAATTCACATGACAACCCCAAGGGCTGCTAGGACACTAGCCCGGATTCTTCACTGCAACTATTCTTCCTCTGACATACAGAACATGGCTTGCAAATGTAACCATAAAATCACACAGTGCTTAGATCCAGGGAATGAATGGCGGGTTAAATAATGCTCTCTGGCACTACTTTTAGAAGCTCGTTGGTTTCCCTAAATAGTCTTCCCAGAATCAAGCGTTCTCTAGTGAGCACAGGCTTAAGGAAGGACATTCTGGTCCAACCAGGGTAGTAGGGCAGTCTGGGATTGGACCACTTCTACCCACTCTGTTCTTGGTCTACAACACCCTGCAGCTGATTCCAAGATGTATTATCTTTTATCATTATTCAGAGTATCGGTTCCTCTATCATAAGATTATATGCAAGATGCCTACTGGTAAGCATCCAGATCCTTTCCAGATGGACAGGAGAAAATGGTAAAGAAAAGCAGGCTGGCATCTCTAGGGGGCTGGTGGAAATGTTTCTGGTGGCCAGAGTTCCTACAGTTGGAAGGGGTGCTAAAACACTCATGGCTTTGGGTCCCTTCAGCCTGTAAAGCAATCACGAAGCAGAAGAACTATCTGTTCTGAAGTCCCTCAAAACAGCTCCTCCAGTTCCTCTTGGGTTTTTTTTTGTTGTGTTGTTGCTGTTCAAAGGAACTACTTTTTTGGTCTTCTATATTTTGGGGTCAGTAGTTGAGATAAAGATATAGATATGGAAAGGACTTAGAGACCTTCTAATCTAGCCCCCTCATTTTACAGATGAGAAAACTGGGGCCCAAGGAGGTTAAGTGACTGGCCCAAGGTCAAATGGGTAGTCAGTGAAAGAGACAGAATTTGAATCAAATCCCTAACTCCAAAGTCAACCCAGCTCCCACTGGACCATGTTCCGCCCCTCACACAGCTTCCTGCTGCGACAGAGCACTTCTGATGATCCTCTCCGCTAAGGTCTTCTGAGAGCCTCTGCTTTGGAGAAGGGCTTTTCCGGGACCCTGGTGTCTTTCCATACCAGTCTTGACATTAGCTGCTGCCCGATCCCATTACATGGCTGTTCTTTCAATCTTTCACTTATGCAGGATATTAAGAATTTGCTTCTACAAGGTTCCTCTTGCTTTTCAGCTAGTCAGCCATATGCTTTCCCATCTGAGTTTGTGTTTTCAATTTTAAGTACCATGGGAATAAGAGTCGTACTACTGATTCTCACATTGGTACTGGGACAGGAGGTGTTCCAATCCAAAGAAGAATATTGTGCCTCAACTACCAGAAAGATCCTTTCACAGGTCTGACCATGTTACAATAGTCAGTGATGCCTCTCTGACCAGGAACAGTGTGGATTTCCTAGGGAACTTCCTAATTTATCTTCACTGAGCCAATCTGGATCTGGATGAATACTTACTTGGTCCTGGAAAGAAATGGGCTTTTAAGACATGGTACAAAGAGAGGAAGAATGGTTATCATATTCAGGACTTTGCATGGAAGTGTTAAAAAGAAAAATTAATACACATCCAAAATAAACTTTTTTTGAAAAAGGGGAAAAGAAGTAGTCCGTACCGGGAAAGGCTCCGCCCCCTCCTGGATCACAAACCCCTCGATAACATGCGTCAGGATGTGGGGTTTCACAATGGCCTGTGGCGGCTTATTCTCACCATTCTGGGGGGCAGTGCCAGTGATGCTGGAGGCAGAGTTTCCGTTCCCCGAGGTCATGCCGGGGCTGCTGAGGTCGTTCAGTGCATAAGCAATGCCCTTACCTGTCTCTGTAGCAAGGGAAATATGAAGACACAAGGAGGAGGGATCAGAACCAGAGGCTGGACAGAGATACACATGCGACAAAGCTGGGTCAAAGGGAAAACCGCTGACAAAGATGTGCCTGGCTTTTCCTGGGGATGAGAGGACTGAAGACCAGACTATATCCCAAGCAGTATCAGGTACCCTCATTCACACCTACTTAAAAGGAGGGGAGAGGAGTCAACTATGAAATTTTCCAATAGCACCTGAAAATAGGTCTACATAGCAGCCCTCTGGTCAGAACACTTTAACTTACACAGACATAGTAACTATCATTTGGGAGTTTGTAATCTAGGACAGTCAACATTAACTTGTACAAATAAGTACAAAAACCATTCTGATCAACAGGGAACATTTAACCAACCTAACAGTGACAACCCAAACTACAATCTGGCCAAAGTTCCTGCCCAATCTACTGCTTCCCATAATTAGTCTCAAATGGCTTTCCTCTCTGCAAAACACGACTTTCATGACTACTGGTTTTCTATGGATTCTTATCCACTCTTCAAGTGAACCAGAGAAGAACAAAATCCTAGAGGTTGGAAAGAAACTTAAGAATCATTCAGTCTAGGGGGTTCTTAACCTGGAGTCCCAAGGGTATCTGGATGGATTTCAGGGGGTCCATGGAAAAAAAAAGACACTTATTTTTTTCTAACTCTTTGTTTCCTCTGTAATTCTATCCATTTTATCTTATGCATTTAAAAACATGATTCTGATAAAGGGTCTACAGGCTTCTCTGGACTTGCCCAAGGGTACAGGACACAAAAATGTTCAGGAGCTCTCATCTAGTCCAAATCCTGGTCAGATGAATCTCATTTAATCTAAGCCTAACAAGTGACATCATGCCTCTACTGATCATTCTTCCCCCAAATCTTACCTCAACTCTTTCCTGTGGATTTTTATCACTTCAAAGACAACCAACTCTACCACCATACCCACCCCATTTTTAATCAACAAACATTTGGGAACCATCTACAAAATCCAAGAAACAACAGATTAAAAAACAAACCAAAACAGGACAGTTTTTGCCTCAGGCAGCCTACCAAAATTCTACATTACCACTGATCCAGGCTCATCTAAATACCTCTAATACCTATGTTAGAAACTAGTTTAGTGAATGGTCAAATAATTATAACTGGGGCGGGGGTGGGGTGGGGGGAATTAAAATTACTAATTAAAAACCAAAACTAAATGCAATCAAGTTTCAAAGGTATTATATGACTTTTTACAAAAGTAAAAAAAAAAAGTAATCTACATTTATAATACAATAAAGATCTAAGTTACCATGACTGAGCAGAAAGTCTTAATTTCAAACTATGTAACCTTAATACATACAGTGTGGTATAGAAAAGTTTAAGGCCTACTTTGACTGATTGCCAGTATTCTCAATCCTTTATTACTAAGCATTTGGCTATAACATAAGCAGCCGGCAACCATCTCTTTCTATCACGTGATGAAATTCAGGGTTAAGGGGGAATTAGCCAAGAAGACGTTTTTGCTGATGAGATTTTTAAAGGTCACATTAATGAATTTACCAAAGTGAGTCTGGATTCACTTAAGAATATAGAAATGATAATAACCTAGCTTTTAAGAACAGTAATTCCCACTGAAGCATATTTTTCTTCTGATACAATTTATAGTAGAGAATTATTTAGGAATAAAAAAAAAATATCTCTTTCTCAACACAGTATTTTAAATTTCTCATGCTGATCCTGCTTTTAAAGTCCTATTACTTTGCATATATATGGAAAGCAGTTAAAAAACTTTAAACTCTGCTATGCCATTTAATTATAATGGGCCAAGGAAAAATATTGAGAATACAAAATCTGGTTGCAGTTTTTGTAACTGCTGTATTTTGAACTACTGTCCAAACATATCCTGGCAAAAATATCTCCTAAAGAAATTCATGACTGACTTGATGAACTGGAAATGGGTCATCTCACAATGACTTCAGAATTTTCTGCTTCAATTAATGTGACAAACAGACCAAAATGGATAACATTTCTGACACATCTGCAAAAATAAATGTGAAAGAACATCAGTGGCAAAAGCACTGCTTTTGGGGTGTAAGGACCCAAGTTTGAATATAAACTCCACAATTTGCTACACGTATGAACTCTGGCAAAATACAATACCTCTTTCTCTCGGGACCTCAATTTTCTTATCAGCAAAATGGGGGCTAACTTTTAAGGCCTACCTTGAAAGCCTCTAACGTTGTAAAAATAAGCAATAACTTTAAAATACAAAGCCAATCTTCTAAAAATGAAAGCTACATCTATTTCCAAATTGAGTTTTCCTGTCTAATGACTTAAATTATTTCACTCTATTACAAACACTGATTGACACACGCTCAACACGCTCATTCCCCTTGGCAGAACTTTACCTACCACCTTAACATTGAATCCCCTGCCTCCCTTAGTATGGTTTCCTCTAACCTTGTGAAGACTCTTCTATTCCTATTGTCTCTTATCTCAGATGTAAATCATTAAATTGTTCATTAAGTTTATTAAAACATTTTAAATCCTAGTCATAATAATAATAACATTTACATAGCACCTACTGTGCGCCAGGCACTGTGCTAAGCACTTTACAATTATCTCATCTGTTCCTCACAAAAACCTTACAAATAGGTGGCATTGTCCCCATTTTACTGATAAGGAAATTGAGGCAGACCATGGTTAAGTGACTTGCCCAGGACCACACAGCTGGTAGGCGTCCAAGTCCTGCTTTGAACTCAGGTCTTCCTGACTTTAGGCCTGATGCTCTACCCTCTGTGCCACCCAGCTATCCTAATAGAGGGTAAGTAGGTGGGTGAATAACTCCAAATGTTACATTCTCTACTCAGCTCAACACTGGCCCAAAGTCAGGAAGTCTGTGTTCTAAGCCTGATTATTCCATGTACTAGTTGTGTGGCAGTAAGCCAAGTCATTCCTACCTGAGCCTAAATCTCCTCTGTACAAGGATGGGGAGTCCCTGTGATCCCTCCCAGTTCTGGTATCTGAGGACACTAGGATTCCATGGTGAGCTCAGGGGCTGGGGTAGTTTTTCCTTTACCCTTGGCAAAGGCAGAATTCTAGCTCTTGAGAGTAGAGAAGAGCAAAGTGCCCATCTGTAGAGGGCGAGTACATGAGACTATGTTGCTATCTTTAAAACAACACTGAAACAATCACTCTACTGTGACTTTTCAGACCTTAAACACTAAAAACCACAAGGGACTATGAAAAAGTGCCTTACATACATTCTCTTTTGACCCTCACAATCTCATGAAGAAGGCAAATATTAATATCTCCATTCTACAGATGAGGAACACTTAGGCTGAGAGTTCAGTGGCTAGAAATGGTTATGGAGCTAGTAAGGGCTAAAGGATGGATTTGAACCTGGTTCTAAAATACTGCTACTGAGCAATATACCACAACACTGCCATGACGTGGCCAGGGGAATATTTTGTGGTCCTGTCAGGGTCTGGAGCTGCTTTTCTATGTGGTCACCCTGGAGGTCAATTTATTCCCTGTTCTAATAACAAAGGTAGTTGGACTATTTCTGGAATAATCAAATACAACTTTGCCCTGTGACAAGCTCAGCATAATGAGATTACATTAATATCTTTCCCAGGCCTCCCAATCTGCTCCAAGGACAACCTGCTGCTCTATGTTGGTAGGAGAGAGACACTGAAACTTAGACCTACTCTACTGGCCCTCAGTCTGTATCAAGAGCTGGAAATAGAGCACCAGATGTGGAGCCAGAGGGTCTGGGTTCAAATTCTTGCTCTACCATATAATACTGTGTAACCATAGGCAAGTCACTTATCCACTCTGGGTGGTATCCTCAAACACAAAATGAAAAGACTGTATTAGAATGACCCCTAAGGTCCCTATGTGCCTCTGATCTGTCTTCAGAGTCAGTGCCTCCTGTAGCTTTCTTTTTTTTTTTTGCCTCTTTTTTTGTGAGGCAATCAGGGTTAAGTGACTTGCCCAGGGTCACACAGCTAGTAAGTGTCAAGTGTCTGAGGCTGGATTTGAACTCAGGTCCTCCTGACTCCAAGGCTGGAGCTTTATCCACTGTACCACCTAGCTGCCTCCTGTAGTTGTCTTAATAAGCAATGGAGTTGTGCAGGCATTGCCTCAGCAGTCCCCTAAGACCCCAGAACCCTGAAGAAGGCATAGGAAATATGATGGGAAAGGAAATAAACATAAACTTCAAGCTCAAGTGCATTGTATTTTTTTGTGGTGGGGGGTGGGGAGTGGTCAGGGATCTATCCCACAGCAGGAGGAGCCAGTGTCCTAACACCAAATCAGGGTGTCTTTAGGGAGATTATGTAATACATGCCCTGCTCCAAATTCCATCTTCATTCTGCCAACGTAAGATTTGACTCTTCCTGACAACTCTTTTTCCAAGTTTTAATTTCTCCAAATTGAAAAAAAAAAAAAGAATAAAGAATAGCTCTTGCTAGGGCATAACAGAACAGGCACTTCAGGTCCATCGTTACCAACGTAGTATGCTTGGCTTTCATCAGGGCCTGTAAGTGCCTGAACGTGACACCTGGCACTGGCTGATGTTTGCAAAGCACTTTCCAAAGCCAGAATGATTTAGGGGCTGTTAGGTTTGGTGCCTGCCTACAATAGCACGACATCTTCAGGCATCTGTCTACTGCAGGAATACTGTCAGATAGATGCTTGCTGCTTAAGAAATCTTGGGCTCGGTTCCTCCCCCTGCAGCGTGGTGTTTCCAACAGAAGCTAATGCAGTGTGGAGCTGGAAGTTAGACGTGAGCCCCCTAAAGCCAGATACCTCCTCACTGCACATGTTTACAAAGCCATTCCGTCTGTTAGAAGCCAGTAGGTGTCACTGCCTCCAAGCTGATCACAAGATGAAGTCCCACCAAAGAAAGTGCCACCTCAGAACCCAGGCTGCAGGAGACATCGATGGTCAGCACGAGACAGTGCTGCGTAGCGCAGAGTGTTGAACTTAGAGGCAAGAAACCAGGGTCTGCCTCTTGCCCCTGTAATCATTTCACAGCAAGATATTTAATCTCTCCAAGCTTTGGGGATGGTAATATTGCTACTACCTACCTTGTGGGGTTACTGTGGGTGGCAAACTTTAAACTGTGGGTTATTACTATAGAATTAGAAGTGATTAAGTGTGCTGAGAGATGACAACTGACAGCTGGGACACATCTGATAATGCCTCCTTAAGCCACCTTGCAATGTGTTTCAGGGCTAACATTTGCTTGTGGGTGCTTCTGATTGCACCATACCATACTTCCAGTAAAATAAGCTACTGTGAAAGGTCTTATTCCAGAGAAGCTGGGAAGGGGTCCAGATTTCCCATTCTGCTCCCCCTCAGAGAATAGAAAGCACCACTCAGAGAGATGCAAAATACCAGCTCAAGGAGAACGCCCTCCCTATACTTGATCTATTTCTGGTTCTCACTTTTGTAGGTCATGGGAACAGTTCAATCTTCTGACTTAAAAGGTTCTTGAAGCCCTTGTTAGGCTAGAAGTAGGGCAAGGCAGATAGTGCTAGCAACAAAAGACACTATAAGGAGGCATAATAGGGATCATTTGCCCAGAGCTGACTGCTCAAATGATAAAACAAGGTCCCCTATATAGGACACAGAGCCCCTCACAGCTCTTGGCACTGAAGTCATGTTCACTGCATTTCAACTAAGTTAGCTCATTCACATGTGGACAGGAAAAGTGACAGGGAAATTCACAAGTAACTGTGTCATATAGCCTAAGTTTAAGTAGGACACCTGCAAAGTGAGGGGTACTGAAACAACAGAGAGGGATGGCTGGCGCTCAACAGGAACAGAGAGGGTTGGTTGTCCCTTCTACCTCCATGGGGCGAAATGGGAAAAGGTCTGGGGGAGTAATGCCCAGGCATCCATAAAAAGGGACTGAGATTACAGTTCTGGTTCTAACACTAAAAGCTAAACAGTTATATTCTCTCTGAGCCTGACCTTCCTCATCTATAAAATGAAGACTCTCTAAAAATCTATAAAAAGAGACTCTCTAAAGTCTCTCCCAAGATCCACCATTCTAAGATGATGTCATGGGCCATATTCTCTTCTTTCTATACCAGACATTCCTAATCCGGGGCCCAAAGAGATATTTCAAGGATTTGTGAACTTGGATGGGAAAAAAAAATGATGCCATAATTTTCACTAATCTTTGCAACTGATCATTTCCTTCCACTAGGAATTTCTTAAAAAGCTAAAACATTATTCTGAGCAAAGGTCCACAGGCTTCACTACACTGCCAAGAGGGTTCAGGACACAAAAGGGAAGAGTCTCTGATTTACACTCTCTTGATGATATCGTCAGTTCTCATGAAGGCTTTACAATCATCTCTGCAGTCTCAGATCTCGTGTCTCTTAAGCTCCTCTCCTCCAACACCATACGCCTTCTGGACACCTCCAATTCCACGGAGCCCCAGTGGAACTCATTCACTTTCTAACTCACTATCTAAACTTGTCTCTCTTCCAAATGTCCCTGAGGATACTACCATCCTTCTAGTCACTCAGCTGCATAACCTTGAAATTATCTCAGCTCTTCTTTCTTACTCCCTCTCTTGCCATATTCTGTCACTTGCAACATCTTTCAGATTCTACCTGTGTGCAGGCCTGCCCACATTCCCCTCTCTCCACAGTCCCCTTTAGAACCTTTCCTCTGGCCTATGACACATGACTGGTGTGGGGGGATTAGGAACCCTCTCTCTAGTCTACCATACAACTGTCGAATTCATTTGGACGATACCTAAAGGAAAAGTTCAATAATCTCACTCCCCTCCCCTGCTTGAAATACTTCTACGGCTCCCTATTATGTCCAAGATAAAATAAAAACTGCCGTTTTGTATTGAAAGTTCTTCTCAATCTGGCATCAGCCTCTATCTTTCCTCATGCACTTTCAGCCAATCTGACCTACTGCACTTCCCCATACGGGCCTTCCCACCCTTGAATGCTCTCACCCTATCTATTGTAATCCCCTACCTTCAAAGCTGAGCTCCAGTGCTACCTCCTCTAAGACACCTTTCCTGATCTGCTCCCAGTCTGTGTAGCCTCACTGAAGCACTCTGTACTTCAATGTTATAACGATCTTGGAGGCAGGGGCAATAGGGCTGCTACTTAATTGTTTGCTGAATGTAGTTCAGTTGCTCCTATTTCTGGCCTCCGGGGCAGAGCTGAGCAATTCCACTCTTTCTTCCATGGGAGAACCCTTCAAATGAATCACACTGATCCTAACACTTTTCTTCTTCTGGCTCAAACCTGGGCTCTAGCTCCAGCGCTGACACTACCTACCACAGCTCAGAAAGGCTTAATAACATCAGTGTCCACTAGAAATTGTAGCAGTTTGAGGTTGTCCAATTATCAGGGAAGATGGAGTCTAAGTGAGATACCTGTAGGGGTAGGGCCAAGGTCTGCTACAGATGCAGGGAACAGTGTCTTCACCTATAGCCATGGTGATTGGGGAAGGGATCAGGAAAAAAAATAGGCTGGACAAGGACCCTGGGGTCTCAATTTTAGAAATCAGGCTTTTTTAGGCAAAGTGATTAAATCTTATAAGATAAAAGGCCCAAGCTTACCATCTACAGGCAGACTGGGTGAGGGTAGTCTGAGGCTCTACTCAGAGAACTGGGTCCAGTGCTTCAAAAGAGAGCTTTTGCATGGTGAATGATGGAGTGCCACACCAGCCTACTTGCTCCACCTCCACCCCCACCCTCCCAACCCGATTTAAGGAACCTTGGCTGAGTGTTATTTCTTCTGGGATTTGAATATGAATAACAAGATCTTCACAAGTAGAGTCTCCAAGTGCTGATCTCAGCTCTTCTGATAGGATGCAGGGACTGAAGTCCCTGCACTTGGAAAGAATACGCTCCACCATTCAAAGATACTTTTTAACATTCTACTAAGACAGTTATTAGTGCGACGAAGGGGACGGCACAACCCACATAAGAGTTTAAGTCCTATACGAATGTGAACTATCATCTACAATTATGCTTGTGACTGCTGATAGCCACGCTGAGTCATCCTGTCTGCACTGAGTACCTAAAAGTTGCCGCCATTACCAAGTCACTCCTAGAATTCACAGCGAGCTGTCAACTGAAGGGGCAGAAATGCTTAGCATCTTTAAAGCCCTAAATAACTTTTTCCAAAACTATTTGGTTATTTTGAAACCAAAGTGACATATCCCTTAATCAGAATGAGGGCTGATGCTTTGTATCCAGTAAATCTTAAAAGCCCTGGAGGTGCTTCCGAGATAAAGGGAGCTGGTTGACCAAGCAATCGATGCTGCTCTTTATTCTGGAGGCCCAAGTGCTGTAGACTAGGGAGAGCTGAGCAGCCAGAATGCTGCCTTCCCAGGCAGGAAAGTTACCCCACTCTCCCAATTACCATACAGCTGCCTTTCATGCTGCCCCCTCAGGGCACAGGGAAAGGGAATGAGGAGCTGCCCATTGGCTTCTTCCCACCAAAAGGTGGACCAGCCAAACTGGAAGCAGGGAAGGTTTTCAGGCTTTTGTATGTACCAGAGATAGAAGAAATCAATGGGGTGAACAGACCCCTCCATGTGCTGGCCAGAATAAGGAGAGCAATGGAAGGCTTCCAAACAGCTGCAGATTGCTTCCCGCCCACAGCCTCAGCTCTAAAATTGGGGCTTTTGCCCCTAACTGGAGTCCCCCACATCAAACTGGTAGCAACAATAGCAGATGCTGTTATTGGAGTGACAGGGAAATGCAAAGCAAAGCATCATCCTAGCTGCAAAAGACCAGGCAAGTTGTTCACACAATATCATGACTTTCCAACTGAGACAGATCCCATGATACCCACTGATGTTTACAGGGGAGGGCTTCTAGCTCTTCTCTTAAGATGTGGCCAAGAGTGCTCTGGAGGCCTGGACAAGGCCCTCATTTTTATAATCCTTTACAAAGCACTATCCCAACAATGCTCCATACTTATTCTTATCTTTATTTTTACAGCTGAGGAAAGTGAGGTTCCGAGGTTAGGTGACTTGCCATTTGGATTCAGATCTAATGCCTTCAGATCCGATGATCTTTCCACTACAGTGCCTGGCATAGAAGCAAGCCCTTAATAAATGCTCTTTCTTGAGCGCGCTGGGCTGAGGCCCCGTACAAAGGCAGATTGGTCTTCCAGAGGATGCCCAATGGAGAAAATGGGGCCATGTACCAGGGAGCCAGCATCACTATGACTGAGTAAACAGGCCTCTGCTTGGGATCACAGAGCTGCAGGGTGTCACTCACTTTACAGATGAGAACAACAAGGCCTGAGATGTTAAGGGATTTGAACCTAAGTCCTCTGCCTTCAAATCTAGCACTTTTTTCATTGCACTATGCACCATCCACTATCCAAGCCTTCCTATTCTGATTTTACTCCTAGTCTTTTCCTTTCAGGACTCAGGTTGCAGAGAGCTTTCAATTCTGTCTGGCAGATTATAATGCAATTGCTCCTGCCATAAGGATAAACCAAAGAAAGGTTCAACTCAGATCATTCACTCAGCAAACATTTACTGACTGCCTAACACTTTTAAACCAACTGACAAAAGGGCACCAATGCGGCCACCAACTTCTCACTACCCAGATTTACCTTAACCTTTGGTACCAGAGCACTAGAGACACATGGGCCTTATTTTCAGATTGGACATCGACATTTCTCTTTCCCCCCTCCCCCCATAGGTGGGAGGGGACTTTTCACTCTGAGAAGACAAAGGCTGAGAACAAATAAGACTTTTATGAATAAAATAAAGGGGACAGAGGGCAACCATGGCACTGTTCATTCAATCTTGAAATTCCAAACTAGCGAGCCTTCTTCAAGTCCAACTAGCTTGAAACAGGGTAGCTTGCTTCAAATGGGTTACTTTGTACAACAGACCAACTCTGACAACTCACTGCCTTTCCAAGGTGTACAGCCTGAAAGAAGAGCTTCAAAGGGTTTCCATAAATCTGCTGGTGATAGCATCATCTCAAGAACGCTGGGGTGTTCAGGATGCACATACAATATCTGAAGATGATGTCATCCTCACCTACAACACATTTTTTGAAACAAGAATCCTGGGCAAGATGACTCTGACTTAACCCAGGACAGAGTGGATGCTATTAGCTTAGGATTCATAGGGTGCTCTCTAGAGTCCTGTCTCAGGAAAACACTGGCCTTGCAAATAAAGACTCAATGATAACCTCTGTTCCCTAGAAACACTTCCCTCTCCTCCCTCTTCTTTCCCATAATTGTTTTCTCACTATGCTCTCAGCCCATACTGCCTTCCCTCTAGGCTATTGGTGGAACACTAATTATGATGACAGAAAAGAGGTTTCCTGGTAGATGTGCCCCCAAAGTGGACTAGAAAATGTTTTCCCCAAAATTAATCTTTAAAAATGTAAATGCTTTTAAATAGCTTGTAAGAAATACATATTAATAGTGTTTAAACTTAAAATATGCCAAAATTTAAGAAAGGGTGATTGAAACTTTGAATTCTATAGTAAGACTATAAAATCTATTAAAGCTTTTTTTTTTAAGAAAAATGGTCTGAAAATAGTTCTCAAGAGGCCATGAAATCTACAGCTTACTTTCTTGCCAATATTTCCAATATACCAGAGTCCTTAACTGCTAGACAAGAGCTGACTATAGCCCCAACATTCAACAATTATCTGTTTTTAACGAGCAGCACAACCAGTAAACTACTCCACATCTCCTACCTACCTGGATTCACCTGAGAAAATGAAAGTGCTGATTTAGCTTTTAATAATAGCAACTGCTATGTTTTTTTTTTATTTTCAAGTGATTCAGTCTAAATTTACAAATCATTTGTGAACTGAAAAAGAAAGTTCATCTTCCTTTACTAGTCTACGAATAAACTGAAAGAGAAAGAATATGGTTTGCTGCATAACCCAGTATTAGATTCTTCATGTTGACCTAGCCAAAAGAATTATCTAAATTTAAAACTGAACAAATATGCTTGACTATATACATAGACTGTTTTATTGTATCCTATTTCTCTGGTGACTGTGTTTAGTATAACTGTTTATTAACTAGAATAATTTCCAACCATGTTAGATAATCAACTTTACTGTACAAGGCTGCTGTTGAAGAAAATCCTAAATACCTAAGTTTATTGTTATAGCTAAGCAAAAACCAAAACCCTAAAATGTTTTCTAGTTTTGGGGCCCATTGATAGTTGTATCTTACTAATGAATTACAGTGAAAAAATTCCCCAAATAGCAATAATTAACCTGCTGAATTAGTAGCAGTTAGATTCCACAAAGACTCCACAAATACCTGCCTCAATTGGTGCTAGCAAACAGAGTATTCAAAAGCAGTAGTTTTCTGATGTAATTGAGAATTCAATTTGAAGAAAGACCAAAACAGAGCACTACTTTAAAACAGGTGATGTGAACTGCCTTAAAGGGTACCTATCTGAGCTGTGATGTATATGTAACAAAGCTCTATCAAACAAGAATACAACTTTTTATAGAAATAAAAATGATTAAATCTTCACAACTGGTCCGATAAGTTTAAACTTCAATTAGAAGTCGGGGAAGCAATTTAATTAAAATCAAATCTCCTGTAGGACTTCTTTTTCTAAGGTGCTTAATCTTGAGCTTTTGTAAATAAATCGCTAAAAGGGGATTATTATCCACTGGTACAAGCATAAAAGTTTCAGAGAGCACCTGCACATCTCAAAGTTGAGGGGATGAGGGGACAGCAGTTAGTACTTCCATAGCCTTTCTGCTACTGGGCGCTAGGTTGGTGGGGAAGTGAATAGGCAGGCACTAGAGTAAAAACTACTGCAGGCCAGTCACATGGCATTTTCTGACCACCACTGGGAAGCCTGTAATGTCCCTGTAATCAAAGTTCTCCTAATGGCAGGGAACTATCCTGTTTTCCGGTTGAGAACACAGGCACAAAACAGATGGAAAGTAGGTACAAGACACCATTTTGAAAAGTTCTCTATTCCTGTTTTCCAACACTGCCAATGCCAGCACAGGTATTTGTGTGTTAAGTTCTAAGAGAGGCTTTTTGAGGGGAAAGGCCCAGTCAGCACAGGCATTCTGCAATGGCCTGAACACTGAACATTTAAAAAAAATATTAACTTGCCTACATTTAGACTCACCGAGGAAGAGATGAAAACCCCTATAGTCATGATCACTGAGCCGTGTAGCAGTACAGCCAGAATGATAAATACCTTCAAGATTCCTAGATTTTGGGGGCCTGGTGACTGGGAATGCCTACTACTAGGAGAAGTAGAGGGCACATAGAAGATAGGTGGGTGTGGCTAGTCTGGGTGGTGACCCTGGTGATTGTGACTTTCACAGGCTTTAGAAAAAAGGTCTGATGTATACTCCTAAGGAAGAAAGGCACATTCAGACAAAAGAGAACCCCAGCGCCATTCTCAGAAACATAGTCACGTATGTCTACCTAGTGACAGTGAGAACTACAATTCTTCACAGGATCTAGTCTCTTAATTTCTTCACTCTCCTGAAAATATCAGAATCATGGGATTCAAAGCAGCTGAGACATGAAATGATTAAAGCAGGAAAAAGGATGTGGCTTGAGAAAGAGTAGATTCTGGGGCTGAGCCAGAGTCAGAAACAGACAGAGACACGGGGGAGGGGGTGGGAAAAGGGAGAAGAGAGGATTGGAAGGGCTGAATAATTAGAAAGGGAAAATGTGAGTAAACTCAACTTCACTCGAAACGTTAATGTATTAATGAGAAGTTATGAAAAAATTCAAGTGCTTTAGGAAACAAAATATGCCTTTAATGAGTAGTTTTCAATCAATTATGAGGCTTGTGTTAAATTCAATAAATTATACTTATAATTTTTCTAAAAAAAAGCTACTGTAGGAAATGATAGCTTGGAAGACTCAGCTGTGGGGTGAAAAATTGCCCACTGAAATATAAAGGAACAAATGTCTGAGGTAACCTGAAGCTAAGGGAATCTGTAGGGGCAGATGAAAGAGAGGGATGGAGCCTCTTTTCTAGTTAGCAGTAAGGAGAAGTGGGAGGAGTAAATAGCATGTCCTGAACAAAAGTATGAAGGGAAACCAGGACCGGAAAGGGAAAGAAAGGTCAGTGAGCCAAGAGTCCAGGAAGAGGAGGAGAGAACTGGGGATTCCATTCTGAAGCCTCTCACAGAAATGAACAGTGATGAAGAAGAGAGAGAGGAGCATCCCAAGGGAAAGAAGTGACTCCAGATCTGGATCTACTTACCAGGAAGGCCACCTACCTTCTCAAGATCAAGATTTAGAGAATAACGTTGTGGGCTGTGTCCAAGGAATAACAGGCAACAGTTCTATGGCAGGTACTGCCATCAGAGTTAGCATGACAAGAAGGTGCTTGGGATAGGTGCCCCTCCCCACCCCCCCCAAGCAGCCAGTAGGTCTTACTGCAGCAACAATAAGGGGCAAACTCCTAGAGGTCAGGGACTGTAATTTATTCCCTTTTGCAGTTAGTGGGTCCTTAACAATTATCTTCACCACTGAAAAAACTAACTTAAAAGTTCTTGTCTCATGTCTTTTGAGGCTGGAATTTAGATTAAGAATGACTCGGCAGTAAAAAATAGAAATATTTATCAGCTCATTCCCAAGGGCTAACAATTCTGAGTAACACTGAGCAATCTGAATAACATGACTAAGTAAGTATCTTAGTAGGAGTAGAGGCAGGTCTTTTTACTTCTTAACTAAGAAAGTAAGAGAAGTTCCTTCTCCAGAGCCTGGAGTGAAATCAGGGCTGTGGTGAACCTCACTTGTGACTTAAACACGGTCAAATATTTGTCTACTGGAGCACTAGAAGAGAAGGTTAACGGCAGAAGACATGGGTCCTGGAAAAAGGGATTTTCCTGCCTTATTAGTCTGCCATTTTTATTTTTAATCAGAAAGCCTGGCAGTCCCCGTATTTGAGCTGACCCAGGAGGAGAAGAAAATCCCACAGTAATTCTAATTAGATTTTAGATTATCCACCAAATGTCTGGACAAGGCAAAGGCAGTGTGGCCTGGTCCAGGAGACGACCCCCCTCCCCCCAAAAAAACAAGCCGAGGATGAAGGCAGGGTGGACAGGGAAAAGAACCTGGAGGTACTGAGAGGAAAGGTATGTGGAAGGGCAAAAATCCAGGCAGTCCTTCTGATCGTGGGTGAAAGTGAACATCTTAGCAGCCATACGTGGGCTGGGTGAGGAGAGTTGGGCTACGAAAACTGAAAGTGACCGTCAGAAACCTCGGCAGGGGCCGAGGGGGGTCCCTTGAAACAAAATGCTGTGAGCTGAAGAAACTGGGACCGTCGAGGTCCAGTCGCAAGCGCAGCTCTCTCTCCTCATAGGCTTTTGAGGAGACCTTGGGCCAGTTATTTCCCTTCCTCGGATTTCAGTTTACCATCTGGGAGGCGCTGAGCACCCTTCTTAAAAATTAAAAGCAGACAAAAGATGCCGGAGCGCGGCAGCCGCAGCAGAGACACAGCGTCCAGCCGCCAGCAGCCTCACAACCCCCAGAGTTCGGTTTGGTTCCCAAAAGTGGCCAGGTTTCCTCTGGCTGGGGGGAGGGAGGCAGGACGCCCTAAAGATGGGGCACTGCACAGGCAGAGGCCCCCAAGTTCACGGCCATCCCCGCCCCCGCCCGGCGGCCCCATCCCGGGGAGGTTCAGAGACGCCTCGACCCAGGAAAACAGAGCCGGCCCGAGACCCTCGGCTCCCACCCCGGTCTACCAGAGGAGGAAACTGAGGGCGGAGGGACTTTGGGACCCCTTGCCCAGGCCGCAGACGCTCTCGGGCCGGGCGGGGATCCGAGCCCGGGGGAGGCCGGACCGGGCCGGCGGGGAGTAGGCCGGGGCGGGCGAGGGCGGTGCCCGCGTATGCCCGGGTCGCTGGGCTGGGGGAGAGGGTGGGGGAGCGCGGAGCCGGCCCCGCCGAACCTCCCCGGGGGCCGCCCCGCCCGCCCGGCCCGCGCTCCCGCCCCGGGCACTGACCTGTCCGGGGGCCCGGCCGCGCGAGGCCGGGCCGGGCGGGGCCTACGCAGCCCCGGGGCCGGGCGCCGCCTCACGCGGCCGCCGGGAGCCTCCGAGCCGGGGCCCGGGGCCGCCGCGGCACATCCGACCCTGCGGACCCGGCGGCAGGAGCGGGGGCAGGTCCGGGCCAGCGGACGCCAGGGACGCGGGTCCGGGCTGAGTGCCGAGAGGGGAGAGGCGGCCAGCGGCGGGCGCACCAGGGCTGCAGCCGCCGCGGAGACAATGCGGTGCGTCCGGGCCCGGCTCCCGCGGCCGCCTCCGCCAGGGGGAGGAGCCGGGGGGGAGGGGAGGGGGCGGGGCTGCGGGGGGCACCGGAGAGGGAGGGACTCGGAGGAGCGCGAGGCTGCGGGGGAGGTGGGGAGGAGGGACAGCGGAGAAGAGCTAGGCTGCGGCGGGGGCGGGCGGGGAGGAGCCACAGGCGAGGGGAGGAAAAGGAAAAACAGAAGGTTGGAGAGAAGAGAAGGGAGAGGGGAGGAGGAGCTAAGTAAGTGGGTGGCAAGAATGCGGAGGAGGAGCAGGAGCTAGGGAAAGGAACGAGGGGAGGAGGGAACAGGGGAGGGGAGAGAAGGGAGTAGGAACAGGAGAGGGGAGGGTGGGGAAGGGAGAGGGGAGGGTGGGGAAGGGAGAGGAAGGGAGAGAGAACAGGGGAAGAGAGGGAGGGGGTACAGGAGAGAGGAGGGAGGAAAGGAGGAGCAGGGAGGGTGCAGGGGAAGCCTCGGAGGGGAGGGGAGGGAAGGGCCTGTCTGTTGGGTGGTGGAGAGGGAGGGAGGAAGAGAAAGAGGCGAACCCTGGACTCCGGAGGTGTATAGAGTCTCCCTCGGCCCTCATTTCAGAGAGGTAGACCCCCAGGCTCAAAGAGGCAGCTGGAGCCCCGGGGCTCTTTCTGGAGACTAGGAGGAGTCTAACGAGGGAGGAGAACGCCGGAGGAGAGGGATGGGGGAGGAAACGGAGAAAGTCGTGCAACCGCAAAGAAGAGAGCCGAAGACGCCCGCATAGAAACCTAAATAAATGCCTGCAGAGGAAGCATCTCCGGACTGGGCCGTGACACGTATTAGCTGTGTCACCTTGGACAAGTCTCTTGGTCTCTGTGAGCCTAAAAAGGCTCCTTCCTTTGTAAGATGGGAATCCTTATCCTTTTAATTACCTACTTTCTGGGGTGGCTGTGAGAAAAGTGCCTTTTTTGGCGAATCGTGCAGCACCGTGGCCACGTGAACTAGCATTATCTGGAAGAAGCTCCCGAGGCCCGAACGAGGGCTGACACGTCTCCTGAGGAGTGCACACTCCTACCTCCCGGCCAGTCCCCACGTCCACAGAAGGACTGGAGCAGGACTCCGGCGTTCCAGGAGAGGCTCTCCCCGTAGCTGCCCCTGACAACAGTTTCCCCAGCCTCCGTCTCAGGTTTCTGCTGTGAGAAGGCTAGAACACTAGTTGTGAAGCTCTTAGCGAGCCGAAAGGGGAAAGGGCTGGAGAGGGAGCACGACCCCAGGGGTTGAGAGCTGTCCAGGATTTTGAGTCCCTGAGCTGGGGCCACAGAAGGGGCTCTAAGCCCTGCTCCACTCTTGCCTTTCCTCCCCCTGCAGTTTTCCCAAGCTCTGTTCCAACCACACATAGCCTGGCTCTGGGTATAAAGGCCAGGAGCCATCTCCATTTTCACCACCTGAATGCCATGGTCTCAACCTAAATTCACTCAATCAACAGACACTTAACTTGGAGTTGGTCATAAACAAGGTCTGTGCTAAGGACTCCATCGAACATAAAAATGGACAAGGCACCAACAGGGCTTTCCTGGAGCTCTGGGTCCCAGGCTTTAACGACAAACTGAAGCCCCCAACTAGCTGCTTATTGCACTCAATACGTGACCGAATTTAAGCAATGACCAAGGCAGCCTCATTGTACCGGGGAGAAACCTGAGGCTCAAATTAAGTGATTTTCCCAAGGCCACTCGCATAAGAAGCTAAAGAGCCAGAATCTGAACCCAGATCCTTTGACTTCTAGTCCCAAGCTCTTGCCACTCCCCTGCAGATGCCAAAGTCAGTGATTTTTCCTTCTAATCACAATCTCTTTCCCCAACATTCTTCTGGATTTTTGTTTGCTTGTTTTTTTCTTTCTCTCCTTGACTTTCCCTCTCAGCCCCTTTCCCTTTCTGGCCCTGCCCCATCGGAATACCTAGACTTTCTTTTCCTCATTTCTTACCTCTCTCAGGATGGCAAGGGGTCTACAACTATCCAGTTCTCATTCTTTCTCAATTCCTTACTTTCTTTGGTCACCATTACATTAGATATAAGTCCCAAAGGACAGGGACTATTTTCACTTTTTGCCTTTTTTTTGTATCCCCACCACAATGCCTGGCACATAATAAGTAAAAACACTTAAAAGAAGCTCACTAAGATTGATTCCTCCTCCTCCTCTGTGTTAGCACCATCCCCTTTTCTTAGTGTTCCTGGTCCAGGGCACATGACTTAACTCTTCTTTATGCACTGTCATATTTTTCTCAGGATTTAGAGATGGCAGACCTGGGTTCAAAACTCAGGGTGTGCTGCTTTCTCACTTTCTGACTTTGGCCAGCCACTGGCCCTCTCTGGACCCTTCATTTCTTCCTTTTTAAAGAGAATGGGCTGGACCAGATGCCCTCTGCACTCCTCTCAGCTCTCAAGTCCTCCAGGATTATTGCTCTCAGTGTTTAATGCTTGTCTCTCCTCTACAACTATGAGCTTTCTGAAAAAAACTGATCGTGCCCTCAGCTTCTAGCGACTGCCACATGTTTGCAGAGTAACAGACACATGAAATGCTCAGTGATTTTCTTTCTTTTGTGTTGATTTGACTTGATTCCAGCAATTCAATTCAACAAACAGCTATTATCAGCCTGCTATGGACCAGGGCCTGTGTAAGGAGCTAGGGAAAGAGTTTTAAAGAAAGGGTGGCCCCTGCCTTGAAGACACTTATATTCACTCATCTGGCAAAATCTTTCAGGAATGGGTGTGTGTGTGTGTGTGTATGTGTATTTTCCATGGCATCTTTGGTTTTGCATTGCCTAGATTTCTCCTCATATCCCTCTCCATGTCCCTCCTGGAAAGTCACATCTCTTGTAACAAAGAATTCTCAGGCTATATTTAATGACAAGATGGATGTGGACTGCATGATAATAGCTGGATTCATAGATGATTGAACAATCATAACTGATCAGGCATGCCACAGGGACCTATCCTTTGTTTTTTTTCCATAACTGCATTCAAATTGTTGATTAAAAAAGTTAGAAGACATGATTAGATTTTCAGATGACAAAGTTGGAAGGAATAGCTAGTACCTTAAATGACAGAATCAAGGTTTTAGAATATGAAAAGCTGGAGAGAACCTCCCTCAGCTGGAAAATAGGGATGATAATAACATCTACCATGCATGGTTTTGTGAGGATCAAATGATTTAACATGTAAAGCACTTTACAAACCTTAAAATGCTATTTTAAGCAACAGCTATTACCATTAACAATAAGAAAAAAAATGAGATTTTTATAGGAATATGTTTAGAGCCCTGCTCTGCAGAAGTTCTGCTATTGTACCTCACTGTGGAAGGGACCTCACAGACCAACCATCCCATCTACCTCCCTCATTTTACCAATGAGGATTTGAACCTAGATTCCTTGGGCTCTACAGCCAGTGCTCTGGAAGGCTCATCCAGCAGAGTTCAGGCTATGGCAGGTTCTACTAAGCTGGAAAGGCCTCAAATACAGTCTTGGTGACAGACTGTTGGCTGTCTGAGGACCAGCCTAACTAAGTGGGGAGAGGCTCATTGTTGGCTGCTAGGTGATGAATCTGGAGGCCATGGCAACCAGTGAAACAGCTAAAAATGCCAAATAGCTCTTGATCTTAAGCAGCCCCCCTTCTGCTTCCACAGCCATGATGGCAGAGTGCTGGAAAAGGCAGCAGAGGATGCTAAGAACACTTAGACTGTCTACAAAGATTAATTGAGCTGTTGGTGCTCAATGGGGAAGCTTTGTCCAATGACCAACCAGTTGACACAGCGCTTTGGGAACTGAACCAAAGCCATCTTGACATTTTCATTGTAAATGAAATCAGAAAACATAAAGAAAATGCAGCCAGCTGAAGGACAGCTCATACATTCTTTCTGGAGAGATGAATAAAAGAGTTTGCAGAGGCTTCCATTCTGCACTCACAGGTGAAGAAGAAATATTGTTTCAGGGGATCCTTAGCCACCTCATCTTGCAATGCTTACAATGACTTTGAATTAAAAATTACCCTGAAGAAATCTGGCCCTGTCTCCTTCAAAGAATGAAGGAGTAGAGAAATTCTCTGAAGAACCCGGTAAGATGCTCCACAATAAACCAAATTACACCTTGATACTCAGCAACTTTGAGCCAAAGGATGGCAAGATACATGTTGGAAAAACATATTTGAGGATCAAGAAATGAAAAAGGCCAGAGGTTTGCATGCCACCCAGAAACCTCACGTCTATGTCAGAATATTTTCTTTCAAGAAGAGTATTAGAAAGCGCTGGCTGTCGTAAGCACAGAACTGTGGAAATGACCACGTCAACAGAAGGCTGCAGAATAACTGACTGCTAAAGTGGGAGTCATTTCAGAGCCCTCTGTCAGCAGTCTGGTCACTGCTTGGGATAAAGACCCAAGGAAAAACAAGTTAAAACTGAGGATAAAGATGAGAAGGCACTGGGGGTGACCGCAGCATTTCGAGTCTGACTTTTTAAACGCACCTCTGAAAAAATGGGAAGCGGGTCAAGGTGAAAATATCTGATTCTGTCTTCACTTGTTAGCTGGTGTGTTGTTGCTGCTGTGTAGTCACTCTCAGTCATGTCAGACTCTCTATGGCCCCGTTTGGGGCTGTCGGGGCAGACATACTGGAGCAGTTCGCCATTTCCTTCTCCAGCTCATTTTACAGATGAGGAAACTGAGGCAAACAGGGTGAAGTGACTTGCCCAAGGTCACACAGCTAGTAAATGTCTGAGGCCAGATCTGAACTCAGGAAGATGAGTCTTCCTGCCTCCAGGCCCAGGGCTCTATCCACTTTGCCACTCAGCTGCCCTACATGATGTTTTAACTAGTGCAAAACAGTTGTCACAATGAGAAGACTGACGGCATCCAGAATTCACTTCAGCCAGAAAAGATTTAATTGAGGAGTAGCAGAGTGTAGTCCAGAAAATGCTGGCCTTTGCAGTCAGAAGACCTGGGGCCAACTCCATTAATATGCTGTTTTTCTACAGGCATTTTAATTTAACAACATTTATTAATTGCCTACTATGTATAAGGCACTTTGCTAGGCACACTAAGGTTACAAGGAGCTTAGAAGTGAGGAAACACAACATGTTCACTAATAAGCAATATACAAAGTAGTGTAAGGCAAAGACAAAGACCAGATCCAAAAAAGGTCATCTAGGAAAAGGTGAGAATGAAAGGAATGCTTTCAGTTGGGAGGTAGAGTGGGGAAGACTTCATGGAAGAGCTGGGATCTTAGCTGGGCCATGAATTAAGAAGGCATATTGCCCTGATTATAACATGGTTTTGGATGAGCAACTCACTGAGTGAATCTGAATATGTATATCTTGAACAGGAGCCAAAGGTGGTTAATGAATTGAACTTAGAATTTTGAATAGGGGCAGCTAGGTAGCGCAGTGGATAGAGAGCACTGGCCCTGGATTCAGGAGGAGACCCCAGTTCAAATGTGACCTCAGACACATAACACTTACTAGCTGTGTGATCCTGGGCAAGTCACTTAACCCCATTGCCTAGTCAAAAAAAATTTTTTTTTTCAATAAAAGGAGATAGGAAAAGATTGCATTTGGAAAATGGTGCTGGGCTTTCAATAATTCCAAACTGCTCCCTGTCACAAAGCCCAGCTTTTAAACAACATTCTCCTGGCGATGCTATAGGATTATAAATAATAGAACACTACAATCCAAAAAATGAAAATTATAGGCGCCTCAGAGGACAACAGAAAAACACATGGTGGGCGAAAGTAATCTGAAGCATATTACCAATGATGTTTTATATCTGAGAAGTGGTGTAAAATCACAAAAAAAATGTACTGAGGATGGAAGACAAAAAGCAATTATTAAATACCTACTATATGCCAGGCACTGTGCTAAATTCTTTACAAACAATTATCTCATTTGATTTTTCACCCAGCTAATAAATGTCTGGGGCCACATTTGAACTCAGGTCTTCACTGCCTCTAAAGTAAGGATATGGAACAGAAGATGAATAGAAAAGGATGGGATGGTCCTGTAAAACTGCTGTGAGGACAGAGAGGTAAATTAAAAATTTTAAGAAAAAACCATTCTGCAATTGACAAATGGTCACAGGATATGAACATATAATTTTCAGAAAAAGAAATCTGAGCTCTCAATAGCCATATGAAAAAATGCACTAAATCAATGATAATCAGAGAAATACAAATTAAAACTACTCTGGAGTACCACCTCACACCCATCAGATTGGCTAAGTTGACAAAAAAGGAAAATGACATATGCTGGAGGGGATGTAAGAAACAGGCTCATTAATAATACACTGGTGGATAATGTGAATTGGTCCAGTCATTCTGGAAAGCAATTTTAATTGTGCCCCCAAAGCCCTTAAATTGTGTATTACCTTTCAACCAGTGACACCACTACTAGGTCTCTATACCTTAAAGAGATCAAAGACAGAGGAAAAGGATCTGTATAGACAAAAATATTTGTAGCAGCTCATTTTCTGGTGGCAAAGAATTAGAAATTGAGGGGATACCCATCAATTGGGGAATGGCTGAATGAGTTATGGCATATGAATATGATGTAACACTATGTGCTGTAAGAAATCATGAGATGGTTTCAGAAAAACCTGGGAAGACTTATATTAACTGAAAGAAAATAAAATGATCAGAAACAGGAGAACAATTTATACAAGAACAATACTGTAAAGATAATCAACTTTGAAAGATTTAGTCACTTTGATCAACACAATTCCAAAGGACTCATGATGAAATATGCTACTCACCTCCAAATAGAAAGCTGACGGACTAAGATTATAGATTAAAGCATATTTCCTTCCTTCCTTCCTTCCTTCTTTCCTTCCTCCCTCCCTCCCTCCTTCCCTCTCTGCCTCTCCCTCTTTTTTGGGGGTGGGAAGTTCTAGAATGGATCATTAAAAAGATGACTGGAGAACATCTAGAAAGGGGAACAGTGATGCAAAGAGCCAGCATAACCTTATCAAAAACAGGCATGCCTTGCTAACCTCATTTCCTTTTTTTGACAGGATTACTACTAGAAAAAGAGACTGCTGAAGATATAGTTTGCCTAGATTTTAGCAAAACTTTTGATAAAGTATCTCATATTATTTTTGTGGGGAAAGATAGATACTAATTATAGTCAATAAGATAATCAGATAGATTCCGAACTTGTTGGATGACTGGATTCAAAAAGTAGCTATTAATGGTTCAATGTCAATGAGACAGGAAGTCTCCAGTGAAGAATCTGAGAGTATTTGTGTTTGGCCTTGGGTTGTTTTTAACATTTTCTACCAATGACTTGGGTTAAAAATAGGGATGGTATAATTATTAAATTTGTAAATGAAAAAAGCCTGGATGGATAACTAACACACTAGATAACTGAGTCAGGATTCAAAAAGATCTTGTCAAGATACTGACTCCAGTTGGCTGAATCTAATAAGATGAAATTCAACAGAGATAAGTGAAAAGTCTTGCACCTTCATCCAAAAAGCTTCATAAGTGTAAGATGAGTATAAAGCTTCACAAGTACAGAGAGCAGTTGTTCTGAAAAAGACCTTGGAGTTTTGGTGGATGACAAACTGATAAGTCAGCAGTGTGTTATGAGAATATTAAAAAAAAAAAGCTAATGCAATCTTGCACTAAATTAAGAGAGGCATGGGGCAACTAGGTGGCGCAATGGATAGAGCACCAGCCCTGAAGTCAGGAGGATCCGAGTTCAAATTCGGCCTCAGACCAAACACTCGACACTTACTAGCTGTGTGAACTTGGGCAAGTCACTTAACCCCAACTGCCCCCCCCAAAAAAAAAATTAAGAGAGGCGCAGCTCCAGGAATTGGGAAGTCATAGTCCCACTGCCCTTTGCCCTCAATGGACCTTATATGTAGTATTGTGTCCAGTTCTGGGCACTACATTTTAGGAAGGGCTTTCTTTGAAAAGCTGTAGAATGTCCAGGGAGGTCCATCAGGATGGTGGAGGATTTGAGTCCATAACATATTAGGATAAGTTGAAGGAACTAGATATGTTCAGCCTGTAAAAGAGAAGACTTGGGGGAACATAACTGCTGTCTTCAAATATAAGAAGGGGCTGTCATGTTGGAGAGATACCAGACTTATTCCATTTGGCTCCAGAGAGCAGAATCAGCAAGGAATAGAAGTTGCAAAAAGCAGATTTAAGTTTGATTTCAGGGAAAACTTCCTAACAATTAGAGTTGTCCCAAAGTAGCATGGACTGCCTTGGGAGGGGGTGCTTTCCCCCTCCTTATAGATCTTTAAGCAGAACTGGATAACCATTTGTTGGGTATGTTGTATTAGGGGTTTCTTTAGTGTATAGGTTGGACTACATGGCTGCTGTGGTCCCTTCTAATTCACAAATTCTATATTTAAGATGACATCAAGGATATCTGGTGACACAAAAGCAGGTAAGTCAGTCAGATGGACAAAAGATTGTCAGCATAAGTGCTGTTCTGTACCCACAGTCCTACAGCACGCTGGCCAGATCCTCTGTGGAGAATTTACAGAAGGAGAGGATAAAGAGGTGTGGGCAGACTACAATTGGCACAGTGTGGAGGAGGCCTACATAGATGAGGTCATGGAACTATAGAAAGGCTGAAATGTATTTGGGCTAAAAAGAAAATAAATTGTGTAAGTATAGAGTCACATAATTATAGAATTTCAGAGTTGGAAGGGATCACAGCAGACATCTCGGCCAAGACATACTTGCAAAAGAACTCCCCCTACATACTGGACAAGTTAATAGTCTAGCCTTCATGTGAAATACTCTAACAAGGGTCAATCCACCACTAAAGAGGCAGTCCAACTCACTTTTAGGTAGTTCTAATTGTTAGGAAACTTTTCTTTACATTAAACTTAAATTTAGAGAGACCAGCCAAGATGAAAGACTAGGAGGAACCAGGATATTCTAGCTCCATTCGCCACTCCCATCTCTCCAACTATTCAGACAAGACAAAGGGTACCAGGCTGACAATTCTTGATTGGAAAATCCAAGGATAATCACAGTGAATAATTTTTCCAGACGATATTGGCATAAGGAATATAGACACTGGGGGAGGGGAGGGATGTCTAGCCAGGAAGGCAGGCACAGTCTTTCAGCATGATGCCTGAACTAGGCCTGTAGTTGTTTACTAGGCCAAGAAGTGGTCTCAGATCCAGTATATAGTGGCCTAGAACTGTGGAGCGAGCAGAAACAAGAACCAACTGGCAATTCTGTCATCTGTGCCCCAGAGTAGGGAGACAGATCCAGTGAGGACTGAGGAGGTGACTGTGTGTATAAGGGTGACATTCCAGGGCATGGTGTGGTCAAAAACTGAGGCTGTGATTTGGGCAAGGAGTTGGAACAGAATCTGACAGCAGCTATGTGGCTCTAACCCCAGAGTAGCATCTCCAATCTAGTATCTAGCCCACTCTAGAGCCTACAAACAGAGTAAGGGGGTTCAAACTAAGGGAGAAATTGTAGTTCTATCACTCTAAACCTGCAGAGCCTTCCAATTCATTGACAATGGCTGGGACCAGTAACAGTCTACTAGAGCTCCAACCAGGGGCAAGCCAATAGTGGTGTTGCACAGACCCAAACCTGAGTTAGGAGTTTGCAAAGCTTAGATTAAGAGAGCAGTGATCAGATTTTGTTCTGGAAGAACAAGCATTTATAAGTCAATAACCATTTATTAAGCACTTGCTATGTACTAGACACTGTACTAAAAGTTACAGGTACTCTGAAAGCTTGCAGGTGCCCAGCCTTGAATATGAATGAGAGCCTTGAACGCCCAAAGAAAGAAGTATCAGGACCAAACAAGGCCAAGGCATTCCCTTCAGAAGTGCACTGAGACTGACCTTAACACAAAGTCCCAATTCAAGAAGTAAAGCCAGAAGAATGATTTTTTTAGAAAAAAGAATCCTACCCTAAAAAAGCTATTAGGGTAACAGGACACTCAAAACACAAACCCAGAAGAAGAGAATGACTCCAAAACACATATGGGTAAAGCCTCAAAGAAAAACTGCTCTAACATAAATTCAACTAGAATTCCTGGAAGAAATGAAGAGTTTTTAGAAGTTAAAAATTATTTAAAATTTAAATGAGAGCACTAGAGGATGAGATGAGAAAAGAAATGTGAGAGGGATAGAGGAAAGATTTATAAGGAGAATTAACAGCGTAGTACAAGAGACGTAAAACATGACCCAAAAACAACAGACTCCTTGAAAATCAGAATAGACCAAATAGAAATTAATCATTAGATTGCCTAAAGGCCATGAACACTCTCCACACCTCCCCCATGCATCACACACACAGACACACATACGCAGACATATTTTTAGAAATCATGAAAGAAAACTGTCCACAGCTTCTAGGCAAAACAAAAGAAAACAAAAACTGCAAGCATCCAAAAAGAAAGAACTTATGTGCTAAAGAGCCCCACAATCAGAATCACAAAAGATTTAGCAGCCATCATGATGAAGGAGCAGAAAGCTTGGTAATCATTATTCCAGAAGGTAAAAGATATAGATTTACAATCAAAAAGAACTTGCCCAGCAAAACTGAGTATAATCCTACAGGGAGAAAAGGACCTTTAATCAAAGAGTGGAATGCAAGTATTCCTGATGAAAAGACCATAGCTTAGTAGAGCCTTTGAAATATGTTATGCTTCAAGAGACCACAGACAGTGAATGAGCAGTTAATATATATGCACTGAATGACATAGCATCTCTGTTTAAAAGAAAATTTAAAAACTTAAACTTAAAAGTTAAATAAGCTACAAGGAGAAATAGACAGCAAAATAAAACAGTAGGGGGACCTCAATGTATCCCTTCCAACCTAGCCAGATCTAATGAAAATAAAAATAATAATGAAATTGAAGTCTTGACCACAATTTTGGAAAAGTTAGATATGATAGCCCTCCAATGTGATGAGAATAGAAGAGAATATACATATTTCTCAGCAATGTATGGTATCTTTACAAAAACTGGCTATACAATAATGTATAAAAACCTCACAGACATATGTCAAAAAGCATTAATATTAAACATCCTTTACTGGTCACAACAATATGAGATTCAATAGTCATTGAAGCAATGATTCAAATAATTAAAGACTAAATAACTTAATCCTAAGTCAAAAAGCAAATCAAAGAAACAAAAGATAATTTCATTAATAATAATGACAGCAATAAGAATCATAACACAATGTTGGGGATGCAACCAGAGCAGTGCTTGAGGAAAATGTTTTAAATCACTAAATACTTTCATCAACAGAAGAGAGAAAGAACAGATCAACAAATTGGTCATGCAATTAAAAAAACTAAAAAAGCAACAAATTTTAAAATCCAATTAAATACCAAAATAGAAATCCTAAAAATCAAAGAAAAGATTAAAAAAATTGAAAGTACCCCCCCCAAAGCAAAACCCATGGAATTAATAAACAAAACTAGGGCTGGTTTTTCAAGAAAAACCAATAAATATAAAACATAAAATAGAAAAAAAATAGATAAACCATTAGTGAATTTGATTTTTTAGAAGAGGAAAAACAAATTACCTGTATCAAAAATGAAAAGGTGAATTCACAACAAAGAAAAATAAAGAAAACTATTAGAAACTCTTTATCCAGTTATATGCTAATAAAAAGGACAACTTAAAGAAATAGATGAATATTTATGTA
The DNA here is from genome assembly GCF_003287225.1 of Phascolarctos cinereus. Classification (NCBI taxonomy): domain Eukaryota; kingdom Metazoa; phylum Chordata; class Mammalia; order Diprotodontia; family Phascolarctidae; genus Phascolarctos; species Phascolarctos cinereus. The sequence continues at coordinate 367,647,818 of NW_027556098.1, read as the reverse complement.
AATGGAAAGTGCCCAGATTAACAGAACATGAAATAGAGGCTTTAAATAACTTTATCTCAGGAAAAGAAACTGAACAAGCTATAAATGAGCTCCCAAAGGGGGGGAAATACCTGGGACAAGATGGATTTATAAGTAAATTCTATCAAGCATTAAAACAACAATGATTTCTAATATTATATAAACTACTTGAAAAAAATAGGGGTCCCACCAAATTCCTTCTATGACAGAAAAACGGTCTTGATACCTAAACCTGGTAAAGTCAACAAGAGAAAGTATAGACCAATATCCTCAATGAATAATATTGATGCAAACATTTTAAATAAAATAATAGCAAGGAGCTACAGTAATATGTCAAAAAGATTATATACTATGACCAGGCATGTTTTTTTTTACTAGAAATACAGAGGTTGGTTCAGTATTAGGAAAACTATAAATATAACTATGTTAATAATAAGAACAAAAATTATGTGATCATATCAATAGATGTTGAAAAGGCTTTTAACAAGATACAACACACATTTGTGTTCAAAATGCTAGAAAACAGAGGAATAAATGGGTCTTTCCTTAATATGACAAGTAGTATCTATCTAAAACCAAGAGGTAGCATATATATAATGGGGATAAACTAGAGGACTTTCCAAGAAGATCAGGACTGAAGCAAGGATGTCCATTATCATAATCACCGTTTTCTGATATAGTGCTCAAAATATTAATAGCAGCAATAAGACAAGAAAAAGAATCTAAGGGAATGGAATAAGCACAGGCAAAAAGGAAAACAATTATCATTACCAAGCAGGTAACATGACTGGTTTACTTAGAGAACCCCAGAAAGTCACCTAAAATGAAATGAAACAATTGAAAACTTCAGCAAAGTTGCAGCATATAAAATAAATCCAAATAAAAACATCAGCATTTCTGTATATTACCAACAAAATCCAGCAGGAAAAAATAGCAAAATTCCATTTTAAATAACTACATACATTTTTGCATAATCAAGTCTAATGCAGTTAAAACTAGAAGAGAAATCGATAAATGGGGGAAAATGTTTGCAGTTAATTTCTCTGATAAAAGTCTTGTTTCTAAGATATATAAGGCACTGATTCAAATTTATAAGGATAAGAACCATTCTTCATTGGATAAGTCATCAAAGGTTATAAACAAGTAGTTTTCTAAGGAAGATATCCAAGCTATCAATAGCTATATGAAAAAATGCTCTAAATTGCTAATTAGAGAAATGCAAATTAAAAGAATTCTGGGGTTCCAACTCACCCCCATCAGATTGGCAAAAGGAAATGACAAATGTTGGAGGGGTGGAGCTAGCGGACCTGTGAATTGGTCTAGCCCTTTTAGAAAGCAATTTGGAACTATCCCACAAAAGTTACTAAACTGTACTTATTCTCTGCCCCAGCAATACCACTACTAGGCCTTTAATCCCCAAAAGAGCAAAGAAGGAGAAAAAAGGACCCATATGTAACTTATGGTGCATCTTTTTATATTGCCAAATAACTGGAAACTAAGGGAGTGTTCATTAATTACAGAAGGGCAGAACAATTATGTTATATGAATGTAATGGACTATTATAATTCTGTTAAAAAATGAGAAAGGGATAGGTTCAGAGAAATCTTGGAAAACCTGTATGAACTGATGCAGAGTGAAGTGAGCAGAATCAAACAATTTATAATAACAACACAGTAAAGACAAACAACTTTGAAAGACTTAAGAACTCTGATCAACAGAATGACCAACCATGATTCCGGAGGACCCACACTGAAATATGCTATTTACCTTCTGACAGACAGGTAGGTGATAGACAGCTTGGGACATATATTTTGGATGTGTTTTGCTTTGATTTTGCATATTTATGGAATTTGTTTTGCTTGATTATGCATATTTATGACAATGATTTTATTTTGTTTTATTTTTCTCAATGGAGGAGGGGAGGTGTGAAGTGTGGGAAACAGATTTTTGTTAATTGAAAAAAATTCTTTTAAAGGATATTGGAGAAAACTTTAAATTTACCTCTTTGTAACTGCTACCCCCCAATTCTGCCCCTAGGGTCAAATAAAACAAGTCTACTCCTTTCGCAAGAAAGTCCTTCAAGACTTCAAGACTTGAAGAAGACAACTATAATGTCTCCAAGTGTTCTTTTCTCTAGGCTAAAGATGGGTCCAAGACTCTTCATCAATCTGGTTGCTGAGGTCAACAAGAGAGCTGGCTTGAAACAGGAGGTAAGCTGACCATGTGGTTACCCTGAAGAAAGAAGTAATGGTCCCATTCTAATCTAACCGAATCAGATCATGCCTAGAGCAAATGTACTTATGTGAGAGACTGAAAGAGTACCTGACCAGAAATATTTTTGCCACTTATTCACTATAAGTTCTTAGCTAGTCCCTTCCATTTTCTGAGCCTCAGTCTCCTCTTCTGTAGAATGAGGGGGTCGAATTAAGTGATCTTTAAAGTCTCATCCAGTTTTGATAATTTATGAACTTCTAGGCATCACATTTTAATCAGGACACTGACAAACTAGAGCATGTTCAGAGGAGAGGGACCAAGATATGTAGAAGGGGGCTGGGAGTGACATGTGGAATACACATGAGACCTTACAGAGCTGAGGAACAGCTCAGGAAACGAGTGGTTTTTAGTCTGAAAAGAGAAGACTTAGGAGGGACATTGTAGCTGTCTTGAAACATGTGAAGGACTCAACTGCGGAAGATTAGCTACAGAGGAGAGAACTAGTTTCCAATGATTGCGAGTTTTGTGGCAGCAGATTCTGGAAAGAAGGAAGACTTTTCTGAACAAGGAGAGCTGTCCTCCAGGGGGACAGGCTGGGCTGTCTTACAAAGCAGTGTGCTCCTAGTCTCACTCTAGGTGTTAAGGCAGAAACTGCAGTACTCACTACCCGCAGGGAAATTCTGGCCTGATAAGAGGCTAAACTAGATTAGGGATTCTTAACCTTGTGTCATGGAGCTCTCTGATAGTCTAGTGAAGCCTTTGAACCCCTTCTGAGAAGAATGCTTCTAAACACATAGAATAGATAAGATTACAAAGGAAACCAATTATACTGAAACACAGTTACAGTTTTGGTTTTTTTGAAGCTCATAGACCCTGGGTTAAAATCTCTGGGATGAACTTTCAGGTCTCTTCCTGAGTCTTTTCGGCTGTGATTTCTCATTTGCTCTCCTTTCTCTGCCTCACAAATTCTCCCTCTTCCTCTCTTTCTTTTATTACTCTTTTATTTCCTTCTTACTTGAATCCCTTTTTCCTTTTTTTTTTCATCCCCACAAGATACTTTCCCTTTCTTCCTCTCTGCTCTCTCTCTCTGTTTCTCCCTCCTCTGTTCTGAAAAACACTCAGGGTACTGGCAGGAACTGTCTTCCTGAATTATGGGTGGCTCATGATGCCACTGAACTCTGGGCCAAGACCACTCTGCAGGCAGTCTGAGAAAGGCAAGAAATGAAAGGGTGGAAGTCCAGCAGGAGCCTGAGGCAGTACGATGTCTTCCACCAGGGCACAGGGTTCTGGCAGAGTTGCCCGATATGGAGAACATGGAAAAAATCCACGTATGCCCATTCCTGGGCAGATGGCAAACCTAGCAGTGGGCACTAGATCCTATGTGGATACTCTAACTGGGTTGGATTCAAGTGCTCTCTTTGGCCCTATCCTGAATCTCCACTTTTCACCCCTCATGGCTCTTAGCCATTGTCCTCATCCATGAGCTTCAGCACTAAGGCTGTCTTGCCAGGTTTCCTATTTCAAATTCTTGGACCAAACTCTCAGATTTTATGCCTATGTGGGCAAAATTATTATTGTACCAAATATTAGACACAAAACATTCCTAAGTGAGTATATAATAACTACTGCATAGTACAAAGTCCTGGAATCTCTTAAAAAGATTTAGATCATGGATTTCAAGCTGCAAGGCCTTGGAAGCCACCAAGTCCAACTTCATGGCCCATTTTACAGATGAGAAAATGAAGCCCAGGGAGGTGAACTGATGGGCCGAGGTCTCATAGATAATAAGTGACCAAACTGGGATTCAAACCCACTCCACTCCACTCCACCACAATGTCTCTCAAACGAACAACATTCTTAGGTTGCATTTTACACTCACATTAACAATTCAGACCCCAAATACTTGTTCAATTGTCTATGCATTTCAGGCATAAAGGATGTAGGGCCTTACTTTTCAGGAAAATCATCCCCACTCTCCACCTCAATCTCAATCTCCACCTCTCCACTCTTTCCTCAGCTACTCTGGCCACCACTGAGATGCGGAGCTCAGTGTTCAGGCTAAAGGTTTATGGTACTCATCCCTTCTTCTGCTTCTTCAGCCTCCTTTCTTTTGAATTAACTAGACACTCCCTTTTCCCCCGTTACCTCTTTCTGTTTTTCCCTGTCTCCAGATCCTATTTGCGTCATCTCCTTGCTGCTTCTAGGTGCTTTCAGTGACTACCAGTTTCCCACTCACTTTGGTGCCCACGTCAGATGTCCAAGAAGCAGCTGAGGAAAACTGTCTCCTCTCCCCTAGGAGTCCTGCCCTCCCACTCCCCCTACCATGTGCTGGAGACTGCTGAACATCAGAGCTTGTGGGCTGGAGTGGACCAGCAGGTGGGGGAGTGAGGGTTGCTGGTTGCTGGGCTGCTGGGCTGGGCAGGGTCTCAGGTAGACTCTTCTCCCTGGGCATTGCCTCCTTCCAGGCATCTGAACCACACTGTGGGGTCTGTCAAGGAATAGGGTAGAAATGGTCTCTTTAGGAGTTCCCCCTGTCCCTCCCACCATATGCTTGAACACTTCTGCTAATGAAGGTAACTGCAAGCACTGGGACGATGCTTCTGGGATGGGAAATTGACAAGCACATTGAAATCCAGGTTTCGTAGATCCAGAGGAGCTGTATATACGTAGATCTATTATTTTCTTTGTCCTGCCCTTCTTTGGATAAATGGTACCTAAGAGGCTCTTGAAATACCCAGGCAGATTCAAAACATTCAGCCAGCATCACATCCCACATTGGGAAGAAGGATGCCAAGTTGGGTGTAACCTGCCTAAGCTGTGCCTATCCAAAAGAGGGACAGGCCTTGGGGACTGGTAACTCACCGCTGGTGAAGCAGGCTGTAGTTGGAGGATGACAGCTGATGTGTGCTGGAATCTGCGTTGGGGGGTGTGGAGCAGGCCCTCAGAATGTCCATTCTGGGGCCCAGCCTCTGGGCTGGAGGGCTGCCCTTGTTGGCTGTTGCCAGGTTTGTGCTGATTGGTAGCAGGACACTGCAGTGGGAGGGCAGGGATTGCTGGGCCTAGTGACATGGCGTGAACTTCAGTGCTGGGCTGTATGGTCACTCCTGGCAGAGCTGAGGCAAGCTGGGATTGGGACTGTGATTGGGGCCGGCACTGTTGGGACTGCTGCTGTTGCTGCTGCTGCTGTAGAGGTGG